>NC_092164.1:30116717-32950467 GCF_045791955.1 Oncorhynchus clarkii lewisi
TATGTAGGGAAAAGGGTACCATTTGGGATGCAGTAACAGTGCAGTGGCCGCCCAGTTAGTGTGTAAAATAAGTAATGTGGGCATTTTAATAACATTGTGTATTTGTGTTCCTCTCTCTCTAAGTCTCCCACGATGATGATTCCAGTCAGACCCCTCCTGACTACACATTCAGGCCCAATATCAAAATACACAACATCGGTGAGTACTCTCCCTGATGCTCTCTCGATCTCTTTCTGCATCTCACATTCTCTTTCTTTCTCTCTGTCACTCTGTCACTACGCACACACACAGTTGTCTTTCCTCAATTGTATCCTAGGTCTTCTAATGAATGGAAGATTCCTGTTTACCAAAGACTTGGAGGTGGAGGTGAACGAGTCGATGGTGCAATTGAGTGGTTATATAAACACCCTTGTCCTCTCTCTCTCTCTCTCTCTCTCTCTCTCTCTCTCTCCTCTCTCTCTCTCTCTCTCTCTCTCTCTCTCTCTCTCTCTCTCTCTCTCTCTCTCTCTCTCTCTCTCTCTCTCTCTCTCACAAAAGCCTTTCTTGTTGAGAACCATTTAGCTTTGGCTGCTTGTGGCCAGCTGAGACGGGGCTAAAAGAGTGTGACCCGCATGCGATGGAAACTCAGACCGGGGCACAGGGGGGGAAGAGCCCCTGAGCTATAAGACTAGTCTGAGAGAAAGGCTCAATGGTGCCTGGATGGCTCCACAGAGCATCGTAACTCATGACGAGCTTAGGGAGAAAAAATGAAAGTAAACGCACATAGTCCAAACAATCCAGAATGCCTTGGGGATGCCTTGGGGAATCCTAATGCATCCTTCTGTACTTTGTGCATTAGTGACATCAACAGAAAGAGGACACAGTAGCAGTCATGACTCATGACCCATAAACACTTGCGTAACCCTGATGGCCTTGCTAGCCACACAGACCGCCCACTTGCTCACCCACTGGACCTGTCTTGGCCTTGGATTAGCTTTACCCCACCCTCTCTCTCTTCTGATCGGTGTTTTTACTTCCTCTTCTGTCATATTTACAGTATGTTTCCTATTGGATGGGTCTCCATTTACCTGTATGTGAGTCAAAGAACACCCTAGAGCAGTGCTCCAGTTTACATCCCTGAGAACACCTACTGTAACAGCTCCAGTTTAGCTAGCACTACCTTACACAATCAAGAACACTATTCTATGGTACGAACTCACTCAACGCCCCTCCCGTACTGAGATAACATACTGATAAATACCTTGTCAACTAATCTCATAGAGTTAGATAAAGGACTCATCCTTGTATTTGTGCAATTTTTGCATCTGTGACAGCATGGGCAGCGCCATTGAGGCTATCTCTATGGTAAAGTAGTCAATGTTATTTTATTTTGTGTTTGAAAACAGCATAAAGCTAATATTGGTGATTTACCTCCACCTGCAGTGCTAGAGACCTGAATCAAATATTTTGTGTCATTCATTTATTGTGGCCACTAGATGGCAGTGAAATAGCTTAAAGCCATTTAGTAACCATGGGCCATCCAATTTGAAGAAGACAATGCTCTGATCATTGGCTGATCGCTCCACACCCATAAGAATCCCCACCCAGTTGACTACTTTAAAATGGTGGAAGCCCTCAATGGCAATGTCCATGCTAAAAGGGGTTATATCCTATCTCTATCTAACTCTATGGGTAAATCTACCTTTCAGCTGGAACAGTCTGTTTACCACAGGCACTCAGGCCCTATCACTTTACCATATGACTTTATTTACCCATGTCACTGGTGTGGATGTCAGGGCTATGTGTCATCGTCGTAGCCGACAGACATGTTTCGATGAATGTCTTTGACGTGGCAGAAGCACAGTCAAACCAGTCGAGTTGGATGCTGTTCCTTCTCTTGAGTCAACGAAAACAAAATTCCAGACATTTCCACAAAAAGTGGAATGAGACAGGTGCCAAGTGTCATTCTTCTGTGTCTATACTCGGATTCTCGCTGTATCAGTGTCACACCTTGTATGTGTTTCTCTAATCATGTTAACTCTTCACTGTCTGTCCCCATAGGGGCCTATAGGGAGGCTCAGGATTCTTCTCAGACATCCCAGGCTTACATTGAGAATGAGATGTATTTTTCCCTGTTCTCTCTCTTTCTCTTACCCTCCAGCTAATGTACGTTTGTGCCTAATCACTAGGTTTGTTCTATAGCAATTTCATTTAATTGCAAATCCTGCTAGATTAAGCTAAATCGGTAGAATAAAAAGATCCATACACTTAAAAAATGAACAACAAAGTGTGTTTATTCCTCCTCCCAAGAGGGAATAGGGCATCATATGTAGCAGCGCTGATGATAATTGGTGATTTGTATTAAATTGCTCTATGTTTGTTCTCTGTATTATTTGATGCGTTGCACAACATCGGCTGTAGATTGATTGAGTTAATGTGTAATTTGATGGTCTCTCTCTCTCTCCCCCCCCCCCCCCCCCCCCCCCAGATGAATTTAACCCTGAAATTCCCAAACTGGAGAAGAGCGTCAGTGGCAGCAGCCCATCACGCGATCGCCTTCTGCTCACCGTGGCAACATTGCTTATCTCCGCCCTTCTGGTGTCCTAGCAACTGTCTCCCCGAGTGACATCAAATGGATACCTGGACCGCTTGGCCTGAAGGGCTCTGTATTCACTAACCCTGGGTTCAATTAGAAAGTGGGAGTAAACCAAGGAAATGACACATAATTCAACCCAAAAAAAGCCAGAATTACAATCAATTCGACAAAACCATAAAAAACAGTACTTACTCTCGGATCGTACTCACTTAAGGAGAGGCCTTTAAAATCTGTCGTTTTGCCCTTGAGCAAGGCAGTTAATCCCCTAAAACAACTGCTCCCCAGGTACCGATGACGTAGATTAAGGCAGCCCCCTGCACCTCTCTGAGTCAGGGTTGGGGTTAAATGCGAAGACACAATTCAGTTGTGCAACTGCCTAGGTATCCCCTTTCACTTTCCTTTCCCTTTTTCAAGTCTATCTCAACTCACCTCTAATCACCGTTGGTACACAGTTTGTGCGACATGATGTCTTCGGTTCATGCGTTGTCAGGCATACACTATGTGTATATGTGCCACCGCATTTCATGCATTTGGTATGCTACCACAAGGACCAATAGGAGAAAATGGCATTCAGACTTATAGACATGATACTTCCATCATACCTAGGCTGCCTCTGGCTACACATATGCAGTTAAAGTAGGACATGTGCAGTGGGATTTGTAATGGGATGTACACAACCATACAGGAGTATGGCTGCCTGTCCATCTGCTAAGGAACTCACATGACATTGCCTTCAGCTAGTCCCAATATGGAGAACCTTTGAGCTCTGTGGAGTAGGATGGACTAGGCTCCACTGAGCGTGACCAATAGACTGGGGACTGTAGGCCTCCAATGTGCTTTGAGGACTGGACTCAGCTGGACTTGGCTGTGCTGCAGTACTGTGGACCATGCTGGACTCTGCCTGAGATTCGCTGTACTGTGCTATGCCATATACTTGCAGCCATTTCTCTACACTGCTGCCATTCTACCGGATGTTAACCCTTCTTTTACTGTCATTGGTGGTGTTGACTGGAAATATTTTGAGAAAATCTCTATAAGGCTTTCGAGTACCGTTATCCATCTCCTCCAGATATTCTCTGACCTTGGCTTTGTGGTGCATAGAAAGGTCCAAAGGCCAAAATAGACGGTGCCCTCCAAGAACTGGTCCTAGATCTGTCCTAGATCTGAGACTCTGGACCTTTGCTTTTAGAGCATTTCCAGAAGCACACATCTGTGTTTTTGCTATATACATTTACCCATTTACCCAACACTTTGAAAGGGTTCCAGGTACCAACATTTTATCAATAGTCAACAGAGTGGTTTCTAATACCACAAATTACAATATGAAACATTTCACAACAACAAATTCCCTATAAATCCAGACCTGATTTATTTAAAAAAATTCCCATCACTTTTAAAGGTTCCTGAATCAGGGCTGGTCATTATTTCAATCCCAGCCACCGTGGTAACGACCCAAAACAGTCGCCAGAGTGCCACAGGTGCCTGACTGTGATTTGTGTCACAGATTACTTTAGCCGACATTTTGTAAACATGTGTGAATGTGCAAACAGACAGCAGTCCTCTGATGTACTGTTTTATACTATAAAGTCGGACAATATCAGGATTGCATTATCAATGACAATGCTGTCTGGTTTATTAACATTTTCATTGTTTAAGCACGTTACTTATTGATTTGCTTGTTTATTTATGTATATTTTCAAGTATTTTTTTCATTAAGCTACTGTGCCAAACTCTAATTTTGTTTTGCTAAAGCATTTGCTTCTGTTAAGTACAGTACATGGATATGTGCCGGTTAAGACTATTGAGGAGAGATGTAAAACTCGTCTTCTCACTTGTTAAAAAGCATCACATTTAACCATAAAATGTATGGCAACAGCACGGAGGAAATAAGAGTACAGGTGATACCGGATAAAAGACGTCACCCCTTAAAGTGCTGAAGTTAAACATTTTGACACAAGAAATGAGGATAGTGCATTGTAATGTGACTTTATATGCATACAGGTAGGGACAGAATGTATGTGTGTGTGTGTGTGTGTGTGTGTGTGTGTGTGTGTGTGTGTGTGTGTGTGTGTGTGTGTGTGTGTGTGCATGTGTGCGTGAGAGAGAGAGAAAAGGCATATCCTTGCACAATTGTGTGAGTTATGTATGTATTAGGAGTGTGATTGTCCGCGCTTTTGAGTATGTGTGCATTTTAGACTTTTGGTATTCGTTGAAGGACTTGTTTGTAGGATCTGAATATGCAAGCGTGTATGAGAGAGAGAGAGAGAGAGAGAGAGAGAGAGAGAGAGAGAGAGGGAGTGTGTGCTTCAGTAATGTTAGTTTATGTTAGGATTTTAAAAAAGCATTTACTAACGTTGGAGACAACAAGAATTGTGTTTACCTTTGACAAGAATAAATAAAAAAAAACATGTCAACTGAACTAAGAATGATGATTAAAATAATGACAATAAAAATGTTACTTTTAGCAAAAGTCTTCATACATGTATATCCTAAATGAATTTGTTTAGTTGCTACGTTGTTTCGTCAGGAACATTCTGTATAAGAATGTTCTCCACTTATATTTATTATCCTTCTTTGCTCTTCTTCTATCTCACCTGCACCTACCCTTGCCCTTCACTTTCTCTTTCAGTTTGCATTTATATGTTTACCTTCCCTTTCTGTTTGGTCCTTGTCTGTTCCTGTTAAGATCTTGCTCCCCCTGTCCCTCACACTATATTTTACTAATTTAAAGTATCCTACATATTAGGGCTGCACAATTATTTATTTATTTTTTATTATTGCAAAATTGACGTGCAACTTCTTCATATACACCGAGCAAAAATATAAACACAACATGTAAAGTGTTGGTCCCATGTTTCATGAGCTGAAATAAAAGATCCAAGAAATGTTCCATATGCACAAAAAGCTTATTTCTCAAAAATGATGTGCACAAATCTGTTTACAAACCTGTTAGTGAGCATTTTATCATTTGCCAAGATAATCCATCCACCTGATAGGTGTGGCATATCAAGAAGCTGATTAAACAGCATGGTCATTACATAGGTGCACCTTGTGTTGGTGACCACTCTAAAACGTGCCGTTTTGTAACACAACACAATGCCACAGATGTCTAAATGTTTGAGGGAGCGTGCAATTGGCATGCTGACTGCAGGAATGTTCACCAGAGCTGTTTCCAGAGAAAATAATGTTAATTTCTCTACCATAAGCCACGTGTATGGCGTTGTGTGGACGAGCGGTTTGCTGACATCAATGTGCCCCATGGTTGAAGGTGGAGTTATGGTATGGGCAGGCATAAGCTACATACAACAAACACAATTGCATTTTATCGATGGCATGTTCCAGTTCCAGCCAATATCCAGCAACTTCACACAGCCATTGAAGAGGAATGGGACAACGTTCCGCAGGAAACAATCAATAATCAACAGCCTGATCAACTCTATGAGGCAAATGGTGGTCACACCAGATACTGACTGGTTTTCTGATCCACACCCCTTATTTTTTTTTTTTAAGATATCTGTGAACATCAGCTGCATATCTGTATTCCCAGTCAGGTGAAATCCATAGATTAGAACCTAATGGATTTATTATTCCATTTTTTTTCTCAGATCCTGCAGCCGTACTGCATACAGACATGCACCACCATCATCCTTTGTTTTACTTACCCTTTCAGCTTCAACATGATCACCTTCATCACATATACAGTGATATATCTACTTGAGGGCTCAAACCCAGCACCCATAAATCATAATGACAGCGTGGGGAAAAACAACCTACTGCTCCATCTCTCTATCTCTCTCCCCATTCGCTCGCTCTGCTCTCCACCAAACACCTGCAAGCTATTCATGTCTCCACACATCTATCTCCCTCTGTCCCTCGCTCCATGCGCCCTTATCAGTTTCTCTCTAATCTTTGTACGCAAACCAGAGAGAAGTCGACAAAAGGGATTGACACATCTTTCAGATGCAGTAATATCCATCACGTCAGAGAGTAAAGGGGGCAGATTAGATCTCTCTTTCATCTTTTATGTCAGTGTTTCCCAATCCTGGAACTGGGGAATCAAAATGTAGACATTTCTGTTTTTGCCCTATCACTACTGTACTGCAATACACCTGATTCAGGCTCAATGATGAGCATATTAGTTAAATCAGGTGTGTTAGTTAGTGCTAGAGCAACTAAAAATAATCAGGTCACACTTTATTTGCATAGTCCATCTATAGATGCTCTACAGACTATCTATAGACTATAACAGTAACATTTCAACCAACTATCTACTAACCCTAACCTTAGCCCTTACCTTAACCTTAACCCCCATCCTTACCCTTAACCTTAACCCTCTTCGTCTGTTTCTGACAAAAAAAAAGGAGTAGACATGCTACTCCTTAGTTGGTGATTGGTCAACAGTAGCTATTCTTTAAGGAAGTAGTTGTTGTCATTCAACTAGAGACAAATCATTTTCATGCAAATTTTTTCACTTGAGAAATACCGTACCAAACATCTTAGTTAGATTTTGCACGAGTAAAATTGCACGACTAAGATCTCCTCTACAAAAACATAAACACTTATTACAGAGTTATCTTAGATTAATCAACTATTTTGAGGCATCTCAAGATGGACAAACAGTACTATTGAGGCATTTTCTTGTTAATCAATCAAAAGGTATTTTAAGGGAGTATGCAAGCAGGCGCCAGCTGACGCCTTTATCTAAACATGGTCTCCCGAGTGGCGCACTGCATCTCAGTGCTAGAGGAGTCACTACAGCCACCCTGGTTCAAATCCTAGCTATATCACAACCGGCCGTGATTGGGAGTGTGGCACACAATTGGCCCAGCGTTGTCCGGTTTTGGCTGGTGTATGCAGTCATTGTAAATAAGAATTTGTTCTTAACTGACTTGCCTGGTTCAATAAATAAAACATTTAGATAAATGACCCTAACCCAGAAGCATCTATCCACAGAACGACTTTCCTGACTGTCCAAATCAAGTGTGACCAAATTGCATCCCCTTGGGTCCCAAGCACCAGGACTGGAAAACACTGTTTTAATCATCATACCAAAAATTACAAGCAGGAGAAAAGGGGAGAATTCTGATTTTGGCTTACTCTCTCTCTCTCTCTCTCTCTCTCTCTCTCTCTCTCTCTCTCTCTCTCTCTGTGTACATGGATTTTATAATGTCGTATGTTTTACCCCCAACACCACTTTCCATCAATTTGTATAGCAGACCCTCATGCCAAATTGAGTCAAAGGCTTTTTTTAAATCAACAAAGCATGAGAAGACTTTGCGTTTGTTTTGGTTTGTTTGGTTGTCAATTAGGGTGTGCAGGGTGAATACTCATGCTTTCTATGGTAATTTGGTAAAAAGCAAATTTGACATTTGCTCAGTACATTGTATTCATTGAGGAAATATACGAGTCTGCTGTTAATGATAATGCAGAGGATTTTCCCAAGGTTGCTGTTGACGCATATCCCACGGCAGTTATTGGGGTCAAATTTGTCTCCACTTTTGTGGATTGGGGTGATCAGTCCTTGGTTCTAAATATTGGGGAATGTGCCAGAGCTAAGGATGATGTTAAAGAGTTTTAGTATAGCCAATTGGAATTTGTTGTCTGTATATTTGATCATTTCATTAAGGATACTATCAACACCACATGCCTTTTTGGGTTGGAGGGTTTTTATTTTGTCCTGTAGCATTCAAGGTAATTGGAGAATCCAGTGGGTTCTGGTAGTCTTTAATAGTTGATTCTAAGATTTGTATTTGATCCTGTATATGTTTTTGCTCTTTATTCTTTGTTATAGAGCCAAAAAGATTGGAGAAGTGGTTAACCCATACATCTCCATTTTGGATAGATAATTCTTCGTGCTGTTGTTTGTTTAGTGTTTTCCAATTTTCCCAGAAGTGGTTAGAGTCTATGGATTCTTCAATTACATTGAATTACATCTGACGTGCTGTTCCTTCTTTTTCTGTAGTGTATTTCTGTATTGTTTTAGTGATTCATCTCTCTCTCTCTCGCTCTCTCTCTCTCTCTCTCTCTCTCTCTCTCTCTCTCTCTCTCTCTCTCCTTCTCACTTTCACTCCCATTAGCTGGAGGTTAAAGAGGTTCAGAGAAGCATACACTGAAGTCTCATTGCAATTAAATATATTAAAATCTGACATGAAGTTCCTGATTTATATCTGACATTCATGGGTTTCTTTTACGAGAATCCAGGTGAAAGCTATGATCCTTTATTTATGTCACTTGTTACATCTACCAATCAGAGTCGATGAAGGGGAGGAGACAGGTTAAAGACTAATATTTAAGTCTTGAAACAATTGCGACATGGATTGTGCATTGTGTGCCGTTCAGAGGGTGAATGGGTAAGAAAAAATATGTAAGTGCCTTTGAAAGGGGTATGGTAGTAAGTGCCAGGCTCACCGGTTTGTGTCAAAGACTGCAATGCTGCTGGGTTTTTTCACATTGAACAGTTTCCCGTGTGTATCAAAAATGGTCCACCCCCCAAAGGCTCTCCAGGCACAACTGTGGGACTGTGGCACAACTGTGGGAAGCATTAGAGTCAAAATGGGCCAGCATCCCTGTGTAACGCTTTTGACACATTGTAGAGTCTACGCCCTGACAAATTTAGGCTGTTCTGAGGACTATATACTCAGTGTATATAGTTGTCATCTTGGCTCAATGCATGTATTAGGTCCTAGTCAGTCTCCTTCAGACTTGTACATTAATTTAATACTTACATTTTTATTATTTATATCTGTTTTTTGGGGTTATGAGTAGGATGAAGCTATTTGGACTAAACTGATTATAAGATAAGTCATCACTTTAAGAATAAATGCCTAATTTTGGCAGGTGTGGTATGGCGGGGTGAGTGACATGATTGCTTGTGTGTGTCACCTTCATTGTCATAGAAGCTCTTGCTTGACATTAGCCTGAAATTTGCATCCCTGGAGAATGTTTGCAAATTATGCTTAATCTTAGTTTGATTTTCAAAAGGAAGACAAAAAACTCCATCAGTAGCCTACGAAGGGAGCTAATAATTGAATACATCGTCCTCCTTTTTTCCAAAAGGTATTTAACAATTTCTTAATTGGGTCATTCTAAGAACATGGTGGCTTTCCTGTTCCCCGCCTTAACTACGAGGAAAAACACTTTAAAAGATATATAAGACAGCTATTTTGCAAACTATTTTTTAAATATATCGTAGTACGTCAGTACGATGAAAATAGCTATTCACTCGGGTCAGGAGTCGTGGTTAAGTGACATATTTTGAGTTAAACAAAATGTATTTTTTTCTCCCATACATAGGAAAGTATTATACTGTTGTTATTAAGTGGATTACTTAAATTAAAATTTCAACTAAATATTATAAATCATTTACAGGGATTTCATGTCACTGGTTATAAAAAACACAACATCCTTGCCAACCTCTTACTGGGTCAAAGGTTCATTGCAGGTGGGCGGTTTTGAAAAGCATGTGGTGAGTCTGAACTCTGTCTTCATATGTTAACAATTTTATGATTAATTTGGTCATTTCATGTGAAGCCTTAAGATGTCTCACTAGTGTTATATAGTTGTAAGGGGAGAATATTATTATTTTTTTAATAATTAATCAAATCAAAATAAAAGTTAATTGGTCGCGTACACATATTGGCAGATGTTATGCAGGTGCAGCTAAATGCTTGTGGTTCTAGCTCCAACCATGCAGTAATAATACCTAGAAAACAATACAAAACAACATGCACATAATCCAAAATAAAAAATAAAAAAATGACGAAATATCAGAACGAGCAATGTCTGAGTCTGGAATATGGTGTGTGGTATAGACAGTATTTGATGGTTTGTCGAGATTGGTGTAGAAGAACTAGACTGGCCTGCACAGAGCACTGACCTCAACCCCATCGAACACCTTTGCGATGAATTGGAACACCTTCTGTGAGCCAAGCTTAATCGCCCAACATCAGTGCCCGACCTCACGAATGCTTGTGTGGCTGAATGGAAGCAAGTGCCCGCAGCAATGTTCTAACATCTAGTGGAAAGCCTTCCAAGAATAGTGAAGGCTGTTATAGCGGCAAAGGGGGGACCAACTCCATGTTAATGGCCATGATTTTTGAATGAGATGTGTGTCCACAGACTTTTGGACATGTAGTGTATCTCCCTGGACTCACACAATAGCAGGGAGATTTCTGAGGTCCGGATTGGATGCATGTAGAAACTGTCCCATTATGGAGAATATACTAGCTCCGTATATGAAATGAAGGACATGCGTATCTGGAGCATGTCTACTCCTTATATCTAATAAAATGTCAGATATCTAGAAATACAGTTGAAGTCGGAAATTTACATACACCTTAGCCAAATACATTTAAATTCAGCTTTTCACAATTCCCTGTCTTAGGCCAGTTAGGATCACCACTTTATTTTAAGAATGTGAAATGTCAGAATAATAGTAGAGAGAATCATTTATTTCAGCTTTTATTTCTTTCATCACATTCCCAGTGGGTCAGAAGCTTACATACACTCAATTAGTATTTGGTAGCATTGCCTTTAAATTGTTTAACTCATACGTTTCACGTAGCCTTCCACAAGCTTCCCACAATAAGTTGGGTGACCCCGCCCTGTGCAACTGGGTACTGGATTTCCTGACGGGCCGCCCCCAGGTGGTGAGGGTAGGCAACAACATTTCCACCCCGCTGATCCTCAACACTGGGGCCCCACAAGGGTGCGTTCTGAGCCCTCTCCTGTACTCCCTGTTCACCCACGACTGCGTGGCCACGCACGCCTCCAACTCAATCATCAAGTTTGCAAGCGACACAACAGTGGTAGGCTTGATTACCAACAACGATGAGACGGCCTACAGGGAGAAGGTGAGGGCCCTCGGAGTGTGGTGTCAGGAAAATAACCTCACACTCAACGTCAACAAAACTAAGGAGATGATTGTGGACTTCAGGAAACAGCAGAGGGAACACCCCCCTATCCACATCGATGGAACAGTAGTGGAGAGGGTAGTAAGTTTTAAGTTCCTCGGCGTACACATCACAGACAAACTGAATTGGTCCACCCACACAGACAGCATCGTGAAGAAGGCGCAGCAGCGCCTCTTCAACCTCAGGAGGCTGAAGAAATTCGGCTTGTCACCAATAGCACTCACAAACTTCTACAGATGCACAATCGAGAGCATCCTGTCGGGCTGCATCACCGCCTGGTACGGCAACTGCTCCGCCCACAACCGTAAGGCTCTCCAGAGGGTAGAGTGAGGTCTGCACAACGCATCACCGGCGGCAAACTACCTGCCCTCCAGGACATCTACACCACCCGATGTCACAGGAAGGCCATAAAGATCATCAAGGACAACAACCACCCGAGCCACTGCCTGTTCACCCCGCTGTCATCCAGAAGGCGAGGTCAGTACAGGTGCATCAAAGCTGGGACCGAGAGACTGAAAAACAGCTTCTATCTCAAGGCCATCAGACTGTTAAACAGCCACCACTAACATTGAGTGGCTGCTGCCAACACACTGACTCAACTCCAGCCACTTTAATAATGGGAATTGATTGGAAATGATGTAAAATATATCACTAGCCACTTTAAACAATGCTACCTAATATAATGTTTACATACCCTACATTATTCATCTCATATGTATATGTATATACTGTACTCTATATCATATACTGCATCTTTATGTAATACATGTATCACTAGCCACTTTAACTATGCCACTTTGTTTACATACTCATCTCATATGTATATACTGCACTCAATACCATCTACTGTATCTTGCCTATGCCGCTCTGTACCATCACTCATTCATATATCTTTATGTACATATTCTTTATCCCCTTACACTTGTGTCTACAAGGTAGTAGTTTTGGAATTGTTAGCTAGATTACTTGTTGGTTATTACTGCATTGTCGGAACTAGAAGCACAAGCATTTCGCTACACTCGCATTAACATCTGCTAACCATGTGTATGTGACAAATCAAATTTGATTTGATTTGATTTGATTTGGGGTCATTGTCCATTTGGAAGACCCATTTGCGACCAAGCTTTAACTTCCTGACTGATGTCTTTAGATGTTGCTTCAACATATCCACATAATGTTCCTACCTAATGATGCCATCTATTTTGTGAAGTGCACCAGTCCCTCCTGCAGCAAATGCTGATTTCTTTTGATTTTCCCATGATGTCAAGCAAAGAGGCACTGATTTTGAAGGTAGGCCTTGAAATACATCCACAGGTACACCTCCAATTGACTCAAATGATGTCACTTAGCCTATCAGAAGCTTCTAAAGCCATAATGACAATGTAGATCATATCTGACAGCTTGATGTATTTTGATATTTATACTACATTATATACAACAACAAAAATATTGTTGCCTATTTGACACTGGGGTTAGCTATATTTTCATGACAATTCAGACTTTCCAGAATGTAACTTGACTATTTAATTTGCATATATAATCAAAGACAGAAAAGGTGAATGATGATATTATGAAATATTCTTTATTAGTACAAATGTTTTCTATGATAACACCAGTGACAGTAACACCAGTGTCTAGTGGGACTAATAGCAAGATAAAACATGTAGAACATACGGGGTCTGTAAAATGTATATATGATCAGAACTTTTGTGAAATAGCACAGTTACAAATAGAAATCAAACTGGATGGACATCAGAAATAGAGGAAGGACTAAAAAAAACAAAAAATACCTATTGTAAAATAGACTGAATGTAAAATGTGTATACGATGTATAAATTGAAGGTAAACCCTGTAGTGTTTATTAGTTTACTCCAATTGGGGGATTGGTGGCAGGGTTTGCGGGGAATACTAATAGAATACTAATAGAGGTATTTACAGTATGTCTATATAGGTACAGTGCCTTGCGAAAGTATTCGGCCCCCTTTTGCCACATTTCAGGCTTCAAACATAAAGATATAAAACTGTATTTTTTTGTGAAGAATCAACAACAAGTGGGACACAATCATGAAGTGGAACGACATTTATTGGATATTTCAATTCAAAAACTGAAAAATTGGGCGTGCAAAATTACAGAGGTAATTTTTCCAACAGTTGTTTACAGACAGATTATTTCACTTGTAATTCACTGTATTCCACATTCACTATATTTCACAATTCCAGTGGGTCAGAAGTTTACATACACTAAGTTGACTGTGCCTTTAACTATTATCTGAGTTTGTTAAAAAATATTTTTTAAATTGGCTTGTCAAAAAGCCACCAATTTCGTAGAACAACACAGTAAGGAAGATATTCCATTTGTAAAGCGAAATGACCTTTAGGTGATTTGGACACATTTATCATTTTCTGAGTCACTGTGTGATAAACCATCTGTAGCCTAGCCTACGTGGGTGCAGGTAGAATTCCCCAGACAACCTGTGCCGTCTGGTTCCGACAATGAAACAGATGCCAACTCTAGTTCCACTGAGAACTTGTAAGTATGACATCAATGAATAATCTCGCTTCAAAATGTGGATGGTTGGATGAAAGACTGGTTCCAGCTGTAGGTAGGCCTGTTGTTTATTTGGCAACCACTCAAATAGATTTTTTTATAACAAGAACAAGTTGCAAAATATTCAGAGGAAGGCTAACCAAATAGGCCTAGGCCTAGAATGTTTATGTGATATGTGACCGACCAGCTCGATTCGCTCGTGTAGCAAAATTAGTAATTGTGTTTTTTACATTGAATAAAAGTAGACTCAGAACTAGAAAATTAAAAAAGTAAGTACTTCTGCTTTGAAAGTTGATACATTTGTAACCCCGCTTTTGAGAATATGGCCCCTTAATGTTTTGGTACACCTACTGGAGAGCTATTCTTTGTCTACACCCATTCAGAATCTTTCACACCCTCTTAAGCCTTAGCCCCACCCATCTCTTTAAGGATTCACATGTGAGGCCATGTGCTAAACAGAGTGAGTATGGTAGTGTACTAAAAAACCAAAGGTTTCAAGACTTAAGGCTGGTATATACTATGTCGACATGTCTGTAGACAGTTGTCGCAGTGACATCATTAACATTCTTTTGTTGCTGTCCTTATGAATAAGTATGAACACAAAAACATGGTGGTCCAAAATAGCATAACTGGTGGATTTTAACACCAACATGAAAATGAATTTAGTAAATGTCAATCTAGTAATCCAGGCAACTAAAAGCAACTTTGTAAACACTGTTTTGGTTCATTTCTAGCTTGTTAGTTAAGTTAGCTGGCTAGCCAGTTCAAATAATGACCATGTCATATACAGTGCCTTGCGAAAGTATTCGGCCCCCTTGAACTTTGCGACCTTTTGCCACATTTCAGGCTTCAAATATAAAGATATAAAACTGTATTTTTTTGTGAAGAATCAACAACAAGTGGGACACAATCATGAAGTGGAACGACATTTATTGGATATTTCAAACTTTTTTAACAAATCAAAAACTGAAAAATTGGGCGTGCAAAATTATTCAGCCCC
The DNA here is from genome assembly GCF_045791955.1 of Oncorhynchus clarkii lewisi. Classification (NCBI taxonomy): domain Eukaryota; kingdom Metazoa; phylum Chordata; class Actinopteri; order Salmoniformes; family Salmonidae; genus Oncorhynchus; species Oncorhynchus clarkii. The sequence continues at coordinate 30,131,753 of NC_092164.1, forward strand.
TTTACTTTCAGTGCAGCAAACTCTCTCCAGAATTTCAGTGAGGATCTCTGAATGATCCAATGTTGACCTAAATGACTAATGATGATAAATACAATCCACCTGTGTGTAATCAAGTCTCCGTATAAATGCACCTGCACTGTGATTGTCTCAGAGGTCCGTTAAAAGCGCAGAGAGCATCATGAAGAACAAGGAACACACCAGGCAGGTCCGAGATACTGTTGTGAAGAAGTTTAAAGCCGGATTTGGATACAAAAAGATTTCCCAAGCTTTAAACATCCCAAGGAGCACTGTGCAAGCGATAATATTGAAATGGAAGGAGTATCAGACCACTGCAAATCTACCAAGACCTAGCCGTCCCTCTAAACTTTCAGCTCATACAAGGAGAAGACTGATCAGAGATGCAGCCAAGAGGCCCATGATCACTCTGGATGAACTGCAGAGATCTACAGCTGAGGTGGGAGACTCTGTCCATAGGACAACAATCAGTCGTATATTGCACAAATCTGGCCTTTATGGAAGAGTGGCAAGAAGAAAGCCATTTCTTAAAGATATCCATAAAAAGTGTTGTTTAAAGTTTGCCACAAGCCACCTGGGAGACACACCAAACATGTGGAAGAAGGTGCTCTGGTCAGATGAAACCAAAATTGAACTTTTTGGCAACAATGCAAAATGTTATGTTTGGCGTAAAAGCAACACAGCTCATCACCCTGAACACACCATCCCCACTGTCAAACATGGTGGTGGCAGTATCCTTCTACAACAGCCTTCTGCGTGTTCTCTTTTCAACTCCCTCTGTATACAGTATTTGCAATCAAAAGCTAGAATTTTCTCCATCTCCTTAGCTTTCATACTCTGCTTCATCGGCATTCCACTGATTTCAAAACTCAGTCATCCAGAAAGTATAGAGCATTATCAATTTTTTTGCCCCTTTTTCTCCCCAATTTTGTCTTATCCAACTGGTAGTTATACTCTTGTCTCATAGCTGCAACTGTCGTACAGACTCAGGAGAGGCAAAGGTCGAGAGCCATGCATCCTCCCAAACACGACCCTACCAAGCCACCCTGCTTCTTGACACAATGCCCACTTAACCCGGAAGCTAGCCTCACCAATGTGTCGGATGAAACACCATACACTTGGTGACCGTGTCAGGGTGCACTGCACCAGGGCCCACCACAGGAGTCACTAGTGTGTGATGGGACAAGGACATCCCTGCTGGCCAAACCCTCCCCTAACCCGGATGACGCTGGGCCAATTGTGAACTGCCCCAAGGGTCTCCCGGTCGTGGCCGGCTAGTACAGAGCCTGGACTCTAACCCAGAATCTCTAGTGGCACAGCTAGCACAGCAATGCAGTGCCTTAGACCACTGCGCCACTCGGGAGACCCTAATATCAGCCTTTAAATGCTTTATTATCCAAATGTTATCTACGCTGTATAGAGACTTTCTTTTTTTCTAATGTGTTATTGACTGTACACTTGTTTATTCCATGTGTAACTCTGTGTTGTTGTTTGTGTCGCACTGCTTTGCTTTATCTTGGCCAGGTCGCAGTTGTAAATGAGAACTTGTTCTCAACTAGCCTACCTGGTTAAATAAAGGTGTTCTCAACTAGCCTACCTGGTTAAGTAAAGGTGAAATAAAATACAAAATGTTTAAAGTTCCGAGAGAATGCATTTGACTGTTAGGGGGAATGAAAAATTGTGTGTCAATTCATAAACCATGTGCCATTGAAAATCTCTTCTCATCTCTTTTGCAATCTATATGGCTCTCCGCCAATAATTACATTTAGAGAATTGGAGGATTCTAAATTAATATCTTAGCGACATTCTGCTTTAGGGCAAATCTGGAATGACATGCTCAAGAGACAGTGATAATATTTGTCCTTTTAGAGACATGGCATTCAGGTCAGGATAACCAAAACATTTCTTTATTAAAGACTGTCAGAAAGAATGTTGGTACTTATTTATTTTGATCCAAAGCCATGAATGAGTGAGTTACTCAGCTTTATATAGGTGCCGAGGCTATATGACTGCTCTATCAACTATTTAGCAGACATCACTTGCTTCTATTCAGTCAAGACATATATCTAAATTCAATCACCATCTTCATCCTCATCATTCAGTAAATTGAAATTCAGTTATCAGTTTCTATTTGGTTTATATCGCCCACTCATTGTCAGAGACACATTTAGCGCCTTGGGACCCAAAAGCATAATCAGTGTTCCAACTCCCCCAATGACGTGGGGTAACGTACTAAACCCCCACCTCTAAATCCCGCAGCATAATCTCAAAACTTTTAGTTGAGCAACCAATGTAACTACTCTCCGGGGAAATGGGTATCACTACATTGGAAAACGGTTCAAATTGGCATATATTAGAGCCATGAGTGAGGAAATCTAAACACTGTGGACACTTTAGAGAGAGGCGCAGAAATATAACCATTGAAATGTCATCCTTTGTTTCTGACACTCCCGTAAAAGTAGGAATAGAAGAGGTAAACTATAGCAACGCCATAGAGGCACTGAAAGAAGCGCAAGAGCATTCTACCAATTCGGCTTGATTATGAAAGAAAATCTAATCATGAATAAAATTGGGCAGTGACTCCCTGCTGATGGAAAAAGCAAATCTAATAAAGAATTCAGAGATGCTATTGTGAGTTGGCACAATGGCATAAATCTAAAAATTTAAGCTCAATACACCAGCGTTTTGATGTTAGTGTTCTATCAACAGGTAAGCAAAACCGCTAAAACCAAAATTAGTAGATGTACTCAGCATAATCTCACTAACCATACTATTTGTGACATAAATTGAGTATGTTATATACTTATTTGTCATAGATACAAATGTATTACTTTAACTTATTAAATGTTGAGCAATGTTATAAAATAATGACTTTTCAAATAAGGTATGTTGTGTTATGTTACTTAGCTTGGGTACTTGACTGCTGTTGTGAGGTAAGAGAGCTTCGATCAACACTGCTCCTTGCCCAGAGCGGGCAGTGTGTGCTCTGAACGGTTTGAATTTACACACACACACCGTTCAAACACAGCTACAAAAAATGTGAGGGCATTGATAGAATGTACGTCTGCTTGGATTGCGGGTTTGAAACCTGTTATCAAAACGGATATTGCAGGGATAGTGGACCAACATTTTTTATTGGAATCCAATTTTGCTCACTTTGCAGCTGTGCGTGTGAATAATAATACGTTAGCAGAGATGTAGATTAATAACTAACTAAATGTTAATTTTCTCTTCCTATCAAATGTTTCCCGAGGCTGTTGCCTTGGGAAACGGATTTGACCGTTAAGGGAGCTCCCAAATAAGTAAGATCTGGCCATTTCTTTGTTAGTGGTGTTAATACCTTGTTTGATTTACTGTGTGGGGTCTCTTTAATTTGGTTGTAGACCGGTTAAGCAGAATGATGGAAATGTTTGAAATGTTTTTAAAAGTACAGGGAAAGAAAAGGGAAAGAAAATAGTTAATGGTGTTGAATGACCTTGGTTCTGACTTCCTGGTGACGCCTGATCACCCTCACTAGAAAGACTGGAGACATTGGGTGAGACTTAAATGGGCTATGTAAACACTAATAATTAGGAAGAAGTTTATATTTAGCAATAGTTCTATGTGTGATTCGGAACATGAGAAGGAGAGAGAGAAAGCGCAGCCCCTGAATGATGGACACCTGATGTCTAGTCTATTTTACCATTACCTTATGGGATACAATTATTTTCTTATGGAGTTATCAAGAGTTGTAATTATAATTTGATATTTTTTTTATTTACCAGGTAGTGTTGTTGTTGCTTTTAATTACTGGTCCCCTAGGGCTTTTTGGTAAATATGCAAATATATTTTCTTCACATGCCTGCCTGTAAAAGGAAGAAATAAACTCAGCAAAAAAATAAATGTCCTCTCACTGTCAACTGTGTACCTCTTAGAGCTCTCTTGAATTTTTTCAACATTTTGTTAAAAATCGCACAACATTTCAACGTCCTGCTACTCATTCCAGGAATATAGTATATGCACATGATTAGTATGTGTGGATAGAAAACACTCTGAAGTTTCTAAAACTGGTTAAATCATGTCTGTGACTATAACAGAACGTGAACAGCAAGCAAAATCCCAAGAAAAACCTGGTCACAAAAAAAAAAAAGTATTCATCCGCCAGTCTCTGAATTGTCTATGGCAAGAGAAAATAGATAGCGACCAGTTGACAGTTCCTACAGCTTCCACACGATGTCGCCAGTACTGGCAATTTCATTGGATTTGATCCTTGGTGGAATGAGAAATAGACCCTTCCTGTCATCCAGTATACAGGAAGAGGCTTATGGGAGAGAGACAATGGACGATGATTTCAAGAGTAGCTGCTATTGAATACAGATCGCCCCGTGATCAATTTGATCGATTATTAACGTTTACAAATACCTAAAGTTGGGTTACAAAAGTAGTTTGAAGTGTTTTGTCAAAGTTTATAGGCAACTTTTTTAATTTTAAAAAATGACGTTGCGTTTTGGAAAGCTGTTTTTTCCTGGATCAGACGGGCTATATAAATGGACATTTTGGGTATACATGGACGGATTTAATCGGAAAAAAAGACCCAATTGTGATGTTTATGGGACATATAGGAGTGCCAACAAAGAAGCTCGTCAAAGGTAATGAATGTTTTATATTTTATTTCTGCATTTTGTGTAGCACCGGCTACGCTAATTCTTTTGTTTACGTCCCCTTCAGGTATTTCGGGGTGTTGCATGCTATCAGATAATAGCTTCTCATGCTTTCGCCGAAAAGCATTTTAAAAATCTGACATGTTGGCTAGATTCACAACGAGTGTAGCTTTAATTCAGTACCCTGCATGTGTGTTTTAATGAAAGTTTGAGTTTTATCGAGTACTATTAGCATTTGGCGTTGCGCACTTCCATTTCCTGTTGGCTAGGTGAGACGCTGGCGTCTCAGTGGCTGTAAGAGGTTCATTTTCAGGAAACATAACATGTGTAAATATTTGTATGTGTATATAACAAGATTCAACAACTGAGACATAAACTGAACAAATTCCATAGACAAGGTGCTAACAGAAATTGAATAATGTGTCCCTGAACAAAGGTGGGGTCAAAATCTAAAGTAACAGTCAGTATCTGGTGTGGCTACCAGCTGGGTTAAGTACTCCGATCCAACAGGTCCCAGACGTGCTCAATGGGATTGAGATCCGAGCTCTTCACTGGCCATGGCAGAACACTGACAATCCTATCTTGTAGGAAATCACGCACAGAACGAGCAGTATGGCTGGTGGCATTGTCATGCTGGAGGGTCATGTCAGGATGAGCCTGCAGAAAGGGTACCACATGAGGGAGGACATCTTCCCTGTAACGCACAGTGTTGAGATTGCCTGCAATGACAACAAGCTCAGTCCAATTATGCTGTGACTCACCGCCCCAGACCATGACGGACCCTCCACCTCCAAATCAATCCCGCTCCAGAGTACAGGCAAACATGAATACAACCATCACCCCTGGTTAGACAAAACCACAGCTCATCAGTGAAGAGCACTTTTTGCCAGTCTTGTCTGGTACAGATACGGTGGGTTTGGCCCATAGGCTACATTGTTGCTGGTGATGTCTGGTGAGGACCTGCTTTACAACAGGACTACAAGCCCTCAGTCCAGCCTCTCTCAGCCTATTGCGGACAGTCTGAGCACTGATGGAGGGATTGTGCGTTCCTCGTTTATCTCAGGCAGTGTTTGTTGCCATCCTGTACCTGTCCCGCACGTCTGACGTTCGGCTGTACCGATCCTGTGCAGGTGAAGTTACACATGGTCTGCCACTGCAAGGACGATAAGCTGTCCATCCTGTCTCTGTAGTGCTGTCTTAGGCGTCTCACAGTACGAACATTGCAATTTACTGCCCTGGCCACATCTGCAATCCTCATGCCTCCTTGAAGTATGCCTTAGGCACGTTCACGCAGATGAGCAGGGACCCTGGGCATCTTTCTTTTGGTGTTTTTCAGAGTCAGGAGAAAGGCCTCTTTAGTGTCCTAAGTTTTCATATCTGTGACCTTAATTGCCTACCGTCTGTAGGTTGTTTGTGTCTTAACGACCGTTCCACAGGTGCATGTTCATTAATTGTTTATGATTCATTGAACAAGCATGGGGATTTTGGATGAAAAGCATGCCCAGATTCAACTGCCTGCTACTCATCCCCAGAAGATAAGATATGCACATTATTAGTAGATTTGGATAGAAAACACTCTGAAGTTTCTAAAACTGTTTGACTCATGTCTGTGAGTATAACAGAACTTATGTAGCAGGCGAAACCCTGAGGACAAGCCATTCAGATTTTTCTTTTGAGGTCACTCTTTTCAATGAGATTTCATTGGGAATCCAGTTCCTACCGCTTCCACTGGATGTCACCAGTCTTTAGAAATTGGTTGAGGTTTTTCCTTTGTGTAATAAAGAAGTAGCCCTGTTCAAAACGAGGGTCACTTCATGTGTACTGTTTGATAGAGGCGCATGACCAGAAAGCTAGGGTCAGTTTGTTTTCTTCCTGTATTGAACACAGATCATCCCGTCTTCAATTTTATCGATTATTTACTTTAAAAAAATACCTACAGTTGTATTCAAAAAGTATTTTGTGTTTTGGCAAAGTTTACAGGTAACTTTTGAGATATTTTGTAGTGACGTTGCGCAAGTTGGAACCGGTGTTTTTCTGGATCAAACGTGCCAAATGAATGGACATTTTGGATATATATGGACAAAATTAATTGAACAAAGGGACCATTTGTGATGTTTATGGGACATATTGGAGTGCCAACAGAAGAAGCTAGTCAAAGGTAAGGCATGATTTATATTTTTATTTCTGCGTTTTGTGTCGCGCCTGCAGGGTTGAAATATGTTTTCTCTCTTTTGTTTATGGAGGTGCTATCCTCAGATAATAGCATCGTTTGCTTTTGCCGAAAAGCCTTTTTGAAATCTGACATGTTGGCTGGATTCACAACACGTGTAGCTTTACTTTGGTATCTTACATGTGTGATTTCATGAAAGTTGGATTTTTATAGGAATATATTTGAATTTGGCGCTCTGCATTTTCTCTGGCTTTTGGCCAAGTGGGACGCTACCGTCCCACATATCCCAGAGAGGTTAAACCCTTTATAACGAAGATCTGTGAAGATATTTGGATTTTTTTTAAAAGGGGACATTTCTTTTTTTGCTGAATTTATATGTTGGTAATAGTTGACAGTTACTCCAAATGGATAAAAAAAAATCCCAACTCGAGTGATATATATGTATTGTTTTCCCCACCTAATTTTTTATGAAGAAGTGTATTGCTGTTGTTGGTTTGTTTTTGTGTTGCTTCAATAACACATCTCACCAGATTGGGTATGTTGTATGGTCGGGATGTCTCCCTAAGGATTGGGCATCTAATTCCCTGACCCTGTAAACTTTGCAGTGAGATTGCCAAGATGATAGCGAAGTATAAGCCAATTTGGGAAAAAATTGCTGAAACTTTTTTTTAGAAATCTGTTTTAAGAATATTGGTGGTGGTAATAATTTGTCATACAGTAAATACTTTGTCTGTATTTCCTGAATTAGAAGTGCCCTAAACTAAACTGTTGTTCTTGTCTGTCCTCTCTCGAGATTATGGTGAGGTGACCACAGATGGTGTCAAAATGCATGGAAGGGATAATTTGATCAAGACCAGTGTTTACCTCAACCCCCACTAACCGGCTGTAGTAATGGCAAAAAATGGCATTCACTACAGCCCTGTCATGCACCACTTCTACTGTGAGACCTAAGTCCAAGACAGCAACCTGTACGCAGCATCCAGTCAAAGCTATGAACTGCCTTTTCTCTCATGCCTTTTCTCTCAGGAGTGTGACATGAGTCCACGTGGAGTGAGCATGGAGAGAGATCCCGTCCAAACTTCACTCATGTTGCTGGTGTACTGTTTGGAAAATGGACAGGACATAATGGACTGTAAAGGACAGTGGCGGCTCAGGTAAGAGACATTATCAAGGGCCATCCACTTTGAACATGTGCAATTGGGAGGAAAAACTGAAACACTATCTGAAGAAGAACATGAAGACACACCAGAAGGATGTATTTAGAGAGGGAGGGGTGGTGGTCGACCGTGTCCGTAATTGTTTATTTGGGGTATCAGGTTGATTGTGGAGGTCTGCACACTATGAAATTTATAGTAATTTAGACCAAGAATGCATTGATATACCGGTCTGTCATTAACATGCCACTCACAACAGTGTAAGACAGGGATAAATGGGGGCTGTAATGAGAAAAGTTAATACGGGTAATAAGTAATACAAACTGTCTATATATGGTCCCCTGTTTGTAAATGTACATTCTAACTGTGTTGGTGTGTGCTAAGTTGAGGGTCTTGAATTTGAGTGAATGTGAGTGAATTTGAGTGATGGACTCAACATGGAGCACTGAAGACTGCCATTTATACATTTGGGTTGTTAACATCTGGGTTGATAGTAGGGGTTTTGTTTTACCATGTTATCAGAATTCTAATGTTAAAGCGCATCAATATATGGCTCAATAGATAATACAGAACAATTGACTTGAGCATGTTTTGGTATGTTTATCACTGTATAATTTGACTAACAGTAGTGACTAATCAAATCAAATCAAATGTATTTATATAGCCCTTCGTACATCAGCTGATATCTCAAAGTGCTGTACAGAAACCCAGCCTAAAACCCCAAACAGCAAGCAATGCAGGTGTAGAAGCACGGTGGCTAGGAAAAACTCCCTAGAAAGGCCAAAACCTAGGAAGAAACCTAGAGAGGAACCAGGCTATGATGGGGTGGCCAGTCCTCTTCTGGCTGTGGCGGGTGGAGATTATAACAGAACATGGCCAAGATGTATCAAATGCTCATAAATGACCAGCATGGTCAAATAATAATAATCACAGGCAGAACAGTTGCAACTGGAGCAGCAGCACGGCCAGGTGGACTGGGGACAGCAAGGAGTCATCAGGACAGGTAGTCCTGAGGCATGGTCCTAGGGCTCAGGTCCTCTGAGAGAGAGAAAGAAAGAGAGAAAGAGAGAATTAGAGAGAGCATACTTAAATTCACACAGGACACCGGATAGGACAGGAGAAGTACTCCAGATATAACAAACTGACCCTAGCCCCCCGACACATAAACTACTGCAGCATAAATACTGGAGGCTGAGACAGGAGGGGTCAGGAGACACTGTGGCCCCATCCGAGGACACCCCCGGACAGGGCCAAACAGGAAGGATATAACCCCACCCACTTTGCCAAAGCACAGCCCCCACACCACTAGAGGGATATCTTCAACCACCAACTTACCATCCTGAGACAAGGCCGAGTATAGCCCACAAAGATCTCCGCCACGGCACAACCCAAGGGGGGGCTCCAACCCGGACAGGAAGATCACGTCATTGACTCAACCCACTCAAGTGACGCACCCCTCCTAGGGACAGCATGGAAGAGCACCAGTAAGTCCGTGACTCAGCCCCAGTAATAGGGTTACAGGCAGAGAATCCCAGTGGAAAGAGGGGAACTGGCCAGGCAGAGACAGCAAGAGACATCAGTACACACTTTTTCACCACACACACAAGGAAACAGCTTCGTTCCTCAGTCTCAACGAAGCTGTTTCCTTGTGTGTGTGTGTGTGTGGTGATAAAGTGTGTACTGATGTTAAAATTCATGTGAAGGTTTGAAACTCAAAGACAACAGAGGTCATTTAGGTTGAGACTGTGTCTCAAAAGGGAGGATATGTGGAGGAAATGTATATTCATTACATACTATACTGTTTAATTAGACATACTATGCTGTTTTTTACTTAACTTGATGCACCCATCCCGTTAGCGGGGTCATTTTCGTCAACATCCGCTGAATTGCAGAGCGCCAAATTCAAATTAAATTACTAAAAATATTACATTTTCATGAAATCACAAGTGCAATATAGCAAAACACAGCTTAGCTTGTTGTTAATCCACCTGGCATGTCAGATTTCAAAAAAGCTTTTCGGCGAAATCATACCAAGCGTTTATGTAAGGACGTAGACAAAACATTACAAACAGCTAGCAGCCAAGTAGATTGGTCACGAAAGTCAGAAAAGCAATAAAATGAATCGCTTACCTTTGATGATCTTCGGATATTTGCATTTACGAGACTCCCAGTTACACAATAAATGTTCCTTTTGTTCCATAAAGATTATTTTTATATCCATAATAACTCCATTTGGTTGGCGCATTATGTTCAGAAGTCCACAGGCTCGAGCGGTCACGACCAGGCAGAAGAAAATTCCAAATAGTATCCGTAAAGTTCGTAGAAACATGTCAAACGTTTTTTTATAATCATTCCTCAGGTCGTTTTTACAATACATAATCGATAATATTTCAACCGGGACTGTAGCTTCTTCAATAGGAGAGAGAGAGAAAATGTCTGCTCCAAGCTGTTGCGCCTGCAAAACGCTGCTGGCACCCAACTATACAATGACACGGTATGCTCTTTCTCGCTAATTTTTCAAAATAAAAGCCTGAAACTATGTCTTAAGACTGTTCACACCATGGGGAAGCCATAGGAAAGGGAATCTGGTTGATATCCCTTTAAATGGAGCAAAGGCAGGCAATGGAACAGAGAGCTTTCAGGAAAAACAGCACTTCCTGGTTGGAAGGTTTTTGCCTGCAATATCAGTTCTGTTATACTCACAGACAATATTTTGACAGTTTTGGAAACTGTAGAGCGTTTTCTATCCTAATCTGACAATCACATGCATATTCTAGATTCTGGGCCTGAGGAATAGGGTGTTTCATTTGGGTACATTTTTCATCCAAACATCAAAATACTGCTCCTTACACTCAACAGGCTAAAGAATTGTCCATTGTTATATGCTAGTATTTTTACTGATACAGACTTGTTTTGTGTGAGCATACAGATTTATGAGCCGCTTGGGTGTGACCGCAGTATGTGACCTCCTGTGTTTACAATCAACATGAATTTAGCTATGTGGGAAGTGCAGGGAGGAACAGAGAATGGTGGCAATATCAGCTTTCTTGATCTAAACAGACAAGCTAAATCACTTTTTTACAACTCTCCTGCACATCTGCTAATGGTCACATAGTTAAGAGGATGTACATTCTATGGGTTTTCAACAATGCATTGTTAAGTGGATGGTTGATTTCTTCATTTTTGCAAATCTTATAATAATGTTGTTGTTTGAAAGAATCTGCAGTCTCTCTTCCTATTGAATTTCTACCACACATGTTAATCCCTAGTAGTAAGTTATTATATCCTGCAGAGGACAGTACCAGAGACCCTGTTAGGGGGCTGATTATCTATGATATGGACTGGAATCAATCTGATTCTTCTGAGTTCCTGTTTTCTGAATGTTACAAAAAGGGCTTTTCGATATTAGCGTATTAGCTCCAGTCCAGACTTGACACTGCACCTTTCAACTAATCTGTTTTGTGTTCCAACCCTTAGGAAACAATGAGAAATGAGTGGTTTATCTGACTAACGTCATTGTTGTGTGCTGGCACCCCCAGCAGTTCCTGGGGGTGCCAGCACTTAGTTGGACACTGATAATCTGTGTTAGGTTTCCTCCCATGTTAACCTTTTTTCATAATTTGTGCTTCCTTTCCACAGGATGTTCTAGCTGATGATCTGTCTCCATAGCTGAGAGAACCCTAGGAGGAATATCACTTCGTCCCCAATAATACTACTAATATTTATATCTGTACCGCTAAGAAAGAGGAGGGCAGACTTATCTATTGTCGCTGAACTGTGTTAAGTCAGGTTTACAGTGCCAATTTGTTACTAGCCACTAGTTACATGCTCAATAAGGTATGCTGCAAATAAAATTACAATACAGAAATGTTTTTGCTCTTTGGTGAAGTTCTACCTATCTTATGTTGGAAACCATTATCAAGAAAAACGAGTTGAACACTTTGTGACAATTGTAACCTCTTTCTTGAACACCAGTGATTCTTCTAATGACAATAATAACTGATACCTGTAAGACAATGTCTCTATCACATGTCTCCAGGTGTACAGTTAAGGGGTATATAGTTTCTAAAATAAATCTTGATGGTTAATTGTGCAGACTGATTGCTACGGCATAGACCTGACAAATGAATGAACTACTAAAACCCTGTTATCTGCTTAATGCCTCTGGTTTTTGAATTGACATTGGCAAGGATAAACTCTATATGCAATAATGCCCATGTCTTGAAGTTTTAACAGTATTGAGTCAAGCAACAGCTTTGTCAACCGTCTCACCAAGGACTAATTCAAAGAATGTTAAGGCAAGGTTATGTCCATCTACTCTTGTCTCTTCAAATTTAGCAAATACACATACAGTATATTGGAGATATTATTACTGGCCATATATGCATTGATTGATGTGTTTAGATACAGTTGGTTTTGGCTTTGGTTATGTTGCACTGCAGCTATCTAAAAAAGACCACAGTCATTTGTGTGAATTAACTTTCTAGCTAGCTTCTTAGCCTGTTAGTTAGCTAACGTAGATAGGTGCTGAAGATAATAGCTCAGGGGATACAATCGACACATTTAAATTCTAGAATTAGCAGTCAAGCTATTTTAAACAGTGACAAAATTTGCTAGCAAGCTATCCGGTTGCAGGGGGATACAATCGACACATCTAACTTCTGGAATTAGCAATCAAGCTACTTTATACAGTAACAAAAAGTTGCTAGCAAGGTATCCGGGGCACAGTACTCTATCTAACATACTTACATGTAGCTAGGATGAAAACAAACTGGATCATTGGGTTAGTCTGACCTGTCACTCCAAAACTGCTTGACCAACAGAGACATGTCATCTGAGGCTCCCTATTTGGTAAAAGACAAAGTCCATATTATGGCAATAACAGCTCAAATAAGCAAAGAGAAACGACTGTCCATCATTACCTTAAGACATGAAGGTCAGTCAATTCGGAAATTTTCAAGAACATTGAAAGTTTCTTCAAGTGTAGTCGCAAAAACCATCAATCGCTATGATGAAACTGGCTCTCATGGGGACCAACACAGGAAAGGAAGACCCAGAGTTACCTCTGCTGCAGAGGATAAGTTTGTTAGATTTACCAGCCTCAGGAATTGCAGCCCAAATAAATGCTTCAAAGAGTTCAAGTAACAGACACATCTCAACATCAACTGTTCAGAGGAGACTGTGTGAATAAGGCTTTCATGGTCAAATTGTTGCAAAGAAACCACTACTAAAGGACACTAATACTTATTAGAAGACACTTGCTTGGGCCAAAAATGGCCATTAGACCGGTGGAAATCTATGTTTTGGTCTGATGAGTCCAAATTTTAGATTTTTGGTTCCAGCCGCGGTGTCTTTGTGAGATGCAGAGTAGGTGAATGGATGATCTCTGCATGTGTGGTTCCCACCGTGAAGCATGGAGGAGGTGGTGTGATTGTTTTGGGGGGCTTTGCTGGTGACACTGTTGGTGATTTATTTAGAATTCAAGGCACACTTAACCATCATGGCTACCACAGCATTCTGCAACAATACGCCATCCCATTTCGCTTGAACTTAGTCAGACTCTCATTTGTTTTTCAACAGGACAATGGCCAAAACACACCTCCAGGCTGTGTAAGGGCTATTTGACAAAGGAGAGTGATGGAGTGCTGCATCAGATGACCTGGCCTCCACAATCACCCAACCTCAACCCAATTGAGATAGTTTGGGATGAGTTGGACTGCAGAGTGAAGAAAAAGCAGCCAACAAGTGCTCAGCATATGTGGGAACTCCTTCAACTCTTACAAAAGCATTCCTCATGAAGCTGGTTTTGGTATTAGTTTTTTTTATTAGGATCCCCATTAGCTGCTGCAAAGACAGCAGCTGCTTTTCCTGGAGTTCACACAAAACATGAAACATAATACAGAATGACATAATACAGAACATCAGTAGACAAGAACAGCTCAAGGACAGAACTACATACCTTTTTTAAAAAGGCACACGTAGCCTACATATCAATGCATACACAAAAACTGTCTATGTCAAATAGGGGAGAGGCGTTGTGCCGCGAGGTGTTGCTTGATCTGTTTTTTGAAACCAGGTTTGCTGTTTATTTGAGCAATATGAGATGGAAGGAAATTCCATGCAGTAACACTGTACGTTTTCTTGAATTTGTTCTAGATTTGGGGATTGTGAAAAGAGCCCTGGTGGGCATGTCTGGTGGGATAAGTGTATGGGTCAGAGCTGTGTGTATATTGACTATGCAAACAATTTGTGATTTTCAACACATTGTTTCTTTTAAAAAGAAGAATTGATGCAGTCAGTCTCTCCTCAAGCCAAGAGAGACTAGCATGCATAGTATTTATATCATCCCAATTAAGAGCAAAACGTTCTGCTCTGTTCTGGGCCAGCTGCAGCTTAACTAGGTCTTGCCTTGCAGCACTGGACCACACGACTGGACAACAATCCAGATTAGACAAAACTAGAGAATGCAGAACTTGCTTTTTGGAGAGTCGTGTCAAAAAAGCAGAACATTATTATGGCTAGACCTCTCCCCATCTTTACAACCATTGAATCTATATGTTTTTACCATGAAAGTTTACAATCTAAGGTAATGCCAAGTAATTTAGTCTCCTCAACTTGTTCAACAGCCACACCATACATTTCCAGATTCAGCTGATGTTTAGAATTTAAGGAATGATGTGTATTGTAATAGCATTGTATTTGGTCAAAAACACAATTTTTTTCAACAGTTTGCTAAGAGCTGGCAGCAAGCTTGTAGGTCTGCTGTTAGAACCAGTAAAGGCCACTTTACCACTCTTGGAATTACTTTGGATTCCCTCCATGCCTGAGGACAAAGACTTTCCTATAGGCTCAGATTTAAAATATTACAAATAGGAGTGGCTATAGAGTCAGCTTCCATCCTCAGTAGCTATCCATCTAAGTTGTCAATGGCAGGAGGTTTGTCATTATTGATCGATAACAATGTTTCCACCTCTCCCACACTTTACAAAATCCAGTCTTGTAATTGCTTTTGTTTATGCATGAATACAATTGCTCACTGTTCCTAGTGAGCATTTTCTGCCTATGTTTGCCCACTTTGCCAATGAAATAGTAATTAAAATAATTGGCAACATCAAATGGTTTTGTGATGAAGAAGCCATCTGATTCGATGAAAGATGGAGTTGAATTTGTCTTTCTGCCCATAATTTCACTTAAAGTACTCCAAAGTTTTTTTCCATCATTCTTTATATATTTGATCTTGGCTTCATAATAAAGTTTCTTCTTCTTTTTGTTGAGTTTAGTCACATCATTTCTCCATTTGCAGTAAGTCAGATGTGTAGCCAGACTTCTTAGCCACTCCTTTTCCATCTCTTTCAACCATTCAGTTTTTCAATTCCTCATCAATCCATGGAGCCTTAACAGTTCTAACAGTCAGTTTCTTAACAGGTGCTTGTTTATCAGTAATTGGATAAAGCAATTTCATGAATTCATCAAGTGCAGCGTCTGGATGCTCCTCATTAATCACATCAGACCAACAAATATTTTTTAACATTATCCACATAAGAGTCACAGCAAAATCTTTTGTATGATCTCTTATACACTATTTTAGGCCCAGCTGTTGGATCTTTGGCTTTCATGAATATAGCCACTATATTGTGATCACTGCATCCAATGGGTCAGATACAGCTTTAGAACAAAGTTCTACAGTATTAGTAAACATGTGATGGATACATCTGGATGATCTTGTTCCTGTAGTGTTTGTAAACACTCTGGTATGTTGATTAATAACCTGAACCAGATTACAGGCACTGGTTACAGTAAGAAGCTTCCTCTTGAGCAGACAGCTTGATGAAAACCAGTCTATATTCAGGTCCCCAAGAAAGTAGACCTCTCTGTTTACATCACATACACTATCAAGCATTTCACACATATTATTTAGATACTGACTGTTATCACTTGGTGGCCTATAGCAACACCCCAAAGGAAAAGGCTTTAGATGTGCCAAGTGAACCTGCAACCACAACACTTCAATAACACTTGACATAAGATCGACTCTAAGCATTACAAGGATATGGCTCTGAATCTATACTGCAACACCTCCCCCATAAGCATTTATGTATCTTCTTTAAATGTTATATGTATTGCTACTGATGTATCATCAAATAAATTATCTAAGTGAGTCTCAGAAATGGCTAATATATACATGTTATCTGATGTTAGCAAGTTATTGCTTTCATTAACAATATTTCTAAGCCTACATATATATATATATATATATATATATATATATATATATATATATATATATATATATATATATATATTAATATGGGCTAGTAGCTTATCAGAGATAGATATAATACTGAAAAGAGTAGAAAAAGCAAAGAAAAAATATGCGTGCGTGTGTGCGTGCGTGCGTGCGTGCGTGTGTGTGTTGCGGGGTTGAGGTTATGAACCCATAGGCTTGGCTCCCTCATCCCTTCCAAGCTTCTGGGAGGGAGGGTGGACAATGAGCCTGTCATAGCAGATGTACGCAATGTCCCCAAGCGCTCTGGCAGCTTTCATGGCTGGGATCAGTTCTTTCCTCTTTTTGCGCACAGCTTCAGGGTAGTCCTCGTTGAGGAAGATATACATTCTTTTCAAGTTCTTGGCTCTTTCCAGAACAGATACCTTGTCCTTGAACCTCAGGAACTTGACCACTATTGGCCTGGGCCTATCACCTGGGCCAGTGGTGGGTTTTCCAGTTCTGTGGGTGCGCTCCACCTCAATCTGTCTGTGGTCCAGGTGAAATTTCTCAGAGATCATTTCCCTCACTTTGTCCTCAGACTCCGTCCAGATCTCATGTGGAGATTCTACAATTCTACAATTCTGTCCACAACCATGTTGTTCCGCCTTGATTGTCCCCCTTATCATGGATTCACACACAGAACGGATGTTCTCTCTCAATGACTTACAGATTGCTGTCATCTTGCTGTTCTCCTGTTTCAACTCATCCAGCTGATACTGGGAGAACTGCAAACTGTTCTTCAGGTCCTGGACCTCTCTGGTCAGGTCGTCCATTCTTTTATTAGTAGAATCCACGAGTATTTGGACAATACACACCACTGTCCTCAACGGTACTCCCACCGGCTTTGGTCTTTGTCATGGTAACTAGCAACATAGGTTACGCTGTTACTCCTCGCAGTTCCAGACAGGGCAGGGAAAATTTTAAAACAACAAACAGCAGAGATCTAGACAGCCACAAACCCAGGACAATCCGCGGTCCCAGCCACAATGGCTAACCGCGTCGCGGGCTGCGTTCAAGAAAACCTCACTAGCTTGATATGCAGCTAGCTAGCAGCTAGCCTAGCTGCCACACCAAATAGCTCCTCAGACCAGTCCTTGGTCGGCAGGATCACTGGAAAGAGACAAACAGTCCCAGCAACTGATGCCAATTGTGTCGTGGGATCCAAACTAAGAGATAATGCCAAGAGTTTGCAAAACTGTCATCAAGGCAAAGGGTGGCTACTTTTCAGAATCTAAAATCTAAAATATATATTTTTTTGTTTAATACTTGTTTGGTTACTACATGATTCCATGTGTTATTTTATTAAAATTGGAATATCTTCACTATTATTCTACAATGTAGAAAATACCAAAAATAAAGAAAAACCCTGAGTAGGTGTGTCCAAACTTTTGACTGGTACTGTGTATAAGTTGTTTGTCATAAAATATGGTGTCTCTAACTCTATCGATATCTGTGTAATTAGGAAAATATAAGAAAAAAGTGCTACTTTCGTCCTGGTTTTCCCCTACAACCCAATGTTAAAGGATAGGATATGAGTGAGTTTAGCTCAGAAAAGGCCTACAGCAGAATTTAGTGTGGAGCATATATTGATTTGAAATAGCCTAGGCCTATAAGTTTGAAAGTAGTTTTCTGTAGCTGCAGGTCCTTTTCCAAATACACTCTCTCTCTCTCTCTCTCTCTCTCTCTCTCTGCAAATAGTAGGTTGTATTATGTAATTTAGATGGAGTCATGGGCAGGAACCTGTACTATAGCCTACCAAACATTTCCCCAAGTATTGAATATTAGAATAGATTCAGACAGAGTAGGTTTTTGTGTACTCTGTGGTTTTTACAATTAAAGTATATTCTTTTCAAACTTCCTAGATAATCTTTGTGTAGATATTGGTGTCTTCATGCGTGCAGTAGCCTACAAAGATTTTTTGCAACATGTTTGTTGTGCATCTTCAGAGTTTGGAGGGAAACTGACCTGTATCTAAGCAAACATCAGTCTAGATGACAAAAGTTTGTGGTAGACCTTCCTATAATGTTTCAACCTCAAACATTTCAATCTTGAACCTCAATCTTATACCATATCAGTAGTATAGAGACACCATGCTCAATTTCAAAAGCACTTTCAAAACAGAAATGGAAACTTGGCTAATTCTTGAGACTTTTTCACAAAATAAATGTGTGGGAATGAAGGAGATGGTTTATCATTTTTGGATGTAGCATGTTTATCATGCTTTGTCTCAGGATCAGCTTGAATAATGATTAAGATTATAGGGGCAAATTGAGACCTGATCCTAGATCAGTACTCCTACTCTAAAACACCTTTTGGATATGGGCCCTGGTCACAGACTGAGGTCCCTGACTCCTTTGGACAGATACCAATCCTCAGAGTGGCACAGTAACTGTTCAGATGGATGGAGACAAGAAGGCAGTGGTCTACAGGAACATCTGACATTGTGGAAGCAGCCAGGTAGGTATACCATCTGAAGACATGTTGGTACACTAAGAAAAAAGGTTATACGTTTCTCCCCATTAGAGAACTGTTTTTGGTTCCAGGTAGAACCCTTCGATGGTGAGAAAGCATCTACTTAGAACCTGTTAGTGGTAAAAGGGTTCCATATAGAACCTTGTATTAGTGAAAGGGTCCCACTTGGAACCAACAAATAATAATTCAGAGGGTTCGCCTATTGGGACAATTGAAGAACCCTTTTCGGTTCTAGGTAGCACCTTATTTTATAAGAGTGTAGACTTAGGGCTCAAATCACTCAAACCTGCATTGTGACATTAACACAATAACTATTTTTAACCAATCTCAGAATGGTTTTGGGTACTGTAAAGACCATGGTTGCTACCTGGTAGACTGTACACTAAGTCCCACAAACTAAGTCCCACAAACTAAGTCCCACAAACTAAGTCCCACAAACTAAGTCCCACAAACTAAGTCCCACAAACTAAGTCCGGTAACAACCACACACAGTAAACAATTCAAGCTTCTACAAAAGACCACAGAAAACACAATCTTAATCTTAACAGGGACACAATCATTAAATAATAAGACACACCTGAGTCCAATAAAAGTCTCTAGGGCTGTCTCTGACGCCCTCTGGTGCCAGGAGGAACCATGACAGTTTTTGGCTCCAGTTTTCAGAATAACAAGTGTGTACTGTAAGTATTCAACCTAGGCTCAGAGGTAACACAGTAAATTTAAATCGGGACATTAGTATATGTTACATTTCGTATGGTATTTGTTAATTTGAGGATTTCCATCATCCATTTTGTATGATATGTTATGACTTACAATTTGTACAATATGTTACAAATTGCAAATCGTACAATATATTACGAATTGCAATTTGCACAATATGTTACGAATGTGCAAAACGTATGATATGTTACAAATACCAATTTGTTGGGGGTTAAAGTTAGCTAGGTGGGTAGGTGGCTAACGTTAGCGAGACTAAGGGTTGGGGATTAAGGTTATTGTTAAGATTAGAGTTAGAGTTAGGTTAAAGGGTTAAGGTTAGGGGAAGTGTTAGCTAACATGCTAAGTCGTTGCAAAGTAGCAAAAAAGTTAATTAGCTAAAATGCTAAAGTTAAACAACTCCTTGGGTTGCTATAAATTCGCATTATACGCCTACCCATCCACCCCGACCAACCACCCTTCTTTCGTTTTTGCCACAACTAGCCTTCTGTCTAATGTTACTATACCAAGCATAACATACTGTATCATACTAATTTGAGTGTCCCAGATTTACATTTACTATGTTACGTCTAGTATATGAGACCAGTCTGAAGTACTGCATTCCAGCCTTAGTTATTGTAAAGATGTTTACAAAGAGCAAGCAACAGCCATGTGTGTATTCAACAATATGTAATATCAGGAGATTGAAATGCAGGCTTATAATCCCTCACAAATAATATACCAGGGTTTTATGTGTAAAGCTAGGTTCTTAAAGGAAATGCTGCTATAAAGTGCGTACAGACTGGAAGCTCGGAGTGGGGAAATGTCAACGTGTATTTTAATTAGAAAGGCCTTAAACTCAATCCCTCAAGGGCTTTTGTGCACATTCATTTGAGTTCCTGCCAAACCTCTCTGGATCAGTTCAGCCCAATGCGTTGACAAGTGGAAGACACTTATCACTGAATAACAAATAGTACCAATGTCACCAACCACGAACTTCAGTATTCTATGATTAACTACATGTGAAAACGTTTCTAATCAACATATAAAACAGTGCTAAAAGAGAATCTCATTAAGTCTGAGGGCTTTTCACACCTTCACAACTAATCAAATCAGAAGTCTCTTCAGCTCTCTGAAAACAGTGAAAATGTATCATAAAAGTGACTCTCACATGGATGTCCTCCTTTTTAGAATATAATCCATCATCTTTCTCCATTTGTGTGGCCAAAAAAGCCTTATAAATTAAAGACAAACACATTTAGACACCGCTGAAAGCCCATGTGAACCATGATAAACAAATACTCTTCCCCTTTTTGAATATCCAATATAAATGGATGATAAGTATAAGATGCTTTATCCACAGTTTATTTTTGGCCATGGACAGTTGTGTAATACAGTACTCTGGCATTACAGATATGTTTTTCTGGGGGGGTAAAAATCTTCTGAATAAAAACGTTTAAAAAAATATAATAAAAACATTTATTGTGTAGCAGCGTAGCACAATTCATTTTTTTTTACCTCAGTCTACCTTTCTCTTTTTATTCTCTTCACTCTAGCTGTCAATCAATTATTGTAAGTCTGTTCATCTGTCATCATCAATTTAATTCAATTCAATTCAAGGGGCTTTATTGGCATGGGAAACGTGTTAACATTGCCAAAGCAAGTGAGGTAGATAATATACAAAAGTGAAATAAACAATAAAAATGAACAGTAAACATTACACATACAGAAATTTCAAAACAATAAAGACATTACAAATTTCATATTATATATATTTATACAGTGTTGTAACAATGTACAAATGGTTAAAGTACACAAGGGAAAATAAATAAGCATAAATATGAGTTGTATTTACAATGGTGTTTGTTCTTCACTGGTTGCCCTTTTCTTATGGCAACAGGTCACAAATGTTGCTGTTGTGATGGCACACTGTGGAATTTCACCCAGTGGATATGGGAGGTTATCAAAATTGGGTTTGTTTTCAAATTCTTTGTTGATCTGTGTAATCTGAGGGAAATACAGTGCCTTGCATTTATTGGATATTTCAAACTTTTTTAACAAATCAAAAACTGAAAAATTGGGCGTGCAAAATTATTCAGCCCCTTTACTTTTAGTGCAGCAAACTCTCTCCAGAAGTTCAGTGAGGATCTCTGAATGATCCAATGTTGACCTAAATGACTAATGATGATAAATACAATCCACCTGTGTGTAATCAAGTCTCCGTATAAATGCACCTACACTGTGATAGTCTCAGAGGTCCGTTAAAAGCGCAGAGAGCATCATGAAGAACAAGGAACACACCAGGCACGTCCGAGATACTGTTGTGAAGAAGTTTAAAGCCGGATTTGGATACAAAAAGATTTCCCAAGCTTTAAACATCCCAAGGAGCACTGTGCAAGCGATAATATTGAAATGGAAGGAGTATCAGACCACTGCAAATCTACCAAGACCTGGCCGTCCCTCTAAACTTTCAGCTCATACAAGGAGAAGACTGATCAGAGATGCAGCCAAGAGGCCCATGATCACTCTGGATGAACTGCAGAGATCTACAGCTGAGGTGGGAGACTCTGTCCATAGGACAACAATCAGTCGTATATTGCACAAATCTGTCCTTTATGGAAGAGTGGCAAGAAGAAAGCCATGTCTTAAAGATATCCATAAAAAGTGTTGTTTAAAGATTGCCACAAGCCACCTGGGAGACACACCAAACATGTGGAAGAAGGTGCTCTGGTCAGATGAAACCAAAATTGAACTTTTTGGCAACAATGCAAAACGTTATGTTTGGCGTAAAAGCAACACAGCTGAACACACCATCCCCACTGTCAAACATGGTGGTGGCAGCATCATGGTTTGGGCCTGCTTTTCTTCAGCAGGGACAGGGAAGATGGTTAAAATTGATGGGAAGATGGATGGAGCCAAATACAGGACCATTCTGGAAGAAAACCTGATGGAGTCTGCAAAAGACCTGAGACTGGGACGGAGATTTGTCTTCCAACAAGACAATGATCCAAAACATAAAGCAAAATCTACAATGGAATGGTTCAAAAATAAACGTATCCAGGTGTTAGAATGGCCAAGTCAAAGTCCAGACCTGAATCCAATCGAGAATCTGTGGAAAGAACTGAAAACTGCTGTTCACAAATGCTCTCCATCCAACCTCACTGAGCTCGAGCTGTTTTGTAAGGAGGAATGGGAAAAAATTTCAGTCTCTCGATGTGCAAAACTGATAGAGACATACCCCAAGCGACTTACAGCTGTAATCGCAGCAAAAGGTGGCACTACAAAGTATTAACTTAAGGGGGCTGAATAATTTTGCACGCCCAATTTTTCAGTTTTTGATTTGTTAAAAAAGTTTGAAATATCCAATAAATGTCGTTCCACTTCATGATTGTGTCCCACTTGTTGTTGATTCTTCACAAAAAAATACAGTTTTATACCTTTATGTTTGAAGCCTGAAATGTGGCAAAAGGTCGCAAAGTTCAAGGGGGCCGAATACTTTCGCAAGGCACTGTATGTGTCTCTAAAATGGTCATCCATTGGGCAGGAGGTTAGGAAGTGCAGCTCAGTTTCCACCTCATTTTGTGGGCAGTTTGAACATAGCCTGTCTTCTCTTGAGTGCCATGTCTGCCTACGGCAGCCTTTCTCAATAGCAAGGCTATGCTCACTGAGTCTGTACATAGTCAAAGCTTTCCTTAAGTTTGGGTCAGTCACAGTGGTCAGGTATTCTGCCACTGTGTACTCTCTGTTTAGGGCCAAATAGCGTTCTAGTTTGCTCTGTTTTTTTTGTTAATTCTTTCCAATGTGTCAAGTAATTATCTTTTTGTTTTCTCATGATTTGGTTGGGTCTAATTGTGCTGCTGTCCTGGGGCTCTGTGGGGTTTGTGTTTGTGAACAGAGCCCCAGGACCAGCTTGCTTAGGGGAATCTTCTCCAGGTTCATCTCTCTGTAGGTGATGGCTTTGTTATGGAAGGTTGGGGAATCACTTCCTTTTAGGTGGTTGTAGAATTTAACGGCTCTTTTCTGGATTTTGATCATTAGTGGGTATCGGCCTAATTCTGCTCTGCATGCATTATTTGGTTTTCTGCGTTGTACACAGAGGATATTTTTGCAGAATTCTGCATGCAGAGTCTCAATTTGGTGTTTGTCCCATTTTATGCAATCTTGGTTGGTGAGCGGACCCCAGACCTCACAACCGTAAAGGGCAATGGGCTCTATGACTGATTCAAGTATTTTTAGCAAGATCCTAATTGGTATGTTGAATTTTATGTTCATTTTTGTGGCATAGAATGCCCTTCTTGCCTTGTCTCTCAGATCGTTCACAGCTTTGTGGAAGTTACCTGTGGCGCTGATGTTTAGGCCAAGGTATGTATAGTTTTTTGTGTGCTCTAGGGCAATGGTGTCTGGATAGAATTTGTATTTGTGGTCCTGGTGACTGGACCTTTTTTGTAACATCATTATTTTGGTCTTACTGAGATTTACTGTCAGGGCCCAGGTCTGACAGAATCTGTGCAGAATATCTAGGTGCTGCTGTAGGTCCTCCTTGGTTAGTGACAGAAGCACTAACCAAGGAAACAGGAAACAGTAGACATTCAACATCAGATTCTAGTAGGGTGAGGCCGGGTGCTGCAGACTTTTCTAGTGCCCGCGCCAATTCGTTGATATATATGTTGAAGAGGGTGGGGCTTAAGCTGCATCCCTGTCTCACCCCACGGCCCTGTGGGAAGAAATGTGTGTGTTTTTTGCCCATTTTAACCACACACTTGTTGTTTGTGTACATGGATTTTATAATGTCGTATGTTTTACCCCCAACACCACTTTCCATCAATTTGTATAGCAGACCCTCATGCCAAATTGAAGGCTTTTTTTTTAAATCAACAAAGCATGAGAAGACTTTGCGTTTGTTTTGGTTTGTTTGGTTGTCAATTAGGGTGTGCAGGGTGAATACATGGTTTGTTTGGTTGTCAATTAGGGTGTGCAGGGTGAATACTCATGCTTTGTATGGTAATTTGGTAAAAAGCAAATTTGACATTTGCTCAGTACATTGTATTCATTGAGGAAATATACAAGTCTGCTGTTACTGATAATGCAGAGGATTTTCCCAAGGTTGCTGTTGACGCATATCCCACGGCAGTTATTGGGGTCAAATTTGTCTCCACTTTTGTGGATTGGCGTGATCAGTCCTTGGTTCTAAATATTGGGGAAGGTGCCAGAGCTAAGGATGATGTTAAAGAGTTTTAGTATAGCCAATTGGAATTTGTTGTCTGTATATTTGATCATTTCATTAAGGATACTATCAACACCACATGCCTTTTTGGGTTGGAGGGTTTTTATTTTGTCCTGTAGCATTCAAGGTAATTGGAGAATCCAGTGGGTTCTGGTAGTCTTTAATAGTTGATTCTAAGATTTGTATTTGATCCTGTATATGTTTTTGCTCTTTATTCTTTGTTATAGAGCCAAAAAGATTGGAGAAGTGGTTAACCCATACATCTCCATTTTGGATAGATAATTCTTCGTGCTGTTGTTTGTTTAGTGTTTTCCAATTTTCCCAGAAGTGGTTAGAGTCTATGGATTCTTCAATTACATTGAATTACATCTGACGTGCTGTTCCTTCTTTTTCTGTAGTGTATTTCTGTATTGTTTTAGTGATTCATCTCTCTCTCTCTCGCTCTCTCTCTCTCTCTCGCTCTCTCTCTCTCTCTCTCTCTCTCTCTCTCTCTCTCTCTCTCTCTCTCTCTCTCTCTCTCTCTCTCTCTCTCTCTCTCTTCTTTATCATGTTGGTTTTTATGATATCCCATTGCCTCTTTATTTCCAGCCTGTTTTCCGCTGCTTTTCAGTTAGCACTGTCCCCCACTTATCGCCCTTACTCCCCATCCCTCCCTCCCTTGCTCTCTATCTCCCTCCGTCTCTCTGTATTTAGTTGTAATCCCCTATTTCTGGTTGTCACATCTGCAAAGCACTCAACAGCTGGGGATATACTTACACAAATGGCCACACCCCCACTCTAACACACACACACACACACACACACACACACACACACACACACACACACACAGCTGGGCTTCTGATCAACCAGTCTAGGGATATCTAATCCTTCTCTTGGAAAAAAGTATTAAAAGACAGATTTTCTTGTTTTTATTTCCTCAATTCACTCTTTATTCAGGAAGTGTCATGGTCAGCTGGTGTCTAAGCCATCCACAACAAAGAATATAGGAAATACTGTAAATGAAATGCTACAAAATGAAGAGAAAGAAGTAGGAAGGAAGTCAAGCTTAACTTAAAGATGGACATGTAATTTGTAGACATTCCAGCAGTACATGATACTCCTTAAAAGGGATAGTTTGGAATTTTTATGTCTCTGCGTCCAGTATGAAGGAAGTTGCCAACTAGTGTTAGCGCAATTGCTATCTAGTATTAGGTATTAGCGCAATGACTGGAAGTCTATGGACTTCTGTAAACTTCCAGTCATTGCGCTAACGTTAGATAGCATTGGCTCCCAAAACTACCTCTAACTTCCTTCATACTGGACTCAGAGACATAAGCATGCTAGCTGTTCCAGAGACTTCCAGTCATTGCACTAATGCTAGTTAGCAATTGCGTTAACGCTAGTTGGCAACTTCCTTCAAACTGAACACAGAGACATAAAAATGGTATCCACAAGTTCATCTGACGCTGGGGAAGTAGATACAGTGCCTTGCGAAAGTATTCGGCCCCCTTGAACTTTGCGACCTTTTGCCACATTTCAGGATTCAAACATAAAGATATAAAACTGTATTTTTTTGTGAAGAATCAACAACAAGTGGGACACAATCATGAAGTGGAACGATATTTATTGGATATTTCAAACTTTTTTAACAAATCAAAAACTGAAAAATTGGACGTGCAAAATTATTCAGCCACTTTACTTTGTGCAGCAAACTCTCTCCAGAAGTTCAGTGAGGATCTCTGAATGATCCAATGTTGACCTAAATGACTAATGATGATAAATACAATCCACCTGTGTGTAATCAAGTCTCCGTATAAATGCACCTACACTGTGATAGTCTCAGCGGTCCGTTAAAAGCGCAGAGAGCATCATGAAGAACAAGGAACACACCAGGCAGGTCCGAGATACTGTTGTGAAGAAGTTTAAAGCCGGATTTGGATACAAAAAGATTTCCCAAGCTTTAAACATCCCAAGGAGCACTGTGCAAGCGATAATATTGAAATGGAAGGAGTATCAGACCACTGCAAATCTACCAAGACCTGGCCGTCCCTCTAAACTTTCAGCTCATACAAGGAGAAGACTGATCAGAGATGCAGCCAAGAGGCCCATGATCACTCTGGATGAACTGCAGAGATCTACAGCTGAGGTGGGAGACTCTGTCCATAGGACAACAATCAGTCGTATATTGCACAAATCTGGCCATTATGGAAGAGTGGCAAGAAGAAAGCCATTTCTTAAAGATATCCATAAAAAGTGTAGTTTAAAGTTTGCCACAAGCCACCTGGGAGACACACCAAACATGTGGAAGAAGGTGCTCTGGTCAGATGAAACCAAAATTGAACTTTTTGGCAACAATGCAAAACGTTATGTTTGGAGTAAAAGCAACACAGCTCATCACCCTGAACACACCATCCCCACTGTCAAACATGGTGGTGGCAGCATCATGGTTTGTGCCTGCTTTTCTTCAGCAGGGACAGGGAAGATGGTTAAAATTGATGGGAAGATGGATGGAGCCAAATACAGGACCATTCTGGAAGAAAACCTGATGGAGTCTGCAAAAGACCTGAGACTGGGACGGAGATTTGTCTTCCAACAAGACAATGATCCAAAACATAAAGCAAAATCTACAATGGAATGGTTCAAAAATAAACATACCCAGGTGTTAGAATGGCCAAGTCAAAGTCCTGACCTGAATCCAATCGAGAATCTGTGGAAAGAACTGAAAACTGCTGTTCACAAATGCTCTCCATCCAACCTCACTGAGCTCGAGCTGTTTTGCAAGGAGGAATGGGAAAAAATGTCAGTCTCTCGATGTGCAAACTGATAGAGACATACCCCAAGCGACTTACAGCTGTAATCGCAGCAAAAGGTGGCGCTACAAAGTATTAACTTAAGGGGGCTGAATAATTTTGCACGCCCAATTTTTCAGTTTTTGATTTGTTAAAAAAGTTTGAAATATCCAATAAATGTCGTTCCACTTCATGATTGTGTCCCACTTGTTGTTGATTCTTCACAAAAAAATACAGTTTTATATATTTATGTTTGAAGCCTGGAATGTGGCAAAAGGTCGCAACTTCAGACACACTCTTTGCTGAATAACTTTACGTTTTCCATCTGAAAATGTTAGTGTTTCTTGGCAGAGTGTAGTAAGGAAGTAGTAAGGAAGTAATAAAAATCCACTAGAGAAAAACTGTTCGGTCCAGCCAGCTGTTGTGTGTAGTCTACATTTCCCTGTTTTACAGTGGGGCAAAAAAGTATTTAGGCAGCCACCAATTGTGCAAGTTCTCCCACTTAAAAAGATGAGAGAGGCCTGTAATTTTCATCATAGGTACACTTCCACTATGACAGACAAAATATGAAAAAAAATCCAGAAAATCACATTGTAGGATATTTAATTAATTTATTTGCAAATTATGGTGGAAAATAAGTATTTGGTCAATAACAAAAGTTTATCTCAATAATTTGTTATATACCCTTTGTTGGCAATGACAGAGGTCAAACGTTTTCTAAGTCTTTTTGGCCCATTCCTCCATGCAGATCTCCTCTAGAGCAGTGATGTTTTGGGGCTGTTGCTGGGCAACACAGACTTTCAACTCCCTCCAAAGATTTTCTATGGGGTTGAGATCTGGAGACTGGCTAGGCCACTCCAGGACCTTGAAATGCTTCTTACAAAGCCACTCCTTCATTGCCCGGGCGGTGTGTTTGGGATCATTGCTATGCTGAAAGACCCAGCCACGTTTCATCTTCAATGCCCTTTCTGATGGAAGGAGGTTTTCACTCAAAATCTCACGATACATGGCCTTCATTCTTTCCTTTACACAGATCAGTCGTCCTGGTCGCTTTGCAGAAAAACAGCCCCAAAGCATGATGTTTCCACCCCCATGCTTCACAGTAGGTATGATGTTCTTTGGATGCAACTCAGCATTCTTTGTCCTCCAAACACGACCAAAAAGTTATATTTTGGTTTCATCTGACCATATGACATTCTCCCAATCTTCTTCTGGATCATCCAAATGCTCTCTAGCAAACTTCAGACGGGCCTGGACATGTACTGGCTTAAGCAGAGGGACACGTCTGGCACTGCAGGATTTGAGTCCCTGGCGGCGTAGTGTGTTACTGATGGTAGGCTTTGTTACTTTGGTCCCAGCTCTCTGCAGGTCATTCACTAGGTCCCCCCGTGTGGTTCTGGGATTTTTGCTCACCGTTCTTGTCATCATTTTGACCCCATGGGGTGAGATCTTGCGTGGAGCCCCAGATCGAGGGAGATTATCAGTGGTCTTGTATGTCTTCCATTTCCTAATAATTGCTCCCACAGTTGATTTCTTCAAACCAAGCTGCTTACCTATTGCAGATTCAGTCTTCCCAACCTGGTGCAGGTCTACAATTTTGTTTCTGGTGTCCTTTGACAGCTCTGTGGTCTTGGCCATAGTGGAGTTTGTAGTGTGACTGTTTGAGGTTGTGGACAGGTGTCTTTTATACTGATAACAAGTTCAAACAGGTGCCATTAATACAGGTGGAGGACAGAGGAGCCTCTTAAAGAAGAAATTACAGGTCTGTGAGAGCCAGAAATCTTGCTTGTTTGTAGGTGACCAAATACTTATTTTCCACCATAATTTGCAAATAAATGCATTAAAAATCCTACAATGTGATTTTCTGGATGTTTTTGTTCTCATTTTGTCTGTCATTGCTCAGTACTTTGGACTGAGCAAGGACCTTTTTGCAGCCTTGTGTATGGCACACCTGTATTTGGGGAGTTTCTCACATTATTTTCTGCAGATCCTCTCAAGCTCTGTCAGGCTGGATGGGGAGCATCCCTGCACAGCTATTTTAAGGTCTCTCCAGAGATGTTTGATCGGGTTCAAGTCCCAGCTCTGGCTGGGACACACAAGGACATTCAGACACTTATTTTTCTCAATTTAACTAGGCAAGTCAGTTAAGAACAAATTCTAATTTTCAATAACACCCTACAGCGGAATAGTGGGTTAACTGCCTTGTTCAAGGGCAGAACAAAATATGTTTTTACCTTGTCAGCTCAGGGATTCAATCCAGCAACCTTTTGCTTACTGGCCCAATGCTCTAACTACTAGGCTACCTGCCACCCCTGTGTTTTCTTGGCTGTGTGCTTAGGGTCATTGTGCCTACGCAGGGCAGTGCCAATCACTGCCCTGGGGTATTGGGGTATTTTTTTTAGACCAGAGGAAAGAGTGCTTCCTACTGGCCCTCCAACACCACTTCCAGCAGCATCTGGTCTCCCATCCAGGAACTGACCAGGACCAAACCTGCTTATCTTCAGAAGCAAGCCAGCAGTGGTATGCAGGGTGGTATGCTGCTGGCCTTGCAGAAACATCTCAAGGATGATCCATGGAAACAAGATGCACCTGAGCTCAAATTCGAGTCTCATAGCAAAGGGTCGGAATTGTTATGTAAATGAGGTATTTCTGTTTGTTTTCTTATGAATTTGAAAAAAAATCTTAAAACCTATTTTTGATTTGTCATTATGGGGTATTGTGTGTAGATTGATGAGGATTTTTTTTTATTCTATTTTAGAAAAAGGCTGTAACATAAAACAATGTGGAAAAGAGGAAGGGTCTGAATACTTTCCGAATGCAGTGTACAGTTTATAGCTGAAGCATGACATATTGTGCAATAGAAATTTAAAGGTAACGTCCAATTGAGTCAATATATACAACGTCTACCGTGAAAACATTGTCTATAAAATTCAATCACGCTGTAACACTGAACTTCCGTGATACGGATTGACTAGAGTCCTCTGTCTGTGTCCTGGATTGGCTTTGCATCCATTAGTCAACAGGGTCAGAGGACAGAGGCTATGTCCTCTATTGGTGTTATATCCATATATGCACCCATTCAAATGATCTCAAATAAAATCTCTCTCCATTAGGTTTATTCTCCCTCTTTCAGACACTCCCAGTGGTCCATTAATTCCATGGTCATAATAGGAGATCTAACAAGCTGAGATATTGACGGCTGTCTGTCCCCATGTAGCCCTAGTGAAAGGAGGGAGGGCCTCCGAGTGGGTGGGAGTGGGTATTAGAGTGTGTGTCTGGTGGGGGGACCAACTGGGGACATGTTGTTGGTCCTGACATGGTCAAATGCTATTTCTAAGGGGTTTAGTGTTACGGTTAGAATTAGTGTTAGGGTTAGAATTAGGTTTAGGGTTAGGAGCTAGAGTAAGGGTTAAGGTTAGGTTTTGGGGTTGGGGTTAAGGTCAAGGTTAGAGTTAGGTTAAGAGTACAGGTTAAGGTTAAGTTTAGCGTTAGGGAAAATAGGATCTTGAAAGGGTCTGAATTGTGTGTTAAGGTTAGCTGTACAAGACTGTGTGAATATGTGTGTTTATGATTCAAGATGGACTGTTTGTCCATCTTGAGACGCTGTAGCCAGCATACAATTCCTCAAAATAGTCAGAAATAAAGTAAGATAACTCAATAAATCTGTCATTCATTGTGACGTTTTTGCAGAGGAGATCTTAGTCACGCAATTTCATATCTAACTAAGATGTTTGGTGCAGTATTTCTCTATGAAAAAATGTGCATAAAACAAGTAATCTATCATAGAATGACAACAAACACTTCATTGAAGAATCCCTACTGTTGACCAATGACCGACAAATAGACTTCGGCTATCGAAATTCGGCTTGCCTCAAGAAAATGTTTTGTGTCACGAACTGCCGAAAAAACATTTCCGAAGACCAAAGCGAACACAAATGTCACAAAATGTAATCATAATATATGCATGAACTGTTCCAACCTGTTTCAGATTGGAAACATTTGAACGCCTTTAGACTCTCTCCATTGCATCATCCATACCCTAGGGCCCCAAAAATGATACAGTATGTGATAACGTGCCCTTGTTTTGGTATTGAACAGTGGGCTTGCCCTCGTGCTGTGATGGTAGCTAACTATTCCTCACATAACAAGGCCAAAACCCTTGGATGTAATCAGAATGATTACAAGACCTTGGCTGGCTTTTTTTTGCATTAAGGTCTATATCAAAAATATGACCCTAGAAAGCAAACTGCCCTTTACAAGGACACCAATACTGGCCCTTGTCCAGACTAGCCTAAGCCCACTTACTGTGGTAGATAAACACATTATGAAATACAACCATATATTGGAAGTGGGATAAACACATCTGTGCGATAGATAGATAGATAGATCTAGACCCTAGACCCTCGACGTGAACTGGGGACCCCGATCAGACACTATATCATCAGGCACCCCGCAGTGCCAGAAGACGTGTGTAAATAGAGTCTGTAGGGCCGTAGGGAGACCGGGCAACGGGAGGAGACGACAGGACTTAGAAAAATGATCCACAACGACCAGGATCGTGGTGTTACCCTGTGAAGGAGGAGGATCAGTCAGGAAATCCACCGACAGGTGCAACCATGGCCGTTGTGGAACGGGTAAGTACTTCCCACTAAGACAGAGCACCGTCCGACCGATATCAGGATGACCAGAGGAGGGTGACGTATGGGCCCAATAAATCAGCCGGTCGCGGACAGCAGACAGAATGTACAGACGCCCAGCCGGACACTGAAGGGGAGCGGGAACTGTACGCAACGTCTGCTCAATGTCCGCGTCCAGCTCCCACACTCACGATGCCACCAAGAAGGGAGAGGCCGGGTGTATGGGAGTGGGATCCATGGGCCGCTCCTCTGTGTCATACAGCCGGGACAATGCGTCTGCGTTCTGAGAGTCTGGTCGGTAGGAAAGGGTAAACACAAAACGGGTGAACCCTCGCCTTGCCCTGTCCGCCTCAGCTGACCACTGCAAGTGTACCGGGCCCCCCTTCAGCAGTAAGGTAAGGGGAGCCGCCAACTGACCAAAACCCTGGATAAACCTCTGGTAGTAGTTGGCAAACCCTAAGAACCGCTGCACCTCCTTAACCGTGGTCAGAGTCGGCCAATTACGCATGGCTGCAATGCGGTCAGTCTCCATCTCCACCCCTGAAGTGGAAAGGCAATACCCTAGAAAGGAGACGGACTGTTGGAAGAACAGGCATTTCTCAGCCTTGATGTACAGGTCATGCTCCAACAGGCGACCAAACACTCTGCGCACCAGGGACAAATGCTCAGCATGTGCAGCGGAGTATATCAAAATGTCTTCAATATACACCACTACACTCTGCCCGTGCAGGTCCCTGAAAATCTCGTCTACAAAGGCTTGGAAGACTGATGGCGCAGTCATCAAACCGTACGGCATGACGAGGTACTCATAGTGCCCAGAGGTGGTACTGAAAGCCGTCTCCACTCGTCTCCCTCTCGGATATGCACCAGATTGTAAGCGCTCCTGAGATCTAGTTTAGTGAAGAAGCGCGCCCCGTGCATTGACTCTATCGCTGTGGCTATGAGCGGTAGCGGGTAGCTATACCTCACCGTGATCTGATTCAGACCCCGATAGTCAATACACGGGCCTAGACCTCCATCATTCTTCTACACAAAAAAGTAACTCGAGGAGGCGGGTGAAGTGGAGGACCGAATGTAACCCTGATGCAGGGATTCGGAGACATATGTTTCCATAGCCTCCGTCTCCACCTGTGAGAGGGGATACACGTGACTCCTGGGAAGTGCAGCGTCTACCAGGAGATCTATCGCACAATCGCCCCGTCGATGAGGTGATAATTGAGTCGCCTTTTTTTTGGAGAAGGTGAGTGCCAAATCCGCATATTCAGGGGGAATGTGCACGGTGGAGACCAGGTCTGGACTTTCCACCATAGTAGCACCAACGGTAACCCCTAAACACCTACCTGAGCACTCTCGCGGCCACCCCGTGAGAGCCCTCTGTGGCCAAGAAACAGTGGGGTTATGACAAGCTAACCAGGGTAGGCCCAGCACCACTGGAAACGCAGGAGAGTCAATAAGGAAGGGTCTAATTCTCTCCGTATGACCCCCCTGCATCACCATGACAACGGCGCGGTGACCTTCCTAATTAACCCTGACCCTACTGGTCGCCTATCTAAGGCGTGCACGGGGAAGGGCACATCCACGGGAACAATAGGGATCCCTAAACTATAGGCTAAAGCACTATCAATAAAATTCCCAGCCGCGCCTGAATCGATGAGCGCCTTATGCTGGGAATGCGGGGAAAATTCAGAGAACGTAACAGACACAATTATATGTACAACAGAGGGCTCTGGGTGAGAATGGTGCCGGCTCACCTGGGGTGACCCCAGAGCGCCCTGCCTGCTGCCTCGATTCCCAGAGGAACCAACCCGGCACCAACCGGCAGTGTGACCTCTGCGGCCACAGAATGGTGCACGAGCGGGGACCCCCTCAGGTCTCCCTGCGCACCGACCCTCCCAGCTCCATGGGTATTGGAGAGGGGGTGCGGGAGGATGGAACCACCAGATCCCGATCTGAACGTCCGCGAGTAGCCAGCAGGTTGTCCAGCCGGATGGACAGGTCCACCAGCTGGTCAAATGTGAGGTGGTGTCTCTGCAGGCCAGCTCCCGACGGATGTCCTCGCGCAGACTGCAACAGGAATGGTCAATCATGGCCCTGTTGTTCCATCCCGCGCTGGCAGCCAGGGTCCTAAACTCCAGGGCGAACTCCTGGACGCTCCTCATCTCCTGCCTCAGATGGTAGAGGCGCTCATCTGCCGTTCTAGCCTCGGGCGGGTGGTCGAAGACTGCCTGTAAACGGTGGGTGAACTCCTCAAACTGGTCCAACGCCGCATCTCCCTCTCTCCACACGGCGTTGGCCCACTCCAGGGCTCTCCCGGTGAGGCACAAGACGAGGGTGGACACCCTCTCCCGGTCCGATGGAGCCGGGTGAACGGTGGCCAGATAAAGGTTTAATTGTAACATGAACCCCTGGCAGTTCGCAGCCCTCCCGTCATACTCCGGTGGGGCAAGGAGAGACGGATCCCACTTGATTCAGGTGGGAAAGTGGCGCTCAAGAGAGACCCCGGTTGTGCTGGTGGAGGCACTGGAAGAACTCCCTGTCTCTCCCAGCGGTCCATTGTCTGGACAACGCGATCAATGGTGACACCAAGATGGTGAAACATAACTGCATGCTCCTCAATGACTCCATAGTTGTGGTCGGAGATTCTGTATTGGGTGCGTGTTGGTGGCAGGGAAGTCAGGGGCAGGAGAACGAACTTGGTATAAAGTGAGTCGTTTAATAAGTGCTGACCAAACTCCAAAAACCGAAATATATAAAAATAACAAAGTGGGTACAAAACCCATCGCACACCAACACATACTAGCACAATCACATACAATAAAACAATCTCCGACAAGGACATGAGGGGAAACAGAGGGTTAAATACACAATAAAAAGCAAATGAATTACTTAAAATACAATGTGATTTTCTGGATTTTTGTTTTAAATTCCGTCTCTCACAGTTGAAGTGTACCTCTGATAAAAAAAAAATTACAGACCTCTACATGCTTTGTAAGTAGGAAAACCTGGAAAATCGGCAGTGTATCAAATACTTGTTCTCCCCACTGTATATCTAATCTAAAATGTAATCTACATGATCCCCGAATGTTATTATTTATCATGAGAGAACTATAAACAATAACTAGTAATGCTGCATAGTCCAAGAAAGCTCAAATCTCACCTTTCTGGTATTTTATTAAAATAAATTGCTGAGGTGTAGTCACTTCTGAGGACACAAGCTCAAGTACACAGTACAACTATAGTATGTTAAATATATGAAAATATGAATAAGGCTTGAAATTACGTATATGCTTTCTAAATATAGTATAATCACATTATAAAACCACAAACTATATGATTTCAACTTCCTTATAACTGTAAAAAAAACTATATATATATACATATTTGTATGTTTAGTGTTAGTTAAAACAGCAGGACACAGAACATTAGAGTAGAGTTCAGTATTGTAAAGTACAGTAGAGTTTAGTATAGTACAGTATTATACAGTCAATAATAGTTTACTCAACTGCAGTTTTCTCTACTGTGTATTGTACTGAACTCTACTCTACAGTAGAGTTCAGTACTGTACTGTCCTGAACCATAATCTACATAACTTTTATATTTTACTGTACTCTACTGTGCTCTACTGTACTCTACTGTAATGTGCTCTCCACACATTTGAAAAATATTTGCCTATGATTGGTCCAGATTTGGTCCAGTTTGGACCAAATCTGAACCAATCATGAATGTCTATATTTGGGCCAAATCAAGGCTGGTCCGGACCAAAAATCCACATTTGTGCACGTTAAAATTAAAGCCGGTCCGAACTGTAACAGAAACGACGTCTGGGGAATGTTGAAATCAAGGCCAGGTTAGCCTGACCAAATTTCAACAACTTTACACGTTCGGTGTCAGTTGGTGCTCAGTGGGTAAGGATGCTGGTTACAGTAAATGGAAAGAGAGGGGGCTCATGGAGAGGTGTCTGTGAAAGCCAGGAGAGGTGACATTATCTGGAGATAGAGAGAAGGGTGGGATTGTCCCCCAGTAAAATTATTACATTATTTCGTTTTGAAATTTACTTAAGTATCAAAAGTAAATGTTATTGTTAAAATATACTTATGTATCAAAAATAAAGGTAAGAGAATAAATCATTTCAAATTCCTTATATTAAGCAAACCAAATTTACGGAAAGCCAGGCGCACACTCCAACATTCAGACATCATTTTCAAACGACGCATGTGTGTTTTAGGAATGCAGGACACAGAAGTAAAAGTAAAAGTAGTCAAGAATATAAATAGTAAAGTACAGTTACCCCCCAAAACTGTAAAAACACTACACCTAATTGCTAGGTCTACCTCTACTTGTTACTTTATTGAACTTTCATTATCATCCCTCCTCATGAGGGAGAGAAATGTGAAAATATTTTAAAGATACTGTATGTGGGCTTTTGGTAATTAGAATTTCAAGGCACAGGGCAATGTTTCTTTAACTTACACAAGGTAAATTATTTCTCCAAAATGAAATATAAGTATTGATATTAGTTGGCAGGGGTCTTTATTTCAGCATTATTGTGTATTAGTGTATTTATATGTAATACATTTTCAGACTTTTACTGGAAAATGTTTTCTAAGATCCCTTTTCTATCTGTTTGACCAGAAATCAAAGCATTTGCTTATTCCTAATATTTAGGATAAACCAAAATGGAATCGGCCCATTTGCTAACTAAGGGTAGGGTACACTAAAATGCCAGTGTTTGCCCAACAGCTGATGATTGTTCCTTGGCAAAAACATAAAAATGAATGACATATTTTCTGAGTTATCTAAGATTAATTCTGACTATTTTGAGGACAAACAGTACTATTGCCTCTTTTTTCTGTTAAGGAAGTATGCAAGCACACTTATTTGGTTCGCCTAGCCAATTTAGGCTAGCTGCCAGCCGATCTGAAGCATGCTGATGCCTTTAGGGTTGAGCCGGGATGTGGACAAGAAATTAGGGTTAGGATTATGGCTAGGGTTAGGGTTGAGCCAAGATGTGGAGAGGAAGTGAGGGTTAGGGTTAGGGTTGAGCCAGGAGTAGACATGAAGCTAGGGTTAGGGTTAGATATAACCCTAACCCTAATCAAATTAACAATTGATTCATTTGATCCTCCCCCCACTACATGGCAGAAAGGTAGGCCTCACTTGAAGTCCAAAAGAGAACAAGGTTTGTCTTCCAAAGAAAATCATTATTTACAGCCCTTACATAACCATGACCCCCCTTGGACTATGATTGAGCTAGCTACAGTAACAGTCCATCCACAAAACCCATTCAGGCCTTATAGGGGTGCCCTGTGTTAAGGTTCAGCTTCATGTGGCAACAGGAAATGGCTTAATTCATCCTCAAAATGGTACTTCATTCTCTCCCTGCAGGTACACAGTAACAATGTTTTCAACTCTCTGTAGAAGTAATTTCTTAACGTAAAGAATTGAAACTTGAAATTCAGTACATTGAATTTCAGCTTCCTGCGATTACAGGAAAATACTTAATTGGGGGTCATATGGGTGGTTTCGAAGCTTT
Organism: Oncorhynchus clarkii lewisi; assembly: GCF_045791955.1. Taxonomy (NCBI): domain Eukaryota; kingdom Metazoa; phylum Chordata; class Actinopteri; order Salmoniformes; family Salmonidae; genus Oncorhynchus; species Oncorhynchus clarkii. The sequence continues at coordinate 30,169,331 of NC_092164.1, forward strand.
AAAAAGGTTAAGTCTTCTCAAAAGTGACTGTCTGTCTGTCTGTCTGTCTGCCTGCCTGCCTGCCTGCCTGTCTGTGAGTGTATATAACTGTCTGCTTGCCTGCCTATGTCTGTCGTCTGTCGTCTGTCTGTCTGTTTCACTGTCTATCTGTGTGTGGATATCTCTATCTGTCTGCCTGCCTGTCTGTGAGTGTATATGTCTGTCTGTCTGTGTCTGTTTGTCTGTGAGTGGATATCTGTCTGTCTGCCTGTCTGTCTCTCTCTCTCTCTCTCTCTCTCTTTCTGTCTATCTGTCTGTGTGAATTTACCCATTGCAGATGTATGACTAAATGTATTGCCTTGAAAGCAATGTATGCATATCAATGCGTCAATATCCTGGCTGTGGAGGTGGGAGAGAGGTGGGAGAGAGAGAGAGAGAGAGAGAGAGAGAGAGGTTAATGGAGGGGGAGGGAGGGAGGGAGGGAGGGAGGGAGGGAGGGAGGGAGGGAGGGAGGGAGGGAGGGAGGGAGGGAGGGAGCACCGAGAGGACAGGAGGGAGAGAGAGAGGAGGAAAGTGAGGAAATGCGAGAGGAGGGAGGGGAGAGAGGGAGAGTCAACAGACAGACTATCTATGTGTCAATATCCTGTCTGTGGAGGTGGGAGAGAGGAGAGAGAGGTGGAGGTGGGAGAGAGAGGAGGGAGAGAGAGATGAGAGGAGGGAGGGAAAGAAGGAGGGGAAAAGAATGGAGGAGGGAGGGAGGGAGGGAGGGAGGGAGGGAGGGAGGGAGGGAGGGAGGGAGGGAGGGGATGAGAGAGAGAGGGAGGGAAAGAATGAAGGAGAGAGAATGGAGGGGTGGAGGATGGAGAGAGAAGAGGGAGAGTTAGGGTGAAGGGAGCAGGGGGAGAGAAAGGAGGGAGAGGAGAGAGAAGAGAGAGGAGGGAAAAAGAGAGAGGGGGAGAAAGTCAGAGGGATAGGCGGTGAAAGAGGGGGGAGGGGGAGGGAAGAAAAGAGAATGTGGGATAAAAAAGAGGTAGAGAGATGGGGACAGGGAGGCAAAGAGAGGGACAGAGGAGGGAAAGAGAGAGAGAAGAGAGAAAGAAAGAGATGGGTGATTAGAGAATAGAGAGAAACACACGACTGCCTGAGAGACACACGACTGTCTGCTTGTCTTTTTCACTCAGGTCCCTCGTCCAGCATTTGGGAATATCCCGCATTGGGGAACACATGCAATGTCTATTTCTATGAGCACAAACACTGTTCATGACACAAACTGTTCACACCCCTCTTGTTGGTGTGAACATTTTGCAAGTTTGAAGCTTATTTCCTTCAATTATACACATTTTGTCATGGGATGGAGAGAAATGGTTTTTCATACATTTTGCCATGTCTAATGTGTATTCATGTGATATTTGAGTGACTCGAACATGGGCTAAAAAAATGAGCAAAAAAATGTTAGCTGGCATGGGCTAGTTGATCTGGACATTTCTGACAAGTTATAAAAAGCCCTCTGAGGTATGCAATGACTGACATGACAATGTAACACTCGTCGAAATGGGTAGACCAAGGCGAAGCGTGATTTGGGTTCATCATAATTCATTTAAATGTGAACCAGCAACAACACAATAAAGAGAAACAAACAAACAAACAAACAAACAAACGAACGTACAGCCTTGTAGGGCTCAAAAGCAACAATACAAAAACAAGATCCCACAAACAACAGGTGGGAAAAGGCTGCCTAAATATGATCCCCAATCAGAGACAACGATAGACAGCTGCCTCTGATTGGGAACCACACCAGGCCAACATAGAAATACAAAAACTAGACTACACATAGAAATAATAAACTAGAACACCCCCCTAGTCACGCCCTGACCTACTCCACCATAGAAAATAAAGGCTTTCTATGGTCAGGACGTGACAGACAAGAGGAATACCGATGATGCACTACCCAATTTCGAAATTTCACCTTGTGCATTCTACTATTACAACTTTCAACAGTAAGTTGAAATTAAAAATGTTCCTTTTTCGCAGCCGGACCTCTCGCACCCACCCAGAGGGCTCACCCCACAGTTTGGGAACCACTGGTCTAGATAGCAGCACACTGGAGTGAACCCCCATGTGGCTCCTTCTGGGCTGAGTATGGCCTACATCTCTCCCCTACCTATTGGACACAGTCCAAGGGCACATCACCAGAGTGAGCATGCATATATATTACCCCGCAGACAGGTCTGAGGGGAGAGACCGTGGGCTGAGCATCCAGCTGCTGTTCTAGTTGTGTGGTAAACACTGCTAGGATTAGTCTTCCCTGATGGAAGAGGGGTCAGAGGTTGATTGCTTGTGCCCTGTCATGTGGGCTGCATAACATGCTCTTCTTTCTGGCTAACCCCATGAATAGAGTTCCTTTCTGGTCTGTCTGTGTGTGTTGGCCTCTTAGAGTACACTGTCACCCCACCTATCAGGAGAAAAATGGAAAGGGCAATACGCCCACAAATATGTAAACGTGCGCGTACACACAAGCACACACGCACTCACTTACTCACTCACCCTGAAGCACCTCGATGAAAGCTTATTCACACTAGGTCACCCCAGGTCTCTTACAAACGTAATGGGGTTTGATAAGCAGCAATTTTGTTTCATCAACCACAGTTGATAATTTAAGGTCAGGTTAATATGAACTCACCTTGGATATACAGTACAACATCTACAACATTAATATGTGGACTATAGGCTTAGAGCACACATTAGATGTTATTTTGTTATTAAGCGCATTATATTTTATACATAGTGTTCTTAGTTTTTGCCATATGTTAAGTCCCTTTTTGGTTTGATCTCTATGCTTTTGATGTCTGGGGAGACGTGGACAGTAAATGATGATGGCAAATTTATGAACAGATGGGTCCCTTTGTTTCTTACAGCAGCGGCCCAGATACACACACTCGCACGCACGTTCGACACGTACTCACACACACACACACACACACACACACACACACACACACACACACACACACACACACACACACACACACACACACACACACACACACACACACACACACACACACACACACACACACTGTAGTACATGTCACATTCCAGTCACACACATGCTGCTATCTATGCACAAATATTTTTTTTAAAGTGCTCACTTTCTTTCCCGCTGCTAGGCAGCCGCAAATTCACAAAGCGTGGCATGCATATTTATCGCAGTCACTTGCATTATCCCGTTTAGAGAAAGGCAGTTGCAATTCCACACAGACATCATGTGTAGTGGCATATGCACACTGACAAACAACCATACATAATTCGTAATGGTGCAAATACCCTGGAGGAAATGCAGTCAAATGATGGTTCGAGACAATAATATATGCGTAGTACCATCAGTGACTATCAAAGTGCCTCTTTAAAAAAACAGATAGCTGAAAGCAGAAGGGACCAATACATTTTGAGAACAGTTCCCTCAATCCCTCAATTATATCTGGAGTATTTCTCCTGTCTTATCCGGTGTCCTGTGTGAATTTATCTTTGCTCTCTCTAATTCTCTCTTTCTCTCTTTCTTTCTTTCTCTCTCTTGGAGGACCTGAGCCCTAGGACCATGCCTCAGGACTACCTGGCATGATGACTCCTTGTTGTCCCCAGTCCACCTGGCCGTGCTGCTGCTCCAGTTTCAACTGCTCTGCCTGCGGCTATGGAACCCTGACCTGTTCACTGTGATTACTATCATTTGACCATGCTGGTCATTTATGAACATTTGAACATCTTGGCCATGTTCTGTTATAATCTCCACCCGACACAGCCAAAAGAGGACTGGCCACCCCTCATAGCCTGGTTCCTCTCTAGGTTTCTTCCTAGGTTTTGGCCTTTCTAGGGAGTTTTTCCTAGCCACCGTGCTTCTACACCTGCATTGCATGCTATTTGGGGTTTAGGCTGGGTTTCTGTACAGCACTTTGAGATATCAGCTGATGTAAGAAGGGCTATATAAATACATTTGATTTGATTTGAATCTCAATTGAATGCCTGCTTACACACACACACACACACACGCACACGCACACGCACACGGACACGGACACGGACACGGGCACACACTGGAGCAGTGTGTGTAATACTGTATAGTACTGTGTACAGAGCAAGGTTCAGTTGGGGCTTCTGTGTGGTGAAGTGAGGTGGAGACTGGAGGGAGAGTGGGGCCTCTACGGCTGGAGGCCTTTGTTCCTCATTCATGTGCTCTGCTCTCCTCTGATGATGGGCCTATTGTCCCAGCCTCCACTGGACCTGCACTCCTCAGCCACACTGATAAAGCCCCCTTTCACACAGAAACCCAGAGAGAGCAGGAAGAGAGAGGCAGACTTTGAGAAAGAAAGGGAAGTGATGGGAGAGTGGAAAGGGGAAAAAGATGGGAACAGGAAATATGGAGAGAAGAAGAGATGGTTACAGACAAAGAGAGAGGGTGACAAACCAAAAAGGGTTCTGGAAGAGTGAGAGAGATTAAGGGAATGATTTTGCGAGCGGCAGAGATGAAAGGAGAAAGAGGGAGAAGTAATGTGATGTGAGAAAGGGAAAGGGAGCCATTGAAAGAAATGAAAAAGAGGGTTAAAGATTGAAGTAGATAAAGGGAAGAAATGGAAGGTAGACAAAAGTCATGGTAAATGAAGATGATGTCAGAAAGAGAGAAATGGAAAGCTACTTATCATTAAAACTGTGCTCGCGGGAGTTTTACTTACTAAAACATGTCTATCAGAGACTGATCCAAGATCAATCCTTTGTATAAAATAATTGTACTCCTCTCCCTCACCTTGCACCATTGGAGTTTGATTATGCCTAATTGTACAGCCAACATGTTCCGTACAAGATACTGCCTTGGGCATTCTTGAATATTTGGCTGGGTTAAAATCATACATCTCCGTGTTTTATGCAACCTTTTATACGCTCTTTGGAAAATCAAACTGTATAAAAGCCTGACAAAATAAGCTCTGATTTTGAACTTCTAACTCGAGGAGAGCTTTTTGCTGGGCCCTAATGAGCTTGGGATCAAGCCTCTGACTCGCGATGCTCCTGGCACTTGCTCAACCAAACACGCTCATGCAGATAATTTATTTATCATGTGTAACCATGTGACTGCAACCGAACATGTTTTTTCAGGGAGGAGGAGGAGGAAGAAGAAGGAGGGGGAAAAGTGCGGTGTTTCTGCTTGCATGTAATTGGGAGCCTGAGATGACGCTGTTGAGAAAGTCACAAGAATTTGGTAATTCCTCCATGGTCTGGCCTTGAGGCCATCTCTCTCCACAGGATTAGGAGGCAAAGCGGTACATATTCGCAATGGTTGTGTCTTTCCACAGCCTGACACAGACACACAGTGTACACACACACACACACAGCACACAGCACACAGCACACACCCTCACACACACACACACACACACACACACACACACACACACACACACACACACACACACACACACACACACCCTCACACACACACACACACACACACACACACACACACACACACACACACACACACACACACACACACACACACACACACACACACACACACACACACATACACACACACACACAGAGGAAGGGATGGATTACCACCATAGACCAGGGAAAGAGAGGTTGGCTGGTCATTTAGAGGTTAATGAGTTGCCAGTCGTCTGTTATATGGAAAAGAGAGAGAGGAAATAGGACCTGAAAGGATTCATAAGAGGATTTGTCTGATAGGCATGAAAATGAACTTCCCACTTCTCACATCTATCATATCTTTCAAAGAAACACACTCCCACAAACTCCCACCCACACGTTTTACTAAAAATATATTTTTTTACACTTAAATGTCTAGATTGTGTCCCAGATCCATATCTTTCAAAGAAACACAAACTCCCACAAACACCCACCCACACCTCTTACAATAAATAAATAAAAATGTCACACTTAAATGTCTAGATTATGTGTTAAAAATATTGTTGATTTGGGTCCAGTGTGCAGGAAGAGGAAGTGGTCATATCTAAGCTCCTCTGAGTGCCGGGCTTGTCCTGAACTGTCCCTGTTAATATGCTACTGTTTGGACTTAATGCGTCACATATTACTGCTAATGTTTGGGGACATGGATAAACCATTTAAGTAAAAATGGAAAGCAGGAGAGAGTACTTGAGGAGACAAAGTTATAGAAGCAAAACTGAATTTACATTTAGGTCAACACAATAAACAGATACTCCAAGGATTTCTAAAATGATCAGCACAGTGGATAACCAGGTGTGTGTCCCAAATGGCACCCTATTCCCTATATAGTGCTTGATCAGGGCCAATAGGGTACCATTTATGATGCAAGCCAGGCCTTGTTTACCAAAAGCATCTTAAGGCGAAGTTCATTGTTAGAACCTTCGTAGGAGTATTGTTAAATCTCGAGCTGTTTCCCAAAACCATTGTTAGTAAAGTTGCAATTGAAAAACCTTCGGAATCTAACGCCTGCCTCAGACCAATCGTAGGACAGTTAAGTAAGTCATTAGGTGCATTTTTGCCCTCCCACATCACTTTATACACAGAAGATCTCCGCTAAACATAGAATCACATGTTTATCCACCTCTGTGTGAACACTGATAGTTTCCAGTTTCAAGTTTTATTAGCCATATGTACGGAATACGCATGGTATACTGTATATACATCGTCCAAAGAAATGCTAATTCCAGAACAAAGTTTAAAAGAAATATAAAGTTGCCATTGACTTTGCAATTGATGCAAAACAGCAACGTATGCTTCTAATTAAAACTGAGATGACTGCATTGAAATATAAATACAGTAGGCCTATTTCAATCATATTGAAATGGGTACATTTCATGTTCAATCGATTGAGTTCTATTGTCTGTAATTTGTATCAATATATTTCATGATGTGTAGTCTAAAATGTGCACAGTGATGTTCCAAATCTTGATTTAGTGCATTATTATAGGGTAAGCATTACAATAAGCCGCCTCAATATTTGCAGCCATAGATGATAATATCTTTCTCGGAGCTGATCCGTCGTCAGTATTGTGGAATATTTCTAATGTTAAAGTTAGATTTGATTGGAGCAAGATAACCCGAGAGCAGCGTTGCCTTTCTTTCTATCCTATTTATGTGTTATACCATGTAATTGTTGAATACTTGTATCTGATTGACTTGAAGAGCATTTTAGAGCTTGCAATATTTAAGCAATAAGGCACGAGGGGGTGTGGTATATGGCCTATATACCACGGCTAAGGGCTGTTCTTAAGCACGACACAACGCAGAGTGCCTGGATACAGCCCTTAGAAGTGGTATATTGGCCTTATACCACAAACCCCCGAGGTGCCTTATTGCTATTAGAAACTGGTTACCAATGTAATAAGAGCAGTAAAAAGAAATGTTTGTCATACCCATGGTATACGGTCTGATATACCACGGCTGTCAGCCAATCAGCATTCATGGTTCTAACCACTCCGTTTATAATTCCCTGTAATGCACGGTATATTTGTGCGACAGAATTCATTGGCTATAGTTAGTTCTATGTTTGAGCTGCTTTTTAAAGCAAACGTCTCATTTAAAACATTATTGGCATTTTTTAATTGGATTTTCATAATGGCAAGCTAGGACTGATGGTTCGGTTAGCTAAACTAGCAAGTATGTTGGTTTGGATACCACGGCAACTACTGGAGGTTTCTAGTAAACTTCCTAGCTACTTCAGTGAATGTTGAACACATTTTTACCAGAAAATGAACGCATTTCTAACGGCAAATGTGTTAAATTAAAGCCAATAGTATAAATAATCCAAAATAATGAAAATAATGCAATTCCGTGGAAGGTCAGACACACACACACACCTTCCACTTTGTTCATTATTTTCCATAGCTTATTTTGATGAATTTATTCATACTATTTCATCCTTCCGCGAGATATAGTCCCAACACAAATCTAAGGTTGCTACCCAAGCCGGCTGGTCGTTCGTTCTATCGGTTCGGTTGACTGAGACTCAGTCATTAAGTATTTTCGTTCTAAATCTATGGACGCAACCCAGTTGTTTGTTCTAAAAGAAACGCCTAACTGGCGTTTCCTTCATTCTGGTCCTGACAAGAAAAAATCTGGGGAGGTTCTCTTCTGCACTGTTCCACCAATCTCATAAATGTGGAGGAGGAGTTAAGGAGGAATGTGGCTTTTTTAATGTCCAAAAGCGGAAGTCGCTTCACAGGCACTCTTCCATTTCCCCTGAAAACAGGATGCACCCGGTTATCTACAACCCGCTGAGGGTGCACAATGGTAAACACACACACACACTCCTGGGGGGGAAGTCATATTTGTAAATGGCGAGTAGAGAGCAGTGAAAGATCCATACATTATATGATGGTAATTATAGGAGGAAGAGGAGGGAGACAGGAAGAGCTGAAATGAGTGGAGCAAAGCCAAAGGGAGGACGTGTTTTTAAAGGAGACATGGATTTATTCATGAAATCTACAGCACAGAGCAACAGGCTGAGGGACAAAACAACTGAGAGCGAGAGAGAGACAATGGGAATGAGGGAGGAGAGAGGAGAAGAAGAAGTCAGGGAGTTGGAGGTAGGGAAACAGAGAGAGTTGGCAGTGCGGTAGAAAGATGGATGTAGTGAAAGTGAACAGAAGAATGTGGATTTGAGAATACAAAGGACAAGAAAAGCAAGGGAGCAAGATGGAGTAGGAGTGAGAAAAGAACAAGGAAGGTATAGAAGAGAGGAAGTAGGGAGGCAGAGGGCGAGGGATGGAGCAGGAAGGGTAGGTTAAGTACAAATTCTGAACCACACAAGCCAACCACACACTGAAGAACTGTAATTTGGACTTTCCCAGAATAGAAAGTAAACGAGGGAGGGAGGATAACAGAATAACATAAACTCTTTAGCAGCACGCAACGCGCACAACAAGAACACACTGCCCTGGACATACACTCCCAAACGCACACATGCACGCACACACACACATGTACAGCAGGTACGAAAAACATGCTCCCCACACACCAGCTCACAAGCACACACACACACACACACACTCACACACACAAGGTCAGAGATGATGATAAAATGTTACTCAGGCCTTACGCTTATCTTTAAATCTACAATACAGTACACATCATCATGCATCCAGTCTGTATTGTCAGCAAAGCATTGGGGGGAGTTATATTTTGCTTCATTAATTTATGCATGGCAGCATCTTCCATGCTCAGCAGTTAATTTTCGAGGGTTAAACTTTTAGCTTTGTTATCTTGGAAACAACTGGGAGATTTACAGATGTAGATTCTTAATTTGAGCCAGTTTGCTACATTAGGAAAATAATCCTGCAGCAACAGAAAATGTGAATTATTTAGTGGATTATAATTCATGGCAATTTTTGTAAGGGTTGGTACTTTTTTCGTAAGGGAAAAGCAAGTGGAAATTGTAAACTTCAGAAGCCATTTTTAACTTCAAATACACTCAAGTTTTACATTTCTTGCATTGGTGATCAAATTAATTTCCTACATCTGTACTTGTTCAAGTCATTTTCTCCTTGTTGTCGGCCATTTAAATCTAACCGTGCAATTGGACTAAGATTCAAAACAGGGACAGTCCTGGTCCCAGAGGCTGTCTGCATACCGCTGTCATTGTCACCTGCCTTCATCCGAAATGGCACCAAATTCCATATTTAGTGCACTACTTCTGGTCATAAGTTGTGCACTAAATAGGGAATATGGTGCCATTTGGGAAGCAATCGTTGTCAGCAGCCCGCATGGCATTCCCATTGCAGTAGGTCATGCAAAACATCTAGGTCACTAGTTCTGATATGAAGTGGGTCAGGCCTTGTGCTTCTCCAAGTGTGTGTTATTAAGTGCTCTCATCGCTCTGATGAACAAACAATATTTCATTTTATAGGCTTACCACCCTACAAACCTAGTTTACATCCTGGCTTACGTAAATTTTACGATAGATAAAAGACTATCGTGGCTGTGACTACTGTATGTAGGAATATATCGTGGCTGTGACAACAGCATGTTCAGAGAATCACCCAATCCCGGCACTTTATGTTTTACCAATGGGACGGATATAAATATCTATTTGAATATTTGGACTGTGTTGTCCTATTTAAGCAAACAGCCCAAGGCATTTTTTAGGAATTAATGATGTACAATATGGAGCAACAATGTCTAATTACCATAATGTACCGGAGGCCCATCTTTAGATATTCGCCAACCGCTTATACTGTATGTTTTCCCCCGGCCTAGACTGTCTTTATTGAAGAGTTTGATATCAAGACTGTTATTACATTTTCATGCTGATGATTCAGCTGTGATTCAGTAGAAACCATTATCCTCACCTTGATCCCTCCCTGTGTCATCACGTCTGGGATTCCAGGAACTGGTGGTTACAGTGTATCTCTGTGGGGTCTCTCTCTTTATCTGTGTGCATGGCTCATAACCTCAGACAATATCTGGTCCAGGACATCTGTGCGCTGTATACCTCATTAAGTTACGCAAATAACCCAAGGTGGAACACCGGGGCGGGCCAGCCCAACTGACTGCATGATTAACTGCAACAAGCCCAGTGTGCGCTTTCTCCTGCTCCATCTCTCATTTCATTTGATTAAAGATTAAATGTTTTTGCCAACCGTCAACAAGCCGAAGGGCACACTTGGTATGAATAACAAGCCTCCTTGTCGTAACGAGTCAGGCAGAGCAGAGTTGATGGCATTGTTTTCCGACATGAGTGGGACATCAGCAGAAACTGTCTGGGAAAGGAACAACATGCGGTATTGCTGATACTCTGTCTGTTTTCTGGTGATTGCTCTTTTCCATTGTACCAAAATGATCGGCATGGAGTATGAATGGATCATAATTACTCTCTGGTAGACATTTGTCTGTTTCATAGATCTGATACAGAGAGATGGGCTTGCTAACTATTACAGACAGAAAGGGAAGCACAGCCAAGAGCTGCCCAGTGACACAAGCCTACCAGACGAGCTAAATAACTTCCATGCTCGCTTCGAGGCAAGTAACAATGAAACATGCATGAGATCATCAGCTGTTCTGGACGACTTTGTGATCAAGCTCTCCGCATCCAATGTGAGTAAGACCTTCAAACAGGTTAACATTCACAAGGCTGCAGGAACAGACAGATTACCAGGATGTGTACTCCGAACATGCGCTGATCAACTGGCAAGTGTCTTCACTGACATGTTCAACCTCTCCCTGTTTGAGTCTGTAATACCATGTTTCAAGCAGACCACCATAGTCCCTGTGCCCAAGAACACCAAGGTAACCTTCCTAAATGACTACCCAACTGTAACACTCACGTATGTAGCCATGAAATGCTATGAAAGGCTGGTCATGGCTCACATCAACACCACTATCCCATAAAACCTAGACCCACTCCAATTTTCCTACCGCACCAACAGATCCACAGATGATTCAATCTCTATTGCACTCCACACTGCCCTTTCACACTTTTTTTTTTTTTTTTGACAAAAGGAAAACCTATGTGAGAATGCTATTCATTGACTACAGCTCAGCTTTCAACACCATATTGCCCTCAAAGCTCATCACTAAGCTAAGGACCCTGGGGGGACTAAACACCTCCCTCTGCAACTAGATAATATAATTCCTGACGGGCCACCCCCAGGTGGTAAGGGTAGGTAACAACACATCCGCCACACTGATCCTCAACACAGGGGCCCCTCAGGGGTGCGTGGTCACCCCTCCTGTACTCCCTGTTCACTCACGACTGCACGGCCAGGCACGACTCCAACACCATCATTAAGTTTTCTGATGACACAACAGTGGTAGGCCTGATCACCCACAACGATGAGACAGCCTATAGGGAGGAGGTCAGAGACCTGACCATGTGGTGCAAGGACAACAACTTCTCCCTCAACGTGATCAAGACAAAGGAGATGATTGTGCACTACTGGAAAAGGAGAACCGAGCACGCCCCCAATTCTCATCGACGGGGCTGTAGTGGAGCAGGTTGAGAGCTTCAAGTTCCTTGGCGGCCACATCACCAACAAACTAACATGGTCCAAGCACATCAAGAGAGTCTTGAAGAGGGCACGACAAAACCTATTCCCCCTCGGGAGACTGAAAAGATTTGGCATGGGTCCTCAGATCCTCAAAAGGTTTTACATCTGCACCATCGAGAGCATCCTGAAGAGTTGCATCACTGCCTGGTATGGCAACTGCTCAACCTCCGACAGCAATGCACTACAGAGGGAAGTGCGTACGGCCCAGTACATCACTGGGGCCAAGCTTCCTGCCATCCAGGACCTCTATACCAGGCGGTGTCAGAGGAAGGCCCTAAAAATTGTCAAAGACTTCAGTCGCCCTAGTCATAGAATGTTCTCTCTGCTACTGCACGGCAAGCGGTACCAGAGCCCCAAGTCTAAGTCCAAGAGGCTCCTAAATAGCTTTTACCCTCAAGCCATAAGACTCCTGAACATCTAATCCAATGGCTACCCAGACTATTTGCATTGCCTCCCCTTCTGGAACACTGCTGCTACTCTCTGTTATTATCTATGCATAATCACTTTAATAACTCTACCTACATGTACATATTACCTCAATTACCTCGACACCGTTGCCAACGCACATTGACATTGATTCTGTACCGGTACACATTCTATATAGCTCCGCTATTGTTGTTTACTGGTGCTCTTTAAAAAAAAAAAAAATTTTTAAGGTGTTTTCTTAGAACTGCAATGTTGGTTAAGGGCTTGTAAGTCAGCATTTCACTGTTGTATTCAGCGCATGTGACAAATAACAATTGATTTGTTTTGATGTCATGGGTTTTCTCATCATTGTTTTTGCAACATCCTATCATAATTGTCATTTTTTAATCTTGTTTGTTCCGCATTTTATTTAACCTTTGTAGGTTTGTCTAATTGGGAGAATATCTTTGTTGGAACATCCCATCACATACATTAGACTGGACAGTAAGTCTGTGCATGTAGTGCCATTCAAGTTCTATCACAGCAAGTACAAAAGGATTATCACAATTCCCAGGGTTAATTGACTGTTAAATGTTCTAAACATCTTTGTCCTTGAGCTAGATAGAAACGGCAATAAATTATTTTATTTAGACATCGACAGCCACTCAAACTTTTCCTGTCTTTTTGAACTCATGTAAAATGTGTGTCTTGGGTTAAATATCCAGTGTAATCATGTTTTGATCCAGGGAACTCCAAACCTGTATTCACTCTGCCTGTGGGTGGGAATAAAAGGGCTTGATGAAAGATTGTTTCTCAGCTGTGTTTGCTCAGAGGACCTGAGGTACAACCACACAAAACACACACACACACGCAACACACACGCCTACATCCCACCTTTCTTTCCTTTTGTGGGAATGCTTTTACACATAACATGAAATCAAGCTCTTTCAGGACTGTTTGAAAACCACACACCCAGGATATCAAATGATTTAATTCTCTTTGCTCTGGATATCACCTTTTATCCCCCACACAATAATAGCCATGGGTTACATGAAGGCGAAAACAAACCCTGACAAAAATAATAGCAACAGTGCAGATTGGAGTTTGCAAAAGAGTAATTCTAAGATTTGCCCTTCTGTTCCCTCTCCAAAATAATAGCAACAGTGCAGCTTGTAGTTTGCAGAAGCCTTGGTCTAGGATTTGCCCTTTTGGTCCAAAATCAGGGCATCAACTTCAAATTGATAGGTCAAAGGTCATGTTAGAGGTTAGGTTCATGAGAGTGTCTCCACTCTGGACTGGACCAAGGGTTGTCTGTCTGGCTTGCAGCCGCCAACATCTGTGTCCTGCCCTGAGGTCATGGCAACGTAGCGGGTGCAAGTCACTGTTGGCCAGATTCACTATCCACGACAGATAAGTACAGTGTGTGAGCTCTGGCAGAGTGTTTTTCCATTGATTTCACTAGCACTAGCTCTTTCCATACCGGCTGTTGCTAAGTGCTTTTATCCAGTTTGTTTTTTTGTATATTCGTCGTAATGTCAATAAAGTTTTAAGTGATCTGAAATACACTGAGTGGAAAACAAAAACAAAAAAGATAGGAAATGCATTCTGGGAAATGCTTTAATTGACGTGTCATCCATGTAAATGCATGTTTTCCATGGGGTTGCTCATCTGAAACATATCGACCTCTTTTCTAAGAAATATCCATTTGAATTGTCAACCCCATTTGACTCAATTGATGACAACAGAGAGGTGGGGGGTTTGAGGTTTGTGCTTCACTGTGACTTCTGTGTCCTTGTTGTACAAATACAGAATAAACACCACAGTTATGTCTAAACTGATGCTGTTATTTCGATAAGTTGGTTTTCCTGGTGTGTCTTTTCTGTTGGTATCTCAGCGAGCTGTTTAGTTTTATCATTTTGTCATGTGGTCAGCACTCACACGAGGCATGTTGCACAAAGAATGAGAAGTCGTTTGGAAAATCGGAACTTCACAAACTTTTTTGGGGGGGTAAAGTGAATGGACTGAGAATGAATGAAAATGTCTATGTTGGTGTATTTGTGTGTTTGTGTCTGTGTGAATGTATGTGTGTATCCAATTTAATAATAATAATATATAGCGCTTTTCAAATAATATTAAAGCTCTTCAAAGCACACAAAAAAAACAAGTAATTTAGAAAAACAACATCACAACATCATGAGATGGACAGTCATTAGAAAGTTCATGAGAGGTCATCTGAGGGAGGTTGTCAAGCAGGGAGAGAAAGTCAGGAAGCAGGAAGGAAGCGCGGTCTCATCAACGTGTCTCGCTGTCTCTGGCTTTTCCATAGTAGAACTCAGTCAGATGAAGTTTCAACTAAGCCACTTAAGTCCATGGACTCTGTAGAAGGTAGTTGTGGATACTTGAGTAAAAGTACAGACACCTTAATAGAAAATGACTCAAGTAAAAGTGAAAGTCACCCAGTAAAATACTACTTGAGTAAAAGTTTAAAAGTATTTGATTTGAAATATACTTAAGTATCAAAAGTAAATGTAATCTCAAAATATACTTAAGTACCAAAAGTAAAAATATAAATCATTTCAAAATCCTTATTTTAGGCAAATCAGACTGCAAATTTTTTTATTTTTTTTATTTTATCGGATAGTCAAGGGCACACTCCAACACGCACAATTTAGAAATGAAGCATTTGTGTTTAGTGAGTCCTCCAGATCAGAGGCAGTAAGGATGACCGGGGATGTTCTCTTGAAGTGTGTGAATTTTACAATGTTCCTGTCCTGTTAAACATTCAAAATGTAACGAGTACTTTTGGGTGTTTGGGAAAATGTATGGAGTTAAAAGCATATTATTTTCTATAGGAATGTAGTGGTAAAAGTAAAAGTTGTCAAAAATATGAATAGTAAAGTAAAGTACAGATACCCCAAAAAAATGACTGGTAGTGGGTAGCTAGCGAGCTACTCCTTCAACACTACTACCAAAATAAAGCAGCCACTTGGATGATGCTACAGCAGTCACATGGTGCCAGAAAGCACACCACATTACAAAAAATAATTAAAGAGAAACCTTGTAACTTTGTCCTCCTTTACGATCCTCATTACTCCGCATCTCTGCCATCTTGCTTTCGGCTTCTCTCCATCTTCAACCTCCGGACACCGGTTGGCATTCAAATCAAAACAGCTAGCCAGCTAACGTTAGCTAGCTAGCCATACAAACAAATGACTTCAGTCTTAACGCTGTGGTGGATTCTGATGATATTAATTAGCTATATTCTTAAAGCAAAAAGATTGTAGATAAAACACTCTATAAAAAGGAATTAATTACGAAAATATTGACAATTGTACAGGAGCTCTCTGCTTAGACTTTCACTAGGGCACCATGGCAACTGTCATTTCTGTGTGTATGTGTGTGTTTGTACATTTGAGTTAGGAGAGACCTGGACTGGCCAGAGTGGTCTGGACGGACGGACGGACGGGCGGACTGACTGACTGACTGACTGACTGACTGACATGCCAAAACCAGACTGAGGGAAAGGGAGCGGGAGGCCCGAGAAAACGAGGGAGTGCAAGAAAAGGAAAGACAGAGAAAAGGAGTGTTGTAGAGAGAGAGGGAGGGAGAGCGAGACAGGGCCCCTAACCTTACCACACTGATACACTCGGGTCTCTCTCTCCTTCCCAGCTGTGCACTGTGGTGAGGTCTGAGAGGACACTCTCGCACACACATACTTATCTATGCATGCTGCAGATGAGGACATACTTGACCTGTGTGTGTGCGTGTGCGTGTGTGTGTGCATATGTCCATGTCTACGTCTATGAAAGCATAAAACAGGTTGCAAATGAGAACAAATAGGCAAGCATCTGTGTTTGTTTTCATTCCAGCGTGTGTGTTTGTGTATGTACCTGAACCTGTGCGTGTGACCATGAGTGTTTGTGTATGTCTGTTGTGTATTTACTCGTCTGCTGCTCGTCTGAGCGCTCATTTCCAATTGTTTACCTTGCCTCGCTGCCTGAGTAGGGCAGGATGTCAGTGTGTAGAACGTCCCCACACAGCATTCCATCATCCCTAGTGCTCCTTCTCAACATGTGTGACATGTCTGTGAGCCATTAGTGCACTTCGCTCTAACTGGAATCATTAGGTGTAAGCGCTCAAAGGTGTGACAGTGGGACCTCCAGCCTCCAACCCTCAAGGATCTCACCGCCCCAGCCCACCACCCCAGCCCACCACCTCAGGCTACCACCCCAGCCCACCACCCCAGCCCACCACCCCAGCCTACCGGCCCAGCCCACCACCCCAGCCCGCCCCAGCCCACCGGCCCAGACCACCACCCCAGCCCGCCCCAGCCCACCACCCCAGCCCGGCCCAGCCCACCACCCCAGACCACCACCCCAGCCCGCCCCAGCACACCACCCCAGCCCCCTGCACTATAAGCAGTAGCGGCTTCCACCGCCGGAGCCTGACTCTCCTCAAATAGAAACCTTGCTGCTAACAGGCGGTGTGGGCACACTGTGTTTTCAGAGCGGAGCATTGCTACTGCTGACTGGCTTTCCAGGGGTTATTTTTACCGTGCGTGGAGTTCCGTTCAACTGCCAAGGGAGCGAGGTGCAGGAAATTCAAATGGTCAAGAAGTCAAGGAAAAGGAATGCCCCACCGACACAGCACTATGTACTGTACATTAGGGTGTGGGATGGTGTGTGTGTGGGGGGGGGGGTACGACTGTGTGTGTTTGTGTTTAAGAATATGTGTACTAGTGTGGGTGGGCATTTATATGAGCAGCACAGTGCCTCTGTTAATGTGAAGAGAACTATTTGATTGTGTGTGTGTGATGTGTGTGTGTTTCTCAATTTCTAGGAAACAGGCTTTCCTTGGCACACAAAGCGGCTCGCAATCTATGTAACCTCCACCACCTCCACCCACCACCACCACCATCAGTACCCTGAAAGAGAGGAGCAACACTGGGATTCAATACTCCACAATCTGGGGGAGTGAGCGTGCCAAAATCTGTGAGATGAGGTTTGGGCACAGAACCTCTGTTTCTCTGTCTCTCTGTCTCTGTTTCTTTGTCTCTCTCTCTCTGTTTCTCTGTCTCTCTGTTTCTGTCTCTGTCTCTGTTTATATGTCTCTGTCTCTCTGTCTCTGTCTCTGTCTCTGTCTCTCTGTCTCTGTTTCTTTGTCTCTGTCTCTCTGTTTCTGTCTCTGTTTCTCTGTCTCTGTATCTCTGTCTGTCTGTCTCTGTGTCTCTGTCTCTCTGTCTCTGTTTCTGTCTCTGTCTCTGTCTCTGTCTCTCTCTCTCTCTCTGTTTCTGTCTCTGCTTCTTTCATAATAATAATATATGCTATTTGGCAGATGTTTTTATCCAAAGCAACTTACTTATATGCATGCGTACATTTTACTCACAGGTGGTCCCGGGAATTGAACCCACTATCTTGGCGTTGCAAGTGGCATGCTCTCTCTCACACACACACACACACACACACACACACACACACACACACACACACACACACACACACACACACACACACACACACACACACACACACACACACACACACACACACACACACACACACACACACAGACCAAGAAAGACACTCTCATACCCACACACACACACACACACCTTGTACACATGCATACCCACATTTGTGTGGCCGTGGACATGGGGACTTCCCACACAAACTCATGTCATCTTAATTCAGCGTGCCCCAACGAGTAGAGGCAGTAGACTGGGAAAGGGAAAAACAGACAGAATGGAAAACTCCAGGACTTTGACTGAGGTCTGCTCTGGAGACAGAAACCTCATTGAGAGTCCTCCGAAAAACCTGATATGTGCCTTCGTCGCTGTCCTTACATTGCCCTCTAGGAAGATGTGACTCCCTCCAGTGAGACTCAGAGTGAAGAGACAAGCAGGAACAAGCACATTTACATATACAGTACTACACTCAAACACGCATGAACATGAATTAAGCAAATCAATATACACACATGCCTAATCAGTTGTACATATGTCAAAATCTATCCTGGTACTTTACGAAATAGCACAGAAGTGCACACACGCACGCACACACGTACACACGTACACACATTAACACACACTGAGGCACTTTTTGCCACCATAAATTACTGTCAACTCATCCGGGAACATTAAGAATCTGTTAATGAATAGAGTACTGGAAACAGCCGCCTCAAGTAGAGCGAAGGAGGAGGAAGAGAGAGAGGAGGGGGAGGAGGAGTTGGGGGGTGAGTAGCATCTGGGCTGCAGATACTGTATGTGTAGAGAGGTTGTGGTAGCAGTGTACTTCTGGGGGAGGAGAAGATTCAAGAACTGTGTCATAACTAGTGCTCTATGACCCGTTTGAGCACAGACTGTCTTTGACTGTGTGATGTAAGCTCACATGGAGTCTACATTCTGTTGTATACTCTTTTAAAGAACAATTTTGAATATGTCAGCTTTTAAGGCTGGATTTCGTCCATGTACGATTACATTTACGTGTTGGAAGACCACGTCCCCTATCCATAAAGCATCTTATAATAGATCTAGGATCAGATCCTCTCTGTCCATATGATTATATTCCTTACTATCTAAAAGGATAAACGGATCCTAGATCAGTACTCATACTCTGAGATGCTTTATAATCACAGGCCCAGGAGGAGTAGATCAATGCTGACCCCATGCCCCTGTAGCCTACTTAGTGAGACTACAGAGAGCATATGTGTACAATACCAGGCAGCAGAGGTAATGACAGTACCCAATCTAAGGAGGAGGTGAGGGAGGGGGTGTGGCTACAGAAGGGCCAGTTATCTTAAATTACCTTTTAACACCCTCTAGCAGTCACAATGGCCCATCTGCATGCCATCAAAGTGGACACATGGGCATCGCAGAGCAGAAGTGTGCCTGGGTGGGGAGACAAAGGGAACCACCAGTATGCTAATGAAAAGAGAAGCCTTCCAAGAGAGAGTGGAAGCAGCAGTACAGTGACGAAGAAGAGGTGTGCCATACATATATTTTTACCCCTTTTAATGTCAAAAGTAGCAGAAAACATCAATGGGAACTGTGGCTCTTCTTTATGAGGGATGGAGGGGAGGTGCTGTAAAATATATATATTTTTCCTCCTTGGGAGTGTGAGAGAAAGAGACCATGGAGACAGTGTGGGCTTGGTGGAGAAATGGTGGAGAGCAGAATGAAGGAAGAAAGGAAAGAGGGAGTAAAATGATTTTTCCAATCTTTCGGTTAAGTAATGAGAAGAGTGGGGGGACTGGCGTGCCACTTCGAATAAGGGGAGGGGGGGGGGCTGAGTGGTGAGGGGTGGGGGTGAAGAGACAGATAGGGGCCCGGGGCTCTAAAATTCATTTTCTCCTCCCTTCTTTTAAGTAATGAGGGAGAAGGAGAATGATGGAGTGTGCTGCTTTGGATACGAGCCCTTGTCAATAATGGGGAGAAGGAGGGAAAGGGAAAGGGAGAGGGAGAGGGGCAATAAAATTAAATTCCCTGCTCATTCCTTTTCCTTATTTTCTTAAGAGGAGGAGAGAGGGAGTAGTGGAGTGTGCCGTGGCTGTTGATGTGAAGAGAAAGAGAGAAAATGTCAGGGGTTGTAAAATTCATTTTCTCATTCTCTTTCAGTCATGAGGGAGAAGGAGAGTGGCAGAATGTGCCATGGTGAATGGAGGGTGGGCTAATGGAAGTTAAGCTGATTTTTAGTACGGCACACTGACAGGGTGTAGTACCGAGGCCATAGTGCTTTAAGGGCGGCCTGGACCACACACACATGCTGTATACTCACACACGAACACGTGTCCGTAAACAGACTAAACACATGCACACCATCCTTCTTTACACATGTATTTACCGGTTGTATACTCCAAACTTTTGATGCTGTGATTACCTGAAGAAACTATTTCCATTCATATTTCAGGCTTCCGTCATATACAGTCTTGTAAAGTAGTTAAGTAAAATACTTTAAAGTATTACTTAAGTAATTTTTGGGGTATCTGTACTTTACTTTTACTATTGATATTTTTTACAACTTTTACTTTTGCTTCACTACATTCCTAGTGAAAATGATGTACGTTTTACTCCATACATTTTCCCCGGCCCCCAAAAGTACTCGTTACATTTTGAATTCTTAGCAGGACAGAAATGGTCCAATTCTCACACTTATCAAGAGAACTTCCCTGGTCATCTCTACTGCCTCTGATCTGTCGAACTCACTAAACACAAATGCTTTATTTCTGTATGATGTCTGAGTGTTGGAGTGTGCCCCTGGCTATCGGTAAATTAAAAAAAAACATGAAAAATTGTTCCATCTGGTTTGCTTAATATAAGGAATTTGAAATGATTTATACTTTTACTTTTACTTTTACTTTTGATACTTAAGTACATTTTTGCAATTACATTTAGTTTTGTTGTTTAAGTATATTTAAAACCAAATACTTTAAGATGTTTCCTCTAGTAGTATTTTATTTGGTGACTTTCACTTTTACTTGAGTCATTTTCTATTAAGTTATCTTTAATTTTACTCAAGTATGACAATTGGGTATCATTCCTCATCTCTGCATGTTTACTGAATTCACTGTCAGTCAGCACAATAAGTTGCAAATTGTAACTTTTTGTTGATGGGACATTATTTCACATCACATCTGTCAGAGGAAGTGAACAAGAATGTCATGGAATGGGAATGTAATTGACCGGAGTCAGTCACTGACAGATCGCGCTGTTCTCTGGAAGTGTCAGTCTCAAGTCTCTTCTCCCCCATAGTATTGTGGGAGGATGACAATGTCACAGGGGTCTGGGCGCACTGGACAGATTGCTGTTCTATTGGGAGAAGAGCTGCTGTGGCTTGTGTTTCTACATTTTTCTGAGGTAATGAGAGAATGCAAGGTTGCTACGCATCTCAAATGACACTCTATTCACTATGTAGTGCACTACTTTTGGCCAGAACCCTATGCGCCCTGGTCAACAACAGTGTACTAAATAGGGTTCCATTTGGGACACGCAGTAGGGCTGTTTCAGCAGCATCCTAGGGGCTGACAGCATGAGAAGCACAGTCTATCTTCTGCAGGTCTGACTACGCCTGGCTTCTCTCAGAGCCCATGCAGGTGCACGTTTCAAACTCACGAGCTGTGACTTTCGAAAGCTCAGAAAGTACTGCAATTACAGTATAGCTCACTTTCTCCACCATCTTCTTCTGTAGAAAGGTGTTCTGAATCTGCACATTCGGTGACATTTTCTATTTTCAGGCCTTGTGGCGGTTTCGTTGACTATATACTTTTGTGCATGTGTAATGTGGCGAGGACGTTTACGTTGTGTTATCATAAGGACGTAATTGTTTTGTTTGGCGACAGCGTAGTGTTGTAATTTGGTGGGCTGGTTGTTTGAGTTGGGCTCCTGCACTCAGAGCTTGTTGTTTTGTTGTGTCAGGGAAACACAAGGGGATTGTTAACCAGGCTTCTGGGTGGTCTCTTGTTCCTGCTTATCTCAGGTCTCTTGTTCCTGCTTATCTCTTGGACATGTAGAAACGTCTTGTGACTGGAATGGAGTAAGAGTCCCTTTTCATGAGAACTTGAATTCCCTACCCTCCTCCTTCTCCTTTTCCCTCGCGTTCTTCCCTCTCTCTATCTTATCGTTGTCGTATAGTGTCTACTAGCAGGGAAAACTCTCTCATACATATTGAAGTAGCTATTGAGGACTACAGCCAGTGCGCTCTGGCAGTTTATTTTCTCTTTATTCCTCCTTCCTTTCTTGCTTTGTTTACTTGTGTTTGTGTGTCTCCTTCTTTTCAGCAGTCCTTTCCATTCCGTAATCTGTTTAAGGTCTATTTATGTCACAATCTCTCGCTCACTCCCTCCCTTTTGGTCTCTTGGTATCCCTCCCTCGCTCCATCTCTCTTCCTCACTCCTTTTGCATCTTTTTTTGTTTACATCTCTTTACATCTTTTCTTAACTCTTCTCAACCTGCTCCGTCTCTTGAGCCTCGCTCTTCCTTACTCACTTTTTTTCCCTCTCAATCCCCTGTATTGCTCAGAGAAAACGCTGGTTACCTAACGCTGTGTTTGCATTTTGCCTCAATCCTCGCTCCTCTCTTCCTCCTCCTCCTCCTCCTCCTCCTCCTCCTCCTCCTCCTCCTCCTCCTCCTCCTCTCCTCCTCCTCCTCCTCCTCCTCCTCTCCGCCGTTGTCCTTTGTTCCTCTACCCGGGTCTGTTTCTTTATGTGCTCTTAAGCCTGAGAGCACACAGAGTACTGAGCTCACCGTGAGACCTCTGACTGAGATGTGTCGTCTTAATAGGTTTACCTGAGCACAACACTCCTCTGGCAGCCCACTGATCATTTACTTCCGCTCACTATAACGAGCCACTCATTTCACCCTCTTATAATTAACCAGGGCATTAACAACTTAACTGTTGCTATAGCTTATAGGCGTTCACTCAGTGATTATTCACTATGGCTTTATTGCATGACTAGCTACCACTAATCATTTACCACTGTTTGCTTTCCGCTGCCTTAGGGGAGTTGAGAGCAATTTAGCATTGATGCTAGAATAAGAACAAAAATAGCAGGAACAAACTTGTTCCCATAGGTAGGCTATATAGTATATTGCCTATGGTTGTTCCTCTGTAACCCCATTCTGTTCGTGAAGGTGCAGCATTAGCAAGGAAGTGGATGGGTGTCGTATCTTTACAGATCTATATTAAAAACCAAAATAAGTTGACTTGATGATGCTAAATTCCAAACACTTTTTTTGTTCCAGAAAAGGAACTCAATGTACAGATCCATCCAGGACAAGCAATGGGAAGCATTGTTCTACTGTTACTCTAATTACCCATTAGAGTAACAGCAGGGCAGTCATAGAAATAGAATCTAGTCGTTGTGTTTCTATCTGAGCAGCAGCATCCCATGGAGGCCCATAATAGGATATCCATTGGACACACTGGGCCGTGTGCCGTTCACACATTTACTCATTTCCATTATGTTAATGTCGTTGTACAATGGCAGCGCCATAACAGCTCAGGCTAAAACCATTGGTATTCACAGTACTGGGAGGGAGGGAGGGAGGGAGGGAGCAAGCAACATCCCTGGAACGAGACGCAAAACCCCAAGGTACACCTCACCTTCATTCATTGCATTCTGACCAATGCGCCATGCTGGCAGTAGAACTCCAGAACTAGCGTTATTATACCAAACAACCCGTCATGCAGTCCTTCCTTTGTTTAAAGCTATTTGCATTTAGCTACCTGTTAGCCCACTGGAATTCACAGTACAGGGAGGCAGACAGGCATACAACATCCCCGGGATGATCCGCAAACTCCCAAGGAGAAGGAACTCTGCATTTAGCTACCTGTGAGTCCACTGCAGGTGACTGACAGATTAAGTTCAGCCTGTGGATCTGGTAAATATAGAGCTAATGACCCTGTGAGCTGCTGCTAATCCGGACCCATCAGGCACCAGACTGGGGATGTCATCATCATCAAGGTGAGCCAGGAGTCATCCGCACAGCCACCGATTCCAGGAGTCATCCACACCACCACCGATTCCAGGAGTCATCCACACCACCACCGATTCCAGGAGTCATCCACATCACCACCGATTCCAAGGAGCAGAAAACGTTCTGTCTGGGTCACTGTTGATAAGTCATACAAAGGCCAAGATAAATCATGCGTCCTAAATGGCACCCATAGGGATCTGTTCAAAAGTAGTACACTATATAAAGAATAAGGTGCCATTTGGGACACAGCGTATTTATCTATAAGTGTAAATGTTTTTTGTGTTTCTGACAGGTATAGCACAAGAGTGAAAAATGAATAAAGATAGGCCTATGTCTGAAATGACATAGCAGCATAAATGGTGTAGGGTAAATGGAATTGTTATTGTTTTGGGTAACACTTTATATTCCATTGCTCTTATGTGTGAAGCAACATTGTAATTAGTCTAGTATAAACATTGTGTTAACATGTAATTTACACAGTAACAACACAAATAAATAATCATAACATTTAAAACTATATAAAAAGAAGTAACAAAGGCAAATATAAACACATTTGTTTTGATTCGGCACTCAAGAGTCAATACATTACCCGTCCCCCAACACTGTCAACCAAGAGTCAATACATTACCCGTCCCCCAACACTGTCAACCAAGAGTCAATACATTACCCGTCCCCCAACACTGTCAACCAAGAGTCAATACATTACCCGTCCCCCAACACTGTCAACCAAGAGTCAATACATTACCTGTCCCCCAACACTGTCAACCAAGAGTCAATACATTACCCGTCCCCCAACACTGTCAACCAAGAGTCAATACATTACCCGTCCCCCAACACTGTCAACCAAGAGTCAAGACTAAACCAATTCACCTTGATGGTGTGCAGACTGGACTTATATCATTCTTAACGATTTCGCACAAACCACATACCAGAAAAATATATTCACAGTATTATGAATGACTTGTGGTTTATTTATTAGCATTTCGTAGTGTGACTGATGCGCATTTGATAGATTCCCCCGCTCCCCCTACCTCGGGCTTCCAGTGGGGAGACCTGACATCAACCTATCCCCGCCCCCTTCCACATCTCGTACTTCTGAGTGGGAGACCTTCCCAGGCAGTAGCCTGCCTAGCTCACAAACTAGAATCAGGGCGCCCACTCCGACAAGTTTAATTGACCCACAGTCCCACATGGTGACATGATATCATTTACGTGACGTGCAAATGAGCGATAGAAATCCGATCACGCAAATGTCACCATTCCCCCATGTCGCCTATGCCTAAATCTGTTACTGCCTGGAATGCATTTCAATTAACATGTGTGCCTTGTTAAAAGTTAATTTATGGAATTTCTTTCCTTCTTAATGCGTTTGAGCCAATCGGTTGTGTTGTGACAATGTGGTGGTGGTATACAGGAGATAGCCCTATTTGGTAAAATACCGATCCATATTATGGCAAGAAACAGCTCAAATAAGCAAAGAGAAATTACCGTCCATCATTGCTTTAAGACAAGAAGGTCGGTCAATGTGGAAAATTTTAAGAACTTTGAAAGTTTCTTCAAGTACAGTAGCAAAAAACATCAAGTTACCAGCCTCAGAAATTGCAGCCCAAATAAACATCAACTGTTCAGAGGAGACTGCATGAATCAGCCCTTCATGGTCGAATTACTGCAAATAAACCACTACTAAAGGACACCAATGAGAGACTTGCTTGGGCCAAGAAAGACGAGCAATGGACATTAGACAGGTGGAAATCTGTCCTTTGTCAAAATTTGAGATTTTTGGTTCCAACCGCTGTGTCTTTGTGAGACGCATAGTAGGTGAACGGATGATCTGCGCATGTGTGGTTCCTCCCGTGGAGCATGGAGGAGGAGGTATGATGATGTGGGGGCGCTTTGCTGGTGACACTGTCTGTGATTTATTTAGAATTCAAGGGACACTTAACCAGCATGGCTACCACAGCATTCTGTAGCGAAACGTCATCCCATCTGGTTCGCGCTTAAGTAGGACTATTTAAAAAAAAAAATAGGACACAGACCCAACGCACCTCCAGGCTGTGTAAGGGCTATTTGACCAAGAAAGAGAGTGATGGAATGCTGCATTAGATGACCTGGCCTCCACAACCACCCGACCTCAAACCAATTGAGATGGTTTGGGATAAGTTGGACCGCAGAGTGAAGGAAAAGCAACCAACAAGTGCTCAGCATATTTGTCAACTCCTTCAAGACTGTTGGAAAAGCATACCAGGTGAAGATGGTTGAGAGAATGTCAAGAGTGTGCAAAGCTGTCTTCAAGGCAAACGGGGGTGTCACGCCCTGACCTTAGTTATCTTTGTTTTCTTTATTA
The DNA here is from genome assembly GCF_045791955.1 of Oncorhynchus clarkii lewisi. Classification (NCBI taxonomy): domain Eukaryota; kingdom Metazoa; phylum Chordata; class Actinopteri; order Salmoniformes; family Salmonidae; genus Oncorhynchus; species Oncorhynchus clarkii. The sequence goes on from NC_092164.1 coordinate 30,195,564, forward strand.
TTTTGGTCAGGTCAGAGTGTGACTAGGGTGGGTATGTTTGTTTTTGTATATCTAAGGGGTTTTGTAAGTCTAGGTATATGTAGGTCTATGGTGGCCTGAATTGGTTCCCAATCAGAGGCAGCTGTTTATCGTTGTCTCTAATTGGGGACCATATTTAGGTAGCTATTTCCATAGGGTATTTGTGGGTTCTTATTCTATGTTTAGTTGCCTGTCTGCACTACTCATATTTGCTTCACGTTTTGTTCAGTGTTCTTTCTTTAATTAAAGAAGAATGTACACTTACAACGCTGCGCCTTGGTCTCCTCCATACAACGGCCGTGAGAGGTGGCTACTTGGAAGAATGTAAAATATATTTTGATTTGTTTAAAACTTTGTGGGTTACTACATGATTTCATATGTGTTATTTCATAGTTTTGATGTCTTCACTATTATTCTACAATGTATAAAAATAAAATAAAAACTTGTAGGTGTGTCCAATTTTTTGACTGGTACTGGATATTCACATTGTACTTCAAGTGTGTTTCTGAAGTTGTGGTGTGTGGATTTCTTTTGTGGAAAAGATTCTGTAGGTTTGACAAAGAGAGCTTTAGAAAGACTTTGGCAACCTTTATCCCATTCATCTCTCTGTTCAATTCACACCTCGGTGTCAGAAGGAGGATAAGTTATGAAAAAGTCCTGTGTGTATGGTATGGATGATGTTTTGACATGAGTTCTTATTACGGTACGTTAAAAGCTTTGCCAGTGCAATTTATCTCACTTGCAATGTAAAACTAAATTACGTTGACAGTAGGCTCTCTCCCACTCATCTTCCTCAGAGTGAGACAAAGAACAAATGCAAAAAGTGATTCTTAAAAATGCATCTAATGGAATGAAAGTGTTATTCATAAATGCTAAAATAAGGTTTTATCTGTATTAGGCCTAGAAAATAACCTATCTAGAATTGAGCAGATATACCAGTATCCATGTACATTTGTGCAGTGGGGCCTGGTGTGATACCTCATATTCCCATTGGTTGAAATAAGAAAGAAACTGTGAGGATTAAAGGGTAATTTTACCTACCTGTCAGACTCAGAACTATTTCACTTTGCTAAATGAGGTAGGTCAAGTGTTTAAGTTTGCAATGTAGACATACTACATACAGTAGGGTCTTCCCCAAGGTGGTTATCTTATTGCTATCTGAGTGGAAGTGAAATGTAAGGACCCCAACCTCGAAATAGGACATAAACTAACCACACAGAGCTCTTTTCCTATAAAGTATCCAAAATAATGTATGTTGCCTAAGTATGTGTGCTTGATGGCCTCATTAGTACGTCAGAACTCAGAGGTTTACACCTCAGTAGATACATTTGGAACAGATCTTCACTGCGTTTACTACGTTTTAGGTATACAAGTATCTGCACCTACTTCGGATCCCTACTTGTATATCAAGAATCAAGGTAAGACCCAGGTGCAAACTGTCGAGGTAACAATGTTTATTGTAGCAACAGGTGCAGGCAAAGACAGATCAAGGCAGGCAGGGGTCGAAGATCCAAGGTAAGGCAAAGGTACAGGACGGCGGTCATGGACAGAGTTGAGTAATCCAGAGGTGGAGCAACGGTACACAGGGGTTCCACCAATCCTGAAGTTTTAAAACCTCTTCTTCTTTCAATTTTTGCCTAAAATTACATACCCAAATCTAACTGCCTGTAACTCAGGTCCTGAAGCAAGGATATGCATATTCTTGGTACCATTTGAAAGGAAACACTTTGAAGTTTGTGGAAATCTGAAAGGAATGTAGAAGAATTTAACACAATAGATCTGGTAAAAGATAATACAAAGAAAATAAAAAAACATTATTTTGTATTTTTTTTGTACTGTCATCTTTGAAATGCAAGAGAAAGGCCATCATGTATTATTCCAGCCCAGCTGCAATTTAGATTTTAGCTACTAGATGGCAGCAGTGTATGTACAAACTTTTAGACTGATGTTATGAACCATTGCATTTCTGTTCATAAATTTGTATCAAGACTGCCCAAATGTGCCTAATTGGTTTATTAATGTCTCGCTTAAATGTAACCTGTCACTGTAGGTAATATGCGCTAATGGGATTGTTTGGTTTTAATGTCTCACTTAAATGTGACCTGTCACTGTAGGTAATATGCGCTAATCAGATAGTTTGGATTTAATGCCTCGCTTAAATGTGACCTGTCACTGTAAGTAATATATGCTAATCAGATAGCATGTCAAATACTGCAACAGTAAATGCTCCCCAGTTAAATGTTATGTCTATGGGCCTATGTCACCAAACCTACACAAAACCAATCACTGAAATTGAGGAATGAGAATCAAGAATATAATGTAATTTGCATCCTAATGGCACCCTACTCCCTAGGTAGTGTACTACTTTTGGCCAGTGCACTTTGTAGGAAATAGGGTGCCATTTGCTACGCATATAGCCTAAAGTTTGGGAAACCCTGTGTTAACTGACCACCATAGAGTGGTTGTGTTGGAAAGCTATTATACAATTTACTTCCCTCAGATTGGTCGTTTGATTCTGCGAAAATCATGTCATCGATGTTGACGTAGTCCTTGCTGCGAATAAGTCTGGAAAAATAAATAATCAATAGAATAGTTCCTAAAACTTATTTGAAATTCCCCTCTTCGACCTGTACCACAGAGGGCGTGCATCTCGCGTCTAACAAACAAGAGGTGGAAAAAACAGGCGCTTTGTCCTCCCATTGGTTCGCAATCCTTATGGGGCGTGATTAACGATAGTAGGGGTTCCACAAAACTAGAAATCACGCAAGTTGTTGTTCATTCACTACGGGCTGAGCTTAATTCAAACAACCCTGTGTAATTTTTGCTGAGTGCGTCGTATTTTTTCTTTCTCTTTTAAACCTATTGCCTGAGTAAACAACCTACTCGTTAACGGACGCATAGACATTTCCCAAAGTTTCATTGGTCTGCTAGACTCACCGGCTTTTCTCTGCACTCCACAATGGATTTGGTCTGGAGCCTGTGCGTAGGGAGTCTCTGCGCTTGGTTTGCATCTGCAGAAAGGCACAGTGTATATTGGAATAGAACAAACACCAAGTAAGTTAAACTGTTTGATCTCTTAGTTTTTTTTTGTAATTCTTTTTTATTACTGTTCATTTGTAAAAGTTTAGCAAATCCGATTCGCAAGTGCAACAAAGTAATAAGATGCAATCTATTGGCAGCTGTGCAACAAGGTAGTAACATCTATCGGCAGCTGTGATTGTTTCTTTCATATTTTGCTGAAATGATTGTCGGCTAGCTAGTCTACGCGCAACAATGCTACAGTAGCCCAACTGTTTATGTCTGTGCATATCGATGACTGCAATAGCCTAAACCTGTTAGTGAACTGCATTAATGTGATTGTTCGGGGGGTATTTAAATGCGTTGTAGCCTACTTCCTCAACTGGTTTACATACTGATTCTACTGAATCTGACGGAGATGCATATATGCAGCTGGCTGCTGTTGTTATTACAATGCATGGCAGTTACAGTATCTTCTTGGTCACTGGCTTCATTACTGCCTGCTGGAAACTTTTCTACAATCTCTGTCTACCCGCTTGGAAGGAATTGGTAGTTACACATAGTTATGCCATTAATCTGATGTATTGATAGGCTACCATCTAAATTACACCACTTTCAAGGACACATGGTTATGGATTGGGGGGTGCGTTATTATTAGCACTACCTTTACACCAAGACTAGCGACTATTAGTTATTAAATGTAATATTTGTAATGATAACATTTCCATTTGAAAGACACAAACAAATTCCACATTCCTTCGTTATCAACAGGTATCACTTTTTAAATGGATATGCCTATCGTTGACAAAGGCGTTATAACAGTCACCCAGAGACTTGAGACCGTGGTAGTAAATTCTCGAGGAGTGCAGGGGAATATGTCCGTGTTGGTTTAAAGGTGTGACTGAGTCCGTCAGTGTGGTGTAGAAATATCGGTTGCGAAATCCATTCCCTCTGATGGCCGTTGACGTCTCCATTTTCATTAGGCCGGTCTCTGTCTGTCCACTAAATCACTGGATCTACGATGGGCTGGCGGGACAGTACAGGGAGACAGACATATGAAGGTTCATATTTTAGGTGGCAAGATGAGGAATACTGGTGTAATGAGACAGAGGAGGTAACTTGAAGCCTGCCCAGTAAGTCATATTATGGGAGTGGATAGCTTGGGAAGGAGAGATTAAAGCCCAAATTGTTGGGGTTTGGAGACTACTTTGAATAGATGGAGGTCAATTCGAGTTATGGTGTTTGGGGTGAAAAGTTGGGAACATTTTGAAGGCTGAGATTGAAACACACACTTAGATACAAACACACACTGGCACAAACTCATTCAATCACACATACAAACAAAGCAAACGCCCAATCAATCACAGAAAGGCATACACTCACTTGTATGCAAACACTTCTTGTAGACACACACACAAATATATTCACATTCTTACAGTACTAAACTTAGTTTCTCCTCTTGCTGTGATCCATGGAGATCTCCCATAAGGCAATGCCACTGCAGTCATTGTTCTCAGAAACACATCCATGCCATAATCTCAGAGAATGAAGTTACCAGTCCCAGATGTAAGCGTGTTACGTCAATGCAGGGACAACAATGGTTGTCATTTCTGCAAATAAATGCTTAATCCCCACACTTGCTATTTTTACTGGATATCTACACTAAATCTCTCCCTCTGGCAGCACTTAATCTCACATTCGCAGAAGTAAAGGAGAGTTCGGGAAAGAGGTTTTTTTTCATTAATTCTCTTCTTTTCTTGGTTCTCTCAATCTGTTTCCCCCCTCCCAACTGCTGCTTTGTGCTCTTCTGTTGTTGATTTGTTTGCCTCTATCAGTCTTCTTTGCGTTGACGCTCTCCCTCTCTCCCCCAGTTTGTGTGGCCAATCAATCAGTAGTCTTGATTAGAACGCTATAGTTTGATCTAATTGACAACAGACTGATCATCTCAGTCAGTTAGGTGTCTGCGTCCCTATATGGAATAAACTGTGTGTGTGTGTGTCCGTTACAGAGTCTCTACTATGCATTGGTGTGTATCATGTGTGTGCCTTGGGGCATGTTGACTGCAAGGTCGCGGCTGCTAGTGAGCGAGCTACCACTGTGGTTCAGTCCAACTAAGATCTGACAGTGCATAGGCTGGGTTGTTGTGTGTGTGTGTGTGCCTATACGTGTCAACCTGCAAGCTTGATCTGAGGTTAAGAAGGGCTTAATCATTCACATGGGTTCCCAGAACATTGGTTGCTCTATCAGTATGCTTTGCTCTCTGTGTGTCCGTATGTGTGTGTACGTGTCTGTGTGAAGGGTGTGTCCCATGCGGGAAGCAGTGTGTTAAAGCACCAGCTCCTAAATCACTGACTGGCTCACACACAGACACACACACACACACACACACACACACGCATTAACCCAGACCTCCATGCTTACACACTGCTGCACTGCATTTCTGTGATTGATGTTAACATTGTCTCTGGTGTTCTATGGGCTTAATAACCCCAACGTTAAGCTATACTGTAGCCTACTCATTCAGCTTGCTCCTTCTCTCGGTAAAGCACTTCCCCCCCCCCCCTGACAGAGCACGAGTAAACCTCCCTCTTCTTTCTCCCGGTACCTGTCTCTCCCTCTCTCCACCGCCTCCTTCCTCATTCCTGTTCAAGCTGATTCAGTGGCAGAAAGTTCAACGTGTTCAATGTTAACTCTTTCCTCACTCCCTCATGCTAGAGTGAACAGTCTCTTTGTTTAGCATATTTTCCACTTTATTTACCTCTTTTCCAACTTAATGGCTTTTTCTCATCACATATTTCCAACGTAATCGCTTTTTCTCGATGCACATTTAATCTTTTTGGGAGGTTTAATCTTCGTTAATGTTTTGCTTTTTTTTCTCAAATGAGCTCTGGGATAATTTCACACACATGACTTATCGCTCTATACTGCATTTCATCCAAAGAAGTGATTATTTATTTTTTTGAATGGTGTATTTGCATTGAATTAATGATTGTTATGGTAAGTTTCACCCATATGAGTGATTTTTGCAAGCATTGTGCAGACAAGTTGGCTGTTTTTGTAGTGCTTCCCATACAAATTGGGGGAATTCTCTTCACCGAGTGCCTCACAACAGAATAGTAACTGGTGTGACTGATTGGGGTTCAGAGTGCACACGGTGATGAAGTGCCATTGCCTCTATCAGTCTGTCAGTCATTCTGTCACTGCGGTGGTCTCTGAATGCTGGCCGCCACTCAGGCCTCCCCTCTTCACACGGCTTTGGAACTGCCTCAGGGAGATTCATTCTTCCTCCTGTCTCTGGGTCCCCCTCTGCTCTCTCTCCACCTTTTATCTCAACCTTACATGCTGCCTCTTTTCAGTCCATTTATTTCCTCACCTCCTACTCTCCTTCTCTAAAAGGGGGAAGGCGGAAAGAAGGCTAAAAGGTGTGTACAATTTTTTTAAATTGTTTTTGTCACCCATAGCCATTCGCCACTAGGCACTTTGCCCTCTTTCTCTCAGCTTTACCTCTCTTTCAAGCTTTCCCCTCCACTAACCGCCATGGGTTTTTCAATCAACTCAAGCAAATTCGTCCCCTCTTTCAGTTGTCTCACTCTGTATGCTTTTTGTGTTTTTTTCATGAGGCAATGGAAGTGGTTGAACCAGTCTGAGAACTCTGCTCTGCCACTCTGAAAGGAGTGAAATTGAGAAAAACTGTGTGTGTGTGGAGAGAGAAAGGGTTGGCTAGCCACATCTTCAGGTGACAGTAGGTGGTATGCAAGATGAGGGAGTTCTACATTGTCTAAGCAATCTAAATTGTATCTTTTCTGCGAAAAAGGGCAGTTTTCCTATTTTCTCTCGAATCCCATCTTTTTCCACCTCCTTTCTAGTCATTTCTGGGAATGTCTCTTCCATCCCCAATCATTCTCTGTTTATCCATCTCCCCCAAGTCCCATAATCTTATCCCTAATCTCTGTCTAGTAAATTGGAATCGGAAGAAAACACGCTGAGATTACAGACTACTGGTAATCTGCTGCGATAGGCTCAATGGTCGTTAGGGTTTGTAGACAGTATTATAGTTGGTAATCATCAGTTAAGCAGACTTTACCTCGACGACCATAATGACAGGTCAGCCGATTTATAATTTTATTTTTTTCAATAATCTTCATTGTTTTCTGTCTGTCTGGGTGGGAGACAGAAGGTTCTAAATTGTATTGAGTACAGGAAGATGGTGAATCAGGCCAAAGGTTTTCACGGGGGTAGTATGGGCATGTTTCTCTACGAGTGTGAGCTTCCTGGCCTAGTCTTTTCCCGGGAAATGGCATATCCTGCCTACACAATAAACAATACCTTTCTCACACACAGGCAACCACCGAACCCTGTACTAATTACTTATGCTACACACTGAGAAGTTGATTACGTTTTCACAGGGTCATTTCAGAAATCAACACAATTTGTCTCCTGCCATAGAGTAATTTGATGAATAGTGATTTGATAGTGATCGGTTGTTTGATAAGGTGTCTTCACCTCCTTCTCAATGTTTTATAACCTTTCAACCCCAAATACCGAGTAAAAAATACTTTCCTGATAAACATATGTAGTAATATGATAAACATGGAACTGTGCGTGTGTGTTCAGACTTGTCCAGCTACATAATCATTGTCTTTGCGTGTATCCATGCATTTGTAATGAAGTGTGTAGGAGAATGTGTGTGTGTATGGAACTCCATGGGGCCAATTATTGTCTCTGAAAATGGGGAATTATGTGTGTAATGTTGTGTAAATAAGGGTCATTGTGTGTTTGTCCTGTTGAAATGGTGAATTGGCTGGACTTTGGTTGTTAACTTGTTCCCACAGCGATTGCACGCATATTGTCACTCGTCTACAGTATGGGCCACTCTCTCACTCACACACTGCTCCAGTTACTAGTGCCCCCTGGAGGTAAAGATGTGTAATGTTGACCTCTGCATTGAATAGAACATCTCAGCCAAACGTACTTGTACAGTCTCCATGCCACTGGCAGACAAAGAATGGTCAATGCTCACAGACTATTACACTCTCAGAGGAATTCATTACGCTACGAGGCTCAACTGAGCGAGGATTGGGGAAATAAAGATTAAAAAAACACAAAAAAACATTTTTTTATCTTGCGGAAATCAATTTTCCTAGCACAGATATTTGCCTCTTGATAAATGTAATTTCAGTGGTGACCTTTTTGGTCAGGCTCTTACAGAAGTACAAATGACTCTGAGGACTGTGTTAGACAGTTGGAAAGAGCACACCTATTCATCTAACTCCCGCGGTTGTCCAAGATAAGGCGATTATGTTGCTGGTGGACTCTGGGGTTACTTTGTTGGAGGGAAGGAGTTAAAATCTTTGGCCAGGGGCGCTGTCAGAATGAACAATGGACAAAGGTAAAGTGACAGAGAGAAAGGCGAGATTGATGACAGAAGTCAACACAACCCAAGAATGAACCTGCGCCTCTGAATATTGTGTTAAGAGGGAGGGGCTAAGAGTTGGGCCATTCTTGTTTCTATTAACTGTGCTAGCCTCTCTATAAATGGTGGGACACAAACTCACATGTTTGGCATTCCAACAAGGCCGGCTCTGATTGGTTCGGCGAGTACTAGGAGCAGGGGAGGGGTTGGAATGAAATAGGGACCTATTAGGCTTATTGAGTGATGAAAGACAGACAGGGAGAGGGTGGGGAGACCTGACAGAGATGGATGGATGGATGGAGAGATGAAATGAAAGAAATTTAGCTGTGTAGAAAAAAATGTGAACCAGCTCTACACCACAGCCGGACTTGTATTTCAGAGTGGCTCTCAATCTCTTAACTGTTTTCCAGAGGATACATTCCGAAAGAAATGCCTCCCCTTTCACCCATGTCTTTCATCTCTCTTTTTTAACAACTAATTTTCCCTCCATGGTCTTATGCGCGCGCATACACACAGTAATACCCCCTCTCTGTTTTGGAACAATGGACTCAAGGCCCCACCCCGCCCTTTTCCCCTCTTTCCCCCACTCCTGTCCCCCTCTCTGGGCCTCGGTGTCGGCTCTAAGCCCTTGTATTAGGCAGAGTCTGGTGCCGCTGAATGGACCCGAGCTCAGCCGCTGCTCCACCCAATAATCCGGGCTTGGGCGAGCCGATTAGGCGGCCTCCGGCATTCCGATCCACTCATCCGATGGCTCTAGACTAACATGGGTCTCACTCTATCAGGGTGAGTAGTCAGGTTCTGATGGTGATTGTTCAGGGGTGCCACAGTGGTCAGGTATTGTGAGCTTGTCAGCTGGTGGAACCTCATGTGCTTTTAAATAGACTAAAACTGAACCTCAAAGCAGGTGATTCTCCACACAACATCCATCTCTGGGCTTTTAAATGCACGGGAGCAGCACATCACTTGCTGACTGTGTGTGTACAAGACCCTCTGGTGCTGACTGCGATTGCCCAACCTTTGATCCTGAGTGAGCCCTCCTCCCCTCAGAGGTTCCACATTCCACAGGGCGGTAGAGTGCAGAGATGAAAGGAAGAGGTGAAGAAGAAAGTAGTACACTGGCCAGAGAGATTAAAGTAGAGAGATTAGGCTCCTGCCCCTGAATACATCAATAATTCACTCTGGAGGAGAGGAAAAGGCTCGAACAGTCTGGAGTCTAATTTTCACTAGACACAACCCACAGACAGACACCGACGCAGAACAACGACACCCATGGCTGGCTGTCTGCTATCGATGTCATTCGTTATCCACCCTTATCACACACACACACACACACAGATTCCTCAGCAGACCCAATACACACACAAACATAGTTGCATATCTGTCATAGTTCCACAAGTCATCCATAAGCAGAGAATGTCATCCCCTCCCTGTAGTCATTTCTGCTCAGGCGCTAAACATTGATGTTCCTGGGATGCTCAGCTTTAACGACAACAGAGTATTAATCAGCTCTGTAACCATAGTGAGAGACAATTCAGGCACCATTTTCAATATGGACACCGAAAGGAAGAGAGTGAAGCTGTTTGCCAGAGTAATGGTGACAATGTTTTACATTGTTAACTTTTCAGTCAGGCATTATTTGAAGTGCCTTTAATCAGTCCGGATGCTGAGGACCCTTTAATGCCAAGGTGTAGAAGACAAAAGCCCCCGGGATAATTAAACTATTTACAATTAATAAAAGGGCCCCTCTAGGGGTGTGCATTCATCCCCCTGTTCATTTTGGTTTGTGATATATTCCATCTGAGGGTGTGAATAGTACCACTGTATGAAACGGTGGCATTGATGAAGCAACTGCAACACTCACACACACAAAGTTTAACACAGATCAAAGCCATTCGCAGCTAGAGGCCCCTGACCCTCTTATTCACATGGCTCCCCCCTTCCCCTCACTCCCAGCCTGAGGGGGCAGGGTGGGGGGAGGGGAAGCATAATTACTCAACCCCAGGGTGACTTTAATACCCCTTTTTGTGTTTTAGTTGCGACCACTTTTGATGAACACATGGGATGGGGGGGGGGGGCAGTGTGTGCGTGCTCAGTTGTGTGTTTTAGGAGGCTACTAGGTCAAGCACAGCATACAAACATGTTTGCTCAATAGTATTATTGATTTAGCTGGAATTGTGAGTGACCACAGTAGAACTTGTAAACAGTGTGTGGCAGCCAGACAGATAAGAACTAAACTGTCCTAGAGCACAGCCAGTGGGAATAATAATTACTGGCACTGTGTTTGCTTAATATGCTACTATTATGCAGCTAAATGGTAGTTTGCATGCTTCATTAGAATACGGAGAGAAACAGTTGCTCTTTTGACCGGCCTAACACTACTCTTGTCACAGTGCCGTTAATCTGGTCATCTGCATTGAGAGAAAGCAGTGAAGCGGGGAGGCAGAGAGGGTTGTGCTGGAGGGGGGTCAGTAGGCACTAGGGGCTTGGAGTGTGTAGCCACAGCGTCTGTCCTTTAACCAGGGGGTCCACCGGCAACAAGCAACAACACCAGCCAATGAGCGACGGGGCCTCTCTGTGCTCGTGTACTTTGATCGTCACTCACACATATGGACATTGTCACACCACACTAAATCAATAATACTATTGAGCAAACATGTTTGTATGCTGTGCTTGACCTAGTATCCTCCTCAAACACACAACTGAGCACGCACACACTCCCCCCCCCCCCCCCCAGAACACATCCCAAATGTCACTTGTTGCATACATCACGGGGTGTAGCTGGAATTCTCAACAAAAAAACAAATCACATTGGAGCCATTTTGGCTCTAGGGTGAGTTTTCATTGGCAGATGTGCAGCAAATACCCAACCCAGGGCTATGGAGCAACCAGAGCTGTGTGGTGTAAAATGGGGTGGATATAACACGCCACACACTAGCTGGCTTTGTGAAAGTACCCCAAGTGAAGAGTTGCACATGTATTCATTGCAAAAGCAATAACATTCTATCTAAGACACGCATTCAGTTGTGAAAATATTTGAATCCGGGTGATCCACTTCTCCGTTAGTCTGGGAACCCTGGTGATGCTGACTGTTTCAGGCAGGAGGAGATGGTAATGGATAAGCACATCTTGAGTAATTGAACACTTGGTTGGTGGAGGGGGGGGGGGTGTCACTAGATACTGCTCCCTCCAGGTTGGTGTGTGGTGATGGATGGGAATTAATGCATATCTCTGTGATGAAGAATGACGGTTTAAGCAAGAAAGGTAGAGGAGGAAGGACCTCCTTACACGACACAAACTAGGTCCAGGAGAGATACTTGTGTAGTGTAAAGAGACTCTCTTTAAGAGATGTGTCCCACACTACCACCGGAGGTAGTGTGGTACACATCTCCACCACATACTCCCCTCCGAGTGGAACAGTGTAAAGACGAGCGTTTTCCCACACCACACATCCCCCTAAATAATGACCTTAATTTTTTTTCTCTGTTAGCCAAATGGAAAATTTAAAGGCTTTTAAAATATCCATACATGTGTGAATCATTACATTAATCAAGTTCGCAACACTGTGCAATATGGTTTAGATTAGAAGCTCCTGTATAGTTTGAATTGCTACCCTTATTTTGTTTGTCTATACACTATGGCATTTACATTATGCTAATAGCTGCACTCACACATGAAGCATGAATCACATCCAAGGCTAGTAGGGCAGAAAATGTGCAAATCCGATGTTGAAGAAAGATGGATCTCACTAGACATATTTTACAAATGTAAATCCACCCTAGGACTGCTGTTGTAAAAAGCTAGGAGTGGAGGGAGGAGAGGCATGCAGACAGTCTGACTGCTTCCCGAGGGGGAGTGTGGCAGGAGACAGAAACAGACAGTGACCAGAACTGTGTGTCTGTCTGTCCTTAATGAAAAGGGGAAATGTTCAGGAGAGACCTGGGCTCCTCCTATTCCTGCCTCTCACTCTTTCGGGCGACGGTGTGTTTGTTATTAGGCATTCTGCACCCCTTGTCTGTGACGGCCCGGTGTGTAGCTCTGGCTGCAGTTTAGTGTCGATACTCATCTCCCGGCCCGGTGTCCTGACTGAATGCTAATAATTTTCTGTAAACATCGCTGGGTTCCCGGGGGAGCCGGGATCAATGTGCACTCAGTATTAGCTCCCAGCACAGCGCTTCTGCTGCTGCTGTCCACAATCATCCATATTTATGCACACATCCACCCAGCTCACTTCCCCACTTAGTGTTTTATCCCTGCCTTCTGCCCATGCCTCTCCATCTCCTCCATGATTTCCCCTGTTGAATCCGGGGCACACGTCCCCGGTCGATACATAATCACGAATTTGGTAGTTGTATTTTAAGCCATCGCCGTACTTATCAATCCCGATGCCACTTGTGACTCGACTAACCCCCTCCGTCCCCCGTTGCTCTTCGTTCTCAGGTTCCTATGGGACGACTATGCGGTGGAGGTGCGGCTGAACGACTACCTGGACATCGTGTGCCCCCACTACCCGCTGGGCGAGGTGGCATCGCAGGATGCTGAGCGCTACGTGCTCTACATGGTGGAGCGGGAGGACTACGACGCTTGCAAGCCTCAGTCCTACGACCAGATGCGTTGGGAGTGCGGCCACCCCTTCGCCCCCCACGCTGCTGAGAAGTTCTCCGAGAAGTTTCAGCGTTTCACCCCCTTCACCCTGGGCAAGGAGTTCCGCCAGGGAGAGAGCTACTACTATATCTGTAAGTGTCTAGCTAGCAGGTAGTCCAGCATTTTTTTTTTTATCCACTTGAATAAATTATTTCTAGAGAATTTGGTAAGAGAACTTAAAGGGACAAAGTCAACATTTATTAGATGTTTTCAGACCCCAAAGGTAGTCTAATGTTAAAATGAGTGGGTTGAAATGTCACTTTTAAATCAGGAAAAATGTGATGGAAAAAGCACTGCAGATTATATAGAAGTGTAAAGTTTGACCTTATGACTCGTGGCAAAGCATCCAGGCAAACAAGCCGTCATCTTGAAGGCTTATGTTAGCATTCAGTGAATGTTGGCGTGCTATGTTGTGCATTAGTGCTCACATGCTAGCTAGCAGATAGCCGGTGGCCAGTCACCCAGAGAGAGGCGATGCCGTGACCCTGAGTGTGTTGTAATTAGATGAGCGACGGGACACACTCCGCCTGCTCACAGATGGCTGCAGGCCGCGTGTATATTCATGTCTGTCTGTCTGTGTGTGTGGAGGTGGATTAAGGCCACATGGGAGGATAAGTGCATTAGTTTGTCTGTAATTAACGCTTGTCTTTGTTCCTTCCCCTCTCCAGCCAAACCTCTGCACCACCACGGACAGGAGTGCCTCAGGCTCAGAGTAGACGTCATAGCTGCTGATGGTACGTTTCGCTGCCCTAGTGGTTGGGTGGAGAAGTGCACTGTATAGGCTTTTGTCTGCGTCCCATAGTGAACTAGTTTTAACCAGGCCCCGTTCAAAAGTAGTGCACTATATAGGGAATAAATTGCCATTTGGAATGTAGCCTTTGTTTGATGATTTTTAGCTCCCGGCTGCAGTAAGGCAGAGGGATTGATTGTTATTTTTCTCATCCAGGATCTCAAGAGGCCAGGGTTTCAACTGGAAGAGCTGGAGCTGGGGGTGGAGCACACAACGTCTCCAACAGACTGCCTGCAGGTATGTTAATGACCAAACCATGGACCAGTTGTACTTGACCCTAGGACTGAAAGTTTGGGAGGGATGATACTTAAAAATAAATTTCAGCTGTGATTCTTCATTGATCATGCTTTTCAATCCAGGACTAGGATTAACCTGTGTCTGGGAATCCGGGTTAACATGCACTAATGTATATTCTATATTCTCTCCATATAGATGACCCAGTGGTAATCCTTCCAGATGTCCAGAAAAGCATGCGGACAAATTCAGCGGTTTCGACAGCATCCTTCTCCATCCTCTCATTGATGGTGCCAGTCTTATTATTACTGTCGTTACAGTGAGACTGAAAGAACTACAGATCCTATAGACTTGGAGGGACTACAATGAAGTTGGTCTGTGGGGAACCACAGACGCAAGACAGTTCTCAAAGCCCAAGTGCTGGTCACTGGGAGAGGGACACTTTTAATGTTGTAAATACAGGTGGACACACATTCACTAAGTGTGCTGTGTGAGACTTTGGTTGGAGTTTTGTGAGGAGGCGTTATACTATCTCCTTTCTTTTTTAAGATGTCAGTATTTCCTGGACAGATTTTGTTCTCTTTTAACGTTAGTACTTTTTTTTTTTTTCACTCCTCCAAAAAACGTCATTCGTTTTGGTAAAGTGAGGAAGAAAAAATGAAGAGGAACATAAACTGGAATGGATGAAGAGCAATCACTGAAGACAAAGCTAACGGACTTTCCTACAATGGGACAACTCTTTGTGTTTAATATGAATTTGTATTAGAAAAAACAGCATTTAGTGCATCATCTTCTCTAACCTTTTGAGCCAAAGAATACAGTGATCCTCTCTCCTGGATCTAACTATTCTATTCCAACCTTGACTATTGTATACTGTTAATTGTATTGAGTGGCACTAAATGTCCAAGTGATTATTTCTCTATGTAGCATCGACAAAAGCAGGGAATGTGTTGGCTAACTATCAATGTTCCTGTGCAGACTCGACCATGTGCTTTCACAGCACTAACCATACAGCAACAACAACAACACTATTCAGTTGTCCAGTCTGACTGAGGCACAGACTGACTGACACTACAATGCAGACTCCTAAAGGGAGACTACATGGAAAGGAACAGTGTGTGTACATTTTGTGAAAAAACATGAATAAAAGTTTGCTGCTGAAAGATGAACCTAATATTGTAAGTTTATCAAAAGCTATGTTTACTAATGGTGAGCTCTCTCTGAGAAAGGAGTGTCCACGTGAGTGGGAGAATGAGTGTTTCAGTGAGCGAGAGGTCAAACAAAATGTTAAATCTGCAAATAGCAAACGTATGTTGTGTGTGTAGCAGCGGAAGGCAAACCTTCTCTGTTTTGTCGGATAATGCACTCGTACTGTTTTAAACTAGATCACTCAGACTGATCTATACTAAGCACAACACTCGCCAGTGTTTCACTATGTAACACTGTTTGTTGCATCTAACTTCAATCACTAAAAAGTCAACCATGTAAAAAAGGAAGACCTTTTATTCAGTTCTGATTTTGATTGGACATAATTTACAATGTGGTTGTACTTTTAATGCAGTTCAGCATTTTACAATAAAGCAAAGATCTTGGGAAATTCTACTCCGGTGAGATTATAGGACTACACCCATTGAAATCACAAGACACGGCACCAATCTTGGCTGCCAAGCTCAACTAGACTTCACAGGGTGGTTTGAACGTCAGACACAACGGTATATGACTAACATTGAGTCAATCCTTATTGTTCTTAGAAAACGTGTTACCTTATTTTGTACATGTGGTAGTAAAGTGTATTATGTGTACATATATAGAATATTATATAAAGAACCCATTTGATAAATGTGACATTTCCATGTGAAATAAAATATATTTTTGAAAACGAGATCAGCATCCTTCCAATGGTTTCTCTTCTCTTTCTCTGACTATCATTTTCCAAATGTTCAAAATGTTTCCATCCCCTCTTAAAATGATCTGATTTCCATTACATTACAGTGCAAAAAAAAATTATCAGTTGATAGCTGTAATAGTGGTCACTCATATCTATATTGAGTTAATAAATTGATGTTCATGACCGTTTTTCCCAGGCCAAAGTCTTGGCTCATGACAGGAAAGGATTACAATGGAGACAGAGCTGTGTATGTCGTTATTCCCAATCGGCTTGGCCTTTTTGGCAAGGAGGCCTAAAACTACAGGTGTGATCCTACTCTTGTCTTTCTATCTAAAGTTTTGTGGACCTCCGCCCATATCTCCCCCTCATTTCTCCTTCATATCCCCCCCTCTGCTATCCCATAGTAGTCCTCTCCGCTGTATTTCCATCCATTGTTCTCCTCCCTCTCGCTCTTCCCAGAAGAGCTTTATGGACGTGACCGTAAAAGCGACTGTGACACCAAAGTGTGGTGGTGCCACAGCCGCTCCCCTGTGTTTTCAAAGTGATTGTCATAAATTAGGCCCAGCAGACGGCTGACCCTTCAGAGAGCCTCAACATAATGGGAGCCTGTTGAGGAGAATTGCTCCTCTGTTGACTCCTGACTCGCTCGTCCACTGCTTTGACATAAGTGTGAAGAGCAATGAGGAACAAGTGTAAAATCTTTATCACCTGTACTGAATGTAAGGGCAGTCAAGACACTGAATTAGAAAAATAGTATTCAATTGTGTTTTTAGGCCGTAAACATCAAGTGCTGTTCGACATGTAGCCATATATGACACAACCATTTCCTGATACTATGAGCCAATCTCATAGGTCAGGACAAGCAAAGCATTTTATATCAGGTGTCATGGACATAGTTGAACTGACTAAGAGCTGCATGAACAACACAGGACTGATGTCAGAGACACAGTGAGTGGCCCACAATTTGGAGGACAATAGAGTGGGTTTGGCACAGCCAGCACATCTAGCCCTGAGTTTTTGGACAGAGTCAACCAACCAATCAGCAGGACACATAGCATGGGTCGTGGCCAGCAGACGTTAACCCAATAACGGAGTAGGTAGGATACAGGAGTCAGGAGTTTCCAGAGCCTAGGGGGAGGTTATCTAAAGTTATGGTAGTCGTGTGTGGGTCCCAAATGGTACCCTATTCCCTTTTTTAGTGCACTACTTTTGACCAGAATGAATTTTGGCAAAGCAAAAACAGGTTTTTAGAAATGTAAAAAATGTTAAAAATAAACAAATAAATAAATATCACATTTACATAGTAAGTATTCAGACACTTTACTGAGTACTTTGTTGAAGCAACTATGGTAGCCTCAAGTCTTCTTGGGTATGACACTACAAGCTTGGCACATCTACAGTGGGGCAAAAAATTAGTCAGCCACCAATTGTGCAAGTTCTCCCACTTAAAAAGATGAGAAAGTCCTGTAATTTTATTCATAGGTACACTTCAACTATGACAGACAAAATGAGAAAGAAAATCCAGAAAATCACATTGTAGGATTTTTTATGAATTTATTTGCAAATTATGGTGGAAAATAAGTATTTGGTCAATAACAAAAGTTTATCTCAATACTTTGTTATATACCTTTTGTTGGCAATGACAGAGGTCAAACACTTTCTGTAAGTCTTCACTAGGTTTTCCCACACTGTTGCTGGTATTTTGGCACATTCCTCCATGCAGATCTCCTCTAGAGCAGTGATGTTTTGGGGCTGTTGCTGGGCAACACAGACTTTCAACTCCCTCCAAAGATTTTCTATGGGGTTGAGATCTGGAGACTGGCTAGGCCACTCCAGGACCTTGAAATGCTTCTTATGAAGCCACTCCTTCGTTGCCCGGGCGGTGTGTTCGGGATCATTGTCATGCTGAAAGACCCAGCCACGTTTCATCTTCAATGCCCTTGCTGATGGTAGGCTTTGTTACTTTGGTCCCAGCTCTCTGCAGGTCATTCACTAGGTCCCCCCATGTGGTTCTGGGATTTTTGCTCACCGTTCTTGTGATCATTTTGACCCCACGGGGTGAGATCTTGCATGGAGCACCAGATCGAGGGAGATTATCAGTGGTCTTGTATGTCTTCCATTTCCTAATAATTGCTCCCACAGTTGATTTCTTCAAACCAAGCTGCTTACCTATTGCAGATTCAGTCTTCCCAACCTGGTGCAGGTCTACAATTTTGTTTCTGGTGTCCTTTGACAGCTCTGTGGTCTTGGCCATAGTGGAGTTTGTAGTGTGACTGTTTGAGGTTGTGGACAGGTGTCTTTTATACTGATAACAAGTTCAAACAGGTGCCATTAATACAGGTAACGAGTGGAGGACAGAGGAGCCTCTTAAAGAAGAAGTTACAGGTCTGAGAGCCAGAAATCTTGCTTGTTTGTAGGTGACCAAATACTTATTTTCCACCATAATTTGCAAATAAATTCATAAAAAATCCTACAATGTGATTTTCTGGATTTTTTTCTCATTTTGTCTGTCATAGTTGAAGTGTACCTATGATGAAAATTACAGGCCTCTCTCATCTTTTTAAGTGGGAGAACTTGCACAATTGGTGGCTGACTAAATACTTTTTTGCCCCACTGTATATTTGGGGAGTTTTTCCCATTCCTCTCTGCAGATCCTATTAAGCGCTGTCAGGTTGGATGGGGAGCATCGCTGCACAGCTATTTTCAGGTCTCTCCAGAGATGTTTGATCATGTTCAAATTTAATTTTTTACCTTTATTTAACTAGGCAAGTTAGTTAAGAACAAATTCTTATTTTCAATGACGGCCTAGGAATAGTGGGTTAACTGCCTGTTCAGTGTCAGAACGACAGATTTGTACCTTGTCAGCTCGGGGATTTGAACTTCCGGTTACTAGTTCAACACTCTAACCACTAGGCTACCCTGCCGGGCTCTGGCTGGGCACTGGCTGGGCCCCTCAAGGATGTTCAGAGATGTTCGATCGGGTTCAAGTCCGGGCTCTCGCTGGGCCACTCAAGGACACTCAGAGACTTCCCCTGACTTCTCCTGCGTTGTCTTGGCTGTGTACTTAGTGTCGTTGTCCTGTTGGAAGATGAACTTTCACCCCAGTCTGAGGTCTTGGGTGCTCTGGAGCAGGTTTTCATCAAGGATCTCTTCTCCGTACTTTTCTCCGTTCATCTTTCCCTCGATCCTTACTAGTCTCCCAGTCCATGCCGCTGATAAAAATCCCCACAGCATGATGCTGCCACCACCATTCTTCATTGTAGGGATGGTGCCAGAATTCCTTCAGACGTGACACTTGGTATTCAGGCCAAATAGTTAAATCTTGGTTTCATCAGACCAGAAAATCTTGTTTCTCATGGTCTGAGAGTCTTTAGGTGCATTTTGGCAAACTCCAAGAGGGCTGTGCCTTGTACTGAGGAGTGGCTTCCGTCTGGCCACTCTACCATAAAGACCTGATCAGTTGAGTGCTGCAGAATGGTTGTCCCTCTGGAAGGTTCTCCCACCAGAGGAACTCTAGAGCTCTGTCAGAGTGACCAAGGCCCTTCTCCCCCGATTTCTCAGGGGAGAAGGGAAGAGTCTTGGAAGAGTCTTGGTGGTTCCAAACTTCTTCCATTTAAGAATGATGGAGGCCACTGTGTTCTTGGAGACCTTCAATGCTGCAGACAATTTTTGGTACCCTTTCCCAGATCTGTGCCTCGCCACAATCCTGTCTCAGAGCTCTAAGGGCAATTCTTTCGACCTCATGGCTTGGTTTTTGCTCTAACATGCACTGTCAATAGTGGGACAGGTGTGTGCCTTTCCAAATCATGTCCAATCAATTGAATTTACCACAGGTGGACTCTAATCAAGTTGTAGAAACATCTCAAGGATGATCAATGGGAACAGAATGCACCTGAGCTCAATTTCAAGTCTCATAGCAAAGGGTCTGAATACTTATGTAAATAAATTATTTCTGTTTTTTATTTTTAATACATTTGAAAAAATGTCTAAAAGCCTTTTTTTTTTAAAATATTTTTTGCTTCAACAAGGTCCTGAGTAAAGGTTCTGAATACTTATGTAAATGTTTTATTTACGTTTTTTATTTTTAACAAATTAGCAAAAATGTGTAAAAACCTGTTTTTGTTCTGTCATTATGGGGTATTGTGAGTAGATTCATGAGGGAAAAAAACATCTTAATCAATTTTAGAATAAGATTGTAATGTAACAAAATGTGGAAAAAGTTAAGGGGTTTGAATACTTTCCCGAATGCACTGTATATATCAACATCAAATGAACACAAATATAACGTAGCTCGTCAAAGTGTTACACAGGACATCCCCATAAGCCATTGCCTAGGCTACTGACTAAAAACAAGAGAGAGAGAGTACGTGTCAGGGTCACAGGGGGCTGAGGGGAAGGAAGACACCCTGGTCACTGTCAACAACACAGTCAAGCAGCTCGGCTCAGGCTCTCTCTCCAATCAGGGCACATCCTGACACCCTGCCAACGGAGCGCGGTCTGGGTGTAGTCTACTGTTCCTGTCAAAATGTCCTGTCACACGCTCCTCTCGCCCATCATGCCTCTGCCAGGGTTATCTACCATGTTTTCCAGCTCAGCTTTCCTGCCCTTGTCTCTTACCCTAGCTTTCTCTCTATCTTTCTCTCTGCCTGACCCGCTCCCTCACATCTGTTTTCAGCCCAGTTCAGCCCACTTTCTTCCTATCTCTTTTTCCTCCCCCTACCTCTCTGACTTCGCCATCATCCTATCTTTCCCAAGGTTTTGAGCTTTACTGTGAAATGTGAATTGTGTAGGAGGATAACTTATACTTTCTCAGGTTTTAAATTCATGTCTGTGTTGATAACTCTACTCTTAGTGCTGGCCCTGTGTCTTGATCCCTGTAGGACTGGCGGGGACCCAAATGTGACCCTATATTGTTTATGCCTGTTTTTCTGCGCTCCTCTCACAGTGATGTAGGGGAGACCGTGGTTGGTGGCCACACATTTGACTTGTGTGTATTTCTCAGTACCAGTATATCTTACAAGACTATTTTCAATATTAGAAGAAAGACCAAGGTCTTGGGTTGAAATTGGGACACTTTGTATCCTCATATCTTATTCCAACATGGAGTTATAAGCCAGTGGTCCTCTGTAGCTCAGTTAGTAGAGCATGGTGCTTGCAACATCAAGATAGTGGGCTCAATTCCAGGGACCACCCATATGTAAAATGTATGCACGGATGACTGTAAGTTGGATAGAAGCGTCTGCTTAATGGCATAAATTATTATTATTAGTTAAAAGCCATCAAACAAACGCTGTCCACTTGTGTCAACCAGTCCCATCGTGGAGTTGGTTGTCACGCAGTATGGGGTTGGTTGTCACAATGTTTGCTAGTAGCTTATTCCTTTTGTAACAGGCCACGCCTTTCTTTGATCGAACGATGCCCTAACAAAATTCGGCATTTTATGCATTGATAATAACATATGACATTTTGAGTAAATGTGTGTATGTGTGTGTTTACATACGCATGTGTGCCGGTGTGGGTATGTGACAGAAAAAATATGTGCGTGAGAGGGAGGCAACGAAGGGAGCTCTTTATAGCAACAGCACAAAAGTGCTTGGGATTTATTGTATACTGGTAGAGTGGCAATGTTACCAAACAATATGGTTACAATGGGTTGGATTGTGACAAGGGCATTTCCATGTAAAAGGCCCCATGAGCACTAACATAGGAGCACATCAAAGTTGGTGTATATTTTGAAACCGTGGAATAAGCAAAGGCTTTGATTTCTGGTTAAACAGATAGAAAAGGGGTCTTAGAAAACAGTAGAGTATTAGCTCAGCACAATACAGTACAGTGCAGTAGAGTTCAGTAGGGTCGAGCACACCAGGGTAGAGTACAGTATAATGTACTGTATTGTACTCCACTGTACTGAACTCTACTCTACTTAGAACTCTGCTACCCGACCAGAGCCCGAAGGGCCCTGACATTGTACACTGAACAAAAATATGAATGCAACATGGTAAGTGCTGGTCCCATGTTTCATGAGCTGAAATAAAAGTTCCCAGAAATTTTCCATACGAACAAAAACATTATTTCTCTCAAATTTTTTGCACATATTTGTTTGCATCCTTGTTAGTGAGCATTTTATCCTTTGTCAAGATAATCCATCCACCTGACAGATGTGGCATATCAAGAAGCTGATTAAACAGCACGATCATTACACAGGTACATCTTGTGCTGGGGACAATAAAGACCACTCTAAAACTTGCAGTTTTGTTAGACAACACAATGCCACAGATGTCTCAAGTTTTAAGGGAGCGTGAAATTGACATGCTGACTGCAGGAATATCCACCATAGCTGTTGCCAGAAAATTGAATGTTCATGTCTCTACCATAAGCCGCCTCCAATGTTGTTTTAGAGAAGTTGGAACTTAGAGAACGTCCAACTTGCCTCACAACCACAAACCACATGTAACCACGCCAGCCCAGGACCTCCACATCCGGCTTCTTCACCTGCGGAATCGTCAGAAGGGGTGGGGGAGTATGAGCTATGGAGCTATGGAGTATTTCTGTCTCTAATAAAGCCCTTTTGTGGGGAAAAACTCATTCTGACCTAGTCATGTGAAAGGATCTATGCCCTACCAGGCCCACCCAGGACCTATGCCCTGCCAGGCCCACCCATACTCACCCAGGACCTATGCCCTGCCAGGCCCACCCATACCCACCCAGGACCTATGCCTTACCAGGCCCACCCATGGCTGCACCCCTGCCCAGTCATGTGAAATCCATAGATTAGGGCCTAATTTACGTATTTCAATTGACTGATTTCAAATATAAAACAGGAGAGATTATTTCACCCAAAAATATTAATGCTCCTTGAGTTTTAGCAGAGTGATGAAAAATAGCAAACAGCTAACTGCTCTTATGTCTCCCCATGAGTAGGGCAGCCCAAGCAAGTCATTGCTGTGGTTACTTCACAGACTCAAAGCTGCCATGAGCAGGGATCGTGTGACAGACAAAGAGGAGCAGCTAATGGATTGACTAACAGAGGAAGTTATTTCTGATTTTGTGTTTTCCATAGGGCCTGGCTTTAAATTTGGCAGAAGCAATCGGGCCTGAGTAGGGTAGGGCCTGAATGTCTCGGTCATGGGTAGGGGCTTACAATTCACGTGCAGGGCTCTAACTCTGATAATGCTGTGCTCTACTTTGCTGTCCAAACCTGAGAAACATAGGCATCTATGATTGATACAGATTTGGTCCGGTCTTGTTTGGAGGGAGGAGCTCATTAGCATATTAGCCAGAGTGTAGAACAATACCCAAACATGCAAAGAAGGATTCTTCATGTTTCTACCTTGTGTACCTATTGAGGACACATCACCATGAAGAGATTGAGATGCATAATTATGCATTTCTGTATAGTACAAATCAGGGATCCGTGACGTCATTCTGTTACTATCATTCTACCAAGAAATTCCCCACAACCAACCCCCAAAAATGTTGTAATGGGCAACCAATTTCAACACACCCCCCCCCCCCCCCCAATGCTAATTAAGATGCCAGTTACCACATGGCTTGACCTAGGAACTCTGAAATAGGTTTTAAATATAGCTCTCCATTTCCTCTTTTTAACAAACATAATTGTTCATAGATACTCCCAAAATCCTAACAATTACAAAAAAAAATACTAATAAAATAAAATCACATGAAAAACCTAAATTCCCCTCACCTCAGCGAATTGACCAGGTGGATGAGTTTTTTCAAAGAATTCCCACATTTTAACCTTCAAATTGTTACAAAGCACCATTTGGATTGGGAGTCATTTGCACTGTGACAACCAACCCCGTGACAACCAACCCGGTCTCCCCTACGCCTCGTCTGCTCAGCTTGCAGAGGGAGCAACGAAAAACAGGGTTTACATTCTGTGTGCATAAGTCACCTCTCTCTCTCACTGCCTCCCCGTCTGTCAGATCCTGTCATGCCAAAACCAGACCTCTCATGAAATTGTTAGTTGATATTTCAAAACTCAAGCTAAAATTCTACAGAAAAAAACACACAAAACCACTAGGCAGTGACTGCAACAAAAATAATTCTCAAGTAACACTTAGTGTGTTTTTCTGTGTGAGGACTCTGAGATGAGTTTGACTTACACAGAACTTTGTGTTACAAAACAAATTAATAATTCAAAATGAATCATCCTTTTACTGGCAAAGTAGAAACAATGGTGTGTCAACTCTAGTAAATCTATCAAACAAATTTAATAATATATGTCATTTAGCAGACGCTTTTATCCAAAGTAACTTAGTCATGCCTGAATACATTTTACATATGGGTGCTCCCAGGAACCAAACCTATTATCCTGGTATTGCAAGTGCCAAAGCTGCACCGTGCTCTTCCAACTGAGCCACAGAGGACCAAAAGGACCATTTTTCATACAAACATCTATTCAGAACATTTGTTCAAGGTTATTCATGAGGTGATGTTGACAAGGAGACAAAGGGGAGTATTTGATAGTTGTGAGGGTTAGCGACTAGATAGATACATTATCTGCTTTCATGGTATCAGATAATGACTACACCTACTCGTGACACAGTTTCATACAATTCCACAGGAAATCATATAAAAAACATATGAAAATAATCTTTGGATAGGATTGAACAGTTTTGATAGAATCAGTTGAATATTCTATACAAATAATTGAATCTGTTGACTATTCTATACAAATATCCTTCTCATATGCTTGTCTGTGGACACTCATTTCCACAGAAAAAGCATATGAAAATAATGTAATATGTTTTTATATCCTATTTCGTTACAAACACTCCCAACTACACTGTTAAAATGATTGCTTAGTAACACTAAAATTAGTGGCAACCGAGGGTAGATCCATACCACATTGTCCTCTTTTTAGGACCAGGAGCTATTGGCCTGGAGGGCATAGGTTTATTCATAACATTAAGATCACCTCATAAATTACCTTGAACGAATGAATGTACTCTGTACAATGCAACTCAACACGTAGTTTCCACATGAAAAGATATGGATGGAAGCTGTTTCACTTGTCTTTCTTGGCCAGGGCTCGCTTGAAAAAGGAATGTCAATCTCAAGTTTTTCAGCAGTGAGAAGACACTTAGACTGATTCTCAGATGAATGAACTTGTGTCAATGTCACACTACCTGAAGAACAAATCATGATACATTTTCATTTGAACTCCATTCCATTTTAGTCTCTGGCGTATTACTTTTCACAGAGACATAATACTTGGGCCCAGAAGGCATACAAAATGTTTTCTCAAGGTCTATCGTGACTGCCTCTCTTACAAAAGTCACACTGGGTTAGTTGAAATGCAATGGTAGCATTACACCACCTTTTGCCGTGTGAATCATAACTCTTCTCTAAGCCTCGTCAGTGGGCCGGCCAGCCGGAAGAGATTTTGCATTATTATGCGATCATTATTATGGATTTGACTCTGCGTTTCAAGTTACGGCACAGTATTAAATCAAAAGCTTCTCTCTTGCGAATAGTCTTTTGCCCAACGCATAGCAATAACACTAATGGTAATCCTCTCACGTGCATTGTAAACAAAATGCAAGGAGATTTAACAAAGAGCTCTACCAATGGAAAGGTCATTACTAATGGGAGAGTTTTGTGTATTACTGGCTCTAGGTTACATTAGATTGCAGATGTATCGCTAAAACATAAACATACTCATACTGTGTTGAATACAATGTCACTTTTGGAGGTTTGGGATTAAAACTGAAATCTAAGAAAGTGCTTCAGTCTAGAGTTCTGTTGCACTTTGCCCTTTTCTGTTTGTCTGATGCAAAACATTGACATGAACAAGGTTATTTTGATGTATTAGGCCAATGTTAACTACAACACTATTTGTGTTACAGATCAAAGTTGGAGATAAAGCCAAACAGATGCAGGTGATTAGTGGAAAGTGCGAATCTGCTGGACTAAAGAGTTCTGCCTTTTCTGTGGAGTATCACATGTTCTTTTTCATCATTGAGTCAATCAGCGCTCACTGTCAACCGCTTGCAACAGATCCATGGGTGGTGGCAAGGCAGAGCTTGATCCCACGCCAATCAGGCACATGGAACGCATTTGTTTGCATTCGTTATATGGGGGGGGGGTGTTTTACACCCTTTAATGATGCCTTTGCCCAGACTGTGCTCTCTTTGTGCCCAGCAGGGGTCACTGAAAATGAGCAAAGGCAGCCATTTTAGCCTGACGAGAGAAAGAGACATCAGATCAGTTCTGAGCTAAATATTTTCTCCTATATATTTCAGCTGAAACAGATTCTAAAAGGGAAACAGTATGTATTTTTATGTTGCAAAACAAATACTGTATAAGACCCTTTTTTAGACTATCCATAGAACAGTAGAGAGCATTCCTGGAAGGACATTAACCTCATCCTGTCAGTTGAGGATACCTGGTCATTCTTTAAAAGTAACTTCCTCACCATTTTAGATAAGCATGCTCCGTTCAAAAAATGCAGAACTAAGAACAGATTTAGCCCTTGGTTCACTCCAAACCTGACTGCCCTCGACCAGCACAAAAACATCCTGTGGCGGACTGCAATAGCATCGAATAGTCCCAGCGATATGCAACTGTTCAGGGAAGTCAGGAACCAATACACGCAGTCAGTCAGGAAAGCTAAGGCCAGCTTCTTCAGGCAGAAGTTTGCATCCTGTAGCTCCAACTCCAAAAAGTTCTGGGACACTGTGAAGTCCATGGAGAACAAGAGCACCTCCTCCCAGCTGTCCACTGCACTGAGGCTAGGTAACACGGTCACCACCGATAAATCCATGATTATCGAAAACTTCAACAAGCATTTCTCAACGGCTGGCCATGCCTTCCGCCTGGCTACTCCAACCTCGGCCAACAGCTCCGCCCCCCCCGCAGCTACTCGCTCAAGCCTCTCCAGGTTCTCCTTTACCCAAATCCAGATAGCAGATGTTCTGAAAGAGCTGCAAAACCTGGACCCGTACAAATCAGCTGGGCTTGACAATCTGGACCCTCTATTTCTGAAACTATCCGCCGCCATTGTCACAACCCCTATTACCAGCCTGTTCAACCTCTCTTTCATATCGTCTGAGATCCCCAAGGATTGGAAAGCTGCCGCAGTCATCCCCCTCTTCAAAGGGGGAGACACCCTAGACCCAAACTGTTACAGACCTATATCCATCCTGCCCTGCCTATCTAAGGTCTTTGAAAGCCAAGTCAACAAACAGGTCACTGACCATCTCGAATCCCACCGTACCTTCTCCGCTGTGCAATCTGGTTTCCGAGCCGGTCACGGGTGCACCTCAGCCATGCTCAAGGTACTAAACGATATCATAACCGCCATCGATAAAAGACAGTACTGTGCAGCCGTCTTCATTGACCTTGCCAAGGCTTTCGACTCTGTCAATCACCATATTCTTATCGGCAGACTCAGTAGCTTCGGTTTTTCGGATGACTGCCTTGCCTGGTTCACCAATCACTTTGCAGACAGAGTTCAGTGTGTCAAATCGGAGGGCATGCTGTCCGGTCCTCTGGCAGTCTCTATGGGGGTGCCACAGGGTTCAATCCTCGGGCCGACTCTTTTCTCTGTATATATCAATGATGTTGCTCTTGCTGCGGGCGATTCCCTGATCCACCTCTACGCAGACGACACCATTCTGTATACTTCCGGCCCATCCTTGGACACTGTGCTATCTAACCTCCAAACGAGCTTCAATGCCATACAACACTCCTTCCGTGGCCTCCAACTGCTCTTAAACGCTAGTAAAACCAAATGCATGCTTTTCAACCGTTCGCTGCCTGCACCCGCACGCCTGACCAGCATCACCACCCTGGATGGTTCCGACCTTGAATATGTGGACATCTATAAGTACCTAGGTGTCTGGCTAGACTGCAAACATTCCTTCCAGACTCATATCAAACATCTCCAATCGAAAATCAAATCAAGAGTCGGCTTTCTATTCCACAACAAAGCCTCCTTCACTCACGCCGCCAAACTTACCCTAGTAAAACTGACTATCCTACCGATCCTCGACTTCGGCGATGTCATCTACAAAATTGCTTCCAACACTCTACTCAGCAAACTGGATGCAGTTTATCACAGTGCCATCCGTTTTGTCACTAAAGCACCTTATACCACCCACCACTGCGACTTGTATGCTCTAGTCGGCTGGCCCTCGCTACATATTCGTCGCCAGACCCACTGGCTCCAGGTCATCTACAAGTCCATGCTAGGTAAAGCTCCGCCTTATCTCAGTTCACTGGTCACGATGGCAACAAGTGCTCCAGCAGGTGTATCTCACTGATCCTCCCTAAAGCCAACACCTCATTTGGCCGCCTTTCGTTCCAGTTCTCTGCTGCCTGTGACTGGAACGAATTGCAAAAATCGCTGAAGTTGGAGACTTTTATCTCCCTCACCAACTTCAAACATCTGCTATCTGAGCAGCTAACCGAGCACTGCAGCTGTACATAGTCTATCGGTAAACAGCCCACCCATTTTTTACTTACCTCATCCCCATACTGTTTTTATTTATTTACTTTTCTGCTCTTTTGCACACCAATATCTCTACCTGTACATGACCATCTGATCATTTATCACTCCAGTGTTGTTAATCTGCAAAATTGTAATTATTCGCCTACCTCCTCATGCCTTTTGCACACAATGTACAGTGCCTTGCGAAAGTATTCGGCCCCCTTGAACTTTGCGACCTTTTGCCACATTTCAGGCTTCAAACATAAAGATATAAAACTGTATTTTTTTGTGGAGAATCAACAACAAGTGGGACACAATGGAACGACATTTATTGGATATTTCAAACTTTTTTAACAAATCAAAAACCTAAAAATTGGGCGTGCAAAATTATTCAGCCCCCTTAAGTTAATACTTTGTAGCGCCACCTTTTGCTGCGATTACAGCTGTAAGTCGCTTGGGGTATGTCTCTATCAGTTTTGCACATCGAGAGACTGACATTTTTTCCCATTCCTCCTTGCAAAACAGCTCGAGCTCAGTGAGGTTGGACGGAGAGCATTTGTGAACAACAGTTTTCAGTTCTTTCCACAGATTCTCGATTGGATTCAGGTCTGGACTTTGACTTGGCCATTCTAACACCTGGATATGTTTATTTTTGAACCATTCCATTGTAGATTTTGCTTTATGTTTTGGATCATTGTATGGATCATTGTATGTTTTGGATCAACTGTGTTGTCTGTTCACACTGCTATGCTTTATCTTGGCCAGGTCGCAGTTGCAAATGAGAACTTGTTCTCAACTAGCCTACCTGGTTAAATAAAGGTAAAAAAATAAAATAATAAAATAAAAATGCATTATGTGGTTGAAGTAAAGAAGCTCCTAAGCCGAGGCCATATGTTGAGATATTCATCAAACACACACACACACACACACACACACACACACACACACACATACATACATACATACATACACACACACACAAAGAGAGAGAAAGAGCGCTTTGGGAAAACTGTCAGTCTTTATTAGGTCGCAATTGCCTCAGGACACAAGTCTGAAACATTACAATGGAATGTGCCCTTTTTGAACACAAAAACTGGCCAATGCGATCAACAGCTGAATCTCCAGACATACTACTCAATTAGCTAGACAGTACGCAATTGTTTGACATTCCTGGGACAGAAACTAGTCCCGTTCTGTACCAGCATGACCCTTGAGTTTCATTAGTAGGCTTTTCACAATGAACTACACTTGGCCACAGAACAGTGATTTGACTGTGCTTTATGTTATAGACATTCCTAAAGGGTCTTGTCTATTTCCTTCACAGTGCACAAGTGCCCTTTATAGGGTTATCGTAATAGTACAAGCACTAGTGATGTAATAGTACAAGCATTTAATGTGTTTGCTCTGTTTCCCTTGATGTTATTGGATGAAACCAAGCATATGTAAGAAGCAGTCTGTTCATTTGTAACCAGTGGCATCAGAACATACACGACCGTTCAAAAGTTTGGGGTCACTTAGAAATGTCCCTGTTTTTTAAAGAAAAGCACATTTTTTGTCTTGATTAGAAATACAGTGTAGACATTGTTAATGTAAATGACTATTGTAGCAGGAAACGGCTGATTTTTTTAATGGGATATCTACATAGGGGTAAAATTATCAGCAACCATCACTCCTGTGTTCCAATGGCATGTTGTGTTAGCTAATCCAAGTTTATCATTTTAAAAGGATAATTGATCATTAGAAAACCCTTTTGCAATTATGTTAGCACAGCTGAAAACTGTTTTACTGATTAAAGAAGCAATAAAACTGGCCTTCTTTAGACTAGTTGAGTATCTGGAGCATCAGCATTTGTGCGTTCGATTACAGGCTCAAAATGGCCAGAAACAAACTACTTCTGAAAGTCATCAGTCTATTCTTGTTCTGAGAAATGAAGTCTACTCCATGCGAGAAACTGCCAAGAAACTGAAGATCTTGTACAACGCTGTGTACTACTCCCTACACAGAACAGTGCAAACTGGCTCTAACCAGAATATAAAGAGGAGTAGGAGGCCCCTGCACAACTTAGCAAGAGGACAAGTACATTAGAGTGTCTAGTTTGAGAAACAGACACCTCACAAGTCCTCAACTGGCAGCTTCATTAAATAGTACCTGCAAAACACCAATCTCAACATCAACAGTGAAGAGGCGACTCCGGGATGCTGGCCTTCTAGGCAGAGTTCCTCTGTCCAGTGTCTGTGTTCTTTTGCCAATCTTAATCTTTTTTTTTTTTTGGCCAATCTGGGATATGGGTTTTTCTTTGCAACTCTGCCTAGAAGGCCAGCATCCCGGAGTCGCCTCTTCACTGTTCACTCTTCACTCTTC
Organism: Oncorhynchus clarkii lewisi; assembly: GCF_045791955.1. Taxonomy (NCBI): domain Eukaryota; kingdom Metazoa; phylum Chordata; class Actinopteri; order Salmoniformes; family Salmonidae; genus Oncorhynchus; species Oncorhynchus clarkii. The sequence continues at coordinate 30,226,384 of NC_092164.1, forward strand.
TTCAAATCAGCCGTTTCCAGCTACAATAGTCATTTACAACATTAACTATGTCTACACTGTATTTCTGATCAATTTGATGTTATTTTAAAGGACAAAAAAATAGCTTTTCTTTCAAAAACAAGGACATTTCTAAGTGACCCCAAACTTTTGAACGGTAGTGTACGTGACCAACTTGCAAACACAATAGGGATGGGAATCTTTGCTAAAACAGTATTGATTTATTTTTGGAAAACATATCTGCTGAAAGACCTGATCTGAGGGCTATGTGTTACTGTTTTTTTGTAAGATGCACTGTCCAAATGGCTACTGGATAGTGCTGTCAGATATGGATGATGGATGAGTCTTCCGTGTGACTAGGCATCAGTATAGGGTGAATAATGAACAGGAACTACAGCATCCAATGATGTATGTAACTCAGGAAGAACCTATTTGATTTTAAGACTTTATCCTCTCCACTCTATGGACATTGGGAACTGTAGGAAATGTAAAAAAGACATGGTCCATGGTAAAAACTTTGCGTTGTGTATGTGTCCAAATCTGTCTTTGTGGTGTCTAAAACAGTCTATCTAAGAGTCTCTATAGTCTCAACTTTTCACATCTTCAAACCTTTTTTTCTCAGGTCCTACTTGGCCTCCTTTATCTGAGCCTTTAGTTCTTTGGATGCCTCCTCACAGTCGTTGAAGGTGGCTACCTTGTAGCAGCCGAAAACTACCAGCAGATACTCAGGCATGGGCCCGGCCACCTCCCTGTAGTCCTCTGGGAGCCTCGTGCCTCAAAAGTCACGAGAGCCAATGCGGCACCTATTACCGAGATGCCGAACACCCACTCCAGGAGCTTGGTCATGTAGACCAGGATGATGGGAATCTTCAGGGCTCGGGTGCTTTCTCCGATTATGTAGTTTCAGTAGATGAAGAGGCGAAGTGAGAGGGCTCACTCTCGCCAAATTCTGTTCAGTATAAACCCAATGCATTTCTTAGGGTAATAATATGCAGACCTAAGCTTGTCGCCTGCCTTCCCGCCTTTGGGACAAAGATCTCATTGTTAGGGAAGAGACATGAGCATCTTGTCATTATATACAGATCTCTGGTTTCAGCCTCTTGTGATTGGAAAAGAAAGTTGGCGGGTCCACAGTGCACTGTTAAGATGTTGGATTGCCTTTAAAGGAAATTGATGTTTCGCCAAAACTATATAATTACTCCTGTCTAAATAAAATCATTCAAAATACTTCACCAGGGAGCATGACTTAGCCTCAGAGGATCATTAGCTTCTTTATTTTTTGCCACGCACATGTTGATGCTGGATCAGATCCAGAAAGATAATTGATTTTTATCACCTACAACAATATGAATGTATTACTAAATGGATGTGTCACATGCGCCACACTCAATGTAATAATTTTTCATGCAAGTAGAATAAGTAGACAATTTAGTGTACGTTTTTACAGTGATCTTTTTAAAGAGGTGGATTTGGCGCATGTGCACTTGGTCAAGAACAATACAGATTCATCGTCTCCTCTGCCCAGGGCTCATTGTTTTATGCCACGTTCAAAACAACTGGGAACTCTGAAAAATACGAGGTCAAATCATGACGTCAGTGATCTTTAGGTCAGAAAGTCAGAGCTCTAGAAAGAGGCCCGAGTTCCCGAGTTGGAGGACATTCAAATCGATTTTTCCCAGTCGGAGCTCGTTTTTTTCAGAGTTCCCAGTTGTTTTGAGCACACTTCCCAGTTCTCTGAGTTCCCAGTTGGTTTGAATGCAACATTACATCAGATAGCGCATATGGAGACAAATACCTGCCAAACGGTTGAACGTACAGTACATATTGTTAGGATTGTAAGAAAATCCATGCGTGAAACATGAACATAAACGTGACATTTCATCCATGAACATACAAACACCACATTACGATTACGGACTAAAATTTTAGACTTGAACAAATCTGTTGCAATTCTGACGGACAATAAAACCTTTCCGAGTTTTGACAGGTTCATCTCACCAACAAATAAAAACATACACCAAATTACCTGTGAGGAATGCTACCCGAACAAGCATAACACAATACAAAAAGTCAGGGAATCCGGAAAGAGGTATCCTGCATGTTTTCAAGTTAAAAGTCTTCATTCTCTATTTCTCCTTAGTTGAGTTTACTTCACATTTAAGTAGCTGATGTAATGGATGTGTTTGCCAGTGTAAGTCTAGATAGCACTAGCTGTATTATGCCTATACCAGTGAAGTTTCAGTCCGCTAGGTCTATCTCTACAGCATGGGCATATCTCTGGGTGACGTGGACATCCCCATGCATACACCTTATCAAAATATGACTAATTCAGTATTGCACCACCCCATTCTATGGGCTCTGTCTGCAATAATAACCAATAGTATATACCAGGAATAATGAAACAGAGAATAATAATAGCTGTTTGGGGAATCTATGAATTATATATGACCACTGGAGTCTTTGCCACTCAAAATATTTTTTTATTGAATATTTTGATATTTATTTCATAGCTCCAAATTTTGCCAGATCATATTCTGTAGGAGTGGTTAATAATGAATTTAAAATGTAATAATTTGACATCATTTATATGAATCGGCTCATGAACATATGGACTTTGAAATGAACAAGGGAGAGAATAAACATAGGCTAAATCTCGACATGAGCTTATTCCCACACTTTACAATAACTCTGCTGCATTGGTCTTAAGTAGTCTCCATATAGGGCTATTCCCTCCATCGTGACACTGCTGCCCAGGTGATGAGCTTGTGACCGCCATGCAGCACCACAGCACCATGCTCCTTCGGAAAAGCACCTCTCAGCCTCAGAAGATGCCCTTCTGGAGTCATGCAGACCAAGACTCATTATACCCTCATGTAGACCTATTTACCTACTAGCCAAATAAAGTGCTGAGCATGCATGATGCGTGCAACTCGTCATTCCAACATATTTGAACATTTAATTCATCCTTCAGTCAGTCAGTACGTCATCCATTCAGTCGTTTGTCTGAGTTGCAATAGGAACTAACTCAAAGAGAATAGAACAATCTTATCCATTTGTTTATTGAAGTGTGTATTCAAAATTATCTGAATTCTCCAAAGTTCTTTAGCCTATCACTTTAATAATTCAATGTTTAATTTAGGCCTATCCAAATAAAACATAGGCCTTCAACTTGTAAGCATTGTAATCTAGGCTATCATTTTGGGTACTGGTGTCTTGCGCAATAATTGTAGAACTCTATTTGTGTTTAATAACTGTTTTTGTTATAGGGGTCCCTTTAAAAAGAGGCCCTAGCTCACAGGCCTCTAAATATATCCTCTAAATATATGTTAAACAAAATAGTTGAAGAAGCACGTGCAGTGGCTGATGGGGAAAACAGATCTGGCAATAAGAAAAGGCTATAAATAGCCTTGAACATTTATGACCCCTTGGCTATTTTACTCAGGACAGGTTATAGCCCATACGTAATCAATATTTTGTTATGTCTCATTTATTGATATGGATATAGCCTCTGCGTGATGAGGTTGTGCAACGCAAACGGCTATAACAAGCCTACATATACAGTAGAGTGGAATTCACTAATACAACAGTCAAAATGCCTAATAGAAGGCCTACAGTCAATGCTCCCAAATACTGTAAAAAGTGTGATTCATTAGGTTACATGATCACCACAGTAGCCTCATACAGCTATACATATAAATTATGCAATTATATGGCCAGTAAATAACACACAACAACATGGCATATTTAGGTAGCTGAATAGGCCTAAATCATATTTACTTTCTATTTTGCAGCTCAGGCGGTTATTCTAGACAAGGCTCTTCCTTGTCTTTATCATTCTCACACAAGTCATTTGCTGAAGGCCCAAGTCTATACACCTCCTATACACTTCTCCCTTCATATAGACAGAAACTCAAACAGGAAGTACCAGAGGTGGGACCAAGTCATTGTTATACAAGTCACAAGTAAGTCTCAAGTCTTAGCACTCAAGTCCCAAGGCAAGTCCCAAGTCAAGACAGGCAAGTCTGAGTCAAGTCTCAAGTCAAGACCGTCAAGTATCAAGTCAAGTCTCTAAAGAGTCCTAAACTTTGAGTTTTAAGTCCTAAAGAAGTCATAATGTGCTCTTCACCAAATGTAATACCATTTCATATTTTTAACAAGAGTAATAGTTAGTATATTACATTTACGCAAATCATGAATGCTTTTAAAAATATCTATATATTTATTACTTTCTAAATAAACGTTATGTTTCCATGGAAATACATGGGTAGCCATGAGAAAGGCCCCCGCCCTCAACTATCGAGGATCGCTATGGGGCGCAATCGGGCGATGTAGGCTTGTACACAATCGCCCAACCTTAAAACACACACTCTGTGTGGTTACAGTAGGCTAACGTATGGCAATGGTTTTAGGAAATGCAGTAACATCAGGAAGGATTTAGGCTACCAACTGCCTAGCCAGTTGTAGCTCAATCTTGGGTGCAATTATCACGTTCCTGCACTGACTGACTGTGTGGAGGCTCATTGATTTAACGTAACGTTAGCCTACTTGCTACACTAGTAAAGTTATAAATTATATAGCTGTCGGCTATATTATTCACGACTTATCGTTCGTTCAAATGTTGAACAAAGTTGGAAATTGTTATGCCTCTGTCTGTAATTTTCTTGCCGCATGTTTTGCAAGTTGCAATCCATTTTTTTTGATATAGCTTCATCTTTATATTTGAAAATGATAATTTTGGGTAGCATCTTTCCAAGGGCTTCATCTGAATTCACCCGCAGACGTTCCTCTGCACTGCCACGCACAACTTTTTCTCACCTGGCACAATTTGATTGGCTGCTGTCCGATTCAAACTGTAATCCATTAAATGAAGAGTTGATGTGCTGCACACTTTTTTTAAAATTTGGGCTTGGGGAGGGTATCAAGTCAGGTTGAGTCAAAAGGCACAAGTCCAAGTTAAGTCACTAGTCATTGGTGTTAAAGTCAAAGTCGAGTTGCAAGTCATCATATTTGTGACTCGAGTCTGACTAGAGTCCAAGTCATGTGACTCGAGTCCACACCTCTGGGAAGTGCCCATGCTAAGCACTATTCAACGCTGGTCTGACCAATCGGAATTCACGCTTCAACATTGTTTTGATCACGCGGACTCAGAGAATAATATTGACGTATACGCCTATTCGGAGTTTATAAGGAAGTGTAAAGAAGATGTTGTACACACTGTGACTATTAAAACCTACCCTAACCAGACACCGTAGATAGATGGCAGCGTTCGCGCAAAACTGAAAGCGTGAACAACGTCATTTAACCATGAAAAGATGACTGGGAATATGCCTGAATACAAACAGTGTACTTCTTCCCCCAGCAAGGAAATCAAACAAGCAAAATGTCAGCATAGAGACAAAGTGGAGTCGCAATTCAGCAGTTCAGACACGAGACGTATGTGGCAGGGTCTACAGACAATAACGGACTACAAAAGGAAAACCAGCCAAGTCACAGACACTGACGTCTTGCTTCCAAACAAACTAAACACCTTCTTTGCCCGCTTTGAGGATAATACAGTGGCACCGAAGCGGCCCGCTACCAAGGACTGTGGGCTCTCCTTCTATGTGGCTGAAGTGAGTAAGATATTTAAACGTGTTAACCCTCGCAAGGCTGCCGGCCCAGACAGCATCCCTAGCCGCGTCTTCAGAGCAAGCGCAGACCAGCTGGCTTGTGTGTTTACGGACATATTCAATCTCTCCATATCCCATTGTGCTGTCCCCACATGCTTCAAGATGGCCACCATTGTTCCTGTACCCAAGAATGCAAAGGTAACTGAACTAAATTACTATCGCACTCACTTCTGTCATCATGAAGTGCTTTGAGAGACTAGTCAGGGATCATATCACTTCCACCTTACCTGTCACCCTAGACCCACTTCAATTTGCTTACCGCCCCAATAGGTCCACAAATGATGCAATCCCCACTGCCCTATCCCATTTGGACAAGAGGAACACCTATGTAAGAATGCTGTTCATTGACGATAGCTCGGCATTCAATACCATAGTACCCTCCAAACTCATCATTAGGCTTGAGACCCTGGAATTCAACCCCGCCCTGTACAATTGGGTCCTGGACTTCCTGACGGGCCACCACCCAGGTTGGGAAGGTAGGAAACAACTCCATTTTCTCCATTTCGCTTATCCTCAACACTGTGGCCCCACAAGGGTGCGTGCTCAGCCCCCTCATGTATTCACCCATGACTGCGTGGCCATGCACACCTTCAACTCAATCATCAAGTTTGCAGACGACACAACAATAGTAGGCTTAATTACCAACAATGATGAGTTTGCAAACAACCTCTCACTCAATGCCAACAAAACAAGGATATGATCATGGACTTCAGGAAACAGCAGAGGGAGCACCCCCCTATTCACATTGACGGGACAGCAGTGGAGAAGGTGGAACATTTTAAGTTCCTCGGCGTACACATCTTGGACAAACTGAAATGGTCCACCCACACAAACAGTGTGGTGAAAAAGGTGCAACAGCGCCTTTACTAGAGTAGAGAGAACAGATTATTTAGATATCTAACTTTATTTAGGTTCCTATGCGACACAAAGTGCATCTATTCGACAGCGAATTTGCGATAACGTTAGATGAATTCAAAATACAAATATAGCCACATCGTTAAATCATCTAATAAAAAGATTCATCAGGTTTCTTTCCTTCTTCCTAAAAACCAACTCACCACTGGGCGCAGAGTAATGACATCATAGGTAAATAGTGATATGTAGTGTTTCATTTTTTTTTTTTAACTAGGCAAGTCAGTTAAGAACAAATTCTTATTTACAATGGCGGCCTACCAGGGAGCAGTGGGTTAACTGCCTTGTTCAGAGGCAGAAGAACAGCTTTTTACCTTGTCAGCACGGGGATTCAATCCAGCTACCTTTTGGTTACTGGCCCAACACTCTAACCCCAAAGTGTCAGCGAGATTTAATTTAATGCAAGCAGTGTCCAACAATTTATAACAACAACAACGTTTGTTACAGCTAGGGGAGGATAATGCAAAAACAATAAAACATAGTTTGTCTGTTTGGTGTTTCTTTAGGATCACCACTTTATTTTTAGAATGTGAAATGTCAGAATAATAGTAGAGAGAATGATTTATTTAATATTTGATTTCTTTCATCACATTCCCAGTGGGTCAGAAGTTTACATACACTCTATTAGTATTTGATAGCATTGCCTTTAAATTGTTTGACTTGGGTCAAACGTTTTGGGTAGCCTTCCACAAGCTTCCCACAATAAGTTGGGTGAATTTTGGCCCATTCCTCCTGACAGAGCTGGTGTAACTGAGTCAAGTTTGTAGGCCTCCTTGCTCGCACACGCTTTTTCAGTTCTGCACACAAATCTTCTATAGGATTGAGGTCAGGGCTTTGTGATGGCCACTCCAATACCCTAACTTTGTTGTCCTTAAGCCATTTTGCCACAACTGTGGAAGTATGCTTTGGGTATTGTCCATTTGGAAGATCCATTTGTGACCAACTTCCTGAATGATGTCTTAAGATTTTTCTTCAATATATCCACATAATTGTCCGCCTCATGATGCCATCTATTTTGTGAATTGCACCAGTCCCTCCTGCAGCAAAGCACCCCCACAACATGATGCTGCCACCCCCGTGCTTCACTGTTGGGATGGTGTTCTTCGGCTTGCAAGCCTCCCCCTTTTTCCTCCAAACATAACAATGGTCATTATGGCAAAAAAGTTATATTTTTGTTTCATCAGACCAGAGGACATTTCTCCAAAAAGCACAATCTTTGTCCCCATGTTCAGTTGCAAACTGTAGTCTGACTTCTTTATGGCGGTTTTGGAGCAGTGGGTTCTTCATTTCTGGGCGGCCTTTCAGGTTATGTCGATATAGGACTTGTTTTACTGTGGATATAGATACTTTTGTACCTGTTTCCTCCAGCATCTTCACAAGGTCCTTTGCTGTTGTTCTGGGATTGATTTGCACTTTTCTCACCAAAATACATTAAGAGAGGAGACAGAACGGAGACAACGCGTCTCTTTCCTGAGCGTATGACGGCTGCGTGGTCCCTTGGTGTTTATACTTGCGTACTATTGTTTGTACAGATGAACGTGGTACCTTCAGGCGTTTGGAAATTGTTCCCAATGATGAACCAGACTTGTGGAGGTCTCCAATTTTTTTCTGAGGTCCTGGCTGATTTCTTTTGATTTTCCCATGATGTCAAGCAAAGAGGCACTGAGTTTGAAGGTAGGCCTTGAAATACATCCACAGGTAGACCTCCAATTGACTCAAATGATGTCAATTAGCCTATCAGAAGCTACTAAAGCCATGCCATCATTTTATGGCTGTTTAAAGGCACAGTCAACTTAGTGCATGCAACATTCTGATCCACTGGAATTGTGTTACAGTGAATTATAAGTGAAATAATCTGTCTGGAAACAATTGTTGGAAAAATTACTGGTGTCATGCACAAAGTAGATGTCCTACCCGACTTGCCAAAGCTATAGATTGTTAACAAGAAATTTGTGGAGTGGTTGAAAAACGAGTTTTAATGACTCCAACTTAAGTGTATGTAAACTTCCGACTTCAACTATACTGTATGTCCCCTCCTCTCAATTTCAAAACTAATTTTCAAAGATTATCATTCCCAACCTTGGTCTCACCCTATGTGATGGTAATGATATACCAAGTTAAAAATGGACCAACAGATGTTTCATGTGCTCAGTGGCACAGCCAGCGTCATTAGTTCAATGCCTCTTTACGTGCCGAGGGTCACATTCGTTCATTCACAGTGGTGAACTTGGAGTGGCTGGCAGGCAGCGGAGGGCACTGCCCTTTTTAGAGTGTACTTAGGGGCCAGAGAGACGTACACATAATTCACTTAGGGAGGGCAAGGGAGACACTGAAGAGCCACTGAGACATTAACATCATTCACAGAGTAAAATGGGACGTTGGTGTTTACTGTTAATAGTGTCAGTGATGGTGTGCGTGCCTGCAGGCACAGGTTCTTTCTGTTTTAACAGGGTTTGTACATGCATACAAGTGTGTAAGATACTATGTTTTTGTGTATATTAGTAGAATATGTGTGTCTTTTAACACACACATACTCTACTCATATAGGCCTACCCTACACAAACATTTAGTGAATATTTGACTCTAATTGTATGTTGAGTACTGAGCCTGAGCATATAAAACTGCAATTGTCAAATAGTATTTATTACAGACAGTGAATGTGAGTACCCCTCTACAAATGCATTTGCAATAGTGTGTGAGTACGTTTGCCTGCATCTACCTATATATATTTATATATGCCTTTGTTTACGAATATATGTTTCTGTGACTTGTAGTGTAGTTGTCTGTGTTACCTCAGTGTGACTAGCCCTGTGCATGTGTGCCTCAGTGGGAACGACCGTGCTGGCGTTTCTCAATGTGTTTCTCTGCCAGCTCCTCTTCCTGTACTCAGGGAACCTGTGCTCCAGCAGAGAGGGCCTGGCAGACACAAGAGCCTCCCTGGGAAAGGGTAGAGGGACGGGAAAGGCAGTGGGGAGAGATGGAGGAGTGACTGGAAGGGAGGTAGACAGTGGAGCGAGAGGTTAGGAGGGAGAGAGGCAGTGAGAGAGAGGTTAAAGTGAGAGGTTAGGAGGGAGAGAAGCAGTGGAGAGAGCGGTTAAAGTGAGAGGTTGGGAGGGAGAGAAGCAGTGGAGAGAGAGGTTAAAGTGAGAGGTTGGGAGGGAGAGAAGCAGTGGAGAGAGGTTAAAGTGAGAGGTTAGGAGGGAGAGAGGCAGTGGAGAAAGAGGTTAAAGTGAGAGGTTAGGAGGGAGAGAAGCAGTGGAGAGAGAGGTTAAAGTGAGAGGTTGGCAGGGAGGTAGACAGTGGAGCGAGAGGTTAGGAGGGAGAGAGGCAGTGGAGAGAGAGATTAAAGTGAGAGGTTGGGAGGGAGAGAAGCAGTGGAGAGAGGTTAAAGTGAGAGGTTGGGAGGGAGAGAAGCAGTGGGGATAGAGAAAACTGGGGATTGAGTTTGTGGAGTGGAGAGGGGCCGAGAGAGGAGGAGAGGAGGGAAGGAAACAGGGGAAACAGAGGCAAAATGTTGAGAAGATAGGGGGTTAAAAGGAAGGGAATTTGCACGTTGAACAATTGATGACCTGAATGGTGCATTAAATCTAGATGCTCATCCAGACTTTTCTTCAATCCCCCAACACCGCTGACTGCCTCCCACATGCAAACAGAACCCCTGCTTCCCACAGCGTGAAGTTACAGCTTGGAGGGAACATCAGGTTTTTTTTCTTCATTTTACCTTTATTTAACTAGGCAAGCCAGTTAAGAACAAATTCTTATTTACAATGACAGCCAACCCCGACCAAACCCTAACCCGGACGACGCTGGACCAATTGTGTGCCGCACTACGGGACTCCCAATCCCGGCCGGTTGTGATACAGCCTGGAATCAAACCAGGGTCTGTAGTGACGCCTCTAGCACCGAGATAATGTTTGGGCTCCCGACTGCTGCGCCACTCGGGGGCCAAAAGATACAGAGAGAGAAAGAAAGTTTGAGTTGACAAAGAAGATAGTGTATGATTAAGTCAGAAAGGAGAAGTGACTCATGACTCCAGGGAGAGATAAAAGCTGAAAAATGTGTTTTAGAGATTTATGTTGTATGTGTGTTAACAGGTCAATATCAGTCGAGTGAGAGGTCCAGATTAGAGATGGGGGTCTAAAAGAACAAAGGGAGTATTGAACATTTTGGATTGAGAAATATAGACATACAGTAAGTACATAACTCAAATTCTTTGTAACACGAAGAAAGACAGAGAGAAGGGGAAAGAGAGAGAGCGACTCACTGAGCTGAGAGTGTACATAGTATAGGAGAGCGTCAGCTAGGGTAACAATAGAGCTTGGCGAACAAACAGGAACCCTCTGTTTCCTGAGCCGAAGACCTAGTCCGTCATGTGTTATGTAGCCATGAGATGGTTGTAATGAGTGTCTTTGTGAGTAGGGTGACTAACAGTGTGTCGTAGTGTGTGTGTGTGTGCGTGTGGACATTTTGCGTATAATGCGTGTAGTTGGAATATACAACTGGGGTGTGTGAGGTGAGTGAGTGTGTGGCTGTGTGTGTGTACTCAGTCAGCGTGACCTGCAAAATGGGACAGCACTTCTGTGCCCTCAGTGCCCTAAGTCAAAGCACACCTGTTTCAGCTGCTGCTGTGAGGGAAGAGCAGAGCAAAAGTGGCTGCAATGAAAAAGAAAAATGTGCTTCTGTCATTCTCTTTCTTTCGGCCTCCCCTCCCGCCATCCTGTCATAATATATCACATCAGTAGGCCGATGTGATGTACAGTGGCCTGCTTTTTTCTCACTTGGGTATTGTTTGTTATACCTTAATAGCTGTCGTTACAAATTGCCTTTGTGGAGTATCATGTTCCCCTAGTACACTACGTCGTTCCCCCTCCAACCAAATCCATAGTTGTTGTTGTGTGTTTGATCAAATGCCTGGTGTCAGTGGAACAGCATAGCCACATCAGCTCGATACCCTTCCACAGTGCAGTGTCCTTTAGCATTATAATGTTTGACGTGGGAACTAATTGGCACATGATGCTACAAAAACCTCTGGCTGTATTAAATTGGACTGCGCTATTTCCCCCCAACAACAGTGCACGAGATCAGGTGATACAATGATTTTAATGAGGGAATGTGGGTCACTCCACTGTACCAGAACAGCATGGGTTTGATGATGTATGTGGTTGTGTCCCAAATGGACCCCTATTTCCTACATACTGCGCTACTTTTGACCAGATAGGGCTCTCGTCAAAAGAAGTGCACTGTATATCAAATAAAATGTTTTTGTCACATGCACCGAATAAACAGATGTAGACCTTACCATGAAATGCTTACTTACAAGCCCTTAATTAACAGTGCAGTTCAAGAAATAGAGTTAATAAAATATTTACTAAATAAACTAAAGTAAAAAATGTAATAAAAAGTAACACAATAAAATAACAATAACAAGGCTATATACAGGAGGTACCGGTACCGAGTCAATGTACAGGTTAGTCGAGGTAATTTGTGCATGTAGGTAGGGGTAAAGTGACTATGCATAGATAATAAACAGAGAGTAGCAGCAGAGTAAAAATGTAAATAGTCTGAATTTAAATAGTCTGGGTGGCCATTTGATTAATTGTTCAGCAGTCTTACGGCTTGGGGGTAGAAGCTGTTAAGGAGCCTTTTGGAGCTAGACTTGGCGCTCCGGTACCACTTGCCATGTGGTAGCAGAGAGAACGGTCTATGACTTGGGTGACTGGAGTCTTGGACAATTTTTTGAGCCTTCCTTTGACATCGCCTAGTATATAGATCCTGGATGGCAGGAAGCTTGGCCCCAGTGATGTACTGGGCCGTTGTAGCGCCTTACGGTCGGTCAGATGCCGAGCAATTGCCATACCAGGTGGTCAGGATGCCCTTGATGGTGCAGCTGTAGAACTTTTTGAAGATCTGGGGACCCATGCCAAATGTTTTATGTCTCATGAGGGGGGAAAGGTGTTGCCGTTCCCTCTTCATGACTGTCTTGGTGTGTTTGGACCATGATAGTGTGTTGGTGATGTGGACACCAAGGAACATGAAACTTTTGACCCGCTCTGCTACAGCCCCATCGATGTTAATGGAGGCCTGTTCGGCCCTCCCTTTCCTGTAGTACATGATCAGCTCCTTTGTCTTGCTCACATTGAGGGAGAGGTTGTTGTCCTGGCACCACACTGCCTGTCTCTGACCAGGCTGTCTCTTTGTTGTGGGTGATCAGGCCTACCACTGTTGTGTCGTCAGCAAACTTAATGATGGTGTTGGAGTCGTGCTTGGCCACGTAGTTGTGGGTGAACAGGGATTACAGGAGAGGACTGAGCAAGCACCCCTGAGGGGCCCCAGTGTTGAGGATCAGAGTGGCAGATGTGTTCTTGCCTACCCTTACCAACTGGGGACGGCCCGTCAGGAAGTCCAGGATCCAGTTGCAGAGGGAGGTGTTTAATCCCAAAGTCCTTAGCTTAGTAATGAGCTTTGTGGGCACTGTGGTGTTGAACGCCGAGCTGTGTCAATGTGGCATTCTCACATAGGTGTTCCTTTTGTCCAGGTGTGAAGGGCAGTGTGGAGTGCGATTGAGATTGCTTTATCTGTGGATCTATTGGGGCGGTAGGCAAGTTGGAGTGGGTCTAGGGAATAGTGTGCCAATTGGATATGGATGGGATTGTCTGTCCTGATAATCTTTATATATATTTTTATTTTATATTTGTCAGTTCTTTGTTTAATTAAATAGAAGCTCAGGTACAATATAACCATTGTAGGACAGTGATTTTTTTACCACTTGGATTATGTGCAGTATTCTGACCTGATGGCTAATCATATATACAATCGAACTAATCGATTTGCAGCCTGGTCTCATAGACTAGACGTATTATAGTAAACATAAATTTGGGGCACTCAAATTAGAAAGTATTCACACCCAGGGGTTGTAAACAAAATAACTTTCCAATCGATCTCACTATTTTTTTCATTTCGTTACACTTTTCCCTACGGCAAAATAAAGTTCTGAAACAGTTTGAACCCCATAAAAGCACCTATTTACATCGTTCCCTTCTGTTCCTTTTTAACCTGTGAAATCAGTTAAGTGTTTTACATTTAGCTCATTCACTTCACCAATCAGTGCACATACACTCTTAGAAAAAAAGGTTACTTGGCTGTCCCATAGAATAACCCATTGGAGAACCCTTTTTGGATCCAAGAAAATCCCTTTTGGGTTCCATGTAGAACCCTCCGTGGAAAGGGTTCTACATGGACCCCAAAAGAGTTCTACCTGGAACCAAACATTGTTCTTCAAAGGGTTATTCTATGGGAACAGCCAAAGAACCCTTTTAGGTTTTAGATAACACCTTTTTTTCAAAGAGTGTAGAGCAGCAGTCAAGCTAGTTGTTTACATGCATGATGGGACAGACAAGTGTAGCCTATGGTGCAAGATGCGAGTGAAAATGTGCGGGTGGGACTGGGGAGAGTGAGAGAGAGAGTGAGAAGGAGGCTTGAAGAGCTGGGCATCTTGTTATGACATGCCTTATCTGAATTAGGTCCACATAACTATACCTAGGAGGAGCAGCTTCTATGGAGGAACTTTGAATCTCATTTGAGCTTGCTAGCTAACAAGCTTGAGCTAGCTAACATTAGCTAACAAGCTTGCGTGTGCAGCACTTGCAGCATTAGCTAACAAGCTTGCGTGTGTGGCACCAGAGTAAAAACACATTTTACCTTTTTGTAGTTAATAAATCCAAAATGAAATGTGATAACTAGGCCTATGGTATACTTAACTAGCATTTCAAAAGTTGAAATACCCCATCTTTGTAACCCCCAAATTCAAATCTTTGTTAAATCCCTCTTGCATTATACAATACAAACCATTTCCAATGCATATTTTGAGTTTTGTGGAAATTCTGAATCCAGATGTGTTTTTTATACGTTCATAATATTGGGATTACTCCGAATATCACACCTGGACATTTCCTATGGCTGGATATTTTATTTATTAAACCATTGTTTTTAACAGGGAAGACATATTGAGACCTAGGTCTCTTTTTCAAAAACACACTGTATAATACAACATAAATATACACATCATATACCTGTCACGCCCTGGCCATAGAGAGGCGTTTATTCTCTATTTTGGTTAGGCCAGGGTGTGACTAGGGTGGGCATTCTAGTTTCGTTATTTCTATGTTTTCTATTTCTTTGTTTTTGGCCAAGTGTGGTTCCCAATTAGAGGCAGCTGTCTATCGTTGTCTCTGATTGGGAATCTTACTTAGGCAGCCTTTTTCCCACCTGTGTTTTGTGGGTAGTTGTTTTATGTATAGTTTATGCACCTGTTTCGTTTTTTCCACTTTGTTATTTTGTTCAAGTGTTTTAAGTGTTAATAAAGAATCATGAACACTTACCACGCTGCGTTTTGGTCCGATCCTCATTACGAAGAGGGCCGTGACAATACCTAATATATACAGAACGAGTCAAAAGTTTGGACACACCAACTCATTCCAGGGTTTTTCTTTATTTTTACTATTTTCTATACTGTAGAATATTAGGGATGACATCAAAAGTATGAAATAAGACATATCAAGTAGTAATGACAAAAGTGTTAAACAAATCAAAATATATTTTAGATTTCAGATTCTTCAAAGTAGCCTCCCTTTGACTGGGTGACAGCTTTGAACACTCTTGGCATTCTCTCAACCAGCTTCATGATGTAGTCACCTGGAATGCATTTCAATTAACATGTTTGCCTTGTTCAAAGTTAATTTGTGGAATTTCTTTCCTTCTTAATGCGTTTGAGCCAGTTGTGTTGTGACAAGGTATGGGTGGTATACAGAAGATATCCCTATTTGGTAAAAGACCAAGTCCATATTATGGCAAGAACAGCTCAAATAAGTAAAGAGAAACGACAGTCCATCATTGCTTTAAGACATGAAGTTCAGTCAATGCGAAAAATATAAAGAACTTTGAAAGTTTCTTCGAGTGTAGTTGCATAAACCATCAAGCGCTATGATGAAACGGGCTCTCAAGTGGACCACCACAGGAAAGTAAGTCCAAGAATTATCTCTGCTGCAGAAGATAAGTTCAGAAGATAAATGCTATACAGAGTTCAAGTAACAGACACATCTCAACATCAACTGTTCAGAGGAGACCTTCTTTGTCGAATTGCTGCAAAGAAACCACTACTAAAGGACACCAATAAGAAGAAGAGACTTGCTTGGACCAAGAAACACGAGCAATTGACATTTGACCGAGGGAAAACTATCCTTTGGTCTGAAGAGTCAAAATTTGTGATTTTTGGTTCCAACAGCCGTGTCTTTGTGAGACGCAGAGTAGGTGAATGGATGATCTCTGCATGTGTAGTTCTCACCGTGAAGCATGGATGAGGTGTGAAGTTGTGGTGGTGCTTTGCTGGTAACACTGTCAGTAATTTATTTAGAGTTCATGAAACACTTAACCAGCATGGCTACCACAGCATTCTGCAGCGATACGCCATCCCATTTGGTTTGTGCTTAGTGGGACTATAATTTTTTTTCAACAGTACAATGACCCAACACACCTCCAGGCTGTGTAAGGGCTATTTGACCAAGAAGGACCAAGAAGGAGAGTGATTTATTTAAATTGACTTACTGAAATTCAATAGACATGTCCCTCAGAGGTTCGCGGATCAGGCATCTTTCCCCGGGAAGCTCACAGTAAAAGTCTGGACTGGGCGGGTCCATGTACTCTTCGGTCAGATGGGAATTTCCCTCATGCCTTCACCCGGAACTCGCCACCAGTATTCCCTCGCAGATCCTGTTCGTAAATTCAACAATATTAAATTATTCACTCTTTATTAACCTTTAACTGGAGAGATTACAACAAACACACGTACAAGTCTGCCACAAGCTCCCCCAGGGTGGTCCCTTCAGTCCTCTGATATACAGTGCCTTCGGAAAGTATTCAGACCCCTTTCCTTTTTCCACATTTTGTTACGTTACAGCTTTATTCTGAAATTCATTAAATAAAAACATTTCCTCATCAATCTACCCACAATACCTCATAATGACAAAGTGAAAACAAGTTTTTAGAAATGATTGCAAATAAATAAAAAATTGTAAACAGAAATACCTTATTTTCATAACTTTTTAGACCCTTTGCTATGAGACTCGAAATTGAGCTCAGTTGCATCCTGTTTCCAATAATCGTCCTTGAGATGTTTCTACATCTTGATTGGAGTCCACCTAAGGTAAATTCAATTGATTGAACATGATTGGGTAAGGCACACACCTGTCTATATGAGGTCCCACAGTTGACAGTGCATGACAGAGAAAAAAACAAGCCGTGAAGTCGAATGAATTGTCTGAAGAGCTCAGACACAGGATTGTGTTGGGGCACAGATCTGGGGAAGGTTACCAAAACATTTCTGCAGCATTGAAGGTCCTCAAAAACACAGTGGCCTCCATCATTCTTAAATGGAATACGTTTGGAACCAGCAAGACTCTTCCTAGAGCTGGCTGCCCGGCCAAACTGAGCTATCGAGGGAGAAGGGCCTTGGTCAGGGAGGTGCCCAAGAACCTTATGGTCACTCTAACAGAGCTCCAGAGTTCATCTGTGGTGATGGGAGAACCTTCCAGAAGGACAACCATCTCTGCAGCACTCAATCAATCTTTGACGAAAGCCACTCCTCAGTAAAGGCTCATAACAGCCCACTTGGAATTTGCCAAAAGGCACCTAAAGGACTCTCAGACCATGAGAAACAAGATTCACCCATCCCTACGGTGAAGCATGGTGATGGAAGCATCATGCTGTGGTGATGTTTTTCAGCGACAGTGACAGAGAGACTAGTCAGGATCGAGGGAAAGATGAACAGAGGAAGCAAAGTACAGAGATATCCTTGATGAAAATCTGTTCCAGAGCGCTCAGGACCTAAGACTGGTGCGACGGTTCACCTTCCAACAGGACAACGACCCTAAGCATACAGCCAAGACAACGCAGGAGTGGCTTTGGGACAAGTCTCTGAATATCCTTCAGTGGCCCAGTCGGAGCCCAGACTTGAAAATAGCGTGCAGCAACGCTCCTCATCCAACCTGACAGAACTTGAGAGGATCTGCAGAGAAGAATGGGAGAAACTCCCCAAACACAGGTGTGCCAGGCTTGTAGCGTCATACCCAATAAGACTGTAATCACTGCCAAACGTGCTTCAACAAGGTACTGAGTAAAGAGTCTGAATACTTGTAAATGTGATATTTCATTTTATTTATTTTTTTTATAAATTTGCTAACATTTCTGAAAACCTATTTTTGCTTTGTCATTATGGTGTATTGTGTGTAGAAGGATGAGGGGGGAAACAATTTAATCCATTTAGAATAAGGCTATAACGTAACAAAATGTGGAAAATGTCTAGGGGTCTGAATACTTTCCGAATGGACTGTAGATTAAGTTTACAATTTTTAACAGATTGACCAATGGTGTTTCTATAAAAATTTAAGAAAACAGGTCCCAAAATTGACCCCTGTGGGTCGACAACTTTATGTACTTAAAAAAATTCAGACTTAACCCCAACAATCACGGTGGCCTAAGTTCTGTTACTAAGGTAATTAATCATGAAACGATGAACAGAAGTCCGAGCTCAGGCCTATCGAGGACAACTTATTCAATAAAACAGCATGATCAACAGTATCAAAAGCTTTTGATAGGTCCACAAACAGAGAAGCACATTTCATTTTAGTGTCTAAAGCATTGACAAGATCATTAACAACTAAAGTGGTTGCTGTAGTAGTGCAATGCCCAGGCCTA
Source organism: Oncorhynchus clarkii lewisi (assembly GCF_045791955.1). Lineage (NCBI taxonomy): Eukaryota > Metazoa > Chordata > Actinopteri > Salmoniformes > Salmonidae > Oncorhynchus > Oncorhynchus clarkii. Next base: position 30,244,710 of record NC_092164.1, read on the forward strand.
AACCCTGATTGGTTAACAGACTAAATACATTTCTCAGAAAAAAAATATCAAAGTTCTACATTTACCAAGGATTCATGAATCTTAGCTAGACAAAGAAGCCTTAAAATGGGGCAATAATTATTAAGGTCACTACTATCCCGGCAGCACAAGAGCTGGTTTCCATATTTTTGGAATATTTCCTGATAACAATGTTAAATAAAAAATGTGGGTTATTGAGCCTGTAAGGATCGACACTGGTAGACGAGAAGCAGGTACAGGGAGTGAGCATTTAATAAACAACGGACGTGGAACAGGACAGGACAGCATCTGGACATGAAAACATAAACATATTCATTCTGACACCGGGAACCAATGGAGGAACAGAAAGATATAGATGGGGCAATCAACAAAGTGAAGGAGTCCAGGTGAGTCCAGTGAGCACTGATGCGCGTAATGAGAGGGAGAGCTGGAGCAGGCGTGACAGTACCCCCCTCCTCCCTCCCTCCCCTCTAGGGGCGGCACCTAGCGTCCCACCTGGGACAGCCTGACGGGCCAGCCGGGGCATGGGCGCTGGACAAGACGGCAGGGGTGTAGAAGCCCCACGAGCTGGCAGAGGCGTGGGAGCCTGGCGAGCCTGGCGAGCCGGCTGAGGCGTGGGAGCCTGACGATCCGGCAGAGTTGTGAAAGCCTGACGATCCAGCTGAGGCGTGGCAGCCCAACCAACCGACTGTGGCGTGGGAGCCGATTGGCCGGCTGAAGCATGACGTGGGGTGGGCGTCTGCCGAGAGAACCTAGGCAAGAAGACCTCTCGAGCCAGCTAAGACGTTGAAGCCCGGCAAGCTAGCCGAGGCACCCCTGTTTCCATCGGCGACGTCACCTGGACCTGACGTCACCAACCAAAACAAAATTCCCCAAGCTCCCTAATGCTTCCTTCAGTGGTGTCAACATTTTGTAAGGATCTACGCTGGTAGACAAGAAGCAGGTACAGGGAGTGAACATTTAATAAACAACGGACATGGAACAGAACAGCGTCTGGACATGAAAACATAACAAGATTAATGCTGACACCGGGAACCAATGGAGGAACAGACAGATATAGATGGGACAATCAACAAAGTGAAGGAGTCCAGGTGAGTCCAGTGAGCGCCGAAGCGCGTAATGATGGTGACAGGTGTGTGTACTGAAAGGCAGCCTGGCACCCTCGAGCTCCAGAGAGGGAGAGGGGGAGCAGGCATAACAGAGCCATCAATGATTGGCACTGCGCAGTTAAGCAGACCAGGATCCAATTGGTCGGCCCCTGTGGATTTCTTGTTGTCTATTGCTAGCAAAGCTTCCAGGACTTCCTTTTCTACAAATAGCCTAAAAGAAAAGCTTTGACTATGGTTTCTCTGATCATTCAGCAAGTTTCCCCTATCAGCATCCAGCACAAAATCAATGTGAATAGGCTTAGAAGTTATTTCAAAGAGATCAATTATTGCATTTTTTCCGCAATGATGTCAGTGTCTGAATTAATTTGTCGTGGCAGAGAAGAGGAAGTAGAACCTTCAGGGATTTGACATTTTTCCAGAATTTAGCTGTGTTCCCATTACAATCCAAAAGAGCTGTTACATAATAATCAGATTTAGCCTTTCTGATTTGTCTTGCAAAATGATTTCTCAGTTGCTTAAAAGCTTGCCAGTCCAGGCCTAAGCCTATGTTCCTGGCCTTGACCCAAGCATCATCTCTTTCATGAATGACTTCCGATAATTCCGGAGTGTACCATAAATTCGATCACACTTTCACAAAATGTATGAATACATGGCTAAAGGTCAATCAGATTTGTGATTATAATCCCTAGCTGTGTATTGCCGCTTTCCATGTTGTCTGTAGCTTGTGAGGTGTGGAAACACTTTGTTGCTTTTATGAATTTTGTCTTGCTGCTTTTTGTTCTATGTTGCTCTGTCTGTATGCTACGTCTTGCATGTCCTATGTTGCTCTGTCTGTATGCTATGTCTTGCTTGTCCTATGTTGCTCTGCGTGTGCCCATAGCTGAAATACAATCAAGGTCACTGAAATAAAGATCATGTTAAAGATATTGTTCACTAAAGTCAAAACAATTAATATCAAAAAAGGGCAAAGAGGGACTAACAGTACAGATAGATAGCAATAAAAACGGAACCATAGAAGCACAGAATACGTTACAGGAAAAACTAAAAGAAATGGAGTAATATATTCTAAAAGATAAAGCGAACTGAATGGAAATATAGGGAAAATGCACAAAATAATTGTTAAATATTTAACATAGAAATACTACCAAAAATAATTTACTGAAACTTGTTACAAATTACAGAGTCACCCATGATTCACCAAGCAATATTTTGAGAAGAAGCATAAGACATAAGCATATGTCTTTGTTTCAGTGTCCTTCATCTCCACTAACCGAAGTTAATTGTAAGTATTTTTTTTCTTATTACTAATGTAAAATTAACAGCTGTACAGAAAGACTCATGTGAAGCCAATTAAAACCCTTTAAGTCTGGGAAACCTCCAGGGCTGGATGGCATACGAGTTGAGGTATATCAAACAATTTTTTATGTACTCAGAGGACCGTTATTAGCATGTTTTAACCACTCCTATAAAAATGATAGATTAGCAGATGCTCAACAAGAAAACCTGATTTCATTATTACTGAAACAGGATCCAAATGGTAAAGATCCAGTCCATTGAAAAATAATTTGGATGATCCTTACACTTCAGTGTTGCGATGCACAAATTCTAGCAAAATGCATAGCACATAGAATTAAAAAGATATTGTTGGATATTATTCATCCTAATCAGAAAGTTTTTTTTATATGGATGACACTTTAGAGATAATATAAGACGAGTACTGGAAACAATAGAACACATTGAACAATCTGGGAAACCAGAACTGGTATTCATAGCTGACATAGAAAAGGCTTTGTCACGACTCCTACCGAAGGTGGCTCCCCTTCTCGTTCGGGTGGCGCTCGGCGGTCGTCGTCGGCGGCCTACTAGCTGCCACTGATGTTTTTTCCTCCCCCTCCTTGTCTGTTTATTGGTTAAACCTGTTATAACTGTTGTGACTAGGGGGCAGTATTTTCATTTTTGTAAAAAAACGTTCCCGTAGTAAACGGGATATTTTGTCAGGACAAGATGCTAGAATATGCATATAATTGACAGTTTAGGATAGAAAACACTCTGAAGTTTCCAAAACTGTAAAAATATTGTCTGTGAGTACATCATAACTTTTGTTGCAGGCGAAAGCCTGAGAAAAATCCAATCCGGAAGTGCCTCATGTTTTGAAAGCGCTGCGTTCCAATGCGTCCCTATTGAGCAGTGAATGGGCTATCAACCAGATTACTCTTTCTCTGTATTCCCGAAGGTGTCTAGAGCATTGTGACACGCATTTATGTTGAAGAATACCCGTAAGCGGCTACATTGCGCAAGTGGTCACCTGATGCTCCCAGAGAGATTCTCGCGTAAAATACAGAGGTAGCCATTACTCCAATCGGTCCTACTGAAAACTGAATTGTCCCGATGGATATATTATCAAATAGATATTTGAAAAACACCTTGAGGATTGATTATAAACAACGTTTGCCATGTTTCTGTCAATATTATGGAGCTAATTTGGATTATTTTTCTCCGTTTTCGTGACTGCAATTTCTGGGCAATTTCTCAGCCAAACTTGAAGAACAAACGGAGCTATTTCGCCTACAAAATTAATATTTTGGGAAAAAAGGAACATTTGCTATCTAACTGGGAGTCTCGTGAGTGAAAACATCCGAAGCTCATCAAAGGTAAACGATTTCATTTGATTGCTTTTCTGATTTCCGGGACCAAGTTACCTGCTGCTAGCTGGACAAAATGCTATGCTAGGCTATCGATAAACTTACACAAGTGCTTGTCTAGCTTTGGCTGTAAAGCATATTTTGAAAATCTGAGATGACAGGGTGATTAACAAAAGGCTAAGCTGTGTCTCAATATATTTCATTTGTGATTTTCATGAATAGGAATATTTTCTAGGAATATTTATGTCCGTTGCGTTACGCTAATTAGTGTCAGTGGATGACTACGCTCCAGCATGCGGGATGGGGAGTCACTAGAGGTTTTAATTTGGTTATTAGTCTGCTTTTTCACCTGGTCGGTGTATTAAAGATGTGCCTACTTTGAACTCTCTGTCTCCTGCGTCTGACTCCTTCATCCACTACACCCCGGACATTACAGAATCCCGCACCAGTAAATATGGAGTCAGCAGGAGCAGCGGCCAACCCCCTCCCATCGATGGAGGAACGTGTTCTCCACCACACCACCGTCCTCCATCGGATGGGATCCGCCATGGACCAAGTGATGGAGAGAATGGACCGATGGGAGAGGAGTGGTCTCATCTTAGGCAGGAGAGGAGGAGCGCCCAGGATTACGCGCTGGAGTTCCGGACCATGGCCGCTGGATCTGGGTGGAACGGCAGGGCCCTTATCAACCACTACCGGTGTAGTCTCCGGGAGGACGTCCGCAGGAAGCTAGCGTGTCAGGACACCGCTCTCTCCCTAGATTAACTAATTGACATGTCCATCCGGCTGGACAATCTGCTGGCTGCCCGCGGGCGTTCGGAGAGGGTCCTGTGCGTTCCACCACCTAGCACCCCCGCTCCCATTCCGATGGAGTTGGGAGGGGCCGTGCCGAGGGATACCGGAGGAGGAGGCTCCCCCCAGCTGTGGTCGGAGAGGACACACGGCCGATCGGTGCTGGGGGGGTCCGTCTGGGAGTCGAGATGGCAGGCGGAACACTTCTCGGTCACCCCAGGTGAGTCAGCACCAAACTCACCCAGAACCCCCTGTTGGTCACATGTTTGTCTTGATTTTTTTTCCGCCGTGCTTCACGGTTGGGACAGTGTTCTTCGGCTTGCAAGCCTCCCCCTTTTTCCTCCAAACATTACAATTGTCATTGTGGCAAAACAGTTCTATTTTTGTTTCATCAGACCAGAGCACATTTCTCCAAAAAGTACAATCTTTGTGTGCAGTTGCAAACCGTAGTCTGGCTTTTTTATGGCGGTTTTGGAGCAGTGGCTTCTTCCTTGCTGAGCGGCCTTTCAGGTTATGTCGATATAGGTCTCGTTTTACTGTGGATATAGATACTTTTGTTGCTGTTTCCTCCAGCATCTTCACAGGGTCCTTTGCTGTTGTTCTGGGATTGATTTGCACTTTTCACACCAAAGTACGTTCATCTCTAGGAGACAGAACACGTCTCCTTCCAGAGCGGTATGACGGCTGCGTGGTCCAATGGTGTTTATAATTGAGTACTATTGTTTGTACAGATGAACGTGGTACTTTCAGGCGTTGAAATTGCTCCCAATGATGAACCAGACTTGTGGAGGCCTACAATTTTTTCTGAGGTCTTGGCTGGTTTCTTTTGATTTTCCCATGATGTCAAGCGAAGAGGCACTGTTTGAAGGTCGGCCCTGAAATACATCCACAGGTACACCTCCAATTGACTCAAATTATGTCAATTAGCCTATCAGAAGCTTCTAAAGCCATGATATCATTTTCTGGAATTTTCCAAGCTGTTTTAAGGCACAATCAACTTAGTGTATGTAAACTTCTGACCCACTGGATTTGTGATACAGAGCATTATAAATTAAATAATCTGTCTGTAACAATTGTTGGAAAAATTAATTGTGTCATGCACAAAGTAGATGTCCTAACTGACTTACCAAAACTATTGTTTGTTAACAAGAAATCTGTGGAGTGGTTGAAAAACGAGTTTTAATGACTCCAACCTTAGTGTATGTGAACTTCAGACTTCAACTGCATATTTAAATGCCTGGAATATTTCAATTCTGGAGAATCTCTTACACAGTGAAGAAGAGGCAGAGTCATTAGATCGTTTGTTTTGTTACTGTCCATGTGTAGCTTGTCCATATTTATCTTGTTCAGGACTCGCTGAAGAATTGCAACATTTTCCTGGAGCAAACTCTTTAAAAAGTCATAGTCAATCAATCAATAAAATAATAATACTCTTAGCCAAAAGGTGAATCTTTCATTTACTGTCGAAGCTATTAGAATAGAAAGGTTCAGAACTTTTGTGAAATATCACTCCACTTGGATCGTACTGCTGGACTAAGTCGACCTGCCTGTCGATCGCTTTAGTCTGGACACTGGGCATATTGTGCTCTCCAGCCCCCCCTTTACCTTCCAGAAATCTGACCCCTGAACCTTCAGCCCCAGAGGCCCCTCAGGCACCTGCCAACCTCTGACCTGTGAACCTGGGGAGCATTTGAAGAGGGTCAAATGTTGACTCTGTAACAGATAGGGCCAACAGTCCCAGACTACGAAGAGACAGCTCAGACTGCTTTTCTCTTCTCACAGCTCAGACTGTTTTTCTCTTCTCACAGCTCAGACTGTTTTTCTCTTCTCACAGCTCAGACTGTTTTTCTCTTCTCACAGCTCAGACTGTTTCCCCTTCTCACAGCTCAGACTGTTTTTCTCTTCTCACAGCTCAGACTGTTTTTCTCTTCTCACAGCTCAGACTGTTTTTCTCTTCTCACAGCTCAGACTGTTTTTCTCTTCTCACAGCCCAGACTGTTCTTCTCACAGGTCACTTGTTTTAACCACCCCTCCCTCCCTCATCTGTCTTAACCCTCTCTATACTTTGGTATTTTCTCCCTCCCTCCCTCCCTCCCTCCCTCCCTCCCTCCCTCCCTCCCTCCCTCCCTCCCTCCCTCCCTCCCTCATCTGTCTTAACCCTCTCTATACTTTGGTATTTCCTACCTCCCTCCCTCCCTCATCTGTCTTAACCCTCTCTATACTTTGGTATTTCCTACCTCCCTCCCTCCCTCATCTGTCTTAACCCTCTCTATACTTTGGTATTTTCTCCCTCCCTCCCTCCCTCCCTCCCTCTCTCCCTCCCTCCCTCCCTCCCTCCCTCCCTCCCTCAATGTCTGTCTCTCCCCTCCCTCCCCTTCGCTGCCTGTCTCTCCCCTGATTCTATCTCTTCTTTCTCTCACTCTGTCCATCTCTCAGGGTGCGTGTCATGTGACTCCTGATGGCTACACACCTTCAGGGCTGGGATGTGATGTATGCACAGCTGCTCCTGACAGAGCGGTCCTGGAAACGTGTGGTTTAGAAACCCCTTGTTGACACGCGGGTTTACCTCGGTTTTCGCTTTCAGGGACCTGGAATTTTAACAGCTCTGAGACTGTTGGTGGAGGTTCCAGTCAGCACAGGGTGTTTGCCATTCTAAAAAAGTAGCTAACTGCCTGCCTCAAATGTAAACAACAATGCAAAGAGAATGAAAATAGATAAATTATAGAAAAGTTAAACACGTAATAATAAAAGTAATAATAGATACACAATGAGACACGATAACTTAGCTATGGCAATGGCTATTTGCATATAGTTTGACGAGCAGGTGTCCACATACTTTTTGGCCAGTGTATATTTATAGAATATTATATGAATCCTATAAATAAAAAGGCCAATTTGGGTGCAATCAATTAGCTTAATTTATCAGATATCAAATTATATTACAACAAAATAATGTTGCAGGAATGCTAATCTTATCTGTTTCTAACTACAGAAACAATTGAAGAACAATCTGAGATGGTGGGTGTCATGGCTTGCTGGATTCCTACACACTTGATTTACAGTGCCTTCAGAAAGTATTCCTACCCCTTGACTTATTCCACATTTTGTTGTTACAGCCTGAATTCAAAATTGATTGAATATTTTTTTTTCTCTCATCCATCTACACACAATACCCCCATAATGACAAAGTGAAAATATGTTTTTAGACATGTTTGCTAATTTATTGAAAATGTAATATGGAAATATTTCATTTACATACAGTAAGTATTCCCACCCCTTTGCTATGACATTCCAAATTAACCTCAGGTGCATCCAATTTCCTTTGATCATCATTGAGATGTCACTACAACTTCACTACAACTTCACCTGTGGCCAATGAAATTGTTTGGACATGATTTATAAAGAAACACACCTGTCTATATAAGGTCCCACAGTTGACAATACATGTCAGAGCAGAAACTATGAATTCTAAGGAACTGTCTGTAGATCTTTGATATAGACTTGTGATGAGGCATATATCTAGGGAAGGATATAAAACTATTTCTAGAGTGTTGAAAGTTTCAAAGAGCACAGTGGTCTCCATCATTGGGAAATTGAAATAATATGGAACTACCCGGACCCTGGCTGTTCGACTAAACTGAACAACCGGGCAAGAAGGACCTTAGCCAGGGACGTGACCAAGAACCCAATGACCGCTCTGATAGAGCTACAGAGTTCCTTGGCTAAGATGGGAGAACCTGACAGAAGGACAACAGTACCTTCACCACTTCACCAATCTGGGCTTTGTGGGAGTGGCCAGATGGAAGCCACTTCTGAGAAAAAGGCACATAACAGCATGCCTGGAGTTTGCAAAAAGGCACTTGAAAGATTCTGAGAGCATAAGGCAAAGATTATGTGGTCTGATGAGCCAAACATGTTACTATTTGGCCTGAATGCAAAGCGCTATGTCTGGAGAAAACCAGGCACAACTCATCACCTGTCTAGCACCATCCCCACCGTAAAATATGCTGGTGGCAGCATCATGCTATGGGAATGCTTTTCAGCGGCAGGGACTGGGAGACTGGTAAGGATAGAGGGCACTAAGTTAAGGGGTATGAATGAAAAGTCTAAGTCTTTGAGGACGATGCCACAGTTTAAGTCAGCAATATTGTAACATCCCACTTCAGGGATCTAGGGATATAGCTACTGCAGCGAGACCAATGCCGACGTTTTTATGCCTGCCTACATTCATATTGCAAGTTCATCTTTATTGTGAAACACTAAACATTTTTAGTGTTTGTTTGGAGAAAACAGAAATATGGAAAAACAATCCAAATGGTTTTGGGAGTGTAAATGGTCATTGAATTAGCCATGTCTCTCCACCCATGATCGTAGTGCACTAGCTTACACTAAGTGGCCATATGGACTGTCACCCCTCATCTATTACAGTGAGTGAAGATGGCCTCACAATGGCTTCTCAAATCAATTATTTTTTTTTACACTTCGGTTCAGCTTCTCATTTTTAATTAGGTAGCCAGACAGGAATATATTCATGCTGCTGATGGATGAAAAACTGAATGTTTCAACTGTATTTCTAGCCAAAGGCCTATTTTTAGTGTGAAATTGTTTTATATTTATGAAAAAGTATCATTTGTAACAATGGGTAATGTGAATGTTACAGCATGCCAAAGGTGAAAAGGAGAACAAATAGAATTGTGTTACTATGTAACTTGTGAACATGTTGGGTAGCAATTCATTCAAAGCAATTATATTGCAATCAAAGTGGGACAGTTGGTGCCATGTAGGTGGTATGGAAGGCTACTGTTTATACTGGATAATAAAGGGCATTGTCTATATGTATCACTGAGAACCTCCATTACAGCAAAGCATGGTAATGATGACTTTAACTGTACGACATAGGACAGGTTCTCAACAAACAATGAAATATAGGCCATGTATACAGACAGTAGCCTGGTCATAGATCTGTTTGTGCGCTTGCCTATTCCATTGCTGCTGACTGGGAGTTGTCATAATAGCACTAACAGACTGGAACTCATGCTATACAGACAGTATTTAGTACACTGGGCCTTAGAATGATATTGGCTTAGAGGGTATAGTTAAAAACAGATATTGTACAGATAGTGGCGTTTACCAGCCTCAACAACCAGAATGTGCAGTGTGGGTCTTCCAGATGGCAGGCTGCAGTACAGCTCTTCCAGATTGGATCTCACAACACAGCCAGGCCTTCATCAGATCATTTCAAATGACTTTTCAAGTCCCCCCCCCCCCCCCCTGTACATGTTACATGATGTTCATGGAGATTAAATATCGGTGGTAATTCCTCTGAGGTATTTAAAACAAGGCTCATGCTGGGTGTAATACTCACTGGGAGGATAATGTGGTCCTGCTGCATTTGGTGTTGTGGCTGCATACCTCCAGTCAGCCTTAACCAATCTGTTACAGATTTAGACAGAATCTAACAGAGGTACAACTCCCAGCAGAGCCCCAAGTCCAATGGGTATATCCTCTGGCGTGCTGATGTTGATGTTCTCCGTATCCATCGGGAAAAGGGGGATACCTAGTCAGTTGTCCAACTGAATGTATTCAACTGAAATGTGTCTTCCGCATTTAACCCAACCCCTCTGAATCAGAGAGGTGCGGGGGGGCTGCCTTAAATCGACATCCACGTCTTCGGCACCCAGGGAACAGTGGGTTAACTGCCTTGCTCAGGGGCAGAACGATAGATCTTTACCTTGTCAGCTCGGGATTCGATCCATCAACCTTCCGGTTACTGGCCCAACGCTCTAATGATTTTGCCGTGCATGGTGATCGAACAGGTTTCCTGTTATATTCATCAGAGGTGTAGGGAGGTTGAACATTTTAATTATACAGATTAACAAAATATGCACACGACAGTTTTCATACCTTGGTTTTTGTTGTGAATGTGAATGAAAAAAACTGTTTTGATAATGGTTTTCACACACATACCTTATCCATAATGTAATGGCCTATATTAATTTATGAGGTAAGGAAGGAGGATAGTAAATGTGATCTGCACAACATACAAATTGAAATACCTTTGTACGCCTCCTTGTCTGTATACCTACAGACACAAAAGTGAACAGTTCAGTCATCTGCCCCCAATACAGCTAACCATCAACTTATTCTTATAGTCTACATATTCTTACCTCTTTGTTGATTGATATCTGTTGAATTGTGTCCATTTTCTGTTTTAGAAAGATTTGCACAAATATGAAAAGATAGATGGTATCATCATAAAACAATATCAATTTAGATCACACAAGAGACAAACCTTACCTTAAATTGAGATCTTTACATTTGTAACTTAAGCGCCTGCACCTGCTGTCCTTCCAAATCCAAGTGTTTCAGTTGGGCAGTTAGGTTGCAAGAACCCCCACCAACTAAGGCGGTTCCTCAATGAGGTTCTTGGAAGAACCTTTGGGTAGGCCATTTTTGGTGCCAAGAACCCTAAGGTTATTCAAAGAACTTTAAGGATCTTAGAAGAACCCTTGTTGAACCCCTCATTTTTTAGAGCGTAGGCAGTCTGTACCTATGTACAGAGGGAAGGAGCTGGAATTCGGAATGGAGTGGATGGGTAGAGTCAGCCCCTATTTTATTTGCCTTCTGGGGGGCTCTGCTCAGGTAGATAGATGACAGCTCTTGCTGTTGCTGCCCCATGATTTAGCAGATGTTCATTTTATTTATGATTCATCAAAACATGTCATTTCTCACTGCAACCAAGTGTTAACATTTCTTTAAATATAGCATTTTACAGTCAGAATTGTGTTTTCATTAAACATGTGGAATTTGTTAACATTTTTGCGTAGTCTAAATTTGTCATCCATCTTTGGCATTTAGGCAACTTGGAAGCAGACCTGTATTTTTCCTTCCATTCAACTACAATAAAGTGTAATAGACATAAACCATATTGTTTAGAAAAGGCTGGGGTAGCAGCATAGCCTGGTTCCAGATCTGTGTGTGTGCTTTAGTCAAGTCTACAAAATGAGGCAACAGTGTGTTTTATGACCATGCAGACGCATCTGAGCGGTAGGGTAGGCTGTTTGGAGCGTTTATCCGGCTGAATAAAAAAATATATATATATCCATCCCCCACTTCTAAATCCAAGTGATCAGGAACCAGGCTAGTGACTCTATTGTCATCATCTCCCAACAGGTGGCTCCTCCACAACACTAAAGTATCTGACAATGGTCCTTTATTTAATTCACCATATATTATACATATTTTTTTTATCCCAAAGATTGTTTGTTAGGCAGTGCTGATTTTTATGTATCAGGGTTTTTATGCATGTTTGATAAAGTGAAGTACATTCCTTCATTACTGCTGTCTGTCCACAGTACATACTGAATATAGGACAGGGGGAGACTATTAATTGCATTTCCTTGATTCCTCGCGTCCTCTCTCTCCTTGTGTCCTCTCTCCCTTGCGTCCTCTCTCTCCTTGCCTTCTTCTTAAAACCACTTGGTCACACCCCTGACTTTCTCATCCAATGGGTTTTGAGAAGGGGGCCAGGAGAGAGGATGCAAGGAATTAAGGCAAATCAGTTGAGATTCTCCCAAGGTATGAATTAGGTTTACTGTTAGAGTAATTCATGTTCTACTGCCACCCAGTGGTCAAGGAGAAGCACTGCACAGATACTGGTCAAATCAAATTATATGTATTTACACTAGATGACAAAGGATGCTGTTTTGAAGCTGCCACACCTCCATGTTGGTAGATTTAGAAAGCTATAGAAATGTATTAATATCTACATTAGTTTTTGCCACGTTTATTTTATTACAGACACCTTAATGCATACGTTTATATAATGTCAGCTAAACATAAAAAAATATTTAAAAAATTCCTGAAAGTAACATTTTTATAAAATACTAATATTACTGTCCCCACTTCAACAAAAAATACTTAATATACATGTAATTTTGTCCTTGAAACATTTAATTGAAATACTGTAGAATTCCATTCATTCCTATTGAGGACTGCTCGTTCTGAGGAGTACCAATATGTCAGTCTGGTGGCTTCAAAGCCTCTCATTGACAAATACATACAAACACATCTAGTGTTTTACATACATCATTAGACAAAACAAGTGCAGTAGTCACCCCTCTGCAGTTATTAGGTCCCCCTCACAAAATAGGTTTCTAACCTCAAGCGTCTTAACCTGGATAAATAAATGTAAAATAAATGTTTTACAGATACACTATGAAACTACATTGAGTCTCATAGGAAAGGGCTGTAAACTTATGTAAATAAGGTAGTAAATAATATATATATATATATATATATATATATATATATATATATATATATTAGTGCATTCGGAAAGTATTCAGCCCCCTTGACTTTTTCCACATTTTGTTATATTACAGCCTTATTCTAAAATTGATTAAATTGTTTTGACAAAGAAAAAAATGTTTTTTTTAGAAATGGTTGTGACTTTATAATAAAAATAAATTCAATATCACAATTACATAAGTATTCAGACCCTTTCTCAGTACTTTGTGGAAAGATCTTTGGTTGCGATTACAAACTAGGCACACCTGGATTTGGGGAATTTCTTCAATTCTTCTCTGTAGATCCTCTCAAGCTCTGTCAGGTTGGATGGGGAGCGTCGCTGCACAGATATTTTCAGGTCTCTCCAGAGATGTCAGATCGGGTTCAAGGCCGGGCTCTGGCTGTGCCACTCGAGGGCATTAAGAGACTTGTCCCGAAGCCACTCTTGCATTGTCTTGGCTGTGTGCTTAGGGTCGCTGTCCTGTTGGAAGGTGAACCCTCTCCCCAGTCTGAGGTCCTGAGCGTTCTGGAGCAGGTTTTCATCAAGGATCTCTCTGTACTTTGTTCCATTCAACTGTCCCTCGATCCTGACTATTCTTCCAGTCGCTGCGGCTGAAAAAAATCCCCACAGCATGATGCTGCCACCACCATGCATGGTGGTATTGGCCAGGTGATAAGCAGTGCCTGGTTTCCTCCAGCGTTGACGCTTGGCATTCAGGCCAAAGAGTCTGATCTTGTTTTCATCATGTTTCTCATGGTCTGAGTCATTTAGGTGCCTTTTGGCAAACTCCAAGCAGGCTCTCAGTGCCTTTTACAATGTGATTTTCTGGATTTTTTTTTCTCATTTTGTCTGTCATAGTTGAAGTGTACCTATGATGAAAATTACAGGCCTCTCTCATCTTTTTAAGTGGGAGAACTTGCACAATTGGTGGCTGACTAAATACTTTTTTGCCACACTGTATATACATACACTGTACTATTGTCATAAATATCAAGGGTCTGTTTTGACATGAAAGTACTTTCAATATGAATTTAGAGAGTTGGAGAATGTTACACATGCTGAAGCAAATTAACTGAAGCTGGTTTGACTACTACTACTACACATAACAATAAGGAGGTCAGGTTCTCATTTTCAGAATTTGTCTTTATTTAGCGTAAATTGTTTGTTTTTTTACAAACATTCTGCCAGCACGTGAAATCTACATTTGTCTGCGTCCCAAATGGCACCCTATTCCCTAAATAGTGCACTACCTTTGACCAAGCTTTGGGCCTTGTCAAAACTAGTGCACTATATATGGAATAGGGTGTCATTTTGGAAACAACCTACATTTCTAGAAAGCTTATCATTCATAAGAAGTACTGTTCATAATTTACAATCAAGCACACTTTGAAATAATACAAAATATTCCCTAAAAGACAGTTATAATCAGCAAATGGTGGTCAATATGATTATCAGACGTGAATTATTTTAACTGCAGTCTCATTCCTACACACACACACACACACACACACACACACACACACACACAGTTAAACGTTGGAAAAACAACCAATGCACAAACACATTAATCAAGTGATAAAGGTGGCTGAAGCTGAAGCGGTATCATTCAGTTCCTAATTTCAGTATTTCCTCATGACATGTTATCCTCCTAACTCAATCTACTGTCTACTCAATGACAACAGTATTTAGACCAGATAAATCACTTTAGTTGGGGTTGTGATGGAGTGAGTGGGAAGATTTCACTAACAGTCAGGACTTTTTTTCCATTGGAGATACACAGACGTACAGTAGATGTGTAAATAGTTTTAGTACAGTGAAGGGGGGAACTGTTACATGATCAGAAAACTAAGAACCTCCAATTAATTTCTGGATCTCGAAGTAATTTCCACATGGGAGACCAGGTAGGTGCAATTAATGATCAGGTAAAACGGAAAACCAGCAGTAGTCCGGACCTCATAGGGTAAGATTTGAATACCCTGGACATAGATGAACACACAGACAGAACATGACTGAGAAACAGTTTTTCTAAAATAAATATATGTTCTTGCATATATACATATATACCGTAAATATATACAGTATATCGTGATTAATTGGTTAATAGAGCAAGCGTTAAAGATAGGAGACATTACATAATTGCTGTGTGTGTAATTTGCCAGCCCCTACTTAAGCAATTTAGCATTTCTGGCTAAATAAAATGTAAACCAAAAAGTATGTAATAAAGTTAAATACATTTGCATATCGGTTGCAATAAAAACTAGTTTTTTTCATACAAATGAGATAAAAAAAAAACAACAAAATGAGGTTACTAACTTTTTGCTCTGGCCAAGTAAATAGCTTACAATTAACTTTACATTCTATGTCCAATCAATCACCTAAGATTAAGGCGCCTAAGATCAATGCGCCGTTTAAAAGGCAATGTTACTGCGTTTGCAGAGATCACATTCAGGGTAAACGCTGTAGAGGTCGGCTCAATTGGAAATTACCTTTAAATGTCAAGCGCGTGCTACACCGTGGTTTCAAATTGAATCGCAGCCTAGTTATTCAGATTAGTGACACGTGATTGGATGGTGACCCTCCTGACTGGAGTCTGGTCTGCCATCCGATTGGCCACCAACTCCTGTAACTGTAGTGCCCCTCCGCCAATAAAAAAGAAAGCCGGGCAAACAGGGCCGGAGCAATCGACAGGCCCTTCCCACAGAGGACGGAGCGAGTGGGCATCGTAGAAAGTGACGCGACCCTTCTCAAAGTCAAGGCACACCCCAAGCCTGGGAGGCAGGGGGTAGGTGAGGCCCGTAGGCGAGGAGGCAGGGCTGTTGCCGTTGGCGATGGTGGGGTTGCGGCGGGGGTTGGTGCCATTGCAACCATGGTTGTTATGATGGTTGGGAGCCTGGGGCAGGAAGATCTTGCCCATGCCCATGGTGAGGAAAGAGAAGGGGGGAGGGGATTCCAGGGAATCCTCTGCCCCACTGTCATGGCCACTGTCTGGGTCATAACTACAGGGGTAGGTAGAGAGAGAAAGAGAGAGAGAGAGAGGAAGAGAGAGAAGGAAATAGAGAGTGCGGAGTCACACACACACACACAACTAGGGCCCGTATACATAAAGCGTCTCAGAGTAGGAAGGCTGATCTGTTCCCCCTCTCCATGTAATCTTATTCATTATGATGTAAAAGGATAAACTGATCCTAGACCAGCACTCCTACTCTGAGTTTTTTTTTATACAAGCCCTGATAGTCTCTCCTCAACCAATTTTCCATTGACTACTTCCTGACCTCCCTGCACTTTATAGCCTCATCCTCCAGCACCACTCACCGGGGACTGGCCATGTCTTGCGGAATGTGAAACCACTCTTGTAGTTTGGCCTCTAGGCCCACTCCCACCTGTGGAACAGAGAGAGGCAATGAAAGGGGGCAGCAACATACAGTGGGATCCGAAATTACTGGCACCCTTGAAAATATGAACAAAACAATGTAGAAATAAATAATTTAAATACTATATTGTATGCTATTTATTTGTATTATTATATTCTTGTATACTAATACAATTACTCAGAGTAACATATTCTATTTAACAAGTAATACATAGCTTTTTTATGTATCTACAGGTGCATTTCGGAAACATATTCGAACCCCTTGACTTTTTTTCCACATTTTGTTACGCAACAGCCTTATTCTAAAATGCATTCAATTGTTTTTTCCCCCTACTAAATCTACACAAATTACCCCATAATACCCCATTTTTACAAATGTATTCAAAACAAAAAACTGATCAGATTTACATAAGTATTCAGACAATTTACTTTGTTGAAGCACCTTTAGCAGCGATTACAGCTTCAAGTATTGGTTGAACGATACAAGCTTGGCACCCCTGTATTTGGGGAGTTTCTCCCATTCTTCTCTACAGATCCTCTCAAGCTCTGTCAGGCTTGATGATGTGTCATCGCAGCACAGATATTTTCAGGTCTCTCCAAAGATGTTAGATCAGGTTCAAGTCAGAGCTCTGGCTGGGCCACTCTAGGACATTCAGAGACTTAAGCCACTCTTGCGTTGTCTTGGCTGTGTGCTTAGGGTCCTTGTCCTGTTGGAAGGTGAACCCTCGCCCCAGTCTGAGGTCCTGAGCATTCTGGAGTAGGTTTTCATCAAGGATCTCTCTATACTTTGTTCCATTCACCTGTCCCTCGATCCTGACTATTCTTCCAGTCGCTGCGGCTGAAAAACATCCCCACAGCATGATGCTGCCACCACGCTGGCCAGGTGATAAGCAGTGCCTGGTTTCCTCCAGACCTGACACTTGGCTTTCAGGCCAAAGAGTTCAATCTCGGTTTCATCAGACCAGAGAATCTGGTTTCTCATGGTCTAAGAGTCCTTCAGGTGCCTTTCGGCATACTCCAACCAGGCTGTCATGTGCCTTTTACTGAAGAGTGGCTTCCGTCAGGCCACTCTACCATAAAGGCCTGATTGGTAGAGTGCTGCAGAGATGGTTGTCCTTCTGGAAGGTTCTCATCTCCACAGAGGATCTCTGGTCAGAGTGACCATGCTTGGTCACTTACCTGACCAAGGCCAATCTCCCCCGATAGCTCAGTTTGGCCGGTCAGCCAGCTCTAACCTCGGTGGTTCCAAACTTCTTCCATTTAAGAATGATGTTCTTGGGGACCTTCAAATCTGCAGAAATGTTTTGGAACCCTTCCCCAAATCGGTGCCTTGACCAAATCCT
Source organism: Oncorhynchus clarkii lewisi (assembly GCF_045791955.1). Taxonomy (NCBI): domain Eukaryota; kingdom Metazoa; phylum Chordata; class Actinopteri; order Salmoniformes; family Salmonidae; genus Oncorhynchus; species Oncorhynchus clarkii. The sequence goes on from NC_092164.1 coordinate 30,262,274, forward strand.
GTCTGAGCTCAACGGACAAGTCCTTCGACCTCATGGTTTGGTTTTTGTTCTGACATGCACTGTCAACTGTGTGACCTTATATAGACAGGTGTGTGCCTTTCAAAATCATGTCCAATCAATTGAATTTACCACAGGTGGACTCCAAAAAACTTGTAGAAACAACAAGGATGATCAATGGAAACAGGATGCAACTGAGTTCAATTGAGGGCCTGAGTACTTATGTAAATGTGTTTAGTTCTAATAAATTTGCAAACATTTCTAAAATCCTGTTTTCGCTTTGTCATTAGGGTTGTGTAGATTGAATGATTTAAAAAAAATCAATTTTAGAAAACAGCTGTAACTTAACAAAATGTGGAAAAAGTGAAGGGGTCTGAATACTTTACGAATGTAATATATACGGTTGAAGTCGGAAGTTTACATACACTTAAGTTGGAGTCATTAAAACTCATTTTTCAACCACTCCAAATTTCTTGTTAACAAACTATAGTTTTGGCAATGACAATTCATTTTTCAAACAATTGTTTACAGACAGATTATTTCACTTAATCACAATTCCAGTGGATCAGAAGTTTACATACACTAAGTTGACTGTCTTTAAACAGCTTGGAAAATTGCATAAAATTATGTCATGGCTTTAGAAGCTTCTGATAGGCTAATTGACATCATTTGAGTCAATTGGAGGTCTACCTGTGGATGTATTTCAAGGCCTACCTTCAAACTCAGTGCCTCTTTGCTTGACATTATGGGAAAATCAAAAGAAATCAGCCAAGACCTCCACAAGTCTGGCTCATCCTTAGGAGCAATTTCCAAATGCCTGAAGGTATCACATTGATAAGAGAAATTTATTCTCCAGGTTCATAACCCAATTTAATTATATTACTCAGTCTACAAACCAGAATTTGTAAGATCCTGGTCGAATGAAACAGACAGAGGCCCAGCTAAATAGTCAAAAATGTTTATTCACGGGAACGTTCCCCAGTCAAGAATACAAAACCATTCATTTTATACTGACTTCTCACGCCCACACATTCACACAACCATACGCACACACACAGATGCACACACACATGTCCTGCTACCCAGCCGACAGAGATTAGTGACCTTGTTCTTGACACGTACTCCCTGTTCTCTCCCAATCTCTAGTCAGGTCGGCACCAAGCTCAGACAGTCTGTGTTTATAATGCCATAAAGACATATTGTCTTTACCCTAATTCTGACTAGGACTACACATTTATTGATTATGATTTTATACATTCTACTCACTTCCATACAATTAGATGTTTCAGGGCGGAATATTAGAATCATTCAATTAACAGATAATTCTCAACTAACACACATTCATCTGTACAAACAATAGTATGCAAGTATAAACACCATGCGACCACGCAGCTGTCATACCACTCAGGAAGGAGACGCATTCTGTCTCCTAGAGATTAACGTACTTTGGTGCAAATCAATCCCAGAACATGTGGTTGCCAGAGGAGGATGGTTGGGCACCCGTAGCAGTGGGGTCGCGTACCTCTGAACGCCATCCAGTTCAGTGGTGGTGGTGCACTTTTCCAGAAGGTCTAATGCATCAGTCATGTCTCGAGCAGGTGACCTCCTGTAGCTTCCGATTGGAGAAGGTGTCCATCTTCCAGAGCATCTCTACATTCTGAAGGAGGTCAGTGGCTGCACAGGGGGATGGAGCTGGATTGCTTCTGGTGAAGAGGACTTGCTGTGACTGTACAGCTTGGGTGGAGAGAAGTAGATGGGCTCGACCTTGCACAGCCCAACCCAAGGATGTATGGACAGCAATGGGCCCTCCTTCTGGTCCAGCTCGTATAGGCTTAGTCGGGGTGACGAGATGTGGATGGTCTGACCCAATCAGGATAAGTGGCACTACTCTGGCCAGGTTAGGAAGAGGCAATCCTCGTAGATGAGGATATTGTTTCTGTATAACACTTACCGGGCAGGAGTGCTCTGAGAGATTCAAGCCATCTGCTGTGAAGGCATTGGTGATGTTATAGGCCATATCCCGGTTCCCCGAAGGTGAAATGCTAAAGGTCACAGCAGCGCCTTTCATTTAGATATTTAGATAACATCATGTCGCACCGTTCTGCGATTAAGGGTCTCGGGTGTCCCCTCGAGGTTAAGCTGACGGGTGGCCGCCGTGAGGATGATAGTTCTTTCTGACCCATCATCTAGAATGGCGAATGTGTCGATGCTTCTCCCTTCACTTTGCAGAGTGACCTTGACCACCTTCAACATGACCCTTGGAGACCGGTTCTGCTGGTCGAGGTGCACCTCCTTTGCAGCTCCTAGCATGAGCATGCTCTTTCTGTGCTTGGGGAATTACATCATGCAACACGGTGAGATGGATTTCCTTACAGCGATTGCAGGGTTTCCTCAATGTGCAGGTCTCCGCCTTATGGCTACGGGCACACTTGTAGCATCGCTCGCCTGAAGTGATCCAGGCCTTCAATTGAGTTTGAGTGAGCTTTTTTACCCTGGGGCATGAGCCAAGGAAGTGCCCCTTACTATTGCATTATGGGCAGTAAGGATGGAATTTGATGTTCTTGCTCTTGAGAGGGGTCTTCTTCCTGGGTTCCTCCCGGGCCTCACTATTTAAGTACATGGTAGTGGGATTTGGCCTTTTCTGTCCCTCCTGGCGTTCAAACTCCTTCCTTCCCCCGGTGGCTATGGCTGAGATTGTGGCCTGGTGAGCGATGCTCTTCGCCTTTGCCTTCACCTCCAACCATGCAGCCAGGTCTCAGAGCATAGGTGCTTCTCGAGCCCTCTCTCAGGATGCCCTTGTTCAAACAATGTTCAATGAAACTGTCTCTGAGGTACACTGGAAGTTTGCAAAGAAGCCTGTCCACGTGGGAACCACATTTCAGCTCGTTCCTGTCTTCTCCTTCAACAGATTGGAGCATCGAGGTCGGGGATTGGACAGCCAGGGAGAACTCTTGGAAGGCAGCATGGTCTCCCATTTTAATTGGAGATGTGTTCAGGATGTTGTTTAGTTCATTCTGGACTAGCTGGAGTGGCTCACCATATCTCGCCTTCAGGGCCTGGAGAGCAGCAGTGTATGGTGTTGCGGAGTGCATAAAGGATTGGGCCAGCCTGTATGCACTGGGAAACCACAAATGATCCATTAGTATTTGGTATTTGTAGCATTCTGAGAGATGACTGTGAATACCCAGTAGGCTCTCCAATGCCATTTCCAAAAGGACAAATTCACTCTCCTTTCCACTCTCAAAGTATGGCAGTTTGGGTCTGGGAATTCCATGGGTCTGGGAATTCCATAGGCTGAGGCTACTAGAAGTTTCATAATGTTCGCTCCCTCTTCTGGTTGCGTGAAGGATAAACCCGGGACTTCTGATGAGCCCACTGTGGCCTCATTGGGCAGATCCCCTACTGTCCCAGACCCTCCATTGGTGGCAGCCGGAATTGGGTGAGAGCCCTCCCACCTGATGTTTAAGGACTGGCCTGGCCCTGGACGAGAGGAACGAATTGTCGGAAAGGCGAAGGAGTGATGCTTTGTCCAGATGGAGGAATGCTAACTTGTGTCACTGGCATAGAGGGCGTTGGTGGAGCGGCCTGTCCCCCGTGCTCCATGTTGGCGGTTGACTCCGGAGCCTCCGGGGACTGTGTGCCATGCTGTACCAGATGGGCAGATTGGGAAAGAAAGGCAGATAGGTCAGGTCCATGTGGAGGTCAGGTCCATGTGGAGGGGTGGTCAGGTCAACCCCCTGTTCGTTCCTCTCCATGAAGGATGAGACCATCCGTGCCTCCTCCAATTCCCTTCTGGCTTGGCGGTGCCGGCGCTGCTGTGCCAGGTCATTGGCAATGAATTCCAGTTCCTGTAGAGCTCTACGGGCCTGCACATCCAATTGGTGACATCGTTCGTCAGCCTGTCGTTCCTCCTCAATCTGACGCTCAATTTCCTCCAAAGCTAATAACTTCATCCTCTTGTAGGACAGCGGTCTGTGAATCGCTGAGGGCTAGTGAATGGCGGCTGCCATGGCAACTTCCAAAGGGGTAACCACTGGTCGAACTCCCACTCCGTCTAGAGTGCCTCGACACTTTCCCATTAGTTAAGGGGTGAGCGGAGCCGGTCCTTGGCTCAGAGGGGATGGTTGATGGCTGAAACATATAGTTGATCCATCACCACTTTGAGCTCTGGTGGGCTTGCCCTTTGATGTCGGAAACTCAACCACATAATCCTTAAGATAACCAGGTGCTTGCCTGGTTCTTCTGGTGCTGCTGGTGGTTGAGGATGAAGTCATTGTCGCTTTAGGCTTAGCTCCTGGATATTTCCTTTGTTCCAAGACCTTTCCCTCAGCTGCTCTCTCCTCCTCTTCCTTTCAGTGGAGACAATTCTTCCCTCTCCTCCTCCATTTCCTTTTCACCTGTCTTTGGTTCAGTCATCATCCAGCTCGAAGGACCATTGAAAGATTAGTGGAATCTGTGTGGGTAGCTGGACAGGTAGGATGACTGACAGTGAAGGTGAACAGGTGGTCACGTGTCAGGTGACAGAGGAATGGATGAGACTGAGGCAGGAATTTCTTTAACCACAAAGTGGTATATTTACTGGGTCGTCTGTGCTGCATAACAAAGAAAACAAATAACATGTATCCAATCAGATTCATCATCCCAAAGATCATATCATAGCAATCATTAATGATTAACATAATTAGGGAAGTCAACAATCTAGTTAATTTAGAAGTCAATAGTAATCATCCGTAAGTCATTTAGGCTCGTAACTATTTATCATAAATCATGAAAGAATACAAACAGTGGTTATTCAATCTATAATCCTCATTAGTTTGATATCAAAGTCAATCAGTTAGCAAACAATGAAGTTTCTCATTTCAATTGTCTTCATGTAAACAATGTCCTTACATATTAAGCATATCGATTGCAAAGTTAGCCTATGAGGATCCGTAGGGCCGTGATCATTGACAATTCACATTACACAATATGTTTGAAGCGTGCGCTCCAAGCCGCGCTCCGCGGTAATAACTATAAACAATAACTGATGGCCCACTTTCCGGATCGCAACAGATAGTTCAGATGAAAGATAACAGTCGGTGGACTTACGTGGATTCATGGACGCACAGAACTTCTGGATCAGATGGAGTTAAGGAAGAGAAAGCAGTGAGCTCAGGCGATGGCAATTTCCTCCTTTTATGGAGTTGAGATCTGTCGGACGTTTCCACCTGACCTAATTAAAGCGCCCCTGGCCCAGCTGAGTACGTGGCAATGAATTAAAGAATTATTCCACCAACTCCATGGGCCTTTTCTACACCTACAAACCTGACTTGGTTACACCAGCTCTGTCAGGAAGAATGGGCCAAAATTCACCCAACTTATTTTGAGAAGCTTGTGGAAGGCTCGCCGAAACGTTTGACCCAAGTTCAACAATTTACGGACAATGCTACCAAATACTAATTGAGTGTATGTAAACTTCTGACCCACTGGGAATGTGATGAAAGAAATAAAAGCTGAAATGAATAATTCTCTCTACTATTATTCTGACATTTCACATTCTTAAAATAAAGTGGTGATCCTAACTGACATAAGACAGGGAATGTTTCTAGGATTAAATGTCAGGAATTGTGAAAAACGTTTAAATGTGTTTGGCTGAGGTGTCTGTGAACTTCTGACTTCGACTGTGTACATCCCCTTTATCTGCTGGATTCAGGTACTGTCTTGATGGAAATAACTTTCTCTGGTGTGATTATGTGTCAGTATATTAGTCAAAAACCTGCTTGCCATGAGGCTGAAACTTGGCCGCAAGGGGATGTTCCAGCAAGACAATAACCCCAAGCACACATCAAAATCAACAAAGGAATAGTAAATTGACCACAAAATCCAAATCAACACCTCCAGACGAGAGGGCCCAAGGCCCGATCCAGGATCTGAGTGGGTCTTGATCCAGAATTCTAGATACTGTCACAGGTCTGGGTCGGCTCTGATATGAAGGTGTAATTTTAACTGACTTCTCCGAAAGGACCTGTACAGATCCGAAAGAGACTGCTGCAGTAGAGGAGAGAGAGACCTTGTATAATTTATGCTGCTGCTCTTTTCAAGAGTGGCGCGTGTAGCTTGTTATTGTTGTTGGCCAACTATAAGTCATCAAAGTGCAATTGGGCTACAGTCATAGAGCCTCAATGTGGCAAAAGTTAGGAGATATCTAATCAATGGAAGATGGAATTAAAATGACAGAATTAAAAGTTAAGGTGAAGGACAGGCTACAATAACCAAGAGCTAACAGCTCGGTTCCGGGTGGAAAAGCCCCAGGTTCATTTCAGAAGGGGTCCAAAAGTTGGACCCGTGAAGACCTCTACTCCAGACTTGAACCCCATTGAATACCTGTGGTTCAAATTGAAGAGGGCAGTCCATAAGCGCAGACAAAAGATAAAGGATCTGGAAAAATTCTGTATGGAGGAATGGACTCAAATCCCTCCAGTCCAATAGTTCTCCAATCTCATAAAACATTTTAAGCACAGTGCTGTTATCTTCACAAGCTGAGGTATTGAAAGTTATTGAAAACAGGGTTGCATAATAATTTTTACCATTATCTTTTTGAGAAAAAAAGTAATATTACTTGTTAAACAATCTCTTTCTCCGAGCAATTATATTAGTATAAAATAATATCGTTTCCAGATTTTATTTTGTAGCATACAATATAGCTCAGCATTTTCTTGCTCATCAAGGGTGCCAATAATTTCACACATACATTTTCATACACGTTTTTGTATATAGTATTTTGTATATAGTTTTGTGTATATATACAAAAAAAACACATAAATACACACCATACAACACAGTAAGGGCCCATTCTAAATCGTCCTCTAAGGGTTTCCCAACTGGCGGCCCATGGGCCAAATGGTTTTATTTATACTTGAGATTTTTATTTATAAATATATATAGAGATTTTTTTGTGTGTGTGTGGGGGGGATTTTCATTGTTGAACATAAGACTGCAAAAAATCCAGGATATCAGCTCCAAGTGATTTTCATTTAAGAAATCTGTTCCCAACTATTTTCATGCATACCAGAGAGACGTGATCATATCAAAATCAAATAAAATGTTATTTGTCACATGCGCTGAATACAACAGGTGTAGGTAGACCTTACAGTGAAATGCTTACTTACAATCCCTTAATTAACCAGAAATGCAGTTTAAGAAAATACCCCCCAAAAAGTAAGAGATAAGAATAACAAATTAAAGAGCAGAAGTAAATAACAATAGTGGGGCTATATACAGGGGGTACCGGTACAGAGTCAATGTGGAGTCAACATACAAATGTAAGCAAGGTTTGAAATTATTATGTTTTAGTATCTGTTTGGGCTTCTTGCAGATCAATTTGCAGTCAAATTATTTGTAACTATGATCCGGCCCCCCAACCATCCGCACAAGAAAATAAAAAATCTGCCTACGGCTGAATCTAGTTGCTGATCCCTGCCCTATGCACCTGTGGAGATTTGATTGGTATAAGCAATATGGGTTAACTTCCACCTAGCAGAGGGCAAATCCTCTCAGATCTGGTGAATATGTGAATATGGCACTGGCCTTATGGGACGATTTGGGGTTGGGACAAACTCTCCTCCCAGTCATTCCACTTACTTTGACGAGATAGGAGCCGGGCTCCACTGAGCATGCCCAGTAGTGCCTGCCCTGGGTGATGGCCACGTCGCCTACCAGGAGGTCTGCAGTCAGGTGACAGGAAGTGAGCGCTCGGTCGGCGGCCTGCATCAGGGACAAGCCGGGAACACTCCGGGCACAGCGCTGCTCCTTACTCACCACCAGCCGGTCGGCATGGAGACCCCAGCGAGAGTCCAGGTAGAAATTTAACACTGAGAGAGAGGAGGCCAGGGAGGATATGGAGATGGAAAGGGGGAAAGAAAGAGGGAGGGTGGAAGGAGGAGTGCATAAGTAGGAAGGAGGGAAGAGGTGGGTTTTGATGAGATAGAGTAGAGAAGCGAAGTAGGAGAGAGGGAGGGAAGACGATAAGGGCACAGAGGAGGTAAATACAGGGTAGTGCTGAGCAATTAGTGCTTTTTGAGGTTGGTTCGATTATTCAAAAATAGTCACTTTTTTATTTTGATTTCGATAAAAGAAATTGACATTAAATGCAATGTGCATTATGTGGGCTGAATTCTGTAAAAACACAGAATAAAACAATGATGGTAGTGACTGCTTATTACTTAACTATCATTTATTCACATTATTTCATAAAATATGTGTTTTATTTGATAACTTATATTATATTTAATTCCAAGTCATCTCATCTCTATAGAGCTGCTGCCTATGCTGTCTGACAGAATCACTATTTTAGTCATTTTTCAAGGTAAATAAGGCATACTTTTATGACTGCTCAATACCAACAATCAAATCACTTAGAGCATGTATTTACAGGCTCGTGAAGCAACTGCTTTCTGTTCCTCTTCATTGCACGTTCTCTCTTGTCTCAGTCTCTGTGTCTGCTCCGCACAGACCAGGCAAATTCAAGCGGGCACGCAATAGATTATGGTCATTGTAGTTAATTATCAGGTTTTCTGTGCTAAACAATGTAGAATATTTTTCCTGTTGAAAACTAAAACTCCCTACTACATCGCACAGTTCAGGCTTGATCTGAGTTATCTATTACAGAAACCGCACATTGAGCTCACAGAACAAAACAGAACAAAGTGGAATTCAAAATAATTGAACTGATGTCGGTCAATTAGTTGTTTAAAAAACCAAAAATAACAGATATTTCTGTTAATCGAGCAGCACTAATACAGGGATAGAGTAGTAAGATGCAGTATATTCAGAAAGTATTCAGACCCCGACTTTATCCACATTTTGTTATATTACAGCCTTATAAATTGTTTTCCCCTCATCAATCTACACGCAATACCCCATAATGACAAAGCAAAAACAGTTTTTCAGAATCTTTTGATAATTTCTATTTAAAAAAAAATGGAAATATCACATTTACATAAGTATTCAGACTCTTTACTCAGTACTTTGTTAAAGCACATTTGGCCGCGATTACAGCCTCGTCTTCTTGGGTATGACACTACAAGCTTGGCACACCTGTATTTGAGGAGTTTCTCCCATTCTTCTCTGCAGATCCTCTCAAGCTCTGTCGGGTTGGATGGGGAGCATTTATTTCTGCACAGCTATTTTCAGGTCTCTCCAAAGATGTTGTTCAAGTCCAGGCTCTGGCTGGGCCACTCAAGGACATTCATAGACTTGTCCCAAATCCACTCCTGCGTTGTCTTGGCTATGTGCTTAGGGTCATTGTCCTGTTGGAAGGTGAATCAATGCCCAAGTCTGAGGTTCTGAGCACTTTGGAACAGGTTTTTATCAAGGATCTCTCTGTACTTTGCTCCGTTCTTCTTTCCCTCGATCCTAACTAGTCTCCCAGTCCCTGCTGCTGAAAAACATCCCCACAGCATGCTGCCACCACCATACATCATTGTAGGGATGGTGTCAGGTTTCCTCCAGATGTGACGCTTGGCATTCAGGCCAAAGAGTTCAATCTTGGTTTCATCAGACTAGAGATTCTTGTTTCTCATGGTCTGAGAGTCCTTAAACTCGAAGCAGGCTATCATGTGCCTTTTACTGAGGAGTGCTTCCATCTGGCCACTCTACCATAAAGGCCTGATTGGTGGAGTGCTGCAAAGATGGTTATCCTTCTGGAAGATTCTCCCAACTCCACAGAGGAGCTCTGTCAGAGTGACCTTTGGGTTCTTGGTCACCTCCCTGACCAAGGCCCTTCTCCCCTAAGTGCTCAGTTTGGCTGAGCGGCCAGCTCTAGCAAGAGTCTTGGTGGTTCCAAACTTCTTCCATTTATGAATGATGGAGGCCACTGTGTTCTTGGAGACCTTCAATGCTGCAGAAATGTTTTGGTTCCCTTCCCCAGATCTGTGCCTCGACACAATCCTGTCTCGGAGCTCAACGGACAATTCCTTTGACCTCGTGGCTTGTTTTTTTCTCTGACATGCAGCGTCAAATGTGGGACCTTATATAGACTGGTGTGTGCCTTTCCAAATCATGTCCAATTAATTGAATTTACCACAGAGGTACCCTAATCAAGTTGTAGAAAACATCTCAAGGATGATCAATGGAAACAGGATGCACCTGAGCTCAATTTCGAGTCTCATATCAAAGGGTCTGAATACTCATGTAAATAAGGTATTTCTGTTTTTAAATGACTGAAATACTGTTCTCGCTTTGTCATTATTTGGGTATTGTGTGTAGATTGATGAGGGGGAAAAACAATTGTATACATTTTAGAATAAGGCTGTAATGTTACAAAATGTGGAAAAGGGGTCTGAATACTTCCCAAATGCACTGTATAGAATCAGGGCAACAAAGAAAGAACTGAGAGGCTTAACAGAGAAGAGGGATAAAGAACTGTCATGCAACTCCTCTGGAATGAAAAAAAGGAGACATGGACGAGGAGAGAGGGAGTCAAACAGTCTTTCATCAACAAACTAGAAACTAATAGAAAACAGTCCAAACAGAAGGTCAATCAAAGGAGAAGGAGATGCATCTTTCCTAAATTGGGATTATTAATATTCCCGAGGGAAACATAGCAGAATAGAATAATTTACCAAGGGAGACATTGACCACTCTGGACTTCCCAGACTCATTAGCATAGATCTCAATCAACCAAATCCATTTGTTAAGCCTCAGGTTTTAACAAATAGCAAACCTCATCAACACACTCTTGAGATCTCATTATGGAGGGAGAACGAGGGTGGCTGGGAGGACAAGATATGCATGGTATAAATGTAAAAAGAGGTAGAGAGATATGTGCGAAGCAACAAGAGGAAAAATGAGAAAAGAGTGTCGATGCTCACATTAACAGGCAGAGGGAGAGATGTGGATTGAGAGAGTGGACCTAGGAGTGGAATGAGAGAGCTGAGGAGAGACGTGTGAAGACAGTGTTTAGAGGAGGGGTTGGATAGAGAGATGGGATGGGAGGAGAGTTGGATGGTATGGGTAGAGAGAAGGATGGGAATGGGCAGAAAAATAGAGAAATTAGTCATTAAGATGATCTCTATGGATACTGTTCTGATGCATATCAGTTATACCAATACTGATGAGATCATGTGTGTGTGTGTGTGTGTGTGTGTGTGTGTGTGTGTGTGTGTGTGTGTGTGTGTGTGTGTGTGTGTGTGTGTGTGTGTGTGTGTGTGTGTGTGTGTGTGTGTGTGTGTGTGTGTGTGTGTGTGTGTGAACCTATAGAACAGTGTATAGACCTCACCTGGTGCTGGCGGGGTGTGTAGGTACACCTCCTCACTGTACTCCCCGAAGCCCGCCTTGTTGCAGCCTCTCACCCTCAACACATACACACTGTCCATCTCCAACCTGTCAATCACAGCACTGGTTCCGCCCACCTCCTCCAGCCGCTGCCAGCCCCAGCGGGCCGCAGCCAATCGCCCTTGGATACCACCCCTGGCCCCGCCTCCTGGCACCACCCCCCGGCGACGAAACTCCACAGAGAAGTGCCAGGCGGGGGCGGATTCCTGAGGCAGCCGCCAACACAGGAAGAGCTGGTCATAGGCCAGGGTCTTTTGGGTGTCAATAACAGGGGCCAGAGGGGCTGATGGGAAAAAACATTACAGCTGTCAGTCAGATGTTGGATACAAAAATATACTCTCTGGCTTGATTACATATGCAACACTACCAAATGTTCACTACAGTTTGCTAATGCATAGTTGAAGATACAGTATGATTCAGTAAAACAACATAATTAATGGCAGACTCATCGAGATAATGTTGCCATGAGCAGCACCGCAGATATTCAGATGAGCGCGATGCAACACTTTGCTCTCACACAGCCACACAGAGTATCTGCGCATGTGCACGGGTGCGCTTCACACTTCTACAACGTGATAGCTACAGGACAAGTTTAACCTTGCGCTTTAACGCTCTTAGTTGTTGTGGAAATTGACCCACTCTGCTGTTTATCTTGTGCATTTATTTCATCTTGCTGAGTCTACCTTTAAATTGAATTACCACCAAAATGTTACATGATTGTATTCTGTAGTATGTAATTTCTCTTATATCCTCTCTTTCCCCTCCTAAATCCCTTTTTCAAATACTCTGGCTCTAACCCTGCTCTCTGTTTGACTATTCCTTTATGTCTCTATAGCCCTCTCCTCCATCCTCCGCTCTCTCTGACTGACTCTACCCTCAATGTCTCCCTAGCCTCCTCCTTTATCCTCCATCCTCCTTCTCTCTGACTGACTCTACCCGCAATGTCTCCCTAGCCTCCTCCTTTATCCTCCATCCTCCTTCTCTCTGACTGACTCTACCCTCAATGTCTCCCTAGCCTCCTCCTTTATCCTCCATCCTCCTTCTCTCTGACTGACTCTACCCTCAATGTCTCCCTAGCCTCCTCCTTTATCCTCCTCTCCTCCGCTCTCTCTGACTGACTCTACCCTCAATGTCTCCCTAGCCTCCTCCTTTATCCTCCATCCTCCTTCTCTCTGACTGACTCTACCCTCAATGTCTCCCTAGCCTCCTCCTTTATCCTCCATCCTCCTTCTCTCTGACTGACTCCATCCCTCTACGTCTCCCTAGCCTCCTCCTTTATCCTCCATCCTCCGCTCTCTCTGACTGACTCTACCCTCAATGTCTCCCTAGCCTCCTCCTTTATCCTCCTCTCCTCCGCTCTCTCTGACTGACTCTACCCTCAATGTCTCCCTAGCCTCCTCCTTTATCCTCCATCCTCCTTCTCTCTGACTGACTCTACCCTCAATGTCTCCCTAGCCTCCTCCTTTATCCTCCATCCTCCTTCTCTCTGACTGACTCCATCCCTCTACGTCTCCCTAGCCTCCTCCTTTATCCTCCATCCTCCGCTCTCTCTGACTGACTCTACCCTCAATGTCTCCCTAGCCTCCTCCTTTATCCTTCTCTCTCTCTGGCTGGCTCTATCCCTCTACCCCTCCCTAGCCCCCTAGCCCCTCCTTTATCCTCTCCTCTGTCTCACCCTGGATGAACTGCAGGTTTGTGAGGAGTTTGAGCTCTTTGGAGACGTCCAGCTGGAAGTGTCTGAAGGAGGGATCAGCAGCCAGAGAGAAACACTGCAGCCCCTCGATGGACGTGGATAACCTTGGAGAGCGAGGAGGGGGAGAGAGAGGGGGGGGGGGAGAATTTTAGAATAGTTGTTTGGGAGTAGATAACAAGTCCGAGGAGGGAGGTATGCACTACGCAGACTTAACCACTTTAATTATTAGGGTAATACGCAATTAGAGTAACTTTAATTGATAGCATATAGATTCATCTTGGTTAATCCAGAACTAAAGTCTCACGTAATTGGTCAGCTGCTTGATTACATTTTGGGTCCATGCATGTTAAGAGAAGGGACTAAGTGACGCTAGAATAAGGAGCAGAACCGGAACGAGGAGCTCCAATGTCTCTCTTTGCACTGTAGGGAATAGGGTTCTATTTTGGACGAATACCCAGGGCTCTTTAATCCAAAAGATGCTAATACCTGCGAAATCGTGATTTGACCAAATGACCAGTTACAAAAAACCCAAACACCAGAACTACTGCTGCTTGTTATCCCATGCAACCCATTCCATTCCCTACAGATTCTATGGTAACAGTTATGTTTACATAGACCTGTCCACGAGAGATTACAGATACTGTAGATTAATGAGACTAGAACCCTATTCCCTACAGTGCACTACTTTGGATCAGAGCTCTATGGGGAATAGGGTGCTATTTGTATAAGCTTCCACGCTGTCTGCTGCCCAGCCAGTCAGACCTGTTGTGTGTAAAGTACCTGCTGTGTGTCTGGCGCGCTGCCTGGACGAAGCAGGGCGGGTCCGTCTCCTTCAGCAGCTCTTGGGAGAAGGCCATGAGGCCTGCATGCTCTAGCAGGCTCCGCCTCTCCGCCACCTGGCCTGCCAACGCCTCGCCCCGCCTCTGCCGTGCCCCCTCCAGGGCCTGAGACAATGAGGCGTGGCGCTCAGCGAGGAGGGCGGTCAGGTCTCTCACGCTCTGAGACAGCTGCTCCCGTGCCGCTACGCTGTTTGCCTGTGGACAGACAGCAACACACAGGAGTAGGACCATAGAGATATAATGTATGTCAATTAATATTATTCCAGGATCGTGTTCTATTTCATTCTGTTGTTAAGCCTGGCTACGCTGTTCAACAGTCAGACAGCAACACACAGGGAGGTTAGGAGGACCACAGAGATGATGTATTAGACAGCAACACACAGATTAGGACCATAGAGCTACAATGGGGCAAAAAAGTATTTAGTCAGCCACCAATTGTGCAAGTTCTCCCACTTAAAAAGATGAGAGAGGCCTGTAATTTTCATCAAAAGTACATTTAAACTATGACAGACAAAATGAGAAGAAAAAAATCCAGAAAATAACATTGTAGGATTTTTAATGAATTTATTTGCTAATTATGGTGGAAAATAAGTATTTGGTCACCTACAAACAAGAAATATTTCTGGCTCTCACAGACCTGTAACTTCTTCTTTAAGAGACTCCTCTGTCCTCCACTTGTTACCTGTATTAATGGCACCTGTTTGAACTTATTATCAGTATAAAAGACACATGTCCACAACCTCAAACAGTCACACTCCAAACTCCACTATGGCCAAGACCAAAGAGCTGTCAAAGGACACCAGAAACAAAATTGTAGACCTGCACCGGGCTGGGAAGACTGAATCTGCAATAGGTAAGCAGCTTGATTTGAAGAAATCAACTGTGGGAGCAATTATTAGGAAATGGAAGACATACAAGACCACTGATAATCTCCCTCAATCTGGGGCTCCACACAAAATCTCACCCCATGGGGTCAAAATGATCACAAGAACGGTGAGCAAAAATCCCAGAACCACACGGGGGGACCTAGTGAATGACCTGCAGAGAGCTGGGACCAAAGTAACAAAGCCTACCATCAGTAACACACTACGCCGCCAGGGACTCAAATCCTGCACTACCAGACCCTTGCTACCCTTGCTTTAGCCAGTACATGTCCAGGCCCGTCTAGAGTTTGCTAGAGAGCATTTGAATGATCCAGAAGAAGATTGGGAAAATGTCATATGGTCAGATGAAACCAAAATATTACTTTTTGGTAAAAACTCAGCTCATCGTGTTTGGAGAACAAAGAATGCTGAGTTGCATCCAAAGAACACTATACCTACTGTGAAGCATGGGAGTGGAAACATCATGCTTTGGGGCTGTTTTTCTGCAAAGGGACCAGGACGACTGATCCGTGTAAAGGAAAGAATGAATGGGGCCATGAATCATGAGATTTTGAGTGAAAACCTCCTTCCATCAGTAAGGGCATTGAAGATGAAACGTGGCTGGGTCTTTCAGCATGACAATGATCCCAAACACACCGCCCAGGCAACGAAGGAGTGGCTTCGTAAGATGCATTTCAAGGTCCTGGAGTGGCCTAGCCAGTCTCCAGATCTCAACCCCATAGAAAATCTTTGGAGGGAGTTGAAAGTCCAAGTTGCCCAGCAACAGCCCCAAAACATCACTGCTCTAGAGGAGATCTGTATGGAGGAATTGGCCAAAATACCAGCAACAGTGTGTGAAAACCTTGTGAAGATTTACAGAAAACGTTTGACCTCTGTCATTGCCAACAAAGGGTATATAACAAATTATTGAGATAAACTTTTGTTATTGACCAAATACTTATTTTCCACCATAATTTGCAAATAAATTCATTAAAAATTCTACAATGTGATTTTCTGGATTTTTTTTTCTAATTTTGTCTGTCATAGTTGAAGTGTAGCTATGATTAAAATTACAGGCCTCTCTCATCTTTTTAAGTGGGAGAACTTGCACAATTGGTGGCTGACTAAATACTTTTTTGCCCCACTGTACATGAGCATATGATGTCTACTGTGGTAAACAATGCTGTCTATGGTGGTGTGGTCAGTAGCATCAATAAATTAGCCAGCTAACTTGCTTAAATATTATTATATATTATTGTCCGCACAGTGAAGCTCATATGATGAATTGGCATTTATTTTTACAAAAGAAAACTTGGTCTAATTGACTCAACATCCAAAAACACATATCTAAGGTAAACCTTCTTAATTAATCAAAAGTTATTTCTGGTTGTTTATCAAAGTTAGCCCTGCTTTGTGGTATACCCCTCTGGTGGGTTATTTCTGGATCTCTGCAGACTGCAGTATTATTTAGTTACCTCTGTCTGAGTGGTGGCACTCTCCAGCTGTGAGATCTGGCCCAGCACTGTCTCCTGGTTGGACAGAATGTAGTTCATCTCCTTGGTAATCTTGTCCTGTCAAATAAACAAAGAGTTAATGCCCTGACCAGACTTAATCCTAATGCACATCAGTAGCTCTGTATTACCCTACATTTGAACTGTATTCATCTCTTACACGCTGGATGATCTAAACCCACAGTTCAATGGCGACTTACCCTTTTTCTGTCATGCACTGTACTACTAGACTAACGACCAACCATTGAGGGCCAATCCCCATTGCGTGTGATAACCACTAATGCAATTGATTATAACAATATTGCCATTTAGGTAATTTTATTCAAAGCAGCTCAGGTATTACATACATTATCCAGTCAATTCCACAGTAAAAGGCCAATGCAGGAACCATGCTACAACCAATTAAGCCATTGCACCCGGATGCCTACCTTGAGTGTCTGGTATGCCTGGGCGACTGGCGCCACCTTGTGCCCGGCGTGGACTCGGCGCAGCTTGCAGAGCGGGCACAGCAACCGCTGGCACGTCCTACAGTAAAAGTGCAGACGCTCCTGGTCATGCTCCGGACACGACAGAACCTGGAGGAGGAGAGACAAGAGGGGTGAGAAAGGAGAGAAGAGAGGTTTGAGAGAGGGATGAGAGAGAGGCAGGCCTCACCTTGGGCCTGAAGTTGAGGGTGGGCTGGACGTGTTCGTGCTGGGCGCGAGGAGTCCCCCAGGGGTGGTAGAGCTTGAAACACTCGTTACAGAAGCTGGCTTGGCAGTCGGCGCAGCCCTTAGTGGCCTCCAGGGACTGGGGAGGCTTGCAGAACTGACACATCACAGCCACACTGCCCAGGCTCACTGTGTGTCTGTACCTAAGAAAGGGGGGAGAGAAAGATAGAGGGGAATGATTAAAGGAAGGAGGGTAGGGGAGAGAGAGAGAGAGCTAGAGAGAGCATGGGCGAATTAGGGCAGGATAGTAGTAGATAGGGGGGTGGGCGAGGTTGGAAAAGGCGAAAGAAAGAGAGACAAAAATAAGAATGATGGATGGAGAGAACAGGGCCAAGACAGAGAGAGAGGGGATGGGTAGACCGGGTGATAAATAACATTAAAGAGGTTACTCTACATGGGGAAAATAAGCTTTTAGCAGTTACACTGCAGTAGTCCAGTGGAAGTGCAGTGTCTTTCTGCTACAGTAGGTTGCTGCAGTGTGTTGCAGTCTGGGAGCTCTGCTAATTTCCTCTCTAGGTCAGCTCCATGCTGATTAACAAGAGTGGCACCCTATTCCCTATATAGTGCACTACTTTTGACCAGGACCCACACTATTTTTGACCAGGGTGCTATTTGGAAAGCAGTACTTGGACACATTATCTCACTGTGTGTGTGTGTGTGTGTGTGTGTGTGTGTGTGTGTGTGTGTGTGTGTGTGTGTGTGTGTGTGTGCGTGCGTGCGTGCGTGTGTGTGACACACCGACTGGAAAACTAACGTCTTCAACAGACCAAGAGGAAATTCCTTCCCGACGGTGACACTGATTTTGCAGGCAGGGTAAGGCTTGGCAATATGGCCAAAATATCATACAGTATCAAGGTATTTTATGTTTTTGAATAATAAAAGTTCTAAATTTGCTTTATGAGAAGTGTGTTACCATAAGATGGCAACACATACATTCTAAGCAATTTCAATGGGTCTTTCTCCCTTCTGATTGTTTTATACTGTTCAATTCAACTTAAAACAAAAATAATTTTCAGCATTTTCATAAATTTCTGCATTTCCTGCACTCATTTGTGATCATTTCCACTCTGCCACATATGGGCAAACCATTTTAAATAAAATGTTGCAGTTGCGATTTAGAGCAAACCATTTGGCTGAACTGTTGGGATAATGGAAATAGAATGATTATTCTAATTCTATAGTTAGACTATAATAGTGGGCACTTTGAATACAATGTTGTTCGACATGACAACGAATAAAAATGCCAGGGAGGAGTTATTGTGACAGGGTAGGAACCAGAGTGATGGTCAGTGTTTCATAGGGGACCCTGTAACCTTTAGTTACATTTAATGTTTTCTCTTAGATACTTCATGTAGCTAAGATGTTCATACTTCGCATATTCCTCTTGGATTTAGAAGATGCTGTTGCACAAACGACTTGCTGATTTAGGTCGCACCATCCCTGGTATTATCAGGCTGTATAGCTAGTTACGTTTGCTCTGACTCAGTACATGTATTAGCTAGCCAGCTAACTAGCAATTAGCATTAGTGGCAATTTAGGCCCAACTTTAGGCCCAACCTGCTAAGAAAAGACAAACTAGCCATTTGCAGATGTAAGAAACACAAACTAATAGTGTAATTATAGAAAGCTAGTGGATTTATATTAAGAAGCAAAGTGAAAACAGCATCGTTGTCATCATTGTTGCATGTGCTGCATTGACCACTGAACGCAAGTGTCTCGTGGTCGAGGAACAGCAAATTAGATCCTTGAGTGACAGGGTGAGGGGCTAGGTCTGTGTGGAAAGCAGCATGGAGAGAGATGACTATAAAAATGGACGTTACACATGGTGTATCACATTTAACAAACCAAACATTCAATATTCGTTATAGAAGGTAAAGTAAAAACCCAAACCAGTCTGTGCATCAAAATACGGTATTCCACCCAGCCCTAAGGCAGGGCTACCTACATCCTTCCTTGCAGAAAAAACACGATTTCACAAGTGGCAAATCACATTATTTCATGTGAAATTTCACATGAAAATCATGTGAAAATGGGTTCATGGAACACTTACATGTGATCACGTGTTTTCACATGTGTAGTTTCATGTTATCACATGTTGCTTTACAGGTTATTACATTAACTTCACATAAGATCACATGGGATCACATAAAATTTATGTGTCTTTTCAGTAACAGCTCACAAGACCAAGATCTGTGCATAGTGCATGTGTGCGTACTTGCGTGTATAAATGTAAGTGTGTGTGTGTGTGTGTGTGTGTTACCTCTCTACAATGCGCTCTAAGGTGAGGTTACGCAGGCAGTCAGTCAGGCCCTTCTCTCCCAGCTCTACCTCTCTCCCACAGGGCGGGCACGGAAACAACATCGCGGGGGGCGGTTCCTTACGCCGTCGCCCCGGTGACGGATACGTCCCAAATCCTGGACAAAGGGTGACAGAGGGGGAGAAGTCAGTCAATGGGATGAGGGGAGAGGGATGGGTAATGGAGGAAATAGAGAGAAAGAGAGAATGACTTGTGTATTCCCAACGCATCCCCAGTCTAGTCCTATTGATCGTCACTTGACATTGAATCTAAAAGACACATACACGCACACATATACACACTCTCTCTCACGTGCAAACACACATTTACACAAACACACACACATTACCTGAACGTAGCACGCGGTCGATGGGTCGATGGTCGGCCTTGCTGGGCATGGGCCTGCGTGCCTGGCGGGGAGAGCGGGTGTTGGGGGTGGAGGCAGGAGAGTTGGGCTCGGGTGGCAGCTCCGGAGGAGGGTAGCCATTTTGAACCAGGACCTCTGAGGCACACATCAGGCAGACGCTGTGCTGACATGGCAGGACCACGGGCTGCTTGACGATCTCCTTACACACTGGGCAATGCAGCTCGCACTCCATGCTCTTCACGTTAGACTGGGGAGGAGGGAGAGGTGGAGAGGCAATGAATCACACAGGTAGGGGTCCTGTGTGGCTCGGTTGGTAGCACATGGTGCTTGCAATGCAAGGGTTGTGGGTTTGATTCCCATGGGGGACCAGTACAAAAAACTATGAAAATATGTGCACTCGCTACTGTAAGTCACCGGTCACTTTGATATTCATGGGTCACTTTTACTTTGATATTCATGGGAATGTTAGGGTTAGGGTTAGGAGCTAGGGTTAGGTTTAGGGTTAAAAACTTCTTAGGGCTAGGCCCCTTTTTTTCTCCACTTCCTGTCTGATTGACGTGCCCAAAGTAAACTGCCTGTTGCTCAGGCCCTGAAGCCAGGATATGCATATAATTGGTACCATTGGAAAGAAAACACTTTGAAGTTTGTAGAAATGTTAAAATAATGTAGGAGAATATAACACAATAGATAAGGTAGGAGAAAATCCAAACAAAAAACAACCGGAACTGTTTTTGAGAGAGAGACCATCCTCAAGTATAAGGTCATTTTGGAAATAAGCCAAATTTAGCCAAGCCAATTCCTATGGCTTCCACAGGGTGTCAGCAGTCTATGTTCAAGGTTTCAGGCTTGTAACTTCATAAACGAATAAGAAATGTCAGTTTTAGTACAGGAACACAGTCTTGGAAATTCGTGTTAGCGAGCGCCATGAAGAAAGGACGCACCTGCTAAAATCGGTTTCCTATTGAACATACTTCTTTCCGTAAGAAACATTATAGTTTGATTACATTTTAGGGTATCTGAGGCGTGAATAGAAACGTATTTTGACTTGTTGAAAAAAAAATTATGGGTAGATTTTCAGATTCCTTTATCTGCATGTTGAACGAGTGGATTATTCAAATCAATGGCGCCGACTAAACTGACTTTTTGGGATATAAAGAAGGATTTCATCTCACGAAACGACACTACATGTTATAGCTGGGACCCTTTGGATGACAAATCAGAGGAAGATTTTCAAAAAGTAAGTGAATATTTGATCGCTATTTGTGAATTTATAAAACCTGTGCCGGTGGAAAAATATTTTGATATGGAGCGCCGTCCTCAAACAATAGCATGGCATGTTTTCGCTGTAATAGCTACTGCAGTTAGATTAACAAGAATATCCATAATTTGTATGATTATTTATTTGAATTGAGTGCCCTCCAGTTTCACCAGAAGTTGTCCCGCACTCGCTAAAACAGATCATAATGAGTAAGATTACATGGACAGGGGGGACCTGATCCTAGATCAGCATTCCTACTCTAAGTGAAATTAATTAATTAATTAATAAAATCACCATGTTAACTGTAGCAGAATCAGTAGCCTAACTGTTGCAGGATGCATCAGGGTAGCCTAGTGGTTAGAGCATTGGACTAGTAACCGGAAGGTTGCAAGTTCAAATCCCTGAGCTGACAAGGTACAAATCTGTCGTTCTTTTGTTTTTTGTTACGTTACAGCCTTATTCTAAAATTGAATACATCATTTTTCCCCCTCATCAATCTACACACAATACCCCATAATGACAAAGCAAAACAGGTTTTTAGACATTTTGTCATATTTATTAAAAATAAAAACTTATTACAAATATTACATTTACATAAGTATTCAGATTCTTTATCAGTACTTTGTTTAAAGCACCTTTCGTAACGATTACAGACTCAAGTCTTCTGGGGTATGACGCTACAAGCTTGGCACACCTGCATTTGGGCAGTTTCACCCATTCTTCTCTGCAGATCCTCTCAAGCTCTGTCAGGCTGGATGGGGAGCGTTGCTGCACAGCTATTTTCAGGTCTCTCCAGAAATGTTAGATTGGGTTCAAGCCTGGGCTCTGACTGGGCCACTCAAGGACACTAAGAGACTTGTTCCGAATCCACTCACGTGTTGTCTTGGCTGTGTGCTTAGGGTCGTTGTCCTGTTGGAAGGTGAACCTACGCCCCAGTCTGAGGTCATGAGTGCTCTGGAGCAGGTTTCATCAAGGATCTCTCTATACTTTGTTCTGTTCATCTTTCCCTCGAACCTGACTAGTCTTCCTGTCAT
The DNA here is from genome assembly GCF_045791955.1 of Oncorhynchus clarkii lewisi. Lineage (NCBI taxonomy): Eukaryota > Metazoa > Chordata > Actinopteri > Salmoniformes > Salmonidae > Oncorhynchus > Oncorhynchus clarkii. Next base: position 30,284,155 of record NC_092164.1, read on the forward strand.
TGAAAAACATCCCCACAGCATGATGCTGCCATCACCATGCTTCACTGTAGGGATGGTCCCAGTTTCCTCCAGACGTGACGCTTGGCATTCAGGCCAAATAGTCCATTCTTGGTTTCATCAGACCAAAAAATCTTGTTTCTCATGGTCTGAGAGTCCTTTAGGTGCCTCTGGCAAACTCCAAGCGGGCTGTCATGTGGCTTTTACTGAGGAGTGGCTTCTGTCTGGCCACTCTACCATAAAGGCCTGATTAGTGGTGTGCTGCAGAGATTTTTGTCCTTCTAGGAGTTTCTCCCATCTCCACAGAGGAACTCTGGAGCTCTGCCAGAGTGACCATCGGGTTCTTGGTCACCTCTCTGACCAAGGCCCTTCTCCCCTAATTTATCAGTTTGGCCAGGTGGCCAGCTATAGGAAGAGTCTTGGTGTTTCCAAACTTCTTCCATTTAAGAATGATGGTGGCCACTGTGTTCTTGGGGACCTTCAATGCTGCAGACATTTTTTGGTACTATTCCCCAGATCTGTGCCTGTCTCTGAGCTCTACGGACAATTCCTTCAACCTCATGGCTTGGTTTTTGCTCTGACATGCACTGTCAACTGTGGGACCTTATATAGACAGGTGTGTGCCTTTCCAAATCATGTCCAATCAATTGAATTTACCACAGGTGGACTCCAATCAAGTTTCAGAAACATCAAGGATGATCAATGGAAACAGGATGCACCTGAACTCAATTTCGAGTCTTATACCAAAGGGTCTGAATACTTATGTAACTAGGGTATTGCTGTTTGTTTTTAATATATTTGCAAAAAATTCTAAAAACCTGTTGTCTCTTTGTCATTATAGGGTATTGTGTGTAGATTGATGAGGAAAAACATGTTTATTTAATCTATTTTAGAAAAGGCCTGTAACGTAACAAAATGTGGAAAAAGTCAAGGGGTCTGAATACATTCCAAATGCACTGTAAGTGGTCTATTTTCAAAACTCTAAGTACAAAACTCTAAACTGATAACACTTGTAATGGCCCCTATCTTTTTAAATAACTTTTGATTGTGCATTCATTGGGGTTGCACATATCTTTCACACCCGAGTCATTCATGCAAAATCACCAATGCATCAGATAATGACAGGTTCGCCACTTAGTTATTTAAACTACTATTTAATCCAACAGCAAAACAATACAATATACACATTGTGAGCATGTTGGGAAATAGGTCAGTCATATGTTTTCATTATCCTTATACAGTACAAACGTAGGACAAATCATCAGAAATATGGTGTATAATTTAAAAAAAATAATAATAATAACATGTTTTATTGTCACATGTACTATGGTGTTGTATGTCATTTCTGCCCCTTGCAACATTTTACATGATCACCTTTTCTATGTGTTTCTATGCAGTATCTCCTATCTCTCTGCTCAACAAAATGAATCAGCTTACAGTGAGCGTATCAATGAAATTCAGATAATGAGTGGAATATATGGTTATATACAACCCAGCTATTTCAGCAGTGCATTGTAATTCCAAATGGTAGCACATAAGAGTAACTCTTTCCACATTGCCCTATTGAAACACACTGGCTTCTGGAGAATGATCACATCCATATACAGTATGATTTAGTTTTCCCTTCCAACTTAAATTGATGTCAAATTGATACATTTATGAGGTAAAAATATATATATTTACAGTTATCAAACTATATATGTTAACTAGGCACTACATCAGTTTAGTTCAGTAATTAAGTTATGAGCAGTTTGATTAATCGTAGTGTTAACAAATGATAAGAATATCATATCAAATGTAGGCTTAAAGTGAATGTTGCATTTTGAAAAGCAGATCATTTAAATTGAAAATGCATCCAAATTGAGTGATTCGAGTGATTTGTTGCAGTGAACAAGTGACTGTGAATTCGTTTGTTGTACTTGGTCAATAAAAAATATTGATTCGAGTTTTGAAACATGATCTGTTTAGATTTTTGTGCTTTTGTGAAAATGCACCAAAAGTTATATTTTTAATATAATGTATATGAAGCCAAGCCCTTCACACGCACACATCACATCACATCACAAAACACGCAGATCTGAAGGTCAAAGAAAGATCATTTATAATTTACCAGCACGATATGGTTTGAGTCACACTGTCTCTATGTCATTCACCAATGTCAACTCCGTCCTGTTCTTTCTTGTTCTACTCGAGCAATATGCTAGCCAGGTTATGCTACACTGGCTACAATCCACTGACGTCCACAAATGATTTGTCCACATAGGACCTGCATTCCATGTTAAAAGCCCAAATTGCTTCGCAATGCAATATCTGTCACCGGCTTGGTTTCCAGAACACGCGTTGTGATACAGCGCAATTCTTACCTTCAGCTGGAATCTAGGCGCCATGATAGGATTGTTTCTTCCACTGTAATCGGAGCGGTGCTCTCGGAGAGGTGACACTAGAAACTGAAAGCGGGGGAATTTCTGCCCAACTACAAGGAGGTGTGACATGGGAGATTTGTGAGATGTTAATTATTTTAAAGACTACCTTTTAATTCCTGTTGATATAGTGCTTAAAAATAGTGATTGTCAGTCTTTCATTGTTTTCATTGAAAACTACAATAGCCTATGCGCTGTGCGATTTTCGGTACCCTCGTTTTTATTTGATCTCCCCCTATGCAGCACAAGACCGCACCGCGTGCCTGCATCCCGTCTCCATGGTAACACGCATCCCTGGTACCTGCACATCCTACAAGCTCGCACAAAACGTGTGGCATTTTATTTGCACGGCTTCTTTGTTTGTTTCCAGCGTGTCAAGTGTTGCATTCGAATAAGCATAGTGTCTACATCTTTAACGCATGTTTGTTGTCCACAAAAAAATCACCAGGTCATTAGAGCGCACCTTATAGTTCTAAAAGAAAATGTGCACCAAAATGGGTAACGCCTATAATAGGCCTATGAGTGATTCAATACATTTGGTAGGCTTCCACATATTTACAGGTGAATTGAATGGGAAAGTATGGTAAAGGCTACAGTGTTATTTAAAACATAAATAGGCCTTTCTGTTTCCTTTTGGTCTAGGTTGAAGACTATTAGCCAACATAACGAATTCATGACCAGGTAGATGAATGGGGTGGAATAGGAATATATATATATTCGTATGCTATAGATAGGTCTACATCACTTTTTTTTATATATTAATGTGTGACAATGAGCCCTGTTAAATTTAGGAAATTATTATGAAATAAGAGTGGTCGGACAGGTGCAAATTGGGGCGAATCAGAGTAGTAATTAGGTTACTGTCTGCATCATTAACCTATAAAATGTCCCAGGCTATTAGGAGACTACAACGGGGAAACAACAAAACATGTAAGCACAAACAATACACTGACACAACCACACACAGGCTAGTCATACTAATACGAACCAGAGCGTCCATCATTGAAGAAGTGAGCGTTCAATCCGACTGTGCCTCCTTCGGTGAATTACACATGATACCGCTACCGTTATCATAACAATAACAACAGGTGCCATGAAGGCGAAAATTGCAAAATAGATATTCATAAATCCTGATTCACCATTTCCACAATAAGATTATTGGAACTGGGCGCAGGCGCGTGAGGCTACAACCCATAAAAACGTTAACAATAGAAAAATGGTCGTTTATTTAAACGAAACAAATGTAAACGGTCATGAAAATGCACACACCATCCCAAATGCTGCCAGATTATTCGCTTGGTAAACTACTCCCAGCCCAGACATTTCTCAGCCTTCCTTTATCGAATCGCATCAACCTCGGATATTCTGCCACGATTCTGGGGTTTCTGTCTCTGCTATGCACTGTAATAAAGGGGCGGGTGAAAAGGACTACAGTAGTCGGAGCATGCGTAATAAACCCTGTTACCAAAAAGTGACCACCCCAAAAAATGTGAAAATTAATGAAAAGGCCTACTTTACATAAAACATTATACTGCTTTATAAACATAATACAAAAGAACACTAGTGTCTAAAGCAATATTGAAGGCCTTTTTTGAGAACATGAGTTAGCACAGCTGGGACATCTATAGCACAGCTGGGATTCCTTTTTTTCTTCCCATTCAACCTTTTCACTCCGGACGCTTTATCTGGACATGGTTCGTCAGGACCTCCAACAGCCGAAGCTAAGTAGTAACATTAACATGATGCCTTCTAATTGCAGTCGCTGTACTCATAATATACAGGAGAACGATCGCCTTATGGCGAGGATAGAAGTGCTGCAAGCCCTGCTTCAGACGCAATCGTTAGGCAAGGGTAATTTAAGTGTAGGAAAGGATGAAACAGCGTCTGTGCCACCAGTAAGTACAGATAGCAGTATAAATCCCCTCGCACAGTCCCCACAGACGGACAACTTTGTCATGGCTTCTGGAGGGAAATGCTGTAGGAATGCTCAACTGCTGTAAATCAGCTAGAACGATGTGTCGGCATTGAGTAATTGCCTCTGGCCCCCTCCCAGTTGGGGTGAGTGATGAGCTCTACAGCAGAGTCTCACATCTCAATCGCTGGTTGAAAACTGTTTTCTGTCCCTCCCAAAATATAGGATTTTTTTTAGACAATTGTCCCTCTTTCTGGGACTCACCCACAAACAGGACCAAGCCTGACCTGTTGAGGAGTGACATACTCCATCCTAGCTGGAGGGGTGCTCTCATCTTATCTACCAACATAGACAGGGATCTAACTCCTCTAGCTCCACAATGAAATACGGTGCAGGCCAGGCAGCCAGCTTAGTGGAGTCTGCCACTAGCACAGTCAGTGTAGTCAGCTCAGCTATCCCCATTGAGATGGTGTCTGTGTCTTGACCTAGGTTGGGCAAAACAAAACATGGCGGTGTTCGCCTTAGCAATCTCACTGGAATAAAGAGCTCCTCCATTCTTGACATTATTGAAAGAGATTGTGATATCTCACATCTCAAAATAGGGCTACTTAATGTTAGATCCCTCACTTCAAAGGCAGTTATAATCAATGAACTAATCAAGGATCATAATCTTGATGTCATTGGCCTGACTGAAACATGGCTTAAGCCTGATGAAATTACTGTGTTAAATGAGGCCTCACCTCCTGGTTACACTAGTGACCATATCCCCTGTGCATCCCGCAAAGGCGGAGGTGTTGCTAACATTTACGATAGCAAGTGTCAATTTACAAAAAAATATATGTTTTCGTCTTTTGAGCTTCTAGTCATGAAATCTATACAGCCTACTCAATCACTTATTATAGCTACTGTTTACAGGCCTCCTGGGCCATATACAGCCTTCCTCACTGAGTTCCCTGAATTCCTATCGGACCTTGTAGTCATAGCAGATAATATTCTAATTTTTGGTGATTTTAATATTCACATGGAAAAGTCCACAGACTCACTCCAAAAGGCTTTCGGAGCCATCATCGACTCTGTGGGTTTTGTCCAACATGTCTCTGGACCTACTCACTGCCACAGTCATACTCTAGACCTAGTTTTGTCCCATGGAATAAATGTTGTGGATCTTAACGTTTTGTTCCTCATATTCCTGGACTATCGGACCACCATTTTATTATGTTTGCAATCGCAACAAATAATCTGCTCAGACCCCAACCAAGGAGCATCAAAAATCGTGCTATAAATTCTCAGACAACCCAAAGATTCCTTGATGCCCTTCCAGACTCCTCCCTCTGCCTACCTAGAGGAAAAAAATCAGTTAACTGTCACGTTCTGACCTCTATTTCCTTTGTTTTGCATTTATTTAGTATGGTCAGGGCGTGAGTTGGGTGGGCAGTCTATGTTTGTTTTTCTATGTTTTGGGGCAGTTCTATGTTTTCGGCCTAGTATGGTTCTCAATCAGAGGCAGGTGTCATTAGTTGTCTCTGATTGAGAATCATACTTAGGTAGCCTGGGTTTCACTGTTTGTTTGTGGGTGATTGTTCCTGTCCTTAGTGTTAGTTTGCACCAGTTTAGGCTGTTTCGGTTTTCATTACGTTTATTATTTTGCACTGTTTGTATTTAGATTCGTGTTGCTATAGTCACAATAAACATGGATCGCAATCTACACGCCGCATTTTGGTCCGACTCTCCTTCTCATATAGAAAACCGTTACAGAATCACCCACCACACTCGGACCGAGCAGCGTGTTAACAGGCAGCAGCGAAAGGAGGACGTTATGGACAGCAATGGCATGGAGTATACTACTTGGGAGGAGATCGACAGGTGGGCGGCCGACCCAGGGAGAGTGCCGGAGCCCGCCTGGGATTCGATGGAGCAGTGCGCGGAAGGTTATCAGAGAATGGAGTTGGCGAAGCAGGCACGGCGGCGCGGAAGGAAGCCCGAGAGGCAGCCCCAAAAATTTCTTGGGGGGGGGCTAACAGGGAGTATGGCTACGCCAGGTAGGAGACCTGGGCAGACTCCCTGTGCTTACCGGGGGGCTAGAGAGACCGGACAGGCACCGTGTTATGCAGTGGTGCGCACGGTGTCTCCAGTGCGGGTGCATAGCCCGGTGCGGTATATTCCAGCTCCGCGTGTCGGCCGGGCTAGATTGAGCGTCGAGCCTGATGCCATGAAGCCGGCTCTACGCAGCTGGTCCCCAGTGCTTCTCCTTGGGCCGGCTTACATGGCACCAGCCTTGCGCTCGGTGTCTCCGGTTCGCCTGCATAGCCCAGTGCGGGCTATTCCACCACGCCGCACTGGCAGGGCGACCGTGAGCATTCAACCAGGTAAGGTTGGGCAGGCTCGGTGCTCAAGAGCTCCAGTGCGCCTGCACGGTCCGGTCTTTCCAGTACCACCTCCACACCCCAGCCCTCCGGTAGCAGCTCCCCGCACAAGGCTTCCTGTGCGTGTCCTCGGCCCAGTACCACCAGTGCCAGCACCACGCATCAGGCCTACAGTGCGCCTCGCCTGTCCAGCACTGCCGGAGCCTCCCGCCTGTCCGGCGCCTCTGCCGGAGCCTCCCGCCTGTCCGGAGCCTCCCGCCTGTCCGGCGCCTCTGCCGGAGCCTCCCGCCTCTCCGGCGCTACCAGAGCCTTCCTCCTCTCCAGCGCTGCCGGAGTCTCCCGTCTGTCCGGCGCCTCTGCCGGAGCCTCCCGCCTGTCCGGCGCCGCTGCCGGAGCCTCCCGCCTGTCCGGCGCCTCTGCCGGAGCCTCCCGCCTGTCCGGCGCCTCTGCCGGAGCCTCCCGCCTGTCCGGCGCCTCTGCCGGAGCCTCCCGCCTGTCCGGCGCCGCTGCCGGAGTCTCCCGCCTGTTCGGCGCTAGGAGAGCTACTCAGCCCAGCGTTGCCGGAGCTTCCCGTCTGCCCAGCGCCATCTGAGCTTCCCGTCTGCCCAGCGCCAGCGCCGCCCGTCTGCCCAACGCCGCCAGCGCCGCCCGTCTGCCCAGCGCCGCCAGTGCCGCCCGTCTGCCCAGCGCCGCCAGTGCCGCCCGTCTGCCAGGAGCCGCCAGTGCCGCCCGTCAGCCAGGGGCCGCCAGTGCCGCCCGTCAGCCAGGGGCCGCCAGTGCCGCCAGTCAGCCAGGGGCCGCCAGTGCCGCCAGTCAACCAGGGGCCGCCAGTGCCGCCAGTCAACCAGGGGCCGCCAGTGCCGCCCGTCAGCCAGGGGCCGCCAGTGCCGCCAGTCAGCCAGGGGCCGCCAGTGCCGCCAGTCAACCAGGGGCCGCCAGTGCCGCCAGTCAGCCAGGGGCCGCCAGTCAGCCAGGGGCCGCCAGTGCCGCCAGTCAGCCAGGGGCCGCTAGAGCCCCTCCGCCCGGAGCAGCTGCCCCTCTGTCCCGAGCAGCTGCCCCTCTGTCCCGAGCTGCTGCCGCCCCTCTGTCCCGAGCTGCTGCCGCCCCTCGGTCCCGAGCAGCTGCCGCCCCTCTGTCCCGAGCTGCTGCCGCCCCTCTGTCCCGAGCAGCTGCCGCCCCTCTGTCCCGAGCAGCTGCTTCACCTCTGTCCCAAGCAGCCCCTCTGTCCAGTGGGGTCATTGAGAGGGGTGGGCATGGTGAGTAAGCCACGGAGGCGGACAATAAGGCGGACTAAGACAATGGCGAAGTGGGGTCCGCATCCCGCGCCAGAGCCGCCACCGCGGACAGACGCCCACCCAGACCCTCCCCTATAGGTCAAGGTTTTGCGGCCGGAGTCCGCACCTTTGGGGGGGGGTACTGTCACGTTCTGACCTCTATTTCCTTTGTTTTGCATTTATTTAGTATGGTCAGGGCGTGAGTTGGGTGGGCAGTCTATGTTTGTTTTTCTATGTTTTGGGGCAGTTCTATGTTTTCGGCCTAGTATGGTTCTCAATCAGAGGCAGGTGTCATTAGTTGTCTCTGATTGAGAATCATACTTAGGTAGCCTGGGTTTCACTGTTTGTTTGTGGGTGATTGTTCCTGTCCTTAGTGTTAGTTTGCACCAGTTTAGGCTGTTTCGGTTTTCATTACGTTTATTATTTTGCACTGTTTGTATTTAGATTCGTGTTGCTATAGTCACAATAAACATGGATCGCAATCTACACGCCGCATTTTGGTACGACTCTCCTTCTCATATAGAAAACCGTTACATTAACCACCTAACTGAGGAACTCAATTTAACCTTGCGCAATACCCTAGATGCAGTTGCACCCCTAAAAACTTTAAACATTTGTCATAAGAAACTAGCTCCCTGGTACACAGAAAATACCCGAGCTCTGAAGTAAGCTTCCAGAAAATTGGAACGTAAATGGCGCTACACCAAACTGGAAGTCTTCCGACTAGCTTGGAAAGACAGTACCGTGCAGTACCGAAGAGCCCTTACTGCTGCTCGATCATCCTATTTTTCCAACTTAATTGAGGAAAAGAAGAACAATCCTGTCACGACTGCTGCCGAAGTCGTTGCCTCTCCTTGTTCGGGCGGTGCTCGGCGTTCGACGTCACCGGTCTTCTAGCCATCATTGATCCTTTTTTCATTTTCCATTGGTTTTGTCTTGTCTTCCCATACACCTGTTTTCAATCCCATTCATTACCTGTTGTGTATTTAACCCTCTGTTTCCCCTCATGTCTTTGTCAGAGATTGTTTTATTGTCAGTGTAGTGTGATTGTTGTATAGGTGTGCGTCGGGTCCTTGTACCCATGTTTATGTACATTTAGTGTTATGGAGCATACTCCGTGGACTTTATTAAAAGACTCCATTTTACACTCAATTTGACTCTCCTGCGCCTGACTTCCCTGCCACCTATTACATCTATGCATGACAGAATCTCTGACCAATATATGAAGTCAGCAGGAGAGGACACTATGCCCATGGAGCTGGAGGAACGCGTTCAGGAACAAGCTAGGGAGCTTGACGTTATCAGCTCCGTCATGGATCACATTGCCATGAAAATGGATCGCTGGGAGAGACAGGGAGTTTCTCCAGCGCCACCACCACCACAACCGGAATCTCCCGTGAACAATTTTTCCTCTCCGGAATCGAGGATCCATTTATCCCTACCTACGGGATACAACGGAGATACTGCCGGCTGCCAGGGTTTCCTCCTTAAACTGAACTTGTATCTAGCCACGGCCTCCCCAGTACCATCTGACCGTGAGAAGAGTTACGCCCTCGTCTCATGCCTCACCGGGAAAGCCCTGGAATGGGCCAGCGCTGTGTGTAGTAGGGAGGATGCGGCGCTGGACCATTTTGAGGAGTTCACCCGCCAATTCCGGATAGTATTCGATCACCCACCTGAAGGCAAAGCAGCGGGTGAGCTTCTCTATCATCTGAGGCAGGAGACGAGGAGTGCACAGGATTTTGCTTTGGAGTTTAGGACCTTGGCTGCCGGCGCTGGATGGAGCGACAGGGCCCTGATCGACCATTACCGTTGTAGTCTACGCGAGGACGTCCGTCGGGAGCTGGCCTGTAGAGACACCACCCTCACCTTCGACCAGCTGGTGGACATGTCCATCAGGCTGGACAACATGCTGGCTACTCGTGGACGTCTAGATCGGGGTCTGGTTGTTCCATCCTCCCGCACCCTCTCTCCCGAACCTATGGAATTGGGAGGGATGGTGCGCAGGGAGACCGGAGGGGGTTCCCGCTCGAGCACCATTCAAGGTCGCAGAGAGCACACTGCTGGTCGGTGCCGGGTTGGTTCCTCTGGGAATAGAGAGGGCAGGCAGGGCATTCTGGCGTCACCCCAGGTGAGTAGGCACCATTCTCATCCAGAGCCCTCTGCTGCACTAATGTTTGTCTCTGTCTCTTTTCCTGACTTTTCACTGCATTCCCAGTATAAGGCGCTAGTAGATTCGGGTGAGGCTGGGAATTTCATTAATAAAAGTCTAGCTCATAGTTTAGGGATCCCTATTGTTCCTGTGGATATGCCTTTCCCTATTCATGCCTTAGATAGTCGACCATTAGGGTCAGGGTTTATCAGGGAGGTAACCGCACCTTTGTGTATGATAACGCAGGAGGGTCACAAGGAGAAGATTAGTCTTTTCCTTATTGATTCTCCTGCGTATTCTGTGGTGCTAGGCCTACCCTGGTTAGTTTGTCATAACCCCACTGTTTCTTGGCCACAGAGGGCTCTCACAGGGTGGTCGCGAGAATGCTCAGGTAGGTGTTTAGGGGTTTCCGTTGGTGCTACTACGGTGGAAAGTCCAGACCAGGTCTCCACCGTGCGCATTCCCCCCGAATATGCCGATTTGGCTCTCGCCTTCTGTAAAAAGAAGGCGACTCAATTACCACCCCATCGACTGGGGGATTGTGCGATAGATCTCCTGGTAGACGCTGCATATCCCAAGAGTCACGTGTATCCCCTGTCGCAAGCGGAGACGGAGGCTATGGAGACATATATCTCTGAATCCCTGCATCAGGGGTTCATTCAGCCATCCATTTCACCCGTCTCTTCGAGTTTATTTTTTGTGAAAAAAAAGGATGGCGGTTTACGCCCGTGCGTTGATTATCGAGGTCTTAATAAAATCACAGTGAAATATAGTTACCCGCTACCTCTGATCAATACGATTATTGAGTTAATGCACGGGGCACGTTTTTTCACAAAATTGGATCTCAGGAGTGCGTACAATCTGGTGCGTATTAAGAAGGGTGATGAGTGGAAGACGGCATTTAGCACCACCTCAGGTCATTATGAGTACCTGGTCATGCCATATGGGTTGATGAATGCTCCATCAGTTTTCCAATCATTTGTAGATGAGATCTTCAGGGACCTGCACGGGCAGGGTGTAGTGGTGTATATCGATGATATTCTGATATACTCTGCTACACGCGCCGAGCATGTGTCCCTGGTGCGCAGGGTGCTTGGTCGCCTGTTGGAGCATGATCTATATGTCAAGTCTGAGAAATGCTTGTTTTTCCAACAATCCATCTCCTTCCTAGGGCATCGGATTTCCACTTCAGGAGTGGAGATGGAGAGCGACCGCATTACAGCCGTGCGTAATTGGCCGACTCCAACCACGGTAAAGGAGTTGCAGCGTTTTTTGGGGTTTTCCAATTACTACCGGAGGTTTATCCGGGGTTTTGGTCAGGTGGCAGCTCCCATTACCTCACTGCTAAAGGGGGGCCCGGTGCGCTTGCAGTGGTCGGCTGAGGCGAACAGGGCTTTTGAGCACCTGAAGACTCTGTTTACTTCTGCGCCTGTGCTGGCTCATCCGGATCCCTCTTTGCCATTCATAGTGGAGGTGGACGCATCCGAAGCTGGGATAGGAGCAGTGCTCTCTCAGCGTTCGGGTACGCCACTGAAGCTTCGCCCCTGTGCTTTCTTTTCTAAGAGGCTCAGCCCGGCGGAGCGAAACTATGATGTGGGGAACCGGGAGCTGTTAGCTGTTGTAGAAGCTTTGAAGGTGTGGAGGCATTGGCTTGAGGGGGCTAAACACCCTTTTCTCATCTGGACTGACCACCGCAATCTGGAGTATATCCGGCAGGCAAAGAGATTGAATCCTCGCCAGGCAAGGTGGGCCATGTTTTTCACTCGTTTTGTGTTTACTCTTTCTTACAGACCAGGCTCCCAGAACGTTAAGGCAGACGCATTGTCTCGGCTGTATGACACAGAGGAGCGGTCCATGGATCCCACTCCCATACTCCCAGCTTCGTGTTTGGTGGCGCCAGTAGTGTGGGAGCTGGACGCGGACATTGAGCGGGCGTCACGTGCAGAGCCTTCTCCCCCTGAGTGTCCAGCTGGTCGTCTGTACGTTCCGTCTGCTGTACGCGACCGATTGATATATTGGGCTCACACGTCACCCTCCTCTGGTCATCCTGGGATAGGTCGGACGATGCGCTGTCTTGACGGGAGATACTGGTGGCCCACTTTAGCTAAGGACGTGAGGATTTATGTTTCTTCCTGCTCGGTGTGCGCCCAGTGCAAGGCTCCTAGACACCTGCCCAGAGGTAAGCTACAACCTCTACCCGTTCCTCAACGGCCGTGGTCACACCTGTCGGTGGATTTTTTGACCGATCTTCCACCTTCACAGGGTTACACCACGATCCTGGTCGTTGTGGATCGGTTTTCTAAGTCCTGTCGTCTCCTCCCTTTGCCCGGTCTCCCTACGGCCTTACAAACTGCAGAGGCCCTGTTTACACACGTTTTCCGGCACTATGGGGTGCCTGAGGATATAGTGTCTGATCGGGGTCCCCAGTTCACATCAAGGGTCTGGAAGGCGTTCATGGAGCGTCTGGGGATCTCGGTTAGTCTTACCTCAGGTTTTCACCCCGAGAGTAATGGGCAGGTGGAGAGAGTTAACCAGGATGTGGGTAGGTTTCTGCGGTCTTATTGCCAGGATCGGCCGGGGGAGTGGGCGAAGTTCGTGCCCTGGGCAGAGATGGCTCAGAACTCGCTACGTCACTCCTCCACTAACCTTACTCCCTTTCAATGTGTATTAGGGTATCAGCCGGTTCTGGCTCCTTGGCATCAGAGCCAGACCGAGGCCCCTGCGGTGGACAATTGGTTTCGGCACGCTGAGCAGACCTGGGAGGCAGCCCACGTCCACCTTCAGCGTGCCATAAGGCGCCAGAAAATTGGCGCAGACCGTCGCCGCAGTGAGGCCCCAGTGTTCGCACCAGGGGACAGGGTCTGGCTCTCGACCCGAAACCTGCCCCTTCGCCTTCTCTGCCGGAAGCTGGGTCCGCGGTTTGTGGGGCCGTTTAAAGTCCTGAGGAGAGTGAACGAGGTATGTTATAGGTTACAACTACCCACTCATTACCGTATTAACCCCTCGTTCCATGTGTCTCTCCTCAGGCCGATGGTGGCTGGCCCGCTCCAGGAGGCTGAAGTGCGTAATGTTCCTCCGCCTCCTCTAGACATCGAGGGGGTTCCGGCGTACTCTGTTCGATCCATTTTGGATTCGAGACGTCGGGCGAGGGGCCTTCAGTACCTCGTGGACTGGGAGGGGTACGGGCCGGAGGAGAGATGCTGGGTTCCGGTGGAGGACGTGTTAGATCCTTCCATGTTATCAGAATTCCACCGTCTCCATCCGGATCGCCCTGCACCTCGCCTTCCGGGTCGTCCCCGAGGCCGGTGTCGACGCGCAGCTGGAGCCGCGCGTCAGGGGGGGGGGTACTGTCACGACTGCTGCCGAAGTCGTTGCCTCTCCTTGTTCGGGCGGTGCTCGGCGTTCGACGTCACCGGTCTTCTAGCCATCATTGATCCTTTTTTCATTTTCCATTGGTTTTGTCTTGTCTTCCCATACACCTGTTTTCAATCCCATTCATTACCTGTTGTGTATTTAACCCTCTGTTTCCCCTCATGTCTTTGTCAGAGATTGTTTTATTGTCAGTGTAGTGTGATTGTTGTATAGGTGTGCGTCGGGTCCTTGTACCCATGTTTATGTACATTTAGTGTTATGGAGCATACTCCGTGGACTTTATTAAAAGACTCCATTTTACACTCAATTTGACTCTCCTGCGCCTGACTTCCCTGCCACCTATTACATCTATGCATGACAAATCCGAAATGTCTTTTTGATACTGTCGCAAAGCTAACTAAAAAGCAGCACTCCCCAAGAGAGGATGGCTTTCACTTCAGCAGCAATAAATTCATGAGCTTCTTTGAAGAAAAGATCATGATCATTAGAAAGCAAATTACGGACTCCTCTTTAAATCTGCGTATTCCTCCAAAGCTCAGTTGTCCTGAGTCTGCACAACTCTGCCAGGACCTAGGATCAAGAGAGACGCTCAAGTGTTTTAGTACTATATCTCTTGACACAATGATGAAAATAATCATGGCCTCTAAACCTTCAAGCTGCATACTGGACCCTATTCCAACTAAACTACTGAAAGAACTGCTTCCTGTGCTTGGACCTCCTATGTTGAACATAATAAAAGTCTCTCTATCCACCGGATGTGTACCAAACTCACTAAAAGTGTCAGTAATAAAGCCTCTCTTGAAAAAACCAAACCTTGACCCAGTAAATATAAAAAAACTATCGGCCTATATCGAATCTCCCATTCCTCTCAAAGATTTTAGAAAAAGCTGTTGCGCAGCAACTCACTGCCTCCTGAAGACAAACAGTGTATACAAAATGCTTCAGTCTGGTTTTAGACCCCATCATAGCACTGAGACTGCACTTATGAAGGTGGCAAATTACCTTTTAATGGCGTCAGACCGAGGCTCTGCATCTGTCCTCGTGCTCCAAGACCTTAGAGCTGCTTTTGATACCATCAATCACCACATTATTTTGGAGAGATTAGAAACCCAAATTGCTCTACATGGACAAGTTCTGGCCTGGTTTAGATCTTATCTGTCAGAAATATATCAGTTTGTCTCTGTGGATGGTTTGTCCTCTGACAAATCAACTGTAAATTTCGGTGTTCCTCAAGGTTCCGTTTTAGGACCACTATTGTTTTCACTATATATTTTACCTCTTGCGGATGTCATTCGAAAACATGTTCACTTTCACTGCTATAGGGATGACACACAGCTGTACATTTCAATGTAACATGGTGAAGCCCCAAAATTGCCCTCGCTAGAAGCCTGTGTTTCAGACATAAGGAAGTGGATGGCTGCAAACTTTCTACTTTTAAACTCGGACAAAACAGAAATGCTTGTTCTAGATCCCAAGAAACAAAGAGATCTTCTGTTGAATCTGACAATTAATCTTGATGGTTGTACAGTCGTTTCAAATAAAAATGTGAAGGACCTCGGCGTTACTCTGGACCCTGATCTCTCTTTTGACGAACATATCAAGACTGTTTCAGGAACAGCGTTTTTCCATCTACGTAACATTGCAAAAAATCTGAAACTTTCTGTCCAAAAATGATGAAGAAAAATTAATCCATGCTTTTGTTACTTCTAGGTTAGACTACTGCAATGCTCTACTTTCCGGCTACCCGGATAAAGCACTAAATAAACTTCAGTTAGTCTAAATACGGCTGATAGAATCCTGACTAGAACCAAAAAAGTTGATCATATTACTCCAGTGCTAGCCTTCCTACACTGGCTTCCTGTTAAGGCAAGGGCTGATTTCAAGGTTTTACTGCTAACCTACAAAGCATTGGCACAAAGGCTTGCTCCTACCTATCTTTCCGATTTGGTCCTGCCGTACATACCTACACGTATGCTACAGTCACAAGACGCAGGCCTCCTAATTGTCCCTAGAATTTCTAAGCAAGCAGCTGGAGGCAGGGCTTTCTCCTAGAGCTTCATTTTTATGGAATGGTCTGCCTACCCATGTGAGAGACGCAGACTCGGTCTCAACCTTTAAGTCTTTACTGAAGACTCATCTCTTCAGTGGGTCATATGACTGAGTGTAGTCTGGCCCAGGAGTGTGAAGGTGAACGGAAAGGCTCTGGAGCAACGAACCACCCTTGCTGTCTCTGCCTGGCCGGTTCCCCTCTCTCCACTGGGATTCTCTGCCTCTAACCCTATTACAGGGGCTGAGTCACTGGCATACTGGTGCTCTTCCATCCCGTCCCTAGGAGGGGTGCGTCACTTGAGTGGGTTGAGTCACTGACGTGATCTTCCTGTCTGGGTTGGCGCTCCCCTTGGATGGGCCGTGGCGGAGATCTTTGTGGGCTATACTCGACCTTGTCTCAGGATGGCAAGTTGGTGGTTGAAGATATCCTAGTGGTGTGGGGGCTGTGCTTTGGCAAAGTGGGTGGGGTTATAGCCTGCCTGTTTGGCCCTGTCCGGGGGTATCATTGGATGGGGCCACAGTGTCTCCTGACCTCTCCTGTCTCAGCCTCCAGTATTTATGCTGCAGTAGTTTATGTGTCGGGGGGCTAGGGTCAGTTTGTTATATCTGGAGTACTTCTAATGTCTTATCCGGTGTCCTGTGTGAATTTAAGTATGCTCTCTCTAATTCTCTCTTTCTCTCTCTCTCTCAGAGGAGAACCTGAACTCTAGGACCATGCCTCAGGACTACCTGGCATGAGGACTCCTTGCTGTCCCCAGTCCACCTGTCCGTGCTGCTGCTCCAGTTTCTACTGTTCTGCCTGCGGCTATGGAACCCTGACCTGTTCACCGGACGTGCTACCTGTCCCAGACCTGCTGTTTTCAACTCTCTAGAGATAGCAGGAGCGGTACAGATACTCTTAATGATCGGCTATGAAAAACCAACTGACATTTACTCCTGAGGTGCTGACTTGCTGCACCCTCGACAACTACTGTGATTATTATTATTTGACCATGCTGGTAATTTATGAACATTTGAACATCTTGGCCATGTTCTGTTATAATCTCCACCCAGCACAGCTAGAAGAGGACTGGCCACCCCTCATAGCCTGGTTCCTCTCTAGGTTTCTTCCTAGGTTTTGGCCTTTCTAGTGAGTTTTTCCTAGCCACCGTGCTTCTACACCTGCATTGCTTGCTGTTTGGGATTTTAGGCTGGGTTTCTGTACAGCACTTTGAGATATCAGCTGATGTAAGAAGGGCTATATAAATACATTTGATTTGATTGCAAATGTTCATAAACGCATGCAAAATAAATCGCTTCACCAACGTGAATCTTTGGTTGGGTCTTTTCCCCATTTATTAGCAGTAAAGACAAAACATATCAATAATTCCAAAAAGACTGATTGAATTACTGTACATGCACAACACAGTAAATAAATAGCCTACACATCCTGTTTACTATCTCACATGCTCTGTGTAGCAGCATTCCTTAGATCTTAATAGCCTAATATATAATAATATATGTAATTTAGCAGACGCTTTTATCCAAAGCGACTTAGTCATGCATATATATATTTTACGTACGGATGGTCAATCCACTACCCTGGCATAGCAAGCGCCATGCACTACCAATTGAGCCAATTTCTGACAAGAGAATCCACCTGGGTGCATGTATTTGAGGATCAGTCTTATAATTGTTGCAGAGTTATGCAACTATTTGCATCTATGTGTGCATACGGGCATGCGCGTGGACACTGAGGAAGGCGTGTATGCAATTTACTCAATGAGATATGAGACATTATTAATGTGACATGCAGGCCTAATGCAATACACTGCAGAAAGCAGATAGAAGATACATTTTCCCTTCCAGGAAGCAGTTGCACATGCAGGCAAGGGATTCAATCAGGATGATGTACTCCTTGAAGTCCACAGCGCCATCACCGTCGTGGTCTAGCATTGTCATCAGCTCACCCACGTCAGGACCACCCTTCTGCTCATGTCAATGTAATATAGGATCACAAGGAAGACACAATACATTAGGATTTCTGTATTTTGTTGTCATTCACACTGAATTGCTGACACTTCACTCATGTCAAGAGAACATAAGCAGGGGATTAGAACACAAGGAAGACACAATACATGAATATTTCTTTACTTTGCTGTCATTAGTCCTAAATGAATGAGACTCCATGCAATAAAGAATCAGTCAATCACAATCAAACTTTATTTCAAGTGCATTTTTTATTAAAATCACAACACTTGACAATAAAAAGTAGCATTAGAATAGCATTCGCTGTCTCATGAGGGACCAGTTTCCCAAACATAGATTAAGCCTAGTCCTGGACTTTAAAGCTGGAATACTTAATTTTTTGTTTCATTTGGTATGTATTAATTTGTGGATGTCATCACTCATTTTGTATATGTTATGAATTACAATTGGTATTATATGTTACAAGTTGCAAAACATACAATATGTTACAAATTTGCAAATGTATGATATGTTACGAAATTTAGCTATGTAGCTAACTTCAGCTAGCTCACTAACGTTAGCTAGGCTAGGGGTTAAGGGTTAAGGTTGGGGTTAGGTTTAGGAGTTTAATTCTAGGGTTACGGTCAGTGTTAGGGGAAGGGTTAGCTAACATACTAAGTAGTTGAAAAGTAGCTAAAAATTTGTAAGTAGTTGAGGTGTTTCTAATTAGTTAAAATGCTAAAGTTGTCCGGGATGAGACTCAAACTCGCAACCTTTGGGTTGCTAGACAATCGCGTTATACACCCACCAAAGCACCCTCCTTTGATTTTTGCCTTAAGTAACCATCTGTCTTATGTAACCATACCAAATGTAACATATCATTCTAAATGGAGCTTATCAGTCTTACGTACAGTATAATACGAAATGCTCTGAGACCAGGTCGGCTTGATAGGACAACAGAATATGCACTGTATTTCCTTTTTTTATACCACATTGCTGTTTCCTCACTGCAGATTACATCTTTTTTTTAAAGCATGCTCAATGGACAATCTTAATTGAAAGTGCTTTTTAGTCCAGGATGATAAGCTTTAATGGGGGTCTGAGAAATTGGCCCGAGTTGTTGCATTGACTCACCCCAGTTATGTTGGGCAACTCCTCCTTGATGAGGTTAGTTAGCTCTTTCTTGCTGAGGGTCTTAGCATCTCCACTGCCAGCGTGCTTGTGGAATGCCATGATGAGGGCTCCCAGGGAGGTTTCCAGGGGTGTGGGCTGTGCCATGGTGTCTGAGACTGACGGTGATCCTGGGGGTGGAAACTATTATAAGTAGACTACTAGGCAAGCAGCTTACATTTGGAATGCCTTATGTTCTGCACAGGAATAAAGTAAGTAAGTAAAGTACATCATGTAAGTAAGCGCTTACTACATGCAGAATATCCATGACAAATTGATAACAGTTTACTCAGACCTATGCTATCACACAGGTAACTGACATTTCAACTCGTGTTTTGAATGCATGTAAATTAATGTTGCCGCTATTTCAAATATTTTTCTGAAAAAGTAGTGTGGGTCTAGTAAAGAACCAAATAATTATGAACAGTACATCTTTAGGAAAGAATCATTAACAGTCACACAGCTGTACCCTATGTAGACGAGTGTTCAAAATGACACATGCATGAAGAATAATGTGTTGTTTTCAAACGTATTTTTAAAAGGTTTATTTGATAAATTCCTGCATTCTACCCTATTGATCAATATTATATTTTACGCGGCCGATTAAACAAGGAATATCCACACTGTAAAAAAAATCATGTTATTTTTAGGTAGGGTAGACAAGGGATGGTTATAACACTTTTTGCATTTTTGTTCATTTTTCAGAGATTGTTTGAGCTACTATATTCAAAATGAGATACGAACAACTTACATCTATCTATCTGTCTGCTACAAATTAGTGTAGGTATTATCTCTCTAAATCAAACAGACACAGTGTGACTTTGTCTCAAATGCAAGGAGTGAAATATTACAATTTACCCCACCTCCCAGGACAGTGGTAACAGGGCTTAGGGTAAAATGTAACAGTTTGAAAAATTGCATAAATCATGACATGCAACAAAATATTTAAGGTATTTTTTGAGAACATGAGAACAACATTGCCATGTTTAACATTTTGTGTGGCAGAAATAATAAAATAATAATACAAATCATAAAATGTGTATTATTTTTATGCTCCATTAACTTTTTTAACAAAAACATGTGTGTGTGCATGTATGTGTGAGGGTGAGTGAATGAGTGAGTTTGAGAAAGACAGAGCGTGTGTGTGTGTGTGTTGTACATGTTCATTCAATCAGAGTCACAGTTGGGACAGTGGTATGGTAGTCTTGGGATACAGGCTTGGTGGGCCCATCATTTATATTCCTACGACTGCACCCAGACCTCCTTAGGCTTGTTACAACTAACCATGACCCTTTGCAGTCTTCAGCTAGCTTCATTTTAGCTACATATTAAAACTCTAGCATTGCTGACTTAGATAAAAAATATCTACACACACTGGTTATAAACCTGATATACGTTTGGTGAATCAAACTACAAAGCAGGTGATACCATCTGCAAAAAAGTACTTTCTTACCTCAAAATCAGATTTGTGATAATAAAATCTATCACCGGGTCTTACTTCTTCACATGAGGGTTGAGGATTAAACAGCATGTGCACAGTGAGTCGTGATTCTAATTTGTTCCTGATTAAAGATATTGAGAGTGTTACAATCAACCCATGTTACATCCATCCCCGGTCTCCCCTAACTTACTGTCAGCCAGTTACCTGTAAATTACTGGGGGGGGTGGGGGGGGGGGGATAAGTACAGTATGTTAGCCTACCATAAATTCCAAATAGGTCTAAACTTTGCTTTAACAGTACAGGTAAATGGCAGACAGTATATTACCTTAAAAACAACAATACTTATTTCCCCCCCTTTTTTTACAGTGCATGCTACGCTAAAATACACTGATGTAGACCAGCAATTTGTCCAAATAGCCTATTTCAGCGCAAATTGCTGTGCAATGCGACGTCTGTCTCTCACCAGCTTGTTTTCCAGAACAGCGCATTTCTTACCTTCACCTGGAATCTAGCCGCCATGATAGGAAGGTTTCTTCCATGGTTATCGGAGCGATGCTCCCGGAGAGGATAGAAACTGAAAGGGGGGGGGGGGGGTGTATTTCTGCCCCGCCACAAGGAGGGGTGAGGGGGAGATTTGTCTGCATGCATCATCGTTAGCCCTATAAAATGTCAGAGGCTATAACTACAACGGGAAAACAACAAAACATGTAAACACAGACAAAACACACACTGACACGACCACAGACACAGGCTACTCACGAACCAGAGCGTCCATCATTGAAGCGAGCGTTCAATCCGACTGTGCCTCCTTCGATGAATTACACATGATACCCCTACCGTTATCAAAACAATAACAACAGGTGCCATAAAGGCAAATATTGCAAAATAGATATTCATAAATCCTGGAAGATCAGTTAATTTAGCTGAAGTAGGCCTTGCCCTAATAAGGCATCTGTTTTGCGCAGTAAGGTTGGAACTGGACGCAAGCAAGTAAGGCTATAGACTACATTATAGGCCTGCAATTCATTTAGAAAAATGAAGCCAAATGGAAGAGAGAAAATTAATTTGTAACGAAATCAAATGTAGGCACAACGATCATCCGATCACAAAAATGTACAATTCCAAGTGCTGCCAGATTATGCGCTTGGGGGGATCCTCCCCGCTCAGACGTCTCCCACCCTTCCTTTACCGAATCGCATCAATTTTGGCAAATCTACCACGATTCAGGGGTTTCTGTCTCTGCTGTTGCTGGCTGGTTACACTGTAATATAATGGGGTGGGGGTAAACTGACTACATAGCCTGAGCATGTGTAGCCTAATAAACCCTGTTAAAGTGGCCTCAATTACGTTGATATTTTAGGCTACAAAATAAATGACTGCTGTTCACCGGGGAAAAAACAGTGGGTTCGCCACTGTCAAGTAGGATTGCAAATATTCATCAACGCGTGACCCCCCCCCCCCCCTCAAAAAAAAAACGCTTTACAAACGTCGTTGGGTCTTTTGTCAATTTATTAACGGCAAAGATAAAACATTTTGTAGCGATCCTCCAGTATATGAGCCATGTTACAATTCCGACCGAGTGACTTAACCCTATTAGCGCGAGGGTGTTTGCCTCTCTACCCAGGCATGCACCAGGGTGTTTGCCTTTCTCTTCCCTTCCCCGCCGTTCGGTACACTGGTATCAGAAGTGGGATTTCTATTGGAGAAGCAGTTTATGCCAAACTTCATACTGTCGCCTACTATATTTGTTTAAGTCGTTTTTCTACTTACCAAGAGTCAGACGAACGCAGGTATAGACCTACAATTTGAATGTCTCTGCATGCAGTTTGGAGATTATTGAAGTTAGCATATCCAGCCAACCCGTTATTTTAGCACAATTGCTGGAAGTCGCTAGCTCCTCCCAAAAGCAGGGGAACAGACATTCTAACTACTCCAAACATGGGTGATTAGACATTTATAGTCTTATAAAGCTATACATAGTCATTCATATTTTATACATTCGTCAATTTCACTGATTATTCATGAAACGAGAGTCTATCCACTTCCCCATTATTTCCCGTTGTCCCCATAGAGAAGTAGGCATAGAGAGTTCGCAACGGTGTGTTTCAATGGCGCTGCCTGTGCGCTCACAGACGCCATACTGGGACAGGACAGATAGCCTACCATGCTTTTGCTGATTTTGACAGAATTTCAGAAAGACACACTAGTTAGGCTATACTTTTATAGGAAACAGTTTCATTAATTTACTAGCATAACCAATGCAACCATGTTAATACAATTTGATCTCAACTATCCTTATAGTACAAGGAAATGGTGTCACCGGATAATATTATTATTACATATTAATTAGCCTACTGGTACATATGTTATTGACACAAACGTTTATTCCTTATAAATTCCTCATTCTACAAAAAAAAAAAAACTTATTCACAAAGAAAACACCCGGACAAACAAATTCAAATTAAACAGGCATTTATTAATGTGGCATCTATACCTCAAGCCTCTAAACTGCAGTTGATTTTGCGATGAATTTCTTAATTTTAGGCTTAAAAGAAACATGTCCTCCTGTGTTTTGTATTTTTGTTTATTTTCCATTTTTTTCCCTGGGATACCATGCGGTTACAATGTAAATTATGTTAGCACTTGTAAGCACTTGCAATGTAGATTCTGTATAATGACTACATTACCCCTAATGCTCATTGACTGGATATTCGAAATTACCATAGCAATTATACATCACAATAGTAATATTAGGGTGAGTTCGTAAATTCACTCTGGTTATTTACTCCGATTTCTGAGCACTCGTCTGAGTGTGCCAGAGCGCAGAATAACTGATGTATTTATGAACGTGCAACACCCGTTCAATATGACCGATATCAGTAAACGTCGGAAAAAAAACGTAATTCAGTTGTTGCCAGTGTCACAGTTATCATCACCAACGCTCTCGATAACAGGAAAACATCCTAACCAGCTCTGCTAGGGCGAGTAAAATGGGCGAGGTCAGAACCCTCGGACCAGCTCTGAATTTACAAATGGACAATCTGACAACACTCTGAATTTACGAACGCCCAGCGCATACTCCAAGTGCTCTCTGACACTCTAGAGTGAATTTACGAACACACCCTTAATATGCAACCATTTCTGTATATAAACCCTGGATTGCTGATGCTATGTATTGGCCATAAAGTATCACAGTATGAATCATAATACCCATAAAAACCTAGTGGTCAAACATGGAAACGGTTCCAATTGTTTTTCCACCATTACTTTTTCCCATAGGAGATTTTAGAAACACTTTGATAACTGTGTTTTTGAGAACTGTGTAAATAACTCTCAGACAAGTCTACTTTTATCAATACTGTAACGACCCTGGGTTTAAAAGCGTAGATTCTGGACTCTGCCGCTCGAGCATGCTTTTGGGGCACAGTCGATGGCGCGCTGGACTTCGGGCCAGAAGGTTGAGGGTAGGAGACCTGCTCCCTGTCTGTTTCATTAAATTGGTGTCAGAAGTGATCGGACCATCCACGAACGTGCATGTGCTTGGCCAGTGAGCTCGTTCCTGTAAGACATTGAGTTGTAGGCTAGCTAATGGTTAGCTAGTTAGCCATTTTCGAAATTTAATTCAACCTTTATTTAACTAGGCAAGTCAGTTAAGAACAAATTCTTATTTACAATGATGGCCTACACCGGCCAAACTCAGACGATGCTGGGCCAATTGTGCGCCGCCCTATGGGACTCTCAATCACTGCCGGTTGTGATACAGTCTGGATTCAAACCAGGTTGTCTATAGTGACGCCTCTAGCTGAGATGCAATGCCTTAGACCACTGCGCCACTTGGGAGCCCAAGTGTAGACTGGTTACATTAGCCATCTATTTGTTTTGATATTTAAATGCATGAGAAATTCCTAACAACGACGTTAGCTTTCTTTGGCTTTTATAAACCAACAGTCTAGCTTGCTAGTTAACTAGCTAATTAACTTTGATGATGAAGCTAGGCATTCTTGATCATGTTTGTTTGTGTCTGTGGGTGAGGGGTGGGGGGTGGGAAGCCTATTTCCAGTAACCTACTACTTGACTTGTACAGCTAGCTGTATTATTTTGGTCTGGCTTTTTGAGAGTTTTTGACTGATTAGCTTCTCTTGAGTCAACTTTATACTTACTTTACTTCGGGAAGACATTGATCTGTTTGCTGTTACACTCTGGACAGCAAATTATTAGTAAAGCTACTAGACAAGGTTATGTAACCTTATTTAGTCCTACTTGTTATAATGTGGTTAAAATTAATTGGAATTGGGGCCTCCAGAATGACGCAGCGGTCTATGGCATCGCAGTGCTAGCTGCCTTACTACAGATCCTGGTACGGTACCAGGCCGCGACCGGGAGACCCATGGGGCGACGCACAATTGGGCCAGTGTCATCTGGGTTAGTGGAGGGTTTTCCGTCCGCTAACACAGTTGCCAGGTCTACGGTGTTTCCTATGAAACATTGGTGCAGCTGGTTTCCGGGTTAAGCATGCATTGTGTCAAGAAGCAGTGTGGCTTGGCGGGGTTGTGTTTTCGGAGGAGGCATGGCTCTCAACATTCGCCTCTCCCGAGTCCGTATGTGAGTTGCAGAGATGGGACAAGACTGTAACTACCAATGTGAAAGGTAATTGGTATTCACACGTTTGTTTTTTAGGTAGAATAACTGTCATGTAATTGATGCCAAATTGCAAACCTTCTCTATTCTAGAACCAATGGGTATGCCTGAGTCTTATCACCTCTCAACTAGGTAAACTGTTTCAACCCGGAATACTATTCTCCTGCTTTGGTCTGTTTCAGTCATTGCAGGAAGTCCTGAAGAGCAGGAGTGTTGGAAGGGTTTTGTCTATAGTTAGCTATCTGACAGCAAAGGTGTCAGCTAGAGATGACTCGCAGGAGCTTACAGGGATTTGTAGGTTTTCATATGTTGCCTTTGAGGCTAATTAGTATTTTAGAATCTGGGGGTAAATAGAGCCGAATATATTGATACAAGTCACCTTGTCCGAGAGGGAAAGCCTACATGAAACACAGACCTTGTTTGAAGTGGTTGTAAAATCCCCCTATGGGAACAATGAATGGTGAAAGAACGGAGGCATTTCTGCGGGCTCTGCTGATAAGGAGTTTTTTTTTCTCTGCTCCTCTCATACAGGAGTAATAAAGGCCTAGTGATAAACACATTTTACATTTTCTTTAAAAAACATATGTATTTTTTATTAACACTTTTTTTTATTGTAATCTATCTGCAGCACCCCTACTTCCCATGGCTATTTAAATATTTTTGTTGTTGTTGTTGGGGACAGTACCATTAGTACTCTCCAAAAATATATACTTTAAGGATTTTGTAATATATATATATATATATATGTTTAGCTCACATAATATAATTTAAAAGTGTGCATTATGGTGTCTGTAATATAATAAATGTGTCAGGAAACAAATGTAGACATTAATAAATGCATTTCTATATCTTCAAAAATATGTTTTACATTGCAGAGATGCCAAGATGGCTGTGAGGTGACTTCAATACAGCGCCCCCTGTCAGTCATCCAGGGTTTATACACCTCATGTATGCAACATGCAGCAATCCACAGTATCCAAGGTATACTATCAACAGTGCTATGGGTTTATAGCAGCCTATTCCCTGTGCATAAAATCTTCAATGGCTGATCTAATGACTCATTGCCCTGTTTTCCCCAACTCTTAAACTAACCCTCAAATCCTTTAAAATAATGCTGTCAAATAAAGCAAAGTACTGTACACAATGAGTCAAACTAACACTAGGCCTACAACATAGGCAACAAACGTGAGCTGGTAGATTAGTCAGCCCACACTGGAGAAGTGAAAATGACATTCTCACTTCCAATTTAGATGTGCATCTTGCGCATCGGACATGCAGGACCAGCACTAGCCTACAGGCCTACTGTTTAATAATAGATAATGATAACATGGGTTCTTGGTGGGCCTATTAAAACATAGCATGCGCCTGATCCCACAGGAAATAGGCCTATGGGAGTTTTTTTTATGCTCTGAAGTTGAGAATATTACCAGTAAATCCAGACCCATTTTGATTTGCAGGAGGGGGGAATTGCATTGTAATCATGCATTACAATAGTAGGGCTAATTCTATTTCTGTTGTAAGCTGTTTTAATAGATCTGGATAACATGGGTTCATGGTAGGCCTATCAAAACATGCGCCATCAAGCCACCAACACACGCAGCAGTGAGTAGGCTTATCGCACAACTTGCTGTCTTAAGTAACAGTCATGAAAGCAAGTGCCATGATCCAAAGGGAAATATTGTTTTGAGTTTTTTAAATGCTCCGGAGATGAGAATGTTGGTAGCTTATCCAGAGACCAAAAATCTGAACAGATACATATTTGATTTGCAGAAGGGGGGAATTGCGTTGAATCAAACTATACATTTCCAATTATGTACTGGGCTGCACGAGTGTAATGTAATACACTGCACAAAGCAGATGGAAGCTGGCATTTTCCCGCTAGGGCACAGTTGCACATGTAAGGGATCCAATCAAGGTGATGTACTTCTTGAAGTTCATGGAGCCGTCAGCGTCCTGGTCCAGCATCATCATCAGGTGCCCCACTTCAGGACCACCCTTCTGCTTATGTCAATGTAATATAGGATCACAAGAAAGACACAATAAATTAGGATTTCTGTATTTAATTGTCATTCACACCGAATGGCTAGGACTGCAATACAGAATCAGTCAAAGTTCAATAAAACTTCAATAAAACTTCTTAAAATCATGACGCATTTAAAGTGACGCTCCAGAGCTTTTGCATAATTTCAGTCTGTAGTTTTGAAAGTAGTGCTCGAGCAAAAACGGGTCCCTGAAAAAAAATGGTGTACTACTTCATCCATTTCATATATGTTACGTCCTGCAAATTCCAATTCGTAAAATATGTTACGAATTTGTAAGTGCTTAAGATCCCGGTCTGCATCTTTAACAATATAAAAAAAGCATTAGAATAGTGTTTTCTATCTCATAAGGGAACGGTTTCCCAGGCACAAATTAAGGCTAGTCCTGGACTTTAAAAAAAAGCATGCTCAATGGATCTTCATTTTTGAAAGTGCTTTTTAGTCCAGGACTATAGGCTTAATCGGTGTCCGGGAAACTGGCCCGAGGTGTTGCAATGACTCACCCCAGCAATGTTTGGCGGCTTAGCCTTGATGAGGTTGGTTAGCTCTTTATTAATGAGGGTCTTGGCATCTCCACTGCCAGCGTGCTTGTGGTTTGTCATGATGAGAGCTCCCAGGGAGGCTTCCAGAGGTGTGGGTTGTGCTCTGGTGTCTGTGACTGATGGTGATCCTGGGGGTGGAAACTATTATAAGTAGGATACTAGGCAAGTAGCTTACATTTGGAATGCCTTATGTTCTGCATAGGAATGAAGAGGACTAACTAAGTAATTAAGTATGTATGTACAGATGTCGGATCTTAATTTGACCACTTTCGTCACAGGAGGAAAATTATCCTGCAGCAGGGGGATTTGAATATCTAAATAAATATTTTTAATCGCCGCCAGGTGGCAGCAGGAAGCAGTGTTTGTATATGATGCAATACTGTGTCAACATTGTAGGCTACCTTATGTAGGCTACGTGAAGGCTACAACGCGTCTTGTGTGAATTCTTATGTGTATTAGAATACATTTACATATTTGTAGGGGGTATATGTATTTTTCGTTACGGAAAATCAATTGTTTTATTATACAGTACCAGTCAAAGGTTTGGACACACCTACTCATTCAAGGGTTTTTCTTTATTTTGACTATTTTCTATATTGTAGAATAATAGTGAAGACATCAAAACTATGAAATAACACATATGGAATCATGTAGTAACCAAAAAGTAGCCACCCGTTGCCTTGATGACAGCTTTGCACATTTTTGGCATTCTCTCAACTTGCTTCATGAGGAAGTCACCTGGAATGCATTTCAATTAACAGGTGTGCCTTGTTAAAAGTTAATTTGTGGAATTTATTTCCTTCTTAATGCATTTGAGCCAATTAGTTGTGTTGTGACAAGGTAGGAGTGGTATACAGAAGATATCCCTATTTGGTAAAAGACCAAGTCCATATTATGGCAAGAACAGCTCAAATATGAAAACAGAAATGACAGTCCACCATTACTTTAAGACATGAAGGTCAGTCAATGTGGAACATTTCAAGAACTTTGAAAGTTTCTTCAAATGCAGTCGCTAAAACCATCAACCGATATGATGAAACTGGCTATCACGAGGACTGCTACAGGAAAGAAAGACCCAGAGTTACCTCTGCTGCAGAGGATAAGTTACCAACCTCAGAAATTGCAGCCCAAATAAATGCTTCACAGAGTTCAAGTAACAGACACTTCTCAACATCAACTGTTTAGAGGAGACTGCGTGAATCAAGCCTTCATGGTTGAATTGCTACAAATAAACCACTACTAAAGGACACCAATAATAAGAAAAGACTTGCTTGGGCCAAGAAACACAATCAGTGGACATTAGACTGGTGGACATTTGTCCTTTGGTCTGATGAGTCCCAATTTGAGATTGTTGGTTCCAACCGCCGTGTCTTTGTGAGTCTCCGCATGTGTACTTCCCACCGTGAAGCATGGAGGAGAAGGTGTGATGGTGTGGGGGTGCTTTTTTGGTGACACGGTCTTTGATTTTTTTTTTTAAATTCAAGGCACACTTAACCAGCATGGCTACCACAGCATTCTGCAGTGATACGCCATCCCATCTGGTTTACGCTTAGGGGGGCTATCATTTGTTTTTAAACAGGACAATGACCCAACACACCAGGTTGTGTAAGGGGCTATTTGACCAAGAAGGAGAGTGATGGCGTAGCAGTAGGACGTGTTGTCGTGTCGTGTCCCTTGTATATATCGTTTGTTTTCGTTTTTTTTCTTCGCATATCTTTAAAACATTTTGCTGAACCTCAACTTCTTCTAAATACTCTCCTGCAACCCGCCTCACCCAACGTAGCTATTTTTCCTAAAGTATTTATATTTACTTCGGATCTGGAACCCCTCAACTGAAGCTAGCCAACTAACTACCAGCTTCAGCAAAACATTGCTAGCGGTCTTCAGCTAACCGGTCATCAGCTAACCTTTAGCTCGGAAAGCTCTCGCCAGTTCGAACAACGCGACTCTAACCAGAGCATAACGGACTTATTTATTTTTTTATTTTTATTTCTCAACCCCGGATTCCCACCGCAAACGGAACATTTTGAGCTCCTGGGCTACAATATCCGGACCCACGACCGGTCCATCGATGTCACCGCATGAAGAGGAATAAACAGACTCCCCCCATCGCGACGTCCCCAAAGGCTAACTCTCTAGCCCTTGCTATCTCCTTGCTTGCAAATTCGGCCTGCTAACTGCTAGCTTGTTTAGCCCGGTCCGCTAACTGCTACCGTGTTTAGCACCGTCTACTAACTGTTAGCTTGCTAGCACAGGCCTGCTAACCGTCTGAATCGCCGCGTCCCAAACACTCACTGAACCCATATTTACTTTCTATCCCTTTTCGATTTTTAATTTGTTTATACCTTCCGGTAACCTGCCTCATCCAATGTGATACGGAACCGCTATTATCTTTACATTTTTAGAACACACTCAATAACCTCCAGAAGCTAACCAGCTAACTGGCTACAAGCTATTTAGTCGTTGTTAGTTTTCTAACCTGGATAACACTCGCCAGTCCAGCTTCCCTGCCCCCTGGACACTGATCACTTGGCTACATAGCTGATGCATGCTGGACTGTCCATTAATCACGGTAATCCATTCTGCTTGTTTATGTTTTATCTGTCGGCCCCAGCCGCACTTAGGCTCTGTGTGTAGTTAATCCGACCCTCTCTGCCTAATCAATCGCCATTCTACCTGCTGTTGTTGTGCTAGCTGATTAGCTGTTGTTGTCTCACCTACTGTTTTAGCTAGCTCTCCCAATTCAACACCTGTGATTACTGTATGCCTCGCTGTATGTCTCTCTCAAATGTCAATATGCCTTGTATACTGTTGTGCAGGTTAGTTATCATTGTTTTAGTTTACAATGGAGCCCCTAGTTCCACTCTTTATACCCCTGATACCTCCTTTGTCCCACCCCCCACACATGCGGTGACCTCACCCATTACAACCAGCATGTCCAGAGATACAACCTCTCTCATCATCACCCAGTGCCTGGGCTTACCTCCGCTGTACCCGCACCCCACCATACCCCTGTTTGCGCATTATGCCCTGAATATATTCTACCATGCCCAGAAACCTGCTCCTCTTATTCTCTGTCCCCAACGCCCTAGGCGACCAGTTTTGATAGCCTTCAGCCGCACCCTCATACTACTCCTTCTCTGTTCCGCGGGTGATGTGGAAGTAAACCCAGGCCCTGCATGTCCCCAGGCACCCTCATTTGTTGACTTCTGTGATCGAAAAAGCCTTGGTTTCATGCATGTCAACATCAGAAGCCTTCTCCCTAAGTTTGTCTTACTCACTGCTCTAGCACACTCTGCTAACCCTGATGTCCTTGCCGTGTCTGAATCCTGGCTCAGGAAGGCCACCAAAAATTCTGAGATTTCCATACCCAACTATAACATCTTCCGTCAAGATAGAACTGCCAAAGGGGGAGGAGTTGCAGTCTACTGCAGAGATAGCCTGCAAAGTAATGTCATACTTTCCAGGTCCATACCCAAACAGTTCGAACTACTAATTTTGAAAATTACTCTCTCCAGAAATAAGTCTCTCACTGTTGCCGCCTGCTACCGACCCCCCTCAGCTCCCAGCTGTGCCCTGGACACCATTTGTGAATTGATCGCCCCCCATCTAGCTTCAGAGTTTGTTCTGTTAGGTGACCTAAACTGGGATATGCTTAACACCCCGGCAGTCCTAAAGTATTTATATTTACTTCGGATCTGGAACCCCTCAACTGAAGCTAGCCAACTAACTACCAGCTTCAGCAAAACATTGCTAGCGGTCTTCAGCTAACCGGTCATCAGCTAACCTTTAGCTCGGAAAGCTCTCGCCAGTTCGAACAACGCGACTCTAACCAGAGCATAACGGACTTATTTATTTTTTTATTTTTATTTCTCAACCCCGGATTCCCACCGCAAACGGAACATTTTGAGCTCCTGGGCTACAATATCCGGACCCACGACCGGTCCATCGATGTCACCGCATGAAGAGGAATAAACAGACTCCCCCCATCGCGACGTCCCCAAAGGCTAACTCTCTAGCCCTTGCTATCTCCTTGCTTGCAAATTCGGCCTGCTAACTGCTAGCTTGTTTAGCCCGGTCCGCTAACTGCTACCGTGTTTAGCACCGTCTACTAACTGTTAGCTTGCTAGCACAGGCCTGCTAACCGTCTGAATCGCCGCGTCCCAAACACTCACTGAACCCATATTTACTTTCTATCCCTTTTCGATTTTTAATTTGTTTATACCTTCCGGTAACCTGCCTCATCCAATGTGATACGGAACCGCTATTATCTTTACATTTTTAGAACACACTCAATAACCTCCAGAAGCTAACCAGCTAACTGGCTACAAGCTATTTAGTCGTTGTTAGTTTTCTAACCTGGATAACACTCGCCAGTCCAGCTTCCCTGCCCCCTGGACACTGATCACTTGGCTACATAGCTGATGCATGCTGGACTGTCCATTAATCACGGTAATCCATTCTGCTTGTTTATGTTTTATCTGTCGGCCCCAGCCGCACTTAGGCTCTGTGTGTAGTTAATCCGACCCTCTCTGCCTAATCAATCGCCATTCTACCTGCTGTTGTTGTGCTAGCTGATTAGCTGTTGTTGTCTCACCTACTGTTTTAGCTAGCTCTCCCAATTCAACACCTGTGATTACTGTATGCCTCGCTGTATGTCTCTCTCAAATGTCAATATGCCTTGTATACTGTTGTGCAGGTTAGTTATCATTGTTTTAGTTTACAATGGAGCCCCTAGTTCCACTCTTTATACCCCTGATACCTCCTTTGTCCCACCCCCCACACATGCGGTGACCTCACCCATTACAACCAGCATGTCCAGAGATACAACCTCTCTCATCATCACCCAGTGCCTGGGCTTACCTCCGCTGTACCCGCACCCCACCATACCCCTGTTTGCGCATTATGCCCTGAATATATTCTACCATGCCCAGAAACCTGCTCCTCTTATTCTCTGTCCCCAACGCCCTAGGCGACCAGTTTTGATAGCCTTCAGCCGCACCCTCATACTACTCCTTCTCTGTTCCGCGGGTGATGTGGAAGTAAACCCAGGCCCTGCATGTCCCCAGGCACCCTCATTTGTTGACTTCTGTGATCGAAAAAGCCTTGGTTTCATGCATGTCAACATCAGAAGCCTTCTCCCTAAGTTTGTCTTACTCACTGCTCTAGCACACTCTGCTAACCCTGATGTCCTTGCCGTGTCTGAATCCTGGCTCAGGAAGGCCACCAAAAATTCTGAGATTTCCATACCCAACTATAACATCTTCCGTCAAGATAGAACTGCCAAAGGGGGAGGAGTTGCAGTCTACTGCAGAGATAGCCTGCAAAGTAATGTCATACTTTCCAGGTCCATACCCAAACAGTTCGAACTACTAATTTTGAAAATTACTCTCTCCAGAAATAAGTCTCTCACTGTTGCCGCCTGCTACCGACCCCCCTCAGCTCCCAGCTGTGCCCTGGACACCATTTGTGAATTGATCGCCCCCCATCTAGCTTCAGAGTTTGTTCTGTTAGGTGACCTAAACTGGGATATGCTTAACACCCCGGCAGTCCTACAATCTAAGCTAGATGCCCTCAATCTCACTCAAATCATCAAGGAACCCACCAGGTACAACCCTAACTCTGTAAACAAGGGCACCCTCATAGACGTCATCCTGACCAACTGGCCCTCCAAATACACCTCCGCTGTCTTCAACCAGGATCTCAGCGATCACTGCCTCATTGCCTGTATCCGCTACGGAGCCGCAGTCAAACGACCACCCCTCATCACTGTCAAACGCTCCCTAAAACACTTCTGTGAGCAGGCCTTTCTAATCGACCTGGCCCGGGTATCCTGGAAGGACATTGACCTCATCCCGTCAGTTGAGGATGCCTGGTCTTTCTTTAAAAGTAACTTCCTCACCATTTTAGATAAGCATGCTCCGTTCAAAAAATGCAGAACTAAGAACAGATATAGCCCCTGGTTCACTCCAGACCTGACTGCCCTCGACCAGCACAAAAACATCCTGTGGCGGACTGCACTAACATCGAATAGTCCCCGCGATATGCAACTGTTCAGGGAAGTCAGGAACCAATACACACAGTCAGTCAGGAAAGCTAAAGCCAACTTCTTCAGGCAGAAGTTTGCATCCTGTAGCTCCAACTCCAAAAAGTTCTGGGACACTGTGAAGTCCATGGAGAACAAGAGCACCTCCTCCCAGCTGCCCACTGCACTGAGGCTAGGTAACACGGTCACCACCGATAAATCCATGATTATCGAAAACTTCAACAAGCATTTCTCAACGGCTGGCCATGCCTTCCGCCTGGCTACTCCAACCTCGGCCAACAGCTCCCCCCCCCCCCCCGCAGCTACTCGCCCAAGCCTCTCCAGGTTCTCCTTTACCCAAATCCAGATAGCAGATGTTCTGAAAGAGCTGCAAAACCTGGACCCGTACAAATCAGCTGGGCTTGACAATCTGGACCCTCTATTCCTGAAACTATCCGCCGCCATTGTCGCAACCCCTATTACCAGCCTGTTCAACCTCTCTTTCATATCGTCTGAGATCCCCAAGGATTGGAAAGCTGCCGCAGTCATCCCCCTCTTCAAAGGGGGCGACACCCTGGACCCAAACTGTTACAGACCTATATCCATCCTGCCCTGCCTATCTAAGGTCTTCGAAAGCCAAGTCAACAAACAGGTCACTGACCATCTCGAATCCCACCGTACCTTCTCCGCTGTGCAATCTGGTTTCCGAGCCGGTCACGGGTGTACCTCAGCCACGCTCAAGGTACTAAATGATATCATAACCGCCATCGATAAAAGACAGTACTGTGCAGCCGTCTTCATAGACCTTGCCAAGGCTTTCGACTCTGTCAATCACCGTATTCTTATCGGCAGACTCAGTAGCCTCGGTTTTTCGGATGACTGCCTTGCCTGGTTCACCAATTACTTTGCAGACAGAGTTCAGTGTGTCAAATCGGAGGGCATGCTGTCCGGTCCTCTGGCAGTCTCTATGGGGGTGCCACAGGGTTCAATCCTCGGGCCGACTCTTTTCTCTGTATATATCAATGATGTTTCTCATGCTGCGGGCGATTCCCTGATCCACCTCTACGCAGACGACACCATTCTATATACTTCCGGCCCGTCCTTGGACACTGTGCTATCTAACCTCCAAACGAGCTTCAATGCCATACAGCACTCCTTCCGTGGCCTCCAACTGCTCTTAAACGCTAGTAAAACCAAATGCATGCTTTTCAACCGTTCGCTGCCTGCACCCACACGCCTGACCAGCATCACCACCCTGGATGGTTCCGACCTTGAATATGTGGACATCTATAAGTACCTAGGTGTCTGGCTAGACTCTAAACTCTCCTTCCAGACCCATATCAAAATCTCCAATCGAAAATCAAATCAAGAGTCGGCTTTCTATTCCGCAACAAAGCCTCCTTCACTCACGCCGCCAAACTTACCCTAGTAAAACTGACTATCCTACCGATCCTCGACTTCGGCGATGTCATCTACAAAATTGCTTCCAACACTCTACTCAGCAAACTGGATGCAGTTTATCACAGTGCCATCCGTTTTGTCACTAAAGCACCTTATACCACCCACCACTGCGACTTGTATGCTCTAGTCGGCTGGCCCTCGCTACATATTCGTCGCCAGACCCACTGGCTCCAGGTCATCTACAAGTCCATGCTAGGTAAAGCTCCGCCTTATCTCAGTTCACTGGTTACGATGGCAACACCCATCCGTAGCACGCGCTCCAGCAGGTGTATCTCACTGATCATCCCTAAAGCCAACACCTCATTTGGCCGCCTTTCGTTCCAGTTCTCTGCTGCCTGTGACTAGAACGAATTGCAAAAATCGCTGAAGTTGGAGACTTTTATCTCCCTCACCAACTTCAAACATCTGCTATCTGAGCAGCTAACCGATCGCTGCAGCTGTACATAGTCTATTGGTAAATAGCCCACCCATTTTCACCTACCTCATCCCCATACTGTTTTTATTTATTTATTTTTCTGCTCTTTTGCACACCAGTATCTCTACCTGTACATAACCATCTGATCATTTATCACTCCAGTGTTAATCTGCATAATTGTAATTATTTGCCTACCTTCTCATGCCTTTTGCACACAATGTATATATAGACTCCCCTTTTTTCTACTGTGTTATTGACTTGTTAATTGTTTACTCCATGTGTAACTCTGTGTTGTCTGTTCACACTGCTATGCCTTATCTTGGCCAGGTCGCAGTTGCAAATGAGAACTTGTTCTCAACTAGCCTACCTGGTTGAGCCAAGGTTTGAACCCAATTGAGAAGGTTTGGGATGAGTTGGACTACAGAGTGAAGGAAAAACAGCCAACAATTGCTCAGAATATGTGGGAACTCCTTCAAGACTTTTGGAAAAGCATTTCAAGTGAAGCTGGTTGAGAGAATGCCAAGAGTGTGCAAAGCTGTCATCAAGGCAAAGGGTGGCTACTTTGAAGAATATAAAATCTAAAATATATTTTGATTTGTTTAACACTTTTTTGGTTGCTACATGATTCCATATGTGTTATTTCATAGTTTTGATGTCTTCGCTATTATTCTACAATGTAGAAAATAGTAAATATCAGGAAAAACCCTTGAATAAGTAGTTGTATCCAAACTTTTGACTGGCACTGTATGTTGAAAAGAAGCAATAGGCAGAATAAATTATTATAGCAACTGACCCCAGCACACATATGCCAGACTCAGCATGGGTTCAAATCCAGCCCATTGCCCTTTGACTCATGGATGAACATCTATTTTTGACGCATTAATTCCATGTGGTTACAGTGTTAAAACAGAAACAACTCAAAGGTTAAAGGGTAAGTCTTAACCGCAATTGCAGCCTTTTCCCAACCGCTTCAAATGTTTAAAAAAATGCATTCAGGTGAGAAGTTGTGGATGGGGGGAATTGCTCATAAATATTCATTTTGGGGGTGGGTACATGTAGTTGCACCTGATCCGAACACTTTCTCACTAAAGCATAGACGGGTATTTTTTTTAGCAACTAAAACATTTTTTTTGCCATATTAGCATTAATATGAAATCAGTCAAAACACCTCAAAAATAAATTAGCTGTGTTTGTATAATCATACTCACCATACTATTTGTGACGTAAATTAAGTATGTAGTATGCTAATTGGTCATAGTATGGATAGAGTTAGTATGCCAAAAGTTCCTGGATGTCGTGCTACATTCTCCAAAATACGAGGTAAACAAGCAGTGGACACTATTTCCGTGCTTTTAGGGCCAATAATGCAATTCTTCAGAAAATGGGCGTGGCTTCACATCGTTTTCACATTTAAATAATGGCGGAAAACATGCGGACGGGGTCCAGCGAGAGCGGATACAAATTCATTGCTTTAACTACTGGTATGTTAGCTAATTTTCTACCAACATCGGAGGGGGAACTAGTCAACTATCTAGTAAACATTTCGGATACAAGGTTGGTGTCTCTTTTTTTGAATAAAATTAAACAGATATATCTTGTAATTTAACAGAATATTAAGGTGGGCGTTAACTGGGGACCGTTTCCTGATAATACACACCGCTTACCGCTGATAATAGTAGTATTTCCACTGAAATGTCAAACATGATAATTGTTAACCCGTTAGCTAACATTTTTACGACACCAATAATCACAAAACATTGATGGCTTGATCACAAGAAAACACTGTTGAAGGTAATATATTTCTTAAACGCTGTTTAATATTCCGATAATACAGGGTGCATCGCTAGCTAGCTACCTAATGTTAGTTGGCTACTAATTGCCAGTATATTAACTATATGATATCTAACTAACTATCCAATGTTTATTGACTTGATAAATCACGTCATTCTTAGCTAAGTGGTATAGTCGTTATGCGTTCTCAATGGACAAAAAATCACTCTGGCTATTTACTCTGATTTCAGAGTACTCTCCCCTGAGTGTGCCAGAGCGCAGAATAACTGATGAATTTATGAACGCTCAACACCCGTTGAATATGGCCGGGGTCAGTAAACGTTGGCAAAAAAATCATTATTAAATTTTTGCCAGAAGTACAGTCACCAACGCTCTGGATAACATGAAAACAGCTTAACCAGCTCTGCTAGGGCGAGTAAAATGTTCAGAGTGAGGTGGTCTGTCATTTCTGTCTCGATGTCGCTAGCCAGTTAGCTTGTTGTGTGCTTGACTGCCGTTGTGATGATCAGAACGATAGGATCAACCCTACTCCTCGGCCAGTGTGCGCTCTGAACGCTCCGAGAGGGAAACGCTATGAATTTACGAACGAACAATCTGACAACGCTCTGAATTTACGAATGCCCAGACACCAATAATCACGAAACATTGTAATTATTCTGGCACTCCAGATTGAATTTACGAAAACACCCTAAGTCGTAAAATGTCTAGCTAGTAATTTGTTATGCTAAAAAGTTAGCAAGAGGTTGCATAGCAACAGCATCAACTTCTGGTAGACTGGCGTAGCACTAGTATGCTCAACTGAAAGGATACCGTTCGTTTACAGTATACTAAAATGAACTAATAGTGTATAGTATGTAGTATATCCTCATTAAGTATGTGGTATACAGTATGCTAGTATGTGTATTTGAACACAGCGAATGTATCAAGAACAAGATGAAACGATCTGAAACGAGCCACTTGGATAATAAAATGATGTTCATCGCAAGCAAATACAGTTCTGGACAGTTAGCTCAGTAAGGCGCCGAGACCCCTCACATTTACATGTGACATTTTAGTCATTTAGCAGATGTTCTTATCCAGAGCAACTTACAGTTAGTGCATCCATCTTAAGATAGCTAGTTGGTACAACCACATACTCTATCACAGGCATAGTAAGTCAATTTTTCCTCAATAAAGTAGCCATCAGCAAAG
This sequence comes from Oncorhynchus clarkii lewisi, assembly GCF_045791955.1. Classification (NCBI taxonomy): domain Eukaryota; kingdom Metazoa; phylum Chordata; class Actinopteri; order Salmoniformes; family Salmonidae; genus Oncorhynchus; species Oncorhynchus clarkii. The sequence goes on from NC_092164.1 coordinate 30,322,354, forward strand.
TCAGAGCTAGAAGGGGGAGATCAAGTGCAAATGTTGGTTCAGGAGGGGGATTATTTGTGGGTGGCTTATTTGTGAGCTCTGTGTAAATTTGAATCCCCCGTGATGCGATTATTATTATTTTTTAAATCTAAACTCACATTTATTGCGGAATTGTGTTGGAAAGAAGGAAAGAAAAGTGCAATCATCACCTTGAAAATTAAGATTAGGGTATCAGTTCAATCCAACACGCATATTGTAAATATTGTAAATAAAGGATTTTACTTTTTGATATATATTTGCCCCATGCAGGATTACCAACTGTCTTAGTAGACTGCGCCACCAATCAATTATAATGTTGTTGAAAAAATACAAGTGGTTTACACACAATACGCCATAACGTCAAAGTGGAATTGCGTTTGTACACATTTTTACAAATGTATTAAAACTGAAAAGCTGACATGTCTTGAGTCAATATGTATTTAACCCCTTTGTTATGGCAAGCCAAAATAACTTCAGGAGGATAATTGGCTTAACAAGTCACATAATAACTCACACAAAGATCCAATCTTCCTTCCTAACTCAGTTGCCGGAGAGGAAGAAAACCGCTCAGGGATTTCACCATGAGGCCAATGGTGACTTTAAAACAGTTTAATGGCTGTGATAGAAGAAAACTGAGGATGGATCAACAACATTGTAGTTACCCCACAATACTAAACTATGTGACAAAGTGAAAAGAAGGAAGCCTGTACAGAATAAACATATTCCAAAACATGCTTCCTGTTTGCAATAAGGCCCTAAAGTAGTTTTGATGTCGTCACTATTATTCTACAATGTAGAAAATACAAAAAATATATATAAAAAAAAAAACTGGAATGAGTAGGTGTGTCCAAACTTTGGTACTGTATGTAAATAAGGTATTTCTGTTTTTTATTTTGAATAAATGTGAAACCTGTTTTCACTTGGTCATTATGGGGTATTGTGTGTAGATTGGTGAGATTTAATTTTTGCATTCAATCCATTTTGAATTCAGACTGTAACACAACAAAATATGGAATACGTCAAGGGGTATGAATACATTCTGAAGGCACTGTAGCCTAAGTATAAAATGTGGGCGAGCATCCACATTGAAGGAAAGTTTATCGTTCTATAGTAGACCTACATCTGTCAATCTACTGATGGCCGATAGCAGCTCACCAACTCAGCCACGGAAACACTAACAGTAAACTAGCCTATTATCGGTTTTCACACCTTTCATTATGTTACAATGCATAGGCTAACGGGTGTAGGCTACTGGAATATAATTAAATAACAACAGGCCTTTTGCAACCACCAATGGCACTAGATTATCGCCATCTGATGTCTCATTAAACCATGAATAGCGCTAAATTCACCTGCACAGCTGATCTCAGTTGCTGGTCACCTCATTACCGCAACCTAAAATACTTTTTCTATTGTTGGATTCTGAGAATATGAAATATACTTATTCATGTCACTGAGGGAGAGAGGGTAATGTATCACATTTACATTATTTCAGGATATGCTATTGTTAGCCATTAGGGATCCTATGGGAGGGATCCTCTGGGAGGAGAAAAGACCTAGTCTGGTACCAGGCACCATGACAGCTGTGAGTTGGGGAGGAGTGAGCACTTTTTGGGTAGAGGTCAGGTCAGATAAAGTGAGGAAGAACAGATATCACTATGGTTCTGTCTAGCAACAAAGATGCATTGGCTGTTTAGATGTGTAGGAGGAGACTCATCCTAGGAGGAAGGATTAAATATCAGTGCTTGTGTGAAATGTTGTTGAAAGTTCTCTTTCAATTCTAATTGAATTCTTCAACAGTTAATTTCTCTACCATAAGCCACCTCCAACGTCATGTTAGAGAATTTGGCCTCACAACCGCAGACCACATGTATGGCGTTGTGTGAGCGAGTGGTTTTCTGATGTCGTTGTGAACAGAGTGTCCCATGGGGGCGGTGGGGTTATGGTATGGGCAGGCATAAGCTACAGACAACGAACACAATTTCATTTTATCGATGGCAATTTGAATGCACAAAAATACCGTGACACGAGATCCTGAGGCCCATTTTGTTAAGGTATGTGTAACCAACAGATGCATATCTGTATTCCAAGTAATGTGAAATCCATAGATAAGGGCCTAATTGATTTATTTAAATTGACTGATTTCCTCATATGAACTGTGACTCTGTAAATCAATGAAATTCTTGCATGTTGCGTTTATATATTTTTTTCAGTATATTTGACAAGCATTCCTTACAATATAAATCAAATATTTCCTCGTTTACCACAGCAAATCTACTTAAATTGATAACAGTTTAGTCAGACCGATTATATCACACAGGTAACATCTCTTGTTTTGAATGCATGAACCATTGGGATATTTTTCTGACACATTATACAGGTCATAAAAGTGTAGTAAAGAACAAAACTGTTATGAACGTAGAATGAAGGGACGATGGCACATTCTTTGCTAGAGTGATGGAATCTAATTTGATTGGTCCTCAACTCCCTGCTCAGGATTTGTGAGATGCAAATTATTTTAATGGCACATTCAGTAGTAAGGAAAGCAACCGACTGTAGACAAAGTCGAGGAGTGAAGTCGGGGGAGGATAATCTGCGACAGCCGAAAATTGGACACTGATGTGGTTTTCCAACAGCAGGGCTCACTGCAACATGGTAGTGTTGCCATTGTTTACAAAAGTTTTTCGTTGTAATGTCAAAATAAACATGTCTCCAACCCCCATATCACACACTCACAAACTGTAAATATATGTGTGTAAAGTACTATCTTTTGGTGAGAGAGATCCTCAAATACCACATTCAATTGCACATACAGTGCCTTGCGAAAGTATTCGGCCCCCTTGAACTTTGCGACCTTTTGCCACATTTCAGGCTTCAAACATAAATATATAAAACTGTATTTTTTTGTGAAGAATCAACAACAAGTGGGACACAATCATGAAGTGGAACGACATTTATTGGATATTTCAAACTTTTTTAACAAATCAAAAACTGAAAAATTGGGCGTGCAAAATTATTCAGCCCCCTTAAGTTAATACTTACTTACTTACTTACAGTTAATACTGTAGCGCCACCTTTTGCTGCGATTACAGCTGTAAGTCGCTTGGGGTATGTCTCTATCAGTTTTGCACATCGAGAGACTGAAATGTATTCCCATTCCTCCTTGCAAAACAGCTCGAGCTCAGTGAGGTTGGATGGAGAGCATTTGTGAACAGCAGTTTTCAGTTCTTTCCACAGATTCTCGATTGGATTCAGGTCTGCACTTTGACTTGGCCATTCTAACACCTGGATATGTTTATTTTTTAACCATTCCATTGTAGATTTTGCTTTATGTTTTGGATCATTGTCTTGTTGGAAGACAAATCTCCGTCCCAGTCTCAGGTCTTTTGCAGACTCCATCAGGTTTTCTTCCAGAATGGTCCTATATTTGGCTCCATCCATCTTCCCATCAATTTTAACCATCTTCCCTGTCCCTGCTGAAGAAAAGCAGGCCCAAACCATGATGCTGCCACCACCATGTTTGACAGTAGGGATGGTGTGTTCAGCTGTGTTGCTTTTACGCCAAACATAACGTTTTGCATTGTTGCCAAAAAGTTCAATTTTGGTTTCATCTGACCAGAGCACCTTCTTCCACATGTTTGGTGTGTCTCCCAGGTGGCTTGTGGCAAACTTTAACCGACACTTTTTTATGGATATCTTTAAGAAATGGCTTTCTTCTTGCCACTCTTCCATAAAGGCCAGATTTGTGCAATATACAGTATTCGGCCCCCTTGAACTTTGCGACCTTTTGCCACATTTCAGGCTTCAAACATAAAGATATAAAACTGTATTTTTTTGTGAAGAATCAACAACAAGTGGGACACAATCATGAAGTGGAACGACATTTATTGGATATTTCAAACTTTTTTAACAAATCAAAAACTGAAAAATTGGGCGTGCAAAATTATTCAGCCCCCTTAAGTTAATACTTTGTAGCGCCACCTTTTGCTGCGATTACAGCTGTAAGTCGCTTGGGGTATGTCTCTATCAGTTTTGCACATCGAGAGACTGACATTTTTTCCCATTCCTCCTTGCAAAACAGCTCGAGCTCAGTGAGGTTGGATGGAGAGCATTTGTGAACAGCAGTTTTCAGTTCTTTCCACAGATTCTCGATTGGATTCAGGTCTGGACTTTGACTTGGCCATTCTAACACCTGGATATGTTTATTTTTGAACCATTCCATTGTAGATTTTGCTTTATGTTTTGGATCATTGTCTTGTTGGAAGACAAATCTCCGTCCCAGTCTCAGGTCTTTTGCAGACTCCATCAGGTTTTCTTCCAGAATGGTCCTGTATTTGGCTCCATCCATCTTCCCATCAATTTTAACCATCTTCCCTGTCCCTGCTGAAGAAAAGCAGGCCCAAACCATGATGCTGCCACCACCATGTTTGACAGTGGGGATGGTGTGTTCAGCTGTGTTGCTTTTACGCCAAACATAACGTTTTGCATTGTTGCCAAAAAGTTCAATTTTGGTTTCATCTGACCAGAGCACCTTCTTCCACATGTTTGGTGTGTCTCCCAGGTGGCTTGTGGCAAACTTTAAACAACACTTTTTATGGATATCTTTAAGAAATGGCTTTCTTCTTGCCACTCTTCCATAAAGGCCAGATTTGTGCAATATACGACTGATTGTTGTCCTATGGACAGAGTCTCCCACCTCAGCTGTAGATCTCTGCAGTTCATCCAGAGTGATCATGGGCCTCTTGGCTGCATATCTGATCAGTCTTCTCCTTGTATGAGCTGAAAGTTTAGAGGGACGGCCAGGTCTTGGTAGATTTGCAATGGTCTGATACTCCTTCCATTTCAATATTATCGCTTGCACAGTGCTCCTTGGGATGTTTAAAGCTTGGGAAATCTTTTTGTATCCAAATCCGGCTTTAAACTTCTTCACAACAGTATCTCGGACCTGCCTGGTGTGTTCCTTGTTCTTCATGATGCTCTCTGCGCTTTTAACGGACCTCTGAGACTATCACAGTGCAGGTGCATTTATACGGAGACTTGATTACACACAGGTGGATTGTATTTATCATCATTAGTCATTTAGGTCAACATTGGATCATTCAGAGATCCTCACTGAACTTCTGGAGAGAGTTTGCTGCACTGAAAGTAAAGGGGCTGAATAATTTTGCACGCCCAATTTTTCAGTTTTTGATTTGTTAAAAAAGTTTGAAATATCCAATAAATGTCGTTCCACTTCATGATTGTGTCCCACTTGTTGTTGATTCTTCACAAAAAAATACAGTTTTATATCTTTATGTTTGAAGCCTGAAATGTGGCAAAAGGTCGCAAAGTTCAAGGGGGCCGAATACTTTCGCAAGGCACTGTATCTAATGCATACATGAATTGCAGCAAAGTTGGTTCCTGTTTCAGTCACATCTGGTTAAAAAAAAACACTTTAATGATTGGTTGACAATAGAGCCTCCCACAATGCAGGTGAGGGCTGCAGGATGAAGTTGGTGATGAGCAACTGCAGAACTTTTCAGCCAACTGCATTCAATACTTCATGACCTTTGATGACATGGTTTTTGTAAAGTTCATGCAGTTGCAAATCGGACCATCTTTAGCCCTATAATGCAACACACTATGAAAGGCGCCCCTCGAACACTCTCAAAGACTCCCTTTTAATTCCAATTGATATAGCCTAGTGCGTCAAAAGAGTGAACTCATAGGCTACACTAGTAACCTAGTTATCAAAAAAGAAAACATTGACTGAATTCACTCTTTTGACGCACTAGGCTATATCAATTGGAATTAAAAGGGAGTCTTTGGGAATGTTCGAGGGGCGCCTTTCGTAGTGTGTTGCATTATAGGGCTAAAGATGGTCCGATTTGCAACTGCATGAACTTTACAAAAACCATGTGATCATGATCAGTACTCCGTTTTTTATTTTTAATACATTTACAAAAATTTCAAAAATGTTTTTGCTTTGTCATTATGGGGTATTGTGTGTACATCGATGAAGGAAAAACACTTTTAATGAATTTTAGAATAAGGCTGTAACGTAACAAGCAACGTGATCATGCAGACATTGTCCGTGTTCTAAAGGATCAAAACCGCAATGTATCATTGTTAAATTGTGACTGACTGATCTACAAATAATAATGAGTCATGAGTCAGTCGGCAGTCTCCTGCAGTCGTTTTGATATGCTCTCGAGCACGGCCATTGATTCAGCTTTGATCTAACTTTATTAAGCGAGCATCATTCGGTATCCTGTTCTCTACAAGTGGAGTGGATTGAGACTGTGCGCGGAGTGAGGGGTCCGGCACATGTACAGAGGCTTCGGCGCCTTGGCTGATGGTAGCGAATGTCTGGAAAAGTAAGATCTGCAGCAACTCTGTTTTATATATATAACTGCTGCTCACTCTCCCCTCCCTTCACGTTTTTCTCTTTACTCACCCTCTTCTGAACCCTCAACCAAATGTATTGACATGATTATGTAGCCTCTGTACAGCAGAAATAAGAACCCTGGGCAATTTTTATGACATAAAGAAAAGGATACAACCCAGCTAGAACATAACGCTCTGAGAACCATATGTTTCTTAGACCTAGGTGAGCGCGTGGTTGTCCTATGGTTATTTTGCTTACACCCTTCCCACAATGTTCTGTGAAGGGTACAGGATACCCAGCTGGCACATAATGTTCAGAAAACCATACTGCATGTTTCTGAGATGGGAATTTCAGTACTTCAGCATAATGTTTCCTGGAGGTTTCCTCGTGGTTCTATTTAAAGTCATGTTTTCAGAACGTTCAGAGAAAAATCTTCGCACACAGCACCTTCTGTGGTTCATCTACTTTTGTTTCTGAAACGGCACGGCAAAGCAACACACAAGTTGAAAGAAATCCAACACATGCGACACACTGCAACCTAGTCCAGCAGATGAGTCGCAGCAGTGCAGATTGCCTCCCATTGAAATTAATGGACTTCCGCCAGAACGCATACAGTTTACAGAAGTTGGTGTGCACAAGGACAATTCCACTCAAACTATATTTTGGTATTTGTTTCATTAATCAACTGTTGATAACAGTCCAAAAATGTTTTGCATGTCAGCAATCAAGTTTTCAAGATATATCACTTTCAAAATATAGAAAAACAGACGGTATGATGCGTTTTGCCAAATGCGGCAAAAGCTCAGATACACATGAAAGCATGAAATGACTCTGGGAACTGAAAGAACATCACTCAGAGATGCACCAAAATAATATAACATTAAAAATAGGTGAATCTTTCCTTTAGTGAAAAGTAGAGAATCTCACACATGTGCAGGGTTTCAGAGAATTCGTACATTCTTGGCCTTATCTCCCCCTCTGCAGCAAAAGGCCTCCATGGGCCTGGCCTGAATCCCGTCTCCGTGGTAATGAGCATCCCTATCCCTGCTTATCCCAGGAGCTCCACAAAGTGTGTGGCATTTTATTTGCATGGTTTCTCTTTTTGTTTCCAGTTTGTATAATGTTGCAGTTACATGTTTTTACACAAGCCATTATAAAGCACCATATAGTTTTGTCTCAGAAATGTGCACCAAAATTTATTAAGCCTATGATAGGCCTACCTAAGTGGTTCAATACATTTGGAAGGCTTCAACATATTTGGACGCAGCTTGATATAAAAAAAAATGCAAGAGAATTGAATGGACATTTTAAATGGTAGCCTAATGGGAAGTCGTAAACATTCACAATACGACATGGGTGTACGACATTCTGTTCTCAAACATCACAAGACAGCAAGCAACCCGATTCCGATTTTGTATTGGCTACAGTGCTATTTAAAACATGCATATCTGTTTCCTTAATGTCTAGGTTTAGTACTATTTAGGCTAACATAACGAATGAATTACCACATTCAAGGTAGAAGAATAGGGTGATGGGCAGGTTGAGGAGAAAGAGGCTATATATTTTCTAGAAATAGCCTATAGAAAGGCCCGTATAAAAAATATATATATATATCAATGTGTTACATTGAGCCGTGTTAAATGTTGGAATGGCATGAGTTATTGTGCTTGAATGTTGTGAGGTTATAGACCAAATTATGATGTAATAAGGGTGGTCCGACAGGTGGAAAATGCGGGCAAATCAGAAACCTGAACAAAAATGGTGGCAATCTGTTACTGCCTGTATGCATCAAATTTAGCCTATAAAAGGTCATAGACTAGAATAGACTACAACGGGAAAACAACAAAACATGTTAACACAGACCACAGACAGTATAGAATTACTTACACTAATACGAACCAGAGCGTCCATCATAGAAGTGAGCGTTTTCAAAGCCGACTCTGCCTCCTTCGATGAATTATACATGATACCCCTACTGTTACTATAACAAAAATGCACGGTGCCATGAAGGCAAATACTGCAAAATAGAAATTCATAACTCCTGGCTGATCAGCGTATATAGATGGAATAAACCCTAATGTGTCATCGGGTTTGCGCAATAAGATTATTGAAACTGGACGCGCGCGCGTGAGGCTATAGCCGTTAACAATAGAAAAATGAATCCAAATGGAAGAGAGAAATTTAAATTTAAGGAAATTAAATGTAAACGACCATGAAAGTGAACACACCGTTCCAAATTCTGCGCTAATGTGACCCCCGAGCGCCCAGATGTCTCCCACCCTTCCTTTACCGAATCGCAATAGCCTCTGAAATTCTGTCGATTCAGGGGTCTCTGCTATAGCCTACTGTAATATAAAGGGGCGGGGTGAGAAGGACTGCAGTAGTCGCAGCATGCGCAATAAACGTTAACTCTTAGTGAAAAGAGTGGCCTCAATAAGAATTTAGTGCGATTCAATGAATCAGATATTTCACATAACAAAATGCTACTGCTGTACAAACACAATGCAAAACAACACTGTAGTAGGCCTAGCCAGTGATCTACAGTGCATTCGGAAGGTATTCAGACCCCTTGAGTTTATCGACACTTTGTTACTTTACAGCCTTATTCTAAAATGGATTAAATCGTTTCCCCCTCGTCAATCTACACACAATACCGTATAGTGACGAAGCAAAAACATTAGTTTTTTTTGGTTGCAAAAACTAAAATAAAAATTAATTATCACATTTACATCGGTATTCAGACCCTTTACTCAGTACTTTGTTGAACCTTTGCAGGGAGTACAGCCTCAAATCTTCTTGGGTATGAAGCTACAATCTTGGCACACCTGAGTTGGGGAGTTTCTCCCATTCTTCATTGCAGATCCTCTCAAGTTCTGTTAGGCTGGATGGGGAGCCTCCGTGCATAGTCTGGGCTCTGGCTGAGCCACTCATGGACATTCAAAGACTTGTGCCGAAGCCACTCCTGCATTGTCTTGGCTGTGTGCTTAGGGTCGTTGTCCTGTTGGAAGGTGAACTTTCGCCCCAGTCTGATGTCCCAAGTGCTCTGGAGCAGGTTTTCATCAATGATCTCTCTGTACTTTGCTCCATTCATATTTCCCTCCATCCTGACTAGTCCCCCAGTCACTGCCGCTGAAAAACATCCCCACAGCATGATGCTGCCACCACCATGCTTTATCATCAGAACAGAGGATCTTGTTTCTCATGGTCTGAAAGTCCTTTCGGTGCCTTTTGGCAAACTCTAAGCGGGCTGTCGTGCCTTTTACTAATAAGTGGCTGCCGTCTGGCCACTCTATCATAAAGGCTTGATTGGTGGGGTGCTGCAAAGGTGGTTGTCCTTCTGGAAGGTTCTCCCATCTCCAAAGAGGAACTCTGGAGCTCTGTCAGAGTGACCATTGTGTTCTTGGTCACCTCCCTGACCAAGGCCCTTCTCCCCCGATTGCTCAATTTGGCCGGGAGGCCAGCTATAGGAAGAGTCTTGGTGGTTCTAAACTTCTTCCATTTCAGAATGATGGAGGCCACTGTGTTCTTGGGGACCTTCAATGCTGCAGAAATTGTTTGGTACCTTCCCCTAGATCTGTGCCTCGACACAATCCTGTCTCGGAGCTCTACGGACAATCCCTTCGACCTCATGGCTTGGTCGTTGCACTGAAACACACTGTCAACTATGGGACCTTATATGGACAGGTGTGTGCCTTTCCAAATCATGTCCAATCAATGTAATTTACCCCAGGTGGCTTCAATTAAGTTGTAGAAACACCTCAAGGATGATCAATGGAAACAGGATGCACCTGAGCTCAATTTCGAGTCTCATAGCAAAGGGGTCTGAATACTTGAGTAACATTTAAAAAAAACCTGTTTACACTTTGTCATTATGGGGTTATTGTGTGTATATTGATGAGGGATTTAAAAAAAATCAATTTTAAAATAGGTCTGTTATATAACAAAATGTGGAAAAAGTCAAAGGGTCTGAATACTTTCCAAATATATAAACACTTGATTGCTGATGTTATGTGGTGGCCATTGAGAGGCTATGAATATTGGTACTCCACAGAAGGACCAGTCCTCCATAGGAATGAATGGAATTCTACTGTACTGTGTATACACTCAGCTTATTAGATACACTCATCTAGTACCGGGTCTTACCCCTTTTGTCTCCAGAACATCCTGAATTCTTCAGGGCATTCTACAGGGCATCCACAGGGATGTTGGTCCATGCTGACACGATTGCATCACGCAGTTGCTGCAGATTGGACAGCGGTACATTCATGCTGCGTACAGCCCGTTCCATGTCATCCCAAAGATGCTCTATTGGGCTGAGGTCTGGGGACTGCGCAGGCAACTTAAGTAAACTGAACTCGCTATGATGTTCCAGGCAATGTTTTTCCACTCCTCAATTGTCGATCAGACAAAAAACTGAGCAGTATAACAGTGGTGTGCAGAACGGCATATCAGAACGCACAACTCATCAATCTTTGTCATGGATGGGCTATTGCAGCCAAAGACCACACTGGGTTCCACTCCTATCAGCTAAAAACAAGAAGAAGCGTGAAACCCGGTATGGTGTGAAACCCGGTATGATAGTCTTTTTATTCATTTATTTCACCTTTATTTAACCAGGTAGGCTAGTTGAGAACAAGTTCTCATTTGCAACTGCGACCTGGCCAAGATAAAGCATAGTAATTCGACACATACAACAACACAGAGTTACACATGGAATAAACAAAACATAGTCAATAATATAGTAGAACAAAAGAAAACAAAAAGTCTGTATACAGTGAGTGCAAATTAGGTAAGATAAGGGAGTTAAGGCAATAAATAGGCCATGGTGGCGAAGTAATTACAATATAGCAATTAAACACTGGAATGGTAGATGTGCAGAAGATGAATGTGCAAGTAGAGATACTGGGGTGCAAAGGAGCAAGATAAATAAATAAATACTGTATGGGGATGAGGTAGGTAGATAGATGGGCTATGTACAGGTGCAGTGGACTGTGAGCTGCTCTGACAGCTGGTGCTTAAAGCTAGTGAGGGAGATGTGAGTCTCCAGCTTCAGAGATTTTTGCAGTTCTTTCCAGTCATTGGCAGCAGAGAACTGGAAGGAAAGATGACCAAAGGAGGAATTGGCTTTGGGAGTGACTAGTGAGATATACCTGCTGGAGCGCGTGCTACGAGTGGGTGCTGCTATGGTGACCAGTGAGCTGAGATAAGGTTTGGCTTTACCTAGCAGATATTTGTAGATAACCTGTAGCCAGTGGGTTTGGCGATTTGTATGAAGCGAGGGCCAACCAACGAGAGCGCACAGGTCGCAATGGTGGGTAGTGTATGGGGCTTTGGTGACAAAACTGATGGCACTGTGATAGACTGCATCCAGTTTGTTGAGTAGAGTGTTGGATGCTATTTTATAGATGACATCACCGAAGTCAAGGATCGGTAGGATGGTCAGTTTTGCGAGGGTATGTTTGGCAGCATGAGTGAAGGATGCTTTGTTGCGATATAGGAAGCCAATTCTAGATTTAATTTTGGATTGGAGATGCTTAATGTGAGTCTGGAAGGAGAGTTTACAGTCTAACCAGACACCTAGGTATTTGTAGTTGTCCACGTATTCTAAGTCAGAGCCGTCCAGAGTAGTGATGCTGGACAGGGCGAGCAGGTGCGTGCAGTGATCGGTTGAATAGCATGCATTTAGTTTTCCCTGCGTTTAAGAGCAGTTGGAGGCCACGGAAGTAGTGTTGTATGGCATTGAAGTGCGTCTGGAGGTTAGTTAACACAGTGTCCAAATAGGGAATGTATACAGAATGGTGTCGTCTGCATAGAGGTGTACCAGAGAATCACAAGCAGCAAGAGCAACATCATTGATGGAAACAGAGAAGAGAGTCAGCCCGAGGATTGAACCCTGTGGCACCCCCATAGAGACAGCCAGAGGTCCGGACAACAGGCCCTCCGATTTGACACACTGAAGTCTATCAGAGAAGTAGTTGGTAAACCAGGCGAGGCAATCATTTGAGAAACCAAGGCTGTCGAGTCTGCCAATAAGAATGTGGTGATTGACAGAGTCAAAAGCCTTGGCCAGGTCGATGAATACGGCTGCATAGTAATATCTCTTATCGATGGCGGTTATGTAATTTAGGACCTTGAGCGTGGCTGAGGTGCACCCATGACCAGCTCTGAAACCAGATTGCATAGCGGAGAAGGTACGGTGGGATTCGAAATGGTCGGTAATCTGTTTGTAAACTTGGCTTTCGAAGACCTTAGAAAGATAGGGTAGGATAGATATAAGTCTGTAGCAGTTTGGGTCTAGAGTGTCACCCCCTTTGAAGAGGGGGATGACCGCGGCAGCTTTCTCGGCAGTTGACCAGGTTAGGGATAGCCAGGTGGAAAGCATGGTCAGCCGTAGAGAAATGCTTATTGAAATTCTCAAATTATAGTGGATTTATCGGTGGTGACAGTGTTTCCTGGCCTCAGAGCAGTGGGCAGCTGGGAGGAGGTGCTCTTATTCTCCATGGACTTTACAGTGTCCCAGAACTTTTTTGAGTTAGTACTACAGGATGCAAATTTCTGTTTGAAAAAGCTATCCTTAGCTTACCTAACTGCCTGTGTATATTTGCTCCTAACTTCCCTGAAAAGTTGCAAATCACAGGGGCTATTCGATGCTAATGCAGAACGCCACAGGATGTTTTTGTGCTGGTCAAGGGCAGACAGGTCTAGAGTGAACCTAGGACTATATCTATTCCTAGTTCTACATTTTTTGAATGGGGCATGCTTATTTAAGATGGTGAGGAAGGCACTTTTAAAGAATAGCCAGGCATCATTCCAGGATACCCCGGCCAGGTCAATTAGAAAGGCCTGCTCGCAGAAGTGTTTTAAGGAGCGTTTGACAGTGATGAGTGGAGGCCGTTTGACCGCTGACCCATTACGGATGCAGGCAATGAGGCAGTGATCTTGATCTTGATCAAAAACAGCAGAGGTGTATTTGGAGGGTGAGTTAGTTAGGATGACATCTATGGGGGTGCCCGTGTTTATGGATGTGGAGTGTACCTGGTAGGTTCATTGATAATTTGTGTGAGATTGAGGGATTGTAGGATGTCCGGGGTGTTAAGCATGTCCCAGTTTAGGTCACCGAGTAGCACGAGCTCAGAAGATAGATGGGGGGCAATCAATTCACATATGGTATCAAGGGCACAGCTGGGGGCAGAGGGAGGTCTATAGCAAGTGGCAACTTGTTTCTGGAAAGGTGAATTTTTAGAAGTAGAAGCTCGAATTGTTTGGGTACAGACTTGGATAGTAGTACAGAACTCTGCAGGCTATCTTTGCAGTAGATTGCAACACCGCCCCCATTGGCAGTTCTATCTTGACGGAAAATGCTATAGTTAGCGATGGAGATTTCAAGGTTTTTGGTGGTTTTCCTAAGCCAGGATTCAGACACGACTAAGACATCCGGGTTGGCAGAGTGTGCTAAAGCAGTGAGTAAAACAAACTTAGAGAGTAGGCTTCTAATGTTAACATGCATAAAACCAAGTTTTTTAAGGTTACAGAAGTCAACAAATGAGAGCACCTGGGGAGTGGGAGTGGAGCTAGGCACTGCAGAACCTGGATTAACCTCTACATCACCAGAAGAACAGAGGAGAAGTAGGATAAGGGTACGGCTAAATGCTATACGAACTGGCCGTCTAGCACGTTCGGAACAGAGAGTAAAAGGAGCAGGTTTCTGGGCACGATAGCATAGATTAAAGGCATAGTGTACACACAAAGGTAAGGTAGGATGTGAGTACATTGGAGGTAAACCTAGGCATTGAGTAATGATGAGAGAGATATAGTCTCTAGAGATGTTTAAACCAGGTGATGTCATCGCATATGTAGGAGGTGGAACAACATGGGTGGTAAAGGCATATTGAACAGGGCTAGAGGCTCTACAGTGAAATAAGACAGTAATCACTAACCAGGACAGTAATGGACGAGGCATATTGATATTAGAGAGAGGCATGCGTAGCCAAGTGAACATATGGGTCCAGTGAGTGGTTGGGCTGACTGGGAACACGGCGATTCAGACAGTTAGCAGTCCGATGCTAACACGCTAACAGTTAGTAGGCCGGGGCTAAACAAGCTAGCAGTTAGCAGACCGGGTTAGCAAGCAAGCAGTTAGCAGGGGCTAGCAGTTAGCAGACCGGGGCAGGCAAGCTAGCAGTTAGTAGACAAGGGCTAGCAAGTTAGCCTTTGGGGGATGGGGGTAAGTCTGTTTTTGCCTCTTCGTGCGGTGACGCCGATAGACCAGTCGTGGAATTAGTAGGGTTCCAAGTAGCTCTAGGTAGCTAGCAGGTCTAGCAGGTTAGCAGAATGGGCCTTCAGCGGGCGTCGCACCTGAGGGGCCTGTTGGAATCCTCGGGCAGATTATGTCGGTATTCCAGTCGTAGAGGATCGGCGGGGTTCCGTGCCCCGTACCGGCAGTAGAAGGGGTCCGGATATTGTAGCCCAGGAGTGAGCCGGGAGATGGTTCTAGCATGGGCTAGCCCCAGGCTAGTTGGTGCTAGCTCCGGGACGGAAACGTTAGCCAGGAGTAGTCATCCCTGGTTGCTGTTAGCTAGCTGTAATGATCCAGATGAAAAGGTTCAGAGTTTGTGGTAGGAATTCAGGGATATGGAGAGAAAAATAGGTCCGGTATGCTCTGGTTTGAAACGCGTTGTACGAACTGGCGACAGCTTTCCGAGCTTAAGGTTAGCTGATGACTGCTAGCAGTGGTTAGCTGACTGATAGCTGGTAGCTAGTTAGCTAGCTAGCTTCAGTTGAGGAATTCCATTTCGGAAGTAAATAGAAATACAGGTTGCAGGAGAGTATTTTGAAGTTGAGGTTTAGGAAAAATATTAAAATGAACGCGAAGAAAAAGATATATACACATGGGACGAGACAAGACAAAGACAAAGACGCCTGACTGCTACGCCATCTTGGATAATACCTGCATTAGCCCATGAAAAACATAAAACAAACTGATTCAAGATGTCTTCGGTACATAATTGGTGAAGCCTATACTACAAAATTAAACAAATTCTAGTAATCCCCTTTGAGTGTTGATTGTATTATTATGCATACATACTGGATGGACTGGTTACCTTATGCTATAATCCAAACGTTCTATCCATAAGTCTGGAAGAGAATGCGTAGGCCTAGGTGATGCTGTTGGTTCATTGATTGTGCAGGCCAGAGTTATTAGCCTACAATTATAGTGAGTTTGTATTTGATTTTGAATAGCCTAGTAATAGTGCATTTTTATGTTTTCATAATTAATAGGCTGACATAGTACCTTCAGCTGCAGAATATCTCTCCACCATGCGTTTCCATCTCTCCTCTCTTTCCATTATTACTTTCTCGTGTGCGCAGAAAGAGGGGCTGTCAACAGTTTTATGAAATATGTTTCATTGTGAAAACATGTTACCCAAACAGATTTCACTTGTTTCCCCAAATGAAGCACTGGGTAGCTGCAGGAACAGGGTTGAAGAGCCCATGGCATACAGAGTTTGCCGGAATATCACCTGTGGCGCAGCAGCGAGAGGATGCATTGCTCTTCAAACAATGGCTGATGCGTGGAGTGAAATAAGTGTTCTTATAAGCCCAGCCATTTCTATATGCAATCCTGTGTGAAAGCAGTTTTGATGGTTGCCAGTAAAAAAGAGGAGGAACCCAGCTGCTGCTATACTGTATTTGTGCTAACATGTCAATTTCTTGTCACTTATTATCAAGCCAAATTTGACGATGAAATAATCATACAAATATTACAAACCTTCAGTATAGGCTTGTCGGACTATGTGTGTTTGTAAGAGCCATTTTGGCGGCCTACTTGTTGTGTTGTCTATAGTCTGTCTTTGTATATTCAACTTTGTACACTAGAGGGCATGGGTCACTGGTCACATATTTATAGGAACACAGGCGACAAGGAAGTAGTACAGTACAGTATAACCGTTGGAAATAATCATTAATAGTAACACAACTATATCACATGTGGATTACTGTTCCAAAATGGGGGGGGGGGGGGGGTGTTTCACCCCAAAACATTTAAAAAATGGCTTTCATAAGTTCCCTGCTTTCTACCCTATTATTGTCAATGTAATCTTTTATGATTCAGTCTAAGAATTTATTCAGTTTCTCCTGAGTGTCCTGTATGTCTTAATTATGTGTACAATCGGAGAATCGGTCAGGTGCAGAGGGGGTGGAAAGTGAAGGGGTGTATATAGAAGAACACTTGGCCTGTGACACTCCTCTTGGTTCCATCCTCCACTTTGCCCTGCCCTGTTCCCTCCTATCAGTCTCTCCTCACCCTCCTCTCTTTCTACGCTACACCCTTCCTGCATGTCCCTGTGTGACCTGACCTATAATGTTAGCTGCTTCAACAAATACAAAGATTTCTGATATAATACACTGTCTAAAAAAGTAGTTGTCTTTATTGTTAGCATAATCCTCAACCTTATTTGGGTTTGTGTGATTAATAGTAGTAGTCTATAAAAATAGAGTTGCATAACATGCATCTCAAAGGAATTCAAAACATTCTTTGTCCTCATGTTTTTAAGAACCGTCTGCCTTCATAATGTAACAACAACTGCTTATTGAGAGGATAGTAAATGGTTGAAGTTATGTAAGTTCATTGAACGCCTATTTTCTATTACACTGTCAGTGGCATTTCTTTGCCTTGCAGTAAATACTTGCATGCCAGATCAGGCTTACTGAAGTGTATTATTTCTGGTTTATTAGTGATGTCATTATACAGCCTCTCTCTAACCTCTCCCCCACACATGCTGTACTACAGTGGGGCTTATGCCAACACCCTGGGTGGCAAAATACACATCTGCAGACTAAATCCCTTTCTCAGTTGAAACTGAATTTAAAACAGGCATTTCTAAATCAAATCAGATCAATTGTTATTTTGTCACATGCTTCATAAACAACAAGGGTATACTAAGTGAAATGCTTACTTTTGGCCAATGGATGAAGAGAGTATGTGTTTATACAGTTCTTTATACAACAGTATAAATATGTACTCTTCTAAGTCACTTGGCTAAGTCACCAAGAGTTCTCATCCATAATTATCATGGCTGTGTATATCCTGCCCCAAACCAACACCACTCTGGCATTCAACAAATTGTATGGGGCAATTAACAAACAAGAAATCGCTCACCCAGAGGCAGCGTTTCTGGTGGGCAGAGACTTTAACTCGGGGAGACTTAAAACCGATCTACCTCACTTCTACCAACTGTTTACAAACAAAAGCTCAAACAGGAAGTACCAGTGATGCGTTCAATACGCAAGTGGTCGGATGAAGCAGACGCAAGGCTATATGACTGTTTTGCTAGTAAAGACTGGGATATGTTCCAGGATTCATCCAATAGCATTGAGTAGTTTACCATAACAGTCACAGGCTTCATCAATAAGTGCATAGACAATGTCATCTTCACAGTGCCTATAAGAACATATCCAAACCAAAAAACATGTATTACAGGCAATATCCGCCCAGGCTTAAGGTTAGAGCTATTGCTTACAATGAACAGGACACTGACGCATACAAGAAAGCTCGCTACGACTTCCAGCGAGACATCAAACATGGAAAAAGACCATATACATTACCAGTCAAAAGTTTGAACACACCTACTCATTCAAGGGTTTTTCTTGATTTGTACTATTTTCTACATTGTAGAATAGTAGTGAAGACATCAAAACAATGAAATAACACATATGGAATCATGTAGTAACCAAAAAAGTGTTAAAAATAGCTAAATATAATATATATTTGAGATTCTTCAAAGTAGCAACCCTTTACCTTGATTAAATCATTCTCTCAACCAGCTTCATGAGGTAGTCACCTGGAATGCATTTCAATTAACAGGTGTGCCTTATTCAAAGTTAATTAATTTGTGTAATTTCTTTCCTCGTTTTGAGGAAATCATTTCTTTGAGTCAATCAGTTGTGTTGTGGCAAGGTAGGGGTGGTATACAGAAGATAGCCCTATTTGGTAAAATACCAAGTCCATATGTGACCAACCGGCTCAAATCAGTCTTATGTAGCAACATTTGAAATTGTGTTTTTTACATTGAATAAAAGTAGAGACTCAGAACTACAAAATGGTATATCATACATGAACACTGCAATTGTGAGGAACAATGGGAAAGTAATTCTGCTTTGAAAGTTGATAAACTTGTAAACACTTTTGAGAAAATGGCTTTTGAATATTTTGGTACCTACTGGAGAGCTCTGTTACGTATCCCACTGGAACTGTGTCATTATGCACACCTGGTCCCCATTTCCCATGTGTGGTATCATTGTGCGATTGTGTATTTATTCAAGGTACTCCTCGCTCTTTTGTTTGGGTCTCAACCCTGTGTTTTGTATACGTGTTTGTTTGGTCTTCATCCCCGTGCCTTTACATGGCACGCAGGGTTACGCTGGGTAAAGAAACAAAAAAAACTATTACGCATTCCTGCGCCTGTGTCCCGATCCCGTCATACCAATGTGACAGAATAATTTACCATTAAGGGAGAGAGCGGGAAGGGCCCGTCCGACGAAGCTGCGACTGGGCCGTCCGATGTTGCCACAACTGGTCCGTCTGACGACGCAACGTCAGCCGCTGAAACTGGCCCGTCTGACAGCGCCACAACTGGTGTGTCCGATGCTGCTGCAATTGATCTGTCCGACACCGCTGCAACTGGTCCGTCCGACGCCGCTGCAACTTCGGCAACTGCATAGGGTCCTGATTGACCCGCACTGTGTTTGTCCTCGGGGCCGGTGTCGTTGCGCTGCTGGTGCCGCACGTCGGGGGTTACTGTCACAGATGCCCCCGGAACTGTGTCATTGCGCACACCTGGTCCCCATTCTCCCCAGCCATTGCTTTCCACCAGCACTGTACCATCCTCCAGTCTAGTGGTTCCCAAACTTTTTATAGTCCTGTACCCCTTCAAACACTCAACCTCCAGCTGCGTACCCCCTCTAGCACCAGGGTCAGCGTACTCTCAAATGTTGTTTTTTGCCATCATTGTAAGCCTGCCACACACACACACACTATACGATACATTTATTAAACATAAGAATGAGTGTTTTTGTCACAACCCGGCTCATGGGAAGTGACAAAGAGCTCTTATAGGACCAGGGCACAAATAAATACATTTGCTCTTTGTTTAACCATCTTACATAGAAAACCTTATTTGTTAATCAAATAAATTATAAATAACTCACCACAGGTTAATGATAAGGGTGTGCTTGAAAGGATGCCCATAACTCTGCAATGTTGGGTTGTATTAGAGAGAGTCTCAGTCTTAAATCATTTTCCACACACAGTCTGTGCCTGTATTTAGTTTTCATGCTAGTGAGGGCCGAGAATCCACTCTCACATAGGTACATGGTTGCAAAGGGCCTCAGTGTCTTAACAGCGCAATTTGCCAAGGCAGGATATTCTGAGCGCAGCCCAATCCAGAAATCTGGCAGTGGCTTCTGATTTAAATTCAATTTTCACAGAACCGCTTGTTGCAATTTCGATGAGGCTCACTTGTTCAGATATTGGTAAGTGGACTGGAGGCAGGGCAAGAACGGGATAACGAATCCAGTTGTTACAATGGTGGAAAGACCTGTGTGTTGTCCTTGTTAATGCAAACAGAGAAGAGCTCCAACTTCTTAATCATAGCCTCAATTTTGTCCCGCACACTGAATATAGTTGCGGAGAGTCCCAGTAATCCTAGATTCAGATCATTCTGGCGAGTAAAAACATCACCCAGATAGGCCAGTCGTGTGAGAAACTCGTCAACATGTAAGCGGTCAGACAAGTGAAAATTATGTTCAGTAAAGAAAACTTTAAGCTCGTCTCTCAATTTTTCAAAAACGTGTCAATACTTTGCACCTTGATAACCAACACACTTCTGTATGTTGTCAAAGCGTTACATGGTCGCTGCCCATATCATTGCATAGTGCAGAAAATACACGAGAGTTCAGGGGCCTTGCTTTAACAAAGTTAACCATTTTCACTAGTGTCCAAAACATCTTTCAAGCTGTCAGGCATTCCCTTGGCAGCAAGAGCCTCTCGGTGGATGCTGCAGTGCACCCAAGTGGCGTCGGGAGCAACTGCTTGCACGCGTGTTATCTCTCCACTATGTCTCCCTGTCATGGCCTTTGCGCCATCAGTACAGATACCAACATGAGCAGCAGCTACGTTTGGCTACATACGGACCGTTAGTGGAATTCCCACGAGAGAGAAACAGTTAATATGATTGGATGTTAATTATTTGACTAGGCTGCCTGTATTTGACATTGTGTTGTTATTTATCTGAACACTAGATGGTTTAATTGTATTTTTGGCAGTGAAACAAGGCTACTCAGGCGAGAAAAAAACCTCACCCAAATGTATAGCTCAGTTGGAAAATATAAATGGACTGTTTGAAAAGTGAAGGAAGGTAAGGTCCAGACTGTGGCGGAGCTTGTGCATGGTCTGCCAGGCACAATACCAGAGCACAAACTTGTTCTTATTTTGGCCACTGCAGTTGCGAGGAGTTAAAAAGTAGATGGGACCTGGCTGCATAGGGTCCGAAGGAAAGTGCACCTGTAAACAACAAAAGAACATTAAGATAAGTGAATGAAAGGAAAATGGAACGTAAAACATAATATCATTTTTCAATGCATCATTTTCAGGTAAGTTTCACTTACGTACAAATGTGCAGAGCAGCAACACTGCATTCAGAAACATCATCTTGGAAACTAGAAGTTCAAATAATAACACACAGCCTGGCTACACGTACCACTGGAAAATACAGAAATAATGTGAGATCAATAAAAGTAGTGGCAATCATGTTGGAGGTCAATTAAATAATCAAAATGTGTTGTTTATGCTTTACATACCAAGTGTTGTCTTCGATTCCTTATAGAGACGTCACACTGCTGCTTTTGTCACATGGGATGGAAGCAGCTTTCCACCAAAGTGTTTGTGTCCTGGGTGGCGTCCTCATAATACTATTGCATTACCCTCTGCGTAGTTGTTGATGAAGTTCACCACTCGCTGCAAGTCCTCATTCTTCAGGTGTTACCTGTGTTTTTTTGGGCCAACTCTCTTTTTGATGGGAGTCATTAGACCATTCCCCTTGTATGACTGGTGGAGGAGAGTCAGGCGTGTTCTACTGATGCTGAAAGACAAATTCCAGATGCATATATTTTGCAATTATTTTACAATAGATAGCCGTAATCACCGTCAGACACACCTGGCTAACGTGATAGGTGGGTGGTCTTTTGCATGGGGGTGGGATGTAAGTTTCCTTTAACAACCTCGAGGCTGCGTGACTATCAGCAGATAGTTCTCAGCCTGAGAACTAAAGCAGTACATCTCCATTACCCAGTATTTTTCCATCAGGAAACAAAGGTTATCACATATATACAGTAATCATGGCATTGGTGTAGAAGAGAGAAGAGAAGAACATGGAGTGGTTATGACAGCCAGTTTAGCAGCCTCATCTGCCATGGCGTTACCCATACTCACAAAATCTTTCCCCCCAGTGTGGCCAGCAACTTTCACAATAGCCAAAGCAGAGGGCAGCATCATAGCCTCCAAGAGATCTAAAATTTCAAGGTCCTGGAGTGGCCTAGCCAGTCTCCAGATCTCAACCCCATAGAAAATCTCTGGAGGGAGTTGAAAGTCCATGTTGCCCAGCAACAGCCCCAAAACATCACTGCTCTAGAGGAGATCTGCATGGAGGAATGGGCCAAAATACACAACAGTGTGTGAAAACCTTGTGAAGACTTACAGAAAACGTTTGACCTCTGTCATTGCCAACAAAGGGTATATAACAAATTATTGAGATAAACTTTTGTTATTGACCAAATACTTATTTTCCACCATAATTTGCAAATAAATACATAAAAAATCCTACAATGTGATTTTCTGGATTTTTTTCTCTCATTTTGTCTGTCATAGTTGAAGTGTACCTATGATGAAAATTACAGTCCTCTCTCATCTTTTTAAGTGGGAGAACTTGCACAATTGGTGGCTGACTAAATACTTTTTTGCCCCACTGTATATTGCGAATAGGACTTCCACAGGCATTGTGAAAACCCCTACTCCTCCAGACACCACACCAGGAGAAACTAACCCCTATTGCATAAGCAGAATCAGAGAAAAATGGAACCCTTTTCCCTTCTCCCATTTTACAGGCAGTGGTTAGCGCCAAAAGTTCAGCCTATTGACCTGAGAAAGTATCTGGTACTGGTTGTTGTATGTGAGTGGTTCTATCAATTGTCACAATACCAAACCCTGCATGTTTCTTCCCTGTAGTTTAATCTATATATGCAGAACTGTCAACGAAAAGCTCCAAGTCAGCATCAGTCAGGGCAGTGTCAAAGAGGTAGGGCTGGTGCACCTAAGCAAGAACAGTGGGCTCCAGTGTCAATTAAGAATGGGATAGTTCTTCCATGTACCCGAAGTTTGATTATTGGGTCTTTTTCCCATCTTTGAATATGGACTGGGGATGATCATTGCTGATCGTCAGGAAAATAGGAACTGTTGGTGTTCTGATTTCTTTGTGGCCAGTGTCGTGGTAATTTCCTGTATTACTAAATAAGGAGAGTTTACAAACCACACACAACTCAGAGTTATATTTTAAACTTAATCTTTTAATAATATGAGCTTCACCATAGCCCTTTGACTCTCAGATCAATTCAGTGTCTATAAATGAATTCTGAGAGTGCTTACAAAAGAATACTTCATATTTTATAGCCAAGATACACTCCTCTCAACTCACAATGACGAACCACAGATCTTAGAAACTTCACAACGGGCCTTTTACTTGAAAGAGGAGTATCCCATAGCCAGACAGCATTAGCTATAAATTATCGTTCAGTTTGCTCTCTAAGACGAGGTTCTACTTCTCGTTCTTGGTACTTCCTATTACCAAAACATTACCTCATCCAATGGCATATATCAATTGTCAATTCTAGATATCCCCATCTCAAATACAACCCACCCCTGGACAAGCTCCCTGAGGGGAGTGAGCCTCTAGGTCGTATACTATGAAAGATAAGTTTCAACATCAGAGGGGACATACAATGGTTCCAGGCACTGCCATACTCCTCCCCCCAATGGGAAAAGGAGGGAGTGACTGGAGTACAGACATTGTGGAGCCCTTCACATGGTTTAACATATACACTCACATATGAAGACAATCCTGACCTCTCCCCTCTCTGGGCTCCAAGTGACTTTCCCACATAAGCATATGAAAGTAAATAAAACATCTTATTTATCAATGTTACCTAACTAATTCTGATTCAGCTACGACACCAGACACCTCCTCTTCCCCCTCTCTGTGGTTGATTTCCTCCGCGTCCTCCTTGGTGGCCAGGATCAGGCTGGTAACCTCCTTGTGCCTGCTGGGAAGGTCCTCCATAGGTTTGGGGTTGCTGCTGATATCCACCTTGTTGTTGGTATCCTCCTCTGTGTCCTCCTCTGAAATTTCATCCCCCTCTTCGGTTCACTCCAGGTGTTGTAGCCCATCCTTGATATTGAGGATTTTGTGGACATTGGCTCCTCATGTGTCCAAATTGTCCACACCCCAGCATTGCATCGGTGGCATTCTGGGTGATGGTGGGCCCCATGGTTGTGGGTTCCCATAGGTCTAATTGTACAGAAGACACTATGGGCTGTGGTTGTGATGCAGGTCCACTTGGGGGCACTGTAAGGACAGGAGTGTTCATTATCACCATGTCAGGCTCACCTCTTTTATTACTCTTCTCCAATTGAGCCAATTGGGCCTTTTTCACTGCACCATCAAGCCTCTGTTTTCTTGATTCCTCTGCTTGTTTATCACAAAGCCAGTTCTGGCAGTGGTGTCTCATATAATCCTCACGCTCCCAACCTTTCTATCCCAGCCCACGACATCCCTCAGTTGCGTCTGTACTTTTTCTGGGAGGTTGCGGCAGGCTCTGTCATAAAACATGTTCTCGGTGGCTTCAGAATGGTCATGGTGCTCTCCCAATTCCTCAAGCCATTTCTGTTTCAGGTTATCTATCCAATCTCTGAAATCTGAGTCGGGTCCAAATTTATAGTGAGATAGTCTACTCATGCCTCGCATGGTAGGGAGCATATCTCTCAAGCAGTCCCATAGGTGTTGTCTGCACTGGCTTAACTCCAGCTCAGCGGGTTGAGCCATTAACCTGGGATAAAATTGCCTTCATATTTCCAAGGCATAGGGTCTGGTGGCCGTGCCTTGTTTCAAATTCTCTTATCCAGAGTTTGGCTCCTTTCGACATTCTTGGTAGGGATTTAGCAGCAATTGCAATATCTCCAAAACACCAGGGCTTGTATTCAGCATACATTTGCACCCCCGGGCCTTGTTTGTACACTAGAGGGAACATGCCCTTTGGGTCATCATCCAAACTTCTTTGAATGAGTAGGTGTGTCCAAACTTTTGACTGGTACTGTATATAGGAGGAAGGTGGAATCCTATTACACCAGCTCCAACGCTCATCCTATGTGGAAGGACGTGCAGACGATAGCTCATCCTATGTGGCAGGGAGTGCAGATGATAGCTCATCCAATGTGGCAGGAAGTGCAGACGATAGCTCATCCAACGTGGCAGGACGTGCAGACGATAGCTCATCCAACGTGGCAGGACGTGCAGACGATAGCTCATCCAATGTGGCAGGAAGTGCAGACGATAGCTCATCCAATGTGGCAGGAAGTGCAGACGATAGCTCATCCAATGTGGCAGGAAGTGCAGACGATAGCTCATCCTATGTGGCAGGAAGTGCAGACGATAGCTCATCCAATGTGGCAGGACGTGCAGACGATAGCTCATCCAATGTGGCAGGACGTGCAGACGATAGCTCATCCAATGTGGCAGGACCTGCAGACGATAGCTCATCCAATGTGGCAGGAAGTGCAGACGATAGCTCATCCAATGTGGCAGGACGTGCAGACGATAACTGATTACAAAGGGAAGTCCAGCCATGAGTTGTCCTGCGATTATTGAAGTCCCAAAAGAGCTAAAAGCCTTTTATGGTCGCTTCGACGAATGTAACACTGTGCCTTCTGTGAAAGGCCTTGTTTTTCCGGATGACTGTGTGATTTGTCTCTCCGTGGCCAGTGTGAGCAAAACGGTTAAACAGGTTAACAACTACAGGGTCGCCGGGCGGAATACCTGGGCCCGGTTCTCAAAGCATGCGCAGACTAGCTTGCAAGTGTCTTCACAGACATTTAAATCTATCCTTGACCCAGTCTGTAGTCCCAACATGTTTCAAGCTGACCACTTGTACCCAACAAGGTAACCTGCCTAAATGACTATTGCCCTGTAGCACTCACATCTGTAATTATGAAGTGCTTTGAAAGGCTTGTCATGACACCTATCAACACCATCAACACCATCTTTCCACCCTAGACCCACTCCAATTTGTATACTGCCCCAACAGATCCACAGATAATGCAATCTTTCATTTCACTTCACACTTCCCTCTCTCACCTGGAAAAGGGTGGAAATATCTATGTGAGAATACTGTTCATAGACTACAGATCAGTGTTCAACACCATAGTCCCCTCCAAGCTCACCACCAAGCTAGGGACCCTGGGACTGAACCGCTCCCTCTGCAACTGGATCCTGGAATTCCTGACGGGCCTGCCCCAGGTGGTGAGGATAGGCAACAAGACCTCCGCCACGCTGATCCTCAACACGGGAGCGATGGGACAGCCTACAGGGAGAAGGTCCGAAACTTAGCAGGACCACAACCTCTCCCTCAATGTCAGGGTGGCAGGTAGCCTTGTGGTTAGAGCGTTGGGCCAGTAACCAAAAGGTTGCTAGATCAAATGCCCAAGCTGACAAGGTAAAAATATGTCATTCTGCCCCTGAACAAGGCAGTTAACCCACTGTTCCTAGGCTGTCACTGTAAGTAATATTTTTTTCTTAACTGACTTGCCTAGTTAAATATATATTTTTAAAGTAAGACCAAGGAGCTGATCGTGGACTATAGGAGCGGATAGAAAGCTTTCAGTTCCTTGGCCTCCACATCAATAAGGAGCTAACATGGTCAACGCACGGCAGCGCCTCTTCTCTCTCAGGAGGCTGAAAAGATTTGGCATGGGCACTCGGATCCTCAAAAAGCTCTACAGCTGCACCATTTGAGAGCATCTTGACTGGCTGCATCACCACTTGCTATGGCAAATACACCGCCCTTGACTGAAATTGAGGGTAGTACGGACAGTCCAGTACATCACAGAGGCAGAGATCCCTGCCATCCAGGACCTATATATCAGGCAGTGTTAGAGGAAGGCCCAAACAAATGTTAAATACTCCTGCCACCCAAGCCATAGACTGTTCACTCTGCTACCTTCTGGCAAACGGTACCAGAGCATCGGCTCTCGGACCAACAGGCTCCCAGAGAGCTCCCCCCCCCCAAGCCATAAGACTGCTAAATAGTCAAGTAAGGGTATCTGAACTACAGTATCTGTACTGACTCTATCTTGAACTGACCCTACACACACTCACTAAACTATATATACAAACCATATACAAACTCACTCGCACACACTGTATTGACACGCCCACACAAAACCCACACACATTCACATGCACTACACACGCACACACACACACACACACACACACACACATACACTTGCTATTGCTGCTCTGTTCTTAATTTGACTGTTATTATTATTCATCCTGATGTCTAGTCACTTTGCCCTGCCTTCTTGTACATATCTACCTGAAATACCTTGCACATTGATCTGGTACTGCTACTCCCTGTATGTAGCTCCATTCTTGTGTATTTTATTTTATTGCTCGTGTTACTATTTCTATTTCTAAACTCTGTATTGTTGGGAAGGGTTTGTATGCAAGCCTTTCACGGTAAAGTCTATACCAGTTGTATTCGGCGCATGTGACAAATATGCATGTGATTTGATGATTTTGATATAAGTCATCTGAAGAGACGAAGAGACTAGTGTGACATGATAACCCTGCAAATATGCCATTACACAGTAAGTTTTAAAAAAATTGCAAGGCTCAAAATAATAGGAAAATTATGACCTTTGCAGAAGGTTCTCGTAGTATAAAAAGAAAGAAAGTCACATATTCTGTGTATGCTTCCCACAATTGGGTAAACCTAACAACCAACGTTTCGGCAACATAGTGCCTTCTTCAGGTTTTAGTATATCATCTTGGGTGTGGGCAGTTTGGTTTGGCTGTTTCTCTCAATGACCCTGTAGATATTCAAGTTCAAGATATTAGAGAACTTGTTTGGGTTGTGCAGTTCAATTTACTATCATAGGAGTTATACAAATAGAGAACCCTCAAGCATGACACGCAGCACAAATGATCTCTGTCTAAGGATAAGCCATGGGTAGTGGAGCACAACGAGGCTCAAAGAGACATTGAATGTCATATGTGAGTTATACGCTGATGATGCGTTGGGTAAAAAATACTTGAAACTACTTAAGTAGATTTTTGTGGTATCTGTACTATACATTGTTTTGACAACTTTTGCTTTTACTTCACTGCATTCCTAAAGAAAATAATGTCGTTTTTACTCCATAAATCTCCATAAATCCTGACACAGAAAAGTACTCATTACATTTTGAATGCTTAGCAGGACAGGAAAATGGTTTAATTCACACACTTATCAAGAGAACATATCTGGTCATCCCTACTGCCTCTGATCTGGTGAACTCACTAAACACATGCTTAGTTTCTAAATTATGTCTGAGAGTTGGAGCTTGCCCCTGACTATCAGTAAATTTAAAAAACAACTAGAAAAGGTGTTTGTCTGCTTTGCTTAATGTAAGGAATTAGATATTATTTATACTTTAATTTTTCCTTTTGATACTTAAGTACATTTTAGCAATTACATTTACTTTTGATACTTACATTTAAAAACAAATACTTTTAGACTTTTACTCAAGTAGTATTTTACTGGGTGACTTCCACTTTTACTTGAGTCATTTTCTATTAAGATATTTTTTGCTTTTACTCAAGTATGACAACTGGGTAGTTTTTCCACCACTGGGAAAGAGTATAGATGATTGAGAGGGAAAGGGGTGTCAGCCAAAAATATTGAGTTTTTTTATAAAGCTGGGTGTTGTCGCTAGGTGACCCACCCTGGATGACCATGTCTTTTTGCTCAGCAAATTATGTCATCCCTCTTCACAACGTATGCCCACACCACACACACACACACACAAATGCAAGCACGCACACACACAAAGGATTAGGGCAGAGAAGCAGACCAGAGAACAAATGAAGGAATAGAATGGGAGAGACAAAGAGAACTCTGTCATTGCATCATCTTCCCCTCATTGCTGCAGTCCCAAACAACTACATGTAAAACTGTATTTAAAATCTTTCACTTATATTAAGAATTTCACTTTAAGCCTACACCTGTTGTTTACGATGCAAGTGAGGAATACAATTTCATTTGATTAGTACAGTACTCTACCGTTACAAGGTCATTCCACTAGAGGGCATAAAAACATGCCCATCCAAAAGTTTCAATGTTGCACAATAGATAGCAGAGACATATTTTTGTTTTTCTGGCTATTTAACGACGCAGTCTTGATATGTGGTGCAGACAGATATACACCACTGCTTTTTCAATCGAAATGTACAGAAAACATCATAATAATTATTATATTGCTGAGAGCATAACTGGATTTACTGTAGCTTACTTATTGGAGCTGCTATATGTACAAAAATTTAAAAAACACCCAAATGCTATGTGCTATTCCATATAGTACACTACTTTTAACCATGTGAAAATTAATGCACAATATAGAGGATAGGGTGCCAATTGGGACACTGTTATAGGTCTGGCCTCTCACGTCATCATGACCACTCCCTGAGTGATTACAAATCACACAGGTAAAAGTCTCACTACATGTCGTATCAGGGACGGTCACCATCATAAATTCTGGCTACAACTGCTGGGCTAATTATTAACTCTCCGATCAACTGTAATGGTAGTGCTTGCTCAAACAAGTTGTTTGTCATTACAATCGATGCTAATTGATCATTTACAGTAGGCTTATGTCTATTTTTCTTTACCTCACTCTCAAATTTCATTGTTTAGCCCACCTCGTTTATTCTGTGTATAAGTGGGATATTAATTAAATGCAGGGCTATTAATCATTTAGAGAGAAAAAAATATGTTGAGTTAGTCATTTTAATCGTTTTTATTACACAGAGCAAAATATTAGCTTGACTATGTTTGATAGGTTTACCAAGGTAACCTAGTGTCATAGTCTTACTGTCTTGCTCAATATCCACGGTATCATTACTTCCTTCACTGAAGGCAGCGCAGACAGGGCGTCGCCTGTCTATAAATTCTCAGGCGTGATATTTCTCAACTCTGCACAATTCAACCTCTTCTCAATCGCCAACTCAACACTCGTGAACGGTAAGAATTCAGCCTCTAACACGAATGTAAAAAGTTGATTCAAGCTAAATAGTTGTGTTAATCCTATCTGATCTCCTCCTTCAACTCAGAAACTTGTATGCAGACGTAAAATAGTTGCATTCTTCGTCTTGTGCGATTGACTTTGAGGTGCAGTTTTCTATGGAGTGGGTGTCCATACTTTTCATCTGTAAATATAAAAGTGAACATAAGTCACTTTTTACAGTCCAGACTTACCTTTTTATGTGTTCTGCATTGATTAAAGATTTTAAAACTTCATTTCTATAACTAAAATAATTCCACTTGTCAAAAGAGCAATAGAGCATGGTCAACATATATAATATATATATATATAAACATATATAATATAACAGATATATAACCTGTCATGTTTGCTTAACTATTATAGCATTATAATTGTGTGTGTTATAATTGTTTTGCCTAAAATATTGTGATTTTTTTTTAACATTACATTTTTTTGAACATTGACTGAAATAAATGTTTTCTTTCATTCAATTTCCAGTCAAGTCCCTATCTGCTGCTCTGACTCATTCTACCCATTTCCTTGTAGCCCTAATGATAATAACCATCATGTAGAATTGTCTAATATTAACTCAGTGGAGTCCAGAGAGACTACACCAGGGTGTGGCTCACTTTGAATGAATGGATTTAGAGCTGACTGTCGACATGTACACACACGTGTTTCCTCAGTGTTGGTGCAGCCTCTCTTTCTCTTCTCTAGTTTGTCTTTCCTTCTACCCAGTTTTGGACTACATGTTCCACACATTCAGTCATTTCTCTTATCTCATACCACATCATTTTTTACTGCCTCTCTTTTATAATCCATTTCTCTGTCTAATTCACTAAAACCAGGTCAAGTTAGGTCAAAGTATCTGTTTTCTTTGTGTATCTGACTGATACAGGATGTATGGGAATGTATTTGTAATCAACTTTTGTTGGTGGAAGTTTGCTAGAATACTCATCAGAGCATTTCTCATCGGAATAGGCAGGGCATATGGCACAGGGTACTGATTCCTTTCAACACGTTCTAATGCTCAAATACATACACACACACACACACACACACACACACACACACACACACACACACACACACACACACACACACACACACACACACACAGAGATTATGAAATTCACTCAGGAAATATAGTTCCTTTAGCCAACATCTATCTCTTACTCTGAATTTTCTGTCATTCAAATGTAATCTCTTTCTCTCTCTCCGTCTCTCTCTCTCTCCGTCTCTCTCTGTCTCTCTCTCTCTGTCTCTCTCTCTCTGTCTCTCTCTCTCTGTCTCTCTCTCTCTGTCTCTCTCTCTCCGTTTCTCTCTGTCTCTCTCTCTCTCCGTCTCTCTCTCTCTCCGTCTCTCTCTGTCTCCGTCTCTCTCTGTCTCTCTCTCTCTCTCTCTCTGTCTCTCTCTCTCTCTCTCTCTCTCTCTCTCTCTCTCTCTGTCTCTCTCGCTGTGTGACCTCACTCAGACCTGCAGCCATGCCGTCAGATCTGGAACGTGCCATGGAGTCCATGATCACCGTGTTCCACAAGTACGCTGCTAAGGAGGGCAGTGGCAACACTTTGAGCCGCCGTGAGCTCAAGGACCTGATGGAGAACGAGCTCTCTGGCTTCCTCAAGGTGGCCATCTCTAATACTATCTCTACTACGGGTTGCGTCCCAAATGGTACCTTATTCCCTATAGAGTGCACTACCCTATTGGCCCTGATCAAAAGTAGTGCACTATATAGGCAATAAGGTGCCATTTGGAATGCATAGTATATTATCTCTATTACTATCTACTACTAGCTGTAGTAGCACTCCGTGTTAGTTTGATACAGAAAACATGCACACTTTATGATTAGGAACAGGAGTTTTTCCTGATCACGTGAGGCAACCAGGAAAAACTCGGACCCTAGTTATAAGGCTTGACTAGGGCCCAGAGTTTTCCCTGATTTAAGTGATCAGCAAAACAACTTGGCCCTACTTGTCATGTACTGTACCTGCCCAATAAAGAGTAACGACTTTCACTATTGTCCCATATTACTGTCAGTGAAATTACAGTATTAATATTTAGTATTATTTAAATGTCCCTGTCTTCATTTCAGTCTCAGAAGGACCCAGCCACAGTAGACAAGATAATGAAGGATCTGGACTCTAATGGTGATGGAGAGGTGAACTTCGAGGAGTTTGTTTCTCTAGTTGTGGGCCTGTCCATCGCCTGTGAACAGTGCTACCAGATGCACAAGAAGAAGATGGGGAAGTGAGGGATGAAAAGAGGAGAGGAGGAATGGGGTGCTGAGTAGAGAAGGGTTCTAATTTTCACATTTGTAATTGTCACACTGTCCATTAAACACAAAGACCAAGGAGGTGTTGTCATTATTTTTGTGTGTGTGTTTGTGCGTGTGTGTGTGTGCTAAGCAAGCAGCGTGAATTCCTTTGTGTAAAGTACTTCACGCTACTTGTTTAGCACGCGTGTGTGCATGTGTGTGTGTGTGAGAGACTGTGAGAGAGACTTTAAAACGTTTTTATATGGTTTTATATGTGTTATAACCAACCTATTGGAGTTCTAGCAGAGTAAAAGTATTGTATACGTGTGTTGATAACTGTCTTGAAGACCCCATATCCCAGGGGTATTCAAATCTTACATTACGAGGTCTGCAGCCTGCTGGATTACTGTCATACCTGATAATTAAATGCTGGTATCCCAGGCCTAAATTAGTCCTTTATTAAAGGAGAAAAAGTTAGAAATAAAGCATGTTGACATCTGTTGGGATGATTCCTATTCGGAGACAGCTGCCCTCAGAAGAATGCCAACAAGCACATACCATGTCATTTCACAACCTGTGATTTCAGTCTTATACAAACAATATAAAGCATACCTGGATTTGTCATAGAGGGCAGAGGAAACTATCTTGTGAGCCTGATAAAGATTCCCTTAGCACCACTGAGAGGAATGCTCAGAATGTTCGACAGTACAGTACACACCCTCAGTCCTCATGAACTTTGGTCAGACATCTATCTACATCTTATCTTTATGTTCATAAAATTCATAAATGTGTAACATTTTGACTGCGAAACACAGTTCTTGATTTTGTCTTGATTTGATTGTATATAACAGAGGCCATCAAAAATAACTATAGGGTGGTTTAATAAATAGAACACATACTGTATTGTCATATCATTATTTTCCCCACAAGGCCTTTCTCATTGTGTGTTATGGTCTGGTGCATGTTGGGTAACAAAAGCTGGGGCTGGGTAAGCTGTTATCTCTCTCTATCTCTCTCTCTGAGTGTACTTGGGCAGGACCTACTCTGCGGCCAACCAATGTTATTGGCTACAAGGTCAACAGGGGAGTTGTTAGGTAATGACACATAGAAAGGTTTTGGAAAGTTCCCACTATCATCTCATCACATAATTTCTACTCACTTTGTGCTATGTGCATTTTGCAGAATACTGTACTGCTCTATAGTGCACTGTGTTAAATGAGACAACAAAAATCCACAGACATTTGCATATTCTTACTTTTTACATTATATTTAGTGCATTCATCTTAAAGGCCCCCCTGCAGTCAAAGAATGGTCATCTAATTATTTAAAAACAAGTACAAGGTTTGGCTTGCTCTGGACAAAGTTCCTCTTGTCTTCTGCATTCTGGGATCACTGTGATTAGTACACAGTTCCATCGTTGACCACTAGATATCAGGAGAGTACAAATATTCTACAGTTGAACTCTGAGTTTGACAAAAAATAGTCAACAAGTCAAGCTATGCTATGGCATCTCATGGTCATATTCATTAGGTACCAAACGGAAGAAACATGGAGGCACTACCGAAACTGGTGTCCAATGACTAACCCTAGTTTCTGTTTTCTGTTGCAAAACCTTTTGATACTTTATTGCCCTAATGAATACAACCCAGATCTACTTATTGTGTCAAACCTCACATAAACACAGCAAAAAAAGAAACATCCTCTCACTGTCAACTGCGTTTATTTTCAGCAAACTTAACATGTGTAAATATTTGTATGAACATAACAAGATTCAACAACTGAGACATAAAACTGAACAAGTTCCACAGACATGTGACTATCAGAAATTGAATAATGTGTACCTGAACAAAGGCGGGGTCAAAATCAAAAGTAAGAGTCAGTATCTGGTGTGGCCACCAGCTCTATTAAGTACTGCAGTGCATCTCCTCCTCATGGACTGCACCAGATTTGGCAGTTCTTGCTGTGAGATGTTACCCCACTCTTCCACCAAGGTACCTGCAAGTTCCCGGATATTTCTGGGGGGATTGGCCCTAGCCCTCACCCACCGATCCAACAGGTCCCAGACGTGCTCAATGGGATTGAGATCCGGGCTCTTCGCTGGCCATGGCAGAACACTGACATTTCTGTCTTGGAGGAAATCACGCACAGATGGAACAGTATGGCTGGTGGCATTGTCATGCTGGAGGATCATGTCAGGATGAGCCTGCAGGAAGGTGCCACATGAGGAGGAGGATGTCTTCCCTGTAACGCACAACGTTGAGATTGCCTGCAATGACAACAAGCTCAGTATGCCAGTCCTGTCTGGTCCTCTCAATTTAAACATTATTATCTTTGAAGGAGAGAAAATATATTTTTAAAGCTCACACAGTGGAGGTTAATGTCAGCAGAGGTGGTTGTTTGTGTATGTGAAACCGGGGTCAAAGGCCAGTAGGAAATGAAGAAAAAAACTGAGAGGAGTTCCACAGGGGAGCATACACACACACACACACACACACACACACACACACACACACACACAACCCAGGCCTTTATTACCCAGTGTTCACATACAGGGGCGATAGTTAAATAAACAGCAGGCACATATCCACATGCATATATATTACCAACGCCTCACATGAGAACACAATCATCTTCACAGACAATGATCATATATTTGTGTCACCATGATGATATATAGCATACACCTGCATATTGTGTCATTCTAAGGCCAAGGGGATATTCAATGGTTATCTTATAGATACTTAACTGTCACGACTTCTGCCGAAGTCGTTGCCTCTCCTTGTTCAGGCGGTGCTCGGCGTTCGACGTCACCGGTCTTCTAGCCATCATTGATCCATTTTTCATTTTCCATTGGTTTTGTCTTGTCTTCCCACACACCTGTTTTCAATCCCATTCATTACCTGTTGTTAGTGTTGTTTAGTTGTTGTGCGGCGGGTCCTCGTACCCATGTTTTTTCATGTCTGTACGTTTTAGTGTTATGGAGCATGTTCTGTGGACATTTATTAAAATACTCCATTTACACTCCATTTTGACTCTCCTGCGCCTGACTTCCCTGCCACCTATACACACACGGCGCTGACATTAACATAGTTGAAATTCTGATCCTTACATGTGATCCTATTTTTTTGAAGGCTAATGCTAACTTGAAGACATATTGAATTAAGCTTGAATTAAGGACGAATTCCAATGAGCAGACAGGAAGAGAGGAATGTGGTCATTCAGCTCAACAACAATGTAACGCTTCTAACAAATGGATAAGGCGAGCAAGGACCAGGCCAAACACAATACTCAAACATATCCACATACAGACAAATGCAGAAACTCAAGCATGTATACCACCCCGTGGGGTGGTTGAGCTAATGTGATTAGCATGAGGTTGTAAGTAACAAGAACATTTCCCAGGACATAATCATGTCTGATATGGGCAGAAAACTTACATTCTTGTTAATCTAACTGCACTGTCCAATTTACAGTAGCTAGTACAGTAAAATAATACCATGCTATTGTTTGAGGAAGGTGCACAGTTGTCACGGATCCCTCTGCAACTGTGTCATTGTGCACACCTGGTCCCCATTCCCACTGATTGTAATTGTTTAAATGTGCCCTTTGGTTTCCATTGGGCTGTCGATTATTGTTCCAATGTCCGTTGGTCGTGTGAGTACCTGTGCTGTGTTGTTTTGGCTTTCATGACGCTTGTATTGCGCAGATGATTATGGGTCTTGTCCCGTGGTGTATCATTGTGCACTTGTGCTTTCGGGTCTCATCCCGTGTTATTTATTCAAGGTACTCCTCGCACTTTTTGTTTGGGTTTCAACCCTGTGTTTTGTATACGTGTTTGTTTGGTCTTCTTTCCCGTGCCTTTACATGGCACGCTGTAATTTGGGTCAATAAAAAACCCTATTATGCATTCCAGCGCCTGTCTTACGACCCTTTATATCAACATGACAACAGTTATGAACTTGAAAATGTATTAATAAACCAATTAGGCACAATTGGGCAGTCTTGATACAACATTTTGAACAGAAATACAATGGTTCATTGAATCAGTCTAAAATGTTGCACATACACTGCTGCCATCTAGTGGCCAAAGTCTAAATTGTGCCTAACCTGGAATATTACAATTTGGCCTTTCTCTTGAATTTGAAAGATCATGGAAAAAAATATGGGGGAAAAAAAACGTTTTTTTTCTTTGTATTATCTTTTACCAGATCTAATGTGTCATATTCTCTTCACATTTCCCCAAACTTCAAAGTGTTTCCTTTCAAATGGTATCAAGAATATGCATATCCTTGCTTCAGGTCCTGAGTTACAGGCAGTTAGATTTGGGTATGACATTTTAGGCAAAAAAAATGTTTTTAAAAGGGTCCGATCCTTATTAAACCATAGACCTCGCACACACACAACCAACAAGACTGCATTGGTTGCTATGGTGGAGAAGGCCCTGGTCCCGAGATGTTTATCATTATGTTCAGTCAGGCTCCTATCTGACTCATCTGCTCATGGCCATGTCAGTACGTTACAATCCCAACCTCAGAAATGTGGAATTCATTGGCTGTGGAGGAAGAGTGGACCCACTCACTACCATAACACTCCCAGTTTTATGCAGTGAGTCAGGAGGAACTCCATTTGCAGAGCTTTGTCTGGAACTAGTATACATGCACATTAAGCTTCCTGACTGAGTCAGACACACACATTCAGAACTAATTGTAAGGAGAACCAGCCCCTCACACAGTAATAGAGACACAGATTTGTAGGTATGAAGGCAGGGAGTTATGGGAGTGGTACGCAAAGCATGCACC
Source organism: Oncorhynchus clarkii lewisi (assembly GCF_045791955.1). Taxonomy (NCBI): domain Eukaryota; kingdom Metazoa; phylum Chordata; class Actinopteri; order Salmoniformes; family Salmonidae; genus Oncorhynchus; species Oncorhynchus clarkii. The sequence goes on from NC_092164.1 coordinate 30,359,196, forward strand.
ATCTTTCTCTGTCTCCAAGTCAAGATTTACAGTAAAAGAGCCTGGCGAAGACGTCTGACTCGAAATGTTAAACTCAATAATCTGTTAGAATATTTTATAGTGTTTGGGTCAGGGTGTCTCTTCTTCTTGCAAGCTTAAGAAGAGTATCACAAGATGAAGTTGATAAATTGCTCAAAGCAACAAAGGAAGAGCACGGGACAGGGACACTGCCTAGGACTAACTGTGTGTGTGTGTGTGTGTGTATGTGTCTGTGGCATATCTTTGTGTAATTAACAGCAGAGATAAACGAAAGGCTGCACAAAGTGCTACAATACAATAATGTAATATGTGTTGGCGAGTAAATACTATTTTTCTGCTCTGTAAATACAGTAGTATTAGGTTTATTACAGTTTACCTCATCACATAATTGTAATAAGGTACACACACACACTCAAATGTGATGGAAATGGCACTAAACAAGTCTATGCTTTACAGGGTTTATGTTATGCCCTTACATTTGATACAAATCACAATTACACGATTGATGCAGAGACTATTTTCATCCAGTCAATACAGCCCATGCCTCCCAGTTAAAAGCTTTGTACAAGATGTTGGCCAAGTTGTGAAGCAATTCCTATAAGTGCATCTAAGAATCTAACTTGTGACTGAAGTTAATCGTGACCAAGGAAACCGCAGGCTTTTGGGACATGTTATGATATAAATGATACTGCATGACTCACACAAACAAGCAGGGGTGTGAAGCTATGTTCATTTCCCTCTGTCAAACACACATCCTATGTAGGGAATAGGGTACCATTTGGGACGGAGACCTGTGGTGAAATGAAATTCGAGATCTGCTGCCATACTACACTTAAATAAGTGAAATGTTTTCTCATAAAGTCTACTTTGCAATGTGCTACCTTTTACTTTTTGAATGGCACTCGTGTTACATGTAAACAACAGTATATTTATGGGTATGTTTATCTTATCCATAAGTACCATGTAATACAAGTCTATAGGACATTACACTGTATGTGAACTAAACCACCAGTGCACAGTATCAATAACGTATTGTACGTAATGCAGTGCATTAAGACATATGAGTTGGCAGATTCAATGTTAGCATCATCTAATTCATTGTAAACAAGTTAAAACACTAGACCTATTTGGAAGCCCATTTTGGGCTTTAATACTTTGCAATCAAATCATTTCTAAAGCAAATCCATTCTCTGTAAACGTACAATAACAACTAAAGAATACTGGTCATAAACTCAAAGTAAGCTTAATCTAAATGCATCGATTCACCTGTATTGTGAGAAGGGCAGTGGATTCTAAGTGTATTTGTATTGCATCTGAAGTCAAGGGGAATGAATGGTTGGATATGAGAAATGAATGACGAGAATAGTTGAAGAGTAAAATAGTTAATGTTACAGAGAGAGAGAAAGAGAGACAGGGAAGAGAGTGTAGGGAAGAAAAGAGGGAAGGATGGAGGGTGTGGTGATGTATAAAACAACCCTTTACATCCCAACCTCCACCACTCTCTCTCTCTCTCTCTCCATACACTCACTTTTCCCTTTGCTTTCTCATTCCCCACAATTCTTCCTACATCTCGGTGAGTAGCAACTTTAATCTTGGGTTTCTTAATTGTGCTCCCTAATGTTTAAACGTCAATGTTACTGTGGTGGTTTTAAAATGTAATCCCTGCTCGGTATGTTTTGTTTTGTGCACTTACATTTTTCTCTTGGTTTTTGGATTTAACCCTTCGCTCACCTGACTTCTGTTTCGGAGTTTTGCACTTTTAAACAAAATGTCCTTCTTTTGGTTCCTAATGTGGTTGATTTTATTATGAGGACTTGATTCTGTAACGGAGGCTTGCAAACGAGTCATTCTGTACCAATGTGTTTTGCATTGCGGAGGACAGGTTGCGTTTAACTTATCGCTGTGAGTACTAGTCAGTAGTTGTAATATCGTAGCAGTTTGTGGTTCTCCTATTCTCATTCCCTTTTCCTTACTCCCCAATCTTTCATTATTTCCTTCTCTCTCTGTCTCATCTGGCTAACATTCCCTTGGCTCTACCCTTTGCTCCCTCAACCACATCCTCAAGAGCAGACACACACACACACACACACACACACACACACACACACACAGAGAGAGGAAGACAAGAAGATTAAAGAAGTGACACTTGGGGTAAACACACAGCATATGGAAAAATATGGTGAGGTGTTATTCAGTAGAAGAGTAATCCAGACGGGATTTGCCCAGACCGTTACATGTTTCCTCATCTGGAGCCATGTTAATTACCAGGAGAGCATGGCGTTGCCATAACAGTGCTTGTGTTTTTCACCATAGAACCTGTGGTAGAGACCATGGTTTCCTCCCAAATGGCACTCTGTTCACCATGTAGGGCCCTGGTTAAAAGTAGTGAACTATGTAGGGAAAAGGGTGCTACCATGGGCTCAGAGGAAACCAGGTTTTATTTTGATTCCTTTCATTGGAAAATACAGAGAAACACACAAGAGACAAAAGCTATGATGATGAAGCTACAGTATCATGCAATGCAACAACCATATGCTTTCAGTGAATTCATTGAAATGGTTTAATGCCCCACCGAATTGAGTTTTCATACTTTGAGAGTGAAAGAACGGACAAATAATATTCTTATCTATAGTGAGCAAGAACAGCAATGTCCAGAAATATGTTTTATTTAGTGCTTCACTAGGTTCTGTGTCCCTCTCTGTTTTCCCCTTCAACTATAGTCACCATGTCTGGGATCCAGCAGGCCATGTCTCTCCTCATCGCCTCCTTCCACAAGTACTCTGGGAAGGAGGGGGACAAGTTGACCCTCAGCAAGGCCGAGCTAAAAGAGCTGCTCCAGGCTGAACTAGGGGAGATGCTTGGGGTGAGTGAGACTGAGCATACAATTCCTAATGATCTGGGATTAGATTTGTTTTGTTGCACTACGGCAGTGATGTCAAACTGAATTCCTGGAGGGCCATGTGTCTGCAGATTTTTGTTATTTCCTTAAATTAAGACTGAGAGATCCAGGTGAGGGCCCTCCAGGAAGTGTGTGTTCTAGAGGCAGGGTCAGTGCTCTCTCTTCCGAGATCTGTTGGGTCGGGCAAAATAGGAATGCCGGAAAGATTGGGTCCATTTTGGCTCAAATAAACAATGCTTGCTAACTCCAGCAATGGCATCCCAAAATATTTAAATTCACTAAGATGTATATCACCTTTATATCATCTTTGGCCAGAAATGCAGCATGTGTGTCAAGACAGTTTTCTTGTTAAGCTCCCCCTTCTTTCTTCTGCATTCTGTCGGTTTTCAGAAAGCCAGTGACAAGTCAGCAGTGGACAGAATCTTCAAGGACCTGGACTCTAACAAAGACAACACTGTTGACTTCAAGGAGTATGTCACCCTCGTGTCCTGCCTCACAGTGATGTGTAATGAGTTCTTCATAAAGAAGTAGAGCACGTACACCACCTAGTGGCCATAATACAAAACTGCAGGAGGAGACCACTCAATTTAACAGAGATTAAACAGTGAAGCAGTCTAGTAGTAATATTGCAGTAATATATAATAGACAGGTTGAATCTGGGAAGTTGTCCTTGTAATGCAAAGTCCATCGATAAAGAAATTAGATGAGTATGTTCCACCTGGTCTGGTGTCATTTTTTTGTGCTGCTGTCACTTCTTCATATCACATGTTTCTTACTGAGGTTTTTCTTACTAAGATTATGTTTAAAGCCTTTCTTGTATGAAAATGTGCATCCATTTCACACAACGGGAAATAGTTGGGTTCATTCTATGCATATGCAGTGGCTTAGGCCTACATGCTATTGAGTACATATGATATGAGACATCTGCCTCTGGTGAATGGAATAACTATTAAGCTAAACAAGAGATCAGTGGATCTGTTTAATCACCACCAAAGGGTTTGGTATAGCACATGTGTAACTTGTTAGACCCCTCAAGAATCAGGGCATGTGTCCTCAAACCTCTCTTTCTCTGTCTTCACTGAGAAGAGTGGGGTCCAGGTAGGCATGTTTCTAATAGGCAACTTAATCCTACTCATATTGGAAAATGGATATTGTAATAAGCAATAAGGTACAAGAGGCCGCACTATTATTTAATGAATATCACAGGTAAATGACTCTGTTCAGTCCGACACAGAAAGACAATGGAGGACAGGTTTAGTATACGGCTGCAGGTAGCCTAGTGGTTTGAGCGTTGGGCCAGTAACCGAGAGGTTGCTAGATCAAATCCCTGAGTTGACTATTTAAAAATCTGTCGTTCTGCCCCTGAACAGGGCACTATTCCTAGGCTGTCATTTGTAAATAAGAATTTGTTTAAGAAATACTTGGACCCTCATCAACATCTCAACAAACATAGAATTAACTGCAAAAAAAGACAATAGGCCTACTGCAGTGGCATGACTTTCAAATTGGTTCACTCCTACAGACAGTGTAGCTTGCTACGTAAAGCAGGCAGACAAGCATCAAGGCATTCAGTTATTGTTTGTTAGAATGGGCCAAATGAGTGACCTACGTGACTTTGAGCTCGGTATGATCGTCAGTGCCAGGCACACCGGTTCTAGTTTCTCAGAAACGTCCGGCCTCCTGGGCACGCAGGACAGGTTCAATGGTTTACCAAGAAGGGTGCTACAAAACATCCAGTCAGTAGCAGTCCTGTGGACGAAAACAGCTTGTTGATGAGAGAGGTCAAAGGAGAATGGCAAACAGGCAAATAATGTGGTACGTCAGTGGTGGGCAGAACGGCATCTCGGAACGCTTGTCTCGTCGGTCCTTTTTACTGATAGGCGTTTGCAGCAGACAACCACACAGGGTTCCACTCCTAGCCTTGATGATATCGGAGCAAGTATGTTGTTGCTGGGATCCTTATTATGGGTGATTTTGACCATGTTAAGGTGTGTCTGGACTATTCTCAGGAAATGGATTACAACCATTTGTTAACATTCCAACTAGACAGAATTCCATCATATACTTTGTCATTGCCAACTTTGCGGACTTTTATAGTACCCCTACAACAATGTCACCTTCGGGTCTCAGTGATCATAATATTGTAGTTCTGTCACTAACACAATCATCAAGAAAGTAATTCAACCATTGAAAGAGTTAAGCATCAGTGGATGTGGCTAGTGGTTTTCCCTCATAGGAGGTTGGTGGCACCTTAATTGGGGAGGACGGGCTCGTGGTAGTAGCTGGAGCGTAATATGTGAAATGGTGTCAAATACATCAAACTCATGGTTTCTATGTGTTTTGATGCCATTCCATTTACTCTGTTCCAGACATTATTATGAGCAGTCCTCCACTCTGCGTCCTCCACTCTGCGTCCTCCACTCTGCGTCCTCCACTCTGCGTCCTCCACTCAGCGTCCTCCACTCAGCGTCCTCCACTCAGCGTCCTCCACTCAGCGTCCTCCACTCCGCGTCCTCCACTCCGCGTCCTCCACTCAGCATCCTCCACTCAGCATCCTCCACTGCTTTCCCTCCTTAAATGGCCGGAAGTAACAAATGTGGAGAGCACACAGCAGAAAACAGACCATTTCTATAACACCCTCAATCACGCCATTGCAGCTTACTTCCCAGAACAGGTGGCTAGGATGCATGCACAGGATAAGGAGTGGATTTCACCTAAAATCAAAGAGCTGATAAAAAGCAGACAGAAAGCCTTCAGTGAAAAAGACTGGCCTTCATGGCACGCTCTGAGGAACAAAACCCAGAGAGAGATCAAGACAGCAAGATCAACAGTCTACCACACTGAAATCCAGAAAAACAAGAGGGAGAACCCAGCAACATGGTACCATCAAATTGAATCTCTGACCAGCAGTAAAAAGACCATTTCCATCAAAGTTGACGGGCTCGACCCAGAAAACCATTCTGCTATTGTCAATGCTACACTCTTATAAAAAAAGGTTATTCGGCTGTCCCCATAGGATAACCCTATTTGGCTCCAGGTAGAACCCTTTTGGGTTCTATGTAGAACCCTCTGTGGAACTCAAAAAGGTTCTACCTGGAACCAAAATTCAAAAGGCACTCACATCTGAGCTTTCTTTGTTGCAGGTGCATGGTAACAGTTGAACAAAATGAGAAAAAAGAAGAAACCTGCACACTGCTCTTTATTAAGCTTTACGTATTGGCCTCTATCTGGAACCAAAAACATTTTTTTAAAGGGTTCTCCCATGGGGACAGAACCCTTTTAGGTCCTAGATAGCAGCTTTTTTTTCTAAGAGTGTATAAATTACAAGTTTTAATCTGTCACCACATCAGTACCACAACTAATGCTTTCAGACCTACATGCATTCTTACCAGCTATGCAACTCCCTACTGTTGAACCATGGGAAATGCACATGAGACAACTCTCCGTTCAGAAAGGCCCCAGGTCCTGGCCTCATCAGTGGCAGATTCATTAGGCTTGTGAAGGTTTTGTTGCTGAATGGGTAACACAGGATATCGAAAAGAACATCTTCAACCAACAGTTCAGCTGCTTCAAGGGTAGCTCAACCACCCACTGCCTTGTAAGCATGGCAGACCAGCTGACATCAGAAGCACTTGGGTCTTGACAGACTACAGCAAGGCCTTTGATCTTGTGGATCACACCATTGCAATAAAACCTTTTGCAATTATCTGTCCAACCAGAGACCATGGATTTGTTACTTCCTTTTCCGACCAGAGCTAGGTGACAAGATACATAAGACTGTACCCCAAGCACTCTCTTGTGGCCTCCCCCAGGGCACACAGCTTGGTCCAATTGTAGTGGCTCACATCATGATGCATCAGAGGGCACCCTGTCCAACTCCTGGACCTTTGTGGATGATCTGAACCTTTTATTTTTTAACTAGGCAAGTCAGCCTACCCCAGCCAAACCCTAACCCAGACAACGCTGGGACAATTGTGCACCGCCCTATGGGACTCCCAATCACATCCGATTGTGATACAGCCTGGAATTGAACCAGTGTCTGGTTCCCAACATATAGCAAAACCTTAATCAAGAGTGTGCATGTCACGGTCGTCCTCCTCTTCATCTGAAGAGGAGAGGCGAAAAGGATCAGAGGACCAATATGCGGCGTGGTAAGTGTCCATGGTAGATCTTTAATAAAGAAAGACTGAACACTATACAAAAGAGTAACAAAAACAATAAACCAAATTCGACCGTGAAGCTACAAAAATGAGACCTGTGCTGACACAAGCCACTAACATAGACAATCACCCACAAACAAACAGTGCAACCCAGGCTACCTAAGTATGATTCTCAATCAGAGACAACTAATGACACTTGCCTCTGATTGAGAACCATACTAGGCCAAAACATAGAAATACCCAAATCATAGAAAAACAAACATAGACTGCCCACCCAACTCACGCCCTGATCATACTAAATAAATACAAAACAAAGGAAATAAAGGTCAGAACGTGACAGTGCAAAGCAGTTATCAAGGCAAAGGGTGGCTACTTTGAAGAATCTAAAATGTATTTTGATTTGTTTAACACTTTTTTGGTTACTACATTATTCCATATGTGTTATTTCATAGTTTTGATATCTTCACTATTATTCTACAATGTATAAAATAGTAAAAATAAAGAAAAACCCTTGAATGAGTAGGTGTGTCCAAACTTTTGACTGATACTGTATTTATAATAGTAGAGGAAAGACAATTAACATTAAGGGGCAATGCAAATAGTCTGGGTAGCCATGTGATTAGCTGTTCAGGAGTCTTATAGCTGTTGGTAGAAGGTAGAAGCTGTTGAGAAGCTTTTTGTACCTAGACTTGGCACTCCGGTAGCAGAGAAAACAGTCTATGACTAGGGTGGCTGTAGTCATTGACAATTTTTAGGGCCTTCCTCTGACACCGCCTGGTATAGAGGTCCTGAATGGCAGGAAGCTTGGCCCCAGTGATGTACTGGGCCATACGCACTACCCTCTGTAGTGCCTTGAGGTCGGAGGCCGAGCAGTTGCCATACCAGGCTGTGATGCTCACGATTGTGCAGCTGTAGAACTTCTTGAGGATCTGAGGACCCATGCCAAATCTTTTCAGTCTCCTGAGGGGGAATAGGTTTTGTCGTGCCCTCTTCACGACTGCCTTGGTGTGCTTGGACCATAAAAGTTTGTATGTGATATGGACACAAAGGAACCTGTAGCTCCCAACCTGCTCCACTACAGCCCCTTTGATGATAATGGGGGCGTGCTAGGTCCTCCTTTTCCAGTAGTCCACAATCATGGGGCGGCCCGTCAGGAAGTCCAGGATCCAGTTGCAGAGGGAGGGGTTTAGTCCCAGAGTCCTTAGCTTAGTGATGAAATATGAGGGCACTATGGTGTTGAACGCTGAGCTGTAGTCACCTGTTCTCACATAGGTGTTCCTTTTGTCCAGGTGTGAAAGAGCAGTGTGGAGTGCAATATAGATTACATAATCTGTGGATCTGTTGGGGCGGTATGCAAATTGGAGTGGGTATAGGGTTTCTGGAATAATGGTGTTGATGTGAGCCATGACCAGCCTTTCAAAGCACTTCATGGCTACAGACGTGAGGGCTACGGGTCGGTAGTAATTTAGGCAGGTTACCTTGGTGTTGTTGGGCACAAGGACTATGGTGGTCTGCTTGAAACATGTTGGTATTTCAGACTCAGACAGAGAGAGGTTGAAAATGTCAGTGAAGACACTTGCCAGTTGGTCAGCGGATGCTCGGAGTACACGTCCTGGTAATCCGTCTGGCCCTGCGGCCTTGTTAATGTTGACCTGTGTGAACACGCTTCTGGAACAGCTGTGCTCTCATGCACATTTCGGTGTTACTTGCCTTGAAGCGAGCATAAAAGTTATTTAGCTCGTCTGGGAGGCTCGTGCCACTGGACAGCTCTCAGCTGTGCTTCCCTTTGTAGTCCGTAATAGTTTGCAAGCCCTGCCACATCCGAGGAGCATCAGAGCCGGTGTAGTGCGATTCAATCTTAGTCCTGTATTGACGCTTTGCCTGTTTGATGGTTTGTCGGAGGGCATAGCAGGGTTTCTTATAAGCTTCCGGGTTACAGTCCCGCTCCTTGAAAGTGGCAGCTCTACCCTTTAGCTCAGTGTGCATGTTGTGTGTAATCCATGGCTTCTGGTTGGGGTATGTACGTGTAGTTGTTTTTCTTTCAGAGTGTAATGAATTCCTACTAAAGAATAGTAGGCTGATACACATTCAATACATTAGGTGGCACATGCACCTGTAACAATTTGTTTGTGTATCGCCATAATACCGAAGATGACCTCACGGAAGGTGACCTCACGGAAGGCCCTTTTCCTTCCTCTCTTTTTGTGTGGTGTGAGAAAGTGCCCATTTATTATGTTGGAGATAAGTAAATAGTATATTCATATTCTGCATGTAGTTCACTACTCCCCAACACTGTAAGCTAAATGTAGTTTATAGGAGGTGCTATGTCCCTGTTCTCTAAGGGGTAACAGTAGAGTAACCATAGTCTTGTGTTTCTCTTTTCCAGCCATGCCTCAGTACTACTTCTATTCCACAGGTGTCGGATCGGGCAGTAGCAGTCTACACTCAGACTGGGGAGGGGAGGGTCACTATTGTGCGCAGATGGGAGTACATCAGAGGGTAAATACCATCTAATCTTCTAATTAAGAAGAAGATGCTGCACTATAGCTGGGTTTAGACAGGCAGCCCAATTCTGATATTTTCTTATGCTAATTGATATTTTGACCAATCACATCAAGTCTTTCACGTCAGATCTTTTTCAGAGCTGAGCTGATTGGTCAAAATGCCAATTTAGTGAACATTTTTCATCAGAATTGGTCTCCCTGTCTAGATGACCATCAAAATAAAGCACATCTAGAGAATGTTCACTAACTGGCTTGAAATTGAATTGAATAGCAATGTGAGAGCATTTACTCACACCTTTATCCATATTTACAAAGAATTTTGCATTTATAAAAAAAAAATGCAATTCAAGAGGTTGTGTGTGGATAGTAAATTATACTTGTGCGTTGTTTTGTTTATGGTACACATTTGTGAGTTGTACTCTATCTCCGTATGGGGTCTCGTGATGCGATCGAGGGGCGGGTTAATAACAAGGAGCTCGTCTGAGTGTATTTCTAAGGGAGTTATTTTACGCTGGCCGGGTTGAATTGTAATCACGTTGGCATGGGAAAACCATAGGCATTAAAACCAGGGGAAAACATCATGCTTCTACGTCACTTTGATTCTGAGCCGACTTCGCCATATGACAGTGGGGGGGGGCACTTGCTTCACGCCCGGGAGGTAGCCCGTCCCCGATTCCAAATCGAATGTAATCTTTCAGCCGGTGCAAAGACGCGTACACGGGCGGGATTAATCGAACTCTCTGTTGTTTTGAATCCGCTAGACACAGACTGGAAGGGGTACGTACGGGTTTGATTAGAAGATGGCGGATGTTGAAGGCGATGAAATTCGGTCGGCTCTCCTTTCGGCTTCCAGTAATGGACCCGCTGCAGGTTCGGTAGTCGGTACCGGAGGCCAAAATGCTACCCAGGTGACGTCAGGTCCACGGATGGTTAAAATTGTAAAGTCGGAATCAGGATATGGATTCAACGTTCGTGGACAAGTTAGCGAAGGAGGACAACTGCGAAGCATTAATGGGGAATTGTACGCCCCTCTTCAGCATGTCAGTGCTGTTTTGCCTGGAGGGGCTGCGGACCGAGCTGGCATATCAAAGGGTGATAGGATTCTTGAGGTGTAAGTCGGCTTTCTTTACCCATAATAGCGGTCGTTAGCTTCCTAGCTGGCATATCCACCAAGACTGGCTAGTTAACGTTAGCAAGCTAGCTAGCTATCTAGCTACGTCTAACTTAGCTAGATAGGTTAATTGTCAACTCTACCTCTGATTTTTAAAACTAGCTAGCTAAGTTAGCTGTCCAGAGTCAATATATACTATATATACGCAAGTATGTGGACACCCCTTCAAATGACTGGTTTCGGCTATTTCAGCCACACCAGTTGCTGACAGGTGTGTAAAATCGAGCTCACAGTCATGCAATCTCCATACACATACATTGGCAATAGCTAGTGGCACCGTCATAGGATGCCACCTTTCCAACAAGTCAGTTCCTCAAATGTATGACCTTGTAGAACTTCCCTGGTCAGCTGTTATTGTGAAGTGGAAATGTCTAGCAACAACGTGGTAGGCCACACAAGCTCGCAGAACGGGACCACCGATCCAAACTGCATCTGGACGCAACTTGAGCACAAGAACCGTTCCTCGATAGCTTCATAAAATGGGCTTCTATGGCCGAGCAGCCACACAAACCTAAGATCACCATGTATAATGCCAAATGTCGGCTGGAGTGGTGTAAAGGTCACCGCCACTGGACTCTGGAGCAGTGGAAACTGGTTCTCTGGAGTGATGAATCACGCTTCACCATGGCAGTCCGACGGACAAATCTGGGTTTGTCGGATGCCAGGAGAACACTACCTGCCCCATTGCATAGTGCCAACTGTACAGTTTGGTGGAGGAGGAATCATAGTCTGGGGCTGTTTTTTTATGGTTCGGGCTAGGCCCCTTAGTTCCAGTGAAGGGAAATCTTAACGCTACAGCATACAAATAACATTATAGAACAGGGGTAGGCATCCCTGGTCCTGGAGTGCTGCAGCATGTTCATGGTTTTTGATTTAACCAACTTGGACCAGGTGTGTGGAATTTAGTCAGTCACTGAACTGATCATTTAGCTCAGTTGGTCAGGTGTGGTGCCTAGTTGGACCAGTCCTGAGGCACTTGAGGAACAGGGTTACTTACCCCTATTGTAGATTATTCTGTGCTTCCAACTTTGTGGCAACAGTTTGGAGAAGGTCCTTTCCTGTTTCAGAATGACAATGCTCCCAAGCACAAAGCGAGGCCCATACAGAAACGGTTTGTTGAGACTGGCGTGGAAGAACTTGACTGGCCTGCACTGAGCCCTGACCTCAACCCCTTCGAACACCTTTGGGATGAATTGGAATGCTGACTGCAAGCCATACCTAATCGCCCAACATCAGTGCCCGACCTCACCAATGCTCTTGTGGCTGAATGGAAGCAAGTCCCCCCAGCAATGTTCCAACAACTAGTGGAAGTCTTCCCAGAAGAGGTGGAGGCTGTTATAGCAGCTCCATAGTAATGCCCATGATTTTGGAATGAGATGTTCGACGAGCATGTGTGCACATACTTTTAGCCATTTAGTGTATGTATCTGGGGAGGACATTTCTCAATGGACAATTATCATTGTTACTTGCTGTAAATATGTACAGTACCAGTCAAAAGTTTGGACACACCTACTCATTCAAGTTTTTTAAATTGGATTTACTATTTTCTACACTGTAGAATAATAGTGAAGACAAACTATGAAATAACACACATGGAGCACATGGAATCATGTACTAACCAAGTTCTAAACAAATCCAAATGTATTTTATATTTGAGATTCTTCAAAGTAGCCAACCTTTGCCTTGATGACAGCTTGGCATTTTCTCAACCAGCTCCATGAGGAATGCTTTTCCAACAGTCTTGAAGGAGTTCCCACATATGCTGAGCACTTGTTGGCTGCTTTTCCTTCACTCTGCGGTCAAGCAAAGCACCATCACACCATACATGCTGAGATCATCCGTTCACCTACTCTACGTCTCACAAAGACACAGCGGTTGGAACCAAAAATTGCAAATTTGTATTCTTCAGACCAAAGGACAGATTTCCACTGGTCATGTTTCTTAGCACAAGCAAGTCTCTTCTTATTATTGGTATCCTTTAGTAGTGGTTTCTTTGCAGCAATTCAACCATGAAGGCCTGATTCACACAGTTTCCTCTGAACAGTTGTTGAGATGTCTGATACTTGAACTCTGTGAAGCATTTATTTTGGCTGCAAACTGAGGTGCATTTAACGATAATGAACTTATCCTCTGCAGCAGAGGTAACTCTGGGTCTTCTTTTCCTGTAGTGGTCCTCATGAGAGCCAGTATCATCATAGCGTTGGATGGTTTTTGCAACTGCACTTGAAGAAACTTTATAGAATAGAGTTCTTAGTAATGATGGACTGTCATTTCTCTTTGCTTATTTGAGCAGTTCTTGCCATAATATGGACTTGGTCTTTTACCAAATAGGGCTATCTTCTGTATTCTACCTCTACCTTGTTACACCAACTGATTGGCTCAAATGCATTAAGAAGGAAAGAAATTACACAAATTAACTTTTAACAGGCACACCAGTATATCAAAATGCAATTCAGGCGACTACCACATGAAGCTGGTTGAGAGAATGCCAAGAGTGTGCAAAACTGTCATCAAGGCAAAGGGTGGTTTCTTTGAAGAATGTCATATAAAATTATATTTTGACACTTTTTTGGTAACTACATGATCCCATATGTGTTATTTCATAGTTTATGTCTTCAGTATTATTCTACAATGTAGGACATAGTAAAAATAAAGAGATCTGTGTGTAATATATATAAACTTTTAGTGCATTTACGAGGCATTACAATACATTGTGAGATACACGTTGCCGACTTCAGATGAGTACCGTGGGGCTTGGACTCTAGACATTTTTGTGAGAAGACCGATATCTGGTATGTCTCATGGTCTGACAAACAGTTGTAGCTCAGCCATCTTCCACTGCAGATGCGGAAGGCCCACATAGTTGGAAGCGAATTGAGATGCAGCCCATGCCAAAAAAACTATAGCTTAAACGGACAGATTTTGATGGTTATTTAAAATATAATAATATATATATATATTCTACCGTTCAAAATTTTGGGGTCACTTAGAAGTTTCCTTATTTTTCAAAGAAAGAACATTTTGTGTCCATTTTAAAATAACATCAAATTGATCAGAAATACAGTGTAGACATTGTTAATGTTGTAAATGACTATTGTAGTTGGAAACAGCTGATTTTTTTAATGGAATATCTACATAGGTGTACAGAGGCCCATTATCAGCAACCATCACTCCTGTGTTCCAATGGCACGTGGTGTTAGCTAACCCAAGTTTTATCATTTTAAAATGCTAATTGATCATTAGAAAACCCTTTTGCAATTATGTTAGCACAGCTGAAAACTGTTGTGCTGTTTAAAGAAGCAATAAAACTGGCCTTTAGACTAGTTGAGTATCTGGAGCATCAGCATTTGTGGGTTCGATTACAGGCTCAAAATGGCCAGAAACAAAACTTTCTTCTGAAACTCGTCAGTCTATTCTTGTTCTGAGAAAGGAAGGCTATTCCATGCGAGAAATTGCCAAGAAACTGAAGATCTTGTACAACGCTGTGTACTACTCCCTTCATAGAACAGCGCAAACTGGCTCTAACCAGAATAGAAAGAGGAGTGGGAGGCCCTGGTGCACAACTGAGCAAGAGGACAAGTACATTAGTGTCTACTTTGAGAAACAGACGCCTCAGGTCCTCAACTGGCAGCTTCATTAAATAGTACCCGCAAAACACCAGTCTCAACGTCAACAGTGAAGAGGCGACTCCAGGATGCTGGCCTTCTAGGCATAGTTGCAAAGAAAAAGCCATATCTCAGACTGGCTAATAAAAATAAAAGATTAAGATGGGCAAAAGAACACAGACACTGGACAGAGGAAGATAGATGTGTGTGTCCATAACACTTTTTTCCTAAGTTTGAGGTGTTCGATTCACAAAGAACATTTGTGAGACTCAGAAAAAATGAAAATATGCTGGAGGAGTGCTTGACGCCATATGTCAAGCATGGTGGAGGCAATGTGATGGTCTGGTGTGTGCTTTGGTGGTGGTTAAGTGGGAGATTTCACCAGGGTAAAATACATTTTGAATAAGAAGACTATCTCTCCGTTTTGCAACGCCATGCCATACCCTGTGGACGGCGCTTAATTGGAGCCAATTTCCTTCTACAACAGGACAATGACCCAAAGCACAGCTCCAAACTATGCAAGAACTATTTAGGGAAGAAGCAGTCAGCTGGTTTTCTGTCTATAATGGAGTGGCCAGCACAGTCACCTGATCTCAACCCTTTTGAGCTGTTGTGGGAGCAGCTTAACTGTATGTATGTATGTAAGAAGTGCCCATCAAGCCAATACTACTTGTGGGAGGTGCTTCAGAAAGCATGGGGTGAAATCTCTAGAGATTTCCTCAACAAATTGACAACTAGAATGCCAAAGGTCTGTAAGGCTGTAATTGCTGCAAATTGAGGATTCTTTGACAAAAGCAAAGTTTGAAGGACACAATTTTTATTTCAATTAAAAATCATTATTTATAACCTTGTCAACGTCTTGACTATATTTTCTAATCATTTTGCAACTCATTTGATGTATATTTTCATGGAAAACAAGGACCTTTCTAAGTGACCCAAACTTTTGAACGGTAGTGTATATATTACTTAGATTGATGCACGGGTGTGTCAATACCCTTCAGCATTAAAATCAAATCTAGCTAGCTAACGTTAGCTCGTGGTTTACAACAGGATTTTTGGAGTCAACTCCGACACACAGAAATGGATGAGCACACACATTACCTAATTATTGCGGAGTCCTACTAGGAAGACTACATTTGCATTCTAGAGGACTGACATGAGCATAATGCTGCTCATCAATTTAGCATATAAAAGGCCTATTTTGTTTGAATATAGCTGGTCTGTAGGAACTAAAATATTTTGGTGATATTTTTGCTCTGCGCAGCCTTGACGAATCCTATGGGATGATGTGGCGCACTATACTCCAAGCCTATTCTTTGCCACTTTATAGCCCTATTCGGACCGGTATTACTAGAGACATTGGTTATGTAATTATTATCCAAGCATGCACATTAAACCTCTAACTAGGGGGCAGTATTTTCATTTTTGGAAAAAGAACGTTCCCAAAGTAAACAGGCTTTTTTGTCAGGACAAGATGCCAGAATATGCATATACAGCTTGGGATAGAAAACACTCTAAAGTTTCCAAAACTGTAAAAATATTGTCTGTGAGTATAACAGAACTGATATTGCAGGCGAAAGCCTGAGAGAAATCCAATCCGGAAGTGACTCATGTTTTGAAATTTCTGCGTTCCGATGCTTCCCTATTGGTGCAGTGAATGGGCTATCAACCAAATTACTTTTTCTACGTACTCCCCAAGGTGTCTACAGCATTGTGACGTAGTTTCACGCCTTTATGTTGAAGAATGACTGTAAGCGGCTACATTGCGCAAGTGGTCACCTGATGGCTCTCAGAGAGATTCTTGCGTAAAATACAGAGGTAGCCATTTTTCCTCTTGGTCCTACTGAAAAACCAATTGTCCCGGTAGATATATTATCGAATAGATATTTGAAAAACACCTTGATAGATTATAAACAACGTTTGCCATGTTTCTGTCGAAACATGTTATTATGGAGCTAATTTGGAATATTTTCCGGTCGATTTCTCAGCCAAACGTGAAGAACAAACGGAGCTATTTCGCCTACAAAAATAATATTTTGGGGAAAAAGGAACATTTGCTATCTAACTGGGAGTCTCGTGAGTGAAAACATCCGAAGCTCATCAAAGGTAAACGATTTAATTTGATTGATTTTCGTGACCAAGTTGCCTACTGCTAGCTGGACATAATGCTATGCTAGGCTATCAATAAACTTACACAAATGCTTGTCTTGCTTTGCCTGTAAAGCATATTTTAAAAATCTGAGTTGACAGGGTGATTAACAAAAGGCTAAGCTGTGTTTAAATATATTTCACTTGTGATTTCATGAATAGGAATATTTGCTAGTAATATTTATGTTCGTTGCGTTATGTTAATTAGTGTCAGATGATGACAACGATCCTGGACACGGGATGGGTAGTTACAACATTAAGGGGACAATACACACCATTTTTTTCAAACTGAATTGACTCATGATTCAATCATGGAGGTTTTAATTCTAGACGGGAAGATATTTCAGTCATTCTAGAAGTTAATAGGCTACACTAACTCATGCTTGGCGGCCAAATGTGTAGGTTTTCCCCATCCATAATATTTAAATTGAAGTGTGATCATAATCATTATTTTAGCCAAATCCCCCCCCAAATCTTCCCTACAGGAAGGTAGCTCTCCAGGAACAGGGTTGGAGAGCCCTTCCCTAGGATATCAACAGCCAGCCAGGGTTTCTTTAAATAAGCTATAGCCAAAATACTTTTTATTGCACATTTTAGACCTAATTAAACTGATGCATTTGGTGACGTTCGACTTCAATTCACTGGCACTGTGAAGAATAGCTTAGCCATATTAATTAATAGCCAAATGTCACACACATGCATACAGTACCAGTCAAAAGTTTGGACACACATACTCATCCAAGGTTTTTTTTTCTCCTTTTTTCTATGTTGTAGAATAATAATGAAGACAAACTATGAAATAACAAATATGGAATCATGTAGTAAGCAAAAATGTGTTAAACAAATCTAAATATATTTGACATTCTTCAAAGATAACAACTTTGCACCTTCACCTGGAATGCTTTTCCAACAGTCTTGAAGGAGTTCCCACATATGTTGAGCACTTGTTGACTGCTTTTCCTTCACTCTGCGGTCAAGCAAAGCACCATCACACCATACATGCTGAGATCATCCGTTCACCTACTCTACGTCTCACAAAGACACAGCGGTTGGAACCAAAAATTGCAAATTTGTATTCTTCAGACCAAAGGACAGATTTCCACTGGTCATGTTTCTTAGCACAAGCAAGTCTCTTCTTATTATTGGTATCCTTTAGTAGTGGTTTCTTTGCAGCAATTCAACCATGAAGGCCTGATTCACACAGTTTCCTCTGAACAGTTGTTGAGATGTCTGATACTTGAACTCTGTGAAGCATTTATTTTGGCTGCAAACTGAGGTGCATTTAACGATAATGAACTTATCCTCTGCAGCAGAGGTAACTCTGGGTCTTCTTTTCCTGTAGTGGTCCTCATGAGAGCCAGTATCATCATAGCGTTGGATGGTTTTTGCAACTGCACTTGAAGAAACTTTATAGAATAGAGTTCTTAGTAATGATGGACTGTCATTTCTCTTTGCTTATTTGAGCAGTTCTTGCCATAATATGGACTTGGTCTTTTACCAAATAGGGCTATCTTCTGTATTCTACCTCTACCTTGTTACACCAACTGATTGGCTCAAATGCATTAAGAAGGAAAGAAATTACACAAATTAACTTTTAACAGGCACACCAGTATATCAAAATGCAATTCAGGCGACTACCACATGAAGCTGGTTGAGAGAATGCCAAGAGTGTGCAAAACTGTCATCAAGGCAAAGGGTGGTTTCTTTGAAGAATGTCATATAAAATTATATTTTGACACTTTTTTGGTAACTACATGATCCCATATGTGTTATTTCATAGTTTATGTCTTCAGTATTATTCTACAATGTAGGACATAGTAAAAATAAAGAGATCTGTGTGTAATATATATAAACTTTTAGTGCATTTACGAGGCATTACAATACATTGTGAGATACACGTTGCCGACTTCAGATGAGTACCGTGGGGCTTGGACTCTAGACATTTTTGTGAGAAGACCGATATCTGGTATGTCTCATGGTCTGACAAACAGTTGTAGCTCAGCCATCTTCCACTGCAGATGCGGAAGGCCCACATAGTTGGAAGCGAATTGAGATGCAGCCCATGCCAAAAAAACTATAGCTTAAACGGACAGATTTTGATGGTTATTTAAAATATAATAATATATATATATATATTCTACCGTTCAAAATTTTGGGGTCACTTAGAAGTTTCCTTATTTTTCAAAGAAAGAACATTTTGTGTCCATTTTAAAATAACATCAAATTGATCAGAAATACAGTGTAGACATTGTTAATGTTGTAAATGACTATTGTAGTTGGAAACAGCTGATTTTTTTAATGGAATATCTACATAGGTGTACAGAGGCCCATTATCAGCAACCATCACTCCTGTGTTCCAATGGCACGTGGTGTTAGCTAACCCAAGTTTTATCATTTTAAAATGCTAATTGATCATTAGAAAACCCTTTTGCAATTATGTTAGCACAGCTGAAAACTGTTGTGCTGTTTAAAGAAGCAATAAAACTGGCCTTTAGACTAGTTGAGTATCTGGAGCATCAGCATTTGTGGGTTCGATTACAGGCTCAAAATGGCCAGAAACAAAACTTTCTTCTGAAACTCGTCAGTCTATTCTTGTTCTGAGAAAGGAAGGCTATTCCATGCGAGAAATTGCCAAGAAACTGAAGATCTTGTACAACGCTGTGTACTACTCCCTTCATAGAACAGCGCAAACTGGCTCTAACCAGAATAGAAAGAGGAGTGGGAGGCCCTGGTGCACAACTGAGCAAGAGGACAAGTACATTAGTGTCTACTTTGAGAAACAGACGCCTCAGGTCCTCAACTGGCAGCTTCATTAAATAGTACCCGCAAAACACCAGTCTCAACGTCAACAGTGAAGAGGCGACTCCAGGATGCTGGCCTTCTAGGCATAGTTGCAAAGAAAAAGCCATATCTCAGACTGGCTAATAAAAATAAAAGATTAAGATGGGCAAAAGAACACAGACACTGGACAGAGGAAGATAGATGTGTGTGTCCATAACACTTTTTTCCTAAGTTTGAGGTGTTCGATTCACAAAGAACATTTGTGAGACTCAGAAAAAATGAAAATATGCTGGAGGAGTGCTTGACGCCATATGTCAAGCATGGTGGAGGCAATGTGATGGTCTGGTGTGTGCTTTGGTGGTGGTAAAGTGGGAGATTTCACCAGGGTAAAATACATTTTGAATAAGAAGACTATCTCTCCGTTTTGCAACGCCATGCCATACCCTGTGGACGGCGCTTAATTGGAGCCAATTTCCTTCTACAACAGGACAATGACCCAAAGCACAGCTCCAAACTATGCAAGAACTATTTAGGGAAGAAGCAGTCAGCTGGTTTTCTGTCTATAATGGAGTGGCCAGCACAGTCACCTGATCTCAACCCTTTTGAGCTGTTGTGGGAGCAGCTTAACTGTATGTATGTATGTAAGAAGTGCCCATCAAGCCAATACTACTTGTGGGAGGTGCTTCAGAAAGCATGGGGTGAAATCTCTAGAGATTTCCTCAACAAATTGACAACTAGAATGCCAAAGGTCTGTAAGGCTGTAATTGCTGCAAATTGAGGATTCTTTGACAAAAGCAAAGTTTGAAGGACACAATTTTTATTTCAATTAAAAATCATTATTTATAACCTTGTCAACGTCTTGACTATATTTTCTAATCATTTTGCAACTCATTTGATGTATATTTTCATGGAAAACAAGGACCTTTCTAAGTGAGCGCAAACCAGATGGGATGGCGTATCCCTGCAGAATGCTGTGGTAGCCATGCTGGTTAAGTGTGCCTTGAATTCTAAATAAATCAGTGTGTCAGAAGCAAAGCACCATTTTACCACCTCCATGCTACAAGGTGGGAACCACACATACGGAGATCATCCGTTCACCTACTCTGCATCTCACAAAGACACAGCAGTTGGAACCAAAAATCAGACCAAAGGACAGATTTCCACCAGTATAATGTTCATTGCTTGTGTTTCTTGGCCCAAGCAAGTCTTTTTTCTTATTATTGGTGTCCTTTAGTAGTGGTTTCTTTGCAGCAAAGTTCTTGAAATTTTCCACATTGACTGACCATGTCTAAAAGTAATGATGGACTGTCGTTTCTCTTTGCTTATTTGAGCGGTTCTTGCCGTAATATGGACTTAGCCCTATCTGGTAAAAGACCATCTTCTGTATACCAACCCTACCTTGTCACAAAACAACTGATTGACTCAAATGCATTAAGAAGGAAAGGAATTCCACAAATGTACTTTTTAACAAGGCATACCTGTTAATGTAAATGCATTCCAGGTGACTACCTCATGAAGCTCTTTTGAGAGAATGCCAAGAGTGTGCAAAGCTGTCAAGGCAAAGGGTGGCTATCTCAAATATAAAATATATTTTCATTTGTTTTAACACTTTTTTTTGGTTACTACATGATTCCATATGTGTTATTTCATAGTTTTGATGTCTTCACTATTATTCTGCAATGTAGAAAATAGTAAAAATGAAATAAATGTGTCGTGTGTGTGTGTGTTACATACAGTAACGCTATCGACTGTGCCACAAAAGCAGGAACGATATATATATATTACACACACAGTTGAAGTCGGAAGTTTACGTACACTTAGGTTGGAGTCATTTAAAACTCGTTTTTCATCCACTTATCAAATTTCTTGTTAACAAACTATAGTTTTGGCAAGTCGGTTAGGACATCTACTTTGTATTTGGTAGCATTGCCTTTAAATTGTTTAACTTGGGTCAAACTTTTTGGGAGCCTTCCACAAGCTTCCCACAATAAGTGGGAACGGAAAAAGCATGTGCAAGCAAGGAGCTGGTGTAACCAAGTCAGGTTTGTGGGCCTCCTTGCTTGCACATGCTTTTTCCGTTCTGCCCACAAATTTTCTATAGGATTGAGGTCAGGGCTTTGTGATGGCCACTCCAATACCTTGACTTTGTTGTCCTTAAGCCATTTTGCCACAACTTTGGAAGTATGCTTGGGGCCATTGTCCATTTGGAAGACCTATTTGTGGCCAACTTCCTGACTGATGTCTTGAGATGTCGCTTCAATATATTCACGTAATTTTCCTCCCTCGTGATGCCATCTATTTTGTGAAGTGCACCAATCCCTCCTGCAGCAAACCACCCCCACAACATGATGCTGCCACCCCGTGCTTCATGGTTGGGATGGTGTTCTTCGGCTTGCAAGCCTCCCCCTTTTTCCTCCAAACATAACATAGTTCTATTTTTGTTTCATCAGACCAGAGGACATTTCTCCAAAAAGTACAATCTTTGTCTCCATGTGCATTTGCAAACCGTAGTCTGGCTTTTTGATGGCAGTTTTGGAGCAATGGCTTCTTCGTTGCTGAGCAGCCTTTCAGGTTATGTCGATGTAGGACTCATTTTACTGTGGATATATATATACTTTTGTACCTGTTTCCTCCAGCATCTTCACAGGGTCCCTTGCTGTTGTTCTGGGATTGATTGGCACTTTTCTCACCTAAGTACGTTCATCTCTAGGAGACAGAACACGTCTCCTTTCTGAGCGGTATGATGGCTGCATGGTTCCATGGTGCTTATACTTGCGTACTATTGTTTGTACAGATGAATGTGGTACCTTCAGGCGTTTGTAAATTGCTCCCAAGGATGAACCAGACTTGTGGAGGTCTACAATTTTTTTCTGAGGTCTTCTTTAGATTTTCCCATGATGTCAAGCAAAGAGGCACTGAGTTTCAAGGTAGGCCTTGAAATACATCCACAGGTACATCTCCAATTGATTCAGGCTAATTGACATCATTTATCAGAAGCTTCTAAAGCCATGGCATAATTTTCTGGAATTTTCCAATCTGTTTAAAGGCACAGTCAATTTAGTGCATGTAAACTTCTGACCCACTGGAATTGTGATGCAGTGAATTATGTGAAATAATCTGTCGTGTCATGCGCAAAGTATATGTCCTAACCGACTTGCCAAAACTATAGTTTGTTAACAAGAAATTTGTAGAGTGGTTGAAAAATGAGTTTTAATGACTCCAACCTAAGTGTATGTAAACTTCCGACTTCAACTGTGTGTGTAATATATATATATCGTTCCTGCTTTTGTGGCACAGTCGATAGCGCGCCAGACCTCGGGCTAGAAGGTCGAAGGTTCGAGACCTGCTCCCTGCTGTTTCATTACATTGGTGTCAGAAGTGATTGGACCTTGCATCCACAACAGTGCGTGTGCTTGGATGGTGCGCGTTCGTGTAAGACGTAGAGTCGCAAGCTAGCGTGAGGACACGCTCTTTGAAAGGAGGGAGTAGTGTAACGACCCTGGGTTTATAAGCGAGGAAATCGACCCTGCTGCACGAGCATGCTTTTGCGGCACAGTCGATAGCGCGCCGGACCTCGGGCTAGAAGGTCGAGGGTTCGAGGCCTACTCCCTGCTGTTTCATTACAATATATATATATATATATATATATATATATATATATATATATATATATTTACATATACACTTAGTGAATTTACAAGATGACACAGCTGGCGTTGCAGTACAGCGCCACCCGGGAGGCCACACCCCTGCCATATTTCTGAGTGTATTTGTGTGCAAGTCGGTGTGTCTGGGTGGAGTTGAAACAGGCATGGCTGGACCCTTGAGACACTGTACAACAATGTTTTTTTTGCCAAGGCCAACACCTCAAGTCATAAATAGCCTATTTTAATCAACCTCGGAGGAGATAATTAACTTTTCATACCATCGTTTAAAAAAATAAAGGCTGCAAAGGATATGGTCTTTCTGTACCACATTACTCCATTCATGTCTCTTCAGGGCACATATTTTTCTGCTTTTATATGAAATATTAGTTTCCCTTACTCTTGAATAACATGAGTGGAAAATGGAATTGATACCAAACTTTTCCCTCTCAATGAAAAATCGAGAGAAAGAATGAGGAACATGGTAGACCCAACTTGAATCATCAACAGATTTACTGTGTCCCAAATGGCACCCTATTCCCTACGTAGTGCACTACGGGCCCTGGTAAATATATAGAAAATGAGGTGCCGTTGGGATTGCCTTCCTAACGCTAGGCTATATTTTTATCAACAACTAGTGCAACTTGCCACTCTGCCTGTGTCGTATGATCGATACTGTTCATGTGACACATTAACCAGCTACTTCTGCTTTCCCAACGGTTGGAAATAAACTTTGTGTGGTCATCAAGTTATTCTCCCGGTGCCGACACCACCTCTAGCTCACATGTCAGTGGATCAGGCCTATAGGTTGACCAAAGTTGGTTTTATTTGTGCATGCACATTCTCTGTTTTACCAGATGGCTTTAGGATGATGTCAGTCGCCGCTATTGACTGTGCAAAACTTAAAATCTAGGCAATGTTTTAATTTGCGATTTCAATTAATTTAGATCCACCCTTGTCAATGAGTGAAACATGTCTTATGAAGTAGCCTAGTATCAAGAAGTTGGGCAACTCTTTCTTGGTACTTTTCCTGTTTATTTTGTCTTCATCCCTATTCAGTTCCCTACCTTCTCGTTTCTCGGAGAGGGGTTATCCTACACCAGGGATGGGCAACTGGTGGCCCTCAGATCAATTCAAAATTTGTTTGTGCATCAGCCCCTCATGAGTTCAGATTTTGTGGCACCCACCCCCATCAGTTGCCCATCCCTGACCTACACACTCTAGCCCTTTTTGTCTCCCGTTCTTTTGAGTACCCCTGAATAAGCTTGAGGAAAGATCCAATTTCCCCTCAAGTCTTGTTTCTTTCTCTTTCATATTAAACTCCTTTCTCTTCCATCTCCCCCCCACCTCTCAGCCTCTGTCTCTCTCACTCTTTTTGGTTGTTGTTGGTATTACTGAAATGAATAAGTAATGATGGAAACAGTGTGTATGGCAAGCAGGTGCTGCCCTGCCCTCTCTCCACCCCTTGGTTCTGATAAGCAGATTAGCCAATACACCTGCTGCCATCGGGCCTCAGTACTGTTAGTTAGGCTTGGGCGGTATACGGTAGGGATGTGGCAAATTGTCAATTTTGCTTTTTAAATTGGGTTTCCATTCAAACAAAACAAATCATACAATTGCACGTCAATTCACAATGTACACTGAGCCAAAATATAAATGCAACATGTAAAGTGTTGGTCCCATGTTTCATAAGATGAAATTAAAGAACCCAGAATTTCCATTTACACATAATGCTTATTTCTCTAAAATGTTGTGCACATGTTTGTTTACATCCCTGTTAGTGAGCATTTCTCATTTGCCAAGATAATCCATCCACCTGACAGGTGTGGCATATCAAGAAGCTGATTAAACGGCATGATCATTACACAGGTGCACCTTGTGCTATGTACAATAAAAGGCCACTCTAAAATATGCAGTTTTGTCACAACACAATGCCACAGATGTCTCAAGGTTTGAGGGAGCACACAATTGGCATGCTGAATGCAGGAATGTCCACCAGATAATGTTAATTTCTCTACCATAAGCCGCCTCATGTCATTTTAGAGAATTTGGCAGTACTTCCAACCGGCCTCACAACCGCAGACCACGTGTATGGGGAATAGGCCTAACCAAAAACTACCACCATGAATAGGCATAACATGAGCACTAATTCCATTCCGCCATCTCTCGCTCTATGCGTCCCACAGTAATGGAGTGAGCGTGGAGGGGGCCACCCACAAGCAGGTGGTGGATCTGATCCGGACCGGAGAGAGGGAGCTGGTGCTGTCCGTGCTGTCTGTGCCTCCCCAGGAGGCCGACTGCCTGGAGGCCGGGGATGAGAGCGCGGCCCAGCTCAGCTACGACTACAGCGACAAGCAGGCCGTACCCATCTCCATCCCCACCTTCAAGCACGTGGAGCAGCACGCCGAGAGGTTTGTGGTAAGTAAAAAATGTATTACAGTGAGGTTTCTGGACGGCCTTGTTTACTACAGATGTGGGCTTTTAGAAAAGTTTAGTCAGTGTCTTTTCCGGTGCAGATTTCGGCCAAGCCAAAATGTGTAGGCCACTGCCAGTTAACACATGTACAATGCAACCTATATTTATCCCTTCCAAGTTAAAGAATGTGTATGTGCAGGGCTCTAAATTAAATACATTAATTGGTGGCACTGCTGCTCCTAACTTAAAAATGTAGGAGCACAATATAATATATAGGAGTACCAGAAAATATGCTTCTGCGTTCTTCTGAAACACATGTTGTGCCCTACAAACAAATATGTAACCCTATAAATACATGTTTTGTTTTAAAATGTTGATACAAATACCTAATCATTGAAATAAGTCATTTGTGGAATATTAGGTTTCAACATGATGTAAAAACAATATTTTCACACTGCGATGCATTACATAAATTGTACACTTGCTTTTTTCACAAACCTTTTTCTCATGGCATGTTCATAATGAAACTGTAAACGCACTGGCAACCTAACACACTAGACAACTACATCAAAACTTGAGTTGCGTGGGGATTTGCTAAATTAAGGACTTCAAGAGCAGCTTGAGCC
The DNA here is from genome assembly GCF_045791955.1 of Oncorhynchus clarkii lewisi. Classification (NCBI taxonomy): domain Eukaryota; kingdom Metazoa; phylum Chordata; class Actinopteri; order Salmoniformes; family Salmonidae; genus Oncorhynchus; species Oncorhynchus clarkii. Next base: position 30,385,167 of record NC_092164.1, read on the forward strand.
GCCACTCGTGCTACTGAAAACAGGTGCATCTTTCTTAATGTTCACCATTTATACTCACGTTTTAAGAGGATGTTATTCCCTTAATACTGGGAGTTGAGACAGTTAATAGCATTACAAAGCTAAAATGGGGCACTATAAAATCTGTGTTTCAGAGAACGCGGTATAATCATGGACTCCAGACATTAAAACGGAATGTATTGAATTTAGTATGGAGTCAACTAAAATGTATTGAACCAAGTTCATGTTAAGTCATTAACAAAATCCATCTGGGATTTGTATTTTCGTGCACATTTCTGAAACTGCGTGTAGATGTACACTTTGTGGTAGCAGTTAGCGATTATGCTAATGATAACCTTCTGGTAGAGATCAAATCAAACTTTATTTGTCACATGCGCCGAATACAAGTGTAGACCTTACCGTGAAATGCTTGCTTACCCATAACCTTAACCAACAGCGCAGTTCAAGAAGATGTAATAAAATATTTACCAAATAGACTAATGTAAAAAATAATAATAAAAAGTAACACAACAAGAATAACAATAACAAGGCTATATACAGGGGGTACCGAGTCAGTGTGCGGGGGTACAGGTTAGTTGAGGTCATTTGTACGTGTAGGTAGAGGTGAAGTGACTATGCATAGATAATAAACAACGAGTAGCAGCAGTGTACAAAAGAGAGAGGGGGGGGGGGGTTCAATGTAACTTGTCCGGTGGCAAATTTCATTAATGGCTTGGGAGTAGAAGCTGTTGAGGAGCCTTTTGGTCCTAGACTTGGTGCTCCGGTACTGCTTGCCGTGCGGTAGCAGAGAAAACAGTCTATAACTTGGATGGCAATTTTATGGGATTTCCTCTGACACCGCCTATTTTATATAGGTCCTGGATGGCAGGAAGCTTGGCCCCAGTGACGTATGCACTTCCCTCTGTAGCACCTTATCTTACAAGATGCTGAGCAGTTGCCATACCAGGCGGTGATGCAACCAATGCTCTCGATGGTGCAGCTATAGAACCTTTTGAGGATCTGGGGTTTTGTCATGCCCTCTTCACGACTGTCTTGGTATGTTTGGGCTATTATAGTTGGTTGGTGATGTGGATACCAAGGAAACTCGACCCGCTCCACTTACAGCCCTGTCGATGATAATGGGGGCCTGTTCGGCCTGCCTTTTCCTGTAGTCCACAGTCAGCTCCTTTGTCTTGCTCACATTGAGGGAGAGGTTGTTATCCTGGCACCACACTGCCAGTTCTGACCTCCTCCCTATAGGCCATCTCATCGTTGTCGGTGATCAGGCCTACCACTGTTGTGTCGTCAGCAAACATAATGATGGTGTTGTAGTCGTGTTTGGCCACGCAGTTGTAGGTGAACAGGGAGTACAGGAGGGGACTAAGTACACACCCCTTAGAGTTATGGATCAGCTTGACAGACGTGTTATTTTCTACTCTTACCACCTGGGGGCGGAAGTCAGGAAGTCCAGGATCCAGTTGCAGAGGGAGGTGTTTAGTCCCAGAGTCCTTAGCTTAGTGATGAGCTTCGTGGGCACTATGGTGTTGAACGCTGAGCTGTAGTCAATGAACATCATTCTCACATAGGTGTTCCTTTTGTCCAGGTGGGAAAAGGCAGTGTTGAGTGCAATGGAGATTGCCTCATCTGTGTATCTTTTGGGACGGTATGCGAATTGGACAGGGTCAAGGGAGTCTGGGAGGATGTTGTTGATGAGAGCTATGACCAGCCTTTCAAAGCACTTCATGGTTACCGACGTGAGTGCCACGGGGTGGTAAATCATTTAGGCAGGTTACCTTCGCTTCCTTGGGCACAGGGACTATGGTGGTCTGCTTGAAACATGTAGGTATTAGAGACTCGGTCAGGGAGAGGTTGAAAATGTCAGTGAAGACACGACAGTTAGTCCGGTCCGCGCATGCTTTGATTACACGTCCTGGTAGTCCGTCTGGCCAGCAGCTTTGTTAATGTTGACCTGTTTAAAGGTTTTGTTCACATCGGCAACCGAGAGTGTTATCACAGTGCTCCAGAACATCTGGTGCTCACGTGCATGCTTCAGTGTTGCTTGCCTTGATACGAGCATAAAAGGCATTTAGCTCATCTGGTAAGCTCACGTCAGGCAGCTTGCGTCTGGGTTTCCTTTTGTAGTCCATAACAGTTTTCAAGCCCAGCCACATCAGACGATTCAATCTTAATTCAGTATTGACGCTTTACTTGTTTGGTGGTTTGACTGAGGGCATAGCGGGATTTCTTGTAAGCGTCCAGATTCCCACTCCTTGAAAGGGGCAGCTCTAGCCTTTAGTTCGATGCGGATGTTGCCTGTAATCCGTGGCTTCTGGTTGGGATATGTATGTACGGTCACTGTGGGGACGACGTCATCGATGCACTTATTGATGAAGTCGATGACTGAGGTGTTGTACTCCTCAATGCCATTGGATGAATCCCGGGATATATTCCAGTCTGTGCTAGCAAAACAGTCCTGAAGTGTAGCATCCGTGTCATTAGACCACTTCCGTATTGAGCGAGTCACTGGTACTTCCTGCTTTAGTTTTTGCTTGTAGCAACCAGCATGCTCCTGTACTGCCCACGTCTGAGTGATGAAGGAAGATGGGCGAACAGGCCATGGCTCGAGTGGCTGGGGTCCCTTATTTTATCTTCTTGGCCTACCTTCGACATCTGGTGTTGTAGGTGTCCTGATGGGCTGGACAGTGATGCAGCCTGACAGTATGGTCTCTATAGTGCTCCTGTAAAACTCTGAGTGCCCTGTAGGACAGGCCGAATTCTTTCAGCATCCTGAGGTTGAAGAATCGCTGACGTGCTTTCTTCACCACGGTGTCCGTGTGGTTTGACCATTTCAGCTTCTCGGAGATGTGCACGCCAAGGAACTTGAAGTTTTGGACCGCCTCCACGTCGGCCCTGTTGATGAGGATGGGGTGTGCCCAGCCTGGTTCCTCCTGAAGTCTACAATCGGCTCCTTTGTTTTGTTGAGGGAGAGGTTGCCTACCTCCTCCCTATAGTCCGTCTCATCATTGTTTGTAATCAGGCCTACTACTTTTGCGTCGTCAGATGAACTTGATGATAGCGTTGGAATTGTGAGGCCACACAGTCGTGGGTGTACAGGAGGGGACTGTGGACGCACCCTTGTGGGACCCCGTGTTGAGAATCAAGTGTGGAGGAGGTAATGTTGCCTACCTTCACCACCAGGGGGCGGCCCGTTATCTAGCGTGTCCTGCGTTGCATATAATCAATGCAAAGCATGGGGATGATTTAACAAAAGCTCATTTGCGAGAAAAAAAACAATCGTTGCACGACTTTACCAACCATAAACACCAATGCCTTTCTTAAAATCAACACACATAAGTATATATTTTTAAACCTGCATATTTAGCTAAAATAACTCCAGGTTAGCAGGCAATATTAACCAGGTGAAATTGTCACTTCTCTTGCGTTCATTGCACGCAGAGTCAGGGTACATGCAACAGTTTGGACCGCCTGGCTCATTGCGAACTTTTTTGCCAGATATTTACGTAATTATGACACCGATTTAATGTAACAATGTAACAGCAATATTTAGACTTATGGATGCCACCCGTTAGATAAAATACCGAACAGTTTCGTATTTCACTGAATTAATAAACGTTTTGTTTTCGAAATGATAGTTTCCGGATTCGACCATATTAACCTCTCTGGGATATGTGGGACGGTAGCGTCACACCTCGCCAACAGCAAGTGAAAGTGCAGGGTGCCAAATTCAAAACAAAAATCTCATAATTAAAATTCCTCAAGAATACAAGTATTTTACACCATTTTAAATATAACATTCTCGTTAATCCAGCCACAGTGTCTGATTTCAATGCTTTACAGCGAAAGCACCACAAACGATTGTTAGATCACCACCAACTCACAGAAAAACACAGCCATTTTTCCAGCCAAAGAGAGGAGTCACAAAAAGCACAAATAGAGATCAAATTAATCACTAACCTTTGATCATCTTCATCGGATGACACTCATAGGACTTCATGTTACACTATACATGTATGTTTTGATCGATAAAGTGCATATTTATATCAAAAAATCTAATTTTACAATTGCTTGTTTCTGTAAATAGAGCCACATACTCTATTTACAGAAATACTCATTATAAATGTTGATGAAAATACACGTGTTATACATGGAATTAGAGATATACTTCTCCTTAATGCAACCGCTGTGTAAGATTTCAAAAAAACTTTACCGAAAAGCAAACCATGCAATAATCTGAGTACAGCGTTCAGACAACAAAGCAGCCAAAAAGATATTGGGTAGTCAACATTAGTCATAAATAGCATTAGAAATATTCACTTACCTTTGATGATCTTCATCAGAATGCACTCCCAGGAATCGCAGTTCCACAATAATGTTTGTTTTGTTCGATAATGTCCATTTATGTCCAAATAACTTATTTTGTTAGGGCGTTTGGTAAACAAATCCAAAAGCGCATTCAGGTCCAGCCGAAAGACGGACGAGAAGTTCAAAAAGTTCCGTTACAGCCCGTAGAAACTTGTCAAACTAAGTATAGAATCAATCTTTAGGATGATTTTGTCATCAATCTTCAATAATGTTCCAACCGGAGAATTCCTATGTCTGTAGAAAAGCAATGGAACGAGAGCTAACTCTCTCATGCCCGCGCCTCAGAGCCTGTGGCACTCTGCCAGACACCTGACTCATTTCTCTCTCATTCGGTCCCACTTGACAGTAGAAGCCTGAAACAACGTTCTAAAGACTTGACATCTAGTGGAAGCCTTAGGAAGTGCAACATAACCAATGCATACTACAATAGGGGCTGAGTTAAACTACAAGCCTCGGATTTCTCTCAGGTTTTCACCTGCCATATGAGTTCTGTTACACTCTCAGACATCATTCAAACAGTTGTAGAAACTTCAGAGTGTTTTCTATCCAATACTACTAATAATATGCATATATTAGCATCTGGGACAGAGTAGCAGGCAGTTTACTCTGGGAACCTTATTCATCCAAGCTACTCAATACTGCCCCCCTGTCACCAAGAAGTTAATGACCAAAGGCTCGTATTTCTGTGTGTTATTATGTTATAATTAAGCCTATGATTTGATATTTGATAGAGCAGTCTGACTGAGCGATGGTAGGCACCAGCAGGCTCGTAAGCATTCATTCAAACAGCACTTTTGTGCATTTTTCCAGCAGCTCTTCGTTGTGCTTCAAGCATTGCTCTGTTTATGACTTCAAGCCTATCAACATTCGAGATTAGGCTGGTGTAACCGATGTGAAATGGCTAGCTAGTTAGTGGGGTGAGCGCAAATAGCGTTTCAAACATCACTCACTCTGAGACTTGGAGTAGTTGTTTCTCTTGCTCTGCATGGGTAACGCTGCTTCGATGTTGGCTGTTGTCGATGTGTTCCTAGTTCGAGCCCAGGTAGGAGCGAGGAGCGGGAAGGAAGCTATACTGTTACACTGGCAATACTAAAGTGCCTATAAGAACATCCAAGAGTCAAAGGTATATGAAATACAGATGGTATAGAGAAATAGTCCTATAAATATTATAACTTCAACCTAAAACCTCTTACCTTGGAATATTGAAGTCTCATGTTAAAAGGAACCACCAGCTTTCATATATTCTCATGTTCTGAGCAAGGAACTTAAACGTTAGCTTTTTTACATGGCACATATTGCACTTTTACTTTCTTCTCCAACACTGTTTTTGCATTATTTAAACCACATTTATTTTAGCCTAAATGGATTTTTATTGATGTATTATATTAAGTTAAAATAAGTGTTCATTCAGTATTGTTGTAATTGTCATTATTACAAATACATTTCTTTTTTAATTGTCAGATTAATCGGTGTCGGCTTTTTTTGGTCCTCCAATAATCGGTATGGGCGTTGAAAAATCATAATCGGTCGACATCTAATTTGTATCCGCTCTCGTTGGATTTTATTACAATCTGAAAACGATGTAAAGCCACGCCCACTTTTTTAAGAATTGCATTATTGGCTTTAAAGGCATGAAAATAATGCTGCTTGAATGCTTCGTATTTTGACGAATGTAGTACGACATCAGGGAACTTTTGGCATACTAACTATATCCATACTATGACAAATAAGCATAATATATACTCAATTTACGACACAAATAGTATGATTAGTGTGGTTAGTATGAGTATTCGAACACTCATGTCGCTTCGGCAAAAAATGTAGGAGTATATGTAACCAAAAATGTCACACTTAAGATTCCTGTGTACATGTCAAAGTTTTTACAAGTGAATACAGTGCATAATTTCCCCAGTGTTCTGTAGTATGATGCCTTCCCGCTCACCTCGGTCTGTCCCCTACAGGTGTACAACGTGTACATGTCGGGCAGGCAGCTGTGCTCCAAGCGTTACCGAGAGTTTGCTATCCTGAACCAGAACCTGAAGAGGGAGTTTGCCAGCTACATCTTCCCCAAGATACCCGGGAAGTGGCCCTTCTCCCTGTCTGAGCAGCAGCTGGACGCACGCCGCAGGGGCCTGGAGGAGTATCTGGAAAGAGGTGAGGTGTTTGAGGAGAATACGGGAGCAAAGGTAGTGAAGGAGGTATTGTAGAGAATTGAGGAGAGGTAAATAAGGAAAACACTCTAGGTTCAGGATGGCAACTTAATTCCATTCAATAATGTGTAACGCTGACTTGCGGATAGTGCCTATAGATCCAGCACCACAGGCATCATATTACGCAGACGTATATTTCACATATATACTGAGAAAACCAAACATTAAAAACACCTTCCTAATATTGAGTTGCACCCCCCAATTTTGCCCTCAGAACAGAAGGCCAGCATCCCGGAGTCGCCTCTTCACTGTTGACGTTGAGACTGGTGTTTTGCCAGTTGAGGACTTGTGAGGTGTCCGTTTCTCAAACTAGACACTCAAATGTACTTGTCCTCTTGCAGCGGGGCCTCCCACTCCTATTTCTATTCTAGTTAGAGCCAGTTTGCACTGTTCTGTGAAGGGACTAGTACACAGCGTTGTACAAGATCTTCAGTTTCTTGGCAATTTCTCACATGTAATAGCCTTCATTTCTCAGAACTAGAATAGACTGATGAGTTTCAGAAGAAAGTTATTTGTTTCTGGCCATTTTGAGCCTGTAATCGAACCCACAAATGCCGATGACCCAGGTACTCAACTAGTCTAAAGAAAGCCAGTTTTATTGCTTCTTTAACTCTTAGAACCACCCATCCCGGATCCGGGAGAATTATCATCAACAACGCTCAATAGCATAGCGCCACAGTCAAATAATATTACTAGAAAATATTCATATTCATGAAATCACAAGTGCAATATAGGATAACACAGTTTTTTGTTAATCCACCTGTCGTCTCAGATTTTTAAATTATGCTTTACAGCGAAAGCAATACAAGCGTTTGTAAGTTTATCGATTGCTCGACAAAACAATAAGTACACCTAGCATCAGGTAACTTGGTCACGAAAATCAGAAAAGCAATCAAATTAATAGTTTACCTTTGATGATCTTCGGATGTTTTCACTCACGAGACTCCCAGTTAGACAACAAATGTTCCTTTTGTTCCATAAAGATATTTTTTATATCCAAATCCCGTTAGTTTGGTGCGTTATGCCCAGGAATCCACCGGAAAGAGCGGTCACGACAACGCAGACAAAAATTCCAAATTATATCCATAATGTCCACAGAAAAATGTCAAACGTTTTTTTATAATCAATCCTCATGGTGTTTTTCAAATATCTATTCGATAATATATCAACCGGGACAGTTGGCTTTTCACTAGGACCGGGAGTAACAATGGACGCCTCTCTCTTTTGCGCACAAATCACTCTGAGAGCCCCCACCTGTCCACTTACGCAATGTGGTCGTTCACGCTCATTCTTCAAAATAAAAGCCTGAAACTATGTCTAAAGGCTGTTGACACCTTAGGGAAGCCATAGAAAAAGGAATCTGGTTGATATCCCTTTCAATGGGCAATAGGATGCATAGGAACACAGGGATTTCAAAATAAGAGTAACTTCCTGATTGGATTTTTCTCATGCTTTCGCCTGCAATATCAGTTCTGTTATACTCACAGACAATATTTTTACAGTTTTGGAAACTTTTGTGTTTTCTATCCTAATCTGTCAATTATATGCATATTCTAGCATCTGGTCCTGAGAAATAGGCCGTTTACTTTGGGAACGTTATTTTTCCAAACATAAAAATAGTGCCCTCTAGCTTCAGGAGGTTTTAATCAGTACAACAGTTTTCAGCTGTGCTAACCAAATTGCAAAAGGGTTTTCTAATGATCAATTAGCCTTTTAAAATGATAAACTTGGATTAGCTAACACATCGTGCCATTGGAACACAGGAGTGATGGTTGCTGATAATGGGCCTCTGTATGGCTACGCAGATATTCCATTCAAAACCAGCCGTTTCCAGCTACAATAGTAATTTATAACGTTAACAATGTCTACACTGTATTTCTGATTAATTTGATATTTTAATGAACACAATGTGCTTTTCTTTCAAAAACAAGGACATTTCTAAGTGACCCCAAACTTTTGAACGGTAGTGTACATGTAGAAAAAGGTAAAGTTACAATGCATGACTAATAAACAGAGTAGCAGCAGCATGACAATGTGGGGTGGGGACAATGCAAGTAGTCCGGGTAGCAATTTGATTAACTCTTCAAGAGTCTTATGGCTTGGTGGTAGAAGCTGTTAAGAAGCCTTTTTGACCTAGACTTGGTGCTCCGGTGCCGTGCGGTAGCAGAGAGGAACGGTCTATGAATAGGGTGGCTGGAGTCCTTGGCAATTTTTTGGTCCTTCCTCTTCCGCCGTAACAGGCGGGGATGCAACCAGCTCTCGATGGTGCACCTGTATAACTTTTTGAGGATCTGAGGAACCATGCCAAATCTTTTCAGTCTCCTGGGGTGGAATAGGTGTTGTCGTGCCCTCTTCATGACTGTCTTGGTGTGTTTGGACCATGATAGTTTGTTGGCTATGTGGACACCAAGGAACTTAAAGTTCTCAGCCTGCTCCACTACAGCCCTGTCGATGAGAATGGGGGTGTGCTCGGTCCTACTTTTTCTGTAATCCACAATCATCTTTTTTTGTCTTGATCACGTTCAGGGAGAGGTTGTTTCTGCGATCATGGTGTTGATGTGAGCCATGACCAGCCTTTCAAAGCACTTCATGGCTACAGATGTGAGTGCTACGGGTCGGTAGTCATATAGTCAGGTTACCTTGGTGTTCTTGGACTCAGGGAATATGGTGGTCTACTTGAAACGTTGGTATTACGGACTCGGTTAGGGACAGGTTGACAATGTCAGTTAAGACACTCCGAGCACACGTCCTGGTAATCCGTCTGGCCCTACGGCCTTGTGAATGTTGACCTGTTTACATTTACACTTTGAATGGTACACATACACAATCCATGTCTTAATTGTCTCAAGGCTTATTAATCCTTCTTTAACCTGTATCCTCCCCTTCATCTGCACTGATTTGAAATGGATTTAACAAGTGACATCAATAAAGGATCATAGCTTTCACCTGGTCGGTCTTTGTCATGGAAAGAGCAGGTGTTCTTAATGTTTTGTATATTTGGTGGATATTATTATTACTTTCTATTTAATTATGTGTTATTACACCCCTTCCATCTGTCAGTTCTGGAGATAGTCAGTTGAGGAGAGATTAGGAAACATTTAGCACATGTTATAATTTTGGAATGCCTGTGTGAGTTCAAGTAGGGATACCTAGTCAGTTGTACGACTGAATGCATTCAACTGAAATGTGTCTTCTGAATCAGAGGTGCGGGGGGCTGCCATAATCGACATCCATGTCTTCGGCGCCCGGGAAACAGTAGGTTAACTGCCTTGCTCAGGGGCAGAATGACAGATTTTTACCTTGTCAGCTCTGGGATTCGATCCAGCAATCTTTCGGTTACTGGCCCAACGCTGTAACCACTAGGCTACCTGCCGAGTGTTCCGAGAAGTGAGAAACCAAGTATGCTGTAATGCAGTGTGTTGAACTTCGACATAGCTCTCTATCTCCTGCAGATGTATCGCTAATCATTGCAATACTTGTTGAATGCCCTTGAATGTGTATGTACGTGTATGTACATGTACGTGTACAGTTGAAGTCGGGAGTTTACATAATACACTTAGGTTGGAGTCATTAAAACTTGTTTTTCAACCACTCCACAAATTTCTTGATAACAAACTAGAGTTTTGGCAAGTCGGTTAGGATATCTACTAAGTCATTTTTTTCAACAATTGTTTCCAGATTATTTCACTTATAATTCACTGTGTCACAATTCCAGTGGGTCAGAAGTTTACATACACTAAGTTGACTGTATCTTTAAACAGCTTGGAAAATTCCAGAAAATGATGTCATGGCTTTAGAAGCTTCTGATAGGCTAATTGACATCATTTGAGTTAATTGGAGGTGCACCTGTGGATGTATTTCAAGGCCTACCTTCAAACTCAGTGCCTCTTTGCTTGACATCATGGGAAAATCAAAAGAAATCAGCCACGATCTCAGAAAAAAAATTGTAGACCTCCACAAGTTTGGTTCATCCTTGGGAGCAATTTCCAAATGCATGAAGGTACCACGTTCATCTGTACAAACAATAGTATGCAAGTATAAACACCATGGGACCACGCAGCCGTCATACCACTCAGGAAGGAGACTCATTCTGTCTCCTAGAGATGAATGTACTTTGGTGTGAAAAGTGAAAATCAATCCCAGATCAACAGCAAAGGACCTTGTGAAGATGCTGGAGGAAACGGCTACAAAAGTATGTATATCCACAGTAAAACGAGTCCTATATCGACATAACCTGAAAGGCCGCTCAGCAAGGAAAAAGCCACTGTTCCAAAACCGCCATCAAAAAGCCAGACTACGGTTTGCAACTGCCAATGGGGACAAAGATCGTACTTTTTGGAGAAATGTCCTCTGGTCTGATGAAACAAAAATAGAACTGTTTGGCCATAATGACCATTGTTATGTTTGGAGGAAAAAGGGAGAGGCTTGCAAGCCGAGGAACAACATCCAAATGTGAATCACGGGTGGGCAGCATCATGCTGTGGGGGGGACTTTGCTGCAGGGGGGACTGGTGCACTTCACAAAATAGATGACATCATGAGAAGGGGAAATTACGTGGATATATTGAAGCAACATCTCAAGACATCACTCAAGAAGTTAAAGCTTGGTCGCAAATGGGTCTTCCAAATGGACAATGACCCCAAGCATACTTCCAAAGTTGTGGCAAAATGGCTTAAGGACAACTAAGTCAAGGTATTGGAGTGGCCATCACAAAGCCCTGATCTCAATCCTATAGAACATTTGTGGGCAGAACTGAACCAGCTCTGTCAGTAGGAATGGGCCAAAATTCACCCAACTTATTGTGGGAAGGCTACCCAAAATGTTTGACCCAAGTTAAACAATTTTAAGGCATGGCTACCAAATACTAATTGAGTGTATGTAAACTTATGACCCACTGGGAATGTGATGAAAGAAATACAAGCTGAAAGAAATCATTCTCTGTACTATTTTTCTGACATTTCACATTCTTAAAATAAAGTGGTGATCCTAACTGACCTAAGACAGGAATTTTTTACTAGGATTAAATGTCAGGAACTGTGAAACTGAGTTTAAATGTATTTGGCTACGGTGTATGTAAATTTCTGACTTCAACTGTATGTGTATGTTCAAAGTGTACATGTGAATGCAATATGTTAAGATGACATTTTGCTCTCTTCTTCTGTAGTTTGTTCTGTGCGGGTGATTGGGGAGAGTGACATCATGCAGGAATTCCTGTCTGAATCAGATGAGGTACGTTTGTGCAGGCAGGTTCCGTAGCTGTGTGTGACACACACACTGATGCTCACCCTTTCTTTCTCTGTTTGTCAGAATTACAATGGTGTGTCAGACGTGGAGTTGCGGATAGCCCTGCCAGACAAGACCACCATCTCGGTCAGGGTGCGCAAGAACAGCACGACTGACCAAGTCTACCAGGTATAACAAAAAATACCTATTGTAAAATTGACTGTCTGTAAAATGTGTATACGATGTATAAATTGAAGGTAAAAGCCGAAGTGTTTATTAGTTTACTCCATTTGGGGGATCGGTGGTAGGGTTTGCGGGGAATAATAAAGGTTTATTCTTTATAAAGTATGTATGTCTATAGACGTATGTATAAAATGTATTTATATAGCCCTTCTTACATCAGCTGATATCTCCAAAGTGCTGTACAGAAACCCAGCCTAAAACCCCAAACAGCAAGCAATGCAGGTGTAGAAGCACGGTGGCTAGGAAAAACTCCCTAGAAAGGCCAAACCTAGGAAGAAACCTAGAGAGGAACCAGGCTATGAGGGGTGGCCAGTCCTCTTCTGGCTGTGCCGGGTGGAGATTATAACAGAACATGGCCAAGATGTTCAAATGTTCATAAATGACCAGCATGGTCAAATAATAATAATCACAGTAGTTGTCGAGGGTGCAGCAAGTCAGCACCTCAAGAGTAAATCATTAACAGTATCTCTACCGCTCCTGCTGTCTCTAGAGAGTTGAAAACAGCAGGTCTGGGACAGGTAGCACATCCAGTGAACAGGTCAGGGTTCCAAAGCTGTAGGCAGAACAGTTGAAACTGAAGCAGCAGCACGGCCAGGTGGACTGGGGACAGCAAGGAGTCATCATGCCAGGTAGTCCTGAGGCATGGTCCTAGGGCTCAGGTCCTCCTCTGAGAGAGAGAATTAGAGAGAGCATACTTAAATTCACACAGGACACCGGATAAGACAGGAGAAGTACTCCAGATATAACAAACTGACCTTAGCCCCCCGACACAAACTACTGCAGCATAAATACTGGAGGCTGAGACAGGAAGGGTCAGGAGACACTGTGGCCTCTTCCGATGATACCCCCGGACAGGGCCAAACAGGAAGGATATAACCCCACCCACTTTGCCAAAGCACAGCCCCCACACCACTAGAGGGATATCTTCAACCACCAACTTACCATCCTGAGACAAGGACGAGTATAGCCCACAAAGATCTCCGCCACGGCACAACCCAAGGGGGGGGGCGCCAACCCAGACAGGAAGATCACATCAGTGACTCAACCCACACAAGTGACGCACCCTTCCTAGGGACGGCATGGAAGAGCACCAGTAAGCCAGTGACTCAGCCCCTGTAATAGGGTTAGAGGCAGAGAATCCCAGTGGAGAGAGGGGAACCGGCCAGGCAGAGACAGTAAGGGCGGTTCTTTGCTCCAGTGCCTTTCCGTTCACCTTCACACACCTGGGCCAGACTACACTCAGTCATATGACCCACTGAAGAGATGAGTCTTCAATAAAGATTTAAAGGTTGAGACCGAGTCTGCGTCTCTCACATGGGTAGGCAGACCATTCCATAAAAATGGAGCTCTATAGGAGAAAGCCCTGCCTCCAGCTGTTTGCTTAGAAATTCTAGGGACAATTAGGAGGCCTGCGTCTTGTGACGCATGTACGATAGGACCAAATCAAAAAGATAGGTAGGAGCAAGCCCATGTAATGCTTTGTAGGTTAGCAGTAAAACCTTGAAATCAGCCCTTGCCTTAACAGGAAGCCAGTGTAGGGAGGCTAGCACTGGAGTAATATGATCACATTTTTTGGTTCTAGTCAGGATTCTAGCAGCCGTATTTAGCACTAACTGAAATTGATTTAGTGCTTTATCCGGGTAGCTGGAAAGTAGAGCACTGCAGTAGTCCAACCTAGAAGCAACAAAAGCATGGATCAACCTTTCTGCATAATTTTTGGACAAAGTGTCTGATTTTTGCAATGTTACGTAGATGGAAAAAAGCTGTATATATGTGTATATGTATACATGCGTGTATGGATATATATATTTACCCAAAAAATAGGGACTGGAAATGATGCAGACAATTACTTTGATGGAAGCAACATTCTTTCTGCAATATTAAGCTGATCCACCTCTTTAATAAAACATATATATTTTTAAAGTCTACCAGGTATAGAGCAGTGCCGTGTTCCTCACTTCTAGTCCTAGAGGCAGGGCTCTAAAGTGTGACGGCACAAAGCACGAATAAGGCAGAGAGGGAGATGATATGGCAGCCCCAGATAGGACTGGGCTATGGTGTGTGCATTTTCCACCTCTCAAAACATGGTGCTAATAAAGTTAACAAAGCACTCGCTAGTTTAGCTAGCTAGCTAGCTACTGTAATGAATAGCTACAGTGCCTTCAGAAAGTGTTCATACCCCTTGACTTATTTTGACACATTTTGTTACAGCTTGAATTCAATATTGATTAAATTGATTTCTCACCCATCTACACACAATAGTCCATAATGACAAGGTGAAAACATTAGATTTTTTGGGGCCAAATGAAATACAGCAATATCTCATTTACGTAATTCACACCCGAGTCAATACTTTGTAGATGTGTCGTTGGAGGCGATCCCAGCTTTGAGTCGTCTTGAGTATGTCTATCAGCTTTGTACAGATTTTCTCAAGCTCTGTTACGTTAGATGGGGAGCAGCAGTGAACAGCAGTCTTCCACAGATTTTCAATGGGATTCAAGTCTGGAGTGCACTCTGAAGCATGTTCTTATCAAAGATTTTCCAGTATTTGGCTCCATTCGTTGTTCCTCTATCCTTACCAGTCTCCCAGTCCCTGCTGCTGAATAGCATTCCCATAGCATGATGCTGCCACCACCATTCTTCACAGTAGGGATGGTGTTAGACAGGTGATGAGCTGTGCCTGGTTTTCTCCAGACATAGCGCTTTGCATTCAGGCCGAGGAGTTACGTTTTTCTCATCAGACCACTTAATCTTTTGCATTGTGTTCTGAGTTTTTCACGTCACTTTTTGCAAACTACAGGCGTGCTGTTATTTGCCTTTTTCTCAGGATGGCTTCCGTCTGGCCACTCCCATAAAGCCCAGATTGGTGAAGTGCTGTAGAGACTGTTGTCCTTCTGGCATATTCTCCCATCTCAGCCAATGAACGCTGTAGTTCTGTCAGTGGTCATTGGGTTCTTGGTCACCTCCCTGACCAAGGTCCTTCTTGCCTGGTTGCTCAGTCAGTACACCACTGAATACACCCTTGATTCAACCAATCAACTTCTATATTAATAATACATTTTATTTTAAACGCTTTTCGAGACACCCAAAGTCACTTTATATGCACAAGAAAATCTGCAGGATAAATATAATAAAATTGCAAGTTCAAACCCCCGAGCTGACAAGGTACAAATCTGTCGTTCTGCCCCTGAACAGGCAGTTAACCCACTGTTCCTAGGCCGTCATTGAAAATAAGAATTTGTTCTTAACTGACTTGGCTAGTTAAAGGTAAAATAAAAATCAAGACCCTGGTTAGTTGAATCATCTGGTGGGTTAATGCTGGGACAAAGTTTGCACTCATAGGACCAGAGTGTGTAACACTAGATCAATATCAATGCATGCATAGCTCTTATGTGACTGAATGGTGCATGACTATCAATAACTTATGGGCCGCCACTGTACTTTCCCTCTCTCCATCCCACAGGCTTTAGTGATGAAGGTTGGTATGGACAGCATCATGGCCAGCTACTTTGCCCTCTTTGAAGTCATCAACCACTCCTTTGGTAAGACCATTCATCTGTTAATTCATTCATTCCTCTGGAGTCCACAGCTAGTCCATGTACCGACCCCTTTCACCGTTACTCTTCTGATTACAGTTGCATCTCAGTAGTCTAAAGTGGCTTCCTCTCCATGTCTCCTTCCCCTCAACTGCACTGATCTTCAAACACAGAGAAATTGAAATGAAAGTAGCCACCAAAACATGTTTCCGCCATGCCGTCTCCTCACAGCCTATGTTTCTCCAGATCTGTGCTGATGACAGAAAGGTGAAACCTCTAGTCTATTGAGACGCGCCCTTAACCACCTCTCCCCATTTCCCTAGTGAGAAAACTGGCCCCCAACGAGTTCCCCCACAAGTTGTACGTGCAGAACTACACATCGGCCGTGCCGGGTACCTGTCTGGCCCTCCGCAAGTGGCTCTTCACCTCTCAGGAGGAGGAGCTGCTCAGGGACAAACCTCTGGCCGTTCACTACTGCTTCCACCAGGTAAGAGCTCTCTCTTGACTGTCGTTCCAACTATCGGTTGGAGGCTTAAAATACTTAAAACTTTCAAATCTGGCTGACAATTGTTGTAGTCCAGACCAATGCTCTGCCGTGCAGAAGAAATATGAGCCCGCTTAGAGAAGCATGAGATTGAACTTCATTAAACTTTCTAGAGTTTTCTCCTTTAGTTAACACTATCAACATTTTGCTCTACTGTTTGAGTGGCGCAGCGGTCTAAGTCGCTGCATCTCAGTGCAAGAAACGTCACTACAGTCCCTGGTTCGAATCTAGGCTGTATCACATCCGGCCGTGATTGGGAGTCCCATAGGGTGGCGCAAAATTGGCCCAGCGTTGTCCGGGATTGGCTGGGGAGGGCCGTCGTTGTACAGTTGAAGTTGGAAGTTTACATACACTTAGATTGGAGTCATTAAAACACGTTTTTCAACCACTCCACAAATTTATTGTAAACAAACTATAGTTTTGGCAAGTCGTTTAGGACATCTACTTTGTGCATGACACAAGTAATTTTTTTCCAACCATTGTTTACAGACAGATTATTTCACTTATATTTCACTGTATCACAATTCCAGGGGGTCAGAAGTTTACATACACTAAGTTGGCTGTCTTTAAACAGCTTGGAAAATTCCAGAAAACAACGACATGGCTTTAGAAGCTTCTGATAGGCTAATTGGAGGTGTACCTGTGGATGTATTTCAAGGCCTACCTTGAAACTTAGTTCATCTTTGCTTGACATCATGGGAAAATCAAAAGAAATCAGCCAAGACCTCAGGAAAAAAAAATGTAGACGTCCACAAGTCTGGTTCATTCTTGGGAGCAATTTCCAAATGCCTGAATTTACCACGTTCATCTTTACAAACAATAGTACGAAAGTATAAGCACCATGGGACCACGCAGCCGTCATACCACTCAGGAAGGAGACGCATTGTCTCCTAGAGATGAACGTACTTTGGTGCGAAAAGTGCAAATCAATCCCAGAACAACAGCAAAGGACCTTGTGGAGATGCTGGAGGAAACGGGTACAAAAGTATCTATATCCACAGTAAAACAAGTCCTATATCGACATAACCTGAAAGGCCGTTCAGCAAGGAAGAAGCCACTGCTCCAAAACCGCCATCAAAAAGCCAGACTACGGTTTGCAACTGCACATGTGGACAAAGATCATACTTTTTGGAAAAATGTCCTCTGGTCTGATGAAACAAAAACAAAACTGTTTGGCCATAATGACCATTGTTATGTTTGGAGGAAAAAGGGGGAGGCTTGCCAGCCAAAGAACACCATCCCAACCATGAAGCACAGGGGTGGCAGCATCATGTTGTGGGGGTGCTTTGCTGCAGGAGGGACTGGTGCACTTCACAAAATAGATGGCATCCTGAGAAGGGGAAATTATGTGGATATATTGAAGCAACATCTCAAGACATCAGTCAGGAATTTAAAGCTTGGGTCTTCCAAATGGACAATGACCCCAAGCATACTTCCAAAGTTGTGGCAAAATGGCGTAAGGACAACAAAGTCAAGGTATTGGAGTGGCCATCACAAAGCACTGACCTCAATCCTATAGAACATTTGTGGGCAGAACTGAAAAGGCGTGTGCGAGCAAGGAGGCCTATAAACCTGACTCAGTTAAACCAGCTCTGTCAGGAGGAATGGGCCGAAATTCACCCAACTTATTGTGGGAAGCTTGTGGAAGGCTACCTGAAACGTTTGACCCAACTTCAACAATTTACAGGCAATGCTACCAAATACTAAATGAGTGTATGTAAATGTCTGACCCACTGGGAATGTTGATGAAATAAATACAAGCTGAAAGAAATCATTCTCTCTACTATTATTCTGACATTTCACATTCTTAAAAAACAGTGGTGATCCTAACTGACCTAAGACAGGGAATTTTTACTAGGATTAAATGTCAGGAATTGTGAAACACTGAGTTTTTAAATGTGTTTGGCTAAGGTGTATGTAAACTTCCGACTTCAACTGTATGAATGTGTATGTTCTTAACTGACTTGCCTAGTTAAATTAAAGGTGTGTATATATATATATATATCTCTAACTCAGCAAAAAAAGAAACATCCCTTTTTTAGGACCCTGTCTTTCAAAGATCATTTGTAAAAATCCAAATAACTTCACAGATCTTCATTTTAAAGGGTTTAAACACTGCTTGTTCAATGAACCATAAACAATTAATGAACATGCACATGTGGAACAGTCGTTAAGACACTAACAGCGTACAGACAGTAGGCAATTAAGGTCATAGTTATGAAAACGTAGGACACTAAATAGGTCTTTCTACTGACTCTGGAAAAACACCAAAAGAAAGATGCCCAGGGTCCCTGCTCATCTGCGTGATTGTGCCTTAGGCATGCTGCAAGGAGGCATGAGGACTGCAGATGTGGCCAGGGCAATAAATTGCAATGTCCGTACTGTGAGACGGCTAAGACAGCGCTGCAGAGAGACAGGACGGACAGCTGATCGTCCTTGCAGTGGCAGACCATGTGTAACAACACCTGCACAGGATCCGAACATCACACCTGCGGGACAGGTACAGGATGGCAACAACAACTGCCCGAGTTACACCAGGAACACACAATCCCTCCATCAGTGCTCAGACTGTCCGCAATAGGCTGAGAGAGGCTGGACTAAGGGCTTGTAGGCCCGTTGTAAGGCAGGTCCTATCCAGACATCACCGTCTACAACGTCGCCTATGGGCACAAACCCACAGTCACTGGACTAGACAGGGCTGGCAAAAAGTGCTCTTTACTGACGAGTCACGGTTTTGTCTCAGCAGGGGTGATGGTCGGATTCGTGTTTATCGTCAAAGGAATGAGCGTTACACTCTGGAGCGGGATCGATTTGGAGGTGGAGGGTCCGTCATGGTCTGGGGCGGTGTGCCACAGAATCATCGGACTGAGCGTGTTGTCATTGCAAGCAATCTCAACACTGCGTTACAGGGAAGACATCCTCCTCCCTCATGTGGTACCCTTCCTGCAGGCTCATCCTGACATGACCCTCCAACATGACAATGCCACCAGCCATACTGCTCGTTCTGTGTGTGATTTCCTGCAAGACAGGAATGTCAGTGTTCTGCCATGGCCAGCGAAGAGCCCGGATCTCAATCCCATTGAGCACGTCTGGGACCTGTTGGATCGGAGGGTGAGGGCTAGGGCCATTCCTCCCAGAAATGTCCGGGAACTTGCAGGTGCCTTGGTGGAAGAATGGGGTAACATCTCACAGCAAGAACTGGCAAATCTGGTGCAGTCCATGAGGAGATGCACTGCAGTACTTAATGCAGCTGGTGGCCGCACCAGATACTGACTGTTGCTTTTGATTTTGATTCCCCCCTTTGTTCAGCGACACATTATTCCAATTATGTTAGTCACATGTCTGTGGAACTTGTTCAGTTTATGTCTCAGATGTTGAATCTTGTTATGTTCATACAAATATTTACACATGGTAAGTTTGCTGAAAATAAATGCAGTTGACAGTGAGAGGACATTTCTTTTTTTGCTGAGTTTATATGTATTAGTTACAGTTCTATTTCTTGTGTTTTTGTTCTACTTGACATTTTGTATGCATATTTTTTTTTATAGTACTACTGATATTCATTACTGCATTGTTGGGAAAGGGCAAGCAAAGGCATTTCACTGTAGGTCACATGACATTAATAACTTGATACATAGGCCTAATTCAATGTAAAAGCTCAGCTGTTAAATTCGAATTTACAGTGCCTTGCGAAAGTATTCGGCCCCCTTGAACTTTGCGACCTTTTGCCACATTTCAGGCTTCAAACATAAAGATATAAAACTGTATTTTTTTGTGAAGAATCAACAACAAGTGGGACACAATCATGAAGTGGAACGACATTTATTGGATATTTCAAACTTTTTTAACAAATCAAAAACTGAAAAATTGGGCGTGCAAAATTATTCATCCCCTTTACTTTCAGTGCAGCAAACTCTCTCCAGAAGTTCAGTGAGGATCTCTGAATGATCCAATGTTGACCTAAATGACTAATGATGATAAATACAATCCACCTGTGTGTAATCAAGTCTCCGTATAAATGCACCTGCACTGTGATAGTCTCAGAGGTCCGTTAAAAGCGCAGAGAGCATCATGAAGAACAAGGAACACACCAGGCAGGTCCGAGATACTGTTGTGAAGAAGTTTAAAGCCGGATTTGGATACAAAAAGATTTCCCAAGCTTAAAACATCCCAAGGAGCACTGTGCAAGCAATAATATTGAAATGGAAGGAGTATCAGACCACTGCAAATCTACCAAGACCTGGCTGTCCCTCTAAACTTTCAGCTCATACAAGGAGAAGACTGATCAGAGATGCAGCCAAGAGGCCCATGATCACTCTGGATGAACTGCAGAGATCTACAGCTGAGGTGAGAGACTCTGTCCATAGGACAACAATCAGTCGTATATTGCACAAATCTGGCCTATGGAAGAGTGGCAAGAAGAAAGCCATTTCTTAAAGATATCCATAAAAAGTGTTGTTTAAAGTTTGCCATAAGCCACCTGGGAGACACACCAAACATGTGGAAGAAGGTGCTCTGGTCAGATGAAACCAAAATTGAACTTTTTTGGCAACAATGCAAAACGTTATGTTTGGAGTAAAAGCAACACAGCTCATCACCCTGAACACACCATACCCACTGTCAAACATGGTGGTGGCAGCATCATGGTTTGGGCCTGCTTTTCTTCAGCAGGGACAGGGAAGATGGTTAAAATTGATGGGAAGATGGATGGAGCCAAATACAGGACCATTCTGGAAGAAAACCTGATGGAGTCTGCAAAAGACCTGAGACTGGGACGGAGATTTGTCTTCCAAGAAGACAATGATCCAAAAAACAAAGCAAAATCTACAATGGAATGGTTCAAAAATAAACATATCCAGGTGTTAGAATGGCCAAGTCAAAGTCCAGACCTGAATCCAATCGAGAATCTATGGAAAGAACTGAAAACTGCTGTTCACAAATGCTCTCCATCCAACCTCACTGAGCTCGAGCTGTTTTGCAAGGAGGAATGGGAAAAAATTTCAGTCTCTCGATGTGCAAAACTGATAGAGACATACCCCAAGCGACTTATAGCTGTAATCGCAGCAAAAGGTGGCGCTACAAAGTATTAACTTAAGGGGGCTGAATAATTTTGCACGCCCAATTTTTCAGTTTTTGATTTGTTAAAAAAGTTTGAAATATCCAATAAATGTCGTTCCACTTCATGTTTGTGTCCCACTTGTTGTTGATTCTTCACAAAAAAATACAGTTTTATATCTTTATGTTTGAAGCCTGAAATGTGGCAAAAGGTCGCAAAGTTCAAGGGGGCCGAATAGTTTCGCAAGGCACTGTATACCGGTATTATAAACCACGCTGTCTATGATATTGCAAAAAAAAAAAATATATATATATATATATGTGTGTGTGTGTGTGTGTATATATATATATGTGTGTGTGTGTGTGTACACACATATATGCATATACATACATATACACACACACACACACATACATACATACATACATTGAACACCACACATTTGGTGCTACTGTAGGCAGAATGATAGAACAGCTATTTCCATGTCATAATGTTATGGGATGCATTTCTCTCCATTGCTTTTGATGGTAGGCCACTGGTAGATCTACATTGATTAAATAGCCACAGTAGCCAACTTTAACTTAAAGCAGGTATAGCCTCTGTGTTCACAATAAACGCGTGGCAGAAGTTGCACAGAATTTTCACATAGTTCAGGTTTGCACTCAGCAGACCTGAAATTTGCTCAGGGCCCCCCAAAAATGGAGGTAATATTGTTCCAGACCTACTCTGTCATATAGCTAGCTTTATGTTTTATTTTGTTTGTTTAGCTTTTCTAGAGCTTTGAGATTCTGTCTGTAGTTGAAACATTTCTGGGTGACTTACTGGTCCTGAGTCAGGGGTAGCCTACTGTGTCAAAACTGATCTGTGGTCAGTTTGAATGAGATTACATATACGTGCCACTGCTCTTTGCTAGTTTAGATGAAATGTGGCCTCTAACAAAAGCCCCTTTCTCTGTCTGCTAAGGCATTGGATGACGTGAAGAAGGGATTCATCAAAACAGAAGACAAGTCTTACCAGCTGACAAAACTGGCAGAGCAGCGCAAGATGGCCATGGTTAGTCCCTTTTTCTAATCTCTTCTTTCTCTTCTCTTCCCATTGTAAGTGGTCCTCTGTAAGCTTAGTTGGTAGAGCATGGCGCTTGCAACACAGGATAGTGGGTTCGATTCCTGGGACCACCCGTACATAAAATGTATGCACTATGTCGCTTTCGATAAAAGCATCTCATAACGTACAGTGTGAGTGTGCCTTTCTTGTCGCTGTTATCTGTCCATGGCTGACATAATGTGTAGGTGTATTCATCTGTATATATTGTATGTGTACGTTCCTGTTTGGTGTCTATCTGTGTGGTTGATGGCGGTCTGTTGTCTTGTATCTGTCAGTATCTGAGTCTGCTGCGCTCCTGTGAGGGATACAATGAGGTCATGTTCCCCCACTGCTCCTGTGACTCCCGGAGGAAGGGCCACGTCATCACGGCCATCAGCATGCACCACTTCAAGCTGCACGCCTGCACAGAGGACGGCACGCTTGAGGTGAGTGAGATTGGAGTATGAGTACCCTGACTTATAGTGTGTGTGCGGCGCTTCTATCACACACAGAACCAAAGGAAAAACATTTGAGTGTGTACACACTGGCTCATACTGTGTGTGTACTTACCATTCTCTCTTCTGCTTCATCAGAACCAGGTGATATCGTTTGAGTGGGCGGAGATGCAGCGCTGGGACACCGATGAGGAGGGCATGGCGTTCTGCTTTGAGTACGCCAGGGGGGAGAAGAAACCTCGCTGGGTCAAGATCTTCACACCATATGTGAGTCTACAATACACAACAGACATAAAACTCTGGGTTAAGATAGCCAGCCATTAATGGAATACAACAGGATATAGAAATGGAGAGTGGCGTCTGTCCCAAATGGCATACTACTTTTGACAAGAGTTCTGGGAATAGGGTGCAATTTTTGGGACATTGACATTGTTGATAAAAAAATTGATTTGGAGCTTTCTTCTAACAAAGTGAGTGTCGTCTCTCCCCAGTTCAACTACATGCACGAGTGCTTCGAGAGGGTCTTCTGTGAGCTCAAGTGGAGGAAACAGGTAAGCGTCACACCCTTCTCCTCCAATACACAACTAATTGGATGTATCCCAAATGGCACCCTATTCTCTTTATAGTGCACTACATTTGACAAGGGCCCATAGGGCTATAGGGCCTCATAGCTGTTGCGTGAATTTCACAATTTACATTTAGAAACTTGCTGCATGTTTCCCATTCTAAATCCGCATTGTCGTAAAACTGTGAACGATCATTAAAACTCCGCCTGGAAAACGCCCCTGTTCACCTTTCGTGGTGACAATAACGCCCTTTATTTGCTGTATGCCAAAAAAAAAAGGAATTGTGGTTCAATATTTAGTTTATCAATAGATTATTATCTGGTTGATATGCCCTGCCTTGGTCTAGGCTCTGAGATGAATTGGGCAATGATGTCGCGCTCCTATCGAACAGCAATACTGCCTACCAGTACTGTCAAATATGTTCTATAAGCTACTGGTCTATTGACTGTGTTGGCAGAAAGTTCTAATCTTTAGCAGTAATTTATGCTCTATCTGGAACAATTAAAAACTTGATACATACTTCAATGTGAAAGATCAGCTGTTAAATTCGAATGTATACTGGTATTATAAACCACGCACAACTTGAAATATATATAACCTATCTATTTACTCTAGCTATTTACAATTAAATGAGATGTGCATGGTAATTTGTTGTATGTCTCCTTCCATTTGGGACACAACTGTTGTCTTACAATGTTATATAAAAATACATGTTTTATTGTCACATACACTGGATAGGTGCAGTGAAATGTGTTACAGGGTCAGCCATAGTAGTACGGCATCCCTGGGGAAAATCGGGGTTAAGTGTCTTGCTTAAGGGCACATAAATGACGATCATTTTTCACCTTGTTGGTTCAGGTATTCGAACCAGCGACCTTTCGGTTACTGGCTCAAGAGTTTTAGACAATGGATTTTACGACATTAGGCAGTCTAAATGTCAATTTTCCCCTCTCTCTGCCGATGGTTCTTGTCTCACACTTGTCTCCTTTCCTTATCCACATTTTAGATTGAAAAAGAGGCCTCTGACAAAGACAACCAGAACTGCAGTAACAATGGTAAGTGTGGTCTGGGAAGATCCTGTCAGCCTTGTTGTCCAACATAAACCACATGAACCCTTCACAATGCTACTGTTTCCAGTAAGTACATGGTGGATGTGAGAGAGATAAAGATTTTACGAGTTTTAACAGCCCACTATACTCAGTGACATAAAAGCTTAAAGCACCCAAGTCCAACACTCCCAGTGAGTGAGAACAGAACAAAGTTAATCATCTTCTGAGGTGAGGTGTACAGGAGCACAAATACAGGTGTATGCTTATGGGCATAAAAAAACAGCAGCCATGTGATCCACATTAAGGTCACTTCACAAAGATGAATAGACACAGACTGATAGGTGTTTACCCTGTGGGAGAGTCTGATACAGCAAAGGCAAATTAAGAGCAAGGGAATATGAAAGCCAGATGCAAAATGACCAGTAAAGGCAAATTAACAGGGGAGACAAGTGAACAGCAAAGGAATATTAATGGCAAAGGAAAGTGAACAGCAAAGGAATATTAATGGCAAAGGAAAGTGAACAGCAAAGGAATATTAATGGCAAAGGAAAGTGAACAGCAAAGGAATATTAATGGCAAAGGAAAGTGAACAGCAAAGGAATATTAATGGCAAAGGAAAGTGAACAGCAAATTAACAGTAAAGGTAAAGTGCATCAAAGGCAAATGAACAGCAACAGCAGAAGTGTAGAGTGAACATTGGACACCGTCTGCTCTGATTGTTACATTTCTATCTGCAGCTTTACTGGTCAGGAAGTGAGCGGTTGAGTTTGGTTTCTTGAACCTTCTCTCTATTCTAGAATATCTCCCTGCTCTGGAGACACAGAAGGGATGGCGCCATCTAGGGGGCGAGATCGCCACATCCTAAATACTCCACCAGAATCGGTCCACTCGCACCATCACAACCGAGAACGCCATCTGCAAAAGAAACAAAAAAAGAGAACTGAGGCGATTCACTCCAGAAACTGGAAATCAATTTATTTATTTTTGTTTTTTAATGTATCACACAAACCCAGGAATTCGCAGATAGACGACGAGCAATGAAGGAAAAAAAACATGTAATTACTAGATGTTCATAGAACAGCATATTCTTTTTCCTCCGTGCATCACCCCTGACATGGGGCGGGACACTAGCTGAGTTCTTCCACCCCACTGGTTGAGGAAACCGAACAGTACAGTGCGTTTGGTCAATGTTCACAGCAGCCTGCGACACCATTGGACGAAGGGAACACCTTGACGTGATCAACAGATGACACGCCAGCGAGGAGGCCAGCCGGCATCTGCGATGTGATTGTTTAGGCCAGTTCTACAACACGTTTGGTCCGGGCCAATGCTTTCAATGTGCCTCTGGTCTGCTGAACTACAAGATGACATGCTGGGAAACATGATAGAGGGTGGGCTGGACACCATTGTCACTGGCAATGCTAAACGGGAAATAGCATTGTTTTCACTGATGCAGGACATTATCAGATTATGTTTTTTGGACAAGGACGGTAAGAAACAAAAGGTTATCTGTCAAAAGCCTAGGAGGCTGTAGTCTACAAAAATAGTCACACAATCTGTATATAAGCTCCCAGTAATGAATTGGGTGGTTTACCCAATCAATTACTGGGAGTGTGTGTGTGCAACTCTATTTTTATAGTCTACAGTTTACTCGGCATTAGTCAGCGCCTCTAACTTTTTTGGGTGTGCGCCAGCTCATGCTTTTCAAAAGAATAGGAGACAAAAGTAACTGATGCAAGGTGTTATGTTCATAAAAACAGTACACTTATGTTTTAGGAAAACCTGCTTTAGGTTATCTGTCAAAAGCCTAGGAGGCTGTAGTCTACAAAATTAATATATGATTAATATAAGAGCTCAAGAAATGATTTTCTTATTATAACTTTGTAGAAAGTTGACAGGGGAGCTTCCTCCTTGGCTTCTCATCCTTGCTCTATTTTTCACATTTTCTAACCTATCTAATACACTCTTGTTTAGAATGTCTGTTGGCAGTTCACCACAACTGAAAGTGTGACCATTTATCCCCTTAAAATTGTTGCATCTACTCAATGAAGTCAGGGCTTGACCTTGAACTAAACATTCAGAGAAACTACGAACAAAGTGAATATTTCCCCCACTCGGAGTATTGATCGACGTATACAGACTGGGAGAAAGGGATGGAAGTAAGTGTGTTGTGTGTGTGTTCGGGTGCAGTGCTTAGTGCAACCAGCAGAGAGCAGTAGAGTACTACTAAAGTACCACTCAGTACTACTGAGTCAGTGTTGAGCGGACCAAGCGAGGGAAAGGTCTTTCAGGACCTTCCGTAGAGATTGCTTCCCTGGGCTCAGTAACTCACCACTAAGTACTGCTCTGCAGTTTGTTTAACTGTGTCAGGAGGACAAGTGGTGCATGCATGTGTGTGCACCTGTGTCTGCCTGTGTTCCTGCGTAGAAGTAAGTGCATTAACAAGTAGGAGCGTGGCCACAACAGCCCGAGCAGGTACAGTTATGATGCAGGATGTCTCTCTGTTGCCCCTCATTGCACCTTGCCTAACCAAATGGGTATAGTATTAGGCTGGTGTGAGCATGCGTTTCCAGTCTTTCCTCAGTATTGCTAAGGCGGTAGGCCCGATTGAGGCGTGGCAATGGGGGTTTAGGTGGCCATGGGGGTTTAGGTTTTGAGGCAGCAGATAAAGACTCAAGGCGGCATCTCAAATGGCACCCTATTCCCAAGGAAGTGCACTTCTCTTGGCCCGGGCCCATAGGGCTATATAGGTAATAGGGTGCCATTTGGGATGCAACCCAGAGGGGGTTATGCAGGGTGACAGCTGTGCAGATAGAGATGGATGGGTGGCATTTCCCCTCCCCTAGCGAGTTATGCCTTGCAGCCTTTTCAGGCTGTATAAGGTTAGCCCACATCCTTTCCATGCCTCAACCATGTTGAAATGAAGGCTATTACTGAAGTTTGACAGGTGTAAAACTGTACCATTCTTAATTGCATGGTTCTTGCTTCCCGAAAGGAGAATTGGCAATGACAAAACGATACACTAGCATGTCCGTTATAAATGCCACTGCTGCATTCTGAAAGAAGTGCTGAAGATGTGCAATTGAGGTGCTGCCTATTCGTTTTGACAGCCAGAGTAATAGCCAATTTAGAGATGGATGACATAAAGATAGCAGATGCTCTACCAGAACGTGTGTGTAGTTTTGAGAGAGGGGAGAGCGACAACTAGCGTGTGCGAGCATTCTTTCAGTGTGCCAGTGTTCTATTCCTCCACTCCAGGTTGGTCTGCCATCAGACTAGATGTGGTTGCCTTGGCAGCACTACGCTGTCTGAGCATGCCCAGTCTAACATCGCCCCAGACCACGGAACTGACTCACTCACACTTATAACATATTCATGTTAATGTTCTTTAATGTTTGTCATCATAATGGTATGTGTCCTTGAGCTAAAGCATTTGACAGACTTCGGTGTACGTCCCTAGGCTGAAGCAGGTGCTCTCTTAGCTTTTATACCCTGGGAATACAGAGGCACAGACACGCATACAAATACACAGGTGCACACTTGTATGTAGAGTGGGGTGTCCTTGTCATCAGTGTTCCATCGTCATGGTAACAGCGAGCAGGAGCCGGCAAGATGCCAGTGATACTAAGATGTCTTTCCCTAATTTGCTCCGAGTGACAATTACGCTAGTCACCTGCACATACTTTGCTTTATCTCTATAATGTCCGTTTTAAGAGAATTATCATGTCTCCCCTATCGAATGGATTTTAAAGGTCAGTCAGTCCTGTACCTTTTTTGTTGCGGTATTATTAAAAGGTCAGTGTCCTCCTCTAATAGCAGCTTGACACTGTTGTAGTCCAGTTACACCACCCTTCTGAATGGAACAACGCCACTCCAGGGCTACTTTCAGTAGCCAAACAATGTCGAACTTGAGCTGGTCACTTATTCTGCATGTCAGAGAGGGGTGTTTGTTCTACAAGCTGTATTTCTATCTGAACGTTCCAAAAATGTTCTGGACGCACCCCAGCGATAAAGGACATCACACACTTTTTTCCATATGAGCTAGATGTTCTAAAATAATAACATGGTAGGCCTTTGTGTAGTTAAAACATGTTATTTCTGTACCTTACGCTTCAGGTGAGCAGGGCTTTTGTTCGATTGCAAGTATAGGCACATTAAAACCAAGACTTGTTTCTTCTAAATGTAAATTATTGCAAAATTATAATTTGGATAAAAATGCACTTTCTCGATTTGAAAACGTATAATTTATTTCATCAAATTATTCTAGTTGTGGGAAATCATAGTGTTGTGTGCTAGCACCACTGTTGGTCAGTTATTTTGTGTAGGGTATTTGGCGACGCAAAAGCTAACTTAAATATACATTAA
Organism: Oncorhynchus clarkii lewisi; assembly: GCF_045791955.1. Classification (NCBI taxonomy): domain Eukaryota; kingdom Metazoa; phylum Chordata; class Actinopteri; order Salmoniformes; family Salmonidae; genus Oncorhynchus; species Oncorhynchus clarkii. The sequence goes on from NC_092164.1 coordinate 30,413,877, forward strand.
GTCAAGTTCTGGAAGTAAAGCAGTGTTGCATTTACTCAAACTACGGACACGCATTAACAACCGATACTGAAACTCAAATGGGAAGTTTTTTTTATATCTTAGAATATATGAAGGTTTACTAACCAATGTAAAAAGGAAAAACTGGTTTGAAAATGTAATGTAGAGTAATAAATTGTAACGTTATTTTAAATAAAATGATATATTGAAAAAAAGTGTTCCAGATGTTTTGTTTACTGTACTTTTATTCCTGTTCATCCCTAGGGCAAAGACTAATTGATTGTGGTCACACACACACACACACTCAGTCTTGTTTTACTAAACTTGTGGGAACATACAATTGATTCACATTCAAAATCCTATTTTTCCTAAACTTAACCATAACTCCAACTTAACTGAAATTCAAACTCAACACTAATTCTAACCCTAAACCCCATAGAAATATTATTTTTCCTTGGGGACCGACAACATTTTCCCAGTTGGTCTAATTTTTGTTAGTTTACTATTGTGGGTACTTGTGGTCCCCAAAAGTATGGTTAAACACTGAATTTTAAAGGAAAAATCCACCCAAAATAACCAATTCCTATAACTTATGTGAGAACAATATTTGTGAACAAATGTTTAAATTTGTTGTTTATAAGGTTGGTAGCAATGTGAAAATCGTTGTGGAAATCTGTTGCAGCTCAAGTCCACTACAAAACCCACAATGCAATGCTCTCTTTATGGGCTAGCTAGCAAATGTAGCTACACACAATAATACAAGTCAATATCACCATGTGAAGGAACTAGTTAACTGTAATATCGCCTAAAACTGAATTATCAATTTAGGAGTCTACAATCTCACCATGTTCAACCTGCTGATCGATGTGCCTCTGAGTGGAGCCTGACATTCGCAACGGCACCATGCAATGCACCCTGGACTGAAGAGGCAAAAATACTTAGTTAAAGAGCACTGACAAATAATAAAGGTCCAATGGGCACTCCATGCAAAGGTCTTTATTGTGCTGTCAGTCAGTCTGTGATGGCACTGACTTAAGGCAGCTTGCTAGCACAAGCAAAGGTGAAATGGACTCTTACCTGAGCAAAGTAAAAGGTTACATAAATTATCTGGAATTTATCCTTGATCGCTCCCCTTTAGCCTTAACAAATGGCTTATTTGAATTTCTCATTATGGTAGAGGAATTTGGTTTGTTCAGGTAGATTTATATAGGGCTCTGGACATTATTTAGGAGATTACAACCGTCATCAGTGCGGCTCTAATTGAGAGGCTGCAGCTGTATGTCAAATCTGGCACCCCAGTGGTAATGGGCACCAATGAAGTCCCCGACTGAGTCCCAAATGGCACTCTATTCACTACAAAAGCTGGATTTTCACAGGCAAGCCAATTCTGGTCTTTTGCCGATAATTGGGCAAAATATCAGAATTGGGCTGCCTGTCTAAACGCAACCATTTTGCACTACTTTTTAGGCCAATGGGCCCTAGTCAAAAGTAGTACACTATATTAGGAATTTTTACTTGACAGTACATTTTAGGTTATCGTGATAAAGCAAGTACTTTTGTCTTCAGTTGGAGTTCAACATTTAATTAGTTCATGAACAATTTTCATTGATTCTCTTGATTTCTGTTTTATTTATTTCCCATTGATCATGGAAGTCTGAGCTACAATTGAATTCAACCCACGTACACTTTGAACCCTGACCAACCTAGCTGTTCCAGGTGAGATTCTCTCCATCTGCAAGTCCATTTCTACCTAAAGAATAATGTTCCGGACTTAATCAACAAAGACACACAGTATAAAAATCAACTGACCCATGTTTCAGTCCACCTCAAACTGCCCAATTTTGACTTACGGCCAGACTACAGTCCCTTCGTTGGCTCACTAATCGCCCGCGAACAGCTGGCCACTTAACCTTGTGACCGCAGAGGTCTGGGACAGCTGAATGACACTCAGCTCGGTGAGTGAATGTGGCTTGGCAGACTTAGGTTGTATTTCAAATGGCACCCTTATATGGTTCACTACTTTTGACCAGAGCCATAATTTGGGACTCATATTTAATCAAGGCTAACGATGCATCCCCAGGTGGGACTGGGCGGGTACAAGCATTAATCACGGTCCTGAGCAGGTCTGCCGCTCTCTACCTCACGTCAGCGCTTCCGTCCAGCCGGTAATGAAAAGACATTGATCAGCCGCACAACATTGGGAATATGGTCGTATTATACAGAACTGTCTTAGGGAAACTGAGCAAACGGTGGGGGGGTGCTGAGAGGGTGCAATTTACAAGGTTGTTGACCTACAAGCCGTGTGTGTGTGTGTGTGTGTGTGTGTGTGTGTGCTATGTAAATGGTGTGTGTGTGTGCAGTATTAACAGTTGTGTGTGACTGGAGTTTATTTAAGTGTGCCTGCCACAGGCATGTGTTTTAGGTCTCTCTTCAAGCTGTAGGTTTTCATTCCGCCCGTGCACTGCAGTAATATGCCTTTTTAATGTGAAATTGCAGTGCCCATTCACACATACTCAAAACAATCTTTCTAGACGTGTACACTTCTATTGGCCTTCTTGAGAAAAATCTCTCGCCGCGGAGAGGGCCTTGGCTCCAACTGCTCATTAACTGAGAGACAGAAAAAACAACTGATTCAAAGCTTACACACGCAAGCACACATTCCTCTACACACAAACAGCACGGACACACACACATTCTCCCCTCATCTACTCTCTTCTTTTTCCATCTGAGTGAACCCAGTAAATCTCGGAGCTCAGAGTGCCAACGCTGCACATTTGTCGACCCCAGTGCCTCGGAAAGAGGATAGAAAGAGAGAATTACCCAGTCAGACAACCTGCAGTAGGAGAACAGCCTCTATAAATATAGCCTCTCCATCCGTCTGACACTGAGTAACATGCTAAAACTCAAACACTGACTACACACACAGAAGGAGAGATAAAGGAAAAATAGAGATGAATGGGAGGGGGAAAGAGATGAATAGAGCGAGTGAAAGAGAACCAGTGTTGATTATACTGACAGAATAAAACATACTGTATGGACTGGAGAGAGAACCATATACCTGAAACTTACACAATGTCAGAGACGCATAATGAGCATCCTAGTCAATAGATGCTAACCCATTTGACATTGAAAATGTGCATTTACCAAAATGTATTATTAATATACTACATATTTTGCATTATTGTGTGACTGAGTTATGCTTTGTCGAGTGGCTATTTCCCTGGTCCTCTCTTATAAATCCATTGAATTACCGAGCATGGCCCGTCTACCCCCTCCTTCCTTCCTCCCTCCTCTCTTCCTGAAGGAGTAATCAATTAAAACCCTGTCCGGTGCACGCTGTGTCAGCACTTTCTCTGCCCCTCTGTCATTTTTCTCTTGCGTATATCAGCACCAGTGTCCGTTGAGGAAGGCAAGGATGGTAGAAAAATAATACTTTATTTCGGGATGGGAAATGTTTCTATACATGTGTGTGCCAGAGAGTCAGTCCAACTCCCAGCTTGAGGTTTCCACTGAAGGGAGGAGATGCGTCAGTTTATAGAGCGAGCAGGAGATGTGAGATCTTCCAGGAGCTGTCTCAGGTCTTTAAAATAACGATAGGAAATATATTTTAGTAAGTATATGTTGAATTTGGAAAATATGAAAATATCGAAAAATAAAACTCCCATCAATTGTCAACCATATTGTGCAATATAAAAATTTGTGTCATTCCAATCATCCAAGTCATTTGTGTGTTCATCTTGAGGTTTGAGGATCACTTTCCTTCACATTCCTCTTAAAGTTGCTGACCTCACATACAGTATATTAAGATTTCACTTTGGAGCTCAATGAGATCAGCCTTCTCTATTAGGACCTGCCAAATTCTATTAGGTGACTGTTTGATGGGTCATTATTGGATCGACCCTCCACTGTAACACAATTACTGGCAATTACACTGATTACACACTAATGCAGTTGCCCAATCACAAGGAGCGCTACACACCGTAGGACAAAAAGTGGAGATTGGTATACACTGGCAACCCACTGACAGATAAGGCCTGGGGAAGGAAATGGGGCTGTTAAATGGGAATTCATTTGGTGCCTCAACTGATCTGAAATCGGCTGCATGTTATTTAAGGCCTTTCAATTTGATGCCCATGAAACAAATGACAGAATGAAAGATTAGATATTATTTTCATTCCTCTAATCCGCTTTGTTCTTCTTTCTATCTCAGAGACGAGGCCAAGTTCAGTTTGTTTGACCCTCCCACCTTCACTGTCACCAGGGAAAACCTCTGTCTGTTCACACACTCATTCCTTGTCTTTCCTTGTAAAAGTCAGTCTCTCCCCCTCCCTCCTGGTCCCCTGTTTCAGTAAATGATGCAGTCTTTCTTTGCCTTTTTTTCTTTTCTGGGATTTGACATCAAATAAAACAGCCCTATCCATCTGTCTATTTCCCTCTCTCTCTTTATCTCTCTCTTTCTGTAAGTACTGCAATCTTCCCAATCTCAGGTTGAATTATCCCATGCTCCACTTTTCTTATTGCCCTTCCTGTTCACCTTCACTTCTTAAAGGTCTTTTGAAAAAGCCTCATAATTCAGTACAATTTACTTCACCCTGTACAGTCGTTGAACCATGCCTTTTTGGATTCTTCGCCCATAAACTCATCGCGCCCCATCCTGTTCCATTTCCTCAGAGGTCATTGATAGACTTCAAGAGAACATCTTGAGATGTTCTATAGTCCTCTCCAAAGAACCCCCCTCATCTTGACAGGAGGGTCCCTGACAATAGCCCTCTTGGACTAAGCCCCAAATCATTCCACATCCTGCTCTTTCTCCCCTACATCTCTTCTCCCTCATTCTTTCTCTTCTCCTCTGCCCCATCCTCTTCTTCCTCAGAAGAAGTCCTTGGAGGCAGCCTCGACAAAGTTGGGAGCGGACATGAGGATGGCGATGGTGCAGATGATGTTGAACATACTGAAGGCCACCAGGCAGAGCCGGTCAATAACAGCTGCCGCAAACTTCCACTGGTCGGCCACGCTCTCCGTCTCATCCTGTTCACGGAAGCGGTCCGCCATGTAACGCACCTCCTCCAGAATAGCCTGGAGCTGGGGATCACCTATACCCCCTCCCGAGTACTGTCCTCCAACCCCTATTCCAAAGCCTCCGCCACTGGAAATAGTGCTAGGGCAGCCCACAGTGTCCTCGTTGGGGGTGGGGGGTGGTGGAGGGGGGCTGCCTGCTACTCGAGGAGGCCCGGCTGAGATGCTGTAACTCTGGATGTGGTCTGGGAGCAGTGGGGGGTCGTCCAGGTTCTGGAAGCCGATGTAGAGCAGGTTTCCGTTGTTGTTGGCGCTGGACTGGGCGTGAAGGTGGGGTTGACCCGCGTGCAGGGGGCCAGCCTGGAGAGGGGCCAGGTTTTGGGGGTGCAGTGGGTTGAGCGTGGGGTCTGGAGGGTTAGGGATGCTACCGCTCTGGGAGCTTGAAGAGCAGCGCCGTAAGTGGGGGGCGCAGGGTGGTCGCTCTGGGTCATCACTCTCCCCTGGGCGCTTCATACGTAGGAACCATGCTACCCACTGCAGTAGGACCACATTAACCTGAAAGGAAGAAAAGGGAGAATCAATCAGAGAAGGATGCTATAATATAGATACATAGCAAGGGAGGAAAACGCGTCTAGTGAGGAATACACTTACTCTAACAAAGGGTAGTGCACTTGGTAATACACTTGGGGAAAACCTTTAAGCCAGTTAAAGCTTGACACAGTGGGTTGTGTGTGCGGATGCTGGTATATTCAACTTGACCTTTAGTATTCAATGCTACTTTCATGAGCACAAGAATGAGAAAATTGCCTAAGGCAGGAATTTTACAATTACCTTTTGTGGGATATAAAGCTATATTTAAATTCTAACCACGGAATTAATTAAGACACAGCGGCATCTGTCTCCTCCTTACATATCTTTTATCCCTTTTTATATCTAGACCAAAACCAGTCTTTACATACCGTCTTTTCTTTTTATATCTGAAAGGGCTATGGGGTAAAAACGTGGTACATTAAAACCCGCCTCGAGAACTAGTCATTGCTGCGGTATTTTCTTAAATTCTGCCTATGGCTCTGTGAAAACCGAGCAGTTCAACAAGTCCCGGCTTTGGGACGACGCTCACCTGGGTGAACCAATCACAAAGCTTCACAGTAATACTTTGGCATGTATTCTCTCTGTTCACTTGCTTTTTATCGCTTGATAATTTCACCAGTAATTTCTTCTTGCATGTTTTGCTCCAATTGCTACTGTCTGCTGCTACTATTATACATTAGTTGGTGAAGATGTTTTCTAGCAAGTTATCAATGTGCATAATATATTTAAAGCGGAGAGAGGCTAGGAAAAAAATATGAAATGCCGATCTGCATTCTGAATGCAAGTTTTGAGAACACAGACAATTCCGCTGCTTCCTTAATTTATATACACTCAGTGGTTCGCTCCTACAGACAGTCACGTGGCTGTGGCTTGCTATATAAAGCAGGCATTGAGGCATTCAGTTACTGTTCGATTGAACGTTAGAATGGGAAAAATTAGTAACCTAAGTGACTTTGAGCACGTGGTAGGCGCTTCGGTTTCAGTATCTCAGAAACAGCCGGCTTCCTAGGCTTTTCACGCACAACAGTTTCTAGGGTTTACCGAGAATGGTGCGACGAACAAAAAACATCCAGTCAGCGGCAGTCCTGTGGGCAAAAACAGCTTGTTGATGAGAGAGGTCAGAGGAGAATGGCAAGAATCGTGCTAGCGAACAGGCGGGCCACAAACAGGCAAAAAAATGGCGTAGCACAACAGTGGGGAGCAGAACGGCGTCTCGGAACGCACAACTCGTCCACTCCGGGTTCCACACCTGTCAGCTAAAAACAAGAAGCTTGTTTTTAGCTCCAGTGGGCACACGATCACCAACACTGGAAAATTGATGAATGGAAAAACATCCCCTTGTCCAACGAATCCAAGTTCCTGTTGCGTCATGCTGATGGCAGAGTCAGGATTTGGCGTAAGCAACATCAGTCCATGGCCCCATCCTGCCTGGTGTCAACGATACAGGTGTATATGGAATGTTTTCCTGGCACATTAGGTCCCATGATACCTATAGAGCAATGTTTCCATAACCAGGAGAATTCAGGCTGTTCTGGATGCAAAGGGGGGGGGGGTCCAACCCGTTACTAAATGGGTGTACCTAATTGAATTAGAGGGCTATGCCGCTGGAATTTATACACTGAGTAGGTGAAGTTATGGAGATTGTACTCCTATTAAAGAGACGGCGAGAGAGACAGTTCTTCGGTTTAGGGTTATTTAATGTTGATTGGACATTAACAATGTTTGCAATTCTGTGCTATTTCACTCAGCTGTGATTATCCAATTAACTGTCCATTTATCCGCCAACCGTGATGTCCTAGCCGTGTCTAAATCATGGCTTAGGAAGGCCACCAAAAATCCTGAAATTTCTATCCCTAGCTATAACATCTTCCGACAAGATAGAACTGCTAAAGGGGGCAGGGTTGCAATCTACTACAGAGAGAGCCTGCGGAGTTCTGTCATACTATCCAGGTCTGTGCCCAAACAATTCGAGCTTCTACCGTTGCCGCTTGTTATAGACCCACCTTCAGTCCCCAGCTGTGCCCTGGATACCATATGTGAATTGATTGCCCCCCATCTATCTTCAGAGTTTGTGCTGTTAGGTGACCTAAACTGGGATATGCTTAACAACCCAGCCGTCCTACAATCTAAGCTAGATGCCCTCAATCTCACACAAATTATTAAGGAACCTACCAGGTGCAACCCTAAATCCGTAACCATGGGCACCCTCTTAGATATCATCCTGACCAACTTTCCCTCTAAATACACCTCTGCTGTCTTCAACCAGGATCTCAGCGATCACTGACTCATTGCCTGCATGCATGATGGGTCCGTGGTCAAACGACCACCCCTCATCACTGTCAAACGCTCCCTAAAACACTTTAGCGAGCAGGCCTTTCTAATCGACCTGGCCCGGGTATTCTGAAAGGATATTGACCTAATCCCGTCAGTAGAGGATGCCGGGTTGCTCTTTAAAAGTGCTTTCCTCGCCATCTTAAATAAGCATGCCCCATTCAAAAAATTGAACTAAGAACAGATATAATAGCCATTGCTTCATCCCAGACTTGACTGCCCTTGACCAGCACAAAAACATCCTGTGGCATTCTGCATTAGCATCGAATAGCCTCCACGATATGCAACTTTTCAGGGAAGTCAGGAACCAATATACTCAGTCAGTTAAGAAAGCTAAGGCTAGCTTTTTCAAACAGAAATTTGCATTCTGTAGCACTAATTCCAAAAGTCCATGGAGAATAAGAGCACCTCCTTCCAGCTGCCCACTGCACTGAGGCTGGGAAACACTGTCACCAGCGATAAATCTACGATAATTGATAATTTCAATAAAAAAAATTATACGGCTGGCCATGCTTTCCACCTTGCTACCCCTAACCCGGCCAACAGCTCAGCACCCTCTGCAGCAACTTGCCCAAGCCCCCCCTGCTTCTCCTTCACCCAAATCCAGACAGCTGATGTTCTGAAAGAGCTGCAAAATCTGGATTTCTACAAATCAGCTGGGCTAGACAATCTGGACCCTCTCTTTCTAAAATGATCTGCCAAAATTGTTGCAACCCCTATTACTAGCCTGTTCAATCTCTCTTTCGTATCGTCTGAGATCCCCAAAGATTGGAAAGCTGCCGCGGTCATCCCCCTCTTCAAAGGGGGAGACACTCTAGACCCAAACTGTTATAGATCTATATCCATCCTGCCCTGCCATTCTAAAATATTCGATAGCCAAGTTAACAAACAGATCACTGACCATTTCGAATCCCACCGTACCTTCTCCACTATGCAATCAGGTTTCCGAGCTGGTCATGGGTGCACCTCAGCCACGCTCAAGGTCCTAAATGATATCATAACCACCATCGATAAAAAACAGTACTGTGCAGCCGTCTTTATCGACCTGCCCAAAGCTTTAGACTCTGTCAATCACCGCATTCTTATCGGCAGACTCAAAAGCCTTGGTTTCTCAAATGACTGCCTCGCCTGGTTCACCAACTACTTCTCAGATAGAGTTCAGTGTGTCACATCGGAGCGCCTGTTGTCCGGACCTCTGGCAGTCTCTATTGGGGGTTCCACAGGGTTCAATTCTCGGGCCGACTCTTTTTTCTGTATATATCAATGATGTCGCTCTTGCTGCTGGTGTTTCTCTGATCCACCTCTACGCAGACGACAAGATTCTGTATACATCTGGCCCTTCTTTGTACACTGCGTTAACAAACCTCCAAACAAGCTTCAATGCCATACAACACTCCTTCCATTGCCTCCAACTGTTTTTAAATGCTAGTAAAACTAAATGCATGCTCCTCAACCGATTGTTGCCCACACCCTCCCGCCCGACTAGCATCACTACTCTGGACGGTTCTGACTTAGAATATGTGGACAACTACAAATACCTAGGTGTCTGGGTAGACTGTAAACTCTCCTTCCAGACTCACATTAAGCATAACCAATGCAAAATTAAATCTAGAATCGGCTTACTATTTTGCAAACAAAGCCTCCTTCACTCATGCTGCCAAAAATACCCTCGTAAAACTGACTATCCTACCGATCCTTGACTTCGGCGATGTCATTTACAAAATAGCCTCCAACAGTTTACTCAGCAAACTGGATGTAGTCTATCACAGTGACATCCGTTTTGTCACCAAAGCCCCATAAACTACCCAACACTACGACCTGTATGCTCTCGTTGGCTGGCCCTCACTACATAATTGTCGCCAACCCCACTGGCTCCAGGTCATCTATCAGTCTTTGCTAGGTAAAGCCCCGCCAAAATGATTAATCATATCACTTTAGTAAATCATTTTTAAAGGGTTAATGACCTTAGATTTGAGCATATTTTGCCTCGATTTTAGAAAATTCTCAATTACCTCATTTGTCATTGATATTACCATCACTACTCCTCCTGGTGGTGCAATGTTATCATAATGGTACAAAGGATTTCAAGTAATTAAGCTACCATATTAGTTGATTTAGAAGTGGAAGATGGACCCAAATACATTTTAAATTAAATAAAATTCTAAAATTCCATGCCCAAATGCCACTACAATTCAATAACGACCCACACGCGTTTGGCCAGTTGCAACAACGAGAAAATGGCTATACCAAAGGGGTATGGCAAACCAAGACTTATCTTGTTAGCATTAGCCATAATGGGGTAAAAACTGTTTCATTGTGGTATACCAGGAGACCAGCCATGGAAGGTTTGGTGGGTTAGCGCATGGCACTAAGAGTGCCGTGTTTTGCTATGGGAAATGCTCATAGTTAGTAATGAATGGCGGCAGGTAGGCTAGCAGTTTAGACGTTGGGCCAGTAACTGAAAGGTTGCTGGTTTGAATCCCGAGCCTCCTAAAGTGAAAAATCTGTTTGTGCCCTTGAGTAAGGAAAATTGCTCCATAAGTTGTTCTGGATAAGAGTGTCTGCTTAATGACTAAAATGTCAAATGTAACTGTCTTTGGACAGCATGAGGTCTGGCCTTACCCATTTGGGCATCTGGCCTCCGTTTGGGTCGTGGTGATGATACTGCAGCACCACCGTTGTAGCTATGACTGACATCCCAACAATGATCATAGTACTAGCAAAGTACTGTCCTGAAAGGGGGGCAGGAAAGAGAGAAAACAATTAGAGTAGAGAGAGGAAGCCATTTGTAATAACAATAATGCTAACAGTGGTTTTCTTGCTGATCATGACATTTTTCTTGGGCTTTAATGGGCTGGATTTGTGTTTTAGTAGTCAAAGGGGGGCAACTCATCTGTCTGGCTGCAGTGAGCTCACCGTACATAATTTCCACCATTGAATCTTTACGATTTATTTAGTCAATTACAGTTAAGGACAAACAAATGGTTAGATTACCAGTGCCTAACCAACATGTGGGACAATTATTTCAAACACACACACTACACTCTTAACAGACATACAGTGAGCTCCAAAAGTATTAGGACAGTTACATGTTGTTTTGGCTATATACTCCAGCACTTTGGATTTACTTCTACAATAATGTGGATGCTACCATGATTACGGATAATCCTGAATGAATCGTGAATAATGATGTGAGAAAGTTAGACACACATATCATACCCCCATAAAATTCTAACCTCCCATGTTATTGTAAGGGTGAGGGGTTAGCATGTCTTGGGGATAAGATAAGTGCCTCTAACATTCTCACTCATCATTATTCATGATTCATTCACGATTATCTGTAATCATGGTAGCATTCACATTAATGTAGAAGTATTTAGAAACACATTCTATTCTTATTAACAAAAGTGACTCCAAAAAGACACAATACATTATTTAGAATTGATTTCTATTAGTCCCAAAATAATCTGAAACAAACCGCAAATGCATCCAACAAATTTGTGGAGTCACAAGCTTGATGTAGACATTGCGTGCTATCAATATGGGACCAAATACTTAATTTTTTTCTTCTTTAATACATATATAAGTGTATTGGTCTGCTTAAAATGGGCGGACTATGCACAAAAAGTGCTGTAATTTCCAAATAGATGAAAATACACTCAAATTAAAGCTGACAGTCTGCACTTTATCCTCATAGTCATTGTATCATTTCAAATCCAAAGTGCTGGAGTACAGAGCCAAAACAACAAACTGTATGAGAACACACCTATGAGAGGGATGGAATCTGAAGTAGCTGGCATGATCTCTGCCACCAGCAACATGAAGACTGTGAGCGAGAGCAGCACAGTGATACCTGAACAGAGAGAGGAAGATATTGAAAATGTATAAAACCGTGAGTGGCTGCTGAGCACAATCTCCATTTTAACTGACATGGGGTAATAAAATGTGTGTGATACTCAGTACAACTACAACACACACCACTCCTCACACTCCTCACACATTTATTAACATCTGTGCCTCAATCAGGTTTGATCCCGGGCAAGCCTCCAGAAATCGACATTTGTAAAGATAAACCTTACAGGCATCTCGTTTGGCAAATATTTTATGTTCTTTGCCAGTCAAGCCAACGTAATTGATTTCAACTTCATACGAGTAGATTTGGTTCGATCTGATGCAAATTGCAAAGTGTGACAGAGTAATATACTCAAAGTGAATTACTTTTGGACCATTCCTCTTCTTCAATTGCCCTTAGTAGAGCCTTACTTCTAACCCACACATATGCTTACCCTATATTAGCAATCCATCTACCCCGGCTGTCTCTGCTCCCTCTCTCTTCCCCATCTCACTCTTCATTCACCAGATCTAATCTTCATCTCCTCCCATTACCTCTGCCCCACTTTCTTTCCCCCCCCCACATTTTCCAAGTGCTTTCTTGGCATAACTGGTACCGTGCAGAAGCAAGCCGATAAAACAAACATCTTTCAAGTGAGTCGGCCCTGTTCGCTCAATAGATTAAACAAGTGTCACTTCAAGGGTCGAGAGGAAATGTAGAATTTAACTTTAAAGAATGTCACAGAAGAGATGGACAGTGGCTCTCATGTAAGGCCATATGCTTATCTTGGCAAGCCTGGTTGATACCAAACTCCAAGTCCTCCTGACTTCAGCATCTGGAGAGGCTCCTTTTGATGTTGGCACCCTATTCCCCATGTAGTGCACTACTTTTGACCAGAGCCCTTGTCAAAAGTAGTAGATTAGAAAGGGAATAAGGTGCCATTTGGGCCGCAGATGGTGCCTCAATAATGAAGGGGGCTGTGCTTTTACACTGGTTGGTTCCCCTCTATGTCCGTCTCGCTGAAACACCCATACAAATAGCCCGTGAGCACTGCCCCCTTGCTTTACAACTGTTAGTTTTCAAATCTAAACAGAAAGAGGTCTCAACTTCCCTGGGCGAATATTTTTGGGGGTGATAATCAATCAGCGCCAAGGCAAAACGGGGTGCAATTTCTACCCTTAACATGAGACTCAATGAGAGTTTAAAAGAAAACTGCCTCTCCACACCACGGTGGGTTTTGGGTACATAGCTTGTGTTGCACAACATAACCGGGTATCAGCCAGGCTGTATCTTGGCACCAAATTCCTTAAAACCTGTTCATCAAGCATGGTATCAAGCTGAATTCCTGGAAGGCTGTGTGTATGTACGCTCTCTCTCCCTAATCAATTCCCGGGCTTAATTATATCAATAGGTTAATTGGCTGTGGTGTGTGAGGGATTATGCATATTTTCCAGTAATACAATGCACTGTAATGCATCCTCAAATCAGGTTAAAGGTTTTGCACATCCCCAAAACTCTTCTAGGTCTTCTTTGTTTTCCTCCGCTCTTTAGTTTTCACCCTTTACTAGAATCAATCTACTCTCTCTCCCCTGTCATCCTTTCTTCCCCATCACCATTATTCCCCTCCCATCCTCTTCTTATTCCCCTTCACTCTCTAATGCCTTTCCCCTTCTCCTCCTCTCTATGCTGCTGTCCTCCATCCTCATCTCTGTTTCTTTTAGAAAAATATCTATCCCTCTTGGATCATCCACCCTCTCCTCTCTGCTCACCCAGAGAGATCTTCTCCCCAGAGTCGGCAGGCAGTAGGAAGATAAGCAGGGTCATGGAGGACAGCAGCACACAGGGGATGAGCAAGTTTAGAGCGTAGTAGAGAGTGCGCCGGCGGATGGTCACAACGAACGTCACATCGGGGTAGGGCTCCTTACAGCAGTCATAGAACACCTCGCTACGAGTGCCTGGCACTCCTTGAGTGAGTGAGGTGAGAAAAAAAGAGAAAAAGTAAGGGACAGAATAAAGTGGGAATTTTCATAAAACTTCTAGCTTAGTTAACAATTTAAGTTGAACAATTGATAACAGAAATTTAGGAGGGCAGTCCAATCCCACTCACCCACTAGGTCCCATTCCCCGTTGGACATGTAACCGGAGATGTCGGCCTCATTCATTTGTAGGTCCATCAGCCAGCCATCGTACGTCCATGAGCCAAACTTCATCTCACACTTTTGGATATCGAAGGGGAACCAACGTACGTCCACGTTACATGTGCTCATGAAAATCCCTGACATACAGGGAACGAGATTGAAAAAAGGGATGCAAAGAGTGACATATAGGAGATATACACTGAGTGTACAAAACATTAAGAAGCTCTTTCAATGACATAGAGGTGAAAGCTATGATCCCTTATTGATGTCACTTGTTAAATCCACTTCAATCAGTGTAGATGAAGGGGAGGGGACAGGTTAAAGAAGGATTTTAAAGCTTTGAGACAATTAAGATACGGATTGTGTATGCGTGAAAAGGCAAGACAAAAGATTGAAGTGCTTTTGAATGGGTTATGGTAGTGCCGGTTTGAGTGAGTCAAGAACTGCAACGCTGATGTGTTTTTCACTCTCAACAGTTTCCCATGTGTATCAAGAATGGTCCACCACCCGGACAGGACATCCAGCCAACTTGACACAACTGTGGGAAGCGACTGTGGGAACGCTTTCGACACCTTGTAGAGTACATGCCCCAACAAATCGAGGCTGAGGGCAAAAGTGGGTGCAACTCAATATTAGTAAGGTGTCCCTAATGTTTTGTACACTGTGTAGACATCCATACAGTGGGAGATTGTGAGAGCAAATGAGAGACATTTTACTTGTTGTTCACTTACAGTATGTGCAAAGGAACATTTTTAAAAGTGTATCTTCTTGTTCTGGCACCTATTTTTAAGCACTCTGGAGGAGGGATCAGTACTTAACCACAGTTAAACATGACAACAGTACAAGAGTGAGTGACTACGTGTCAATTATCTCTCCCTCTTACCATATTGCACTTGTTCACGTCCCTTCACTGATTTTAAAGGAAATGACTGGTGTAAATTCCCTCTAGCCTGGCCCCTGCCTCCACCAATCCAATGCTTTTAGATTTGTGGAAAGTAGTGGATGAGTCTACACTTCAGGAGAAAGGAGATATATTGGTGGGACGCACCCAGAGAGTGCCATATAGAAAGTGACACTGATCTCTACTCTGCAGACAGCTTATCCAGACTATTCAGATCAACTTTTTCATTATACAGAACCACACACAGACACACAAAGTACAACACAATCGATGCACAGAAAGATCGCTGTCAAAGTAAAAACTGAAATGAACAAATCAAGCCTGTTGAGTTGTCCAGTAGTGCACACAACCAAAATGCCAAAGTAGTCTTCCAAACAGCACTTAAAAATATGAATTATGAGTCACAAGACATGCAAATTAAGCTTTAGAAAAACAGAGAAGGGTCTGAAAAGCAATTTTAATGGTTTAGAAGTTGACAATCAAACCAAATTAAATCCAGCATTAATTAGAAAACGTAGTCACTTCACATATCAAATTCCCAATGCAAGATTTAAAATGTAGTTTCATTCAGTAGTTGTTTTTTCCCCGCTCATAATGGCATTGCTTTATAGTCTCTGAGCCGTGAAATTGTCAAGAATGAACAGTCCAATATACAATTCACCTCTTTGTGCTGTTGTAAGGGCTCTGTAATAACTTATTGTTTTCTCTAGATTCATTAAACCTAAAACTAAACCGATTTAGCTAAAAGCTACATTTACTTCCATTTGCAATTCACTGCTCTCCTGCAGCTCTGTAACAGATCCTCTAAGCTAATAATTAGGTTACTCTAAAAGCTGATCCGACAAGCAACAATGCTTGACCAAAATGTCCTTTAAAACTGCAACCAATATCTCAAGATTCTTTACTTCATACTGTATTTTTTATCTTAAATCTCTGGAGAATTCCCTGAAAAACAACCTCTGCACAGGAAACAAGATGGATCACCCCAGCATTCAAAATCTATTTCCTTTCGTTCCCATAGTGTTTGTCCCAAACGGCACCGTTTGGGAACCAGCCTAAGACACCATCCTGCCAATACACCATGCATCATATCTGAGCTATATTTGAAAACTATTTCCAAATGTTACCATCCACCTAAAGTTCTATCATATATCTCATCTGAGCTATGAAAACTATTCCTAAACCATTAAAAACCACGAGAGCTCCAGAGGGTTGCTGCTTTTTAATTATTTACCCAGGAGTCAAGCTCCCAAACCCTCCCTGGCATACAGAGCCCATAGTCTTTTATCTCCAAACCAAAAGGAGGCCAAATGGACCCCAGTAATTACACAGGCTT
The DNA here is from genome assembly GCF_045791955.1 of Oncorhynchus clarkii lewisi. NCBI lineage: Eukaryota > Metazoa > Chordata > Actinopteri > Salmoniformes > Salmonidae > Oncorhynchus > Oncorhynchus clarkii. The sequence goes on from NC_092164.1 coordinate 30,430,019, forward strand.
TTATGACGAGAGGCCAGATCAGATCTTTGATATTCTGTATAGTATAGCGTTCCTGTGTGTGTCGCAGTCCCAATTCTCCATGCACGACATCATCATGATTTCAACCCAAATGGCACCCTATTCCCTACGTAGTGCGCTACTTCGACCAGCGCCCTATGGGACCTGGTTAAAATGTGCGCACTATATAGGGAATAGGGTGCAATTTGGGACACAGCCCCATATCACCCCTTCTGACAACATTTAATTATCCAACTGTGTTTATATTCACCACCTTATAAATAAACATATCCACTGAATAAGAAATGATGGAATTTTTTTGCACCCATTCCTTGACTTGACTTCAAAAGGCCATTTTGGTTTAGTCTGGCACAAGGGACTGAACCCCAGAAGTCTTTAATGTGAGGTTGGGGGAGAAGTCTGAGAGGATTCAACCAATTTGGTCTTAAAATTTGAGAGGGGTAAATATCTCCCATAGAGAAGAAACACTGCACATTGGGATTTGTTGCTACAGTAGCTGAGGATGCTGTTTCAAATATTGATGTCATAATTAAGAATAATCGGAAACCCAGAACTAAAATCTTGCGTAATTGCGTCAGATGCTCAATTAAGTTCTTGGTGCAGATGTGTTAGAAAAGATATTCGAACGAACAGCAGAAGCAGATCGGTAGCTCCACCCCACTCCGTCTGCAAGTTTTGGACAAGTCTATGGGCCAAATGTCCCCTCCCCTTCAGAAATTCAAAAGATGCGAACACCTGCGAAATCGTGATTTTTCCAACTGATCAGTGACAAAATCTGGGCACCGGAACAAAGTTCTCTGTTAGTTGTGTGATCCCACAGTCTGTTGACAGACACTGTGACACCATTTATGTTACATGTGTCTGTCCACGAGAGATTATACAAAACAGATAGGGAGACACACATACCCACTGATACAAAAAAGGCCACTACCAAAGTTAAAAAAAATATATATATATATACAGTACCAGCCAAAAGTTTGGACACACCTACTATATTTTTGCTATTTTCTACAGTGTAGAATAATAGTGAAGACATCACAACTATGAAATAACATATATGGAATCATGTAGTACCCAAAGAAGTGTTAAACAAATATATTTTATATTTGAGATTCTTCAAAGTAGCCACCCTTTGCCATGATGACAGCTTTGCACACTCTTGGCATTCTCTCAACCAGCTTCATGTGGTTGTCACCTGGAATGTATTTAAATTAACAGGTGTGCCTTTAAGTTAATTTGTTGAATTACTTTCCTTAATGCATTTGAGACAATCAGTTGTGTTGTGACAGGTAGGGGTGGAATAATAAAAGACCAAGTCCATATTATGGAAAGAACACCTCAAATAAGCAAAGAGAAATGACAGTCCATCATTACTTTAAGACATGAAGGTCAGTCAATCAGGAAAATTTCAAGAACTTTGAAAGTTTCTTCAAGTGCAGTCGCTAAAACCATCAAGTGCTATGATGTAACCGGCTTTCATGAGGACCGCTACAAGAAAAGAAGACCCAGAGTTACCTCTGCTGCAGAGGAGAAGTTCATTAGAGTTAAATGCACCTCAGATTGCATCCCAAATAAATACTTCACAGAATTCAAGTAACAGACACATCTCAACATCAACTGTTCAGAGGAGACTGTGAATCAGACCTTCATGGTTGAATTGCTGCAAAGAAACCACTACTAAAGGACACCAATAATAAGAAGAAACTTGCTTGGGCCAAGAAACACAAGCAATGGACATTTGACCAGGGGAAATCTTTTCTTTGGTCTGATGAGTCCAAATTTTAGATTTTTCGTTCCAACTGCCGTGTCTTTGTGAGACGTAGAGTAGGTGAACGGATGATCTCCACATGTGTGGTTCCCATTGTGAAGCATAGAGGAGGAGGTGTGATGATGTGGGGCTGCTTTGCTGGTGACTGTCTGTGATTTATTTAGAATTCAAGGCACACTTAACCAGCATGGCTACCACAGCATTCTGCAGCGATACAGCATCCCATCTGGTTTGCGCTTAGTGGTACTATCATTTGTTTTTCAACAGGACAATGACCCAAAACACACTTCCAGGCTGTGTAGGGGCTATTTGACAAAGAAGGAGAGTGATGGTGCTGCATCAGATGACCTGGCCTCCACAATCACCCGACCTCAACCCATTTGAGATGGTTTGGGATGAGTTGGACCGCAGAGTGAAGAAAAGCAGCCAACAAGTGCTCAGCATATGTGGGAACTCCTTCAAGAATGTTGGAAAAGCATTCCTCGTGAAGCTGGTTGAGAGAATGCCAAGAGTGTGAAAAGCTGTCATCAAGGCAAAGGGTGGCTACTTTGAATAATGTAAAATATATTGATTTGTTTAACACTTTTTTGGTTACTACATAATTCCATGTGTTATTTCATAGTTTTGATGTCTTCACTATTATTCTACAATGTAGAAAATTGTACAAATAAAGAAAATCTCTTGAATGAGTAGGTGTGTCCAAACTTTTGACTGATACTGTATGTAATATCAACAGAGTAGGAAAGATAGAAAGGGACTCACCTGGAGGGAGATACTCCGCGAAGCCACTGGAGTTGACCAACACGTTGGTCTTGAAGGTGGAGTCAAAGTCATCGTCTGCACTGAGGAAAGAGAAAGGAAAGGGTGGATCAAACTCTGGACAGTAGTGTTTTAAAACCATAAAACACATGCATGTGATGCATGATGATATGAATAGGACCATAGGTGTATTACCTGTTGTAGAGGAGGATGTCTGGCGTCCACACCTGGTCAGTTGTGAACCGAAGGTTTTTCACTCCAGGGTATTCAGTCTGGTTCCACTGAAGATAATGATCAAACCAGCTCTGGAAGATAGACTCAGACTGGATATATTGGACATGGCAATTTAATTCAACTTCAACTGAATATATAACTAAGAAGGTCCACTGAGAAGGATACAATACATTCACTCTCACTCCGACAGCTGTTCACTTGAAGCTGTGCTGTGCTTACCATCCGAAGCCAGATGTTAGTGGTGAGGACCTGATTCTTCTCATCCTATAATATGTAAATCATTTTGAGTCAATTATTCTTCTAAGGAGCTATATTGAGAGACATGCCTCAAAGAATTCTGAATCATTTTTGAAGTTGCAGTGGAATATTTACTTTAACAGAGCAGAGTTTGCACAGGTATAGACGAAGACACCAACAGACAGGTCGACGTACTGACAAGCAGACTGATAAAATAACATAAATGTAATATGAACATTGATCCCTACCACATCCATGATCTGCATCAGACTGATAGTGAAGAAGACTGTGAGGGAGTGTGAATCATTGCCCACCGGCCTCTCCATTCGATTGTAGTCCTTCAGAAGGTTCTTCAACAAGGTTCTCTGGTGAGGGCCCTGAATCGACACTGAGTGAGGAAGGGAGGAGAGGGAGATGGAAAGAAAGAGAGAAAAGGAGAGTAGAAGATTTCAGAATAGAGGTGATGAAGACAAAAGAGGGGCCATGGAAAGGGGAATATGTACGGAGAAGAAGGGAGCAGAGAGAGAAGATTTAAGAAAAGGCGATATAGAAGAAAAAAAAGAGGACCGGCATGAAGAGGACCGCCCACTGGGCACAGATGTAATTTCAATGTCTAGTTTTGATTTACATTTGGTTGAGTTATCAACTAATGTGAATGCAACGTGAAATCAACAAAAGATGTCACCATGTCATTGATTGAATTTAGGTTAAAAGTTGGGTGAAATTTTTTTTAAATCCCCTTACGTTGATGACTTTTTGCAAATCCAATCAGTTCTCCACATTGATTCAACATCATCACATTAAATGTTTTTGTTGAAGTTATGTGAAAACAACGTTAATGCAACCAGTTTTTGCTCAGTGGGAGGAGAAAGGAAAATGGACAGAGAAGAATGGAGCAGAGAGAGATGGAAGGAAAGAGGGAGAAGGAGAGTAGAAGATTTCAGAAGCGAGGTGATATACAAAAGAGGGGGCATGGACAGGAGAGGAAAGTATGTGGGATAAGTAAAGATGAAGAAGAATAGCGGAGGAGGAATCGGGGAAATTAGTGGAGGATGAGAGGAACCTCAGCGAAAGTTGTAGGCACACCTTCTCAATGCTTAATTAATGAATAATCAAGCAGTTTCGTAAGTGTAAAACCCGTGAAGCACTACAAATTTAAGTAAGCGTGGGTGAATCATTAAATAAGGCATGATGTTCAAAGGATTTGCTTCATAATAGTGTTGTGGAGACTCATGTTACAGTCAGGTCAAATTATTGGCACCCTTGATCAAAAAAAATGAACAAAAAATAATGTATAAAATAAATAATACAAATACTGAGCTATATTGTATGCTCCAAAAAATTGGGACATTTTGTTTAACTATTAATAAAAACAATTCTCAAAAAGATAGGGGTCATAGTCATTATCACCCCTCCTTTCAATAACTCGACTTGCGAGGATATGAGCCTTTTTCTAAAATGTTTTATTAGATTGGAGAACACATCTTAGAGAGATCTTAGACCATTCCTCCATACAGAATATTTCCAAAGAGCTCTATTTTCATGTCATCTGACCACAGCACCAGTTCCAATCCAAGTTCCAATGCCATTTAGCAAACTCCAGGCATTTACATTTGTTGGAGGACATGGAAATAGAGCTCTTTAGCCACACACACCAGTGGTAGGTTTTGTGTCCAAAGAAAGATTAATATGCAGAAACTAACCCTATACCTACTGTCAAATGTGATGGACCTTTAATGTTATGCGGCTATTTTGCATCCACTGGTCCTGGGGCCCTTGTTAAGGTCAACAGCATCATGAACTTTACACATTACCAGGATAGTTTTGTCAAAATCCTGGTTGCTTCTGCCAGCAAGACACTGACACTAAACAAACATCAAAACCCACAAAAAAAAGTATTATTTGGCCACAAAATCAACAGTCTCCGAACAAACCTGTGGTTTGAATTGAAGGTGGCAGTCCATAAATGCAAATGAAGGATATCAAGGATCTGGAAATATTCTGTATGGAGGAATGGTCTAAAATCCCTCCCAATGTGTTCTCCAATTTTCAACTGTAGCTAGTATTGACATTATAATTAAATCCCAATGGATTAGTTTCCATGAAACAGCTGCCGGTGTTGGCTTCCGAGTTAGAGCAGTGTCCTTAGCTAGCTAGTTAAACATTTGGCTATGGGTTAGCACTGGCAGTATGGGATTATGGAGAGTGAATTAAATTGTTTCTTCGTCATCTTGCTAGGTAGTTACCTAGCTGTGACCATATGGCTAGTATCAACAAGGGCTTTCTACAAAATAATAACATTACTGCAGCTAGCTAGCTAACATTGAAATCTAGACCATAAACTAAGCAGCACCTTCTGGTTTGGAGTATTTTAACGAGGCTTAGTGGCTGACGACGTCAAGGTCTATGCTGTGTGATCACAAAAGAGATTGACTGTCGACACTCTGTTCAGAGGTGCTAAGTAAGTACTGTCGGCAGGCAAACATTTGACAATCCGATGTGTCAGCTAAAAAGTCAGTGGATTTTAAATATTTTAGATGTGACTTAGCATATTCTTGTCAGCATCTTTTATATATTACTTTATTTTTTATTTTTATGTAACTAGGCGAGTCAGTTAACAACACATTTTTATTTACAATGACAGCCTACCCCGTCCAAACCCTAACCCAGACAACGCTGGACCAATTGTGCACCGCCCTATGGGACTCCCAATGACGGCTAGATGTGATATAGCCTGGCATCGAACCAGGGACTGTAGTGACGCCCACTAGCACTGAGACTGCTGTGCCACTCAAGTATTGTCTTGTCTAGAGTATTTGCTTTTGTCTTAACCTCCTATCCCATAACTTTAGTCCTACTATTTTGCCCTATATGTGTTTAGTTGTTGCGTGTCATTTCAAATCCATTTGGTGTACAAACAGATATTAAGCGCTCTGTCAGTGGTCTGTGTACTTCTAGCTGTTTTATTATCCTTTACCACTATGTGTCAATAGTCCCAAGGACTTTAACAATTTTTCACCGGGAAAGTAACAAGAATCTCTACAAAAGGTTACGGTCAGGAAATGATTCACGATTTTGCGTTGAGGAAAGTTCAGTAGCTCTTTACATAGTTGCAGGGCAGGCAGCCTCTGATATACTGTAGTAATACCTCTCCTCTCCCTTAGCGACCTATCTATCCTGCTGCTTACAGCTATACTCTGCTCTCTCTGTTGCAGCAACATGTCCATATATAACAACATAACAAGGAAGCAAGATCGAACCAGATCTATAATGGTATTCAATTGACGTGCCACCATTGATAATTGTATGTTCCCTGTTGGTTCAATCCAATTGATACTGCACAGATTTTGGAGAAAATAGAGGGTGAAAGAGTGAGGGAGGTTGTGAAATTTATGATTGCAGCGTTTTCTCTAATAAAGCATGTCTCCCCATCTCTCTCGCTTTATATACCAACTCTCTCTCTTTCTTTTTCTGTCCGTCCCTGCAACAGACAACATGTATTTTACGTTGAGGACCACATCACATCAGGTTCTGAATAACTGTAGACGTCTGTATTCACTAGGCACACAGGTAGGCATATACACACAGACCAACATAAAACAAGAGCACAAACACTGAGAGAACACAAAAATACTCACACACACATACACTTCTCAATCCTCCTCTCCTCCTTTCCAGTGATCCTTTCCTAGTCTTTCCCTCTGGCTTTGTAACTCTAATCTTGCAATGTAGTCTGAGAGTAAATAGAGAGGCAGACCTACCCTGGACCAAAGCAGAGAATCCACAGACAACCAGAGCCACAGAGCACCACATTTCTAATGGAGCTGAGACAGACCGGCTTTGGAGGGTCCTGGATATAGGGATAAGAGGAGAGGCGGCACGGACAGGGAGATTGGATTCAAAGGCAGGAATTCCCCTGATTCGCATCCACAAAGCATGAGAAGGAATGAATGAGTTAGTCAGAAAGAAGGGTATAGAGAGAGAGCAGGACAGAGAGATAGGGGGTAGGAAATGAGGTCCAGAGCCTAAGCTCGCACATGCCGTCTGGAAAAATGCAGTGAGTGAGTGGAAGAAAAAAACAACTGATTGATTCTAGACACAAGTCAGCTCTCCCCCCACTCTCTCTTGCTCTCTCTCTCTCCTATCCCCCTCCCTAATCGTGTCCCTCTGCTTCCCTGAGAGGTGGAGCCAAGGAGGAGAGCATGAGAGGACAAAAAAGGATGGGGACCTTTTTAAGAAAAATAGCCCCACCTGATTGATTTGAGTAAACATCTTAATTGACAAAGTGTGTGTGCGTGCGTGCATAAAAATATGCCTCTTGGGTCCAATCTCCGGATTTGTCTGTGCTGCACAGTGGGAAACACAGTCTACTGGAGCAGAGAGTTGATGGAGGGGAGAACTAGTCTGTGTGTGAGTGAGCGAGCGAGGTGATAGATAGGTGAGGTGGTTTTGGCAGGGATGTGTGTGGTGGGGAAGTAGCTCCGTTGGGGGAGGGGGGGGGGGTTGAATCAGCAGGACAGATGGTCTCTCGTCTAATTGAGAAAGTGCTGGGCTCTGCATGGGGGCCCAGGAATGTGCATAGTTAAACTCCACTCCTCATTCGTTCTCATGAAGTGCTGATGCAAGGAATGGGAGAGGAGAGAAACTGAGATAGGGACCGTATAATAGATTACACTATTACTTCTGCTGCCCTTTGCTATCCACGGCTCTTGGAGGGTTGTCAGACATCCCATGTGCCCTAGAGGCACAGATTCACTCATGACTCATGGGTGCACACAATGAAGAATGGCGTGTAGAATGCGGGGAGAAAGCATCGGTATCGGTGAAGTAAAGAAAACTACACCAAGCATGAAACAACAAGGATATACAGGTAACTGCCAAAATAAAGGAAACACCAACATAAAGTGTCTTAATAGGCCGTTGGGCCACGACGAGCCGCCAGAACAGCTTCAATGCGCCCTGGCATAGATTCGACAAGTGTCTAGAACTCTATTGGAGGGATGCAACACCATTCTTCCACAGGTTTTGTTGACGGCAGTGGAAAACGCTGTCTAGGGCGCCCCTTCAGAATCTCCCATAAGTGTTCAATTGGGTTGAGATCTGGTGGCTGAGACACACACACACACACACACACACCCTTTAAACCCCCTATGCTCCTTTGAGACCCGCATTTTTAAACATAACCCTTAGCATGATGGGGATGTTTTAATTGAAATTGTTTAATTAACTCGGGAACCACACCTGTGTGGAAGCACCTTCATTCAATGTACTTTAAATCCCTAATTTACTCAAGAATTTCCTTTATTTTGGCAGTTACCTGTATGGTTACCTGTAATAGATAATGTTAGATGAATCCTGTTGAAACTACATACCTCCATCATTTGAATGTGTACAAAATTAACTAAAGTCTGATTAAAATATGGTGTCTGTCCTATTACGTACTATTATATTGTGCCAAAATCAAAACCATAACACCTTAGCTATAAATAAAAAAAATACGCATGGCAGCCACTGGGGTGTGGCTGACATCTGGTGGTTTATACAAAAACTACATTCAAGATAACTATTTCTGACCAAGCTGTGATGAGGTGAGGGTGACGGAAAGGAGGCTCTGGTCAAAAGTAGTGCACTATAGGGAATAGGGCATAGCCGCGGGAAGATGTTTAGGGTCTGCTAATACAGGACTAGTAAAGGCCCAGTGCACTATAGGGAATAGGGCATAGCCGCGGGAAGATGTTTAGGGTCTGCTAATACAGGACTAGTAAAGGCCCAGTGCACTATAGGGAATAGGGCATAGCCGCGGGAAGATGTTTAGTGTCTGATAATACAGGACTAGTAAAGGCCCAGTGCACTGCTTTTGTGAGACATTTACTTAAATAACTTTTTTCTCTGTTCAGATTCTTCAGGGGATGCTGCAGTACCCTCAGCACCCCTACTTCCCACGCCACACCATTAGTCATTGTGCTGTGCTTTGGGTTTTTAATTACTCTCTTGATTGGATTAGGGAGTTATACTACGCTAACAACTCCCCCACCTAATAGGGTATTATCGACAACAAGTATATTATCATTTATCTGTGGCCTTGACTTCTCACTTCAAAGTAGCCTTTTCCCGATGGATTATCTCTCGATGAATGCCTTTCACCTGTCCCATTGCATTCTTCTGGTAGGCTACTATCTACATTTGAGAGGTTCCTGTTTGAATGTTTTGTCACGTTTGTTTAGAGATGGATTGGACCGAGGTGCAGTGTGGTAGGCGTACATCTTTCTTTTATTTAAATGACACCGAAAAAACAACAAAATATAAAATGACCGTAACGCTACATGTAGTGCAGAAAGCAACTACACACAGACAAGATCCCACAACTAAAGGTGGAAAAAAAGGCTGCCTAAGTATGATCCCCAATCGAGACAACGATAGACAGCTGCCTCCAATTGGGAACCATACCCGGCCAACAAAGAAATAGAAAAACTAGAATGCCCACCCAAATCACACCCTGACCTAACCAAATATAGAAATAAAAAGGCTCTCTAAGGTCAGGGCGTGACATGTTTCCTATCTTCTTCACTAAGGATGCCTATAATAAGTGAAGTTGAGTCTTTCGCTTTGCTGTTGTGGCTGTTGGATTCCTGTTCTATAGTCACAGCATAGCATGGAGCGATGGGAAGTGAACTGTAGTGTTTTGGGGTTCAGCTCCCAGTCCCAGATTGCATACCCTGGCAGTGTACCCTTGAACAGAGTACTTACCCTAATTCATATATTTTACACCCAGCTGTGTAACTGTAATACGGGCTAGATGATTAGACCTCTGTGTACATCTCTCTCTCTCTCTGAGTATGTGTTGTATTTTGATTACACAAAATCTGTCTTTATCCTCCTCTCTCTACCCCTCCTCCTTGACTTCCTCTGTTAACTGGAGCCCCATCTGTCAAATATTAATAGATAGAGATAAATGTTGGTGAATGTCATTGTTATGACTTTAATTCCAAAACCATTTTCCTCTCCACATTGTCAGGCTAAAGGGTGACATATTTAATATTTCATAAGCTCCTAAGTATCAGATATGACTCTCAAACCAACTTGATTAATCTGCCATATTTCTATAATCTCCTCCCCTGCATTGATACGCAGGACCATCACTCACTCTCTTAGATTAAATGGGAAAAGATCCAAATTGCCAGCTTGGAGAGCTCCCTTGGATAAAAATAAAACCCAATAAAATAGTAATGCCTATCCTTCAATAAAATAAAATGTCAACTATTCTTCAACACACACACACACACACACACAAGCAAAAGGACAGAGGCAAAAGAGCTGTCCAACTTGATGAAAAATTATGTCAGAGGAAACTTTGCCATGTAACCAGGGACAACTGAAACTGTGGATCTTACAGTAATAAACCCAGCTTAAACAAAGACGTCATGATGGACAACTTAATACTGGAAAATAATTAAATAAACGAGTCATAATACAATTGATATCCATGGACATATGGTTTATATGCTGCTATGTGGATTATAGTTCATAACCCTTTCTTATGTCTGCTGGATGGGAGCTGGATTCTTATAAATTATTTCTGAGAGAGACTGAATATATTTTGATCTGAATTACAAGTAGTTTTGTCACCTAATTATCCTAAGGTAATAACCAATATCTATTTAACTGATGCTTCATTTAATTTGTGTTGACTTTAAGGAGATGGACTAAAGGACAATCTGAGGAAGTTAAAAGGAACAGGGGCATTTAAGAGTTCTTAACCAACAACAGTGGAATTGAAAACTTAATTGGAAGTAACTGAAATACGTGGAGAGGTAAGACTAAGCAGAATCAATTCGGTTTTAACAGTAATTTGGCAAGAATATTTATGACTGTAAGATTACCAGGTGCTGCAATAACTTAAATGAGGGTTTTATACAATAATTCTACAATGTTTCTAGATCAATGTTTCTGACAGAATGTCATTGTTTTTTTCCAACAGGTTTCCATTGTCTTATCATATTATCTTGGATGGAAAACCCATAGGGAAATTTCTATATAATGTCAACCATTATCACAGAGGAACATTCCCACTGCGCACAGACATCAGTTCAACGTCTATGTCATTGTATTTAGGTTAAAAGTTGGGTGAAAAAAATACTAAATGCCTTTCACGACTTTTTGCAAATCCAATCAGTTTTCCACATTGATTCAATGTCATCACATAGTTTTGGGGGGTTGAAATGACATCGAAACAACATTGATTCAACCAGTTTTTGCCCGGTGGGTTTGTGTTCATGTTTACTGTGAACTGTGAATAGTATGAATGTCTTCTGTGAACTCTCAGCATTCCACAGGCATATCAACGTCCCCTTTTTTACAATAGAGTTTGTGTTTTTGTATGCTTACCACTCATACATTTTCATTGTTTTCACTCCATAAACTGTCTGCCCTCTCTCACAGTTGTCTCTTTCCAAACCCCACAAAATTGTTCAAACATAATAACTCAACACCTGTAACAATCTCTAGATGGAGCCCTCTCCCTCTATGAACTTGACAATGCAGCATGGAGATGAGGAGGAGGAGCAACATCCCCTCCTTCCATCAAAAGTGGTCCCTCCCCCTCCTGCTTTTGGCATTCAGTGCGGAAGAAACTACTCATGTCAAAAAGGGGGAGATCACTCAGTGTGGCTCGATGGAACCCAGTCATCACCCACCCTCTCATATTACAACGGCTGCCAATATGTGTCACCCTCACCCCGCTCCTCGCCCCGAAGGGGAGACAATGAGGAAAAGGTTAGGGGGAAGGAGGTCCACAAGGAAAAGAGAGGCAAGAAGCCAGCAGGGAATGAACAGAATGCAGGGCACAAAGATCGGATTTGGGGGAGTAAAACCAAAAAGGCAAGTCCACAGAGGCGCCAGCAGGACATGACATCCACTCAGTCACCCTACAAAGGACTCCGCATGTCTCAAATGGACTTAAGGGAGACAGAAAGTGGGCCACCCAGTGAAGGAGGTCGAAGGCTAGAGGTCCCATCAATGAAGATGCAGGACCGCCAGAGTCTACCTGAGATCATCATTACAACCAAAGATGACTACCAGCCACATTCCCCCAACCAAACACCCAGTTCTGACAAGAATCACCCGAAATCTGAGGCCAAGGGCGCCTATGGTGGAGGTGAGGAGACCAGTGATGCGCATCACAAGGATGGTGTCCATAACTGCCCTCACAAGAAGACCCAGAGCATCGGTCGTAGGCTGGTCCGCCGAAGGGCGCTGTTTGAGAGGAGGCAGAGGCTGAATGACTGTGCACTCGCTGTGGGGATGTTTGGAGTGGTGGTCATGATCACCGAGATAGAGCTCTCCTGGAGCGTCTACAGTAAGGTCAGCACTGGGGACTAGACCTGGGTTCAAATGCTTGATATATTTTCAAATATATACTTTGAGTGTTTGCCTGAGTCTGCCTGGAGTGCCAAATTTGCAGTTTTGGGACTTTTTTTATAGCTTTATTAAGCCATGCAAGTTCAACCAGGCACAGATCAAGTATTTGAAATGCTTTTTAAATTATTTGAAACCCAGATCTGCTGGGGACACCTGGGTGATTATTGAGTTCAAACTTACAGAACATTATTTGAAGGCCTTCAGTATTTGTTGCTGACTTAAGGTTACTGTGGCCAGGAATCAATCAGAGGCACATTGTGGAGCGCTGTGGACAATGTGCCTTTTAAAGGAAATGTTCCTGTGTTCGCAGAGATCGTAAAAATCAGAAATTACCTTTAAATGTCAAGCGCGCTATAATGTGCCTTGAATTGAATCCCAACTTGTTAAAATAAGGCATACAGTGCCTTGCGAAAGTATTCGGCCCCCTTGAACTTTGCGACCTTTTGCCACATTTCAGGCTTCAAACATAAAGATATAAAGCTGTATTTTTTTGTGAAGAATCAACAACAAGTGGGACACAATCATGAAGTAGAACGACATTTATTGGATATTTCAAACTTTTTTAACAAATCAAAAACAGAAAAATTGGGCGTGCAAAATTATTCAGCCCCCTTAAGTTAATACTTTGTAGCGCCACCTTTTGCTGCGATTACAGCTGTAAGTCGCTTGGGGTATGTCTCTATCAGTTTTGCACATCGAGAGACTGACATTTTTTCCCATTCCTCCTTGCAAAACAGCTCGAGCTCAGTGAGGTTGGATGGAGAGCATTTGTGAACAGCAGTTTTCAGTTCTTTCCACAGATTCTCGATTGGATTCAGGTCTGGACTTTGACTTGGCCATTCTATTTTTGAACCATTCCATTGTAGATTTTGCTTTATGTTTTGGATCATTGTCTTGTTGGAAGACAAATCTCCGTCCTAGTCTCAGGTCTTTTGCAGACTTCCAGAATGGTCCTGTATTTGGCTCCATCCATCTTCCCATCAATTTTAACCATCTTCCCTGTCCCTGCTGAAGAAAAGCAGGCCCAAACCATGATGCTGCCACCACCATGTTTGACAGTGGGGATGGTGTGTTCAGGGTGATGAGCTGTGTTGCTTTTACGCCAAACATAACGTTTTGCATTGTTGCCAAAAAGTTCAATTTTGGTTTCATCTGACCAGAGCACCTTCTTCCACATGTTTGGTGTGTCTCCCAGGTGGCTTGTGGCAAACTTTAAACAACACTTTTTATGGATATCTTTAAGAAATGGCTTTCTTCTTGCCACTCTTCCATAAAGGCCAGATTTGTGCAATATACGACTGATTGTTGTCCTATGGATAGAGTCTCCCACCTCAGCTGTAGATCTCTGCAGTTCATCCAGAGTGATCATGGGCCTCTTGGCTGCATCTCTGATCAGTCTTCTCCTTGTATGAGCTGAAAGTTTAGAGGGACGGCCAGGTCTTGGTAGATTTGCAATGGTCTGATACTCCTTCCATTTCAATATTATCGCTTGCACAGTGCTCCTTGGGATGTTTAAAGCTTGGGAAATCTTTTTGTATCCAAATCCGGCTTTAAACTTCTTCACAACAGTATCTCGGACCTGCCTGGTGTGTTCCTTGTTCTTCATGATGCTCTCTGCGCTTTTAACGGACCTCTGAGACTATCACAGTGCAGGTGCATTTATACGGAGACTTGATTACACACAGGTGGATTGTATTTATCATCATTAGTCATTTAGGTCAACATTGGATCATTCAGAGATCCTCACTGAACTTCTGGAGAGAGTTTGCTACACTGAAAGTAAAGGGGCTGAATAATTTTGCACGCCCAATTTTTCAGTTTTTGATTTGTTAAAAAAGTTAGAAATATCCAATAAATGTCGTTCCACTTCATGATTGTGTCCCACTTGTTGTTGATTCTTCACAAAAAAATACAGTTTTAAATCTTTATGTTTGAAGCCTGAAATGTGGCAAAAGGTCGCAAAGTTCAAGGGGGCCGAATACTTTCGCAAGGCACTGTATATGCCACAATGAAGCTTACTGTATGTTAAGATAAGTGTGTCCACGACATGTTTCCCCTACAGAGCTCTATATACTCTATGGCTATGAAGTCTGTTATCAGCCTGTCCTCTCTCATCCTGCTGGGTCTGGTCATTGCCTATCACATCTGTGAGGTGCAGGTAATTTCACCTCTCTGACTACTTACTACACTGCCCATACTCTCACTATCTTAAACTAGCTTATGTGATCCCTCAGCTTAGATACTTTGAAGTCATTCTACTCTGCAATATTTTTTGTTATATACCAGACTATAGTAGAGGTTCTATTGCTAATGGGGAAAGTAGATGGTGACAGAGGGCAACCTTGTCTGGTACTACTCATTATATAATTTATTACACTTTGACTACACTCTCAGTGAACTGTACTTCCTCTATGCTCTAACTCTGACATGGCTGTGTACTCATACTCCCATCACTGTTAGCTCTACATCCATGATAACGGATCAGAGGACTGGCAAATTGCCATGACAACGGAGCGGGTGAGCCTGATCGCCCTTGAGCTGTTTGTTGTGGCGGTGCACCCGTTCCCAGTGGGTCTCCCATTGTCATGGCAAGCCATGTCCCCCACGCTGTCAGAGACGGAGCTGGAGATCGTGCTGGCTCTACCCATGTTCCTGCGACTCTACCTCCTGGGTCGTGCATTGATGCTGCACAGCCGACTCTACACAGACACCGCCTCGCGCAGCATTGGCGCCCTCAACAAGGTCAGGGGTCAACATTTGTCACCATGCAAGTTATGCAACCTCTCCCCCAAATGTTAGTTACTTACTTTTTTATTTATTTATTTAATTTCACCTTTATTTAACCGGGTAGGCTAGTTGAGAACAAGTTCTCATTTGCAACTGCGACCTGAACAAGGTAAAGCGTAGCAATTCGACACATACAACAACAGAGTTACACATGGAATAAACAAAACATACAGTCAATAATACAGTAGAACAAAAGAAAACAAAAAGTCTATATACAGTGAGTGCAAATGAGGTAAGTTAAGGAAATAAATAGGCCATGGTGGCGAAGTAATTACAATATAGCAATTAAACACTGGAATGGTAGATCGGCAGAATATGGATGTGCAGGTAGAGATACTGGGGTGCAAAGGAGCAAAATAAATAAATAAATACCAGTATGGGGATGAGGTAGGTAGATGGGCTGTTTACAGATAGGCTAAGTACAGGTGCAGTGATCTGTAAACTGCTCTGACAGCTGGTGCTTAAAGCTAGTGAGGGAGATGTGAGTCTCCAGCTTCAGAGATTTTTGCAATTCGTTCCAGTCATGGGCAGCAGAGATCTGGAAGAAAAGACGACCAAAGGAGGAATTGGCTTTGGGGGTGACCAGTGAGATATACCTGCTGGAGCGCGTGCTACGAGTGGGTGCTGCTATGGTGACCAGTGAGCTGAGATAAGGTTTGGCTTTACCTAGCAGAGACTTGTAGATAACCTGTAGCCAGTGGGTTTGGCGACGAGTATGAAGCGAGGGCCAACCAACGAGAGCGTACAGGTCACAATGGTGGGTAGTGTATGGGGCTTTGGTAACAAAACGGATGGCACTGTGATAGACTGCATCCAGTTTGTTGAGTAGAGTGTTGGAGGCTATTTTATAGATGACATCACCGAAGTCAAGGATCGGTAGGATGGTCAGTTTTACGAGGGTATGTTTGGCAGCATGAGTGAACGAGTCTAGATTTCATTTTGGATTGGAGATGCTTAATGTGAGTCTGGAAGGAGAGTTTACAGTCTAACCAGACACCCAGGTATTTGTAGTTGTCCACGTATTCTAAGTCAGAGCCGTCCAGAGTAGTGATGCTGGACGGGCGAGCAGGTGCGGGCATCGATCGATTGAAAAGCATGCATTTAGTTTTACTTGCGTTTGAGAGCAGTTGGAGGCCAAGGAAGGAGAGTTGTATGGCATTGAAGCTCGTCTGGTGGTTAGTTAACACAGTGTCCAAGGAGGGGCCAGAAGTATACAGAATGGTGTTGTCTGCGTAGAGGTGGATCAGAGAATCACCAGCAGCAAGAGCAACATCATTGATGTATACAGAAAAGAGAGTCGGCCCGAGGATTGAACCCTGTGGCACCCCCATAGAGACAGCCAGAGGTCCGGACAACAGGCCCTCCGATTTGACACACTGAAGTCTATCAGAGAAGTAGTTGGTAAACCAGGCGAGGCAATCATTTGAGAAACCAAGGCTGTCGAGTCTGCCAATAAGAATGTTGTGATTGGCAGAGTCGAAAGCCTTGGCCAGGTCGATGAATACGGCTGCACAGTAATGTCTCTTATCGATGGCGGTTATGATGTCGTTTAGAACCTTGAGCGTGGCTGAGGTGCACCCATGACCAGCTCTGAAACCAGATTGCATAGCGGAGAAGGTATGGTGGGATTCGAAATGGTCAGTAATCTGTTTGTTAACTTGGCTTTCGAAGACCTTAGAAAGACAGGGTAGGATAGATATAGGTCTGTAGCAGTTTGGGTCTAGAGTGTCACCCCCTTTGAAGAGGGGGATGACCTCTGCAGCTTTCCAATCTTTGGGAATCTCAGACGATACGAAAGAGAGGTTGAACAGGCTAGTAATAGGGGTTGCAACCATTTTGGCAGATAATTTTAGAAAGAGAGGGTCCAGATTGTCTAGCCCGGCTGATTTGTAGGGGTACAGATTTTGCAGCTCTTTCAGAACATCGGCTATCTGGATTTGGGTAAAGGAGAAATGGTGGGGACTTGAATGGACCTCTACATACTCAGGTTGTACAATAGCCAGAATGATTTTGACTTGAAGTTCAGTAGTTAGTTGAAACGATGCTAAAGCAGCCCATTGAATTCCACAACACTTCCAGCAGATACTCACACCAACGCTAGGTGTTGCATTTTCATGGAATCCAATGTGCTGCTTTAGCATTCGCTAGCCGAGCATGCTGACGAAAAAATAGTAGTTATTTCTTGAGTTGGGCTCTGGGATGTAACAACCGTTGAGCATCTGAGCTTATGGTTGACTGTGGAGGAAAGGGGTTGAGTGTGTAAGTAAGTGTGTGTGTGTGTGTGTGTGTGTGTGTGTGTGTGTGTGTGTGTGTGTGTGTGTACTTGCGTGCGTGCGTGCATCCCACATCTGTTGCAAGGGGATAAGGATGTTTGGGGAAATATAGGAGGAATCACAATAATTGTTTGCTAAAATAATAATTGCTTGACAAAAATGTAATGTGATGCAAGGACAATCCTGGTTACAGGTAACAATCCTTTGCACAAACTGCCGATATTATTACGCATATTAATTGTAAATGATGGAAATTAAGATACGCAAGATATTTTAATATATATTTAAAAAAAATAAGCTATATATAAAGCAAATTGAGGTGAGAGCATTGGAAATACTTTTAACGTTTGTTCTGTGGGTGGCACTGTGTGTTCTTTTCAAAGGATGGGTCCTGGCCTTTCAGGGGACCTAGGGATCCAGGGGGACGGGGGTGGACTGCCGGTCACTGGGATGACAACCCAACTTGGGAGGGGCTTTGGCGGGTGGAGTAGTGGAGAACAATTGGAGGGTTACTTATTAGCAATGCAAATATCATGGTACAGCTATATGGACACTCTATCACTATTGTACTTTTTAATGGTAAATTTACAAACATATGATGAATGGATTTGAAACTTGTATCTCATTATGGTAAATGGTGAAATAAATATAGCCAGTTATAATTGTAATGGTTTAGCAGATAAGAAAAGAAAAACAATATTTACCTGGCTCAAAGAGAAGGAATATAATATCTATTGTTTACAGGAAACTCATTCAACAATTTTAGATGAAGGTGAGTGCAAAATATACTTCTCTCGTGGGCAAAGAAACTCAAAAGGAGGGATGACATTAATTAACAGTAATTTTGATCCGAATGTGCAAATTGTCCAGATCTGCAAGGTAGATGGATGATTTAAAAGATGTTATTGGACCATAAACAGATATGGCTCATTAACCTTCAAATTGGAACTAGCCGATATATGGAGGCTTAAATATCCTGACCTAGTGAGATATACCGGGAGGAGGCTCAATCAAGCTAGTCGTCTTGACTTCTTTCTTATGCCATTCTCGTTGCCACCAAAAGTGAAGAAAGTGTTGATAGGGGATAGAATGCGGTCGGACCATCAGATAATTGGCATATACACTTACTTATCAAGGCACAAGGCGAGACCCAAATACAGACACAGGAGGCAGATGGTTGGCGTCTTACAATGTTTATTAATCCAAAGGGATAGGCAAGAGAATGGTCATGGACAGGCAAAAAGGTCAAAACCAAATCAGAGTCCAGGAGGTACAGAGTGGCAGACAGACTCGTGGTCAAGGCAGGCAAAAATTTCAGGCAGGCGGGTACATAGTCCAGAAACAGGCAAGGGTCAAAACCAGGAGGACCAGAAAAAGGAGAATGCAGGAGAACGGGAAAACCGCTGATTGACTTGGAAACATACAAGATGAACTGACACAGGGATAATACACTTGCACAGAGAGACAGGAAACACAGGGATAATACACTTGCACAGAGAGACAGGAAACACCGGGATAATACACTTGCACAGAGAGACAGGAAACACAGGGATAACTACACTGGTGAAAACAAGCGTCACCTAGAAGGGGTGGAGACAATAACAAGGATAGGTGAAACTGATCCGGGTGTGACAACACTACTGTTCAAAAGTTTGGCGTTACTTAGAAATGCCCTTGTTTTTGAAAGAAAACCAATTTTTTTGTTTATTAAAATAACATAAAATTAATCAGAAATACAGTGGACATTGTTAATGTTGTAAGTGACTATTGTAGCTGGAAACGGCAGATTTTTTATGGAATATCTACATAGGCCCATTATCAGCAACCATCACTCCTGTGTTTCAATGGCACGTTGTGTTAGCGAATCCAAGTTTATAATTTTAAAAGGCTAATTGATCATTAGAAAACCCTTTTGCAATTATGTTAGCACAGCTGAAAACTGTTGTTCTAATTATTAAAGAAGCAATAAAACTGGCCTTCTTTAGACTAGTTGAGTACAGCATTTGTGGGTTTGATTACAGGCTCAAAATGGCCAGAAACAAATAGCTTTCTTCTGAAACTCGTCAGTATATTCTTGTTCTGAGAAATGAAGGCTATTCCATGCAAGAAATTGCCAAAAAAACTAAGATCTCGTACAACGCTGTGTACTACTCCCTTCACAGAACAGCACAAACTGGCACTAACCAGAATAGAAAGAGTGGGAGGCCCCGGTGCACAACTGAGCAAGAGGACAAGTACATTAGAGTGTCTAGTTTGAGAAACAGACGCTCACAAGTCCTCAACTGGCAGCTTCATTAAATAGTACCCGCAAAACACCAGTTGCCAAGAAAAAGCCATATCTCACTGGCCAATAAAAATAAAAGATTAAGATGGGCAAAAGAACACAGACACTGGACAGAGGAACACTGCCTAGAAGGCCAGCATCCCGGAGTCGCCTCTTCACTGTTGATTTTGAGACTGGTGTTTTGCGGGTACCATTTAATGAAGCTGCCAGTTGAGGACTTGTGAGGAATTTGTACGTAGAGCTCCGAGACAGGATTGTGTTGAGGCACAGATCTGGGGAGGGTACCAAAACATTTCTGCAGCATTGAAGGTCTTAAATGGAAGAAGTTTGGACCAACCAAGACTCTTTCTAGAGCTGGCCGCTCGGTTAAACTGAGCAATCGGGGAAGAAGGGCCAGGGAGGTGACCAAGAACCCGATGGTAACTCATACAGAGCTCCAGAGTTCCTCTGTGGAAATGGGAGAACCTTCCAGAAGGACAACCATCTTTGCAGCACTCCACCAATCATGCATTCATGGTAGAGTGGCCAGACAGAAGCCACTCCTCAGTAAAAGGCAAATGACTGCCAGCTTGGAGTTTGCCTAAATGACTCTCACACCATGAGAAACAAGAATCTCCGGTCTGATGAAACCAAGATTGAACACTTTGGCCTGAATACCAAGCGGCACGTCTGGAGGAAACCTGGTACAATCCCTACGGTGAAGCATGGTGGTGGCAGCATCATGCTGTGGGGATGTTTTTCAGCGGTGAACACTAGTCAGGATCGATGGAAAGATGAACGAAGCAAAGTACAGAGAGATCTTTGATGAAAACCTGCTCCAGAGCACTCAGAACCTCAGACTGGGGTGAAGGTTCACCTTCCAACAGGACAATGACCCTAAGCACACAGCCAAGACAAGACAACGCAGAACTGGCTTGGGGACAAGTCTCTGAATGTCCTTGAGTGGCCAAGCCACTGTATGCTGGAAACATGTAGTTTATATTAACTAAAGCAAAACCAATCTTTGTTAAACATAAATACCAAACTTGTTTTTGCATGGATTCTGCGACGTGGTTAGCGTTTAACAGCTAGGATCGCTATTTCTTGTTCCAGAATCCCGATTAACTGACGGGTTAAAATCTGCTTGAAAGAGACACTAACCTAGCTAAGCTGCTAACATTAGCCATCAAGCTAACGAAGTAGTCCCAGATGACACTCTTGGCATTCTCTCAACCAGCTTCATGAAGTATTCAACTGGAATGCATTTCAATTAACAGGTGTACTTTTTTAAAAGTTAATTTATGGAATTTATTTCCTTAATGCATTTGAGCCAATCAGTTGTGTTGTGACAAGGTAGGGGGTTATACAGAATATCCCTATTTGGTAAAAGACAAAGTCCATATTATGGCAAGAACAGCTCAAATAAGCAACGAGAAACATCAGTCCATCATTACTTTAAGGCATGAAGGTCAGTCAATGTGTATAATTTCAAGGACTTTGAACGTTTCTTCTCAAGTGCAGTTGCAAAAACCATCAAGCGCTATGATTAAACTGACTCTCATGAGGACCGCCACAAGAAAGGAAGACCCAGAGTTACATCTGCTGGAGAGGATAAGTTCATTAGAGTTAACTGAGCCTCAGATTGCAGTCCAAACAAATGCGTCACAGAGTTCAAGTAACAGACACATCTCAACATCAACTGTTCAGAGGAGACTGTGAATCAGGCCTTCATGGTCGAATTGCTGCAAAGAAACCACTACTAAAAGGACAGCAATAAGAAGAAGACACTTGCTGGAAATCTGTCCTTTGGTCTAATGAGCCCAGATTTGAGATTTTTGGTTCCAACTGCCATGTCTTTGTGAGACGCAGAGTAGGGGAACGGATGATCTCTGCATATGTGGTTCCCACCATGAAACATGGAGGAGGAGGTGTGAAGGTGTCGGGCTGCTTTGCTAGTGACACTGTCTGTGATTTATTTAGAATTCAAGGCACACTTAACCAGCATGGCTACCCAATCATTCTGCTGCTATACGCCATCCCATCTGGTTTGTGCTTAGTGAGACTATCATTTGTTTTTCAACAGGACAATGACCCAACACACCTCCAGGCTGTGTAAGGGCTTTGACCAAGAACGAGAGTGATGGAGTGCTGCATCACATGACCTGGCCTCCACAATCACCCAACCTCAACCCAGTTGAGATGGTTTGGGGTGAGTTGGATCGCAGAGTGAAGGAAAAGTGCTCAGCATATGTGGGAACTCCTTCAAGACTGTTTGAAAAGCATTCCAGTTGAAGCTGGTTGAGAGAATGCCAAGAGTGTGCGAAGATGTCAAAAATATATCATATATTTTGATTTGTTTAACACTTTTTTGGTTACTACATAATTCCATATGTGCTATTTTATAGTTTTGATGTCATCACTGTTATTCTACAATGTAGAAAATAGTAAAAATAAAGAAAAACCCTTGCATAAGTTGTATTTTTAAGTGAGTATTTTTTTATGGAATATATACATATATATATATATATATATTTTATAAATATATTATTTTCAATATATTTTTGGGGGTATTTTTTATTTTTCTATTCTTCTTTTCCCCTAACCCTACCACTGTGGATATTAATATTATTATTATTTGGACTTGTATCCAGATCCACTTCAACAGCCGTTTTGTGGTCAAAACCCTGATGACCATCTACCCTGGCACTGTGTTGATGATCTTCAGCGTCTCTCTGTGGCTAGTTGCTGCCTGGGGCCTACATGTCTGTGAGAGGTGAGTGACTAAGAAGGGAAAGGGAGTAGAGAGAGGAAGGAGGGAAATAGGTATCAGACTTTTGCCAGGATTCATTAAAAGCAGTGTTATTTTCATCAACTAAAATAGTACTCTACAATATTCGTCAAACACCTATTTTTCAGTGGCAATTGATGACTGAATAAATAGACCTAGAAAAAAGAAAAACTAAACAAAAATTATTTTTAATTTCAGTTGACTAAAATGAGACGAGACAAAATTATCTCTGTGACCAAAATCTGACTACTAAATGGACTGGGCAAGAGATTTTGTAGAGATTGAGAGCTTTTCGGTGATATGCTCAAATAACAGGACAGATGCGCAGTGCAGTTCTGTTCAGCAGTGGGATGGACTCAACCGGCAAACACAGGCTACTGAAGGGAGGCAATCACTGTGGACAGACAGGCAGCCAGGCTCTGCTCTGGCTCGGCCTCCGATTATAGCCTGCCTACACATTGCGCAGGCGACTCTCTTGCTTCACCACTAGCCTTCTAATTAGCAAGCCTTGGCCTGGTTAAGAAACACAAGCTGCTTTACGAAATCAAAAGCAATAGCTGCATTGAGTTTAATTGTAAAATAACAGTCAAGCTATGTTTTCCTTTCTCTTTAGTAGACTATGGAAAAGTAGTCTCTCTCTCTCAACCCTCCCACATTTCCCACTGCATTTCATACACAGATTCTGTTGCCAAGTCTCCATCTTTTACTCAGAAAAAAAACAGTTTGATTCTACTGCTGAAAAGACATGACTCATAATACTGGCGCTACGATTTTTTCTTTCTTTTGTGCATTAGCACAATAGAGAGACATACTCTATGTCGGCTCTATTCATGGAATTTCTGTCTGCAATGTTCAAGAACGTTTTTCAACTGAACCTGGCTCTGGGAACATTATCAGTAGCATATATGCAAACATTTTGGTGGAACAGAAAGAAAGGAAAAGGGATAGCAAACTATTTATTGACAAAATGTATCTTACCACTACACTATTTCTGAATTAGTAAATAACTTTATTTTGAGTTAAAGCTGCGATATGTAACCTTTTGGGCGACCCGACGAAATGCACATAGAAATGTTGAGTTATAGATCTGTCATTCTCATTGAAATCAAGTCTATGTTCTATGTGCGCTATTTCTATGCTTCCCGTTCTTCAGTGTTGTTTTTGTATACCAGCGTGAAACAGCTGAAAATACAATATTTTTGGTTATGGAAAATATTAGTGATGCACCGATATGACATATTTGGCCGATACCAATTTCCAATATTTTCCTGGCAAAAAAACTATACCGATAACCGATATTTAAAATTGTTGCGGTCTTTTAAGCATTCTAGTACATTTAAATAGTTAACACACACAGACATGGATGCAGCGTTCTAAGGCACTGCATCTTAGTGCAAGAGGCGTCACTACAGTCCCTGGTCGAATCCAGGCTCTATCACAACCTGCAGTGAGAGTCCCATAGGGCGGCGCACAATTGGCCCAGCGTCGTCCGGGTTTGGCCGGGGTAGGCCGTCTTTGTAAATAATAATTTGTTCTTATCCTGACTTGCCTAGTTAAGTAAAGGTTACACACACACACACACACACACACACACACACACACACACCACTGACCCCAAACATTTTTTGTTGGCATTTACGTATGTCCCCATTACCAGTAAAACATAATCAAAACCTATTTTTCACTTACTTGCTGTGCTGTTTCATTGTTCATTTCTACAGTCGTTTCATTCTCAAACAGGATTTCTATGGCAGGCCATTTTGGTCTTTGCTTGTCAAAAACGATACACGTCAAATAACACTAATTGACGTGTCAAATAAACTTGTTGACCAATCAGGACCTGAATATGACTACACGTCACAAAATAATTTAACCCATTCATACATTTTTTACGTAGTTACTACACATTGATTACACTATCACTCGTATTTCATATGTCACAACAATTCATCGACACGTATGCTATGATGCTGATAAAGCTGTCTTGCCACCTTCAGTGCTGGTCATAAAAAAAAAATAACTAGCTCATGGATGCAAACAATGTTCTTCCCCAAAAACACAGCAAAACGACAATCTGTTTCAGTAGCTATAGTTAGCTAGCTAACTGTATGCCTAGCTAGCTAGCTAGGTGTCATCATCTAAAATAATCCTAATTTATAAGCCAGTTCTTATTTGATTAATGGTGGTCGGACCCATCTATGTGAAGCTAGCCACAATATGGATTAGCCACAAAAGTGGACATTGAGGTTAGCCTTCAAAATAAAAGTATGGCATAATTCTACTATTTGTATTCATTTGCATCACTGTCAATGTCATACTTTTATTTTGAAGGCAAAAACCTCAAATTCCACTGTTGTGCGTAATTCTTATTGTGGCTAGCTTCACAACACATAACCCGATCCAGTCGAGCCTCACTAGCCAGATAAAGCTAGCAGGCTGCTTTTAACGTTAGCTTTGGGCAACAGGGTTAAGTAGCTGGCTAGCTATTTATTTTCATGAACTGAAGTTCAATTTCAATAGGCGGACAACAAGTGGCAGCCTAGCTAATACTTACTCACGAAGATTCCTAAATCATTGCTAAGAATAATGAAAATGACTGCAATTTCTACTGGTCATTGTTTTCAGGCTGGTTGTATTGGTGCTAGCTAGGTACCAAGCTAAAGCTAGCTACCCCAGAAGTTGCAGTCAAACAAATTATGCTTTATTACCAACGCGGTATTATAAACACATTGTTCGTTGCTGGTGTTTCCTTGTTTGCAGACTTTTTTGTACAGCTTTGACAGTGCTACTGTATCTTTTTTGACACGCAAAGACCCAAACGGCATTCCATAGTATGTATGTCGTGAAGCTAATAGCAGTGACGCTATTACTGTGCAACTCTGGTAGGGCAACATCTGAAAAATAGCGCACTTGGTAGTGTGTACCGGTGCTCGACCAGTCAGCGAAAGCCAACATCACCCAGGTGAGAGAACGGTTGATTGTCAAGGGCAATGTATTCCATTTTCTTGGCTTTCTTACTCTTTCAAATGACTGCTCGACTTGTTGACTGCTCGATCCACACAGCAGACATTGTGGGCTAGGTTAGGGATGCTGTGTTGCAAGTGTAGTGTATGTTCTATAGGTAAGGTTGGCATTTTTAGCTAATATCGGCCAATTTCGATATGTTCACCGATATATTGTGCATCCCTACAAAATATATTTCACAGTGGTTTAGATGGTACAATGATTTTCCACATAACGACGGCTTGTTTTGTCACATAAACAAAAATTAGGCAAACTATTAGAATTTTTGCAACCAGGAAATGGCGGAGCGATTTCTGTATATTGCACCTTTAATGTGGACTCAGTGACTCAGACTTGAGCACTTGGACCAGGACTCGTTCACTGGGAGTCAGACTTTATCCATAGGGACTCGTGACTCGACCATTGGTGACTCGGACTTGGGGACTCGACTACATCACTGGGCGAAACAGTCATTGGCTCCCGTTCAAAGTCATTAGCACCCATTCTACTTTTGGACATCCATGTGGAACGTTGATAACAATGGCAATGACGCGACCGAGTGATGGAGGTGAAACACATACTACTTTGAGGCATCTTCTAGTGATTTTCTCTCTCTTTCTCTCTCTGCTTGTGTGTGTCTGTTTGTTTTGTATGTAATGTGCTGTGCTGTAGGCTGAATTAGACATTTTCATGGCCAGATAATTCTTATATAGGTGAATATAATATTATTCTTATGTTTTTTCATATTTCTGCTGTTAGGGAGAAAAGTAGTATGTTTGTGCACATGGAATTCAGTGATTTATGTTTACTATAGGTTAATGACTAAAATTAAAGGGCATTTAGTTGAAAAATTGCCCACTGTTTTTGTCATTCTTTATTTTTTAAATTATTATTTTTACCCCTTTTTCGTGGTATCCAATTGTTAGTAGTTACTAACTTGCTACAACTTCCGTACGGGCTCGGGAGAGACGAAGGTCGAGAGTCCCCCGAAACACAACCCAACCAAGCCGCACTGCTTCTTAACACAGCGCAGCGCGCATCCAACCCGGAAGCCAGCCGCACCAATGTGTCGGAGGAATCACCGTACACCTAGCGACCTGGTCAGCGTGCACTGCGCCCGGCCCGCCACAGAAGACGCTAGTGCGCGATGAGACAAGGATATCCCTACCGGCCAAACCCTCCCTAACCCGGATGACGCTAGGCCAATTGTGCGTCGCCCCATGGACCTCCCGGTCGCGGCCAGCTGCGACAGAACCTGGGCTCGAACCCAGGGTCTCTGGTGGTCTTAGACCACTGCGCCACCCGGGAGGTTCCCTGTTTTTGTCATTTTGACAATAACTAGACTTAATCATTATTCAAATGACCAAAATTTGACCTAATGATATTTTAGTAAAAATTTGACTAAATCTAAAAAAAGTGCCAAAATTAACACTGATTCAAAGGTGCAGTGCACACTACACTACAGACAATGCACCTTTTAAAAGGTAATTTATACTTCAGCCGGCATACGCAACGTTTACTGTGAATGCAATCTCTGCAAACATCTGGGAAATTACCTTTAAAAGATGCATTGTCGGTAGTACAGTGCGCCATGCTGCAACGCACCTTTCAATGAATCCCGGCCTTGGTGACTATAATGACTTGGACCAATCTGTGCTGTGGCTGACATCAGATGGGCCCATCATAAGTTGTCAGTCATATAACAAATACAATCAAATATCATACTCCTAGACTGAAACTAGTTTATTTGTTAAATGTTAATGTTAATATGATGAGTGGACAAGACAGGGGAAAAGCTGAACCATCATCCCTCCCCTGTCCTATAGACACCACAACTATAAGGACCTGAGCAGTAACTACATGGAGGCCCTGTGGATGGTCTCGGTCACCTTCTTGTCCATTGGTTACGGGGATGTTGTTCCCCACACCTACTGTGGCCGCAGCATCTGTCTACTCACTGGCATCATGGTAAGCAGTTTCTGCAAAATAGGAAAAGCTCTCGCACAGCTGAGTCGACTTGTTGTAGGTGCGTGGGAATAATTCAATGACATCTTTAAAGAAAATGTAAGAAAAGGGGATGGGCAGGTACAATGCCTTCAGAAACTATTCATACCCATTGACTTATTCCACATTTGTTGTGTTACAGACTGAATTCAAAATGTATTAAATATTTTTTTAAATCTCACCCATCTCCACACAATACCCCATAATGAAAAAGTGAAAAGGGTTTTAGAAATGTTTAGGGCCTACATAAAGCTGTCCCAACAGCAGAGCTTTTCTTCAACACCATGCAGTGAATCCTTACCACCGCTACACCTTGCTATCAGCGGAGCCTTGTCTGGCAGCGAAACAGTTCAATCAGCCTCATTTACCTCATTTTTTAAAATCATAGCTGATATGCCTGACTTGCTTAAACAAATGTGGTTACTACTGACTCCTTGTGGATTTGTTTAAGTTGATAAGGAAAATACAATCATGAGGATCCACTTTTATATACAATATACCGACGCACAGACAGCGCATTGTGCAAACAAAACAACCCTTGCAATGGATTTGCATGGGTCTATTACTGAACTTTTTGTTGAAAACAAGTATTTGAATGGGAAACATGGTTACAGACCCAACAACATTATATACTATCTCCTCCTCGTCAAGAAAAGCACGAGCTAATTATAATACACAAAGTAAGCAAAACAATTAAATAATTCCAACATTGCCTAAAATGATGTAGGCAATAGGCCTATAACAATTGAGATGTACAAACTATGGCATAAGGGAACGACGAGCAGATAAGAGGTCATCCGTAATTTAGACTAAGACATTAATAAGCGAACTAACATGGGCGTAGTCAATATAAGAACATGGGCCGTTCTTACAGTATTCTCCCTGTACACCAAGTCAGAACCGTAGGATAAATAAAGGGGGCATGTACCGTAATTTCTGGACTATTAAGCGCACCTGAATAAAAGCCGCACCCACTGAATTTTTAAAAAATATGTATTTTGTACATAAATAAGCCGCACATGTCTATAAGCCGCAGGTGCCTACCGGTACATTGAAACAAATGAACTTTATACAGCCTTTAAACGAAACACGGCTTGTAACAAAAATAAATAGGCTTTAGCGAAACACGGCTTGTAACAAAAATTAAAAAAATAGCAGTAAACAGTAGCCTACCAAGAAAGTCATTGGTCACTATCTTCCTCCTCCTGTGCACTGAAACCACTGAAGTCATCTCCTTCGGTGTTGGAGTTGAATAGCCTCAGAATTGCTTCATCCGATGTTGGATCGTTGTCATTGTTGCTCTCGTCACTTTCATCCGGAGGCAAATTCCCCGCTGAGCTCATGCTGCCCTCTTCAACACGCAGCAGTCCAGCCTTTCGAAACCCGTTGATGATAGTGGATTTTTTGACAATGCTCCACGCTGTCAGGACCCACTGGCAGACTTGACCATAAGTTGCTCTTCGCGACCCGTTTTAGTGAAGGATTTCTCCCCACTTGTCATCCAAGCCTCCCACTGAACACAGCGCGCCACCTTAAATGCACGATTTACACTGATGTCGAGTGGCTGAAAATACTTTGTTGTTCCCCCAGGAATCACAGCTGGAATTGAGTTTGTCCTCTTGATGGCTTCTTTCACAGAATCTGTTATGTGTTATTGTTCTTGTGAAAGAATCCTCCCGGTCGCTTGCCGTAACACTCCGTATGCCATTCATGCATTAGGCCTTCCGTCATCCATCCTTTCTTGTTGACTTTCACAACAATTCCTCTCGGGAATTTTTCTTTTGGCATCGTCATGCGTTTAAAAATCAACATCGGTGGAAGCTTTTCTCCCGAAAAGCAGCTCAGAACACAGGTGAAGTGCGTTTTTTCATGCCCAGTTGTTTTCAGCGTGACGGATGATTCGCCTTTCCTGTTGACAGTCCGAGTGAGAGGCAGGTCAAACGTCAAAGGAACCTCATCCATATTTATGATGTCGTGCGGGCCGATGGAATGCTCCGCTATCTTTGCATCAGTGAATTTGCGGAAGTTTGAAACTTTTTCCTCGTAGTCGGGAGGGAGGAAGCTGCTGACACAGACTCGTCCGTACCCTGATGGACAGGCCTTTACGTCTCATAAATCTTAGACACCACGATGGTCCACCTCTAAAATCCTCAAACTTCATTGCGGTGGCGATTGTTTTGGCTTTCAGTCGGATCTGCACAGTTGAAACACCACGGCCGTCTGCTCTCTGTGTGTTGACCCAGTTTTCAAGCTCATTTTCTAGTTCAGGCCATCTGCTTTTCTTCCCTCTGAAAGCTTTTGTTGTCTTTTTGCACTGAGTCTGTTCCTCACGCTGCTGTTTCCAACGTCTTATCATCGAATCATTAAAGCCAAGCTCCCGTGCAGCACTCTATTTCCTTTTCCAACAGCCAGATCGATCGCCTTCAACTTGAAAGCTGCATCATATGCATTTCTCTGTGTCTTTGCCATGATGAGGGTGACAAAATGACTACCGTAATCAGAATGATGGGAAGTTTGAGCGCGCTCGATTTACGTCACATTATGTGACGGTGCTCAGTTTTTTGGCGGCATGAATCTTGTGAAAGCGGGAAAAATCCAGAAATTAGCCGCGTCATTGTATAAGCCGCAAGGTTCAAAGCGTGGGAAAAAAGTAGCGGCTTATAGTCCGGAAATTACGGTAAGCAGAAAAAGAAAGCTCTTACAATATTCGATGATGACATTTCTCTAAAATAGGCTATAGGCTACATGTTCACCACGAAGTCAGTTCTGAGGGGGAAAGGGACCAAATTATTAGGGTGAGGCACATGGACTACTAACAGCTTACTACACAACACACTTAGTATTACTTTCTTAGCTACAGTATACATACAGTGGGACAAAAAAGTATTTAGTCAGCCACCAATTGTGCAAGTTTTCCCACTTAAAAAGATGAGAGAGGCCTGTAATTTTAATCATAGGTACACTTCAACTATGACAGACAAAATGAGGGGGGAAAAATCCAGAAAATCACATTGTACGATTTTTAATGAATTTATTTGCAAATTATGGTGGAAAATAAGTATTTGGTCACCTACAAACAAGCAAGATTTCTGGCTCTCACAGACCTGTAACTATCTTCTTTAAGAGGCTCCACTGTCCTCCACTCGTTACCTGTATTAATGGCACCTGTTTGAACTTGTTATCAGTATAAAAGACACCTGTCCACAACCTCAAACAGTCACACTCCAAACTCCACTATGGCCAAGACCAAAGAGCTGTCAAAGGACACCAGAAACAAAATTGTAGACCTGCACCAGGCTGGGAAGACTGAATCTGCAATAGGTAAGCAGCTTGGTTTGAAGAAATCAACTGTGGGAGCATTTACTAGGAAATGGAAGACATACAAGACCACTGATAATCTACCTCGATCTGGGGCTCCACGCAAGATCTCACCCCGTGGGGTCAAAATGATCACAAGAACGGTGAGCAAAAATCCCAGAACCACACGGGGGGACCTAGTGAATGACCTGCAGAGAGCTGGGACCAAAGTAACAAAGCCTACCATCAGTAACACACTACGCCGCCAGGGACTCAAATCCTGCAGTGCCAGACGTGTCCCCCTGCTTAAGCCAGTACATGTCCAGGCCCGTCTTAAGTTTGCTAGAGAGCATTTGGATGATCCAGAAGAAGATTGGGAGAATGTCATATGGTCAGATGAAACCAAAATATAACTTTTTGGTAAAAACTCAACTCGTCGTGTTTGGAGGACAAAGAATGCTGAGTTGCATCCAAAGAACACCATACCTACTGTGAAACATGGGGGTGGAAACATCATGCTTTGGGGCTGTTTTTCTGCAAATGGACCAGGACGACTGATCCGTGTAAAGGAAAGAATGAATGGGGCCATGTTTCGTGAGATTTTGAGTGAAAATCTCCTTCCATCAGCAAAGGCATTGAAGATGAAATGTGGCTGGGTCTTTCAGCATGACAATGATCCCAAACACACCGCCCGGGCAACGAAGGAGTGGCTTCGTAAGAAGCATTTCAAGGTCCTGGAGTGGCCTAGCCAGTCTCCAGATCTCATCCCCATAGAAAATCTTTGGAGGGAGTTGAAAGTCTGTGTTGCCCAGCAACAGCCCCAAAACATCACTGCTCTAGAGGAGATCTGCATGGAGGAATGGGCCAAAATACCAGCAACAGTGTGTGAAAACCTTGTGAAGACTTACAGAAAATGTTTGACCTCTGTCATTGCCAACAAAGGGTATATAACAAAGTATTGAGATAAACTTTTATTATTGACCAAATACTTATTTTCCACCATAATTTGCAAATAAATTCATAAAAAATCCTACAATGTGATTTTTTTTTCTCATTTTGTCTGTCATAGTTGAAGTGTACCTATGATGAAAATTACAGGCCTCTCTCATCTTTTTAAGTGTAAGAACACAATTGGTGGCTGACTAAATACTTTTTTGCCCCACTGTATCTCTCTGGCATATTACATTGTTTATGCAGCAGCATACAATACATTTTTGGACTCACCATTGTTGTGGTGTGCTCACTTGCTCACTTGAGCGGTCCTTCTTGTGGGCAAATTTTGTCATCAAAATCTGTCATTCTCTGGATTTATGGTGCTTTCAAGACAACTGGGAACTCTGCAAAAAAACAAGGTTGAATCATGACGTCAGTGATCTTACTAGAAAGAGGCCCAAGTTCCAAAATTGGAATTCCGAGTTGGATGACCGTTGAAAATGTATTTTCCCAGTCAGAGCCAGTTTTTTCCCGATTCCCAGTTACCTTAAACCCACTAAGTCTGAGATTTCCTAGTTCCTAGTTTCCAGTTGTTTTGATCGCGGCAGAAGTCATGCTGGATTGACAGCATGGCCAATGGATTCAACCTTTTCTGGCCCATGGTGTTGCGTGTGAATGTTTATCCTTTTAAGCTTGGAAAAGAGACACTTTCAGACATGTGTTTTAAATCCTTAAACCCAGACTTGGACCACACACCCTCTCCACTGAATAACAGGCAGAGGAAGCAAAATAATGATTGTTGTGTAATGTTTATGTCCAATGGCAGTTGAGCACCGATACGTTTTATAATTTCTCTTCATATGACAAGGATTGAAAAATATTTGCCAGGAGATTGTCGACGTGATTCATGATGATTGACATGATCAGTCCAAAGCTATGGTAGACATAACGTGATTTTGCATAATTTTATCTGTGTCCAACAACCTTTAGCGTTCTTGGATGGACACTTCTATGGCAGCACCCAAGGGTGTTTGAACTGCCAAGCTCTCCCTGTAGATTCTGCAGTGACGTAGTGTCCCCATGAGTTACCAAACACTGAACCAATCACAGTGCAACTAAAGAAGATTACCAACGCCTATGGTCTGTATTTTCCGCTGGCTGCCCCTCCACCACAGAAAGCCCTGAGCTAGGCTGAAAAACATGCATTTTGGAACTGCCTTACTCAAGAAAGCAAGTAAGAAACCATGTTTGTATGCAACTTTATTCACTCAATAAATTTGTTTTTACATTGTTTGCAAACTGACATGTGACACAAATGAATGCCAATATAACATGCAAAACAGGCAACAAACCTATAGCTAAACAGGTGTACCCTGAATGACAGGTCTCACCTGGCCAAGTTGGTTGTTGATCATTGCTAGATGCCATTTTCAAGTATTTTTAGTCAAACCTGTAATTAGGCCACTCAGGAACATTCAATGTCGTACTGGTATGCAACTCCAGTGTATATTTGGCCATGTGTTTTAGGTTATTGTCCTGCTGAAAAGTGCATTTGTCTCCCAGTGTCTGTTGGAAAGCAGACTGAACCAGGTTTTCCTCTAGGATTTTGCCTTTACTTAGCTCTATTCCGTTTCCTTTTATCCTAAAAAAACTCCCTAGTCCTTGCCGATGACAACCATACCCATAACATGATACAGCCACCACCATGCTTGAAACATAACACTTTGGATTCAGGACATAAAGTTCATTTCTTTGCCACATATTTTGCTGTTTTACTTTAGTGCCTTATTGCAAACAGGATGCATGTTTTGGAATATTTTTTATTCTGTACAGGCTTCCTTCTTTTAATGCTGTCATTTAGGTTAGTGTTGTGGAGTAAGTACAATATTGTTGCTCCATCCTCTGTAACTGTTTTAAAGTCACCATTGGCCTCATGGTGAAATCCCTAAGCGGTTTCCTTCCTTTCCGGCAATTGAGTTAGGAAGTATTTTTGTAGTGACTGGGTGTATTGATACACCATCAAAAGTTTATTTAATAATTTCACTATGCTCAAAGGGATATTTAATGTCTGCTTTTGTCTTTTTTACCCATCTACTAATCTGCCCTTCTTTGCGAAGCACTGGAAAACCTCCCTTGTCTTTGTGGTTGAATCTGTGTTTGAAATTCACTGCTTGACTCAGTGACCTTACAGATATTTGTATGTGTGGGGTAGAGATGAGGTAGTCATTAAAACACTATGAGTACATTTTTACTCCTGAACTTATTTACGTTTGCCATAACAAAGTTGACTCAAGACATTAAAGCTTTTCATTTGTATTACTTTTTAAACATTTCTAAAAACATAATTCCACTTTGACATTATGGGGTATTGTGTGTAGGTCAGTGATACAAAATGTCAATTTATTTCATTTAAAATGCAGGCTGTAACAACAAAATGTGGAAAAAAATCAAGGGGTGTGAATACTTTCTGAAAGCACTGTAATTGTGGTCATTAGCACAGTCTTCTTTTCCAATGCAGCCGTTTTTATCTCAATATCAAATCATTTCTGTGTAACAATTAAGTACCTTACTGTGATTGTTTTCAATTAAAATGGTCAAAAATAGCTTTTTTAGGGGAGGGGGAAACTGATAACTAGCTGTCATTGGCAGAGCGTTTTGGAACTCTTTTTGTATTGGTCTATTAACTAATTCACCAGGCAGGCCAAAAGTCCATCCCACCAAAGCAGGCTGAAATTTCAGGCGGTCTTTTCAAACAGCTCTGTCATCAGTCTTTTTTATTTAATAACTAATTTTTACAGTAACCCTCCAAAAAGTTATTCATAAACCTTTTTAATTTCCATATGTACTAGGAAGAAGCTAATTGTTTGTTTCTTGGGCTTCAGGAATGTGACTGAAAAAGTTCCTCAGGCCAGAAAAAGTATAAGGGGAACAAATTCCTTGGTCAAGGATACGACAGTGCCAATGCAATTAGGGGACCTTACTCTGATTCAAAAGCGCATATCAGACCGAGAGCCTACTGCTTCTTAGGTAGTTCTTTAAGAGTTCTAGTTTAGAAGCGACAGTTACAGGGATGGTATAACAGCCTGATTGCCGTAAAAACATTAGGGAAACTGGGCAGAAAGCAAGTGCTGATTCAAATACAGCAGTTCTGCAAAATCTTTCATTTAGCCTCTCATTCTCCTTAATTGCCGGCCTCAACACGTTACGGAAAGAGAATAACTGTATAGGAAGCTCTGGGGACAGATCATCTGGATACTGGACAGACAATAAATTGGTAGATACAAACAGATTATCATCTTGAGTGGTTTTTGAGGGCTTGAACAAAATAAGTGTTTTGTTTATACTGGTGAACCAGCGTTGAGTTGTGTGATTGCAATATCAACAGTCCCTTATCTCTGGTATATCTTGGCGTGCCTCATTCAAGACTAAGTTTAAATTGTGTTCAGGGCAATTTTTTCCCCATTGTTAGGCTATTTGATGTGTAATTCTTATAAAAAGTTTATAAATAGAAGCTAAATACAGTATATAGGTATAGCTATTACACTGCAGAATTAAACACTCCCTAGTAAACTTGTGTTTTGAAGGTGGACTGACTATTATTTGGCATTAAGACTGGTTTTACGCACAGCAACTTTATCCAAGATCGGAGAAAGCGCAAGGACGGCTTATGTCATGCAGGTTCAGGTAGCCTATACAGGACAGTAGTTGTATATTTAAAAAAAGGAAAAAAATTAATTGGTAGCTGATTAGTATACTGTTGCATTAAATATATTTAATTTACAACTTAAATTACTGAATAAGTAATTCAATTATTGCCACCAGCCAGCAGTCTAACATTGTGAATTTATGACCAAATAGGCCGACCAATAAACATTTATCAATGAGCTAAAGCAATGCTATACATGCCCTGGCACCACAGAAAGCCTATCATCGATTCAATAGGCATGCAGCCGCATAGACCTTGCAGACGTCCAGAGAAAATGTGTTACTCCAGTGAGGGCAGTATCATAATTTCACAGTATTATTCCAACCTCCTAATATGGAAATATATTTGACTGCACTGGGCCTTTAACCTTTGTTTATTTCTCTTTCACACACGTGCGCACAAACACACATACACAGGGGGCTGGTTGCACAGTGCTGGTGGTTGCTGTGGTTGCCAGGAAACTGGAGCTGACTAGGGCAGAGAAACATGTCCACAACTTCATGATGGACTCCCACTTTACAAAAGGGGTAAAACTCACCTGATTTAACACGTGAATGTATTCAATAGTGGTCTTTGGAACCTTGACTTAACAAGTGATGTGAGATACAGTCAATGGTGGCCTGTAGTTGTATGAATCATGGCACCCTGTTCCCTATATAACAGTGCACCGATCTAAAGTAATACACTACGTAGGGAATATGGAGCCATTTGGGACACATCCATAGGAAACTGAGTGTTGGACGAGGAAACAATTGTTCTCTTCCAGATAAAAATTGCTGCAGCAAATGTACTGAGAGAGACTTGGATGATCTACAAACACACCAAGCTTGCCAGGAAGAGAGACCACTGCAGAGTACGCATGCACCAGAGGAAGCTGCTACTCGCCATCCACCAGTAAGGCACCAATCAGAACACACTTCCCCCAAGTAACCCACCAATCAGCTTAGATATTCCCCTGAGATATCGATACGGTCACACATTACATCACATGCCCAGGTGTTACAACTCTAGAACTTGTGAAACCCCAACTGTAATATAGAAATGGTCATTCTCTGGTCATCATGAATTATATTTTCAATTTGTTGTACCTGTCCTGTGATTATTTCTGAATGTTAAATATCTTCTCCCCAGGCTGCGTGATGTGAAGATGGAGAGGAGGAAGTTGGCTGACCAGGCCAACACGCTTGTGGATCTCTGCAAGGTGGGACGGGCAGTCACCCCATAGGTTCATCCGCTACTGTTGCAACCAATATTCTAGAGAAAGTAGCAATCAACTTTCTAAATGTTCTCTTGTCCCCTCATTCTTGGACCACTCTGCACCTCTTTCCCATGTAGATGCAGAATCTGATGTATGACATGCTGTCCGAGGTGAGTGGATTACGAGGGGACCTGGAAACACACATAAACAGTCTGCAGCAGAATGTGGAGGAGCTGAGACAAGGCTTCAGGACCCTGATACCCCTCCTCTCCAGCACCCTCTCCACACAGAACTCTTCCATCCGCCACCTGCTAAGGGAGAGGGAAGAGCAGGCAGACACGGAGAATGGGAGGGCAGGATAGGTAAGATAGCAAGAAAATGGCAGGTATGAGTTGTGCATCATCACAGGAAGAGGTAGAGAGTGATGAGGAACAGTTGGGATCAGGATAATTATGGGATTTAGGTCAGGCTAGAATGAAATTAGATAAATTTTAGGCAGGAAATAAGGCTACATCAGGGATGCAAACTGGTGAGGGCCCAAAATGGTAAAAAAAATGTTGCATTGAAACATGTAATAAAAAAAATGAAAAGGTTAAAATGCAGGTTCTAACTAATTAAACAAAGAATATGATCTAAATGATCAGTCTATGTGTGTAAAATAGTGGTTAATGTGAACCTAACAACTAAACAAATGTAAAGAAAGCAATCCAATGTTATTTGTTGCCTAGACTTTACTGCAAATTACACTTGAGAAAAACAACACACTAATATTGCAGTTAGCCATGAAAGCCTTTATAACAGAACGCTTGTGACCACAAACACACATCTAAATATTTCACTTGGGGAAAAAAAAAACATCTTTATGTAGAAATAGAATGAAACAAACAGGCACAAGGCTACATGTGTGCAAAAATAACGTTCACTGAGTGAAACATGTAATAATCCCCCCCTCACACACGTTACTATCAAATCCAAAACATCAAAAGCAATATACAGTGCCTTGCGAAAGTATTCGGCCCCCTTGAACTTTGCGACCTTTTGCCACATTTCAGGCTTCAAACATAAAGATATAAAACTGTATTTTTTTGTGAAGAATCAACAACAAGTGGGACACAATCATGAAGTGGAACGACATTTATTGGATATTTCAAACTTTTTTAACAAATAAAACAAACAAATTATTCAGCCCCCTTAAGTTAATACTTTGTAGTGCCACCTTTTGCTGCGATTACAGCTGTAAGTCGCTTGGGGTATGTCTATCAGTTTTGCACATCGAGAGACTGAAAATTTTTCACATTCCTCCTTGCAAAACAGCTCGAGCTCAGTGAGGTTGGATGGAGAGCATTTGTGAACAGCAGTTTTCAGTTCTTTCCACAGATTCTTGATTGGATTCAGGTCTGGACTTTGACTTGGCCATTCTAACACCTGGATATGTTTATTTTTGAACCATTCCATTGTAGATTTTGCTTTATGTTTTGGATTTTGTCTTGTTGGAAGACAAATCTCCGTCCCAGTCTCAGGTCTTTTGCACTCCATCAGGTTCTTCCAGAATGGTCCTGTATTTGGCTACATCCATCTTCCCATCAATTTTAACCATCTTCCCTGTCCCTGCTGAAGAAAAGCAGGCCCAAACCATGATGCTGCCACCACCATGTTTAACAGTGGGGATGGTGTGTTCAGCTGTGTTGCTTTTACGCCAAACATAACGTTTTGTGAAGAATCAACAACAAGTGGGACACAATCATGAAGTGGAACGACATTTATTGGATATTTCAAACTTTTCACCTAATTCTCTTATTCTGAAAATGAATCACATACTGTAAAGAGAAAACATTAGTTCACAGATAACTTTAGTAGTTAGCTAGTTAACATGTCACACAGATTGTCGGGGTCCAGTAAGCAACTAACACGTTATAACTTGAGGAACGGCAAGCAGTCGTATAATGTTACCAGTTAATATTATAGCGAATTGGTTTGGTTACGAACGTTAAGCTCATCTGATGTGACGTTAGCTATTTTCACACCATGAAGCTAGCAAGATACTTAACCATGTTAACAGTATTTGTTCCACCACACTTTCTCCCTCACCTCAAACTTTCCAAATACCAGTTGTTTTCGGTTACAGCTCATGAAGTATGCTTCATCACCGTCTCACCTACCTCTTAGCTATCGTTCAGGGGACGGGCTGTTGAAAGTTAATTGGTAAACTGCCTTTCCACTCTCCCGCGGTCTTTCCAGAGCGCGCTGACGTTGTAACTAGCCAATCTCTTCAGCCGCGTGCTGCATTGTTATGTGAACGCTTGGTTGAGCCTTAGAGACAGGTCAGGTTTCTCACCTACCTCTCATCTATCGTTCAGGGGACGGGCTGTTGTAAATGAATTGCCTTTCAACTCTCCCGCGGTCTTTCCAGAGCGCGCTGATGCTGTAACTAGCCAATCTCTTCAGTCGCGTGCTGCATGTGAACGCTTGGCTGAGCCTTGGATACACAGTATTGCTCCAAACGCGCATCACTAGTTCGCTTACAACCAGTAGTCAGTCATCCAAAGCTCCCCCACCCGCCCAAACTTTTCATCGGATTTACACGAACCTATTTTTGATTCAAAACGGCGAATTTCGCCAAAAGGTGACTCGTTTGCATCACTGGGCTACATACCATTTTATGGGTGTAACATTTTTATGCAATTTCATAAGAGTAACTAAATAAAGCAACAAATGGATGGAATTTAACTGTAGAATGCATATTTCACCCATTTTGGAAATCTTTCAACAACAAAAAACACTACTCTTGATTGCAACATTATCCGAATAACAATTCAAGTGTATATTGTTTTGTTAGCCAGCATGTGCACGGAGTGTCTACTAATAGGTTGTAAATATATTTTCCAGAGCTTCATAATTGTAATTATGAAAAATGTATTCAGTTGTAATTTCACAGTAAGTGAAAGGTAAATTTCTGTACTTGCCCATTTCCTTTATCAGATTATGCAGTTGACAATTTCCACAACATTCTCATTACCGCAACAGTTTGTCCAATAAAAGTAAACAAATCCATTTCCGATAGAACATTGTTCCCCCTGTGAAAAGGCCAGAATTAAACTGAAAATACAAATATCGAAATTTAAATTACACAATAAAATTCACATCACTCTTTCCTAATTGGAGCTCTTCTTGCCGTTTCAGTATTGAGAAGGCCAAGTTGGTTAAAGGGGTTGTTTGAGAATAAGAACCTCATTCTGAAGGCGTACAAGCAAATACATGTACTTGTGCTCATCTAAGGACTACTCCTCTTGATCATGCATCATATGTGTATAAACACTTAACTGATTTTAAACTTCCTGTAAAAACTCCAAAGTGAGATGAATGTTGACAGACATATTATCGTTTAATGTATACTTATACTAGTTTATCGTTTTGTTATTTATGGACAAACTACAGCAGTTTTATTCAAAGAAATTACGTTTTTCTAAAGTAAAATTGTATTAAATGACTCGAAGTTAATCCGAAAAAGGTAATGAAAACTGAAAATGTACAAAATTCAGGTGAGAACGTACAATTTAAAATAAGACACTTTGCCAAAAATGTTGACCGTAGTCCTCATAATGATAGTTGATTTTTTGCAAACACATGGTTTTGTAACACAATTTGCTACAGACATGTATAAAAATAACTGGTTTCATGTGAATTACCCAACTGATGTAGATAACATTTCAATCCCAATTTAGGCAAATATTGAAAAGGAAACAAAAAAAGTACAAACCACCCATTCTTTAGCCAAAACAATTGTATTAAAAAAGATTGGGTTGAAGAGTTCAGTTACTGCAACAAAGTGGACTATCACATTGAATGAGTAATCCCATCTGGTGTCCAGGCGTCATGAG
Source organism: Oncorhynchus clarkii lewisi (assembly GCF_045791955.1). NCBI lineage: Eukaryota > Metazoa > Chordata > Actinopteri > Salmoniformes > Salmonidae > Oncorhynchus > Oncorhynchus clarkii. The sequence goes on from NC_092164.1 coordinate 30,470,582, forward strand.
CACTTCTGGATCAATCTTTCTTGGGTGCATTGGGTGCTGTATCGAGGCTGGAGTCGCTGAAATCAACATGTCCAACCCCTCCTCTCTTACATTTTTACCGGGGCATCAGAAGTACAACTAATGCTGCTTCCTCCTGAATGAGCACCCTGAAGGAAAGAGAAAATGACAGAGTCAGGCCACTAAGAATCTGAGGAGAGTTGCGGGGAGCAATGTGAAACCAAAATGAACATTTATAACACCTAGTGCTAAACTGTCGGATTGAATGGCACTAAAAGCTTTCACTGCCAAAACAATAATTTCAAATCTTCTAAGTCTATAGTAAGGTTACGCAATTTTTGAATGGAATAGTTCAACATGATTGTGTTCAGGTGCTGGGCCTCACGAGTGGGGCAGCGGTCTGAGGAGTCACTACAGACCCGGGTTCGATCCCAGGCTGTGTCACAGCCAGCCGTGAACCGAGACCCACGAGGCGGCGCACAAATGTCCCAGCGTCATCCGGGTTAGGGGAGGGTTGGTGCGGTTGGCTTCCGGGTTAAGCGAGCAGTGTGTCAAGAAGCAATGCGGCTTGGCTGGGTCGTGTTTCAGAGGACGCATAGCTCTCAACCGTCGCCTCTCCCGAGTCCGTGAAGTTGCAGTGATGGGACAAAACTGTAACTACCAATTGGATATGACGAAATAAAGGGGGTATTAAAGTTTAAAAAATGTTATCTAATATACCTTTTTTAAATGATCGTGTTAAAGTGCTTTTGAAGTCAGAAAAATTATTCAACCAATACGATTCAAGCTAGCTAACGCTGCTAATAATACAGTTAGCTAGCTTGCTTAACATTGACAATGTTCAAACTAGCTACATTATCCACATTAATACGTTTGTAAAAAACTACTTTGTTGTCATCTTTTGGTTGAAAGGGTGCGAGGTCAGGGATGAAACGTCACAACTCAGGTAACATTTTCTCTGTTCCCCACTTGTAATAACGACTTGGAGGACAACTCAAGTGAAACTTTCCAGTCGAAACTCAAACTTCCAATAACTCTGATTGCACATGAAGGCCCTTAACTACATAAATAAATAGACACTGCTGCTGTACCTAAAACTGCTGGAGACAACCCTCCACCCCCCCAAAGACATTCAATTATTTAAGAGACTGTCCTCTCCAACTTGAGTTGGAAAATAAGGCAGATGGGTGGCGGGCGGGTTGAATGAAGTAAAAACAATGCAGTAAAATCCATAATTGTGAGATTAATATCTATAGGCAGATACCTTTAGTTTTTTTTCCAATATTTTTTATCTGGCATTAGTGTATAAGCCTAAACTTTAGGGCCTAATTTTACACGCGCCAACTTGCCAAATGCTTTTCGAAACATGGGAATAAAACGTGTATTTTTTATTTATTTTATATCGACCCACCGAAGCAAAAAAAGGACAAAAGGGAACCAACTGTAGAGCGCATTTTCTATATTTGCAGGTTAGGGTTGTGTGCAGCCTTCAGATTTTCTAACAGATCGGGCAGTTACAGACATGTTATTAGCAATTGCTAGTGGGTGCAGGTGAACCCACACAAAATGATGAGACTACTGACCCTCTGTGAGACGTGCTTTGCCTCCAGTGGGCTGACACAGAACTGTGGAGCAACCCACACACAGCACAACCGTCTGGGCGTGGCTGAACACCGTTGTGATCTTGTAGCATCCTGACGGAAACAAAAATACAATCATTAAGACACCAGGGCTCTAGACGAGGGCTGTGGTGGTTACATACAATCAGCCGCTGGTGAGTGTCAAGCAAATAACTATCGTCTCATGGTAATTGACCGTTAATTAACAAACATTTAGAATCTCCTGGCTTCCACACGCAGCATACAAGCCACTGATGTAGACCTTTGGAACATCTACATTTTAAGAAGTCTAATAAATCCTTGTAATATTGCCTACACCTTCACAAATCCATTATTTTAGATAGACTACATTTTCATGTTTCTTTAGACCTATTTCAAAAGTAGTCAATTTCAAATGAACAGAATAGCATACTCCGAGTTGTCCTTGTGTTAGGTCCTAATCTGGCTATGCCATATGGCTGTGGGCTGCACTATTTGTTTAGAATTCTGTGGCATTTTATGGATATTTTCTCCAAAAGATGAGGGAGCGCGTGCGTACATGAGGCTATTCTGTGTTGAGCAGTTAAAGAAATAGGTACTCCTACAGTGCATTCAGAAAGTATTCAGACCCCTTAACCTTTTTAATTAAAAAAAAGTTAAGAGCCTTATTCTAAAATTGATTAAATAAACATTTTCCGTCATTAATCTACACACAATATCCCATAATGACAAAGCAAAAACAGGTTTAGACATTTTTGCAAATGTATTAAATAAAAACATCTTATTTACAAAAGTATTCAGACCCTTTGCTATGAGATTCAAAAGGTGCTTCCCGTTTCCATTGATCATCCTTGAAATTTTTCTACAACTTGGAGTCCACCTGTGGTAAATTCAATTGATTGGACATGATTTGGAAAGGCACACACCTGTCTATATAAGGTCCCACAGTTGACAGTGCACGTCAGAACAAAAACCAAACTATGAGGACGAAGGAATTGTCCATAGAGCTTCAAGACAGGATTGTTGAGGTACAGATCTGCGGAAGGGTACCAAAAATGTTCTGCCGCATTTAAGATCTCCAACACAGTGATCTCCATCATTCTTAAAATGGAAGTTTGGAACAACCAAGACTCGTCCTAGAGCTGGCCGCCAGGCCAAACTGAGCAATCCGGGGAGGAAGGCCTTGGCCACTCCTCAGTAAAAAGGCACAACAGCCCACTTGGAGTTTGCCAAGAGGCACCTAAAGGACTGACCATGAGAATAAGATTCTCTGGTCTGATGAAACCAAGATTGAACTCTTTGGCCTGAATGCCAAGCTTCACATCTGGAGGAAACCTAGCACCATCCCTACGGTGAAGCATGGTGGTGAGAGCATCATGCTGTGGGGATGTTTTTCAGCTGCAGGGACTGGGACACTAGTCAGGATCGAGAGAAAGATGAATGGCGCAATATCAATCTATGAAGCAATATAGAAGCTATCAAGCAATATCCTCTATGAAACGCTGCTCCAGAGCAATCAGGAACTCAGAATGGGGCAAAGGTTCACTTTTCAACAGGACAATGACCCTAACCACACAACCAAGACAACGCAGGAGTAGCCCAACCAGAGCCCAGACTTGAACCCGATCGAACATCTCGGGAGAAAACTAAAAATAGCTGTGCAGCGACACTCCACATCCAACCTGACAGAGCTTGAGAGGATCTGCAGAGAAGAATGGGAGAAACTCCCCAAAGACGTGTGCCAAGCTTGTAGTGCCATACCCAAGAAGACTCAAGGCTGTAATGGCTGCCAAAGGTGCTTCAACAATTTAAAGGGTCGGAATACTTACACTACCGTTCAAAAGTTTGGGATCACTTAGAAATGTCCTTGTTTTTGAAAGAAAAGCAAATTTTTGTCCATTAAGATAACATCAAATTGATCAGTGTAGACTTTAATGTTGTAAATGACTATTGTAGCTGATGGAATATAATGGAATATCTACATACACGTACAGAGGCCCATTATCAACAACCATCACTCCTGTGTTCCAATGGCACGTTGTGTTAGCTAATCCAAGTTCATCATTTTAAAAGGCTAATTGATCATTAGACAAGCCTTTTGAAATTATGTTAGCACTGCTATTGTTCTGATTAACCTCGGTGTTAGGGGGCAGTATTTTCATTTTTGGAAAAAAAACTTTCCCGTTTTAAACGGGATATTTTGTCAGGAAAATATGCTAGAATATGCATATAATTGACAGCTTTGGATAGAAAACACTAACGTTTCCAAAACTGTAAAGATAGTCTGAGTATAACAGAACTGATGTTGCAGGCGAAAGCCTGAGAAAAATCCAATCTGGAAGTGCCCCAGGTTTTGAAAGCGCTGCGTTCCAATGACTCCCTATTCAGCTGTGAATGTACCATCAACGAGCTTACGCTTTCTACGTATTCCCCAAGGTGTCTACAGCATTGTGACGTAGTTTTACGCATTTCTGTTGAAGAATAGCCATAGGCGGCCACATTGCGTAAGTGGTCACATGGTGGCTGCGAGAGAGATTCTTGCGTAAAATACAGAGGTAGCCATTACTCCAATCGGTCAGAGTGAAAAACGAATTGTCCAGACTGATATATTATCAAATAGATATTAGAAAAACACCTTGAGGATGGATTCTAAACAACGTTTGCCATGTTTCTGTCGATATTATGGAGCTAATTTGGAATATTTTTCGGCGTTGTGGTGACCGCAATTTCCAGGCGATTTCTCAGCCAAACGTGAAGAACAAACGGAGCTATTTAGCCTACAAAAACAATCTTTTGGGAAAAAAATGAACTTTGGCTATCTACCTGGGAGTCTCGTGAGTGAAATCATCCAAAGTTCATCAAAGGTAAACGATTTCATTTGATTGCTTTTCTGATTTCCGTGACAAGTTTGCCTGCTGCTAGCAAGGCATAATGCTATGCTAGGCTATGATAAACTTACACAAATGCTTGTCTAGCGTTGGCTGTAAAGCATATTTTAAAAAATTGAGATGACAGGGTGATTAACAAAAGGCTAAGCTGTGTTCCAATATATTTCACTTGTGATTTTCATGAATAGGAATATTTTCTAGGAAGATTTATGTCCGTTGCGTTATGCTAATTAGTGTCAGATGATAACCGTTCACGGGATGGGGTGTCACTAGAGGTTAAAGAAGCAATAAAACTGGCCTATTTTAGACTGGTTGAGTATCTGGAGCATCAGCATTTGTGGGTTTGATTACAGGCTCAAAATGGCCAGAAACAAAGAACTTTCTTCTGAAACTCGTCAGTCTATTCTTGTTCTGAGAAATGATGGCTATTCCACGCGAGAAATTGCCAAGAAACTGAAGATCTTGTACAACACTGTACTACTCCCTTCACAGAACAGCGCAAACAGGCTCTAACCAGAATTGAAAGAGTGGGAGGCCCCGGTGCACAACTGAGCAAGAGGACAAGTACTTTAGTGTCTAGTTTGAGAAACAGACACTCACAAGTCCTCAACTTCATTAATTAGTACCCACAAAACACCAGTCTCAACGTCAACAGTGAAGAGTCGACTCTGGGATGCTGGCCTTCTAGGCAGAGTTTCAAAGAAAAAGCCATCTCAGACTGGCTAATAAAAATAAAAGATTAAGATGGGTAAAATAACAGACACTGGACAGAGGAACTCTGCCTAGAAGGCCAGAATCCCGGAGTCGGCCTCTTCAGACTTAAATAGCCATCACTAGCACCTTAGGGGCTGCTGCCCTATATACATAGACTTGAAATCACTGGCCACTTTAATAATGGAACACATTTTTCATCTCATATGTATATACTGTATTCTATTCGAATCTATGCCGCTCCAACATCATCCAAATATTTATATATTCTTAATTCCCTTCCTTTAGAAGTGTGTATTGTTGTGAAATTGTTAGATACTACTGCACTGTTGGAGCTAAAAACACAAGCATTTCACTACATCCGCAATAACATCTGCTACACATGTGTATGTAACCAATCAAATTTGATCACAAGGCCTACTTTGCAGTCAACATTTAATTGGAAAGGTTTTTTGCGAAAGCCTTTACAAAATGTTCAAGCAGCGCATGACAATTGTACTTCGCATAGATTAAACCAAGACTAGACCAAACTTTTTTTGAATACTTGGTCTGCATACCCATTGTTGATTGAATAAATCTTGAGATATATATATATATATATATATATATATATATATATATAAAGCTATATATATATATATAACTGAACAAAAACTAATGTGATCAGATACATTCTTCCCCGGGCACCCTAGCGACCAATTCAAAATTGATTTGTCGCACTGCCAAGTCAAAGTGTCGCAAATGCCAGTGTTCTGGTCGCAGTTGAGTCCTGCACACATGTAGTACAATTACATGCCACACTGCATCACCTGAGACCAGTGTCATTAGTGCCTGTGGTGTATTCACTAGAGCACACAGTAGCAAAAGGACCAAAAACAGGGTTATCTTAATGGACAAATACTGCCAGGTCCCTCCTCGTTTCAGCAAATATGCTTCACAATAAATACACAGTCATAAGTACTGAACTCAATTATGCCACTGAATTCAGAACAGACAAGGTGGCTGATTCAAATGCATAAATGAAATGAAGGAAACAACGGGGACCTACCTGGGCACTTAACATCCATGAAGTAGGAGTTCGGGCTCTGGACAAGACGCTTCTTCTTGTGGCTCCTCTTCTCCTCCTCAGGGGATGGGTGCAACAAGTCTTTTGCGAGCTGCAGGATAGAGTGGACAAGCAAGACTGCTTAGAAAATTACATTTAGTTTGAGTAGATAAGCAATTGTCACTTGTCAGCAGTTGTCCTACAAGTGACAATAAGGCAGTGCATTTAACATTTGTCAATTAATTGACAACCTAATCCAGAGCAAACTATGAATGATATCGACATGCAGTCAGATAGGTACACAACACATGCGATAGTTTCGCTCACAGCCAGATGAGTTGCACACGAAAGAGAAAATGTCATTAGAACAGGGACCTTCCTGCGAGTGATACTTCCCAGGAATTGCAATGAATTTGCAATCTAAAACCTCTCATACTGCCTAGATGTCTTTGACCAACGGTCTTCCCTTTCCTTATGCGAGGAAATAAAATACATGTCACCTGTTATTTGTGCTATACCTGCACTACACTTTCTACGAGATCATTCAATATAGTGGATGCAATTGCACGTATATTCAGCCATATGGTAGCTAGTGTTACATTCTCAGGTTACTCATCTCCATGTTTGCGATATGTACGCCGCCATCTTGTAATCACACTGCGCTACTAATCAGAGCGTATATGGAATATTATGATAATACCTCGACACTGACTGGAACGACAGAGCTCAAACACACAACAGTCAAAACACGAATTAATTATGCATTGACTGACTCCAAGATTGTCACCCAAAGCCCCATGTTAACGATAAAAGTGTGATTATGTCAGGCTCGGGTACTCACTGGCATGTTTGCGAAGAAATAGCCGTTGCCTGAAAGAAGGCATGATCGGAAACAAGGGGTTTCTATTGACGCTACTTTGGTGCACGGGCAGGAAGTGAGTGAATTGAATGAGGTTGGTGGACATATTTGTAAGGTCAAAACTAATTTATTGACAGATTTAACAAGTTTTCAATTAAGGTAGATATTAAGCCACCAGGTGTATTTTATTGATCAGACCTCTCTTGAAATGTCATATCCCCATCCCCATGGATGACAGAATACGTCACAGTCCATAGGCCTAACCTACATAACATTCAAAATAATGATTGTGAGGGATTACACTCATCACAATGAGTGATTGTGACACTGACTGTTCACATACCTAAATATGAACATAGATTTGCTATTTTACTACTAAATCAATGTTCCTTACTGTAAAACATATTACAGCATCCCTGCTGTAAATGTACAGGGATGCTGTAATGTTTTACAGTAAGGAAAATAGTACTGTAAATTATATTACAGCATCTCAGGTGTAAAGAAAAATATCACTATTAAGCTGGCAGCTCTGGTGCCAGTAGAATGCTGTACATTTACAGGGGAAAGTTCTACAGTGTTGGATTGAAGTCTGCGTCTACGAAAGCTAGACAGGCTAGGGAGAGCATCCAGAAGAGAAAAGTCAGCGCAGCATAGGGTGTTCCTAGTGGGGGTCCGTAACAATCCTCAGTTCTGATTCGTCATCTCTTCTCACCCCTAGGATAAGCATACAAAAATACAAAATAGAATGAGAGAGAGAGAGAGAGCACCAGGACTGTTACTCTGTAGGTAAAAAGACAGGTGACTAGGGGACCTTATTAGCTAACTAATAAAACATTGCTATAGCCTAATACCACAGATTATTTTACAAGACTCAACTTTTTCCTTTCTTTCTGTGGCGCCAAATGTTTGCATACTACTGGTAAAGTGAATAGGTTTAGCTAATACATTATGGGACAATGTTGTTTAAATTAAACAAATGGTTAGCGGGGAGAGGCTATAAGGACACTCCTGGCCTGCAAAACACTGACTTATGTCGCAGCTGAGGGCAGAATGAACTCGAATCACACAGGGTTGTGTGACAGCTGGGAGGACACTCACTGTGTCCCAGTGTTGTTGCCGTTCATGCTCTCCCCGTTGAGTAGTAGACTATATCACCGTGACATCTAGATCGCTACCACTATTAGCTATTTCTTATGTAGGCTGCTAAATATAATCCTTGTGAGGGAAAAAAATGACCATGTTACTATACCGCTGGCAACACTAAGTGTCATAGGCTACAGCTGCCTAGTGCCCACTGCACTTTAGGTCAGCATAAATACTTTTTCAAAAAAAAAATCTTAATGGAAATCCCCCCCCCCCCCCCCCCCCCCCCCCCTCCCTCAGGTCTTCAGGGCTGAGCCCCGGATATTAGGAATGTCTAGTGACGTCCCTGCTTCCAACTCTAACCAAAGCTGCTTGGGGGTAAGGAGGAAGAGGCTAATCCCCAGCATGGGCTCCTGTCAGAGCGGAGACTTCAGCTGGCCCTTCGCTATTTATGGTGCTTTCAAGACCGCTGGGAACTTGGAAAAAGCCATGTCAAAACATAACTTCATTGATCTTCAGGTCAGGAAGTCGGAGCTCTAGAAAGATGCCATTTTGACAAAGCAAATTTGAGGAAAAGGCTCCCGAAATTCTATCAACATGTTGATTGTTGTACTCGCGCTGCTAAAACTCTCAACCATTGTTATACTACCTTCCAGAATGCATATAAGGCCCTCCCCCGCCCTCCATTCGACACATTGGACCACAATTCCATCTTTCTCCTCCCCTCCTATAGGCAGATGCTCAAACAGGAAGCACCCGTGGTGAGGACTATTCAACACTGGTCTTACCAATCGGAATCCACGCTTCTAGATTGTTTTGATCACGCGGACTGGGATATGTTCAGAGAAGCTTGAGAAAATAATATCGACACATATACCGATATGGTGAATGACTTTATCAGGAAGTGCATAGGATATGTTGTACCCACTGTGACTATTACAAGCCATCAAATAAAGCTGAGCTGCTTGAATTTTTACCCCAGGAGTGGCATAAAGTCACCCAACATCAATGTGAAAGACTGGTGGAGAGCATGCCAAAACGCATGAAAGCTGTGATTGAAGATCTGGGTTATTCCTCCAAATATTGATTTCGGAACTCTTCATGAGTGTCACAATCGTCGTAATAACATTCAGACCAAAGCGCAGCGTGATATGGGTTCCACATGTTTAATGAATCAAACACACAAAAACAATAACGCGCAACCGACACGTGCCACTATGGTGTGCTTACAGGCAACTACACATAAACAAGATCCCTCAAAACTCAGTGGGGAAATGGCTGCCTAAATATGATCCCCAATCAGAGACAACGATAAACAGCTGCCTCTGATTGGGAACCATACCAGGCCAACATAGAAGTAAACAACCTAGATTACCCACCCTAGACACACCCCGACCTAACCAAAATAGAGAATAAAAAGGCTCTCTATGGTCAGGGTGTGACAATAAGTTAAAACATTAGTATTGCGTTGTTTAAAAATGAATATTAACTTATTTTCTTTGCATTATTTGAGGTCTGACAACACTGCATCTTTGTTTGTTATTTTGACCAGTTGTAATTTTCTGCAAATAAATGCTCTAAATGACAATATTTTTATTTCGAATTTGGGAGAAATGTTGTCAGTAGTTTATAGAATAAAACAAAACATTTAATTTTACCCAAACACATACCTATAAATAGTAAAACCAGAGAAACTGATCATTTTGCAGTGGTCTCGTAATTTTTTCCAGAGCTGTATATACTGTATTGTATTCTATACTACACCACTGACTGTTAAATAGCCATCTCCAGCACATCAGAGGCTGCTGCCTACAGACATAGATTAGGAATCACTGGCCACTTTAAGGAAATGAAACACTAGCCACTTTAATAATGTCTCCGTATCTTGCATTTACTCATCTCATATGTATAAACTGTACTCTATACTATTCTACGGTATCTTAGTCACTTTAATTGTGTGTAATCACCCATCTCATATGTATATACTGTAGTCTATACTATGCCACTGTATCTTATCTTAGTCCAATGCGGAATTGAAGATGCAGCTCAGCTAACACAGAGACGGTTGTTAAATGTGCAGGAATAAATTAGTAGATTGTGTGTGTATGTGTGTGTTTACAATATACAATTATTTAGTATCTAGGTGCATAGAGATGGGTTGGCTGACAACGTCACATAAACGATGTGCGCGCTTCCATGGGTCATAAGTCAGCCTGTTGTGATTCTGGATGGTCAGATTGCTAGCAAGAATGACACTGCATGTGTGGGAATCATAAGTGGCTTATTTCAGCATGTTTCATCATGTTATTGATACCATGTCTTGTTTTGAGGTGTTTTGACTGATTTCATGTCAATGCAAAATGGCTAAAATTCACTAGCTAGCTAACCAACAACTGTAACAATGTATTTGAAATCACAAGTGGTCATTGTGCAAATGTATTTGTTTTCAATAAACATTGGAGACGAAATATAGCTTTCATGTCAACAATCTAAGTGTGTGTGCGTGCATATATTGCATTTGTGTGTGTTTGTCTGTTCAGAATACTCCATACTGCTACGGCACTGATACTTTGTCGTCTCTGTAATAATATAGGAAATCCAGGAAAGCAGAACATCAGACAGCAAGGAAGAGAGGGGAGCAGACAGGACAAAGCGTGAACACAGGAGAAGATCTAGGGGAGGCCCACACAAGACAAACATGGCATATTCCTCTCAAGCCAGAAGTAGTCCTTGCTAAACATTACCTCTCAAAGAAAGTAAATATGCCACTTCTGACATGTGCTGTGTATATAAATTGTTAAGCCCTGATATGTTCCTATCACTGAAAGCAATCATACAAGCCGCGCTGACCATTCCAGTTAGCAGCTGTGAGAGGTCTTTCAGTGTATTAAGACGCCTACAAACCTGGTTTAGGAGCCCAATGACTCAAGATAGAATGCATCATGACAATTCATACTAACACGCTGGGGAAAGAGTGAAGTCATAGACAGGTTTGCACCTACAGTTTCATTTTGTTTCATTTCTAATCTTGATGGATAGACTAACATCCTGGTACTGTGTTATATAACTCACAAACGTTGTGAATATTTAGTCGGAGAAAGGGTTGCATGCTCGTATGTACATGTGTGTAAAATTGTGAAGTGTTGTTCCTACAGGGGTGTTGGAGGGTGTGTATTTGTTTTTGTATAATTAATTAGGTAGAAATATTGTCCTGTAGCTAATTGACCTTGGAATATGTGATTTATTACCACAAATGCTATAAAATCATTATTTTCAAGCGTGTTTGGTGCCTGCGTTTGTAAATATTATCTGCAAAAGTTGTCCCCTCTGCCCCCACTCTAAATTATAGTACAAGCCTATTGCTAATGTGACTTCATGCAGTTTGTGCCCAAAAAATTACATATTTACCTGATTTGCTTGATATTAATAGTTAACAATTATATACATAACAAATAGTAAGACATTTCTGTTCTATTAAATGCTGTGTTTCTGTAAAGGGATGGTTTTCACTCTAGCTTCATGCAGCTAATCTGGGTGTATGGTCACTAGAGATGGCTTGAGTTGACAAATGAGTTAAAGACTGCATTCCATAGACAAGATGTGGTGAGTGTAACCGGGATAGGGATAGCCTGGAGGAGTAGAACACAATCCTTACTCTCAAAATCATCCTTGCATCTGGGAGACTAAGCTTAGTGGGGTTTAAAACAACACCCCCCTGTGTAGATAACGACAGGATGAACCCAGGGTGGCTTATTATGCCCCAATCTGCATGGGATGGGTGGAACCAGCCAAGACTAAGCATTTTTAGATCTACTATATAAAGAACTGCAATTCTGTAAAGGTTAAGATATTGTGGCTCTAGGAAAAATGGAAATCTCCTCTAACCCAAAGGCAACCCCGAGGTTAAAAACAAACAAAACATTTCCAGGCCTTTTCAATTTGGTAGAAATATGCCTCTCACTCGCTTCCTCCAAGATTACAGCCCCAGAAAACATTCCAAAGAGAGACAATGAAACACTACTTTTCCCAGAAAAAACACAACCACTTGCTCAGCATTCATTATACTACACCGATTCAGAAACCCAAACGTTGACTACAAACAAAACCTAATAATAATGATAATTCCATTTTACTCCCTCCAATCATTAGTTTTAAACTTCCCCAATGGTTATATGTACTTAATTGAACATGCGCTACCCTTGGATACAATACTGTACCTCAAATCTATGAAATTCCCCTAATTAACATATTACTTGACTAATTTGGCCCAAGCTTGCTTTACAATTATTAAAACCCAAAACAATAATTCCTTACAGCCAAATATAGCCCAGCGAGCACAACTAACTCACCTATTCTTCTCATTAGGCAAAAATATAACCCCTGCTCAGACAACGTTCTGCCTTACCTCTATCGTAAAGTTAAAAGCACATTTTTCAACTTTCTCTTCTCTTTCAGCTTCACACTTATGAAATGTCCCAGACTTAAAAGTAACATGTAAATCGCCAAATTTATAACATGCATCAGTCATTTGTATAAAAACATTTCGGTGGGCAGAACTCTATTGCCATTACCTATCTGCATTAGATTTAGGTAACTGTCTCTTCTGTGATTCAGTTATTTAAATACGACTACTATTCTCAATACGTTATTCCAGCAGACCATTTAGGCAACAGACAACGTATTACATCGAAATCGCCTCGCTATTATTTTGAATGAATTAGTCTTTTAATTTCACCTATAAACAAGTTATTAAAACGTTCAGTTTATATCTTAAACACTAACGACCATATCTTTCCAGGCAAAAAAAAACAATAGTTGAATTACAATCAGAAACCCAGATTTTAGTCAATTGGTGCATAGGCTGGGAAATGAAACCGAGTCTCCCGTGTGGTAGGCAGGAATTATATCACTGGACCACCAACATTATTAAAATGATGGAGACTCCTCTCAAATAAAATCAGGCACATATTACCGAGACAATTCCCAGAAAATAGCCCTAATTTAAAGGTTCTGTCACGGTCGTCCTCCTCTTCATCTGAAGAGGAGAGGCGAGATGGATCGGAGGACCAAAATGCGGCGTGGTATGTGTTCATCATTAATTTTAATACAGAAAACACTGAACACTGAAACCCTATGCAAAAACAATAAACGAAATAACAACCGCGAAGCTAAATGCAAACTGCGCTGAAACAAGCAATCAACATAGACAATCACCCACAAACAAACAGTGCAACCCAGGCTACCTAAGTATGATTCTCAATCAGAGACAACTAATGACACCTGCCTCTGATTGAGAACCATACTAGGCCGAAACATAGAAATCCCAAATCATAGAAAATCAAACATAGACTGCCCACCCAACTCACGCCCTGACCATACTAAATAAATACAAAACCAAGGAAATAAAAGGTCAGAATGTAACAGGTCCAAGCATTTCTCTGGCGATAATCCTCATTACTCTCTCTCTTTCTCTCTCTATCTTTCTGTATGTCCCCTTATCTTCTCTTTTCCTTTCCTCTCTTGACTTTTGTCACTCTCTCAATCTCCTACTCAGAATTTAGGAATAATTACTATTGTGACTTTTGATAAGTTATTAGGTCTCACAAGCACATAATTTTCCCCCTGCTTGATATCCTTCTTGAAACTTTCTCTCACCCTTTCTCTACACTTGCCTTCTTACCTTTTTTTCCGGGCTTCAGACAGCCAGGTATCTAACCCTCGACCTGCTGTTTCCCTTGAAAGCCTTTTTATTTCTCTATTTAGTTCGGTCGGGGTGTGATTTGGGTGGGCATTCTAGTTTTTCTATTTCTTTGTTGGCCGGGTATGGTTCCCAATCAGAGGCAGCTGTCTATCTTTGTCTCTGATTGGGGATCATACTTAGGCAGTCTTTTTTCCCACCTTAGTTTGTGGGATCTTGTTTTTGTGTAGTGCCTGTGAGCACTCCAGTCGTTGCGGCTCGTTTATTGTTTTTGTTGGTGAGTTTCATTTTAATAAACATGTGGAACTCTATGCACACTGCGCCTTGGTCCGCTCATTTCAACGAACGTGACAGCTTCTTCTCACGATCTATAAGTAAGTACTTTTATTCACTATGTGTGCTTTCTACCGTTATTATCCTTAACCTATGTTGATAAATACCTCCCATTAATCTCCCCTATAATTTGAATAATTATTTGTATGAATCCTGATATTATTTAGATCTCACACGTATACATCCACAAGTTCTACATATTTTTTGTTGTTCCTTGTGACTTTAGACTGATCAATATATCTATCTCACATGCAAATCATTATTTTATTCTGTGTGTGCTTTTAAAACTCTTCTCACAATCTGTCTCACAATTGATGTGTATGTCTCTCCTATGTATGTGCGTTTTCCTTTCTTGAAACTTAATCTATAGAGGTGTCTTTCGATCGGACATTAGGTCTCACACGTATACAACTATAAGCTATATCCCAGGGTTTGTAAAGTCTTAGTTAACAGCCTATTTTTCTGTTCCTTGTGCTTTTTGACTCGTTAATACCTCGTATCTCACTCCGCTATATTAGGCTTCCCTCCAATGGATAATCATACCTATATGTGCGCCTCCTAAAGATCTGACCATCCCCTCCTACGCCTTACTCAGACAGTCTGTGTTTTTCCACTACATAGATACATTGTTTCTTTAATCTGCAACATGTTTCATAATCTTCTGCAAGCCTAACAGTTTCTCCCCTCCACTGGTGGAGACAGAATGTCCTGTAAGGAACACAGTAGTACAACTTGTATGTCAATAGCTCCTCTTATCATTTGTTTCCCACTTGCACCCTGCTTACATTCTAAAAAGGAGAAAAAGGTCCTTGTTCTGACTAAAACTACACACACCATCAGATTATAGATTTATGATTCTTATAAATTTCATACAGTTATATGGTTTCAGGGTGGAATATTTTAATCATTACCTTTAAGCATATAATTCCCTTATCAATAGTTGAATATTTTAGAGAGAGAGTTGTCTCAGTTTGCATGCTGCTTGGCTGGCTAAACAAAGGTTCCAGACACTTTGGGAGCTAGTTTGGGTTTGTTGGATCGAGAGCTGAACAGGGTGGCTTGGTCTGAGGAAATTTGATGGCTTTGTTGACGCTGGACATTGTTTTTTGGATGCATGCAGGGCACTTTCTGCCAATTAGATTATAAAAAGGTAACGGCCTTGGAACTGTTGCTTTCAAGGGATTTTCTACGAAACCGTGAGTATCTGTGGGGTTTTGAGCTCCAACAATGAACATTTTCATTTTAGCACCCGGGTTTTGGTTTAGGCTGTCTTAAAATTATATTGTGTCATGCATACAATCTGCATCATTTTTTTATTTTACCTTTTTTTACCCCGTTTTCTCCCCAATTTCATGGTATCCAATTGTTTAGTAGCTACTATCTTGTCTCATCACTACAACTCCCGTACGGTCTCGGGAGAGACGAAGGTTGAAAGTCATGTGTCCTCAACCCAACCAAGCCGCACTGATTCTTAACACAGCACGCATCCAACCCGGAAGCCAGTGTGTCTGCACCAATGTGTCGGAGGAAACACCGTGCACCTGGCAACCTTGGTTAGCGCGCGCTGCGCCTGGCCCGCCACAGGAGCCGCTGGTGCGCGATGAGACAAGGATATCCCTACCGGCCAACCCCTCCCTAACCCTGACGACGCCCACCATGGTCCCTGACGTCTCCGCATTCATCGCCGCTTGCAAAGTGTGTGCTCAGAACAAGGCTCCTCTGCAAGCTCCGGCTGGCCTTCTGCAACCTCTGCCTGTCCCTCACCGTCCCTGGTCCCAATGGATTTCATCACGGGTCTCCCCCTGTCTGAAGGCAACACTGCCATCCTAACTGTGGTCGACCGGTTTTCCAAGGCCGCCCACTTCATTCCTCTCCCCAAACTACCCTCGGCCAAGGAGACGGCCCAGCTCATGGTGCAGCCCATGGACATGGTACCTGACCGGGGTCCTCACTTCTCATCCCAGTTCTGGAAGGCGTTCTGCACCCTCATTGAGTCATCGGCCAGCCTGTCCTCTGGGTTCCACCCCCAGTCCAATGGCCAGTCAGAGCGAGCCAACCAGGACCTTGAGACAACTCTGCGCTGCCTGGTCTCCGCCAACCCTACCACCTGGAGCCAGCATCTTGTGGGTGGAATTCACACGCAAACCCTTCCCTGCTCTGTCATGGGCCTATCGGCCTTTGAATGTTCCCTGGGGTATCAGCCCCCGCTCTTCCCTGAGCAGGAGGAAGAGGTCGGCGTACCTTCTGCCCAGATGTTTGTCTGCCGCTGTCCTTGTACCTGGAGGAGAGCCCGATTGGCCTTCCTCAAAACCTCCAGGTATCAACGTCAAGCAGATCGCTCCCCGGTATCGTCTCGGTCAGAAGGTATGGCTATCCACCTGGAATCACGCAAACCCCCCACATCCCACCGGTTCATTGGCCCGTTTCCCATCTCTAAAATGATTAGCCCCTCTGCTGTTCCTCTTCTGTTGCCCCGTACCCTTCGTGTACACCCCACCTTCCATGTGTCCCCAGTTAAACCCATGTCTCACAGCCCTTTGTCTCCTGTTTCCAGGCCCACCTCTCTCCCTTGTCTCATTGACAGCCAACCGTAGATAGAACCCAGATTGTTCTGTACTGGAACTAGTCACTCCTCAAAAGTCTGTTTTCGTGTACAATAAACATCACAGAAACAAGAATCTCATCACGGACAACTTTAGAATTTAGAAACAACTTACTTACTTAGCTACTTTGCAACTACTCAGCATGTTAGCTATTCCCCTAATCCTATCACTTTAACCTTACTCCTAAACTTAACCCTAACCCAACTAACGTTAGTGAGCTAGCTAACGTTAGCCACCTAACTAGAATTCCTAACATATTGTACATTTTGCAAATGTAGTAATATATTGTACATTTGGCTAATTCGTAACATATAATATATAACATATAACATACAATATCACTGACTTCTGACCAATCCCTCATTTTCTCTACCAAGGTTAGATCAACAACAGGATCTGGGTAACCCAGTAACCATCCTATATCACCACAGAAGGGCCAACCTCTAACTCCCTCAAACCACCCTCATCAGCAAGCTTTTGCAACTGTCCAACCAAAACCACTCCCTTATCTACCTTTTTTTTTTCTTCCAACGGTCATCTTGAACAGTAGCAGTGGGATCTTCAACCTTAAAGCTTTTCAACCTAACCCAATAGCTAATGACAATTTTTTTTACGCCATTATATCCAAAAGCATCTCACCTGCCTCCACTAGTAAGGCACATACAGATGTTCATTTAAATGCACCAATACACATCCATAAAGCTATATAATGGTTTCTGTCCAGATTCTGAAGCCAAGTCTTTGCCGCTGTTCCATAACCTATACAGGCGAAATTAACTGTTGTCCTGATCAGAGCTCTATATAAGTATACACCGTATACCTTGTTTCAACATTTATGACATGACCTTCCATTTCTATCGCTCATTGAACCATAGGCTGTCCATACAGAAACAACTGTTTATTATCAGCAACTTTCTTCTTCGAGAAGAACATACAACAAGACTTGCCACTGACAATTTTAAAACCCTATTGACTCATCGTTTCCATCAGTTTAGAGATCAGTGCTATTGGTCTATCAGCACATGAAGGTTCCTTACCAGGCTTTACAAAAGGTAATATTACTGCACATTTTCAACCAGAAGATATAACCCCCCTCACTCCAAATCTTATTAAATTATCCCAGGAGAACATGTATGACCTCATCAGGTAGATGCTTAAACATTACGTAGCACGACAGATCATGCATGACCTGGGGCTGTATGTCCACAGCCTATTTAAGGCTGAATGCTGAATCTCATGTATATTAAAATCAACATGAGTCAGCAGTATCCCTTTTCTTATATACATTAACATGAGCATTTAAATCTCACACCTGCGTTGCTTATATACTTCATCCAAAGTAACCCCACTATGTACCCCAGAAAATGTATTCCCCAACAAGTCAGCTTTTTCTTTATCAGTTACAGCACATACATCAACCAGCCTCTCTAAAGACAACTGTCCAACAGCCTTAGCAATGATCACAAATCTTTTCCCAGTCTGCTTCATGAAAGCACCATCTGAATGGTACCCTATCTAGAATAGTAACACCCAAAGATCATGATACACAAAATCGGGAAATGATCACTTCCAACAGTAGAATCATTCATTACATTACATTCACACATAGATGCAATATAGTTAGAAGCCATTGAGGTCCAGGCAGGATGTAACCCATCTAACAACTCTTGTACCACATCCAACATTAAGACATACTAATGCTCGTTTCCATCATATCTTCCACAATAGTACCATTAGCATCTGTATGTGTGCTTCCCCATGAACTATTACATGCATTAAAGTTGCCCTACCATATCTCTCTAGAGCCCAATTCTCTAGAGCCCATACCATATCTCTCTAGAGCCCAATTCTCTAGAGCCCATACCATATCTCTCTAAAGCCCAATATGGTTCCCAATCAGAGACAGCGATAAACAGCTGCCTCTAATTGAGAACCAATCTAGGCAACCATAGACATACATAACACCTAGACTAGTAAACACCCATAGACATACAAAACCCCTAGACAGGACCAAAAACATATACATCACCCAGGGCGTGACAAACAGAGAGTAGCAGCATAGTAGAGGGGGGCGGGTGGGGCAATGCAAATAGTCTGGGTAGCCATTTGATTAGCTGTTCAGGAGTCTTATGGCTTGGGGGTAGAAGCTCTTTAGAAGCCTCTTGGACCTAGACTTGGGACTCCGGTACCGCTTGTCGTGCAGTAGCAGAGAGAACAGTCTATGACTAGGGTGGATGGAGACTGACAATTTTTAGAGCCTTCCTCTGACACCGCCTGTTATAGAGGTCCTGGATGGCAGGAAGCTTGTCCCCAGTGATGTACTGGGCCATACGCATTACCCTCTGTCGTCAGAGGCCGAGCAGTTGCCATACCAGGCAGTGATGCAACTCGTCAGGATATTCTCGATGGTGCAACTGTAAAACCTTTTGAGGATCTGAAGAATCATGCCAACTCTTTTCAGTCTCCTGAGGGGGAATAGGTTTTGTCGTAACCTCTTCACAACTCTCTTGATGCGCTTGGACCATGTTAGTTTGTTGGTGATGTGGACACCAAGGAACTTGAAGCTCTCAACCTGCCCCACTACAGCCCCGTTGACGAGAATGAATGCTCAGTCCTCCTTTTCCTGTAGTCCACGATCATCTCCTTTGTCTTGATCACGTTGAGTGAGAGGTTATTGTCCATGCACCACACTGTCAGGTCTCTGACCTCTCTATAGGCTGTCTCATCGTTGTCGGTAATCAGGCCTACCACTGATGTGCCATCAGCAAACTTAATGATGGTGTTGGAGTCGTGCCTGACCGTGCAGTCATGAGTGAACAGGGAGTACAGGAGGGGACTGAGCACGCACCCCTGAGGGGCCCCCGTGTTGATGATTAGCGTGGCAGATGTGTTGTTACCTACCCTTACCACCTGCGGGCGGCCCGTCAGGAAGTCCAGGGTCCAGTTGCAGAGGGAGGTGTTTAGTCCCAGGGTCCTTAAGCTTAGTGATGAGCTTTGAGGGCACAATGGTGTTGAATGCTGAGCTGTAGTCAATGAATAGCAATCTCACATAGGTGTTCCTTTTGTCCAGGTGGGAAAGGGCAGTGTGGAGTGCAATAGAGATTGCATCATCTGTGGATCTGTTGGGGTGTTATGCAAATTGGAGTGGGTGTGCCATGACCAGCATTTCAAATTATTTCATGGCTACAGACATGAGTGCTACGGGTCGGTAGTCATTTAGGCAGGTTACCTTTGTGTTCTTGGGCACAGGGACTATGGTGATCTGCTTGAAACGTGTTGGTATTACAGACTCAGACAGAGGTTGAAAATGTCAGTGAAGACACTTGCCAGTTGGTCAGCGCATGCTTGGAGTACACATCCTGGTAATCCGTCTGGCCCTGTGGCCTTGTGAATGTTGACCTGTTTAAAGGTCTTACTCACATCGGCTGCGGAGAGCGTGATCACATAATCGTCTGGAACAGCTGATGCGCTCATGCATGTTTCAGTGTTACTTGCCTCGAAGCGAGCATAGAAGTTATTTAGCTCGTCTGGTAGGCAGCTCTCGGCTGTGCTTCCCTTTGTAGTTTGTAATAGTTTGCAAGCCCTGCCAAATACGATGAGCGTCGGAGCCGGTGTAGTACGATTCGATCTTAGTCCTGTATTGATGCTTTGCCTGCTTGATGGATCGTCGGAGGGCATAGCTTCAGGCTGTTCTGCATGGGAGAGTATTCTTCTCCTTCTTTGGGGTTTATCGGCGATTGGCATTCAATATGTTGCATTACCGCCCCCAAGTGGACTATAATATAAACTCAGCAAAAAAAGAAATGTCCTCTCACTGTCAACTATGTTTATTTTCAGCAAACTTAACATGTGTAAATATTTGTATGAACATAACAAGATTCAACAACAGACATAAACTGAACAAGTTCCACAGACATGTGACTAACAGAAATTAAATAATGTGTCCCTGAACAGATTAGCCATTTCTTGCTGTGAGATGTTACCCCACTCTTCCACCAAGGCACCTGCAAGTTCCTGGACATTTCTGGGGGGAATGGCCCTAGCCCTCACATTCCGATCCAACAGTTCCCAGACGTGCTCAATGGAATTGAGATCCGGGCTCTTCGCTGGCCATGGCAGAACACTGACATTCCTGTCTTGCAGGAAATCACGCACAGAACAAGCAGTATGGCTGATGGCATTGTTATGCTGGAGGGTCATGTCAGGATGAGCCTGCAGGAAGGGTACCACCTGAGGGAGGAGGAAAGGTACGTTTCTTTTTTTTTGTTGAGAATATACTTTGTGATGCAAAATGGGAAAATAGTAAAATAGTCAAATAAATAATAATAATAACTTCCAACTCATGAAAAACCCACTTCCCAATTACACTACTTTGTCCCTATCTGCTCCTGCACCATGCCTACTGCCTGGGAGGACAGGACACCACCACTCAATACACCCTGCAACTCTTCTGAAGTCAAATCTTGTATACCCAAATACTTTTCTGCTGCTGCCACCACAACATCTATTTTCTGTGATTTCAGTTCCATTTCTGTGGTACAGTTGATGACCATTGATTGCTATGATTGCTAAGAAGCAAACCTTACTGAAGCAGATATATCACTTCTTGGTCAATCCCTCTGTGCTGGCACAGATCTACTACTCACAGGGATCCCTCACCCTCACCCTTAGGATCCCTCACCCTTGACCCATCCTCCTCTACTTTCTTCACTGCTTCAGCATACGACACCTTCTACACTACTCTGACAGCAACATGGTTATCCCTTTAGTTGACACACACAACTTTATCCACCGAAACTACACAATCCTCTGTCCCATGCCCTCCTGCATACTTCCCACATCTTGAAATCTCCCTCCTGCACACTGCTGCAACATGACCATTAATGATGCACCTGAAACAGCACAGTGGATTCGGTATAAAAGCTCTAACAGGATAACTGATATACCCTAACATGACTTTGTCTGGTAAAAACTGACTCAAAATTCAAAAGGACTGACTTTTTCCATCATGGTCTGGGGTTTCACCACGCTCACCACTCGGTCTGCATCGCACCAAACAGCGGCGCGTCATAAACGATATGATTCTTCAACTTCAATTGCTCCACCTCCACACTTAACGTTACCCCAGAAATCACTCCTTTCAATGATGCCCTGTTCCAAACAGGGCACCACTACAGGTTACTTTCACTGATTCAACTGCACTCAACTCCTTTCCCACCCACACTGAAACTGTGAACTGCTGTTGCGAAGGGGTCTGAGCAGCATGCGCATCTTGAGTTCACACCCAGTGCCGGGCAATCAATTGGGGCTCCCGAGTGGTGCAGCAGTCTAAGGCACTCCATCT
Organism: Oncorhynchus clarkii lewisi; assembly: GCF_045791955.1. Classification (NCBI taxonomy): domain Eukaryota; kingdom Metazoa; phylum Chordata; class Actinopteri; order Salmoniformes; family Salmonidae; genus Oncorhynchus; species Oncorhynchus clarkii. The sequence continues at coordinate 30,492,741 of NC_092164.1, forward strand.
CAGTGCTAGAGGCGTTACAACCTGGAATCGAACCAGGGTCTGTAGTATCACAACCGGCCGTGATTGGGAGTCCCATAGGGCGGTGCACGATTGGCTCAGTGTCTTCCAGGTTAGGGTTTGGCCGGGGTAGGCCGTCATTGTAAATAAGAATTTGTTCTTAACTGAACTGCCTAGTTAAATAAAAACACAAATGTATCCACCAAAAGGCAATGATCCACTTTCTCCAAAAATGTCACTCCTACTGGACCAGATTCTTCTTAATCATGTCCATCAATGCCAGGCTAGGGCTTCGAGCTCTTCACCTCCACTTCACTTAACTCACCCTCATTCACTTCCATTTTACCTCCAGAACACTATGGTGCACGATTCACTCTGTTTGCACTTGACACCAATCTTCTTCAACACCCCATCTCCATTTCTATTGCCATCTTCCACAAATTAAAATCCAACCTCTGCTTTCCTCATTACATTCAACCTCTTCTTCCTCTTTTTCCCCTCCATTCCTCCTCAGATATACACCTTTCTATGTATTTGTCCCAATATTTTGCTTGTGGCCCGGTGGCCACGTAACTCGTCTTGCTCATCAAGGAATCTTGTCTTCTCTGTGCGCCAACATTTTGATTGCATGAACAGTAGCACAATTGTTCTCCAAAAACCTTCGTCCCCCCATGTGGAAGAGTGGGAAATTGTGGGACGCAGGTGTCCAAGTACAGCCTGGTCTCATAGACTAGATGTAACATAGTAAATGTAAATCCGGGACAGTCAAATTATACTGAAAAAAAAATAAACGCAAAATGTAATGTGTTGGTCCCATGTTTCATGAGAGATCCACAAAAAGCTTATTTCTCAAAAATGTCATAGACAAATTTGTTTACATATCTGTTGGTGAGCATTTCTCCATCCACCTGACAGGTGTGGCATATCAATAAGCTGATTAAACAGCATGACCATTACACAGTTGCACCTGGTGCTGGGGACAATAAAAGGCCACTCTAAAATTTGCAGTTTTTTCACACAACACAATGCCACAGATGTCTTAAGTTTTGAGGGAGCGTTCAATTGGCATGCTGACTGCAGGAATGTCCACCACAGCTGTTGCCAGAGAACTGAATGTCCATCCGGCCTCACAACCATAGACCATGCGTAACCATGCCAGCCTGCTTATTCACCAGCTGATGAAATTGGGTTTGCACAACCGAAGAATTTCTGCACAAACTGTCAAACTGTCTCAGGGAAGCTCATCAGCACTGGCCTGCTGGAGAAGTGTGCTCTTCACAGATTAATCCTGGTTTGAACTCTACTGGGCAGATGGTAGACAGTGTGTATGGCGTTGTGTGGGCAAGCAGTTTACTGATGTAAACTTTGAGAACAGAGTGCCCCATGGTGGTATGGGCAGGCATAAACTACAGACAACAAACACAATTGTATTTTATCGAATGCACAGAGATGCCATGATGAGATTCTGAGGCCCATTGTTGTGCCATTCATCTAACGCCATCACCTCATGTTTCAGCATGATAATGCATTTCAGCATGATAATTCCTGGAAGCTGAAAAGGCAAATGGTCATCACACCAGATTCTTACTGGTTTTCTGAACCACACCCCTACCTTTTTTTTACGGTATCTGTGACCAACAGACTCATATCTGTTCCCACTCATATGAAATCCATAGATTGGGGTCTAATGGATTTATTTCAGTTGACTGATTTCCGTATATGTGACTCGTTTCAGGAAACTAGGCATATGTCGCGGGTCACTGCGTCACAGGATAGCCATTTGAACTTTCTTTTTTTTTAATCAAAATTTGTTTTTTGGGAGAAATGCCTTCTGGAACGTGAAGTTTCATGTGCCTTAATAACAGACCTGTATGCCATCTGTAAATATGAATAACATTCTTAAATTACGAGCCTCGTTAGTTTAGCCACAGAAAAAGAATGCAACCTTCCAGCTAGCCATGATTGGCTGAGATAATGAGTGGGCTGGACATGCCGAGCAATGAGTCAGTGTTTGTATGTAATCCTGTCTAACGCAACTTTTTTTTTAAATGTATCAGGTAGTAGAACTGCATAAGTGTTGCTCTCCACTTTCTGGAGGACCGAGTGGAATAAGAGTATGATAGCTAAGGAGATGGAGAAAACACCTGTCTCCGGATTACATCTTCAAACTAAGGGCAACCAAGGCATCCGTGACAGGGAGAACCATCCATCCATGATGTATGTAAGATAGTCTAGCTAGCTACATTTTCAGATATAACACATTTCTGATTTTGACAAAGTCATTTTCATTTCAAGTTAGTGTACTGTAAGCTAGCTAGTTGACATTAGCTGTCTGGCTCGCTAGCTAACATTACGTGTATGATCTTAATATTCGTATCTCAGAGCCGTTTGCTTTGCTAGTTATAGCCTAATGTTATCTAGCTAACATTGAACCTGGTTGGTTAGCTATCTGCAGATTCATGCAGGGAAGTAAAGTCATGAGTTGAGATTATGGTTCATTGTTTAGCTAGCTAGCCACATGACTTAACAAAACACTCCACTGCGCAAGTATCCATTTCAATAGAATATCACTACGACAACTGTTGATAGCCAGAGCGAATTTACCAGCTACGTCTATCTACTCTGAATTCAGAGCACTCTCATCTGTGTGTGCCAGAGAGCAGAATAACTGAAGAATTCAACATATTCAACACCCGTTGAATATGGCCGGTGTCAGTAAACGTTGGCAAAAAAAAGTGTAAATTGTTGCCAGTGGCTTTAACAGCTCTCGTTGGTGGTAGGAAGCGTAAACTAAAGCGCAGTGTGGATAGTGTTCATGATACTTTATTTTTTTAAACACTCAAACAAAATAACAAAAGCGAAAACAAAAGTGCACAGTTCTGTCAGGCTAAGACACTAAACAGAAAACAAGATCCCACAACATAATGGTGGGAAAAAGGGCTGCCTAAGTATGATCCAATCAGAGACAACGATAGACAGCTGCCTCTGATTGGGAACCACACTCAGCCAAAAAACAAAAACAGAAGACATAGAATTTCCCACCCGATTCACACCATGACCTAACCAAACAGAGAATAATAAGGATCTCTAAGGTCAGGGCGTGACAGCGGCACAGTTGCAGTCACCAACGTGCTTGATAACATAAAAACCAGCTCTGCTAGTGCGAGTTAAAATGGTCAGTGATCTGTTCTCTCATTTGTTTCTGGAATTAGCTAGCAAGCTAGCCAACATTAGCCAGTTAGCTTGGGTGCTTGATTGTTGTTGTTAGGACAGAACACTTGGATCAAAACAAGAAGAGATGGGTGGGGCTAAAGTTTAAGAGGGTGTGAACGATGCTGAATGGGTGTAGACAAAAGAGTTCTCCAGTAGGTATCAAAACATTCAAAGGCAATTTTCTCAAAATTGAGGTTACAAGTTGATCAACTTTTAATTACTTTCCCATTATTCCTCAAATCCAGTGTGTGATATAGCATTTTGTAGCTCTGAGTTTCTGCTTTTATCCAATGTAAAAATCACCATTTCAAATGTTGCTACATAAGACCAAATCAAGGCGGTCGGTCACATATGAACTCTACCTCAGTAAAAGCTTTGAATTTGTTGCAGGTTGCGTTTATATTTTTGTTCAGTGTAATTTAATTCCATACTCAAAAGAAAACAAAAAGTGCTAGTGCAAAGTCTTTTTTAAGTGTTGAACAGAAAGAGAACACTTTTTGTTTAGTACTTAAATTTGAGCGCCTCACGACTCACAGTTGGTCACCTGGTCAGATAAAACACACCTCTGGAGCTACCCCCCAAATGGCCACGCCCAAGAGGAAGGCAGATAGCCAGGGGCCTCATCTATAACTGTTGCTTGAGTTTTACACAAAATAGGCCTCTGTGTGAGTTTTTTCTGTAAAGACTAAGCACCGACAAAAATATTGAGATTCATCAACTTGGCGCACAGCTTACATATGCATATTTCCAGTTGTAAATAAGACCTGTCGTAAAACTGATTGGGCGAGCGGGCATTATAACTCCGCCTGAATAACACCCATCATTCAGCTATTTTGGTGACAATAACACTTATTTTCTGTAGCCTATACTTTGGAAGTATTGGAATTAGGCCAATACATTATACCAAAGGAAACATCAATGGCAGAATGTTGTTTTTTTGCAGTGATATTGGCTGTATCTGACCATTTCTGAAACACAAAAACAATTGCAAATCGTTGTGGACCTGTAAACAGATCTTTTGAATTCAATAATGGTTTGCATTTAGCCTACCTTCTCCCAAACCTAAATATGCTGCACTGCCAGCGAATTCTGAAACATTGTCTACTCTGTTAAATCTACTGTATGTCATAAACCACGTTCCCTTTCGGATGTGTAGAGCAAAAACGCTGTATGGTTACTTTGGGAATATGAACTCATCATGGCCAGAAAAGGTGCAATGGTTATGATGTATGTATTATATTTATAAATATTGTCTAGGCTACTCGAGAAACGCGATATTACAGTGTTCAGACCAATTGGCGATTTTAGAATGTAAATCTTGGTGGGGCAAACTCAACTATTTTTTTTTTTTAGATGCATGCCAGCAAAGCCACTACATTACACAACACGAAACAATACAACAATTGCACGATATCAGTGACAGACGGTGCCTACAAACTGTTAGGTATGTTAGGGCCTACATAAAGCTGTCCCAACAGCGGAGCTTTCTTTTCAGCACCACTGAATGAATCCTCATCACAGCTACACCTGGCTATTAGCAGAGCCATATCTGGCAGCGAAACGGTTCATTCAGCCTCATTTACTGCCCTTTTTTTCAATTTTCGCCTAAAATAACATACCCAAATCTAACTGCCTGTAGCTCCGGAACAGAAGCAAGGATATGCATATTCTTGATAACATTTGAAAGGAAACACTTTGAAGTTTGTGGAAATGTGAAATTAATGTGGGAGAATATAACACATTAGATCTGGTAAAAGATAATACAAAGAAAAAAACATGCACATTTATTTTTTTCATCTTTGAAATGCAAGAGAAAAGCCAAAATGTATAATACCAGGTTAGGCGCAATTTAGATTTTGGCCACTAGTTGGCAGCAGTGTATGTGCAAAGTTTTAGACTGATTCAATGAAACATTGCATTTATGTTCAAAATGTTATCAAGATTGCCCAAATGTGCCTAATTGGTTTATTAATACATGTTCAACTTCATAACTGTGCACTCTCCTCAAACAATAGCATGGTATTATTTCACTGTAATACCTACTGTAAATTGGACAGTGCAGTTAGATTAACAAGAATTTAAGCTTTCTGCCAATAGCAGATATGCCTATGTCCTGGGAATGTTCTTGTTACTTACAACCTCTTGCTAATCACATTAGCCTACGTTAGCTCAACCGTCCCACGGGGGGACCAATCCTGTAGAGGTTTAAAAAAAATATGGTTTCTAGTGACTCTTTGTGTATTTCTGTAACTCGATAAGAACCACGTTCTCCTTCAATAATAACGAACGCAGACATGAGTTTTGACTTTTGAACCATACACAAACATTATTATATTTACTGTATATTCAGTAAATTCATAAGGTTTGCTCTTACATCATTAACACTTACCCCTATGTATAAGAAAGTGCAAGCAAACGAACTACAACGAGGGAGGCCTTTGTTCAGCACTTTCAAAATGGACACTGACAGAAATTCAGATCGATCTTAGTTCAGAGGCATTAACTTTGCTCTTCTTAAGTCAGCACAACATAGAGGGAAAGAGACAGTTAGCTTACCATTTTAAGTATTTTATTAAGCCAATGTGGTTTAAAAAGGAAGGAAAATACAATCACTAGACCACTACAAGGGGCAATTCCCATATTATAAAACTGCATTTTTATCATTGCACTGTGATGCTAATAGGGGCAGGGGTGTGCTTCAGGACCATGCGGACACCTCAGAATGGTGAAGTATGCTGTTTGGCGGTTTCAGCTGGATGAATTTAGGACCACATGGACACCACAGAGCGTGTGAACAGGCTGTGTGAAGGCAAAGCTTCTGAAAGGCACGGACGGTGCTGCTGTCTGGAGCTGCTGTTTCTGTGTGTGTTTCTCAGTTTCAACAGAAGTAATTTAACTTGGCTAGTCAGTTGTTGTACCATTAGAGCCAGCCAAAAGTTGGCTAACATTAGCTAGCTAGCGCACAAATTTTAGCTTTAACTTTTGCCTCAATCACACTAGACCTGAATCAAACGATGAAACCAGTGGCTAAGCGATTGAAGACCGATATTCTGACGTTCTTTGACAGCGCAATGTGAATTTTTATTAGGGTCAGTATAGCAATGTAATGTTATTGATCGGCTAATTTCCAAATTTTCACACTGACACAGTTTAAGAAGCTCAACAGGCCACACTGTCAGGGTGCACAGTCAGTACGCAACACTATGCTCATCATGTCTTAGCAGGATCAGATGGTGACAGATGTCCCAGCAGGGTCAAACAGCCAGGTAAGACCAGTCTACACAGCTCAGGTGAATCTTGTAGTATATTATAACAATCAGTGAATGGATACAAAGTTCCATCTTGAGTTGATGGGTAGGCTATAGTCTAGGATCTGTCAATTATGGTCATTTACATTTTTTAACCATTGATTCTATTCTTAGATAATAAAATGTATAAATGTACACCAAGGGAATTCTGTCATGCCTCATCTGAGCAGGATCAGATGGTGATAGGTCTCAGCGGGGTCAGGCAGCCAGGGAAGACCAGTTTGTGATGGAACTGAGGTGACCTTTTGCAGATGTCACACTTTATTCTCTCTGTGTAGCAAACACTGGACAAGCCAGATGCTTCAAAGATTGAAACTATTTTAAAGCAGTCTGACAAACCTGACGTTGATTTCCAAACTGTATCAAAGGCTGATAGAGGCTTTTCCCGATGAAACAAAACATACTTTATGCCAGTTAAACTGAATATTATGCACTCAGAAATGTAATTCCTTTGCTGGAGGTGTAAAACACAAAAGGGAACATATTTGCATGTTATGAACTTGTGAAGGCTGGCTGAATACTGGCAAAGAGTATGTTATTTTATCTCAGCATGTCTACAGATTCTCTGTTCTCCCTGTTTTTGTTTGTTTGGAAATGTTGATACTGGAGACTGTTATCTGAAAAAACTGTGTAACCTAGGATTTATAGCAGCTAAGAAATGCACTGCCATTAATTGGAAGGTTGGTTATCCTCCCACAATGGATGGAAGAAATGTCAAGTTATGTATTTGATTCATTAAAAGATGATGGGTATAGTGTGCAACTTTCATATGGAATACTATATGACAAAAGGGGTCTGTACTGAAAACATGCAATTTTTTTTAGTCCAGCAGTTGCAAATAGTTACATTTTTTGTGCCTGTCTCAGTGGACTAATCCATTGAGGAAGCCGCGGGGACGACACGGTCCAGGAATACGGGGATTGTGGCTCAGATGCAAAAGGCATGTCTCTCTCCAGAATACGCTCTCTCCCGTCATTTTCGTGGGTATTCATTATTTCATAACTTAATTGTATGCATTGTTTGTCTATCAATTGTCCATTACATTTATCACCAGTAGTAGCCTACATTAATTGTTAATTCCCATCATTTCTAATCTGCGATGTTTGTCCAATGGTTGCGGATATTTCTGTTAATGCATTGCACCCTTGATCACTAGGATCCACTTTTATAGATAATATACTGACACACATTGTGCAAACAAACCAACCCTTGCAATATCAACTGGAATTACATGTCTATTGCTGAACTTTTTGTTGACAAAATAATAACTGAAAGGGAAGAATCACTGACAAACATGGTTACAGACCCAACAACATTATAGGCCTGTAGTATCCCCTCCTCGTATAGAAAAGCATGAGCTAATAATAATACACAAGGGAAGCAAAACAATGAAATACATAATTCCAACATTGCCTAAAATGATGATTAAGATACTAATGAGATAGAACTATATTCGCAATATAACCTATGAAATGTACAAACAATGACATAAGGGAATGATGAGCGGATAAGAGGCAAGACGTAATTTCAATTAAGACATTAATGAGTGAGAGTCGAAATGCCCATTTTTGTTCAGCACTTTTAAAATGGAAAGCTTAAGAATAGGCCTTACAGTATTCTCCCTGTACACCGAGTCAGAACTGTTGGATAAATAACGGGGGCATATAAGCAGAAAATTAAAACTCTTACAATATTCAATGACATTTCAGGAACCAAATTCTTATGGTGAGACATGGGCTACTACCTAACAGTTTACTACACAACATACATGTAGTATTGCTTTCATAGTTACACAATACATATCCTGGCATATAGCAGCATACAATACATTGTTGGACTCAACGTTGTTGTGCTGTGCTCACATGAACAGGAAGGTGGCGCGGGGGTCTTTCTTGTGGGCAAACTTTGTCATCAACCTTTGTCATCAAAGTCTGGTATTCTCTGGATTTATGGTTCTTTCAAGACAACTGGTAACTCAAAGAAAATGATCATAACGTCAGTGATCTTCAAGTCAAAGCTTTAGAAAGAGGACATAGTTCCCAACTTGAAATTCCGAGTTGGATGACCGTTCAAAACGTATTTTCCCAGTCGGAGCATGTTTTCCTCCGAGTACCAAGTTGTCTTGAACTCACTGAAGTCAGACGTTGGAAGTTTCCAAGTTCCGAGTTGTTTTGAATGTGGCAGGAGTCATGCTGGATTGATAGAGTGGCCAACGTATTCAACCCTTTCTGGCCCATGGTGTTGCGTGTGAATTATCCTTTCAAGCTTAGAAAAGAGACCCTTTCAGACAGATGTTTTACATTTTTAGACTTGGACCACACACCCTCTCCACCGAAGAGCAAGCAAAATAGTGATTGCTTTGCAACTCTTGCAGTTAGCCACTGATTCCTTCCATACCAATCATTGTTGAATTTAGGATTTTGTACATGTGCAATTTTTATGTCCAATGGCCAATGAGCAGCGTTACATTTTATCTATAATTTCTCGTCATATTACAAGGATAGAAAAGGATTTGCCAATAGATTGCCGACGTAATTAATGATGATGACTGTTTGTCTAGCTAGCTAGCTTGCATGCTAAGATTTTAAAAGTATGACGTTGACATGATCAGTCCAATCAAAGCTACAGTAGATATAATGTCCTTTTATCTGTGGCCAATGACCTTGAGCCTTCTTGGACGAGCACTTCTAATGTAAATCTATAGCAGAACCCAAGGGGGCTTGAACTGCCAAGCTCTCATGGTCGATTCTGTGGTGACATAGACAGAACCCTGAGCCAATCACAGCGCAACTAGAGCAGATTGCCTACACTCTGAGCGTTCTCTGGCTGCCCCTCCAACACAGGAAGCATTGATCACTGAAACACCTGCATTTTTGTAGCAGCCTTACTCAAGAAAGCAAGAGACCATGTTTGTATGCAGATACATTTTTTTAAATACATTGTTTGATACATACCTTGATACAAACTGATACATACCTTGAATTAATCTCAAAATAACATGCAGGGTCGCCACTGATTGAGACAAACGTTAATGGAAAAGGTGAACAGTGGATCGCATAGAGCAAAATACCTTTAGTTTATCTAGCCTATTCACTACCGTGAAGTGGGTCTAATCCTAACTTGTAGGCCTATTTGCTATTTCATGAGTATGAAACCATCACACCCAGAAAATATGAGGAATTTATTATGCAATGATTATGGAAATGAAATAATCTTATTTTAAAACGCAAAGAAAATAGATTTTCGCTCTTCTCACTAAGAGCAAATGATTGCATCTTGTCATATTTAGCTACCTCTTTTGTTATGATATGTCATGATATGTTCCCCATTTGCACAAGACTACTAGGCTACCTTTGCCTTCTTGTAAATGCAATAGAAACTGTGTGTACATATGGTCTAACGTTTGCGGGAAGATTAACGCATTCTCAAGTCAAGTTCAGTTTTTATAAATGCCAACTTTTGCGTGAAAACTGGCGCGCGGATGTTTTGGGGCATATTTTGTGCGCACACAATGTTTATAAATGTGGGCCAATGTGATCTAACCAGTTGGGGGACGACCTGCACAACCTTGGACCTGGCCACATCCGCCCGGGACCTGGCCCAGAATAGGACGGCATGGAGATCTATTTGTCGAGGTGCTATTGCTCCAAGGAGCGAGTGACTAACTTTGCACTGGGACTTTGTAGACTTTTGAGTATGGATTTTAATTGAGACCTCCTTGGTTTCTCATTTTTATGGTTTGTGTGCAAGTACCTGCTGAAATCTATAATTAAATTACAGTTGAAGTCGGACACTTAGTTTGGAGTCATTAAAACTAGTTTTTCAACCACTCCACAAATTTCTTGTTCAACTATAGTTTGGGCAAGTCGGTAAGGGCATCTACTTTGTGCATGACACAATTTTTCCAACAATTGTTTGCAGATTATTCACTTATAATTCACTGTATCACAATTCCAGTGGATCAGAAGTTTACATACACTAAATTGACTGTGACAGCTTGGAAAATTCCAGAAAATGATGTCATGGCTTTAGAAGCTTCTGATAGGCTAACTGACATCATTTGAGACAATTGGAGGTGTACCTGTGGATGTATTTCAAGGCCTACCTTCAAACGCAGTGCCTCTTTGCTTGACATCATGGGGAAATCAAAAGAAATCAGCCAAAACCTCAGAAAAATAATTGTAGACCTCCACAATTCTGGTTCATCATTGGGAGCCATTTCCAAATGCATGAAGGTACCATGTTCATCTGCACAAACAATAGTACGCAAGTATAAACACCATGGGACCACGCAGCCGCCATACCGCTCTGTCTCCTAGAGATTAGCGTACTTTGGTGCGAAAAGTGAAAATCAATCCCAGAACAACAGCAAAGTACCTTGTGAAGATGCTGGAGGAAACAGGTACAAAAGTATCTCTATCCACAGTAAAAACGAGTCCTATATCAACATAACCTGAAAGGCTGCTCAGCAAGGAAGAAGCCACTGCTCCAAAACCGCCATAAAAAAAGCCAGAATATGGTTAGCAACTGCACATGGGAACAACGATGGTACTTTTTGGAGAAATGTCCTCTGGTCTGATGAAACAAAAATAGAGCTGTTTGGCCATAATGACCATCGTTATGTTTGGAGGAAAAAGGGGGAGGCTTGCAAGCCGAAGAACACCATCCCAATCGTGAAGCACGGGGATGGCAGCATCATGTTGTGGGGGTGCTTTGCTGCAGGAGGGACTGGTGCGCTTCACAAAATAGATGGCATCATGAGGTAGGAAAATGATGTGGATATATTGAAGCAACATCTCAAGACATCAGTTAAAGCCTGGTCGCAAATGGATCTAAAATGTCAGGAATTGTGAAAAACTGAGTGTAAATGTATTTGGCTAAGGTGTGTATGTAAACTTCCGACTTTGCTTATAAATTCACCTGAATTATATTAAGGAAATCCAGAACACAATTGAACAATTCCTTTAAAAATGATCAAAAAGTCAAGGCAAAATAAACATTCACAATAATGTAGTGCTTTTTATTTAAAAAACAAACAAAAAAACCCAAATAGAATATAAAACAAAAAGTAAAAACCAACAGCATTTTCATGACTTTAGAATCATAATTACAAACTTTTAACGAGTGGAAGAAGTTGACAAACTGTACACATCACAAAATGTCTGCCAGTCTGCCCATTTACAATGCTTGCATCTTATTTTGTGATTGTCTAAAAATAACTAAACAAATCACACAAAACACACAAATAGCCTACAAGCACAAGCATCATATTTATGACTGCTATCACAAAAACAGAACCAAAAAGGAAGAACATATTTAGCTGACAGTTATACTTTTGTTTCTGTCATCTTTCATAATATCATAACATTTTTATGTTGGTTTGTTTTTTTAGTGTTCAACACTTTGCAGCAAAAACAAGGAGCATATTTTCTCCTCAAAAGTAAAATTATTGATATTAATTATTACAGCGACAGATGTAATTTCAGAGTCACTTATGTCCCAATGTCTTTTATGAAGTTCGTTTGACATTCTTCTCGCTCATGCAGTACATAGATGAATTTAATTTTTAGGGAACAAAAATTCAGTTAAAATTCTTATGTCATTCATTTAGGACAGTTGTGGTACATTTTACTGGACAAAAACACCTCTTCTTTCTCCTTCAAGCTTAAGTGTCTCGATTATAGTAATACAAATGGCAGACAATCATTATAATAATACATATGGGTCTGAGTTCTGTACAATACAATAATACACAAAATCTGTTATCAAGATATTGCTTTTGGAGACACTTCTCACATAATCCCAGTCTGTATATACATAACTTGGCACTGTACAACTTTCTGTCCTCTTTCTGTCAGTTTCTTTACTCTCTCGGTCTGTCAGTCCATCTTGATAGGACATTTCGGTCAAAGTCCCATTTTAAACAGAAGTGTTTGGAAAAAAGAAATCTCATCAAATCACACAAATTATTTTAAAGTATTCTCCATGGCAACCAGAACACATTTGAAGAATAAAATGTACAGCTAGAATTCCTCCCTCCCAACAAATACCCCTCACAGAATATATGAAAATATGACCATCACGATACATTTTATGTTTCCATAATTTCCCATAAAATGTTAATTGCCATCAAGCCCTTAATTTTTTTTCATTTTTTCTTCAAGAATTTTGGCAGATTACTGACACATAAATGTGCATACACATACGCACACACTCACGCAAGGCAGTCAGGGATCACGGCGCTCTAAGGCGTTACAGTAAGAGCCAGTGTTCCGCCACCTGACTTAGTTAAGCTGGTGAATCAGGTACTTCAGAAAGAGGGGTGAAGTGGACTGCCTCACAAACCAAACAAGACACTTGACTGACCAAAAGCGCACACTCCATCTTCCTAAAGACCACCAGCCATTCTCCCGTCCTTCCTTCTCTGTTCATATATATATATATATATATATATTTTATATATATATATATATATAAGATAATCTACTCATTAAGTTGCTTTTCAGACTGGATCATCCAATACTGTGTGTTAGTGTGTCTCGTTGATACATTTATAGAGCGCCAACAATATCCATGGTACCAAAGTGCAGTTGACCAACCTCGTTCCTGCTGCTTCTCTCCTAGTTCATCGTCAACAGTGTATGCTTACTGTACACTGCATAGCCTCTGAGGATAGTCCTGGTACATTAACCCTACGTTTAGTTTGTCATCACCACTTAGTCCCACTAGGGTGCGCCAGTCTCCAGTGTTCTCATTCCCATTTGATGTTGTTTAAAAAATCGAAGTCAATATGAGTCTGTGGCTGCATGCCACAGCCATGTTCAGTACCACTTTGTTCCTTTATTTTGCTCATCAAAAATAATTGACTCAAGGTTGCACTGATGAGCCATGTATGGATAATGTGACACCTATGTAATTGTCTCTCTGTCCCAAGTAACAGGGCTGTCTTTGATGAATATATGTTCAATGCGTATTTTTAAGTGCATGGGGTACATTTTCCTATGTAAAAAAATTAAAAATAAAATATGCTTTTGCATCGTACTTCAATAAGTCTGGGTCCACCCTCCTGAGAAGTCCTTGGGTCCCCTACAAAACCGTTATCAATGATCACGACTGCTGAGTGCACTGCTTCAAACCATTTATTTGTTGAGTTGTTTCATCACTTGAGATGAAAGGTTGGGGAAGAGGGGACACCACCTGAAGGGGCGCCAGAGAAGGGGACCAACCTTTTCACTTTGTGGTGACCTTCTCTTTGTAAATGTCGTCTTCCCTCTTTCCATTTTCCCCCCCACCTCTCCCAAGTAAATGAAAGGGGAATGTGCTTGCCAGGTAAGTGGCAACATCATTTTCTACCCACAAAGTCTCCGAATCCAAGTGTCCGTCTACGTAATCGCCGTCCTGACCCCTCCTCTAGAAGATAAGTGACATCTATGGCTGTTGGAAGAAGAGAGAGAAGTTACCAAACACCAATGACACATTCAGTTAACTGTCTGATATTTCCCCTTCATCAACTCAACAGTTTCCATTCTTCATCAAACCACCCCTCTGTCGTAATACCCGTTTCCTCATTGCCTGCTCACCGTTCTTATTGGGTGTTCTGTGTAGCAGATCCAGCAGAATCTTGTTTAGCCGATCCCTTTGCGCCTCCCTCCTGCCCAGTCCGGAGTGATGGAGGGGTGAGGAAGACATGGAGGGGAGGAGCTCCAGCACGTCAACTCCTCTCTCTGCCGTACCTTCCTCCAGCTCCCTATGCTCCTCTACCTCCTGCCCCGCCTCCTCCTCTTCTCCATCCCTTGGCCCATCTGGTCGCGTGGGTTGAGCAGCGGTAGAAAGTGTGGGTTCTTCATGGGCAGTGTCCATGTCCCCTTCCACCACTCTTCGGTTGTCACTCTCCGGACGGAAGTCGTCACCCTGGTCGCATGGGGAAGCGTCGTCCTCACAGGCCCCTCCAACTCCTTTGGGCCGCTCGCTCTTCCAGGCCGAACGCCCCCCGTTCCTCTTGTAGTTGTCAGGAACGTAGTGCGGCTGTGGCGAGGTTGGAAAGGAACAAAGGCTCTTTAATTTGACTTACAAGTTGCTCATACAGGACTTCATTTTTGGGATTATTAACAATTTGTTTTACTAACTGTGTATAAAGCTGGACCTCAATCTTCTTTCTTAGGATAACTAACGGTTTGCAAAAACACCCACGAAAAGAACGGTGGGCACATATCAGTCGTCACTGGTGCCCAATCAACCTCTTTGACAAAACAACTTTGATACACTTCTCTAGTTGCACTCAATTCAAGCCCATAACGGAACCTTATATCAATACTACCTCATCAAACTAGCCTCACTAAAACCACATACGGACACTTCAATACAAACAACCCCCACCCCTCCTCTTGGACCCTCTTACTGAGAAGTCTCTCTTGGGGGCCAGCCTCTTGGGGAAGTGGTTGAAGGCGTAGGGCTTAGTGCACACGGGGAAGCGGTTGCGGTGGATCTTGTAGAAGAGGTGCGCCGACTTGTCCAGGCGGTAGTCGCAGATGTACACGTCCTGCTCCTTCACTCCTTTCGGCCGTCCTGAGAAAAAAACAAACGCACCACAGGTCAGGTTAGGTAAATATGTGTGTTAGCTCAGTGTGTTGTTTTGAACTCCCTTACAAAGTGTGTGTGTGTGCGTGCGTGAGTCTCACCTTTGCAGTAGGTGTAGAGATCGAGGACGCAGCAGGTCCCGACCACGGCCTCCAGAGGGATGATCTCGTAGAGTGGCACACGGAACAGCTCGTTGTGGTAGAAGCGGCGCGAGGGCGAGTGGTGCGTCTCGTGGGGCCTGAAGTAATGATGGCCAAAGGCAAACCTCTCACCCCTACAGGGCACCCACAGAAAGAGACAAGAGCGTGTCAGAGGCAAAAATACAACAATGAAATCGCTGAAGTTGCTCAGCGCTGGCTCAATGGGCCGTTCCCTTTTCCCCCTCCCTTACTTTTCACTCTTCCAGAGTTTCTCGATGCGGAAGATGTCTAGCTTGTCTCTGTTGACATGGGACAGGAGACGGTAGGACTGCCTGACTGGCTGGCCCTCTGGGGTGCGTCTGCTGTCCCTCATCAGGTACACACAGTCACCTGGTCAGACAGGTTACATAACATTATCATGATTTTTATTTATACATTTTTTTTTTAATGACCCTTTTTTTCTCCCCAATTTCGGGATTACGATCTTGTCTCATCGCTGCAACTCCCCAACGGGCTCGGGAAAGGTTGAGTCATGCGTCCTCTGAAACATGACCGACCAAGCCGCACTTCTTAACACTCGCTCGCTTTACCTGGAAGCCAGCTGCACCAATGTGTCGGAGGAAACACTGTTCAACTGACGACCGAAGGCCCCCGGCCCGCCACAAGGAGTCGCTAGAGCGCGATGGGCCAAGTAAAGCCCCCCCCCGCCCGGGCAAAAGCCTCGCCAAACACGGACGACGCTGGGTCACGGCCGGTTGTGATACAGCCTGCGATCGAAGCCCAGGCTGTAGTGATGCCGCAACACTGTGATATAGAGACTTATAGAGTGCTGCGCCACTCGGGAAGCCGGTACAAGGAACATTTATCACACCCCAAGTTGCTATACAACAATTACTCCTCGTGGCAAGCTGTGCAACTGAGACAAAAACTCACTACAACATTGATGTGGCCTCATACATGGGGTTACGTCCGAAATGGCATGCTATTACCTATATAATGCACTACTTTTGACCAGAGCCCTATACTTCTGAGCAGGGCCCTGTTCAAAAGTAGTGCACTATATAGGGCATAGGGTGCCGTGGTTATAGTCCCCTTCCATACCTTGGTGCAGCAGCAGTTCGTCTCGCAGCAGACAGATGTAGTAGATTGAGCCAGACTGGGCGTAGCTGGGCTGGGGCAGCATTGGCACCTCCTGGAGCACCAACGGGACAGGATATGACATCAGATCAAACAAAAGACAAAGCATTCCTTTGAAATAACCACCTGTAAGGAGTGGAGTATCTGAAACAACAATGGCTATGTCCCAAATGGCACCCTATTCCCCGATACATTTTACAAGGAGCAATCATTGGTACATCCATTTTTGGACTTGTAAATTACTGATTATATATACCCATTGATTCTTGAAGAATATAACTTATGAAATGCCTTATGAGCTTAGTTCAACTGTCATTCCCTATCAGAAACCAAAATATAAGATTGTCTTACTCCATTGTTGGTAAGCAATGTAATTGTAAACAAATACCGTGTAGCCTCAAAACATGGTTAAAACTGTACATTTGATATCATGGATGGTCAGTCCTTGAATCCATAGCTCTGTGTATACATTTGAGATTGGCTGTACACCCCCATCCCTCCACTGTTTTCCATATCAGTGGCAGGGTGACGCTTTGTTAGTTTCAACTGCATATTGCCCCTTTATTTACACTTTCTGTAAAGTGTGTTGTGACTGTTAAATGCACTTTAATTTTTAATTTTATTTGATTATCTTAGTTTTGGGATGTGCATATCACCTTTTTCGTCACTGACTGAACACATCTCTCATGGGCTGTTTTGCAATATGCATACTACCGTGCTACGAGCACGCAAATTGATGCACGGGAGGGTAGGAGAATGAGTTCCAAATCAAAGTTTGCGGCGCAAAAGTTTATTGAAATGAATGGCGGACATTATTTGAGCTCAAGAGGAGAAAATAAACTCAGACTTTGGAATGAAATGTTGCCCATTCACATCTTATATGTTGCCTGATTGCAATATTTTATCTTGATACATTAATAAATACATACAGTACTCATTTTGGCATGTTTACCTGCCTACAATACCCACTTTAGTGTGCGTAGATCACAAGCCCATTGTAAGTCAATAGAGCAAACTGGATAGCTAGCTAGCCACAAAGAATTGGTAACTAGCCAACCATGAAGAACTGACAGTCATCTACCTTGCATAACATTATCTTTAGGTAGTTTTTGCCTGTTAAACTAGCTGGCTAGTGCAGGTTATTACGTTCAGTGAATGGGGGAGGTGAAGCGTGACATAATACAGTAGGGGGAGTGCGAGTGCTTCTCAAATGTGATATTTTATCCACACTCGTCCTCACAAGAACGCACTCAAGAGAGCGTCCACAAAGAATGCACTCGGAACATGAGTGTGGAGAATAGTAGTACGCATATTGAGAAACACCCATCGTCTGATAACCCACCTGTGACCTTCCAGTTTCTTTGAGGGGTTGGAATGGAAATAATTTTCCAATTGTTTCGTTCTGAATCATTTTGTTTCTTTCCACTGTTCTGACCAGCAAAATAAAGTTAGAACCGGTTTGAACACAAAAATAAACTTACGGTTTATATCATTCCTTTCTGTTCCTTTTTAAACCAAATTATATATATTTTTCAAACATTTAGCTCGACGTTGAATTACTTCACCAATCAGTGCAGATAGAGCAGCTTGCTATGGAGTGAGCAAGCTATAGCTGTTAACACACATTGGACAGACAAGGGTGGGGAGCAAGAGAGGGTGGAGGAAGAGGCTTGGCTTGAAGTGCTGGGCATCTTGTTATGACTTGCATTATCTGAATCAGGCCTCTCAGAATTATACCTGCGCAGGAGTGGCTTTTATGAAGGAACTTTGAATGTCTTTGGCCTTCCGAGAGTTGGCTTAATTGTTGGACCAGAGCTAGTTAGCTAGCTAACATGTGTGTGTGCAGAGAGGCACCAGAAATAAAAACATTTGTAGTTAATAAATCCAATGTGAAATGTGATAACTATAGTATCCTTAACTATCATTGAAAAGGTTCATCTCTAATTAAAAATGTCTCTCCCTAATTTCAGAATCACGCTTGTAACGTCAGTAGGCTACAGTAGTCTATGCTCCGGCGAGGGAGGGGCTGGTAGCCTACACACACACACACACAGTAGCAAAGATTTTTTGCTGGCAGCAGACACTGGAATACGTTTCTGAGTGACATAGTGAGGGCTTTGCATAGGTGCTTTGTTTCATTTTTGGTGGGACTGGAAAATGCCCAGAACGTAAAATAACATTATTAACCAGATCCCATGCTTTTAAAATAACGGTTATGTTCCAGAATAGTATAGATCGCTTTCGTTCCCAGTTCTGATTCTGCCCCCCACCTCCTCCAAAAAATGTAGTTTTCTGTTCTGTTCCCTGAACCGGTTCCAACTTCTGGTTCCTATAGACTATGGGGTGTGATTGAGATTAGGTTAAGGGGGACAACACTCACCCTGTCCACAGGTCGGGGGTCGCACTGCTCACACAGGTAGTGTTCCACCTCCGCCTCCAGCCGCATGCAGTCGAAGTGCTGCCACACCTGAGAGACAGACGCATCACCGTTTACCCTGACACTACAATCACAGCCAAAACTAACGCTAACAATATATTAGACTACCACACTTAGTCATCTTTCCCACAATCAACTCGTGCTCTCAAAAACATTGTTTCCACTGACAGAAACACTCACCAGTCACTCAGAATCAACAGGCAGGTATTTGGAATCCAAACTGTACATTGCCTCATGGATTCAGTAAGGAACTGATATTCAGTTATATCCATATAAGGCTAACATTCAACAACAGGTTCAACTCGGAGCCTGCAATGTTAGGCTGTGTCCCACGCTCTCTCACCATGCACTTCTCACACTGGATCATCAGGCCCTCGTCCTTGTACATGCCGCAGATGCAGCGGATGATGTCATCGTCCTTGTCGTGAGAGCCCGGCCAGCCCCCTCCGTGGTGGTGGTGATGATGGGCGTGGTCTCGCTCCAGCGAATCCGAACTGTCCGCTTCGCTGGCTGTTTCTCCGACAATTTCGTCAATCTGGACAGCGGCTTCGTGGCGCGCGCCGTAGTAGGCCTTCCTCAGCCGGCACACGTCCCTCCCTACTGACGACTTCCGCCCGTAGTATTTCTGCTAGGATGGAGGGAGCATAGGGCAAAGACGTTGAGAATTTGGAAAATACAGTTTGTGTTTTGTAAAGCGAAGCTTACGCCACAGCAACCTAAACAAGTTCGACCAGGCTTCCCTGCAAAATGATACATTTTCAGACAGATAGCAACAATGGCAAGAAGCTGCCATGTGGGGAATCGTGGCTCGTTTCAGCTTGTTGTTTCTTGCTATTGATACTGTGTCTTCTTTTGAGGCGTTTTGACTCATCACGTCTATGCTAATATGGCTAAAATTTGGTAGCTAGCTAACCACCAACTGTAATGGTGTATTTGGGAGACAAGTGCTCATTGTACAAATGTATGTATATTTCAATAATGATTTGGAGAGGAAATATAGTTTACATGTTGTCAACAATCCTTTGAAACTAAAGCCAAACCCGCCTGTTTTGATCCATGGTTGTGCACACATTGGATTTTGTTGCTAAATAACCCACCTGTCTATAGGGTTGACTAACCTTCAAACGATTTGAGTGGCACTCACACAGCCTCCACACAACACAAATGTAAATAAGAGTCCTCTGTGTGTAGGTGTGTGTGTGTGTGTGTGTGTAATAAAGAGTCCTCTGTGTTTAGGTGTGTGTGTAAAAAACAGTCCTCTGTGTTTAGGTGTGTGTGTAAAAAACAGTCCTCTGTGTTTAGGTGTGTGTGTAAAAAAAAGAGTCCTCTGTGTGTAGGTGTGTGTGTAAAGGAACAGTGGCTGTGTATATCCAATAAGGAGGAGGGTTGAGGGAGACCCACCTCTGCGTTGCGGAACACTTTGAGCATGTCGGTGTCAAATGCCTCCACGGTCTTGTAGTGCCCTGTGGTGATTTGCTTCTCAATGGTACACAGGTCCAGCGGGTCTGACACCTTCTCATAGTACTGCGTGTTCCTGGGGTCACACACACACACACACACACACACACACACACACACACACACACACAGTCATGGGGTGAGAGTCAAAACTGTGCCTCTTGTCTCATGAATCCAAACATGATCGTAATGGTCGCAAGAAGCTATAAGAACACTGACGGTGTTGGATAACACACAAAGCGTTGCACAACACACCTACATACAGTAAACATCGGTGAAAGCATGCACACACAAACAAACAAGCAAAAACATACCGCTTTCTTGAGGGTAGGTTTACCAGTGGAGCAGCAAGGGTCTGACCAGCTGAGTCTATGGAAAGAGAGATGTTTCATTATCTTCAGCAGAGTACCTTCTACTTTTATAGTGCATAAATATACTCAGGGAAAAATGAGTTTGCACACTTGAATCAGATCTACAACAGCAGATGTTTGTAGAAGCAAAAGCCAAACAGGTAAGCCAGTAGTAGTGGTCAGTACACGCACACGGACTGAGTCCTGTTGAGACTGGGTTGCGTAACACAGAAGTGTTGACTTTGTCATGTCTTTGCCATTTGACCCCAGTTTCTCTGACGGCACCAGGGATGTTTAGAGACTAGGAAGTTCATGGGAAGTGTAACGTCTGCGCCCAACTCACACTCCCAAACACTTAGATCCCCAGAACGCTGACCACTTTCCAGCTCACTGTCCAGATCCCAATCACCGGAATTCTAATCACTTGTTCACACACCTGCATGTCATCATCCCACAATATTTAGTTCAGTTCCTTGCACCCCATCACTGTGAGGTATTGTTTGTTTTGAGACACACTTCTCTCAGAGCACTGTTTTTTCCCGTCCTTCACTCCTGCCGTGTAGGATAGTTGTTGCCTGCCTCACTCAACGCTTTTTGCCGATTCCCTGCCTGTACTGTTGCCATCTTGGACCTACCGTGTATGACCTTCTGCCTGCCCCTGGACCCAGCTAACTGCCTTCTCCCAAGGTCCCTTCCAATAAACACCTGCTGCGCTCTGTGCTTGAAACCAGCTCTCTGTCTCCTATCGTGTTCATTACAGGAAGGACTTCAGTGTGTGCGCAAGTTTGTGAGTGAGTAATCGAGAGAGTGTGAGTATGCTGGAGGGGTGGTTGGTGTTTACAGGGAAGGCTGCACACACCCACACCCGTGTACACACAAAGCTCTGCTATCCCTTACAGCTGGGTTCCCCAACTGGCGGCCCGTGGGCCAAGTCTGCGCCGCCAGCAATATTATTTGGCCTCACAAAAGCCCCCCAAAATAATGATTAATATTTTTTTCATTTAAAATGATAATAAAGAAATCTCGGGCCCGACATGCAAAAATTCCAAAATGCAATGTTCCAAGAAGGAAGTTACACAACCTAAATAATGCAAAAGTTACATTATAACTTAATTCATGAGGAGAGAGAATGCAAGAGACTAATAACTAATAAAGCAGGCAGCGGGCCATTTTGTAGGGAGCAGCTGAAACGTAAATCTGCAAACGCAGCGCAATTAACAGGAGGTGAACAGCGCCTGGTGCTGAAAATATACAGTACCAGTCAAAAGTTTGGACACACCTACTCGTTTAAGGGTTTTATTTGTAGAATAATAGTGAAGACGTCAAAACCATGAAAAAACACATATGAAATCATGTAGTAACCAGAAGTGTTAAACAAATCATAATATATTTGAAATTCTTCAAAGTAGCCATCCTTTGCCTTGATGACAGCTTTGCACACTCTTGGCATTCTCTCAACCAGCTTCATGAGGTAGTCACCTGGAATGCATTCCAATTAACAGGTGTGCCTTGTTAAAAGTTAATTTGTGGAATTTCTTTCCTTCTTAATGTGTTTGAGCCAATCAGTTGTGTTGCGACAAGGTAGGGGTAGCATAAAGAAAATCACCCTATTTGGTAAAGGATCAAGTCCATATTATGGCAAGAACAGCTCAAATAAGCAAAGAGAAACAACAGTCCATCATTACTTTACGACATGAAGGTCAGTAAATCTGGAAAATTTCAAGAACTTTAAAAGTTTCTTCAAGTGCAGTCGCAAAAACCATCAAGCGCAATGATGAAACTGGCTCTCATGAAGACCGGCACAGGAAAGGAAGACCCAGAGTTACCTCTGCGGCAGAGCATAAGTTCACTAGAGTTACCAGCCTCAGAAATTGCAGCCCACATAAATGCTTCACAGAGTTCAAGTAACAGACACATCTCAACATCAACTGTTCAGAGGAGACTGCGTGAATCAGGCCTTCATGGTTGAATCGCTGCAAAGAAACCACTACTAAAGGACACCGATAAGAATAAGTGACTTTCTTGGGCCAAGAAACACGCGCAATGGACATTAGACCGGTGGAAATCTGTCCTTTGGTCTGATGAGTCCAAATTTGAGATTTTTGGTCCAACCGCTGTGTCTTTGTGAAACAGAGTAGGTGAACGGATGATATCTGCATGTGTGGTTCCCACCGTGAAGCATGGAGGAGGAGGTGTGATGGTGTGGGGGTGCTTTGCTTGTGATACTGTCAGTGATTCATTTAGAATTCAAGGCACACTTAACCAGCATGGCTACCACAGCATTCTGCAGCAATACACCATCCCATCTGGTTTGCGCTTTGTTGGACTATCATTTGTTTTTCAACAGGATAATGACCCAACACTCCTCCAGGATGTGTAAGGGCTATTTGACCAAGAAGGAGAGTGATCATAAGAAGACCTGGCCCCCACAATCACCTGACCTCAACCCAATTGAGATGGTTAGGGATGAGTTGGATCGCAGAGTGAAGGAAATGCAGCCAACAGGCGCTCAACATATGAGGGAACTAGTGATGCACAAGTATGACATTGTTTGTACAGTTAAATAGTTAACACACACACACACACACACACGGACACAGCGGTCTAAGGCACTGCATCTCAGTGCAAGAGGCATCACTACAGTCCCTGGTTCGAATCCAGGCTGTATCACATCCGGCCGTGATTGGGAGTCCCATAGGGCGGCGCACAATTGGACCAGCGTCGTCCGGGTTTGGCCAGGGTAGGCCGTCATTGTAAATAAGAATTTGTTCTTAACTGACTTGCCTAGTTAAATAAAGGTTACACACACACACACACAAGCACATACACAATGGCCAAAAAGTTTGTCCCCATTATCAGTCAAATCAAAACCTATTTCTTTCACTTACTCGCTCATTGTTAATTTGTTCAGTCGTTTCAATCTCAACCAGGATTTCTATGGAACGCATTTTGGGTCTTTGCGTGTCAAAAAAGATACACATGAAATAAAACTATTTGACGTGTCAAATAACACTATTTGATGTGTGAAATAGATTGGTCAACAATCAGGACCTGAATATGACTGCACGTCACGTAATCATTTTACATAGTTATTACACACAATGCTGATAAAGTTGTCATGTCATGAATAAATGCCAGCTAGCTCATGGATGCAAACAATGTTCTATGTGAAGCTAGCCATAATATGGATTAGCCACAATAGCAGACTTAGCAGTTAGCCTTCAAAATAAAAAGTATGTCATTGACAGTGAGGCAAATCGATACAAATAGTAGAATTATGCCATAATTTAATAGATCATGCTAAACAAGGTTGGAATGTTGTTATATAAAATCAACAAAAGACAATAATTTGTTAATTTGACAAAAATCTGTTGAAATCACACTGGATCTATTCTACTTTAAAATTGCATTGAGGGCATACTTATTTAACTGTACAGCCCTACCTATGGATTGTGGATCAATGACATGGGGTATCAGTTTACTCAGTGACACCCAGAGAACTTTAACGTCGTAGCTCTTATTGCTGGACTCTGAAACAACTGTGAATTGAGCCACGTTTATTGTCAACCTATGTGTATTGAACACTATTCCGAGGAAAGACAATACTGTGTGGATGTTTTGGAGTCTGATAAATATCTTGGGTATTGAGTAGACTGATACCCCATTTCATTGATCCCCAATCCTTAGGTAAAGCTGTACAGTGCCATATGAATGTCAATACACACAATAGGCTGATTGGGGAGGTGATTTCACACAGTCACAGTCCTGCGATAACAGCTACAACGCTAATATTTACGTAAACTCTTCAGAGTTGTGTTCTGTAGGTGTCACCGAGTAGACTGATACCCCATTTCATTGCTTCACATTCCAACCTGGTTTAACATTATTGTTAAGGGAATTTTTATCAATGATGATTAAACGATGTATACATTTCAATCAGGACTGACTAGTCCAAATGCAATTATGTACTGTACATATATGAATTTTCTCTCTTGCTCCCATTCCCAATTGTATATAATATAGTCAGGAGTTTAGTAACAATGACGGTCTGTTCCTTTGTACAAATGAATGAACTATCTCCAGATGGCAGGGACGGACTGTCTAGAATGCCGATTTACAATGACTGACCTTGGCTTTAGGCGAGGAGGGAAGGCTCGAGAACTATAGGGCCTCGACCCGTGTCATGAAGAGATAGAACATTTAGAAAACGCTGACATAATTTTCAGTTTATAACCTGTGGTAAAATGTGTATGTACGAGTACTCTCTTGAATTAAACGCTGTTACCTGACTTTTAAGACCGGGGCTCTGTCCATTTCTTATAAAAATATTGGGTCTTACAATCCCATGGAATGCATTGACAGAGTAATTAATTCTGATTGGGAAATAATACAGAGGAATTGTTAGAATTCCTCTAACAATTATCTAGTCTAAATATGGCATGATTCCACCAATTGTAAACTTCTGCATCACGTTCAAAAATGTACTTTTATTTTGAAAGCAAACCGCAAAGTCCACTATTGTGCCTAATCCTTATTGTGGCTAGCTTCACAACACATAACCCGGTTCGGTGGAGCCTCACTAGCCAGATGAAGCTAGCTGGCTGCTTATAACATTAGCTTTGGGCAACAGGGATAAGTAACTGGATATATATTTATTTTCATGAACTGAAGTTCAATTTCAATCGGCAAACAACAAGTGGTTACCTAGCTAATACTTACTCACAAGGATTCCTAAATCATTGCTAAGAATGAAAATGACTGCAATTTCTACTGGTCATTGTTTTCAGGCTGCTTGTATTGGTGTTAGCTAGGTACCAGGCTAAAGGTAGTTAGCTACCCCAGAAGTTGCGGTCGAACAAATAATGCTTTTAATGTAAACACATTGTTCGTGGCCAGTGTTTGCTTGTTTGCAGCATTGACAGTGCTACGATAGTAGTGGTAAGCGATTGGCTTGCACGTGCAATTTCAGAACATAGCAAAATGAGAACTCGCAGGTGTAAATCGATCCAAACATTGTTAGCACATAAAATGTACGTTTCTTTATAGTGCTGTATTCCTCTGAGCATGCCACCCACAACGCACACAAGGACTCAGCACTACTACTGAGCGCATCCCTGATTTGGCTCGATGTCTGGAGTTCAATCAGCTCAGTTTGAATTGCGGCCTCATCCAGCGAGGGTATCGTTTTCTTATCAAGGGAGGAGTATTCTCCACCTGGGCGGACTTTGAGAGGATCGCGTACAAACACAATGATATCCTTGGGCATGCTGTAGTCTTCAAATCTGGTTGATGAAATCTTCCTTCACCTGTGTGAAAATGCTGAGGCCTGGTCCCATGCCTGTCGTTTCTCCAGTGTGCTGAAGTGCAGTAGCCCAAATCGAACAACTCAAGCTTCATAGTAAAGGCCTCAAGTTTTTCCACCATGTCCACAGCGGTTTTCCCTCTTCCTTGTAACTGCAGATTTAACCCGTTTAAGTGACAGAATGTCAGCTGTGTGTGTAGCTTGCAGTTAACGCTTCAACGTTTCTGCTTCGGGCCACCGTCTGGGGCGGGAAGGCCACTTGAAAGTTTTATGCTTAGATTAATAATGACTTCTGAGATTTAACTATTGGAAAACATCGACATTTTCATTGCAAATAAGACACACTGGCTTGGCATTGAACGCATATCTCTCTGTACATTCATCCCTGAAACTTAGATTTTCCTTATCTACCTTTCTTTTGATACTATTGATCTGAACGAATGTTGATGTAAATAAAGTAGTGTAGCCTACAGTAGGCTAGTAGACCTGTTTTCCCCCACCAATCAACGCACGGAAAAATAGACTAAAAATGTTTTTTTTTTTTTTTAATTGAGACATGGTGATTTTATTTAGCGTAATCAGATCAAAATGATTATGGTATGGTCACTGAATGTATTATGTACAAATCAGACGTGTTAAAAATGTTGTTCAATTTGTAGTGTAGGCCAATTAATTGTGCTAATATTATATCCCGTCAGTGTAAATAAGAATTTGACCTGCCTAGATTAAATAAAGGTGTGTGTGTGTGTGTGTGTCACTGACCCTTGTAGCTGGTGATCATGTCACAGATCTCCTTGAATATGTGCGCCAGGCGGGCGGTGCGGGTGACCTCCGTGTTCTCCTCGGCCGCCGCCAGCCTCCGCGTGCGCACTGACCGGGACGTCTGCAGCGCCGAGAACTGTGTCAGGAACACGTCTGCGGAGACAAAGGGACACACGCACAGGGCGATTGAGTCGACAAGCCATCACAAACACTCCCCTCGACGCCGCATACAAAAAACAGCATTCATATTCCAGATTTAACTTTCTCCGAAAAGCTTTGTAGCACTAACGTCATCATAAGACTATTGTAAGGGAAAGGATGAAATATTATCTTAGTGCTACAAAGCTTTTGGGAAAACTTACCCCTGGCACATTCCTGCATATAGAAATATACTGAGCAAAAATATAAACGCAACAATTTCAACAATTTCACTGAGATATATGAACTGTAAGGAAATCAGCCAATTGAAATACATTCATTCGGCCCTAATCTCTGGATTTCACATGATTCGGCATGGGCCAATCAGAATGAGTTACCCCACAAAAGGGCTTTATTACAGACAGAAATACTCCTCAGTTTCATCAGCTGTCCGGGTGGCTGGTCTCAGACGAGCCCACAGGTAAAGAAGCCTGATGTGGAGGTCCTGGGCTGGCGTGGTTACACGTGTTCTGTGGTTGTGAGGTCGGTTGGACGTACTGCCAAATTCTCAAAAACAATGTTGGAGGCGGCTTATAGTAGAGAAATGAACATTCAATTCTCTGGCAACCACTCTGGTGGACATTCCTGCAGTTAGCATGCCAATTACATGCTCCCTCAACTTGAGGCATCTGTGGCATTGGGTTGTGTGTCAACAGTACAAGGTGCACCTGTGTAATGATCATGCTGTTTAATCAGCTTCTTGATATGCCACACCTGTCAGGTGGATGGATTATCTTGGCAAGGGAGAAATGCTCACTAACCGGGATGTAAACTAATTTCTGCACAAAATGTTTGAAATTTTGAGGATCTTTTATTTCAGCTCATGAAACATGGGACCAACACTTTACCTGTTACGTTCATATTTCTGTTCAGTATAGAATGATTATTCTATTCATTCTATTTCTGTTTTCCTGCACATGTGGGGTCTCACACACCTTTGACTCCACACACACACACACACACACACACACACACACACACACACACACACACACACACACACCTGACTTGATGTTTCCATCGTCGCGGATGACTCCTCCCCAGCGTGTGTAGATGGACAGGCCGCCACTGGCCTCCCTCTCGCCCTCCCTCTTCAACAGCTCCTGCTTCTCCCTCATCTTCTCCCAGTTCCTCAGTAGGAACACACAGTGCTTCAGCACAAAGTTCCTGAGCCACAGGGGGAGAGAGAGAGAGAGTGGTAAGTGTGTGTGTTCTGTTTGCGTGGGTATGTGTGCGTGAAGGGCGGATGGGGTGTGTTTGGCACGTGTGGTGTGTGTGTACCTCTCTCTGTTGGACATGGGTTTCATAAGAAGGTGGGGATAAAACTTGCTGCTGTCACTTGAATCCTCCTCCTTGGGAAAAGAGAAGAGGGGGAGAGTTAGAGACAAAAGAGTACTGATCCTATGCTGCTGTCACTTGAATCCTTCTCCTTGGGAAAAGAGAAGAGGGGGAGAGTTAGAGACAAAGGAGTACTGATCCTATGCTGCTGTCACTTGAATCCTCCTCCTTGGGAAAAGAGAAGAGGGGGAGAGTTAGCGATAGAGGAGTACTGATCCT
The DNA here is from genome assembly GCF_045791955.1 of Oncorhynchus clarkii lewisi. NCBI lineage: Eukaryota > Metazoa > Chordata > Actinopteri > Salmoniformes > Salmonidae > Oncorhynchus > Oncorhynchus clarkii. Next base: position 30,521,177 of record NC_092164.1, read on the forward strand.
ATGCTGCTGTCACTTGAATCCTCCTCCTTGGGAAAGGAGAAGAGGGGGAGAGTTAGAGATAAAGGAGTACTGATCCTATGCTGCTGTCACTTAAATCCTCCTCCTTGGGAAAAGAGAAGAGGGGGAAAGTTAGAGATAAAGGAGTACTGATCCTATGCTGCTGTTCAGTCCAGCCCTCTCACTATTCAAGTCCATGTCATTTTTTTTATCGAACCTACCACCCCACAAAAAGCTCCTTTGAAACAAAGAACCACTCTGTTCTACATGCACAGTGCCCCTTAAAATAAACTTAGCCGCTCTCTAGGTTACAGAGCTAAAGACAATATTGACTGATTTAGGACCAGAATACAATGTCTTTGCTTTTAGGCTCCATAAAAACGCTGTGTTAAAACGTTTGATGACGGTAAATATCAAAGACCCATTGCAGTGGCAGTAGCAAGACACCTGATATAACATTTCCTCTAGTCTCTCTCCCTTACACGCACTCGTTTTTTCAGCTGGTGCTTGGACTTGCGTTTCTCCTTGAGTCGACCCAGCCGCCGTGCCCCGCCTGTCTTTCCAGGCATCCCGTTGATTCGCTGGCTTTTCCCTCCGATGATGCCCCGGCAGCCCTCTGAGCCACATTTACACACTTGCTGTAGAGAGAGTGAGAGCGAGAGAGAGCGAGAGAGAGGGGAGTAGAGAAAGAGAGGGGAGTAGAGAGAGAGAGAGGGGAGTAGAGAGAGAGCGAGAGAGAGGGGTGTAGAGAGAGAGAGGGGAGTAGAGAAAGAGAGGGGAGCAGAGAGAGAGAGAGGGGAGTAGAGAGAGAAAGAGAGAGAGAGCGGAGTAAAGAGAGAGCGAGGGGAGTAGAGAGAGAGAGGGGAGTAGAGAAAGAGAGGGGAGTAGAGAGAGAGAGAGAGGGGAGTAGAGAGAGAGAGAGGGGAGTACAGAGAGAGAGCGAGAGAGAGGGGAGTAGAGAGAGAGAGGGGAGTAGAGAAAGAGAGGGGAGTAGAGAAAGAGAAAGGAGTAGAGAGAGAGAGGGGAGTAGAGAGAGTGAGAGAGAGAGGGGAGAGAGCGAGGGGAGTAGAGAGAGAGAGGGGAGTAGAGAGAGCGAGGGGAGTAAAGAAAAAGAGGAGGAGAGAGAGCGAGGGGAGTAGAGAGAGAGCGGGGAGGAGAGAGAGCGAGGGGAGTAGAGAGAGAGAGGGGAGTAGAGAGAGCGAGGGGAGTAAAGAAAAAGGAGGAGAGAGCGAGGGGAGTAGAGAGAGCGAGGGGAGTAGAGAGAGCGAGGGGAGTAGAGAGAGCGAGGGGAGTAGAGAGAGCGAGGGGAGTAAAGAAAGCGAGGGGAGTAAAGAAAAAGAGGAGGAGAGAGAGCGGGGAGGAGAGAGAGAGAGAGAGAGAGAGAGAGGGGAGGAGAGAGGGGAGTAGAGAGAGAGGGGAGTAGAGAGAGCGAGAGAGAAGGGAGTAGAGAGAGTGAGGGGAGTAGAGAGAGATGGGGGAGTAGAGATAGAGAGAGAGGGGGGAGTAGACAGAGAGAGAGGGGAGTAGAGAGAGAGAGAGCGGAGTAGACAGAGAGAGGGGAATAGAGAGAGAGAGAGAGAGAGGAGTAGAGAGCGCGAGAGAGGGGAGTAGAGAGAGCGAGGGGAGTAGAGAGAGAGGGGAGGAGAGAGAGCGAGGGGAGCAGAGAGAGGGGAGGAGAGAGAGAGATGGGAGTAGAGAGAGAGAGAGGGGAGTAGAGAGAGCGAGAGAGAGGGAGGGGAGTAGAGAGAGGGGAGGAGAGAGAGGGAGAGGGGAGTAGAGAGAGCGAGAGAGAGGGGAGTAGAGAGAGGGGAGGAGAGAGAGGGAGAGGGGAGTAGAGAGAGCGAGAGAGAGGGGAGGAGAGAGAGGGGAGGAGAGAGAGGGGAGTAGAGAGAGGGGAGGAGAGTGAGAGATGGGAGTAGAGAGCGGGGAAGACAGAGAGAGATGGGAGTAGAGAGAGAGAGAGAGGGAGAGCGAGAGAGGGAAAGCGAGAGAGAGAGGAGAGTAGAGAGAGAGGGGAGTAGAGATGGGAGGAGAGAGAGAGAGGGAAAGCGAGAGAGAGAGGAGAGTAGAGAGAGAGGGGAGTAGAGAGATGGGAGGAGAGAGAGAGAGAGAGAGAGAGAGAGAGAGAGAGAGAGAGGGGGAGTAGAGAGAGCGAGAGAGAAGGGAGTAGAGAGAGGGAGAGGGGAGTAGAGAGGGGAGTAGAGAGGGGAGGAGAGAGAGGGGAGTAGAGAGAGGGGAGGAGAGTGAGAGAGGGAGAGATGGGAGTAGAGAGCGGGGAAGACAGGGAGAGATGGGAGTAGAGAGAGAGAGGGAGAGCGAGAGAGGGAAAGCGAGAGAGGAGAGTAGAGAGAGAGAGGGGAGTAGAGAGAGGGGGAGAGATGGGAGTAGAGAGCGGGGAGGAGAGAGAGAGAGGGGAGTAGAGAGAAAGGTGGAGTAGAGAGAGGGGGAGTAGAGAGAGAGAGGGAGAGCGAGAGGGGAGTAGAGAGAGAGAGAGGGGAGCGAGAGGGGAGTAGAGAGGGGAGTAGAGAGAGGGGAGTAGAGAGAGGAGAGTAGAGAGAAGGGAGTAGAGAGAAGGGAGTAGAGATAGGGGAGTAGAGAGAGGGGAGTAGAGAGAAGTAAGCAGCAGTAGGAGGGAGAATGTAAGGGGAGAGAAGTTCAAGGTAAGAGGTGACACAGGTAAAGGAATGTGAAGTGTGTGCAAAAAACAGGAAAGGGGAACGGTGTGGGAAAATTGAGATCGAAACCCAAACCCAGTGGAGAGTGGGCTCTTGGAAGCTAAAACAACCCAGATACATTTTTTGCAGCGGCACAAACAGATCTGGAACAAGGCTAAATTGGGGCTGTAACTGGGAGTGGATCAGGGAAAATGGTTGATGTGCCGCCACACCCACCTGCTCTTCGGTGTTGAAGGAGTGGAAGTTGTAGTCGTAGGTGAGTTCCGTGCCACTGCTCATGTCCTTGAGGGCAAAGAGGCCGATCCTGTACACTCCATTCACCGACCTGCAGGAGCAACAGACACGAGGGAAGAAGAGTGAGGGAGAACAGGCTATGAAATGGCTACCCGGACTATTTGCATTGTGTGCCACCCCCACCAATCTTTTTACGCTGCTGCTACTCTCCTTTTAGCATATATGCATAGTCACTTTAACTATACATTCATGTACATGCTACCTCAATTGGGCCGACCAACCTGTGCTCCCGCACATTGACTGACCGGGCTATCTGCATTGTGTCCCACCACCTCCCAACCCCTCTTTTTTACGCTACTGCTACTCTCTGTTCATCATATATGCATAGTCACTTTAACCATATCTACATGTACATACTACCTCAATCAGCCTGACTAACCGGTGTCTGTATGTAGCCTCGCTACTTTTATAGCCTCGCTACTGTTATTTTTCACTGTCTTTTTACTGTTGTTTTATTTCTTTACTATTGTTTACCTATTGTTCACCTAATACATTTTTTGAACTATTGGTTAGAGCCTGTAAGTAAGCATTTCACTGTAAGGTCTATTCGGCACATGTGACAAATATACTTTGATTTGAACTTGAGCCTAGGGCACAGCCAGAGCATAGGGCACAGTCAGAGCATAGGGCACAGTCAGAGCATAGGGCACAGTCAGAGCATAGGGCACAGCCAAAGCATAGGGCACAGCCAAAGCATAGGGCACAGTCAGAGCATAGGGCACAGTCAGAGCATAGGGCACAGCCAGAGCATAGGGCACAGTCAGAGCATAGGGCACAGTCAGAGCATAGGGCACAGTCAGAGCATAGGGCACAGTCAGAGCATAGGGCACAGTCAGAACATAGGGCACAGTCAGAGCATAGGGCACAGTCAGAGCATAGGGCACAGTCAGAGCATAGGGCACAGTCAGAGCATAGGGCACAGTCAGAGCATAGGGCACAGCCAGAGCATAGGGCACAGTCAGAGCATAGGGCACAGTCAGAGCATAGGGCACAGCCAGAGCATAGGGCACAGCCAGAGCATAGGGCACAGTCAGAGCATAGGGCACAGTCAGAGCATAGGGCACAGTCAGAGCATAGGGCACAGTCAGAGCATAGGGTTCTGGTAAAAAGTGCATAGGATGCCATTTCGGGAGCAGACTTTTTTAATCTCCCTGCACAGCACAACCGTGTAGGCTGCACTTTGCTGTCTAATGTACTCTTTCTGGGAGGACAAAAAGCATTTTCAGCACATTGTCTAGGGGCACTAATACAGCTGTGTCCAAGGCCCCAGCTACAACGTCGTATAATCGCTATTCTGTGACAAGATGGAGGACTGGCTTCACGCTGGAAATGCTCTATCCCTGTAGAATGTCTTATTCGAGGCCCACTCCACAACACCCCACAGCACTACAGAGAGACAGTTGTTAGATCGGTGTGTCCTAGTTAACTCACTGGACCTTCAAGAAGGAAAACAGGTATTTTCTCAAAGGTCCTTAACCGTTTTTACGGTCTGTGTTCAGGCCCTTTTGGGGTTAACAAAACTTTAAACAATAGAGAAGCTATTTTATTAACTTCAACTGTCCACCAAGAGTTACTGACACCGTTAAACACACCGTTTAAGTGGAGGTCCTCCTGTTTTAATTACTTTCAATATCGTAACCTTGGTTTAACTTGTGTTCTTACCTTTCATGTATTATTCCTTGTAAAAAATAACAAGCTTTATAGACACTTAGTAAATCGTACCATTGTGTGTTATTAACAGACTGTCTTCTGTACTAGAGGTGGTGTCCTGGACATTAGCCTAATGACTTTCAATGGAGAATATCCATTGAACATGCTTTTCAGTAAGTAGCAAGTGCGTAAGCATGTCGGTTGGCTTGGTCTGTGTCCAGGAAACCATTCCTAGGTGAACCCCAAACACTACTAGAGTTGAACTGTGTGGCTAAGTTGGTAGAGCAATGCTAAGTGGCTAAGTTGGTGCTTTCAATGCCAAGGATCGCAGGTTCTATTCCCACTCAGATGGTCTGGATAAAAGCGTCTGTGAAATGGCATGTTGTTGTAGTAGATCGCAGGTTCTATTCCCACTCAGACGGTCTGGATAAAAGCGTCTGTGAAATGGCATGTTGTTGTAGTAGATCGCAGGTTCTATTCCCACTCAGACGGTCTGGATAAAAGCGTCTGTGAAATGGCATGTTGTTGTAGTAGATCGCAGGTTCTATTCCCACTCAGACGGTCTGGATAAAAGCGTCTGTGAAATGGCATGCTGTTGTAGTAGATCGCAGGTTCTATTCCCACTCAGACGGTCTGGATAAAAGCGTCTGTGAAATGGCATGCTGTTGTAGTAGATCGCAGGTTCTATTCCCACTCAGACGGTCTGGATAAAAGCGTCTGTGAAATGGCATGTTGATGTAGTAGATCGCAGGTTCTATTCCCACTCAGACGGTCTGGATAAAAGCATCTGTGAAATGGCATGTTGTTGTAGTAGATCGCAGGTTCTATTCCCACTCAGACGGTCTGGATAAAAGCGTCTGTGAAATGGCATGTTGTTGTAGTAGATCGCAGGTTCTATTCCCACTCAGACGGTCTGGATAAAAGCGTCTGTGAAATGGCATGTTGTTGTAGTAGATCGCAGGTTCTATTCCCACTCAGATGGTCTGGATAAAAGCGTCTGTGAAATGGCATGTTGTTGTAGTAGATCGCAGGTTCTATTCCCACTCAGACGGTCTGGATAAAAGCGTCTGTGAAATGGCATGTTGTTGTAGTAGATCGCAGGTTCTATTCCCACTCAGACGGTCTGGATAAAAGCGTCTGTGAAATGGCATGTTGTTGTAGTAGATCGCAGGTTCTATTCCCACTCAGACGGTCTGGATAAAAGCGTCTGTGAAATGGCATGTTGATGTAGTAGATCGCAGGTTCTATTCCCACTCAGACGGTCTGGATAAAAGCGTCTGTGAAATGGCATGTTGTTGTAGTAGATCACAGGTTCTATTCCCACTCAGACGGTCTGGATAAAAGCGTCTGTGAAATGGCATGTTGTTGTAGTAGATCGCAGGTTCTATTCCCACTCAGACGGTATGGATAAAAGCGTCTGTGAAATGGCATGTTGTTGTAGTAGATCGCAGGTTCTATTCCCACTCAGACGGTCTGGATAAAAGCGTCTGTGAAATGGCATGTTGTTGTAGTAGATCGCAGGTTCTATTCCCACTCAGACGGTCTGGATAAAAGCGTCTGTGAAATGGCATGTTGTTGTAGTAGAAGTACTAACTCACCACTTCTGCATCTCACAGTTGGGTTCACAGCTGTGGTTGATGAAGCGGGCCTCGTTGCCCATCCGGTAGCTGTCGATCACCATGCCGCTGTCCAGGTTCAGACAGTATTGGCCGCTGTGGGAGAAGTACTGCTCCATCATGCGACTTCTACAGGACACACAGAGGGGGGAGAGAGAGGGACATTAGAAGACATGGATATGAGAATACAAAGCAGAGTTTAGGAATACAGATGAACACCACAGAACCATTCAAAAGGCCCACAAAAATAATAATGATTTAACATGAAAGAATAATAGATTTGGTGGCGAATCCTTGCTAACTTCCACTTAAGGGTGCGTTTGTAAATTCGCTCTGGCTATCTACTCCGATTTCAGAGCACTCTCATCTGACTGTGCCAGAGTGCAGAATAGCTGAAGAATTTACGAACGCTCAACACGCGATGAATATGGCGGGTGTCAGTAAACCTCTGCAAAAAAAGCGTCATTAAATTGTTGCCAGCAGCACAGTTGCAGTCACCAACGCTCTGGATAACATAAAAACTGCCTAACCAGCTCTGCTAGGGTGAGAAAAATGGCCAGAGTGAGGTGTTCTCTCATTTGAGTCTGGAAGTAGCTAGCAAGTTAGTCAACTTTAGCCAGTTAGCTTGGGTTCTTGAATGGCATTGTGAGGTCAGAACGCTCGGATCAAGCCTACTCCTCGGCCAGAGTGTCCAGTGTGCTCTCTGAGCGATCTGAGGGGGAAACGCTCTGAATTTACGAATGGACAATCTGACAATGCTCTGAATTTACTAATGCCTAGAGCGCACTCTGACACTCAAGAGTGAATTTACGAATGCACCCTAGTTATACATTTATGTCAATGGGAGACTAAGGGCTCTATTTTCAACTGGCACTAGGGAGGTGCAAGTGTCAAACACACGTTACCTGACCTGTCTAAGATCAGTGATCTTGCGTTGAAGTGGGAGGGGTGCCAATATCCTCCTAACAATTCAGTCCTCCACCATATCAACGACAGATTCTTTATAGAGAATATATAGATTTTTTTTTAAAAACACTACACACATTTAGGGAAGACACTGCATACAACTGACAGGAGACTCCTATTCTGTATAGAAGTGTGAACATTATGTGTTTAAAAGACATTTAGGCCTACATGTGCACACAGTGCCATGGAAAGCCCAGCCTATCAATAATGGGCTTGGCTCATGAGATTGCTTTGAAATACATATGAATCACCAAAGCTTTATCGAAAGATCAACTTAGGGAGGAGCAAAACAATGAGACGATATCCACCTTTTAATTATTATTTTTAGCCAGCTTCCATTATTATTTTGGATGTGCGTAAAACCCTCCATAGTCTACCTTAATATTATATGCCCACGGGGAGCAATTATGGTGCCTGTAACTGTATTTAGACAGAGCCTATTTAAAACCCGTTGTTTTGTTTTTATTAGAATTTCTGTCACATCTACTCCCGCCACTAGTCCTGGGATCCATCATTACACACACCTGGCATCAGTCATTACGCGCACCTACACATCATCATCATCTGACACACCTGGACTCCAGTACCTCACTTACTACTAGGGATGCTAGGGATATATCGGTGAACATATCGGAATCAGCCGATATTAGCTAAAAATGCAAACATTTAAAGCTGATGTGCAAAACCGATGTCAAAGCTGACGTGCATACCTATATAACGTGCAGTAATGGCGGCACGTAAAATTTGCGCAACACGTGAAACACAGCATTCATAACTTAGCCCTCAACGTCTGCTGTGTGGATCGAGCAGTCAACAAGTCGATCAGTCATTTGAAAGAGTAAGAACATTTCAGCGAGACAACTCAAAAGGTGAAATCCGTTAAAGCCAAGATACTGGAATTCATTGCCTGTGACAATCAACTGTTCTCTGTCGTGGGTGATGTTGGCTTTCGCCGACTGGTCAAGCAGAGGTACACAATCTCAAGCACGCTATTTTTCAGATGTTGCCCTACCGGAGTTACACAGTAATGGCGTCACTGTTATTAGCTTCAAGACATACATACTATGGAACACTGTTTGGGTCTTTGAGTGTCAAAAAAGTTACAGTAGCACTGTCAAAGCTGTACAAAAAAGTCTGCAAACAAACAAACATAGGCAACGAACAATGTGTTTATAATACCGCATTGGTAATAAAGCATTATTTATTTGTCCACAACTTCTGGGGTAGCTAGCTTTAGCTTGGTACCTAGCTAACACCAATACAACCAGCCTGAAAACAATGACCAATAGAAACTGCAGTCATTTTCATTCTTAGCAATGATTTAGGAATCCTTGTGACTAAGTATTAGCTAGGGAACCACTTGTTGTTCGCCTATTGAAAATGAACTTCAGTTCATGAAAATAAATATCTATCCAGTTACTTATCCCTGTTGCCCAAAGCTAATGTTATAAGCAGCCAGCTAGCTTCATCTGGCTAGTGAGGCTCCACCGAACCGGGTTATGTGTTGTGAAGCTAGCCACAATAAGGATTAGGCACAATAGTGGACTTTGCGGTTTGCCTTCAAAATAAAAGTACATTTTTGAACGTGATGCAGAAGTTTACAATTGGTGGAATCATGCCATATTTAGACTAGATAATGTTAAACCAGGTTGGAATGTGAAGCAATGAAATGGGGTATCAGTCTACTCGGTGACACCTACAGAACACAACTCTGAAGAGTTTACATAAATATTAGCGTTGTAGCTGTTATCGCGGGACTGTGACTGTGTGAAATCACCTCCCCAATCAGCCTATTGTGTGTATTGACATTCATATGGCACTGTACAGCTTTACCTAAGGATTGGGGAACAATGAAATGGGGTATCGGTCTACTCAATTAGTCTACTCAATACCAAATATATTTATCAGTATAGTTTTTCCTCAGGAATAGTGTTCAATATACATAGGTTGACAATAAATGTGGCTCAATTCACAGTTGTTTCAGAGTCCAGCAATAAGAGCTACGACGCTGTTCTCTGGGTGTCACTAAGTAGACTGATACCCCATGTCATTGATCCACAATCCATAGGTAGGGCTGTACAGTTAAATAAGTATGCCCCCCAATGCAATTCAAAAGTATAATCCATCCAGTGTGATTTCAACAGATTTTTGTCAAATTAACAAATTATTGTCTTTTGTTGATTTTATATAACAACATTCCAACCTTGTTCAGCATGATCTGTTAAATTATGGCATAATTCTACTATTTGTATTGATTTGCCTCACAGTCAATGACATACTTTTAATTTTGAAGGCTAACTGCTAAGTCTGCTATTGTGGCTAATCCTTATTGTGGCTAGTCAAATAGTGTTATCTACTGGTCATTGTTTTCTTTTTTGACATGCAAAGACCCAAACAGTGTTCATAGAAATCCTGAAGCGAATGAAGCGACTGAACAACAAAACAGCACAGCAAGTAAATAAGAGAAATAGGTTTTGATTATGTTTTACTGGTAATGGGGACATACTGTCACACCCTGATCATAGTTTGCTTTGTATGTTCTATGTTTTGTTTGGTCAGGGTGTGATCTGAGTGGGCATTCTATGTGGATGTCTTGTTTGTCTGTTTCTGTGTTTGGGCCTGATATGGCTCTCAATCAGAGGTAGGTGGTAGTCATGGTCTCTGATTGGGAGCCATATTTAGGTAGCCTGTTTGGTGTTGGGTTTTGTGGGTGATTGTTCCTGTCTTTGTGTTTGTTACACCATATAGGGCTGTTTTCGGTTTTTTCACATTTCTTGTTTTGTATATTGTTCATTTATCATCTTCATTAAAGATGTATAACAATAACCACGCTGCGTTTTGGTCCGCCTCTCCTTCAAAAGAAGAAAGCCGTGACACGTAAACGCCAACAAAATTATTTTTGATCAGTGTGGTTTGTGTGTGTGTGTGTAACCTTTATTTAACTAGGCAAGTTAAGAACAAATTCTTATTTACAATGATGGCCTACCCCGGCCAAACCCGGACGACGCTGGGCCACTTGTGCACCGCCCTATGGGACTCCCAATCACTGCCGGATGTGATACAGCCTGGATTCGAAACAGGGACTGTAGTGACGCCTCTTGCATTGAGATGTCGTGCCTTAGGCCGCTGCGTCCATGTGTGTGTTAACTATTTAACTGTACTAGAATGCTTAAAAGGCCACTAAAATGATAAATATCGGTATCGTTTTTTTGTTGTCAAGGAAAATAGCAGATATCGATATCGGCTAAAAATGTCACATCAGTGCATCACTCATTACCGTCCCTATATCTGGCACTCCCTTAGGTTCTTTCCCCAGTCAGTATTGTTTATGTGTTTCATGTCTATACGTTACTTGTGCTTGTTATATTGTTCGATGTTCCGTTTATTATTAAACTCACCACCTGCACTTGTTTGACTCCCAGCGTATATGTAACAATTTGATTAGTTATAGTCTTTTTTTAAAATTTGCCATGGATGTAAAGCACTCCGCACATCATCATTGTTAACGGTTGGAAAAATGGCAGAGAGTGAGACAGGGAATTGAGCTAATGGCAGTACAGTTGCAATGCTTAGCCATTTGAAACAGAGGCACCGTGAGACTCAAACCGTTGCTGGCAGCAGCGCAGGTCCCTGAAAACAGACATCTGACACTTCACACAAAAGAAGTGCAATAATGGATGGCATGAGAAAATGACACAGTGCTGATTATAGAAATGATTGCAGTTGATATGCAGCGGATGGAGAAATTGTGCAATGACTGCTCTGCAAGTACAAAGCGCGTGCTCTCAAACAGCCCATATGCGACCTTAACAATAGGGCTGAGACGGTCATGGAATTTTGGATGGCGGTAATTGGCCAGCCAAATGACTGCGGTCACCGTAATAACCATTTAAATGGCAACAACAAAACTAACGGGGGAGTTTACGCACATTTTCTCCCCTCCTCTGCTCCTGACTGGATGCGCTGGCATAGAAATAGAATGAATAGAACAAACGCCCCATTTCAAGACAGTGATGGCATAATGGGTGGATTGGCGGCCATTGCAAATGTACCCATAGGAGCAAAGCAGGAAATAAAATATGTGCTATGATTTGTTAATTCAACAAAAAATACATTCCATTGCATGAGCCACATCAGTTAACATGATTTGAATTACCATTCTACATTACCATGGAAATTATTGCACCACAATACCAGGCAGCCATTGCGAGTGTACCCATGAGTTTACCAGTCAAATTGCTATGATTAGAGGTTCCAAGCACGTTCTATTCATTGTATTCCTATGTGCGCTGCTGATGCATTGTGGGGGGTGTTGCCTAAGCAACCGAATACTTATTTGCTTGTTTCAGAAAGGAGCAACAAAGTTTCATCACGTTGTTAAGAGTCCATTTTACAGGAGAAATGGACTCGACCGCACAAATGCACAGCAGTCCCATCTTCAGTCAGCTGTTTGTTCCAAACACACACAACAACAAAAATATTTAAAGGGTTATGACAATTATTTTATTTTCATGATGGTCTTCATCCATAACCGTGGGTTACGCGGTTATACAGTAATTGTGCCTGCCCAGGTTAACAACAGATTGTTAATGTCTATGGACACGCTGTCTTTCAAAGATAATTAGTAAAAATCCAAATAACTTCACAGATCTTCATTGGAAAAGGTTGAAACACTGTTTTCCATGCTCAATGAAACATAATCAATTAATGAACATGCACCTGTGGAACGGTCGATAAGACACTAACAGCAGACGGTAGGCAATTAAGGTCACAGTTATGAAAACTTAGGACACCAAAGAAGCCTTTCTACTGATTCTGAAAAACACCAAAAGAAAGATGCCCAGGGTCCCTGCTCATCTGCGTGAACGTGCCTTAGGCATGCTGCAAGGAGGCATGAGGACTGCAGATGTGGTCAGGGCAATAAATTGCAATGTCCGTACTGTGAGACGCCTAAGACAGCGCTGCAGGGAGACAGGACGGACAGCTGATCGTCCTCGCAATGGCAGACCATGTGTAACAACACCTGCACAGGATCGGTACATCCGAACATCACACCTGCGGGACAGATACAGGATGGCAACAACAACTGCCCAAGTTACAGCAGGAACGCACATCCCTCCATCAGTGCTCAGACTGTCCGCAATAGCCTGAGAGAGGCTGGACTGAGGGCTTGTAGGCTGGTCCTCACCAGACATCACCGGCTACAACGTCGCCTATGGGCACAAACCCACCGTAGCTGGACTAGACAGGACTGGCAAAAAGTGCTCTTCACTGACACGCCGCGTTTTTGTCTCACCTGGGGTGAGGGTCGGATTTGCGTTTATCGTCGAAGGAATGAGCATTACACCGAGGCCTGTACTCTGGAGTGGGATTGATTTGGAGGTGGAGGATCCGTCATGGTCTGGGGCGGTGTGTCACAGCATCATCGGACTGAGCTTGTTGTCATTGCAGGCAATGTCAACGCTCTGTGTTTACAGGGAAGACATCCTCCTTCCTCATGTGGTACCCTTCCTGCAGGCTCATCCTGAGATGACCCTGGGAACTTGCAGGTGCCTTGGTGGAAGAGTGGGGTAACATCTCACAGCAAGAACTGGCAAATCTGGTGCAGTCCATGAGGAGATGCACTGTGGCACTTAATGCAGCTGGTGGCCACACCAGATACTGACTGTTACTTTTGATTTTGACCCCCCTTTGTTCAGGGACACATTATTCCATTTCTGTTAGTCACATGTCTGTGGAACTTGTTGAGTTTATGTCTCAGTTGGTGAATCTTGTTATGTTCATACAAATATTTACACATGTTAAGTTTGCTGAAAATAAACGCAGTTGTCAGTGAGAGGACGTTTCTTTTTTTGATGAGTTTATGTAATGTTGTATGAATAGCCCACACATCAATACATGCATTCAAATCTATCTCACCTGAACTCGTGCTCGCTGACGACCTCTCCCAGGTACTCGATGATGAACTGGCCTGAGCGGAGGGGCTCCTTGGTGCGGATGCCCCAGCCCTTGCCCTCGGCACGGAAGCGCTCCAGGCACTGCACCCACTCATGCCTCTGGATGTGCTGGTTGTCACACTGCTCCCCGCACGGACAAGTGCCGGGGGAGCACTCGGCAAAGCTCATCCTGAGGGAGTGGGAAAAAAATACTTATATTGCAGCCAAGTGGGAGACACCAAGATGATTTATTCATGTTAAATTAAATTCACATCTTGAGATGCTATTCCAAGGCAGATTTCTGAACATTTATGTAGAATTGAAGACCCAAGCAGGGTCGAAAGCGTTTTCCTTGTAGATAAACATAGCACGCCTGGGAGCATATACCAGTGTGTCGGTCTATTTTAGTCTCCAACACCAGTGTTTATACCTGTTGAGGCATTCGTCAAGGCAGCCTCTGTCGATGGCTTCCCCGGAAGGCCTGCAGTTACAGGTGGTGGCTTCATAACCCGAGACAGGCTTCACATCCACATAGACGTCTACAGTTACACAAGGCAAGGACATATACACAATAGCTTGACCAGACCATGGCAGCGTCCCAAATGGCACCCTGTTCCCTATATAGTGCACAACTTTTGACCAGGGGCCAATAGGGCTCTGGTCTAAAGTTGTGCATTATATAGGGAACAGGGTGCCATTTGGGACACAGCATTAAATAGCGTTTGGTTACATTATAATTTAAGCGACTGGATCTTAAGACTGTGTACTCACTTGATCTGATCTTTTTATAAAGGGGGACATCGGGCTTCTCGTAGAGCTAAAACCACCAAGAAATGTAGGTTATTACATCATAAGTAAGTAGCCTTGTCCGAGCTAGAACTGCTCACAGTCCAGATCGCTAGTCTATCGCAGGCCTTACATCATAAAAGAGACAAATCCTTATATAGATTGGACAAATTCCTATTAAAGCTATTATAGCTTGTGAGGGGGAAAACACTTAGCAGTGATCACCTGGTCATGTTTCCACAGCCACAAGATGTCGTAAGGCAACTGGAAATCAATGCGCTTCTGTCTTAGGTACTTTCCTGAAAGGGGGAGAGAGAAATTAAGTAACAAGTCATGACAAAGTGTGTGTGTGTATGTGTGTGTGCTCGCAGGCAAGAACACTCACCGACATGGATAGGGGCAGGAAAAAGCCCATACTCGTGTTCCCCAGGTGTGTACTCCAGTTTCTCTTTCTTCATCTGCAGGAGCTGACTACGAGGACTGAAAGAAAAACAGGAACAAAACGAGAGTGAGATGTCCATATATGCCCTTAAATATTCCTGGTTTGACCTTTGGTAAGCAAACGGGTATATCCAGATTTGACATGTCTGTGTTTCTCTCTTATGGGACTCACTCTGCCGTCTTGTACACATCAGAGTAGAGCCCCGCCTTTTGGAACTTCTTCTTTGGAGGCCTGGCTGCTCTCTTTTCCCGTTGGCTGGTTATAGGCATGGGTGGAGCTTGTTCCATGGAGACGGTGCCCGGACATTCCGGGGAGGAGGGGCCATCTGGTTTCCCCTCTAGAGCACTGAAATAGAACAAAGAGTCAGTTTATAGTGATGACTGGCTTGATAGTCTCTCTCTCTATATATATATATATATACACACAGCTGCTAAAATCTAAGATTAGCGCTGCCTATGGAAGTAAACTGCAACATAATCACGGTTCTCCACTCTCATCGTTGAGGCTACAATCACGTGTTGGCCTGTAGTGGTGGTGGTTTTACCTGCGAAAGCGGTGCAGCTCCTCTTGGGTGAGCCAACCACTTCCTCCCTCAGCACTGGCCCTCATCCCCAAGCCACCCAGGTTCTCCTCCCTGTCCAGAGCTCGTTCCTCCACCTCCCCCCCTTCCTCCTCCTCCTCCTCCTCCCTATCTCTCTCCCAGTGCTTCCTCTTCTGGCCTTTCCTGAACTGGCCCTGGACAACCGACTCGATCGCGTCCGTCACAGTGTCCCCCTTCCACGCTCCTCCTCCACGTTCTCGGTGCCTGGTCTGGGTCACTTCGGCCAGAGGGGGCGGCGACGGGGGCGGGGAAGGCAAGGGATGCTTCCTGGGGCGCCCGGGGCCTCTCTTCTTGACCATGTTGTTGCCTGTCCTCGCCTGTCTCTGAAGCTTCTTTGCACGGAGGATCTTGTTGACGTGGTGCAGGCTGTGTTTAGAGGGCTGGGCCCGGTGGGAGTGGTGTGGCGGGGAGGCATCATCGTCCAGGCAGCAGCCCTGGGACGGCGAGTTGTGGCCACAGTGAGAGAGGCAGGCGGAGGAGGAAGAGTGGAACAGAGGAGGGTGGTGGTGGTGCTGCCTGAGGTGGTCCTCAGGGGTAGAGTGGTCGGCTCGGGTCTGGACACTTGATGTACCGCCTGCAAAGAAACAGACAAATAGAGAGAAGAGAGGGGAATTAGATGATGAACATAGGAATAAGCTGCAGCGTGACACTTATGAACGTATATTTATTATCCATTCCAAGCCCTAGCTTAGTTCCACTGTTAGGCCAACATATTTCCTCTGTCGGTCTTGTAATGCTATCTAATAATTATCAAGGCTTAACCTTAAATTGAAAGGAAATTACTACATTTGCCATTGATTTCCACTGCCAATTCCCTCACCAAAATGCAGCACATTATGGATAAACATATAGGCTAAGCCCACCTCAGCAAACTGAAATACTATGTCACGTAATGAACAATGACTTCATACTTTTTCAGCTTTTCCTTTCAAGCCATAAAGTGTTGCATTAAGTCCATCACATTAGTGAACGGTCCTACTATAAGTAAAGACACCAAGCCACTCCAGCATCCCCCCTGCTGCCTTCACACTCCTGTGTGTGGTTTATCCCACCCTCTGCCTCCCTGCCTACTAGGCTACCTCCATGGTGGTGGTGACCGCAGAACGACCCTGTGTCCTGAGCTCTAATCCTGGATTACCCTGGCTGGGTTCAAACTACACCATGCCGCCTCACCAGGAGCCTTCCACCGAGCGAACCTGGCCTTCTCACACATAGAATACATACACACTTATCTCAGTCAATGGCAGCCAGGCAGCTTGATGGAGCTGAATCATTACCCAAATCACCCAGTCTTCCCTGTTCATCTATATTAGCTGAGAGCAGGTGTAGTGTTTACACATTGATCTAAGACAGAGATGCACGCAGCCTTTCAGTTTGATAGCTTTTGATGGGGAAGCCTACCAAATATAGCCTGTAACAAAACGCCCAGCTCAACTATCACGGCGAGTCAACTATTCTTATGGAAATAAAACATCTCGCTGGACATCCTACAAGGATACAATGACAATCACACAAAAGCAGGACCAGTTTAAGTAATTATGGGGGTTTTGCTGCCAAGCCCTTAATCACTGGTTAGGGATATCTAATGTCAGGGCCGGTGGAGGGTAGATGTACATACAGGGGATGGCATTGTGTTCCTCCAAGGGATTTCTAAAGGATAAATTTAACCAATTAGGCACGAGGGGGGTGTGGTATATGGTCAATATACGACGGCTAAGGACTGTTCTTGGGCACGCCGCAACACAGAGTGCCTGGATACAGCAGTCAGCTGTGGTATATTGGCCATATACAACGAACCCCCGAGGTGCCTAATTGCTATTATAAACTGGTTGCCAACGTAATTAAAACAGCAAAAAGTCATTTTTGGTCCTACCCGTGGTATACGGTCTAATATACCATGGCTTTCAGCCAAATCAGCATTCAGGGCTCGAACCACCCCGTTTATAATGAGTCATTGAACACTGAGATTCAGCAGAGATATCTTGAAATTGGCCTGGTATGCATAACCATGAGTGACAGTATTGATTCCAGGGTTTTGTTTCCATGTAGTGACCACTTTACAAACCACCATATGGCATAGTGAGCACTGAACACGGTGTGCGTCCCAAATGGCACCCTGTACCCTTTATAGTGCATTACTTCTGACCAGAGCCCTGGTTAAAAGTAGTGTGCTTTATGGGGAATAGGGTGCCATTTGGGACGCACACCGTGTTCAGTGCTCACTATGCCATATGGTGGTTTGTAAAGTGGTCACTACATGGAAACAAAACCCTGGAATCAATACTGTCACTCGTGGTTATGCATACCAGGCCAATTTCACTACTTATTGCCAAGAAATGAAGCTAAGCGGACATCATCCAAACAAAATAGAAAGCTGAATTCTTGAGGCACTAGCAGCAGAACTTTTTTTTGAAGTAAATTTGGTACACAATTCAATAACCTTCACAATGTCAGATTCAATTTGGGTTCAATTCCAAAGAAGTACAAAGAAAGATTTTGGTGCAGAAATCACATTCAGAGCAATAGCACAGGGATTTTAATTTGAGGGTATTTTGATCCATATCGGGCGAACCGTTAATAAATGACAGTAGTTTCTGTACATCATCCCCCCCATTTTGGGAAAAAATCACTTATATGTGTATTAAAGTAGTCAAGTGTAGTATTTGGTCCCATATTCCTAGCATGCAATTATTACATTGTGACTACAAACTTGTTGGATGCATTTGCTGTTTGTTTTGGTTGTGTTTCAGATTATTTTGTGCCCAACAGAAATGAATAATGTAGTGTCATTTTTAATGTATACTGAACAAAAATAAAATGTAACATGCAACAATTTAAAAGTTTTTACTGAGTTACAGTTCATATAAGGAAATAAGTCAATTGTAATAAATTCATTAGGCCCTAATCTATGGATTTCACATGACTGGGCAGGGGAACTTGGTAGCCAGGTCAACCTGGCTGATAGCCAGCAGGTGAAGAAGATGGATGTGGAGGTCCTCGGCTGGCGTGGTTACACGTGGTCTTCGGTTGAGGCCAGTTGGGCATACTGCCAAATTTTCTAAAACGACGTTGAAGGTGACTTAAGGTAGAGAAATGAACATTCAATTCTCTAGCAATAACTCTGGTAGATATTCCTGCAGTCAGCATGCCAATTGCACGCTCTTTCAAAACTTGAGAAATCTGTGGCAGTGTGTTGTGTGACAAAAATGCACATTTTACAGTGGTCTTTAAGTGTCCCCAGCACAAGCTGCACCTGTGTAATGATCATGCTGATTAATCAGCCTGTCAGGTGGATGGATTATCTTGGCAATGGAAAAATCCTCCCTAACAGGAATGTAAACAAATTTGTGCACAAAATTTGAGAGAAATAAGCTTTTGGTGCATATGGAAAATTTTTCCATTCAGCTCATGAAACATGGGACCCAACACTTTATATGCTGCGTTTATATTCCTGTAAATATAGAGAAATATGCAACACTTTACATGTTGCTTTTATATTTCTGTAAATATACAAAAATATGCAACACTTTACATGTTGCTTTTATATTTCTGTAAATATACAAAAATATGCAACACTTTACATGTTGCTTTTATATTTCTGTAAATATACAAAAATATGCAACACTTTACATGTTGCTTTTATATTTCTGTAAATATACAAAAATATGCAACACTTTACATGCTGCGTTTATATTTCTGTTCAGTGTAAATAAGAATAGAGTAGGTTTCTAAACACTTTTACATGAATGTGGATGCCACCATTATGATGGATAATCCTGAATGAATCGTGAATATTGATGAGTGAGAAAGTTATAAAAGTGACTCCAAAATGACACAATACATTATTTACCATTAATTTCTATTGGGCACAAAATAATCTAAAACACAACCAAAACAAACAGAAAATGCATCCAACAAGTTTGTAAATGAAAGCTGACAGTCTACACTAACCTTTAGTCATTGTATCATTTAAAATCCAAAGTGCTGGAGTACAGAGTCAAAACAAACTAAACATTTTCACTGTCCTAATACTTTTGGAGCTCACTGTATTTCAGCATATCGCTCTCTAACAGAAAGCCCTGTCACAATGACTCACCCATCTCTCTCCTCTCTGCTAACGTGGAGTGCTCCTTTCTCAGCATCCGCTCCATCCGGGTGAAGTTAGAACTCTCTGCCGCCCCTCCCTTCCTGACTCGGCCTCCTCTCAGCAAGGTAGGGGTCAGGGCGGTGGCGAACAGGTTGGTGTGGTGCGGGGGGTCCTGGGACTTGGGATCCGCCTCGTCTGTGGGTGTGAGGGGCTCCTCGTCTTCCTCCTCGCTGTCTGAGCAGCCAGCTGGATCTTCTCCCTGACCGTCTGTGAACGGGCCCTGGCCGACAGCTGCGGGGTTCCGGGAGAGCTTAGCGTAGTCTGCCTCGGAGCTGCCCATCCTGAACCAGGACTCAACGTGTTGGTGGCCCCTGGGCCTGGCACTGCCCTGGGCCAGGCGAGAGGGCCCCAGGAAAGACAGGGATGTCTCCTTGCGCTTGTACCTCTCGGCTGAGGAAGAGGAAGACGAGGAAGGAGAGTTGGCCGATGTGGCCGTGGCTTGTTTGTTGGCACTGGTGGTAGTAGGGGTGGAGTCTCTTCCAAAGCGACACCGCTGCAGAGATTCGGCCATTCCGGCCCCGCGTTCTCCCCTTCCTGACCCCGGGCTCTCGGAAATTTCGGCTCCGCCTCGGCTCTCTCCTCCTCCCTCTTCCCCGTCGTCCTCTGCGCAGCGCTCTTGATGTTTGTGTCTGTGTTTGTGTTTGTGATGCCAGCCGAACGACAGCTCTGAAGACATTGCCGGGTAGAGCACGGGAGACCGGCCCCCACCCAGGAACTCCTGTCTCAGCAGCTTGTGTTTCTTCTTGTGAAATTTGGAGGGGTTGAGAAGGAGGTGTGACGGGTGGTGGTGGTGCACGTAGGACGGGGGAGGTGGTGGGGGGAAGGAGGGGGAGTGATGGGAGTGGTGGGATGGAGCAGAGTGGGAGTTCTGGTGATGGGGGTACAGGGCACTGGCTGGGGGGTATCCTCTGTAGTAGCCCAGACCAAGGGGACCAGAGGAGTATGGAACACTGTAGGATGGGTGGTAGAACCCACCGCTAGATAGCGGGAACCCCAGCCCATGAACGAATGGTACGTCTGACATGGACTCCCGCAGCTTGGGAGGGCGCCCGCGTTTCTTCTTCAGGTCTGGCTTGCGGACGTAGTGCAGAGAGTCACAGGGGTACGAGGGGTGGGGGGAGTAGTAGCCGCTGAAGTTTATCCTGAAGATGGTTGGAAGCAGGTCTCTGTGCAGGTAGTGATGCGGAGGGGGGCCGCCAGCGCCTCCTATGGCCCCAGTGGCCCTGCCTACCGACCCTGGTACTCTGCCCGCCCCCGCAGCTCCCGGGGGCATCCCCAGCCCACTGCCCAGCCTGAGCGCAGGGGTGCGGTGCGCTATCCTGATCTCACTCAGCCTCACCACAATCTCATCCAGCTCTGCCAGGAAGTCGGGGTCCTGGCGCCGGGAACGCAGCTGCAGGTACTTCTTCTTGCGTTTGCGCTTCTGCCTCTTTAGCTTGTCGTAACCCGGGCAGCCGTGGCTCCGGCGCTTGCATTTGTGCTTGTGTTTCTCTTTGTGGCCCACTAGTGCAGAGGGAGGGGTCGCCAGTAGGGGCCTGCGGGGGTCTGGTGAGGACCTCGCCCCCAGTGGTGACGGAGAGGGCGAGGGGTGCTCCAGCAGCACTGACGACGAGTGTCTTAGTCCACCGCGAGGGTTTATCCCAACCCCTACCCCCACGGCTGAGCCCATCACCCCTGGCATTAGCAGTCCACTGGCCATGCCAGGTGGTATCCCCACGCTACCTAGGCCACTTGCCCCACCGGCCTTCTCACCCCGGTCAGAAGTGCTGTTGTTGTCTGTTCCTATGCCGCTGTCGCTGGGTACAGTCTCTTCACTGTGAGACTCACTGACAGGAGAGGGGGTGGCTTCCTTCAGCTCACTCAGAGGTGCAGGGGAGGTGGGGTGGAGGGGCCTAGGAGGGGATAGCTTACGGTAGTGGTAGTGCTGCCTGTAATGATGGTGGTGGTGATGGTAGCCACGGCACGACTTCTTCTGGGAGGCCACGGCAGCCGAAGAGCCCAGAGTGCGAGGGGAGGGGGCTGAGAACGTCGGGGGAGGGAAGGGGAATGAGTGATGGCCGTGGCTGTGGAAGTGCGGGTGCGTCAGGAAGTGCACTGCCCCTGGCGCCACAAAGCAGGAGTCACTGATGGGGCTCTGGCCTCCGCTGGACTGGGAGAGCGAGGGGGAGGGGAACACCTCGGCAGACGGGAGCTGGTGCTGCGGCTGAGACTGATGGTGGTGGAGGGGCGACGTGGTGTTTGGGGACAGGAAAGGCCCCTCAGTGGGTGATGTTGGAGCTGCCAACGAGGGATTTGTTGGCGCTTTAGGTTTGCGCCCTCTCCTTTTCCCCATGTATATCGTCCCCTTTTTGCTAACGTTGATCTGGGGTCCCAGTTTGCCTCCGAAAGAAGCAGCCAAGGAGGATAGAGACTGGGTTGCAGTTGCTACCTGGCCCACCACCCCACTGGCAGTTCCTCTGGGGGGCTCCTGCTCTGGTCCGGACCCTGGTCCTAATAGGATCTGGCTAAGGAACCGTTTGCGTTTGACACTCTTCATCTTATTGATCTTGCCTATGATAGTCTTCATGATGAGCTGCCCGTTGCCCTTGTTCCGGAACTGTTTCCCATCCCCCGCTTCCGGTGCCAGAGTGGGGGGCTGACCCTCCTGCGGCAAGGTCGGGGGCAGACGTTTGGGTCGCCCCCGCTTCCTGGGCATAGGTTTGGGAGGATTCAGATCTACCTCTGGGTGGAGAACAGGGGGGTCCTGCTCCTCTTTTGACCTGTGTAAAGAAAATACCTTAGAGGGGGCCAGCTTGTGAGGGGGACGTCCCCGAGTGGGGGCATCCAGCCTTGGCATTTTAGACTTGGGCCGTCCCCTTTTCCTGGCTGGCTGAGGAAAGAGTTGAGACATGGCAGGAGGCTTGACCTTATTGGGGTTAGGAGGCCGTCCTACAGGCCTGCGTATGGGCGGGGGAGTATCAAGGCCTGAGGAGGATAAAGGCATGATGGTTTCGCACTGGTCAACGGGGCTGTACTGGCCCGCCCTCTGTGTCCGGTTCACTACTCTGGTCCAGCGGGGCTTTCTGCCTCGCCGCTTCTTCAGGGGTTTGTTCTCATGCTCTGGGGGCGAGCCCGGTGACTCGTCTCCAGGGGACTCGTCTCTGAGAGGAGGGGGTGAATGGTTGCCGACGGGCTCTGGTGGCGAGGCAGTCCGTCTCACAGACTCCGGGGGACTGGAGGTACCACTGGTGTGACCATCTCTTTCCCTGTTGGGACTGCGTTTATTGGGGTTGGGATTGCATTTAATGGGGTTGGGACTGCGTTTACTGGGGCTCAAGCTCTTGCCTCTCTCCCCTCTGAGTGACTGATTAGTCCCCTTGTCCTTGGCCTCCTGCTTGCCTAATGCTGAAGGAAGGGAGCATTTGGTTAAGTCTCTGGGGCCGACCCGGTCACGCTCCTGCTCCCTCTCCCTCTCACTGCTCTCCCTCTCCTCTGCCTGGGAGGGACTGTCTCGGTCTCGGGAGTGGTGTCCTTGAGAGGCAGGGGAGCCCTGGCGACTTGGCCCGCTCCCCGTCCTCTTCTCTGAAAAGGAGCAGGATGACAAACGAGGTGGTGATGAGGAAGAGGAGGAGACAGAGTGAAGCGGTGGGCAGTGAGTAAGACGTGACTGTAGTGGCTTCGCGCCATTACTGTTGCTGTCGTTGTTGTCCTTTGAAATTGTTGCCAGGCGGTTATTGCCGCCACCGTAACTTAATGTAGGGCTGCTGCTGCGACTGCTGTTGCTGTTGTTGCTGCTGCCAGACTTGCTGGCCCCATCTGCCTCCTCTTTCCCAGGCGGGGTGGATGACTTCTCCAAAACATTGTCTTTATTGTTCCGGGAGCCATAGGGGCGGCCAGGAGGGCGCGAGACGGGAGGGGGTGGAGCTAGGTGGACCGCTCTAGAATAGGTCGCCCTGTTGGCCATAGCGCGGTCTCGCTGCTTTGGGGTGGGGGCCATAAAGTTAGAAGTGGTGTGGGTGGTGGGAGAGGAAGTCGTTTTGGGGGGTTTCACCTTGGTGGACTTTGAGGGAGGGCAGGTGGCGATGAGTTGCGCTAGTTTCTCAGTGACAGTAGGAGCCCCCCAACTAGAAACACCCCGGTCCTTCTCCCTCAGACCCTCACTGCTGTAAGTGTACCCAGAGGGTTTAGTAGCAGCTTCCACGCTGGGTTCCGGTGATGGGGGCGCAGGAGGGGAGGGCGAGGAGGTAGGAGACTTGGTTTGGGGCGTGGGCGTCTTCTTCCCAGAGGCATGGTGCGTTTTGCCGTCTGCCAAAGGACGATGAAGATTCAGCGGTCTCTCCGTAGAGGCGGCAGATTTCCCGTCCGACTTCGCCTCAGATTTGTCCGACTTGCAGGCCAGTTTTGGAAGACCCTGCGAAAAGAGAATACAAATATTAAAATCTAAAAGGCCATTGATTGCAGATAAGGCCTACCCATTTCACAGAAAGGTAGTTCCCAGAAAGGTATTGTTGTGTTTCACTAAAAAGCTTCTTTTTTTTATTTTATTTTTTATAAATGTCTGACTATTTTGACATTTGTAATCTTCTGATATGTATCCAAACCCAGGCAATGCTTTCTGGTAATTATCTAAAAGTGAAAACCTAATCGAATTTTTCTCAAAAAGAAGCATTTGAAAACCACATAAAGCATGCTAAAAGCCAACCCTGTCAATAAGGCAACCTAGACAGTCTATATGAAATCCAATCAGGTTTTGTTTCTCCCTATGTAAACTGTAGTTCATTGATTTGAATTTCCTGTCCTTTACTGCTTCTCAGTTCTGCCCAGAGGGGAAGATCCTGTTCCTAGTTAGCTACCATCCTGTAGGTTTTTGCTCTAATCCTAATCTAGCCCACTTCATTCTAATAATTAGCTAGTTTAATAGTTAAATCAGGTTAGCTATAGCTGAGGTTGGATCAAAAACCTACAGGAGGGTAGCTCTCCAGGAACAGAGTTGGAGAGCACTGCTCTAAACTCAAAACGTATTCGGGACAGACAAGGACAGAGCAGAGCAGAGAAGAGAGAAGAGAAGCAGGGAATGATTGGAAGGGGAGACAAGCCAGAATGGGACACAAAGTGAATACATTCAAAGAAACTGAGATGATTGTGTAAAATATGAAGCAAATCGACTTTACAAGTAACAAATATCATTTGTGAATTCAAACCAGTGAAACAGTGTTGGAAGAATTGGAAATGTTCTCATATGTGTGAACTGGCTGTCAGTATTGCTTTGCTTATTTTTGGCACAGTCCAAAGCCAGACACGTCTTGTGCAATTTCTAATAGTCTCTTTGGAAATGATTCCTTGTTTGACAGGGATATGTTTTTTTTAATCAACGTCCTAGCATAACACATGCTTTCCTTGCTTACCCGTTTAGCTGGAGTACTCCCATTCACTGGACTGGGTGAAGTGGTGGAAGGAGCAAGAACAGGTAGAGGAGGAGTAGGGGCAGCAGCAGAGGGAGATGAAGACAATGGGATGGGTCGGTTCATGCCAGGACTCTGCTCTCTCTCCCTGCCGTGTGGAGGACTCTGGGTCTGGTTGCCCCCGTCGCCTGTCCCGACTCCTCCGCGGCTCCCCCGGCCACCTCCGCGCCCGCTTGGTCTCACGGTAGCCCTGAAGGCCGGCCGACACACGTAGTTCTCCAGAATCTTGGGCGGCTTCTTCATGCGTTTTGCCTGCAGGCCAATCTTGAGTTTGACATTGCCCTCATGGAGGCTAGTCTCTTTGACAGAGAACTGTGGTGGCTGCTGCTCACCGGAGCCCCCTCCTCCACCTGCAGCAGAACAGGAGTCCCTCTGCGACCCCTCTCTCTCCTCCTTCTTCTTCTTCTCCTCCTCCTCATCTTTCTTCCCACCTCCTCCTTCCTTCTCTCGCTCTCCTGGGGGAGCAGTGGTGAGGAGGGGGGGTGGAGTAGCAGGCCCCCCCTGAGTCCTCTGATCCATCAGAGATTTAGGGGGTGAGGGGTGATTAGGGAGGGATGTTTGGGACGCCAGGTACAGTTTCTAGGGAAAAGCCGTGGTGCAGAAGGAGACGGGATAGGGGTGAAGGGGGAAAGGGGATATTGGGGAATCTGAAAAGCAATCCTTGTTTGGTGGCTTTGCTCCTTTCCTGGCTGCCCAGCCCTCTTTCTCCGTCCTTCAAGCTGTAGAGAGAAAGACGAGTAGAGATGGGAGGGGGTAGGACAGGGTGGGGAATAGTAAAGACAAGAGTTTGATATTAGTCAACAGATAACAGAAGAGATTTTATCAAAAACAAAATACCTTTCTAAGCACTGCAAGGCATCCTTTACCATAGTGAGGAAGATGAGACAAAGGTGAAATATTTGTATCATCTATTTGCTTAGTGGCTGCCCTTCATCTCTAGGTGACTTTTTATGGATGTGTTCGTCCTTACAGCTTCCCTCAATCTGTGACCTATTTAGACAAATGGGCATCTATTCGACAAGAGAGGTGTAGTTCTGGGGCTCAAGAACTAAATAACAGCCATCCTCCTGTGAACTACAACTCCCAACAGCCCTCCAGGTCTGTATGCCACTATCAAGCGTATCAGACTAGGAGTGCTGGTTTAGGTTCAGTTTTTACATGGACAGTGGGGACCTGATCCTAGATCAGCACTGGCTTCTGCATTCTGACCCTCAGATATAGTTACAGAGTATTATGGATACTGTAGTACATCATGCTACAGACCCCACCACCAGTACCCAGGTTATTTGTGATAAGCTGCTAAATGAACCATCCCCCAAGGATCTCTTGTTTGATCAAAAATGTGTCTCATAACGCTCGCAGTGTAGTGCTGCGGCAAAGTTCCCATTTGGAGGAGGGAAGTGTCCGTATGAGAGAAATGGTCTGCTCCGGCTCCCTACGTCCACTGAGTGATTTAATGCGGGCTCGCCCAAAGCAGGTGCTTTCTCCGAGTGAAGTCATTTGGAGGCGATTCATAACTGTGACCTCAGCACATTGGGCTCTCTGGGGGACAGAGGATGCGGCCGGTGTTCCCAACCACTCTGGAGCAGCCAATGAGAAGGAGCGGGAGAGAGCAGCATGCTGACAGTTTCTGTGTGCCTGCCCTACTGTGGCAGAAAGCACTAACAAATTCACTTAGTGGAGCCAGAGCGTGCGTCGGGTAAGTCATCCGATAAAGCAGTCAGAGAGCTAAAATCGACAATGTTCAGAAGCTTGCGAGACTACTTGCTCTGGATTGTTTTACTAGTAGCTAGTAGGGCTTGGGGGAGGCAGACGTTTTCTGCAGAATCACAATAACTGTGGTCCAGAACTTGGAGTCTTGCCTGTGTTTCCCCACACCCACTTCTCTATGTTTACTTCAATTACTCAGTCCATTTCGCCTCAAACTTCCACCACATACACTGCTGCTACTCGCTGTTTATTATCTATGCATAGTCACTTTACCCCTACCTACATGTACAAATTACCTCGACTAACCTGTATTTTGTCTTACTTTTTATTTTATTTTTTACTTTAGTTTTAGTAAATATTTTCTTAACTCTATTTCTTGAACTGCATTGTTGGTTAAGGGCTTGTAAGTAAGAATTTGTATCAGCACGTGACAAATACAATTTGATTTGACATACATTACTCAAATCAGACCTCTCTCCTGAGGGCTCCCGAGTGGGGCAGCGGTCTAAGGCACTACATCTCAGTGCTAGAGGGAGGTGTATAATTGGCCCAGCATCGTCCGGGTTTGGCTGGTGTAGGCCGTCACTGTAAATAAGAATTTGTTCTTAACTGACTTGCCTAGTTAAATAAAGGCTAAATGTCAAAAATAAAACCTTGCTCCCTTTCACTCTAGGAACAGCAGACAAACTTGAGTTGCTGTTTTCCTACTAATCGAAAACACATCTCTCCCCTTTCCCCATGTCCTCCACTCTTTGACAATCATTCCCCTCTTTCTTCGATACTCGCTGCTTCAAGAAGTGTTAGTGTGTGTTCACATTCATTTTGCAGCTTCCGCTGATCTGACTGCTGGTATGCCAAAAATAAGCTGCTGTAGTAGCAAGGGATGTAAATGGCTATTGACAAGACTAGAGTAAAGCCTGACAAGTTAGTCAAAACATCTCTCATACAGTCATACAAGGTGTTTTGTTTGAACAGAACTACACTATGCCCATTACCTAGTTTAATATTTCCAAACAGACTGACCAAAGATCATACTTTTTTTCTCTTTCTGCATATTAGGCCTACATCGCAATATATCAAAATGCTGATGGAGAGCAGCTCTAATGTGTCCTTCTCTGCCCCTACACTAATGGTCATTCTCTGGTCAGTGGGACAGTTATTCTCAGGACAGTGAAATTATGTATTAGCCTACTACTCTAGAGATACAATTAACATTCAGAAAGATTACGCCTACTGATGTTACAGAAGGAAATGTCACATTCTTTCTATTAAGGTACATTTCAACATAGAGCTAATGTCATATGCACATAAAGAGATTTAGTAAAGTGATGTGAAAAAAAAAAGGAGAAAAAAGGAGAAGTTGGAGACCAAAAAATAATTTCCAAACCAGGAAACAGCAGGTGACAAGAGAGCAAAGGGGAGGAATTACAGAATTAGCAGGAGAAACTCTTCATAGAATGACAACGACCGAGAAATTCGGTGAAATGGGAACATAGTAAACCATTTGGAAAGCCCCCTCCCCTCTCTCTCCTTCCCTCCTTTAGCACACGTTAATAACTTCTGATTTCCCAATGGCGTAGTATTGAAAGCAGCCTCGATAGCATTCTCAGGACAGATCCGATCTCTAAAGGTTTTCAATTTGAAATCATCATTGGCCGTCGACTCAGTCAATTATTATACATCTTTCCAAACTGTTATTAGTTATTACAATAAATGAGACCAAAGCCTCAACAACAACAGCAGGTGATGTGATCTTTACCTATGTATTGTTGGTAATAGACAGAGTAGCTAGACTGCTTACTTCCTAAATTCACAACAAAACGACTACCGAAGGACGTGACAAAACCAAAAAGACCATGGTTTCTGATTTTTAATAAGATTCATGATAAATCGGGGTCCCATACCACTGTATCATCATTAGCCCAAAACAAGTTCACTCAAATGATTTTGCCCGAGGTCCTTCGGGTTAGGCAGCGTGCCCCCTATGCCAATCATCCTGTTGGATGCATTTGTTGTAAGTAGCCTACAATAGAAGTGCAGTAAACCATGAATAAAATAAGGCTAACTGAGGATGATACTCTGACTGAATATGTCCAGGTTATGTGAAAAAGTGTGCCTGTATAACATTGTGGTCAGGAGCAAATAATAAAGTTGGACAATAGTCTGTAAATCTTTCAGATGATGCATTCACTCATCTCCGTAGGAGTCCAAAAAGTGAGCAGCCTACATCCTTATCTCTTTACAGTATATTCACGTTTTGTACTATACTTCAGCACCCCTAATAACAGACTCTTATTTCACTAACTTAAAGGGAAAGTTCACCACGTTTCAATCTCATTTTCTTTATCTCCAGCACAATACCAGTGTCAACATATGTGCACATTTCAATATTTTGTAGGAAAAAATAATCCACCTTGTGATGTAACATAAGCATATTTTTTGGGACCTTTTATAAAAAAAAATTACCACAGATCCGTGCTGTTTTGACATATGTAGACACTGGCTTGGTGCTGGAGATGATGAATTGGAGGTTGAAAGGTGGCGGAATTACCCTTTAACCTACTAGTAAACTATAGATAGCCTTGCTACACATACTGTAACGACGGAGTTAAAATTATTAAGATTGTCCATTTTCAACATCGCTTGGCCATATCAACACATCCACATCGCAAATGGTCCTTGCTATCCGGGATCATTGAGACTTCCCTACCCCGTTGAAGTTGAAAATGGTTAGGGTTAGATACGGGTTATGGTTCGGGTACGAACGTCCCAAGGATTCTGGATAACATTAATCCTTCGCAAATAGCCTAACACGGTTTCAAAACATATCCTTGTGACGATTTATGTTAATTTGATTTACAAATACGTGCAATGTAAAAGGGCCGAACACCTCTTTACAATATCAAATCACCTCGTGCAATAACGTTTGATCGTTATGCGCTGTAACGATGGGTGTGGGGGAATTGTGAGCCCAAGAGCTATCCATCAAAACACGTATTGCATAATAAAGATTGACCTTATGGATTGACAATATCAACATCTACAATAGTCGCTAAATCTTTCACATTATGCATCCACTCACCTCCGTAGGAGTACAACAGTGTTCACATTATGTGGATCAAAATCCTCCCTTCGTGCGTATCAACATGGTCGCCACAGTATTTATGTTCCCAACTGCTGATTTGTCAAAAACGCAGATGACAGAAATGTCAAAATTATACCTCCATTCCGATTTTGGGAGATCAATTATGAATTCAGACATGTACCCATTTCAAACTCTTTTGCATCAACTGCGAACGTTTCGACTTGTTAATAGCACTGCTATTACTAAATAGCTAACAAGCTAATATTGTAGTTATAGTTTAGCAGTGACCCCAACCGACGTCATAACGCATGAGAATGTTGCTTACAAGAGAAAAATAACCAAAAACATAAAGTTATTAGACAGACGCCAAAAAACGATACATTATTACCAATTCTAGAAAAAACAATTTTTGGAACGAGGTAACAAAATATTGCCGTGCGGTAGTGACTTGATACAATGTATACATTCAAAGAGAACGATGTAAATGTTGTATGTAACAAGCTATTTATCTGTCGTCCAATAATAACCTATGTTACATTGTATCAATGGTGCTCACTAGCAAGCCATCATCTGGGCTGCCTTGCTATGATAACTTGGATTTCTAGCAACGTGGCCGTACTTGTAGGAAATGTATCCATCTGACAGTGTTACATCATTTGATAGTCTCCGTTTTGTTTCATAAAGTTCACGAATAAGGAAAAACAAACTAAACCAAATAACTGAATAACCTGTCATTTTCGCTTAGCCACTCGTGCTAGCTTTGTAGCTGAAGCTAAACTATGACGGCTAACGATGCAATTACATGACTATTGCTAACAAGCTAGCAAGTCAGCTAGTTAAGACATGCCTTAGAATAGTCTTCTATCGAAGGAGTAAAGACAAATCCAATAGCAAAGAGGCTAGCAATATTTAAGGAAGCAGATAGATTTAAATAAAATAGATGCAGCGCTGTGTACGTTATAAAAAAAAACACGAACTGTCAACAAAATGGCGGCTGCGTTGAATCAAGAGACCCGAAATGGATCTCCCTCTATTTCTTCCCCCTCGACGTTTTTTTTCCTCACACAGCAATTGGTATCTTTGATATCCCCAAACACGACTGGACTCTTCTCCAACACAACGTTAGCTGAGCCGAGACGTGTCGGAATGGGCCTCGGTCATTAATCGGGCCTCCATGTCTGCTAAGCCCGTATAGTTTATGTCAGTACAACACGGGCATTCTCAGTCACACATGGAGGGAGGGAACGAGACGGGCAGCGGGGTGAGGGTCGTCACTAGTTAAGACAGACATAAAGTCATGAACCCCGCCAAAAATATACATTTCTACAATTTATCTTTTTAAAATCGGATTTTAAACCTAAGCCTAACCACACTGCTAGCCTTATGACTAACCCGAAATGAAGACCAAAAAACACATTTTTTTTCAAAGATTTTTACAATATAGGCTATTTACTTTGTGCCTGTGTTATCTAATGCGAACCTGGGAGGGAGGAGGCAGAGGTCGTATGGTAGGCTACTAGACACTTTCTCCAGGCGGTGTTACACAAAATGCCCCTATTATTTGATTTTTGTCTTTTGATTCTGAAAGTGAAATTAAGAACTGCTGCAACAACGGCGTATCAATGCACTACGTGAACTGGAAGAAGAGATTCAACTTTCATGTTGTCTCTGTGGAATATACCCTAATTGACCTATTATTATGCATAATTGACAACCTTGCACGAGAAAACGAAAGGCAGTGTTTGTGTGCGCTCTTGGATATGTTTATCCAAAATTAAGCGTCTAGACTCCCGTGGGACTCAAATTTAGAGGCGGGATGTAAATCTGTCTATTTAGAATTATAATCCAGTTGCCTTTGTTAAAAATTTAGAAAGCGTTTAATCCAATTTTAATTTGTCAATTTAGTTCGATCATGCAAACTCTTGCTTATCATTGGTCCTTGTCTTAAAATAAGCAGGACTGGGAGATGGCCTTTATGGACCCTGAGCAAAAGTTGTGCACTGTGTAGAGAATTAGGTGCCATTTGGGACATTATCTGGGACTAGGCGCTCAATGGGTAGAGTGAAGGACATGTGGTATTCAATGACACTGCTTTTCACTCCTGCTTTATGAATTTGACCATTTTTATTATCTTCAATCTTATCACCTCATTGCCAGTCGGATGTATTCGTTAACAAACATACACAGTACCAGTCAAAAGTTTGGACACACCTACTCATTCAAGAGTTTTCTTTATTTTTTTAAACTATTTTCTACATTGTAAAATAATAGTCAAGACATCCAAATTATGAAATAACACATGGAATCATGTAGTAACCAAAAACGTGTTAAACAAAAATATATTTTAGATTCTTCAAAGTTGCCACCCTTTGCCTTGATGATAGCTTTGTACACTCTTGGCATTATCTCAACCAGCTTCACCTGGAATGATTTTCCAACAGTCCTGAAGGAGTTCCCACATATGCTGAGCACTTGTTGGCTGCTTTACCTTCACTCTGTGGGCCAACTCATCCCAAACCATCTCAATTGGGTTGAGGTCAGGTGATTGTGGAGGCCAGGTCATCTGATGCAGCACTCCATCACTCTTCTTCTTGGTCAAATAGCCCTTACACAACCTGGAGGTGTGTTGGGTCATTGTCCTGTTGAAAGTCAAAGGATAGTCCAACTAAGTGAAAACAAGATGGGATGGTGTATCGCTGCAGAATGCTGTGGAAGCCATGGTGGTTAAGTGTGCATTGAATTCTAAATAAATCACAGACAGTGTCACCAGCAAAGCAGCCCCACACCACCACACCTCCTCCTCCATGCTTCACGGTGGGAACCACACATGCGGAGATCATCCATTCACCTACTCTGCGTTTCACAAAGACATGGCGGTTGGATCTAATCATTTCAAATTTGAACTCATCAGACCAAGGACAGATTTCCACCAGTTTAATGTCCATTGCTTGTGTTTCTTGGCCCAAGCAAGTCTCTTCTTCTTATTGGTGTCCTTTATTAGTGGTTTGTTTGCAGCAATTCAACCATGAAGGCCTGATTAACGCAGTTTCCTCTGAACAGTTGATGTTTAGATGTGTCTGTTAATTGAACTCTGTGAAACATTTATTTGAGCTGCAATTTCTGAGGCTGGTAACTCTAATGAACTTATCCTCTGCAGCAGAGGTAACTCTGGATTTTCCTTTCCTGTGGCGGTCCTCATGAGAGCCAGTTTCATCATAGCGCTTGATGGTTTTTGTGACTGCACTTGGAGCTTTTGAAACTTTCAAAGTTGGACTGATGGACTGTCGTTTCTCTTTGTTTATTTGAGCTGTTCTTGCCATAATATGGACTTGGTCTTTTACCAAATAGGGCTATCTTCTGTATACCACCCCTACCTTGTCACAACACAACTGATTGGCTTAAACACCAATTTAGAAGGAAAAAAGGTTCCACAAATTAACAAGGCACACCTGTTAATTGAAATGCATTCCAGGTGACTACCTCATGAAGCTGGTTGAGAGAATGCCAAGAGTGTGCAAAGCTGTCATCAAGGCAAAGGGTGGCTACTTTGAAGAATGTCAAATCTAAAATATATTTGGATTTGTTTAACACTTCTTGGTTACTACATAATTCCATATGTGTTTTTTCATAGTTTTGATGTCTTCACTATTCTAAAATGTAGAAAATAGTCAAAATAAAGAAAAACCCTTAAATGAGTAGGTGTGTCCAAACTTTTGACTGGTACTCTACATGTATATACACATATATACATATATCATATATACATACCAATACATATATAGGCCCATCATAATATGTCAAATACTAAAAACATATTTATTATTTTGCTGTGACTTGTACGTATTAAAAACAGAATGATTGAAAGAGGCAAAATACTAATGCATTAGAAAAGTGCATAAAGTTAGAACATGAAGGAGGTGGATAGTGTAAAGGACAAAGTATTAGGGTTTAATAGGGGCCATAAAGAGAGGTGGACATTATTAACAAATACTGCTATGTGAGATTAAGAGGAAGCGGGAGACGGGAGAATTTGAATTGCGTACTCCTCGCGTCATCTCCTCGCCTCCTCAACACCCATTGGATGAGAAAGCCAGATGTCCCGCCCCTCTGACCTCCTCCAATGGGTTTCGATAAGGAGGTGAGGAGAGAGGAAGTGAGGAGTATGCAATTGTGATTCTCAGTGTTTTCATTCCAATAACCCAGGGTTTCCCAAACTCGGTGCTGGGGACCCCAAGGGGTGCACGTTTTGGTTTTTGCCCTCAAATAATCAACTACTCATCCAGCTTTGATTATTTGAATCTGCAATAACCTCTCCTTCCTACGGAAGTGTGCACTCGTTCACTAGTCCCCACAAATGTGAAAGCATTGGATTTGTGTAGCATGCATGGACTGGAAGGAGTTTCCATATACCAGTCATTTCCTTTCAAATCCATGAAGTGAACAAGTGTACCCTTCAGGAGAAAGGAGAGATTATTGGGATGCAACCAAAGATGTCAGCGAGAACAGTGGGCAAATGATCTAACCCAGAGCTTCAACGCAAGAGAGTGAGTTCAGCTCACCTTTTAGGATTTTCCCCAATTTATCTAATTTCATCACATTTGTCACTTCTCTGTGGCTCAAGGATGTCAGTTCATGTGGTTTGAATACAAAATGAGAGCCAATCAGAACACTGGGGGAAATACCCTACGAAGGGACAAATCAAATCCATAACATTTTGTCAGAAAACAGTTGGATACTGCAGGCATATTGGAACTTTCTAAAGTCAAACAAAGTTCCCTAGTAAATGCATTGTGAAGTGAATGTTTGAGGAGAGTTGAATTTTGACAATGAGGCACAGTTGAATTGAAATATGTCTCTTCAATAAACGCATGGTCAAAGACGAGGCATGAGGATAGAGATGAGCCTCGTTCAGGAGTAAAGGGAAGAAGAGATGCCAGACAGGTCGAAGAGAGGGAGGCCTAAATCCTCAAATAGCCTGTCTCTCCTCCTGAGGGTCTGTCCTGATGGAGAGGGGCTCTGGGGGTTCTGGTGTGGGCTGGATGCTCTGGTCGACGCCGTCAAGACTTTTACGACACACAGGACAGGTATCGTGCTGTGGGAGAGATACAAAAAAACGTGAGATGTGACAAAACATGCTTAACATTACAAGTCAAGTCTCAATACTTCTGGGCACTGTGGGACAGTTTCCCGGGCACAGATTAAGCCTTATCCTGGACTAAAAAGTGCTTTCAATGGAGATTTTCCATTGATCTTGCATTTTAGTCCAGAATTAGGCTTAATCTGGGTCCAGGAAACCACCCCTTTGTGTGCGGCACACGGTTACCCCCAGAACAATATAACCAAATACCCTACCTCAAGACAGTATATGTGACCCCAGTGACACACTCACTAACCTTCCATGACAAATGAAATACAGTGGTGTTGTAAACTCCACCAGTCAACCATTCCCCTGCTTACCAGTTCAAGCCATGGCACTATGCAGTCACTGTGGAAATAATGGAGGCAGGGCAGCTGTTTGACAGACTCTCCCATGGAGTACTCCTCCCTACATACTGGACACTCCAGTCTGCTATCTGAGAAAGAGGCATGAGGGGGGTTCATTAATTGTGTTCATTTTAGAATAAAGAGAGTGAACATTGACTAGTAGTGCCGGCATTCCTAAAAGGCTTCTGAATGGGGTGCTTATCTGGGTAAATACCACCTCACCTTTTATTTTTCAGAATAAAACAAAATATTGTCACCATTTTGAGAATCTATTTTGCAGGTGGTATACTGTACACTACTACTGAGCAAGATCCACACCCTCCATTCCCATAAATGCTGTGAGTGGTAGCCTATGGGTTTGGTGTTGCAGCTTGGTTGGAACACACCTGTCTGTTCTTGAGAGACGTTGACTGTGGGGAGGGATGAGATCATCTCCTTCTCTGCAGGAGGTGGACCTGTGCCCTCAAACTGACCTAACAACTAGAGTGGAGGAAATTGAGAATTGAAGAAACAGAGACAGATTGTGACTCAGCGTGCTGCCATGATTAAAGCATGGATTTTGCGCCTGGTTAGAGCACTGACCTCTGTGATAACTGCGTCTAGACCTCCCTGACCCCAGGCATAGTCCCCTGGATTTGAATGGAGCATGCCAGACCTGAGAGTGAGTGAGTGAGAGATAGACAGAGAGAGAGAGAGAGAGAGAGAGAGAGAGATGCTTAACATGCCTTGAAAGAGTCAAAGTAATTAGAATAATAATTATGAGATTTGAAAAATACTTATTTACAGTGCAGCTGGTGCGATGCCTGGATTTCCATTGTTGGCAAACAGACCAGCCAAAAACTGCTGCACAATACTAAAGAAATAGGCAGAGAGATTTAATCTATTTTGCACATACAGTGCCTTAAGAACACCCCAAGACATTTTCCACATTTTGTGTTACAGACGGAATTTAAAATGGATTAAATTGAGATTGTGTCACTGACAATACCCCATAATGTCAAAGTGGAATTATATTTTTATTAGATTATTTAAAAATGAAAAGATGAAATGTCTTGATTCAATAAGTATTCCACCCCTTTGTTATGGCAATTTAAGCTCAGGAGTAAAAATGTTTTTTTTTATTTATTTTTTTTACCTTTATTTAACTAGGCAAGAATAAGAACAAATTCTTATTTTCAATGACGGCCTAGGAACAGTGGGTTAACTGCCTGTTCAGGGGCAGAACGACAGATTTGTACCTTGTCAGCTCGGGGGATTGAACCTTCCGGTTACTAGTCCAACGCTCTAACCACTAGGCTACATGCCGCCCCTTAACAAGTCACATAAGTTGCATGGACTCACTCTGTGTGCAATAATAGTTTGACATGATTTTTGAATGACTACCTCATCTCTGTACAAATCTAACACATCACTGAGTACCACTCTTCATATTTTCAATATTGGAGGTGCCTGCGTCACGTTATCAAGGACTAGGGAGTTGTTTTTAAATAAAAATAGAGCTAAGCACAAGCAAATTCCTAGAGGAAAACCTGGTTCAGACAATGGGAGACAAATTCACCTTTTAGCAGGGCAATAACCTAAAACACAAGGTCAAATATACACTGGAGTTGCTTACCAAGACGACATTGAATGTTCCTGAGTGGCCTAGTTGTCGTTTTTATTCAAATCGGCTTGAAACTGTATGGTAAGACTTGAAAATGGCTGTCCAGCAATGATCCACAACCAACTTGACAGAGCTTGAAGAATTTTTAAAAGAATAATGTGCAAATAAGTCTTAGGGACTTACACAGAAAGACTCACAGATGTAATCGCTGCCAAAGGTGATTCTAACATGTATTGGCAGGGGTGTGAATACCTATATAAATGAGATACAATATTTCTGTATTTCATTACAATTGCAAACATTTCTAAAAACATGTTTTCACTGATGGGTTTTGTGTTCAGATGGGTGAGAAAAAAATCTATATTTAATCCATTTTGAATTCAGGCTGTAACACAACAAAATGGGGAATAATTAAAGGGGTATGAATACTTTCTGAAGACCCTGTAGAAAGAGAATACCTACTTGATTGTGATAACAATGTAATATAATGTAATAGAATTATGTGGTTACAGTGAAATAACATAATAGCTTTTAGGACCAAATAGTTTAATAATGTTTGAAATATATTGTTGTTAATATGTGAAATGATATTCTGTGATAAACTGAAGGGAAATACTTCATTTTGGACCACTTTGATTATATAACACAATTAGTCTAATCATGTTATAGGATGTTATTATACAACAGTACAATGTCTCAATATCAATACAGGCCCTTGAGTCGAGTGAGAATAGCTTCCTAAAAACTGACATGGAGAGCTAGATAACATTGCAAAATCAGTGGTCGTTGCCACTAAGGTGGCTTGTGCCACGTGCTTCTACACCTGCATTGCTTGCTGTTTGGGGTTTTAGGCTGGGTTTCTGTACAGCACTTTGAGATATCAGCTGATGTACGAAGGGCTATATAAATAAATTTGATTTGATTTTGACGTCCAAGTGAAATAAAAGCCTTGACGTCCAAGTGAAATAAAAGCCATCAGCTATACCTGCCTGGGCCTTTTGGCATGGGGCAAAACCATGAAAGGTAGCTCATAGAGAGTGAGTGGATAAAGGTAATGACGTTACACTGTAGACAGATCAAGATCAGTGATAAGTAATTGGTCATCTCCACTAACCCCTCCACTGCTGGCGTGTGGGACTGTCGCCTCCCCTGGCTAGGCGGACGAGAGGGGCGTTCCGGTTCAGGCACTAAAGGATCTGTGCCTCCCACAGAGGCCACAGGCACTTCAGAAGGGCCCTCTACGTCTCCCTCCACTGCGGCAGCCTGTAGATGGCTCTGGTCAGACTCAGACTCAGAGGTGGAGGGGTCCGAGAGAAGAGCAGAGTGTTCCATAAACAGCAGCTGCCACAGCTTGGAGGAAGGAGAGCAAACCAGTACATTCAGATTCAAGTTGAAGACAGGGGAAAAGGATAGAAAAAGACAAAGAGATTTTGGGATGACATTCAGGTACCTCTGAAAAGAGTGTGCCTGCATCATCATTGGCCTCTGCAGTGCTGCTGTTCTCCAAGAGACTGAAAGACAAAGATATTTCAATTATTGGAAATTAATACATTAAGAGAAATGCAAATACAATATTTTTTTAAGTAAAACTATTTTCATTTAATAAGTCTAATGTACTGTATATTATTATATCAGATATATCAGAAACTGAAATTGCACATAATACTGTACCTAAAATAGTACTGTACCTAAAATAGTACGATATTGCAAGTCCAGTATAGGCCCCTATACTATACTATAAGCAGAACAGCACGCAAACAAACAGCACAGATTTGAACACTTTACCTGGAGTCTTCTGTCACCTCCTCAATGAAATCGGACTCACACCTGGGGCATGTGAATTCCTTGAGAGAAAAAATGCAATTTCTATTTGCTCTATTTGTCTATTTCAGAATGGCACAAATTCCCCGATATCAGGGTACTCATGTTTTGTACACTCAGTGTATATACTTCATTTCATTAAAACTAAGACAATTAAAAAGTACTGACTGTATTTGTCAACACGACCTGTAGTAATATAAAAACACAAACTACACTGACCTGACAACCTGTAAAAAACATTTCAGCCTGAGCCAAGTGCATGAAAGTGAGACTTGGAATCACTGGCCACTTTAATAATGTTCAAATAATGTGTACATACTGCATTACTCATCTCATGTTTATTTTCTGATTTCTATTCTACTGTATTTTAGTCAATGCCACTTCGACATTGCTCGATCTAATATTTATTTATTTATTAATTACATTATTTGACTTTTAGATTTGTGTGTATTGTTGTGAAGCATTTTTAGATACTACTGCACTGTTAAGATCCTACCGCATTGTTGGATCTAGGAACACAAGCATTTCGCTACACCTGCAATAACATCTGCTAAATATGTGTATGTGACCAATAACATTTGATTTGATATTTTATTTATTTCAAATCATGATGACATAACACAGGGGTGCAACTTTGGTTTTAGAAGTGGGGAGGGCATAATAATTGTTATACATTTTTTATCCAGTCGCTCAGGGGCGTCCGCATGGTACTAAAGCACACCATTGTCACGTTTTGTATCACATTCCAATAATAAAACTGGGTGGGACAAAAATGCAATTTCAGAATTCGGGGGGACATGTCCCCATCCCCAGTGAAAGTTGCGCCCCTTACATAACATAAGAATACAAAAGGAACACACTTGGCGGTATCAAGTGCACTACGTCAAGATGCGCGTTCATGTCAACGTAAAAAAAAACACTGTGTCAGCTGCTCGACAAACGCGCTGGTGCGCCTGGTGGTGTGCCGAAAAGAGACACCCTGCCTGCCACAGCACCATCCCCTTCCATGCAAATGTCGCGTTCACATGCTAGTCGGAACTAGAAAACTTAGAAATATCAGACTTGCTAACTGTTTGTAGTAGCCTACACGAGCTGAGTTCAACCAGTTGGCGACTTGGAAATTTCCGAGTTTCATATTTCCGACTATTACTTGAACGCGGCAATAATGTTTTTCACATGCAGTTGACACTTGCGACTACGAGCAGTGCTTCTAAATATGGCAACGAAGCAAACCCAAAACTTGGATCACCAGATTTCTTCGCAACAACCAATCTATCTAAAGGCGCGCACTCCATGCAACAACACTTATAACGTTGTATTTTAGTAATGACAATATTCTATCAATCACATTCAGTTTCAGATACAAAATGTTTATTTTCTTAGAATATATATCGGGAGGCGTTGCTAGCTAATACTGATACAGAAACGTCGGTCCAGAACCGGACGGGAAATGAAGGAAGAAAATCACTTATGTCAACTCACCGGGAGTTTAGGGTCGATTTCACCTTTACAACAGTGACAGAAAAAACGGTGTTGTGGTGCCGCCGCAGCCTCCGCCATCTTCACGGTAGCATACAGTCACTGACGTCTGTATGGTAGCTCAAGCCGACGGAAGGCGTAAGGACATTTGTCAGTAGGGTCATGTCAGTCCAGTCCATAGGATAGTTTATTTTTTATTTTTTACTATAGGCTACCATTTGTTCAAGATATTTTCCCAAATTCACATTTGCTAGTGAACATATTGTTCTGACTGCTCCAATCTTATTTCCCTGAGGTGATACATATCAAATGTATACTGCTCAAATTTCAACCAAGTGTTGTTATTTGAGATTATTGCAGCTATCTTCTAACCAATGTTGCAATAACCTAGGTTATACATAGGGCTAAGGGTCCCGTCAACATTTACAACCAAAAAATTGTGCCAATAAACTGTATGTATGACATGTAAATACAGAACCGATTTCACTTGTTGCACCAATGACCACAAGACTGATTCTCGAAAGAAATAGCTGAAGCAAAATCTGCAGTTGTATGCTACATGACAGGCCAACCAATGAGACTATCCAAAACAACAGAATGTACTGGTAAAATAAAAA
Source organism: Oncorhynchus clarkii lewisi (assembly GCF_045791955.1). Classification (NCBI taxonomy): domain Eukaryota; kingdom Metazoa; phylum Chordata; class Actinopteri; order Salmoniformes; family Salmonidae; genus Oncorhynchus; species Oncorhynchus clarkii. Next base: position 30,561,527 of record NC_092164.1, read on the forward strand.
CAGTTTTTAACGTCACAGTTGAAGTTTAGTAGTCGTGGACTAAAAAAAAGATTTCAATGGAGATTGTCCATTGAGCATGCTTTTTAGTCCAGGATTTGGTTTCAGGTAAACTGGCCCTTAAAGTACTCTGAACAAAAATAAACGCAACATGCAACAATTTTAAAGATTTGACTGAGTTACAGTTAATAAGGAAATCAGTTAATTTAAATAAATAAATGAGGCCCTAATCTATGGAATTCACATGACCGGGAATACAGATATGTATACCTTTAAAAAAAGGTAGGGGCATGGATCAGAAAACCAGTCAGTATCTGGTGACCACCATTTGCCTCATGCAGCAAGACATCTCCTTCAAATAGAGTTCATCAGGCTGTTTGTGGCCTGTGGAATTTTGTTGCACTCCTCTTCAATGGCGGTTCGAAGTTGCTGGATAATGGCGGGAACTGGAATACGTTGTAGTACACATTGATTCAGAGCATCCCTAACATGCTCAATGGGTGACATGTCTGGTGATTTCTTCATGGAAGAAATGTTACATTTTCAGCTTCCAGGAATTGTGTACAGATTCTTGCTACATGAGGTGATGGTCGGCGGATGAATGGCAGGACAATGGGTCTCAGGATCTCATCACGGTATCTCTGTGCATTCAAATTGCCATTGATAAAATGCAATTGTGTTCATTGTCCGTAGCTTATGACTGCCGATACCATGACCCCACAGGGCACTGTTCACAGCGTTGACATCAGTAAATCACTCGCCCAAATGACGCCATACACGCTGTCTGCCATCTGTCCGGTACAGTTGAAACCAGGATTAATACGTGAAGAGCACACTTTTCCAGCATGCCAGTGGCTATCGAAGATCAGCATTTGCCCACTTAAGTTGGTTACTATGCGGAACTGCAGTTAAGTCAAAACCCTGATGAGGAAGACGAGCACACAGATGAGCTTCCATGAGACGGTTTCTGACAGTTTGAGCAGAAATTCTTTGGTTGCTAACCCAGTTTCATCAGCTGTCCGGGTGGCTGGTCACAGTCCAAGAAGAAGCCGGATGTGGAGGTCCAGGGCTGGCGTGGTTACACGTGGTCTGCTGTTGTGTGGCCAGGTTGGACGTACTGCCAAAATCTCTAAAATGACATTGGAGGCAGTTTATGGTAGAGAAATTAACATTAGATTCTGTGGCAACAGCCCTGGTGGACATTCCTGCAGTCAACATGCCAATTGCACACTCCTTCAAAACTGGGAGACCTCTGTGGTATTGTGTTACATGACAAAACTGCACATTTTAGAGTGGCCTTTTTCCCCCAGCACAAGGAACACCTATGTAATGATCATGCTGTGTAATCAGCTTCTTGATATGCCACACCTGTCAGGTGGATGGATTGTCTTGGCAAAGGAGAAATGCTCACTAACAGGGATGTAAACAAATGTGCACATTTTAGAGAAATAAGCTTTTTGTGCAAATGGAACATATCTGGAATATTTTATTTCAGCTCAAGAAACATGGGACCAACACTTTACATGTTGCGTTTATATTTTTGCTCAGTATATTAAACACAAGTTACAGAAATAACAGAAGTGATGACTAAAAGCAAGAAATGCATCATTGATGTAGTTTCCCAGGAGTTTGTAGGGAAGACTAAAGTACATCTTTATCAGTCCATTGAAGAGGTTTTCAGAAACTCTACATTATATACAACACTGAAAAACCCGCTCTGCCTTTATTAGTCTTAGACGTAATAGGCCTACACATACACTATTTTAGGTTAGGCTGCTGACATGACTAATGATACTGTATTGGTGAAGTGACCAAAGGGAAGTAGAAATATTGAGCATATCAACTGATTTTTATTAAAACCAAGAAAGAACAATGGCGACCATGACAACCAAATACAGCATCAACATAACATAATAATAGCAATAATATTACAACCCAAAACATTGTGTTTTTCTCATTTACAGTTGTGATTTTGGCAAAGATAGTGTGTGTAAATAGGTAGGCATTCTCATTTGGGATATCAAGACAATTGACTTTTTGGAGCTCACGTTAGCAACCATAATAGCATTGGCCACAGATAATTGAACCGTTCGGCTGTTAAATATGGAGCATCACTTCTGTGCATCCATCACAAACTCAAGTCCCAGCCCTTTCACCTACTTTGACAAAACAATTTATCAAAACACCTGAGTCTTGCCTACTTCTTTTGTACTATACACCCTCATACATACTGTACCTACCCCTCTCTCGCTCTCTACTAGCTCCCTTGCCCTACTTGCTTGCCTTCCCTCTCTCTACCGAGCTGCACCAGTAAAGGCCCCCTGAGCTGCAGAAGCAGTGGCGTTGGCAGCTGCCTGGCGTACAGCCTGATTGGACATCACTCCAGTGGCAAACTCAGCCTGGGCCTTCACGAAGCTAGCACCGGTCTGCCTGTACAGAGAGTGGACCTGGAGGGGAGAGGAAGACAGGCTTTAATACATGATACATATGGGCAATTCCACAGTAACAGTGACACAGACTCAGTTTTTCACTTTAATATGCATGTCAAACAAAAGACAATGATTACAAAGTTAAACAAACCATACTATGAACAATGACTACTTTTAACAATTTCCACTAAACATTTTACAAGAACAGCGCAGATGCAAAGTTTGGTAACAGAATGACGGGACAAACAGTGGAAATTGTTAAAAGTAGTCCTAGTGCATATAGTTCCATGGTTTGTTTAACTTTGCAATCATTCTTTTTTTGTTTGACATTCCTTTTTAGAGTGAAGAATCGTAGTCTCAGAATCACTGTTGCCGTGGAATTGCCCATACCTCAACACCCTACTCGCCATCAATCTTAAAACAATAATGTAAATAATACTCTTAAAATTCAAAACAATTACTCTAAGTTCTGTGGACAATTCTAAATGTTTATTGACATACTGGGTCAAGATGAAAAAGATGTGAGAAGCTAGATGTATATGTTGTAGCCTTTTTACCCTCATCCTTTTCCTTGCTCCCCCATGTTGTACCTAATTCCAAGCCATTGTCTACCTACTGTAATTACTCCACACTGTCCTGATTTGCCCTAGCATACAATACCCTTTAGTCTGGTTAAAACTGTCTAAATTCCCCTCCCTCGCCTTCATTTAAAATTTACCCGCTTGAGCAAGACGACCCCCATGGCAGCCTGGGCAGTGAATAGGATGGCATTGAGCATCATGATCACACCAACAGGCACGCTAGTCTTCAGAGCAGCCAGACTCACAATCCAGCCACTGAGTGGAACAGAGACAAGGAGGGAAAGAGAGAGAGACAGTCACAAAGATAGAAGACGAATAGAGACAGGGGGAGTGTGAAGGATAGGTGTATGAGGAATGTACTGTATAGGAGATGTAATACAGTAAAGATATAGTAATTGTAATATGGTTGGCTTGTTTGTGGCACATACCTGAAACCCCAACCAGGAATGCCAATGGTCATGATGACGTAGAAGATCACTTGGACGAAAAAAATGAAGAAGAAGGCGAAGAAGTTGAAGGAGCTGTCACTCCTGAAAGAAAAATAATGCATTCATAGGTTCACTGTAACCTGATATCAAGAGGGAACCTAAATATATCATGTCTGTTTTGTAATGACAAGCCCCTAAATTGGAAATGTGCAATAGTACACACCTGAAGGCTTTGTACACAGGCCTGTACCAGCAGACAAAGGAGCAGGGGGTGAAAAGGAGGACCCAGAGGATGGCCAGGCCCAGCCCAACACCACCAGAAGGCTCCACACAGAACAGACTCAGGCAGGAAATTAAGTTAAACGCCAGTGTGCAGGCTGTGACTAGGAGAGGGGGAGAGAAAGAAGACAAAAGGAAGAGTGTAGGATGGTTGAAATGAGGGAGTGAGAGAGGGGAGTGGATGAGAGCATGAAAAGTGATGGGGAGAAAGAAAGTGAAGGGGGAAAGGTTGAGAATAGGGGGTAAAGAGAAATGAGAGGGTAGGTGACAGAGATGCAGACCAGAGATGAAGGGATGGATAGGTATGTAGGCAAAATAAGAAGAGAAAGATAGGGAGGTCAGAACTGTAGTTTGGATACTAGAGCACTTTAGAGTTGCATTGGAAGGGAAAGGGATAAAGAGATAGTTACATTGGTACACTGAACGCACACAGGTACACCTTGTGATTAATGTATCACTTCCAAATTGGTGTAAATTAATTTGAGAAATCTCTACATTTTAACAGTGTCATTAAGTATTAGGTAACATTCTTAAAGTGCTTAACATTGGCATAAAACATTTAATCTAAGCATTATTCTAATCATCATTCTTTCATGGAAGTGTTACAGATGACTTCACCAGACAGACAGCCAGGCACAGACAGGGAAACTTACACATCCAGTAGTAATACATGATGGAGACAGTGTGTTGGAAGCTCTGGCTGATCTCCATGTTGATGTCTTGGTAGAAGCAGGGTCCCACAGGGCAGAAAGTGGGCAAGGGAGGCCAGTTATTCTGACGAGCTGACAGAGAGATGGGGGAAGAGAGTGTTACTTCAAATGATTCAGCAATGGGAGCAATCTTTGTTTCCCAATGAGACATGTGCAGTTAGGAACCAGTATACAGTAATCCAATCCTTCCTTTATTAACACCCTCCCCCCACCCATCAATCATTTCATATCAGACTCATTGATCCACTTTTTTTTCTCTCAAACCAATCTCTATCATCATCATCACGACCACCATCTCCCTCTCTTACTGGCTCCAGGGCCGAGGGCGTGTGAGTCCAGCTCCCTCTCCCTCCTCTCCAGCTCGCGGGCTTTCTTCTCAAGCTCTTCCTGCTTTCTCAGGAGCTCTGCTGTGGTGGCGTTGACCGCGGTCTGCTAAAGAGAGAGAGAGAAGGAAAACGTCAGGCTTTAATGCAGAGCTGAATATAGCTCCATGTACCTTAGTAGAAATACAGAAGTTGAACTTGATTTCGTAGAAATTAGTCTGATAAGTTCAGGTGCTCCATGTCAAGCTAGTAAATAAACATCTGGAAATGTAATTATCATACAGAAATATGAGTTGCTTGTCTATGAGTATTATTTCTAGCTGTATGAAGTTAATTCTATAACCTGCACAGGTGACTCCTGATAATTGTCTAATACATATGGAACAAGTACCTGGGGGGTGAAGGAGGTGCCATAGTTGCGGGGCTCTGTGGGTGTAGTCCTGTTGGGTGGGGTTGTTGCAGGAACAACAGGTTGGGGGGCGGATGGTGCAGTTGCTGCATAGGCTGGTGGTGGGGGCTAGAGAGTGGATTAAAACAAGAAATCAACCTATATCATTACCAATAACGTTTATAATGACCACAAGCAAAGAGTGGCTATAGAGCATATGTCCAAACAACTCTGTATGGGAGTGGAGCATCGTGGCATGTTACCATGTCCAATTGTTTGGAATGTAGTGGCATTCCTGCTACTCTGCCAAAGCACATCTATGCGGAAAGATGCCACACAGCTAGCCTATATACTCCTGTATGCATTATTACCATACTGCATTACTATTACTGCATATACTGAATCTCCAAAGCATTCATATTCTGACACAAACACAAAGCTAACTACACATCTCTTACCCCATTTTTATTGTCAAATGGGTTGTAAAGATCCAGTGTGGCATACTCAGTGTTGCTGCTGTGTTGAGTCACTGCAGGGTCCTGACATACAGACAAGATAAACATCACTAACAGAACATCATAAAATAAATGCCAGAGATCCTATTACTATTACTATTCATATATTAATATTTAATTATAATTTATAATTATATAGGTGACGTCCTAAATGGCCCTATATGGTGCACTACATTGAACCGTAGAATCAAAATAGTGCTCTACTAGGGAATAGGGGCCCATTTGGGACCGGGCCTTGACCACGTAAGTATCAATATGTTCTATTTCATTCAATGAGCCCTTTGTACACAAACACCTTTTCAGCTACTAGATATATCATTAGAATAGCCTGGGTTAGAGCATGGAGAAAGCAGCAACATCACATGTAATGAGTAACAGCACGTCTGTTACAGTGCAACAGGCGAAACATCATGCATTTTTTTCACCAACATTGTAACGTTAGCTAAAAATTGAATACAATAACAGTAGCTAAGTAAAGTATTTTACGATCCCATATATCATATCACCTGGAAAGGGTTGTGGTCGTCGCCTGGTTCCGGAAAACTTGTGTATTTTGACATTTTTCTTTACAGCAATTCTGTATGTCCTGCTTAGTTCAAATAGAAAACCTTTCTACTGACACAACAGTTTGCCAACAACCTGTTTCCCGTTATTTCGGAGGCTGTCTAGCTAACGTTAGCTATATTCTGCGGACTTGGTTCGCTACTAGCAGCAAGCTACAGTAGCTTCCTAGCAACAAAAAAAAAACGGTTATATATTATGTCTGTATCGGGGTTGTCATTGTCTAGCTAGCCAGTTGTTTATATATTTAAGTTATAGATTTATCGCCAAATATAACACACATGCAACTAGCTAGCAAGCTAATAACGACATAGATAACGGTAGCCAGGATATGTATCTGTTATCGACGGAAGACGTTACCGCAATCTGTCAAGATATTGGCGAAAATGTACATCTATTGATTTAATTGACTTGTCTAGCTATATCCTTGTATTTTATTTAACGCCGTTTCTCCTTCAGTCATATTTTGCTGGAAGATTCCGTTTGTTATTGCCTGCAATAACAATAAAACATGTTTTTGGCCGCTGCACAAACAAATGTGATCCAGGAAGTAATGTCATGTGACTGCGGCTACAGAAGAAGCACGTGCGTAGTTGGGCAGAACCCCTCGACCAGTGCAAGGACAGGTCTATATTTTTTTATTTACCAATTCATTTGATGATATCCATGCCACTTTAATAATCACGAAACCGTTGATTTCCCCCGCTTTTAATTATGCCCAATGTGGTAGCCACACATGGGGGTAGCGTAGCAATGAACAGGTCCGGTGCGCTCCTCTGATACTGCCCCACAGCCATCATTTTCTCCCCTCTGTATTCCACGCAACTACTCTATTTATTATATAGTTTGAATCATGATAGTGGAAAGTGGAAAATATGGCAGAGGTGAAAAAAGATAGGAGGTAGATTTCCATCCAGGAGAAATTAAGAAAAATGTCTACCACGGGGTGTCACTGTCGCTCCTTGAATTAATAGGTCAGTTCTTGCAGTTCTTTCTAGGGAGTTTTTCCTAGCCACCGTGCATTGCTTGCTGTTTGGGGTTTTAGGCTGTGTTTCTGTACAGCACTTGGAGATATCATCTGATGTAAGAAGGGCTGTATAAATACATTTGATTTGATTTTGATGATTTGCCTTAGCCCTGGGGCAAAAGAAAACCACTGTGGGTTCACTCAGAATTGAGCTGGAGCTACCTGGAGCCGGGCTCCTGCACCTTGGGTCAAAGAAAGAGGAGTAGGATAAAATTACTAACCCTAATCCTATAGTTGAAATCAGTGCTTGATTACAAAAAAAAGGTGAAATAGGTGCCTGTACTCATGTTGGGTGCCGGTGTGGTGATATTACTTGCGTTCCTAGAACAAGATGTTATAAGTGCAGATTTCAAAGACGCTCTGTAAAAAAACGAATTTAAAGCCAATTTATGCGATCTTGAGGCTCCATATGGTGTTTGACGCTATTGTGGATCCTCTGGAGGCTTGCAAAGGCCAAATCGAGCTCCGCAACGCATCGCCTTGCGCCTCCCAAGTGTTGTAATAATGTGGAGGGCTCCGCATTGACATGATTGGTTGACTGTAGGTGGGTGCGGGAGGTCCTGTATAAACAAAGTCACTTCCCTGACAACTTCCTTCATAACAGCTGTGCTCCGCTAAGTGCAAGAAGTATGAATGATCAAACTTCTGTGAAGGCCGCATCACAGTAAATGCTGTATAGCCACTGCAGATGTTGGATTTACCATGCAGAGGCTTTTATGCTTGATCTAGCAATGCGATCCGGAGGGTGTGACTCAATTACAGAGCCTTGTCTTGCAGATGCCAAATCAAACTCTGTATGGTGATGCATTGCGCCTCCCAAATGTTGTAAAAACGCGTTGCATGATCAACTTGAGGTCTGCATTGGTCGTATAGCATTTATAGTGATACGGCCTCTGCAGAATTCAGGGCATTCATACTTCTTGCGCTTCGTGCAGTAGCACAGGGCTGTTGTCAAGGAAGCAACATTTGTGTTTATATAGGCTATACAGAGCCCTCCACATTGTTACAACATTTGGGAGACGCACAGCGATGCAGTTGTGCCTCTGTAGGCTCTGCAATTGCGGCAATGCAGTAGTGCCCCAGGAGACTCTGCAGTTGCATCACACCCTCCTCCAGATCAAGTATAAATTGGCTTTAACAATGCGGAGAGCTCCGCATAGCTCCGCATTGACATGATTGGTTGACGGTAGGTGTGGGGATATACATCCTGTATAAACACAAATTCACTTAATTGACAACAAACATAGAGAACGTTGACAAAATCAAATTGTATTTGTTACATACACATGTTTAGCAGATGTTATTGCGGGTGTAGTGAAATGCTTGTGTTTCTAGCTCCAACAGTGCAGTAATATCTAATAATACACACAACCTAAAAGTAAAAGAATGGAATTAAGGAATATATAAATATTAGCATGAGCAATGTCGGAGTGGCATAGACTAAAATACCGTAGAATAGAATACAGTATATGCATATGAGATGAGTAAAGCAAAAATATGTAAACATTATTAAAGTGACTTGATTTCAAGTCTATATATATGGGGCCGCATCCTCTAAGGTGCAGGGTTACGTAACCGTGTGGAAGCCGCGTAGTGATGGCTATTTAACAGTCTGATGGCCTTCAGAAGCTGTTTTTCAGTCTCTCGGTCCCAGCTTTGATGCACCTGTACTGACCTCACCTTCTAGATGATAGCGGGGTGAACAGGCAGTGGCTCGGGTGGTTGTTGTCCTTGATGATCTTTTTGGCCTTCCTCCGCTCTGGAGAGCCATGCGGTTGTGGGCGGTGCAGTTTCTGTACCAGGTGGTGATACAGCCCGACAGAGTGCTCTCAATATTGTGCATCTGAAAAAGTTTGTGAGGGTTTTAGGTGCCAAGCAACATTTCTTCAGCCTCCTGAGGTTGAAGAGGCGCTGTTGCACCTTATTCACCACAGTGTCTGTGTGGGTGGACCATTTCAGATTGTCAGTGATGTGTACACCAAGGAACTTGAAGTTTTCCTCCTGCTCTATTGCGGCTATCAGAACAAGTATAAACACAAATATAAACATCTTTATGATACCTCGTGTAGGGATTTCGAAGACATGAAAATTAGTTTGAACTCCTGGAAAGAGATCGGGGAGGTAATGGGGATAAATGTGGTAAAGAGGTTAATGGAATGCAGACCGTGGGGGATAGAAGGACGCTGAATTCAACAAATCTGATCTAACAAAGTGGATATTTATCCAATATGTCATGGCTGATGTATTGTAACAGGCCCACAATGTAGTTACTAAAATCCGATTTGGATATATTTGGCTGTTTTCGCTGCATAACATTTAGAAGTTGTCCCTTTTCAGGTTTAGAAAAAGAGACTAAATACTAACTCATGTTCGTATGAGATGGTAGCATAGCATAGCATAGCAAAAATCACAGAAGCTGGAGACTCATATCTATAGCCCATCCAACTACCTCATCCCCATACTGTTATTTATTGTATTTATTTTGCTCCTTTGCACCCCAGTATCTCTACTTGCACACTCATCTTCTGCACATCTATCACTCCAGTGTTTAATTGCTATATTGTAATTATTTCGCCACTATGGCCTATTTATTGCCTTACCTCCTTTATCCTACCTCATTTGCACACACTGTATATAGACTTTTTCTATTTTATTATTGACTGTATGTTTGTTTATTCCATGTGTAACTCTGTGTTGTTGTTTGTGTTGCACTGCTTTGCTTTATCTTGGCCAGGTCGCAGTTGTAAATGAGAACTTGTTCTCAACTAGCCTACCTGGTTAAATAAAGGTGAAATAAAATAAAATAAATATATATAAAAATAGCTAGCATACAGAAACCGGTGGTGGTAGTCAAAGTAGTTTTTAACTGTAACTAATGCATTTGATTGATGACATGAACACATATTGGGGTTGACATCCATACAAGCATTATACTCTGACTTTTACCTCAACATAGTGTGAAATACACATATAAACAATATTCTAAATGCAGGCTAATTTTGCTGGGGAGCAATGGGGAGACTCATGATGGAGATGCAGGTGGGAAAATGGTGCAGGCTTTTTTACTTCAATCCATCTTGGCTGAGCTCCTATGTCAAGCATTGGGTAATGGACTTGAGCATCTCAGAAGAGGTTGCTTGGTCAGTTGCTTGTGCAAGCGAGCTGGATGGCTATAGCAATTAGCCCTGAGTCACTACGAGTGGTGCGGTGTAGACCAATTTATTGGATGCGTGTGACAGCTCCCTGAAGCGCAAGAAGTATGAATGCTCTGACTTCTGTGGAGGCCGCATCACAGTAAATGCTGTATACATTTTAATAGGGAGATGGGCCTCTCATTTTCCACTGATCTGTGGTTCTGTGTAGTTATGCACTGAGCATACAAAACGTTAACAACACCTGCACTTTCCATGACAGACTGACCAGGTGAAAGCTATGATCTCTTAGCAAAGTCACTTGTTAAATTCACTTTAGTATGTGTAGATGAAGGGGAGGAGACAGGTAAATACATTATTTTTAAGCCTTGAGACAATTGAGACATGGATTGTGTTTGTGTGCCATTCAGAGCGTGAATGGGCAAGACAAAATATTTAAATGCCTTTGAACGGGGTATGGTAGTAGGTGACAGGCGTACTGGTTTGTGTCATGAACTGCAACACTGCTGTGTTTTTCACCCTCAACAGTTTCCCATGTGTATCATCAAGAATGGTACACCACCTAAAGGACATCCAGCCAATTTGACAAAACTTTGGGAAGCTTTGGAGTCAACATGGGACAGCATCCCCATGGAACGCTTTCGACACCTTGTGGAGTCCATGCAACTTAATATTCGTAAGGTGTTCCTAATGTTTGGTATACTCAGTGTATTTGTAAGTTTATTGCAGGGAATTTAATCTATGACCTAATGAGATATCTTTGAGTAGCAGCCAGCCAGGGACATGAGTCCCACTCCTTAATATAACACTTTCTGCCTGATGGGGGCATTGTTTACCTGGTGGCATTCGATTATCTAGTAACCAGAGTCAAAGATTATCCGTTATATTGACCAGACACTCAAGTGGCCGCTGTAACAATGAAGATAAATGTAATCGAAAATGGAAGGCAGTCGGGAGGAGGCAAGATCAGGTTGGACCATTCTAGCCAATGGGAGGGCAGATACGGGTGTTAACAGGCACAACTCCGATATAAAGTGTTTTTTCTCAAGGGAGTGTACGGTATTTATAATCAGGGTTATATGGACAAAATCGGACCTCTGAAATGAAAATGGATGGCCCTCCCTTCAGCAAAATATATTTGACCTGAACCCTCCCTGAAAACTTTTTAAAAAAGTGACTCTCCCCTATACCCAAAATAATAATTAAAACTAAGTGGATAGCAGAGAACATGTCTACATGTCTACATTTACTATCACTTCTTGGACAGACTAGAGCCTTAGATATGCAGGATTAGAAACTGTTCTTCATCTTGTGAGCATTACATGGCAACGCGGTATGGCAACGCCATAATTTTACTAGCACACATGGCTGCAGGCCAGAAGCTTGTGAGTGCACAGACCACCTGGACCAAAGTATGTGAGCGGAGTTTGGAGCAGAGTGAGGAGCTGAGCTTGGCCAATTTGACTGAAGCATGGAGTGAGATTCCCAAAGGCTGGAGCTTCGGCCTTCTCGCCCGCTCCAATAGGAGCTCAGGGCATGCCCTCCCCAGCATGCATTTGTAGTCTACTTGTGTGCTGCTAATAGCTCCATGCTTTAGCTACTGTCATGGAGTTTGCTAAATATTTTCATACAGAAACTGATAAAACACACAGGTGCTAAATCAAGGTGACTTACAAAGATGAGGACCAACAGCAAGAGAGGGAGTGCAGTGATGTCGTGTCCATTGTTATGTGTAAGGTTTGGACGCCACCTGCTGGTATAGTACTAAACTGTTAGGTTATAGACCGGATGGCATTGTTCTACGTGCAGGATATGGCAGTTGTTACACACTGGCTACATAAAAAATCCACAACTAAAGAATCAATGTGAAATCTGAAAATACACTTATCCCAAAAGTATGATGGTGTACTTACTACGTGCACATGCTAAAAGTAAGGAACGAGGTGGATAGATGACTAAATGTGTCATCATGGCAAAGTGTTTATAAACAACAAATCAGATCTCTTAAACGTTTCGTTCATTTTTGTTCTATTGTCTTTAAAATAGGCCATAATTGATTTTGGCCCAATAGGCCTGCCATATTCCCACGTTCAAGGAGCTTTCCGTTTTGATTGGGTTATTTTGCCAGAAAACCTTTAGGCCTACCTATAGAAAAATAAAAAACAACTCTGCATTACTGCCCAGCCTGGCAAGAGTGGCCAAATGCATGTTTAGCATCCCCAGTGGCTCTGCAAGTGTGGAGAGGATATTCTCCACTGCTGGCCTGCTCTTCAGGCCATCCCCAGCTAGCACAGTGCATCTGACCCGATTCCAGCTGAGAGTCGGGCACTCGGTCAGACTCAGCTGACATCATGTGGCCCGAGTCAAGGTTCGCCTTCGGAGGTATTACTTATGGAAGGGTTTAGCCTGCCGGGATGTCCTTGTCCCATCGCGCTGTAACGACTCCTGTGGCGGGCCAGGCACGCTGAGACGGTCAACCAGGTGTATTGTATTTCCTCCGACACAAAATGTTTATTTTTTTGTGGATGGGTATAATTTGTATGTATAAAATGTATAATAATCATATTTTAAAATACTAACTAGGGTAATTTTGTATACATTTATTTAAATTTGCATTGGGCCGCTTCTGGGGGATTCTGGTAAGATGCCGGCAAAGTCGGCTGAATTCCGGTAGACTGAAACGGCCCGATGTACTTAGGCCGATTCTGGACAGTTATATCTCGTACTCGCAAATGCTTCAATGTATTTCTTTGTAGGCTCTAGCCTTGAAATAATTGAAATAATATAGCCTAAATAATTCATTTTCGTTCTTTGTTAGGCTCCCTGTCTGGTTCCTGACCTATTTAGAGTGTTTATATGCTGTTTAATATGACATGTAGTCTGAAATTATGTTCGCTTCTTACATGAACCTTCATGTTTATTCAAATACTTTTCATTCAAATCCATAGGGTTTCGTTTCAATACTTTAAAACCATTTGGTAGGTCCAGGTAGTCACAAAAATAGATGGATGTTGATTCAATTGTGATTTTAATGAATGTAGCGAATTTGGAGCAGGAGTGTTGTTCCTGTGAGCTTGGAGCGTTTTTTATCAGAGTGGTAGTAAAAACATGGAGCACTGGAGCTAAGCACAGCTCCGTGAGTGATGAGAGGGATTTCCAACCGCTCAACTCTGCTCACATACTCTGCCATGGACAAGAGCAGGGGAGGAAAGATCTCCTATATAATAAAGGTATTGCATGAAACTATCATCTTTTTAGCTTTTTATAAAAATGTCATGCAATTCTACGTAATTCTACATATTAGCGGAATCTCTTTTTAATACATTACCAAAATTAAATGCTAACAATGGATGGATAAATAGATATGCCTATGTGTTCATCTTAACATATTTCTCCAATGCCAAATCAGTGTGTCTTGTTTGCATCTAAACTGTCCCTGTTTGCAAATAATTAAAGACTTCATTATGAATCTGAGCATGGTAAGTTAGGCCAACCTTTCCACCCCAGACAGAGTAGGCCTACCAACACAGAAAAATGTAAGCTTTAACTGCTGGCTACTCTTCTTCAATGGCTTAACCCAATGAGGGTAGGTCACAAGTGTTTCACTTAAAGCTGTTGTTTCACCTGTCGTTGTTATTGTCTCCACCCCCTCCAGGTGTCACTTGTTATCCCTGGTGTATTTATTGCGGTTTCCTGTCTTTCGGTGCCAGTTCGTCTTGTTTGTTCCAAGTCAACCAGCGTGGTTTTCCCCGTGCTCCTGCCTTTTTTCTATTCTCTTTTACTAGTCCTCCTGGTTTTGACCCTTGCCCGTTTTCTGGACTCTGTACCCGCCTGCCTGACCATTCTGCATCTAGGTCTCGCCTTGTGCCTTATAAGCTGTCTGGGTTTAAACATCTTCTATTGTACAGAAATTGAATAGCTTAATCAATTGATTTCTGCCCAAGAAAAGTCCGCCTCGGAATATCAAAGAAATTAAACAATGATATCCCCATATCCATCCGAGTCACGTCTTTCCTGGGTATTTTACACCGTGTTTCTAGCATAAAGCATTGCTGACCAAAGCATTGTTATAGATCAATTTATATAATCAGATCCATTTTATTTTCTTCAAAATCTTCTAAGCTAACAAGGGGTAGGCATCTGCTTTTTGACAGTTTCTTTAATAAAAGGAAGGCCTATGGTATACCCCCTCAATTTGAGTTATATTTAACAGCCCTTCACTGACACAGAGGTAGGCCTGTGCTGTGTAGGGGTATTGTGGCAGTTCTGAAATGTCAGAATAATAGCAGAGAGAATTATTTATTTCAGATTTTTCTTTCTTTCATCACATTCCCAGTGGGTCAGAAGTTAACATACACTCAATTAGTATTTGGTAGCTGTCACAATCGTTTAGAGATGGATTAGACCAAGGTGCAGAGTGGTAAGCGTACATGATTTTATTAGATGAACACGAATCAAAAATAACAAACTACAACCAGCCGTGAAGCTACATGCAGTGCAGAAAGTAACTACACACAAACAAGATCCCACAACTAAAGGTGGAAAAAAGGCTGCCTAAGTATGATCCCCAATCAGAGACAACAATAGACAGCTGCCTCTGATTGGGAACCATACCCGGCAAACAAAGAAATAGAAAAACTAGAATGCCCACCCAAATCACACCCCGACCTAACCAAATAGAGAAATAAAAAAGCTCTCTAAGGTCAGGGCGTGACAGTAGCATTGCCTTTACATTGTTTAACTTGGGTCAAACGTTTCAGGTTGCCTTCCACAAGCTTCCCACAATAAGTTGGGTGAATTTTGGCCCATTCCTCCTGACAGAGCTGGTGTAACTGAGTCAGGTTTGTAGGCCTCCTTGCTCGCACACGCTTTTTCAGTTCTGCCCACATATTTTTTACAGGATTGAGGTCAGGGCTTTGTGATGGCCTCTCCAATACCTTTACTTTGTTGTCCTTAAGCCATTTTGTCACAACTTTGGAAGTATGTTTGAGTTCATTGTCCATTTGGAAGACCCATTTGCGATCAAGCTTTAACTTCCTGACTGATGTCTTGAGATGTTGCTTCAATATATCCACATACTTTTCCTTCCTCCATGATGCCATCTATTTTGTGAAGTGCACCAGTCCCTCCTGCAGCAAAGCACCCCCACAACATGATGCTGCCACCCTCGTGCTTCACGGTAGGGATGGTGTTCTTTGGCTTTCAAGCCTCCCCCTTTTTCCTCCAAACATAACAATGGTAATTATGGCCAAACAGTTCTATTTTTGTTTCATCAGACCAGAGGTAATTTCTCCAAAAAGTACAATCTTTGTCCCCATGTGCAGTTTTAAACCGTAGTCTGGCTTTTTTATGATGTTTTTGGAGCAGTGGCTTCTTCCTTGCCGAGCGGCCTTTCAGGTTATGTCGATATAGGACTCGGTTTACTGTGGATATAGATACTTTTGTACCTGTTTCCTCCAGCATTTTCACAAGGTCCTTTGCTGTTGTTCTGGGATTGATTTGCACTTTTCTCACCAAGGTACGTTAATCTCTAGGAGACCGAATGCGTCTCCTTCCTGAGTGGTTTGACGGCTGCGTGGTCCCATGGTGTTTATACTTGCGTACTATTGTTGTACAGATGAACGTGGTACCTTCAGACATTTGGAAATTGCTCCCAAGGATGAACCAGACTTGTGGAGGTCTACAATTTTTTTCTGAGGTTTTGGCTGATTTCTTTTGATTTCCCCATGATGTCAAGCAAAGATGCACTGATTTTGAAGGCAGGCCTTGAAATACATCCACAGGTACACATCCAATTGACTCAAATTATGTCAATTAGCCTATCAGAAGCTTCTAAAGCCATGACATAATTTTCTGGAATTTTCCAACTTCTGAACCACTGGAATTGTGACACAGTGAGTTATAAGTTAAGTTATCTGTTAACATTTGTTGGAAAAATTACTTGTGTCATGCACAAAGTAGATGTCCTAACCGACTTGCCAAAACTATAGTTTGTTAACGAGAAATGTGGAGTGGTTGAAAAACGAGTTTTAATGATTCCAATCTAGTGTATGTAAACGTCCGACTTCAACTGTACATGCAAGGCTTTTCCACCAAATTATGTAGGGTGGCAGCAGGTCAAGAAATGCTAGCAAAGACATCATAGGCAGTGTCCCAAAAATGTACCCCAAAAAATAGAAAAAAATCATACATTACTTTGTATCTTTCAACACTTTGTGTTTCATAAATTTCCTTCGATTCGCAAGAGGCTGAATGCATTCAGAAAATATTCAGACCCCTTGACTTTTTCCACATTTTGATACGTTACAGTCTTATTCTAAAATGGATTAAATAAAAAAAAATGTCCTCATCCATCTACACACCAAACACCATAACTGCAAATGTATAAAAAAAAGATACCTTATTTACTTAACTATTCAGACACTTTGCTATGAGACTCGAAATTGAGCTCAGGTGCATCCTGTTTCCATTGATCATCCTTGAGATGTTTCTACAACTTGATTCTAGTCCACCTGTGGTAAATTCAATTGATTGGACATGATTTGGAAAGGCACACACCTGTCTATATAAGGTCCCACTATTGACAGTGCATGAGCAAAAACCAAGCCAGGAGGTCAAAATAAATGTCTGTAGAGCTCCGAGACAGGATTGTGTTGAGGAACAGATCTAGGGAAGAGTACCAAAAAAAATCTGCAGCATTGAAGGTCCCCAAGAGCACAGTGGCCTCCATCATTCTTAAATGGAAGAAGTTTGGAACCACCAAGACTCTTCCTAAAGCTGGCCGCCCGGCTAAACTGAGCAATTGGGGAAGAAGGGTCTTGGTCGGGGAGGTGACCAAGAACCCGATGGTCACTCTGACAGAGCTACAGAGTACCTCTTTGGAGATGGGAGAACCTTTCAGAAGGACAACCATCTCTGCAGCACTCCACTAATCAGTATTTTATGGTAGAGTGGCCAGACGGAAGCGACTCCTCAGTAAAAGGCACATGACAGCCAGCTTGGAGTTTGCCAAAAGGCACCTAAAGGACTCTCAGACCATGAGAAACAAGACTGAAATCTTTGGCCTGAATGCCAAGCATCAAGTCTGAAGGAAACCTGGCACCATTCTTATGGTCATGGCAGCATCATGCTGTGTGGATGTTTTTCAGCGGCAGGGACTGGGAGACTAGTCAGGATCGAGGGGAAGATAAACAGAGCATAGTCTGCTCCAGAGAGCTCAGGAACTCAGACTGAGGCAAAGGTTCACCTTCCAACATGACAACGAGCCTAAGCACACAGCCAAGACAGCTCACATTGTAAAGGCTTCGGAACAAGTCTCTGAATGTCCTTGAGTGACCCAGCCAGAGCCAGGACTTGCACCTCTGGAGAGACCTGAAAATAGCTGTGCAGCGATGCTCCCCATCCAGCCTGACAGAGCTTGAAAGGATCTGCAGAGAAGAATGGAAGAAACTCCCCAAAATTAGGTGTACTAAGCTTATTGCATCATACCCAAGAATACTCGAGGCTGTAGTTACTGCCCAAGGTGCTTCAACAAAGTATTGAGTAAAGGGTCTGAATACTTATGTAAATGTGATTTTTTTATTTAAGAAAAAAAATTACAAAAAATCATGTTTTTGCTTTGCCGTTATGGGGTATTTTTGACCTTATGGTGTGTATGTGTGTAGATAGATTGATGAGAGAAAAAAAATATTTAATCCATTTTAGAATAAGGCTGTAAAGTAATAAAATGTGGAAAAAGTCAAGGGGTCTGAATACTTTTCCGAATGCACTGTATCTCACCAGTGAAAGCAACCAAGCGATCAAAAAAGCTGTCTCTGTATGTGTAGCCCATCCTGCTGGTCAAAAAGAGTATGCCTGTAACATTGAATGCAAGGGAAGCCAGTAAGCATTTGGCCTCCCATGATAAAACAAATATATAAAATAATAGCCAATCAGCGTTGAACTAAACTGAGTGAATTCAGCTGTGAATTGTCCTGGCGCACCAAATAAAAGTCAAGGGGAGGCAGTTTGGATTTGGCTTCAGACCAATCACATCACATTAGAAGCCAAACGTCATTGACAGAAAAAACTGAATTGTTGTATCCTATTGTGTCCTTGTCCTCCGGTGGCTAGCTAGCGAGCTAAATTTGTCCCTTTCCTAAATTAGCCATGGATGTAATTTTACTTAATTCTCCGCACTGGCCAATGATTATAACGATGATTTTGATCCAGCCATAAATTCATACATTGTGCCCCTGGCCTTAAGAGGATGGAAATTCAACATTAGGCTAATGTTAAATAGCTGGCCTGTTAACTAATTGACTAGCGAGCTATCATTTTAGCCAGGTAGCCGAAGACAACAAAAACTAAAAGCGTGTATTAGAGAATCCGAGACCATTTAGACAACATGAAAGAGGATGGCATTGGCATTTTGTGGGGTGAGTCAACATGTTTTTCCACTTGCACACACACACACATACATACATACATACATACATACATACATACATAAAGCATCACCATGGACAGCTACATCATATTTAGCTTATGCTGATTGAACTAAATTGTTTTTGGTATATTTTAGTTGTCACTGTATTAGACTAAGCATAGGTGATTAGATAATGTTGAAATGGTGCTGGAATAGTGGAGGCACTGCCAGTTTTTTCTTTGCGACTTTCGTTAACTCTCCGTGGTTCTAAATCAATAGTAGTTTTGTAGTCCGAAAATGTCTGAAACATTAACTTGCTTGATCATACTGTAGGTCATGTAACTGTTTGTTACATGCAATATGTTTTGTGGACTTCACCGGACTGATGTTGCACTCCGGTTTTGTGATGAAACAAAGGTGTGGCTGAATTTATTCTGCCACTGTGTCTCCTTATTGTCTTGGTCTTAGGCCTATATATCACGGTGTCAAGGCATATGAACTAACAGGTTATAAAGCAAACAATGCAATTATCACAACACATAGGTTGTAATATGGCTTTTTTCCCCTGGCTTGGCTTCCCCAGTGATTTTACCCACTCACCGCTACTGCCCTATTCCCTATTTAGTGCACTACTTTTGACCAGGGCCCATAAGGCTTCCCACTGGGCACACTGGTTGAATCAAAGTTATTTCAACGTCATTTCAATGAAATGATGTTGGACCAAAATGGAATAGACGTTGAATTTACGTCTGTGCCCAGTGGGTTTAGTTAAAAGTAATGCATTATGTAGGGAATAGGGTGCTATTTTGGACACAGATTTTACAGCGTTAGATCTGTAATTGCTTGTTTGAGTCTGCTCCCATGTTAATATCCAGTACCTCTGTGTTTGTCCATAGTGATTCATTTGTAATAGTCTGTATGAGTGGTCCAGATGGCTTGTCTAGAGTTGGGACCTATCCCAAATGGCACCCTACTCCCTATATGGTGCACTACTATTGACCAGAGCCTATGGAGTTAGTCAAAAGAAGTGCGCTACTAGGGAATAGAGTGCTATTTGGGATGCAGCCTTGGAGTCGGGTGCCTCCAGCCTGGTCTTAAAACCACTGCATTCCATGGCGAATCAAGAGATTTGTGGCCCCATGACATCATAGCCTATGGAATGAGCTGACACAATCGTTGTGTGGAAAGTGACCTCGGTAACGAGGAGAGATTGAGTGAACTGGGCAATTTCTGGTTCCAAAATGGTACTCTATTCCCTACATAGTGCACTACTTTTGGGACCCTTAGCACACCGTCTGCTAATCTGGACAGCAAAATCACTTCCTATTGATCGAGTAAGTGCTCTCTCTCCTCGGGAAGTGCATGAGAGACCCTGCACTGTATTTCACAGCAAGCTGGATTCTGGAGTCTGTTCAATCCATTCTTCAATCCATTATTTTCTAACAGCATCCGTCCTCCCAAGTATGAGTGCTAATTTAGGTGTGACTGTATTTTTTTTTGGCTGTCCAGTTCAGAGGTGTGTGGGAGAGTGGGAGAGCAAAGTGTCCTCACACAAATCAGAGGCAGTAATTTTACCTTTTGTAAATGAGTGCCGGCCGAGTCCAGGGAAGAGGGGGTGGGGAACCTTTTATTGAGCTCATACTGTAATTAGGTACAGCTGGGAAGGAAAGCTGAGGAAATAGTACCGTTCTCAATATGAAATTATTTTCTTATAGTCCCTCACTCACTCTTTCCCTACCACTCCCAGTTTTTCCCCTTGTTCTTGCCAAATGTCTTTCAGACACAGTGGTGTTCATAAAATATGGATTCTCTTTGGGAGTTTTAAAATTCTAAATGGACAAATGGTGAGGGATGAGGAAAGAGAGCACATAGAGGACAAGGAGGATTGAGAGGAAAGGGTGTGGAGGAGAGAAGGAGAGGGCAAGTTGCCGAGAGGGACGAAAAACAAGGGAGGGATGCATACAAAGATCATAGGCAGGAGGAAAGGAGAAGTAGGAAGGAGGTGGTATGGAGAGACAAAGACAGAACAGCGGTGAGGGACAAGGTCTTGGTTTAAATCCGTTTCACAAAGCTAATAAAATCAGGTTTTGGAAATACATGGTCAATTTTAACAACACAGTTTGAGGATACAGATAGGGTTTTCATGCGGTATACTGAGAATAAATACAGCTTTAGTTGGGGAGGAACAATGATAACACTACAAAGCCATTACATGCTATTACGAGAACATTATACATGAAAATAAACTGGCACAAGGCTTTCACAACAACCAAACTCTGTCTGACAAAACACATACAACTGACGTCTTGTTAACCACAATCTGAATGACTGGAAGATTAAATAAGCAAAAGGAGCAGGTAGAAATAAGAAAAATGGAAATGTTTGACAGTCTTAAGTCTTTCATTCTCGTTGATATACTCTGGTGCACACAACATCCCCAGCGCTCATTGTCTGAAAGAAAATGACAACAAAATTAATACAAAACTCAGATAAATTAAACACATACTTTCCCCCCAAACACAGTTAAAGGATCACTGTTTGTAGGCAATAAAAATGTATGCTTTACCAAAATGAGTTCACCATCATTGGTCACTTCACGGGTCCAGGCAGTCTTAGGGCCCTCCCCTTTCTGCAAGGTCTGCTCACAGCTGATCTTGCTATCTGTCTCCCAGCGAGGGGTACTCTGGAGGACATAAGAAGAAGGCCATGCAAGGATTTAATAAGTGACACTGCATGTTGTAGTGAAGTGGTTAGATAAACACAGTAGATCTGTGTGTGACCCTGAGGCTTCTCATTTGGTACTAAGTACTGTTGCGGCATGTTACTGCTTCTTCAAGTCTGTTAGGCGTTATGTTTGCTGCCCTCCACAAACCATAAAGAAAATGAGAATACTAAACCATCACATAGAACAAATTTCAAGTTACACACAGATTTTTTTTCCCACATGCTTATACAGACCCATGATTCCATACACTGAGTCCTGGCAAAATATGCACGTACAGTAATAACCTAAATATTTCATGCAACATATGTAGAGATGAATGTGGAAATGGAATGTTACGGTGCAAGGGCGTCCGTCCACTGTGTCCTCATTGAAGGGCTGTCCCACGGTGAAGGAGACATGGGTGGTGCGTACGCTGGTGGAGGTCTGGATGGAGAGGCTCTCTCCCTGCTGGGTGATCTCTACTGCAGGTCTGGAGGCTGCAGCCACGGCTATCTTCCTGACAAACACGTTCACACCTGGTCATAGGGATCAATAAGGTATCATGTAGATTGAGAATGGAGACCTTGGGTGTGTCCTAAATGGCACCCTATTCACTCCATAGTGCACTAGTTTTGAACAGGGCCCTATGGGGCTTTTGAAAAGTAGTGCATTATATAGGTAATTACGGTTCCATTTGGGATGCATCCATTGTGATGAAAAGCCATATCACAGCCATCATTCATAACCATTGATTTATGGTTAGTGGGAACGACATCAGCAGAGAGGGAGGGTTTGATCTCAGACAGAGCTCTCATTCATTCAACTTCAAGGGATGATTAGGGTAGACCTGACATACAAATAACAGTATGTTACATCAGACTGACTTTCATTCCTCTCGCCTATTCAAGGTAGAAATCTTATCCTTAAATAAAAATCAGACAAACCTTGCCATTGGAGCTAAATTTATCTTTGAAGGGAAATATTGCTGTTGCCCACAGAGAAACCCCTGGAGCGAGTTAGTTGAGGAGCCCCAGGGTACTGAGGGAATGTTAGTCTCACTACCGGCTGACTGAGGGGGCCCATTTCAGGGTTTAGTTCCGTTTATACTGGCTTTAATTACAATCTCATGAGGTTTTGGTTTGAAATGAGGGAAAATATAACATTCCTCCACGGGCTATTTGTCTTTACATTTTAATAGATGCCACTGACTGGCCCTCCTCTGGCCTTTCTCTGTGTGTGTGTGTGTGTGTGTGTGTGTGTGTGTGTGTGTTTAGGTGACTGAGTGTGTAGGTGGATGGGTGCCTCAAAAAGGGGAACAAAGGACTTTTAAAACAATAAATCAAGCAAGAAAATTATTGGAAATAATAATGAATGAATTCCCCATTAAAACCAAACATGTGCACAGAGAAGTAGAAACACTTGAGTGGTGTCTGTGGCCACAGACCAAGCTGCTTCTCAGGACGCTTTGGTCTTTTCGTGCCTTTGCTCCTCTCCTTTTTGCAACATTTCTGACACATTTTTGACATATCCTTGACAAAGGCTAGGGCTCCATAGATTGAAAAAAGGTCAAATGCATGAATAAGTGTAACTGTGATTTGCAGAATGTATGATGATCTGAGTCTACATCAAAGAGTCGATATATTTACAGACATGTCTACTACAAACATATTTCTCAATCGGTTGCATTAATACATTCCAATGTTAGTTGTGATAACCAAAATGCTATGTCCAGGTTCAAATAGTATGAAAATATATAGCCGCGGGAAGTAGTTTGGGGGTGGGGATGCAGAATTTGTATTTTGCCCGCGCTGATGACGTCTATATGGGTCTGCTAATACAGGACTAGTAAAGGCCCAGTGCATTACTTTTGCGGGGGGGTTTCAAACTACATTTATTTCAGTGTTTACCAGCATTTGTAACTTGAGTCTGATAATTATCTGTACAAAACAGTTGATAGTACTTGTGGAATATAAAAATACTTGCTTGATATCAGTGGGGGTCAGTTCCGTTTCAGACGATGGAGGCACATTTTTTTTTTATGAACATGGCCATATTTCTATTACAGCATATTGGATGACTGTCATTCATATTCTACTCACCCTGTTAAATGTAGCAGCGATAGGTTTAGGCTACAACATGAAACTCTAATTTTCCCGATACCCATCATGAGGTTGCTACAACCTAGCCTATGAATGAAAGTTTACAACGTAGGTGCACACAGGTCGAGAGACAAATTTGATGTGACAGACAGTGACATTCAATACCGCCTTGCACATTCTTGCCTGCATCTAGCTGATAGTGGGTGTAATCATTACTCCAACAGTTGCAAACAAGAGTTTCTAGCGGACAAATTCGGGTATGTTTATCCGTTTTTTTTTGTTGTTGTTCTGTTTAAGAAACGTTTTTCAACAGAATCAACGGGCCCGTGGCAATAAATTAGTCAAACCAAAGGCTTACCTTGACTTGGAAGAGGTCCGTGGTTGTGTTGGATAGACATAGCCAGCTAGTGTTTCAGTAGGCTAAACTAGCTAGCTGCATTTGCTTTTCAATATATATATATATATATATATTTATTTCTGGCTTCTCCTTCATTTTGGAAGAAACTAATTTGTTCAAAAGTCTTCAACTATTTGCTTTCTCTCTCTTTGAGTCAACTACTCACCACATTTTCTGCATTACAGTGCTAGCTAACTGTAGTTTATGCTTTCAGTACTAGATTAATTCTCTGATCTTTTGATTGGGTAGACAACATGTCAGTTCATGCTGCAAGAGCTCTGATATGTTGGAGGATGTCCTCCGAAAGTTGCCACAATTACTGTGTAAGTCTATGGAGGACAGAAGGTAGTTGTCCTCCGGCTACACCATGGTGCTACCCTACAGAGTGCTGTTGAGGAGTGCTGTTGAGGCGTGCTGTAGTAGGAGTGCTGTAGACCTTCTTTGCAACATAGTGTGTTTTAATCAATTATTTGGTGCCGTGATTATATTTAGGACAGTTGTATAAAAAAAATGTAAATGTTTTATTTTTATGAAATTCACTGAGGAGGATGGTCCTCCCCTTCCTTCCCCTTCCTACTCCGAGGAGCCGCCACTGCTTGATATACACTACCGTTCAAAAGTTTGGAGTCACTTACAAATGTCCTTGTTTTTGAAAGAAAAGCTATTTTCTCTGGGATGTGGAAAATTAAGACTTCAGACTAGGTGAATATCTGATGCTCCAGATACTCCCCTAGTCTAAAGAAGGCCAGTTTTATTGCTTCTTTAATCAGGACAACAGTTTTCAGCTATGCTAACATAATTGAAAAAGGGTTTTCTAATGATCAATTAGCCTTTTAAATTATAAACTTGGAATAGCTAACACAACGTGTCATTGGAACACAGGAGTGATGGTTGCTGATAATGGGCCTCTGTACGCCCATGTAGATATTCCATACAAAATCTGCCGTTTCCAGCTACAATAGTCATTTACAACATTAACAATGTCTACACTGTATTTCTAATCAATTTTATGTTATTTTAATGGACAAAAAATGTGCTTTTCTCTCAAAAACAAGGGCACTTTTAAGTGACAGTGTATGGCAGTGTATGTTTTCAATTTTCTTGAAATACGTTGCAAATGAGACTTATTTCTATGTGAAAACTGAAATGGTGGATTAATTCCTTTTCAGTAGACACTCTTATCCAGAGCAATTTACAGTAGTGTGTGCATACATTTTCATACTTTTTCATACTGGTCCCCCATTGGACCCACAATCCTAGCATTGCAAGCACCATGCTCTACCAACTGAGCCACATCATCACAAACCACTTAATGTGTCAATGTACTCAGTTACTGTTTTGTGCAGTGTTTTTCCTCATTGTGATGGAAAGTATACAGGTACAAGGCTAGATGACCTTTGTACAACACAGTAATGTACAGTACAATTCCATTAAGTGGTTTCTAAGGATGGTAATTAATACTGCACAAAAAGTGGTTGTTTTCCATGTTATTTGGTCAAGAAAAATATTTAATTTGATGAGGATGCGTTGTGTCTTTACCCATAACTTTGCACCTTTTGATGTAAATGTTTGAGGACAGGGTTTTGTTCTTTCTAGATTCCATTAAATGATAATCGCAGAGAAAGGGACAGGGAAACAACTCTGACAATTCTAACTATTGAGTCCTGCAAGATACTGTCCTTATTATACAACTAACTACCTTTTTTGCCAAAGCCAGATGCGGAATGTTTTTTTTATATTGGTCTGCTAATACTACTAAAAGGCCCAGTGCACTACTTTTGTGATTTTTATTTTATTTTTAATAACACATTTCATTTTTATTTATATTTTTAGGCCTAATTCCGATTTTTCAGGGGGTTCTGCAGCACTCTCAGCACCCCTACTTCCCGTGGCTGTGTGAAAATACTCACCCAACGCTTTCAGGAGTTCTTCAAAGTTTTCAGAAGTCTTCATTTTCCACAACCCAGAGAAGTTTGCAACTTTACGGTCCATTTCCGGTGTAAATAGTTTGTTATAGTAGTCACTCATTACAGAAAAAAGATAGTCAACATGATTATTTTGTTCTCTGCAGACCCATAAAATAAACTGTTTGCAGCTCTTCTGATTTTTCTGTGTTTTGTCTCTCAGATTGGGCACTGTTGCTTGGTGCTCTCTGTTTGCTCCCTCTGCCTCCTCTCTCTCTCTCATTCAGAGGTTGATTCAGTCTGGTCGGCACACTCCCTTTTTTGGCTCATGTCTTGTTTGGCGTAAGCGCGACGCCAAACAAGCAAGAATAGCAAGAATCCCACCATGGAACCAAAGACCATGGAACCAATGAGCACGCTCCACCCAGGTGCCTGTTCCTTCTTCTCAAGCATTGGTGGAAGAATCTAGAATTTTGACTGTATATTAACGTAAAATAGCCTACTGAAATATGTAGACGCTAGATCTATAACTATTACATTTTATAATATTGCTTTTTGTAAGCTAGGTTACATACATTTTTAGTAGGTGTAACCTTTTAAATCGTGCAAGTTCAATAGAGTGGGCTTTTATTGCCAAACAAACTGCAAGAAGATGCCTTATTAAGAAAGTATGCTTGCACTTGGAAGTTGAATTGCGCCAACGGGGTAAATCTGGTTGTGGACCTCAAATCAAGAATTTGGGCAATTGAGTAATGAGATAAGAGAGGAATATAGTAGCTCCTATTGAAAAGGACAAGTTTGTTAAAGAGGATCCCTGTAAAGGGGTGCGTAACTTGTGGCAGGGAGGTCAGATGCAGGAGAGCAGAACTAGGTAGTAGCTGGAGCAGTTTAATCCAAAATCCAACGGCATAAAAATACAACAGAATATGGGTACAAAAACCCGACACGCACCAGTAAACATAGCGTACAAGCACTTACAACAAACAATTCCACACAAAGACATGGGGGGAACAGAGGGTTAAATACACAACAATTAGTGAGGGAATTGGAAACCAGGTGTGTAGGAAAACAAGACAAACAAATGGAAAATGAAAAGTGGACCGACAATGCCTAGAAGACCGGTGACGCCGACCGCCACCCGAACAAGGAGAGGAAACGATTTCGGTGGAAGTCGTGACAATCCCATCCTAAAGAAGATTAAGATTTTGGAATGTGAAATCAGATGGATTGGGTTGGGTTAGCTCCTGGGTTGGGTTAGCTTCTGTAGAAAGAGGAGAGAAGTGTAGAGGGCAATGAGATGACACCAAGATAAGAAATCCGGAGTTGGGTGATGTCAATCAATGACCCATGGTAATCATCCATATGAGGATATTTCCTATCATGGACTGGCTCTTATCAATGAGCACATTAGAAAAAATTCATATTGACAATAGATCAATAAATTAATCAAAAAATAATATTCTCAAAAATGTTTATGCAATATAGAGCCAATGCGGTACAAGTCCTTCACTCCCTTTTACTGATTTAAATATAAATAATAATAAAAACATTTTTTATAAATATTTGTAAACATTACACTCACAAAAAATCCAAAGGAATAAAGACATTTCAAATGTCATTTTATGTCTATATACAGTGTTGTAATGATGTGTGCAAATAGTTAAAGTACAAAAGGGAAAATAAATAAAGATAAATATAAGTTGTATATACAATGGTGTTTTCTTCTCTCTCACCCCCCGCCCCATCCCTATCCAAATGTCCAGAGGTAATTATGAGACGCCCATTTCTCTCTCTAAATGTCAAGAGATAATTACCAACCAATTCTGTCCCACTGGTTTCTTCTCTTCCACAGCCTCTTCCAACCCCTCCCCCTCTCCTCTCCTCTTCTCTTCCTCTCCCTCCTGCCAAGAACATTTCAACAAGTCTGCATCAAAACTGATACCCCTGGAAACCTAACACTGTATATTCAACCAACCAAAACAATTAAACCCAAAACATGTGGCTATGTTGTTTGCAGAATATTCTAATGGTAAATATTCTAGTAAACATCCCCATGCCCATGTAATTTACTTCTGATTTCCCATTAGAGCAGCTCAATAACATATTATTAGACCCCCCTTATCTCTACCTCAAGAATACTGTTGTGCCTGAAATCACATAGTGCACTACTTTTGGACACAGTCTATGAAGCTAAGAGGCCCAGCTGAGAAATTAGAGAAAGGAGAAGGTCCTCTGGTAAAAGGGAAATGTGAGGACGTCTAGTCCTTGTTGTTATGACGACTGGTATCATTTCAAACTCTTGATTGTTCATGTTTCCCCTGAATGTTGTCTCATTTTACAGAAAATAATCACTGAGGAGCAATTGAGGGAAACAGGCATTCCCAATGTATGATTGTGTGTTTGTGTCCTCATAGGGAAAATTCCATTTAATTTCAGATGACGTGATGATTGACATTCAATTCAAGAGTAAATAAATAAAAGGCAATAAAAAACAAATTTTTTCATAAATTCTAAGGATTTTCATTCATTAATGAATTTGATTTTAATTCAGATAGCCTTAACTGATGGAATTAAAATGGAGCTGAGTGTAATGAATATTGTAACATTAATGCACTCCATATTGTCATTTTGAGTTGTGTTGGAAACACAGGTAAGAAATGTAATGGAATAAAAACAACATGATCTAGTACCACCACATTGATATGACTTTTATAAAACAGAGCTACCTGATTTGTAGTAATTCAATATTTGTTGACATGATTATGAAATATGAATCTTGTTCTGTCCAATAAAATAAAGAACATGTATGTTGAGTGCATGATAAATGGAAAGCTTCACCACAGGATAGGATGTTGATGTATCGCCATCTAGTGTTGAATGCGAATCCCACTTTGCCCTTTGAGACCGGGAGAAGCGGCCGAGTCCAGGGAAGGGTGTGTCAGGGGTCCTGCCGGGGCCCGCCTCTCTGGCACACCGAGTGTAGGCACGTCCCTATGGTGGTGACGGCTGACAGGTTGTTGCTCCACCGCACGCTGTGCCCCTCCCCACTGTTGTCCCTCAGCAAGAAGCGCTGGGGCAAGAGAGGGACCTCACCGTCGTTCGTGTGCAGGTGGGTGGGTGGCGACGTCCGTCTGCTTTTTGCCCAGGGCCTGGTGAGGCGGCATGAACCGTCTCAGGGTCGCCCAGTCCCTACGAACCTTATCGGTCTAATCCAGAATGTCATCAATCCCTAGGCCAAACGTCAGCCCTGGGGTGATGGGGTAGTGGCAAATGTGCTCTGGAGAGGAGCTGGCAGATGGGATTGGGCCAGCCAGAGATGGCACCGGGAGGAAACCACCTGCGCCATGGCCCGTCCGTTGGTGCGGGCCACATCCCTCTGGAGCAGGGAAAGCAGGCGAGACAACTCCATCGCTTCCCGAAGGAGTTCCTCTGTGCCCTCTTGCAGCCAGGGCAACAGAGTCTGCAGGTTGGCCTGCAGCAGCATGGTCACATTGGTAAGGTGGCCAAGAGAGCAGAGGGACCCATATGTGGCTTTCAAGTCCGCATCAAAGACTCGGGGGGGGGGGCCCCAGTCGCGGATTCTGCCCTATAATCTCCCGGTCTGGGAGGACCATGGCAGCTGTCATGGTGTCCATGGTCGGGTACTCCCGGAGGCCGAGTGACTCCGCGCCCGCAACATAACTCCATGGTCCAGTCTCTGCTGGAAGCGCCCACTGGCAGAGGCCCAGCTCTCCTGCAAGGTCTTGCGGAACTCAGTAGAGATGGGGACAGATGGAGAGTCATCACTGTCCACCAGTTTGATGTCCAATGCAGTGGCTATCCGAGTGAGTAGGCTCCTCATAGCCTCTCAAGCCACTGGGGGACGATGAAGCCCCGCTGCCAGCTTCTGATGGCCTTTCAGCCTGGTAGCCCCACTCACGGTGGTGAACAGTACCAGCATTGTCCCCCAGGAACAGCCTATCACTGGCCAACGGGGAACAGCTGTCGTCGCCATAGAAGCTATCAACCTCCTGACGCAGGGCATGTGCTCTCCGTTCAAGGCGATTCCAGGTCCGACTCCTGCCCCCGTCCAGCACTGGCAGCAGATGGGCTCTGCCTGGGGTGGCTCCAGCCATGCTTCCTGGGAAGGGTACTAGGCCCAGTAGAGGGACTAACAGCTCGCTGGCACACCCCTCCTGAGGGAGGGAGCTCGTCCCCAGCCCGAGCCCGAGCCTGGTCGACCCAGTTGGGCTTGGCCTCCAAATGCACCAGGTGCAGGCATTCTGAGAACACCACAAAAAAACAGGGTGCTCCAGGCTTTTCTGATGGCGGCTGACCACCTCCAACATAGAAGTGGCGTAAGTCAGAATCAATGATTTTTGATAGCGGGCAACATATACACTGAGTGTACAAAACATTAAGGACACATTCATAATATTGAGTTGCACCCCCCCCCCCCTTTTGCCCTCAGAATAGCCATAATTTTGCACTATTGGTGTTAGGTTCACTTGATTCAGATGCTCTGCCCCACCGGGTAGGCAAAGTGTTCCCATTTTAAACAATTTATCTTGTCTGAAAGCGTCAAACTCCACATACCCAGTTGACCGGGAGATCTGTGGCTAAATCGAGTGCGTCTACTGAGCTGGCCAATCCGATAGCTCTAATCCCTGTGCCTACCTACAGTTTCCACAACCCCGGCCACAGCAACATTTGATACTAGCCTACTTGAGATTTCATAACGTTTAAAACCATGACCAGAGAAAGACTGTCAAAGAATACAGCAAAGAGCTGCTGTTTTTTTTGAGTGACTTCATGTCTCATTTTTTATTTAACACTGTCAAGACTGTTTTTATTCAACACTATTACAAAACATAAAACACGTTTCGCTCCACTTCTACTCGCGCTGCAGCTGCAATGAATGAGTAGCCAAGTGTATCAATAGCCCTGCGTTTTTAAAATTATTAGCAGCTCGTCGTGTCTATTTTAATATCAAGGAGTATTTCACTTTCTCTAGTCATAGGTACAAATTCACGTAGTTCATGAGGCAGATGCGGTGCGACTCAAGTTTCGCCATCAGGTGGAAGACTATGACCCTCTCTCTGGTCAGTCTCACCAGAGGAAATGAAGGACGGTGAGAGGCGCACCCTCTGCTATTCCCTCTCTCCGCTGAGAATAATGCTGTGTTGAAAATCACTGGGAACTCGCGATTTTCTAACTTCCGAGCGTTCAAGACAACTGGGAACTCTGAAAAAAAAAAAACTGGGGGAAATCGTTTTGAGCGGTCATCCAACTCAGAAAACCTGACAACTTTCTAGAACTCAAACTTTTTGACTTGAAGTTCACTGACGTCATGATTTGACCTTATTTTTTTCACAGTTCCCAGTTGTCTTGAAAGCACAATGGCCATCAGATGCAGGTACACTATATATACAAAAGTATGTGGACTCCCCTTAGTGGATTAGGCTATTTCAGCCACACCCGTTGCTGACAGGTGTATAAAATAGACCACACAGCCATGCAATCTTCGTAGACAAACATTAGCAGTAGAATGACCCGTACTGAAGAGCTCAGTGACTTTCAATGTGCCACCTTTCCAAGTGCTGTTATTGTGAAGTGGAAACGTCTAGGAGCAACAAAGGCTCAGCCGCAAAGTGGTAGGCCACACAAGCTCACAGGACGGGCCCGCCGAGTGCTGAAGCGCGTAGTGTGTAAAAATAGTCTGTCCTCAGTTGCAACACTTACTACGAGTTCCAAACTGCCTCTGGAAGCAACGTCAGCCACACTGTATAACCCGTGTGCGATAGTCATCTTGTTCAGTTCCCTTCCCTTTCTTGGGTACAGGAACAATAATTGACATCTTGAAGCAAGTGGGGACACCAGACTGGGGATATGGAGAGATTTAATATGTTCCCAAACACTTTGTAAGAACATTGGAGAAGGACCTCCCAATGAAAATGTAATTGCTTGATTAATTAGGCCTACTAATTTATAGGTCAAATGATACATGTTTTAGGAATGGTTGGATCATACAAAAAATATCAATAAATGGACATTATAGGGAATAATTTTTCTACACTAATAAAAAAAGATGCACAAAATTAGACATTTTGGGGAGAAATAAGTGCATGGCAGTTTTGGACAAATGCAGAATATGCATGCCTACCCCACTAGAACAACATTGTATTTATTGTCAAGTAGTTAGTTGGTCGTCAGCCTAGAACTCTACCATAATCCAGTTATGAATTGTCCCAGTATACATATAGCTTTGGTGCATCAGGCTGATCCAAGTTGATGACATCAGTTGTTGTCCGGTGTTCTCCACGTGGGGTCGAAACCGTTAGCACCTAGACTAGTGACTAGCCAGTCCTACATTACGATAATGCAGGACAAGACACATCAGCCACACTGTATAACCGGTGTCGTTACTGCCTCGTGTTTTTCCTTGTTGACAACTGTAGTATACAGCCACAGCCCTCCACACGTCTCACACGTGACAGTGAGAGATGCATGACAAGGAACAGTTACTGGCCAATCAGTATTTATGTAGTCACTGTGTGGTTATATTCTCAAGCAATGAGAGCGCTTTGTACCATCTGCCAACCAACCACGGCCGAGCACACAGTTCAGCACGTGCAGCGCATGGTAGGGATTCACATGTTACCCCTCGCTGTACTGAGGACTTTGAAAGGTAAACGGAATCTAAAACGAGGGAAAGGAGGAAACAGTACTGAGACGTTGAGAACAGAGGACTCTACAACTATAGCGCGCCATCAACATCAGTGTTGGTCATTGGTTTTTGAATAAGATCTTCTTACAATTGCAATTGGAGAAGGAATACCGGTTATTCAACTAGTTATCCATTTGACTGTTTTATTGAATTGTCTTCGCATCGACTTCATCCTAAAAGGTAATATATATATCATAGGCTATAGACAACTGTAACTTATGTTTTTCTATACATATCTGCTTCCCCAGATCTATTTTATCTAGCTTTGAACGTTCAACCTGCACTCTTGGCTACAATATTTAAGCCAAAAGTCTAATCATTATTGGTTGTTCCTTAAGTATGCGCTGGTTCAGGATCAGCTTTCCCTGCTCTAGTCTGAACCTTCCATCATGGCTAACGCCTCAAACCTGGAATCAGTTAATGTCTTTACAGTTGTTTCTGTGTATGTTATCTATATATAAGCGCTTCATACAGTATAGACTAAAATTGAAAGTAAAAGCATAGCGATTTTATGAGAAGCATTCAATGAACATACACAACTTTGTAATGCGTGAAACAATGTAGTGTATAAGGCAGCCTTTGTCATTTTGTTTTAGGATAATCAGTTAGTTTGATGTTACAGTGGTCAGATCGGATGTTTGAAATGTAACTAATAGCTGACAAAATCCTAGAGCCATACAGTCAAACCCCACATGACCTTGTACGTCACACCCCCACACAGCACATGTTCACATGTATAGCAAAGCAACAGCTGGTGGAGTTTATCCCAAGATCAGTGACTAACAGCATTCCTTCTTGAATATTTATTAGGGGACACACCTACTAGTTTTCTGGAGCATGGTGTAAAAACCACAAATTTGCATTGTTATTGTTTTGTATTCATAGTTTTAATTTAAATTGTGATAGATATGACTGTCACTCTGTTAAAGTTTTTTTCTTTCTACATACAACACTTGTTATAATGCCTAGGTCAGCATTAACTCTACATCAGTTACTCTGAGGTATTTCTGATATTCCTTGTGACTGATCTCTCTCACTTTCTCTAGGGATGCAATTGTTGAGCATGTCCACCAAATGGCCGACCTATGATTCCCGCTCCTCCACACCCAGCTTCCTCCTCAGCGAGAGCGACGTGACTGAGGACGAGGCAGACATTGATGTCTTCACCTCCGAAAGTGAGGGAGATAGCTCAGGGGGTGGCAAGACCTGCTCAGTATCTAGGTTACACTGGTCCATGGCTGGGAGTGGACAAGCAAAATGCTTTCCTCACACCACCGCCTACCCATCCATGATGGCTTCCCCTGGCAGTGCTGCATTAAGCACAAAGGGAAGCACAGAGGAGACCATGCAAGGAGACCTGGTCTTCGCTCAGAAAGTGAGTTTTGTTGTTTAAAGACTGCTTTGACTGATTTGAAAATACTGAGTTACTGATTTTTGCATCCAGAGACATTATCAGACAGTGGATATGTATGTTTTCTGTTTCCTTTCTCTCCTAGTGTTCAGAGCTGCAAAGGTTTATCAGACCCCTGTTGGAGCTTCTGAATGGACTCAAGAAAGGGAGATTTGAGAGAGGTCTTAGCAGTTTCCAGTCGAGCGTTGCCATCGATAGACTCCAGAGGATCCTGGGTATTCTTCAGAAACCTGAAATGGGGTAAGCAAACCAAACCATCTTGTGTATGTCTAGCAAACAGTAATTTATGGCGTAGTTCAAATGTTATTAATGACAGTACTCTTTCCACAGAGAGAAATTCCTCCGCACCCTTCTGCAGGTAGAGATGATGCTGAAGATGTGGTTCCCCCATGTGACCCCTGTCGCTGCCACCCAGAACACCACACCCAGTCTTCCGCCACGATGGCACCAAAATCAGCTGTGCATGCCAGTCAAGGTGGGTCTCTTACTGCTCTAGTTATCGCTGTTTAATATATCATTGTTATAATGATTCTCACACAATCTATAATATGTAAGACTTGTATCTCATTTGTTTTTCTTCACTCTTGCTCCATCAGAAGCGCAAGCTTAGCTGGTTGGACTCTGACTTCCCCAATGCCGCCCCACCCAGCTGCAAGCGCCTGCAGCGCGAGGACAACTACCAGGAAATGACCTCACAAGACTCTTGCCCATTGAGCACAGACACCTATTACCCGTCATGTCTGACTGTCAGCAAGAGAAGAAAGGGAAATAAGAGGCTTGAAATTTCACCTTGCTCAGCATGTGGTAGCCCAGCCACACAAGACAGCCGTGTCTCCTCCACCCTCCTGGTCTTTCACTCACATCAGCTCTCCCTCCATGGACATCAGCCACAGAGGTACCACAGCAGGCCTGGAACAGTGAAGACAGAGACAGATATTGCATCAGTGGAAACCCAAAGGAGGGGTCAGTCTATCCCCATATTACTGAGGTCTATGAAACAAGAGCCGGAGTAGAAGATATAAAACTGAACTCGGAAGTCATTGCACCGTTTGACCATCTTTTGTCAGTGTTGGAGAGTTATTTAAAAAAATATTGAAATGTACCTGGGAATATTTTTTTATGTTTGATGTGATAAAGCAGTGGTTTAATTTTTCAATTTTTGTATTTTTTTATACTGGTTTGAAACAAGATAATTTTGTATTTCAGAATTATCAACAAAAATACAATCACATGAAATACACTATGCAGAAATATAAAAGAAAGTAACATAGCTCAAGATTTATGGAATACCTTTTAACCTAACATAAATTCAGTTAGTTATGATAAAGTTATCAATAGTAGTGAAGCATAAAACATTGACAATACAATGAAAAACATTACAAGAACCTGTTAATCCTTTAGCGGATCCAGCACAGGGAACAGTGAAATGGGAAGCTGATACAACTGGCACTAAACATCTGCCAACCAGTGGCAACAAAACCATTGCTTTTATTACACACTCTGCCGAGTCTGTTAGCCACAGTTTAATGTAACTATTGACTAAATCCACCTCAGTGTGAATACTAACAACCCCAGTAGCATGCAACTGGAATGACAGCAACCACTAAGAACTACGAGAGGAGAAATAACAACCGTTAGATTTGAGGTATTACTCATCAAATAGGTCTGCTCGAAAATCCTGGGTGCAGACTAGAGCATATTAATTGGCTTAATGCTTTCTAACTTCATTGATTTATTTGATAGAATACATTTATCATACTTTATTTTTTTGTCAGTTTTCTATGGTGTGCCAAAACTATTTTGCACATGAGTATTTTACATTTGATAACAAAGGAAATTGTACCTTATAAATGTTACTATTGTGATGACGCAAAACACAAATCATTTTGAATCTTCTAGGAGTGTTTCTATTGTATTGGGAGAAAATACACAAAAACCTTTCATTAGGTCATTGGGTATTTGAACCACAATGTTTTTGCTTAGCAATTATCATTCATGTTGAATGACTCTATCCCTGGCCACTTTCAGAGAGTCTCTTGAGCTGTAACTACCTAGATGGGGTTAGGGGGAAACCAAGAATAGCTGGATACTGATTTGATCTACAGACTTCAAGATTTATTTTTTAAACGACAACAGTTAAGCCTAATACAAGACAACCGAAACATCATGATCAAAATCAAATCAACATTTTGTGAATGTGTGTGGGTTTTGGATGGGAGTGTCAATGTTGTGTATGTGTGAGTCAGTGTTTGTATGTATAGTCTAGTGAGTGTGCGTAGGGTCAGTGCAGATAGTTTCATTAATTGACTATTTAGCAGTCTTATGGCTTGGGGGTGATTTACCATACTGGTAGTATATGTTATTGTTCTTTACCATGCCAAGGAAAGGCCCAGGTAGAGGACAACCGAGAGATCACTGCAGCAGTAAATACAGGTAACTGTGTTGAGGCAATGCACAACCCTTCCTAAAAACTGTTCAAACAGCCCATTGGGGAGTTGTTTATTTTTATATTTCCTGTGAGGAAATATTGTAATTTCATGTCATGTTTTTGGTGTATGTAGGGCCTATGTTTTGCACATTTTCTCTGTTTATCAAAAGAGGACAAATGTTTGGGCTGAGAAGGATATTTTGCTGTTTAATGTTGTCTTCCTTGATTCAATCCATTTCCTTTGCCTCCTCTCTTCCCAACTTTTACTCAACACCCTCCATCACATTTTTGGGTTGGGCATGGGTTGTTTTGGTTATACACCATGTACTTGTGTTTAATATTTTATATATAATTGTTTCAGACCTAAATTGTTTTTGATAAATTGTACCCTTTTTGCTAAAATAAAGTAATGTTTTTGTTAATCAGAACTTGAAATCTGCCACATAAATTCAAATGATTGAATTGATTGTGGCCCTGCGACATGAGAATTCATGTAGGCCTCCATGCTACAGCAAGAAAGAAGGGGTTCTCGACAACCATGACAAAAATCCAACAAAATGGCTTACCAAGAAAAACATTCAAAAGGACTACCGGTAATTCGAGGCAGAAATGAGTTGGCGCACTCAACAAAAAAGGCAGAGATTAATTTCTTATTTGCTCAAGATTTATTCCATTGTTAGGATGAGTACAGGTGACTGATGTCAAGCTGGCAGTCACCTGTACTCGTATTACTTTTTTCAGATGAAGACGTCAGCCACCTCTACTCATCCTAACAATGGATTAAAGGGGCAATATGCAGATGCTACAATTAATTTAGAATTTATAAGTTAATGATGTATTTGATTCTTGAACAATATAACTTTTCAATGCCTCATGGACTTAGTTCAATTGTCACACTCCCATCGGAACCTAAAATATAAGCTTGTTTTACTCCAATGTTAGTAAACATTATAAATGTATACAAACACTGTATACGGTATATTGTTTCAACTGTGGATATGCCCGTTAAAACCTGAGCAAATATATATTATAACCCACTTGGTTGGAGCCCTGAATGCTGATTGGCTGAAAGCTGTGGTATACCACGAATATGACAAAACATTTATTTTTACAGTTCTAATTATGTTGGTAACCAGTTGATAATAGTAATAAGTCACCTTGGGAGTTTGTGGTATATGGCCAATATACAATGGCTAAGGGCTGTATCCAGGCACGTTGCGAACAGTTATAGCATGGCCTGTCACCAAAAGTGGCCTTTCACAAAAAACGTATACTATTACCTATACCATCTAATTTCCTTTCCTCCTTTCCTTGTTCCCTTTCCTCCTTTCCCTTCCTAGCTGAATTTCCTCCTTTCCTTTCCTAGCTCCTTTCTGATTTTCAATTCCTCCTTTCCTAACTCCCTTTCCTAGCTGCCTTTCCTTTCCTCTTTTCCTAGATTCCTTTCCTAGTCAATTTTCTTCTTTCCTAACTCCCTTTTTTCATTTCCTAGACCCCTTTTCCTATATAAATGTTGTTGTTCCTTTCCTAGCTCCCTTACCTCCTTTCCTCTTCTCCTAGCCCCCTTTCCATCTTTCCTTTCCATCTAGCTCATTTTCCTCCTTTCCTTTCCTAACGTTTTGATTTGATTTTAAACACAATACAACCACACATGGATACAGTACAATGCCTTTAAAATCATCGAGGATGACACAAACACTTTCATTTCCATCGTGGTCCTCTTGAAAATAAATGAAAACAAAATATACACAAGATTATAACATAAAAACAAAATACTAGGAAAAGAGGAAAAGAGCTAGGAAAAGAGGAAAGGAAGCTAGGAATGGAACAAGTCAAAGGCAGTTAGGAAAGGATAGGTGGGAAGGGAGCTAGGAAAGCAAAGGAAAGGGAGGAAAGGAAGAAAAGGGATCAAGCAAAGCATGCTAAAAAAAAATTAAAGAAGGAAATGGAGCTAGGATAGAAGGAAAGGAAAGGGAGTTAGGAAAGTGATCTTGGAATGTAAAGGAGGGGAAGAAAGAAAGATGCATGATTTTAGTGACAGGCAATAAAATACAATTTAAAAGCAGCTTAACTTCTGTGAAAAGGTTTATTAAGTTGTTAAATAAAAGTTATTCAAATCTCAAACAGCAATACTTGATGTTTGTGATTCTGTCTGAGCTGCAGCTATTTAGCCACATAGTGGCGCTACATTCACATTAAATCGTCTGTTTTGAATGAGTTTTCTAGTAACGACCAACCAACTCTATATTAATTACATTCATTTGTTGCACAAGTTGTTGAAATAAAACCAATGACATAATATACCTAATTGTTAGCAAATACAGTAATAACTGAATGTACAGTTAAAACAATGGCAATTTACTAATGTGTACAGCCAGTGCGGCACCATACCGCAGAAGTGCACTCTTGACTAGGTTGATCACAACGCGCGACAGGCAAGAACCAGCTAGCTTGTCAGTGCAAGGCCTGGAAAATGGCTGCAGGATCTGGCGCGTCAAGCGGTCACGGTCCGCCTGCGGCCCTTGAGTCAACTTTGGACCGACGGTTTCAAGGAGTGTCGAACACAATGGAATCAATTCAAGGACTATCAAATTGGTGTATCGAGAACAAGAAATTCCACAGTCTTATCGTGCGTTACTGGATGAAATGGTTGAGGAAATGTGAGTTGCTAATCTTAGCTAGCTAACGTTAGCTGGTTTGCCTGGCTAGCTTAGCCTACTTTAGCTAGATAACTGTTAGCTATTTGTTAGTTAGCCCGGGTGTGCGCAAAGTAGTACCCTGGAGCTTCTTAGCAAGCTAGGTAAATGCTGCCTTGCTAGCTTAGGACTTGGAGTCCCAGCAAGACAATGCTATAAGCTGTTGACATCTGACTAGCAAATGTTTGTTACAACGTATCTGGTCAGTTGTTGACAAACAATGGCTTTAGTGAACGAGTATTCTCCGCATAGATGTAACGTTAGTGCAAAGCTGTTCGCTATAAATCCTACCCTGGAATAGGTTCTCCTGTTCAGACTATCACATTCCTTGAAGCCATTGCCATCCCTGGTTTTTGTCTGGATGGATGGATGGCTACTTTTCTCTGTTCTTAGTGGTCTTGATGGGATGAAATTAGAATCACAATCATCCGTTTGATTTAGAAGATGTGTCCAAAACAGTAAAATAATCAAGATACATGTTAGCCATTTCTCGAGCTAGTTAACTAGTTAGCCTAGCTACATGTTTATAAAAGTTACTAAGTGGTAACGTAACAAGTCGAACACTAGTTAACGATATTGATGTTATTGCTACTGTAACTTACTGTTTACTACATAGTAGTTATTACACGCTAAACATAGGAATGTGTGAGGAGCATACATGAGTAGGCTAACCTCTCATTTTGGGAGCTTCAGTTGTTGTAGGCCCATGGAGATTGTATAATGCTTGTGTATAGTACTAGCAATTATTATTGCCAATAATTGAAGATGCCTGGATGTATTGTGTTCTCCCAGAAACTGAAACACGCTGTGCTGCTGCTATAAAGCCCAACAGTGAAGGTATCATAAAACCTAGCGGTCAAACAGGGAAATGTTTCCAATCGTTTTTTCCACCATTCATTTTTAGAAACACTTAAAATAAGGACTGTTTCGTGTAGGCTTACCCTGGCGTAACGTTTTGATTAGCATGTAAATCTCTTGGACAAGGTGACATTTGTCAATATATTCTTCTCTATTTACTCTCTGATTTGAATAGCTAACTAACATCAAAGTAGACATAATGCAAAACTACAAATCCCTGCAAGCTCATATCTAGCTAAATACATTTACCCAACTTATTCATTAGTAACTACATTTAGCTAGCATTAGATAGTTAATCGAGAGATTCTTAGCTTTGCCTCGATTCGGCAGTCTTGTCCATATCATGGCATTTGGAGTTCTTTATGATAGCCACATTAGCAGCTAATTAGCGTTGCATTTTAGTGGGGTAAATGCAGGCAAATCTATTGATAAAAGTCACCTTGTCCTAGAGAGATTTACACGGTTATCAAAACATCACGCTAGTGTAAGCCTACACGAAACATAGCCTTTATTTGAAGTGATTCTAAAATCCCCTATGGGAAAAATTAATGGTGAACATTTTTCTGTTTAACCGCTAGGTTTTATTGGGTATTATGACTCATACTGTGGTATTATATATGTTTTCCTCTGCATTTTTGTTAAAGAGCTTTGGTAGTCCATATTGATAATTTCAATATGTGCCGTGTTTTTGAAACCATATGTGATTATTGTTGTAGTACTGCTAAAGTATGCCTAACTGTAAATTACTGTTTGAGGCTGCTCATGTTTTAGTCCTTAAAGTGGCCAACAGCAGTTGAAACAATAACAAAGCGATCTCCATGCCTATGTTTCTGTAAAAAGCTGAGAGATGGGGCTGGAGAAATGTAACCACTATCAAATGCATAGACAAAGCTAAGGGTGCAAATATTCACCATCCATGATATCAAAATTGTAGTTTCAACTACAGTACCAGTCAAAAGTTTGTACACACATACTCATTCAAGGGTTTTTCTTTATTTTCTACATTGTAGAATAATAGGGAAGACATCAAAACTATGAAATAACACAAATGGCATCATGTAGTAACCAAACAAGTGTTTAATAAATCAAAATATATATTATATTTGAGATTCTTCAAAGTAGCCACCCTTTGCCTTTATGGCAGCTTTAAACACTCTTGGTATTCTCTAAACCAGTTTCATGAATAATGCTTTTCCAACAGTCTTGAAGGAGTTCCCACATATGCTGAGCACTTGTTGGCTGCTTTTCCTTCACTCTGCGGTCCAACTCATCCCAAACCATCTCAATTGGGTTGAGGTCTGGTGATTGTGGAGGCCAGGTCATCTGATGCAGCACTCCATCACTCTTCTTCTTGGTCAAATAGCCCTTACATGCTGACCACACCGCTCGCATCACGTTTTTGAGCGTTGCAACATAAATGTACACATACATGTTATTCAATCATTGCAACCAAACTGCTCGTGCGCCTCAGTGAGCATCTGCGTGGCCATGAGCTAAAATAGAAATTGGTTCTATTTGTGACGCTCAACACGCTGCAAGTCTGCCTCTCCCATCTCCTCATTGGTTTTTCGAAGCATATACCCACGTGGGAAATTGAAAAATTAACTGACGTCCACACTCCAGTCGGTTGTGGTAATAAAGTTGGTAACACCGTAAAGTTGGAGGTGTGTTGGGTCAAAGTCCCCCTAAGCGCAAACCAGATGGGATGGCTTTCATTGCAGAATGCTGTGGTATCCATGCTCGTTAAGTGTGCCTTGAATTCGAAATAAATTACTACATATTCGTCCACCAGCAAAGCACCCCGACACCATCACACCTCCTCCTCCTTGCTTCACGGTGGGAACCACACATGCGGAGATCATCCGTTTTCCTGCTAAGCGTCTCACAAAGGCACGGCGGTTGGAACCAAAAATATTACATTTGCACTCATCACACCAAAGGACAGATTTCCACCTGTCTAATGTCCATTGCTTGTGTTTCTTGGCCCAAGCAAGTCTCTTCTTCTTATTGGTGTCCTTTAGTAGTGGTTTCTTTGCAGCAATTCAACCATGAAGGCCTGATTCATGCAGTCTCCGAACAGTCTCTGAACAGTTGATCTGTCTGTTACTTGAACTCAGTGATGCATTTATTTGGGCTGCAAGTTTTGAGGTTGGCAACTCTAATGAACGTATCCCTTGCAGCAGCGGTAACTCTGGGTCTTCCTTTCCTGTGGCGGTCCTCATGAGAGCCAGTTTCATCACAGCGCATGATGGTTTTTGTGACTGCACTTTAAGAAACTTTCAAAGTTATTGAAATTTACAAGATTGACTGATCTCCATGTCTTTAGTAGTGGTTTCCTTGCAGCAATTCAACCATAAAGGCTTCAAAAGTTATCGAAATTTTCCAGATTGACTGACCTTCATATCTTAAAGTAATGATGGACTGTCGTTTCTCTTTGCTTATTTTAGCTGTTCTTGCCCTAATATGGACTTGGTCTTTTACCAAACAGGGCTATATTCTGTATACCCCCCTACCTTGTCACAACACAACTGATTGGCTCAAATGCATTAAGAAGGAAATAAATTCCACAAATTATCTTTTTACAATGCACACCTGTTAATTGAAATGCATTCCAGGTGACTACCTCATGAAGCTGTTTGAGAGAATGCCAAGAGTGTGCAAAGCTGTCACCAAGGTAAAGGATGGCTACTTAGAATCTCAAATATAAAATATATTCAGATTTGTTCAACACTTTTTTTTATTAATACATGATTCCATATGTGTTATTTCATAGTTGTGCTATCTTCACTATTATTCGACAATGTAGAAAATAGTAAAACATTAAGAAAAACCCTTGAATGAGTAGGCGTGTCCAAACCTTTGACTGGTACTGTATGTTTTGGAGATGTATAGTGTTTGTTTACATATATAAACATTGGAGCTTATATAGGTTATATTCTTCCAGAGTCAATGGGTAGGCCTACATATCATGAATTTATAAGTCCCAAAATGGATGTAACAACTGCAGATTGCCTTTTTTAAGGTCATTTTCTGTGAGTGGGAAATTCAGTGATTGTGGTGAAAGAGAGCGGGGAGTGAGAGTGAAAGGCTGGGGGGGGGGGGGACAATGACATACCTGATAATATTGAAATATGTTGTTGGTTGTGAAGGATCCAATGGATGGGTTGGGTCATTATGCTTCATATTTGTCCACATTACTGCACCTCTGTCAATGCTTACATGACTTATATTCTTGCACAGAACTGCACTACACATGCACTATGTTCAAGTATCACTGAAATTCAATGATTGAATTTTCAGTCAGGTGGCAGGCCCTGTGTTTGCAGGGTCAGATGTGACTTTCATTGCTGTGTAATAGCCTAATTAGGCTTATTCTGTGTACGTTGTTGTAAAACAAATGCTGATGGAACCTCAATCGACAGTGATGGGCTTTTATTACGCTGAGTGATCATCCATAGGCTACACTGAAGGGCCAAGCAACAGCTGAGATGTACTAAAGGTGTATTGCCATGCAGCTTGGTGAACGGGTCCATTTACATGATGCCTTTACAGAGCTAGTTTAGGAACAAGTGGTTGCTTTGGAGGCAGAGGTCTCTTGGGTTTTCAGAAAACCATGACTGTTTGCTGGTGCTCTAGCGTGAGCCCCTGCCTTTCAGCACCAGAAGCTGATGTAGGATATGCTTAAAAATGGTATGATGTAGGCCTTAAGTAGAGGTCAAACGATTATGATTTTTCAACGCCGATACCGATTATTGGAGGACCAAAAAAAGCCGATGCCGATTTTTATATATATATATAAATTTATGTGTATATATATATATATATATATATATATATATATATATATATATATATATATATATATATATATATATATATATATATATATGAGTTGAAAGCTATGATCCCTTATTGATGTCACGTGTTAAATCCACTTCAATCAGTGGAGACAAAGGGGAGGAGACAACTTTTACAAAGGATTTTTAAGACAATTGAGACATGGATTGTGTATGTGTTCCAGTCAATGGGTGAATCAATACTAGGAGGGTGTTTAATGTTTTGTACACTGTTTATCCCCTGAAAGTTAGCTAGTTAACTAGCTAGCCATATTGACGTGATCAGTTATTAGCTAGTTAGCCAATTTGACGTGGTCCATGAATCATGCTGTCAGCAGCAATCGCGATTAAACACTGTTGAAAAGGGGATAATGTTAGCTTACTTTGCTAGGTAGTCAGGCCTATGTTGGTTGGAAAAAAAAGTATGTTAGGTCTACTTACCACTATGTTTAGCCAACTGTACAAAGTTTCTACCGGTAGCTTGCAAATGCACTGTTAGCTGATAATGTTTCATCGGCAAATGCTTCTGCTGCTTGACAGGCAGAGCCCACAAAGTATGGGGAATTGATACTCATACTTGTCTGGTATAGTTCACTTTTATATCACTCAAATATCCAATTAATGGTGGCCAATATTGAGAGATATTGTAAGGCTACTCTAACGTATCTGAAAGTACATGATCAATTGATGTTTACTGTTTATGAAAAGCATGCAGTTACCTGCTGTATAACTCTGATAGAGATAAATGTGCGCAATTGTTTTGCATGGAATAATCAGAAATGTGTAGTTCTGACTAAGCTCTTCAAGAGGTGATATTACAATAAATAAACAAATGTATTTATAAAGCCCATTTTACATCAGTCGATGTCACAAAGTGCTGTACAGAAACCCAGCCTAAAACCCCAAACATCAAGCAATGCAGGTGTAGAAGCACAGAGGCTCGGAAAAACTCCCTAGAAAGGCCAAAACCTAGGAAGAAACCTAGAGAGGAACCAGGCTATGAGGGGTGGCCAGTCCTCTTCTGGCTCTGCCGAGTGAAGATTATAACAGTACAT
This sequence comes from Oncorhynchus clarkii lewisi, assembly GCF_045791955.1. Taxonomy (NCBI): domain Eukaryota; kingdom Metazoa; phylum Chordata; class Actinopteri; order Salmoniformes; family Salmonidae; genus Oncorhynchus; species Oncorhynchus clarkii. The sequence continues at coordinate 30,606,418 of NC_092164.1, forward strand.
GGCCAAGATGTTCATAGATGACCAGCAGGGTCAGATAATAATAATCACCGTGTTTGTAGAGGGTGCAACAGGTCAGCACCTCAGGAGTAAATGTCAGTTGGCTTTTCATAGTTAACATCTATTTAACAATCCCTTAAATGGCATGCAGTTGTCAATGGTTTTAGCGAAGCTGGGTGTGTCCTTGCCCCCCAGCAGGCAAATCGAACTCTGCACCTTATTGTGACTTTTATTGATAATGACCTAGATGTTTTTTATTTTTATTCTTAAACATTTTTTTCTATATATTTTTTTCCCCCCAATTTCGTGGTATCCAATTGTTAGTAATTACTATCTTGTCTCATCGCTACAACTCCCATACGGGCTTGGGAGAGACGAAGGTCGAAAGCCATGCGTCCTCCGAAACACAACCCATCCAAGCCGCACTGCTTCTTAACACAGCGCGCCTCCAACCCGGAAGCCAGCCGCACCAATGTGTCGGAGGAAACACCGTGCACCTGGCTACCTTGGTTAGCGCGCACTGCACCCGGCCCGCCACAGGAGTCGCTGGTGCGTGATGAGACAAGGATATCCCTACTGGCCAAATCCTCCCTAACCCGGGCGACGCTAGGCCAATTGTGCATCGCCCCACGGACCTCCCGGTCGCGGCCGGCTGCGACAGAGCTTGGGCGCGAACCCAGAGTCTCCCAGAGTCTCTGGTGGCACCCAGAGCGCCACCCGGGAGGCCGAGAATAACAATGTTGACGTCATAGTGGCTAATAGGGCTGGGAATTGCCAAGGACCTCATGATATGATATTATCACGATACTTAGGTGCCGATACGATATGTATTACAATTCTATATGTATTGCGATTCAAAACTGTGGTTACATTGCGATTTCCATGGTCCAAACATATTGCTCACCATATGCTTGCTGCAGAGGGACAAGAGAGAGCATAACTAAGCTACTTTTGATCAGTCAATGGAAATGTGTCCTGAAAACAATTTGGCACCCTATTTAAAAATAAAATGGGGAACAAACTAAACTCAGCAAAAAAATAAACATCCTCTCACTGTCAACTGCGTTTATTTTCCGCAAACTTAACATGTGTAAGTATTTGTCTGAACATAACAAGATTCAACAACTGAGACCTAAACTGAACAAGTTCCACAGACATGTGACTAACAGAAATGGAGTAATGTGTCCCTGAACAAAGGAGGGGTCAAAATCAAAAGTAAGTCAGTATCTGGTGTGGCCACCAGCTGCATTAAGTACTGCAGTGCATCTCCTCCTCATGGACTGCACCAGATTGGCCAGTTCTTGCTGTGAGATGTTACCCCACTCTTCCACCAAGGCACCTGCAAGTTCCCGGACATTTCTGGGGGGAATGGCCCTAGCCCTCACCCTCCGATACATCAGGTCCCAGACGTGCTCAATGGAATTGAGATCTGGGCTCTTTGCTGGCCATGGCAGAACACTGACATTCCTGTTTTGCAGGAAATCACACACAGAATGAGCAGTATGGCTGGTGGCATTGTCATGTTGGAGAGTCATGTCAGGATGAGCCTGCAGGAAGGGTACCACATGAGGGAGGAGGATGTCTTCCCTGTAACACACAGCATTGAGATTGCCTGCAATGACAACAAGCTCAGTCCGATGATGCTGTGACACACCGCTCCAGACCATGACGGACCCTCCACTTCCAAATCGCTCCAGAGTACAGGCCTCGGTGTATTGCTCATTCCTTCGACGATAAACGCAAATCCGACCCTCACCCCTGGTGACACAAAACCGCGACGCGTCAGTGAAGAGCACTTTTTGCCAGTCCTGTCTGGTCCAGCGACGGTGGGTTTGTGCCCACAGGCGACATTGTTGCCGTTGATGTCTGGTGAGGACCTGCCTTACAACAGGCCTACAAGCCCTCAGACCAGCCTCTCTCAGCCTATTGTGGACAGTCTGAGCACTGATGGAGGGATTGTGTGTTCCTGGTGTAACTCAGGCAGTTGTTGTTGCCATCTTGTACCTGTCCCGCAGGTGTGATGTTCGGGTGTACCGATCCTGTGCAGGTGTTGTTACACATGGTCTGCCACTGTGAGGACGATCAGCTGTCCGTCCTGTCTCCCTGTGGTGCTGGCTTAGGCATCTCACAGTACGGGCATTGCAATTTATTGCTCTGGCCACATCTGCAGTCCTCATGCCTCCTTGTAGCATGCCTAAGGCACATTCACGCAGATGAGCAGGGACCCTGGGACCCTTTCTTTTGGTGTTTTTCAGTGTCCTAAGTTTTCATAACTGTGACCTTAACTGCCTACTGTCTGTAAGCTGTTAGTGTCTTAACAACCGTTCCACAGGTGCATGTTCATTAATTGTTTATGGTTCATTGAACAAGCATGGGAAACAGTGTTTAAACCCTTTACAATGAAAATCTGTGAAGTTATTTGAATTATCTTTGAAAGACAGGGTCCTGAGTTTTGCAGAGTTTATGAAAGAACTACTGGAGTTAGGTGCAGGTACAGCTAACTAGCGCAAAAATAATATTGTGAAATTGTCAAATATCATCAAAAATATCCAATATATAACTATCAACCCCCCCCCCCCCAACTTTGCCATGATTCTAAACAGTCCCTCCAGGATTTCGCAGACATTTGTTGTGATATGTGCGGGCAAAAATGCTTGATTTTGCTGCTTCAATTCTGACATTTTGTATTTTTGTATTTATTTTTTTATTTCACCTTTATTTAACCAGGTAGGCAAGTTGAGAACAAGTTCTCATTTACAATTGCGACCTGGCCAAGATAAAGCAAAGCAGTTCGACACATACAACGACACAGAGTTACACATGGAGTAAAACAAACACAGTCAATAATACAGTATAAACAAGTCTATATACGATGTGAGCAAATGAGGTGAGATAAGGGAGGTAAAGGCAAAAAAAGGCCATGGTGGCAAAGTAAATACAATATAGCAAGTAAAACACTGGAATGGTAGATTTGCAGTGGAAGAATGTGCAAAGTAGAAATAAAAAATAATGGGGTGCAAAGGAACAAAATAAATAAAATAAATACAGTAGGGAAAGAGGTAGTTGTTTGGGCTAAATTATAGGTGGGCTATGTACAGGTGCAGTAATCTGTGAGCTGCTCTGACAGTTGGTGCTTAAAGCTAGTGAGGGAGATAAGTGTTTCCAGTTTCAGAGATTTTTGTAGTTCGTTCCAGTCATTGGCAGCAGAGAACTGGAAGGAGAGGCGGCCAAAGAAATAATTGGTTTTGGGGGTGACCAGAAAGATATACTTGCTGGAGCGCGTGCTACAGGTGGGTGATGCTATGGTGACCAGCGAGCTGAGATAAGGGGGACTTTACCTAGCAGGGTCTTGTAGATGACATGGAGCCAGTGGGTTTGGCGGCGAGTATGAAGCGAGGGCCAGCCAACGAGAGGGTACAGGTCGCAATGGTGGGTAGTATATGGGGCTTTGGTGACAAAACGGATTGCACTGTGATAGACTGCATCCAATTTGTTGAGTAGGGTATTGGAGGCTATTTTTTGTAAATGACATCGCCGAAGTCGAGGATTGGTAGGATGGTCAGTTTTACAAGGGTATGTTTGGCAGCATGAGTGAAGGATGCTTTGTTGCGAAATAGGAAGCCAATTCTAGATTTAACTTTGGATTGGAGATGTTTGATGTGGGTCTGGAAGGAGAGTTTACAGTCTAACCAGACACCTAGGTATTCGTATTCTAAGTCAGAGCCGTCCAGAGTAGTGATGTTGGGCAGGTGCAGGCAGCGATCGGTTGAAGAGCATGCATTTAGTTTTACTTGTATTTAAGAGCAATTGGAGGCCACGGAAGGAGAGTTGTATGGCATTGAAGCTTGCCTGGAGGGTTGTTAACACAGTGTCCAAAGAAGGGCCAGAAGTATACAGAATGGTGTCGTCTGCGTAGAGGTGGATCAGAGACTCACCAGCAGCAAGAGCGACATCATTGATGTATACAGAGAAGAGAGTCGGTCCAAGAATTGAACCCTGTGGCACCCCCATAGAGACTGCCAGAGGTCCGGACAGCAGACCCTCCGATTTGACACACTGAACTCTATCAGAGAAGTAGTTGGTGAACCAGGCGAGGCAATCACTTGAGAAACCAAGGCTGTCGAGTCTGCCAATGAGGATGTGGTGATTGACAGAGTCGAAAGCCTTGGCCAGATCAATGAATACGGCTGCACAGTAATGTTTCTTATCGATGGCGGGTAAGATATCGTTTAGGACCTTGAGCGTGGCTGAGGTGCAACCTTGACCAGCTCTGAAACCAGATTGCATAGCAGAGAAGGTATGGTGAGATTCGAAATGGTCGGTAATCTGTTTGTTGACTTGGCTTTTGAAGAACTTAGAAAGGCAGGGTAGGATAGATATAGGTCTGTAGCAGTTTGGGTCAAGAGTGTCCCTCCCCCTTGAAGAGGGGGATGACCGCAGCTGCTTTCCAATCTTTGGGAATCTCAGACGACACGAAAGAAAGGTTGAACACGCTAGTAATAGGGGTGGCAACAATTTCGGCAGATAATTTTAGAAAGAAAGGGTCCAGATTGTCTAGCCCGGCTGACTTGTAGGGGTCCAGATTTTGCAGCTCTATCAGAACATCAGCTGACTGGATTTGGGAGAAGGAGAAATGGGGAAGGCTTGGGCGAGTTGTTGTGGGGGGTGCAGTGCTGTTCACCGGGGTAGGGGTAGTCAGGTGGAAAGCATGGCCAGCTGTAGAAAAATGCTTATTGAAATTCTCAATTATAGTGGATTTATCAGTGGTGACAGTGTTTCCTATCTTCAGTGCAGTGGGCAGCTGGGAGGAGGTGTTCTTATTCTCCATTGACTTTACAGTGTCCCAGAACTTTTTTGAGTTAGTGTTGCAGGAAGCAAAATTCTGCTTGAAAAAGCTAGCCTTGGTTTTTCTAACTGCCTGTGTATAATGGTTTCTAGCTTCCCTGAACAGCTGCATATCACGGGGGCTGTTCGATGCTAATGCAGAAAGCCATAGGATGTTTTTGTGTTGGTTAAGGGCAGTCAGGTCTGGGGAGAACCAAGGGCTCTATCTGTTCCTGGTTCTACATTTCTTGAATGGGGCATGCTTATTTAAGATGGTTAGGAAGGCATTTAAAAAAAAAACAGGCATCCTCTACTGACGGGATGAGATCAATATCCTTCCAGGATACCCCGGCCAGGTCGATTAGAAAGGCCTGCTCGCTGAAGTGTTTCAGGGAGCGTTTGACAGTGATGAGTGGAGGTCGTTTGACCGCTGACCCTTACGGATGCAGGCAATGAGGCAGTGATCGCTGAGATCTTGTTTGAAGACAGCAGAGGTGTATTTAGAGGGCAAGATGGTTAGGATGATATCTATGAGGGTGCCCGTGTTTAAGGCTTTGGGGAGGTACCTGGTAGGTTAATTGATAATTTGTGTGAGATTTAGGGCATCAAGCTTAGATTGTAGGATGGCTGGGGTGTTAAGCATGTTCCAGTTTAGGTCGCCTAGCAGCACGAGCTCTGGAGATAGATGGGGGGCAATCAGTTCACATATGGTGTCCAGAGCACAGCTGGGGGCAGAGGGTGGTCTATAGCAGGCAGCAACGGTGAGAGACTTGTTTTTAGGTGGATTTTTAAAAGTAGTTCAGATTGTTTGAGTACAGACCTGGATAGCCTGCAGAGTTCTGTCCTACTATCTTTGCAGTAGATTGCAACATCTCCCCCTTTGGCAGTTCTATCTTGTCTGAAAATGTTGTAGTTTGGGATGAACATTTCAGAATTTTTGGTGGTGGTAAACCTAGGTATTGAGTGATGATGAGAGAGATATTGTCTCTAGAAACATCATTGAAACCAGGAGATGTCATCGCATGTGTGGGTGGTGGAACTAATAGGTTGGATAAGGTATAGTGAGCAGGATTAGAGGCTCTACAGTGAAATAAACCAATAAACACTAACCAGAACAGCAATGGACAAGGCATATTGACATTAAGGAGAGGCATGCTTAGTCGAGTGATCAAAAGGGTCCAGTGAGTAGTGAGGTTGGTTGGGGTCACGTCGTTTCAGACAGCTAGCCGGGCCATCGGTAGCAAGCTAGCATAGGATTTTAGCCATCTCGTGCGTTTCCGTCGGTAGAATTAGTGGGGTTCCGCGTGGTAGAGGGGATCATTCCAATTCGCAAAAAAACCCAATAGGTATAGTTATAGAGGCCCAAGAAAAATAAAAAAAATTGTTCAATAGGTCTATTCAGATAGCAGCCGATAAGACAGCTAACGATTAGCGGATCGCAGATGGGCGTTCAGGTAACGTCGCGAAGGAGGAGCCAGCCGGATAACTCCCTCGGGCAGATAAAGTCGGCAGTCCAGTTGTGAAGGCCCGGTGGGGCTCCGCGTTGGCAGTAAAACGGGTCCGGATAGGTGATTGTAGCCCAGGAGTGACTGATAGAACTCTTCAGCTGTTCTGTTACTGAGATTTGTATGGCAATATGCACTGATTTTGTCTAATTTGTCACGCATTCACTGAGGGGAAAAGTTTGACATGTGGCTTGGTTGAACCATATTATGCAGTAAATGTGCGGTTATTGGTTGAAATTACAAGCACTCTTTATATAAGGCGATGGGTTTTATGCAATAATATTAGGGCTGTCCCTGACAAAAAAAAATATTTGACCGGGAGTCGTCTTTTCCAACAACCAATCGTTCAATGTTTAAACGTATATTTTTGATATTTAATGAAAGGGAAAGGGGGATACCTAGTCAGTTGTACAACTGAATGCATTCTGCTGAAATGTGTCTTCCGCATTTAACCCAACCCCTCTGAATCAGAGAGGTGTGGGGAGCTGCCATCATCGACATCCACGTCTTCGGCGCCCGGGAAACAGTGGGTTAACTGCCTTGCTCAGAACGACAGCTCGGGGATTCGATCCAGCAACCTTTCGGTTACTGGTCTAACGTTCTAACTATTAGGATGTGTGGCAACAGGTAGCCTATGTGTCTTAATCAAATCAACTACATGCACTGAGCTTGTCTGATACTTTAAGTGCAATGTTTGATTAAATAAATAACACACAAATTACTTCACCACAGAACATCACAAATGACACCACAGAACATCAGCGTTTATCGCATTGTCCGTGTTGCTGAAGCTGCAAAATAATTAAATCATAATTTCTGACAAAGTACTGTTACCGAAATTTGTTTAGGAAATCATGCACTCTTTTCGTGATCGGGCCTGAACCCCATAATCGCATCAATAAATTGTTTCTAACAAACTCCGAACACCCTAACGCATGACAGCAAAATCGATGCAAAAGACGTGACAAATTAACTTGAATTGGGGGAATGTTTACTGGTTGCTCAGGAGGTAAAGGAAGTCAGATGTGTTTAATACATTTGGCTAGTTGTGTAAAATACTGGAGCTCAAGAAAAATAAGGTAAGAAGCAAGCGCTGAGTGCATATTATGTGTGCCAAACAGGTGCCGTTAGATTACAATATCCATTTTATGACCGTTTGGGACAAACTACGCTAAATAAATTACAGGCTTACCATAGAGTCTGTTGCAATGTTTTTTTGTAAATACTTTATTATAGCAAATAGTAAAAACAGTTGCATTCATTCGGGAATGCAATATCCAAAATGGATCAGTTTATTTGTTTACGCTAATTATTCAAGGATTGCTTTGTTAGTTTATTTTAAAACTAAAATGCTTGATTGCATTTCAAATCATGAATGACTCGTATGCTGTGTGATGACATGAACGAATTAATGATTGACTGATACAGTAGCGTATATAACTAATGAAATATAGGGCTAAGTAAGTTAGGCTATTATGACTAAATAGGACGCACTCTTAGGCCTACAGCTTGTTGGTGGTTATACAAGACTCCTATACTAAGCCAACTAATGTTAATGATATTACTTATTATTATAATGATGGTTGTAATAATAACAATAAGGAGATCAAGAAAAAGGAGGATTTTTCTAAGTATAATTTCTCTGACAATTTGGAACAGTGTAAACAACACTATATCAGTTATAATTACAACCAGAGAGGCTGAGCTAATGAAAAAAAGTGTAAAGCCTTTATTACAGCATAGCCAAATTTGTGAAATTCTTTATCCAACGGGTTATTGTTGCGTGCTCACGGAATCAGTAGGCTATTAAACACTCAAACAGGCAACAGAAGCAGGATCTATCTTATATCTGTAGATATCTGTATGGTTTATAAAGCCAATAAAATGTAACAGTTAGGCTATTGATTATTAAAGACCTAATGAAGTTGGGGTTTCCTCTTTTCTTAGAAAATAAGGCAACAGCTTTTTTCCCGTCTCCTAACTCCGCTGCTGCCTGTTCTGTGCTGAAATAGTGCAGTGATTGGTCAAATTTGCAAGCGCTCATATAAGGAACCAATATTCTCAGTCAGTTAGGAAAGCTAAGGCTAGCTTTTTCAAACAGAAATTTGCTTCCCATAGCACTAATTCCCAAAAGTTTTGGGACACTGTAAAGTCCATGGAGAATAAGAGCACTTCCTCCCAGCTGCCCGCTGCACTGAGGATAGGAAACACTGTCACCACCGACAAATCTACGATAATCGATCATTTCAATAGGCATTTTTCCACGGCTGGCTATGCTTTCCACCTGGCTACCCCTACCCTGTACAACATCTCAGCACCCCCTGCAGCAACTTGCCCAACCCCCCCTGCTTCCCCTTCACTCAAATCCAGACAGCTGATGTTCTGAAAGAGCTGTTAAAAATGTGGATCCCTACAAATCAGCTGGGCTAGACAATCTGGACCCTCTCTTTCTAAAATTATCAGCTGAAATTTTTGAAACCCCCATTACTAACCTATTCAACCTCTTTTTTGTATCGTCTCAGATCCCCCAAAATTGGAAAGCTGCCACGGTCATCCCCCTCTTCAAAGGGGGAGACACTCTAGACCCAAACTGTTATAGACCTTTATCCATCCTGCCCTGCCTTTCTAAAATCTTAGAAAGCCAAGTTAACAAACAGTCCACCGACCATTTCGAATCTCACCGTACCTTCTCCACTATGGAGTCTGGTTTCCGAGCCCCCCCATTCAGCTAAAAAGGTGGCGCGGGAAATTCAAAAAATATTCTTTAGAAATATTTAACTTTCACACATTAACAAGTCCAATACAGAAAATGAAAGATAAACATCTTGTTAATCTACCCATCATGTCCAATTCTTTAAATGTTTTACAGCGAAAACACAACATATATTTATGTTAGACCACCACCCAATCCCCCCAAAAACACAGCCATTTTTCCCAGCCACAGATAGTCACAAAAGCAGAATTAAAGATAAAATGAATCACTAACCTTTGATAATCTTCATCAGATGACACTCATATGACATCATGTTACACAATACATTTATGTTTAGTTCGATAATATGCATATTTATATCCACAAATCTAGGTTTACATTGACGCCATGTTCAGAAATGCCTCCAAAATATCCGGAGTAAATACAGAGAGCTACGCCAGATAACAGAAATAGTAATCATAAACTTTGACGAAAGAAAGATACATGTTTTACATATAAATCATAAATATTCCCTTACCTTTGATGATCTTTCATCAGAATGCAGTGCAAGGAGTCCTAGTTCCACAATAAATTGTTGTTTTGTTCCATAATGTCTATTACTAGTGTCCAATTAGCTGCATTTGCTACCACTTTCAGCTCACGTGCCCAAAAGCTGACGCTGGTCCAGGCAAACTCGGACGAAAACTTCAAAAATATATATTCCAGGTCGAATAAACTGGTCAAACTAAGTAGAGAATCAATCTTCAGGATGTTATTTTCATATATATCCAATAACGTTCCAACCGGAGCATACGTTTCCATCTGCAGCCAAATGGAACGATGGTGATATCAACAGACAAATGCGCAACAGGGAAGTTGCATTCTGCCATGACAGTGACTCATTCCCCTCCCACTCGGTCAAAGTTCACACCAGAGGCTCCATTCCACATTCTACTGAATGAGGACATCTAGTGGAAGGCGTAGGAAGTGCTAACAGATCCATATCTTGTTTGGAAGTGAAGAGGCGATGACTTAAAATTAGACCCGCATTCAGAATTTCACTTCCTGTTTGGAAGATTGCCTGCCCTATGAGTTCTGTTATACTCGCAGACATAATTCAAACTGTTTTAGAAACTTCAGAGTGTTTTCTATCCAATAGTAATAATAACATGCATATATTAGCAATCTAGGACAGAGTAGGATGCAGTTCACTATGGGCACGCAATTCATCCAAAGTGAAAATACTGCCCCCTATCCCCAACAAGTTAAACAAGATATTTTGTCACGAAAAGATGCTCGACTATGCATATAATTGACAGCTTTGGAAAGAAAACACTCTGACGTTTCCAAAACTGCAAAGATATTGTCTGTGAGTGCCACAGAACTGATGTTACAGAAAAAACCCAGATAAAAATCCAATCAGGAAGTGACGCATTTTTTGAAACCGCCTCATGGCAATGACTCCTTATATGGCTGTGGAGGAGCTAGGAGTCAGCTTACGTTTTCCACGTTTTCCCCAAGGTGTCTGCAGCATTGTGAAGTATTTGTAGGCGTATCATTGGAAGATTGACCATAAGAGACTACATCTACCAGGTGGTCGCTTGGTGTCCTCCTTCGCAATTATTGCGTAATCTCCAGCTGCAGTATTTTTCCGTTTGCCTCTGATGAGAAACCCACTGCCACGAATGATTTATCATCGAATAGATATGTGAAAAACACCTTGAGGATTGATTCTAAACAACGTTTGCCATGTTTCTGTCGATATTATGGAGCTAATTTGGAAAAAAGTTTGGCGTTGTAAGTGACTGCATTTTCCGGTCTTTTCCTTAGCCAAACGTGATGAACAAAACGGAGCTATTTCGTCTACACAAATAATATTTTTGGAAAAAATGAACATTTGCTATCTAACTAAGAGTCTCGTCATTGAAAACATCCGAAGTTCTTCAAAGGTAAATTATTTTATTTGAATGCTTTTCTTGTTTTTGTGAAAATGTTGCTTGCTGAATGTTAGGCTTAATGCTATGCTAGGCTATCAATACTCTTACACAAATGCTTGGTAGCTTTGGTTGAAAAGCATATTTTGAAAATCTGAGATGACAGTGTTGTTAACAAAAGGCTAAGCTTGTGTTTGAATATATTTATTTCATTTCATTTGCGATTTTCATGAATAGGAAACGTTGCGTTATGGTAATGAGCTTGAGGCTATGATTACACTCCCGGATACGGGATTGCTCGACGCTAGAGGTTAATGCAACTGCTGTGTCAGATTTCAAAAAAACTTTACGGAGAAAGCAAACCATGCAATAATCTGAGTACAGCCTTTAGACAACAAAGCAGCAAAAAAGATACCCGCCATATTGTGTAGTCAACATTACTCAGAAATAGCATTTTAAATATTCACTTACCTTTGAGGATCTTCATCAGAATGCACTCCCAGGAATCCCAGTTCCACCATAAATGTTTTGATTTGTTCGATAATGTCCATCAGTTATATCCAAATCTCTTCTTTTGTTAGGGCGTTTGGTCATCAAATCCAGAAGCACGTTCAGGTCGCGCCGAACGTCGGTCGAAAAGTTCAAAAAGTTCCGTTACAGCCCGTAGAAACATGTCGACCTAAGTATGGAATCAATCTTTAGGATGTTTTTAACATAAAACTTCCTTAATGTTCCAACCGGACGATTCCTTTGTCTGTACAAATGAAGTGGAACGCACCAGTCCACTCACTCAAAGCGCCCTTTTGAGCCCCTCCTTTAGAGTCGAATCCTCAAAACTGGTTCTAAATACTGTTGACGTCTAGTTGAAGCCTTGGGAAGTGAAACATAACTAATATCACCCTGTATCTTCAATGGGGGCTGAGTTGAAAAACTACAAACCTCAGATTTCCCACTTCCTGGTTGGATTTGTCTCAGGTTTTCACCTGCCATATGAGTTCTGTTATACTCACAGACATCATTCAAACAGTTTTAGAAACTTCAGAGTGTTTTCTATCCAATACTAATAATATGCATATATTAGCATCTGGGACAGAGTAGGAGGCCTTTCACTCTGGGCACGCTATTCATCCAAAAGTGAAAATGCTGCCCCCTATCCCAAAAAGGTTAAACAGCACTTTTGTGCATTTTGCCAGCAGCTCTTTGCTGTGCTTCAAGCATTGCGCTGTTTATGACTTCAAGCCCATCAACTCCCAAGATTAGGCTGGTGTAACCAATGTGAAATGGCTAGCTAGTTAGCGGGGTGCGCGCTAATAGCGTTTCAAACGTCACTCGCTCTAAGACTTGGGGTAGTTATTCACTTGCTCTGCAGGGGTAACGCTGCTTCGAGGGTGGCTGTTGTTGATGTGTTCCTGGTTTGAGCCCAGTTAGGGGCGAGGAGAGGGACGGAAGCTATACTGTTTCACTGGCAATACTATAGTGCCTATAAGAACATCCAATAGTCAAAAGGTATATGAAATACAAATGGTATAGAGAGAAATAGTCCTATAATTCCTATAATAACTACAACCTAAAACTTCTTACCTGGGAATACTGAAGACTCATGTTAAAAGGATCCACCAGCTTTCATATGTTCTCATGTTCTGAGCAAGGAACTAAAAACGTTAGCTTTCTTACATGGCACTTTCTTTTCCAACACTTTGTTTTGCATTATTTAAACCAAATTGAACATGTTTCGTTATTTATTTGAGGCTAAATTGATTTTATTGATGTATTATATTAAGTTAAAGTAAGTGTTCATTTAATCATATAATCACATAATTATCTGCACATCTATCACTCCAGTATTAATGCTAAATTGTAATTATTTTGCGCCTATGGCCTATTTATTGCCTACCTCCCTACTCTTCTACATTTGCACACACTGTACATAGATTTTTCTATTTTTATTTTCTATGGTGTTATTGACTGTACGTTTGTAACTCTGTGTTGTTGTTTTTGTCGCACTGCTTTGCTTTATCTTGGCCAGGTTGCAGTTGTAAATGAGAACTTGTTCTCAACTGGCCTACCTGGTTAAATAAAGGTGAAATAAAAAAACACTTATGGATATTGGATGGCTTATTGCTGTTCCAATTGTGGAAGCAACATAAAAGATCTAAATTATGTTAGTGGAGTTTTAGGTTATAGCTAGCTTATGTAGTTAACTAGTTAGCTTGTTTGACTAACATTAGTTAGCCAACGTACCTTTCTTGCAGTTTCTCAGGCAGAAGCACTCCGGTGATTCATGTGAATTGTGTTATGCTCTGCAGGGCTTCTGTATTGCCTGCTGGTCCCTGGCGTGCCGTTTCTCATGTAGGTGCATTCTGAAGCGATTCAAATGAATTGTGTTTCACGCCGCAGTCTGCGTCTGTATCGAGCACTGGTCACTGGCACACTGTGTTTCTTGAGTTGCAGGCTGCCTGCCACAGCTCACAGAGCTAAATAACCTTCAGAACTGTGTTGAACCCAGACAGATTATATATTTACCAATAAAAGCGAATGTGCTAGTTACAGAACTTTATTAAAACTATGTTTGGAAGAAATAGGATGCTTTTTTTTTTTGGGTGTGGCAGCAATGATTGTCTGCCGTTGCGCATCGCCACACTTAAATGAATGCAGAGGAAACATTGCCTTGACTCATTCCACATTTTGTTGTTACAGCCGGAATTAAACATGTATTAAATATATGTTTTCCTCTCACCCATCTACACACATTACCCCATAATGACAAAGTGAAAACATGTTTTTTTTTTCTTCAGGTCTTGCCATAGATTTACATGTAGATTTAAGTCAAAACTGTAACTAGGCCACTCAGGAACGTTAACTGTCTTTTTCGTAAGCAACTCCAGTGTAGATTTGGCCTTTTGTTTTAGGTTATTGTCCTGCTGAAAGGTGAATTAATCTACCAGTGTCTGGTGGAAAGCAGACTGAACCAGGTTTTGATCTAGCATTTTGCCTGTGCTTAGCACCATTGTGTTTCTTTTTTGTCCAGGAAAACTCCTTAACATACCCATAACATGATGCAGCCACCACTATGCTTGAAATTATGGAGCGTGGTACTCAGTAATGTGTTGGATTGGATTTGCCCCAAACATAACACTTTGTATTCAGGAGTTAATTGCTTTACCACATTTTTTGCAGTAGAACTTTAGTGCTTGTTGCAAACAGGATGCATGCTCTGGAATATTTGTATCCTGTACAGTCTTCCTTCTTTTTACTCTGTCGATTAGGCTAGTATTGTGGATTAACTAGAATGTTGTTGATCCATTCTCAGTTTTCTCCTATCACAGCCATTGAACTCTGTTTTAGTCACCATTGGCCTCATGGTGAAACCTCTGAGCGGTTTCCTTCTTCTCCGGCAACTCCGTTAGGAAGGACGCCTGTCTCCTTGTGACTGGGTTCATTGATACACCATCCAAATTGTAATTAATCACTTCACCGTGCTCAAAGGGATATTCAATGTCTTTTTTTTACCCATCTGCCAATAGGTGCCCTTCTTTGCGAGGCATTGGAAAACCTCCCTGGTTGGTCTTTGTGGTTGAATCTGTGTTTGAAATGTACTCATCGACTCAGGGAACTTACAGCTAATTGTATGTTTGGGGTACAGAGATAAGGTAGTAATAAATAAATTATATTAAACCCTATTATTGCACACAGTGAGGTCATGCAACTTATTATATAACTTGTTAAGCACACTGTTACCCCTGAATTTATTTAGGCTTGCCATAACAAAGGGCGTTGAATACTTATTGACCCAAGACATTTCAACTTTTAATTTTGTATTAATTTAAAAAAAAAAGTCAAACAACATCATTTCACTTTGACTTTAATGGGGTATTGTGTGTAGGCCAGTGACGACAAAATCTAAATGTAATCTATTTCAAATTCAGGCTGTAATGGAACAAAATTTGGAGAAAGTCCAGGGATATGAATAACTGAAAGCATTTTTTCATCCCAATTTTTTTTAAATATTGTTTTTAGTTTGGTGTCCCGAAAAAACGCTTAGGCGGCCCGTCCAAGGGTTTCTATGGCAGAAATCATCATGTCCGTCCCCCCCCCCCCCCCAAATGTTAACCTCACTTGTTATTGTAACTTTCTCACTTATCAATATTCAGGATTCATTCAGGATTATCCGTAATCACGGTAGCATCCCCATTAATGTAAAAGTGTTTAGAAACATTCTATTCATATTTACATTGTATCATTTCATATCCAAAGTGCTGGAGTACAGAGCCAATACATAAAAAAATGGGTCACTGTCCCAATACTTTTTAAGCTAACTGTAGTTGTTCAACCGCTTTGGGAGTCTGATTTGAATAATAGCGTGGCTAAATGTCATGGTAGCCTATTAAATGCTGCTTTGTTTAGAACGCAGGTGAAATCTTTGCAAACTATTTTTTGGGGAGATGGCTTGCAGATATTTGAAAGCTAATGGGACCCTCGAATAAATGTAATCTTGGTTCTTTTGTAAATCAAATTTGGTTTGGATTTGTCTGGTATTTGCAGTGCTTTGTCTTGGTATTATATAGAACCATAACAGTATCGGTGACAATGATGCCGGCATCACCTGCTAAAGATATTGAGACGTTGGGGTTAGTTTGACAACGAGGTGAAAGCAGGGAAAATAAGGGAAAGTATATCATTTTTAAATGTAGAGCCTACTTGGCCTTGGGTAAAGCTTTGTGTCACAGCCTTTGAAAGTGGAACAGCCCAGGCTCTAGGCCAGGGTATTTTGGACCCGGTGCAAGGCTTTCGGCCTGCATCTGTTAAACCACCCAAAACATGGTTTCAATCAGTGCAGGACAGGATGAAGAGTAGCCTAGTTTGTATGAAATGCAGGCAAGTTAGCCTTAGGTTACGAGAAGGCAATGTACAGGTAACTACCAAAATAAAGCAAACACTTGAGTAAATGAGGTATACAAAGTATATTGAAAGCAGGTGGGGTCCATGGTTTAGGTCCAGTCAACGCCTTAGAGGGCAAGGTAAACACCAATAAATACGCAGCCATTCTGAGTGACCGCCTTCAACCTATGGTGAAGCATTTCTATCCTGATGGGAGTGGTCTCTTCCAGGATGACAATGCCCTCATCCACAGGGCACGAGTGGTCACTGAATGATTTGATGCGCATGAAAACGATGTAAACCATATGCTATGGCTGTCTGTCACTGGAGCTCAACACAATTGAACACTTACGGAAGATTCAGGAGTGGTGGCTGAGACAGTGTTTTCCATCACTATCAACAAGACACCAAATTATAAAATTGATTGTGAAGGAATGGTGTCACATCCCTCCAATAGAGTTCCAGGCACTTGTTGAATCTAGGACAAGACTCATTAAAGCTGTTATGGTGGCTCGTGGTGGCCCAATGCCCTATTAAGACACTGGTGTTACCTTTTATTTTGGCAGTTACCTATATAAGCCTAATTCTGTAGTAGTGTCAGTGTCGGGTACTGAAAGGCTAGACAAATAGGATGTTGTATGGTATTTGTGTGTGTAACACTTGGCATGGTCAATTTTTGTACAGTTCCGCCACTTAAGTTTTCAATTCAACTATTCTTTCTCTCCCTCCTTTTTCCTGCTCCTTTCTCCTGGCAGCTGAGGCTTCTCACCGTCTCAATTTGTTCTACCTCGCCAACGATGTCATTCAGAACTGTAAGAGGAAAAATGCCATTGTCTACCGTACTGCCTTCGCCGACGTGCTCCCTGAGGCCTTCCAGCTGGTCAAGTGAGTAAATCACACACTGTTTGTGGCCTCTAGATGCTGATCATGGGTTGGTTTAGCATTTCCCCCCACTAATGGTTAAGTTTAGGATTGGGGGAGGGTGAATTGGAGATTACTATTCACAACTGCAAAAGACGATTCTTTTTTTTCACCAAAGTAAGAAAATATATTCAAGAATTGACTACATTTTAATAACAATTTACTGAATGATAAAAATGTATGATATAGTATAATTCTCCGGTATCGTGCTTAATTACATAGAAAATACACTTAGCGACAGAATTTGGAGAATGAACTTCTGGACCCAAGATGTATTAAATATTTAAACGAAAAAAGAACCTTTAACATTACAAATGTGGACATAAAAGAAGAAAATACAATTTCTGAATTTAAGCAAGTATGAGATCTTTTACTTTTGAAGAAAGCCAACAACTACAGGTTAAACTCAGATAAAGCATACTACTTAATGGCAAATAAAAGTGGTAAATATCTTACAGCTGTCACAAAATGAATACATGCTAAACCAGTTATAAGAAACAGATAAATGCAGTAATAAGAAACAACAACGCTAATAAAGACTATTTTAAAAGCTTCTATGAAGATGTATATAAATCTGAATTAAACAACAGTTGGATGGATCCTATAGCAATTATCAGCAGACAAAAAAATAATCACTAAAAACAGAGATCACCCAAAAATAAATATTAGATACTGTTAAAACATTCACACGGAGAAAAGCACCAGGAACGAATGGCTTTCCCATAGAATTCTATTCAACATTTTGGGACAAAGTAGCGCCCCTATTTACACATGGCAAAACACATCACTCAATTCAGTACTTCCTAGTTACATGTATCAAACAGTTATTTCAATTATATTAAAACAAGGAAAATCTGGAGTAATAGAATGGAAAAAGTCTCACCAAACTTGATACATGTCAGTCAAACAGGGTTTATTAAAAATACACTTACAAAAGAAATACAAGAACATGTTTCAGTTTAATACAATACATTAAAAAAACTAGATTTATCAATAATGGATGTTGATGTCAAAGGTTTTTGGCCGTCTTGAGTGGCCTTTTCTATTAAAAACTTTGGAAGCTTTCAACTTTCCGGCTGAAAAAAATAAATGTAATTAAGATAATTATATAAATGTCCTAAAACAAAAATATACACAAATGATACATTATCTGATATAATTGCTTTAGAAATGGGCACAAGACAGGGATGTCCCATCTCCCTCTCCTGTTTGTACTGGTAATTGAACCGATAGCAGAAAGAATTAGACAGGACCCAAAGGTAACAGGTATCAGTATTGGTAAACATGAATATAAACTAAACTCATTTGCAGATGATCTCCTGATATACCTCACCAATATTGAAAACTCAATACCCCCTTTGCTAAACATATTTTCAGAATACACAAAAATCTCAGGATTTAAAATTAATGTGGTCTAATTATATGGAACAATCTTTCCATAAATCTTACTAGTAGTAGAATAAACCTTTTCAGAATGGCATGGCTCCCAACGTTTTATGGGCAACTAAAATTCATAGAATAAAAAGGGTTTACATCTTACTAAATCTGAGGGTGGTTTTAACCTTCCAGACTTGGAATTCTAAGGCTTTTACTTGCAACGAATAGTTAAATGCACTAAAGAGGAACAATGGGTACATATTGAAGATGTGCATGCTCATCCCCAGAATTTTTTCACGTGTCTATTTCCAAAGGATAAAGCCAAGAACATTAACAACTTCATAGTTAAGGACACTATAACAATATGTAAGAAAATAAAACGTATTCTACAAGAACCAATATCACAAGAACACAACCCTACGGAACAATCCTTGGATAGCTTTTCAAAATACACCTAGAAATTTAGCCACATGGAAAACTGAAGTCTGTAAATGAACTGTAAATGACTTGGTAACAGGAAATACATTTCCATGTGACAGAATTAAAAAGCAATTTTGAACAACCTTGAGGGAGTCTTATCTGAGTCAGAAAAGGATGTTCATATGATAGATAAGATATGCAAAACCTTGCAGAGAATATATCCTACTGACAATCTCTTAGATTATATATTTTTCTATTGGAACCAAGACTTAAATATAACTAATGTTGTCACAAGATTGATGGGATGTTGGAGCATAACTAATGCAATTACAGTTGTACTCTTAATCCAGTATAAACGAATGTATAGAATTTACTGTATTATACAAGAGACAACATTCACAAATTTTACAGCACCACGGAAGAGTCATGTGTACAAAATATGATTTTCCCTCTTGTTGCACATGTGATATATTGGTAGAAATGAGGTAAAATGTATGTAAGTTTTCCTGCATTAAAGGCCCCGGCCACGAGGAGAGACGCTTCTGGGTGTGCGTTCTCTTGTTTGCTTAGGAGCTGTAAAACTTTAGGCTCCGATTCATTAAAGAAAAAATCTTCGTCCAATTCGAGTTGAGTAATCGCTGTTCTGATGTCCAGAAGCTCTTTTCGGTCATAATGTTTTTGCCACCGTATGTTAATGTAAAACAAAAGGTACAAAAAAACGCACATTAATTATAAACAAATACCACAATTGGTTAGGAGGAGCCTGTTAAACGGCATCAATCGCCATTCTCTCAATCTGCAGCAACTGCGTGATGTCATCGTGTCAGCATGGACCAACATCCCTGTGGAATGTTTCTGACACCTTGTAGAATCCACACCCGAAGAAATCGGGGTGTTCTGGAGGCAAAGGGCGTTCCAACCTGGTACCTCATTGTGGTTGAAATAAGGAGTTTGATCTTCTCATCAGGGCTACTCTATCACTTTACACATCATTGCCATGTCAGTGATGAACTTTTCTGTCTCCTTTCCTGCAGTAATGTGGGAGACTCTAAGGTGATGAAGTCAGTGGACAGGATATTATCCATCTGGGAGGAGAGGAGTGTGTACAAAGAGGAGCTCATAGCTGAGCTGAGGGCCAGTCTGGTCAAAGAGGAGTCACCTGCTGCTTTAGAAACACCTAAAGGTGAGTGAATCAGTTCTAACCATGTACCACCAGCAGAGTGTCTTTCAAAATTGTACAAATGTCAAGATAATGAGGCATCATGTTTATTGTTGTACTTCACTTTTAATTGTGTGGCATTTTAGCTGTTCTGTTCAATGCTTGTGTGTTGTGTTAAGAAATGTCCATGACAAAGTTATGTAATTTCAGCTCCAGTCAACCCTAAAGCTGCTCTTCAATCTAAGATTGTAGCTGAATTTATTGTAAGTGTCCACTACCCACTATAGGATATATTCTATGTTCTGCTCTGTTTGGTTTCTTTTTTAAAATCTCGATTGTATATTCAGAATTTTTTTTACTGCATATCCTCTCGAGAAATGACCATATCATACCAAATGAACTGTAACTACTGTTCTATGAGAACTGTGAGAATACTTCAGGTAAATGCTTGTACTACAAAGCTAGTATGTTGAGTTGAACTTGACCTTAACTATTGCCATGTCCTGTGGTTTGGCTCTCTGACGGTGTCCTGTCATGCAGCCCCAGGCATTCATCGATCATCTCTCTAAGTACCACAGCTCTGTGGAGGAAGTGGCGCTAAAGGAGAAACAGCTGGCAGCCATGAGGGTGGACGTCTGCAGCACCAAGGACCTCAAGAGACTGAAAGGTAACAAGGTTTAGGCTGACACAGAACCTCCTGCAAAGTCGTCCATGAGCATTGGCCCTGTCTGTGTCCCAAATTGCACCTTATTCCCTAAACAGTGCAACTTTTGACCAGGGCCCACGTCCTCCTGTAATGTTGTCAATGAGCATTGGCACAGGAACTGGAAAAGACACGAGGCATCTCTTACTACTCAGAAAGAAAAGGCCTTGACCCCTGTCTGGCCCCTCTGACCTAGGAGGAGATGAGGCTTGTTTTTAGCCTGACCAAGTCTTTATTATTTCTCTCTCCAAATCAACCACCCCTTCAGATAAGGCAGGGGGAAAGAGGCACTCCAAGGACTTTGAGGATGGCAGTGCGAAGCTAAAGGAGTTTGTGGCCTTCCTTGACCGGCAGATCAAAGGAGGGTCCCCTCTGTTGAATGCTCTTGGCAACGCAGACATTTTCTACGAGATGCAGTATAAGGAGGTCAAGATAGTCGCCAATGTGAGTAGCTAAACTAGATGGTGTCCGTAATGCCTTTGCATCTGTTGTGAAAGGTTGAAAGCGGTTCTCTTTGGTTTTAGTGGTGGGCTTTAGTAGTAAGACTTGAGTTGCATAGATTTGTAAAAAAATAATTGGCCATGTGTTTGAGTCTGAGTGTTTTTAAAAAACCTTCTATTTAAGGCCTACAAGACGTTTGCCAACCGGGTGTCCCACCTCAAGCGTAAGCTGGACAGCCTCAAGGCCACCTTACCAGACCTGGATGAGTCGCCCCTCCCCTCGCCCTCGATGGACGCCCCGTCTCCCAATGGCTCAGAGTCCCCCTTCCGTGGCCTGGCTGACCCAGAATCTGACTTGGATGGCCTGGCCATGGATGATGAGGTGGAAATCACTCTGGGGGAAGCACCCAGCCCCCTGTCCTCCCCCGGTGGCTCCCCAAAGCAGGGCTTCACTGTCGGGGAGTCAGACAACCGCGATGTGGAGGACATGGAGCTTTCGGATGAGGAGGAGGCAGAGAGCGTCGGTATCATAGGTGAGGGGGAATGGCAGGTGATGCAGAGCAGGGATTGGGCGCAGGGTGTTAAGGGACAGGATGTATTACTTGTATGTGCCTCATTATTATAAGACTAGATTGTATTGCAACTTGTTTCCTCTGTTTTCACAGTTGAGGAGCGAGTTGAAAGTCCCGTCCCATCTCCAGACCCCATTCCTGTGCCTGTTGTCACACCGCTGGCCACAGAGGCAAAGCCTGTCCCACAGGCCACACCTTTCCCAGCTCTCATGATACCAGTGACCCCTATAACCAACCTATCAGGCAACCTCGCCAATGTAGACCTGGGTAAAATTAGCTCTATCCTCAGCAGCATCACCTCTGTCATGAAGAAACCAGGTGAGAAACTTCAGTTATTGTAACATCATAAAGGCACTACATGCAGGCAGCCACTATTGCATCAACGGCACAGTTATTCTGATGGCACATCATAAGCACCATTACATCATCAACACTGTTATTCTGATTTTGCAGTCCAAGGTTGGGGTCAATTCAACCCTTGAATTAAAATTCAAGAAGCAGAATTTTGTTTAATTTGAATTAAAAGTATAATTTTATTAAAGTAAATTAAACTATGACGTGAAAGTCTCATTCCTTTGACAAATATTTTACCAAAAGCATCTGTCAGTTAATTCTTTAAAAAATAGATAGCATTTCAAATATTAGCTTGATTATAACTCATAGATGTCGAACAGTATTTTTGTGTGCTTTTGTTATGATATGTTAGGTTGTTCTGGTGTGTTTGATGTGATATAATACCTTCTGGGGAAATAATTTAATAACATGTAAGTGAAATATAAATTATTGAAGACAACCTACAAAATTATCTTAGAATATTTCTTGTTTTAGGGGAATGAGTTAAAAATGAAATGGTTCAACCATGTGTTAAACATAGTATTGGCTACCATACATTATGTATAGTGATGTATGTACAGATAAATAATAGCCATTTACATTGAACAAAAATGATCTGAAATAAAAGATCCCAGACTCATACTCATTGGCTGGGCCTAGCTCCCCAGTGGGTGGGCCCATGCCCTCCCAGGCTCACCCATGTCTGCACTCCCTGCCCCCAGTCATGTGAAATCCATAGATTAGGGCCTAAAGAATTTCAATTGAATGATTTGCTTATATGAACTGTAACTCAGCAAAATCTTTGAAATTGTTGCATGTTGCGTTTTATATTTGTGTTCAGTATAAATAGCCGTTACCTATTTGAATTTCATTGAATTAAATTCAATTTCCTTTCATTCAAATTGTGTTTTCTGTGGGGTGTGGTCAATTAAAATGTAATACAATAATTGAATTCTAATTAAATTCACAGTTCAATTCAGAATCGACGCTGTTATTCTTATGTCACTTGTAGCCTAGTATTGTTCCTTTAGCTACTGTTACATCCTCAAAACATCCTGTTGATTGTGACAACCATAACATTCTATTACATTACTATTACATTGTTAAACAGCATTTGACATCACAACATCTTATGAAGTCAGTGTAACTGAGAAGCCAGTTTTTAGAGCATTTACCAACTATTCAGTCTGCTGGTCATTAACAAGGTTCCGTCACGGTGATCATCGACAATACATATTCCACTACCCCATGAGAGGATAATAAATGGCCAATTGCAAAATTAAAATATGTATTTTCCTCCCTCTCCAGGAGTGAGTCCAGGTGCTTCTTTGGTCTGCCCCTCCTCTCCAGCCAAGACCACCCCTCCTGCCCCAGTAGCCCCCCAGGTAGCCAGCCCTCTGGCCAGCGTCCTATCCAAAGTGGACATGACTCCCGAGGCGCTCTTCAGTGCACTGTCCAAAACCCAGGAGCAGGCCAGCGGGCGACATGGTGAGAAACTGGGGTAGAGCAAATGTCAAAGAGCGACTGAACTCATCGATTCCCCCATGTTTTTCTGTTGCTCATGAAGAAAAACATGATTTCAGTCTTGAGGGTGTGGTTTGATGTGAGTGTGTTATCATACCCTGGCAGTTACTGATGTTTGTAGCTCTTGAGACACCGTAGCAACAAACTAGCCTACCACTTCCTCAAAACAGTCAGAAGAAATAAATCAGTGAAACATTTGGACTTTTTTGCATAGGAGGTTTTAATCACACAACTTTACATCTAAGGTGTTTGGTGCAGTATTTATTAAGTAACTAAAAATGTGCCTGGAAACTAGTACTGCTCTGCAGACTATAGAGTCTGCTGCTACTATCTATTACCAGAGTATGCATCTGTCTGGCACATCTGTCATGTTTCATAGCGAATCGCATTACAAAACAGGTCGCTGTGGGACACAAGATGCTTGCAAATGGGTTTTGAATTATTATTATTTTTTAAATAATATGTGGCAGATGGGATACAAGTAAGTGTGCATCACCTCAATTATAATTTAGCCTAAAACAGTGGCAGACTCTGTGCTTAACTTGGGCAGGTCATAGAACTAAGTATCGGCACCTCACATTGTCTACTGCTTGAGTTCCTGCACCTCTACAGTGCCTTCAGAAAGTATTCACACCACTTGACTTTTTCCACATTTTGTTGCCTGAATTTAAAATTGATTCAATTGAGATTTTGTGTCACTGGTCTACACACACTAACACATGAAGTCAAAGTGGAATGATGTTTTTAGAGATGTTTACAAATGAATTCAAAATGAAAAGCTGAAATATCTTGTGTTAATAGGTATTCAACCCCTTTGTTATGGCAAGCCCAAATAAATTAAGGAGCAAAAATGTGCTTAACAAGTCACAATGAGTTGCATGAACTCACTCTGTGTGCAGTAATAGTGTTTAACATGATTTTTTATGACTACCTCATCTCTCTACCCCACACATACAATTATCTGTAAGGTCCCTCCGTCGAGCAGTGAATTAAAAAGTGTATTCAACCACAGGGAGGTTTCCCAATGCCTTGCAAAGAAGGGCACCTATTGGTAGATGGGTACAACAAAAGCAGACATTGAATATTCCTTTGAGCATGGTGAAGTTATTAATTACACTTTGATGGTGTATGAATACACCCAGTCACTACAAAGATTCAGGCGTCCTTCCTAACTCAGTCCCTGGAGAAGAAGGAAACAGCTCAGGGCAGCCATATTCCTTGGGTTATTTCGTGGGTCATTGTCTATGTGTTAGTTGCCTGTGTCAGCACTATATTTAGCTTCACGTTCGTTTTGTAGTTTAAGTGTTTCTTCGTATGGTCTCCTCCATACATCGAACGTGACAGACTTTAAAACAGTTACAGAATTTAATGGCTGTGATAGAACACTGAGGATGGATCAACAACATTGTAGTTACTCCACAATACTAACCTAAATGACAGAGTGATAATAAATTAATAAATATTCCAAAACATGCATCCTGTTTGCAATAAAGCACTAAAGTAAAACTGCAAAGAAATTGACATTTGTTCCTGAATACAAAGCGTTATGTTTGGGGCAAATCCAACACATCATTGAGAACCACTCTTCATATTTTCTTTCTTTTTTATATATATTTTTAATCCCTTTTTCTCTCTATTTTCGTGGTATCCAATTGGTAGTTAGTCTTGTCCATTGCTGTGACTCTCGAGAGCTGTGCGTCCCCTGAAACGCAACTCAGCCAAGCACTGCTTCTTGACACACTGCCTGCTTAACCCGGAAGCCAGCCGCATCAATGTGTCGGAGGAAACACTGTACACCTGGTGATCGTGTCAGCGTGCACTGCGCCCGGCCCTCCACAGGAGTCGCCAGTTGCGCGATGGGACAAGAACATCCCTGCCGGCCAAACCTTCCCCTAACCCGGACGAC
This sequence comes from Oncorhynchus clarkii lewisi, assembly GCF_045791955.1. NCBI lineage: Eukaryota > Metazoa > Chordata > Actinopteri > Salmoniformes > Salmonidae > Oncorhynchus > Oncorhynchus clarkii. The sequence continues at coordinate 30,631,603 of NC_092164.1, forward strand.
GTTGGGCCAATTGTGTGCCGCCCCATGGGTCTCCCGGTCGCGGCTGGCTGCGACAGAGCCTGGACTCGAACCAGCATCTCTAGTGCCACAGCCTTAGACCACTGCACCACTCGGGAGGCCCCCTTCATATTTTCAAGCATGGTGGTGGCTGCATCATGTTATGGGGGTATGCTTGTAATTGGCAAGGGAGTTTTTTGAGGTGATAAAAATAAACGGAATAGAGCTAAGCACAAGAAAAGAAGGATACCTGGTTGTCTGCTTTCCAACACACTGCAAAACAAATTCACATTTCAGCAGAAATATACACTGTAGTTGAAGAATTGTAAAAATGATGTGCAAATATTGTACAATCCTGGTGTGCAAAGCCCTTTGAGACTTACCCAGAAAGACTCTCGGCTGTAATCGCTCCCAAAGGTGATTCTAACATGTATTGTCTCAGGGGTGTGAATACTTAAGTAAAATGTTATATTTCTGTATTTCATTTTATATACATTTGCAAAAATGTCTAAACGTGTTTACACTTTGTCATTATGGGGTATTTTGTGTGTGTGTGTGTAGATGGGTGAGAGAAAAAACATCTATTTAATCCATTTGAATTCAGGCTGTAACATAACAAAATGTGGAATAAGTCAAGTGTTATGAATACTTTCATAAGGCACTGTAAGTGGCCACTCCACAAAGGGCTCATGGACCAAGTGTTCTTTCAACAAATCCAACAAAACTCAGTTTTTCAATATACAGTGCATTTGGAAAGTATTCAGACCCCTTGACTTTTTCCACATTTTGGTATGTTACACCCTAATTCTAAAATGGATTAAATATATATTTTTTCTCTCACCAATCTACACACACACACACACACACATAGTACCCCATAATGACAAAGCAAAAACGTTTTTTTTTTGTGTGCAAATTTATTAATTTTTTTACATGAAAAACCGATACCTTATTTACATAAGTATTCAGATCCTTTGCTATGAGACTCGAAATTGAGTTGCATCCTGTTTCCATTGATCATCTTTGAGATTTTTCTACAACTTGATGGGAGTCCACCTGTCTATATAAGGTCTCACTGTTGACATTTCATGTCAGAGCAAAAACCAAGACCTGAGGTCGAAGGAATTGTCCGTAGAGCTCCGAGGCACAGATCTGGGTACCAAAACATTTCTGCAGCATTGAAGGTCTCCAAGAACACGATGGCCTCCATCATTCTTAAATGGAAGAAGTTTGGAACAACCAAGACTCTTCCTAGAGCTGGCCGCCCAAGCCAAACTGAGCAATCGGGGGAGAAGGGCCTTGGTCAGGGAGGTGACCAAGAACCTGATGTTTACTCTGAAAGAGCTCCAGAGTTCCTCTTGTGGAGATGGGAGAATCTTCCAGAAGGACAACTATCTCTGCAGCACTCCACCAATCAGGCCTTTATTGTAGTGGCCAGATGCAAGCCACTCCTCAGTAAAAGGCACATGACAACCCACTTGGAGTTTGCCAACAGGCACCTAAAGGACTCTCAGACCAGGAGAAAAGATTCTCTGGTCTGATGAAACTAAGATTCAACTATTTGGTCTGAATGCCAAGCGCCACATCTGGAGGAAACCTGGCACCAACTGTATGGTGAAGCATGGTGATGGCAGCATCATGCTGTGGGGATGGTTTTCAGTGGGAGGGACTGGGAGACTAGTCAGGATCAAGGGAAAGATTAACAGAGCAAAGTAAAGAGATCCTTGATGAAAACCTGCTCCACAGCCCTCAGGACCTCCGACTGGGGCGAAGCCAGAGCCCGGACTTGAACTCGATCGAACATCTCTGGAGAGACCTGAAAATATATGTGCAGCGACGCTCCCCATCCCAACCAACAGAGCTTGAGAGGAACTACAGAGAAGAAAGGGAGAGACTCTCCAAATACAGGTGTGCCAAGCTTGTAGCGTCATACCCAAGAAGACTCGAGGCTGTAATCGCAGCCAAAGGTGCTTCAACAAAGTACTGAGTAAAGGGTCTGAATACTTATGTAAATGTGATATTTAAGTTGTTAATTTTTTATGAATTTGCTAAAACGTCTAAACCTGTTTTTGCTTAGTCATAAATTCAGAGAACCAGATTGTAATTTTGGTGCGCAAAGAAAGGAGTTGTGAGTTCATTCAGGTGCGGGTGCCCGGCTCATTCTCTTCAGGACAACCCAGAGTATGACGCCATGTCATCTTGAAACTACATAAAATCTAGTGATTATAAACATCGACACTGTATGACATGAGTTTTATGATATGGAAATGTGAAGTGCACATTTGGACTTAGGTGTTTGGCTTGTTGTATGACATCAAAGCGATATTTATTGTAATACTCAACGTCTCATCTTTCAAAATACATTGAGTCGTCTTATTTCACAGCATTTCCCTCATTCGCAAAAGTTGCCCAATTACCGGGAGGACTGGGGGCAACTTCTTGTCGCGCGGTGCTCAAGTTCAGAACGGCTGTCCCTCATAGTGGTCCCATGTGGCTCTGTTGGTAGAGCATGAGGGTTGCGGGTTTGATTCCCACAGGGGACCGGTACGAAATAGTATGATAAATGTAGGCACTCACTACTGTAAGTCCCTCTGGATAAGAGCATCTGCTAAATTACTAAAATGTAAATGTAAAACCGATACAGCACTGTGAAGCGCTGTGCCAGAGCTCTGACGTAATGTATGGCATGTTACTGTACAGCCACTACATTCCAAATGTAGGTGCTTATTATTTTCAACCCGCATACGGGTACGAGACAAACACTGATTTCGAGGGTGAAAAAAACATTGTTTCTAATTGACAGAATGTTGCTAATTGAGTAGCAAAAATGGTGACAGACGGAGAGTATAGATCTCTACTCTGTATTCACTTATTGTACTGAATCGTTCAGATTCGTACAATTGAGGTTGCCATTCATAGTTGTCATGTATTTTAACACATTTCCTTTTCTCTCCTTTTTTCCCGCTCCCTCTTAGGCTTCTCCACTCTTCTGAACAGCCCAACGGGAAACCTCTCCTCATACTCCCCCAGTACAGGCAAGCTCCCTCCCTCCGCCTCCACCCCTACAGTACCCTCTCGAGGCCTTCCTCTCACCTCCTCTACGCTCGAACCAACCCCATCAGCCCCTACAGTGGGGAATACCACCACCGTCCTTCAGGCAGCGTCCCTTACCCAGCCCACACAGCCTCTAGACATCGGCCCTCACAGAGGGCTGGTCCTTGAGCAAGAGAAGGAAGAAAAGCCCTCTGCTTCCAGCCTGGAGTCCAAGATCCACAGCTTCCTGCAGGGTAACCCTGGCTTTAATGCCTTTAACCTGGGCTTGACTAGCGAGACCATGCAAGCGGGAGGCAGCGACATCAGCCCCTTAGTGGGTACAGAGACCCAAGAGGGCACCCCGGTGCGGGACGAGGCCGGAGGAGGCACCCCCACCCTGGATGAGTTCTTGGACACACCAGGAGGAGCAGAGCCCTTCCTGGCCAAGCAAGGTCAGGTCTCTTCTGGGGGAGTTCCTAAACAACCAGATGGCAGCCTGTCTCAGTCTCCAACTGCCTACCACAACCAAACCTGGCAGGATCCCAACAACCCTCATGTCCACTTAGGACCACAACCAGGTGCTCCGAATGGACAGGGGTACCACCAGTTGCCTTATGGAGGGAATGAAGAGATGCATGGAATAGGTCCTTCCCTCAGAGAGTCTGGGTTGGCCCATTACCAGCCCATCACGACACAGGTGTCAGCCCCAACCCTCGGGGAGGGGTTACCCAGTAACACACCAGGAGGGCCTCCGGCAGGGCCAAACCCCAGTGTGAGTGAAGGAGGATGGTATGGTAATCCCTACCCAGAGGGACGGGCCCTGCATCCTAACAACCACAACATGGCTGCATCAGGGGCAGGAGATGGCAAAACTCCCATGTCAGGACGGTATGCATACCAGGGGGAGGGGCAGACGCAGCCCTACCAAACAAAGGATCCTCAAACTCTGCTTTCCCAACAGGGGGCCAACCCCTCAAGCTTCCTCACCAGCGCTCTGCCCCCCATTCCCCAGCTGCCTCCACCGCCCTTCCCTGGAATACCAGCCCCACCACAGGACTACCAGAGCTCGCCCGCGTCTGTCATTGTGCGAGGGGTGATGGTGCCTGTGGAGCAACCCTCACCAAACCCTGAGATGGAGGATGACAGGGCGGGTGTCAGTGCATTGGGCGGTCCAGTGATTATCAGTGATCACCAGCACAAATCTGCTTTCCACCCTGAGGGCCAACCCTATCACCCAGATGACCTTCATCGCCATGCCGATGACCCCCGTCATCACCCTGACAATTTCCCTTGTCACACTGACGACCTCCGCCGCCACCCCAACGATCTACGCCGCCAGCCTGACGACCTGCATCACCTTGACAACTTCCGTCATCACCCCCACGACCTCCATCGTCACCCAGACGATCACTATTATCACCCAGACGATTTCCACCATCTACCTGTAGACGATCCTCATTATCCTTATAGAGTCAGAGAGCGCCTCACTCCCCCCCTCTCTCCCTCAGAAGACCCTTACTACTATAACTACCCTCCACGCAGCCCTTCCTCTCCATATGGTCACAGACCCCCCCTTCACCCTCACATGGACCTGCACCACCCTGACCACATGCCCCTGCCTCCCCGTCCTCCACACCGTCCTCTCCACCCAGTTCACCAGCCACACCTGAGAGGCCTCCCGTGGGGTCCCCCACGCCCAACCCTCTGTGGGCCCATGCTCAGGGGGAAACGGCCAGGGCCTCCTTTCGGGGGACACCCCAGAGGGGGACCAGGTGGTCCATTCTTTCCTCCCAAAAGACCACACCTACCTCCGCGCTTCTGACTTGTCAACTGACTGGGGTGACATCAAATTACAGTGCTTATGCTACCGGAATGTCATTGTGGCAGGGGGCGCGACACATCGAGGGTAGAAGAGGAGGAGAGATGAGTTGGGAAGAAGCAGAAGAATTGAGGTGTACTTTTCTCTGCTCCCCTTCTTGGTTTAAGAGGCCTGAGAGGAAGAGGGGAATAGATGAGTACAATTGGAGGAGGAGTAAATTGGGAGGATCTAAAGGAATCGAGGAGAGGATGAGTGAAGACGTGGATCTGGAGAAAGAGGGAATGGAGAGGTCGGCCTGAACAACGGAGACACAGCGGAATAGAAGAAAATAAGAGGTGGATATATAATTCAGTTTGATTTTTGTTCTCATATTTGCTCAAATATAAAACGTTAAGTCTTTAATTCATCTTCCCCCCCTGAATTAGTGCTAAGCGTGCAATATGCTTGTGTGCATGCGTTAGCGTGAGTGAGCTAAATCCAAGACTACTACTGTTCATTATTTAAACTGCATTTTAAGACGTTATTCTTTTGCAAAAAGTAGGCCTAAGTGTCAGAGATGGGTCGTTTCTCTTGTCATTTTTCAATGAAAAGTAGAGCCCCGTTTTCCCATTGAAAAGACCTAGCCATGATACCGTCAATCAGGATAATCTCTACTACGTGGTCTCTTTTTGTTTACGCTACATTTTATGTACGTAGACGCAAAGAGAATCTGAACTTAATATTACGTTATTTCCTTCTACAGTATCCGTTTGTGTAGCTGGGGGGAAACTGATGATAAATTCCATAAATGTTATGATTTTGAATGTTATATTTGTTAAGCAACACTTTGTTCAGTGCGAAAGATTGAACCTTTTACTGGCTGTGTCATCCCTTCTCTCATTTCTCAGAGAAATATGACGCCAGCACAAAGGTAATATTAGAATAAAACAAGGCTTAGGGGTGGGAGGGGGATGGTATTTTTCTTTGCCCCTAAACAACGAAGAAGAAAAGAAGTTCATTTTGGAATTGGATCAAGAAACGTTCTGCCTTCAGCTACCTTTTACTTGTACTGACTTTAATAAAAACCTGATTTTGAAAACCGCAATGGAAGGTTTCTTTCTTTCTCAGCCTGTGGAAATGCCTCTCACAGCTGCCTGAGTCATGTTTGCCTATTCTTCTTCCACCACGATTCTTTCCCATCGTCACCTCTTCCACAATAACGTTAAATGCCCGTCAGGTTTTGGTCAATTTGAATTTAAGGCAGTCAATTCAAGATGTAAACTGAAGTTCCAATTCAATAATACCATTTTTTTTTAATGGCATTATTGAGAAGCTATTTTCAATGACTTCTCAATAAGTTCAAAGGGAGATGGTATTTATATATTTAGGGATTTAATATTCAAGTAATTTCCTGGATTCACTGACTAAAATTCTAATTGACCCCAACCCTGATGCCCACGCACTAAACGGAAATCGAACAGAGAAATGTAAGTGCTTTCTCGTCTGTTGTACTGTAGGAAGCAATAGCCTAAGTGAATCGCATCTGTTGCCATGCAACGTGCTACATAATTAATTTACTTAGAGTTAATTAGCTCGTGACCATATATTAGTTCAGCCAACAAGGTCATACCTTGTAGGTCAGCTTAGAAACACTCGGGGCCTACATCTTACGACACAAGACTTAGCAAGTGTATTAGAGGCATATCATTGCATTTCAACAGTAAACACCAAAGAATTAAACTTGATTATGAAACTTTTGTCAGACCTGGCATGTTTTTGAAAGTAATTTATTCTGCATGCAGGACCTTGTTATTTCAGACTAGGGCCTCTATTCAAAGAGCGTTTGAGTAGGAGTGCTGATCGAGGATCAGTTTTCAGCACTCATACTCTGAGAAGCTTTATATTTATGAATATCGGCACAGATTCATACGATGTTGCCAACCGTTTTCGTTAGATAGTTAGATGACTGATATTCTCAACTGCTAGTTTTCATGGGGGGAGGATCATAGCCCGCTGGTGCCTGATATAAAATGGTTTTGAAACACGAAGTATTCCGTGACGACAGTGCAAACCTCCACTGACCTGTAACTAAGATATAAAACAACAAGCAATAACGTACATTATTTACATGATTGGTTAGATTGACAGGTTGATGGGCTTTTAGATCAGGGGCCTTATTCATAAAGCGCCTCAGAATAGGAGTGCGGATTTAGGATCAGTTTTGCAATTTCGATTACAATAAATACGATTTCATGGACAGTTGACCTGATCCTTTGAGACTCTTGATACATATTGCCCCAGGTTAAATTTAATTGAATGGTCTGTCGATCAATTTAGACAGCAAAAGTACATGCAAAAACGTCTGGATCTGCTGTTGATAGGGTATGTTAAATAATGAGTGGTTAGTGAAGGACCTCAATTTAAGGTTACCTAAACATTAGGACTAGACTGTCCCCGGCCTTAGGTCAATGTTTTTGCTGCCAGTGCACACAATTAGAGATGTCAATCACCGTAGCCTGCATCACTATGCTTCCATGAAAATACTTTCGACATTCAGTTGTAGAAAACCTGTACCTTTCGGCATGGGGTCATACACTACATGACCAAAAGTATGTGGACACCTGCTCGTCAAACATCTAATTTCAAAGTCACAGGCATTAATATGGAGTTTGTCCCCCCCCCTTGCTGCTATAACAGCCTCCACTCTTCTGGGAAGGCTTTCCTCTAGATGTTGGAACATTGCTGCGGGACTTCCATTCAGCCACGAGCATTAGTGAGGTCGGACACTGATGTTGGCCGATTAGGCCTGGCTCGTAGTCTGCGTTCCAATTCATCCCTAAGCTGTTCGATGGGGTTGAGGTCAGGGCTCTGTGCAGGCCAGTCACGTTCTTCCACACCGATCTTAACAAACCATTTCTGTATGGACCTTGCTTTGTGCATGGGGACATTGTCATGCTGAAACAGGAAAGGGGCTGCCCCAAACTGTTAACACAAAGTTGGAAGCACAGAATTGTCTAGAATGTTATTGTATGCTGTAGCCTTAAGATTTCCCTTCACTGAAACTAAGGGGCCTAGCCCGAACCATGAAAAACAGCCACAGACCATTATGCCTTATCTACCAACCTTTACATTTGCCACTATGCATTCGGGCAGGTAGTGTTCTCCTGGTATCCGCCAAACCCAGATTTGTCTGTCGGACTGCCAGATGAAGCGTGATTCATCACTCCAGAGAACGTGTTTCCACTGCTCCAGAGTCAAATTGCGGCAAAGTTTACACCACTCCAGCCGACGCTTGCATTGTGCATGGTGATATTAGGCTTGTGTGTGGCTGCTCGGCCATGGAAACCCATTTCATGAAGCTCCCGACGAACAGTTATTGTGCTGATGTTGCTTCCAGAGGCAATTAGGAACTCGGTAGTGAGTGTTGAAACTGAGGACAGACAGATTTTTACGTGCTTCAGCATTCGGCAGTCCCGTTCTGTGAGCTTGTGTGTCCTACCACTTCACAACTGGGCCGGTGTTGCTCCTAGACGTTTCCACTTCACAATAACAGCACTTACAGTTGACCGGGGCAGCTCCAGAAGGACAGAAATCTGACAAACTAACTTGGTGGAAAGGTTGCATCCTATGACGCTGTCACTTTGAAAGTCACCAAGCTCTTCAGTACGGGCCATTTTACTACCAATGTTTGTTTATGGAGATTGCATAGCTGTGTGCTCGATGTTATACACCTGTCAGCAACCGGTATGGTTGAAATAGCCTAATCCACTAATTTGAAGGGGTGTCCACAAACTTGTGGACATGTAGTGTATATTATTCTTTACTAAAAAGATGAGCTTTGATAAATGTTGTAGTTTAAATTAAATGCAGTGCTGTTTTGATCAAATTCTGGCCTTGACCTTGACTTTAATATAAAACATTCTCTATGTGATTCTTTACAATATTAACAATACTAGAATAAGATAAATTTACCAAACACTTAAATGCTGCCAAGGCAAATATGTCTCAAGTAGGCTTTGAATAAGTACTGAGGGAATAACCTTTTAAGGAAGATTGAAATGTCTGTTAAGTGTTGATTGAGCTTAATTTGAAAATAGACAAGATCATTGTAGCATTTTGTGGCTTTTTCAGTAATGGGAAAAGTGCTTGTGAGCTACCCATAAAAAAAAATACCAAAAGATAGGTGATTATTTTACATATTGCATCCCAGTGTGTTGACCCTGACTGCTATGGTTACAAACAGTTTCTCTGTAAGTAACAATGGATATTCACTTTTTATTTATCCTGTATTTAACTAGGCAAGTCAGTTAAGAGCAAATGACTGCCTACCCCTGTCGACACTGTCCCTATGGGACTCCCAATCATCACCAGATGTGATACAGTAGTTACGCCTCTTACGCTGAGATGCAGTGCCTTAGACCGCTGCGCCACTCGGGAGCCCAAGATCACATAGGGCTATATATAAAATAAAAAAAGGGAATCAAAACGTTCGTGTAGGGTAATATTTGACATAGTGTAGGATGTGTGTGCATGTTGAACACGTGGGCAATGTTTAGTATTCGGGCGCTAGATGTCAGTAAAGACTCTCAGGCATTTGTATCGCAGTAGGAACATACGATAACATCTGACTGAGCAATGTTTTGAGACACAAGTAAAGTATCACACGGTCATGGTTTACATGCAGCGTAGTATTATTGCCTATTCATAAGGACCGTGCCGCCTCGCCTGGCGAGAGCGTTGGACGTTTTAAGAGCCCCGCATTTAAAGGTCTTGACGAATGTTTTAAATTGTGGCCAATCAGTGCCCGGAACCGTGCATAAAAAAGAGCTCCGTGGCCCCATGTTTTGCCCAGGCTCTCTCAAGTGCGCGTTTTCGAACTGTGCAGTGTGTAGGCCAGGGGCGTGTAAAGCAGGGCGCAACATTTGGATAGAAATAAGGTATGTAGAACAAACATGCCTATAATCCGAAATGTAGAATAAAGACTCACGTCAGGCCGATTGATTGAATTTCTATCTGCAACGTTCGAGAACGTTTTGCAACTGAACGTGGCCCAGGTGCAGGCACATTCAGGAAACAGACGCACAAACAGATAAGAATTACAGGTCAGATGCTAATATCCTACAAATTGTAACTTTTTTACGAATGTTGACTGGAAAATTCGAGAGTAAAAAAAATGTCAACATGATGTAAAGAGACTGTTATTTGAATATTAGAGCCACACTCTACAAGTGTGCATACCATCAACGAACATGCACATTAACAAAGGAGCTAATGCATCCCCTGTAGTTTTCATGTGCAAATATCTGTGTAGTGCTCAAGGAAGGATATTCCATGAATGCAAAATTACTTTAAAATGAAAACATGACTTGCAGCTATAGCCTACCATTTATTTTACAAGGTCTCATGTGAACAAACAAAAAACTAAACAATAGATTAGCGGCCTTACAGATTGTTTTTAAATGTGTAAACCTTGTGGGATTTTGTTTTCATAAAACAACTGTGAAGTGAAGTCTAACTCTGGTCTCTGTGCATTGTCCCTACAAGGATAATTGTTAGCCTAATTTATGATGAAAGTTGTTTTATTTGCTTTATTAATTGATTTCCCTCACCTTATCTTACTCTTTTCTAATACCTATTTTCTTTCCATCCTTCCTTTCTCCTTCTGTTAACAGTAAGCTGGATGACTCTGTGATATGGTGACCTGTGCGAGGAGTGGGAAACCGCTGGCGAGAGTGACATACAATACAACAAGGACTGGTGTCATCTCAATGTCCACTAAACCACAGTAATAACACATTTAACACCGCCAAAGAAGTACTAAATACAGGGCAGTTTCTCTGACACAGTTGTAGCCCTGTGATGGTATAAAATTCAAGATCGAGCAAGAATTTCTATTGAAAATGCTTTTGAGTCCAGGATTAGGCATAATCCGTGCCTGGGACAACTCCCCTACATGACAGGCCTTGTGTTGGCCATAATTTAGTTCAGCAAAATAATTATATTGATCAATTCCACAGGTTTGTGATACAATTTTAGTCAAGGTACATTGTTACTCAAGCACCCTCTAGTGGTGCAATGCGACTTATTCGAGAAGGGCCACAGTGTTATTATCAGGGTGATGGTATGATTCACTAAGGCTGCGTCGCAAATGGCTCTCTGGTCAAAGTAGTGCACTATATAAATAATCTCGTTCCCTGACACTTCCGGCAAAATAAGAAAGCCAATAAGATTGACGTGAAATTTACAGCGTGATAGGCATTGGCTTAATCGGCTTAATCTACCAACCAATCATCTCCCGCTACACCTTCCCCCACTTTTCTTGAGCACCTCTGTCATATCAGAGGAAGAGGTGAAGCAAGAGGTTTTACTTTGCCCAAAATCTGTCCTTGAAAAATAAGCCCACAATTGAGTAATTTTTTTGTCAAATTTGCTACTTGAGGCTTATTTGATCTAATCTAACTTTGGGGATGGTTAGGTTGTTACGAATGCACTGATATAAGTGGACACACGTGGTACTTCGTCAACTTTGGAAAAAAATCAATTTTACATCAGAGTATTGTGCCGGAGGGGATGGCAGCCATTTTACGGGCTTCTGACCAATTGTGCTATTTTGTGTTTTCTTGCTCTGTTTGTTGCTTTTTTTTGCACATAATGTTTCCGCCATCGTTTCTTATGACAGAAAAGAGCTTCTGGACATCAGAACAGAGATTACTCACCTCGAACTGGACAAGGATTTATTCTTTATGAGTCTGACACAAAGGATATACTGCTCCTCCCGGACCAGGCCCAAATCCCCGTCATTTTGTGTGAAGAGGAGACGGTATTACAGAGGTCAAAGAGCCGGATGCATCGCGAGTCCGTGTTGATGAGTGGATAATCTGCCTTTAACCTTCGTTCTACTGGCGAACTGGAGAATAAACTGGATGAGCTCCGTTTGAGACTATCCTATCAACAGGACATAAAAAAACGTAATATCCTGTGTTTCACCGAGTCAAGGACATGTATAATATACAGTTGCTGGGTTTTCCGTGCATCGGCAAGACAGAACAGCAGGTAAGATCGGGGGGGGGGGGGGGGGGGGGGTGGTGTGTGTCTCTTTTTCAACAACAGCTGGTGCGTGATCTTTAGTATTATGGAAGTATCAAGGTTTTGCTCACCTGAGTTTGAGTACCTCCTGATAAATTGTAGACCACAAATTGTAGACCACAGTTCCATCTGTATTCTTCATAGATGTCTATTTACCACCACAAATCGATCCTGGCACTAAGACCGCACTCAACGAGCTGTATAAAGCTATAAGCAAACAATACAATTTTTATCCAGAGCTCCTAGTGGCCGGGGACTTAAATCCAGGACAGCTGAAATTCTTTTTACCTAATTTCTACCAGCAATGCCACATGTGCAACTAGAGGAAAAATAGTCTAGATCAGTTTTACTCCACACACAGAGATGTGTACAAAGCTCGCCCTCCATTCATCCGATGGCATTGAGGAGTATACCACATCAGTAACCCGCTTCATTAATAAGTGCATCGACGACATTGTCCCCACAGTAAATGTACGTACATATCCCAACCAGAAGCCATTGATTACAGGCAACATCCGCACTGATATAAAGGCAAGAGCTGCTGCTTTCAATGAACTGGACACTAATCCGGACACTTATAAGAAATCCCACTACGCCCTCCAACAAACCATAAAACAGGCAAAGCATCAATACAGAACTAAGATCGAATCCTACTACACCTGCTCTGACGCTCGTCAAATGTGACAGGGCTTGCAAACTACAAAGGGAAACCCAGCCACGAGCTGCCCAGTGACGCGAGCCTACCAGATGAGCCTTCTATGCATGTTTTGGGTCAAGCAACACTGAACCATGCATGAGAGCACCAGCTGTTCTGGACAACTGTGTGATCACGCTCTCTGTAGCCAATGGGAGTAAGACCTTAACTTTTTTTAACATTCACAAGGCCTCAGGTCCAGACTAATTACCAGGATGCGTACTCAGAGCATGCACTGACCAGCTGGCAAGTGTATTCACTGACATTTTCAACCTCTCCCTAACCCAGTCTCTGTAATACCTACAGTACAGTTCAAAAGTTTGGGATCACTTAGAAATGTCCTTGTTTTTGAAAGAAAAGCTATTTTTTTTGTTCATTAAAATAACATCAGATTGATCAGAAGTACATTGTAGACATTGTTAATGTTGTAAATGACTACTATAGCTGGAAACGGCAAAAAAAATTAATAGAATATCTACATAGGCGTACAGAGACCCATTATCAGCGACCATCACTCCTGTGTTCCAATGGCACGTTGTGTTAGCTAATCCAAGTTTATAATTTTAAAAGGCTCATTAGAAAACCCTTTTGCAATTATGTTAGCACAGCTAGTTGTGATTATAGAAGCAATAAAACTGGCGTTCTTTTGACTAGTTGAGTATCTGGAGCATCAGCATTTGTGGGTTCGATTACAGGCTCAAATTTGCCAGAAACTAAGAACTTTCTTCTGAAACTCGTCAAGTCTATTCTTGTTCTGAGAAATTAAGTGGGAGGCCCCAGTGCACAACTGAGCAAGAGGACAAGTACATTAGAGTGTCTAGTTTGAGAAACAAATGCCTCACAAGTCCTCAACTGGCAGCTTCATTAAATAGTACCCACAAAACACCAGTCAACATCAACAGTGAAGAGGCGACTCCGGGATGCTGGCCTTCTAAGCAGAGTTCCTTTGTCCCGTGTCTGTGTTCTTTTGCCCATCTTAATATTTTATTTTTATTGGCCAGTCAGAGATATGGCTTTTTCTTTGCAACTCTGCCTAGAAGGCCAGCATCCCGGAGTCACCTCTTCACTGCTGACGTTGAGACTGATGTTTTGCGGGTACTATTTATTGTGTGCGTCACACACGCACACACACACACATCTGCACACACACACATTCACATTCCTTCACACTCTTCACATATGCTGCTGTTACTCTCTTTTTATTATCTATGCATAGTCACCTTACCCCACCTACATGTACATATTACCTCAACTAACCAGTACCTCTTGTATATAGCCTTGTTATTATTTTATTGTTTTCTATTTTTCCTTTTAGTTTATTGAGCATTTTTTTCTTACTCTTTCAAAACTCTGCTAATGGCTTGTGAGTAAGCATTTCACGCTGTTGTATTCGGCGCATGTGATAAATACAATTTGATTTGAGTAGTGCCTGTTGTCATAGAGGACTCATCATTAACCCATTTTAACATGGACATTGCCATTGAAGGCGTCCACCATTTGAAAGTAGTCAACTGGGTGTGGATTTCTATGTTGGGAGCATTCAGCCAATGAAAAACAAGAACATTTACTACTTTAAAATTGAGATGGCCTCAATGGTGCTGCCCATTCTGTAACAGATCAAAAGATGAGTACTCTATCTAGCTCTATGGCCTGCGCATCTCCCCTTTCATTGGCTAGAATGGTCCCACCTGATCTCGCCACCTCCTGACTGCCTGCCTTCCATCTTTGAGAACATGTATCCCCCCGACAAACAAAAAAAACACTTTGTTTGTCGTAGACGGACAAGATTAATATGAGCTGAGAGGAGAGTTCTTAATGAGTTCAGGAGCCAAGCTTGAGCTCAGATGTTCACAGTGATGGGGAAAGACGTTTTGAAAAAATATGCACATTTTCTCTAACACTAAACATACAAATATGTATTTTACATAAGGAAGGTCAAATCTTATAGTTAGTTGTTTTTTATAATTTGATGATGCTATATTTGGAAAGCATATGTAATTTCTAGCCTTATTCATACAGTTTTGTTGAATAGAAAATACATTGTATAAAATATTCCATATTTGTACTGTGTACTTGAGCATTCGTCCTCAAAAGCTACTATAATTCAGCAATTTGACTATTTTTACCAGAAAGGTGAGATTCTAACCTGTCTTGGAGTATTCTGCATCACTAGTTATTGTTTATGGCCCTCGCATGATAAATAATTACTTTTGGGGATGACGTAGATTACATTTCCGATTACATTTAGTTACATTTAACTGGTTTTAAGGGTGCAGGCTTTCTTCTCAGTTAAGCCATTCGCTAGCTATGTTTTTTTGCTAATTAGCTAGATGGAAGTTGTGTTTTTGCAATCCCACTGGCAGAAGTTCATGCCTGAGTCATGCCTCCATTTGTAATTCGCTACATTTAAATGATGACAAACACTTTACTCTGTAGGTCACTCCCATAGAATTCTATGACCACTCCCACTAGGCCCACTTTGATTCGTTTACATCCCAGACTCATATGCGTCTTGCGCAATAGCCTGGGGATGCAGAGCAGCCTAATACATACCTACCGAGCTCAACTGGCCAACTGGCTGTATTGTTATGATTTGATTTGCTGTGTGTAACTGTCCCTTCTCTCTTTGAATGTGTCTCTTGAAAAAAGAGGTAAGGGCTGTGAGCATGAGGACAACAACCAGAGGGGAGCAGAGTGGTTGAGAGACAGCTGAAGGACATGCCACTGCCACTTAGTCAGGGAAAGTAAGTGCAGCCAGAATGAGTGAGCATGGTGCCCCAAACACAAGGCCAGACAGGCTAATCTCTCTGTTACACACACACACACACACACACACACACATACACATACACATTCACACACACACAGTATTGTACTTTGGAAGATCCTGTACATTTAAACCATGTATTTTACTTCCCAGATTTGATTAAAATAAAAGCAATAATAACATGTTTACTTCTCTTTAAACAACAATAACATATTTATATTATCATAGCAAACTGTTTTTATTGCTCAATTACTTGTATCTTTTGCATAAACTATAGGCTGACGTCATGGCCATTGTTGATGCATTATGAGGCACAGTGAGTGACTGTCTAGATACTCCCAGCTGTGCTGATAGAATCATCATATTAATATTTGTGAGATAGATCACACTTTAGAATGTTTATAGAAAGTGCTCTATCTTGAAAATGTCACCGCTGACATGCATCTTTTTTTAAATATTTCTAAATCGACACCAGACAAATGAGCAATTAGTAAAATATCCCTTTTAATGTGATTTTAATGTAATGATAACTACAATCTGTAGTTCTCTCAGGCTTCTATTTTGTCAACAGTGAAATTACTACAATATGACAAAATAGATGATCATTATGTACATAACAAACCCTGGCATTGTAGTGGTTTTCTGGAAATGGTCAACCCCAAATATTTGTCTTCTCTTTTTTCATTGAAATGCACCATCTGAAATAATCTCCTGCCAATTAAAAAAAAAACATCTAAACGTCAGTCATTGTATTTTATCATTAAGTTGAGTAAGATGAAGTCAAAGGGTAGTTTAAAGTTCTTGGTCCTTTATCCATGCATGTGCACAGGGATGGAAGATAGGATTTAAGGACGGATGACAGATGGTAATCTCACCATTCGAGGGGAAATGAAGTGGTTTGGGTTGGGTACAAGTGTCACGTTCTGACCTTTATTTCCTTTGTTTTGTATTTATTTAGTATGGTCAGGGCGTGAGTTGGGTGGGCAGTCTGTTTGTTTTTCTAGGTTTTGGGTATTTCTATGTTTCGGCCTAGTATGGTTCTCAATCGGAGGCAGGTGTCATTAGTTGTCTCTGATTGAGAATCATACTTAGGTAGCCTGGGTTTCACTGTGTTTTTTTATTTTTATTTATTTTACCTTTATTTAGCCAGGCAAGTCAGTTAAGAACAAATTCTTATTTTCAATGACGGCCTGGGAACAGTGGGTTAACTGCCTGTTCAGGGGCAGAACGACAGATTTGTACCTTGTCAGCTCGGGGGTTTTGAACTCGCAACCTTCCGGTTACTAGTCCAACGCTCTAACCACTAGGCTACCCTGCCGCCCCTGTGTTTGTGGGTGATTGTTCCTGTCTCTGTGTTTGCACCAGATAGGACTGTTTAGGTTTTCGCACATTTATTGTTTTGTTAGTTATTTCATGTCTAGTTCCTATATTAAAGAAACATGAATAACCACCACGCTGCATTTTGGTCCGCTTCTCCTTCACCACAGGAAAACCCTTACAACAAGATTGGCAAAACGAGAAACACCACTGGCTATTTAAAACTGGGATAAACACATTGTGGTTTTGGCGAGAGCTCATAAATGTGAGAAAATATTGTACAGTATGTGATTCTTTGAATTGCCATGATTATTTAAATGGACAAATTTTACATTTTTTTTACCCGCATGTCACCTGCAACCGGGGGGGGGGGGGGTCCTAGACCACCTTTACTCCACACACAGAGATGCATATAAAGCTCTGCCCCGCCCTCCATTTTGCAAATCTGACCATAATTCTGTCCTCCTGATTCCTGCTTACAAGCAAAAACTCACTCAATACGGAAGTGGTCAGATGACACGGATGCTACACTACAGGACTGTTTTGCTAGCACAGACTGGAATATGTTCCGGGATTCATCCAATGGCATTGAGGAGTACACCACCTCAGTCATCGGCTTCATCAATAAGTGCGTCGATGACGTCGTCCCCACAGTGACTGTGCGTACATATCCCAACCAGAAGCCATGGATTACAGGCAACATCCACATCAAGCTAAATGCTAGAGCTGCCGCTTTCAAGGAGCGGGAGACTACTCCGGACGCTTATGAGAAATCCTGCTATGCCCTCAGATGAACCATCAAACAAGCAAAGCGTCAATACAGGATTAAGATTGAATCCTACTACACCGGCTCTGATGCTCGTCGGATGTGGCAGGGCTTGAAAACTATTACGGACTACAAAGGGATACCCAGACGCGAGCCTCCCAGACGAGGTAAATGCCTTTTATGCTCGGTTCGAGGCAAGTAACACTGAAGCATGAACGATAGCACCAGCTGTTCTGGATGACTGTGTGATCTTGCTCTCGGTAGCCGACGTGAACAAAACCTTTAAACAGGTCAACATTCACAAAGCCACTAGGCCAGACGGATTACCAGGACGTGTACTCAAAGCATGCGTGGACCAATTGTCAAGTGTCTTCACTGACATTTTCAACCTCTCCCAGAAAGAGTCTAATACCTACAGTTGAAATCGGAAGTTTACATACACTTAGGTTGGAGTCATTAAAACTTGTTTTTCAACCACTCTACAAATTTGTGAACAAACTGTAGTTTTGGCAAGTCAGTTAGGACATCTACTTTGTGCATGACACAAGTAATTTTTCCAACAATTGTTTACAGACAGATTATTTCACTTCTAATTCACTGTATCACAATTCCAGGGGGTCAGAAGTTTACATGCACTAACTTGACTGTGCATTTAAACAGATTGGAAAATTCCAGGAAAGGATGTCATGGCTTTAAAAGATTCTGATAGGCTAATTGACATAATTTGAGTCAATTGGAGGTGTACCTGTGGATGTATTTCAATGCCTACCTTAAAACTCAGTGCCTCTTTGCTTGACATTATGGGAAAATTAAAAGAAATCAGCCAAGACCTCAAAAATAAAATTGTAGAGCTCCACAAGTCTGGTTCATCATTGGGAGCAAATTCCAAACGCCTGAAGGTACCATGTTCATCTGTATAAACACCATAGGACCACGCAGCCATCATACCGCCATCATACCGCGTTCTGTCTCCTAGAGATGAACGTTGTCGTGGAATAATCAGAATTTGTTGGTAACATATTGTGACGGCCCTGAATTTTTCTGAACCGTCTCAGTGCAGCTCCTTCCAATAGGGCGCTTTTCCTTTAATTCCCAATTAAATAGCCAGCATCAGCTGCGCAAAAGTGGGGTTGTGATGGAGACCTGAATGAGGATGTGTTCAACTCTCAGTTCCCGACACTTCTCTATTCCGTTGTTTTGTTGCCGTTAAACGTGTGTTTTGTAGCCTAAGAGTTTACCCAGGATCGGATCCACTCTTTGCGTCCGTGGACTACACCTCTCCGTTCTTCGTGGCCTTTCTCCGCTGGAGATCTGTTGGCGGATTGGATTGTCTGACTGACCGACTGACTACCACCTTTTTGTATACGGTATTTCATTTGTTTTGATGTGATGTATACGGTGATGATTTGTCGTTAGTTGTAGTTGAGGACTTAGTAAGAGTTGATACGCTTTAAAGTTCTGTGGTAAAATAATTGTTATATTGATTGTATGATTAATACTGGGTTTACGCTACACGGAATGAACAGACAAACATTGCGTGACAAAAGTCACTTGAGTTCACTGAACTCCTTTACCGGGCTGGACTCTTTTTAGGCCCGAGGTACAGGACATTTCTGGAGGAACCAGAACTCATTGTGTTATATTATTATGTGTGTGTAATCCATTGATGTTGCTAATACAACCCACGCAAAATAATATAGTTGTTTTTGAAGTTCTTTTCAATGTTTTAAGGGTTTATGAAAAGTTTATTTCCATCCTTACTTTTACATAAGTCCTTTGTATTGGTGTAGACTTGACGGACCAGATGGGACTCATTCCCTCCCAAACTAAAAGGAGAAACCAATGTTTTCTCTGGTAGGCACAACCTACCTGGCACCCCTATAAATAATAACCTCAAGTCAAAACCGTTACAATATTTAAGATGTTTTATATTCATCATATGTTTGTAAATTACTTCTCATCAAGAATGTTATTTTTGTATAATACTGTGGCAGGGTTTGCAGTATCTGTTCTATGTCAAGACTAAGTTGTTTGGGCTAGAGAGAGGGGAGAGGTCAAGCGTGTATCTCTTGGCTCCACAATGTCTGTGTGCCAGTCAGTGTGTCTCTGTGATCTTGTCAAGATAGGATTGGTTGTATTTAGAGTTGGTTGTATCTAAATTACAATTTGATATATGCCTGTTGATATGGAGGATTGGTTTATGGTTCTGGGGTTTGAGTAAGGAGACAAAGCTGAACGATTTATTATGTCTATGCTGTCTGACTATGTGTGTTCTTTGCTATTAAAGGATGGCAGTTGCAATGCAGAAGGGGCTCTCAGAGAATTCATGGTTAGACACTGAATTGCCTGAGTCACAGGATTGTGATAAAGCTGATATAATTAAAGATGGACTTTGATAACTAACTCTGACTTGTGTGTGGTTTGCTCCCATGATTTGGTAAATAGAGGCCATTTCCATGACAATGTACTTTAGTGCGAAAAGTGCAAATCAATCCCAGAACAACAGCAAAGGACCTTGTGAAGATGCTGGAGGGAACAGGTACAAAAATATCTATATCCACAGTTAAACGAGTCCTATATCGACATAACCTGAAAGGCCGCTCAGCAAGGAAGAATCCACCTCTCCAAAACCGCCGTAAAAAAGCCAGACTATGGTTTGCAATTGCACATGGGGACAAAGATCATACTTTTTGGATGCCCTCTGGTTTGAGAAAACAAAAATAGAACTGTTTGGCCATAATGACCATTTATGTTTGGAGGAAAAAGGGGGAGGCTTGCAAGCCAAAGAACAACATCCCAACTGTGAAGCACAGGGGTGTGGGTGCTTTGTTGCAGGAGGAACTGGTGCACTTCACAAAATAGATGGCATCATGAGGTAGGAAAATTATGTGGATATGATGAAGCAACATCTGAAGACATCAGTCAGGAAGTTAAAGTTTGGTCGCAAATGGGTCTTCCAAATGGACAATGACCCCAAGAATACTTCCAAAGTTGTGGCAAAATGGCTTAAGGACAACAAAGTCAAGGAATTGGAGTGGCCATCACAAAGCCCTGACCTCAATACTATAGAACATTTGTGGGCAGAACTGAAAAAGCGTGTGCGAGCAAGGAGGCCGACAAACCTGACTCAGTTACACCAGCTCTGTCAGGAGGAATGGGCCAAAATTCACCCAACTTATTGTGGGAAGCTTGTGGAAGGCTACCCGAAACGTTTGACCCAAGTTAAACAATTTAAAGGCAATGCTACCAAATACTAATTGAGTGTATGTAAACCTCTGACCCACTGGGAATGTGATGAAATTAATAAAATCTGAAATAAATCATTCTCTCTACTATTATTCTGACATTTCACATCCTTAAAATAAAGTGGTGATCCTAACTGACCTGAAACAGGGAATTTTTACTCTGATTAAATGTCAGGAATTGTGAAAAACTGAGTTTAAAAGTTTTTGGCTAAGGTGTATGTAACCTTCCGACTTCAACTGTACATGTTTCAAGCAGACCACAATAGTCCCTGTGCCCAAGGAAGCGAAGGTAACCTACCTATAAAAAAATAACCGCCCTGTGGGGCACACACATCGGTAGCCATGAAGTGCTTTGAAAGGCTGGTCATGGCTCACATCAACAGCATCCTCCCGGAAATCCTAGACCCACTCCAATTCGCCTATTGATCCAAAAATGACTCAAACTCAATCGCACTCCACACTGCCCTTTCTCACCTGGACACAAGGAACATCTATGTGAGAATGCTGTTTGTTGACTACAGCTCAGCATTCAACACCATAGTGCCCACGAAGCTCATCACTAAGCTAAGGACTCTGGGACTAAACACCTCCCTCTGTAACTGGATCCTGGACTTCCTGACGGGCCGCCCCCTAGGTGGTAAGAGTAGGCAACAGCACGTCTGCCACGCTGATCCTTAACACTGGGGACCCTCAGGGGTGTGTACTTAGTCCCCTCCTGTATTCCCTGTTCACCCACAACTGCGTGCCCGAACACGACTTCAACACCATCATTAAGTTTGCTGACGACACAACAGTGGTAGGTAGGCCTGATCACCGACAACGATGAGACGGCCTATAGGAAGGAGGTCAGAAAACTGGCAGTGAGGTGCCAGAACAACAACCTCTCCCTCCATGTGAGCAAGACTAAGGAGCTGATCGTGGACTACAGGAAAAGGCGGGCCGAACAGGCCCCCATTAACATCTACATGGCTGTAGTGGAGCGGGTCGAGAGTTTCAAGTTCCTTGGTGTCCACATCACCAACGAACTATCATGGTCCATACATACCAAGATAGTCTTGAAGAGGGCACAACAAAACTTTTTCTCCCTCAGGAGACAGAAGATTTGGCGTGGGTCCCCAGATCCTCAAAAGGTTCTACAGCTGCACAATCGAGGACATCCTGACCGGTTGCATTGCCTGGCAACAGCTCGTCATTTGACAGTAAAGCGCTATAGAGGGTAGTGCGAACGGCCCAATACATCACTGGGGCCAAGCTTCCTGCCATCCAGGACCTATAGTGGGGCAAAAAAGTATTTAGTCAGCCACAAATTGTGCAAGTTTTCCCACTTAAGATGAGAGAGGCCTGTAATTTTCATCATAGGTACACTTCAACTATGACAGACAAAATTATTGAAAAAATCCAGAAAATCACCTTGTAGGATTTTTAATGAATTTATTTGCAAATTATGGTGGAAAATAAGTATTTGGTCACCTACAAACAAACAAGATTTCTGGCTCTCACAGACCTGTAACTTCTTCTTTAAAACTTCTTGCTCCTACTTGAGACGCCTGCGTCTCAAGTAGGCACCTGGAAATGCAAATGCGCTACGCTAAATGCTAAATGTACTCGTTAAAACTCAAACGTTCATTAAAATATACATGTAGGGTATTGAATTAAAGCTACACTCGTTGTGAATCTAGCCAACAAGTCAGATTTTTAAAATGCTTTTTGGCGAAAGCATGAGAAGCTATTATCTGATAGCATGCAACACCCCAAAATGCCTGAAAGCGACGTAAACAAAATAATTAGCGTAGCCGGCGCTACACAAAAACGCAGAAATAAAATATAAAACATTCATTACCTTTGCTATTCTTTGTTGGCACTCCTATATGTCCCATAAACATCACAAATTGGTCTTTTTCCCGATTAAATCCGTCCATGAATGCCCAAAATATCCATTTGTATGGCCTGTCTGCATCACGAAAAAAACTCTCTTCCAACACGCAACGTCATGTTTAAAAATTATATAAGTTGCCTATATTCTTTGACAAAAAACTTCAACCTACTTTTATAACCCAACTTTAGGTATTTGTAAACGTTAATAAGCGATCAAATTGATCACTGGGCGATCTGTATTCAATAGCAGCTACAAAAGAAAACAGTGTCCATTTTTCAATCTTCCAAAATAGATTGAGGTAGGCTGGATGGAATCAAGGATCTATTCGTAATGTCTCAATGGATTTTTGTCAATGAAAATGACGTTTTTGGCGACATCGTGTGGAAGCTGTTTTTCAGATTTCAGTGACCAGTTTTTCTTGCGCTTTTCGATTAAACACACGCTCTGTTATAGTCACAGCCGTGATTTAACCAGTTTTAGAAACTTCAGAGTGTTTTCTATCCACACATACTAATCATATGCATATACTATATTCCTGGCATGAGTAGCAGGACGCTGAAAAGTTGCGCGATTTTTAACAGAATGTTCGAAAAAGGAGGGGGTAGGATAAAGAGGTTAAGAGGCTCCTCTGTCCTCCACTCGTTACCTGTATTAATGGCACCTGTTTGAACTTGTTATCAGTATAAAAGACACCTGTCCACAACCTCAAACAGTCACACTCCAAACTCCACTATGGCCAAGACCAAAGAGCTGTCAAAGGACACCAGAAACAAAATTGTAGACCTGCACCAGGCTGGGAAGACTGAATCTGCAATAGGTAAGCAGCTTGATTTGAAGAAATCAACTGTGGGAGCAATTATTAGTAAATGGAAGACATACAAGACCACTGATAATCTCCCTCGATCTGGGGCTACACGCAAGATCTCACCCCGTGGGGTCAAAATGATCACAAGAACGGTGAGCAAAAATCCCAGAACCACACGGGGGGACCTAGTGAATGACCTGTAGAGAGCTGGGACCAAAGTAACAAAGCCTATCATCAGTAACACACTACGCCGCCAGGGACTCAAATCCTGCAGTGCCAGACGTGTCCCCCTGCTTAAGCCAGTACATGTCCAGGCCCGTCTGAAGTTTTCTAGAGAGCATTTGAATGATCCAGAAGAAGATTGGGAGAATGTCATATGGTCAGATGAAACCAAAATAGAACTTTTTGGTAAAAACTCAACTCGTCGTGTTTGGAGGACAAAGAATGCTGAGTTGCATCCAAAGAACACCATACCTACTGTGAAGCATGGGGGTGGAAACATGCTTTGGGGCTGTTTTTCTACAAAGGGACCAGGATGACTGATCCGTGTAAAGGAAAGAATGAATGGGGCCATGTATCGTGAGATTTTGAGTGAAAACCTCCTTCCATCAGCAAGGGCATTGAAGATTAAACGTGGCTGGGTTTTTCAGCATGACAATTATCCCAAACAACGAAGGAGTGGCTTCGTAAGAAGCATTTCAAGGTCCTGGAGTGGCCTAGCCAGTCTCCAGATCTCAACCCCATAGAAAATCTTTGGAGGGAGTTGAAAGTCCGTGTTGCCCAGCAACAGCCCCAAAACATCACTGCTCTAGAGGAGATCTACATGGAGGAATGGGCCAAAATACCAGCAACAATGTGTGAAAACCTTGTGAAGACTTACAGAAAACGTTTGACCTCTGTCATTGCCAACAAAGGGTATATAACAAAGTATTGAGATAAACTTTTGTTATTGACCAAATACTTATTTTCCACCATAATTTGCAAATAAATTCATTTAAAAATCCTACAATGTGATTTTCTGGATTTTCTTTTCTAATTTTGTCTGTCATAGTTGAAGTGTACCTATGATGAAAATTACAGGCCTCTCTCATCTTTTTAAGTGGGAGAACTTGCACAATTGGTGGCTGACTAAATACTTTTTTGCCCCACTGTATATAATAGGCGGTGTCAGAGATAAGCCCATACAATTGTCAGAGACTTCAGTCACCCAAGTTACATACTGTATTCTCTGCTACTGCACGGCAAGCGGTACCGGAGCACCAAGTCTAGGACCAAAAGGCTCCTCAACACCTTCTACCCCCATAAGACTGCTGAACAATTCATTAAACCACCACCGGACAATTTACATTGGACTGGAAGTGGATTTAACCAGTGACATTAATAAGGGATCATAGCTTTCACCTGGTCAGTCTGTCATGGTTGTTTTGTATACTTGGTGCATATGCTGCATTTGTAACAAAGTGGGGAAAGGGAATTTACCACTATATACAGTGCATATGGAAAGTTTTCCGACCCCTTGACTTTTTCCACATTTTGTTACATTACAGCCTTATTCTAAAATAGATTTTAAAACATTAAATCCTCTACACACAATCTACACACAATACCCCATAATCACAAATCAAAAACAGGTTTTTAGAAATGTTTTCAAATGTATAAAAAATAAACTGAATTATCACATTTTATATAAGTATTCAGACCCTTTACTCAGTGCTTTATTGAAACACCTTTGGCAGCGATTACAGCTTTGTTTTCTTGGGTATGACGCTACAAGATTGGCACACATGTATTTGTGGCGTTTCTCCCATTTGTCTCTGCAGATCCTCTGTCAAGTTGGATGAGGAGCGTCGCTGCACAGCTTTTTTTTAGGTCTCTCCAGAGATTTTCGATCGGGTGCAAGTCCGGGCTCTGGCTGGGCCGTACAAGGACATTCAGAGAAGCGAAGCCACTCCTGCATTGTCTTGGCTGTGTGCTTAGGATTGTTGTCCTGTTGGAAGGTGAACCTTCGCCCCAGTCTGAGGTCCTGAGTGCTCTGGTGCAGATTTTCATCAAGGATCTCTCTGTACTTTGCGCAGTTCATCTTTCCCTTGATCCTGACTAGTCTCCCAGTCCCTGCCGCTGAAAAACATCCCCACAGCATGATGCTGCCACCACCATGCTTCACCGTAGGGATGGTGCCAGGTTTCCTCCAGACGTGACGCTTGGCATTCAGGCCAAAGAGTTCAATCTTGCTTTCATCAGACCAGAGAATATTGTTTCTCATGGTCTGAGAGTCTTTGGGTGCCTTTTGGCAAACTCAAAGTGGGCTGTCATGTGCCTTTTACTGGGGAGTGGCTTCCATCTGACCACTACCATATAGGCCTGATTGGTGGGGTAATGCAGAGATGGTTGTCCTTCTGGAAGGTTCTCCCAACTCTGGAGCGCTGTCAGAGTGACCAATGCCCTTCTCCCCCGATTGCTCAGTTTGGCCGGGCGACCATCTCTAGGAAGAGTCTTGGTGGTTCCAAACTTCTTCCATTTAAGAATGATGGAGGCCACTGTGTTATTGGGGACCTTCAATGCTGCAGACATTTTTTGGTACCCTTCCCCAGAACTGTGCCTCTTCTTTTTTTTTTTTTTCTACTCTTTATTTTTTTGTAGCTTTGTCATTATGGTGTATTGTGTGTAGATTGCTGAGGAATATGTTTTATTTAATCAATTTTAGAATAAGGCTGTAACTTAATTTAATGTGGGAAAAGTCAAGGGGTCTCAATACTCTCCGAAGGCACTGTATACATATTCTACATTGTAATACACTACCCCTACATGCCATTGTGTGCTGGAGCAATGGGTTTATTTTTCCACTGTCATGTAGGCCTACACATTCATACCCTAATGCATAACTACTTTTCCCTGATGGAGGGAAACGAGGGAAAACATACAACTTCAGTTGAAGACTTAAAATCATGCCTGACAAGACCAATGAAATCATAAGCGTATCCTATTATAGTGTGGATACAGGAGTAGCCTATTCTATAATAATGGTGCTGTATGTGGTGCTAGTATTATTTATCTAATTGATAAATTAAAGTGTAAATGTGGATGGTACACAGTACTGATTACAGTATTGTATAAGCAGTGGTGTAAAGTACTTAGGTAAAAAAATACTTTAAAGTACTACTTAAGTATTTTGGGGGGGTATCTGTACTCTACTATTTATATATTTTTTAAACTTTTACTTTTACTCCACTACATTCCTAAAGAAAATAATGTAGTTATTACTCCATACACTTTCCCTGACACTCAAAAGTACTCGTTATTTGAATGCTTATCAAGACAGGGAAATGGTCCAATTCACACACTAATCAAGAGAACATCCCTGGTCATCCCTACTGATGATCTGGTGGACACACTAAACACACATGCTTTGTTTGTAAATTATGTCTGAGTATTGGAGTGTGCCCCTATCTATCAGTAAATTTTTAAAAAACAAGAAAATGGTGCCTTTTGCACCCAGCTTAATATAAGGAATTTGAAATGATTTATACTTTTACATTTGATGCTTATTTGAGGAATTTGATGCTTTTGATAAAATCAAATACTTTTAGACTTACTCAAATATTATTTTACTGGGTGACTCACTTTTACATGTCATTTTCTATTAAGGTATCTTTACTTTTACTCAAGTATGACAATTGGGTACTTTTTCCTCCACTGTGTATAAGATACATACAGGAGTAGCCTATAGTCTTCAATAATAACTTAATTGAATGTGCTGTAGTATAATTTATTTACTGAATGAATTAAATTGTATATGGGCATGGGTAGGTTACTTCATTCAGTGAATACTGAATGTCTTGCTATCTCTGGGAGCATGTTACTGAAGGCTTTTCAGCTGTTAAACTATGGCAATGTCGAACTAATTTCTAAGTCGATCTTTCTTTTAGTCAAAAAGATGTGGGTGAGCCAGGGCAACCAATCATCCACCACCCCCACTGCTCTCCCTCCACAAGCAAACACATCCTCTCCTCCTGTTCAACTACATACATACCCCTGTACAGGACTGTACATGTGCTCATCTCAGTGCAACATGATCCATCCAAGCCCTCCGCTGAACACCTAAAATGTGAGAAATGTAAGCAAAATACTACGTGTGTGTGTGGATGGAAGGATCTTAAAGAAAAGACGTGTGATGTGCCCCTCTGTCAATGTTGAAATGCCATAAATGGAAGAAAGATGGCAAAGGAGATAGTAATGTGTGAGAGAGCATATGAAAATAAAGACCCCATGGGATTTAAAATGAATGTGGGGTGCCCTCTTGTCTCCTTTTTTTTTTCGTTTGAGGATGCTCCAGTAACCCTGGAACACTGCTATTTAGATCTGATCAGAGGTTGATGAAAACCTTCAAAGGTGATGGTGCTATGTTGCGTGTTATCTTGAATACCAGGCAGGTGTTTGAGTACAGAATAAAATGGTGTAAACTGAAAAGGTTGAACTTGAGTACACTCTTTGAAAAAGGGGTTTCAACAGGGTTCTTTGGCTGTCACCAAATGATAACCATTTTTGGTTCCAGGTAGAAGTATTTCAAATCAAAATCAAATCAAATTTTATTTGTCACATACACATGGTTAGCAGATGTTAATGCGAGTGTAGCGAAATGCTTGTGCTTCTAGTTCCGACAATGCAGTAATAACAAGTAATCTAACTAACAATTCCAAAACTACTGTCTTGTACACAGTGTGAGGGGATAAAGAATATGTACATAAGGATATATGAATGAGTGATGGTACAGAGCAGCATAGGCAAGATACAGTAGATGGTATCGAGTACAGTATGTACAAATGAGATGAGTATGTAAACAAAGTGGCATAGTTTAAAGTGGCTAGTGATACATGTATTACATAAGGATACAGTCGATGATATAGAGTACAGTATATACGTATGCATATGAGATGAATAATGTAGGGTAAGTAACATTATATAAGGTAGCATTGTTTAAAGTGGCTAGTGATATATTTACATCATTTCCCATCAATTCCCATTATTAAAGTGGCTGGAGTTGAGTCAGTGTCAGTGTGTTGGCAGCAGCCACTCAGTGTTAGTGGTGGCTGTTTAACAGTCTGATGGCCTTGAGATAGAAGCTGTTTTTCAGTCTCTCGGTCCCAGCTTTGATGCACCTGTACTGACCTCGCCTTCTGGATGATAGCGGGGTGAACAGGCAGTGGCTCGGGTGGTAGAACTGGGTTCCAGTAAGAACCCAGTTCTACCTAGGCACTAAAGGGGTTCTACCTGGAACCAAAAAGGGTTCTCCTAAAGGGACAGCGGAATAATCATTTTAGGTTTTAGAAAACACATTTTTTTTCTGAGTGTAGGCCTATAATGCAGTGGTGGTTCCATGGCTGTCTGGGGAAAAAAATGTTTGTTGGTGGTGGTGAGTTAAGATCATCAGAAATACTATGAAACATCCCCCCTTTTAGCACACATTTGCAAGCAGTCAAAGTAGCCTTCTATGTGTGCGGAAGCATGTTTGATCACTCTACATTAACAAGACCGACAACAACAAAAAACAATGAAGAAAATGTTATGAAATAACACAAAACTTGTTGATCAGTTTGAATTGCATGAACATAAATTACAGTAAATCCAACATTCTAGAGTATAAAAAATGGAATTAATGGTCAACATTTACTGGTGGTGATATAACAGGGAATTGATCAACATTAATAAAGGGTAGCCTAAACAATTCACACAATGACACCATAAATGTGAACGATTTGTCGGGAGACAGAAAATGCCTTTTAGTGTCTTCGCCACACACACATTCCCTCCTTTCTAGACATTTTTTTATTAATATACTCACATAGCATGATCTTTACAAGGAATAGGCCTAAACCTAACCTTAAAAAAATAGGTGAGGTATAAAGCCCCCATCGACTGATTGCGGGTCACCATTATGTAGTTTGAAGGAAATGATGCAACCATTATGTAGAAGTTATGTTCAATATAATAAAACTAAAGTTCTCCATCTGACTCCATAATTATGTGAATAAATGCAACAGGCACTGTGCGTCTCTGGAAGATCTATCTAGACAAGGTAGCGAACCTTACATCAACCACTAAGTGTGACTATAATGAACCATTATTAAGAGACTAGATACAAATAGCGATTTCGATTTTGAGGTTTATAAAGTCAGAGAAAGATGCCCAAGTTTCTGAATTGGAATTCCGTTAAAAACTGTTTTTCATGAACGCACTGAAGTCGGAGATTGCTGAGTTCCCAGGTGTTTTGAACGCACCACTAGAGACCTAGGCTACCTCTTATTTCTGAATAGGGCTCCCTCCAACAAAGAAGCCTTTGTGTCCATATTGATTTGACAAATAGGCATATCTACACAGTGGAGAGGTCTTTCATAATAAATTTACACGCAAACTGACACGTGACGTCTCAGTGTCACGTGTACACAACGTGAACACTACGTCTACATGACGTGTCCTGTCACGTGACATGAATGTGACGTGTTGGCAGTTTGAGGCCTTTGAAAAACACTTGTCTGCATTGACAGTCCATGTTAATTCATGGAAGAAGTAAAGGAACATGGCGAGAGATATCACTAGCTTCAAAAGGCTGAATTCTGGCCTGAATCACTCCCCAAATGTGTGTGTTGAGTCAGCGCTGCAGCAGACATCTGAGTCACGTGAGTGAGGGGAGACGAAGCAGTACGAGCGCAAGTCATGATAACTTTTTACCAGTTGTAGGTAGGCTATTTAGATTGGCATTATGGAGACACCTATTTCCAACAGAAAAAAGACTTTATGAGATACATTTGCTCGGAGGTTGTTTAAACTGCATTCTAATGTCGACTTTGCTTATGGAAAACCATATCAAGCGAAGGGTTTTACGCACACTCAGTTCTTAGGTCTCGAGCACTGCGCAGGTGGACATTTTAAATGGAAGTTATGGAACTCCCTTGCGTGCTTCTGATATGGGGAAAAGTCCACAATGAAGCTGACATTGAATATGGAGAGTGTATTGATTTCTACGCATATGTAGGATACTGTAGCCCACCATTTCATACAATAAAAAATATGACATTATGATACCACTGGAGTCATTGCAAATCAATTTGTGCCACTTGTGTAGCCTCCCTTTTTTTCTATTGACTATGTTTGTTTATTCCATGTGGAACTCTGTGTTGTTGTTTGTGTCGCACTGCTTTGCTTTATCTTGGCCAGGTAGCAGTTGTAAATGAGAACTTGTTCTCAACTAGCCTACCTGGTTAAATAAAGGTGAAAATAAAATTTATAAAACCTGGAGCTGGCAGGCAGATTTAATAAATAGCCTATAACTTCAGTTTATTGTTGTTGTAGCCTT
This sequence comes from Oncorhynchus clarkii lewisi, assembly GCF_045791955.1. Taxonomy (NCBI): domain Eukaryota; kingdom Metazoa; phylum Chordata; class Actinopteri; order Salmoniformes; family Salmonidae; genus Oncorhynchus; species Oncorhynchus clarkii. The sequence continues at coordinate 30,662,338 of NC_092164.1, forward strand.
GTGTTATTATGCAATTATTAATGGCCATGTTTAGTTCATGAAATTGGAAGTTATCAATTGTGAACATGGTCACAGTTATATCTCAATTGCCGATCAGCTGTTGTTAGAATGCTTTAGATTGAAGGTAAGGGTCAATCAGATTAGGCTATGGGTAAAATAAAAATGGCTGTTGTTGACAAGCATAGGCCTATTCAGTTCATATCCATATTATTAATATATGATTGAGTGATTGAAATTACGACCCCATCCTCAGTAACCTATTCCAGCAGGGTATTGGGCAGCAGAAGCGCTTACCTCAACCACCTCTCTGTTCATGTTAAATAAGCAAGCTGCTAAATCGTTAATTTGACTTCTTACCTAGGCTATCAAGATCTATAGGCTACCTGCATCTCGCTAACCAAACCATGACAAAGTTGAATTACAATCCTAAACCCAGATTCTAGTCTGTAAGCCTAGCCCAGGTATTCCAAAACTGGGGTACACCAAATAAAAATGGGATTCACATTTTTTTTAAATATATATGTTTTCACAGTTTCAAACAGTACATTTATATTTTCCAACGGCGCTATACATTTGGGTGAGTTTTTTTTCTCACCTGAGTAGCCTCGTTTCACTGCCAAAAATAAAATTAAACCATTTAAAGTTCAGCGAAATAACAACACAATGTTAAATACAGGTAGCCTAGTCAAATAATTCACATGAACCGTTACTCTCTCGTGGAAAACCTTCACTCTTGAGCAGACATTGAGAAACGAAACATGACTATTTGAAAAATAAGCCACCAGAGTTTGAGGGAGAATAAAGATGACTTTCGAGTAGTATAAAAGCAACAGATACCATTAATTAGAAGGGGCTAAAAGGGTCTTATATGGTGAGCTACCGAGTGGCCAGGACAGGCAAGCCCCATACTATTGTGGAGGACTTAATTCTTCCTACTGCAGCAGATATGGCTGGGACAATGCTGGGGGAAAAGGCCCAAAAAAACTATACAGACAGTGCCTTCATTAACACTGTTTCACGAGGCATCAGTGACATGGCAGGAGATGTTTTGAAACAATTACTGCTTTGCATACAAGCCAGTGAATTATATGCGTTACAGCTGGATGAGTCAACGGACGAGGTGGGCCTGGCACAGCTCCTGGTATATGTCTGTTACGTTTATTGGGGGTCAATTAAGGAAGACAGCCTTTTCTGCAAACCACTGGAAACCAGGACAACATGAAAGGATATTTTTAAAGTACTGGATGGCTTTGTGGCATCAAGATGTTGGTATCTGTACTGATGGTGCAAAAGCCATGACAGGGAGACATAGTGGAGTGGTAATACGCGTGCAAGCAGTTGTTCCCAACACCACTTGGGTACACTGCAGCATCCACCTAGAGACTCTTGCTTCCAAGGGAATAACTGACAGCTTGAAAGACGTTTTGGACACTACAGTGAAAATGGTTAACTTTGTTAAAGCAAAGCCCCTGAAGTCTTGTGTATTTTCTGCATTATGCAATGATATGGGCAGCGACCATGTAACGCTTTTACAACATAAAGAAGAAGCACATGACCAAATGAATTTCCCCCTGGTGGGATAATAAAGTTGATCTGAATCTGAATCGCATCAAAAAAAATGCGTCAATGACAGAAATAACTTGAATTGTTGCATCTCATTGTGTTGTTGTCCTCAGGTGGCTAGCTAGCTCGCAAAAAATTGGCCCTTTTCCTAAATTAGCCATGGATGGAGATAGGGATTTGGACACGCCACTTTACTTAATTCTCCATACTGGCCAATGATTACAACGGTAATTCTGATCCAACCATAAATTCATACTTTGTGCCCATGGACTGAGATGTTGGAAGTTCAGTATGTAGCTAGAAGGCTAATTTTAAGTAGCTAACATTGCAATCTAGAAGAAAAAGAAACGCACGCCTATTTAGGCGAGGTGCTGGCTAGCGGAGTAGAAAACTTGGAGCTCTAGGAGCTCTAGGAGCTCAGATGCAAAAATGTAATATCCAATGTTTCGACAGCCAAGCTGTTGATCTGAAGCCATTATTGTGACTTTTGCCATTGTAATTGTTTGTAAGCTTGTGTAGTCTAAAATAAATGTATGATCGTATGCTATCCATTTGTTTTTTGTATGCTGTTCTTTGTATGCCATTTTAATATGAGAATTAACCAATGATATTGGCCATGATTAGTGTCTTTTGTGTCTATATTGTCTTTTGACACTATATAAACAAGTCACCCTGCGGTGTTTGTGATTATACCCTGATGAAGACTGTCGAAACGTTGGTAATAACATTTTTGCATCTGAGCTCCTAGAGTGTGCCCCTCTCCTTTATTTAAAATATATATATATTTTTTTTAATATTACCCCTTTTTCTCCCCAATTTTGTGGTATTGTTGTAGAAGCTACTATCTTGTCTCATTGCTACAACTCCCGTACGGGCTCGGGAGAGACGAAGGCTGAATGTCATGCGTCCTCCGATACACAACCCAACCAGCCGTACTGCTTCTTAACACAGCGCGCATCCAACCCGGAAGCCAGCCGCACCAATGTGTCGGAGGCTACACCGTGCCCCTGGCAACCTTGGCTAGCGCGCACTGCGCCCGGCCCGCCACAGGAGTCGCTGGTGCGCGATGAGACAAGGAGATCCCTACTGACCAATCCCTCCCTAACCCGGACGACGCTAGGCCAATTGTGCGTCGCCCCACGGACCTCCCGGTCGCAGCCGGTTACGACAGAACCTGGGCGCGAACCCTGGGACTGCAGTACAGCGCCCTTAACCACTGCGCCACCCGGGAGGCCACTCCTTTATTTTCAAGTAGCTAACATTGCCCATGAAAGGAAGTTAGGCTAGCGAGCAAGCATTTTAGCCAGGTAGCCTAGGACAGCAAAAAATTAAAGTGTGTACTGTATAACAGTCATAGACCGATGACATTGGCGTTTCTCTAGATGTACTGTAGGGTGAGTCAACATGTTTTTTCTTTTTGCACAAACGCATGCATGCATGCATGCACACACACACACACACATACATAAATCAGAACCATGGACAGCTACATCCTATTTAGCTTACATTGGACTTAATTGTTTTTGGTATATTTTAGTTGTCATTGTATTAGACTAAACATAGGTGATTTGATTATGTTGAAATTATGATGTTGAAATGGTGCTGGAATTGCAGCTCCTGTTTTCTTTGTGACTTCCGTTAACTCTCCGTGATTCTAAATCAATAGCTGTTTAGTAGTCTGAAAATGTCTGAAACATTAACTTGCTCAAGCAGGTCATGTAACTTTGTTACCTGCAATATGCTTTATGGACGCCACTGAACAGAGGTTGCTCTCCGGTTTTGTGATGAAACAAAGGTGTGGTTGAATTTATCCTGCCACTGTGTCTCCTTATTGTCTCGACCTTAGGCCTATATAGCACGGTCGGAAGGCATATGAGCTAACAGGTTATAGATCAAATAACGCAATTATCACAACACATACAGTGCCTCCGGAAAGTATTCAGACCACTTCCCACATTTTGTTACGTTACAGCCTTATTCTAAAATGTATTAAGTATTTTTTTCCTCATCAATCCACACACAATTCCCCATAATGACAAAGCGAAAACAGGTTTCTAGACATTTTTGTAAAAGTATTTAAAAAAAAAACTGAAATACCTTATTTAAGTATTCAGACCCTTTGCTATGAGACTCAAAATTGAGCTCAGGTGCATCCTGTTTCCATTTATCCTCTTTGAGATGTTTCTACAACTTGATTCGAGTCCACCTGTCGTAAATTCAATTGATTGGACATGATTTGGAAAGCCACACACCTGTCTATATAAGGTCCCACAGTTGACAGTGCACATGAGAGCAAAAACCAAGCCATGAGGTTGAAGAAATTGCCAGTAGAGCTCCGAGACAGGATTGTGTCGAGGCACAGATCTGGGGAAGGGAACCATAACATTTCTGCAGAATTGAAGGTCCCCATGAACACAGTGTCCTCCATCATTCTTAAGTAGAAGAAGTTTGGAACCAGCAAGACTCTTCCTAGAGCTGGCCGCCCAGACAAACTGAGCAATCGGGGGAGAAGGGTCTTGGTCAGGGAGGTGACCAAAAACCCAATGGTCACTCTGACAGAGCTCCAAAGTTCCTACGTGGAGATGGGAGAACCTTCCAGAAGGACAACCATCTCTGCAGCACTCCACCAATCAGGCCTATATGGTAAAGTGGCCAGACGGATGCCACTCCTCAGAAAAAGGCACATGAAATCCCACTTGGAGTTTGCCAAAAGGCACCAGAAGGACACTCAGACCATGAGAAACCAGATTCTCTGGTCTGATAAAACCAAGATTGAACTCTGGCCTGAATGCCAAGAGTCACGTCTGGAGGAAACCTCTCACCATCCCTACGGTGAAGCATGGTGGATGGCAGCATCATGCTGTGGGGATGTTTTTTAGCGGCAGGGACTGGGAGACTTGTCAGGATTGAGGGAAAGATAAATGGAGCAGAGTACAGAGAGATCCTTGATGACAACCAGCTCCAGAGCACTCAGGATCTCAGACTGGGGCAGAGGTTCACCTTCCAACAGCACAACGACCCTAAGCATACAGCCAAGACATTGTAGGAGTGGCTTCAAGTCTCTGAATGTCCTTGAGTGACCCAGCCTGAGCCCGGACTTGAACCCATTGAACATCTCCGGCGAGAACTGAAAATAGCTGTGCAGCGACGCTCCCCATACAACCTGACAGAGCTTGAGAGGATCTGCAGAGAAGAATGGGAGAAACTCCCCAAATACAGGTGTGCCAATCTTGTAGCGTCAATCCCAAGAAGACTCGAGGCTGTAATCCCTGCCAAAGGTGCTTCAACAAAGTACAGAGTAAAGGGTCTGAATACTTATGTAAATGTCATATATCTGTTTTTTTCTTTATAGATTTGCAGAAATGTCTAAAAAACATTTTTTGCTTTGTCATTATGGGGTATTGTGTGTGGATTGATGAGAAAAAACAGCAATTTAATCCATTTTAGAATGAGGCTGTAAAGTAACAAAATGTGGAAAAAGTCAAGGGGTCTGAATACTTTCCGAATGCACTGTAGATTGTAATAAGGCTTTTTTTCTGGCTTTCCCATTGATTTTACCCACACACAGTTACTGATTGTGTTAGCTGTGTAGTTGTTTATCTCTTCTGAGAAGTGGCCTGGCAAGAGAGCAAATGTTCTATACATGGCGAAATCACACATTATTAGCTCATTGTTATGGATGTATCCCCAAAAGAATCACTAGAAAACAGTTTAAACAAACGCAGATGCAGATAATTTGCTGTTATTCTGGCTACACTGTTTCAAGTGACTGCGTTAGCCAAAATTGCCTGGCTAGCTAGCAAGCAAGGGATACGAACATTGCCATTATGGCAATGGAACACTTAGAATGAACGACTGGGTCCATAGATTTAGGGTGCGTTCATAAATTTACTCTGGCTATCTATTCCAATTTCAGAGCACTCTCGTCTGAGTGTGCCAGATTGCAGAATAAAAGCACATTTATGCTTGAATCGAAAATGTGGTCGGAGGCTCCGTATGGAGGGTGTGACACAATTGTGGAGCCTCTGGAGGCATGCAGAGGGCAAATTGATCTCAGTACCGCATCACTGTGCCCTCAAATGTTTTAATAATGCAGAGGGATCCAGTATATCGCCGCATTGACATGATTGGTTGATGGTAGGTGGCGGTGGGAGGTCCTGTATAAACACAAACTCAGTTCCTTGACAACTTCCTTGACAACAGCTCTGCTGTTTAAATCCCAAAATAATGTTTGCTCTGACTTCTGCATAGGCAGCATGCAGTAAATACTGTATGTCCACTGCAGTTTTTGGATTGACCATGTAGGGCCTTTAATTGATGAATTTACAAACATATGACCGGTGACAGTTAACACTGGCAAAAAAACATAATTAAATTGTTGCCAGTAGCATAGTTACAGTCACCAATGCTCTAGATAGCTTGAAAACAGCCTGACTAGCTCTAGGGTGAGTAAAGTGGTCAGAGTGAGGTGTTCTCTCATTTGTATCTGGAAGTATCTAGCAAGCTAGCCGACGTTAGCCAGTTAGCTTGGGTGCTTGACTGCGGTTGAGGTCAGAACGCTCGGGTCAACCCTACTCGGCCAGTGTCCACATCCAGTGTGCGCTCTGAATGTAAGAAGGGACAATCTGACAACTCTCAGAATTTACGAATGCCCAGAGCGCACCCTGAGCATTCTCTGGCACTCCAGAGGGAATTTACGAACGCACCGTTAGAACAAAAATATTTAACGACTGGGTCGCATCTCTGGCATCGTTGGGACAATATCTCTCTACTTCTCTATAGGGTAATACATGTGAATTGTCTTAAACAGCCGTAATTCAGTAGTTCGGAAGCAATACTGTAGTTGCAGTCAAAAGCGCGCTTTCAGACCCGAACGAACCCTGGCCCTTTGGCAGCAATAGATCGACGGGAGGGAGACACCGGTTTACGACGTCAAATGCAACTAAGTAGACAGACAGAGAGCCAGACAATGCGGGAGCGAGCGGCAGCAATAACCTCCCATTTCCTGTGTTGGATCATAGGGAGTCTATCCTGATAACCACCAACCGCTTGAATAATCCCAGAGGTTGTCATTATTATATAAAATCCTAATTTGTGTGTATTTAATGTGGTAAACAGGGTTTGTACACAAATAACACCCCAAAAACTATTGGGTAAAGCATCACATGCTCATGTTTATAGATAAAGAAGGACGTCGCTCGATTTGTTACGTGCGCTCTTTTGGGGGTAACTTGTCAAGGCACGGAATCAGAGGGGTCCTACATTAGACAAATGAATTGAACTGGAGAATAGACACAAACCGAAAAGAAACCCGATTTGATAGGGGACAGAGGAGAAAGGGGGGATTCAGCTAGCAACGAACCTTAAGACGAAGGAGGATCATAGATAAATAGTAGGTGATTATTTTGTTGTCCTATTGACGTGGTGTAAAATTACAGATTATGTTCAAATCATTGTTATTGTCACCCCATCTTGACAAAGGGACCGAAGAGGCTATACGTTGACACAACGTGACAGTATAGCCTATGGGTTTAAACCAGCAGTTTAGACCGATAGACGGTTGAACAAAGGAGTAGGCTACTTCGATGTCTATGTTTATTTGCATTCATGTAAATATTTAAACAAATATGTGTGTGTATGTGTATATATATATATATAATATATATATATATATATATATATATCTGAGTCAGAACATAATTGGTTATAATCAATTTATCAAATTTGGGGACAGATTACCAAACATTATAGGTAAAAATAATTGCAATTCATTATAATTTCAACATTCCAATATATTTTGCATAGCTATACCAACTGGTGACCGTGATGTTTTTGTTAGTCAGCCTACACCTGATTGCTCCTGCTCTTCAAAAATTGTAAAGAAAATGAAAGTTATTATACATTTAAGAAGTAATTAATAATTTAGTCTAGAGCTCTTCTTCTCATCTGTTCCTCTATTGTCCCTCTCCTCGTCTCCAGGACGGAGTTGAATTTTTTTCCCCGTCATCTCTAACTCGTCCAAAGAGCTATAGGTTCTTCCTGCTCCCTCTCACCACCTTTTCAGTGTCCATCCTCGGTGCGCAACGGGTTGCTCCAATCCCACACTGTCTCAATGAAGGAGGCCGATGCAATCAAGCTCTTCATCGGGCAGATACCCCGAAATCTTGAGGAGAAGGACTTGAAACCCATCTTTGAACAGTTCGGGAAGATCTATGAGTTGACGGTGATAAAGGACAAATACACGGGGATGCACAAAGGTAAGGGGAGAGGAAACAATTACTGTGTAGGCTATGCTGTAGAGCGCACGGGAAATACTTGATTATATAATGCACAGTTCTATAGAAATACGTTGTCTCCCACACTGTGCATTGAATCCCTATTTCCTTAGTATGGACATTTACTGTAAGTTACAATGCATAGTCCAGCTGTCAGGCATGAGACATTGTTTAGGCTATATGATTGAGGGTATTTAGGCTATGCTATCTATGTAACAGGTGTATGGCCACTGGCAGATATGGCCAGCCTATAAATAAATGTATTTCATAAGTGCACCTGCCAGCTTGTCTTTGGACCAGCTGACCCAATTGGTTACGTCTCAAACGGCACCCTATTCCATATGTATTGCACTACTTTTGACCAGGACCTATAGGGCTCTGGTTAAAAGTAGTGCTCAATATAGGGAATAGGGTGTCATTATAGAGAAGAAGTTCTCTTTTTTACAACCAAATCTGTATTTTTAATGTAAATGGCATGTTATAGAATGGTCCAGATACCTTTTATCAGGTTTCAAGTATGACCCAGATGCAGACAGTGTCGAAGAAACCACCGTTTATTTTTAGTACTGGGGCAGGCAAACAACAGGTCAAAGGCAGTCAGAGGTCAGTAATCCAGATAGGGTGCAAAAGGTCCAGAATGGCAGGCAGTCACAGGGTCAGAGCAAGCAGGGGTCAATAATCCAGTGAGGTAGGGCATGGTATAGAACGGCAGGCAGGGTCAGGGCAGGCAGAACGTTCAAAACCAGAAAGGACTAGAAAACAGGAGCAAGAACAGACAGGAGCAGGGGAACAAACGCTGGTAGGCTTCACTAACAAAACGAACTGGCAACAAACAAACAGAAAACACAGGTATAAATACACAGGGGATAGTGGGGAAGATGGGCGACACCTGGATGGGGGTGGAGACAAGCACAAAGACAGGTGAAACAGATTAGGGTGTGACACCTTTTTTGTGATCTCACATTTTTTGAGGGGTTGGGTTAAATGCATTCAGTTGTCCTGTGTAACAGCTCTCGTTGGTGCTAGAAAGAGTAGACCAAAGCGTAGCGTGGAAAGTGTTCATGATTTTAATTTAAAAAACACTCAAACAAAATAACAAAAACACTGAATTATTTCAGGCAACAGTAACTAAACAGAAAACAAGATCCCACAACATAATGGTGGGAAAAAGGGCTGCCTAAGTATGATCCCCAATCAGAGACAACGATAGACAGCTGCCTCTGATTGGGAACCACACTCAGCCAAAAACAAAAAAACAGAAAACATATAATTTCCCACCCGATTCACACCCTGACCTAACCAAACACAGAGAATAATAAGGATCTCTAAGGTCAGGGCGTGACATACTGGCTAGGTATCCCCCTTTCTCTAGTATGGGGGGCCCTGAAAAAACATGAACAAAAGCTCCAAAAACACCCAAATATGTCCTTGGCAAAGTTCTCAGTGTGGTGATGCAGGTCTTTAGATGTTGTGTCATGAAATTGTATTTTCCATTTTGTTTCATCTCGAGCGATACTTCTCTGTCCATTCTACAGGCCAAAATAAAGGAATCACTTGAGTAAATGAGTGATACAAAGTATAATGAAAGCATGGGGTGCTTGCACACTGCTCTTGCCAGACGCTTGTGGATACTATGCCAAGGCGCATTTACATATATTGTGAAAAACAACAGTTCCTCTCTCAATGCGAAAAATCTTTCCAAAATTGCCCCTCAATAACATCCAAGCCTTGGTGTGGAATGGAACATTGTCATGCTCTGATCCCATATCTCCACATAGTTTTGCAAACAGGCGTGCGTGCAGTGGATGTGGTTTGATGTAGTTTACAATTGAAGTTACTTGCTGCAGTACATCCCCCAGTTCTGTGCTCAGCTCTTTTGCCATCAGTTGCTCTCGGTGTATCATAGAATGCGTCCATATGGCAGAGGGAGACACATTCATAACTAGAGTGCAGAGGCCGACCGGCCTGCCCGCCATCCCGCCATAGATGAAACCCCATCTGCGCAAAAGCCCACCATTCAATCCCATATGTAATCTGTTTTTCGTCAATATAGCCACGCAGCATCAACATCCCCTATATCGTTTCATGCTCTGGAATCGTGAGACAGAACAATATGTCCTCGGAAATAGCATCCCCAGACAAAAGTCAATGCATGGGCATCTAATGCATGAGCATCTCAGCCCTCACCGCTAACGTCCATTTGGCGAGCATAAGCCGGGGAGTTTTTGAGTTGTTCAGTCAGTTTCCTCAATAGCATAAATTCTTCATTTAACAGTGTTATCTGACAAAGGTATTGATGTGAGTTTCTGTGCCTCTGCCACATTGTTTTCAACATATCAATTGCGGCCTGTATTATCAAAGTTTCTGCAATAGTGTGTGATGTTATAACGTAGCAGGCCTAGCCATCACCGTGGGAATGATTCAAGTGCAACGGTCAAGTGCAACCTTTTCCCATGACCTAAGTGTGCTCTCTGGTTGAATTTTATATTTGAATCATTTTCATTTAGATTTTTAACATTAACCAGATTACAATGATTTTGAGACACAAAAACTATGTTATAATATATATATATTATTTAGTATATATATATATATTATTTTCAGGTTGTTGAAAAAGTGAAAACCCATTTTTAGAAATCTTTGCAAAATGAAATACAGAAATATCTCATTTACATAAGAATTCACACCCCTGAGTCAATACATGTTAGAATCACCATTGGCAACGATTACAGTCTTTCTGGGTAAGTCTCTAAGAGCTTATCACACCTGGATTGTACAGTATTTGCATATTATTCTTTATAAAATTCTTCAAGCTCTGTCAAGTTGGTTGTTGATCATTGCTAGACAGCCATTTTCATGTCTTGCCATAGATTTTCAAGCTGATTTAAGTAAGAGCTGTAACTAGGCCACTCAGAAATGTCATCTTGGTAAGCAACTCCAGTGTATATTTGGCCTTGTGTTTTAGGTTATTGTCCTGGAAAAAGGTGAATTTGTCTCCCAGTGTCTGAAACAGATTTTCTTCTTGGATTTTGCATGTGCTTAGCTCTATTCAATTTTTTTTATCCTAAAAAACTCTGTATCCTTGCCGATGACGATCATACCCATAACATGATGCAGCCCCCACCATGCTTGAAAATGTGACGGGTGGCACTCCGTGTTGTGTTGGATTTGCCCCAAACATACTGTAACACTTTGTATTCAGGACATAAAGTTAATTTCTTTGCCACATTTTTTGCAGTGGAATGTTTTTTATTCTATACAGGCTTCCTTCTTTTCACTCTATCATTTAGATTCGTTTTGGAGTAACTATATGAGTAACTCAGGGGCGGCAGGTTAGAGCATTGGGCCAGTAACCGAAAGGTTGCTGGATCGAATCCCCGAGCTGACAATGTACAAATCTGTCATTCTGCCCCTGAACAAGGCAGTTAACCCACTGTTCCCCGGTAGGCCATCATTGTAAATAAGAATTTGTTCTTAACTGACTTGCCTAGTTAAATAAAGGTTAAATTAAAAAATATATATTTTTTAACTATAATGTTGTTTATCCAACCTCAATTTTTCTCCTATCACAGCAATTAAACTCTGTAACTGTTCTAAAGTCCCCATTGGCCTCATGGTGAAATCGCTGAGCGGTTTCCTTCCTCTCCTGCAACTGAGTTAGGAAGGACGCCTTTATCTTTGTCGTGACTGGGTGTATTGATACACCATCCAAAGTGTAATTAATAACTTCACCATGCTCAAAGAAGTATTCAATGTCTTCTTTTTTCATTTTTACTCATCTACCAATAGGTGCCCTTCTTTGCGGGGCATTGAAAAACCTCCCTGGTCTTTGTGGTTGAATATGTGTTTGAAATTCACTGCTCGACTGAGGGACCTTACAGATAATTGTATGTGTGGTACAGAGATGACGTAGTCATTCAAAAATCGAATCAACACTACTATCAATTTTAAATTCAGCCTGTAACACAATAAAATGTGGAAAAAGTCAAGTGGTGTGAATACTTTCTGAAGGCACTGTATTTGGGTGTTTTTGGAGCCTTTGTTAATGTTTTTTTCTGGGGGCTCCAAATTACACAAAGAGGATGAGGAAGTGATTTGCTGTTTGGGGTAAGTTTTTCAAAAACAGGAAATAACCCAAAAGGTGTCTGGACCCTTCTTTAACATGCCATTTACATAAAAAATAGAGAATTGGTGGAAAAACAACAACTTCCCCTTTAAAATCACAGTGCAACCTGCTGCAATTTCTCTTTGTCCACTGTTGTATCACAGTATACAAATACATCCTATGTTTAATGGTATAATGTACCCTCAATCCTACCCCAGGCTGTGCCTTCCTGACATACTGCGAACGAGAGTCTGCACTCAAAGCCCAGAATGCACTGCACGAGCAGAAGACGCTACCAGGGGTGAGTGCCCTCTCTGACGTTCAACAGCACACACTGGTGGAGTTCCAAATGGCACCCTATTCCCTATGTAGTGCACTATTGGCTAGAGCCTTATGGGCCCTGGTCAAAATGAGTGCACTAGTACTACATAGAAAGACCGGGTCGCATTTGGGACTCGGACACTCCCATGAGCAAAATGCGGAACAAGTGGCATTCTACCTCACTGAACTACACACACAGACACACAACAGTGTGCCACAGAAAAACTAACTCACTCTGACATGTGAGCTCCATTTCCCTTTGAGTTGATATGCCCAAGAGGAAGGTCAGAGGTGGCTTTCCTATATTCCCTGTACATGCTGCATCCAGTCAGCGCCTTAGTCATCCTGCTCTCTCTCTCTCTCTCTCTCTCTCTCTCTCGTCACACATTCAAATCAAAATTAGAGCAGCTTGATGAGCATAACCACGCAGCAAGTGTGCTGCCAAGTGACATTTATGGAGCAGATTATGAGGTGACAGGCATTCTCTCTCTGCAGTCTCTATAGAAACAGACTAGTATTATGTTCCAAATGCTATTCCCTATATAGTGCACTAACTTTGACCAGGGCCTATAGGGTTCTGGTCCTCCTTCACTCAGTCTCTGAATATTTTCCTCTCATCTCCCTCTTCTTTTTATTAAGGTTTACTGAGTTGTATTCTTTGTTGTGTTTTAATGCTTACTGGTACGCTGAGACAGTGAGGGAGTATGGGTTTTAGTAGGGGCGTCTGGAAGCCAGAGAGGTAGTTAGCACTAGCAGCAATATAAATCATATTATTAGGCTGACCCTCCTGACCTCTCAGAGGAGATCAGCAGGCAGGTTCCTCATCACTAAACCTTCTCTTCCGTCTCCCCAGTGACTCCCCTCCCAGACCTCCTCACCCAAGTCTTGTACAACCGCCCGAGAACAACCTCCCCCTCGTGTCCCCTATCTTAACCTCCGCAATGATGAAAACCACCTCCTTAGCTACACACTGACTACCACCCCCTAAACAAGTAGTATCCTCACCCCAACTCCCAGCTGTGGTGTAATCATCATCTAATACCACCTGCATTGCCAGATAATTAACTTCACCATCCTCTTGTCACTGACGCTACAAAGAAATGACATGAAAGTAATTGAAAGACGCGAATACACCAATGCGCTTCTGAATACATAAAGCTGAATGATGTCATTATCTTTCTCCCTGTGCATTTATATTCAACATCCCTTTGTATCTAGTGAGCTATACACTGCCTGCCATGGTGGAAAATGTTAAGGTTTTTAGTTGTCCTCACTATACACAAGCTGCGTCCTAAAAGCAGATATAGAAGTAAGAAGGAGAGGGGGGGGAAAGTGAAGGGAGGGAGGGCGGGATGAACAGATGGTGTGATCTGAGTGGCACCTGGCCGTGTGTTTAATTTCAGGTGAGAGACAATCTGTCTCAAAGCTCACCGACATGGAGGCAGAGGAATGGTGTCAAAACACATTCACACACGGAGGAAGAGAGAGGTTGTAGACAGTGAGGGGAAAAAGACGCACAAAGAAGAATCTGCAGCTGTACTCTCTCTCCTCCTTTGCCCATCTTGTACTCATGTCTTCCTGTCTGCTCTATCTTTATCTCTCCATCTCCCCGCTGCTATCCCTTGCTGTCTGAATTCTGTTTTGTTGCCATCCCGGTGTGTCTGGTCAGCATCTCTACTACAGTGGCTTGAGACAGGTAAAGTCTGGGCAGATAAACATGACTACACAGACATGAAATGGGCCAACTTGAAAATTACTCCCCATTCCCAAAAATGTAACCTATATACCCCCTCTCCTCTATCCCCTCTATCTCTATCAGAGTTAGAGATGTGCTTTCACAATGGTCATCCCTACTGATAAGGGTCAAATGCTTGTTTCAATGCTTTATTATGATAGTGTATCTCTGCTTCACTGAAATCAGAAATCAGAATCAGAAATAACCAGGTAATGATGGATTTAATCAAACCTGCCTGTGAATGATATTCCAATATTTTTTTTAATAATGAAATGTATATACACTTAATTGTTCTGTATGTATTGCATGTCTCCAGAGATTGTGTGTGTGTGTGTGTGTGTGTGTGTGTGCGTGCGTGCGTGCGTGCGTGCGTAAGGCACAGTGAGATTGTACATGTGTGAGGAGGATGTAAGCTGTATGTGTGTTTAGTTGGGGAGGGGGAGGGCAGGTGTTCAGACTGACTTGATTTGCTGAAGGGGGGAGGGGGGGGGGGTATGACAGGTAATAAAACATCCAGAGATCTGGGTTGAAGTTAAAGATAAAAGGAATAAAAACTTGCACACTGCTCTTGCCAGTATCACTTTAGTTTATTCAGCTTTGTCAGAGCTTTTTTTTTAAGATCTTTATAAAGAAAATACGTTATCCCTAAAAAATATTTAGTTGGAACATCTGACTAAGCTTGACATTTACTCTGCCATGACAAGTCAGACGCATTATTTTGTGAATAGTCTGAAAATGAAGTCATTTGTATCACTAACAATTGAGCATGCACACAGTATGCCTGTGAGGATAGCCTATTTGTTCTGTGTGCTGTGTGTCCATGTGTGTAAGCATAAAAAACAGTGAGTAGTCTGAGCAGGGATGATTATAATAATGAATGCATATCTGAGCACACATGTCTGATTGATCTATCAAAGTGTGCGTGTGTGATATCAATTTGTGCAAGCCAAGGGATGGTACAGATATTGTGAAAACTCACCTCACTGTAGAAAGGCTCAACAGCTGTCACTTGAGGAGAATGTTGTGATGAATGTAGAATAGATTCAATTTATGAGGAAGGTAAATGGGTGTGAATTGAAGAGAAATTGGATGAATGGGGGGGGTATGGGTAGAAGGGTGGGGGAGGGGGCAGTGTTGTGTTTGAGACCACCTAAAGCGAGACCAATTCAAGACCAAGACCGACGCAAATCAAGTCCCAGTCAAGACCGGGACCAGGAATGGGACAAAGGGGTGTGAGACAGAGTCAAAACCGAGACCAGAGAAATGCAGTCCAATTCAAGACCATGTTGTAATTTTGTCACATCACCACCATAATAAGAGTTCAAAATGTCCAGTATTTCTGTGTTCATATTTCAGAACAGCATGTGGATTCTTTAGACATTCAGAATAGTGAATAAAGGCATGTTGAGGGACAATAGAGCCACTCTACAAATTATTACTAACCCAAACACATTCGGGGACAATTGGCCTTCAAAGAAGGGCTAAGGATTTATAAAATAATTATTATAATAATAATAATAATAATATTATTGTTTTCAATGATCTAATTTAATCTCTTCAGTTTTTGTTGGACAGGGTTTACACCGAGATATGCTAACTGGATAACAGTTATTCAAGTTCTTGCTAGCTAACCAAATGACACCTGGATCTCTAGCTGTGTATAGCCACTGAAAAACGATATGAGGGCATGACATGACATCCTACTAGCAGCTAGCTATCTTGCTAATGTTAGGCTCGCTGATTTTAGCTTGCTACATAAATAGATACACTAGCATATTAGACAAATTATGACTGACTTGTGATCATTGCCCTTGTTAGTTTGATTGTATTCAAAAGGCACTCGCTCATCTGAGCTGTCTTTGTTGTAGGTGCATGGTAACAGTTGAATAAGATGAGAAAAAATAAGAAACCCGCACACTGCTCTTGCTAGTATCAATGCTCTTTAATAAGCTCTTACATATCAGCCTTCGTCAGAGCTTTTGTGAGTTTTTTTCATTAA
This sequence comes from Oncorhynchus clarkii lewisi, assembly GCF_045791955.1. Classification (NCBI taxonomy): domain Eukaryota; kingdom Metazoa; phylum Chordata; class Actinopteri; order Salmoniformes; family Salmonidae; genus Oncorhynchus; species Oncorhynchus clarkii. Next base: position 30,678,336 of record NC_092164.1, read on the forward strand.
CACCCTTATGTAGAAATTGCTACAACCACATCCATGTATCGAATGGGGTTGGAGTCAAGAGAAAACAAGTAACTGTTACCAAATATAACACTGTGCATTAAATATTCAAATAAAGTGTGCACATAAAGTATCAAACACGTCTGTAAAACCGTAATGAGGACATCGACCCACCAAGCATGTTTTCATAAATCATTAGGTTCAGCGCAAGAAAAACGTCAGAGTAATCTGAAATGCCTGCTGATCCCCTCTGAGAGGTCAGGAAGGTCTTTATTTTTTCTCATCTTAGTTTGATTGTATTGACATTCCCAGCCTTAGATACATTTGTCTATTTTTGGCCAGAATATTGAGTCATTGAAACTGAAATAGTGCATCCCGAATGGAGGCAGCGAACAATGTACCAGGCCAGCCTGGATTTACAACCTGACAGCAATATTTTTTGGACTACCAAGAAATGTATTGGTGAATTATATTAATAATGCATTGAACTGCATCCATCTATTCTGCCAACAATGACTTAGCGTACGTCATGGAATGTTGAGTCAAATAGAACCTATTTTTAAAACCTCTTAAGTTGGTTTTGTAGCATAAACTGGGAATTTGATATTTTTTTACTATTATTGTCTGTTTGTTTCATTTCTGCAAAGTAGTTAAAACGCTGTCAGTTCCACTTTAAACTTTAGGTCACCGGTTACTTTGTGTGCTAAATGAGAAATCTGTTTTGCAATGGGATGTAATAATTGTACATTTTGATTGGGAAATGCTTAATGGTTGTGTTTTTGTATTATGATTGGGACCTACGTCAGAGTTTATGGACTGCTTATCATTTAACATTATGCTGTGTATGACTGCTGTCTTTCCATCAGCCCTATGCAGTGGTGTAGTGGTGATTTAACATCATGCTGTGTGTGACTACTGTCTTTCCATTAGCCCTATGCAGTGGTGTAGTGGTGATTTAACATCATGCTGTGTATGACTGCTGTCTTTCCATCAGCCCTATACAGTGGTGTAGTGGTGCTTTAACATCATGCTGTGTGTGACTGCTGTCTCTCCATCGGCCCCATGCAGTGGTGTAGTGGTGCTTTAATAACATCATGCTGTGTGTGACTGCTGTCTTTCCATCGGCCCTATGCAGTGGTGTAGTGGTGCTTTAACATCATGCTGTGTGTGACTGCTGTCTCTCCATCGGCCCTATGCAGTGGTGTAGTGGTGCTTTAACATCATGCTGTGTGTGACTGCTGTCTTTCCATCGGCCCTATGCAGTGGTGTCGTGGTGCTTTAACATCATGCTGTGTGTGACTGCTGTCTTTCCATCGGCCCTATGCAGTGGTGTAGTGGGGCTTTAATAACATCATGCTGTGTGTGACTGCTGTCTTTCCATCGGCCCTATGCAGTGGTGTAGTGGTTCTTTAACATCATGCTGTGTGTGACTGCTGTCTTTCCATCGGCCCTATGCAGAGGTGTAGTGGTGCTTTAACATCATGCTGTGTGTGACTGATGTCTTTCCATCGGCGATATGCAGTGGTGTAGTGGTGCTTTAACATCATGCTGTGTGTGACTGCTGTCTCTCTATCAGCCCTATACAGTGGTGTAGTGGTGCTTTAACATCATGCTGTGTGTGACTGCTGTCTTTCCATCGGCCCTATGCAGTGGTGTAGTGGTGCTTTAACATCATGCTGTGTGTGACTGCTGTCTTTCCATCGGCCCTATGCAGTGGTGTAGTGGTGCTTTAATAACATCATGCTGTGTGTGACTACTGTCTTTCCATCGGCCCTATGTAGAGGTGTAGTGGTGCTTTAACATCATGCTGTGTGTGACTGCTGTCTTTCCATCAGCCCTATGCAGTGGTGTAGTGGGGATTTAATAACATCATGCTGTGTGTGACTGCTGTCTTTCCATCGGCCCTATGCAGTGGTGCTTTAACATCATGCTGTGTGTGATTGCTGTCTTTCCATCGGTCCTATGCAGAGGTGTAGTGGAGCCTGGAGAAGAGGGTATACTCTAATTTTGCCCCCCAAAATTACGAGTTTTCCTATCAATTTTTCAGATTTTCACTCTCAAAATCACACTTTTTAATTTATAGAAAAAATACAAAAATGTGATGGTCTAAGTCCACAACAATGCTTAAACCATGTCTACGCCACTGATGCAAACAGCACATGATGACAGTTGCGCTTCACAAATAGCCTACTAACCAACACTTGAAAACCCATTGTTGCCTTAGTTAGCATTTACTGGTAGATATCATCACTGGCGATTTTAGCATGTAAATCTTGGTTGGGCAAACAAAAAAACAAAAAAATGAATGCATGCCAGCAAAGCCACAACACTAAACAATACATTAATTGCACTAAAATGGTGACAGACGGTGCCCACAAACTGTTACGGCCTACATAAAGCTGTCTCAACAGCAGTCCCAACACCTTACCACTGCTACACCTGACTATCAGCAGAGCCTTGTCTGGCAGCGAAACAGTTCATTCAGCCTCATTTACTGCCTTTAAAAAAAACATAGCAGATATGGCTGACATTGAAACAATGTGGTTTCTACTGACAATTGAGATGTACACACTATGGCATAAGGGGACGACGAGCAGATAAGAGGCAATCCGTAATTTTGATTAAGACATTAATGAGCGAGCTAGGACAGACGTAGTCAATATAACTATTTATTCAGCACCTTTGTAATGTACAGTGACAGGATTCATAACATGGGCCGTTCTTACAGTATTCTACCGGTACACCAAGTCAAAACCGTAGGATAAATAAAGTGGGCACATAAACAGAGAAAGAAAGCTCTTACAATATTCGATGATGACATTTCTCTAGGCTATAGGCTATAGGCTACATATGCTATAGGCTACATATGCACCACCAACACCTAACAGCTTACAACACAACATTCCCTTTGTATTACTTTCTTAGCTACAGTATACATGTTACATCATTTATATAGCAGCATACAATACATTTTTGGACTCACCTTGTTGTGCTCACTTGAACAGGAAGGTGGCATGGCGGTCCTTCGTGGGCATATTTTGTCATCAAATGTTGTCATTAAAGTCTGGCATTCTCTGGATTTATGGTTCTTTCAAGACAACTGGGAACTCGGAAGGTCAAATCATGATGACGTCAATGATCTTCAGGTCGGAGCTCTAGAAAGAGGCCCGAGTTCCCGACTTGCAATTCCGAGTTGGATGACCGTTCAAAACGTATTTTTGCAGTCGGAGTTCGTTTTTTCTGAGTTCCCAGTTGTTTTTAACGCACTGTAATCAGATTTCCCAGTTCCGAGTTTCCAGTTGTTTTGAGCGAGCAGAAGTCATGCTGGATTGACAGCATGGCCAATGTTGAATGTTTACCCTTGAATGTTTACCCCCGAAAGAAACCCTTAAACCCAGACTTGGAACCACACACCCACTCCACTGAATAGCAGGCTAGTGATTGCTTTGCAGTGCTTGCAGTTAGCCACTGATCCTTCCAATTTCCAACTTGTTGTTTGATATATTTTATCTAAAATGTCCCTTAATTATTTATCTTCATATGACAAGGATTGAAAAGGATTTGCCAGTAGATTGTCGGCTTGATTCATGATGATGAATGCTAGCTTGCTAGCTAAGATTTAGAAAGTATGATGTTGACATGATTAGTCCAATCTAAGCTACTGTAGATATAATGTGATTTGACGTCATTTTATCTGTCGCCAATAACCTTGAGGCTTATTGGATGGGTACTTCTAATGTAACTCTATAGCAGCACCCAAGGGTTTTGAATTTTCAAGCCCTACACTTAGACTTGGCGGTGATGTAGTGTCCCCATGAGTGACAGAACACTGAGCCAATCACAGCGCAACTAGAAAACATTACCAACCCCATAAGCTCCAAATGTTCCACTGGATGCCCCACCTCCACAGAAAGCAATGAGCTAGGCTGAAACAACTGCATTTTGGAGCTGCCTTACTCAAGAAAGAAAAAAAGAGACAAAAGCTTTATTAACTCAATGATGATTATTTGATTTTACATTGTTTGCAAACTGATATGAGACAGGTATTAATGCCAAAGTAACATGCAAAACAGGCAAGCTAAATAGGTGCCAATCTAGGTGAGGCTCAAAACACCGAATGACCGGTCACCACTGGATATCATAAGTTTAAACGTCTTTCCTACCCTACCGGCTACCGATGTCATTCTTCTGTGAGCTGTTCCATGCAAAAAAAACAGTTGAGAGCTGCCCACTCTTGCTGCCTGCAGATGATATTCCGCTGAAACGTGTGGTATATATATTTCACGTGCTTTACAATTGTGTAGGTTACTTTGTGCATTATGTCTCTGTTGTACGTCATAATTGATCAATCGTATTCCTCCACTACACTACTTTGATACGCATCACTATGGATTAAGAAGTGAATATAAGCAATAACCTCTGAAAAAAAGTGGGTATATGGTTCATACCTGCGTCTACCATTCACTACACCACCGGACCTTCGTGTTTTACAGAAAGTGCACTCTCCTACATGAGTGCGCTGGTATTACGATTGCTGTCCTTTCAGAATCATGAACCTGTCACACACTGAAGGCCTATAGGTTCGTCACTGTGCAACATGTCTATAATAGATATAAAGGCTGTTAAGATATTGTTTTAAGAAAGGAATGTATATATTTGGCCTGGCGAAGCGGTTTTATGCTCTGATAACTGAGTTTTCTACTCCGCTGTTCTCGGGAAGAAATCACAAAGTCCTCACTGTCCGAGACTGAGTCAAGACCAAGTTCAAACGTATCCGACACCGAGATACTAAATATGTGGTCTGGAGACCGTACTCTAGGGTTTTGAGTACGACAACACTGTGAGGGGGTAAGACATGAATGGACGTTTGACATAATGAGCAACGGGTGGCATTGGGGGTTGAGGGACGAGGCAGTGCGTTAATCATCTTAAATACAGACATCTGTTACAGAGAGGGTGGGGGTACGTGTTTGTGTGTGGAAAACGGCTCTTATTATAAAACTCATCAGGCTCTGTTAACTCAGGCGCACTAGGCCAGCGTTTAATCCAATGGAAAGTATTCAGACCCCTTGACTTTTTCCACATTTTGTTATGTTACAGCCTTGTTCTAAAATTGAATAAATTGTATTTTTTTCCTCATCGATCTACACACAATACCCCATATTGACGAAGCAAAAACGTTTTTTTTTTTAAATGTCTGCTAATTTATAAACATTTTAAAAACGGAAATATCACATTTACAAAAGTATTCAGACCCTTTACTCAGTACTTTGTTGAAGCACCTTTGGCAGCAATTACAGCATTGAGTCTTCTTGGGTATAATGCTACAAGCTTGGCACACCTGTATCTAGGGAGTTTCTCCTATTCTTCTCTGTAGATCCTCTCAAGCTCTGTCAGGTTGGGTGGGGAGCGTTTTCAGGTCTCTCCAGAGATGTTTTCCCGGGTTCAAGTCCGGGTTCTGGCTGGGCCACCCAAGGACATTCAGAGACTTGTCCCGAAGCCATTCCTGCATTGACTTGGCTGTGTGCTTAGGGTTGTTGTCCTGTTGGAAGGTGAACCTTTGCCCCAGTCTGAGGTCCTGAGCTCTCTGGAGCAGGTCGTCATCAAGGATCTCTCTGTACTTTGCTCCATTCATCTTTGCCTCGATCCTGACTAGTCTCCCAGTCCCTACCGCTGAAAAACATCCCCACAGCATGATGCTGCCACCACCATGCTTCACCGTAGGGATGGTTCCAGGTTTCCTCCAGACCTGACACTTGGCATTCAAGCCAAAGAGTTCAGTCTCGGTAACATCAGATCAGAGAATCTTGTTTCTCACGGTCTGAGAGTCTTTAGGTTTCTTTGACAAACTGCAAACTGGCTCTTACACTGAGGAGTGGCTTCCGTATGGCCACTCTACCATTAAGGCCTGATTGGTGGAGTGCTGCAGAGATGGTTGTCCTGGAAGTTTCTCCCATCTCCACAGAGGAACTCTAGAGCTCTGTCAGAGTGACCATCGGGTTCTTGGTCACCTCCCTGACCAAGGTCCTTCTCCCCCGATTGCTCAGTTTTTCTGGGTGCCCAGCTCTAGGAAGAGTCTTGCTGGTTCCAAACTTCTTCCATTTAAGAATGATGGAGACCACTGTGTTCTTTGGGACCTCCAGTGCTGCAGAATGTTTTGGTACCCTTCCCCAGATCTGTGCCTCGACACAATCCTGTCTCGGAGCTCTACAGACAATTCGTTCGACCTCATGGTTTGGTATTTGCTCTGACATGCACTATCAACTGTGGGATCTTATATAGACAGGTTTGTGCCTTGCCAAATTATGTTCAATCAATTGAATTTACCACATGTGGACTCAAATCTAGTTGTAGAAACAGCTGATGATAAATGAAAACATGATGCACCTGAGCTCAATTTCAAGTCTCATAGCAAAAGGTCTGATTACTTATATAAATATGGTATTTCTGTTTTAGTTTTTTTAATGTTTGCACATGTATCTGAATACTTTCCGAAGCCACTGTACATATTGCACTTTGGTGGAATTAAACTGACTAAACCTACAAAAATGAAGACGCATCCCTATGACAACAGAAGTCATTGACTTTCAACGTGGCACTTTCAACGTCATAGGATACGATCTTTCCAACAAGTAAGTTAATCAAAATTCTGCCCTGCTAGAGCTTCCCCGGTCAACTGTAAGTGGAAACGTCTAGGAGCAACAATGGCTCAGCCACGAAATGTAGGCCACACAAGCTCACAGAATGCGGAAAAATGGTCTCTCTTCCATTGCAACTAGGGTTGCACATTTTGGGGACTATTCAGAGGTGGAAACTTTCTGTGGGAATGTATGGGAATTAACGGAAATATATGCAAATTAATATTAATACCATTTAAATGTAGATGTTTTTTGCATTGGATATACAGTGCCTTGCGAAAGTATTCGGCCCCCTTGAACTTTGCGACCTTTTGCCACATTTCAGGCTTCAAACATAAAGATATAAAACTGTATTTTTTTGTGAAGAATCAACAACAAGTGGGACACAATCATGAAGTGGAACGACATTTATTGGATATTTCAAACCTTTTTAACAAATTTTTCAAAAACTGAAAAATTGGGCGTGCAAATTTATTCAGCCCCTTTACTTTCAGTGCAGCAAACTCTCTCCAGAAGTTCAGTGAGGATCTCTGAATGATCCAATGTTGACCTAAATGACTAATGATGATAAATACAATCCACCTGTGTGTAATCAAGTCTCCGTATAAATGCACCTGCACTGTGATAGTCTCAGAGGTCCGTTAAAAGCGCAGAGAGCATCATGAAGAACAAGGAACACACCAGGCAGGTCCGAGATACTGTTGTGAAGAAGTTTAAAGCCGGATTTGGATACGAAAAGATTTCCCAAGCATTAAACATCCCAAGGAGCACTGTGCAAGCGATAATATTGAAATGGAAGGAGTATCAGACCACTGCAAATCTACCAAGACCTGGCCGTCCCTCTAAACGTTCAGCTCATACAAGGAGAAGACTGATCAGAGATGCAGCCAAGAGGCCCATGATCACTCTGGATGAACTGCAGAGATCTACAGCTGAGGTGGGAGACTCTGTCCATAGGACAACAATCAGTCATATATTGCACAAATCTGGCCTTTATGGAAGAGTGGCAAGAAGAAAGCCATTTCTTAAAGATATCCATAAAAAGTGTTGTTTAAAGTTTGCCACAAGCCACCTGGGAGACACACCAAACATGTGGAAGAAGGTGCTCTGGTCAGATGAAACCAAAATTGAACTTTTTGGCAACAATGCAAAACGTTATGCTTGGCGTAAAAGCAACACAGCTCATCACCCTGAACACACCATCCCCACTGTCAAACATGGTGGTGGCAGCATCATGGTTTGGGCCTGCTTTTCTTCAGCAGGGACAGGGAAGATGGTTAAAATTGATGGGAAGATGGATGGAGCCAAATACAGGACCATTCTGGAAGAAAACCTGATGGAGTCTGCAAAATACCTGAGACTGGGACGGAGATTTGTCTTCCAACAAGACAATGATCCAAAACATAAAGCAAAATCTACAATGGAATGGTTCAAAAATAAACATATCCAGGTGTTAGAATGGCCAAGTCAAAGTCCAGACCTGAATCCAATCGAGAATCTGTGGAAAGAACTGAAAACTGCTGTTCACAAATGCTCTCCATCCAACCTCACTGAGCTCGAGCTGTTTTACAAGGAGGAATGGGAAAAAATGTCAGTCTCTCAATGTGCAAAACTGATAGAGACATACCCCAAGCAACTTACAGCTGTAATCACAGCAAAAGGTGGCGCTACAAAGTATTAACTTAAGGGGGCTGAATAATTTTGCACGCCCAATTTTTCAGTTTTTGATTTGTTAAAAAAGTTTGAAATATCCAATAAATGTTGTTCCACTTCATGATTATGTCCCACTTGTTGTTGATTCTTCACAAAAAAATACAGTTTTATATCTTTATGTTTGAAGCCTGAAATGTGGCAAAAGGTCGCAAAGTTCAAGGGGGCCGAATACTTTCGCAAGGCACTGTATTTCCCATATCACATGGAGACAGCAACATAAACATTTGACCTTATCATCAAGTAGACATAATTGCAAATGATTAAATCCTTCCAATAGAAATAAAACAAATCGATTTAGTTACGAATTGAACTTTAATTAAATGAGTTGACTCTTCACATGGGATGATTTCACTGAACAACAATAGAAAGGGAATATTGAATGATCCCCAATGATCCATCGCATCTCCAAAAAATCTGTAAAATGATAGTCTAGAAACTAAAGCTTTGGTTGTCTTCCTCTCAGGCTTCCATGTCTTCTCCCTGGACCTCCTCAAGTCCACCTCTTGAACATCAGACTCCAAGGCCCCATCTTCACTGTCACTTTCCAATCTTGTTGAGGATGGCTTGTTGTCAGGCTCAAAAAGCCTCAAATTTGCCCGGATGGCCACCAATTATTCAACTCTTGTATTGGTCAGCCTGTTGCGTGCTTTCCTGTGTGTGTTCCCAAACAAGGACCAGTTGCGATCTGAGGCGGCTGATGTTGGTGGGATTTGGAGGATGATGGAGGCAACAGGGTAAAGAGTCTCAGATCCACAAAGTCCCTTCCACCAGGTGGCTGAGGAGATATGTTGGCATGATTGCCATATTGCATCTCCATCCCAAAGCCCTTGCTAGGAAGTGTACTTCGCCAGACTGCCAAGAACCTTGCCCTCATCCAGGCCAAGGTGGTGAGACATGGTAGTGATGACACCATAGGCTTTGTTGATCTCTGCACCAGACAAGATGCTCTTGCCAGCACACTTGGGGTCCAACATGTAAGCTGCGGCGTGTATGGGCTTCAGGCAGAAGTCTTCACACTTTTTGATGTATATCAGAACTGCAGTATTCTCTGCTTGGAGCAACAGTGAAGAGGGCAAGGCGATACGGATTTCTTCTCTTATATCTGCAGGCAGAGTCTGAACATCAGACAGGATGGCATTGTCTCCCTCAATCCGTGCAATGGCTACTTCTATAGGTTTCAGGAGTTTCAGGCAGCTTACCACTCTCTCCCAAAATACATATTCCAGGAGAATCCCCTTGATGGGGCTGTCCATATCGGCAGACTGTCAAACATGATGACAACACCACCCCAGCGGGTGTTGCTGGGCAGCTTCAATGTGGTTCTCTTATTCTATTCTTCTCACTTTGCATGGTGAGGTAGATTGCTGCTATAACTTGATGACCCGTCACATACCTAACCATTTCACTGGCTCTCTTGTAGAGTGTATCCATTGCTTTCAGTGCCATGATGTCCTTGAGGAGCAGATTCATTGCATGAGCAGCACAGCCAATGGGTGTGATGTGAGGGTAGGACTACATTCTTCACATATGATTTGGCACAGTATTTGCAAATGTACACAGTCTTTCCTTCTACATTAGCTGCAGTGAAACGTCTCCACACATCAGATAGTGCCTGTGGCATTGTCCTGTAAAGATTAGAGAAAAAAATAGTTAAATAAATAGTTAATCAGTTAGATTAAACAACTCCTTTGTAAGATAAATGTTTTAAAATGAAACATGAATAGAAACAGGTGAATTAACACTCCTCAGTTAGCAGGCTCAAGCAAGCTAAACACACATGGTAGCAAAAACAAACTAGCAGAAATTGTTAACAAGTTAGAAATGATTTAAACACACTTTGCTGTAGGCTACTATTTACTAGTTAACAGAAAATCATGTATGTCATAAAAAATATATTCACCCCACCCAGTATTGTAATCAAAACGTACCAGAAAGCATGTAGTCCTTGGCTCAGTGTAGTAATGCGGGCTCAATACCATCTCATTAGTGTGCAAGATCTTGACTATCAGCTGTACATGTGATGGAAGAGTGCACTGCACATGTGATGGAAGAATGCACTGTGCATGTAGAGGGTTGCAATTCCATTGAATTGGGGATAGTTTAACCAAAATATGCCACAGGACCTAGAATTGCCTTATGTGTATCCCACAAAAAAAGATTCACTGTTATAAGCTAACTTTTTTGATAAACTTAAGCAAAATTCCCCAAATTCCCGGGCTTAACTTCCCATGGAAAATTTCCAGACAAATTACGGAAATTTACCGTAAAGGTACCGACCCTTTGCAACCCTAGTTGCAACACTCACTACCGAGTTCCAAGCTGCCTCTGGTCGCAACATCAGCACAATAACTGTTCGTCGGGGGCTTCATGAAATGGGTTTCCATGGCCGAGCAGCCGTACACAAGCCTAGGATCACCATGGGCAATGCCAAGTGTCGGCAGGAGTGGTGTAAAGATCGCCGACATTGGACTCTGGACCAGAGGAAACACAATCTCTAGAGTGATAAATCCTGCTTCACCATCTGGTAGTCCGGCGGACAAATCTGGGTCTGGCGGATGCCGGGAGAACGCTACTTGCCCCAATGCATAGTGCCAACTGTAAAGTTTGGTGGAGGAGAAATAGTGGTCTGGGGCTGTTTTACATGGTTCGGGCTTGGCCCCTTAGTTCCAAACAATGACATTCTAGATGATTCTGTGCTTCTAATTTTGTGGCAACAGTTTGGGGAAGGCCTTTTCCTGTTTTAGCATGACAATGCCCCCGTGCAATGGTTTGTCAAGATCGGTGTGGAAGAACTTGACTGGCCTGCACAGAGCCCTTACCTCAAACCCTATCTAACACCATTGGGATGAATTGGGACAAGCCCATCATCAATGCCCGACCTCACTAATGCTCTTGGCTGAATGGAAGTAAGTCCCCTCAGAAATGTTACATCCTGTGTAAAGCCTTCCCAGAAGAGTGGAGGCTGTTATAGCAGAAGAGGGCGGACCAACTCCATATTAATGCCCTTGATTTATGAATGAGATGTTCAACAAGCAGGTGTCCACATACTTTTGGTCATGTAGTGTAACTCTACTTTTAGAGATATACTGTGCATCTTCTGATGAAGAAAAGCAGCTAGAGGAAAGAGTAGCATAAATAATTGTGGTACTTCTCTCTCTTCCTCTTGTATGACCCCAAAGAAATATAACTGTTTAGTAATTCTACAATAGGGATTATATTTCTATGTACGACCCAACCCCAGAGAGCCTTGAATATATAGACAGACCGAGCATGACTAGGGAGGAGTAACAGTTACATACTGAAAACAGACTTTGATAACAGGTTGTTGGCATGTGTGTGTGTGTGTGCGTAGGAGATTTCCTGTCTTTGTTTGGGATTGTACCTCTGTTTCTGCGCCTGCCTTTGTTACTTTGTTCATCTCTTTGTGCGAGTGTTTTTCTATGTCTGTGTGAGTTTCTTTTTGTTTGCATCTGCGAATAGATATAGCCTATATTTCCACCAATGTATTTTCTGTACACTACAGTATCTCTGTTAGTGTGTGTGTGTGATGTGGAGGGGGAGATGAGGGAGCGGAGAGAAGAGGGGGGGATGGGGTGGCAGGTTGATTATGGTCCCAGGTCTCGTTGCCAGGAGACGGTGGGGACGAGGGATGCCAGGTTGCTAGGTAACCGGTGTGATGCAATGACCAGTGCTGTGTGATGGAGAGGAGGGAGAAAAATAGTCATTTTGCCCCCCCATCACCATTAACACACTGAAAGGAGGGAAGAATGTGATTAACAGGGATGTACACACCCTGTCTCTCCTATCATCTCCCATCCCACATTCACACTGCTCAATAAATGCAAGTGTGTGTCTGAGTGTGTGTGTGTGCACAAGCATCAGTAGGGTGATGTGTGTGTTTGCATTGAGGGGATGGGGTCAGGTGTGGGGGAGGGGTCTTGCTGTGATTTGATTGGATAATCTATGGATTTAATATCTCATACTGTAATCCTAGTGAAATCCTTTTTGGCATCACAGAGGGAAAGATTAACTGTGTGCTCATGTCAATGTGAGCAAGAGAGTGCCTATACATAAGAGACTGCCAGGAACAGACAGTGTATGTGTGCAAAGACTGCCTATGTGGACATTGTGTTTGTGCCACTGTGTTTGTTGAGTTTGAATAATAATCATAATGTCTCTGTATATTTGGATTTGAAAAAGGACAACATGAACATTTAAAGCTAAATTGGGTCACAGATAGGGCGGGTTTGGCCTTTGGCCGGGTTTAATCTGTGCTGTGTTTTTAAAATGAGCCTGTTGATTTGCAGAAAAATAGAAAATATAGAAGAGAAAAATATTAAAATGGCTGGGCTTGCACAGTGTAATAGAAGCAGACATTTTCTTGGTCTCTACAGTATCTGCCCTTGAGGCAGCAATTAAATGCAACAGGCACCACCCTTGTCCTTTTGTCCCTATAATTCCAGTTCCCCCCCCAAGCATCCTTTCTCCCTCACGACATATCTAATAATCCCAGCGTCTCTAAACCTAGTACCACCCTTTATTCCTCATAGGTTTTTTCTCTCCTTCATCCATCTCTTTTTCTCTCCTACGCACAATGTTCTGGGCAACCTTGTTTACCTGCTGTGGATCTCATCACAAGGTTGTCATGGAGACCGCAATGCGAGGTGCAGACTTTGTCAGATTAGCAGGGCTGGTTGTCGTGTCGACCTCGAGTGCCACTGCCTTGTTGGCCTCCACTTCTCCACTATAATCTAATTCCATTATCTTGTGCCATTTGCTCCGCTTCTCATCTCCTTATCACAACCGTGGTAACCGTGGAAGAACTCAAGTCATAGATAGACTAACCTAGCGTTTATATGAAATATGCTCAAACATTTTATTCAGGGAACATTATATCCTAAAATTCGATTTGAGACATTTGTTGTATCATGATTAGGTTGTGTCGTTAAAGTCGAAGTGTAGGCTAAGATGTGATCTTTTGGCTTTGTTCTGTGTTTTAATACAGTAGTCTTTCACCCGTTGCAAATTAGGATTTATTCCGCAACTCATTTAGTGGATGACTTTATCCAAGTTGACTTTGCCGAACATTTGAGGCGTGTGGAAAAACATCACCTCTGAGCACAAAATTCTATTCTATTTACTGACTCCCGGGAACATTCACAACGTAAAAATGGATTTTGATTACTGTTTTCAATCCTTCCCGGTAAACAGGTGCTTCTTAATCCACATGGTCATCTAATTCATTGTCGTAATCAATGGGACACTCCACTAGAAAACCCAAGGCCTGCTGGTGATGATGTTTGTGCATGCAGATGGCAAGGGCCCTACCAGCACCGATCAATACTGTCTCCTGGTGACCAATCAAGGCTGATCAATCAGAGACAAGGATCAGTGACTGACTCAAATGTCACCAGCTCCATAATTAAGACCTTAATTAAGCCACCATTAACACACTGACTCTGCTCTGCTCCTCGCCAATCACTGTCCTCTCTGCATCCTCCACCTGCTCTCCTTCTCAGTGCACCACCACACATGTGAAAGAGAATATTGAAGTGCCTAGCTAGACCTGCATCATTATAATGATTGTGTCATTGGTCCACAAAAGTAGTTTTTGTGGATTGTGTTTTTATGATATGTGAAAGGTTGTCTGTTTCCTTATTTGTTTTGGTTGCTCTTTCCTTACTCTGATTCCATCCATTCCTCTACAGCTCCTTCCCTCTCTCTCTCTCTCTCTGTTCAGAATCTCCCACCATTCTAATCCAGCGTGCTTCTGTAATCCGGATTAGCCAGCGAGCGTTCTTAATCTTATCACTTGCCTAATCCCGTGTGGTTGTGTGCGTGTGTGTGTGTAAGAGACACACTCATTCTCTGGGAGGGAATATAATTGATGGGGAATGAGAAGAGAGGAAAGGAAGAACAGTAAACCAGGAGGGTGATGGGCAGGGCTTCATTAGAAGCCGAGGGAGTGGCCAGCTCATATTCCAGCCCTTTCTTGAGTTCTACATACATACACAATATATGTACAGTAGCAGTCAAAAGTTTGAACACACCTACTCATTCAAGGGGTTTTTCTTTATTTTTACTATTTTCTACATTGTAGAATAATAGTGAAGACATCAAATCTATGAAATTACACATATGGAATCATGTAGTAACCAGAAAAGTATATATTTAATATTTGAGATTCTTCAAAGTAGCCTCCCTTTGTCTTGATGACAGCTTTGCATACTCTTGGCATTCTCTCAACCAGCTTCATGAGGTAGTCACCTGGAATTCATTTCAATAAACAGGTGTGCCTTGTTAAAAGTACATTTTTGGTATTTCTTTCTTTCTTAATGCGTTTGAGCCAATCAGTTGTGTTGTGACAAGGTAGGGGCGGTATACAGAAGATATCCTTATTTGGTAAAAGACCAAGTCCATATTATGGCATCAACAGCTCAAATAAGCAAAGAGAAACAACAGTCCATCATTACTAAGACATGAAGGTCAGTAAATCCGGAAAATTTAAAGAAATTCAAGAATGTCTTCAAGTGCAGTCGCAAAAACCATGATGAAACTGGCTCGCATGAGGACCACCACATAAAAGGAAGACCCAGAGTTACCTCAGCTGCAGAAGATACGTTCATTAGAGTTAACAGCATCTCAGATTACAGCCCAAATAAATGCTTCACAGAGTTCAAGTAACAGACACATCTCAAAATGAACTGTTCAGAGATGACTGAGTGAATCATCCTTTCATGGTAGAATTTCTACAAGGAAACCACTACTAAAGGACACCAATAAGAAGAAAAGACTTGCTTGGGCCAAGAAACACGAGCAACGGACATTAGACCAGTGGAAATATGTACTTTGGTCTGATGAGTCCAAATTTGAGATTTTTGGTTCCAACAGCCGTGTCTTTGTGAGATACAGAGTAGGTGAACAGATGATCTCAGCATGTGTAGTTCTCACCGTGAAGCATGGAGGAGGAGGTGTGATGGTGTGGGGGTGCTTTGCTAGTGACACTGTTGGTGATTTATTTAGAATTCAAGGCACACTTAACCAGCATGGCTACCCCACATTCTGCAGCGATACGGCATCCCATCTGGTTTGCGCTTAGTGGGACTATCATTTGTTTTTCAACAGGACAATGACCCAAAACACACCTCCAGGCTGTGTAAGGACTATTTGACCAAGAAGGAGAGTGATGGAGTGCTGCATCAGATGACCTGTCCTCCCCAATCACCCAACCTCAACCAAATTGAGGTGGTTTGGGATGAGTTGGACAGCAGAGTGAAGGAAAAGCAGCCAACAAGTGCTCAGCATATGTGGGAACTCCAAGACTGTTGGAAAAACATTCCTCATGAAGCTGGTTGAGAGAATGCCATGAGTGTGCAAATCTGTCATCAAGGTAAAGGGTGGCTACTTTGTAGAATCTCAAAATATAAACTATAACTTTTGATTTGTTTAACACTTTTTTGGTTACTACATGATTCCATATGTGTTATTTCATAGTTTTGATGTCTTCACTATTATTTTACAATGTAGAAAATAGTTTTAAAAAATATAGAAAAACCCTTGAATGAGTAAGTGTGTCCAAACTTTTGACTGGTACTGTATGTAAAGCAAATAAACAAGAATCTTCATAATTATGGATGTGCCTTGGGATAAGAGGACCATGTAATGTGGGCTTTCTATTTCAGATGAACCGGCCCATTCAAGTGAAGCCAGCAGACAGCGAGGGCAGAGGGGGTAAGAGACACCCCTCCATAGCAACACCTGTTCAACCAACACCTGAAGAGAATTGCAACTGTTCAATCAACACCTTTCCAAAACACCTGTCTAACGTGTTACATTTTTTTAAACAACAATCAAGACTAAACCCTGAAATGGCTTCAGCCCAGCTTCAACAAAAATACCCATTCGTCACTGCTGCTAAGCACCACCTGCCTCTAAATAACACTTCTAGAAATTCTTCCTAACCCCCCCCATATTCAAGTACAATTATTCTTAAGTGCCAGACTAAAGAAAGTAAATATAATAAGGATTTCAACTGCTGTTTTCATGACCTCAAAGACATTGTCACCTAGCATACAGAACTGGATGACGAAGGAGCATTCCAGTCTGAGCCAGTTCATGCTCTTTGTGCAGCAGGTTTATTGATACTGAACTCTGGTGGCCTTTTCCATATATAGCAGGGTTATAGCACCATATTCACAGACGTCAATATACTATATATATTGTAACAACATCCAATTAAAAATGTAGCTGATTGATTAACACATTTGGGTTTATAAAGTGAAACAAGGTGCAAATTCCTGAGCATGTTCTTGTGTTGTATCATAACTTTTTCTCTTTACCTACATGTTATCCTTTCTCTCTCTCTCAATCATTAAATCATTACATTCTAATTCCTATGCCCTTTGCCTCTACCTATTACTGGCCTCAACCAACCACTCTCTCTGCTCTTCTCTCCATCACTGTCTGTCCATTTTCCTCTCTCTTCGTTCCTGTTTTGGCCCCTCACCTCACATTCCCTTTAGAAGACAGGAAGCTGTTTGTTGGCATGCTGGGGAAGCAGCAGTCGGATGCCGACGTGAGGAAGATGTTTGAGGAGTTTGGGAGCATTGAAGAGTGCACAGTGCTCCGCGGGCCTGACGGCACTAGCAAAGGTAGCCAACACCATTACTGCAACACTGACCGCTACAACGTCTAGCCTTATATCAACACCACAACATCAACACCACTAAAATATTACCATTAAGGCCAGGAATCAGTCACATCCAAACTCATACCACTACAAAGATGGATGCTTAATTTTCTGTGTTTGTTGTACGAGGTATGACTAATTCATAATTTTATTTAACTATTAGTGGACCAGGTAAGTTGACTGAGAACATATTCTAATGTACAGCAAAGACCTGGGGAATATAATGATGCAATATGTTTTATAGGTCATAGTTAATATTGGTCAACGTGGTTTATGAGCTATGATTGATGAAGCAATGACGCAGCTATAACTAATGAAGCGCCGATTGTCTGATGCATTTTCTAGGGATATGTTGTGTCACGTGAGGGGAGGCCAGGGTTTGACGATGTGTCATGTTTTGTAGGCTGTGCCTTTGTGAAGTACCAGAACAACGTAGAGGCTGCGGCAGCCATCAGCACTCTGCATGGGAGCCGCACTCTACCGGTCAGTCTCTCTCTCTCTCTCTCTCTCTCTCTCTCTCTCTCTCTCTTTCTTTCACTCACTCACTCACTCACTCACTCACTCACTCACTCACTCACTCACTCACTCACTCAACATAGGGACTCATCAACAGTTAAACACTGCTACCGTCAGACCTCCTCCTACACAAACACTCCATGGCCTACTGTAATTTATTGGAGTTGAGAACATATTTGTGGAATGCCCTCATTAGTCCTCGTGTTGGTGATATAGGTAATTTGGTTACAGAGATGTGTGTCATTTTTGCTGTGTAATATCTGTAATCTCTCCCTGCAGGGTGCCTCCTCCAGCCTGGTGGTGAAGTTCGCCGACTCTGAGAAAGAGCGAGGGATAAGGCGCATGCAGCAGGTGGCGTCCCAGCTGGGGGTCATCAGTCCCATGACCTTACACCTCGGGGCTTACAATGCCTACACACAGGTAGTGAGTACTAGTAGTACTGAACCCCAAACACAGGCATTATGCAGAGATTGTAATACGCAGGCCAACACACTAGTTGTAGTAAAATGGTTATGTCCCAAATGGCACCCAATTTCTTATATGGGTCAAAAGTAGTGCACTACAGTGCATTCCGAAAGTATTCAGACCCCTTAACTTTACACAATTTGTTACGTTACAGCCTTATTAAAAAAAATCCATATAAATCTACACACAATACCCAATAATGACAAAGCGAAACCAGGTTTTTAGAAATGTTTGCAAATGTATTCAACATTTTAAAACAGAAATAGCTTATTTACATAAGTATTCCGACTTTTTGCTATGAGACTTGAAATTGAGCTCAGGTGCATCCTGTTTCCATTGATCATCCTTGAGATGTTTTCTACAACTTGATTGGGGTACCTCTGTGGTAAATTCAATTAATTGGACATGATTTGGAAAGGCATACACCTGTCTAGAAAAGGTCCCACAGTTGACAGTGCATGTCAGAGCAAAAACCAAGCCATGAGGTTGAAGGAATTGTCCGTAGAGCTCCGAGACATGATTGTGTCGAGGCACAGAGCTAGGGATGGATACCAAAACATTTCTACAGCATTGAAGGTCCCGAAGAACACAGTGGCCTCCATCATTCTTAACTGGAAGAAGTTTGGAACCACCAAGACTAATCGGGGGAGAAGGGCCTTCGTCAGGGAGGTGACCAAGAACCCGATGGTCACTTTGACAGAGCTCCAGAGTTCCTATGTGGAGATGGGAGAACCTTCCAGAAGGACAACCATCTCTGCAGCACTCCACCAATCAGGCCTTTATGGTAGAGTGGCCAGACTTTGCTTGGAGTTTGCTCCTAAACAAGATTCTCTGGTCTGATGAACCCTAGATTGAACTCTTAGGCCTGAATGCCAAGCGTCACAGCTGGAGGAAACTTGGCACAGTGAAGCATGGTGGGTGGCAGCATCATGCTGTGGGGATGTTTTTCAGCGGCAGGGACTGGGAGACTAGTCAGGATCAAGGCAAAGATGAACAGAGCAAAGTACAGAGAGATCCTTGATGAAAACCTGCTCCAGAGTTCTCAGGACCTCAGACTGGGGAGAAGGTTCACCTTCCAACAGGACAACAACCCTAAGCACACAGCCAAGACAATGCAGGAGTGGCTTCAGGACAAGTCTCTGAATGTCCTTGTATGGCCCAGCCAGAGCCCCGATTTGAACCCGACGAAACATCTCTGGAAAGACCTGAAAATAGCTGTGCAGCAACGCTCCCCATCCAACATGACAGAGCTTGAGAGGATCTGAAGATAAGAATGGGGGAAACTCCCCAAATACTGGTGTGCCAAGCTTGTAGCATCATACCCAAGAAGACTCAAGGCTGTAACTGCTGCCAAAGGTGCTTGAACAAAGTACTGAGTAAAGGGTCTGAATACTTTTCATTTTTAATACATTTGCAAAAATGCATACATTTTAGAATAAGGATGTAACGTAACATTTTTTGGGGAAAAAGTCCAGGACTCTGAATAATTTCCGAATGTACTGTACATGGGGAATATGGTGCCATTTGGGACGCATACTGACAGTGAATGACATCGAAGGACTCCCTCTTTCTCTCTTTATTCTTTGTAGCTGGTGCAGCAGCAGGCTCTGGTGGCCCAGTCGGCGTATTTGTCTCCTGTATCCACCATCACCATGCAGCAGTTGGCTGCCCTCAACCCCAGCAGCCTCATGGCCACGCCCATCGCATCACTCACTACCTCAGGTAATAAGAAGCTCCCATCCTCCACCACTTCATCCCCTCCTACAGGATTCTCTGCTCGTCTCACAGTTTCTCTTTATTCTTTATACAGTATATATTTTGTTTTTCTAGAGTCTTTGCCCCATATATTTCTGCCTTTGATACTATTTTATTGCATTTGTTATTGTGTTTGTTTGACCATGTCTGTCTGTCCCCGAATGCTCTTCCTGTGCAGGGACCAGCACTCCACCCACCATGACAGCCACACCAGTGCCTGCTCTGCCTCCACCACTCAGCTACCCTCCAGTGCCAGCTCCACCCAATGGACAGTCAGCATCTGAAACCCTGTACACCAATGGAGTTCATTCTTACCAAGGTATCTCACTCAATCTGATGAAAGTCAAGAGTATCATTATGAAAATGTAATCCAATGAACCTTAACTAGGATTTTGGTTTGTTTACTAAGAATCCTGGTGCACGGCACTCAATGCCATTTAGAGCATGTACTCATCCTCCAAAAAGATTGTTTGTACAGCAGTTGATAAATCATGCTGTTATTTTTCTCTTTGATTTTCTCTCTCAGCTCAGAGTCCAGTTTTGGATCCTATTCAGCAAGCGTACGCAGGGATGCAGCACTACACAGGTGGGACAGTAGTGAGTCCGCTTGAGTCCTTAAAATTTCCCAGAGGAAATTTTAGGTTTGAAATGCCCTCTCAACAGTCCTTAATGTTTACTTATGCGAACACACCCACAGCAACGTACCCTGCTGCCTATGGAATGGTAGGGCAGCCATTCCCACACCAACACACAATGCTTGCACAGCAACATCAGCAGCCTCAGCAACTGCAGCAACGAGAAGGTAATTTCTACCTACTTGTCCTCCCTCCTATGAATTCTCACTTTTGACTATTTTCAAAGCTGGTTTCCCACAAAGTTTACACTGCCTCAATCACTACCTCATCCTGATAATCTCAAGTCACGTAAGAACCCCTCAGGGAGCCTTGATGGTCTAACCTTGCACTGTATTCTTCTTCTCAGGGCCTGAGGGGTGTAACATCTTCATCTATCACCTGCCTCAGGAGTTCACTGACTCAGAGATGCTGCAAATGTTCATCCCCTTCGGCAACGTCATCTCAGCAAAGGTCTTTGTTGACCGTGCCACCAATCAGAGCAAGTGCTTTGGTGAGTGACGGCGATGACAACGAATGCGTCCCAAATGACACGATGTACCCTATGTAGTGCACTGCTTTTGACCAGGGCCCATAGGGAATAGTCAATGATGATATTGAGGAGGCAGTGCTGGGAAGGATTGCTCCCTTCTTGTAGTATTAATACTTTCACAGAATTGTCTATAACTGTTTGCTTCTCTTCAGGTTTTGTGAGTTTTGACAACCCGTCCAGTGCTCAGACAGCAATTCAGGCCATGAATGGTTTCCAGATTGGCATGAAGAGACTCAAGGTGCAGCTTAAGAGGCCCAAGGATGCCAACCGACCCTACTAAATGAGGTGAGCAAGGTGGGATGAGAATGAAGGGTGAGATGGATGGTCAGGGCGATTGACAGGGAGTGGAAACTGTTAAAGGTAGGTTATGGCAGGGTTATTCATCTTATAACCTAAGAGGGCCGAAGCCTGCTGGTTTTCTGTTCTACCTGAGAATGAATTGCACCCAACCGCTGTCCCAGGTCTAAATCAGAATCTGATTAGAGGGCAACAATGAAAAAATGCAGTGGAACTGGCTTCGGTGTCTTAAGGGCATTATGGGATAAAGGGAGAATTTTATGTTTTAATTTTGTGGAAGATCAGTATTAAAATGATCAACTGTGATAAAATACACTGCATGACCAAAAGTATGTGGACACCTGCTCGTCGAACATCTCATTCCAAAATCATGGGCGTTAATATGGAGTTGGTCCCCTCTTTGCTGCTACAACAGCCTCCACTCTTCTGTGAAGACTTTCCACTAGATGTTTTAACATTTCTGTGGGGACTTCCATTCGGCCACAAGGTCGGGCACTGATGATGGGAAATTAGGCTTGGCACGCAGTCGGTGTTCCAATTCATCCAAAAAGGTGTTAGATGGGTTTGAGGTCAGGGCTCTGTGCAGGCCAGTCAGGTTCTTCCATACCGATCATGACAAATATACATTTCTGTATTGACTTCGCTTTGTGCACGGGGGCATTGTCATGCGGAAACAGGAAAGGGCCTTCCCCAAACTGTTGCCACAAAGTTGGAAGCACAGAATCGTCTAGAATGTAATTGTATGCTGTAGTGTTAAAATTTCCCTTCACCGGAACTAAGGGGCCTAGCCTGAACTATGAAAAACAGCCACAGACCATTATTCCTCCTCCACCAAACTTAACAGTTGCCACTATGCATTGGGGCATGTAGCGTTCTCCTGGCATCTGCCAAACCCAGATTCCTCCGCCAGACTGCCAGATGGTGAAGCTTGATTCATCACTCCAGAGAACGCGTTTCCACTGGTCCAGAGTCCAATGACGGCGAGCATTACACCACTGCAGCCAACGCTTGGCATTGCGCATGGTGATCTTAGGGTTGTGTGTGGTTCCTTGGCCATGGGAGCCCATTTCATGAAGCTCCCGACGAACAGTTCTATTGCTGACGTTGCTTCCAGACGCAGTTTGGAACACGGTAGTGAGTGTTGCAACCAAGGACAGACGTGCTACGCGGCCCTTTTCATTGAGGTTGTGTGGCCTACCACTTTGCGGTTGAGACGTTGTTGCTCCTAGACGTTTCCACTTCACAATAACAGCACTTACAGTTGAACGGAGCAGCACTAACAGGGCAGAAATTTGCGAAATAACTTGTTGGAATGGTGGCATCCTATGATGGTGCCACGTTGAATGTCACTGAGCTCTTGAGTACGGGCCATTCTACTGCCAATGTTTGTCTAGGGAAATTGCATGCCGGTGTGCTCGATTTTAAACACCTGTCAGCAACGGCTGTGGCTGCAATAGCAGAATCCACTGATTTGAAGGGGTGCCCACATACTTTTGTATATATAGTGTAAGTGACCCAGATCCACATGTGAGTGAGTTGACAGTCTTCTAAAAGCAGTAGTTGTTTAAAACATTTAGACAAAATCATAGGACTACTTGGTTTGTTGAGATATGGCCATAACACTGCCATGACAAAAGGGTTGACAAAATGTTTAATTATTCAAAAGTAGATTTTAAATAGTCCAGACAAATATAACAAGTGTTGTATGATTGGGTTGAAGACAATAACTATTATACGTTATTAATTTATTTTGTACTTTTTATTTATTGTTTTTGTGCTGTGTCATATGTCATTTTCCTGAAAAAACATCATACCACAGTCAAGACTGTCCTGTCCATACATATATCGTGGAGACTACGTGGCTATGGTTGCCTAGCAACCGCTAAAAACCCCTTCCTCTCACAGCGTTGTAAGTTAATTGGCCTGTGTTGGTTGCTGTGGCAATATTGCCTGTGATGGTTGCCATTAGCAATTTTATTTTTGACCGTTGCCTTTATTCACCATGCTCAACTGCATGGCGAGTTGCTGTGGCGACCATGAATTGTGTTTGGTGCATTGTGAGTTTCCTCTATTATTTTGTCCTGTTTTGCAAACACTGATCAATTATACTATCACTGTACTCAAGATTTTGTAAGCAATTGATTATCATGACATGCTACTATATTTTTTTGTAATATAAGTATTTTATTGCGCAGAGCAATATTAAGCATTACCCCTAAAATCAAACATGGATATAAATATTTCCTTTGATGGATTATGTTTTTGATTAGTTTCCTTTTTGTTGTTTGTCATGATTATCATTCTTACATATGTTTAGTTGGTTGGTGTTTTAGTTTCCGGGAGCACAGGGTTTTTGTGAGGTTGTAATTGAATCCAAGTGACTTTGTGCCTGAACTTTGTTTGTTTTTGGTATGACTCGTTGTGAGAATAAGTATGTGTAGCCTACCTACAAATTAGTGACATAATGATGCTGTGTGCATATGTGTACCTGTGCAGATCCACATAAAGTACTTGTGTGTATTAATAAATAAAGTAGTGTGTGTGGTTTTGTGTGTGTACCAAGTGAGACACTAACATTTCATGTGAGAGTTTGGGGTAAAATTGTATGTTGTCATTGTGACACATCACACTTGCTGCTGACTGAGGTACAGCATTCCTCTGTAGGAATTCTGGGTTACTACAAATTTCCAATCAAACAAGAAGCCATAGGCTACGGTCTCATGTGCAACCTGTGATATAACTGCTTATTTTAGAGGATGAGTTTGAAAATCGTCCTCTGTTATCTTTTTTAATTATTTAATAGGAATGTATATTTTTTGACTCAATTGTTTGGTCAATGAGATTTAACATTGGACTAGAGTATTAAAAATATCTCCCAGAATTCCTATTGTGCATGTTTGGAATTTATTTGCCTGCCAAAACAAGACAAAAAAAATATTTAAATAAGAAATGCACATCAATGCAGCAGTATGGTTGTCACTGTATGAGTTGCATGTACCCTAGGCGTGCTTGTTTAGTGAAAAATGAGGACATCCATGTGATATCTGTGTAACCAACGTGTTTGAAGATGTTTCTCCCACACTGAAGAGTTTGAACATATTAAATATACAGTGGGGTCAGAAATGATTGACACCCTTTATAAAGATGAGGAAAAATTACTGTAGAAAATATATAATTCAAATACTGATCAATATTCTATGCTCCAAAAATGTTTGAAAAAAATAAATAATAATAATCATTTTATACTAATACTGCTCAGGGAAATAGATTTTGTTTAACAAGTAATACTTTTTTTCTTAAGAAAAGGTAGGGGTTCAAGGGATTGACAGACCTGTTTTCAAAACCTTTCAATACCTCACCTTGCGAGGATAACGTCACTGAGCCTTTAAAAAAAAATAATTATGAGTTGGAGGACACATTGGGAGGGATCTTAGACCATTCGTCCATACAGAATCTTTCCAGATCCTTGATATCATTAATATGCGCTTATGGGCTGCCCTCTTCTATTCAAACCACAGGTTTTCAATGGGTTTCAAGTCCTGAGATTTTTGGCAAATTTAACCATTTCTTTGTAGATTTAGATGTGTGATTGTCTTGCTGGAAGATCCACTTGCGGACAAGTTTCAGCCTCCTGGCAGAGGTAGCCAGGTTTGCCTAGTTGGGTAATGTTTATGATGCCGTTAAACTTAACAAGGCTCAAGGACCAGTTGAAACAAAATAGCTTTACGTGTAGGCCTTGTCAAAGAAGTCAACGGCATCATGAGCTTTACCCAGTACCAGGATATTTTAGCCAAAAACCTGGTTGTCTCTGCCAAGAGGCTGAAATTTGGCCACAAGTGAATCTTCCAGCAAGACAATAACCCCAAGCACTGAAGTAAACATCAAAACCCACAAAGAAATGGTTAATTGACCCCAAAATCTAAATTCAACAATGGCCATCTCAGTCTCCAGACTTGAAACCCATTGAAAACCTGTGGTTTGAATTGAATAGAGTAGTCCATAAGCGCAGACAAAGAATATCAAGGATCTGGAAGGATTCTGATTGGAGGAATGGTCTAAGATCCCTCCCAATGTGTTCTCCAACTCATAAAACATTTTAGAAAAAGGCTCAGCGACATTATCCTCGCAAAGTGAGGTATTGAAAACGTGTCAATCATTTTGACCCCTACCATTCTGAGGAAAAAAAGAATTACTTGTTAAACTAAATCTTTCTCTGAACAACTGTATTAGTATAAAATAATATAATTTCCCCATTATTTTGAGCATACAATACAGCTCAGTGTTAGAATTATTTAATTTATACAATCATTTTTGCTCATCTTTATCAAGGCTGTCAATAATTTCAGACTCCACTGTATATGCTAATCTAAACTATTTTAATATTTGTATTCATCCTCTCTCTTTCTTTCTGTCTCTCTCTCCCAGGGAATATATGAGTTCTATCAAGAAACTACTTCCAGCATTTTGGTTTCGCCCAAACCGTATAGCAAAGGAGCAACAACACTTCTCGAAAAATAAGATCAAATATATGTATCATCTAAAAATCAGCAACAACAGAATAAAACATATGTGGTGGGTGGTTCGGAGTACACATACCATTCCACAGCTGGATTCAGTCATTATGTACAGTACCAGTCAAAAGTTTGGACACACCTACTCATTCACATTTTTTCTTTATTCTTGCTATTTTCTACATTGTAGAATAATGTTGAAGTCATCAAAACTATGAAATAACACATGAAATCAGGTAGTAACCAAAAAAGTGTTTTATATTTGAGATTTTTCAAAGTAGCCACCCTTTACCTTGATGACAGCTTTGCACACTCTTGGCATTCTCTCAACCAGCTTCATGAGGTAGTCACCTGGAATGCATTTCAATTAACAGGTGTGTCTTGTTAAAAGTTCATTTGTGGAATGTCTTTCCTTTTGTCAGTTGTGTTGTGACAAGGTAGGGGTGGTATTCAGAAGATAGCCCTATTTGGCAAAATACCAAGTCCATATTATGGCAAGAACAGTTCAAATAAGAAATTACAGTCCATCATTACTTTAAGACATGAAGGTCAGTCAATCGGGAAAATGTCAAGAACTTTGAAAGTTTCTTCAAGTGCAGTTGCAAAAACCATCAAGCGCTATGATGAAACTGGCTCTCATGAGGACTGCCACAGGAAAGGAAGATCCGGAGTTACCTCAGCTGCATAGGATAAGTTCATTAGAGTGCACCTCACTGCACCTCAGATTGCAGCCCAAATAAATGCTTTACCGAGTTCAAGTAACAGACATCTCAACATCAACTGTTCAGAGGAGACTGCATGAGTCAGGCCTTCATGATCGAATTGATGGTTTGGAATGAATTGGACTGCAAAGTGAAGGAAAAGCAGCTAACAAGTGCTCAGCATATGTGGGAACTCCTTCAAGACTGTTGGAAAAGCATTCCAGGTGAAGCTGGTTGAGAGAATGCCAAGAATGTGCAAAGCTGTCATCAAGGCAAATGGTGGCTACTTTAAAGAATCTAAATTCTAAAATATATTTTGATTTGATAAACACCTTTTTTGGTTACTACATGATTCCATGTGTTATTTCTTAGTTTTGATGTCTTCACTGTTATTCTACAATGTAGAAATAGAAAAATTAAGAACAACCCTTGAATGTGTAGGTGTGTCCAAACTTTTGACTGGTACTGTACAAACTGTACTGTCAGATACAAGGTCTACATGAAAAATAATATCACTTATTCTAATGAACAGGGTTTCACTGAATAGTGTGGTTTGTGGTCCATAACTTAAGAGGGAAGGGCAATGTATGGGATGGAGAAGTGGGATGGTAACCTTATTGGGGGAAAAATGCTATTTTGTATGATTACCATTGGTCGAATTGGTATGTAGATTTAGTTTATTATTTTAAATTAAAGACGAGGAGTAATTAAGCAAGAAGAACAATCAACTTCTTCTCACTGTACATATCTTTGTTTTAAATGGAGTCAAATAATGAAAAAATGTGTAAGTTATTACAACCACTACTATTGTTATTGGCATAGGGGTGTGAGGGATGGGAATTGGGTGGAATTTTTGTATCTTAATTTTTTACTTTTAATGTATTTGTTATGCAATTGAAGTGGGAGATATGGCTATTTTTTATTTTAGAAAATAGAATATTCCTATGGTCTACAGTACAAGACTATGGATACACGTATTGTAGAATTTGTAATTACATAAATGTAATTATCAAAATCATAACTGTTTCATTATTTATTCTCTAAAATTGCTGTTTTAAAACATATGTCTTTAAGAAAAATAAAGTACAATTTCGAAAATGATGTGTGCATGGTGTGTAACAGAGAGCTGTGGGTTTTTATATATACAGTTGCGGCCAAATATATAGACACCCTTGCACTTTCCTTAAATAAGAAATTGAAAAAATGTTTGGTTTCCACACGTTGTTGGATTTGAAACATTGCAGAACCAAATGTATTTTTGTAAGATTAAGTTTACAATTTGATTTGAGAAAATAAAGAAAATAGATTGTACTAAGTTATTGTTACCCTGGAGCTAATACTTGATTGCACATCTTTTGGCCAAGATACAGTAAATGCCAACAAATGCACCCTCCCTACAATCAAAGATGGGGGAGATTTGATAATGCTGTTGTGTTTTGTTGTTGCCTCTGATACTGGGGGTCTTGAACATGTACAAGAAATCAGCAGATTATCAGGTGTTTTGTAGTCCAATGTTCAACCCAGAGTCTAAAAACCGGGTCTCCATTGAAGGCTGTGAGTCTTCCAGCAGGACAATGACCCCCAACACATCACAAAGCACCCAGGAATCGTTAAGAAGAGATACTGGACTGTTTTGGAGTGGCCAGCTAAGAGTCCAGATCTGAATCACATCCAAAACCTATGGCGAGATCAGAAAACTGCAGTTGGTGGAGGGCAACCCTCAAATATTGAATAATTTGATCAGTTTGGTGTTGAAAAGTGGGCCAAATTGTCAGTAGAAATGTGCAGCAAGCTCATTGATGGCTACAATAAGCATATGTCTGCAGTTGTCATGGTTAAGGGTGTGCAACCAAGTACTAGCTACGGGGTGCCGATAATATTGTCCAAGCCATTTGCCTTTATTTTCTCAATTCAAAATTGTAATCTTAAACTTACAAAAATAAAATAGGTTTTGCAATGTTGAAAATTTGACCAAAAGTTGTATTTTCAATTTCAACTTATTTTAGAAGAAATAAGGAATTATTTGCCTAGTTAAATAAAGGTTAAAGAAAAAAAGAAAAAGACAAAAGAAAAGTGCAAGGGTGCCAATATTTGTCCGTAACTATATACCTTGAAAGATGTATTTTCTGGCTTTCACTTTACTCTAGTACCCCTACTTCCCCATTGGGTGGTTCCATGTCAATCATGACATCCACCATCTCAAATTGTTCTGAAACTGTGTCTGTAGTTAGAAACACATAAGATTAGCATTCCTGCAATATTGTTCTGTTGAAATATAATTTGATCTGAAAAATTCAGCTACTTGATTGCGCCCAAATTGACCATTTTAATTTACAGGATTCAGATATTCAATAAATACTGTACCTAAAATTGTATTTGGAGCAAACTTTTTTCTAACAATGAGTAAGACATGAGGAATCCAAAGAAATGGTCAGACGCCAACCATGGACCACCCACGCCATTCCCACATTAATTGTATAAATTAAAGTGGCCAATTTGGGTGCAATCAATTATCTTAATTTCAGAGATCAAATTATACTTCAACAAAATTGTTGCAGAAATGCTAATCTTATCTGTTTCTAACAACAGAAACAATTTCAAAATCATCTGAGATAGGGGTGTCAAGCCTCTTTCTTGTGCTTTTTGAGGTGAAAAGACCCCATTGCAATATAGTAAGACACAATGTGGGATTATAGTATTAGGGGTATACAACACAGATTCCCATTGGCCTAGACCTAACGCATCTATATCGAACCTCCAGCGGCATAGCTAAACTAGTTTGTACTGGAGGTCGATCCGATGGTCCATTGAAAGCATGGCAAACTTATTTTCAACCAACGTTAACCTGGTAATACTTTCTTCATTCTTGATTTGCAAGGAATCAGTGTCTTATAAACATCTGTTTCTAGATCCAGGAGGAACTCCAAAAACCTGAGAATATTCTGAAAAATATAATTTTGATGGAACTAGTCATTTCTAAGCAACGTGGCCATGTGTAGGAGAAGATAACATGTCACACAGCACAAACTAAACAACACAAACAAAGACCTATACACAACATGCAGCAGGCATTTCTCACTCTGTACAAAAAGTGTATATGTATTATTTTTAATTTTATTAAATGTTTTACTTTTACCCATTTTTCTCCCCAATTGGTAGGTACAGTCTTGTCCCATTGCTGCAACTCCCCTACGGACTTGGGAGAGGCGAAGGTCGAGAGCCATGCGTCCTCCGAAACACGACCCTGCCAAGCCGCACTGCTTCTTGACACACTGCTCGCTTAACCCGGAAGCCAGCCGCACCAATGTGTTGGAGGAAAAAACCATCCAGCTGGCGACCGAAGTCAGCTTGCAGGCGCTTGGCCCGCCACAAGGAGTTGCTAGAGCGCGATGGGACAAGGAAATCCCAGCCAGCCAAACCCTCTGCTAACCCAAACGACGCTGGGACAATTGTGCGCCGGCCGCCTCATGGGTCTCCCGGTCACGGCCGGCTGTAACACAGCCTGGGATCGAACCCGGGTCTGTAGTGACGCCTCACGCACTGTGATGCAGTGCCACTTCTTTATATTTCCTTGTTATCGGACTTCTACCTGCAACTGGAAAAATGCGTTTATTAGACACCAGTCCCTTACAAATCGAGAAATAAGGAAGTATCACCACGTAAAGGTGAAAAATTGTCCCCTATCCATAACCCATTCTAAGCTAAAACCATGCACAAAGTAGGCCTACAGGAATCTAAGTAGAGCTATAGGCCCTGCTTTGTCACTTATATTGCAGCCTTGTCTGTCTACCCAGACTATGCTGGTAAAGCAGCAGTTTGAAAATGAATAATTGGCTTTGATACTCTGATTGGTTAGAGATGATCCAATTGCTGATGACTTTGTTTTGTACAACGCCCCTCCTCACTATAAACCACTTCAATGATGGTAGTCTGACTAAAGTATGTAGCAAAAGAGAGCAGTGGGATAATTTAGTTTGAGTTGTCATGTTAATTGCTGCTTAGATAATAGGCTACAATTAATTTAAAGATTTTGTCTAATAATGTGATTCATTCTAGCTCGAACACCAACAATTTGTTTCATAGTCATTTATTACAGGTCAGCCCCAAAGATACTCAGCAGATCTTCAGATAAAATGTACACAGGTCAGTGCATGAAGCCAAAGATGGCCTGTTATGGAAATACGCAGGAGGGGAGGAGATCAGGTGGGACCATTCTAGCCAATGAGAGGGCTTATACGCGTGTGAACGGTGTATAGAGATAAATGTTTTTTTGTTGACAAAATTCGACACACCCATTTGACCTCCATACAAAAAAAATCTCTCACTTCGTTACCTTATTTTTCTTCGACAGATTTTGAGCGGAGTAAAACCTCTCGCTTCGCCTCTTCCTATCTGATGTAGCCAAGGCTCAAAACTGAACTGTGGCAGAGAAGGAAGAGAAGAAGTGAGAGGGATAATTGGGCCCAAAATCTGTTCTCCAGCAGGTGGCATTTTTCGTTTTTGTTCACACGGTGAGATGAGTATTTGTACGGTGGTCAATGAGTTTTGAATTTGGTTAACAAAATAATGTAATGGCTTATTTTTTTTAAACTTATTTGATGGAATAGAAGTGTCGCAATCAGTAGGTTGTTACGAGTGTATGGATATAACTAGGACGGACTCGTGACATCCTGGCAACTTTGAGAAAAAAACGTAATCGTCTGGTAGTCACTAGTTAGCCAAACCCCGCCCATTTCTACAATGTATCTACTTAAAATGTGATTTTAAACTTAACCTTAATGACATTGCTAACCTAAAACTAAATTAAGACCAAAAAGAAAATGTTTGTTTTCATGATTTTTTGGGGGGGGGCTGTGGTAATTAGTGGAAACTGGTGTGCCTGTTCCCACGCCTTCTCATTGGCTATAATGGTCCCACCTGAATTTGCCTCCTTGACAACTGCCTTCCATTTTTGAAGAAATGTATTTTCATTGTTAGAGCCGGCACTAGTGTATCTGGTCAACATAAAGGATAACCTTTCGACTGTGCTAGGGTTTGGCAGATGCGTCCCAACAAGTCCAGGCGTTTTCGCATGCCGTACAACGTCACTTTAAATAGCCTGATCCCTGCCACGCCCATTGTCCCGACTCCTACCCTTACCTCAGTGCTCCTACTCTACCATCTTCTACTCCCATTCCGTTTGTCCAAATAAGAAACCGGGCTAACCGACGCCCGTTCCCGGCAAACATCTGCCATATTGCTCCGAGCATGTAAAATAACTGTTCCGGGCCCTTATCCCAACAAAAAGTAGAAGTATTTCATAAGAGAGAAAGTTCTACAAACCAAGGGGAAGCATTACATTTTCCGCGAAAATGCAGGAAATTGGCGATGATCGAGTGGCCGGATAATAATCTTCAATGCAGACTCCAACCAATTTTCATAATCAATTTGGATTATCGTTGATGGCGTCGTCGGCATAGAGCTCAATTGCTTATTCTATAGGAGACATACAGCAATATACCAGTTTCCGCCTTTTCACACTGCGGCGAATAGGCCTACCTGCGTGAAAGATAAAACGGAGGTAAGTTCCCACCGTTATATGGAACTAGATGTGATAAAAGTTTTGTTTGAATTCTTGCAATTGTCATTTTAAAACAGGCTACGTTGGACTACTCACCTCGCATTGTTAGTATTTTAACATTCACTCTCCCCTGGATAGTTAGTCCCCTGAAGATGCGCGCCTATAATGGCTTTTCCGCAAACTTGTCACCCACTTGCCACACAGATAAATATACTTGAATGTTTTCAAATAATTCAGGATGACAGAAACTCCTGTCAACTTGAGTTTGTACGAATAGGCTATGTGCTGATCTCGTGGTGATGTTTGTTTAGGAACGCTGCGATAAATGAAGGTCATGGTTTGAAATGCCACGAACTATCGCACAATAACAGTTTGGAAAGAAGAAAATCGTGAAAACGAATGTTTTGGACGTCCTTGGTTTACTTTGGTTGTGTAGGAAATAGCCTATAACGAGCTATAACCTACAGCTGATGAAACGTAAAAGGTCCCACACCCTAAGGAAAGTTACCGGAAATGTTTAGAAGGGTGTGATTGCGGCCCGCAATTCGGAGCGTTCCTTAATTCGCAGGAACCCCTCTTTATTGGGTCCAATTCTATTGGTCAATTTTTAAGCTAGACTCCGGTACAGTAGCTGGCGGGAGGCAGCGGGCTACACCAGTAGCTAATTAGTTAGGACACAGATAGACAGTGACCTTCGCCCCCGCCTTCAGGGGCAACACCTGTAGGTAGCTAGCTAGCTAGCTAGGACCATAGCTGCGGGAAGGAGGGGTGCTGCAGCACCCCCTGACACTCCAACACTCTACTCAGCAAATTGGGTGCAGTCTATCACAGTGCCATCTGTTTTGTCACCAAAGCCCCATATACTACCCACCACTGCGACCTGTATGCTCTCGTTGGCTGACCCTCAATACATATCTGTCGCCAAACCTACTGGCTCCAGGTCATCTGTAAGTCTTTGCTAGGTAAATCCCCGCTCACTGGTCACCATAGCAACACCCACCCGTAGCACATGCTCCAGCAGGTATATTGCACTGGTCATCCCCAAAGCCAACACTTCCTTTGGCCTCTGCCAATGACTGGAACGAATTGCAAAAATCACATAAGTTGGATACTTATCTCCCTCTCTAACTTTAAGCATCAGCTGTCAGAGCAGCTTACCAATCACTGTACCTGTACACAGCCAATCTGTAAATAGCACACCCAACTAACTACCTCATCCCCATATTATTCCTTGCTCTTTTGCACACCAGTATCTCTACTTGCACATCATCATCTGCACATCTATCACTCCAGTATTAATGCTAAATTCTAATTGTTTCGCCTCTATGACCTATTTATTGCCTACCTCCCTACTCTTCTACATTTGCACACACTGTACATATATTTTTCTATTTTCCTTTTCTATTGTTATTGACTGTACATGTTTTTTTTCACCTTTTATTTAAGCAGGTAGGCCAGTTGAGAACAAGTTCTCATTTACAACTGCTACCTGGCCAAGTTAAAGCAAATGTGCGACAAGTGCGACAAAAACAACACACATGGGATAAACAAACGTACTGTCAATAACACAATATAAATTATGTATACAGTATGTGCAAATGAAGTAAGGAGGTAAGGCAATAAATAGGCCATAGTGGTGAAATAATTACAGTTTAGAAATTAACACTGGAGTGATATATGTGCAGATGAGGATGTGCAAGTAGAAATACTGGTGTGCAAAAGAGCAGAAAAAAACATATGGGGATGAGGTAGGTAGTTGGTTGGATGGGCTATTTACAGATTGTCTGTGTACAGCTGCAGCCATCAGTAAGCTGCTCTGACAGCTGATGCTTAAAGTTAGAGAGGGAGATAAGTCTCCAACTTCAGTGATATTTGCAATTCGTTCCAGTCATTGGCAGAGGCCAAACGAAGTGTTGGCTTTGGGGATGACCAGTGCAATATACCTGCTGTAGCGTGTGCTACGGGTGGGTGTTGCTATGGTGACCAGTGAGCGGGGATTTACCTAGTGAAGTCTTATAGATGACCTGGAGGCAGTAGGTTTGGTGATGGATATGTATTGAGGGCCAGCCAATGAGAGCATTCAGTTTGCAATGGTGGGTAGTATATGGGGCTTTGGTGATAAAACAGATGGCACTGTGATAGACTGAACCCAATTTGCTGAGTAGAGTGTTGGAGGCTAATTAGTAAATGACATCGCCAAAGTCCAGGATCGGCAGGATAGTCAGTTTTACGAAGGTGTGTTTGGCAGCATGAGTGAAGGATGCTTTGTTGCGGAATAGGAAGCCGATTGAATTTTGGATTGGAGATGCTTAATATGAGTCTGGAAGGAGAGTTTACAGTCTAGCCAGATACCTAGGTATTTATAGTTGTCCACATATTCTAAGTCAGAACTGTCCAGAGTAGTAATGCTAGGCGGGCCGGCGCGGGCAGCAATCGGTTGAAGAGCATGCATTTAGTTTTACCAGCGTTTTAAGAGCAATTGGAGGCCATGGAAGGAGTGTTTGTTGTATGGCATTGAAGCTTTTTTGGAGGTTTATTAACACAGTGTCCAAAGAAGAGCCAGATGTATACAGAATGGTGTTGTCTGCGTAGAGGTGAATCAAAGAATCACCCGCAGCAAGTGCGACATCATTGATGTATACAGAGAAAAGAGTCAGCCCGAGAATTGAACCCTATGGCACCCCCATAGAGACTGCCAGAGGTCCAGACGACAGGCCCTACGATTTGACACACTGAACTCTATCTGAGAAGTAGTTAATGAGCCAGGTGAGGCAGTCATTAGAGAAACCAAGGCTTTTGAGTCTGCCGATAAGAATACGGTGATTGACCTTGGCCAGGTCAATGACGACGGCTGCACAGTACTGTATTTTATCGATGGTGGTTATGATATCGTTTAGGAACTTGAGCGGGGCTGAGGTGACCCATGACCAGCTTGGAAACCAGGTTGCATAGCGGAGAAGGTACGGTGGGATTCTAAATAGTCAGTGATCTGTTTGTTCACTTGGCTTTCGAAGACTTTAGAAAGGCAGGGCAGGATGGATATAGGTCTGTAACAATTTGGGTCTAGAGTGTCTCCCCCTTTTGAAGAGGGGGATGATCGTGGCTGCTTTCCAATCTTTAGGAATCTCAGACGATATGAAAGAAAAGTTGAACAGACTAGTTATAGTGGTTGCGACAATGGCGGCAAATAATTTTAGGAAGACAGGGTCCAGATTGTCTAGCCCAGCTGATTTGTAGGGATCCAGATTTTACAGCTCTTTCAGAACATCAGCTGTCTGGATTTGGGTGAAGGAGAAGCGAGGGGGGGCTTGGGTCAGTTGGTGTAGCCAGGTGGAAAGCGTGGCCAGCCGTGGGGAGATGCTTATTGAAATCCTCGATTATCGTGGATTTATCGGTGGTGACAGTGTTTCCAAGCTTCAGTGCAGTGGCCAGCTGAGAGGTTCTCTTTTTCTCCATGGACTTTAGTGTCCCATAACTTTTTGGAATTAGTGCTGCAGGATGCAAATTTCTGTTTGGAAAAAGCTAGCCTTTGCTTTTGTAACTGACTGTGTTTTTTGGTTACAGACATCCCTGAAAAGTTCCATATCGCGGGGACTATTCAAAGCTAGTGCAGTGCGCCACAGGATGTTTTTGTGCTGGTCAAGGGCAGTCAAGTCTGGATTTAACCAAGGGCTTTCTGTTCTTAGTTATGATTTTTTTGAAAGGGGCATGCTTATTTAAGATTGTGAGGAAGGCACTTTTAAAGAACAACCAGGCATCCTCTACTGATGGGGTGAGGTCAATATCCTTTCAGGATACCCGGGCCAGGTCGATTTAGAAAGGCCTGCTCACAGAAGTGTTTTAGGGAGAGTTTGACAGTGATGAGGAGTGGTCGTTTGACCGCGGACCCATAATGGACGCTGGCAGAGGCAGTGATCGCTGAGATCCTGGTTGAAAACAGCAAAGGTGTATTTAGAGGGCAGGTTGGTCAGGATGATATCTATGAGGGTGCCCATGTTTATGAATTTGGGGTTGTACCTGGTAGGTTCCTTGATCATTTGTGTGAGATTGAGGGCATCTAACTTAGATTGCAGGACGGCCGGGGTGTTAAGCATATCCCAGATTAGGTCACCTAACTGTACCAACTCTGACGATAGATGGGGGCAATTAATTCACATATGGTGTCCAGGGCACAGCTGGGGGCTGAGGGGGTCGATAACAAGCGGCAACAGTGAGACTTATTTCTGGAGAGATTCATTTTTAAAAGTAGTAGTTCGAACTGTTTGGGCATAGACCTGGATAGTAAGCCTGCGGCGTTCTGTCCATCTCTACAGTAGATTGCAACTCCTCCCCCTTTGGCAGTTCTTTCTTGACGGGAAATGTTGTAGTTGGGGATGGAAATGTCAGTATTTTTGGTGGGCTTCCTAAGCCAGGATTCAGGACATCAGGGTTGGCGGAGTGCGCTAAAGCAATGAATAATGTAAACTTAGGGAGGAGGCTTCTGATGCTAACATGCATGAACCCAAGGCTTTTCCGGTTACAGAAGTCAACAAATGAGAGCGCCTGGGGACACTCAGGGCCTGGGTTAACATCTACATCACCAGAGGAACAGCGGAGGAGTTAAGGGTACGGCTAAAGGCTATAAGAACTGGTCGTCTAGTGCGTTCGGAACAGAGAGTAAAAGGAACAGACTTCTGGGCGTGGTAGGATAGATTCAGGGCATAATGCATAGACAAGGGCATGGTAGGGTGAGAGTACAGTGGGGGTAAACCTAGGCATTGAGTGACGATGAGAGAGGCTGCATCTCTGGAGGTGCCAGTTAAGCTATGTACTGTCTCAGCATGTGTGTGGGGGGGGCAAGGGAGTTAACTGAGGCATGTAGAAAAGGACTAGGGGCTCCGCAGTAAAACAAAACAATGAGAGCTACCCTAAACAACGGTATACAAGGCATATTGCCATTAGAGGGAGGAATAAAGTAATCACCGATGTTGATTGGGAGGGCTAAGACAACAATGGGTAAACATCTAAGACCACAACATGGGTAGATGGCGATGAATGGGTAGAGTGTCAGTTAGCTACACACGGCCTAAGTTCGAGGCTGGGGCCGACAGATAAACAAAATTAAGTACCGTGTTAATGAACGTGTTACTCTGTTGTTTTTGTCGCCCTGCTTTGCTTTATCTTGGCCAGGTCGCAGATGTAAATGAGAACTTGTTGTCAACTGGCCTATCTGGTTAAATAAAGGTGATATATATATTTGTGCAAGTAGACTGATTGGACAGCTCACCTTCCTGGGGGAGATTACATCATTTTCTAAGAGGAAATAGGAAGCATTTTTGAAAAGGGCTGTTTGAGATACAAGTTTGAGGAGGGGTTTGAAAAAGTGTTTTTTCTCCAATTTATGCTTTGGCCACATACAAGTATAGGATGAGTCAACAACATTATTTGGATATGAGTTAACAGAATATTAACTTAAAAGTAATTTTCACTGAGCAGATGCCCACATTGGGATGCTTGAGGGGGCGCGTTCCTACAGGTGTAGGAAAGCCCAATTGCAGGATCGTCCCACATTGCAGGCCACAATCAAAATCCAATCAAATTGTATTTGTCACATGCTTTGTAAACAACAGGTGTAGACTAACAGTGAAATGCTTATTTTACGGAACCTTCCCAACAATGCAGAGACAACAATAATAAAGATAACACAAGGAATAAATACACAATGAGTAACTGTAACTTGGCTATATACACAGAGTACCAGTACCGAGTTGATGTGCAGGGGTACGAGGTAATTGAGGTAGGTATGTACATATAGGTGGGAGTAAAGTGACTAGGCAACAGTATAGATAATAAGCAGTAGCAGCAGCGTATGTGATTAGCTTGTCAATGCAGATAGTATGGTAGCTATTTGGTTAACTATTTAGCAGTCTTATGGCTTGGGGATAGAAGCTGTTCAGGTTCCTGTTGGTTCCAGAGTTGGTGAATCGGTACTGCTTGTCGTGCAGTAGTAGAGAACAGTCGATGACTTGGATGGCAGGAGTCTGACTGTTTTTAGGGTCTTCCTCATACACCGCCTGGTATAGAGGTCCTAGATGGCAGAGCTTGGCCCCAGTGATGTACTGGGCTGTACGCACTACCCTCTGTAGTGCTTTGCGGTCGGATGCCAAGCAATTTCCATACCAAGCGGTGATGTAGCCATTCAAGATGCTCTCAATGGTGCAGCTGTAGAACTTTTTGAGGCTCTGAGGACCCATGCCAAAACGTTTCAGTCTCCTGGGTGGGAAAAGGCATTGTTGTTGGTGTGTGTGGACCATGTTAATTCCTTAGTCATGTGGACAATGAGGAACTTGAAGCTGTCAACCCGCTCCACTATAGTCTTGTGGAGGGGGCGTGCTCTGCCCTCCATTTAGTGTCCTCCCCACTGTGACTCTACAGTTCTGTAGCTTAGCATCCGCTTCATCTGACCACTTCTGTATTGAGTGCATCACTGGTACTTCCTGTTTGCTTATAAGCAGGAATCAGGAGGATGGCGTTATGGTCAGATTTGCCGAAGGGAGGGTGAGGGAGAGCCTTGTGTGTGGAGTAAAGGTGTTCAAGAGTTTTGTCGCCTCCAGTTGCACAGGTGACATGCTGGTAAAAATGAGGTTAAATTGATTTCAGTTTCCCTGCATTAAAATCACAGGCCACAAAAAGCACACACTATTGGAATGCTCGCAACATTGTTTCCTCTCTGGGGTGATGACAGTCTACTCTGTATTCAATCAATTCATCTCATTTCACCCTCTGACTACAATGTTTCATTTTGCGGTGTTATTTGTGAAGTTTCCCTCCATGTCCTTTGACATTGTAAGTAAGTTCATAAGTCAGCTGGAGGGTAAAGCTGTCCTTGCTGTCCCCAGTCCACCTGACTGTGCTGCTGCTCCAGTTTCAACTATTCTGCCTTATTATTATTCGACCATGCTGGTCATCTATGAACATTTGAACATCTTGACCATGTTTTGTTATAATCTCCACCCGGCACAGCCAGAAGAGGACTGGCCACCCCACATAGCCTGGTTCCTCTCTAGGTTTCTTCCTAGGTTTTGGCCTTTCTAGGGAGTTTTTCCTAGCCACCGTGCTTCTACACCTGCATTGCTTGCTGTTTGGGGTTTTAGGCTGGGTTTCTGTACAGCACTTTGAGATATCAGCTGATGTACGAAGGGCTATATAAATAAATTTGATTTGATTTAAAGGAGATTCCAGGATCTGCTGTTTTAAGCAAATGTGACAAACACCATGCATATCCGTGCTATACTGACCAACTACTCCATCAATGAATTAAGTTAGTGGCATACTATTGTCAGTATGTTTCCCATACATACTCGACTGTTTAAAAAAAAAAAAAACAGCTTTCTCTGAAAACTGCAAGAATGGTCCATCCTCCTGTGCAAACAAAGGCGCCAGAGCGCCACAGCCCTATTAATTCACAGTAAGCATAGGAGTGTTCAAAGTCCATGCATGCAATCCCTGTTAAACAATCAATCAACAGACAGGAGAGGGGCACTGGGTGTCACACAGTGACTGGTTTGTTCGGAGCATCTCTCTAGTGTAGCTGGCACGGAGGCTTCCCTATGTGAGTACTCTTAAACCCTTTTGTACCAAGAACTGTCATCGTAAGTGAAAATACCCCCCCCCCCCCCAAAAAAAAAAACACAAGGCATCTCCTGTGCCTAGGATTGTGTGATGTTGGGCACAGATCTGTTCTCTCTCTGCATTAATTTGATGATCTGGCTTTGCACAACTATCAGTGTCACAGTCGGTGTGTGTTCTAAAATAACCAAGCGGGTAGTGTTGTCATGCTGGCCTCTTGCCCTCTGACAGACTTAAGACACAAAGGTGCCTCAGTAAAATGAGAATCAGGCCCTCTTGTTTATACGCCATTTCTAACAAAACGAGTAAACCTGCCAGTAATGACAGTAGCAGTGATGTCATATTGGCTTTGAGTCTTTCACAGCATATCGCATTGCCTGTGTTTTAATTAAACCTACACAGCATCTTGCCCACTCAACTAGTATCAATGGCTGCATCTATGCCACAACAGCTGCTCTGCACTGTCAAAGCTTGTATTCAGAACGCTAATGGATTCATCTGGGGAATGTCAGGAAGTCCTGCAGTAGGTGTTTGAAGCATCTGTAGATTGTGTTATACATTCTTATACACCAGGCCAACGCATTGTTGGAAATGTTGATTGGTCAGATAAGGTTGTCAGTGTATTAAGTGTCACCAGCTCGCTCATGTTTTCATGGCTGAGTGACTATGCAAATATGGATGGATGCACCAGCACACCAAGATCAACATGACATAATAATCACATCACAAATTATCGCATAAAAGTTATGGATGCAAATAGTAATCCTCTTTTACCTAATGATATTTAAACAGTAGCTAGCTAGCTAACGTTAGCTAAATAAAACTGTCTGGCTTGCTAGCTGGCTAGCTGACTAGGCAGGCTGAGGTAAATAAGTACACTAGCTAACAACGTCAGTCTAAAAACAGCTTAAATGATTTATTCCTCTTTAACAATATTTTCTTATAAAGACATATATGTTTAAGAAAGTGTTCTCTTTCCCATCTTTTCAATCCTTTGAAGCAGCAGGTAGTAGGCAGGTTGTCACCGTTAAAAACACCAACCGTCCTTGGAGAGCAATTCTGAGGTAATAATTTTGCGCGGACTGAGGCGAAATGGAACTAGAACTCCCCGCGTCCTCCATCCTTCCGGACCGCTATGAGAGCCAAGCAACCAGCATAGCAACAGACGCTTTGGTTCATTACGTAATCCGGTCAGAATTTTGTTCTAGGAACAGCCCTAGCAACAGAAGCTAGAACTCATCAAATCCCATTGTGAAGCCGGGGGGATACTTTTTTGGCAGGGGGACACCATTTGGCACGACACCCCCACATTTTAAATTCACTAACACAACAATACATTCCGTACAAATATTTGAGGCAGTTTTCCTTTACTTGAATCGTTTTGGATTTTATTTTGGTATGTGATCTAACAAAAATGTATTGACGTCAGACTGTACCTGACACCAAAAAAGCATTGTCCCTTTACCCCTTTGTCTGAATCTTTCTTTCTCAGAATGCTGACCTGGCTTAGAGTGCTTAGTGACTGGATCTGGCAGGACCGGTTGTGGTTCCCAGCGGGCCTGGGTTGGGCCAACCTCAAGGACCGGGATGGCCAAGTCTTCGCTAAAGGAAGGGATCTCTGGGTCATCTTCCCCATCGCAGTATGCTTCCTGATTATAAGACAGATATTTGAGAGGTCAGTACTCCAGGCCCAAGACCAAGAATCCTTGGTCAGAAGTAGGAACCCCCTATTCCTGCCCCTCCTCACTTTGCAATGGCCTTGCTATGTTCCATTAGTTTGCTGTTGTTTTTAACCAGTATTGCTCAAATCTCGTTTTCCTGTTCATCTAGCCTTGTTGACTTGTGTTCACTACAACCATCATAACTGATTTACAGTCCCTACAACACTTTCCTCTCCTCCTTTGCTTCCTCTGACTATCCAGGACCGTGGCCGTTCAACTTGCCTCTTTACTTAGAGTGAGGGAGAAACCGCGTGTCAGAGCTGCTCCCAACACCACACTGGAATCCTATTTCTGCAATGCATCAAAGTTCCCCTCACAGGTAATTGCACAGCATAACTGTAATGCTACATACTGGGGTCAAACGCCAACACCTTCCTAATCCCACATGTAGTAAACTACCATACAGTTCCACTGACCAAATCCAAATGACCACACAGTTCAATAGCTCACACAAACACTGCACAACTCCTTAGTCAAATCCATGCACGATTACTACGTTAAATCAACCATTATTTAAAGTGAATTCAAAATTGCAGCACACTTTAAAGTAAAACAATAATTGAAGGAGACAGTAGCACATAAGATTTTAAAGGGATAATCCAGCCCAAACCATTAATTTCTATGATTAACTGTGTTAAATAACACTAATATGTAAAAACAATTTTTTTTGTGAACACATTTTGTTGTTATAACAAGGCTGGTAGAAATGTGAAAGTCATTTGAAATCTGCAGTTGAAGTCGACTACAAAACATGTCTCTCTCTGGGCTGGTTGGCTAGCTAGTTAGCAAACGTAGCTACACTACACACAATAATACCAAAGTCAATATCAGTAGGTGAAGTAGCTAGCTAGCTGTAAAATCACCTGAACAAACGAGTGCAGAGTACATTGCTATGGCAACAACAGCCGTTTCCCACAGACACACACAGCGCATTGCAAGATGGTACTTGGAAAAACTGAGGGTGCATTCGTAAATTCACTCTGGCTATCAACTCCGGTTTCAGAGCATTCTCGTCTGAGTGTGCCAGGGAGCAAAATACCTGAGGAATTTGCAAACGCGCAACACTCGTTGAATACGATGGGTGTCAGTCAACGTTGTTGGCAACAACAACAACAACAAATAATTGTTGCCAGCAGCACAGTTAGTCACCAATGCTCTAGATAACATGTAGACAACCTAACCAGCTCGGCTAAGGTGAGTAAAATGGTCAGAGGGAGGTGTTCTCTCATTCGTGTCTGGAAGTAGCTAGCAATCTAGACAACTTCAGTAAGTTAGCTTAGGTGCTTGACTGCCGTTGTGAGGTCAGAACGCTCAGATCAACCCTACTGGACAATCTGACAACCCTCTGAATTTACGAACGCCCAGAGCGCACTCTGAGCACACTCGGGCACTCCACAGTGACTTTACAAACAAACCCTGAGTTGAATCATTTGGGACACTGTTTAGATTGAGCACATCTAAGCGAAATATATTATGTACTTCGTCACGTCAAGAACACATCCATCCGTTCATATCGTCAAGTATACCCACCCACACCATCTATTGGCTGATTTGGCGATCTGGAGTGCAGGTAATTATTTTAAAAGCGTGAACCAGGTAGCTAGGACACGTTCCTACAGGATTTCCGGATTTCACAGAAAGACCACATCGAGGTTAAGTCATTGTGTGATCTGGAATGACTCATAAGAGCCTGTTTCTGTAGCGAAAGGCAGCTTGATGTACAAGTTCACCCCCTGAACAGGATGTTAGTCTAGTTCAGGGCCTTACCCCCTATTTGCAGTCTGGACTCCCAACTTTAAGGTCTCAGGGCAGACACTAACCACAAAGCCACTGCGTTGGTACACTAATGAAACATAGGCCTTCAGCAAATTGACAGGAGTTTCATGTTTGTATTTGTTTTGGGGGGGGGGGGGGGGTGGATTATCCCTTTAATTTAAGTGTATATTGCTCTTAACCCTTGTTTCTCTCTGTCAGAGTTCAGTGGAGGAGTTAACTAAACAGTCGGCCTGCTCGGTGCGGCAGGTCCAGAGGTGGTTCCGACGGCGGAGGAACCAGGAACGGCCGAGCCAGATCAAGAAGTTCCGGGAAGCCTGGTACCCTTAGCAGCCAAGTGCAAACCCACAAGCCTTATTTTTCTATCTGTGGTTATACAGTCAGAGGCTACACTCATTTCTGTACTGAATATGGTTGAAATCAATTGTTTTAGCAAAGAAAGTATAGTACCGCTAACTGAAATGAATAGTAGCGGAGCAGATGAACATGGTTGAATGGAACTTGCACTTGTCCACATTTTAATTAATTAAACAACCTTTATTTATTTATTTCCGATGTGGGCGTATTTCTACTGTGTAACATGTTATGTGCCTTCTGTAAAAGTA
This sequence comes from Oncorhynchus clarkii lewisi, assembly GCF_045791955.1. Classification (NCBI taxonomy): domain Eukaryota; kingdom Metazoa; phylum Chordata; class Actinopteri; order Salmoniformes; family Salmonidae; genus Oncorhynchus; species Oncorhynchus clarkii. Next base: position 30,722,049 of record NC_092164.1, read on the forward strand.
CCTGCTATTGTCTTTACCGTGATTTGACGTGAGTCTTATTCACCTGATCAAAATATAAGCTCCCTTGAATAGTTGAAGGAGCCATAGTTTATTGGCGATCTGTTGTGTGAACATGTGAAATTGTTGTGAGCTGTGTGAAATTGTGTTCTGTTCAAATGGGGTTTCTGAGGTTGCTGTGCGTTCTCTTACAGTTGGAGATTTACCTTTTACGTTCTTGCTTTCATTGCTGGCCTGGGTGCCCTAATTGACGTGAGTATCACCATTTTACTGTTGGCATATATTTTCTCTAGCAATGCTTTGCCTTTGTAATGTTTTATACCTTTGCGTGTGCCATTTTGTGTTTGACACTGAAATCTCTTCCTAGAAACCATGGTTCTATGACATGGAGGAGATGTGGAATGGCTTCCCCACACTGGTATGTACATTCTGTGCCACCTGTTTTCACCCACTTTTCTATAAGACTGTTGGTCTCTAAATTTTCATTGGTTTTAAATGTTTAGTTGGTTTAAAATCTTTACAAAGTCAGTGTCTGCCACAATATGGGAGAGTCACAAGCAAATTATTTTTCTAAGGTTCCCAGTACATGATGCTTGTTTATCAAATTCAATGAGCTGCCTGATTTGAAGATTCCAGTTTGGTATTTCTAGACACCTTTTATGAATGTTATGAAAATGTAAGCATGCACTATACTTTAAGTAGCTTTAGAAGTGTCTGCTAAATACCATATTTTTTATATTCAATGTTTGTTCTTCCCTCTTATAGCCACTGCTGCCTTCTCAGTACTGGTACTACATGATTGAGTTGGGATTCTACATCTCGCTACTATTCAGTGTGGCAACGGATGTCAAGCGCAAAGTAAGTGGAGCCTAATTCAGAAACATCGACAATTTACACTCAGTACCATTACAGTGGTAACAGGAGAGATTGTTGTCAAGAGGGCAGAGAGAGCGATAAGACAGCTAACCATATCTCGGCAAATGTCAGTTAGGGAATCACAACTAAGTTAGGGAGGGAGGGGTGTTATTTTGTCTAGGGAATCTGTGGGTTAATGTGTGACCGGCACACTGTGGAAAGGTATGGCAGTGGAGACTGATTGACCATGTTCTCCAGACGTATTTATTTTCCAGCCGGCGAGTCCAAATGAAAGGGGGCAACTCTTCAAAACAGTTAGCAGACTTGTCTGAAATCCAGTCCTGTTTGTCGGTTGATTTGACAGACACAATGAAATAATGGGGCAGATCCAAAACAATGGTGTCATTAAGTTAGCTGTAATTGCAGTGGAATTCCAAATTGGGCTTGTTTGTTTTTTGTTCAGGCTTTTTTTTGTAGGGTTTTTAGTTGAGTTGTAATTGTAAAGTGCACATGGCTACATGCACTCAGTGTTTCCATTTATGAAAATTGCACATTAATAAATCAGCGTCAGCCTGTATGACTTCCCAACTATCTGTTACATGTCTCAAGTTGCCCGCGAAGGCCAGCCTGGATAGAATGCACGTATGTACTAATTTACCATGTGCAAACCATGGTGAAACTTGCTCTTCTGTAAAGCTGAAATAATTGGCTGGTGAAACTTGCATCCAGCCAACCAGAAAAGCAAGGCAAAGCCATTCAGGCATTCTTGAAAGTCAAGACAGTCTTTGTCCTGCAAAGAAACATTTATTTTTATAGTTGCATTTTTAAAAATTGAGCAAACAGTAGGCATTTAGAATTAAATGTGGTGACTCTTTATAACCACGTGCCATGCATAGGCCTACCTTCAAAATGATTCCCTAATCATCATTTATTTGAAAACAGTTTCCATTACCATTTGTCACGAAGAAAGTTAGACGAAAGAAAAATCAACCCCTGTCGAACAGATTAAAAAAAAAGATAATTTCTCCTATAGCTGCCATTTCCATGACACATTTTCGTGACATTGACTTTGTCGAATAAACCTGGATCATTGGAAACATTTGAGACCTACATGACTCAGTGTTGAAACCAGGTGTCTGTAACCGTAGCTTAGGTGTCCCTCCAGACATTTAAATCTTTGAACGTTTTGCTGATATTCCGCAGTGTTAAAGCTCTAATTTTAAAATAACTGTAGTTCAGAACGACGCATCCAAAAGAAACTCGATGATCAAGTTACGAGCGAGGAATGTCACGACCATGGTGCCATATCCATCAGAACCAGTTTCAACAAGATTTTAAAAGGAACTACCACCACCTCTGTTATGACTGAAGCTGATGTGCAGTGCACAAAGTAAACTAAACATTTGCATAACTGACAAACTCCCCCTCTCTCGCTCTCTTCAAGGATTTTAAGGAGCAGATTGTTCACCATGTGGCCACTATTCTGCTGATCAGTTTTTCGTGGTTGGTCAACTACATTCGTGCCGGGACTTTGATCATGCTGGTGCACGATGCCTCAGACTACCTACTGGAGGTACAGCCCTCCGCCATACCCAATCTTATTTCCCCAACAATGCAATACAATGTCAAGCAAAAAGGCATCCAGCTATTTCACCATTACAATCCTAAAGAAAGTATATCCATTCCATGATAAGTATAGAAGAGTGAGTGTTATTTCTGTACAGAAAGTCATTGTATTATTATTATAATAATAAATGCTGCATATAGAATTTCTACTCACAGAACTGGTCATACTGTTAAGCCTGCCATCTAGAGGAGAATATAGAAAACAGCAACCATATATTTATTATTTATTTATTTTTCCTTATTTTTCTCCTGTTCCTTTTTAAGTCAGCAAAGATGTTCAACTATGCAGGATGGAGAAAGACCTGCAACTACATCTTCATCCTGTTTGCAGCTGTGTTCATCCTTACCCGCCTTGTCATACTCCCCTTCTGGTAAGACGCTCAGATCTTGGATGACACTCATCTGCCTCCTAGAGGCAGTTTCCCGGACACATATTAAGCTTAATCCTGGACTAAGAAGCCTTTTCAACTGAGCTTTTACATTGAGCTTGCTTTTTAGTCCAGGACTAGGTTTAATCTGTGTCTGGGAAACTGCCTCCGTATGTGTGAAGTATTATTTTCTGTCAGTGATACAGGATACAATGCATTCTAGTGATTTGCTTAAGTCTTTGTCAAAAATGCTTTTGACTGCTAATGTAGATCTGTATTGACTGGATCTGTCTGTTTCTTCCCCCAGGATCATACATACTACGTGGGTGTACCCATTGACCCTCTATCCCCCTTTCTTTGGGTTCTACTTCTTCAACGGGTTGTTGTTTGTGCTGCAGTGTCTGCACATCTTCTGGGCTGGCCTCATCCTGCGCATGGCCATCAAGTTCCTACCTGGAAATGTATGTATTCCCAAACCTAATCACTGGTGGTTTCCTGGACAGAGATTGAGCCTAGTCCAGAGCCCTATACTACGTATGTGGTTTGAGGAGTTAGCAAGGTAACTGCGTTCAACTCGCGGTAACCGGTACTACGAACGTGGCTCACCTTTTAGCCAGGTACATTTCTATGGCAACGAATACTTCAGAACTAATCTGCTCCCGGGCAGGTTAACTCAGGGCTAACTCTATTTATCCTGAATGAAATGTCTGAGCTGCGAGTTGAGGACAAATAAAATCATATTACCTTTCGCAAAGGTTGCATCATCATCCATCACCTTAATTTGAGTAAGACAACTTATTCAATATTTTATTAGCCAAATGTTTTTTTTTTGTGTTCAAAAATAGTCGTGTTAAAAATACCTAGCACGTTGCACATTTAGTAATGACAGAATGCATTTGAATCTTCACGTATAGTCAAACTTGTGTGCAAATTATTTTATCGATGGGAGTGGAGAAAAAGGTACTCAAACTACGTACGTAATATAGGGCTCTGGAATATGAAGCTAACTGAAGCTGGCTAGCTTTAGAAAACCCTAATGCCCCTAAGGACTAAAAAGCAAACTCAATGGAGAATTTCCATTGAATGTGCTTTGTAGTCCAGGGTGAGGATTAATCTGTGTCTGGGAAACCCCACCCCTATGTCAAACTGCTCTACTTTCTATCACCCAACTGTACATGTAAACCTACTGTTTGACATTGCAATTATTTTGATGTGGTTGTCTTACCTAGCTAACTTAAACCTAGCGTCCTCCATTGAAACAATAACAAAGCGACACCCCACCTCTGTTTTGGTAAAAAGTTTAGGGATGGGCCTGGAGAAATGTAGCCACTCTCAAATTCATAGACGGGGTTATGGATGCAAGGACTGACCATCCATGATATAATTGTTTTGGTTTTAACCATGTTTATTACTGTTTGTTTACATTTAGATTTTTATTTAGCTTATACACATTGGTGTGAAATAAGCTTGTATTTTGGGTTCTAATGTGGTATGACAGTTGTCGTGGAAATTTCCTGTATTACCAAATCATGAGAGAGCAAACCACACACAAGTCAGAGTATATTATAAAGTCCCATCTTTAATTATATATGAGCTTCACCATAGCCCTGTGACTCTCAGATCAATTCAGTGTCTATAAATTAATTCTCTGAGAGTGCTTACAAAACAGTTCTTAGGTGTGTCTTGGCTATAAATTATACTATCTCAACTCACATGACAAATAACAGATCTTAGGAACATTACACAAAGAACCTTTTACTTGAAAAAGGAGTATCCTACAATTTATAGCATTAACTATAAATTATTGTTCAGTTTGGTCTCCTAAACAAAGTTCTTAACTCGTTCTTGGTACCACTTAGGACCAAAACATGACCTCATCCAATGGCATATATCAATTGTCAATTTTAGATAATCCCATTAAAAATACAATCCCTCCTGGACAACTTTACGGAGAGGAGTGACTGGCACACAGCCATTGTGGAGCCAACCTAACTGGTTCCCCATTAATCACACCATCCCTTCACATGGTTTAGGAATAGTTAGACACATTCACATATAAGACAAACCTGACCTCTCCCCTCTCTGGGCCCAAGTAACTTTACCCACATAAGCATGCTTATGAAAATTAATCAAACATCTTATTTATAAATGTTACCTAAAGAATTCTGATTCTGACACAACACAGTTTAACTATGCTCATGAAGCATTTATCAAATAAAACAAATTGAATAAAATTGTATTAGTCACATGTGCCGAATACATCAGACCTTACAGTGAAATGCTTACTTATGAGGCCCTAACCAACAATGCAGTTTAAAAATATAAAATACGAATAAGAAGTAAAAGTAACAAGTAATTAAAGAACAGCAGTAAAATAACAATAGCGAGACTATATGCAGGGGGGTACCGGTACAGAGTCAATGTGCGAGGGAACCGGTTAGTCGGGGTAACCTGAGGTAATATGTACATGTAGGTAGAGTTATTACAGTGACTGTGCATAGATGATAACAGCGAGTAGTAGTGGTGTAAAAGAGAGGGGGGGGGGGGGGGGGTGTATATACAGTGCCTTCAGAAAGTATTCCCACCCTGACTTTTTCCACATTTAGTTGTGAATTTTAAAATGGATACAATTCCGAATGTTGGGTCACTGGCCTACACACAATACCCCATAATGTCAAAGTGGAATTATTTTTTTGGAAATTTTTACAAATGTAATTTAATTTAAAGCAGACATTTCTTGAGTCCAATAAGTATTCAACCCCTTTGTTATGGCAATCCTAAATAAGTTCAGGAGTAAAAAATATAAATAATAATCTTAACAAGTTGCATGGTCTCACTCTGTGTGCAATAATAGTGTTTAGGCCTCCTGAGTGGCTCAGTGGTCTAAGGCACTGCATCACGGTGTTAGCTGTGCCACTAGAGATTCTGGGTTTGAGTCCAGGCTCTGTCGCAGCTGGCCACGACCGGGAGACCCATGGGGCAGCGCACAATTGTTCCAGCATCGTCCGGGTTAGGGGAGGGTTTGGTCGGCAGGGATGTCCTTGTCCCATTTGCGCACTAGCAACTCCTGTGGGGGTCCAGGTTCAGTGCACGCTGACAAGATCGCAAGTGTACGGTGTTTCCTCCAACACATTGGTGCGGTTGGCTTCGGGGTTAAGTGGGCATTGTGTCAAGGAGCAATGCAGCTTGGTTGGGTTGTGTTTCGGAGGATACGCGGCTCTTGACCTTCGGCTCTCCCGAGTCCGTACGGGACTTGCAGAAAAAGGGGTAAACTTTTTTTTTAACCAAAGACATGTAGTTAGTTTAACATTTTTCAATAGCTACCTCATCTCTTTACCCCACACACAAAATTATCTGTAAAGTCCCTGATTTCATACCCAGATTCAACCACAAATACCAGTGAGGGTTTCCAATGCCTTGCAAAGAAGGGCACCTATTGGTAGTTGGGAAAAAAAAATCTCTACAAAGATACAGGCATCCTTCCTACCTCAATTACCGGAGGAAAGAAGCCGCTCAGGGATTTAAATCAATAAGAGTTTAATGGCTATGATAGCAGAAAACAACTGAGGATGGATAAGCAACATTGTAGTTCAGGATGGGCAACTTTGATGGGGGTGGGTTCCACAAAAAAACGGAACTCATGAAGAGTGGCCGCAGTGGCCCACCCACCACCTTGCAAGCAAAACATTTTCTTGACAGCAAAAAAAACTTAATTTCCTGCAATTCTGCACATTTTGCCATGGGGCAAAGAGAAAATGTTTGTTTTGAAGCAAGTTTGAAGCAATTGTAAAAGTGTTGTCATGGGCCAGAGAACAAAATATCAGTTTTACAGCTGATGTCCTGCAATTCTACACATTTTGCAATAGGGTGGAGGCAATAGGGTGCGGTTTTTAATATGATAACTGATGATCAATGGACCCCACCCTGGTCGGTAATTTTACCATGCTCACTACAAGTTTAGATAGCTGGACGCTAGACTAACATACCAATCTTTTTTTTTAAACGTTATTTTAATTGGTCCATGGGCCTACAAAAAGGCCCCCAGTTGCCCATCCCTGTTGTAGTTACTCCACAATACTAACCTAAAAGACTGAAGACAAGAGACTGAAGACTGTTTATATTAAGGCACTAAAGTAACACTGCAAACAAATGTGGCAAAGAAATCAACTTTGTCATGAATACAAAGTGTTATGTTTGGCAAATCCAAAATAACACATCACTGAGTACCTCTCTTCATATTTTCAAGAATGGTGGTGGCTGCATCATGCTATGGGTATGCTTGTCATCAGCATACCCATAGCATACCCAGCACCCATAGCATACCCATCATTTTTTTTTTTTGGGGGGGGGGGGGGGGGGTGAAAAGGAATTGAGCTAAGCACAGGCAAAATCCAAGAGGAACACCTGGTTTAGTCTGCTTTCCAACATGCACTGGGTGACAAATTCACCTTTAAGCAGGACAATAACCTTAAACACAATCTGCACAATCTGCTAATCTGCTCCCGGGCAGGTTAACTCAGGGCTAACTCTATTTATCCTGAATGAAATGTCTGAGCTGCGAGTTGAGGACAAATAAAATCATATTACCTTTCGCAAAGGTTGCATCATCATCCATCACCTTAATTTGAGTAAGACAACTTATTCAATATTTTATTAGCCAAATGTTTTTTTTTGTGTTCAAAAATAGTCGTGTTAAAAATACCTAGCACGTTGCACATTTAGTAATGACAGAATGCATTTGAATCTTCACGTATAGTCAAACTTGTGTGCAAATTATTTTATCGATGGGAGTGGAGAAAAAGGTACTCAAACTACGTACGTAATATAGGGCTCTGGAATATGAAGCTAACTGAAGCTGGCTAGCTTTAGAAAACCCTAATGCCCCTAAGGACTAAAAAGCAAACTCAATGGAGAATTTCCATTGAATGTGCTTTGTAGTCCAGGGTGAGGATTAATCTGTGTCTGGGAAACCCCACCCCTATGTCAAACTGCTCTACTTTCTATCACCCAACTGTACATGTAAACCTACTGTTTGACATTGCAATTATTTTGATGTGGTTGTCTTACCTAGCTAACTTAAACCTAGCGTCCTCCATTGAAACAATAACAAAGCGACACCCCACCTCTGTTTTGGTAAAAAGTTTAGGGATGGGCCTGGAGAAATGTAGCCACTCTCAAATTCATAGACGGGGTTATGGATGCAAGGACTGACCATCCATGATATAATTGTTTTGGTTTTAACCATGTTTATTACTGTTTGTTTACATTTAGATTTTTATTTAGCTTATACACATTGGTGTGAAATAAGCTTGTATTTTGGGTTCTAATGTGGTATGACAGTTGTCGTGGAAATTTCCTGTATTACCAAATCATGAGAGAGCAAACCACACACAAGTCAGAGTATATTATAAAGTCCCATCTTTAATTATATATGAGCTTCACCATAGCCCTGTGACTCAGATCAATTCAGTGTCTATAAATTAATTCTCTGAGAGTGCTTACAAAACAGTTCTTAGGTGTGTCTTGGCTATAAATTATACTATCTCAACTCGCATGACAAATAACAGATCTTAGGAACATTACACAAAGAACCTTTTACTTGAAAAAGGAGTATCCTACAATTTATAGCATTAACTATAAATTATTGTTCAGTTTGGTCTCCTAAACAAAGTTCTTAACTTGTTCTTGGTACCACTTAGGACCAAAACATGACCTCATCCAATGGCATATATCAATTGTCAATTTTAGATAATCCCATTAAAAATACAATCCCTCCTGGACAACTTTACGGAGAGGAGTGACTGGCACACAGCCATTGTGGAGCCAACCTAACTGGTTCCCCATTAATCACACCATCCCTTCACATGGTTTAGGAATAGTTAGACACATTCACATATAAGACAAACCTGACCTCTCCCCTCTCTGGGCCCAAGTAACTTTACCCACATAAGCATGCTTATGAAAATTAATCAAACATCTTATTTATAAATGTTACCTAAAGAATTCTGATTCTGACACAACACAGTTTAACTATGCTCATGAAGCATTTATCAAATAAAACAAATTGAATAAAATTGTATTAGTCACATGTGCCGAATACATCAGACCTTACAGTGAAATGCTTACTTATGAGGCCCTAACCAACAATGCAGTTTAAAAATATAAAATACGAATAAGAAGTAAAAGTAACAAGTAATTAAAGAACAGCAGTAAAATAACAATAGCGAGACTATATGCAGGGGGGTACCGGTACAGAGTCAATGTGCGAGGGAACCGGTTAGTCGGGGTAACCTGAGGTAATATGTACATGTAGGTAGAGTTATTACAGTGACTGTGCATAGATGATAACAGCGAGTAGTAGTGGTGTAAAAGAGAGGGGGGGGGGGGGGGGTGTATATACAGTGCCTTCAGAAAGTATTCCCACCCTGACTTTTTCCACATTTAGTTGTGAATTTTAAAATGGATACAATTCCGAATGTTGGGTCACTGGCCTACACACAATACCCCATAATGTCAAAGTGGAATTATTTTTTTGGAAATTTTTACAAATGTAATTTAATTTAAAGCAGACATTTCTTGAGTCCAATAAGTATTCAACCCCTTTGTTATGGCAATCCTAAATAAGTTCAGGAGTAAAAAATATAAATAATAATCTTAACAAGTTGCATGGTCTCACTCTGTGTGCAATAATAGTGTTTAGGCCTCCTGAGTGGCTCAGTGGTCTAAGGCACTGCATCACGGTGTTAGCTGTGCCACTAGAGATTCTGGGTTTGAGTCCAGGCTCTGTCGCAGCTGGCCACGACCGGGAGACCCATGGGGCAGCGCACAATTGTTCCAGCATCGTCCGGGTTAGGGGAGGGTTTGGTCGGCAGGGATGTCCTTGTCCCATTTGCGCACTAGCAACTCCTGTGGGGGTCCAGGTTCAGTGCACGCTGACAAGATCGCAAGTGTACGGTGTTTCCTCCAACACATTGGTGCGGTTGGCTTCGGGGTTAAGTGGGCATTGTGTCAAGGAGCAATGCAGCTTGGTTGGGTTGTGTTTCGGAGGATACGCGGCTCTTGACCTTCGGCTCTCCCGAGTCCGTACGGGACTTGCAGAAAAAGGGGTAAACTTTTTTTTTAACCAAAGACATGTAGTTAGTTTAACATTTTTCAATAGCTACCTCATCTCTTTACCCCACACACAAAATTATCTGTAAAGTCCCTGATTTCATACCCAGATTCAACCACAAATACCAGTGAGGGTTTCCAATGCCTTGCAAAGAAGGGCACCTATTGGTAGTTGGGAAAAAAAAATCTCTACAAAGATACAGGCATCCTTCCTACCTCAATTACCGGAGGAAAGAAGCCGCTCAGGGATTTAAATCAATAAGAGTTTAATGGCTATGATAGCAGAAAACAACTGAGGATGGATAAGCAACATTGTAGTTCAGGATGGGCAACTTTGATGGGGGTGGGTTCCACAAAAAAACGGAACTCATGAAGAGTGGCCGCAGTGGCCCACCCACCACCTTGCAAGCAAAACATTTTCTTGACAGCAAAAAAAACTTAATTTCCTGCAATTCTGCACATTTTGCCATGGGGCAAAGAGAAAATGTTTGTTTTGAAGCAAGTTTGAAGCAATTGTAAAAGTGTTGTCATGGGCCAGAGAACAAAATATCAGTTTTACAGCTGATGTCCTGCAATTCTACACATTTTGCAATAGGGTGGAGGCAATAGGGTGCGGTTTTTAATATGATAACTGATGATCAATGGACCCCACCCTGGTCGGTAATTTTACCATGCTCACTACAAGTTTAGATAGCTGGACGCTAGACTAACATACCAATCTTTTTTTTTAAACGTTATTTTAATTGGTCCATGGGCCTACAAAAAGGCCCCCAGTTGCCCATCCCTGTTGTAGTTACTCCACAATACTAACCTAAAAGACTGAAGACAAGAGACTGAAGACTGTTTATATTAAGGCACTAAAGTAAGACTGCAAACAAATGTGGCAAAGAAATCAACTTTGTCATGAATACAAAGTGTTATGTTTGTGGCAAATCCAAAATAACACATCACTGAGTACCTCTCTTCATATTTTCAAGAATGGTGGTGGCTGCATCATGCTATGGGTATGCTTGTCATCAGCATACCCATAGCATACCCAGCACCCATAGCATACCCATCATTTTTTTTTGGGGGGGGGGGGTGAAAAGGAATTGAGCTAAGCACAGGCAAAATCCAAGAGGAACACCTGGTTTAGTCTGCTTTCCAACATGCACTGGGTGACAAATTCACCTTTAAGCAGGACAATAACCTTAAACACAATCTGCACAATCTGCTAATCTGCTCCCGGGCAGGTTAACTCAGGGCTAACTCTATTTATCCTGAATGAAATGTCTGAGCTGCGAGTTGAGGACAAATAAAATCATATTACCTTTCGCAAAGGTTGCATCATCATCCATCACCTTAATTTGAGTAAGACAACTTATTCAATATTTTATTAGCCAAATGTTTTTTTTTGTGTTCAAAAATAGTCGTGTTAAAAATACCTAGCACGTTGCACATTTAGTAATGACAGAATGCATTTGAATCTTCACGTATAGTCAAACTTGTGTGCAAATTATTTTATCGATGGGAGTGGAGAAAAAGGTACTCAAACTACGTACGTAATATAGGGCTCTGGAATATGAAGCTAACTGAAGCTGGCTAGCTTTAGAAAACCCTAATGCCCCTAAGGACTAAAAAGCAAACTCAATGGAGAATTTCCATTGAATGTGCTTTGTAGTCCAGGGTGAGGATTAATCTGTGTCTGGGAAACCCCACCCCTATGTCAAACTGCTCTACTTTCTATCACCCAACTGTACATGTAAACCTACTGTTTGACATTGCAATTATTTTGATGTGGTTGTCTTACCTAGCTAACTTAAACCTAGCGTCCTCCATTGAAACAATAACAAAGCGACACCCCACCTCTGTTTTGGTAAAAAGTTTAGGGATGGGCCTGGAGAAATGTAGCCACTCTCAAATTCATAGACGGGGTTATGGATGCAAGGACTGACCATCCATGATATAATTGTTTTGGTTTTAACCATGTTTATTACTGTTTGTTTACATTTAGATTTTTATTTAGCTTATACACATTGGTGTGAAATAAGCTTGTATTTTGGGTTCTAATGTGGTATGACAGTTGTCGTGGAAATTTCCTGTATTACCAAATCATGAGAGAGCAAACCACACACAAGTCAGAGTATATTATAAAGTCCCATCTTTAATTATATATGAGCTTCACCATAGCCCTGTGACTCTCAGATCAATTCAGTGTCTATAAATTAATTCTCTGAGAGTGCTTACAAAACAGTTCTTAGGTGTGTCTTGGCTATAAATTATACTATCTCAACTCACATGACAAATAACAGATCTTAGGAACATTACACAAAGAACCTTTTACTTGAAAAAGGAGTATCCTACAATTTATAGCATTAACTATAAATTATTGTTCAGTTTGGTCTCCTAAACAAAGTTCTTAACTTGTTCTTGGTACCACTTAGGACCAAAACATGACCTCATCCAATGGCATATATCAATTGTCAATTTTAGATAATCCCATTAAAAATACAATCCCTCCTGGACAACTTTACGGAGAGGAGTGACTGGCACACAGCCATTGTGGAGCCAACCTAACTGGTTCCCCATTAATCACACCATCCCTTCACATGGTTTAGGAATAGTTAGACACATTCACATATAAGACAAACCTGACCTCTCCCCTCTCTGGGCCCAAGTAACTTTACCCACATAAGCATGCTTATGAAAATTAATCAAACATCTTATTTATAAATGTTACCTAAAGAATTCTGATTCTGACACAACACAGTTTAACTATGCTCATGAAGCATTTATCAAATAAAACAAATTGAATAAAATTGTATTAGTCACATGTGCCGAATACATCAGACCTTACAGTGAAATGCTTACTTATGAGGCCCTAACCAACAATGCAGTTTAAAAATATAAAATACGAATAAGAAGTAAAAGTAACAAGTAATTAAAGAACAGCAGTAAAATAACAATAGCGAGACTATATGCAGGGGGGTACCGGTACAGAGTCAATGTGCGAGGGAACCGGTTAGTCGGGGTAACCTGAGGTAATATGTACATGTAGGTAGAGTTATTACAGTGACTGTGCATAGATGATAACAGCGAGTAGTAGTGGTGTAAAAGAGAGGGGGGGGGGGGGGGGTGTATATACAGTGCCTTCAGAAAGTATTCCCACCCTGACTTTTTCCACATTTAGTTGTGAATTTTAAAATGGATACAATTCCGAATGTTGGGTCACTGGCCTACACACAATACCCCATAATGTCAAAGTGGAATTATTTTTTTGGAAATTTTTACAAATGTAATTTAATTTAAAGCAGACATTTCTTGAGTCCAATAAGTATTCAACCCCTTTGTTATGGCAATCCTAAATAAGTTCAGGAGTAAAAAATATAAATAATAATCTTAACAAGTTGCATGGTCTCACTCTGTGTGCAATAATAGTGTTTAGGCCTCCTGAGTGGCTCAGTGGTCTAAGGCACTGCATCACGGTGTTAGCTGTGCCACTAGAGATTCTGGGTTTGAGTCCAGGCTCTGTCGCAGCTGGCCACGACCGGGAGACCCATGGGGCAGCGCACAATTGTTCCAGCATCGTCCGGGTTAGGGGAGGGTTTGGTCGGCAGGGATGTCCTTGTCCCATTTGCGCACTAGCAACTCCTGTGGGGGTCCAGGTTCAGTGCACGCTGACAAGATCGCAAGTGTACGGTGTTTCCTCCAACACATTGGTGCGGTTGGCTTCGGGGTTAAGTGGGCATTGTGTCAAGGAGCAATGCAGCTTGGTTGGGTTGTGTTTCGGAGGATACGCGGCTCTTGACCTTCGGCTCTCCCGAGTCCGTACGGGACTTGCAGAAAAAGGGGTAAACTTTTTTTTTAACCAAAGACATGTAGTTAGTTTAACATTTTTCAATAGCTACCTCATCTCTTTACCCCACACACAAAATTATCTGTAAAGTCCCTGATTTCATACCCAGATTCAACCACAAATACCAGTGAGGGTTTCCAATGCCTTGCAAAGAAGGGCACCTATTGGTAGTTGGGAAAAAAAAATCTCTACAAAGATACAGGCATCCTTCCTACCTCAATTACCGGAGGAAAGAAGCCGCTCAGGGATTTAAATCAATAAGAGTTTAATGGCTATGATAGCAGAAAACAACTGAGGATGGATAAGCAACATTGTAGTTCAGGATGGGCAACTTTGATGGGGGTGGGTTCCACAAAAAAACGGAACTCATGAAGAGTGGCCGCAGTGGCCCACCCACCACCTTGCAAGCAAAACATTTTCTTGACAGCAAAAAAAACTTAATTTCCTGCAATTCTGCACATTTTGCCATGGGGCAAAGAGAAAATGTTTGTTTTGAAGCAAGTTTGAAGCAATTGTAAAAGTGTTGTCATGGGCCAGAGAACAAAATATCAGTTTTACAGCTGATGTCCTGCAATTCTACACATTTTGCAATAGGGTGGAGGCAATAGGGTGCGGTTTTTAATATGATAACTGATGATCAATGGACCCCACCCTGGTCGGTAATTTTACCATGCTCACTACAAGTTTAGATAGCTGGACGCTAGACTAACATACCAATCTTTTTTTTTAAACGTTATTTTAATTGGTCCATGGGCCTACAAAAAGGCCCCCAGTTGCCCATCCCTGTTGTAGTTACTCCACAATACTAACCTAAAAGACTGAAGACAAGAGACTGAAGACTGTTTATATTAAGGCACTAAAGTAAGACTGCAAACAAATGTGGCAAAGAAATCAACTTTGTCATGAATACAAAGTGTTATGTTTGTGGCAAATCCAAAATAACACATCACTGAGTACCTCTCTTCATATTTTCAAGAATGGTGGTGGCTGCATCATGCTATGGGTATGCTTGTCATCAGCATACCCATAGCATACCCAGCACCCATAGCATACCCATCATTTTTTTTTTGGGGGGGGGGGTGAAAAGGAATTGAGCTAAGCACAGGCAAAATCCAAGAGGAACACCTGGTTTAGTCTGCTTTCCAACATGCACTGGGTGACAAATTCACCTTTAAGCAGGACAATAACCTTAAACACAATCTGCACAATCTGCTAATCTGCTCCCGGGCAGGTTAACTCAGGGCTAACTCTATTTATCCTGAATGAAATGTCTGAGCTGCGAGTTGAGGACAAATAAAATCATATTACCTTTCGCAAAGGTTGCATCATCATCCATCACCTTAATTTGAGTAAGACAACTTATTCAATATTTTATTAGCCAAATGTTTTTTTTTGTGTTCAAAAATAGTCGTGTTAAAAATACCTAGCACGTTGCACATTTAGTAATGACAGAATGCATTTGAATCTTCACGTATAGTCAAACTTGTGTGCAAATTATTTTATCGATGGGAGTGGAGAAAAAGGTACTCAAACTACGTACGTAATATAGGGCTCTGGAATATGAAGCTAACTGAAGCTGGCTAGCTTTAGAAAACCCTAATGCCCCTAAGGACTAAAAAGCAAACTCAATGGAGAATTTCCATTGAATGTGCTTTGTAGTCCAGGGTGAGGATTAATCTGTGTCTGGGAAACCCCACCCCTATGTCAAACTGCTCTACTTTCTATCACCCAACTGTACATGTAAACCTACTGTTTGACATTGCAATTATTTTGATGTGGTTGTCTTACCTAGCTAACTTAAACCTAGCGTCCTCCATTGAAACAATAACAAAGCGACACCCCACCTCTGTTTTGGTAAAAAGTTTAGGGATGGGCCTGGAGAAATGTAGCCACTCTCAAATTCATAGACGGGGTTATGGATGCAAGGACTGACCATCCATGATATAATTGTTTTGGTTTTAACCATGTTTATTACTGTTTGTTTACATTTAGATTTTTATTTAGCTTATACACATTGGTGTGAAATAAGCTTGTATTTTGGGTTCTAATGTGGTATGACAGTTGTCGTGGAAATTTCCTGTATTACCAAATCATGAGAGAGCAAACCACACACAAGTCAGAGTATATTATAAAGTCCCATCTTTAATTATATATGAGCTTCACCATAGCCCTGTGACTCTCAGATCAATTCAGTGTCTATAAATTAATTCTCTGAGAGTGCTTACAAAACAGTTCTTAGGTGTGTCTTGGCTATAAATTATACTATCTCAACTCACATGACAAATAACAGATCTTAGGAACATTACACAAAGAACCTTTTACTTGAAAAAGGAGTATCCTACAATTTATAGCATTAACTATAAATTATTGTTCAGTTTGGTCTCCTAAACAAAGTTCTTAACTCGTTCTTGGTACCACTTAGGACCAAAACATGACCTCATCCAATGGCATATATCAATTGTCAATTTTAGATAATCCCATTAAAAATACAATCCCTCCTGGACAACTTTACGGAGAGGAGTGACTGGCACACAGCCATTGTGGAGCCAACCTAACTGGTTCCCCATTAATCACACCATCCCTTCACATGGTTTAGGAATAGTTAGACACATTCACATATAAGACAAACCTGACCTCTCCCCTCTCTGGGCCCAAGTAACTTTACCCACATAAGCATGCTTATGAAAATTAATCAAACATCTTATTTATAAATGTTACCTAAAGAATTCTGATTCTGACACAACACAGTTTAACTATGCTCATGAAGCATTTATCAAATAAAACAAATTGAATAAAATTGTATTAGTCACATGTGCCGAATACATCAGACCTTACAGTGAAATGCTTACTTATGAGGCCCTAACCAACAATGCAGTTTAAAAATATAAAATACGAATAAGAAGTAAAAGTAACAAGTAATTAAAGAACAGCAGTAAAATAACAATAGCGAGACTATATGCAGGGGGGTACCGGTACAGAGTCAATGTGCGAGGGAACCGGTTAGTCGGGGTAACCTGAGGTAATATGTACATGTAGGTAGAGTTATTACAGTGACTGTGCATAGATGATAACAGCGAGTAGTAGTGGTGTAAAAGAGAGGGGGGGGGGGGGGGGTGTATATACAGTGCCTTCAGAAAGTATTCCCACCCTGACTTTTTCCACATTTAGTTGTGAATTTTAAAATGGATACAATTCCGAATGTTGGGTCACTGGCCTACACACAATACCCCATAATGTCAAAGTGGAATTATTTTTTTGGAAATTTTTACAAATGTAATTTAATTTAAAGCAGACATTTCTTGAGTCCAATAAGTATTCAACCCCTTTGTTATGGCAATCCTAAATAAGTTCAGGAGTAAAAAATATAAATAATAATCTTAACAAGTTGCATGGTCTCACTCTGTGTGCAATAATAGTGTTTAGGCCTCCTGAGTGGCTCAGTGGTCTAAGGCACTGCATCACGGTGTTAGCTGTGCCACTAGAGATTCTGGGTTTGAGTCCAGGCTCTGTCGCAGCTGGCCACGACCGGGAGACCCATGGGGCAGCGCACAATTGTTCCAGCATCGTCCGGGTTAGGGGAGGGTTTGGTCGGCAGGGATGTCCTTGTCCCATTGCGCACTAGCAACTCCTGTGGGGGTCCAGGTTCAGTGCACGCTGACAAGATCGCAAGTGTACGGTGTTTCCTCCAACACATTGGTGCGGTTGGCTTCGGGGTTAAGTGGGCATTGTGTCAAGGAGCAATGCAGCTTGGTTGGGTTGTGTTTCGGAGGATACGCGGCTCTTGACCTTCGGCTCTCCCGAGTCCGTACGGGACTTGCAGAAAAAGGGGTAAACTTTTTTTTTAACCAAAGACATGTAGTTAGTTTAACATTTTTCAATAGCTACCTCATCTCTTTACCCCACACACAAAATTATCTGTAAAGTCCCTGATTTCATACCCAGATTCAACCACAAATACCAGTGAGGGTTTCCAATGCCTTGCAAAGAAGGGCACCTATTGGTAGTTGGAAAAAAAAAATCTCTACAAAGATACAGGCATCCTTCCTACCTCAATTACCGGAGGAAAGAAGCCGCTCAGGGATTTAAATCAATAAGAGTTTAATGGCTATGATAGCAGAAAACAACTGAGGATGGATAAGCAACATTGTAGTTCAGGATGGGCAACTTTGATGGGGGTGGGTTCCACAAAAAAACGGAACTCATGAAGAGTGGCCGCAGTGGCCCACCCACCACCTTGCAAGCAAAAACATTTTCTTGACAGCAAAAAAAACTTAATTTCCTGCAATTCTGCACATTTTGCCATGGGGCAAAGAGAAAATGTTTGTTTTGAAGCAAGTTTGAAGCAATTGTAAAAGTGTTGTCATGGGCCAGAGAACAAAATATCAACTGGAGTTGCTTACCAAGATGGCATTGAATGTTCCTGAGTGGCCTAGTTACAGTTTTGGCTTGAAAATCTACGGCAAGACTTGAAAATTGCGGTCTAGCAATGATCAACAACCAATTTGACCGAGCTTGAAGAATTTAAAAAAAAAAATTATGTGCAAATATTGTACCTTTTGTGGGCAAAGCGCTTAGACTTACCCAATATTTATTCAATGTTCAATTCAGGCTGTGACAACAATGTGGAATAAGTCAAGGGATGTTAATCATTTTTAAAGGCACTGCGGCTTAAAAAAAAAACGTCGTACCTTTTGTTATGGCATAAACAATCACTTCAAAGGGCTTCTTTACTAGGCTACCCTTCAACAACACGCAACATATTACCAGCCTCCAAACAGTTGTTACACAAAACACCAAAAAGTGTACTGACATTTGGCGATTGTCATTAGGCCAGGATTTATGCGTCAACTGCTATCCTTGCGCGTCTCAGCCACTCATAACTGCCTTGGCAAAATGTCAGTGCTCTCTTCGAACCACATCGCATTTTGGACTGTAGACTATACCACCTGTTTTCAAGTCCATTTGCTCACATTTCATGCCTCTGACACGCAGTAATGATAAATAATGGTGTAATAGCTTACAGCTTTCTTGACATTTTTGTTTTCATTATAGGATCACGGTTTACCAATATGGCATATCGGTAAACCACTATTTATTTTGCCATACCGCCTTACTTTCACCCCTGGTTGGTGCTAGTAGCCTAGTCAAGGATGCGTCGATGCAATGTTGGCACACAACGGCACAAACATAAAACTTGAATTTGTAGGTTTAAAATATCCCTCTAGTGGTTGACCTACTTTAAGAAATGCCATTGGTTGGTGGATATAAAGACTGTGGTCACCAACCTTTTTATGAGTCAAGATCACTTTTTGAGTCAAAAGGCAAGCTGAGTTCTACCGCTCAGATAAAACATGTTTTTGACATGTTTAAAATAAATCATGTTAAGCCTATGCAACATTAACCTATTAAAAACATTACTGTAGCAATGGGTTTGTTCAGTAGGCTTTAGGCCCAATAGATTACCACCATATGTTGGCTATGCTTGAATTGCCCTGCCAATGCATTGTTCTCCTCAGACCATCAGATATATTTCAACATTGGTAATATATCAGTTGTTGTATTGCTTGTGAGGCCGGGCTGAGTGAGCGACGCGGATCCTGTGTTCTGCCTTACAAACAGGACAACGGAGGGGATCCCATGCAGCGACCCAAAAAAACGACTCCGAAAAAGAGGGAAACGAGGCGGTCTTCTGGTCAGACTCCGGAGACGGGCACACCGTGCACCATTCCCTAGCATTCTTCTTGCCAATGTCCAGTCTCTTGACAACAAGGTTGATGAAATCCGAGCAAGGGTAGCATTCCAGAGGGACATCAGAGACTGTAACGTTCTTTGCTTCACGGAAACGTGGCTTACTGGAGAGACGCTATCCGAGGCGGTGCAGCCAACAGGTTTCTCCACGCATCGCGCAGACAGAAACAAACATCTTTCTGGTAAGAAGAGGGGCGGGGGCGTATGCCTTATGACTAACGTGACATGGTGTGATGAAAGAAACATACAGGAACTCAAATCCTTCTGTTCACCTGATTTAGAATTCCTCACAATCAAATGTAGACCGCATTATCTACCAAGAGAATTCTCTTCGATTATAATCAAAGCCGTATATATCCCCCCCCAAGCAGACACATCGTTGGCTCTGAATGAACTTTATTTGACTCTTTGCAAACTGGAAACCATTTATCCGGAGGCTGCATTCATTGTAGCTGGGGATTTTAACAAGGCTAATCTGAAAACAAGACTCCCTAAATTTTATCAGCATATCGATTGCGCAACCAGGGGTGGAAAGACCTTGGATCATTGTTACTCTAACTTCCGCGACGCATATAAGGCCCTGCCCCGCCCCCCTTTCGGAAAAGCTGACCACGACTCCATTTTGTTGATCCCTGCCTACAGACAGAAACTAAAACAAGAGGCTCCCACGCTGAGGTCTGTCCAACGCTGGTCCGACCAAGCTGACTCCACACTCCAAGACTGCTTCCATCACGTGGACTGGGACATGTTTCGTATTGCGTCAGACAACAACATTGACGAATACGCTGATTCGGTGTGCGAGTTCATTAGAACGTGCGTTGAAGATGTCGTTCCCATAGCAACGATTAAAACATTCCCTAACCAGAAACCGTGGATTGATGGCAGCATTCGCGTGAAACTGAAAGCGCGAACCACTGCTTTTAATCAGGGCAAGGTGTCTGGTAACATGACCGAATACAAACAGTGCAGCTATTTCCTCCGCAAGGCTATCAAACAAGCTAAGCGTCAGTACAGAGACAAAGTAGAATCTCAATTCAACGGCTCAGACACAAGAGGCATGTGGCAGGGTCTACAGTCAATCACGGACTACAGGAAGAAATCCAGCCCAGTCACGGACCAGGATGTCCTGCTCCCAGGCAGACTAAATAACTTTTTTGCCCGCTTTGAGGACAATACAGTGCCACTGACACGGCCTGCAACGAACACTTGCGGTCTCTCCTTCACTGCAGCCGAGGTGAGTAAGACATTTAAACGTGTTAACCCTCGCAAGGCTGCAGGCCCAGACGGCATCCCCAGCCGCGCCCTCAGAGCATGCGCAGACCAGCTGGCCGGTGTGTTTACGGACATATTCAATCAATCCCTATACCAGTCTGCTGTTCCCACATGCTTCAAGAGGGCCACCATTGTTCCTGTTCCCAAGAAAGCTAAGGTAACTGAGCTAAACGACTACCGCCCGTAGCACTCACTTCCGTCATCATGAAGTGCTTTGAGAGACTAGTCAAGGACCATATCACCTCCACCCTACCTGACACCCTAGACCCACTCCAATTTGCTTACCGCCCAAATAGGTCCACAGACGATGCAATCTCAACCACACTGCACACTGCCCTAACCCATCTGGACAAGAGGAATACCTATGTGAGAATGCTGTTCATTGACTACAGCTCGGCATTCAACACCATAGTACCCTCCAAGCTCGTCATCAAGCTCGAGACCCTGGGTCTCGACCCCGCCCTGTGCAACTGGGTACTGGACTTCCTGACGGGCCGCCCCCAGGTGGTGAGGGTAGGCAACAACATCTCCTCCCCGCTGATCCTCAACACTGGGGCCCCACAAGGGTGCGTTCTGAGCCCTCTCCTGTACTCCCTGTTCACCCACGACTGCGTGGCCACGCACGCCTCCAACTCAATCATCAAGTTTGCGGACGACACAACAGTGGTAGGCTTGATTACCAACAACGACGAGACGGCTTACAGGGAGGAGGTGAGGGCCCTCGGAGTGTGGTGTCAGGAAAATAACCTCACACTCAACGTCAACAAAACTAAGGAGATGATTGTGGACTTCAGGAAACAGCAGAGGGAACACCCCCCTATCCACATCGATGGAACAGTAGTGGAGAGGGTAGCAAGTTTTAAGTTCCTCGGCATACACATCACAGACAAACTGAATTGGTCCACTCACACAGACAGCATTGTGAAGAAGGCGCAGCAGCGCCTCTTCAACCTCAGGAGGCTGAAGAAATTCGGCTTGTCACCAAAAGCACTCACAAACTTCTACAGATGCACAATCGAGAGCATCCTGGCGGGCTGTATCACCGCCTGGTACGGCAACTGCTCCACCCTCAACCGTATGGCTCTCCAGAGGGTAGTGAGGTCTGCACAACGCATCACCGGGGGCAAACTACCTGCCCTCCAGGACACCTACACCACCCGATGTCACAGGAAGGCCATAAAGATCATCAAGGACATCAACCACCCGAGCCACTGCCTGTTCACCCCGCTATCATCCAGAAGGCGAGGTCAGTACAGGTGCATCAAAGCTGGGACCGAGAGACTGAAAAACAGCTTCTATCTCAAGGCCATCAGACTGTTAAACAGCCACCACTAACATTGAGTGGCTGCTGCCAACACACTGACACTGACTCAACTCCAGCCACTTTAATAATGGGAATTGATGGGAAATGATGTAAATATATCACTAGCCACTTTAAACAATGCTACCTTATATAATGTTACTTACCCTACATTATTCATCTCATATGCATACGTATATACTGTACTCTATATCATCGACTGTATTCTTATGTAATACATGTATCACTAGCCACTAACTATGCCACTTTGTTTACATACTCATCTCATATGTATATACTGTACTCGATACCATCTACTGTATCTTGCCTATGCTGCTCTGTACCATCACTCATTCATATATCCTTATGTACATATTCTTTATCCCCTCACACTGTGTACAAGACAGTAGTTTTGGAATTGTTAGTTAGATTACTTGTTGGTTATTACTGCATTGTCGGAACTAGAAGCACAAGCATTTCGCTACACTCGCATTAACATCTGCTAACCATGTGTATGTGACAAATAAAATTTGATTTGATTTGATTTTGATAAATGAATATCATTTGCTTGTTTTTATTTTACTGGGTTGATGGCACCTGCCTCTGGTCAGTCTCAGCGGGGGGAGACTGCAAGAAACTGAGGGCCGCTCTTCCTTTCCTCCTGCTGCCACTGACCAAAAAGGGGACACGGTCTTCTTGTTGTTCAATCTAGTTATTTCCTTTAGACTTTGCTGAGGCCATATGGTTGTTTTTGTCTGTCTACATGGTGTTGTTTAGTAGGGCTACTTTGTCTGTATAATTATTCCATTGCTGATATGTCTGTCGTGATGCTTGCTTGCTAGTAGTGCTGTCCATGACAAATAAAATACATATCTAGACACACACCCTATGATTGAAAATATCTATTATATGTAGGGTACTGCGCTTGTCTGATGTTTTAAGCACTGCAGTTAAAAATGATGACACACAAATGACTAAAGTGGGAGCCAGAAATCAATATATCCTTAACAGAAGAAGGGGGGAAAAAAACTGTTACATGCTACTCCTCCCACCAGAGCATGTGAGCTGAGTTGTGATGTTGGAAATCCTGCTCGTGGAGCTGTGCACAAGCTCCTTTCCAACCGCTCTGCTAAAAACCACTCCGCGCTCACCGGAAAAATAAAAATTAACTGCACCCATCTGTTTTTCTGACTACCTGGAGCTACCATTTGGTTTTGAAGCATTTAAACCAAACCATATGGATTTGAATAAAAATTATTTGAATAAAGATGACTACATGTCATATTAAATAGGTCAGGAGCCAGACAGGGAGCCTAAAGAAGGAACGAAAATGAATTATTTTGGCTTTATTTCAAGGCTATAGCCTACAACAAAATACTTTGTGAAGCATTTTCGAGTGCGACACAATAGGCTGGTAGGGACATAGGGCACTCTGCATTTAAACATTTTGTTGTATTAAATTATTATAGTCTATAAATTGTGCTAATAGGCTGTGACTTACTTATAAGGAAATACAAATTAAATGAAAAATGACTTGCCTTTTTAAATTCATTTTTAGAAACACTAGTTTGGCCAGTCTGGTCCCTGGAGAGCAGGTCAGCAGCAGAGAATATCATCTCCACACCTGCAGAGCCACTGGGGATGCTCAACACCCTTTTGGCCACTCTTGCCAGGCTGGTCAGAGATGTAGAGTTGTTTATTTTATTTTTCTATAGGTAGGCCTGATTGTTTTTAGGCAAAATAACACAACCAAAATGGAAAGCTTGAACGTGGGAATATGCAGGGCCTATTGGTCCAAAATCTATTTTGGCCTCTTGTAAATATAATAGACCAAAAATGAATGACACGTTTAAGAGATCTGATTTCTTGTTTCTAAATACGTTGCTACAATGACACACTTAGTGATCTACCCGCCTAGTTCCTTTCTTTTAGCATGTGCATGTAGTAAGTACGCCATGCTGCTTTCAGGATATGTGTCTTTTCAGATTCCACAATGATTATTTAGTTGTGGACACGACATCACTGCACTCCCTCTCTTGCTGTTGGTCCTCATCTTTGTAAGTCACCTTTTAGCACCTGTGTGTTTTATCAGTTTCATTATGAAAATATTTAGCGAACTCCATGACAGTAGCTAAAGCATGGAGCTATTAGCAGCACACAAGTAGACTACAAATGCATGCTGGGGCGGTCATGACCTGTGCTGGTGAAGTGAGTGCTACTGGAGTGAAATTGGAGCGGGCGAGAAGGCCGACACTCCAGTCTCCAGTCAAATCAGGTGTGTGTCCTTACTCAAAATTGACAGGAGCGCTCCAAACAAAAGACAATGAATAAATTGACAACTTGTAAATGGAATGAAATAAGCCACTTCTCACAAGTGTAGCTTAGGTTGTGCACTCTGCAAACAACGTGTCCACTCCTGCAATGTTAAGATTGTTGTAATAATGCATTCAATATATTAACAGAAATTACCGTAACCAAACATTGTAGAAATGATGGGAATTCATGGTAAATGTACTACTGGTGATACTGGTGTGCCTTCCCCACGGCCTCCGCCTGTCTGATTGACAGGCGGAGACAGGTGTGAATCAGACCGGTGTCTTGTGTACAATACATTTTTTTAATATATATATATATATATATATATAAATTTGCCACTGCTCAACTAAAATCTTGGTCGACCTAAAGCCTATCGATCAAACAATCGACCTGTCGACTAAATGGGGTCGACCCTACTTGCTAGTATTATTTATTCTCGCCCAGGCATGTTTACGAAGCGACAGGTCTTTCTAAAATACAATGACTCATGTAGATTGTACAAATGTTGTGGTTGACTTATAGTCTACAGTTTCAAAGTAGCCTTTAACTGACGATCTAAATACACATCCCCATGAAACTGATTGGTTGGTATGCAGATGCTGCATGGACGTTCAGAGAATATGCGTAAAGTCGAGTCCTGCACATGCGCAGAAGAAGCCCCGGGACCTCCAGCTGCTAGGAAGCGGGGTCCAGAAAAGTTGGCTCTGCAGCCTCTGCCTTAACTTAATTTGACCTACATTTTACAAAATTACCTAAATGTACACTCTCTCTCCCATCAGGATATCGTTGAGGATGAGAGGAGCGACAGGGAAGAGACTGAGTCAGACGAGGAGGATGATGACCATGAGAAAAGGGAGAAAACAAAAAATGGCTTTGTGCAGAATGGCAATGGCCACACAGTGCTTAACAACAACCACCACCACAGCAAAATGGAGTGATTTGTTACAGAGACCAAGGAGGATGTGTCAGGAATGGGGAAGAACAACTCCCATGTGGCTCAGGCCATGAGGCCAAAGTATGGCAGAATAGATGGTGGAAAAGCCACACACAAACACACACACACACCACTGAATGGTATATACACAAATAATGCTAAAGATCACACTCCTTACAAGGCCCAGATGGGTTTCACTGCTCTGTAGATCACACTAGTTGAAGGAGGGAGGGGAGAGTTCAGGAAAGACTGCAATGGACCCAAACACACAGTAAAACTGTGTGCATGGTCTGAGCTGTCCAGTGCCTTAGCAACAAACTGTTATTCCCTATCATTTCTATCCATCCCCCTCTATTTCTTACTGTTCTGAGTCCTTACATTGCAAATCATTCACTAAGGCAGAGTTTCCCCAAACTGGGTCCTGGGTCCCCGCTCTGAGTATTGCTAGACTTAAACTTGACTGTTCAAATGCTGCCTTCTCAGTACACTGACACCCTTCCCAAATAATGACACACTGAGGTAAATGACATGCAATGTGCCAACACTTAAAACTGCCAAGAGAGATGAGGTGCTCTTAATGACCACAGCATGGTACAGGTCAGTAGAAGTGTTCAAATCACCATGTCAGACCACTAAAGCATACAGTAGCGATAATGGAAAATTTGTCATTGGTTTTTGCCCCTGCCATTTTGTTATTGGATCAGGCACTACTATTGTTGCCATGGCATTCTTATTCAACCTGGAATGTGCCATTGTTGTTAATGTTCTTGGTTAAGATTTTGTTGAAAAAAATATGGCGGTTAATAATTAAGTTGTTTTAATGGTTTAAAAGCTGACGAGTTGGGTTTGCATTGTGTGGATATTTGTCTTAGTTTATGCCGGTCTCCAAATGCAATGGCTCTTGGGGAGCAGAAAGCACACAGCTTGAAATAATACTTTTTAAATGTTCATGTTTTGAAAATAACTTTTTAGTTGTCAGATTTGATTTTGTTTTATTTTTTTATTTAAAAAGTCCAGTCATTTATCCAGACACATTTCAGAGAAATGGTCCAACTTACCCAAACCAGTCCAACACTTAATTCAACCAGACTGGAGGAGAATATATTCATTAAAATCTGTTTTTTTTTCTGCCCATTCATCCAAAGAGGCACTTTATGGGTTTCAGTTATGGGTCAGCATAGACCCAATACAACATAAAGCAAAATGACCGTCCAGGCCATACAGTCAGTTGGATTATGATTGGGGTTTACAATTACACTACAGTTTTCATTTCCTATTTATTTCATTTTCATGGAGTCCTTTTCCATTTCTTTGTAAAGCGTTTGGTTCAATTCATTACGTTTTTTTAAAATAAAATGGACACCAAAGTATGTTTTAGTTTTGCCTGTGCCTTATGTTACGTGTAAAATAATATATATATATATCTCTCACCATGTCTCTTTTTAATTTCCTGTCTACCATCTTGCGCTATCTTTCTTTTTTCAACTCTCCAATATGGATTATTTGGTATGTCCCAAATGGCACCCTATTACTACCTACATAGTGCACTACATTTGACTAGACCCAAATGGTGTGCCATTTGGGATGCATATGATCTCCCTGCAGTGCTGTAACAGGTCCTTTGTTCCCCTTCACTTCATGTCTTAGCGCAAAGCCCTATCCCTAGCTTTTCCCCAACTAGTTTCTTATTTTGTCATGTTGCAAAGATAGGATAAAGGTTATTGTGAATTTAATGGTCGTCTCCTGTGATTTATTTCTTTATTTATAAGTTTTGTCTCTCTAGTTCAAAGCAAAGTACAAACCGTAGAAATTAGGTAAAATGACTGAATGGTCCCGTCTGCGTTCCATTCCTAATTCCTCGTACTAATTATAGTGTCATTGTCCTAATGCGGGCCTGCTACAGTCATGTCAGCTGGGGGGTCACATCCTTCTCAAAACCCATTGGAAGAGCCGTGCTGCTGCTCCAGTTTCAACTGTTCTGCCTGTGGCTATGGAACCCTGACCTGTTCACCGGACGTGCTACCTGTCCCAGACATGCTGTTTTCAACTCTAGAGAAAGCAGGAGCGGTAGAGACACTGAATGATCGGCTATGAAAAACCAATTGACATTTACTCCTGAGGTGCTGACTTGCTGCACCCTCGACAACTACTGTGATTATTATTATTTGACCATGCTGGTCATTTGCGAACATTTCAACATCTTGGCCATGTTCTGTTCTAATCTTCACCCGGCACAGCCAGAAGAGGACTGGCCACCCCTCATAGCCTGGTTCCTCTCTAGGTTTCTTCCTAGGTTTTGGCTTTTCTAGGGAGTTTTTCCCTAGCCACCTTGCTTCTACACCTGCATTGCTTGCTGTTTGGGGGTTTCTGTACAGCACTTTGAGATATCAGCTGATGTAAGAAGGGCTATATAAATACATTTGATTTGAAGAGAAGGTCAGAGGGTCGGTACCTCAGGAAGAGAAAGCCAGAGGGTTTTGAGAAGGATGCAAGGAGCGTGACCGTGAGGAGTATGCAACTGAGATTCTCCAAATGAAGGTGATTTCCCCCCCCCCCACCAGCTGATATGACTGTAGCTGGCCCACATTAGGACAATAAAATAAGCTGTGATCTTTAGTGAATGATCACTGCTGCCTCCGCCTTCCCAATCTTCTCTTACTAGTCCTCCATACAGTTTGTGGATCAAATGATCTTTTTCACTAAGCTCATCCTCCAGCTGGCTCTCTTTTTCTGTTGAACCTAAATGCTAAGCAATTGAGCCTGGGGACGAGGTCACTTATTCACCAACATTACTGCCCCTTTTCTACCTACTTTATTTGTACTTGGGCTATTTCAGACATTTTAATTAGAATGGAGGAATGAATTAATGAATGAATATGCCTTTGGCCATGTTATTCTGGGTTTGTTTGCATGACCAAACGTTACTGTTCCTTTGAAGATAAGAGTAATGTTTCTCTGTTGGTGGTGGCTCCAGTAGTCTAAGGATTAAGTATGCACATAAATGCTAAGGAGTCAGTGGGGCAGATAAGACACGTTTTGGATCCTTAGGCTAGGCCTGCCTAACAATGGTATAGTCAAGTATGAAATGCTTGTCCGCATTTGAGTGGCAAATTGAGTAGATGCCGATCTAGCCAAAAGATAGTGGTTGGACTATTGAAGACTATTGTTTTGATATTTTTTCTTATCCATATGTCAATGAAACTAGATACCATACTCTCTCTTACCTCTTGCTCCCTTTGTTTGGCTGCAGCCTAAAGGCCTCAGTTCATTGCATACGATCGAGATCACTTCATGCCGGCACCCTCAGCCTCTACTGTATACTGTATATCGTTCCTCTCGACTGGCAGCCTAACCGAAGCAATCTCAATTTCATCCTGTTCATGCCCCCGGCTACAGTGTATTGTCTTTCTCTCTGGCACACACTCCCCAACGTCACGCACGCCTCTGTCTCTTGCGCCTCCTCAATCTTTGCCTTCATTCGCGTCAAGCCTTCCCTGCCTCATTATTCACCTTTCAATCTTCCGTGATGAAGGCACGTACATTGACGCCTGATGTGGCTGGAGTTATCGAGGTGTTGAATCTAGCAGGTGACCATGGTTAAGGTCTTCCTGACAGGGAAACAAAGGATGGTGGTATTTGATTCACATGTGAACTGCAGGGACCCTTATTCAACTCCTGTGAAACTATTTATAAAGGCTTTAGCACCTGGGGGATGTCGCGTGTGCCCACGGATGTGTGTGTCCCCGAGTGTGTATCTATTTGCATGTGTATGTGTAGAGGACTGTTTTGTGCAGTGCTAATTTTTCCTCTGATTGTGGGAGGATGATTTGTAATAGAGGGACAGTGTAATATAAGAAAAAGCAATAAGAGAACTTAAGGGAGGAGCTCAAATGGAGAGATCCCTGAGAGCTTTGATGGTTAGGTTCATGTTGAAAGGGGTTCAGACAGGTAATGAAAAGTTTGGTGAAACAACGGAGAGTCAGGTGTCATTTCTTCATACGAAAGACATAAGCAGGGACTGTGAGTTTTAAATCCTTAGCACTGTTTGAAATAGTATGTTTGTATGAATATGTTTGTATGAATGTATGTCTTCTTTGTTTCACTGAGCAAAAATTAACGAGGGTACATGTACACCTCAGCGCCAGTGAGTGTGCTTGATTCAGGTTAGACTGATAGTGATGTTTCCTCTCCCGTAGGAGGACACCGGGAGCCAATGTGGTGTTCACTTAAGCTTATCTAATGAGATATCCTCTAATCATATGATTTGCATTGCAATTTCATAACAAGTCATTACCTACCTGAGAAGACGACAACTTACCTGGGAACTGATCTCAACATACAGTGAATATACATTGGAAGACAAGTCATAGGAAAAGCAGATAACTCTCCGTTTTCTTAATTTATCCTGTTCATCCAGGACAACTATTATCTGCCTAAGGCGTCCCACACCTGGAACCTGTAACACAAGCATACAAGCATCTCTCAACCTACTACTGACCCGTACCTCGTTAAGTCACATGAACCAGCACCAGCCTACTCCCACTCTGTCCAAGCTGGAGGTGGACCTGGGCTTTGCTCTCTTCTTTCTCGCCCTCCTCTTCTTCTTCCTGCTACTGACGGTGGTGTGCTGCGCTCAGACAGTGGTGGACCCTTACGGAGCCATCTCAACCTCCACCTATCAAGAGGAACAGATCACCAATTAAGAAGAGAGCCCCCCACAAAAGAGAGGCCCTCACAAATCATGTGCTGGAGAGAGTTGACATTCTGCCACTCACCATAATGTCATGGAAATTTCCTGTATTACCAAATCATGAGAGAGCAAACCACACACAAGTCACACACAAGAGTTATCATAAAGTCCATCTTTAATTATATGAGCTTCACCATAGCCCTGTGACTCTCAGATCAATTCAGTGTCTATAAATGAATTCTCTGAGAGTGCTTACAAAACAGTTCTTAGTATAATTTATAGCCAAGACACACCCCTCTAAACTTACATGACAAATAACAGATCTTAGGAACATTACACAAAGACTCCTTTTTTTCTGGTAAAAGGTTATCCTATAGCCAGACAACATTAGCTATAAATTATCGTTCCGTTTGCCCTCTTAGACGAGGTTCCTATCTCGTTCTTGGTACCACTTAGGACAAAAACATTACCTCACCCAATGGCATATATCAATTGTCAATTCTAGATACTCCCATCTCAAATACACCCCCTCCTGGACAAGCTTACGGAGAGGAGTGACTGGCACACAGACATTGTGGAGCCACCTAACTGGTTCCCCATTTATCACACCATCCCTTCACATGGTTTAGGAATAGTTACAGACACATTCACAGATAAGACTAACCCGACCTCTCCCCTCTCTGGGCCCAAGTAACTTTCCCACATAAGCATGCTTATGAACATCAATGTTACCTAAAGAATTCTGATTCTGCCACAACACCATGCTGGAGATATACAGCATAAATTCCTTAGCCTAAATTAGGGATGTCAGTTAAATTAGCAACAAACTTTGGTTTATTTGGGAGATACAGAAAAAATAGCTAGGCCAGTGTATAATACAAGATGATCACCACTGAAATTCGGCATGCCACCTCGGATCCTCTCCAAATACAACTGCTGCACCATCAACAGCCTCCTGACCAGTTGCATCACGGCCTGGTACGTGAATTGCTCCGTCCACTACCGCAAGGCCCTCCAGCATGTGGTGAAGACTGCCCAGTACATCACTGGGACCGTGCTTCCGTCCCATCCAGGACATTTACTCGAAACGGTGCCTGAGGAAAGCATGCAGCATCATAAAGGACCCCCCTGATTCTCTGCACCTTAGCACACATGCACTCACTCATACAAACATACCCACACATATACATTCATGCTACACACAAATCACAACTGCTGCTACTGCCAGACTCTTATTATACTCCTCGATTTATACGCTTGCCCTCATCCCCCCCTTCCATAATTCACATGTAAATATTGGACACTAAATTGTGCCCTCCTGTATTATACCTATGCTAAAATATATTTTTCTATTCTACTGCCATTCCATTTATGTTTGTAATCTTATCTGTTATTATTTCTTATTGTTGTTGCATTGTCGACAGGTAAGCATTTCGTTGGACGATGTATACAATGCTTATCCCGTAAGCCACATAAGACTAATAAAACTTGAAACTTGAATCAGAATAATTTCCACAATGGCAGCTGAGTTGCACTGTTCATTATCCTTTTGTGAATATAGTTTTTGCATGAACTGCACTGTATGTATTTCTGTAGTCTGTATGTTCCCTGATGAGGGATTACTGTTTAATACGTTGCAATGTTTATTGTATCAGAGGTTGATACTCTTTTCTTATTTTAATGAAAGATGAGAAAATCAAGCATGTGGAAGTTGTCACAATTTGAATGGAGCAAATTGAAAATATGTATAGTTGTAAACGCAATTTTTTCAAATGTGTAACTGATGAGTTGTAAACATGAAAAAAGTTATGTGTAGTTGTAATCGCATTTGCAAACTATTTGAAAGCAATAAGTGCATCTGTACACCTGCGCATGTCAATTTCAAGAGAGAGAGAAAAAGAGAGTGAAAAAGAGAGAGAGAGCGAGAGAGAGAGAGAAAGAGAAAGAGAGAGCGAGAGAGAGAGGGAGAGAGGAGAGAGAGAGAGGAGAGAGAGAGAGAGAGAGAGAGAAAGAGAAAGAGCAGGAGCTCTGGGTGGTGGGACATGTTTCTTCAAATAAAATAAAATCAAATTTATTTATATAGCCCTTCTTACATCAGATGATATATCAAAGTGCTGTACAGAAACCCAGCCTAAAACCCCAAACAGCAAGCAATACGGGTGTAGAAGCACAGAGGCTAGGAAAAACACTCTAGGGAGGCCAAAACCTAGGAAGAAACCTAGAGAGGAACCAGGCTATGAGGGGTGGCCAGCTCTCTTCTGGCTGTGCCGGGTGGAGATAATAACAGAACATGGCCAAGATGTTCAAATGTTCATAAATGACAAGCATGGTCAAATAATAGTAATCACAGTGAACATAGCCACAGGCAGAACGGTTGAAACTGGAGCAGAAGCACGGCCAGGTGGACTGGGGACAACAAGGAGTCATCATGCTGAGGCATGGTTCTAGGGCTCAGGTCCTCCGAGGGAGAGAAAGAAAGAAAGAGAGAAAGAGAGAATTAGAGAGAGCATACTTAAATTCACACAGGACACCAGATAAGACAGGAGAAATACTCCAGATATAACAGACTGACTCTAGCCCCCCGACATATAAACTACTGCAGCATAAATACTGGAGGCTGAGACAGGAGGGGTCAGGAGACACTATGGCCCCATCCGATGATACCCCCGGACAGGGCCAAACAGGCAGGATATAACCCCACCCACTTTGCCAAAGCACAGCCCCCACACCACTAGAGGGATATCTTCAACCACCAACCTACCATCCTGAGACAAGGCCGAGTATAGCTCACAAAGATCTCCCCAATGGCACAACCCAAGGGGGGGGCGCCAACCCAGACAGGAAGACCACGTCAGTGACTCAACCCACTCAAGTGACGCACCCCTCCTAGGGACGGCTTGGAAGAGCACCAGTATGCCAGTGACTCAGCCCCTGTAATAGGGTTAGAGGCAGAGAATTCCAGTGGAGAGAGGGGAACCTGCCAGGCAGAGACAGCAAGGGCGGTTCGTCGCTCCAGTGCCTTTCCGTTCACCTTCACACTCCTGGGCCAGACTACACTCAGTCATAGGACCTTTTGAAGAGATGAGTCTTCAGACCGAGTCTGCGTCTCTCACATGGGTAGGTAGACCATTCCATAAAAATGGAGCTCTATAGGAGAAAGCCCTGCCTCCAGCTGTTTGCTTAGAAATTCTAGAGACAATTAGGAGACCTGCGTCTTGTGACCGTAGCGTACGATTAGGTATGTACGGCAGGA
Organism: Oncorhynchus clarkii lewisi; assembly: GCF_045791955.1. Taxonomy (NCBI): domain Eukaryota; kingdom Metazoa; phylum Chordata; class Actinopteri; order Salmoniformes; family Salmonidae; genus Oncorhynchus; species Oncorhynchus clarkii. The sequence goes on from NC_092164.1 coordinate 30,755,353, forward strand.
CCAAATCGGAAAGATAGGTAGGAGCAAGCCCATGTAATGATTTGTAGGTTAGCAGTAAAACCTTGAAATCAACCCTTGCCTTAACAGGAAGCCAGTGTAGGGAGGCTAGCACTAACTGAAGTTTATTTAGTGCTTTATCCGGGTAGCCGGAAAGTAGAGCATTGCAGTAGACTAACCTAGAAGTAACAAAAGCATGGATACATTTTTCTGCATAATGTTTGGACAGAACATTTCTGATTTTTGCAATGTTACGTAAATGGAAAAAAGCTTTCCTTGAAACAGTCTTGATATGTTCGTTGTTTCTTCTAACCAATTAGATGAGATTTTCATAGACCAGCGTACTCTATACTGGTTGGTATAAAAAAGCTGATATTCCATAGACAAGATGTGGTGTGTGTGACCCAAGATAGAGAGAGCCTGGAGGAGTTTAGAACAATCCCTCATTGTCTCATCATTCTGGCATCTGTGAAACTAAGCCGGGTTGGAAGTAAACAACATCCCGTGTAGATAATGTTGGGGTTCGTTTCCTTGTTCCTTGTCAATCATTGGCTCATTGGTGAAATTAGCAATATGACAATATCTTTAATTAAATCATTCAGAAATCTTTGTTAATGCAATTGCAGACAGAAGTTGATAACAGGAACATAACGCATGTTTCCGAGTAAGTTCTGCAAAATATAAAAGGTCCCAAGTTATTTTATTAAACCCGAAGTCCAGCCCTTGTGATGTCACTGCATACGTCATTACCTTCTACTCATCAGACCAAGCCCATGCATACACAGATATATAAACTTGCAAGAGAGATACAATAGTTTCAGTGTTTTCTAAGGCCTAGGCAATAAATGTCCACGCCATAAAGTTGATTTATTGTGGAATGTCTGACTAGTCTCTTATTTCCTACACTCCCTGCAGAGTTCTGTCTCAGTCACACATTTCTCAGAAGGGTCTCTTTATAAGAGGCAGAGAGACTAGAAAACAACTATGGAACGATACTAAACCTATATAATGAATATATATATATATATATATATATATATATATATATATATATATATATATATATATATATATATATATACAGTGGGGCAAAAAAAGTATTTAGTCAGCCACCAATTGTGCAAGTTCTCCCATTTAAAAAAGATGAGGTCCTGGAGTGGCCTAGCCAGTCTTCAGATCTCAACCCCATGGAAAATCTTTGGCGGGAGTTGAAAGTCCATGTTGCCCAGCAACAGCCCCAAAACATCACTGCTCTAGAGGAGATCTGCATGGAGGAATGGGCCAAAATACCATTTTCCACCATAATTTGCCAATAAATTCATAAAAAATCATACAATGTGATTTTTTAGATTTTTTTTCTCGTTTTGTCTGTCATAGTTGAAGTGTACCTATGAGGAAAATTACAGGCCTCTCTCATCTTTTTAAGTGGGAGAACTTGCACAATTGGTGGCTGACTAAATACTTTTTTGCCCCACTGTATGTATGTATGTATATATATATATATATATATATATATATATATATATATATATATATATATATATATTGTTCATCTGTAGTCTAGGATCCTATAAATGTAAGGAGGGCAGGGTCTTATAACCCCTCCCCTTCTATTAATACAACATAAGCGTAATCAATTATTATAATACATCAAACATTTGGTACAGCCCCTATCATGACCCCTAGGTTAACTCCTGACAATAACCAAGGTGGCTAATGGGAAGGTTTTAACCAGGCTGAATAAGCATTTTTAGGTTCTTTATAACATCTGTTTTTCATGATCAGTTAAGCACTCGGTAACACACTTGGGAGTGTGGGGTCGAAGGTTTCATCATTGCAATAATAAATCGATATTGAATAAAGATGATTGTTTGAAGAAATGACAAAGTCTCTCTCACTTGAATTCAATATTCCACCACACTCCCTCAAAACTTCTGTGACAAAACTGCACATTTTAGAGTGGCCTTTCATTGTGCACCTGTGTAATTTTCATTCTGTTAAATCAGCTTCTTGATATGCCACACCTGTCAGGTTGATGTGTTATCTTGGCAAATGAGAAATGCTCACTAACAGGGATGTAAACAAATTTGTGCACAAAATTAGAGAGAAATAAGCTTTTTGTGCATATGGAACATTTCTGGGATCTTTTATTTCAGCTCATGAAACATTGGACCATGTAACATATACACTGGAAGTCAGATAGCAGGTGCAGATGGTGAGTTTTAATACTGAACAGATACAAAAGAACAAACATGGGACACGTACTGAATCTGAGAGAAAAAACAATAACACCTCCTGATGACAAAAGAGGGCTAAATAAATGGGAAATAATCAGGGAAGTGATGAAGTCCAGGTGTTGCAAATGATGAGGTGCAGGTGTGCGTAATGCGCCGGAGAAGACATGACAGACCAACACATGACAGACCACATGACAGACCAACATTTTTGTTCAGTATAGTTCAAACCACTGTCAGCAACATTAGAATAGAAAGGTATGATTGGACTAGTGCCCAGATATCACTAAAGCTACATGAGTAACAGAGAGGGCAGTACAGACTTACTTTTATTAAGTATTAATTGAGGACCAAGGTGAGGAGGGACACGATCTTGTTGGCCGTCAGGTCCTCTGCAGCCAGTTCCTGCACCCTCACGGACACCATGTTGTGGTAGAGTTTGAAGAAGAAGCACCGCTCACTGTGGCCTCCAGCCTTGCCCATGACGCTCTGCAGCACTATCAACAGTTGCTTGTCCAGGTCATCCGACAGGCCCTGCACCTTGCCAAAGTAGTTTTGAATGAGGTTGATGTTGTTCGTGTTTATTGCTGCCCATACCGGTACTGATCGTACAAGAGGTCATTCCATGAGCACTCCAGGTTCATCAGCTTGTGGTGGCCCTCCAGCAGCTTGGCTTGCTCTATCATTAACGGAGAGTCTCAGGCATTGCATAGGGAGAAGAAATATTAATACACAAATACATTGCAACTGTACAGTGTCACATCGAATACAATGTAAGCCAACAATAATAGTTCCCAATTAAGTGGTATGTAATGGTGCAGCTGAACATACTTGAAAATATATTCTTCAGGTTCTCCACGGCTGAGGCTAGCTGATTGTGTGCCATCCCTGCATATTTTACGTCCTTCAGGGTCTCAATGGTGTTGATGCTTTGCCTCCAGTCATTGCTGACTTCTGCCAGGGAGTTCTGGATGTCCTTCACGGCCTCCAAGGCATTGTGGAGCTGACGGAGGCCTGAACGGACTGACGGAGGCCTGAACGGACACTCTGACTGGGAGTGGATTGCAGCCTGGAAAGTGGGGACAGACAATTGTAAATGGTTTATTTAGATAGAGTTTTACATTAATCAAAGGGCAGCACAGAATGCAGGCAATGTCAAAGCTAAATTATCTTCTACTTTTAGTCGTGCTTCTGGGTGATCAATAAATCATGGGAGCTACTGTATGTTATTTGCGAGGTTAGCCGGTGAATAAAAAAAATAAATAATGATTATGCTAGCTATCAAGCTGTGGCTCCACACAGAATCAAGCTAACTAGCTAGTTTAACAATTGCTTGCAAAATAACTTTACCTTATCGATTTTGGTAGCTAGTATCAGACTACATTACAGTTACAAACTCTTAATAACAATGACTTGGAAGATAGCTTCCAAAAATCTACTACAAAGAACCGAAAAGCTTGCTACCTAGCAATAAAAGAAAGACATTTAAAGCTGCAATATGTAACTTTTTGGGTGACCCAACTAAATTCACATAGAAATGTGAGTTATAGATCTGTCACTCATTGAAAGCAAGTCTAAGCAGTAGATCTGTTCTATGTAGACTATTTATATGTTTCCCATTCTTAAATTTAGTTTTTACGTCTTACTTTTGGATTTGTACATCAGCTTCAAACAGCTGAAAAAACAATATTTGTTGGTTATGTAAAATATATTTCACAGCGGTTTAGATGCTAAAATGATTCTCTATACATACTTGCTTGTCTTGTAACATAAACTGAAATTAGGGGAACTATTCTAATTTTTGCAATGAGGAAATGGCAGAGAGATTCTTCTTCTTTGGGATTGGATTGGCGGATCGCATCCAAGTTTAAGGTGCATATACAGCCACTTACTGTAATGGAGTGTGGGGCCAGTCACGGCCTACCTATTGTACATTACATTCTCTCAATTAGTCCTGTTCCTCTAAGAAAGTGAAATAGAGCCCTGGACACCACTTCCCTTCCCTTTCCTCCCCCCACTACACCACCCGAACCCCAACCCCGTCCAGACTCTCTATATCTCCCCCTATCTATGTCATGCAGTTCACAATGGCGGAGCGATTTCTGCACCATTCACCTTTTAAACCAGAGAGGAAGAGGAAGAGGCCCAATGAGTGTCGAATTTGTTCCCCCCCCAAAATGAATGGATTATTTGCTACGTGAGGTTTATTTGATCTAATAAATGTTTCATTAAGTTGTTATGAGTGTACTGACACATAACATCCCGACAACTTTGAGGACTATATTGTCTTGAGATGCCTATGCAAATACATGGCATGAGGCTAGTAGCATAGCATTGAACACTGGCGGTTGACGTCAACAACCCTCATTGAATATTAAAAAAAGGATTACAATAGTGAGTTGTATCCACCAATCAAAAGAAATGATAGGTGGGAGCCAGACAGCCTGCCGTGCCGCTTCGTGGACAACGACTCCCATTGTTAGGGTGGAGAGACAGGGACATGTGTCTTCTCGGTATATCCATCATTTTAGTTTAAATGTACCTGCCATGACAGCTAACAGCTGGGATTCATTGGTGGACATTGACAATCAGTCTCAGCGGTAAACTGGTAAAGCATTGTGTTGATTTGACAGGTGGTTGTGCCACACAACACGGCCCATGTGAGCTGTCACCAACCAAAAAGTGTAGAGTCCGCTGGTCTATGAAAACCTAATTGAATTGTCATGAGAATTATGTTCTCAATGTTCATAAACCCAATTGAATTAATTACTAAGCCTGAAACGCAGAATTTGTAAGAAACTGGTTGAAATGAATCAGACGGAGGCCCAGCTACAATAGTCAGAAAATGTATTTATGAGAGCACGCTGCTCTATTGTACAAAACAATTAATTTTATACTGGCTTCTCCCGCACACACATTCACACAAACATACTCACACACATTCACACTAACATAGCACACAATGTCCTGCTACCCAGCCGACAAAGATAAGGGGATTACATGAGACTTACTCCCCCTCCTCCCTCAAGATAGGGAGACTCTCAGTGTCCCCAGCCAAGGTCGGCACTGAATCTTGCTCAGACAACCAATGTGTTATTCAAATAAGGTTTATAGACATATTGTAGAGACTATGGTCATACATAATTCTAATCAATTTCATACTCATACGATTATACAGCTTCAGGGTTCAGAGTGGATTATTCTAGTCATTCATATAACTTCCATCAACAAATTGGTTAGAAGATACAGGTCCCACCTCCCAGAGCTCTCTCTCGCTCTCTCTCTCCTTGTTTGCAAATCGCTGTTTGCACATCTACAAAATACTGCAGTCAAAAGCCGCGAGCATCTGTGTGTGATGTCAGTGTGTAGTGTACTGAAAAGTGGCCTTTGCCATTTGAATTTACATAGGGAGAATCTATATCCATAACTCAGTGGAGGCTGCTGAGGTGAGGACGGCTCATATTAATGGTTGGAATGGAGCGAATGGAAGGGCATCAAACACATATAAACCATGTGTTTGATGTATTTGATACCATTCCACCTATTCCGCTCCACCATTACCACGAGCCACATGCAAGAACCAACCCTTATAAACCATGCCTATGTAGCATTTTTGTGTAGCAGTATATAAGAGTACTGAAGGTACCACCCTGGCGGAGCTTGTGGCAGACTTGTACTTTGTATGTGTGTTTGTTGTAACCTCAACAGTTAACTGATAACAAAGAGTGATTCATTTAATGTTGACTTCAGGTGTCCCTGGTGTTGAATTTCCACCACAGTATGCAATTGAGATTGTACAAAGATTATGAATATACTGATAAGATACATGTCTCGTTGCCCTAACAATGGAAGTCGTTGTCCACAAAGCGGCGCGGAGGGCTGCCTAGCTCCTGCCGATCTTTTCTTTGGATTGGTGGATACATCTCATTGTTGTAATCCTTTTTTCATTCCGGCTCTTTTCAGTGAGCCGGCTCGTTCGGCTCAGCTCACCAAAAAGAGCTGGCTCTTTTGACTCCCAAACGACACTTAAAAAAAAATAGTTTAATATTTTTTCAAGTCAAACAGTTTGCGATAGTTTGACTATGATTGGTGTTAAAACAATTCTAATTAAATTATTAAATGAAATCATACTCTACCTTAACCACAATATATTTAAAAATGCATAGGTTTGTTATGAAAAAGAATGCTATTAAACATTTGCATTTAAAGTATAACCGTTTCATGTATATAAACAAAGTACATATAAATCTAACCATTCAACAATAATACAATCTGAACAGCATAATAATATAATATTGCACAATATCAAAGAAAAATGAATAACAATGTGCAAAACTGCAGCATCCCACTTAAAACATTAAACTGGTCCCTCTTTTCTCTCTCTTCTTTATTGCCATGTTATAACCAGCAACACACAGCAATGCTTCCTGTTGCCCTGGTGCCTGAGCCAGCTGACTGCTGGGGCTGTCCCTCCCTGCTGCTGAGGTTATTCTTTGAAGAGCCTCATCACTCACTCTGGCATCACTGAAGGCTAACTTCTTAATAAACCTAGGGTCAAGTGCTGCGGTTTCTGATAGCACGTGATTATATTCCATTCGGTGGAACTTTTTGTCCATTGATGAACACAGGGTGTCCATCAACTCTGTCACATGTCCTGTGGTTACATTTGCTCCTCTCTGGCGGCTGGCTGTGATTGGCGGCAGACCCTTACACAGGAGTAACTTATTAGTTCAGGTTTATGTTTTGTCTACTGATACTACATACTCCTCTAATGCTAATATACATATATAATACTGGATTAAATAATGATGTAGTAATAACTGCTTACTGTACCTCTCTCCACTGATCTCCACAGTGACCTGCTGAAAGGGTTCCAGGACTCTGCACACCTCTTGCTGACCAGACACGTCTTGTTGGTTAACCTTGCCTAATCCACACAAATTCTTCTTACGTTCTGTTTTTTACATGTCCAATGGTCAATTCGATGTTGATCCAGCTTTGTACACTCACATGGGCTCAGCCTTCATTCTGTTTACACATGTCTAATATTTAAACTTATATCGATTATTAATTCTACTTCAAAGAGAATAGTATAGTTACTGAGATATACCAGATGACTGGAAAATCCTCCCACATAATCCCCACTATGGAACTGTCACAGTTCCACACAACAAAAATGTCCAGGAAGGGGAGCACCTTCTGTAATGCTATTGAGGCAATCTACCTTTCATTCATTTCAACAACCTTAGCTCCAGTTTCTCATTCACACTGGTGAGTCAGGACCAAACATCTTCTTGTACATATAGTGTTAAAGCATGTGCATTTCTTAGCCTTACCTGAGGTTATCTCAGTTGAATACAAGAAAAATAGTAAACAATATAATCAATAAACTAAACATCCTAAACCCTTATAATTTCATTCTCAATATGATACCTAAACATATTACTCTTCCTCAGAGACACAAATTTAGTCAATGTTTGATTCTGGGGTAGTTCCTTCATTGCGGCTACACCAGTTGCTAACAGATGTCCAGAATTTCTGCATCAACCACTTTCTTGTGGTTTTTCCATTGACTTAGTTAGTGTACTAGTGCATGTTGGAGGTGATTTTACAATTTATTCTAGGTTTGTCGCTGTTGCTGTCAAGGCCATTCTACCGTTCTTCATCTGTCCTGGTTTTCACTCTGTTAGAAAGACCATGTGAGGGCAGAGAAGTTGATGGTAAGAAAGTCTCCTTCCTATTCTCCTGTCTTTGTTTCTCCGCCCCCTCGGACAGCACCTCTGTCAGGGGTATCTGCCAGAGTAGGTATGTCATCAGGAGCAACCGGCATGTCCCTCCTCTTCATCCCTGGACTCTCTGGATATTCAGGAGAGAGCATCTGTTGGCTGTTAGAAGATGCTCCTTGATCCACCTCTCCTTCGGCTTCTTCCTGGCTCATCGACATCTTGGCTCCTACCTGGCGCACTGCTCCCGTTCCCTCCGGACACCCGCCTGGTTTATCAACATTCTCATGGCTCGGTGGTCACCTTCTCCTTCTCCCCGCCGGGACTCTGGTGCAGTGGTTTAGATGGTACCAGATGTTGCTTCCTTTCACCTGGACGACTGTTGGTGTTGCTAGGACCACACCGTAGGGACCCTCTCGCCCTGGCTTGTTCCACTTCCTCCGGAACACTCGGATGTAGTCCTGGTCCCCTGGGATCACCGGAAGTGTATCCTCTGGTCCTGGTTCAGGCTGTTTCCGTGAGGTTTTCAAACTCAGAGACGTATGGCCTCTGTTCTATGATTACACAATACACCATCTTATTTCCATCTCAAATCATACAACAAAATGCCATTCCAGCTGAAGCTGGTGACTTCCTTCACCTCAGATGAGCTGCTTTTAGTTTCTCCACTTTCTACTTCTGATTCCTAAGTGAGTGATAGCATAAGACTTGCAAAACATAACAGTATTAATAATGTGGAAAGTTACGCATAAGTATATTCATGAAAACCGAAGTCTGAGACCATGACAATTCCCACTCTCTCTTCACCTGACTCTATGCCTCCAGGATACTTTTCTGCTGGACTCCACAAAAAATAAGCCCTAAAGAAGCTTCCTCATACTTTCGGCTAGTCTTCCCCTTTCGGCCCCAGGTTCTGAGAGGTGTTCCCAAGCCATGTCATTTTAACTTTTTTATTGCCACCTAATAGGCACATCACCTGATAGGCAAGTGCATATCCCTAATCAACGTTACATCCTCCTGAGGTAACTCAGCACTGTGTATGCTTTCACATCAATGCCTTCAACATGTTGTTTAGAGTACAATTACCCTAACATCTATCCACTTTCACATGAACAAATATAGCAAGTAGCTCCTAGATTTAACCCATCTGCATGTATGTCTACAGTGGAATCTAGTCTCTCTCTCTTTAGCTCCACTTCCTCTGTCATGGTGTTTTCAAGCTCACCCATTACATGGTGTTTTCAAGCTCACCCATTACATGGTGTTTTCAAGCTCATCCATTACATGGTGTTTTCAAGCTCACCCATTACATGGTGTTTTCAAGCTCACCCATTACATGGTGTTTTCAAGCTCACCCATTACATGGTGTTTTCAAGCTCATCCATTACATGGTGTTTTCAAGCTAACCCATTACATGGTGTTTTCAAGCTCACCCATTACATGGTGTTTTCAAGCTCACCCATTACATGGTGTTTTCAAGCTCATCCATTACATGGTGTTTTCAAGCTCATCCATTACATGGTGTTTTCAAGCTCATCCATTACATGGTGTTTTCAAGCTCATCCATTACATGGTGTTTTCAAGCTCATCCATTACATGGTGTTTTTAAGCTCATCCATTACATGGTGTTTTCAAGCTCATCCATTACATGGTGTTTTCAAGCTCATCCATTACATGGTGTTTTCAAGCTCATCCATTACATGGTGTTTTCAAGCTCATCCATTACATGGTGTTTTCAAGCTCATCCATTATGCAGCTGGACCTTACCCACCGAAGAGAGACATGACAATCTTTACCACTGCAGGTGCTGTAAGGAGTACCGTATGTGTGGACCAGACCAAATCTATCCCAACACCCCCTCCCGGTGTATCTGGATGTTCCCTCAATCTCCGGAATTCAGCCCACGCCCTTGATTATCTCTGCTTTTACCTGAGGATATACACACTGCAACACATGGGTTATTTCCTGACAACATCATTTGTGACATTTGAATAACCGCATCCCCTGTCCTCCCATCGGTCCCCCAGTTACCAGTTACCAATCCATGTGGCATGAGTCTTCATAAACTGATATCCCAACAATGCTACTAAAGTGACCCCTGCTACTACTAACATGACCCGTGCCTATAATCTCCTTCAATTGCGATCCCTTCGGCAACTGCTGTGAGAATAACTACTGCCCGTAATCTATCAAGTGTTCGCCGGCTGTTAGAAATTGGGAAAGAGATTAATGAGTTGGAAGAATATTCAACATACATATCATTCCATCTAACCCATAACACACTAGTCACTACTCCTAATGCACTTCTACAGTTATAAACATACTAATACATTCTCAAATCATTAAGTCAATATAAATCAATCCCTCCTCTGGAACAATGATCACTCTCATGTTCCACAAAACCTTAAAACACATTGACTTAACAAGAAAAGAGAAAAAAATCGAAATAAATATTTGTTTAATAACTTCCTTAATGCAACTAAAACTGGGGGGAAACGTCCATCCGTTACGTTCTATGTCCATGTTATGCTGGTCTTCATGCCGTCTCCTTCATCTCCATCCTTGGGTGTTATTACAAAATACAGACTATAAACCTTATGCAATTACTTGTATTCTATCACCCAGACATCTCTGTTTATCAATACAATGTAACATTACAATTATAAAGACATAATAAAACAAAAGAAACAAAAACCTTTATGTTAACCCAAGCTATCATCCAGTAAGTTCTAACAATTTAGAGATAACGTTTCCAGAGCTTCCCTAGGCCTAATACATTTAAACAGTGCCAATAACCCTCACCTGTTCAAAAGCAACTCTCTCTTGCTTTATCCAAACCATATCTAAAACATTTTATGAATTTGGGCTGGATAATTCATATAATGTTTTAAAATGTTTTAGTTAATAATAGTCCTTAGTGCTTACTTGAACTCAAATTCAAACTTCTCATTTTAGCACACATCATCCCTATTAAAATGTACATTTATAAACTAAAAAATAAAACTTTTAGTACAAGTAATAACTATTCTCATTTACAGCCCCCTTTGTCCCTGTTTTCCTGTCATGGGTGGCCTGGTAATGACAGATCAGTAACTCAATGCATACTTTAGTCCAAACTGTTGGCATTGTGTAGACTCAGAAGTGCTTAAAAGTCACTGTCGTATTGCACGCCCTTGACGCTCTTTCTCCAGCCGGTTACGGAGGGCTTTGAGGTGAACACACACTGTTTGTGGTCAAATTATTCCTACCAGGCATTAAGACACAATCTGACGTCACCTTCCATGATAACTCCTTTATTCTACTGGCTACCTCTCAGAAGAGTTACCAGATCATGAAGTTATCGACCTAACCCCTCCTAGGATCCCATACTCCATAAATCCCAATCTGGTGAAATTTGTATCGAAACAAAAATAAAAAATGAAATCATCAATACATGGTATCACAATCCATTTGGAGTAACTGTCATCCCTTGTTAACATATATTTTCCCTTCTATATGCAGACTGAACAAAGTATATTTGTATATTTACATAACCACAGGGAACTGGCAATTGTCCCTTTGAACACGTGATTCAAAAACAACATGTTAAAAAATAAACAATATTCCAATAACTAGTCAGCTTAGATTACAACTCCTTATAATTTCCTAACAAAATAATAGAATTTCAAAGTAATGGTACGATTTGAATAGAGACTGGTGTTTTTCATTCATTTTATAATTGAATCCCACCTGTTTCGATCATTTCTAATGAGATTGATCAGGTCTCATAGGAAAGTAATCGACACCATTAAAATATTTCCTCTCCCTCTTCTTTCCCTGACCTTCTGAAACCATTTAAATACCTTTCAAAAACATTCCCATCATCCTGCATACCCAATGTGAAACTGAATTGAAAACACCCCATACAAAATAAATCCCACAGTGTCAACACCACTAACCCATATTCATAACCAGTAAATTGGTGTGTATGTGCGTGCTGGTGTATGTGTGTGTTAAACCATTTGTCGAAAATCAACAGAAATGGCCAGGCCTTCCCATGCTTTATTCAGCATGCAGTACCCTTAGTCCCAGTACACACCCATATGATATTATATGATTGGTCTCTCACTGTCATAATCATGTACAAATATTTTGGTATTGTTAATAGACCAATTTCCAATCAACACATTTAACATCTGTTTCACCTTAGTGTCACGCCCTGATCATAAAGAGCCTTTTTATCCTCTATTTTGGTTAGGTCGGGGTGTGACTAGGGTGGGAAATCTAGGTTGTTTTATTTCTATGTTGGCCTGGTATGGTTCCCAATCAGAGGCAGCTGTTTAGCGTTGTCTCTGATTGGGGATCATATTTAGGCAGCCATTTCCCCACTCTTTTTTTTGTGGGATCTTGTTTATGTGTAGTTGCCTGTGAGCACTCCTTAGCTTCACGTATCGTTTGCTTATTTTATTGTTTTGTGCGTTTCACAAATAAAAAGATGTGGAACCCATATCACGTTGCGCCTTGGTCCGAATGTTATTTCGACGATTGTGACAGAAGATCCCACCACATCAGGACCAAGCAGCGTGCCAGGGAGGAGAAGTTATCCTGGACTTGGGAGGAAATCCTGGCAGGACAGGATCGCCTTCCTTGGCGGCAGACGCAAGGAGAGAAGGGAGGACAGCGTCGACGCCGGGGTTCGCGGCCACAACGGAAGCCCAAAGGACACCCCCAAAGGACACGGGGTGGTCGGCGGAGCTGAGGAGGGAACCAGAGCCCATCTGGGAGAAGATGGAGAAATTGGAGGAGAGTGAACGGAGAGAGCCAGAGACCACCTGGGAGGAGATAGAGAGGTGGTCGGTCGACCCAAGGAGAGTACCAGAGCCTGCATGGGATTAGTTGGAACAGTGTGAGGAGGGATACTAGAGAATGGAGTTGGCTAGGAGTATGCGGCACTGCAGGCGTTTGGAGGAATGTGTCATCAGTCCGGTGAAACCTGGGCCGGCTCCACGCATCTGGCCTCCAGTGCGTCTCCCCAGTCCGGTACGTCCTGTGTCTCCTCCTCGCACTTACCCTGAAGTGTGTGCCACTAGTCCGGTATCACCTGTGCCGGCTCCTCGCACCAGGCCTCCAGTGCGCCTCCCCAGTCTGGTACGTCCTGTGCCTGCTCCTCGCACTCGCCCTGAAGTGCGTGCCACCTGTGACGGCTCCACGCACCAGGCCTCCAGTGCGCTTTCCCAGTCCGGTACATCCTTGTTATGGGATTTTTATGAGTAATGACTAAATGATGTATACATTTAACGTAGAATTATAACTAATATAATTTTACCCTGTCTTTTTAGTAATGTTAAATAATGTTTGTTCATTAGGAAGGGGTTATGTAGCATAGATCTAGGAAGAAAGGAATGTATGTGGGTGTAGAAAGAGAATGAAGAGGGGCATTAACCTATGTTTGAACCGACCTGGCTGTAAATCTGGAGAGATAAGATAGGACAGGGAGAGCCCCTCCAGAGCTCTAGTATCTGGGGGAGACTGGAACTGTCAGCTGAGTGGTTATAAACTGTGGTGAGACTCATGAGAAAATCCATATGTTGGTATGTATGTACAGTGGGGCAAAAAAGTATTTAGTCAGCCACCAATTGTGCAAGTTCTCCCACTTAAAAAGATGAGAGAGGCCTGTAATTTTCATCATAGGTACACTTCAACTACGACAGACAAAATGAGAAAAAAATCCAGAAAATCACATTGTAGGATTTTTTATGAATTTATTTGCAAATTATGGTGGGGGGGTGGGGGGTGGGGGGTGGGGTACTGTTGCGCCCTGACCATAGAGAGACTTTTTATTCTCTATTTTGGTTAGGTCGGGTGTGGCTAGGGTGGGTAATCTAGGTTGCTTTATTTATATGTTTGCCTGGTATGGTTCCCAATCAGAGGCAGCTGTTTAGCGTTGTCTCTGATTGGGGATCATATTTAGGCAGCCATTTCCCCACTGTTTTTTTGTGGGATCTTGTTTATGTGTAGTGGCCTGTGAGCACTCCATAGCTTCACGTATCGGCTGCTTATTTTATTGTTTTGTGCGTTTCACGAATAAAAATATGTGGAACCCATATCACGCTGCGCCTTGGTCCGAATGTTATTTCGACGATCGTGACACTTAGATTGTTCCTGTTAACCATTCTAAATGTAATACTTTTTCCTGTCGCAAATGTAGGCAATTTCTCAGCTGAAGATCCTAGGCATCTAATAAAAAGTTGTTTTAGACATGGTCACCTATGTCTCCCTTAATTAACATACATTGGACTTCCATTTTTCCTGGAAGCAAGAATTCTATTCAAGACCCATCTGATAATACAGTGTTCCATTAAGAGGAATTGACCCCATTTTAAAATAAACAATTCCAGAGCCCCTTTCCAGTTATCCTATCAGTTTATCCTGTTGCATTAGTTTAGTAAAATACAAAACTGTTGTTTCACAAATGTAGAACCTTCAAAAAGTTGGTGCTGTCTTATCAGCTTGGCAGTCAATACTTATTTAATTCTGCTTGTATATTACTGGACACTGCTCCAAGTAATGGAAACAGATTATAATTTTATAATACATTAGCTTCCTGCTCAAATTCACTGAAGTTACCTAACTATAAAACCAAGCAACAATAATCAAAAACTGTCAAAGAATGTTTCTCATACCTCTACTTCAAATGTCCCACTACCTGCTTGCTTTCAACCGCAGCTAATAGTTTTTCCAATGTCAAGGTTCAATCCCTCTACTCATCCTTTAACCTTGTATTGAAACTTCAGCCTATCAAATTACTAAAATTACTAAAAGGTACTAATAACATATTACTATTCACATACTGTCAATGCTCATCATGTTTACATCAATCCTCCTTATCAATGACTATATTTGTTATCACTAACCACTGCTTCACACTCAGTAAACATCTATTATTTTAAGATGAACCTGTAATGTGCCTAATGTAGAAAATACATCAGCCAATTCTTAATCAATTCAAATTTGAAATTCTTATTCTCCAAATGACTGTATTTTGTTACCTTCACTAGTCTACATCTCTTCCCTTAAATTAATCAGAGTTTGTTCTGACACTAGAATAGGGAGTATTGCTGATCTGCCATCAGCTGTTAAACGAACTGGGCCGTCACTGGAATTAACTGTGTTTGTCCTGAGAATCCTATAGTTTTGGCATATTTGCCAGACATGGGGAGATGAGAGGCATAATTTGGATTTACACATGTGTAAGTGGCTCCAGTATCTATCATCATGGGTGTGCCTCTGTTCTCTATTTGAACCTGCAGCATAAGTTCTTGATCAGCTCTCGTGGATATCATTGAAAACTGAGCCTCCCCTGTAGGATTCTCTGGGCACCCCTAGTATCCCTGATTAGGCCCCACCCATGGGTTCACAGGGCCCTGTGGTTGTCTCTGATGGTTTTGCCAACCATTACAATGTTCATAAACGAACTAAAACATTTTAAAGTTCATTTTAGGTTTAGTAACCTCTTTGCTAATTATTTTACCCCTCCCTTCTATAATCCAATCCTTCTATTAAGTATTTTCCAAGGTAGGGCTATCCACTTCCCCTGACAATAATTAATTAGTCACGGCACTTAACACCTTGTATTAGAATCTATACTATAATGTCTGCAAATGTATTACTAGATAATACAGATGACTTAATGTCTTATTCCAGTATATCGCATCAAATATCACTATTATTGATAACCCATGTTACCAAAACCATTCACACTTGTCTTCCTATTTCCACATAATCTTTCATAACAGTTCAACTTTTCTGGTTTCCTTCCTGCACCTTGCTCTGTCTCCCCTTTCCTTTCCAGTTCCTTTTATTTGACCTAAGAGGGCACAGAGTCTCCTTATCATCTTTCACCTCTATTTCTCTCTTTATTTCCACAACTCCAAACACCAGGGGGTATTACCCCATAAAGAGAAACTATAATTTCTAAAACCTCTGTCCTCCACGATCAAAAATGGCTGGAAATCGGTGGCAATAATTTTAGCCAATGCAATATCAATTTGGTCTTGTTTTGATACAGACATAGACTTTGGCATAAACTGGTCCATAGAAGACTGCGCTGCTGTTGGTCGCGGAGTAGGCCTCCTTGACTGGGTGGATACATCTCCATGTGTGGAGGTGCTGGCTCCATCACTATCACTAGCAGGCCCGCTAGTTTCTTGACACTCTGCTACAGCTAGCTTCACAGTTGGATGCACATATGCCGATGTAGGTTGTGCGTATAACCGGCTTTATATGAGATTTTGTTTTGGCAAGTTCTACACTATGCTCTAACATGCTACTGTGCTTCCGACTCATTTTCCAGCTGTTGTCTTCACAGCTGTCCTTCCTCTCTCTCCTCGGCTGCTAAGTGTGTGAACGAATGTGTGCTTGAGCATTTAGGCCTATATTATTTTATTTCCTTTGTCGTTATTTGAATTAGTTAATTCTACTCATTTAAATCTTTTGATTATTAATATCTTAATGATTTTATATTTTTATAAATAGATTCGGCTCTTCTGATATGCGAGCCATCTCTTATCACTATTAACTCGATACATTTAAGCAAATATATTACATTAGATCTTTGCTCTAGCATTGCATTCTACACTCTGTCTGCAGTGCACATGTATATCCATCGTAGGAGACCACACCGGGGATAACGTTACCACCCACTGCCCAGTTTGCAAGCGTCTTCCAATTCATCATGGCGGTGGGTGTAGTAATAGTTAGTTAGCCTGCACACCCTGGTGCTTTTACTTCGACCAAAGAGTATGCATGGGAAATTGGACAAAGCTAACGTTATATACTACCTGCGTTTAAAACACAAAGGTCTAAGAACTGCAGCATGTTGAAAAAAATTGGGTAAAACGGAACACTGTGACATACCCTCCCCCTTGCCTTGGTTGCTAAAATTAACGTTAATTTAGCTAGCTGACTGGCTAAAGCTAACGTTCACTTGGCTAGCTGACTGGCTAAAGCTAACGTTCATTTAGCTGGCTGACTGGGCTAACGTCGTCCGCGGAAGTGGACAGTGAATGTTTTTGCGGGAAGCTTCAGGTGAGAAAATACATGTTTTTTTGCAACACAATTTGGTTAACCGAAGAAATTGAGTTATTCAGCCATAGTTAGCTAGATATGTAGCTAGCTAGCTATACTAGTTTATAGTTACCATTAAGACATTTGGATTAGCTAGCATAGTACTCGTAATACTAACGCTAGCTAAATATCGAATTGGGTTTAATTTAGCTAATTCTAGCTAGCGTTACTAACTGTCGCATTAGATCCGCCAACTTCAATCTGATTAATCAGGCAAGATACGTTAGCGTTTATCTGATTAATCAGGCTGTAATACACACTTCGCGTTAATTGGTATACAAATAATAGATTATTTCAGAGCCTGCTTAATCAGACTACGCTAACGTTAGCTCGCTAACGTTACCTCATAACATTCACTTTCTCTAACGTTACCTCAACATTCAATTTCTTCGACGTCGTTGTGCAGTATGGACCTTTTCATTACAGTAAAATAAGAATTAGTTTGTTAAAAGCTTACACTTAATACCTCTTTGAACTAATGAAAGGCGTTGTGGTGTTTTATCAACAACCGTGTAACAGTTCACGTGCCAATTGTGTTGATTTGTTGGGCGATTGACGATTTGTTGTTAAGTCAAATGGCTCAATGTCTACATTACAACGCCAATTTTAATATCTAAACAAATAATGAAAACATTTAACTGCAGGCCATGCTATGAGCTCTTAGAAAAGCGGAAGGAAATTGTCAATGTTTTGTCAACAGGACCAGAACACAGACCTACTGTTGAAAACCTGAGGGCACCCATTAGATAGGTGTCACAGTCTCCCAAGTGATGGAGAGTGGGGATGATGAGATGGAGATGACCGTGGGGGAGCTTCAGGGCTGGATACAGGAGGAGGTGGAGAATCAAGACTTGGTGAAACTCAGGAGGACCCAGCTGGCCCAGATGCAGAATCTAGTGCAGCGGAAGGAGAAGCAGGCCCTCTGCACCCGCACCCTTTTCAACACTGCCTGCGAGTGAGTGTTTTTCAGCCTGTTGGCTTAAGTGTTTTAGCCTGGTCCCAGATCTGCTGTCATGTCGACTTCTTGTCAGTTTCTCATGCCATATAGAATTGTTTGGCTTGACCGTGAGAAGTGGCATTGGTAAGAGCACAAACAGATCTGGGATCAGCCTATAAGTTTTGTTTTGTTGGTCTGCAATGCTTGCATCTTATTTTTTATTGCAGCTTATTGGATGACTGTCATTCATATTCCATTAACCCAGCTCAATGTAACATTGAAAGGTTTAGGCTACTACATGATACTCTAGTTTTCCCTATACCCATCATGAGGTTACTACAACCTAGCCTACGAATGAAAGTTTATAACGTAGGTGCACAGGTCAGAGAGAGAGACAAATTGGAGTAATAAAGGTGACAGACAGTGACATTCAATACCGCTATGCACACTCTTTCGTACATCTAGCTGATCTAGGGTGTAATCATTAGACAAAACAGCTGCAAACGAGAGTTTCTATTGGATTTAAAAAAAAAAATATCTGCAGATTGAATACTAGGGGTGTGCCGAGTACTCGGACAAAACAAGTATTGTAACGGTGTTGTAATTATCTGTGATAGGAATAATTCATTCACTCGCATTCAGTCACTCGCCTTCTCCAAACATCATGTATGAATCAGAATCCGTAGCTGGTCGTTGTTGTTCAATATACCTATTTTCTGTCTACTTTGCTGGGGCGATATGGTTGATTTTGTCTGTCTACTTGGCATCGTTTAGTAGGCCTACTTTGTCTGTTTGTGTATAATTATTCCGTTGCTAACGACGTCTGTCGTCATGCTGTGATCCAAGCCCATGCTTCCTTGCTATTATTTATTTTCGCCCAGGCATGTTTACAGAGCGACAGATCAAAATTACAAATGTAGATATTTTATTTTTATTGTACAAATGTTGTGGCATAAGGGTCAGAAGAGAAGTTTTGCTCCTCTCGAAAGTTACATGAGGAAGAGGCGCCACTACAGTCTCTGGTTCGAATCCAGGATGTATCACATCCGGCTGTGATTGGGAGTCCCATAGGGTGGCGCACAATTGGCCCAGTGTCGTCCACGTTTGACCGGGGTAGGCCGCCATTGTAAATAAGAATTTGTTCTTAACTGAATTGCCTAGTTAATTAAAGGTTATATATATATATATATATATATTAAGGTACTTGGTTCCACTTTCTTAAAGCATTGAACAAACAAGAACAGGTTCTCACCAGTTCTCACAGTCTATGGGTCTAAGGGGAGTGATAAGATCTTTAGAGCCTCAACAGATGGAACAAGAATTCAGCCTGGCTGGGTCTTTAGGAGCCAGTAATAAATCACTCCTTTGTGTGGTGTGTGAGGAGGGTACTGGACAGTTGTGGAAAATTACCAGTGCCATAGTACTATAAAACCAAAAGCTTACCTTGACTCAGTTTGTGTTGGATAGCCTTAGCCAGCTAGCCAACATAAATATCATTCCTCTCTGTTTGAGTAGGCTAAATTAGCTAGCTGCATTAGCTAGTAAGTGAAAGAAAATAATAAATAAATGATTTTGTTATCCTGTTAAACTATTGGCTAGTCAACTACTCACCACATTTTATGCACTGCAGTGCTAGCTAGCTGTAGCTTATGCTTTCAGTACAAGGTTCATTCTCTGATCCTTTGATTTGGTTGACAACATATCAGTTCGTGCTGCAAGAGCTCTAATAGGTTGGAGGACGTCCTTCGGAAGTCCTTAGGAGGCTCATGGAAGAACCATGGACTTCTCTTGAAAAAAAAGGAGGATGGAAAATAGTTGTCCTGCAGCTGTTAAGGCCCAATTTCGTGGTTTCCAATTGGTAGTTTACAGTCTAGTCCCATCGCTGCAACTCCCATACAGACTCGGGAGAGGCGACGGTCGAGAGCCGTGCGTCCTCTGAAACACAACCCAGCCAAGCTGCACTGCTTCTTGACGCAATGCCCGCTAGACCCGGAAGCCAACCGCACCAATGTGTCAGAGGAAACACTGCAGAGCATTTCAGTGTGTATTGCGCCCGGCCCGCCACAGGAGTCGCTAGTGCGCGATGGCACAAGAACATCCCTGCTGGCCAAACCCTGCTCTAACCTGGACGATGCTGGGCCAATTGTGCGCCACCCCATGGGTCTCCCGGTCGCGGCCGGCTGCGACATAGCCTGGACTCGAACCAATATCTCTAGTGCCTTAGACCACTGTGCCACTCGGGAGATAAGTGTTTGTTACTGTAATTTCATAATTCCAATATGTTTTCTTTAATTGAATTCACTTAGTCTATTTTATGAGAATTTGTAAGATTCTTATTTGCATAAAATAGACAGAGACCAGTCTTATCAAAAATAGATAATAGTATTTATTCTCGGAGCGCGCTGCCATGTAACCACGAACAACAGTTTATATACAAAATATGACGTCATAGGTTATAAAATATTCTTTCTCCCAACAGTTCAGAAGTTAATTTGAGATAAACCTTCTGAAGTTTTCATTCATCACCATTCAGCAGACAGTTCCAGCTAATGGAAAACCTAAGGAAACACACTGCCTTATCTAAACATCCCAGAGCTAAGTTGAGTCGGTTCAGCCATAGGTTAATGACCCTTTCTGCCTACTTAAAAACCCCCACTTCCAATCTTCTCCAACCTGGCTGGAATGGTATTTATTTAATTTAATTACCCCCTTTTTCAGGCTCCACAATCCCTCACTTATGAATTCATATTGTTAATCAGATATAATAAAACAGAGTATAAGTTTACTTAGTTACAGTTCTATTTAAAATGGGGATATTGTTTAGTCATTATTCCTAACAGTGTTTCAATCAGTTATTTGATGACGTGAATATATTTAGTATAGTTTTATCTAAAAAGGATACCTTTTTAATATTTCACTTTTCATTTTTCAGAAATTCACTGAGTAGGATGATCCTCCCTTTACTCCTCTGAGGAGCCTCCACTGTAGCATATACATGTGAGACTGTTGTCTGCAGCAGTGCTATTGGACTCGTGGCTGTGGATTTGTTGTGCACTGATTTGACTGTTGACATTCCAAAGGCTGCAGTTCCGAATTCTTCGGAAGCCTCTTCCCGGTAGCTAAAGATCCTAAGCTTCTGTGCATGTGTAGGATTCTCTACTTTATGCACAGTCTCTGCTCTACTCGTTCGGCTGCCCAGAGAACAGGCTACTCTGACAATAAAAAAATAAAAAAAAGATCAAATCTGAATCAATGTCTGCAAGATCACATAATGATCGATTCTACACAGAACCGACTATAATAGCATAGTATAACGTTACTGTAAGACAAAAACAACCTCACTTCCCTCATGCGGACAACTCAACAGCACTAAGCACTAGGCAAAATATGTGCTTTGATTGAAACAACACAGGTATGCTACAGTTTGTTAACCTTTCTAGCGCAGGGGAACCCCTCGACAACATTCTACTGAAAAGGCAGCGCCCGAAATACAAAAATATGTTTTAGAAATATGTAACTTTCACACATTAACAAGTCCAATACAGCAAATGAAAGATAAACATCTTGTTAATCTACCCATCATGTCCGATTTAAAAAAAAAAAACAGCGAAAGCACCACATATGATTGTTAGGTCATAGACAAGTCGAAAAAACACAGCCATTTTTCCAGCCAAAGATAGGAGTCACATGTAATACATGTATGTTTTGTTCGATAATGTGCATATTTATATCCAGAAATCTCAGTTTACATTGGCGCCTTACGTGCAGTAATGTTTTGATTCCAAAACATCCGGTGATTTTTGCAGAAACACTCATAATAAACATTGATAAAAGATACAAGTGTTATTCACAGAATTAAAGAGACTTCTCCTTAATGCAACAGCTGTGTCAGATTTTAAAAAAACTTTACGGAAAAAGCATAATCTGAGAACGGCGCTCAGAACCCAAAACAGCCATTTTGGACTCAACAAAGTTAGAAACAACACCATAAATATTCACTTACCTTTGATGATCTTCATCAGAAGGCACTCCCAGGAGTCCCAGGTCGACAATAAATGACCGATTTGTTCCATAAAGTCCGTCATTTATGTCCAAATAGCCACTTGTTGTTAGCGTGTTCAGCCCAGTAATCCATCTTCATGAGACAAAAACTCAAAGTTCCGTTACATCGTTTGACATGTTTCTAAAGGACTGTATGGAATCAATCTTTAGGATGTTTTTAACATAAAACATCAATAATGTTCCAACCGGAGAATTCCTTTGTCTTCAGAAAAGCACTGGAACGAGAGGTAACTCTGTCGGGAGCGCGCGTCATGAGACCAAGGCACTCTGCCAGACCACTGGCTCAGAGGTCTCATGAACCCCTCCTTTACAGTAGAATCTTCATTCAAGTTTCTAAAGACGGTTGACATCTAGTGGAAGCCGTAGGAAGTGCAACTTTATCCATATCTCAATGTGTATTTGGTAGGCCAAGCTTTGAAAAACTTCAAACCTCAGATGTCCCACTTCCTGTTTGAATTTTTCTCAGGTTTTTGCCTGCCGTATGAGTTCTGTTATACTCACACACATCATACAAACAGTTTTAGAAACTTCAGAGTGTTTTCTATCCAATACTAATAATAATATGCATCTATTAGCATCTAGGACAGAGTAGGAGGCAGTTCACTCTGGGCACGCTATTCCTCCACAAATGAAAATGCTGACCCCTACCCCAAAAAGGCTACAGCCCTCTGCTCTAAAATTAGCTCACTGTACATAATAATTCTAAACAATACTGTACTTCAAAACAACACTACTTAACTCAGGAAGATCTAAGTGTATATTTCCATGAAACTGATTTGAGATCAAATGGTTGACATGTGTCGTGGAAATTTCCTGTATTACCAAATCATGAGGGCAAACCACACACAGGTCAAACGTCCATCTTTAATTATATGAGCTTCACCATAGCCTTGTGACTCTCAGATCAATTCAGTGTCTATAAATGAATTCTCTGAGAGTGCTTACAAAAGTCCTTAGTATCATTTATAGCCAAGACACACCCATCAAAACTCACAACGAATAACAGGTCTTAGGAACATTATACAAAGAACATTTTACCAGAAAAAAGAGTATCCCATAATTTATAGCATTAGCTATAAATTATCGTTCAGTTTGGTCTCCTAAACCGAAGCTCTTATCTTGTTCTTGGTACCACTTAGAACCAAACATTACCTCATCCAATGGCATATATCAATTACACCCCCTCCTGGACAAGCTTACAGAGAGACGTGACTGGCACACAGCCATTGTGGAGCCAACCTAACTGGTTCCCCATTAATCACACCATCCCTTCACATGGTTTAGGAATAGTTAGACACATTCACAGATAAGACTAACCTGACCTCTCCCCTCTCTGGGCCCAAGTAACTTTACCCACATAAGCATGCTTATAAAAAATTAATAAAACATCTTATTTATAAATATTACCTAAAGGATTCTGATTCTGCCGCGACACATGCAGATGCTGCGTGGATGTTTCACCAGTAAAACTTTAAGAATTATAATTCATGATTGAGTGAGAAATGTGAAGGCAGGGTGACCATAAAAATATGTGCGAAGAGGTAAAGAAACGTGCGGCAGAATGTGGGGAAGAAGCTTCCAGGGAGGGTGGGAACAGGGCTGTTACCTTCGGGACCGCAACCTCTGCCTTGACTGTTTCTCCACAGGTCTGTGGTGGAGTGTGAGACCGTTATGAAGGCGCTGTACAGCAAACTGGGCATGGAGTACAGAGACACAGACTCTGAAGATGAAGGAGTGGGCCAGCAAAGCATCATTGAGATCGATGATGGGGACGCTGACAGAAACGACAACACCATGGCCACAGACGGAGGTAAGGGATTGAGGGAGATGTTGTTTCAATGGGAACAGAGGGGATGGGATGTGATCCTCAATCTCAATACGTTATGCTTTATTGTTTAATCTCCGTTCTATCGTTTTCTCAGTTGCTGCTTCCGATTCGTCTCCTGGAGAAGTCCCAGCTACAGACAGTGACACAGAAAATGTGAGAACTTAGCCAGATAGGATGTAAATGCACACACTTCTACGTGTGTGGTCTCGGCCATGCTCCTGACATGCTTTTCTCTCATTCTTCCTTAGTACAATGACATGGCAGATGACATGGAGAGCATGCCATCCTCTCCAGCTGTGACCACCCCTTTTGTGACTGTAACTGTTGCCCCAAATGAAGCATCAAACTCTAATGATACCCCAGCAACTCCCCTTGCTGAGTCTGAGTCTGAACCACCAAGTCCACAAGAAGACAGCGGCGATGAGTATACTCCATCAAAATCAAAAAAGATCTCAACAAAACGTCCAGAGTCCAGCAAACGTGGACGGCCAAGAAAAGGTGGAAAAGGTGAAAGGAAGAGAAGAGAATCTGTCCGAACCAAGCATCAACTTGTGTCTTACAGGGAAGACTCACCTCCTGCCCCAACAAATCCTTCTGTGCCATCGAAATCACAAAAGCCCAGAGCAGGTGACTGCTCTGCGTCGACAAAACAGCAGAACTCAAGCAAAAGTGGCACAGCTTCCCCACCAAAATTACAGGAGGCCAGCAAAAGTGGTTCCACTGTCCCATTAAAACAACAAGAGGCCAGAAAAGGTGACTTCTGCTTTGCATTTTGGACTTCAAATGTCTGACCTTGTTTTGTATTATTGGTCTTCTCTAAATTGCTTTCAACTTGATGTCAGTGATATATCTTTAATGACAATCTTTAGTTCTCATGGTGGTCTTCTCGCTCTCTCTGACAGAAACGTCCACTCCATTTGTGGTGACCAGCGTGTCGCAAGCTCCGACACATGCACCAAACCCTGCCACTCAGCCACCTCCCGGCCTCACAGAGGAGGAGATTAAGACTGATATGAAGGTCCTGGCTAGGAGGAGGACCAAGACCTGGCACTCAGGAAGGATTACAGAAATCAAACCATCAGGTAAGAACACACACAACCATTGATTTATTTATATTCTCATTGTATTTGTTTGTAATGGTATAGATATGTCCATTCGTCTATGCTTGATGTATTGTAATGTATGCACAGAGCTGCAAACAAAATGTCCCCATGGGGACAATAATCTTTTCTTATCTCAAGTCACTTTGACATATCTAGTCATAAATCTGCTTTTATATCAGTTCATGTCCTTTACAGAATTCTTTGTTTTCTCCATGTTCTCTATATCTCAACCATTGACGCTCCACAGAGAATGGAAGCAGGTATAAGGTGGACTTTAGCGAGAAAGGGAGAAGCATGCTGTCAGGACACCACATAGCCTTTGACCAGACTGCTTCACTGGAGAGGCTGTACGTGGGTGTGCGCGTGGTGGCCAAGTTCAAGGACGCTGAGCAGTCCTGGTTCTACTCTGGCATTCTGGCTGAGCTCCCCAACCGAAAGAACCGCATGAGGTATGAGAGTGTGCGTGAGTGGCGTTCATTACATTTTCATGCAAATAATTGCCGGTCTCACAGTAATTGAGCATTAATTAACATAAACACGTTTAGCATCTCATGGCTTACATCATAACCTACAAGCCACTGATGTGGACCTTTGGAACATAAATCCATTTAATATAGCCTACACCCCTCAAACGCAACTCTGGACCTCGAAGCCAGTTCCTCTGCATTTTTTAAATTGTTCCCCTCTAATCAGGGACAGTGTACATTTATCAGGTAGGACAGCCGGCGTAGCAGCCATATGTGATAGTATTATGTGTGATTGGTTGGATGATGTTATATGTAAACATCATGCTGAATGTGATCCATCAATGTCTTAGTAAAGCTCTGTGGCGCTCCTTCTTGTGTTTCAGGTTCCTGGTCTTTTTTGATGACGGCACACCTTCCTATGTCGGTTTGCCGGATCTTCACATTGTTTGCAGACCACGTAAGAACAGCCTCAGACTTAAATAAAAAAATTAAAAAGTCTCTCTAATACTCAATACTTCTTGGCTCAATCTTGTTTGATCCTCCTACCAAATGTAGGATGTTTTATTCAGATCCAGCTGTAGTTGGGTGATTCCACCTGTGCAACAAGATATACCAAAGTAATTTGAGTTATCCATTTTTCAATTCATTGGCTTGTACGGAGCAGCAAAACTCATACGCGGGTTGTTGTCATGCTACAAGTTTAATCTGCAATGCAGGTGTTGGTGAGATTCTTGCAGATACCACACAGACTCACTCAAGCTAAGCCTCCTGTCTCTCTCTATCGACTGCAGTGCCGGAGGTGTGGGAGGACATAGAGGATGAGGCCAACAGGGAGTTCATCAAGGATTACATCAAGGTGTATCCCAACCCGCCTATGGCCCAGTACAGACCAGGCCAGCCCATCAACGTGGAGTTTGAGGGGATCCAGAGGAGGACAGAAGTAGAGCAGATTGACTGCAGCTTGTTGTGCGTCGTCTTCAAGGTGAGAAGCTACAACTACTTAGTCCGTAACCATGAATTAAATTGATAGTGATTGACTGCAAGTCAATCACTATCTGTGGTATTCTGGTTATGCTTACCTAACTGAAGTCTAATTATTCACTGACACACATAATGCCAAGCCTTTTTCCCCTGTATGTCTCACTGTGTGGTAAAGTGTGTCTGTGTGGTGTTCTCAGGATGACGAACATAAGGAATGGGTGTACCGAGGCTCTTTGCGTCTGGAGCATATGGCCAACATGAAGAAACGTGTTGAGGAGGCAAAGGATAAACCAACAGTGACACGGCCCAACAGTGGTAAGTGTCTGTCTTATCTCCTTTTTACTCTGTGCCCTGTTGATAAATAATGAACACATCTACAGCCTTGTGTTTGTCTGAATGAACATCTACATCAGCCATCTGGACAATGTGTTTAGTTAGCGAGCACACTCTTTGTCCATCACCCAGGGGGAGCAGTTTCGACTACTACTACAATCCACCAGACTAGCACGGCTGCTGCCAACAAACCTCACGTCAACCCCTCGTCAACAGTAATACCAGCGCAGGTCACTTCCAACAATGTCAGCCAGGGCCAGCCAGCTGCTGGTAAACAGTCAGCATCCGTAGGGTGAGTAGAATTTGTCTTGTGTTTATACTGTTTCTGTACTTTTTTCAAAAGGTGCGTCTTGCACGAATTTCTTGAATATGTATTTCCTGCATACATTATTTTTCAATTTTATTAGTGTGGAAGGTAGCCTAGCGGTTAGAGCAGGGGTGGGCAATTCCAGTCCTCGAGGGCCTGATTGCTGTCACAGTTTTACCCCAGCTAACACACCTGACTCCAATAATCACCTAATCATGATCTTCAGTTTAGAATGCAATTTGATTAATCAGCTGTGTTCACTAGGGATGGAGGAAAAAGTGTGCCACCAATTAGGTTCCCGAGGAATCGAGTTGCCCACCCCTGGGTTAGAGTGTTGGGCCAGTAACCCATGTGGCGGAAGAATCAGAATTAGTTGTGTAACAGATCATTAAGATGTCTTATCTGCATAATATGCATAGGTGATATACTTGTTATTAGAATGTATCCCTTCGGACTCAGTTGAACTTCTTCCCTCAGCTGGGGCTTGTCACAAGAATTTTCAATCCCAATGATGATAACTAAACAATTATTTAAGCTTTGACCAATCCCTGAGATTTGTAAGACCCTGGGTTTAATAATAATTAGGCAAAGACTCAGCTTCTGCAAAAGGTTCGTAAGCTTTATTGAGAGAACGTTCTAAAGTCAACCAAAATTTGAGCAGTCTTTATAACCCCGTCTACACACACACACACACACACACACACTTTTTTCACTTTAATACCAGCCTTGGCAGTTTCTCGCCGTTCTCTCCTCCCTAGGTTAGAGAGGCCTTGAAAGGGCCCTCCTGTTGTCAGCTTTTTCAGAGTTATCATGTGTAGTCTACCTGCCTCTGTTTTCTCAACCATACATTTCTCCCTCTTAACTTGTCCCTCACATACATTATTGGAATATAGTCTTATTATTCTAATACATTTCACATAGTCTTATACGTTTCTGGGTGGAATTCTTTAGTCATTACTTTAAACATATAAATTCCCTTATCAGGCTCAAGTCACCTGGGGCCCAGAGAGGGGAGAGGTCAGGCGTGTCTTTCACATGTCCCTGGTGCTATGCAATATATCAGAAAGGGAAGAGGACAGGAGGGAACGTTGTCTTCATATGTGAATGTGTCTATCTATTCTTAAACCATGTGAAGGGATGGTGTGATTAATGGGGAACCAATTACTTGTCTCCACAATGTTTGTGCGCCAGTCACTCCCTCCTTTGGCATTGGGGGATGTGTGTGGTAGTGTCTGGAACCATTGTAAGTCATCTCTGATGTTGCACTTATCCTGGGATAGTGTATGACCTAGAGGCTTACTCCCCTCAGTGAGCTTGTCCAGGAGTGGGGGCAAGAAGAGGTTTTACTTGAGATGGGAGTATCTGGAGTTGACAATTGATTTATGCCATTGGATGAGTTGGTGTTTATGTGCTATGAAGTACCAGGAACGAGATTGGAACCTCGTCTTATGAACCAAAATGAATGGTAATTTATAGCGAATGCTATCTGGCTACGGGATACTCCTTTCTCATTTAAAAAGTCTTACCTTGTGACCCGTTCAAAACATCTGTGGTTTGCTATGTCGAATAATTGATATGTTTTAAAGATACTGATTAAATAATTCTACCCTGAAACGTAACCATTAGGGAGTATATTTTATGTAGCATGTATAAGGAATTATTAAAGTATTAAACATAAGTCCAATTAGGTTGGACTGGGAGAGAGAGATGTGTGTGTGCCTAAGAAAATACCAAAAAAACAATTCAACTGTTTGAACCGACCTGGCTAGAACTCTGAGAAACTTATGAGGACAGGGAGTACTCAAGGTCTCCCTAATCTCGGGGGAATGGAACTGTCGGCTGGGCAGTGATACACAGTGGTGAAAACTATAAAGAGAAACTCACCTACTGTTTGGGTGGAAGTATGTGCGTAGGATACCTACTGTTTGGGTGGAAGTATGTGCGTAGGATACCTACTGTTTGTGTGGAAGTATGTGCGTAGGATACCTACTGTTTGTGTGGAAGTATGTGCGTAGGATACCTACTGTTTGTGTGGAAGTATGAGCGTAGGATACCTACTGTTTGTGTGGAAGTATGTGTGCAGCTATAAAATGGATGTCTTTGTATAATGGACTTTAGAACGTTCTCTGAATAAACTGCTATCTTTTTTTACTTTTTACTTGTACCTTTATTTAACTAGGCAAGTCAGTTAAGAACAAATTCTTATTTTCAATGACAGCCTAGGAACAGTGGGTTAACTGCCTGTTCAGGGGCAGAACGACAGATTGGTACCTTGTCAGCTCGGGGATTTGAACATGAAACCTTTTGGTTACTAGTCCAATGCTCTAGCCACTAGGCTACCCTGCCGCCCCAAAGGCGGCATTTTTTGCATATGCTGAGTCTTTGACTAATTTTTATTAAACCCATGGTCTTCCAGATCTCGGGGATTGGTCAGAGCTATTGATTGTCAGTTATTATCATTGGGATTGAAGATTCTCGTGACACACCATGACACACACACCGTGACACAGGTCCAATATAAGTACCCCTTATTTAACCTTTGGATCCTTGTTTCAGGCTTTCAACCTTTCCTCCCTCGTTCATTCTCCCTCAAACCTATGTCATCTTCTCCCTGGTCATGTCAGGAGGCCCTTTGGCCAGGATCGTACGACTGACAAGGAGTCGTCTGTCATCACAGCTAAAGGTTCGGTCACCTTCACTCCCCACCGTTGCTGCCCCGCCTGCCTGAACTGCATCCGGTCAAAGGTTGAGGCCAAGCACCGTGGACGCAACCCGCTGCTCATCCCCCTGCTCTGCGAGTTCCGCCGCATGAAGGGCCGCCACCGGGTCAATAACAAGGTGGGTGTAGGGTGAAGTTTGCCCTAGATGCTGATCATGGGTTAGTTGGGCATTTTCCCCTCTAATGGTTCAGGTTAGGATTGGGGGAGGTGAAGCTGATCCTAAGGGAAACTTCACCCCTGGTCAGTAACAAGGTGAGCACCTAGCTAACTGGACTGTCTGGAACATCATACTTCATGATACAGAACTCTGCCATTACCTATAGTGATTACTCAGCTCCAGGGGTGTTAGGTCATGCCTAATGCTGTGCTCTTCTTAACTGGAGAATTTGGAGCAGAGCAATTGCTACATTTCCATAGTAACATGAAAAATAATGTATAGTTTTGTTGTCATCCAAGATTCATACCTGTAGTTATTCAAAACTCTGGTATAGTTGTGCTCTTTTTTGGGGTTTTCTCACCTCCTTCCTCCTCCGGCCCTCTGTCTCTCTCAGACGTATTTCCACATATTTTACCGGTCGCCGTGTGGCCTCAGCCTGAGCAACATGACTGCTGTGCAGGACTACCTTCAACAGACACGCTGTGACTTCCTCTTCCTGGACATGTTCTGCCTAGACCCCTTTGTGTCTGTGACCACCACTCACCAGCCCCGGCCCTACAAGATCAACATCCCAGACCTGACGCTGGGCAGAGAGAACCAGCCGCTGTCCTGCATCAACGAGCTCAACAGCATCCGGCCACTCTCGGTGATCTACAACAAGCAGCGTGTCGCAGCCAGTGGGGTCTCCATCAACACCAGTTCAGACTTTCTGATGGGCTGCGACTGCACCGACGGCTGCAGGGACAGGTGTGTGTCACAGGGGTTAAAGTTCTCCATCACTGCAACTTATTTCCTTAACCTTTTTTTAAAGACTGGACAAGCAGTGTTTAATACATGTACAAAATATCCCTCTTTCCCTAAAAGCATGATGGTCATTATTTTTTGTGTTTACATGAAAAGGGAGGTTAACTTGACCCCTCAGACAATCGGCTTTAACACCTAGTGTGTCATCATGGTGCCATGTTTTTGATACTCCTTGATATCTGTAATGCAAAGTATGTACCAAGAGTTAAAGGTAGTAGCCAATGAAGAGGGGTGTAAATTCCCTAATGTGGCACATCTAAAAAATAAAAAAATAAAAAAACATGTCAAATTACAGCTCGTCTATATCCATTCACCCAATGGCGATGTCTTAATCGGATTATATTTAGGGGTATTTGGGGTATGTAGAGGTTGTTTTGACATTTATGGACATGTGTATTGTGTTGATGTAGGTCGGCATGCTCCTGTCACCAGCTGACCATCCAGGCCACAGCCCTGTTGCCAGCGGGCCCTGAGGACGTCAACGCTGGCTACACACACAAGAGGCTGGAGAAACGCCTCTCCACAGGGTGAGGCTGTTAATAGACAGATGGAAATGATCCATCAATCGCAATATCCATTTGACTGTTGGTCTCAGTTTTCTCCTTCCTCTCATGCTCTTTCTCTGCATTTGTTTTTGTGACATGCTTTGAGAGCAATGTCTGAAAAGCCCTTATTATTATTATTATTATTATTATTATTATTGTTATTATTTCTATATCAACCACCTCCCTCTGTCTGCAGTATATATGAGTGCAATGCACTGTGCCGCTGTGACCCACGGGTGTGCTCTAACCGGGTGGTGCAGCATGGCCTTCAGCTGCGGCTACAGCTCTTCATGACCGTGGGGAAGAGCTGGGGAATCCGCTGCCTGGATGACATTGCCAAGGGCACCTTCATCTGCACCTACACTGGTGAGTGAGCTAGTAATCTAACCTAATTTAACCCAACACAGACAGACTGCTGTTAAGTATGACTTCTGTTGATTACATACTAGAGCTGACCCCTGTTAGTCGACCAAGATTTCTTCAGTCGAGCAGTAGCAAAAATGCGCTTTCTCCCTCATTGGATAGCGGTCGCTGTCCACGGTTCTGAAACATATCAGTGCGCTGTTGAATTGGTGCCTTTTCCTTTACTATGTTGCTATGTGCATAATTGTCACGAGAATTTTCAATCACAATGATTGATAATAACTAACAATCAATAAACTTTGACTAATCCCCGAGGTTCGTAAGACCCTGGGTTTAATAATAATTTGGCAAAGACAAAGAGCTTATGCAAAAGGTTAGTACGGTTTATTCACGAGAACGTTCTGAAGTCCATAATACAAAGACATCCATTTTATAACTTGCTCCCTCCCCACTTATACCTCCACACAAACAGTAGATATCCTACGCACATACATACACGCGAACAGTAGGTGAGTTGTATCCTTCCCCAGAGTTCTCACCACTGTGTATCACTACCCAGCCAACAGCTCCATTTCCCCCGAGATTAGAGGAACCTTGAGAAGGACTCCCTGTCCTATCATAAGTTTCTCAGAGTTCTAGCCAGGTCGGGTCAAACACAGTTGAATTGTTCTCGGTATTTTATTAGGCACACACACTTCTCTCCCTCACAGGTCTCTTCTGAACCTTGTTGGACTTACGTTTAATACTTTAATTATTCATTATACATGTTACATAAACTAATAATTACTAATTATTTGTTTCAGGGTGGGGTTCTGTAATCATTACCTTTAAGCATATAATTCCCTTATCAATAATAGCAAAGTTAACCAGCATATTGGTGTTGAGAACAATGCCGTGGCGACAGCAGCAGAATGAGGAGATGAAAAAACAGCCCTTGCCTTAATTGTCTCAAGTGAGGAGAGGAAACCAACTTAATTAGGTCTATAGTCAATTAGGTCTGTAATCAATAGCCTAACTGTTAAATGTGCCTGGCTTTATAAATCATCAATATGACTACAGAAATAAATCCTGCTTCTGTTGCCTGTTTTTGTTTAATAGACTACTGATTCTGTGAGCACCAAGCCTCATGCAACAACATGTCAAGTAAACAATTTCACAAATTGATAAATGTTTTTAATCTTTGTTTTGCTGTAATAGACTTGACACTTTTTTGTGTTAGCACAGCCTCTCTGGTATTATTTTTAATTGATTTAGTGTTTACACCAAATATTTATAATAATAGCGCTCCTTTTTGATGATCTCCTTCCTTATGCTATTATTATTATAATAGTAATAATGTAATTAACATTAGTAGGCTTAGTATTGCAACCTTGAATAACCACCATCGAGCTGTAGGCCTAAAAGCACATCCTGTTTAGAAAACAAAAACAGTAACTGATTCGATAAATTGAACGAAGTGCTGCGCATAAGGGATATATGAATGGCCTACAAGTAGCCTATCAACTTTCAGTGAATGATTTTGTTTATATGTTTTGTGCGTATAAATTGTATATTGCCAAATGCATCAGTAAAAAGTATTGAGCCTATTTAATGCAACCCTTGCTGTTAATAGATGGCAAAGCAGCAGCATACAACTGACCTAAACGTTTGGAAATTATGAGTTAACTTTCTCATCCGTAGCCTTAAAATGCATCTCAAGTGCAATTGCACTGTTTAGCTGACTCTGAAGGCTTGAGGGCATTTAGGACATACTGCAGATCACTAAAATATCCTCATGATTATGATCACACTTCATCAATTCAAATATTATGGCGACACTAAAGGAAATATGGGAACCAAGCTCGAGTTATCAGTGTGGCCTAATCACCTGGACATGTTGAAATTCTGTATCTTCACGCCAAGAATAAAAACCTCCAGGTTTCCTTCATAACTGTCAATTTATTGGGGAAAAGAGAATTACTGGGGGCAGTTTGGGGGGGGGGGACAATCCCGTCCGAATCGTTATCTAGAATAAGGGACATTCTAGTAATGCTAGTCCCGTGCGAGTAGGTCTTTGGTCACGTGCATGCAATGCATACAAGGGTTGAGGGGGAATAGGTCATGTTTTTCCTAATCAAATTAGGGATTTTTGAACTTTTCAGTCACATGTTTAATTATCAGACAGTGCGATAAACACTTTGATGTTCTGTGGTGGTCGCTACAGCAGGGAGGAGAGAGACCACGGGTGCTAACTGTCTATTTTCTTACACAGTGCAGCAAGTCTGAGCCAGGCGGCACAATCAAATCAATTGCGGTCGGACTCCCTCTAGTAATTTGTGTGTCTTAATTATTTCATCAAACAGTTCGCCTAAAGCGTCAGACAAGCTCAGTGCATATAGTTGATTTGATTCAAACACATAGGCTGTCTATATGGAAAAAAACATGTTTATACATTTCTACCAATCAATTGGTCAAAAGAACAGACACCTCTTGGTCGACCAAGATTTGTTTTTGTCGGGGACAGCCCTATTACATACACTATTAGTCTTATTCTGCAATGCAATATATATATATATATATATATATATATATATATATATATATAATTTTAGTGCTCAATACAAGCCCTCTAGTAGTGCTGCCCTCTTCTCTCCTTCTACTCATTCTTCCTGTTATATTCCACACAATGCTCACAACTTTTTCCTTTGCCATCTCTCCCATTAGGGATAATCATGAACAAGAAGAGTTTGAGCACAGAGGGCAACATGTATATGGTCAACCTGAACCACATAGAGGGAGCTGAGAGCAAGGAGGGTTACGAGAGTGAGGCCCGCTGCTCCGACAATGAGTCAGGTACAGATATGCAGAGCCTCACCTGCAGCCATAGCATCAGATCTACCCTATCTGTGTATTATGTTTATATGAATGTGAAAAAGATACACTGGGTTTCCATGTCGATTCATGAACTGTAAATACACATACCCAGTGGGGACACAGAGATCACGGAGTGCAAAGAGAAACAGAACTGATCATCTCTGTAATGTTGCGGCCTCTGTTCTCCATCAGGTTCAGAAGAGCCCATAGAAGAAGACAACAGTGAACATGATGATGACTGTGATGAAGAGGGAAACCACGACAAAGAGCCGCTACGTATGAAGAACTTATATGATGAAGAACCCAGTGACTATGAGGACAGTTATGAGGACAAGGATTATGATGTCAGTGAAGATGATGGCGGCTCTGATGATGACTTCAGGCACAACGTCTCCTCTATGGAGAGGAGCTACGTCACCCGCAGGCATGCCAAAATACTACAGGAGGGTAAGAGGAAACAGTATATACAGAACAAACATGGAGGGAAACTAAAAAGTTTACTGAGGTTCAGTAGAGAATTCATTCTTATTTGGTTTGATAAATGTTGGTTTCTCAAAATACTGTAGGAAGGTAGAGGAAAGTAAAGCACAGACAAAAATCTAGACAGAAACATCTATGAATTCTCCACTATTTTGGGATTTTTAAAAATGTTAATTTTTTTGGTTCCCAGACTAATCAAATGACACTTATTTCATAGACCCAGCGAAGAAATCGGGCTCTGCCGCCAAATCTTCTGACCAGCAGGATGGTACAGCAGAGGGAAATGACAAGGAGGCCTCAAATGCCACTAGGCATTTCTTTGATGGGGAGGAGTCATGCTACGTCATCGACGCAAAGCTGGAGGGGAATGTGGGTCGTTACCTCAATGTGAGTCATGAGGAATATTCAGAGGGTATCGTGTGTTGGATAGTATGCCCTGACTATTTTACCTATATCCATACTTCTCAGAGATCTGCCAACTATACATCTGATAAGGGAATTTATATGTTTAAAGTAATGACTAAAGAAGTCCACCCTGAAATGTAATTATTAGACTAAAATCCAATAAGGTTTGGTTGAGACAAGTTAAGCGTGAGAATTGTGTGACTGAGAAAACATAGGACAATTGAACTATACATGACCTGACCTGGTTGAAACTCTGAAAAACTTATGACAGGAAAGAGGCCCTGTCAAGGTCACTCTAATCTAGGGAGGAAGGGAACGGCATGGAACTGCCAGCTTGGTAGAATAGTGATAAACGAGGAATGTGGACGTGGGGAAAGATACAGCCCACCTACTGTTTGTGCGCGTGTAAGTAGGTGGGGGTGGGAGTTATAAAGTTATTGTCTTTGCATTTTTGACTTTAGAACGTTCTCTGAATAAAGCTTACAAACCTTTTGCAGAAGCTCAGTCTTTGCCTAATTATTATTATTAAACCCAGGGTCTTACAAACCTCTGGGATTGGTCTAAGCTTAAATAGTTGTTTAGTTATTATTGGGATTGAAAATTCGTGACAACATCTGATCCTTTTTTTTCTCTCTACAGCATAGCTGCCAACCAAACCTGTTTGCGCAGAATGTTTTTGTGGACACACATGACCTTCGATTCCCCTGGGTGGCCTTCTTTGCCAGCAAGTTAGTGACCTTCTGTTATGATATTATCTATTGCTTGGTCTTTTGAGAATCCAAGCCAGGATTAATATGGGTTCTGCTCATGCCTTTGGCTCTATAATAAATGCCCATGCCCAGGTGGACTAAAGCATGTGTATTATAACATACACTTCAGTATATTCATCATATTGTCTTTTTATTTTTCAGGCGCATTAGAGCTGGTACAGAGCTGGCTTGGGATTATAAATGCGAGCTTGGTGTGAAAAGGTCGTCAAGAGTCCTGAATTGTCGCTGTGATCCAGAGTGCAGGGAAAAGTTATGAAAGCCCATACTATTACTTCCAGCTTCACCGCTGCAGTAAATGTACGAATATACTGTAATAGGTAGTCTTAACCTTTTTTCAATAAAAAAATGAACGTTTTTGTATTTTAATCATGCACTGAGTTTTTTTTGTTCATATTACAATTCTTAAATTGTGATTTAATAAATTAATTCAAGTATTTAAATGTACTTTATAGCATTCCTAATTTATTCTGCAAATGTGTGCTGCCAGAATATATTAGTAAACTATATTCACAAATGTTGAAGTTATTTCTGAAGAACTTACGGTATTAAACATTAGTAAAGGCACTAGCTCGCACCTGAAGAAGGGTCTGGCCGGAAAAAAACAGTAGCTCTGTGGTCTGGCTGCGGCTGGAAGAGTGTTTTAATTAGGGGGTGTTTACTTGTGGGGAGCAGTGCTCGTAGCTTCGAACTATCCTGTTCTCGCGAGCTTACATTGTTTCTCTAAAGCGGAACAATGTAAACTCGCGATATCAGGATGGTTTGTACGAGGTTAGAGCCCTAGCTAGCTGAACCAATAGTGAGAAGTGAAAACTAGGAATTGAAGCGCAAACACGGATTTCCTGTGGGATAAACGCACAGGCCTGGCTGATATAACGGTAAAATAATATGGAAATACACGTGTGCACTACATTGTATTCCGGTTTCAGTGATATGTTGATCCACGCGAGTCCAATTATAGTCAGCTAGCATCAAAGCTAACGAACGCGAGTAGCTAGGTAACGCTAGGTAAAATGGCGGTCAAATTAACTAGCTAGCCAATGTTATGCTAGCATTAGGGAGCTAGCTAGCCAACCGATCTAAATAACTATTAGCAAACGTTAGGTAAATATCAGAAATAGTTAACCAAACATTTATTTGAACAAAATGACAATTTATACAATTCTTCACGAAAGCAATTCGTGTGCCTGCATTTCTGCGAAAATGGCGTCGGCTAGCTAGTAACAACCTACGTTAAGCCAGCCAATTCGACAGAATGTCGTAGCTAGTAGTGTGCTAGCTAGTCTGAGTCAACAAATTGCCATTTATCAAGCTACTTAGTTTACTAGTTGTCGAACTACACATTTTTGGTAATCCCATGTCTTTACCTATCACACTTAGCTAAACTGGCACAGTGATTAACTCACGACATTACTTAGTTAACATTTAGCCAGGTGACATCAACTAACTAGGTACAGCACAGTACCTAGTTAGTTACAGTTGGTTGGTTTATTAGATAACG
Source organism: Oncorhynchus clarkii lewisi (assembly GCF_045791955.1). NCBI lineage: Eukaryota > Metazoa > Chordata > Actinopteri > Salmoniformes > Salmonidae > Oncorhynchus > Oncorhynchus clarkii. The sequence continues at coordinate 30,793,025 of NC_092164.1, forward strand.
TTATAAGGCCACCCCCAACTTAATAACAGTGCCTTCAACTATTCACACTCCTTGACCTTTTCCACATTTTGTTGTTACACAGCCTGAATTTAAAGTTCCATTTAAATTTTTACCCAATCATGTCAAAGTGGAATTATGAAATTTGTACTAATTAATTAAAAATGAAAAGCTTAAATGTCTTGTTTGAACAAGTTACATCAGTTGCATGGCCTCACCTCTGTGAAATAAGTGTTTATTAGTGGTGTAAAAATATTTTAAAGTACTTAAGTCGTTTTTTTGGTTCTGTACTTTATATTTTTGACCACATTCCTAAAGAAAATAATGTACTTCTTACACCATACCTTTTTCCCTCACAACCAAAAGTATTTTGAATACTTAGTAGGACAGGAAATTGGTACAATTCACACAACTTATCAAGACCACATCCCTACTGCCACTTATCTGGCGGACTCACTAAACACAGGCTTCGTATGTAAATGATGTTGGAGTGTGCCCCTGGTTACCCGTAAAAAGGAAAATGGTGCAGTCTGGTTTGCTTAATATAAGGAATTTTAAATGATTTATACTTTTACTTTTGATACTTAAGTATATTTTAGCAGTTGCATTTACTTTTGATACTTAAGTACATTTAAAACCAAATAGTTTTAGACTTTTACTCCGGTAGTATTTTACTGGGTGACTCACTTTTACCTGAGTAATTTTCTACTAAGGTGTACTATTTGTGTACTTTTTCCACAACTGGTGTTTACCATGATTAAATGAGTACCTAATTTTAGTGTGTACTCAGCCCCCTCCTGTACTCCCTGTTGACCCATGACTCCGTGGCCACGGCACGCCTCCAACTCAGTTATCAAGTTTGCAGACGACACAACAGTGGTAGAACCTGATTACCAACAATGACAAGACAGCCTACAGGGATGAGGAGAAGGCCCTGGCAGAGTGGTGCCAGGAAAATAACTTCTCCCTCAACGTCAACAAAAGCTGATCGTGGACTTCAGGAGACAGAAGAGGGAGTACGCCCCTATCCACATCAACAGGACCGCAATGGAGAAGTTGAAAAGCTTCAAGTTCCTCAGCGTACACGTCACTGACAATCTGAAATGCACCCACACAGACAATGTGGTGAAGAAGGCACAACAGCGCCTCTTCAACCTCAGGAGGCTGAAGACATTCAGAAGAAATACTACTGCACTGTTGGAGCTAGGGACACAAGCATTTTACAGATGCACAATTGATAGCATCCTATCAGGCTGTATCACTGCCTGCTACAGCAACTGAAATGCCTTCAACCACAGGGCTCTCCAGAGGGTGGTGCGGTCTGCTCAACGCATCACTGGGGGCACACTGCCTGTCCTCCAGGACACCTACAGCACCCGATGTCACAGGAAGGCCAAAAAGATCAAGGTCATCAACCACCCAGCCACGACCTGTTCACCCCTCTATCATCCACAAGGTGAGGTCAGTACAGGTGCATCAAAGCTGGGACCGAGAGACTGAAAAACAGCTTCTATCTCAAGGGCATCAGACTGTTAAATAGCCATCACTAGCCGGCTACCACCCAGTTACTCAACCCTGCACCTTAGAGGCTGCTGCACTGTCTACATAGACATGGAATCACAGGTCACCTTAATAATGGAACACTAGTCACTTTAATGTTTACATACTGTTTTACTCAATTCATATGTATATATGGATTATACTGTATTTTAGTCAATGCCACTCCAACATTGCTTGTCCCAATATTTATATATTTCTTAATTCCATTTAACTTTTAGATTTGTGTGTATTGTTGTGAATTGTTTGATACTACTGCACTGTTGGAGCTAGGGACAAAAGCATTTTGCTACGCCTGCAATAACATCTGCTAAATATGTGTATGTGACCAATCAGATTTGATTTGATCTCTGTACCCCACACATACAATGTTGTTTAAGGTCCCTCAGTCAAGCAAATGAAACACAGATTCAACCACAAAGACAAGGGAGATTTTCCAATGCTTCACAAAGAAGGGCACCTGTTGCTAGATGGGTAAAAATAAAAAAGCAGACATTGAGTATCCCTTTGAGCATGGTGAAGTTATTAATTACACTTTGGATGGTGTATCAATACACCCAGTCACTACAAAGATACAGGCGTCCTTCCTAACTCCGTTTCTGGAAAGGAAAGAAACCGCTCAGTGATTTCCCATAAGGCCAATGGTGACTTTAAAACAGTTCCAGAGTTTAATGGTTTGATGGGAGAGCTGAGGATGGATCCTCACCTGGTTTTCTTTGACTATTTTTCTTCCTTTCCCCCACCATGCAGCTGTTCTGTATCCCTTCCTTACTGAGTGCAATCCAACCCCTCACCAACGGCAATGAAATACCAAGTAACATGTCTTGTCATAGATGCCACACTCAAGGCGGTACCCGTCCTCAGAAAGGGCCAGCCGGAGCAGCTATCAAGACCGGGACAGAGACAGAGGACGCAAGCAGAGGCACCGCAGATCGCCCTCTTTTTCCTCTAGCAGTGACCGGGAGAGGGATCGGGACAGAGACAGAAGGGGACGGGGAAACCGACAGGAGGGAAGCTACGCTCGCTCCAGGAGGTCTGTTTGTATGGCTGTGTTATATTTGTGTACTTGCAAACAAAATAATTGGTATGTAAGCTTTTGTACCTTATGATAGTTTATCTGGTAGAAATGTTTGTTAAACTCTCAATAGGTTCATGTACCAATATCAAAGGGCACTGATGGCATTCATTGAATAACGTGTAGCCTGAGTTGGTGGTCACCACTGCTTTAACCCATGGTGTTGGGCGCCTCTTTTGCAGCTACGATAATCGCTCGGCAGACCGCAGGCCATACGACCGGCGCTACTGTGAGGGCTACCGCCGCCTGGACCAGAGCCACGAACGAGACCGCGGAAACAGGGAAAGGGAACATGGAGGTGCACCAGCAGCAGCCGACGGCGGTTACTACGCACGTGACTTCTCACCGAGCATGTGCGACTACCGGAGGGGGCGCGAGAGGGAACGGGAGGAGTCGTACCGAAGGAAGGGCAGCAGGCGTAAGCACAAACGAAGGCGGCGTAGAACCAGGTCCTATAGCCCATCCTCCTCGGTGAGTACAGCCCGGCCCGAGCTTGTCCTTTAACCCTCCCGCTCCTTTCTATCTTTCTCTTCTCCTCGTCTTTCTGTCTCTCTACTTCTCTATTACCTTCTCTTGTCCACAGCTCCTGGACTTGGTAAGTAGTACAATATTTTGTTTTGTTTTTGTCAGCAGGATTTGAGTAGCTTAGTTAAATCCAGATTTACCTTCTACAGTCTTCTCATAAAATGAGTTGTGTAGTGAGACATTGACTGTTTTTGGACCCACGTGGATAAAGCATCATCCACATTCTCGCCTTCTGCGTTAAGTAGACATAAATGAGAGAGAGGACCATAGGCTGGCATGTATCTATGTATCACTGATGATTTTAATCTTGAACTATCTTTTGCTTGATTGCCTTACCATCCTCTCATTTTATTTGTTTTCTTGGGAAGTACTCTGTTTCGTTTTAAGTGGGCAATATCATAGTTGATGTAGATATTTTTGGTATTTTCTGAATTGGCTTTTTGTTGGATGAATGGATGGATATGCAGGTTGCTTCCTTATTTGTAATAGCACGGGTTAAAAGGTAGAGGGGGAGAGAAGCAGAGGACAAAATGTGATCTTTGACTTGTTCCCTTGCACTATATCCCTATCGTTATATATTTCCTCACGTGGTGTCATACGAATCGCCCTATGACCACCACACCCACCTACAACCACTACGTCAACTACAACATCACCCTCCTCCTCCCTCCTCTACCTGTGCCGCCTTCCATCGCCGTGGCTACGGCTGCCCCCGAAAACCCCCTGTCCCCTGTCGGTCGTGTCGTGACCTGCTAATGCTGTGGGGGCTGCAAACAGCGGAGTGACAGCCGGACGCGGGCACTGAGTGTGAGGGACGACGAGGAAGGGCACCTGATCTGTCGGAGTGGGGACGTCCTGCAAGAGAGATGTACTCACTGCCACTACTCTATCGTAACCCTTCTCCATATGAGTATTTAAAACCATAGAGCATTCACTGACAGGGGAGTGCCTGATGATGATGCCATGGTAGAATGCTGTTCGCTCTAGCTCAAAAAGCGTGTGTGGATAGCACACCAAAAAAATGTTGAGGATATCGGTTTTAGATAAATACTGCTCGTTGTGTTGAGGCTATCTAGCTGTGGTTTTATATCAGAGATAGAGTTTTCCCCTAACACAACATTTCCTCAACTTCTTAAGTGTCTCTTGCGTTTTAGTTTAAAGTCCAGGTCTAAAACAAATATTTTTTTTGTAATACATTAAGTGGGAAAAGCAATTAGGAACGTTTGTTTTGAATAGTTTTGCAACCCCTCATATCTAGCCCTTTCCTTCAAAACTAACATGAGGCCTACCTAGTTAACATCCATAGGGCCTTGTCTGCGGTGTTGCATTTTTGACCTTTGACAGTGTTGCATCTTTTTAATGCTACACTTTATAGAAGTCTTTGTAGTGGTAAATTAAGAGCATGATTTGTATGCTTAAAAAAGCACAGTTATTATGATCCATGATCTCATAACACCCACCCACTTAACATATAGTCTTACCATTTTCCAGCTCGTATCCCTGGCATGACTTGTATGTTCTTCCAGTTTGAAACCAAATTTATTTGCTTAGCCTGCACATTTACACTTATTTCAGAAGTTTTGCTTGAGTGGGTTTTTCAATTACATAGGTTAACCAGTAACCCCCCCCCCCCCCCCGACACCCTTGCTCTAAATTAGGCACACCACCAAAACATCTGTAGGAATATACTTTTGGTTTTCTTTCCTATAGGCTGCTGGGGGGCACTCAAACATTTTCCCATAATTTGTTCTGGTAGTGTGTGGACCCCGATTATCATAGGTTATCTAGGACCGTGTAAAAGTAAACATTCTTTTTGGCATCCCATTTGTCCACAACCTGAAAAGGGGGATGGGTGCTAGTATTGAAATGCCTGTCACTTTTTTTTGCCTTGATGTCCCTGCTCCGGTCCACATGTCTAATTCTTCTCTTCCCTTCTTTCCCACTCTCTTTCCCTGTCTCTCTGTCTGTCTTCCAGATGAGATTGTCAGCACTCTGGGGGAAGGCACCTTTGGGAGGGTGATGCAATGTATTGACCATCGTCGGTATGTATGAAAACTGCTCTGACTGTTAGCTGGTGGCCCTTTTTTAAAGCCTCCGTAGTCCTATTTTTGTTCTTTGTGTTCCCTCTACCTGCACTAGGTGTTTACTATTTACAAATAGTAGTTCTAGAGTTAGAGCCCTCCTCTTTCGGGTGATCCTGTTATTCTATCATGTCGTGGCCGCTTGCTATGGGTGTATTAGCGCCTGCACTTAGGCTCACTATAGACGTCTGTGTGCTTCTCTATGGGTCCTGAGTTTAGGGGGCTGGGCAATGATACCCCATGCAAATTTGTTCCGTGCTAATGTCCCTGCCTCTGCCCCCTGAAGCACAATACAAGTTTGAACTTGAACGCGATAAAGCCTAACTTCTTTTTGGTAACATAACATGTTGCATAATCAACATGCAAGGACAAGGGAATAGAATGTACTCATCACAATACAGTTTGCTTGTATGAAATAAGGTGGAATTTCATGGCTCAACAAGTTTGGACAAATGTATCATGTTAAAGAGGCTGAAAAATATTTTTTCAAAAGCTATCCTTCGGGTATCCATCTTATTTTAGCTACCAAACCTGTGACACCAGGTTCCCAAGCAACAGCACTAACTCGGGTTATGTAGATGGACCTAATTTAGGGAATCACAGCTTTGCACCGCAAGGTATTCCCTCGTGTGTTTTGTGTCTATATTCATCATGTGGTGTGGTTAGTTATGTCTTTGTCATTCATACTGTATTTGTCTTACAGGGGAGGGGCCGCTGTTGCTCTGAAGATCATAAAAAATGTGGAGAAATACAAGGAAGCAGCTCGTCTGGAGATCAATGTGCTGGAGAGAATCAATGAGAAAGATCCGGAAAACAAACAGTGAGTAGCCTACTACTGACTCAGACCACTACGGTGTATTGTTCATTACCAGGGATTTTTCTCCAATTTAAATACTTTCTCCAAACAGTGTAATTACATTCATTTTCAGGAATGGACTTAAATGACTAAAATCGGGTATGAAGTATGTAGAAAAGATAATGGACCATTATATTTTGAAATAATATAATCTTTGAGAACTCACAGTCACCAAAATAAAAGCTAGACAATCAAGAAGACTTGAAAATTCCAATTTAGAGGTATTGATTTTATTAGGTTTAACACGTTGAGCTTTAAAACGACACCATTTTTCTCTCAGCTCCATGGCCAACTGTGTAGAATTGCAGGAAATGAGCTTTTAAACTGCAAAAATATCTCTCGGCTCCATGGAGAAATCTGTAGATATGCATAAAGTTGGCTTAATAAATGCAAACCTTTCTCTACATCACTGAGATGGGGTGGCCTCAGAAATTCAGCCTTGCTTACCACGCCCATTGCCACACCCACCACCTAAGCCCCCCTTTTGATCCTGAAGAAAACCCCTAATTACACAGGACCCTGTGTCATTTTGTTTTTATTGACTTATGTTTACATTGTTAGTTATGTAACCCCTCTCATCTTTCCTCCCAGCCTGTGTGTGCAGATGTATGACTGGTTCGACTACCACGGCCACATGTGTATCTCCTTCGAGCTGCTGGCCCTCAGCACCTTCGACTTCCTCAAGGAGAACAACTACCTGCCCTATTCCATCGCCCAGGTCCGACACATGGCCTACCAGCTCTGCCTGTCCGTCAAGTGTAAGTATATATTTATTTGCATATAAAAAAAATATTGCCTTTATTTAACCGGGTAAGTAATTGAGAACACATTTTCTTTCACAATAATGGCCCGACATAAGTGCAGAAACTAGCAGTCAACTAGTCAATTGTCACTCCACAGCCTAGCTGTCAAGTGTAAGTGCACACCGATATTACGCTACTATCTTGTATTTATTGCCTTTGTTCAACCAGATGAGTTATCAAGAGCACATTCTATTTAACAATTTCAACATGACCTACCAACTGGTCATAAGTCTCACTCTAACAACCAATGCCCTACATAGACCCCTATCACTACCGTGACACAAGCCTTCATTCATTCCTTTTTGTTGATTTAGCCATCCCCCTCTTTACTCACCTAGAGAGGTAGGAATTGGACTATAATGCCACCATTGTTTGCAATAAGAAGTCTTTAGCCACATGAGGGCATCGTTGGTTCAAACACACCTATCAGAAGAGTGTTCTTTTCGTTGACCACCATCGAATGTGAATGGCTGTTGGGATTTTAATTGTTTTTTTTTTTCCTCACAGTTCTTCATGATACCAAGTTGACGCACACAGACCTGAAGCCAGAAAACATCCTGTTTGTCAATTCCGACTTCACTATGACCTATAATGTAGAGAAGGTGAGACGAGGAGTCGGGCCTCAGGATAATAGGCTTTCTGCAGAGCCTGTTTTGCTTTCAGAGGCTACATCCCAAATGGTACCACCATATTCCCTAATAGTGCACTACTTTTAACCAGGGCCTGTTCAAATGTAGTGCTCTATATAGGGGAAAGGATGCCATTTGGGACACAGGCTGAGTGTCATCGCAAATGCTTTGGCAGTCAGCTATTGCCTGAAGTGCAAATAACAATTAGACCTAAATGTACCAAAACAAATGGGAATCATTTTCAGTTTGGATACAGGTATGGTTTAATGTCAGGAGCATGAAAATAGATAATGTCAATGTTACTAGATATCAGGACTAATCAAGGTATCATTCATTGGCCAATTGTCTAAAAGTTTAGCTTTATGTGTTTCATGAGGTTTGAAAAAAAAGTTGCATTCTGCCTTTTATTTTTAACAAAACTATAAGGTTCTAAGCCATGTCCTTTTTCACCTTCCTCCCTACAGAAGCGCGACGAGCGGACAGTGAAGAGCACGGACGTACGGGTGGTGGACTTTGGTAGCGCCACATTTGACCATGAGCACCACAGCACCATCGTCTCCACACGGCACTACCGCGCCCCGGAAGTCATACTAGGTGAGTGACGTTCCAGAGTTAGCCCTATCTTCCTTCAGGTCAGTTAGCTGAACAATTGGATGAGGACTATTCTAAACTAAGGGTGGTGTAGCCACTACATTGACAATGGACTGCTATAGTGTTATGATTATTATGAATAATGACTAAATGATGTATACATTTAACGTAGAATTATAACTAACAGAATTCTACCCTGTCTTTCTATAATGATAAATAATGTTTGTTCATTAGGAAGGGGTTATGTAGCATAGACCTAGGAAGAAAGGAATGTATGTGTGTGTCGAAAGAGAACAGAGAGGAGCATTAACCTATGTTTGAACCGACCTGGCTGTAACTCTGGGGAGATTAGATAAGACAGGGAGAGCCCCTCCAGAGCTCTTGTATCTGGGGGAGACTGGAACTGTTAGCTTAGTGGTAATAAACTGTGGTGAGACTTCATGAGAATTTCCAAAGGTTGGTGTGTATGCATGTGTGTAGGTAGGGTAAGAGAAAGTTATAAAAGGAATGTCTTTGTAAATGAACAGCAGCGCTCTCGTAAATAAACCTTACTGACTATTGTAAACTGGCCTCTATATATTCTATTTCAATAAGAACCTTACAAATTCTTAGTAATAGACAGTGTTTTAAGTGAAGCTCAGTTTATGAACATTAAAAACAAAATTCACATGACGTATAGTCTGTCTGGTTGGGCTATTCTAAAACAGAGGGGGTGTTCCTTAGCAGTGGCATTAACTGCCATAATCTGCCAGTTCGGTTCCAGTCAGGTAGACACTGAACAGCAACCCACAGTCAGACATTAAGCACAGTTGACTGGCTTTGTACTCACTTTGCAGTACATGAGACAATTAGTCGAGTGTGCTTGCTCAGAGTTGAGCTGAGTTGATTGTCTTTTCACATACTTTCAAAGCTTAATGTGTAAGCTTACCCATGGTCTGTTATGTGGCCTGTATGAGTCCTTGTTCTATTTAAAGAAGCTAAATCTTCACCCTCTTGATCTATGATGCTAGTTGTGAAGTCACAACCAATTTTAAGGCAGAAAGCTGCTGCTGCCGAAACTTTGGTTGTTGCTTTTGATAAGTCGAAGCACTGGAGCAAGCGTGTGAGGCTAGGGTCTTACATTGAGCTTTTTCATTGTTTTATTAGTTTCCACCAGCCTACACAGCACCAATTCAGATGGAGTATCCCAATTGACAATACTTTTAGTCCAGTATTAGGCTTAATCTGTGTCCGGGAAACCACCCCCAAAAACATTTACCCATTCTGTGTTTTGTCCTGTAGAGCTGGGCTGGAGCCAGCCGTGTGATGTGTGGAGCATCGGTTGCATCCTGTTCGAGTACTACCTGGGCTTCACCTTGTTCCAGGTAAAGCCCCACTTCCCTTCCCTTCCCAATCCCATACTGTCTGTGGCGACAGCTGCCTTCCAAGATTACTCTCCGTGTCTGGTCGATTCGGGTTGTCAGGAAGGACTGAACAAAGCCCAGAATGGCTTTCGCACACACATAAGCAAACACACACACACTGAGCCAGAGAGCGCAGCAGAGAGACACAGCTGCTAATCCAATTGGGACCAACCCTTGGTTGACGTTGTTCTCCGTGTTCCGAGTTCTGCCTGGCTATGCTAACGCCATAGGTGATGGCGCTCTCATACTATTCCACTCATTCTATTCAAAGCTCTCAGCATTTATGGCCAAATTTTACTCTGTGCTATCAGTCAAATTGTTGCAAGATAGATAATGGTGTGTGTTGGCATCGGTCTCGTTGCTGATATCCACAATCTACATTTATGGCCATTTATACACTGAAAGAGATGCAATTAAGATTTACCTTTGCTGTCTTGTTTGTTCATCCCTCCCTCAGACTCATGATAACAGGGAGCATCTGGCCATGATGGAGAGAATACTGGGGCCGGTGCCCTCCAGGATGATACGCAAGACAAGGTCAGAGCTCACACATACACACACGACCAGGTGCATCTGTGTAGTTGCAGGTCAAAGTCATCCATCACACACACCCATAGTGTTGCTTTGTCTAGTTGTTGACGCAGAGCATCAAAGTGAAGTTGTAGGTTTATGCCACATCAAAGGGCCTGTTGGGGATCTTTGTCTGTGGGTATTGAACCCTATGGCAACTCTTCCATGCTGCTGCCCCTGCGCACACACTGTTTTTATCTATATATGCCGCTCTTCCTCAATCTTTGCAATAATTTCTCTCTCCCCTTTAACTCAGGAAGCAGAAATATTTTTACCGTGGCCGTCTGGACTGGGACGAGAGCTCGTCAGCTGGGAGATACGTGAGGGAGAACTGCAAACCCTTACGGGTAAGAGAGCAGCTCCTTGTGTAGCACCCCACTACTTATCTTCCTTCCCATTCACCCCCCCCCCATGTCGGATTAACCAGGGATTTCTGATATCAACCTCTATTTAGACATTATTGAAATGAACCCTAACCCCAAATATAGTATTCACATTTTCCTGATTTTCATTATGTTGATCACATCTCTGTATGTTCTCAGAGGTACCTGTTGTCGGAAGCCGAGGAGCACCATCGGTTGTTTGACCTGATTGAGAGCATGCTGGAATACGAGCCCGCTAAGCGCCTGGCCCTGGCAGACTCCCTCAGACACCCTTTCTTCGAATCGGGGACAGCAGGCGATGCAGTGGGGGGGAAGAGCTGGGAGGGCAACCGCGACATCAGCCGGTGACCCGGGACCTCCACAGACTCTTAACGATAGAGCGATTTTTCAGGTGGAGCAGACCGATACGACCACTTCAGGCGGTACGGACAAATTTGATGGACCTTATCAGTCTGTCTGAAATCCCTTGGCCATTCATCACAGCATGGACCCATTTCCTCCTGCTTACTGTACTGCCCCCACCCATCTCCACAGTTAGGAGAGAGGCTCATGCTGGCAGCTAGAAAACCAGAAGGACTTCAGAAAAAGACAGCCCTCCTTTTAGTCCTCTCGGCTTCTGCTCCAACAGAAGGCATATGACCAAGAGGGGAGTTTTTAGCCCAACCTTAGATTACCCAGCTCCAGTCTTCCGCATGTAAAGGAAAGGACCGGCCTCGTGTAGTGGAACACTAGTGAGAGCAAGAGAAGCCTTGCTCTGAAAGCCAATATCGTGACCTCTTCATTTGAGGTGAAACGCTTGGAGAAGAGGGGCACTGTCTTGTATTTATTTGGAAACTCTTGCCACAGCTATCAATCTTGGCTAATGTTAGCCAATCGACTGGCACGTTTCGTCAATGAGTGATTGCCACTCCACATTTATTGCTTATATAGGCCTCTCCTATTGATATAATATATCTACTGTATCTCTGTTACGTTATGCAATGCTTCTGAGGAGAGGGATTGATGCCATATTAATGTAATAATAGTATTCACAACTGGACATGTTTTCTCGGCTGGTCCTCATCTAGTCTGGGGAAATGACACACTCACAAATCAGACCCCATACAACAAACTGCAAACTGCCTTTTACATGTGTGATAGTATCAGGCCTGTGGTCTGAGATGAAGCACACACAGGGTCATAATAGTAACGTATGGAATCCCAATGCCACAGGCACACAGCAGCACACGGTTTACAGTATTTATTATGAGACGCTACCGCTGTTCATCTCCTCCCTGTACATTTATTTTTTTGTATAAGATTTAAATGTATAAAACTATGTATGATTGTCGAATTAAAGTTAAGTCCTCCTTTGCCAAGGCTTGTAGCGCCGTTGGTTGAGTTATGGGGAGGCGTTTTTCTCCTAAATACTCGACTGTGTCTATGAACCCTGATTTATTTAATGACTGTAGTGTGTTTTGGCCAATGATATAGAAGGCTGTCAGGAAACCCTTGACTGACCCTTGCCTATTGCTCTATTTAGTAGTGTTGTACCATCAACTCTGCTGCTGCCTAAATAGTCTAGATGAGTAGTGTTAGGACATGGGCTCTGAAATTATCTTCTCACCCCTATTAGAGGAGAAGGACCAATGTTCCCCTCCGATGCGTTTTGAGAAGGAGTAGAAAGGGGTTTGCAAGAAAATATTGAGATTCACCCATGGCCACTCCGTAAAGTCTGCCGTGTCACCCACAGCAAGGGCCAAGGACAGGAGGATCAGCTGTGGCAGCCATGCAGGAGTACCTACCGCCATGGGTATTCATCCATCTTTCAGTAACTCCCTGGCCTGCTTTCCCTCGCTCCCTCATCTGCTACCATGAAAACTAGAGCACAGCCTATACAGAATCTGTAGATGTGTGCCAGTAAACTAAGGTTAAGTTCACTGGGTGAACTGAACAATTAACCTTTAATAAACGTCTAGCTATAGAAACAAAAAAATAACCCAGAAAATACGTTTCATTGGATTTTGTACAAACAGTTTATTTCCATCGGTCAAAATGTATAGACATGATCATGGGTGGTGGGGATTGAGTGACTTTTGTGCTATTTGGGTACAAAGTAGTGGATGGCTGATGGCTCAAGGTTGCACCAATGAGTCACTGTCAGCTTCAAATGGCAGCTATGCTAAAGAAAAGCGGATATCCCCTTGCTGACATTGAAAACAAACGTGATTCATGCCTCAATACGGTCTTCCTCCAGACTGGCTTCTCTCTGCCCCCTCTCACTCTTTACTTATGGTCAGAACTAACAGAAATATCACCTGGCAACACAGGCCTATAACTATACCTACACTGACAGTTCATTAAACTAACCAAATTCAAATAATGGGCATGGGTCATTCCATGTCATTGAAAACTACATGACATGATACTTGTTTCTTTCCTACACTAGTTTGTTTGCATCCCTGTAATGAGATTAGTGCTTATGTCTTCAGCTAATTTGCCTGAGAAGCAGGGAGGGTTGTCTGAAATCCCAATAAGAGGAGACAAGGCACTTTACCGGACAAATGCGCAGAAGTCCATCAACCGGAGTACCTCAAAGCAATACTGTTTTGCCACTGAGGAATGTGGATTACCTGACTTCTTTGGTTACAACAAATCGACTATTTACAGGTATGTGCCAAAAAATGATAATGTGGGTCACACTTGAAATGGCCTTGCATTGATTTTTGTTATGTCTTTATTATTAGTATGGTTGGCTGTATTGTAAATAATGTAGTTTACATTGTCATGATAATGCCACTTTTCTAAGACCGTTCAGATCAACTTGCAATCAGAGACAGTGCATGTATTAAGTTGTGTAGTTTCCCTCCTTTGTACTACCATTGTGCAGAAAACATCTTCCCAACCTAATTATTTGTATCTTTGCCGTTGACAGGTTTGAAAAAACAGGCCATTAGTTGAGTTCCTCCAGCTCTGAGTGAGAGATACTAAAACTCTACTGCAGCGCAGACACACAACTAGAGAAGGATTTTAAGTCCCTGGGTGATCCCATCAAGCAGTTCAGCAATTGTGTCAGGGACAGGGACAAAACCAGACAACAAAATACACACGAAAAAGTGCATGGGGGACCGATGGAAGAGCATAGTGGTGAGCATGGGCTCAACGGAAGAGTGTAGTTGTAGTCCGGAGGCACAGCAGTCAGAAGGAAGACTGTCTCTTGCAGAGAGCTGTACTAGACTCTTGGCTCAGAGCATACCAGCCTGACATTCAAAGAGAAAGGTCGAGGTGGTTGGCCATTGTTTTTAGTTGATATCAAATAATTAAAGGCCAGTTTCCCAGACAGAAATTATGCCTAATCCTAGACTAGAAAGCACTTTCAATGGAGATTATTAATTGAACAGGCTTTTTAGTCCAGGCCTAAGCTAAATCTTGTCTGGGAAACTCCCTTAGAGCTTATTTAGATAAGTATCAGCATTTAAGTACAGTGCATTTGGAAAGTATTCAGACCCCTTTACTTTTATCCGCATTTTGTTACGTCACAGCCTTATTCTAAAATGGATTGAATACATTTTTTCCCTCATCAATTACACACAATAGCTCATAATGTATTACTGCAAATGTATAAAAAAAACATACCTTTTGCTATGAGATTTGAAATTGAGCTCGGGTGCATCCTGTTTCCATTGATCATCCTTGATATTTCTACAAATTCAATTGATTGAACATGATTTGGAAAAGCACACATCTGTCTATATAAGGTCCCACATTTGACACTGCATGTCTGAGCAAAAACCAATCCGAGGTCTAAGGAATTGTCTGTAGAGCTCCAAGGCACACATCTGTGGAAGGGTACCAAAACATTTCTGCAGCATTGAAGGTCCCCAAGAACACAGTAGCCTCCGTCATTGTTAAATTGAAGAAGAGCTGGCCGCTCGTCCAAACTGAGCGATCGGGAGAAGGGTCTTGGTCAGGTAGGTGACCAGGAACCTGATGGTCACTCTGACAAGAGCTCCTCTGTGGAGATGGGAGAAACTTCCAGAAGGACAACCATCTCTGCAGCACTCCACCAATCAGGCCTTTATGGTAGAGTGGCCAAACGGAAGCCACTCCTCAGTACAAGGCACATAACAGCCTGCCAAAAGGCATCTAAAGGACTCAGACCATGAGAAACAAGGTTCTCTGGTCTGATGAAACCAAGATTGAACTCTGGCTAAATGCCAAGTGTCACGTCTGGAGGAAACCTGGCACCATTGCTACGGTGAAGCATGCATCATCATGCTGTGGGGATGTTTTTCAGGGACTGGGAGACTAGTCAGGATCGAGGGAAACATGAACGGAGCAAAGTACAGAGGTCCTTGTTGAAAACCTGTTCCAAAGCTCTTAGGACCTCAGAATTGGGCGAAGGTTCAACTTCCAACAGGACAACAACCCTAAGCACACAGCCAAGACAATGCAGGAGTGTCTTTGAATGTCCTTGTATGGCCCAGCCAGAGCCCAGACTTGAACCCGATCGAACATCTCTGGAGAGAGCTGAAAATAGCTGTGCAGCGATGCTCCCCATCCAACCTGGCAGAGCTTGAGAGGAATGGGAGAAACTCCCCAAATACAGGTGTGCCAAGCTTGTAGCGTCATACCCAAGAAGACTCGATGCTGTAATAGCTGCCCAAAGGTGCTTCAACAAAGTGCTGAGTAAATGGTGTGTGAACGTAAATATCACATTTACATAAGTATTCTAAAAACCTGTTTTTGCTTTATTTTGTGTATATTGATCAGGGGGAACGTAATACATTTTAGAATAAGACTAACGTAACAACGTGGGAAAAGTCAAGGGGTCTGAATACTTTCCGAATGCACTGCGTATCTGCTTGGGAGACTCTCACAATGCCACTGAAGCATCTCTAATGTTTCTGTATTGTGTTACTGTAGGAAACAGAAAGATTGTAGAGGTCCGTCAGGAGCCAGCACTTCCTCCCTAAGGTAATTCTGTGTCCTAACGTCACGTGTGACTGGTCATAATGACAGATGTAAGGCACTCGTTCAGTGGACACATATACCCATTTCATTTTGATGGACTAAAGGAGTTTGTGGATGAAACTTGGGAATCACAAGAGACATGAGTGTCAGTTCGATTAGAATGTATCTTCTTTACAAAGTGCTTACATGGCTACCATTGGCCAGGATTTTAGTATTAAAACTTACAAGAGACGGATCATTTAACCTTTTTTTTTATCCCCATGTAGAGTAAGACCAATGCCAAGAGCAACCAGAAAGCTGCGAAGAATGATTAGTTGTTGGTGCCTTCAAGGGGCTCAGTCTGAATGGGACAGGAGGCGCCCAGAGCTCTATGGCCTCTAGCGGGGACCAGTGTAAAGTAATGTGAGACAAAAGACAACTTGTATCTCCTGGCCTCTACTTCTTGGCTTTGTTCATGTGCGTGAAAGCCGGGCCGAAGCTACATATCTAGCACTTTAATCTGGTCCACCAGCAGGCTCTATGTTGACCTATATTTATGTGGTAACAAAAAATGACTGGGAATGAGGTTACCCTTGTGAGAAGTTGAAGACACTGAACTCTAGGAAAAACAACACTTGTGATGAGAAATGATAATGAAGCCAAAGTTGTAAAGGTAGACTCAGCGGTATGACAGATGCAGAAAGTAAACAGCATAGTGGGTCAATTCCCGCAACAACTAAGCGCGAAGCTCAACTCTGATGTTTTGGTCCAGTACCTACCACACTCTAATGGCATGAAGCAAAGCTGTGCGAGCTCATCTTGCATCTCCCTCATCTCAATATCTGCTGCTCGTGGCAATGTCATTTTTGCTGAGTCTACCTTTTAAGTTTGTTTAAAGATGAAGGGGTAAGTGCATTGGCATGCGCCTGTTATCGAGGTCTACTTTTTATTTTAATAATTTTGACAGTAACCCCCCAAAAAGAACTCCGACCTTGTGGGGGCTCAGAGAAACTGTTACGCCAGTGGGTAAGTGAATGTGAAGATGCATTTCAATTGCTTGATCTTTTCTTTGCCCCTGTAGCCGTGGAGATCACTGTCATTTAGTGCTGGTAGTCTGTTCTGTCTGTATTGTCATTCGCGCACTTGTTTTTATTTAACCTTTTTAACTAGGCAAGTCAGTTAAGAAAAATTCTTATTTACAATGGTGGCCTACCCCGGACCAATTTGCGCCGCTCTATGGGGCTCCCAATTATGGCCGGATGTGATACAGCCTGGATTAGAACCAGGGACTGTAGTGACGCCTCTTGCACAGATGCTGTGCCACTCGGGAGCCCAACCATTGTTAATGTTCTGCTTTAGACTAGAACATCCTCGATAGGTTTGTCATTGAACTGATTTACAACTTACGCACTTTAAGAAAATGTACTTTGTGTCAATTTGTCTGTCTGCCAAATGGAATTGATTGTCTTTAATGTTGCATGAGCATAAACTGGCAAATCTCTTAGGTAATCTGAGTGATCAAGTTATACATTTCCAATTTAAGAATATATTGGACATAGTGTAACAATTAGAGTTAAACTGACAGACTAGGCCCTGGCTTTCTGTGGTACTGTAGATTGAGTGCAACACTGCTGCAATTAAACACTTGATATGAAAACAGAATGGATGCACAATGCTACGGAAGAATACTGTTCTTATGACAAAGATGATGGCTTGAGGGTCACGAGCAATGGTAAATTGGGGTAACTAATTCCAATATAGGAATAGTAGTGGACTTTCTGGCTGTCCCAAATGACACCCTATTTAGTTTGTCTATTGCCCAGGATCCATATGGTTCTGGTCAAAAGTAGTGCTCTACATATGGAATAGGATGCCTTCTCTGTGTAGTGGAATCGACATTCTGATGAAGGCAAAGCAAGAGGGATACTTGCGGGACGTTGTCGCTACCTCGCTCGCCAACCAAAGTGCATGAATAGAGGAGTAAACTGAAGGGAGAATATTTGTGCACTCTCAGAAATAATAAAGAAGTATTTCTGAAATCTACTTCCATTGTCCTCCAAGAGCGGCTGGACCCCTTGTTTCACAGTAAGAGAAGAATTCCTTCATATGTTATAGGATCCTGTACCTATTTCCGAACACATACCAGGCAGTCGTTACCTGAGGATGTAATTGTTCTTACCTGAACCTAGACTGCGTTGTTACAAACAAGCTTTTATTTAAAGGTATATAAAAAAATACAGGCAAACTAAGGTGGTTACAGAAATGGAAGATTTCCTGTCATCTTTCCTACTTTAATTGAGGCCAGTCAGTGATGCTCTCATGGAGGTTGCACGTCACAATTATATACATTAAAAAACAAGCACAAAAGTACATTTCTCAGGACGGTGGATGCACTGTCAAGAGTAAGAATAATGGGTCAAGTCTCGATTCTCCACCCTTCTTCCGAAGTGTGCACTTCCAGACTTCCTCGCATGGATTTTTACAATGGTGGAAACTCTTCGGCCAATGCTTTTAAACATGATGTGGAGTGTGTGTTGGGTAGTATCCTTAACCATCACACCTCAACAGACATCACTCTCTCTGCTCCATCTTGACTTTAGGAGGCTTCAAGAACGACCGGGGTTTCTTCTCTTTTTTAGCTTTGCCTTTGCCTGCCTGGAAACTCCTCCAACTATCCACTCGGCCATCCCTTGTTTCCTTGTGACAAAAAATGTAAGGTATAGTCAGCGATGCATGAAGAAAACAGCAATATCGGGCCGACTTCTACAACAACTGACTTTACCCTGCTGCTGGTGGTGGTAACGCCATATCCCTGAATCTCAGTTTAAACAACTGAAGAGCCAGCAGCTACTTTTCTTAACTAGGCAAGTCAGTTAAGAACAAATTCTTATTTTACAATGATGGCCTACCCCAGCCAAAACCTCCCCTAACCCGGACGACGCTAGGTCAATTGTGCGCCGCCCTATGGGACTCCCGATCACGGCCGGTTATGATACAGCCCGTGATCAAACCAGGGTCTGATGCAGTGCCTTAGACCGCTGCGCCACAGGTACTCCGTCCCTCCTCATCCCAGCTTCTTTTGTGAGATGTTAATCGTTTACTGCTTAATGTCATTTTCACTCAAATGTAATTACAACCTTTTTTCAACATACCTCAAAGTTCTTCTGCCATTCCCTCTCTCGCTTAGCTTTCTCTGCCGTCTCAATCTCTTCCTCTCTTGCCCTTTTCCTGAGGAGAAAAATGACACGAAACATTGAATGGTATTCCCTCCTTATGGCCACCAAAAGAAGACCAAAGACATGAGGGCCATGTATTCCTATAATTCATGTATTAAGCAATTACACTGAGCGTTCTGTGCTGATGTGTTCTGTATTTCACCAACGATATACAGTGGGGCAAAAAAAAGTATTTAGTCAGCCACCAATTGTGCAAGTTCTCCCACTTAAGATGAGATGCCTGTAATTTATCATAGGTACACTTCAACAGACAAAATGATAAAAGAAAATCCAGAAAATCATGGTGGAAAATAAGTATTTGGTCAATAACAAAAGTTTCTCAATACTTTGTTATATACCTTTTGTTGGCAATGACAAAGGTCAAACATTTTCTGTAAGTCTTCACAAGGTTTTCACACACTGTTGCTGGTATTTTGGCCCATTCCTCTATGCAGATCTCTAGAGCAGTGATGTTTGCTGGGCAATGCAGACTTTCAACTCCCTCCAAAGATGTCCTATGGGGTTGAGATCTGGAGACTGGCTAGGCAACTCCAGGACCTTAATGCTTCTTACGAAGCCACTCCTTCGTTGCCAGGGCGGTGTGTTTGGAATCATTGTCATGCTGAAAGACCCAGCCACGTTTCATCGTCAATGCCCTTGCTGATGGAAGGAGGTTTTCACTCAAAATCTCACGATACATGGCCCCATTCATTCTTTCCTTTACACGGATCAGTCGTCCTGGTCCCTTAGCAGAAAAACAGCCCCAAAGCATGATGTTTCCACCCCCCATGCTTCACAGTAGGTATGGTGTTCTTTGGATGCAACTCAGCATTCTTTGTCCTCCAAACACGACGAGTTGAGTTTTTACCAAAAAGTTCTATTTTGGTTTCATCTGACCATATGACATTGTCCCAATCTTCTTCTGGATCATTCAAATGCTCTCTAGCAAACTTCAGACGGGCCTGGACATGTACTGGCTTAGGGGGACACGTCTGGCACTGCAGGATTTGAGTCCCTGGCGGCGCAGTGTGTTACTGATGGTAGGCTTTGTTACTTTGGTCCCAACTCTCTGCAGGTCATTCACTAGGAGTTTGGAGTGTGACTGTTTGAGGTTGTGGACAGGTGTCTTTTATACTAATAACAAGTTCAAACAGGTGCCATTAATACAGGTAACGAGTGGAGGACAGAGGAGCCTCTTAAAGAAGAAGTTACAGGTCTGTGAGAGCCAGAAATCTTGCTTGTTTGTAGGTGACCAAATACTTATTTTCCACCATAATTTGCAAATAAATACATTTAAAATCCTACAATGTGATTTTCTGGAATTATTTTTCTCATCGTCTGTCATAGTTGAAGTGTACCTATGATGAAAATTACAGGCCTCTCATCTTTTTAAGTGGGAGAACTTGCACAATTGGTGGCTGACTAAATACTTCCCCCTCCACTGTACCTCCAAACGCTTCATGTACAATATTCAGTTAATTGAAATGGCACTGTTACCGTTCATGCATGTCCTTGGCTTCCCTCTCCTTCCTCTTGATTTCAAGCTCTGCAAACAACTTCATAGTCTGCTTGTACACCGCCTGTCTGAACTGAGAGAAAAGTGGTTTCCTTAGTAAAATAACAATAAGCCCAATATCAAAACAGCCTTACATCTGTTACAAGTTCAATTTTACCACTTGTCAATACCATTTCTGGGTCATCCTCCTCCACGAATTGAGGCTTCCCATCCTTCTTCAGCTGTTTCTTCTTCTCTTTCATCTGTTGCAATAAAAGATGCCACAGCACAACATTTTTACTGCAATACATGAACTTCAACTGTAATAGTAGCATCACTATTAATACAGTTGTACAGTAAATATACGTCCCAAATTGCACCCTATTCCCTTTATAGTGCTGGCAGTGGTCAAAAGTAGTACAATATAAAGGGAATAGGGTGCCATTTGGGAAGCTCCCAAATGAGACGTATGAACAGAGGGACCAGCGGTCAGTTACTTACATTATGCTCAACATATTCCCTTCCTGCTTGGATTACATCAACTGCCCTCTTCTTCTGTTCTGGTTCCAGCAGGTTTTTGTATGCCTTGTCCACAGCTAGAAATACAGTGGTATTGGGGGTTGATAAGAACTCTTTGAATGTATTAGGCTAACTGATGTAGACATATTGTGCCTGCAATCATATTTCTACCTTCAAAGGCTAGTTGTGCTCTGTCTGGATCATCCTGGTTCTTGTCTGGATGGACCAAGATGGACAACTGAAATGGAAAGAGTAGATATTACTGCACTGTCGGAGCTAGAAACAAGCATTTCGCTACACCCGCAATAACATCTGCTAAACACGTATGTGACCAATATCATTACATTTACTTTGAGACAAAGGTTAATTCATTTGTGTGTTTCAGGACAAACACTTTTGGATTCTTATCCACTGCCATCCACCTCTAAAAAAACTATAATCGGCAGCTATATCGATAATCTGTGACCTTTGCCTCCCTAAAAACGATATCGGACCCAAAACTCCCATATCGGTCAGTCTTTACTTCGGACATCCCGAGCTAACAAGGTACAAATCTGTTGTTCTGCCCCAGGCAGTTAACCCACTGTTCCTAGGCCGTCATTGAAAATAAGAATTTGTTCTTAACTGACTTGCCTAGTTAAATAAAGGTAAAATAAAAAAATTGCACGCACGAGGGGAAAAAGCAATGTTTTTGCAATATCTATCGCAAACGGACGTGGTTGTTTCACCACTAAGGTTTACAGTTAAGATGGGCAATCTAAACTATGAAATAGACAGTATGTAAATCAACCAGTACAAATAAATAAAAGCAGCAGTGATGGTAGTGAGTGTCAGAGTGCATGTATGGAATGGGTGTAAAGAGTCCAAGCAAATAGTCTCTTAATAGGGTGCAGGTGGACACCTAGGGTAGGCTGTTCAACAGTGGTATGGCCTGGAAGCTGTCAAGGAATCTGTTGGTCCAAGATGGGATACTCCGGTACCTTCTGTCAGAGATGTAGCATACCTACCGCTCTGAATCTCTTCTTCAACTCCTCATCTGTTGCCTCTGGATCGATTTGTAACACCTGCAATTGAAATTAGGCATTTCACTAGAAGCAAAGTTGACACTGCATAGCCTAAGCAACACAGATGAGGCTGTCAGTAAAATACCAATTTACATCAAGCGATCCAAACCTCTTGACAAAGTCGCTGGTGTTGGACAAAGAATGTTACACCACGCCTTTCCCTTTGAGAAACACACTCTTGCACTTTACCATATTGCCCAGACAATGGTCACACAACGTTAACGCCATTTAACTTTGACACCATTCCAGCACATTCAGCAAGTATATCAAACGGGTTGAATACTGCAACGATGCGTCGGTCAGCACAACACCTAAGCCATTATGCCAAGAGGCCTGAACCTCTTGATGAAGTGGCTGGTGTTGTACTAAGGACCCTTCAATGCAGTTCTACATATCAATCTTGTCACAATAATAATAGATCAACTACAGTTGCATGTGACAGGAACTAGCCACTTACCTCAAAGGGGTTTAAATTGAAGTAGGACGACCCAGGTCTGAGCAGCCTGTCTATTTGCTGCTTCGAGGTTAGCACAGAGTCTCTTTTCTCTATCTGCTTTACCTGTTGGACAAAGTAATGTCATATTAGTTAAGGTCACAGAAGTTCACTCATGATCATTTACATAATCTTGATCCTTCTCACTGGCCAGCTGGCGTAGCATTATACCGCAGGCCTCATGAGTCCGCTTGGGGAAGGTTGGATAGATGGAACTGAGCATGTTTACATTCATTCCAGAGCACTAGCCAGCAGATCCAACCTGCTTTCTTACAGCTGCACTAGGGTCTGACAGGCTTCCTGTGTAGATTAATGCTGTGTTTACATGGTATGAGGTAGACGGCAAACTGGATGTCATTGTTTTCAATGCGAGCACAACGGTAAATGCCATCTGCCACTATGGTAGATGGGACTTGCCGCCAGAGTTAAAATATTTTGCCATCCCCCATAATGTTGTTTTTCTTCCAGATGTTGATTTGCAACGCTGGCTTGCTTTGCCCTCAGTCTTTCTTGTCCCACTATGCAGACTGGTATGACAGCTTTTGCATACCTTGTCTAAACCCAGCATAAAACACCACGTACCGAGATTAACACCTCAATCACACCGACAGCGTCATTGCGTTTTGGTACACCAGAAGAACATTAATTTCTAATGTAATGCTGCATTTGCCTTGCAGCATTGCGTTGCAGAGGCAGTACGTTCTACATTTTCCAATACATATTTTTCCCTGGCTCTGCAGTGCCTTCTACACAGGAATCCTGTAAGACCCAAGTACAGCTGTAAACAAGCGGGTCGGATCTTCTGGCTAGCTAGAGCAAGTATTGTAATAAAGCCTTCTGACGAATACACTGGGGGCGTATCCATAAGTGAAATACCGAAACTGATACTTGAAAGACTACAGATCAAATACAACCATTCACCACGTTAAAAAAGCAAACACAATTTCTCTACACATACAAAACAAAATAGCAGTTTACCAAACTTTATGCGTATTAGGATCACTGAGAATTGTTCTGGCGAATCAACACCACAGCTGTTAGTGTTAGCAATTGCTAGCTAGCACATATACACACACCGTGTTATGCGAGCAAACGTAAGCTAGCTCGCGTCAGCTACTGAGCTAGCTAACGTTAGCCTCTCGAGCTTTTTAACCAGCAGGTGCTTAAAGGCCTCTTACAAATCCAGAGCATTAATGGTCGGAATTATTCAACACCTTAAATAGCATATATTTCCTAAATGTATCATACCTCTGTATAGAAATGATTGAACAAATCATCCGGACCACTCTGGGCAGAGGGCTCTCCTCCAGCAGCCGCCATCTCGGCTTCATTCATCTGACGTCACAATATCCACTATCACGTGACTGAATGCAGTTTTTTGCGCGCATGTGCACATACCTACTCATTTAAGGGTTTTTCTTTATTTTTAACTATTTTCTACATTCTCTTCATTATGATTCTACATCAATGGCCCACCACACCTCCAGTCTATTTGACTAAGGAGTGATGGGAGTGCTGCAACAGATGACCTGGCCTCCACAATCACCCGACCTCAACCCAACTGAGATGGTTTGGGATAAATTGGACCGCAGAGTGAAGGGATAGCAGCCAACAAGTGCTCAGCATATGTCGGAACCCCTTCAAGACTGGTAGAAAAGCATTCCAGGTGAAGCTGGTTGAAATAATGCCAAGAGTGTGCAAAACTGTCATCAAGGTAAAGGGTGGCTACTTTGAAGAATCTCAAATATAAAATATATTTTGATTTGTTTAACACTTTTTGGGTTCCTACATGATTCCATGTGTTACTTCATAGTTGTGATGTCTTCACTATTATTCTACAATGTAGAAAATAGTAAAAATAAATAAAAACCCTTAAATGAGTAAGTGTGTCCAAACTTTTAACTGGTACTGTATATAAACATAGGGGCCTTCAATAAACATTACGGGCCGTTTCCCAGACATATTAAACCTAGTCCTGGACTAAAAAAGGTTTTAATATGGAATCGCCATTGAGAAAGCTTTTTAGTTCTGGACTAACCTTAATCTGTGCACGGGAAACCAGACCTACATGTCAATAAAATATATAATACATAAAGATTTGTGATCGCTAATAGTACAGGTCAGGTTTCATGTTCCAAACCATTCAATAAACTGCATAAAACATAGCTAGTTGATGTAAAAGCCTCACTGTAAAATGGGAAATACTTTGGATTTTTTTTTTTTTAAGGCAAGGAATATATATTTTGGTGCTGAAAAACTATTTGGGTGTTCAAAAATATACCACATTTCCCACGATGACCATTTTCTACCGATGCACAGAAAAAGCAGTTTCCTATCGGATATATCTAAGTATCTGCCCGTGCATGGAAAGGGAGCTCTCGTCAGTTTCGGAGCCCGTGAATCTTCCTCCACGCTACACTCCATGAACAACATCGTCGAGGTTGGTGAATCCTGTACAGGGCAGTCAGTCAACAGCTGCATGATCACCTACTGAAGCCTTGGTGAAACAGCTACTGCATGTCCACAGTGCACTGCAGCAGAGGCGGCAGCGGTTGACATAAAAAGTACTATCTCAATCATTGTTGCAAGTTATATTCATTTTTCTTCAATATTAATTATGCTGATGTGTATCATCTACTACTGATACTGTATGGAGAAATATCTTATAAAGCCCCATACAAATTATGAAACCTATTGGTCAGTCACCTGGTTTTGATTCATCTTGATGATTGTTTGGCCACAACCAGAGCAAAGGTGACACTGGGCCACTCATGAAGTGTCCAGAACATGGCATCACAGCAAGCGCCATGGACAGATGGGTCCCAAAACTACATTCCAACTTCGGATCACGCCATATCCGATAGTGTCCTCAATTGATGAGGTCGGTGTATGCTCATGAGAAACCAGTTGGTAAATGTAGATTTAAGAGAAATGACACAACCTCAACCCCTATTGTAATGTAATGCTAGGTAAGTGATTCACATTTTAGTCATTGGGCAGATGCTCTTATACAGAGCAACTTACGAGTTGCGAGTGCATACATTTTTTTGTACTGGTCCCCCATGGGAATCGAACGCAAGCACCATGCTCTACCAACTAAGCCACACAGGCCCCGTGTTATTAAGGAGTACATGTTCAATCGAAAAGGGCACTGTCACTTTTTTGCAAAGTCGTATCCCACCTTTCACATACATCAACACCAGTCTTTAAATCCCGAAGTATAACAAGAGTCAATTTACTTCAAAAATAAAATAGGTCTGCCTAAATGGTCAAAGCAAAACATGGTCCAACTTTCCTCTCATATTTAATTTGTCTGCTAGGGTCCAGCAGCCTGTGTCCAGCAGGCTGTCTTCAGGGTGACAGGTGGAGGAGCGACAGTGGGTGGTGACAGTGCCAGCCCCGGGCGGCTCTCTTGGCCTACTCCAGAGTCTCTAGGCGCTGGATGGCCTCCCTCACCCGTGCAGCCAGGCTCTCCTTAAGGTCCAGGCCTTGATGTAGCTGCTTAGACAGGGAGTCTGCCTCTAACCACTTCTGCATAGGTATGTGGACACATCAAAATCAACAGAATAATCAGTGCAACTGTCCAAAAGAAAATATGTAAAATAAAGATTTTATATTGAAGAAATTAAATATTATTTTCACCTTCCATTCTATGACATTAGAGACAAGAGGTATGGGGACAGGAAGATCAACGTAGTAGAGTAGCCATGGAGTCTTTTCATCAGCCTGGGCTCGCAAATATGCCAAGAGTTCATCAGGGGAGGTGTCTTTGTCCACTGTGGCCCAGGCTGAAAGTTTGGGGGAAATAACAGAGGTCTCCTTAGGGGGAGAGCTGTAAAAGGGCCACAGAGAAAGCCATCTCAACCAATATCAGACATTCCTGTGAAACAAAGCACAAGTTCAGCAACACCTCAATAGAATCTTTAAAAAATATATATGGAATGCTAGGTTATCAATGGAATCCTACTAGAATATTATAGGCAAATATCAGTGAATGATTGACATCACATCTCAGAGCATCTTCAATGGATTTACTTATAAAATAATGTAATATAAATTAAGGGCTCTGATTTCAAATGTTATAGATGAATAATACACAACAGAATAGAATTGGAACAAATGACACCTTACCCATAAGTCTACTCCATTTGTATAAGCCCAACCTAACTGGTCCACAGGTAGGACAGGGTGAGGGCTAGCTTGAGGGCAGCTCCCCTACACTCTGGTGACAGAAGCAACATATAACACACAACTCTTATTAAATAGCATCATTTGAATATACCTTTGATTAGACATTAATACAATGCTAAATTGTTGGCAACATTAATCACATTTGCTTGTGAGATAAGGCACATCTGTGAAACAAATACTGCCCAATTTCCAGGCACCATCTTGTTCTATCGCTTGCCCAGCCATCGACTAAATTGTAATCTTGAAATACATTGGTATCAGTGTTATCAATTACCACAGTAGGAACAGGTATCCATCATACAGAAGGTCAATGTCAGAGTTTCTAATTGCCGAATAAAACATATGCTTAGTCAGAGGGGAAAAAAAGAAAAAGGAATTCTAGTCCCTTCACTTTCCTCGAGAAAGTTGATTTGAGATTAAGAAAGGAAATCCTTTTTCAAAAGAATGTGGCATGGGGACAGTTCAAGCAATTATCACAATGGGGTGTAGCTAAGGCTGTGTCCCAAATGGCACTCTATTCCCTATGTAGTGCACTGCTATTGACCAGGGCCCTATTGGCTGTTTAAAAGTAGTGAATTGGGTGCCATTTTAGACAGAGCCTAAGTGACAGGTGTTCATTTGGTTTGGAGGTTTAGACCCATGTCCTTCATAAAAAGCCTAGAATCTGACTGTCTGCTTTTGTCCATTTCATTCCATGAATTAATAGGTCTAATCTGCTTCAGAGTAATGTGGTCAAATGGCTTTAATACTACTGTGACCTACCACACCTTGGCCAATCAGGATGACTAGGCTAACTCCCAAGTAAGGGGGACGATAATTACCTTCTCCAGATTTGAAGTTGTCTAGAGTTCCAATAACAATGCAATTATATAGAAGCTTCATTACCCTAGTTTGAGGATGCAAGGGTTGTCATTGAGACCCACAAAAATAATACATTTAAAATGTAGAACCTACATCATTCACAGTAGTATATTCTCAGCAACAATAACAAGCGTGGCATGACTTTAGCTGGAAATTGCCCCCCTTTGATTTTAGCCGCAGTTGTAGGCGAGGAGAAACAGTACTCTAAACTAGCTCACCCGGGCCTTTTGTAAGGAACACAGTTCAGGGTGAGTACGTTCCTCATTCAAGCGATGCAGCTCTCGCTTCACCACCTGGGTAAGTTTGAATAAAAGGACAAAACAAATGACAAATAATAGTCATGGGACCAAAGGCATTTGCTATTAGCATGTTGCTATGGAAAGACAGCAGGGCTTGAAGGGTCATTGCTACAGCAGCAGCAGCAGCACAAACATTACTTCTGATAAATTGTGGGTTTTTTTACTGTGTAAATTGGGCCTCATGGTGTTTGAGAGGTGAGTTGCAACTGACCCAATGCCTTCAGGGAAGGAGAGTGCATTTAATTTATTAGTTGTTCTGGTCTTGATGTTGAGTCCAATGTACAAGATCGAGGTAAAAAAAAAAATCTGCATCGGTATACAAATGTACAACTATAATGTTAATTTCATCTGTATATCTTTTAACCTTCATCAGATCATAAGAGGGTGGGATATCCTGGAAAAGAAAGTTCTTTTTTTTTCTTCAGTCATTCAAACATTTGTGCTCTCTGTCATCCATTATTTTGGTATGACAATTTCATTGTCTCTTGATTTATTCTTGGAGCAAAAAAGCAGACAAAATCTTGTTTCAACTGTGAAATTTGAAGTAGACTGAATGACACCATTGAATTTGAAGTTACCTGACAACTGAATGATGCTCAACTGAGTTTTATTGAAATGGAACAAAGGTAAAAGTTATAAATACAAACATCACGAGAACAAACTGCTATGGCTTTTAAGGTAAGCCAAACCAAATTCTAACGGGCAAGTTTAAAGAAAACATAGGAAGGTATATAATAATATCAGTTTTAAAAAACACAATTGATCTACCTCTAGAAATGCTAGACATACACTTTCAACATTACAAAACGTTTACATTCTCTCCTTCCTGTGGATTTTCTCCATCACGGCAAAAAAATGTATATGAAGCTCTAGCCATAAGCAACTATTTACAAGCAAGTCCCTATGCTACTGTTAGAAAACAGAAATAAGGGGAACACAGGTAGGGGAGGGAGGGGCTTGGACACAAACTTTCCTGCAAGGCAATATCATGATTTTAACAGCCTCTCAGACTTTTGAAAATGAATGTCCACATTTAAAATGCTCATTGTTGGCTTTAAAAGAAACAAAATGTTGGAAGGTAAAAGTGATGGGGGGGCGTATGTCTTAAAACGCACATGTAACCGTAAGAAATGATTCAGCAAAATGGTTACATTCACATCTTCAGGCCAAAAATACTATTCCAGCCAATCATGTTGTGCCAATTCTGGGGGTCTGTCCATTTTTTCTCTCAGTGAAATATTTTTTCCCCGTGAGGGATAAAAAAAAAAGAAGAAAAAAAGTGTTGCCAAACTCCTTACGTTTTTTTTGTGTCTTAATTTTATTTTGCCAAATAACGATTTTGACGCGTCTACTTCCACTGCTGCCCATAAGAATCCTGTGAAAACTCCAGGGTGTCATTACTGTAACCATAGTTACCGGAATAGTCGGCCCCTTGCTGCAGGGGCTGCTGGGCGATGGGCTGAGACCCCCAGTTCTGCTGGTTGGTCTGCCGGCGTTTGGAGTCAGGCTGGTTGAAGACGTCCGCCTTCCTCTTCCCTCCCACATTGCCCCCGCGATTCCCCCTGGCTCCTCGGGTACCGCGGCCCCTCTGTGGCTGGAAGGGTCCCCCCCGGCCCCCTCTGCCACCCCTGGGCCCGCCGATTGGTGGCCCCCTCTGGGCATAGCCCCCTCGGCTTCGTGTGGGTGGTGCTCCGCGGGCCCTGGGTGGGGGTGGACCTCCCCTGCTTGGCCGGCTGCCACGGCCCCTCATGCTGTACACGTCGTCGTAACCGTAGTAGGGGTCCTCGTAACCCCCACGGTAGTCGTGATAGTCATAATAGTCATCGTAGTAGTCCTCGTAGCTGTAGTAGTCTGGGGGGGGGTAGGCGGCATAGCCCCCACGACCACCACGGCCCCTGCCCCTACCTGGTGGAGGCATGCGTGGCGGTGGGTAGTAGTAATAGTCATCATACCTGCAGAATACAGGAACACCACATCAGCTTCAATGCAATCCCATGATGGGAGATCTACTCAACTAGATAACAGAAATCAGTCAAGCACAGTCTCTCTCCGTGGCCTCACCCTGGGTTTCTGGTGGTCTGGCGATGAGCCTGCCGCTCTTTCCTCTTCTTGTCTGGGGGCTTGGCTAGGACTATCTCAATCTCCTCTCCCCCAAGCTCCTTCCCATTCATTTCTGCCATTGCCTGAGAAAAGCAGCAAAAATGTTAACACATACGAAGCAAGGTTAAAAAAAAAAAAACTACAAAAACAGGAGTATGTTTTTACAGAGAGTAACCCACCTTCACAGCTGCATCCCTGTCCTCAAAGTGGACAAAGGCATAGTCTTTGAGCTTCTTCACCCGCTCCAACTTTCCAAACGCAGAGAAGGTCTTCTCCAGTAGCTCTTCTGTGACCGGGGTGGCCAGCTTCCTGACAAACAGGACTTTCACCTGATGACACAAACATTACAATTCACTCCATATTGATCTGTTTATGCAGAAAGAGTTTATTGTAAGATAAGAAAAATGAAAGTGAGTGGGATTGTGAGAGCAAGCGAGCCAGGACTCACCTTAGCCATGACATCCGGATCGGGCTCAGCGACCGGATCGGCCCACTCAACAGTGACCGGGTTCCCCCAAACCTTCACCTTGCCGCTCATGAGGCGGCGGCGGGCCTGGGCTGCAGACTTGTGGTCCTCGTACTCGAGGAAACAGAAGCCACGATTCTTCTTCTTGTCGTCAGGCTGGTGGTAGAGAATCACTTCCTGAAGCCCCTCTGGAAGGAAGAACGAGAGACCTGCGTCACATGACTGATATCTGACTAATGATAAACCACAGAACATAGAACGTAAACCTAAATTGGGGTGTCTACACTTTCACTGACCTGTGACTTTGCCAAAGTCCTCCAATATGCTCTCTCTGGTCTTGTTCTTTGGGATTGATCCAACAAACAGGCGGTTGTTTGCTACAGATATGCACACTCCAAGGTACTTCCCAGACCGGATTTCATAGTTATCACACTGAAAACAAGAAGAGGAAAGATTGCTTTGCAGGGTTGATATGGAAGCTGGAGAAGGTCCTATGACTGGTCCAAAATGAAATGTATCACATCTTGCGCTGGTTTCCCCAGACACAGATTAAGCCTAGCCCTAGACCACAAAAAAACACATTCAATGGAGATTCTCTATTGAAGGTGATTTTTAGTCCAGGTCTAGGCTTCATCTGTGTCCGGGAAACCAGACCCTTGGTTCTGTGAAGATGAAGACTTGACTGAGTGCAGGGACTTACAAGTTTCACAGCCTCAGCTGCAGCATCCTTGCCGCAGAAGGTGATGAAGGCGTAGCCCCGGTTCTGACCCGACAGAGGGTCCATCATTAGCCTCAGGTCCCAGATAGGGCCCGCCTTTTCAAACAGTGGCACCAGCTCGTCTTCATACAGATCTCTGGGGATCTTTCCCACAAACACCTGAACTCAGAAAAGAGACTAGATCAGTGAGGGTTCCACAATGTGATCAGATGAGCTCCTTTGATACTTTAGCAGGGGAAGACTGCTGTAGTGTTGCTGTAAACGTCTCTGTTGACATCCTTGGGGCCACAGTCTTTCAAATGCCTCTTCTCTACATCCGTCAAAGGCTTTGCCACGATGACCCTTTCAAATAATGTTACTTCTCCGGCAGCTTTACCTCAGTTCCAATCCCAGGCTGTGCTCCTTGGAACACTTCCTCTGGTGGAGGCCCGCCGTATTTCCTCTGTCCCGTAGTTACGTCCAGGGTGTATCCTGTCCGCTCCAGCAGAGCCTGGGGAACACGTAGACGTCAGCATAACCACTACACCACATGATTGGGCACACACACACACACACAAAGCCCCCAAAAATCCCACGACGGAAACTTCCCACTGGGCACAAACTGGTTAAAGCAACATTGTTTCAAAGTAATTTTTCAACAGTGATGAGGAAAATCCACGTTTGAGCGCGAAACTTCAAAACCACCGAATTGTCACCATGGCTACCAATTTTCAACATAGATAAGCCTTGTATAAAGTGTTGAATCTGCATCTTTCAAACATGTCAGATCTTTAACGTTATATCCACTATAAGAAAGAACAAAACAATATGCTGGGAAGCACCTCATATGGGAAAGTTGGTCTCTACAGATATCCCTTTGGGTCTCCCATGAAGGGTGTTAACCAAGCCCATCCATATTTGGCTTTGATATTTGTCACCGACTATCAATGTGCTATCGTGAGACTGATTGACAGATCTTGCAAAACGGTGAAATATGCAGTTCCCTTCATTTCAGCTTGTGACAAAACCAGAAAATGTAGAGAATCATCTAAACCGCTCTGAAATATATATTCAATAACCAAAACTATTGTACTATCAGCTGGTGTACAAAACCGAAAGTAAGACACGCAAAAACGAAATAGCGCTTAGAAACGATCTACTGCTCCATTTCAATGAGAATGACAGATCTTTAACTCACATGGGTCAGGTCAATGTTCCATTTATTCATTACTGCCATCAAAGTCATTCCAAAAGAGTAGCTTTAACAGAGCAAATGAAATGGAACCATACTTTATAAGTCATATCATCAAATTATACTATTTAGGGGTATATAGCATTTGCGAAGTCCTCAAAAGTTCAATTCAATCCAGAGTTCAACTAAAAAATAAAAGACGCTACGTCCAAAAGTTTGGGGTCACTTAGAAATGTCCTTGTTTTACATTAAATTAGTTGCAAAATGAATAGGAAATAGTCAAGACATTGACAAGGTTATAAATAATGATTTTTAATTGAAATAATTGTGTACTTCAAACTTTGCTTTCGTCAAAGAATCCTCCATTTGCAGCAATTAGACTTGCAGGCCTTTGGCATTCTAGTTGTCAATTTGAGGTCATCTGAAGAGATATCACCCCATGCTTCCTGAAGCACTTCCCACGTGTTGGATTGGCTTGATGGGCACTGCTTAGGTACCATACGGTCAAGTTGCTCCCAAACCATTCAATAGGGTTGAGATCCGGTGACTGTGCTGGCCACTCCGTTATAGACAGAATACCAGTCGACTGCTTTATCCCTAAATAGGTCCTGCACTTTGGGTCATTGTCCTGTTGTAGGAGGAAATTGGCTCCAATTAAGCACAGTCCCCAGGGTATGGCTTGGCTTTGCAAAATGGAGTGGTTTCCTTTTTCTATGATCCTTGTACCCTGTACAAATCTCCCACTTTTCCACCACCAAAGCACCCCCAAACCCTCACATTGTCAGGCATGGTGGAGGCAGATGGCGTCAAGCACTTCTCCAGCATCTTCATTTTTCTGCGTCTCACAAATGTTCTTCTTTGTGATCCAAACACCTCACACAGATTTGTCTGTCCATAACACTTTTCCCCCAGTGTTATTTTTCCCATCTTAATCTTTATTGGCCAGTCTGAGATAAGGCCTTTTCTTTGCAACTCTGTCTAGAAAGCCAGCATCCCGGAGTCGCCTCTTCATCGTTGACGTTGAGACTGGTGTTTTGCGGGTACTATTTAATGAAGCTAACAGTTAGGGACTTGTGAAGCGTCTGTTTCTCAAACTAGACACTAATGTACTTGTTCTATTACTCAGTTGTGCACTGGGGCCTCCCACTCCTCTTTCTATTCTGGTTAGAGACAGTTTTCGCTGTTCTGTGAAGGCAGTAGTACGATTATCTAATGATCAATTTGCCTTTTAAAATTATAAACTTGGATTAGCTAACAACGTGCCATTGGAAAACAGGATTGATGGTTGCTGATAATGGGCCTCTGCACACCTATGTAGATATTCCATAAAAAAATATGCCATTTCCAGCTATCAGTCATTTACAACAGTAACATGACGTTATTTTAAAAATTTACATTTTTTTTTTTTGCATCTCTTTCAAAGACAAGAACATTTCTATGTGACCCCAAACTTTTGAATGGTAGTGTATAGGCCTAGGGTTCCAATCTTAGGCTGATTTCAAATGTAATCTTTAAGTTAATAACTAATATATTGTAGTCACCTCTCTATCGCAACAACAAATCTAAGTTAAAGAAAAGGAATAAATCAAACTTTAAAATGCACTTTAAAGTCTAACTTTATTTAGTTCCATTCTTTAACTTAGATTTTGTTTAGAAGGAGACGTGTACATTTTTATGACAAATGAATTAAAGCCAGACAGTCAATCTTCTTCAAATGTTGATATTTGGTTGAGTTGACAACCAAACACTAACTTCTGCAATACAGTAAATAGCCTATTAACTCAAGAAGTGAAATTCCATGTTGGATTCATGCCATTTGATTAGCAGTCTTAGGGGTAGAAGCTGTTAAGAAGCCTTTTGGACCTAGACTTGGCGCTACGGTACCGCTTTCCGTGTGGTAAGCAGTAGGGTTGCAAAGGGTCGGAAGTAGTTTTTGCTACCATGTGGGTTTTAGCTTGCTTGAGCCTGCTAACTGAGGAGTGTTAATTCACATTTCTATACATGTTTCATTTTAAAATAAAGGAGTGGTTTAATCTAACTGCTTAACTATTTATCTGTACATAGAATTGTAGTTTTTTTTATTTTCAGGAAAATTCCACAGGCACTATCTGATGTTTGGAGACATTTCTTTGCAGCTGATGTAGAAGGAAAAGCTGTGTACATTTGCAAATACTGTGCCAAATCATATGTGAAGAACGCAACAAAGATGTAGAATCATCTGGCCAAGTGCATAATGTTCCCTCAGCGCTCAACAAGAAACTTTGACAAAAGTCTCTCTACTTCCATTCGAGGTGAAAATTATGAATCAGGCACCTTATCGAAAGCAGCAGCTCATGGTCCTCCTGGAATCAGACGTTTTTTTTTTACTCAATGGAGGAACGTAGTCAGAGAAATGCTGATGAATGTCTTGCTCGAGCTGTGAATGCAACTGGTTAATCTCTGATGCTCACAAGCAATGTGTATTGGAAGTGATTTCTGAATGTTCTTCGCCCAGCATACACCCCTCCAACCAGCCATGCCTTTTCTACTCATTTGCTGGATGCCGAGTTCAACAGAGTTCAAGTAAAGGTCAAGCAAATCATAGAGAAAGCAGACTCTCTCTGATGGGTGGTTGAATGTTTGTGGGCAAGGAATAATTAACTACATCTTCTCCACTCAACAAGGCACAACAGACACACCGGTCTCTACATTGCAGATGGGCTGAAGGCAGTCAATGACCTTGGACCACAGAAGGTATTTGCACTGGTGACAGACAATGCTACAAACATGAAGGCTGCTTGGTCTAAAGTGGAGGGGTCCTACCCTCACATCACACCCATTGGCTGTGCTGCTCATGTATTGAATCTGCTCAAGGACATCATGGAACTGAAAACAATGGATACACTCTACAAGAGCGCCAAGGAAATTATTAGGTATGTGAAGGGTCATCAAGATATAGCAGCAATCTACCTCACCAAGCAAAGTGAGACGAATAAGAGCACCACCCTGAAGCTGCCCAGCAACACCTATTGGGGTGGTGTTGTCATCATGTTTGACAGTCTCCTGGAGGGGAAGGAGTCTTTCCAAGAAATGGCCATATCACAGTCTGCCGATATGGACAGCCCCATCAAGACGATCCTCCTGGATGGTGTATTTTGGGAGAGTGGTAGGCTGCCTGAAACTCCAGAAACCTATAGCAGTAGCCATTGCACGGATTGAGGGAGACAATGCCATCCTGTCTGATGTTCAGACTCTGCTTGCAGATTTAAGAGAAGAAATCCGTACTGCCCTGCCCACTTCACTGTTGTTCCAAGCAGAGGAAACTGCAGTTCTGATATACATCAAAAAGCATTAAGACTTCTGCCTGAAGCCCATACACGCCTCAGCGTACACGTTGGACCAAATATTCTGACAAGAGCATCCTGTCTGGTATAGAGATCAACAAGGCCTATGGTGTCATAACTACCATGTCTCACCACCTTGGCCTGGATGAGGGCAAGGTTCTTGGCAGTCTGGCGAAGTACACCTCCAAGCAAGGGATTTGGGATGGAGATGCAATATGGCAGTCATGCCAACATATCCTTCCTGTTTGGCCCTGTCCGGGGGTATCATCGGATGGGGCCACAGTGTCTCCTGACCCCCGTCTCAGCCTCCAGTATTTATGCTGCAGTAGTTTATGTCTCGGGGGGCTAGGGTCAGTCTGTTATATCTGGAGTACTTCTCCTGTCTTATCCGGTGTCCTTTGTGAATTTAAGTATGCTCTAATTCTGTCTTTCTTGCTCTCTCTCTCTCAGAGTACCTGAGCCGTAGGACCATGCCTCAGGACTACCTGGCATGATGACTCCTTGCGGTCCCCAGTCCACCTGGCCGTGCTGCTGCTCCAGTTTCAACTGTTCTTCTATGGAATCCTGACCTGTTCACCGGACGTGCTACCTGTTCCAGACCTGCGGTTTTCAACTCTCTAGAGACAACAGGAGTGGTAGAGATATTCTTAATGATCGGCTATGAAAAACCAACTGACATTTACTCCCGAGGTGCTGATTTGCTGCACCCTCGACAACTACTGTGATTATTATTATTTGACCATGCCAGTCATTTATGAACATTTGAACATCTTGGCCATGTTCTGTTATAATCTCCACCCGGCACAGCCAGAAGAGGACTGGCCATCCCTCATAGCCTGGTTCCTCTCTAGGTTTTGGCCTTTCTAGGGAGTTTTTCCTAGCCACCGTGCTTCTACACCTGCATTGCTTGCTGTTTGGGGTTTTAAGCTGGGTTTATGTACAGCACTTTGAGATATCAGCTGACGTACGAAGGGCTATATAAATAGATTTGATATCTCATCAGACACCTGGTGGAAGGGACTTTGTAAATCTGAGGCTCTTTCCCCCGTTGCCTCCATCATCCTCCAAATCCCACCAACATCAGCCGCCTCAGAGAGCAATTAGTCCTTGTTTGGAAGCACACACACACCAAAGCAGGCAACAGGCTGACCAATACAAAGGTTAACAAAAATGTGGCTTTTTGAGCCTGACAAGCCATCCTCAACAAGGTTAGAAAGTGATCGTGAAGATGAGGCCTCAGTGTGATGTTCAAGAGGTGGACATTGAGGACGTCCAGGTTGAAGACATGGAAGCCTGAAAGGAAGGTAACAAAAGATTTAGTTTCTAGACTATAATTTTACAATTTTCTGAGATGCGATGGATCATTGGGGATAATTTAATATTCCCTTTTGTTCAGTGAAATCATCCCATGTGAAGAGTCAACTCATTTAATTAAAGTTCAATTTGTAACTAAATGTTTTTTCTTCTAGTGGAAGGATTTAATAATTTGCAATTTTGTCTACTTATGATAAGGTAAAAGGTTTGTTTGTCTCCATATGATACGGTAAATATATCCAATGCAAAAAACATCAACATTTATAAATGGTATTCATTCCCATATATTCCAGTTAAATCCCATATTTTCCCACAGAAAGTTTCCACCTCTGAATATTTCCCAAAATGTGCAACCCTATGCAGCAGGGAGAACAGCCTATGACTAGGGTGGCTGGAGTCTGACAATTTTTAGGGCCTTCCTCTGACACCGCCTGGTATAGAGGTCCTGGATGGCAGTGATACTGGGCCGTACGCACTACCCTCTATAGCGCCTTGCGGTCGAAGGCCAAGCAGTTGCCATGCGGTAATGGAACCAGTCAGGAATCTCGATGGTGCAGCTGTAGAACCTTGAGGATCCGAGGACCCATGCCAAATCTTTTCAGTCTCCCGAGGGGGAATAGGCGTTGTCATGCCCTCTTCACGGCTGTCTTGGTGGGTTTGGACCATGATAGTTTGTTGGTGATGTGGACACCAAGGAACTTAAAGATATCAACCTGCTCCACTTACAGCCCTGTTGATGAGAATGGGTGCGTGCTCGGCCCTCCTTTTCCTGTAGTCCACGATCAGCTTCTTTGTCTTGCTCACATTGAGGGAGAGGTTGTTGTCCTGGCACCACACTTACAGGTCTCCTCCATATAGGCAGTCTCATCGTTGTCGGTGATCAGGCCTAACACTGTGTGTCGTCAGTAAACTTAATGGTGTTGGAGTCGTGCTTAGCCACACAGTCATGGGTGAACAGGGAGTACAGGAGGGGACTAAACACCCACCCTTGATGCTGTTCCCGTGTTAAGGATCAGCGTGGCAGATGGGATCCAGGATCCAGTTATAGAAGGAGATGTTTAGTCTCCGGGTCCTTAGCTTAGTGATGCGCTTTGAGAGTACTATGGTGTTGAACGCTGAGCTATTGTCAATGAATAGCATTCTCACATTGGTGTTCCTTTTGTCCAGGTGGGAAAGGGCAGTGTTGAGAGCAATCAAGATTGCGTCGTCAGTGGATCGGTTGAGGAAGTATGTAAATTGGAGTGGGTCTAGGGTTTCTGGGATGATGGTGTTGATGTGAGCCATGACCTGACTTTCAAAGCCCCCAAGGCGCATATTGAAGACGTTAGAACTGTTCACATCTACTTTCTAAGCCAACAAGATGAGTAACGAACAGCAAAAGCACTAGCCTATGTCACTCTACTATACCTGATAATACAAAAGTTTACCTATTCTATTGGTCAGCTTGTCATTCTGTGCGAGAAATACATATTCCAAAACAGACTGGGACAGTTGTTGAACGACAGATTTCAAATTCATACAACCAGTGTATATAAAAAACACTTTTAAAAGCAACGAGGCTGATGCAACAGATCCGAACATTTAGCCTAAAAGGATTGATAAACTACTAGGCTATTTCTTCACAATATGAGCGCAGCAATGCACACATAGCAATAGGCTACAGTGGTTCCTCCTTTAAAAGTTGCGAACTTACGCAGCAGGACTTAAGAGGTAATATGTGGTTTAGTTCAGTACCCTGCATCACCACTTCATTGCTCCAGACCAGCGCAAGGAGGAGTTAGTCTTCAGTATTACTTACTGTTGTTACACTAAGGTTCTTATTCTTTTATTAGGATTATTTTGCTCTTACTGTAGTACTGTAGCCCACCCCCGACCGGTCATGTTGTACAGTGCCTGAGTGGCGCAATGGTCTAAGGCAGTGCATGCTGTGTTGCTACAGATGCTGGTTCAATACCCCTGCCGCCTTCGACTGGGAGACCCATGAGATGACTGTAGGTTTTTGGTTTTTCTCCCTCTAAAAACAGAAATATTTCTAAATAACAAACTGGATTTATTTACAAATGAGTAACAAATGTCTCACCCCATGTTCAAGAATGGCACTTTTCCTAACTCAATTTACAATATTTGAAAATAAAACATTTATTTAGAAAGCCTGTTGGATATTCTCACAGATATATTATTAACTCTGTTAGTAGCAGGACAATATAAAATCAGAATAAAAAAGAAACGTCCTCTCACTGTCAACTGCGTTTATTTTCAGCAAACTTAACATGTGTAAATATTTGTATGACCATAACAAGATTCAACAACAGACATAAACTGAACAAGTTCCACAGACATGTGACTAACAGAAATTGAATAATGGGTCCATGAACAAAGTGGGGGGGGGGCAGCCAGTATCTGGTGTGGCCACCAGCTACATTAAGTACTGCAGTGCATGTCCTCATGGACTGCATCAGATTTGCCAGTTCTTGCTCTGAGATGTTACCCCACTCTTCCACCAAGGCACCTGCAAGTTCCCGGACATTTCTGGGGGGAATGGCCCTAGCCCTCACCCTCTGATCCAACAGGTCCCAGACGTGCTCAATGGGATTGAGATCCGGGCTCTTCGCTGGCCATGGCAGAACACTGGCATTCCTGTCTTGCAGGAAATCACACACAGAACGAGCAGTATGGTTGGTGGCATTGTCATGCTGGTGGGTCATGTCAGGATGAGCCTGCAGGAAGGGTACCAGATGAGGGAGGATGTCTTCCCTGTAACACACAGCATTGAGATTGCCTGCAATGACAACAAGCTCAGTCCGATGATGCTGTGACACACCGCCCCAGACCATGACAGACCCTCCACTTCCAAATCAATCCCGCTCCAGAGGACAGGCCTTGGTGTAACGCTCATTCCTTCAACGATAAACGTGAATCCAACCCTCACCCCTGGTGAGACAAAAACTCAACGTGTCAGTGAAGAGCACTTTTTGCCAGTCCTGTCTGATCCTGCGACGGTGGGTTTGTACCCATAGGCGACGGTGATGTCTGGTGAGGACCTGCCTTACAACAGGCGTACAAGCCCTCAGTCCAGCCTCGCTCAGCCTATTGGGGACAATCTGAGCATTGGAGGGATTGTGCGTTCCTGGTGTAACTCAGGGAGTTATTGTTGCCATCCTGTACTTGTCCCGCAGGTGTGATGTTTGGATGTACTGATCCTGTGCAGGTGTTGTTACACGTGGTCTGCCACGTCGAGGACAATCAGCTGTCCTTCCTGTCTACCTGTTGTGCTGTCTTGGGCATCTCACAGTACGGACATTGCAATGTATTGCCCTGGCCACATCTGCAGTCCTCATGCCTCCTTGCAGCATGCCTAAGGCACATTCATGCAAATGAGCAGGGACCCTGGGCATCTTTCTTTTGGTGTTTTCCAGAGTCAGTAGAAAGGCCTCTTTAGTGTCCTACGTTTTCATAACTGTGATCTTAATTGCCTACTGTCTGTAAGCTGTTAGTGTCTTAACGACCGTTCCACAGGTGCATATTCATTAATTGTTTATGGTTCATTGAACAAGCATGGGAAACAGTGTTTAAACCCTTTACAATGAAGATCTGTGAAGTTATTTGGGTCCTGAAAAAGGAACGTTTCTTTTTTTGCTGAGTTTATATTATCAGATGTTCCATTAGCAATAAACATTATCAACTGTAGCCCAACTGATGTGGCATAGTGGCTATGCTGAAGCATGGGGTTTGTCAATCTGCATTTACCCCATTGGACCACATCCCAGGGATTTTTCTGCATAGATAAATGTTGTGTAAACTTAAACGACTAAAACCAGATAAAGTACGTAGAAAATATGAAGGACTTATATACGTACACTTTTATAAATGGTGTGGACACCCCTTCAAATGAGTGGATTTGGTTACTTCAGCCACACCTGTTGCTGACAGATGTATAAAAATTGAGCACAGCCATACAATCTCCATCGACAAACTATTTGGCAGTAGAATGGCCTTACTGAAGAGCTCAGTGACTTTCAACATGGCACAGTCATAGCATGCCACCTTTCCAACAAGTGTTTTAATAATATTTCTGCCCAGCTAGAGCTTCCACAATCAACTTTAAGTGCCGTTATTGTGAAGTGGAAACATAGGAGAAACAACGACTCAGCCGCAAAGTGGTTGGCCACACAAGCTAGCTCCCAACTCACTATGTTTTATGACCGGATGAAGATCCGTTTCAGATCGAAGCGTAGTCAAAGAGGTGCATTGGGAGCTTAACCTATCTGTTCTTTACTAGCCCAGTACCTATGTTAAGGATGTGCATATGATCACAACCTTTTCTATAGGCTGCGTAAAAATTGTCTGTCCTCAGTTACACTCACTACCGAGTTCCAAACTGACTCTGGAAAAAACATTGGCACAAGAACTGTTCATCTGGAGCTTCACGAATGGGTTTCCATGGCCGAGCAGCCGCACACAAGCCTAAGATCACCATGCACAATCCCACGTGTAGGCTGGAGTGATGTAAAGCTCGCCGCCATTGGAGCAGTGGAAATGCGTTCTCTGGAGTGATTAGTCACGCTTCAACATCTGGCAATCTGACGGACGAATCTGGGTTTGGCGGATGCCAGGAAAAACTACCTGCCCAAATGCATAGTGCCAACTGTAAAGTTAGGTGGAGGAAGAATAATGGTCTGAGGCTGTTTTTCATGGTTCGGGCTAGGCCCCTTAGTTTCAGTGAAGGGAAATCTTAAGGCTACTGCATACAATGACATTCTAGACGATTCTATGCTTTCAACTTTGTGTTAACAGTTTGGGAGAGGCAAAGGGGAGGACCAACTCCATATTAATGCCCATGATTTTGGAATAAGATGTTCGACGAGTAGGCGTCCATATACTTTTGGTCATGTTGTGTATTAAGATCATGTTTGAGAAATAATAAATCACCCAAATAAGAACTACAGTCAGGGAGAATCAAAGATTTTAAAAAATATGGCATTCAGGAGTATTTGGCATGGCACAGGTCCCCATTTATTTTGTTATGTGAGTCACTCAGATAGGGAAAGGGGATATCTAGTCAGTTGCCCAACTGAATGCATTCAACTGAAATGTTTCTTCCACATTTTACCCAACCCCTCGAAATCAGAGAGGTGCGGAGGGCTGCCTTAATCAACGTTATCAGTGTCCATATGTAGAATTGCAGGAAATTATCTTTAAAATGTCAACTTTTTCGCTTAGCCAAATGTGGCAAAATGTGTTAAATTGTGAGAAATTAGCTCTAAAACAGCTCAATTGTATCACTGTGATCAACAGGAGGGCCTCAAATTATAATTATTTACAATTGTTATTCAAAGATAAATATTTTGGGGTTTCTATTACAAAGTATGTCATTGCCCTTTTAAGACACCATTGCCCCCTTTGGGCGCAGCAGATCTCTAAACCATGCTTTAAACTCCGGTTGTAACTGCAATTTTCTTTACAATGGCACGCGCAATTGTATGAGTAAAGAAATTAACGTGGTAGCAATGGAAAGCCGGGATCCCCTCTTTCTTAACAAAGGCCAAAGTGGCTTTCAAAAGTGCTCTTCCCCCTCCCAATTGCTGTTTAAAAAAAACATTTGTGCATCGTCTGCTTGTAGGAATTAGAGGTCGACCGACTATGATTTTTCAACGCCGATACCGATTATTGGAGGACCAAAAAAGCTGTTACCGATTAAATTGGCCGATTGATTTTAAATGTATTTGTAATAATGACAATTACAACAATACTGACTGAACACTTATTTTAACTTAATATAGTACGTCAATAAAATCAATTTAGCCTCAAATAAATAATGAAACATGTTCAATTTGGTTTAAATAATGCAAAAACAAAGTGTTGGAGAAGTAAAAGTGCAATGTGTGTTATGTAAGAAAGCTAACATTTCAGTTCCTTGCTCAGAACATGAGAACATATGAAAGCTGGTGGTTCCTTTTAACATGAGTCTTCAATATTCCCAGGAAAGAAGTTTTAGGTTGTAATTATTATAGGAATTATAGGACTATTTCCCTCTACACCATTTGTATTTCATTAACCTTTGACTGTTGGATGTTCTTATAGGCACTTTAGTATTGCCAGTGTAACAGTATAGCTTCTGTCCCTCTCCTCGCTCCTCCCTGGGCTCAAACCAGCAACACAACGACAACAGCCACCATCGAAGCAGCGTTACCCATGCAGAGCAAG
Source organism: Oncorhynchus clarkii lewisi (assembly GCF_045791955.1). Taxonomy (NCBI): domain Eukaryota; kingdom Metazoa; phylum Chordata; class Actinopteri; order Salmoniformes; family Salmonidae; genus Oncorhynchus; species Oncorhynchus clarkii. The sequence goes on from NC_092164.1 coordinate 30,835,860, forward strand.
GGGAACAACTACTAGAAGGCTCAGAGCAAATAACATTTGAAACGCTATTAACGCGCGCTAACTAGCTAGCCATATCACTTCGGTTACACCAGCCTCATCTCGGGAGTTGATAGGCTTGAAGTCATAAACAGCGCAATGCTTGACGCACAACGAAGAGTTGCTGTCAAAACGCACAAAAGTGCTGTTTGAATGAATGTTTACACGCCTGCTTCTGCCTACCACCGCTCAATCAGATACTTGTATGCTCAGTCAGATTATATGCAACGCAGGACACGCTAGATAATATCTAGTAATATCATCAACCATGTGTAGTTAACTAGTGATTCTGATTGTTTTTTATAAGATAAGTTTAATGCTAGCTAGCGACTTACCTTGGCTTACTGCATTCGCGTAACAGGCAGTCTCCTTGTGGAGTGCAATGAGAGAGAGGCAGGTCATTATTGCGTTGGGACTAGTTAACTGTTACGTTGCAAGATTGGTTCCCCCGAGCTGACAAGGTGAAAATCTGTCGTTCTGCCCCTGAACGAGGCAGTTAACTTTTTATGGCTGGGGAGGCAGTGTTGAGTAGCTTGGACGAATAAGGTGCCTAAAGTAAACGGCCTGCTCCTCAGTCTCAGTTTCTAATATATGCATTTTATTAGTAGTATTGGATAGAAGATACTAAAATTTCTAAAACTGCTTGAATATTGTCTGTGAGTATAACAGAACACATATGGCAGGCAAATTCCTGAGTTGAAATCAAAACAGGAAGTCAGAAATCTGAGCTTTGTATGTATTCACCAGAGACCCCAATGAAATCCCCTTGAGATATGAATGATGTTGCACTGCCTAAGGGTTCCACTAGATGTCAACCATCAATATAAATTATAATGAGGCTTCTATGATGTTGTGGGAATGAATGATAGCAGAATCAGTCAGGTGTCTGGCAGTCAGCCATTTTCTGATCATGTTTATTCCTCGTGGTAGTCACTTGCGTTCCATTGCTCACGAAGACAAGGAGGAGTACTCCGGTTGGAACTTTATTGAAGCTATATGTTAAAAACATCCTAATGATTGATTCTGTACTTAGTTTGAAATGATTCTTTGACCGGTAATATAACTTTTTGAAGTTTTTGTCCGATATAACGCTGACCAGAATTAGCGTTTGGATATGTATACCAAACGCGCTAACAAAAGAAGGTATTTGGACATAAATAACGGACATTTTCGAACAAAACAAACATTTATTGTGGACCTGGGATTCCTGGAGTGCTTTCTGATGTAGATCAAAGGTAAGGGAATATTTATCATGTAATTTCTTGTTTATGTTGACGCCATCTTTGCGATTGTGGTGTTTTTACTTCTGAGCACCGTCTCAGATTGCACGGGTTTCTTTTTCCGTAATTTTTTTAAAAAATCTGACAGCGGTTGCATTAAGGAGAGGTATATCTACAATTCCATGTGTATTATCATCTACATTTATGATGAGTATTTATGTTGAATGATGTGGCTATGCAAAATCACTGGATGTTTTTGGAACTAGTGAATCTAACGCGCCAATGTAAACTCAGATTTTCTGATATAAATATGAACTTTATCAAACAAAACATGCATGTATTGTGTAACATGAAGTCCTATGAGTGTCATCTGATGAAGATTATCAAAGGTTAGTGATTAATTTCCTCCATTTGTGCTTTCTCTCTCTTACTTTGGCTGGTAAAATTGGCTGTGTATTTTAGTGAATTGTTGGTGACCTAACAATCGTTTGTGGTGCTTTCCCCGTAAATCCTATTTGAAATCGGACACTGTGGTGGGATTAACAAGACTACCTTGAAAACTATATAAAATACATGTATGTTTGAGGAATTTTAATTATGAGATTTCTGTTCTTTTGAATATGGCGCCCTGTATTTTCACTGGATGTTGTTATATCGCTCCCGGTAACGGGATCTCAGCCATAAGAAGTTAACCCACCGTTCCTAGGCCGTCATTGAAAATGAGAATGTGTTCTTAACTGACTTGCCTAGTTAAATAAAAGGTATAAAAATATATTTTAAAAATGTAATGTATTTTTAAATCGGCGCCCAAAAATACCGATTTCCGTGGGCCTCAAGAGAAATATTTCTCCTGTATTGAACACACAACAAGCAGACTAGGTAAATAGGTAAACTATTCTACTACAAGGTTCTCAGATTTTGCTTTAATAACATTACATGGCAAAAATGGTAGAACAGAGCTGGGTTTCACAAACGCATTGTCGCACTAAGGCCATCTTTCATCCATCCGTTTTGGGAAACCCAGCCCTGAAAAGTTACACCATGAGTGATAAAGTATAGGCTTTGAATTGCTTTGCCACGGTGGTGCGCATTATAAAACAATTGAATTCCCTTTATCTGAACATCAGCAAACAATCATGCATGTCAGTTCAATACAGAGTGTAACAGAGAGAAAAAAAAAATGAAAATACATTTAGGGTTTTTCTCTCTCTGTAGAACAGACATGCTTCTGTTGGCCTATTAGGCTAAGTCATTGCCAAACCAGCCCACCTGGAGATTTTTATTGTGGGTGGGTCAAAAATGATCTCTCCAGAATCCATATGATGGAAATCCGTCGCAGTGACATAATTTTAACCCCTGCACACACAGAACAGGTTATATCTAAGCAACTGACTCAACGTTCAAAAATATAAATGTTACCTTGATCTTGGACTCATCAGGCCCCTTGGTGGATTCTTGTACTTTATTTCCTTGCTTTTCCCTCTGTCTGTAAGTCTTCATGACTCCACAAAGGAAAGCACTTTTGTTCTGGAAAGCAAACCACAGCACAGTATTGAAGTTATGAGCAGAGGAAGATGTATAGACCCATCCATGCCAACTTCTTAAGACTAATGACTCATCATCCAAACTGACTTGAATTCATACTTTTTCATTCCGCTTCCTCTGTTACTCACCTGCACATGGGACAGGTCACTTTCTTTGAACTGCAACAGTACAGACAGCGCTCCCTCTTCATTGAACTCCCGCAGAGCATCGATGGCCCTCTCGTCCAGGTCAGCATATGCCACCAACCCTGGTGGTAACAAGATCCCTACCATTACAACCTGGCCTATCTTCACTTCATGGAACCTCGAGCAAAATCACACTTCTTTGGAAAATGGATTAGACTCAGCTATTGTTTGACAGATTCCCCACCGGTTGAGAATACGTTGTCGAGACTCTCTGCCACTTTCTGCGGCAGTCCGGCATCGATTAGTGTCTGGTAGTTCTCCGTGTGCTCGCATTCGGCAGTGACTTCCATAGGCTCCTCTTCCTCCCTCACCTGGGCAGAACTACCATTCACCTCGTCGGCAGCCATTCTCTTGAGAGAAAATAGACAAGACAAAAACTGGATTTCAGTTAGAATGTTCCACATTAGAACATATTCGTTTCAGCTGCCTTTACAGATCAAGACACTAGCAACTTGTATGGAACAAACTTGTGTAACATACATGGTTTACATTTGGTCCTGCTGCAATAGTAACTTATATTATTCTAAATAGTTCAGCTAGCTAGTTCACATTGGCAAAGATATAAATCCATTAGAAAAGTAGAACTATTAATTTTAATGCATGCAACCACGAGGTCTGAAAGCTGAAATAACTGGGGACAAGTGAACAGTAAGTTTACATTGCAGGCACGATAGCTAGCGAACGCCAACAGCCAGTAAACAAAAACAGTGATTAAACTAGCTAGCTGGTTCAGCGAGTTTTTTTTTTGGCTAGCACCGTCCCGCCCCCTTCCAATAGCTAGCTAGTTATTAGCTACATAGCTAGACAAATGCGACTGAATTCACATTTTGGAATATTTACAAACACAAAAATAAACGTTTAGAATTAGAAATACAAACATAAAAAACAAACATAAAACCCTGTATCAAAGTTCATAAACTTAGCCGAGCAAATAGCTAACGTTAGCTAGCAGGGTTGGCTAAAGGCCTTGTTAGCTTGTTGGACACCTTTCAGAATTCAAACAAATCACCCGCCAAGAGGTGAAACACGAATAATTCGCAAACGCTTACCTATCTTCTCCAGGAAAATAACAGTATCGAAAAACTATATTTTGCAACAATTAACCAAAATAGTTATCCAATATGAATAGTATGGTTGAATCTACCCACGAGACTGTCCAGTCGCTCGCAAAACGCCAGCACCACTCTGCGACGCAGAACTACGCATCAACCTAACTATGGTCTCTTACAATCGTAACCAATCGAAGTGGTTAGTCAGATTTTGACATGATTTTCAACCAATAAGAAGTCCCAAATTCATAATGAGAACATATTCGGATTTCGACCCTGCACAATGTTGTGATTGAATTACAGCATTAACATACTGAACAGAATGAGTGAAAACAAATTCTGTACCGATTTCGTTATGAGAGCTTGGCGATAGACATCAGATTTATTTGAAATGCATGAGGAAGAGATGTGATTGTAGTAATCAATGTTAGAACTGGTTTTGATTTGATTGGTCCTCCTGTCACAGCTGAATGTGTGCAGTTTAAAACTCAAGACTTTCAAAAATATGGCACCCCTGAAATGAAATACTCAACTGTCATAATAAATGTGCCCGATTTCAAGATAAACATTCTACAGTGGTATTGAAAGTAATCACAAAAAAAACTCTCCCAGTTGGAAAACAACTAGTGTTTTATTATTGTTTTGAATGTAACTATTATACAATTGCCTACAAACACAAAATCAGGCAAATGGGTGATATTTGGCCTAATGTAAGCAGTGTGAATGAAGACTGAGCTTAGTCATCATGTTTCAGTTTCTTGATTTTGCCCTTGTGACGGTCAATCTCACGCTGCAAACGCTCAATTTCTTTCTTGCTGTGGTCAATCTCCTCTTCATGGTGCTTCCGTAGGGCAGACAACTGCTCCTTCTCCTTCTGACTGAGGAGCAAGAGGGAGAGAAATGTTGATCTCTCTAATGAGGCAAAAATTTTACCAGGGGTGTATTCATTACGCCCTTTATTGCAATTTTTTTTGCAACAAACAATTTACTCAAAACGGGAACAGTTTTGGGTAGGCCCCTCCCAGTTTCGGGGAGGGGTAGGCCCCTCCCAGTTTCAAATTTGGGTAGGCCCCTCCCAGTTTCGATACTTTTGATTCATAAATGGTAAACGTTTCCATTGCAAGACGACATGAATACACCCCTGGGTTGCGTTCATGTGGGCTTAACATGAGGAATATGCGAGAAAGGGATTCTTCTTTACTATGATCAGACTTTATCCACTGAAGTCAAAAGCTATGTATACCTTCCTCCAAAATGGATAGACTGGTTCATAAACATAGTAGTAATATGTCTGGTCATCCAGGTTACAAAAATAATCCACTTACCGAAAATAACGCTCCTCCTCTGCAGCTTGCTTCTTTCCAAAGGCACCACCTGCCTCCCTCACCGAGCCTCCTCCACCGCCTCCCTTTCCTGCTCCTTTGCCCAGCTCACCCAGCTAGAGAGAGGGAGAGATATATCAAATCACAGCTCGGGTCTCCCACGGGAAAAAACAAACATGTCACTCACTATCTGAGGTAAGGTCTAATACCTGACCATATCACACACCGGAATATATATTATGGAAAGAGAGCATTGGGTTAAATGTAACAACATAGCATTTATTAGACATCATCCATGGTTGGACTACGCCTTCATGGTGGTCCTACCGTACTAGACATTCCAAATCCCCTTTATTATTTCCTGACAAAACATATACAACACTGCCACCTATTGAGTTACTTGCTACAGTTCAAGATAACTGTCTTGGCTGGTCTACAAGTTAACCAAAATAATTAAACGGAAACATGATCAAAAGTTTGTAATATAAAATGGATCAATAGAAGACAAACAGTACAAGGATTCTTTCGAGGAAATCGCTATCAGTCTTGTTAGGCTACTTACTAGCTATGGGAGCGGCAACTAAGTTAACCAGCAAGCTATACAAAACAACACCACTGTCAGTGCGTCATCACATTTACCTGGTCGGATGTCATCCTGAATTGGGTGGCAAAGAAGCCCCGAAAATTGGATCTTAATAGTAGCCTCGCCATTACAATGTCTCAACTACGCAGATTAACAGCCCTGCTGCAGCAGAACGTACTTCGCTGTGTACTTTCACATGCGGAAATGTGCAATTTCACTGTGTGGGAGTGGCTGGGAAAACGATTTGCTGTCATCTAGCGACAGTGTGGGGAATCTTTGTTTTAATCTTTTATTTTTTATTAAACAGTAACATGCTAAACATAAACAGAACAGCCAAAGGAATTCCACTAATAAATAAGAGAACAAAAAACAAATCCACATTATATCAATTCAAATACAGACGCGTAGCGAATATTTTTTTTTGACATTTTCAAATAAAATCAACGTTTGTTTGTCACGTGCGCCGAATACAACAGGCGAAGTAGACCTTACAGTGAAATGGTTACTTACAGGCATAGGCGGAAATCCCAGGGGGGATGGGGGGGACACGATCCCCCCCCATCCTGGGAAAAATATGATTTGTCCCCCCCAATATATCACTGTAAACATAACTATGTAATTTCAATAATATGAATAATACACAACGAAAGCACTTGTGCTGATTATAGACACTTAATAGCATGTTTTTAAATTTCAAAAGATTGAGACCCCCGCCCTTTGTCTCACAATGGTTTGATCCACTGCCAGTTCCATGTGTGGCAGGTAACAGAGGGTTCGTATCTACTTTCTGAAAGGCACTCAATGCACGTAACTGACATGAGGTAAATCCAGTCAATCGCTCCATAGCAATGTTTTTTAAATTTATGTTGGCAGGGTTTACACACACACTGGCTGCATTTGCAGAGCTAGCGGGCAAACATTAACTATTAATCTAGCTAGTACCTATTCCATTTATGTGGCGTCGTCAAAGATGGAATCTTTGCTATCGTCAGTTTATTTCAAGATCAGCATGCAGCTGTAGTGCTTCAAAGTCCCTGTGATAAGGTTAGCGATAAACTGAACTCCCAACTGAACAGAACTACACTCTGTTCTACCATTGTCTTAAATATCTTTAATGGTCTAGTTGCAAAAACTAAATTGTCGCTATGGGACTTTGAAGCACGTTTGCTGATTTTGGAGTAAACTGACAATAGCAAAGATTATAGCAAACACCACAGAAATTGAATTGGTGCTCGCTAGCTTTGCAAATGGAATTGGTGCTCGCTAGCTTTGCAAATTCAGCTATTGTTGCAAGCCAGCCAATATGAAACAAACTATATTAAAATTACAAAAGGTGGCAGCATATGTTGTGTAAATGGTGAACTCATGATCTCATACAGCTGTCAACTCTTGTCACTGCAATCCGTTTCACATTTGCTAGCTACCTTTTAGATCGAAGCCCATATAGAATGATAGAAGATATGATAGAAGCCCATCTCCTACTGTAAATAACCTACACACTGTGCGTGTGTGTGTTTGTGCAGCTAGCCAGCCTGCCAGGTAGAACATTTTCAGAAAAAGGTAAAAAGACGAGTATTTTTCAGTACACCAAAATGCAAAGCAAGAACCCTAGTAGCCTAAGACTAGTTGATAAAATGTTAATTAGAAAGAAGTGAAATGCTAATGGAAACGTTTCACAATGATGTCATTAGGCAGATCAGGCAACAGAGGGCACACAGACAGCAGAGCTGGGGACAGGTGGGCAGGGACTGACTGGCAGGGACAGGTGGGCAGGGACAGGGAGTCTCAGGTAAGTTTGAGTCTTTGTTTGGCAACATTATGAAAGGTTCTACATTTTTTTGACTTGTAAAATAGGGACATAATTGGAAAATGCCATGGATACCCCCACTCTCAACTTAAACTGGTGACTGAACTAAGATTTGTTTAAGGCAAGGGTATTGCTGTTGTGATTAATTGTGTAGTTCTGGGTACTGGTAGTTAGGAGTATGGCAAACACCTTATTTATTTTCTAGGAGACAGACTGTGAAGGTGGTGAAAGGGAAAGAGACAAGGAGAGTGACTTCAGAGGACAGTGTCATAGCCACGGCAGGACCAGGTGTCAACCTTGTTGCCAGCAGCACCAGTATAGGGGACAGTGGCACGGCCACGGCAGGACCAGGTGTCAATCTTGTTGCCAGCAGCACCAGTATAGGGGACAGTGGCACGGCCACGGCAGGACCAGGTGTCAACCTTGTTGCCAGCAGCACCAGTATAGGGGACAGTGTCACAGCCACGGCAGGACCAGGTGTCAACCTTGTTGCCAGCAGCACCAGTATAGGGGACAGTGGCACGGCCACGACAGGACCAGGTGTCAACCTTGTTGCCAGCAGCACCAGTATAGGGGACAGTGGCACGGCCACGGCAGGACCAGGTGTCAACCTTGTTGCCAGCAGCACCAGTATAGGGGACAGTGTCACAGCCACGGCAGGACCAGGTGTCAACCTTGTTGCCAGCAGCACCAGTATAGGGGACAGTGGCACGGCCACGACAGGACCAGGTGTCAACCTTGTTGCCAGCAGCACCAGTATAGGGGACAGTGGCACGGCCACGACAGGACCAGGTGTCAACCTTGTTGCCAGCAGCACCAGTATAGGGGACAGTGTCACAACCACGGCAGGACCAGGTGTCAACCTTGTTGCCAGCTGCACCAGTATAGAGGACAGTGACACAGCATTGTCCAGTTACCTCAGTGATGGCACAAAACCATTGAAACCCTCAAACATATGTTCGGTTCTTTTGTTCAGTAGTGTGTATAACAGTGGTTCTCAACCTTTTTTGAGTACTAGAACCCCTGCATATTTTGAGGAAAGGCAGGCAAGGTTGAGTGGTGTGGCAGGCAAGAAAAGGCAGGCAAGGTTGAGTGGTGGTTGAGGAAAGGCAGGCAAGGTTGAGTGGTGGTTGAGTGAGATTGAGTGGTTCTCAGGGACCTCCACCCCCTCTATATTATATGTAAAGTTAGTGGAATCCTTGTTCTGCTGAATACGTTCATTACACTTTTTTTATTTCATGGACCCCTTGCCATTACACCAGGGACCCCTAGGGGTCCACCTACCCTGTTTGAGAACCCCTGGTGTATAGTATGATATTTGTTATTTTGTTTAGTAGTTTTTAGTACATGACAGTACACTTACTAATTATTGATTGAATTTAATTTAAAATTGCATACTTTGTGTGACATATTTGTCCATAGCTGTTGTTTGAAGAGTTGAGACACTGACTGAACAATAACCAAGTATTTCTGAAGGATATTTTGGTTGATTTGTTTGGGTTTTTCATTGAAGTAGTTATCTTGCTTTTAGAACTGTACTTACTCTGAGCGTTTTGTTCTTGTAAAGATGTTGTAATAGACTCAAACCAGTGGCACATATTTAATGACTATATAAATGAATCAGAAAAAGTTAAATAAAAAGGTCTGTTCAGTGCGTAGACCAACTTTGTGATGGTTCTCAATGGAGATTCTTTGAGATGAGATCGCACCATGTTCATTGTATTTATGAAAACTGCACCCATACAGTGTACGGCCATTACCACCTACTGGCTGTGCTTGGTATTGCTGGTTGTAAATACAAATACCTGCATATATACTGGACTGACGAGGAACACTGCTATAACTATTATTATTAGTAGTATTATAATGATTTAAACATTTTAACAAGTTGGGACAACCCTTCAGTTAACTACTGTACCTATCAATTATCCAGTAGTAGTGATTATGGTTCCTCAATATACATTTAACATATTACAACGTAGGCTATGTGTTACAGCACTACTTTTGGTGTCCCCCTCAGGAATTGCTCTTGAGAAAATGTAATGTAATTTTCCCCTCCAAAGTTGATATCAGATTTTCGCCCCTGCTTACAGGCTCTAAACAATAGTGCAAAAAAAGTGTTAGGTGAACAATAGATAAATAAAGAAAGAAAAGAAAGAAAATAAATAAAACAACAGTAAAAAGACAGTGAAAAATAACAGTAGCGAGGCTATAAAAGTAGCGAGGCTACATACAGACACCGGTTAGTCAGGCTCATTGAGGTAGTATGTACATGTAGATATGTTTAGAGTGACTATGTATATATGATGAACAGAGAGTAACAGTAGCGTAAAAGAGGGGGTTGGCGGGTGGCACACAATGCAGATAGCCCGGTTAGCAAATGTGCGGGAGCACTGGTTGTTCGGCCCAATTGAGGTAGCATGTACATGAATGTATAGTTAAAGTTGTGTTGTTGTGCGTTAATAACATTTAGACTACGTTACCCAGCAGGCTATGCGGGTGGGCAGGTGGTTGAATAATGCCTTGCATGGCTAAACAAGGAGTTTTTTAGCTGAAGTATATGTTCATTAAAAGTAGTTAAACCTAGTTTGTATACAAGGAACAAACATAACAAAAGTGACTGTGTATATATGATAAACGGAGAGTAGCAGCAGCGTAAAGAGGGGTTGGGGGTAGCCATTTGATTACCTGTTCAGGAGTCTTATGGCTTGGGGGTAAAAAATGTTGAGAAGCCAGCCAGACATTTTGTTTTGTATATGTTTTAATGACTCTAAATAGTTTCCAAAATAGATTTAAAAAAATTAAGAAAAGGGTATTTTTCTTCAAATTTTGATTTGTGTATGAAATTGTTCCTCATATGAGCAAACATCAGCATAAAAAAGTACCACAGTGTGAGTCATAATACCCATAAAACCTAACGGTCAAACAGGGAAATGGTTGCAATCGTTTTTCACATAGGGGATTTTAGAAACTCAAAAACTCAAACCCCCCCCCCCAAAAAAAAATGAAATGCTAATGTGGCTATCATAAAGAAATACAAACTGCCATGATCTGGATGAGGGTGCCAAATTGAGGCAAATGTAGCTAAATGTAGTTATTCATAAATTAGCTAAATTTCTTTAAATGGACAATTCTGTGAACTGTCTTGTGAAAGTTTTCAATTGTGGCAGGTGGTTAGAGCGTTGGACTAATAACCGGAAGGTTGCAAGATCGAATCCCCAAGCTGACAAAATAAAAATCTGTCGTTCTGCCCCTGAACAAGGCAGTTATTAACCCACTGTTCCTAGGCTGTCATTGAAAATGAGAATTTGTTCTTAACTGACTTGCCTAGTTAAATAAAGGTAAAATTTTAAAAAATGACAAAATACCTGTTAGCAAAGGTGTCAGCTAGAGATGACTTGCAGGGGTTTGTAGTTTTGCATGTCTACTTTCATGCTAATTAGCATTTTTGAATCTGAGAGTAAATAGAGACTAATATATTGATTAAAAGTCACCTTGTCAGAGAGATTTACATGGTTATCAAAACATCACACAAAACACAGCCCTTATTTAAAGGGTTTCTAAAATCCCCTATGGGAAAAATGAATGGTGTAAAAATGGTTGGAACCATTTCCCTGTTTGACTGCTAGGTTTTATGGGTATTATGACACCTCTACTGTAGAGCCCTCTATATGCCACTTCTTATGCTCTGATTCTGAGAATAAGTAAGACTTCCATTCTATCGGTCACAGTGTTTTCAGCACTGCAATGTAATCAATGTCTGTCTTGCATTAATCATATTATTGCCCTGTCTTGTTTTGCTCACTTTGTACAAAATAATAAAATGCAGTACTGCAGGATATTTCTTAACATAGCTCTTTATTAGCTAGCTATAACTGGCATGTTCACGTATTGCCAACCAGGACCAAACTGCCTGTGACCTAACCCTTTGGGTGGTCTTAACCAATCATAGCACAGTATGATATGGCGGTAAAATGCATCCAATTACAATTCAGTATGTTTACACATATGAATATTACATGCCCATGTAACAGTGAACATTAGGCTGTGTGTAGGGTTCCTAAAACTTTCAAGCATGAGTCTTTGTGCTTGACTGTATACAAATAAGGTTTGAAAGTATTGTTTACATGTGCTTTCTTATTGTCCCCAGGGTTCATGCCAGGATTTTTTTTGAGACCTGATATTGAAGAACATTCAACACGAGGCCTATGTTTTTCATCTGCACTGGCTTGGGAGAAAAAAACAGACATTTCAGTGTGAGTCCTATTTGTTTGATTTTCTCTCTACTAAATGCGAAGGAATTACATGTATGTATTTTGTATGTTTTATTACACTGGGCTGAACTACACTGTAATCTATTTTGTAACCAGATAATTTCTAAAGCTGTAATATGTATTTTCAAAATACAAATTGTTTTTGGTACATATTTGTATCTTTATTTTTTTAAATTATAACTGGTTTGGCATGTATTTGTTTTGTGAGGGCTGTTTACCAGGTTTATTTGCCATTAAGTAGTATGCTTTCTTTTGAGTTTAACCTATAGTTGTTGGCGCTCTTCAAAAGGTTAAGATTACATTCCTGCTTAAATTCAAACATTTTATTTTTTGATGGGCTTTTTCTAAAATAGTGATTTATTTCTCTTTCATTTCTAACTCAGATGTACAGTAACTTTTGACGAGTATGAGATTGTCATTCCCCTAATGTACACCTTAAATGCATCTCAAATTATATTAGGGTTAGGCTTTTCCCATCCTCTATGTCTACATTTGTAATGGCAATTTTTATTTTTTTTCATTTACTTATTTAATACATTTCGGGTCTTGAACATGTGCTCTGTTCATTCTCCATATTCTGTCGCTAAGTGTATTTTCTGTTGGTGTAATTAAACATGATAGAAGATCAGAGAATGATCCATATTATTGTCATGTTTAACCCAGTAAATTGTTTAGGGTATTTTTGGAAATAAAATAAATGTAATAAATTCTTTAATAGATTTTCTTACTTTGAGAAAAAAAGGACTAGTCTCTTGTAGTTGGGAACAGTAATCTCCAGGTGTACTGGAAATGATTTGTAGAGCTGACATCAAGTCAGTGATTCTCTCGTTAACACAGGTGTGAGTGTTGACGAGGTCAAGGCTGGAGATCACTCTATCATGCTGATTGAGTTCGAATAACAGAGTGGAAGCTTCAAAAGGAGGGTGGTGTTTGTAATCATTCTTCTTCCTCTGTCAACCATGGTTATCTGCAAGGGAACACATGCCGTCATCATTGCTTTGCACAAAAAGGGCTTCACTAGCAAAGATATTGCTGCCAGTAAGATTGCACCTTAATCAATCATTTATCGGATCATCAAGAACTTCAAGGAGAGCGGTTCAACAAACAATGCCTTTTCCAGCATGATGGAGCACCTTGCCATAAGGCAAAAGTGATAACTAAGAGGCTCGGGGAACAAAACATTGATATTTTGGGTCCATGGCCAGGAAACTCCCCAGACCTTAATCCCATTGAGAACTTGTGGTCAATCCTCAAGAGGCGGGTGGACAAACAAAAACCCACAAATTCTGACCAACTCCAAGCATTGATTATGCAAGAATGGGCTGCCATCAGTCAGGATGTGGCCCAGAAGTTAATTGACAGCATGCCAGGGCGGATTGCAGAGGTCTTGAAAAAGAAGGGTCAAAATATTGCAAGTATTGACTCTTAGCATCAACTTCATGTAATTCATGTCAATAAAAGTCTTTGACACTTATGAAATGCTTATAATTATACTTCAGTATTCCATAGTAACATCTGACAAAAATATATAAAGACACTGATGCACCAGACTTTGTGAAAATTAATATTTGAGTCATTCTCAAAACCTTTGGCCACGACTGTACTCTACCTTGGCAAATAAAGGTGCAGTTCAGGGATGATTGTCTTTGAGATAATTTTTCAGTCATATCCAAAACCAGGAGTATCAACTTCGTCTTTGAATGCTGCTGTGTCTGCATGTATGTATTACAATTATACACTTCCAACAGTGTTTACCAATCTTGGTCCTGGTACATCAATGGTTACACATTGTAACCGATAGACTAGAAACAGGATTTAGCTAGTTAAAGACTGATTTGTAATTCATTCATACAGAAATAGAATTTCAAAAACAGTACACTACACTTCCTGTGCATCATGTAAATATTCTAAAACCGGTTCATCTCAATATCTAATGCCCTCCATCTGCATTGATCTGATAAACAGGATAGGTATAGTATTTCATCTAATGAGAGACTTAATTTCAACCAGAAGAGAACGTGAAACGCTTTATTGAAAGAAGTTCATTTTACAAGTGTTATAAATACATGCATTATAAATATTGTAATTGTAATATTATAAATACAAGTTTAATCTGTACTACAATGCACATCTTTTGTGCATTATAAAAACAGGTGGTGAGAGAGGTGTAAAAGACAGAACGTGGAGGAGGTAAGAACATAGGAGCAGGGAAGGCAGCATATGACTAATGATCCATAGTGCAACCTAAATATTCTCTCTGTTCATCACAATTACATAATAGTGTGTCTAGTCGGCCCGAAGGTTATTTTAAAAGCGGGTGAGGTGGCGATGATGGGACTGGGGGTTGGCATCCTCTCTCACATTAAAACATATCTGCAGATGAGAGACAGATGGAGAGAGAGAGAGCATGTTTAAGCCTTGTGTTTTTATTCTAACATTGTCAGTCATCATAATAATCAGGAGGTGAAATGCAAAACTGACCTTGGATTATTATCTCTGGGACTACTGCATCTTGATCTGTATTTCAATGTAAAGCATCTCTTTAATAATACTTCCTGTTGACCTGACCAAGTGCCCTCTATGTAGCCAGTTCAGATGCGGTAGGGGTTCACCGACACAGCTGATATAACCTAGTCCTAGAGGATTTAGGGAGAAGAAGAGAGAGGGATGAAGTGAAGGAGAGAGACTGTTATTGAAAATAAGGTAGTTAAAGTGACAGTGTTCTACAGGAATCTGTGTGTGTGGCCTCACATGGTGTCTACACCACACTAACGGTGAATGTACACTAGATAGCTGTAAATTGCCGTGTGCCGCAAAGGCCACCCATTGTGACTTGCTTGTGGGCGTGCTGGCAGCATATAGCAGCATGTTCGATCGTGTGTCAAGAATTCAGTATAGCAAGTTTGTATGAAGGTCTGGTTATTAAATGGGTACATAGTTCAATAGTAATATCCTCTAAAACTCTCTGGTGACAAACAAACTTTTCTTCCCTGTTTCCAATTGTCCACAAGGCTGGGTGAACCTATTCAAGTAAGTAAATAAATTTTTCAAAAATGTAAAAAGAACGGTATATTATTAGCTAACTAGCTACAGTGCAGGCTAACTCAAATGAGCTGCTAAATGAGCTAGGACTGTGTTTTTTCTGGTCTACATCTGTGTAATGTGATCAATCAGTTTATTTGTTTTAGGCCTAAGGACAATGAAATGTACTGATATTTATGCATAGTTGCATATTTTCTTGAGCTTGGGTCCCAGGAAAACACAGAATTTCTATTTTGGGTCCCAGGCTGAAAAAGTTTAAGAACCCCTGCCTTACAGAATCATCCTATTGTATTAATCCCCAACATGATACCATTCTAAATAGCTTAACAACTCTATTACACTATACAAAATACAAAATAAATACATATTAAACACAGGGTAGATGACTCTTCAAACACAAATTGTGCTGAGACCACATTTTTTAAGTCGATACTGGCAAATGCATTTTTTTTTATTGTAAAGAAGGATAAATTAGAGTATATGAGTAATTTCAATATTTTAATGATAAACTTAAATTATTCATACAAATTAAATGTATTAAAACATTATGCATTTTTGTGGAACATTTAGAATAATAATGCATTTTCATAATTTTCATCATCATATTTGATAATAATAATATGATGTAGCCTATATGTAATTGTATAGCCTATGAATAAAGTAAAATTAATTTAATTTAGACCTATCAGCTCAACATTCTCAACACTACACTCTAATGGACATTTTGTAGAATGAAAACAGAAAGACCGTAGCCTCAACAATGTCAATGACTGTTGTATTGTTTGTCACCAGAATAAAATACAGCAAAATATACTTATTTAGTCATCATATACCTGTATAGTTAAAAATATAGCTAGAAATTATGTTTAATGTTGGTGAGGTAATATATTTCTAGCAAGCTAGCTGATAGTAGATTTGAGGAAAATTAAATTGAACATTCCATCCTATTTAGAAAATGGAATCAGGTTAACAAAACATGTATTTCATAATCCCCCAAAATATATTTTCTGCATTAAAATGGCCTAGAGGAGTGTCCCAGTTTGACAGTAACAGGGTGTCCCAGTTTGACTGTAGGTGATTGGCATACTGGACCACTGTCAAAATGTCACTATTCTAAAAACATGAGAGTAGTAAGAAAACCATTTACAGTCATTTTGATTTACAATTACATCCCATTACAAAATATGTTGTAATGAGACTCTGAATATCCTTTCTTAGTTTTTTTTATAACCTTCACATTATTTACCTTAGAACCCTATGTCATTTTACTATGTTATTTTACCATTATGCCTCTAGAGGACACATATCATTACATGGGATGCCACGCCTAAAATGATGACGCCATACCCATTTTTGTTATCATCACGTACTTTCTCACTAACTATTTCATTCTCGCTGGCACCAAAATATACAAAAGTTTTGATAGAGGACAGAATGCGGTCGGACCATCAAATAATTGGCATATACATTACTCTTACAGAACTTCCACGTGGGCGAGGATATTGGAAATTTAATCAAAGCCGATAACATGATAACTTGTTTTTAATTTATAACTGACTTTTCCCGACATAACATAGGTACAGCAGATCCCCTTGTTGTATGGGACCCTTTTAAATGTGCCTTTTAGAGCCCATGTAATTCAGTACTCATCTATAAAACAAAAGCAATTCAAAAGAGTCCATATCAACAAAGGAAATAGAAGGACTAACAGTACAGATAGAACAGTACAAAACTGACACATTGAGGTACAGAATAAGTGTGAGGAAAAACAAAAAGAAATGGAGGATCTTATTCAAGAAAGATCAAGTCTAATACAGTGCATTTGGAAAGTATTCAGACCCCTTGACTTTTTCCACATTTTGTTACGTTACAGCCTCATTCTAAAATGGATTAAATACATAAGTATTATTTACGTGAGTATTCAGACCCTTTGCTATGAGACTTGAAATTTAACTCAGGTTTGAATACTTTCTATGAGACTCGAAATGTAGCTGTTTCCATTGATCATCCTTGATGTTTCTACAACTTGATTGGAAACACAATTGTGTCGAGCTTTACGGACAATTCCTTCAACCTCATGGCTTGGTTTTTGCTCTGACATTTTTTATTTTTTTTATTTTACCTTTATTTAAGTCAGTTAAGTCAGTTAAGAACAAATTCTTATTTTCAATGACGGCCTAGGAACAGTGGGTTAACTGCCTGTTCAGGGGCAGAACGACAGATTTGTACCTTGTTAGTCCAGCGCTCTAACCACTAGGCTACCCTGCCGCCCCCCTCCCACAGTTGACATGCATTGTCAACTGTGGGACTGTCACGTTCTGACCCTAGTTCTTGTGTTATTTGTTTGTTTTAGTTGGTCAGGACGTGAGTTGGGTGGGCATTCTATGTTTTGTGTTTCTAGGTTGGTTTTCTGTGTTCGGCCTAGTATGGTTCTCAATCAGAGGCAGGTGTCGTTAGTTGTCTCTGATTGAGAATCATACTTAGCCTGGGCTTCACTGTTGTTTTGTGGGTGATTGTTTCCGTGTCTGTGTTTGTTCGCCACACGGTAATGTTTCGGTTTTGTTCACGTTTATTGTTTTGTATTCATTGAGTGTTCAGTTTATATTTTAAATAAACAACCATGGACACTTACCACTCCTCATCTTGGTTCGATCCTTGCTACACCTCCTCTTCAGACGAAGAGGAGGAAAACCTTTACAGGGACCTTATATAGACAGGTGTGGGTCTTTCCAAATCATGTCCAATCAATTGAATTTACCACAGGTTGACTCCAATAAAGTTGTAGGAACATCTCAAGGATGATCAATAGAAACAGGATGCAGCCGAGCTCAATTTCAAGTCTTTTTATTTATTTGATTGATTTCCCCTTTATTTAACCAGGTAGGCCAGTTGAGAACAAGTTCTCATTTACAACTGCGACCTGGCCAAGATAAAGCAAAGCAGTGCGACAAAAACAACAACACAGAGTTACACATAAACAAACGTACAGTCAATAACACAATAGAAACATCTATGTACAGTGTGTGCAAATGTAGAAGAGTAGGGAGGTAAGGCAATAAATAGGCCATAGAGGCGAAATAACTACAATTTAGCATTAACAATGGAGTGATAGATGTGCAGATGATGATGTGCAAGTAGAGATACTGGGGTGCAAAAGAGAAGAGGATAAGTAACAATATGGAGATGATGGGTGTGGTATTTACAGATGGGCTGTATACAGGTACAGTGATCGGTAAGCTGCTCTGACAGCTGATGCTTAAAGTTAGAGAGAGAGATAAGTCTCCAACTTCAGTGATTTTTGTAATTCGTTCCAGTCATTGGCAGCAGAGAACTGGAAGGAAAGGTGGCCAAAGGAGGTGTTGGCTTTGGGGGTGACCAGTGAAATATACCTTCTGGAGCGCGTGCTAAGGGTGGGTGTTGCTATCGTGATCAGTGAGCTGAAATAAGGCAGGGCTTTACCTAGCAAAGACTTATAGATGACCTGGAGCCAGTGGGTTTGGCGACGAATATGCAGTGAGAGCCAGCCAACGACAGCATACAGGTCAGAGTGGTGGGTAGTATATGGGGCTTTGGTGACAAAATGGATGGCACTGTGATAGACTAAATCCAGTTTGCTGAGTAGAGTGTTGGATGCTATTTTGTAAATTGCCGAAGTCAAGGATTGGTAGGATAGTCAGTTTTACGAGGGTATGTTTGGCAGGATGTGTGAAGGAGGCTTTGCGAAATAGGAAGCCAAATCTAGATTTCATTTTGGATTGGAGATGCTTAATGTGAGTCTGGAAGGAGAGTTTACAGTCTAACCAGACACCTAGGTATTTGTAGATGTCCACATATTCTAAGTCAGAACCGTCCAGAGTAGTGATGCTAGTTGGGCGGGAGGGTGCGGGCAGCAATCAGTTGAAGAGCATGCGCTTAGTTTTACTAGCATTTAAAAGCAGTTGGAGGCCACGGAAGGAGTGTTGTATGTCATTGAAGCTCGTTTGAAGGTTTGTTGGCACAGTGTCCAAAGAAGGACCAGATGTATACACAATGGTGTCATCTGCGTAGAGGTGGATCAGAGAATCACCAGCAGCAAGAGCGACATCATTGATATATACAGAGAAAAGAGTCGGCCCAAGAATTGAACCCTGTGGCACCCCCATAGAGACTGCCAGAGGTCTGGACAACAGGCCCTCTGATTTGACACACTGAACTCTATCTGAGTAGTTGGTGAACAAGGCGAGATAGTCATTTGAGAAGCCAAGGCTATTGAGTCTGCCGATAAGAATATGGTGATTGACAGAGTCGAAAGCCTTGGCCAGGTCGATGAAGATGGCTGCACAGTACTGTCTTTTATAGATGGCGGTTATGATATCGTTTTGGACGTTGAGCGTGGCTCAGGTGCACCCATGACCAGCTCGGTAACCAGACTGCATAGTGGAGAAGGTACGGTGGGATTCGAAATGGTCGGTGATCTGTTTCTTAACTTGGCTTTCAATGATTTTAGAAAGGCACGGCAGGATGGATATAGGTCTATAACAGTTTTGGGTCTAGGGTGTCTCCCCCTTTGAAGAGGGGGATGACCGTGGTAGCTTTCCAATCTTTGGGGATTTCAGATGATACAAAAGAGAGCTGCATAGGCTAGTAATAGGGGTTGCAAAAATTTTGGCAGATCATTTTAGAAAGAGAGGGTCCAGATTGTCTATCTCAGATGATTTGTAGGGATCCAGATTTTGCAGCTTTTTCAGAACATTAGCTGTCTGGATTTGGGTGAAGGAGAAGGGGGGGTATTTCAGTTTGAACTTAATTTTAATTTGCAATTCCTCCAAACTTATTTGTCATTAGGGGGTGTTGTGTGTAGATTGATGAAGAAAAAAATATATTTAATCCGTTTGACAGTAAGGCTGTAACATAACAAAATGTGGAAAAAGTCAAGGGATCTGAATACTTTCCGAGAGCACTGTATGTCATCACACAGGCAGACTGCCACAGTGAAGGAGGTTTACATGGTTCATCAAGTATAATATTATGAGTGTAGCTTACTTCTCTGTGCTCTGGAGAGATCTCAGGTAGTTGGTCAGAAGGCTCTGGAGGTCCTTGGACAGTGTTGTCTCTGTAGCACCTGGAGAGCGATGGAAAGAGAGAGAGCTCTCACCCCTGACCCCCCTCTGGCCCAGGGCTTCCTGCCTAGTATCATGCAATGTAAAGGAAAACAATATCATGACTTACTGACAGAGTGCGCCCTGTTTCTGCTGGTAGCAATCCTCAAACTGGATTCAGAGAAATGTCCTGCCTTGTAGTATGGTTGCCTCCATCTCCACCAGGCTCCAATAAATCAGATGACAAACCTGCAGAGATGAACAAGAAAATTCTACCTGTATTTAGGATTCATGTATTGGTATGCCTATGTCACGTTTATGTCTTCTTGTTTTGGATGGTGTTGGCAGATTGCATCCAATTTAAGGTGCATACACCACCACCTACTGTACTGGAGTGTGAGGCCATTCACGGCCTACCTACTTTAAATTCTTTGTGATACAGTACTGAAAAATTGGGTAAAAAAAAAAGACCCTGCCAGCAATTAGCCCTCTCAACAAAAAAAAATGAAATAAAAACACCACTCTATTCCACTATTTATCCTATCTAATCCTACTCCAGACCAACGGTCTGGGAGGACAGAACACTACCACTCAACACCTCCTGCAACTGTTCTGCAGTAAAACTTTGTATTTCTCTGCCGCTGCCACCACAACCTCTATTTTCTGTGACTTTCCATCCATTTCGATCCAATTGACAACCACAGCTATGAATTCCAAGAAACCTACCTTACTGAAGCACATATTCTTTCCATCACTCTCTATTAAGATCATCAAGGACATCAACCACCCGAGCCACGGCCTGTTCACCCCGCTATCATCCAGAAGGCCAGGTCAGTACAGGTGCATCAAAGCTGGGGCCGAGAGACTGAAAAACAGCTTCTATCTCAGGGCTACCAGACTATTAAATATCCTTCACTTGCCGGCTACCACCAGTTACTCAACCCTGAACCATAGAGGCTGCTGCCCTGTATACATAGACATGGAATCACAGGCCACTTTAATAATGGAACTCTAGTCACTTTAATAATGTTTACATACTGCTTTACTCATCTCATATGTATATACTGTATTCTATTCTACTGTATTTTAGTCATTTATGCCACTCCGACATTGCTCTTCCCAATATTTATATATTTCTTAATTAAATTTTTTTACTTTTAGATTTGTGTGTATTGTTGTGAATTGTTAGATACTACTGCACTGTTGGAGCTAGGGACACAAGCATTTTGCTACACTCGCAATAACATCTTCTAAATATGTGTATGTGACCAATACAACTTGATTTGATTAGTCTCTGCCTACTCAAAGGAATCCTCTCTTCCCATCTTCCTCTACCACCACCGTGTACCCATATTCCTCTACCACTCTCTTCACTGCTTCAACATATGACACTTTCTCTACTACTCTGACCCTAGCAACCTCAACCTGCTTTTCACTCACCGGACAACTCCTCATTATCATATAGGATGCTTAATAAGTGACAACAAACAGCAAATATATTAAGATAACTTTATCTTGTAACTCAACTATATGAAAGCAGATCTATTAAATGGAACAATCTTCCCATGTACTGTATCTTACAAGCAGAATAAACCTCTTCAGAATGGCACGGCTCCCAAAGTTTTTACATTTATTCTCGGTAATACCACTTACCGCACCGAAGACATTTTTTAATAACGGACTTTATATGGGCAAATAAAACTCAAAGAATACAAAGGAAAGTTTTACATCTTCCTAAGTCTGAGGGTGGTTAGAACCTTCCAGACTTGGAATTGTATCAGCTTGCCACCTAGGGCTCTTACTTGCGACATATAAGTTAAATGCACTAAAGTGGAACAATGGGTACATATTGAAGATGTACATGCTCATCCCCAGAATTTTTTCACGTGTCTATTTTCAAAGAATAAAGCTAAGAACATGAACAACTTCATAGCATTGGAGGTTCCTCAGAGGAAGAAGGGGAGACATTAAAATGTATCCTTTTTAGATAAAACTATACCAAATATATTAAAACACACTGTTTTACAGCTAGCTATCACTGCGGTGCATAACATGTGGTGAGTAGTTGACTCAAAGAGAGAGAAAAACAATAGTTGAGCAGTTTTGAACAAATTCATTTATTCCTAATTAGAGAGAGAGAGCGCTAGCTAGCTATATTTGGTTGTATTTAAAAAAAAACTCACTTCAAACTTTATTTGTCACATGCGCCAAATACAAAAAGTGTAGACTTTACCGTGAAATGCTTACTTACAAGCCCTTAACCAACAGTGCAGTTCAAGAAGAGTTCAAATATTTACCAAGTAGAATAAAATTAAAAGTAAAAATAAAAAGTAACACAATAAGAATAACAATAACGAGGCTATATACAGAGGGTACCGATACCAAGTCAGCGTGCGGGGGTACAGGTTAGTTGAGTGTCGGTGGGGGTGAATGTCGGTGGGGGTGAAGTGACTATGCATAGATAATCACTTAGCTAGTGAACGCAGCTAGCTAGTTTAGCGTACTCAAACACCCAGCTCAAACAGATAGGGATGCTATGCTAGCTAGCTTACTATGGCTATCCAACACTGGAAATCTTCCAAGTCGAGGTAAGCTTTTGATTTTATTAATTTATTGCCACTCGGGCCGGTCCACCGGTGTAACTGCTAAACTGCTTTCTGACTGTACACTGTACTGCATGATTGTAGCTAGCGGGTTCACTAACGCGTTAGTTCTAGTAGCTATGCTTACTATGACATGACAATGATGTATGCTGTGTGTAGCGGTCATGTTATGAACGTTTGACATGAAAGATTTTTTCGCCTGGTCACAGACAATTGATGTGTTGTGCACTGAAGTCCACAAGCGAAGGGAAAAGGTGAGAGGAGGAGAGCGCATAGATAGTTGCAAGAAGGAATTATATATACAGTATATACAACGAGCAAAGTGATCATGCTGTTTTATGTGGCTGCTATGAAAATGAACTGCGTTTGTGTGTGATCAGGGGTGTATTCATCCCGCCGATTCTGTTGAGAAACGTTTCTTGAATAGAATTAAACGGAACGAAACGGGGATAAAAAAATATATACATTTGTCCAATAGAAATTAATATTTCCAACTGTTGGACTAATGATTACTCCCTAAGTCAGCTAGATGCAGGCAAGAGTGTGCAAGGCGGTACTGAAAGTGTCACTGTCTGTCACCTTGATTACTCAAAATTCTCTACGTTATAAACTTTAATTTCATAGGCTAGGTTTTAGCAACCTCATGATGGGTACAGGGAAAAGTAGCCTAAACATATCAATGTTAAATTGAGCTCGGTGAATGGAATATGAATGACAGTCATCCAATATACTGTAATAGAAATAAGGCCAAAAAAAATGTGCATCCTCCCTCATCGTAAACGGCATCGACCACCACATAGGTAAGAACACTATAACAATATGGAAGAAAATGAAACGTATTCTACAAGAACCAATATCACTCCCTAAAAGCAGATATGGAACAATCCCTGGATAGCTTTTCACAATTCACCGATAAATTGGTCCACATGGAAAACAAAAGACATAGAAACTGCAAATGACTTGATAATAGGAAATACATGTATTTCCATGACAGAATTAAAATGCAAATTTGGACTGAACAATGTAGATATTTACAAATACCTGCAACCTAAAGTTTCATATTAAGAAATGTTGATTTCAAATAGCGCAATCTTGAGGGAATCCTATTTGAGTCAGAAAATTATATTAATATGATTGGTAAGATATACAAAACCTTGCAGAGAGCCTATCCAATTGACAATCTCTTAGAAAAAAATCAAAACTATTGGAACCAAGAATTAAAAATAACGGATATTGGCACAAGATCGAGGAAATATTGGAACATAACTAACAAAATTACAGTTAACAAAAATGTGCGCTTAATTCAGTATAAACTAATGTATAGAATGAATTACACAAGGCACAATTCATAAATTCTACAGCACAACAGCAGTGTAATGTCTTAAGTGTTGTCACGTCCTGACCTTAGAAAGCCTTTTATTCTATATTTTGGTTAGGTCGGGGTTTGACTAGGGTGGGTACTCTAGTTTTTATATTTCTATGTTGGCCTGGTATGGTCCCCAGTCTATCGTTGTCTCTGATTGGGGATCATATTTAGGCAGCCTTTTCCCACTGTTTTTTTTGTGGGATCTTGTTTTTGGTTAGTTGCCTGTGAGCACGCCATTTGCTGCACGTTTCGTTTGCTGTTTATTGTTTTTGTGAGTTTCATCCGAATAAACATGTGGAACTCTACGTACGCTGCGCCTTGGTCCGATTCTTACAACAATGATCGTGACAAGTGTAAAACTAACAATGGCTCAATAATCCATGCCTTCTCGGAATGCCATAAAGTCCAAAGGTTATGGGTGGAGTTAGAAAGTTGGCTGTCAGAAGTATTACAATGTAAATGTGTGAGGACAGACGCTGGGAGACCAGAAGCAAGTACAGGGAGTGAATATGTAATAGATAATGGACATGAAACAAAACGAGAGCAGCGTCTGGACAAGTGGAACAAACTAACATTAATGCAGACACGGGGAAGAAACTGAGGAAGTGACAGATGTAGGGGAGGCAATCAATATAGTAAAAGAGTCCAGGTGAGTCCCATGAAGCACTGATGCGCGTAACGATGGTGACAGGTGTGCCTCATCTTGATAAAAAAAACACACTTAACTGGAAATCAACCGATCCTCCCATCGTTCACACAATGGAAAGGTCAAATGCTTTATTTTCTAAACATGTAAAGTGCATGGGTGGCAGAGAGAAAAAAAGGTGGTACAGTTAAAAGCCATGCGGCAGAGAGTGATGGCTGCGCTGGAAATGGGGGCGTGAACAGGAATGTTTTTGTGCGTCTGTATGTTGTCGTTTTGCATGATGTTTTGTATTGTTCAAAAATATAAATGTTTTTTTGCCGATGTCAAGCATAACCATACCTTGATTCAGCCACCACCATGCTTGAGAATAAGAAGGCAGTTATTCAGTATTGTGTTGTTTTGGATGTGCTCCAAACATAAGGCTTTGCATTCAGGACAAAAAGTGTATTCCTTTGCTGTGTTTTTCCCCCAGTATTACTTCAGTGCCTTGTTGCATACAAGAGGAATGTTTTGTAATATTTTCTCCTTTATATTTGCATTCTTCTTTTCACTCTGTCCTGTAGGTCATTATTGTGGAGTCATTACAATGTATCCATCCTCAGTTTTCTCCCGTCACAGCCATTGAACTAGCTGTTTTAAAATCACCAATGACCTCAAGATTAACATCCCTGTTAATTTTCATTCCTGTCCTGTAGCTCAGTTCAGAAGAAAGACTGTATCTTTGACATGTTTGGGTGGTTTAATACATAATCCACAGCATAATTATCAACTTGACCATGCTTAAAGAGATATTCAATGTCTGATTTGATATTTTTACCCATTTACCAATCACTGCCGTTCTTTATGAGGCTTTCGAAATGCTCCCTGGTCTTTGTAGTTGAATCTGTGCGTGAAATTCAGTTCTTGACTGAGGGACCTTACAGATGTTGTATGTATGGGGGACAGAGGAAGGGTTAGTCAATTAAAAAATCATGTCAACCTTTATGATTTCACATAGAGTGAGTCCATGTAACTATTATGTGATTTGTTAAGCCAAATTACATTCCTGAACTAATTTAGGGTTGCCTAAACAAAGCGACTGAATACTTATGCAATGACTATATTTTAGTTGTGTATTTTTTTACAGAGTATTTTGTGTAGATTGTTGGCAAAAAAAGTACAATTAAATCCATTTTAATCCCACTTTGTAACAGAATAAAATGTGAAGAAATCCAACAGTTCTAAATATTCTTGCAAAGCTCTGTTTACAGTAGTAGTCAGAACTTAGGTTGGAGTCTCCACACATTTATTGTTAACTAACTATAGTTTCTGGAAGTCGGTTAGGACATCTACTTTGTGCATGACACAAGTAACTTTTGTGTTGTTTACAGACATATTATTTCACTTATAATTCACTGTATCACAATTCCAGTGGGTGAGAAGTTTACATACACTAAGTTGACTGTGCCATTAAGCTTGGAAAATTCCAGAAAATTATGTCATGGCTTTAGAAGCTTCTGATAGGCTAATTGACATCATTTGAGTCAATTGGAGGTGTACCTGTGGATGTATTTCAAGGCCTACCTTCACACTTAGTGCCTTTTTGCTTGACATCATGGGAAAATCAAAAGAAATCAGCCAAGACCTCAGAAAAAAAATTATAGACCACCACAAGTCTGGTTCATCCTTGGGAGCAATTTCCATATTCCTGAAAGTACCATGTTCATCTGTACAAACAATAGTACACAAGTATAAACACCATGGGACCATGGAGCTGTCATACCGCTCAGGAAGGAGACACGTTTTGTCTCCTAGAGATGAACGTACTTTGGTGCAAAAAGTGCAAATCAATCCCAGAACAACGGCAAAGGACCTTGTGAAGATGCTGGAGGAAACAGTGGGGTAAAAAAGTATTTAGTCAGCCACCAATTGTGCAAGTTCTCCCACTTAAAAAGATGAGGCCTGTAATTTTATTCATAGGTACACTTCAACTATGACAGACAAAATGAGAAGAAAAAAAATCCAGAAAATCACATTGTAGGATTTTTAATGAATGTATTTGCAAATTATGGTGGAAAATAAGTATTTGGTCAATAACAAAAGTTTATCTCAATACTTTGTTATATACCCTTTGTTGGCAATGACAGAGGTCAAACGTTTTCTGTAAGTCTTCACAAGGTTTTCACACACTGTTGCTGGTATTTTGGCCCATTCCTCCATGCAGATCTCCTCTAGAGCAGTGATGTTTTGGGGCTGTTGCTGGGCAACACAGACTTTCAACTCCCTCCAAAGATGTTCTATGGGGTTGAGATCTGGAGACTGGCTAGGCCACTCCAGGACCTTGAAATGCTTCTTACGAAGCCACTCCTTTGTTGCCCGGGTGGTGTGTTTGGGATCATTGTCATGCTGAAAGACCCAGCCACGTATCATCTTCAATGCCCTTGCTGATGGAAGGAGGTTTTCACTCAAAATCTCACGATACATGGCCCCATTCATTCTTTCCTTTACACGGATCAGTCGCCCTGGTCCCTTTGTAGAAAAACAGCCCCAAAGCATGATGTTTCCACCCCCATGCTTCACAGTAGGTATGGTGTTCCTTGGATGCAACTGAGCATTCTTTGTCCTCCAAACACGACGAGTTGAGTTTTTACCAAAAAGTTATATTTTGGTTTCATCTGACCATGTGACATTCTCCCAATCTTCTTCTGGATCATCCAAATGCTCTCTAGCAAACTTCAGACGGGCCTGGACATGTACTGGCTTAAGCAGGGGGACACGTCTGCCATTGCAGGATTTTAGTCCCTGGCGGCGTAGTGTTTTACTGATGGTAGGCTTTGTTACTTTGGTCCCAGCTCTCTGCAGGTCATTCACTAGGTCCACCCGTGTGGTTCTGGGATTTTTGCTCACCATTCTTGTGATCATTTTGACCCCACGGGGTGAGATCTTGCGTGGAGCCCCAGATCGAGGGAGATTATCAGTGGTCTTGTATGTCTTCCATTTCCTAATAATTGCTCCCACAGTTGATTTCTTCAAACCAAGCTGCTTACCTATTGCAGATTCAGTCTTCCCAGCCTGGTGCAGGTCTACAATTTTGTTTCTGGTGTCCTTTGACAGCTCTTTGGTCTTGGCCATAGTGGAGTTTGGAGTGTGACTGTTTGAGGTTGTGGACAGGTGTCTTTTATACTGATAACGAGTGGAGGACAGAGGAGCCTCTTAAAGAAGAAGTTACAGGTCTGTGAGAGCCAGAAATCTTGCTTGTTTGTAGGTGACCAAATACTTATTTTCCACCATAATTTGCAAATAAATTCATTAAAAATCCTACAATGTGATTTTCTGGATGTTTTTTCTAATTTTGTCTGTCATAGTTGAAGTGTACCTATGATGAAAATTACAGGCCTCTCTCATCTTTTTAAGTGGGAGAACTTGCACAATTGGTGGCTGACTAAATACTTTTTTGCCCCACTGTATATCCACAGTAAAACAAGTCCTATATCGACATAACCTGAAAGGAAGAAGCCACTGCTCCAAAACCGCCATAATAAAGCCAAACTACGGTTTGCAAAGATTGTACTTTTTGGAGAAATGTCCTCTGGTCTGATGAAACAAAAATAGAACTGTTTGGCCATAATGACCATCGTTATGTTTGGAGGAAAAAGGGGAGGCTTACAAGCTGAAGAACACCATCCCAACCGTGAAGCATGGGGGTGGCAGCATCATGTTATGGGGGTGCTTTGCTGCAGGAGGGACAGTGCACTTCACAAAAAGATGGCATCATGAGGTAGGAAAATTATGTGGATATATTGAAGCAACATATCAAGACATCAGTCAGGAATTGAAAGCTTGGTCGCAAATGGGTCTTCCAAATGGACAATGACCCCAAGCATACTTCCAAAGTTGTGGCAAAATGGCTTAAGGACAACAAAGTCAGGGTATTGGAGTGGCCATCACAAAGCCCTGACCTCAATCTTATAGGAAATTTGTGGGCAGAACTAAAAAAGCGTGTGTGAGCAAGGAGCCTACAAACCTGACTCAGTTACACCAGCTCTGTCAGGAGGAATGGGCCAAAATTCCCCCAACTTATTGTAGGGAGCTTGTGGAAGGCTACCCGAAACGTTTGACCCAAGTTAAACTATTTAAATGCAATGCTACCAAATACTAATTGAGTGTATGTCAACTTCTGACCCACTGGGAATGCGATGAAAGAAATGAAAGCTGAAATAAATAATTCTCTCTACTATTATTCTGACATTTCACATTCTTAAAATAAAGTGGTGATCCTAACTGACCTAAGACAGGGTATTTTTACTAGGATTAAACGTCAGGAATTGTAAAGAACTGAGTTGAAATTTGTTTGGCTAAGGTGTATGTAAACTTCCAACTTCAACTGTACTTTCCCGAAATGGACGAAAAAAACAACTGGATTCATTACCCCTTTCATGCCCTGCCTCCAGTACACTTACCAATATCTGAACGAGAGCCTCATCGAAATTGCAACAAGCGGTTCTGTGAAAATTGAATTGAATCAGAAGCCACTGCCAGATTTCTGGATAGGGCTGCACTCAGAGTTTCTTGCCTTGGCAAATTACGCTGTTAAGACACTGATGCCCTTTGCAACCACGTACCTATGTGAGAGTGGATTCTTGGCCCTCACTAGCATGAAAACTAAATACAGTCACAGACTGTGTGTGGAAAATGATTTAAGACTGAGACTCTCTCTAATACAATCCAACATCGCAGAGTTATGTGCATCCTTTCAAGCACACCCTTCTCGTTAACCTGTGGTAAGTTATTCACAATTGTTGATGAACAAATACGTTTTATATGTAAGATGGCTAAATACATAATTATTGATTATTATTATTATTTGTGCATTAGTCCTTTAAGAGCTCTTTGGCACTTCACCCAAGCCGGGTTGTGACAAAAACTCACACTCATTCTTATGTTTAATAAATGTATCGTATAGTGTGTGTGTGGCAGGCTTACAATGATGGCAAAAAACAACATTTGAGAGTGCGCTGACCCTGGTGCTAGAGGGGGTACGCAGCTGGAGGTTGAATGTTTGAAGGGGTACGGGACTAGAAAACGTTTGGGAACCACTGACCTAGACTAACCTGTACCCCTGGACATTGACTCGGTACCAATAACCTTTGTATATAACCTTTATTGGGTTACTATTTTTCCTTTAGTTTATTTACTTTTTAAAAACGTTGCATTGTTGGTTAAGGGCTCGTAAGTAAGCATTTCACGGTAACCTGTTCTATTCGGCGCATGTGAAAAATAACGATTTGATTTGAATATTGAATGTACCTTGTATGGTTTTCTATTCCCATCAGGCCTCTTAGTACCCCATTAGTGCCGTAGCCAGTCATTAGCCACCCGCTCCCAATCAAGGGTCCCCATGAGGTTGACTAAGACCGGGCCTGGAGGCGAGGAGAGTGACCATACCCCCCCAGGGAACTACGCTCAAAAAGACTGTTGGCATTTAGATATGACGCACAAACACAGCTGTAATCCACTTCAGTTGACATTTGTCATTCATGGATAGTAGGTAGGTATCTCGTGGGAGGCGATTTTTCAATTGCGCAATTATGGTATGTTTTTTACAATGAGAAAGGGAGAAAATGATAATTACCGTGGCGGTATAGGATGTGTAAGTGCTCCTTTCAGAGCAGTGAACATGCAATGCCCCCCCCCCCTCCCCCTCCACGCCCCTGCACCCTCCCCAGCCCCTTCCCCCGACAACCTGATTCAATAAGCGGTGTGATTGCTTTCAAATGCACATTGATATTCAGCAGTAATGCCACCATCGGCAAGAGCGCATTTGAGTCTGGCCCCTTTGAATGTGTCACACTGTCTGTGTGCCAGATAAGAGAATCCTCACTGCACCAGAAAGCGTTGTTTGTTTTCCAGAGACGGAAATGATGGCCCACACAACCAAGCCAATTAAATGATGAACATTGCTGTTGAATGTCAGAGGTTTTCCCTGGCTGATTAACTTGTACGTTGCTGTGACTACTACTGTATTAACATGGCCTGTAGCCAAAGTAGCAGCACATCCTTCTCACTGGGCGGAACGTAGAACTAAACTGTGATTGCACTCATGCACATATTAAAAAGCACTCATGCACATATTAATTCAGGGCTCACTGGACAGGATGATGATGATGATGATGACACGATGATGGACATGATGAAATAGAAAATGGATGACTCTATGCTCCATGATTTGTTCCATTCTCTACTCTGTTACAATAGGCATAGCCAACAGGACACCACTTTTTTTTTAATGTTGAATTGAACAATCAAGCAATTGTGATTTGGATAGACCACATGCAGCCATGCTCAACAATCTGAACAAAACGAGTCAAATCAGTATTTCTGCAACCTACTTATACTTATGTAAATGTGATATTTCTTTATTTGTATTTGTATACATTAATGTGTAAAAACCTGTTTTATTATGGGGTATTGTGTGAAGATTGATGGGGGGGGGGGGGACAATTTCATCCATTTTAGAATAAGGCTGTAATGTAACAAAATGTGGAAAAAGTCAAAGGGTCTGAAATCTTTCCGAAAGCACTGTATGCCTCCAACGTGCACCGAAAAATGCTCTAATTCAGGGTAACGCGAGGTTAATAAATGTTGCTTTCCATTTTTGAATTCTTCTCTCAAGTCTACAGAGTCCGTCAATAATGGGTCTCCCTTTACTGTAGCACCCCTGTCAGCTCCATAACATCTTTATCCGCTGTTCATAATGTTGATGACTGGCTATGTCAGATGTTAAAATATCTTATGTAGCTGTTACAAAGGTCTTATGAATGCATACATAGGGGGCCTACAGTAAAGTGCTACCCCTTATTGCTTTTCTTATCTTTTCATTCTCCTCTCCATTCTCCTCAAAAGTCTACAGAATGCCTGTCCAGGTGGAAGTGATTATGGGAGACAATATAAAGCACCAGAAGGAGCCATACGCAATACTGACTAGAGCCATCTTCAGATGACATTGCTGTTT
Organism: Oncorhynchus clarkii lewisi; assembly: GCF_045791955.1. Lineage (NCBI taxonomy): Eukaryota > Metazoa > Chordata > Actinopteri > Salmoniformes > Salmonidae > Oncorhynchus > Oncorhynchus clarkii. Next base: position 30,867,607 of record NC_092164.1, read on the forward strand.
TACACTTGACAATCTCATGACATTATTAGTGCTGACAATCATTCGGCAGGAACATGATTGCCTGCAGCAAGAACCAGCGGTGTCTCCTTTCCTCCACTCTTCGCTAAAAGCCTCCTGGAGCCATCACCATAGCCGTCTCTGGCTGCATCACAAATGGTACCCTATTCCCTATATAGTGCACTACTTTTGACCAGGGCCCATAGTGTTCTGGTCAAAAGTAGTGTACTATAAAGGAAACAGGGTGCCATTTTGGACACCATCTGCAGTTTCCATGGTAACAGCCTTCAATTAAGTGACAGCCCTTCGGATCCCGTTGTTATTGCCAGTGAGGTGCTAATTGATACTGGATTGCACAAGAATAGAGGGAAGGAAGGAACAGCGGAGTGGCGTCTGAGGGCTTTAGGATGTTATTAGCAGTGGGGCATTGATGGTGATGTCAAGCACGATGTTGCATCTGGATCTCATTGTTGATGTTGCTGTTGTGGTCTCAGGAACAGGAGACAACACCTGGTCCTGTGTGACTCAATTGGTACAGTAGGAGCATGGTGCTAGGAATGCCTGAGTCGTTGGTTCAGTTCCTGATTGCTGTCCTTATACCAAAACCAATTGCTCATATTCATGGCTGAATACCTATTACTTTAAGAGGGTCACAATATCAGAAGAACCTGTTTGAAATGGCAAATGGCCTCAGTGATGCATCATGTCACTGATGTGAGTCACTGATGTGATCTTCCTGTCTGGGTTGCCCCCTTGGGTTGTGCCGTGGCGGAGATCTATTTATTTATTTATTATAATTTTTTATTTTAACCCTTTTTCTCCCCAATTTCGTGGTATCCAATTGTTGAGACGAAGGCTGAATGTCATGCGTCCTCCGATACACAACCCAACCAGCCGTACTGCTTCTTAACACAGCGCGCATCCAACCCGGAAGCCAGCCACACCAATGTGTTGGAGGCTACACCGTGCACCTGGCAACCTTGGCTAGCGCGCACTGCGCCCGGCCCGCCACAGGAGTCGCTGGTGCGCGATGAGACAAGGAGATCCCTACCGGCCAATCCCTCCCTAACCCGGACGACGCTAGGCCAATTGTGCGTCGCCCCACGGACCGGGAGGGTCGCGGCCGGTTACAACAGAGCCTGGGCGCGAACCCAGGGACTCTGATGGCACAGCTGGCGCTGCAGTACAGCGCCCTTAACCACTGCGCCACCCGGGAGGCAGTGGTGGAGATCTTTGTGGGCTATACTCGGTCTTGTCTCAGGATGGTAAGTTGGTGGTTGAAGATATCCCTCTAGTGGTGTGGGGGCTGTGCTTTGGCAAAGTGGGTGGGGTTATATCCTTCCTGTTTGGCCCTGTCCGGGGGTATCATCGGATGGTGCCACAGTGTCTCCTGACCCCTCCTGTCTCAGCCTCTAGTATTTATGCTGCAGTAGTTTATGTGTCGGGGGGCTAGGGTCAGTTTGTTATATCTGGAGTACTTCTCCTGTCTTATCCGGTGTCCTGTGTGAATTTAAGTATGCTCTCTCTAATTCTCTCTTTCTTTCTCTCTCTCGGAGGACCTGAGCCGTAGGACCATGCCTCAGGACTACCTGGCATGATGACTCCTTGCTGTGCTGCTGCTCCAGTTTCAACTGTTCTGCCTGCGGCTATGGAATCCTGCCCTGTTCACCGGACGTGCTACCTGTCCCAGACCTATTATTTGACCATGCTGGTCATTTATGAACATTTGAACATCTTGTCCATGTTCTGTTATAATCTCCACCCGGCACAGCCAGAAGAGGACTGGCCACTCCTCATAGCCTGGTTCCTCTCTAGGTTTCTTCCTAGGTTCTGTCCTTTCTAGGTTTTTCCTAGCCAACGTGCTTCAACACCTGCATTGCTTGCTATTTGGGGTTTTAGGCTGGGTTTCTGTACAGCACTTTGAGATATCAGCTGGTGTACGAAGGGCTATATAAATACATTTGATTTGATTTGATGTGTTGGAGCCGGACATTCCTTGACAAGTAGTTGATCACCAACAATCTCATTATCTCCAGACGGATTATTTGTCATGTCTTTAACTTGGCCAATGGAACAGGGCTCTAAAGCAGAGAGCTAGCAACCAAGCCAGCTCAGCTTGCTCTCCAGATGACCTCGTAAAAATGAGCGGTGCTCAACAGACGGATAATGCAAATCTATTCGTTCTCATGCCTTAGAGCAGAATTAGATGTGTTCAATTAAAATTCATGAACTCAGAATTCATGAATTTAGATATCAAAGAGGAGGCAACAGAAAGTGGCTGTACTGTAGATAGATAAAGCTGGAAAGTACATTTGGGTTGTATTTAGGAAAAAGGTCAATATCCTATTTTATCTTCTCCCACATAATACTGTAGATTTCTATCTGTGTTGATGTTCATATTTCTGGAATGGGTCACATCAACTTGGCACAAAGCTTATACGTCTCTTATGAAAATAGAGCTGTGGAGCGGCGCACTTTTATCATCTTGCAGATTGCCTTTTTACATGGGACTTAGTTCTATATTTAGAGACCCAATTGATGCCTGTGGCTGTAGTTTGACAGGATTATAAAAGCTATGCGACAAACTAAACCAGCATCCATTTAATTTAGTTCCCTCTCGTGCTTATTGCACTATTGTCCTATTTCTATGATATTACTTGATCTGGTGCTTGGAATAGTTACAATGAAGCTCTAATTCAGCTTGAAACACCATCACAGAACATGGTGGATGATGGTCTGTGATATAAGCAGTAGATGACCAAACGGTGTGTTGTGGTTAACGAAAAGAAAACTTCCTTAACCTTCCAAATATCATGTACAAATGAGCTATAGAGTTGAACTATTTGGCAGTAGGGTTTAGAGCTGGGCCGTTTATCATTCTTTTGATCGTTATCATGATAATTCAGTCAATATACAGAATTATAATATGGATTCTTGTCCATATCGACATGCTCTAGTAGAGGTGAGTGAATATACAGGCTAAGGGTTGTGGGGTGCCAGATCCAGCTAAATAATTGAATTTATTCAGGTAAATAAGACCATGCCAGTGCCAACATAATTTCAGGTACCAACAAGGACAGCTCACATGTAGTAATATAGATATGTTTTTATTTTATTCCAAAAAATCACATTCATCTTGTGCTCTCAAAACTATACATTTACAACAAGAGGGGGGCACTATGGCTAGGAAGGAAATAGGGGACAGGAAAGATTTTTGGCACATACTGTAGTGCAATATTGACAAGATTATCAAAAACACACTATTACAGAAGACATGAGGTTCAGTTACTCCACACAGTGAGGTATGGAGTCAAAACAGTTATCCTGAAGCACTGTTTTTAGATATATTCTTATAGGCTATTATTAATTCTATATAACATTTGCTTTTTAGAATTAGAATAATCTACTAATCACAGACCTCCAAATAATTTGTAGTCTTGCGCTTCCACTCGGAACACAAGCAAACCTCTATTGAATTCATGTGTTTCATTACTAACACAGATTTGTTAGACAACAAAGTATCTATATGCTCTGTAAATATGAGGAACATGTTATAAAAGAGTATTGAAACATCTTAAGAAAAACCGGCCTCATAATTCTGATATCAGTCCAGCTTGAGCATCAAGCGCCCATCATATTGCACTAGTTTCACACTGATGGTTTTAAAACACAAGGATGTTGTGTCGGAGTCCTTTGTAGCTGGCACTGCGGAAGTGAAGTCATGTCGTTGGCAAGTGCCTCACAGCTTATAGTCCTGGGATCTAGAGCTCTTTCTGCAAGGCTGTGTGTGTCGCAGGAAGGAAAAGAGGTCCAATAGCGGGGGCTCTTGTTTATTGGGAACTGGAGGTGGGAATCTAATGGTCTTTGTCCAACACTTCCTAATGATGCTGCTCAGCAGTTCCCAGAATACACTGCTCTTCCTGTAACAGAGCTTGATGTTCTTCCAGGTGTCTGTCATGTGCTGCGGAGGCAGAACACAGGCATAACCAGGGTTCCCACCAACACGCTGACTGTCTGAATGCTATGCAGTCTTTTTGAAAACTGAGATCGATGCTAAAACAATAAAACAAAATACAGGTAATAATAATAATAATAATATAATAACATGATAATAATAATGTTTTGCTCTGTAAGCATGATCAAGCCTTGTCTCCAGTATAGGCATCATAGTCTCAAGAAGAGAGTTCTCATGGAAGAGTCTTTGAAGCTCTTTAGATGCACTTCCTGGCAAAGCAAGAAAATAATAGCTACAACACAGCAATTAAAGGGTGTGTCCAAAAACCACAGCGTTGAGTTCAGACACCAAGTCTGATGGGAGTCCAGTTGTCTCTTCTTGCCTTGTCCTAGCTAACTTGGAAGATGCCTTGGCCGCAAACACAAAAGTACAAATGTTCGGTTTGGTTAGAGCTCAGGGGTAGAGTGAAACCCACTGTTTTAAAACGAGTCGAAGTGGCCTGTTGACCGCATGTTAACCATGTCGACCACACCTCTCTTGAACCCAGTCGGAAGATTAAAGGAAACCTCTGTGGTCAGACCACAAACAGAACCAGAACCAATCCTTGGAACCATTCGTCACTATCTGATACTAACCACCAGTCAATATCAAACTGCTTCTCTAGTGTTGCTCATTATCATGTCCTTGCTGGAAAACAAATCTTGACAACACAATAGCCTCCCTCCTTTCATCTCTCTCCATCTTTCTCCTGTCGAGGGTTTGTAGACATGTATTCTGGGTTCAGCACTCTCTCAGCTCTCTCTTCCCCCACCTCTCTTCGCTTGTTCGTTCTTGGCTTCCTCTCCTCTCTCCATGTGGATCCATTGGCTCTTCTTCTCCCCAAACCAATAGAATAGGTGACCGAGTTTGAACTATAAGGAGGCTCTCAGACCTCCGTCTGCAGGTCGATGATGTCCTGGCTGACCATTGAGATGGTGGCTCCAGCCTTCTCCCACTCCACCTGCTGCATATGCAGGGGCGACACGGCCAGGGGCTCTAGGTCTTTCCGCACCCAGGCAGGCGGTGAATGTTGCGTCCTCTGGACCCCATCCCAGGGTCTCTCCACCTGTTGCTGCTGCTTGTCCTGATGAGGTGAAAAGTGGAAGGCCATGAGTATTTGTATCACCACATTAGATTCGGTATGTTCAATGCAATAAAGCTGGACCTATATTTTTTTGAAAATTGTGAATCTGGATGATGGTCATTCATTGTAGTATTCCTTGTTTAATCCACCAACTGTCAATCGACTAGCCATTAACTAACTACCTTTAAGGTAACTTAAAAATCCCAATATAATTGTGTAATGTGCATTAACTGTTCCTCTTATACTGGGGGTGCATTGCAATGCAGAGTATGCCCCATTTAAAATGCCTAAAAAGGTGTATTCAGAAAGTTAGACCAGTATGGGTAATAGGACTCACGCTGTGGTTTGTTTTGTCACTTCCTCCAGAGGACACACTCCATCTCACAGACTGTAAGGAAGAAGACAAAAATGCATAGTTTAAGTAATTATCTTAAAAGACTGTTAATGCAATTAACAGCTGAGGTCAAAGGGGTTTGCTGAGGTCAAGTTTTCTTCAAGAACAATACTCTTATGTAAATAAAGACTCAGCATTTCTGCATGACAAATCTGATTAAAGATGTTCCACAGCTTGGAATGGTCTCTCTCTCTTTTGGTTAACATTGTCTAGCCTAGCGACTACCCATTTATTTTCTACTGTATTTATCTTCAATAAAATAACTGTATGTGAATCTTTACGTACACTGTAAAATAGATTTCTATATGATTATTTACCTTGCTGTCTGAAGCAGGGGACTCTCTGTCTTGTTTCTCAGCGTGATGTAATTTCCTGTTGAGGTCCTGGAACATGTTCTGGTGACGTTTCCTTGTGTGCATGATCTTCTACGGGACACATGGGAAAAGGAATAGTAGGTCAGCAAATGGCACAAAATGACTCAATTTTAGACAAATTGAATTTAGCTACTGATGAATTCTATCTAGATTATTGGTTAATATACAAACATGCACTTGAGTTTGCTTAAATGTAGCTCTTTGACATTATTACATGTTTATTACAAGTTTATAGATGTGCTGTTAACATGATAAAACAGTATTTGTTATATAATAACTTTTGTTGGTTACAAAAGATACATACCTCGAAATCTAATTCAGCATAACGGGACTTCTGTCTTTCCAGGGAGCTCATGGACAGTGTGGAGATGGTCTCGCTCTTGGACATCATGGAGTTCATAGAGTCGAAGGTGTCTCCCAGGCTGCTGTGGGTGATGTGAGACTCGCTGGACATGTTGTGGATGTTCTGGATGGGAGAGTCCCTCTCCGAGTAGGACACGCTGACACGGTCGGACGGTAGCGTCTTGAGTCCGAAGGCAGCCTGGGGCTCAGCGAAGGGCCCACTGAGATGAACCAGCCTGGTCTGTGGAAGCTGCTCCACGCTGATGTTGTACTTTGACGGGTCCTCTTTGGCCTTGCGAAGGGTGGAGGTGGTGTTGGGCAGGAGCAAGTAGCCGCTACCGTCGGGGCAGCTCCCCTCCGCCTGGCCGCACACCAGGTCGGCATCCAGCTGCTGGAAGAGCTCACCGTCGCACACATAAATGGGTTTCCCACAGGAGGACGGGTCCATGCCGCCATGCAGCCAACTCTTCTCCCTCTTCAGAGTGAGGGTGTGGCTGGAGTACTCGGGCACGGCCTGCATGTGGGCCTTGGTGGTGTGGGAGGGCAGGGTGTGGAAGTTGGAGCTCATGGGGAGGGGCAGCTGAGGTGGGAGGGGCATCTTCTCCTCACAGGAGGAGTTCATACCACCTAGATTAGAGAGGAGGGAAGGGGTGGGGGAAAATAGGTAAGATAGTGCACGTACAGTACAATCATGCTGGGCATTTCTGTTGATTCCCATTGATTGAAAGGATGGTCAAAGGTAAATAATAGATTCAGAAATAATCAAAGGTTGTGCTGAAATGTTTTCTTTAAGTAGCAACACGCCTCTAAAATATCTTCATTCTAAATGGACAAATAAAGGCCCTATGCCCTTCAGGAATGAACGGGCATTTTAGTAAGTGAATGGAAAAATGGTTAGGGGGGGGTAATGAAAGGAAAGACACTCACCAGGTCTGTTGGATTCAGCATCCTTCTCGAAATCAGACTGCAAAAAAATACAAAGAGAAGGTTTTCTTAGTATTTATTAAACACTTTTACATTGAAAACACACGATTCAATCGTTCATAATGATTTCATTCAAGACATAAGCATAACCAAAGACACTCACCATGAGCTGGGTGTGGTGGCTATTTTGGATGGAACTGCCAGAATCTCCATTGCCATCGTCCTTACGGTCAACAACTCTGCATTTCACTGCCTCTTGGACCTATTAGAACGGTGGCAAAATGACCAAACAGTCAGCTACATTCTGATGTACTCTTTCAGAACACCCCTCAATACAAACCAAAACATAGGAAAAAGAATACTTGAAAACGTTGTGCTTGCCTCTCTACGCAGGATGCAGTGCACCATGACGATTATGAACCCTTCCAGGGAGTCAAAGACAGCGAAGAGGATCTGGAAGAGAGCGGAGCGGCGGTCGGTCATGGCCAGGACAGCGGACATCCAGGTGAGGGCCAGCAGGGGCAGAATCACACAGGAGCTCCACAGGGACGCTCCCGCCCGCTCCTTCAGTTTGACATCGGTGATGCCGTCCTTGGACACCAGTTTGTTGAAGACCAGGATGCCAATTACCATGTTCACCTGTTCAAAAGAAGTTAAAGACACAATGAGTGAGACAATTGTAGTGAGCAATGGGTTTAACTGTGGTTAACAGTATGTTTAACAATGGGTAGCCATTGGTTTAACTACTATATGTCATAAGAGAATGCATGGTAAAAGCATTCATTCATAAGTATTTGAAGGTTTTAAAATATATATATATATATTTTTTTTTTGATATACAGGGATATATACCAGAACAACAGCAGCAGCGGGCCCAACGAACGAGTAGAGGAGTCCACCCTCCAGAGAGAGCCAGCAGCTACAGGGAACAGACAGAACAAGAGCCATTATTACATGAGCTAGGGTAAGGGAGTTAGAGAGAGAGAGAGAGGTAGAAGAAAGAGAGAGAGGTGAGGAGGAAGAGACAGATTGAGGTTCAACGTACTAGTTGACGGTGCCATATCCCTTAGCCTTGGTAAATCCAACAGACACAGCCACCACCAGAGCAGGGAGTCCTATAAGAGAGAGGGGGAGAGAAGGAACAGAGTTAGGGTTGAACGAGAAGACAACATGTCAGACAGGGAGGAAAACAGTCCAAAGATGGTTGGAATTAGGTGAAGTCTGGAAAAGGAACGACAGACACATTGACCCACTCATACACATATAGTTACTTTATCTACTCTTTGAATGGGGATGCCCTTTATAGCAATGATATTTCTCTGGACAGAAATACAGACACAGTGACAGACAGACAGAAAGCCATTTATTAGGGCACGTACCCCAGCCTAAGCAGAGGAAACGCTTGCGGATGATGCGGTTGCGCAGACGGCCCGTGACAGCCATGTAGGACTGCCACGCTTCCGTCAGCACCCAGCAGAAAGATGAGAGGAAGAAGAAGTGAAGGAGGGCAGCCACCACACCACACACCACCTGAAGGAAGGAGGGAAAGAGAGAAAGAGAGTGAGAGAAGAACGGTGTCAGTGGTGCGGCTAATCCCCAAGGCCTCAAAGCAGGAAGTCAGTCTAAGCAATAGAAAAGAAGACAAAGAAGAGAGGGGATTGGTTAGATTGTTGCCCTACCTTGTTGCGAGCCTGGGTTTGTCCAACCAGAATGAGGGCATTGGAGCAGATAATGGAGAGGCAGAAGTTGATGAGGATCACTGAGCGCTCCGAGCGGATATACCTGGAGGACGAAATGGAGAGAGTGAGGACGGAGGGAAGACAAAGAGTGTTGCTCACACAAAAACATATGATATTACTGAAATGTGCAATAGTGGTTTTGCTTCCAGGGGGCACTTACTTCCAGACGGAGACATAGATAATGATGAGGAGCAGAAGGGTGAGAGAGGAGACCCCACAGCCCACGATGAGTGTCACAGAGGGAAGAAGATTCTTATCCATGTTCTGTAGAGGAGACAAGACAACACAACGCATTCCCTTAGTACGGTGCACACCAGCAAACACACCCACTTGAAAAAGGCTAACACCAGAAAATGAACAATGACACACACACACACACACACACACACACACACACACACACACACACACACACACACACACACACACACACACACACTATCAGTGAGCCTTGTGGGCAGGCTCTCTGCTGCGCTATCTGGAACAGCAGACGGCTCCCTGTAGGCAGACAACTGAATGGCACAATTAGGCCACTGCTAAGCGAAGGTGACCCCAAGGTGAACGTGCCAGAAAGATGAAGTGGCGAGCCAGAAACTCGGCCGAGGTCACTGCGTTTCCCCATTGAGCTTTTGAACCAGCAAATGAGGCGAGAAGGATACAGAACATATATCTCCCGCTACTAAGCAGAGGGTGAGAGAGAGAGAAATATCCTGGGTATTTCAGCATGGTGGCTTGCTGTTATTTTCTCCTGCCATTGTGGTGCGACAGTGGTGCTATAGCTGCAGTAGTAACCTTCTACGTATCTCCACCCATCCTTACAAGCTGATATCTGCATAGATTTATATGCGGTTGTGTCTTTCTATGAGGGGATTTTTACTGTGTCTGTGTGTGTGCCTTGTATCTTCTCACCCCTCCCTGCAGTGGACAGGTGGGCTGTTATCTCGTGCATTCATCTGACACCCCCTGCCCTCCCACGTCTCTGACAGGAGCTTAGAGCACTGCTAGAGCCATCGGAGGTGCCCACTTTTGTCAGACAGCCCTGGCACACTGAACTCCCGGCGGCGGGCACACGGGAGGATGTCGCACCCCTGTTAGCCCTGTTGCTGACTCACCTGTGGGGCCCACGAGGGCACCAATACTGATGAGAGGGAGCCAGTGGCCCCCACCCGCACCCACCAGTTAACTGGCTGGGGCTTATTGCCTCGCCTACCGTCCCCCTGCTTTGATATCTTTTGTGGGGGTTGAGTTAATTGAACACCTTAGATTAATCTGCATCACCGGGGTGCAAATGAGACGCGGACCAATCATGTCCAGGCACCCAAGGTGGAAGCCTTCTTCATAAGCGAAGAGTCTAACTGGGCATTTTGATAGGGGTTAGGAATTGTGGCCCTTATAAAGCGAGCTAAATGCTAAGGAAGACAATAAATTGGCTATCTGGGATCCTTGGGACGTCACTTTGTAGTTGAAAGGTAAAATGGTTACGGCTTTGGCCTTGCAGGTAGTGTCTGAGAGGCTAAAATGGGGATGAATGCGGTGCCTGGGAAGGCTGTCTCTGTCGCTATCTGCTCTCTGTGTGGACCTACCTCATATCCTTGCACAGCTGGCAAACACCGCCTAAGGCAGCCAAATACTAAATTAGCACAGCAAATTTGTTTCGAAATCTATCCAACTACATCAGAGGCTTCCAAACCAGATGGCAGACAGCGAAGGGGTGCGCTGAACTGCCTTTTGCTTCTACCTCTTGCTAATGCCAGGGAGAAAAATAACAGTGGCAGCAGTATGCTAGCTTCACTATATCCCTCCCTATCTATCTGTCTATATGGGTTGATGCAGCCTTTCGACATGGGCTACTGAATGAAACTGTAATTCAACCCGTCTTGAGTTTGCCCTTGACGGAATCCCAATGTTCCCATGTTCTCCTAAACCTAGAATCAGGACAACAAAAAATGTCTTTATGGTGCCTATTAAGTGCGCATTTTCATTTGTGATAAGGCTTGATTACCCAGTGCGCACAGCTCTAATCGGGGTCCATTGGTCAAGGTTATCTTCACTGACTAACTAGGTGGGCCACTCCTGCCTCTTTGACCATGTGTCCAAGACACGTTCTCATTTGGTGCAGGGTCCAGGAAGCAGACCTTATCAAATGAGAGCTGAAACACTGCAGTGTCTGGCTGTTCTCTCCCATACAGCTGGCAGGCGGAGGGACAGTATTGAAAATATCTATAGTACACATCAAAGGATGGTGGGGCGGGTGGAACCATCAATGCACAACCAGAGGTGTGCCTCTCATTGGCCAGCATCTTTGCCATTTTTCAGAGAGACTTGATGCAGCCCGTGGGGGACAAAATGATTGGCGTAGCTGGCCGCTGACTATGGGGGTGGGTAGGGGTGGCTGGTTTTTGATGTTGTCTCACAAACACAGGGGGCGCTGTAGCTGCCTTTCTCTTTTCCAGACTGACAACAGAGACAACTCAAATGATGACAACAGGTCTAGAGACAAACAAAGCCCCAGATTGCATCTCTTATGTTTAGATTGGCAGCATCTTCCACTGGGTACAGCAGAATCATGCAGTCCAAGCATACTTACTGGCTGTGCTTTTGTATAGGCTTGGACATGCTTCTGCTGGGCCCACCACAGTTTAGTATGTGATATTTGCAGTGGAATGGAAGATAATCGTATGCGCAATTAAAGCGATCTGAGAGACACATGCGTTTCTCTGAATTTTAATAGCAAGTCCCATCTGTTGATTGTCACAGTGGTTTTGTTCATTGCAGCAAACTCAGCACCAGCACTGCACAAATGGGTAAACCATTATCTCTGACCTGGGGGTTTGTACAGGGGGAGGGGATGGGGTTTGTTCTTCCTCAATATCCCAGTTACCAAAAAATCACACAGATGAGCTTGCACCGCAGAAGTCGTTACCAGGGCAACTAGAGAGTGAACGCTATGGAGGCACAATCTAAACGGGGTAAATTATACATTGCCTTTGCGCAATGGAGCTCTATACATATTGATAAAATGAATACACTAATCAAAGTATATGTTTCACCAAGTCAGTGCATGCCGTGAAAACTATGGAATGCAACTCCCTATGCATTTGAATACCCCAAATGAATGAATTAAGAAACTTGATCAAATGGAAACACATTTCTGATACATGTAGAACACATTCGGATATGATGAATAAGCTTAAGTGCCTGAATACCAAACACATTGTTCAGGTGATGCCTGTAACGTCCGCTATTCACACTATTTGTAGGCTACAATGAAAACATTTAGCATTATGTTTTTCAACTTGAATTTGTCTATTTCATTCAATTGTTAATAATTACACAGAATTGCCTCCGATTATTAACGCAGACACGGCCATATGTAATTTCCACATATTTGATTAAGAAATTGTATTGAAAACCATCTTTAAAATGTAACGACTAGGCCTATTATCACAAGTATTCGACAGTTATGTTGATACATACTGAATGTCATTTCTATCGGATATCAGCATGTTGCAACAGTTACCTGATCATTAAAATCACCAGGCTATCAAAACTATGGTCAATGGCACCTACCTGCACGGAGACAAAGACGAGGACGCTGGCAGCGCGAAACCCAGTCATTCGAAAAACAACGCCTATGTTTACATTTCATTCTATCATCACACACACAAAACGAACATTAACATTAAAGAAACACACGGTAAATAGGCGCATCACTTACCATATCAGGGTTTAGACGCGCTAAAATGGCGAAGGTGGAGAGCCTGTCACACACGCATTTGGTTCTGAATGAATCAACAGCGACCGCTCTGCAGCTACGCGCAGACCAAGATCCAAGCAGCGAAGAACTGCACAGGGCAAGAGTGAAAGAGAACAGCGGGTTATGTATGAGTGAGGAATTTTTTTTCGGAGAAATGATTCAAATTATCCTCTATATCCCAAACAGTTGTCACTGTAGAATATAATAAGACCACATAAAATATGCCCAGAACATTTGTAGTAGCAAATCACAGGTCTTTCAGTTTTGCATGGTAATTTGAAATGTACATTTGACATTTTAGTCATTCAGCAGAAGTAGTGAGTGCATACATTTTTCATACTGGTCCCCCGTGGGAATCGAACCCGCAACCCCGGCGTTGCAAGTGCTATGCTCTACCATGAGAATGTATATTTTTAATACGTGATTAATATGATATGTGATATGTGTGTGAGTTTGATCCAAATCTAAGTTCTTATTACACTGTAATGATATAAGAATAACCCTGTTGTTTTCACAAGACAAACTGTTTCCTTATAATGAGTGACTATGTCTCATTCTGTAATTGTAGTTCTAACACCTGAAATGGTGGCTCTGCTGTGGGATGAACACTATTGTCGCTAATGCTATACCAAAAACATAAAAAAGGATCTGTCTAATTTATATTCTTTGATTATCTTTCACAAGCAGTAGTATATATGAAATGGTGGACACTGGAGGACCCCAACAAGCCTAAAGTCAATATACTGAAAGAGGAAATTGTAAAAGAGAATTTCTTCCAGCAGACTTTCTCAAAAGTATGAGTAAAATAAGAAATATGAGTGTATTTCTGTGGATGAGAATGGATTTCATTTGTGCCCTTCTGCTAAACCATGCATGGCCTTATGGTTTGGGCATGGGAATCACTTCACCACATGACCTCTATATGACTGCCATGGGGTCTTCTCTAAACCTTTTGAATATCTACGGTGTATGATGTTAACTCTCAGGTAAGATGGTCACTATGGATTTTCATCCAAGAATATCCAGTTTTAGGCATTGAGACAAAGGGCAAAGTCTTGTCATCAATGACCACTAAAAGACATTGTAATCAGCAATCTCCAGACAGCAACAACCCCTTTTCCTCATCATGGAAGAATGAGGGACGATACACAAGCGCGTCACATATTCTGTGACAAAATCCTTATGTCACATGGGGGTAAAGTTATTAGGCCGCACTGTGCAGCAGAAGATCTTGCCACCTCACAGTGTTTCACATGTTGTGAGTGTCAGGGGGAGAAAATGGAGCGAAAAGCTGTGGTGGAAATAGAACACCACTACCAGCCAGCCCTCCTAGCCAGCCCTCCTATCCAGACATAAGCCATCACACTGTCAGGTATAGCAGGGAGGTGGAAACGGCAGTAGTCCCTAGTAGGTAGTCAACAGGAAAGTCATCTGGGAGAGGAGGCATTGCTCTGTATCCAATTCAGTTAATTACCTGCTTGCCTGTGAGATTTCTCAGGTCGCTCAGATGGGTTAGAAGTTGTAAGGTGAAGTAGAGGGTAGACTAGGAGGCATTGTTCCTCGGAAAGGTTTGTTTAACTGTAAATATCTGACTGTGTAGCTTCGAATGGGGATCAGACAGAGTAGGTTAGCTTGGAATGAGTCTTATGTCTAATATCGAACGCTAACAGCATCTCACTGAGAGGTGGACACTGACTCTAGACTAGCCTAGCTTAGCGCTAGGCCTCAATCTGTGTGTCTATAGCATAGCATAGACAGTTGGGCGTGGATTGACATGGCATCTCCCCCTTGAGCCTGCCTCAAAACCAAACAAGTGCTGCTCCACAGAGTAAACATTGACCCAAACTCTGATCCAGGGCTTCTCCCTCTCTCCCTCTCTACCATTCCCCCCTCTCCTCCATCTAGTCATTAATCACATCCGCTGTCCAAAATTAATCTAATTTAGCTGGAGGCACGTACTGAAAGTGTATGAGCTAATTACATTTTCTCCTCTTCCTCTTTTTCTTCTTCTCTCTTTCGACTTAGGCTGCTTTTCTCAGGTGGGAAGGGATTCGGATGTGGATAGGGCCTCAGTTGAATGCATTGCAGTGTTTATCTGTGATCCACAAGTGTACAAATCTAAATGTAAATGTACGGCTGGCTGCCTCCAAAATAGTCCCTATGGAGCTATGGTCAAAATTAGTGTGCTCTATAGGGAATAGAGTGCTATTTAGGATGCATGCACCCTAAGCCCCACGGTGAGAGATCCAGAGCTGGGGGTAAAACAGAATGCCAGGTTGTGTTCGTAATGCATTAAAATGCATCTAAACATTTTGTTGTAAACGTCCATGTTTCACTTCCTTTTAACCTCTGTTAACCTTTAAAAGGACAACTATGACAACGGGAGAGATGGGAGAAGAAGAGTTGCCATTGTCTTTGGATGATTAGAATGAAACTTTACTACTTCAATGTTGCCTCTGTGTTGTGTCCCTCTCTAGTTAGTGCGGTATGAATGGATCCTGATGACCTGTTGATC
Source organism: Oncorhynchus clarkii lewisi (assembly GCF_045791955.1). Lineage (NCBI taxonomy): Eukaryota > Metazoa > Chordata > Actinopteri > Salmoniformes > Salmonidae > Oncorhynchus > Oncorhynchus clarkii. The sequence goes on from NC_092164.1 coordinate 30,882,727, forward strand.
AGTGAAAGGTGTCACAGGGGGCTCTGAGGATGAGAGAGGCTGCTACCAAAAAAGCCCAGAGAGATGGGTCATGTCAACATGGTCTTTTGATGCTCTGTCCCTGCTAGTAGAGACGATTGACATTACAAGAGATGCAACACTACTGCATCACAGTGACTTATATAGCTAAAGGGTGAATGGTCACATAAAATGACAGAAGCAGGAGTGAATGGATCTTTGAGCTGGCGGGAATAATCAACTATCCCCAAATGGCTTGACAAAATGATGAAAATATGGACATTTATGAATGGAAATACACAAACGGGAACATTAGTCACCACTTACGTTTCACTCTCATCCCAGGAGATGCAAGTTTCATTTATGGTGTCCTGCGAAAAGAGAAAAGGCGGGGTAAGGATCTAAGAAAAAGGAAATGCGTATGGTGCACAATTGAAGCACAGTTGGAGTCCTCCATCCACCACCATATGTGTGAGATGCAACAGCATGGTGCTAACCACCATCAAACGTTTTTTTTTTCACGCTAACTTTCACGCCACTCCTCATTACCATAATGGCGCAGGTGTATTTATGCAACTTAATGTATAACTCTGAAGTTTGTGGTTTAAAGAGCAACACGATTTCAAAAGTAATTGTGGCACTGCAAGTGTACATGAAATGTCAAATGTCGGATGCTTGTTAAAAACGTGTAGTTCTGAAGAGCTATTATCCAGAGGAAACTTACATTATGTTGGTGGGGGAACTCGATTTCCACTGGGGGGGACAGCAGGCCTGGGGTGGGCTTGACCATAACTGTGACTACCTTGGAGTCGAGGACGGTGCTGTTACTGAAGGGATAAGAGACAGGATATTTGGTCAAATAAAGCACAGTTTTGTAAAAGTACTGTAGGTTTAATTCCGGTAGTTGATTCAATGGCAATCAATGGCTGGCTACTTCAGGGGAATTCTAAAATGATTAGCATATTGTTGTTTTTCACCGTGAGTAACCACATGTCTGTAAGTCACTGAGTCCTAGCCCCATTTAGGTTTCAACTGAGGACAGTCTACCTTCATCAAGGTACTGTATATCTAGAAGGCACTGTAAAAGTGAGCAGTATCAGTCATTCAGTAAGGAAGGGCTACCTTTGGAAGGACAAGATAGAGCTGAGGTTTCTGTAGAGAATGATCCCGGTCACAAATGCAGTGGTGCCCTCTGTAACAGACAAAACCCACAATTATTATCATTATTCCACTGTTTCATTAGGAGAGAAGAAAATGAACAGACAAGAGCTTTTGAGACTTTTTGTGTTGGTAGAACTGTTTGTTTTACTGTCTTCTATCTGTTTCCTTAAACAAATAATACATGCATGTCATTTATATATGCAGACTAGCTGTGTATGCATCAGTGGTTGTGAATGTACACTCTTTAACTACAGTATGTATGGCATTCTCACCAGACTGGTCGATGGACAGAGCATCACGGGAAACAGTGATCTTCTCCTCTGAGGTCCTGACCCAGTCCATCATGCCTCTCCATCCTCTCACTGGGAAGATGAAGTCGGTGGTCATGGTTGTGGGGCGCTTATGGATGCTCAACACTGGAGAGGAGAAAAAGAGACATAAGATGTTGTGTTAAAGAGTGTTCCTGGAATACATGTTGTGTATACGATACATTGACTCCGTTAGGGTCTGGTAAGTGAAGAATCAATTCATTGACGCCTGAACAAGCGGAGGACAGCTATGGCTTCATGCGTCATGTCTTTATCTGTCTGGAGGAGTTGCTGCTGAATCCTGTGTGAACTGCGATTGTGAATGTCACCTTTGCTATAGCCAAGACGACATGGCAAGAAATTGCTGACGCAATGAGAAAAATAAGCGTGAGTTCTACAGTTTGGACAGTGTGTCTTTTCTGAGAGTTTATGTAAAACCCAATCTGCTCCTAGCTTCTTCCCACGTAATTGGTAACTTACAGGATGGGGTTAAGCTTTGCATCTTTGCATCCAGCTTAACATTACTTGTACCCCTGCACATCGACTCGGTGCTTCCTGTATATAGCCATGTTATTTTTATCTGTATTTTTATTCGTTATTCACTGTGTATTTATTCTTTGTGTCACTATTTCTATATATAATTTTTTTTAAATCTTTAAATCTGCATTGTTGGAAAAGGACCCGTAATTAAGCATTTCACTGTTACTCTACACTTGTTTTCTACTTTTTACTATCTTCGAAGCATGTGAATTGTTTTTGTTGATTTATTTTTATTTGTACATATTTCGATGATCTGGTTCTGTTCTATCCTGAAGATGGATAGCTACTAATGGGCCTGCCAAAATGTCATAGATGCATTTTCCCCACTAATCTAGAACGTCTCTTGTGACATGATTAAGATTGATGCACTCTGTTGCCGGATAAAGGTAAAGACAAATCATCATTATCTTGGGGGTAAGAGCAGAGAACAGCTGGCCGGGAAAATTTGTGGCTCACCTAAATTCTCGGTGACTTCATAAATGTCTTGGAAGTCCTTCATCTGCATACCGATCATGTCCACAAAGTCCTCGACAAGCTGCAAGAACTCCTTGATGTTAGTGCCCATCTAGAGGAGAGACCGGAGGAGGGAGGGAGAGAGAGAGAGAGAGAGAGAAGGAATAAGGGAGGAGGGGAGATGGTAAATTAATATAAAAGAAATCCTAAACATCCAGGGATTGTTTGAAGTCGGTTGAATTAACGTCATTACAACCCATTTACAACCAGAACTGATTGATATCTGGTTGAAATTGCGTCATTAATACAATGCCAGTTTTGCCGGCTGGGAGACTATTCATTGTTCATAGAGGGTATTAGCATTGCTTATCTAAGCTGTGCATATAGAGAAACAATTCATGTATAGGCCCTTATACCGCACTGTATATGTAATGCCTTTCATACTTTGTTTCATTCTTTTACAATACTAATGTCCCTGAGCAGTGAAAAGCACTATCATCCACAGTGGAGCCTCCTAACTTCCGGAGGGCCATACATGGGCATCAGGCAGCAGGCTGCTGTGGAAGGGAGGGAGGGCTCTTACGTCTCTCTGACGCAGAACAATTGCGATGTGGGCGAAAGGTGTGTGTACGTCTGTGTGATACATATTGCACAATGTACAGTGTCTGTGCACGTGTCCCTTCTTGACAACGACCACGGTCTGTGGGTTGGTATGGAGATGCACAGATTGGAGAGTGGGCGTTGAGAATCTCCCTGCCTGCCTCGTTCTTTCTCTCTGCCCCGAGCGTCAACTCTCTCCTAACTGAAACACTGCTAGTTCATAGTAAGTTCATCTTCAATTTGACACGCACATTTTTGTTCCCTGAAATGTGGGCCTTTTGATTAGTGACTTGAGATATCCACACTAATATATGTATTACCTTTCTCTAGCCATGTAGATAACAACCTGAGTAATCCTATCCACGAGGCTGGGGGCCACAGTTAACTTGAACAGGGTTTTCATCTTTCAAGTATCAAAATCAACATATTGCAAAATGTTACGACAAATATGAGATAAAAACGCCAAGAGGATTCATTCAAATTCATGAGAGGCACGTCTGATCCAGAGCATAAGATGCCAAAAACAAGTTCGATGGATTTCTACTTATCCCTTATTCGTAATGGTTCATGTGAGACACACATGAGTTAAATAGTATGGTAGTGTGCTATCCTTGTTTATAGGAAACATGCCCGTAACACTATCTTCAGTATAGGATGGTGTGAGGGAAGTCAAGGGGTTGTGGATTGATATGACTCATGTTCTATTCCTTTTTAATCAATATTCAGAAATGTCTCTGAGTGTCCTGTTCTTTCTATGGTGTCTACTCTTTAGTAGGGAACTGAATGCTTTATTTGGGGTGATAATAAGGTATCACCAGTTACCACCCCCCCCCCCCCCATTCGCTCTCACACTTACAACAACAACACAGAGCAACATTTCCCCCCCATTCTCTCTCACACTTACAACGATAACACAGACCAAACCCACCCCCCCCAATCGCTCTCACACTTACAACAACAACAACACAGACCACCCCCCCCCCCATTCACTCTCACACTTACAACAACAACATAGACCAAACTTCCCCCCCATTCGCTCTCACACTTACAACAACAGTGACAACAACACAGACCAAACTCCCCACCCCCCCATTCGCTCTCACACTTACAACAACAACAACATAGACCACCCCCCCCCCATTCGCTCTCACACTTACAACAACAGTGACAACAACACAGACCAAACTTTCTCCTCCACTCCATCCCTCACACAGTTGCAAAAACCTGACAAAGGAAGAAAAACGTTCTCCTCCACTCTTTTTCTCAGTTACACAGTCATACAAGCATCCACTCACACCTATTAATATGTTGCATTGCATAAATACACTGCTGTCAGAACTTGACACTCACCAGCTGTGCCTCCTCCCATTTGTCATGATGTTCCTCCTTCAGTAAGTTGCTGATTGTCTGGGCATAGTTCTGTAGAGAAGGAGATATGAGCGATAGGTGTTAGACTTGATAAAGCCCAAATCATACTTTGCTGGAGGAGTGTGAGGGCATACACATGGCAAAAATGAATAGCTTACCCTGTGTGAGTGACAATACACATTACAATTTTGTTTTCAATGCTTAATTCAAAAGCAACAGTATTTCAGGCTGACCTCCACATCAGCATTGCTCAGGCTGTATCCGACTCCCTTGTAGATCTCAGTGGTGTTCCTGAGTACATCCATGATGGACAACAGGTCTCCGCTGTACTTGGTCCCCTCATCAGAGGTGGCCCTCAGTCGGGAGATCACCTCAGAAATCCCATCAGCCATCAGGCCCTTCTGAGCCTTATCAACACCATGCTGGGCCTATGGGAAGGGAGGGTAAGTAAAGAGGTCACACTAGGTCATTGAAACTCTAGTTGGTGTACTGATACACTGTAGCTTGAGTACACCGCTGGGAAATCATAGGCTGTGGAGATGTGTTTTTGAACTATCATCATATTTGTAGTTAAGGGCAACGTCTTCAGAGTTGCGAGGTTTGACTACTAATTGTGTGATCCAGCAACAGATGATCATAACTAGCAGGTTTGTTGGAGGATACATCTCAAGACACTCCTTTCTGGCGTAGTCAACTTACCAACAAGGAAATGTCCTGGTAGTTCTTGGAGATGCACTTGATGTGGGTCGGGTTCTCCCAATAAGCAAGGCCTACAGCGCCAAGGGTGCATCGGCGCAAGATCATGCCTGTGTGTACAACGGAGTACTGGAGGTCAGCATGATCTTACACAGGGAGGATTACACTACTTAAACATGTGAAGTACATGTATATTGAAGTGAAGTAAATGTATGTATTATAAAAAATAATGTGCTCCATGTGTTAATGTACTGTACCGGTGGAGTCTGTAGGGCAGGTCACGGCCGCCATATCTCCTGCTGGGGTTCTCTTCCACACAACATCACCATCGGTCTCCTCCTGACAGATCTCATGGGGTTCTGAAAAGAAGAGAGGGAGACTTGGTTACACATTTTAGTGCATTGAATCAAAGTATTTATTGGTTTTCTCTGGTCAAGTTGTATTTGAATAGTATTGTTTTGTGTTGAACCACTGAATTGTATGTCAGCCATGTTTGTTTTGACTCACTGACCTGGGCATCTTTTCTCGTTGCAGCGTCTCAGCTCTCCTCTCTCTCCAGGGCAAGTCTCTCCACTGAAGTAAGGTCCTTCGCACATCCTCTGTCTCTGCTGGCTTCCTCCCCCACAGGTCTTACTGCAGCTTCCCCATGAGCTCCACGACAACCAGCGTCCATCAACTAGAGAGAGACAAAACACAATGTTACCCCTTGACCCTGAACAGACTGACCAATAGGCAGTGGCCTTTCACCCATAGACTATCCCTGGAACTGGTTACTTGAAGAGTTATTGTGACAAAAGAGGTTTCCGTTTCAAACTTGGTGTTGCAAGCTATCTACCTGGGCAATCTTTCAGGAAGCAGTTATTGGTCTCACGCCAGTCACCACGGCACTCCGAACCTCCGTAGGACGGCCCGTTGCATTCACGTGTCCTCTGCTTGGTGCCATTGGAGCAAGAGGTGGAGCAGGTGGTCCAACCAGACCATTCGTTCCAGGCACCGTCCACTAGAGGGAACCAGAGAGGGAGGTGGAGAATTAGGACACCATCAAACCTCGGGCCATTATAGTAATCATCATGGCACAAAGATGCTATTAACATTTGAACATGTCCTACTTTGAGACTGAGTAGCAGTGAAGGCCCAAACTCTGTTCTGTTTTGTCCTTCATGCACCACTGCAGATGTCTCTAACTCTAAAAGGCTCCCATGCCAATTTTCTTCCTCAAACGACGCACAAAACCACCAGTTGTTCGAGCCTGATCAAGTGTAGTGTATTTTAAGGGAGAAAAATGACTGCTTGCTCAATGCAGGTCAACATAGGCCTAATACAATGTATCATATGGGAAGAAAGATGATGGGCCTATTTTTCTAATGGATATGTCCCAAATGGCACCCTATTCCCTAAATAGTGCACTACATTTGACCAAAGCCCTATAGCTATCCTATGGGCCCTGGTCAAAAGTAATGCACTATATAGGGAACAGGTGCCATTCAGGACGCAGTCAATGTTTCCCAACACAGGATGGCAGGCCTAATTCAGGAGTCTCTGGAGGACATCGGATTCCATCGCTCACAGAGTTCCACCTCGTTAAGTTAGCCCTTCAGCCTACACGGGTGAGCAGGAACCTTTTTTTCTTTTGTTCTAATGGGAATGGATGGGGGACTTGATTCAGTGCAACACTTTCCTTTTAATTCTGCTCTAAGCACTGTCCTCCTTGTCTAATCTTGGGTATGCAAGGAGGAAAATTGGCCTGATGAAAATACATGACAGGCAGTTTGAAAAAATAAATAAAAGTAATATTTAAATATTTACTATTTTCCAAAGGGCAAGAAAATTTGTCAGAAATTGAATAAATCATTATTAATGGATAAAGAGACAAAAAAGGTTAATGACATTTTAGATTTCCTGGCTATTCCCAAATATTTCTTTTGGAAGCCAAAGTAAGTGTTTTCTTATTGGGTCGAATAGACTATTAAAGATGATTTGTCCTCAAAACCACTTCAATTTCAGGTGAAATATATATTCGCTTTAGAAATGAGATTTTCCCAAAGTTATGACAGTCATTTACAGCGGCCATCTTTTGGTGGAGCATATTGCCATCTGCTGTCCACAGTGTAAAACTACATGGCCAGGCACATTCAATTAACCAACTCAGCTGTTTTGAGGAGCGGCAGAACATCAGTTATTTGCTAAGGGAAAAATGGAATTGCAAATGAAAAGCCATTGTTATAATATCTACAAAAACATCTAAGTACCAGACGGACTAAATATTTATGTACGTAGGTGAGAGAGAGAAGAGGACTAACCCACCTCACTGTCAGTGGGCGGTGTGTATGTATCAACAGAGAGAGAACTGAAGCTCCGACATGTTGGTGTGTGTGTGTGTGAGTGAAGAGTGTATTACTCACTGCCTGTACCGCCCATGACTAAGCCCTGCAGGCATTTGTTCTGCAGATACAGTACGTCAGTTGTGATGACAAACTAATATTTGACTCCCCAGATAACCACTAATAGTCAGAATAGGTAGGATGGGTAGAAAGGAAGGAGGGAAGAGAGAAGCCTTGAAAGTGAAAGTATCTTAGTCAGCCAGAGTTCTTCCCACATGGGTCAGTGAGGGTGTTTAAGGCTACCCCATTGCCAAAGATATTCTCATTAAGATGAGTAAGTAAGTGGTCCTGTGTGGCTGAGTTGGTAAGAGCATGGCACTAGGGTTGTGAGATCAATTCCCGCTAGGGTCACGTATACTTAAATGTATGCACTCACTTTTGTAAGTTGCTTTGGATAAAAGAGTCTGCTAAATGGCACACATCATAATTAAGTAAGCAATAAGGCTAACCTGGGCAGACTGCGATGTTGCAGAACTTGGTCTGTTTGATGGGTCCCTTGCAGGGTTCTCCTCCGTTCTGGGGCTGCTTGCAGATGCGGGTGCGGTCACGGTAACCACGGCCGCAGGTGGAAGAGCACAGGCTCCATGGGGACCACTCGTCCCAAGCTCCATCAACTGAAAACAAGACAAAAAATTCAGCCCATGTCACCAAATATACATTTTTACATTTTTGGTTCATTTGCCCGCAAAATAAATATGAATTCATTGTAAGTAACTGAGTTGTAGTGTCTTTGGGTGTTGACTGTTCAGGGAGGGGACAATTTCATGAGCTATCCACTAGGTGGAGGTTGTGATCTTTACCATAGTTGCCAACCTATCTAGAGGAACACACACACACACCCTAAACACCACCCTAAACACGGCCCCCGGTAAATGAGCTACTACTTACCGGGGCAGACCATGGTGTTGTTGCAGGGCCGGTTCTCGCGGAGGGGGCCGGTGCATTGGGTGCTGTAGGAGGAGGTAACACAGAAACGGGAGCGGGCCTGCCAGCCCTCTCCACAGCTCACTGAACACACACTCCAGGGGGACCACTCATCTGCAACCGCAGCAGCATCCACTACAAAGGTCAGGGGTCAAAGAGTCAGCGCTGAAGGTCCGGCGGTCGTAACACTTGTAATATGGTAGACATCGAAGCTATACATCGAACACTGCAAATGGTCTACCGGTATCTTCAATTTGACAATATTATACGGGTTATTATGCTATTGTTAACACCTCTCCAACTACTCCTAAAGCTGGATTTTTCCCCCCTAGAATGTATGTCTCACCTGTTTGAGGGGCCACAACTCCAGTGATAGGAACATCAGTGTTGTCTCTTTTCAGGCCGACGATGGAAGCCAGGGCTTGGCTACGGCTGTGCACTTGACCTGTGGAGGTAAAGGATGGTTAGTGAGCTGAACAAACAGATCAACACAAAGACAGACAGTAGGTTGGGCAATACAGGCTGACAAGAAAACAGACGGACAGCTAGGTTGACAGGTAGACTCACCAATGCAGGGCTGAGGGTTGCAGGCCCGCCCCTCTTCGACCACGCCTTCACACACACTATCCTCTGGCTGACAGGCTCGGCTGCGCACCTGGACTCCACCCCCGCACTCCATACTGCACTCAGACCAGCGGCCCCACCCACTCCAGCCCTCTGCGGGAGAGAAGAGAAGAGGCACATTGCACACATGATACATGACACACAAGTCCAGAGACATAATTACTGAGGATGACACTGGTACATACATGTGGAGACAATAGTCTGAAGGACCTGAACTCATTCTACTGCGCAGAAACTGACATATCAAAATTGCTACAGTTCAGTAAGAATGCAAATAGATTTTTCAGGTAAAGTTTTCTTAAGGATTTCGATGTAAAAAACGGAAACGGGTAATTAGTGTGCATGTCAGGGAGCTGAGAAATGCACAAGGACAGCTCTTTGTGAGAACCCATACCAGATTAATTTTTTTAATTTGAAATGATTGTTTGCTTTCCAGCACCGTGGAAAGCATGGTGTGCAAGGCTGGAGCGTTGCTACGGTTACTGCAAGTGCTTGGCTTCGATTTCCTGTGCAAGCTAACTGTGGGGGCTTTGTGTGTATCTCTCGCGTCCCTCAATCCCTCAGCAAAGAGCCAATAAACATGTCCGCCATCCAAGAAAACAAAAAGGCGAGCCAACACATGTGCATTGGGAGCTATCTGACCATTTAGCCCTTAAGGAGCCCCACAGTCTCTTACTAAACACCCTTCATTTACGCCTTATGATACTGGGGCAGCAAAAAGCACATCTTCATCAGAACTCCACATTCTCTATATCAGCAAAGGGGGTGGGGGGGGGGGGGGGGGCATCTCAACCACATGGAGAGTGAGGTAGGGTTGATGAGTTGGAATCAGCTTGAGGAGATTGTGCTTCCAAGGGAACATGTCTCCAATCAGCCAGACAGAGATCTAGTCTAGACTCTACACTCTTAACAAAAACAAACATGTGGAGTCATGGACATTGAGCATAACACAATAAGCAGATTAAATGGTGGTAACTCTACTCACTTATGATCTCGGCGTCGCGTACAATTTCACGTCCAGTGTCTCGGGGGGTTGGGATGCACTTCTCCAGGTAGACGCCTCCACGGTAGCAGCCGCCGGGCTTCCTGACGGGGGTCTCCCAGCACTGGCAGGGGGTGTTCATGATGCCGCAGGGGTTGAGATGGGTGCTGGTGGACAAACAATTCTCCAGCCACTGGCACAGCTTCTGACAGGCTGGCATACTGGGGTTCCTCTTGCCCACCACCAGGAACTCGGCCTTGAACTCGCCGCTGCTCTCTCCCTCCACAATCTCCAGGCCGTGTCTTGGCGCCACCTTGCGGAGCTGCAGGAACTGCTTGCTGGACTCCAGGTAGGTTACAGAAGTTGAAGCGTCACACAATCTGACGACTTCATCAAAGCTCTCCATACCAAGGTAGGTGCGAGAGGTCTCGATGAAGGAGTCGAACTGGAAGGTCTTGACCTGGCGGGGCAGGCAGGAGTCGGTGGGCTTGGTGATCTTCATGTAGACGGTGTAGCGGCGAGGGTCTGGGTTCTGCAGGGTCCAGGAGCACGGCGTGGAGGGCAGGTTGGCGGTCGAAGAGAACAGCCCGAAGAAGCGGCTCTGCTCCAGGGAGGCGCAGGTATCAGAGGCTGGGCCGGAAGGGACGCTGGAAGTCAAACCGAGGAAAAGAAGGGCCAAAAGGGCCACAAAGGGCCCGGACTGGGGAGGTGACCACGTCATTGTGTGGTCGCTTTGAGAGGGTGTTTCGAGGAGACACAAATCGATTTCACTCTTTTCTCTCTCCTCTATTTATGCAATTTGTTGTGATGTGACTTCGGTTGCTTGGTCCTTGTTGGTTTAGTCTCTGAGGAATTAGATGGGGCTCAAAGGCTTCAGTGGGACAGACAGACAGTCATGTGTCAAAGCTGTGTCTGTTGGATAAAGGGGAGACAAAAAAATGAAACATGACAGGTCACTAAGCGTAACAATTCTCTGATCAGCACCTACCAATACGAACCTCGGTCCAATGGTAAATTCAGGAATTTTTCAGAACTAACTAATATTTGATATTCATATGATGATTATACGCATTGCAACCTGCACATGCTGTCATTGTTAATACATATTTGGTCTTCATTTACTTAATTTGACATTCCTGTATAAATAAAGGTGAAATGTTTATTTTTTTTATCCCCACTTGAGTACTGAGCCTGTGATTAGCATTACTGTGCATTTCTGTGCAGCATCAGATCTCTCCAATGAACAAATGAACTGAGGGTCCAGAGTATAATAACAGTGTGTGGACCTGTAATTACATACAGTCCTTCGCAGCGGGCTAGCCTCTGCTCTCTCTCTCTCTCAATCTCTCTCTCTCTCTCTCACTGTTTCCTCCCACACACGGGAATGTGCCACTAAACGCTAACCAGTGTGCGTCAGGCTGACGTCTGTGCCAGCGCGTTGCCATTGGGAACCGCAGACAACGCTTGGAGTCACTTATACTCTCCACATAATAATTCACACTTCCTGTTGCTGCAATGTTATTTTCCTTCTGTAGCAAACTGGCTCCAATTAAGATCCTACATCTGTATCTGTCAAGTCATGTATATGAATACCCTATCTGGCCCTGCAGCAAAGAGCACACAAGATCAATGTCCATGTGCTGGACTCTTCATGTGGCACCTTATACTTGATGAGTTTGCACAATGTCTAGGTGTTATGGCTACTTGGGTTTGGGGCGTTTTGGGGGCTAAGGAGGGAATAAGGAGAGAAGAAGACTGTTGCTCAGCAACGACTTTCTCATGCATGCAGGGCAAGGATATTCATCCTGCCAAGTGTCACTGTGGCAGCCCAGTCTTCTTGTGGTAGTGATTAACGCCCAAAGAAGCCCTGAAACCTGATTAATCCACCAAATGATACTAAGTAATTCATGAATATTCACATTTTATAAGTAAGTCTCTAAGGGGGCTCAAAGTCTTGGCTACGTTATTGGGTGTGTTGAGGAACAAAAGGTATAACCAGGTGCAGAATGATATACCAGAAAACATGAAATGCTCGCAAAACTTCCGCAAGGCCTCCTCCTTCTCTTGTTTTCTCACTAGGGGTGCACCTGCATCTTTTAAAGCTAGACCCTATCATTCCTTTCCCCCTCCATCTCGCTCTGCAAAAGGCTCCTTCCTATACCCTCCCTCTGAGGTAGACCTATGCTTTGTGTGGGAGTATGTCTCTCGCTCTCTCTCCTCCCTCGGCCTCCCAGATACCAGCCGGAAGCTCCTTGAATGGGCTTCTAGTGAGGCGAAAACTGAGGAGAGAAAGGAAAAATGTCTGGCTGTCACATTTACAGCCTCTCTCTCTCTCTCTCTCTCTTTATAGTCTCTCTCTTACTCCACTCCTCTTGCTCTATCTTGCTGTTGACAACAACATTGCTGCAAATACAGGCAGCCTAGGCGTAAGCAGTTGGTAGTTATGGAAACAGCTGTTATACATTTTTGGTGCATATTGTTGTAAAATTGAGAAGAGAGGAAAAGGCTAAATTACCATCAGGTGCTCTCTGTTTGTGCTGTGATGCACAGCTTTCAAGTGCCACTTTTCATCAAAGAGATGATGATGTGCTTTGCATAACACCATGTATCCAACAGCACTAACAGCCCAGTGAAAAACACTCCTGTTTCTCTCTGTGGATGTGCACTTAGGACTGTGTACAACATATGGAAGTTGTACAATGATTCAAGACTTCACAGGGGATCTACAGAGATAGAAGAAGTGCTTTAAGGCAGAAGGGCCATTTGTTTGCATGACTAATGGAGCGCTGTGAGAAAGTAAGGGTGTGTGTGCAGGTCTGTGTGTGTGTGTGTGTGTGTGTGTGTGTGTGGGGGGGGGGGGGGGGGGGGTGTTAGGAGTTCTAGTGCTGCCATAGAAACCATTACCCTTTGTATGTGGTTGTTTTGAAGGCAATCATAGATCAGTTGACAGTGTATTTGACTACTCTAAACAAGTTCCAGCCAGAGCATATTGCCACAGAGACAATACATTGTTATTTGCTCTACTCTGCACTGCATGTAATCTGTATATGAACTGTTTTAACACGGGGACATCTCTGTGTTTCTTCTGAAACGATAACATGCAGCAAATGAAGGACACAGCTGCCGCAGGTGGCCAACAAGTCCCCAAATCCTCTGTCACTTTGTATATTTTTGTGCAGAGGTTGAAGAAGGGAAAGATAAGAGAAAGCAATCTGAAGAAAGAAAAAGGCCGCTGACGAGGAAAATCAACACAGCCCAAGACTACATGAGCTCTTAGACCCACTTGTGATGGGTGTGAGAGAAAGGCTCTCTCCCACACTACATGTCACTCAGCTTTTGGCATCCTTTAAATATGCCTGTTTCCATCCAAGTGTACCCCCTCTGTGTCTTTCTATGAGAGCTGACTTGTTTGTTAGCACTTTAACACATGTATCCTAATTATTCACATTATAAAGCATTACTGCCTCTAAAAGTCCCCCTTTGTTTTGGAGAGAGTCAAATCAGTTTCTGTGGCAAACGTGTGTGTGTTTGTGTGTGTGTGTTTTCCAAATGCACTTTTGGAGGTGAATGCTGTACAATGCCAGCTGACAGCCAGTTAGCAAATGAAAATCTTGATTTGAAAACAAGTCATCCATGTGTCTTCAGTTCCAAAGCGTTACATGAACGCCTTCGTCATGCCAAAACAACATGCACTGATATCATGCATTAAGAAGGTCATCAAAGCCAGTAGACACTGTTTGATGATTATGAAGTGTTTTTCTAGTTTCATAGTCGTTGAATAAACAAAAACGGAAATGGTCACCATGAAATCATTGCTATACAGTATGTGCTATTCTTTATTCAAGCAATAGCAAATGCTGCATTATCAAATGATAGGTTCTCATCAGACATTATTAACTCAAATCAAATTCAGAGATTCATCAGAGTTCAGCAGGGTATGACCATGACAGTTGGAAATATTGAACCGTTAAAAGGAACCATATCGCTGAACACTGAGAAACTTTGGTAGAGCAACCTGTTGATGAATATATCACCACTCCCACGGCAGAAATGTTTGTCTAACATTCATGATAAACATGATACAACTTCATGCTGTCATCAAAATCACTTCCAATTGACAAGCTCATTGCACACGGTTTCTTATGACTTCTGTCTGTGTCCGTGTCTGTAAAGTAACTTTATATGAAATGAAATGTAGTGCGCAGGGACATTGAGAAATATTGCCCGGCTGTGTGAAAACTTACAATGGAGTCATCAAGTTGATACAATATCTCCAAGGGTAAAGTCATTGCATGACATCATTGATATGTGGAAGATCTTTTGGGATCATGTAATGCAACATATACCGTTCAGGTCCGTGCTGCCTAAATGGATCAGGACGGCTATTCACAAGGTGGAATGATAGTTCCTTGGCTCCTAGAAAAATAGCTTAAAGGACATGGAGCAATACTTGTAAGACCGGCTGAAATGATTTGCATTTCCACGCTTGTTTCACATGCATACAGCTCCTCATGTTGTGTCGTGTTGTTGTAGGCTAATCATGAATCCAATGTGCAGGTTGCTGCAATAATGTGTTCTGAAGTCACAATATTGCACCAATAAGACGATCGCAGACAAACGGAAAGACTTTGACAGAGCTTTAGACTGAACTGGACATTCCGTGTTCAGCACCATGGACAGCGATCGAGTCAGAAGGTTATTGTTCAGCACCATTTACAACCGACTGAGTCTCAATGCGCCCGGCGCTGCACTGACGAAACTGATGCATTCCAGTACCTCAACTCTCCCGAAGTCTAGCAGGTTTTCACATATGCAGAGACAACTTCCTCACATAAGCTTTCATGTAAACACATCAAGACAAAAATAAAAATGTACTTGGAATACCAACTATTTCACCAAGCACTATTGACCAAGCACAATATTAAACGGTCAAAGCAACAAAACACGATAAAATGAATCAACCAATAGAATAGGCTACTACCGTACCTTAAGAACGTTCTATTAGTGCACACTCTCCATTCAAAGGTCCACAATTACTCGAGCTGGATTCAGGAAGCAACTTTCGAAGTCTTCATGTTGTCATCGAAGAATGTTCGGGCCAAAACGTTCAGCAAGGGGCGACAGCAGAAACTGTAAATGGCAAGTCCAGACCCGACTGTGTCGGATCGATCCCAAGTTCTAGAGCAGTGTCCACTTCCACAAGCAAATGTCAAATTAAACGACTCTGACCAAACTCCAAAGAGTGTACTACCAACTTTTCTCTGTTGCTATATCCAGATAAACTGACTATAGCCACATTTCGAATTGATTGTATATTGGAGCTCCAAAAAGTCCTGAAAGCAGAATATGTGTTCTTGTCTTTCCTTTACGAGCTCCAATATATTGTTGGTACTTTTACTCCCGGCTTCGTAGTCCTGCTTGTGGTTCTTGCACTGCAAGTGGGTTTCAGTCTCAGTGTGCCTTGTGGCCTCTTCTCAGTAGTATTTATCCTACCCCGCCCCCCCCCCTGCTCTGAGTCGGAATCTCTGCGTGGATAACACATGGAAGTGAATGAGCCAGCGTGAAGGTGGGGGGAGCGCGGGGGAGAAGTATGTATGTGTGCGTATGAGTGTGTAGAGGGAGGGCGGAAGGGACAGGAAAGGGAGGGCGATAGAGAAGTGGAGGGAGAGAGAAAGACGATGTGAGCAGTAAACTACGCAGAGATGGACGCATGAGCATGGGCACCGAAAAGGGGAGCTGTTGTCTACATAGTTTACAGTAGATATATAGACTGCCATGGGAACTAATGCTATGAGCGCCTCAAGTGAACATAATATTATGTCACGCACCATATCTGCAAAATTATGAAGAAGCCTATAGGGCATAAGATGGGATAACTAAAATCATTACCTTGATGATTAAAAAATCATTATCATTTGGGTAAAGTATATGGTTATGGGCTACAGGTGCAAGCGAATAAATCTTATATTGACAGAGCAGCTGTTAGGTGTTTGGCAATCGATGTTTAGTGGGCTGAGTTGAATAAAAGCTTTAGTTAGGGGATAACGGCTGCAGTGAAAATAAAACCTTTGCATGCATGACCCTTGGCTTGCCCAACCCCAGTTCAACATTATGTGTACTCAAATAGCAAGTGCATGACTTTCCAACGATTCTGAATTGACGCAACATAATCTGAAACACGTGACACGCCAATCAAAAGTTGTTGTAGGGGCTAGACTGAAGCACTTTCGGAAGGAATGAAAACCTGTTGCTGCAGCAGCCAACACACTCCACCGCCTCTGCGGAGTAGGTCGCTCTGCATGGGCTTTCCGAACGCGCGCGTTCCTCCCAGTGCTGCAGGGAGGAAGAGCACCGATAGGGGCGTCAAGTTCGTGGATTTCTTGGCTCTAACTGCGCTACAGGCAGGCCCATATACAACTGTTTAGGGAGGCGGTTGCGCATGATTTGGATGAAAAAAACTCGGACTACATGACTCAACATTATATAAACAACAAGCAACACGAGTTGTAGCTCGTAACTGATCCTCCCCGTTTCTTAATGACAACATCATGAGGTCCATAAAAGGACAGACACATGGCTGGATGCTCATATGGGAGAAGTAAATGGTCATAGAAGATTGGGGGGCTTCAAGCCCACGTGCACTATGTAATTCATAATGTGATAGAGTATGTGACATGGGTGGCATCCCACATAACTGGCGAAAGAGACAAACATACAGTAATGACTAGTAGACCTTACTCACTAGTGGCGGTGGCGACCACACTCACTACAACCGACTGTGACAAAGGGGAGTTGAGTCAAGGCATCTGAACGCTGCTGCGCTGACATCCTTCATGAGGCCTGAAATGCCACTTAAGGTAATTTAAGTGGCCTGCAGGCAACGACATAGAGGTATGCTGTTACAGGGAGAATCATGCTTGTGCATGCATGTAGCCTGGTCATTAGATTAAACTCTGATACTTGTATAAGAACACATTTATTACTATTTTACTATGCACTAACAACATGTGTGAACGTTTAAGCAGTATGGAGGAGCTATCTTGTTACTTATCTGCCACTGAGGTACATTAATTTACAGATCATGTGGGGATACCAAGAGTGCATCCCAAATGGCACACTATTCCCTATATTATAGCGCACTACTTTTGACCAGGGCCCAGACTTGACTTCATATCTCCATGTGTCCCAGTGGGCTCTGGTCAAAAGTACAGCATTATATAGGGAATAGTGTGCCATTTGGGATAAAGACATTGAGTTACATAAATGTACAGAACTTCTGAAGATACCAAGTGAACTCTACTAATTGTGTAATCAGATCAGTTATTAGACACTCAGCAGTGGAGAGTGGGGTTCACCTGCTGTTCAGGAAAACCCCCAATGTGAGACAGTGATGGCAGGCCAAATGGCACCCTATTCCTTATACAGTGCACTACTTTTGACAAGGCTCTGATCAAAAGTAGTACACTATCTATTGAATAGGG
The DNA here is from genome assembly GCF_045791955.1 of Oncorhynchus clarkii lewisi. Classification (NCBI taxonomy): domain Eukaryota; kingdom Metazoa; phylum Chordata; class Actinopteri; order Salmoniformes; family Salmonidae; genus Oncorhynchus; species Oncorhynchus clarkii. The sequence continues at coordinate 30,900,242 of NC_092164.1, forward strand.
TTCCATTTGGGCCAAAAGTCGCTGATGATAGGCCAACAGGACAGACAGAGGAAAACTGTGGAGAGCTCTAACACTGTTAATTAGGATCTGAGAAGGCAGAGGAGTACATGCCAGACAGCAGCAAATAAACAAACCATCCAACTTGCATACTGGCATGATCTAGAAAAACCTTCTGTGACCTGTGTATTTGCATGGGCATTTACAACTCATAAGTGCTTGTATGAGTTTTTAGTAGTAATATTCCTATACATTTTTAAGGGTGAAAGGGGGACACATTGGACTAACCTAATCTATAACTCTGATCTCTCTATTTGAACTACCCCATATGCTGTATGCCCTAACATCATTTAAGATGAATGTAGCCTACTGATACCGGTATGTACACAAATGCCCATAAGGGTGGGAGGAAAAGATGTGAGGAATCACCACCATTGCATCCACTGCTTTCTCTGCACAAGCCATCTTACATGGCCCAGGCCAGCCCTTCACTTTGCTATTTCAGAAGCTGCTTGAAGCATTTGCACCCAGTAGCAGAGTCAGCGTCATGCCCAAACAGAGGCAACCCCTGCATCATTGACAATAGAAAGCTACACATACCATGCACTACTTATCTCCCTCACTAGCTTTAAGCACCAACTGTCAGAGCAGCTCACAGATTACTGTACCTGTACATAGCCCACCTATAATTTAGCCCAAACAACTACCTCTTTCCCTACTGTATTTATTTTATTTATTTATTTTGCTCCTTTGCACCCCATTATTTTTATTTCTACTTCGCACATTCTTCCACTGCAAATCTACCATTCCAGTGTTTTACTTGCTATATTGTATTTACTTTGCCACCATGGCCTTTTTTTGCCTTTACCTCCCTTATCTCACCTCATTTGCTCACATCGTATATAGACTTGTTTATACTGTATTAGTGACTGTATGTTTGTTTTACTCCATGTGTAACTCTGTGTCGTTGTATGTGTCGAACTGCTTTGCTTTATCTTGGCCAGGTCGCAATTGTAAATGAGAACTTGTTCTCAAATTGCCTACCTGGTTAAATAAAGGTGATATAAAAATAAAAATAAATAAAAACAATGTGCTAATACTATATAGAAAGAGCATACTGCTTGTATACATGTTAATATTTACAAGAATCTGGGTCTGTGGGTAACTACGGTTACTACAATATACTAGTACAGTACAGTACAAGTACTACTACTAACTAGTGCTTCATCTACTACTGTTACTGCTGCTACTACTACTGTTACTACTTCCGCTACTGCTACGACTACTGCTACGACTACTGCTATGACTACTGCTACTGCTATGACTACTACTGCTTCTGCTACTGCTACTGCTACTGCTACTACGGTTACTACTACTACCGCTACTGCTACTGCTATGACTACTGCTGCTACTGCTACTGCTACTACTGCTACTGCTACTACAACTGTTACTACTACTACTACTACAGCTACGACTACTACTGCTACTGCTACTACTACAGCTACGACTACTACTGCTACTGCTACTGCTACTACTAGGACTGCTACGAGTACTACTGCTACTACTACTGCTACTGCTACTACTGATACTTCTACTACTGCTACTACTGTTACTTCTACTACTGCTACTGCTATGACTACTGCTGCTACTGCTACTGCTACTACAACTGTTACTACTACTACTACTACAGCTACGACTACTACTGCTACTACTACAGATACGACTACTACTGCTACTGCTACTGCTACTGCTAGGACTGCTACGAGTACTACTGCTACTACTACTGTTACTGCTGCTACTACTGTTACTTCTACTACTGCTACGACTACTGCTACTGCTATGACTACTGCTGCTACTGCTACTGCTACTACTGCTACTGCTACTGCTACTACAACTGTTACTACTACTACTACAGCTACGACTACTACTGCTACTGCTGCTACTGCTACTGCTACTGCTACTACTAGGACTGCTACGAGTACTACTGCTACTACTACTGTTACTGCTACCACTATGACTACTACAGCTACTGCTACTGTTACTGCTACTACTGATCTTCTACTACTGCTACTACTACTGCTACGACTACTGATATGACTACTACTGCCACTACTACAACTACTGCTACTACTGTTACTTCTACTACTACTGTTACGACTACTGCTTCTGCTATGACTACTACTGCTACTGCTACTACTATAGCTACGACTACTACTACTATAGCTACGACTACTACTGCTACTACCGCTACTGCTACTACAACTGTTACTGCTACTGTTACAGCTACTGCTACTACTAGTTCTGCTATGAGTACTACTGCTACTACTTCTACTACTACTACTACTGCTACGACTACCACTGCTATGCTATGACTACTACTGGTACTACTACTGTTACTGCTACTTCTACTACTACTACCGCTACCATTACTGTTACAGCTACTGCTACGAGTACTACTGCTACTACTACTGTTACTGCTACTACTGATACTTCTACTACTGCTACTGCTACGACTACTGCTACTGCTATGACTACTACTGCTACTACTACTGTTACTGCTACTACTACTACTACAGCTACGACTACCACTGCTACTGTTACTGTTACTACTAGTACTGCTATGACTACTACTGCTACTACTACTACTGTTTATTTTTTTTTACCCCCTTTTCTCTCCAATTTCGTTGTGTCCAATTGTTGTAGTAGCTACAACTCCCGTACGGGCTCGGGAGAGACGAAGGTTGAAAGTCATGCGTCCTCCGATACACACTGCGCCCGGCCCACCGCAGTGCGCGATGAGACAAGGACATCCCTACCGACCAAGCCCTCCCTAACCCGGACGACGCTAGGCCAATTGTGCGTCGCCCCATGAACCTCCCGGTCGCGGCCGGTTACGACAGAGCCTGGGCTCGAACCCAGAGTCTCTGATGGCACAGCGCCCTTAACCACTGCGCCACCCGGGAGGCCGCTACTGTTAATGCTACTACTGCTACTTCTACTATTGCTACTACTGCTACTTCTTCTATTGCTACTATTACTGTTACTACTACTACTGCTACTGTTACTACTACTGCTACTACTACTGTTACTGCTGTTACTGTTACTACTACTGCTACTACTACTGTTAATACTGCTACGACTTCTACTGCTACTGCTACTGTTATTACTACTGCTGCTGCTACTGTTACTACTACTACTACTACTACTACTACTACTACTACTACTGCTACTGTTACTACGACTGCTGCTGCTGCTACTACTACTACTGCTACTACTTTTACTACTACTGCTACTACTGCTGCTGCTGCTGCTACTACTACCACTGTTACTGCTACTACTTTTACTACTACTGCTACTACTGCTGCTGCAACTACTACTACTACTACTACTACTACTACTACTACTACTACTACTACTACCTTTATCATCAGCATGAGCAACATTATTCATCATGATACCATCCTGTATGCATCCCACTGCAGGCTTGTCTCTGAAGCTAAGCAAGGTCGGTCCTGGTTGGTCCGTGGATCATGTGAGACCAGATGCTGCTGGAAGTGTTGTTGGAGGTCCAGTAGGGGGTACTCCTCCATCTGGTCTAAGGAGATCCCAATGCCCCAGGGCAGTGAAAGGGACATTGCCCTGCATAGTGTGCCATCTTTCAGATGGGTGTCCTATCTCTCTGTGGTCACTGAAGATCCCATGGCACTTATTGTAAGAGTAGGGTTGTTAACCCTGGTATCCATATTATCATGGCCACCTAATCATCCCGAGTTTCCAATTGGCTCATTCATCACCTCTCCCCCCCGTAACTATTCCCCATGCAGGTCGTTGCTGTAAAAAAGAACATGTTCTCAGTCGTCTTACCTGGTAAAATAGGGGCCAATATATAAATAAATTAACATGCGTCTCCATGGGTAAATTTTTGAAACTTAGTGTTGTTTGCAATGTATGTCTAAATTAACTCTGTCAGTCACAGTACTTGTCACAATCTTCTAGGTGTGCAACGCTTGCTTTTATACTGTATCTCTCAGCAGCAGGCTTAATCTCTGTCTTGCCTCCTGCAATGGAGGCTACAACAAGTGCAACTGTAAGGTTCTGTATTTCTTTTTCTTAGTAAACCTTGTGTTCTGTTTCTTTGTGTTCTTGAACATAGCCCTGTCTTTCATTTTTGTTTGTTGATTTCGCCTGTGTTAGTTACTCACCTGGTCTCATCAGCTCCTTATTTAGTTCAGTTCATTCTGTTTGTGCCTTTGTGAGGTATTGTTAGTTTTGACTCTACTAAGCCTTTGCCTAGCTCGTTTGTGAGAACCATTTATAGCCTTCAGTCCTAGTTTTGAGTCGCCTGCCTTTTTGCCAACCTGTGTATAACCATTGCCTGCCCGTGACCACGATTTCTGCTTTCCGCCGAAGATGAAATAAACACCTGCCGCGCTCTGCACGTGAATCTACACCTTTTTCTCCCTGAGTATTCATTACAGCAACATCTGCAATGGAGGCTACAACCAGTGTATCATATGCAATGGAGGCTGCAACAAGTGTATAATATGCAAGTGTAAACTCCCTGTTGTTTGGTATGAGAAAGTGTGTGAGAAACACACACGAGGTCAGAGTAAAGGCTGGTTTCAGTGTTGTATTAATGGGCACCTCTACTTCTCTGCCCAATGTGTATGGCACCTATTCCCCAAGTAAAAACCACAAGAGGAGATATCCCAGAAACAGGTCAATACACTGTCAGGACCACAGACAAAAAATTAGCATGACCTGCTGGTGACCCCGCAACATCCCCTAGAGTGGACTGAAATGTGCCTAAATGCTACACAACAGTTCCGATTGTTAAACCATTCCTAGCAGCGCTGAAATGTATGAATATATAATTGCTTGTGAAAGAATAAAGGGGGAGCAGCAGAGGGAAAAACGGAGGATTTTCAGAATGGATTCAAGTGGGATATAATGCGATTTCCCATGAGAAATGTGATTTGCTTACATTGTGGCAGGAGTCCATACAACAGTCTTGATATCCCAATAATCATAGGGATTAAGCTTGGCTTAATTAGTTGTTGTATGAATTAAATATCAATATCAAGTGCAGAAAACAATAGGGTGGGGGTAGAACTGCCTACCTGTCTGTGTGTCTGTGCCATTGTCAAATATTTGCAATTGCCATGGCGTTATTTGCAAACCCAGACAGCAAAATTATTATGGCCTGAATCCACACCACTTATACAAGGTTACACATACCATTTGGCGATTTACAGCGATTACAGCATCACATCTTCTTGGGTCTGACACTACAAGCTTGGCACACTTGTATTTGGGGAGTTTCTACCTTTCTTCTCTGCAGATCCTCTCAAGCTGTCAGGTTGGATGGGGAGCGTCGCTGCACAGCGGTTTTCAAGTCTCTCCTGTGATGTTTGATCTGGTTCAAATCTGGGCTCTGGCTGGGCCACTCAAGGACATTCGGAGACTTGTCCCAAAGCCACTCCCGTGTTGTCTTGACTGTGTGCCAAGTGTCCTGTTTGGAAGGTGAACCTTTCGCCCCAGTCGGAGGTCCTGAGCTCTCTGAAGCAGGTTTTCATCAAGGATCATCTTCCCCTCAATCCTGACTGGTTTACCAGTCCTTGCCACTGAAAAACATCCCCACAGCATGATGCTGCTTCATCGTAGTGATGGTGCCTATCACATTTCAGGAGAAGACCCAGATGCAGACATGTCGAAGTAACAAAAGTTTATTACTAGAACAGGGGGCAGGAAAAACGACAGGTCAAGAGCAGGCAGAGGTCAGTAATCCAGATCAGAGCCCAAAAGGTACAGAATGGCAGGCAGTCTCAGTGTCAGGGCAGGCAGAGGTCAATAATCCAGGGTGGTGTGACAAGGTAAAGAATGGCAGGCAGGCTCAGTGTCAGGGCAGGCAGAGGTCAATAATCCAGGGTGGTGTGACAAGGTAAAGAATGGCAGGCAGGCTCAGTGTCAGGGCAGGCAGAGGTCAATAATCCAGGGTGGTGTAACAAGGTAAAGAATGGCAGGCAGGCTCAGTGCCAGGGCAGGCAGAGGTCAATAATCCAGGGTGGTGTGACAAGGTAAAGAATGGCAAGCAGGCTCAGTGTCAGGGCAGGCAGAGGTCAATAATCCAGGGTGGTGTGACAAGGTAAAGAATGGCAGGCAGGCTCAGTGTCAGGGCAGGCAGAATGGTCAAAACTGGGAAAACTAGAAAACAGGAACAAGAAAAAGACAAGAACAAGGGGTGAAACAGGTCAGGGTCTGACAGGGCCAGGTTTCTTCCAGACATGACGCTTGGCATTCAGGACAAGAGTTAAGTCTTGGTTCCATCAGACCAGAGAAACTCGTTTCTCATGGTCTGAGAATCCTTTAGGTGCCTTCCGGCAAACTCCAAGCAGGCTTTCATTAGCATTTTACTGCGAAGTGGCTTCCTTCTGGCCACTCTACCATAAAGGCCTGATTGGTAGAGTGCTGCAGAGATGGTTGTCCTTCTGGAAAGTTCTCCCATCTCCACAGAGGAACTCTGGAGCTCTGTCAGAGTGACCATTGGGTTCTTGGTCACCTCCCTGACCAAGACCCTTCTCCCCCGATTGCTCAGTTTGGCCAGGCGACCAGCTCTAGGAAGAGTCTTGGTGGTAACAAACTTCTTCCATTTAAGAATGATGGAGGCCCCTGTGTTCTTGGGGACCTTCCATGGGGACCTTAAATCCTGTCTCGGACCTGTACAGACAATTCCTTCGACCTCATTGCTTGGTTTTTGCTCTGACATGTACTGTCAACTGTAGGACCTCATATAGACAGGTGTGTGCTTTTCCAAATCATGTCCAATCAATTGAATTTACCACAGGTGGACTCCAATCAAGTTGTAGAAACATCTCAAGGATGCTCAATGGAAACAGGATGCACCTGAGCTCATAGCAAAGGGTCTGAACACGTAAATAAGGTATCTGTTCTTGTCGATTGATGAGGACATTTTCTGATTTAATCCAATTTATAATAAAGTTGTAACATAACAAAATGTGGAAAAAGGGAAGGGTCTCAATACTTTCATTAGTGCTCATATCTCACATTTGAAGCATTTCTTGACCCACACAGGAAGAAGAGGATAACAGGTGGTTTTAGATGACAAAATATTAGAGACCAGTTATAAAACAAACAGAAAAGGAAGGTGTTTCTGACTCTGAGGCTCGATTCAAATCAGATCTGCTTTAGCCAACATCCTTATAGCGGTAATTTTGTAGGTATCTGAGGCATTATACCTAAAGTGGACATTGCCATTGGCTGTACGGTGTCACTTTAAGAGAAATCCCATGCGGCCTTGTATACACTTTTGAACACTGGAATGTGAGATGTAATATACACCTGGGTTAGGATGATAGAAATCTTCATTATTTGGTTGAATGATTTTTCTATTTGAGTGTCATTATTCCTATATAGCCTACGCTTTCTTGTTCTGAACTTCTAACACGAGTGGGGCGGGTGTGTCTTCGTGACAATGATCACAAGAGCATCTGCTCACCGATTTGACGGCTCAAACGCAGTTCCATCTCCGACACCACCGAAACATCCGCTATGCAGGTATCTGCTATCCCCGGTTAAAGTTTAGTCTGATTGAATCTAGCCCAAGGTCTCAATTTCCTATAGACTTTAATGGCCTCTCATTCCGTGTCTGGTTTCCTCTGAAGGCCTTTAATAGTTAAAATACCCCCTTTACTGTAGAGCCATACCCTTACTTTCCTGTACACACAGAACAATCCTCTTTAACCATTATGGGGACCAGTGTCCATCTTTCTCCCACACGATGATGATGGGGTGCCCCATGACCTGTCTATGTAACAGGGGTGGGTTTATTCCTGGATATCCTTAGTGGGGACAGAGTGGCCTGGTCTACCTACTTAAAGATAAGGCCTTCGCAGAAGGACAGGAAGTGAAGGAAAGAAGGTAAGGTCACTGCAAGGAGCACTGTCATTCAGAAGAACGTTTACTCTCTTTGTTGTAAGATAAGAACAAAACCTTAAATACCTAAACTAAGCCAATATATTGATTGATTGCAGACTGTAAAAAAATGGAAGTTTTTAAAATACTTATTATAGTTTTGTACAGAGTGTAATAGAATACAGTTCAAGAGAGAATACAATACATGTGCCTGTCATTCTCAATTACATAATACACCTACTACAAACCACCAGTGTGTGCACAAGCAGACACAGTATTTAGTATTTATTAGGATCCCCATTAGCTGTTGCCAAGGCAGCCGCTACTCTTCCTGGAGTTCAAACAGAAACAGTCTCACTGCTTTTTCCTCACCCAGACGCCATCTCTCACCTCCTCTCATCCCCAGACATCTCTGATACTTTCTCTCCATATACCTTGCCTTCACTCCTCATCTGTGTTGTTCTCCCTCTTGTGAAGATGGCCAAGTGAGTGACAGCCAAGGGCTGGGCAGTGCTGGAGTCTCATGGTGTGTGTTTCAATTGGCTACCTATTCCCTACATAGTACACTTCTTTTGACCAGAGCCCTATGGGCCCTGAGCAGAATGTGTGAACTATAATGGGAAAATTTGGGACACAGACAATGGCTTGGATCAATGACCCCATTGGTGTTCATCTAGAAGTCATGGTAAACTCTGGCCCATTGTCCAAGGGCTCAAGCAACGATTGGTTCCACTGAATGTCAACGTTGGTTAGATAATGCCTGTGAATTGGGATCAATATAACATGTAGCATTGGGCATTTGGGCTGAAAGACGTTTGAAAAGACAACAGGTGATCGATTGTAGGAAATTGACTTTGGCTAATGCAATATCCAGCAGGGTCTACAAACTCCATACCATGTCTACAGCATAATAGGCCGTAGCAGCATGGTTTACTTCATAACCATATAATAACCACATGGGCCAGCTCAATTAATGACTTTTACAGGTGGTAAGACACCTAGTGTGGCAATGCAGTCTGTCAAAATCACTTTCCAATTGATAACCTATAGGGCCTCAGTACTGAGCTGAGTCGATGTGGACACAACAGGGTGCTTGTGTTTGTGTTGGTATCAGTGATGATCAACAGGACGTTGCTGCCACGGACCCTGCCAACAAAGCAAACCCTGTTTAAATCAGCAAGACACCAGTCTGTTGTTCGTCTCTGGATCAACTATAACAACAACAGTACCAGAGAGGCATTATAATTTGGATGGACGGTATACTGAGGAACCCTTGTTTTGTAGGTAGGGAGGTAAACTGATGATGTCATAACACCTTTAGAGAGACATAGACCTAATATGATATGAATCACTAGGCCTTCATGATTATGCAGTGATGAGTTGGAAAGGAAGGCCAATTCATAACAGGGGCCAGATAGTGAGGTAAGGCTAAGTTCAGGAATTAGTAGTGCTGACTACGTAAAGATGCTGCACTATCTAATAGCAATTCATTGGTGCCCACACTGAAGCAATGGGTTTGCAATAACATTTTGTATTTTTAGCTAGCCAGCTAAAATTGTTTACAGTTAGTTAACAAACCCTCCTACACTCGTTTAGCTACAGTAGCGCTGCCGTGTCAATAACAGGTACCAAAGGTGACAAAGGTGTCTCCAGTTGTGTTTACATTTACCTGACCCATCTTTCATATATTTACTTTCCATGCCATATGAATTAAAATTGAAATAACTCTGAAATAGATGAGTCAATGAGACAACAGTGCCCTGTATGTATCTCAAATTGAGATACGGCATCGAACACAGAGATGTCAAAACATCCATTGCCGTGGTATTTATTGATGTCACCATCTAACGTGGTTAACAATGGTAAACTACTGTACGAGCTGGGTGGTTTTGTGCTCATTGATCAGCATTTGTATTGTCTAGCTATGACTCCCTTTAACTTCAATCATAGGCGGCGTCTCGGATTTGTCCTCTCACAATACTTCTCCTGTGAACAAACAAATGCAGTCATTCATTTTGTTCAAGTTCTCTGCATAATATTGATGTATCAGGGACCAATTGTAGAACAATCAGTGTACAAACACAAGTGCTCACAACATGTTCACTACATGACCAAAAGTATGTGGACACCTGCTCGTCGAACATTCCAAAATCATGGGTGTTAATATGCTGCCATTTTGGGAAGGCTTTCCACTAGATGTTGGAACATTGCTGCAGGGATTTGCTTCCATTCAGCCACAAGAGCATTAGTGAGGTTGCGCAGTCTGCGTTCCAATTAATCTCAAACCAAAGGTGTTTCGATGGGGTTGAGGTCAGGGCTCTCTGCAGGCTGGTCAAGTTCTTCCACACCGATCTCTACAAAAAATTTCTGTATGGACCTCGCTTTGTGCACGAGGGCATGGTCATGCTGAAACAGGAAAGGGCCTTCCCCAAAATGTTGCCACAATGTTGGAAGCACAGAATCGTCCAGAATGTCATTGTACATAGCATTAAGATTTTTCTTCACTGGAACTAAGAGGCCTAGCCCGAACAATGAAAAACAGCCCCAGACCACCATTTCTCCTCCAACAAACTTTATTGTTGCCACTACGCATTGGGGTAGGTAGCGTTCTCCTAGCATTCGCCAAACGACATTTGTCTGTCGGACTGCCAGATGGAGAAGTTTCCACTGCTCCAGAGACCAATGGCAGCCAGCTTTACACCACTCCAGCCGACGCTTGGCATTGCACATAGTGATCTTACATAGCCATTTCATGAAGCTCCCGACGAACAGTTCTTGTACCGACGTTGCTTCCAAAGGCAGTTTGGAACTCGGTAGTGAGTTTTGCAACTGAGGCGTACCATTCTGTGAGCTTGTGTGGCCTACCACTCCACGGCTGAGTTGACGTTTCCACTTCACATTAACAGCACTTACAGTTGACCGGGGCAGCTCTAGCAGGGCAGAAATTTGACAAACTGACTTGTTGGAAAGGTGGCATTCTATGATGGTGCCACGTTGAAAGTCACTGAGCTCATCAGTAAGGCCATTCTACTGAAAATGTTTCTCTATGGAGATTGCATGGCTGTGAGCTCAATTTTATACACCTGTCAGCAACGGGTGTGGCTGAAATATCAGAATCCACTAATTTGAAGGGGTGTCCACACACTTTTGTATATATAGTGTACTTCAACTCACTGCCTACAATGGAACAAAGGACTTATCACAGTCTGCAGAAACTGTGCATTTCCCTCTGAAGCTTTGTCTCTCCTGTCAGATCTATGAATGTAACCTAACATGCGGGTTGGTTTGCAGGTCAATATCTGTGCACAAGGTTGCTTTTTCAACCGGTGCAGTGGTTCATATCTTTTCTCATTTTTTATGTCTCTATCTTTCTATCTCTTTCCATCTATATCTCATGTTAGGCTAGTGTACGTAGGTGGCTAGCTGATGAGTCATTGGTTGCACACCTCATCGATGGCTGCCCATATTTGGGCTGGCAGGAAGTCCATTTTTGCCAGAGTTTTGCTGTGGAGACTACTGGGGCTCTTTCACTTCTCTTCCTCACAATTTTTCATTTGAAACCACAGCTCTTTTTCAAGGGTGACTCTTGTTTATTAGTACACGTACTTCTTATTTCCAGTCGTCTCAAGGACCTTCTTTGATCAGTTCTGCAAGGGGCTCACTGTGATGTCATGAGAGAAACATTGATGGGAGGATATGCTCGGATACAGTACTTGTATTGTACTTGTGTACGCTTTATTACAAAAGCATTTCTAAAGTTGACCAAGTACACAGTGTTTGAGGTTGATAAAGAATGCTGTGGTTACGGAAGTTAGGAGATTGTTTCTTTGACTCAACAACCTTTACTCAAAAAGTACCTTTTCACAACTTTATAGCCCCCCAAAAAATCTCTCTCCCATTTACAAACATGGAGAGAGGGGCTTCGTGAAAACAGTGCGATTTGATCTTGTAGAAAGTATTTCACACGCACAAGCAGACACTTCTCTGGGTCAGACACTTCTCTGGATCAGACACTTCTCTGGGTCAGACACTTCTCTGGGTCAGACATTTCTCTGGGTCAGACACTTCTCTGGGTCAGACATTTCTCTGGGTCAGACACTTCTCTGGATCAGACACTTCTCTGGGTCAGAAACTTCTCGTGGTCAGACACTTCTCTGGGTCGGACACTTCTCTGGGTCAGACACCTCTCTGGGTCAGACACTTCTCTGGGTCAAAAACTTCTCTGGGTCAGACACTTCTCTGGGTCAAAAACTTCTCTGGGTCAGACACTTCTCTGGATCAGACACTTCTCTGGGTCAGACACTTCTCTGGATCAGACACTTCTCTGGGTCAGACACTTCTCTGGGTCAGCAGACCTGTGAGGAAAGGATTGTTTTGCTCTCCTTTTGGATCACAAACTCAGTGGGCAATAAATACATTCAAATGAAAAATCTGTTGTGCTCAACTAGAGATGCATCTTGGTCTTTGTATGCTTAAATCATAAGGAGGCCAGAGAGAAACAGTTATATGGATGGTGCATAGCTGGCGGATAAGAAGCAGGCTAAAAACAGCTCATGTTTATTTGTATATAAAAATATCAATATCAGGCTATACTGTATGACGTGCAACAACCAAACGAAATGAGGAGAGCCTTCATAATCTGGCATATACGTAACCAATCTAATGATAGGTTCACTCTATTATCTCAGCAGGGAGAACATCCCAAGGACAATGTAATATGTCATTCATGTTTCCTCTTTAATAATATTAGATTAATCACTATCCAATGTGCCAAGAGATCTAATTAAGACATGTAACGTTATGAGTCAATGTGCGCTGAATTCACTCAGAGGACATGATGGTACTATTAGATGTGGTACTACTCACATAAAGATGCTGATCAGCATGTGTGTGCGTGTGTGAACGCTCATGTATAGACTAGACATGCACAGACCTATCTTAATTGGATCACTCTGCTGTCACAGAGAACTTTCCAGATTTTTATCAGAGGCACTTGACACAATGGGTTTTGTCCCAAATGGCACCTTATTCCCTATTAAGTGCAATCAATTTGACCAGAGCCCTATACAATTAATAAGGTGCTGTTTGGGACGCAGACAAATGCATATTATACAAACTCTCCTGTATAATTTTTGTGTGATTCATTAGACGTCCCAATCATCAGAATACATCACATCTCACTGTGAAGGAGTCAGAGTAGAATTCAAACTGCTTTTTGACTGGCTGTGACTGGCTCTGAAAGGAAATAACACTATTATACACTCTGTCAGGGTGGCTACAGCAACATGAACCAATCTGACATAGGTTGCCTCCCAAATGGTACCCTATTTCCAATATAGTGCACTACTTTTGACCAGGGCCCATGGGGCTCTATATAGGGAATCGGGAGCCATTTCTGATGCCGACATGTACTTTTTAAATGTAGGAAGCAATGAATTAGAAGAATAACAGTGGATTGACAGTAATGGAAGTTGAAAACATTAGACTTGGCAAGCAAGCACTACTTTTCCATTCATAAACAACATTGACAAGTGACACTCGCATTTCTTTTCAGTCATCTGAGTGATATCCCAATTTTATATAGATACATCTTTCAAGGCAGCCTGAAGTACTAATGTGTTCCATCAACTGATAATGTATTCCAAATACACCATGTCATCATATCTTTCAGGAATGTGACTTGACTAATTATGCTACAGAGGCGTTGTCATGTTTGTTTGTGGAGACGGACCAAAGCGCAGCGCGATATGGTTTCCACATAATTTATTATAAAGTGAAACAAACGATAAACAATAGAACAACGACCCGTGACTAAAGAAGTGCTTACGTGCACTAACTCAAAACAATATCCCATAAAACACAGGCGAGGAAAATGCTACTTAAATATTTTTTTTTTTTTTTTTTTTTTTTACCTTTATTTAGCCAGGCAAGTCAGTTAAGAACAAATTCTTATTTTCAATGACGGCCTGGGAACAGTGGGTTAACTGCCTGTTCAGGGGCAGAACGACAGATTTGTACCTTGTCAGCTCGGGGGTTTGAACTCGCAACCTTCCGGTTACTAGTCCAACGCTCTAACCACTAGGCTACCCTGCTGATCCCCAATTAGTGACAACGATAGCCAGCTGCCTCTAATTGGGAATCATACTAAACACCAACATAGAAAAACTAAACTAGAACCCCACATAGAAAAGAATAACTAGAAAACCCCCCAGTCACGCCCTGACCTACTATACCATAGAAAAACAAAGTCTCTCTATGGTCAGGGCATGACAGGCTGTCACGTCCTGACCTTAGTTCCTTTTTTATGTCTCTATTTTAGTTTGGTCAGGGCGTGAGTTGGGGTGGGCATTCTATGTGTTGTTCTATGTTTTTGTATTGCTGTGTTTGGCCTGATATGGTTCCCAATCAGGCAGCTGTTTATCGTTGTCTCTGATTGAGAACCATACTTAGGCAGCCTGTTTTCCCACCAATGGTTGTGGGTAGTTGTTTCCTGTTTTGTGACCTAATAGGACTGTTTTGTTTTTGTGGTTTCGCCTTTGTTATGTTTGTGGTCAGTTTAATAAATATGACATGAACACTTACCACGCTGCGCATTGGTCCGATCCTTCATACTCCTCGTCAGAAGAGGAGGAAAACAGTAACACAGGCGTTAAAGTTATAGGTAGGTAATCCAACCACATGGCAATTTCTCCATTGGTCATTGAAGTGAAAGCAGGAACTGTGGCAAAATAAATTATGTAACAGGTGTACACTAAAATAAGTGAGGAAAGTAACACCGTGAAAGAAAAGTTTCAACGTGTTTGCCAAAATTGTGGATCTGTGTGAAACGGCACATTGAGGAAGATTGTAAAAAAACTGTAGGATTCTATAAAAGCAACACATTTCCCTCATGTACTGAAGTGACTCAATCTGTGAATGAAAATAACCCCAGAATATCTATTTCTATGGGTCTGTAAAGGTCAGGTAATAACATTGGAAATCAGAAATAGGAGCAAAACAACATTGCCTCCCAAACTACCAAATGTGTAAAAAGATAAGAGGACTTCTTATTAAGTTAAGAATATTATTATTATTAAACCGTTTTTAATTAATAATTACATCTTAATAATTAGAAAATGATATTATTATTATTACGGTAGTAGTGCAATGACCTTGTGCTGCCTACCTCTTAATAATCATAATTGGCATAGCATTCTGACACAGTTGGACCCTAATGATTGACACCATAATGTAGAGGGAAAATAGTAAACAAACTCTTGACCAATAAATTAAAATGATAGTGTTAGGTGTTGGACTATCTGCTTTAGTTTTGGAGATGATCAATCACTGTCGATGGAGGAGCTGGTTTTTACATATTGTGTATATTTATTTATTCTGAGCACATTTCCGTTTGTTGGAAATGTCAGTTTTAGATTTTCAAAATACTTTAATGTTTGCTAGCTGGACAGGCAAACCTCGCTGAGTACTAAACTGTAAATCAATCAAAACTTGTGTACTATCCATTCTACTATCTCTGCTGATCACGTCTGCCAATCACGTTATCTGTATCTAAGGCACAGTGGTGGAATAAGTACCCAAATGTCATACTTGAGTACAAGTAAAGATACCTTAAGAGAAAATGACTCAAGTAAAAGTATTTTTTTATTTTACCCCCTTTTCTCCCCAATTGGTAGTAGTTAGTCTTGTCGCTGCAACTCCCGTACGGACTCAAGAGGCGAAGGTTGAGAGCCATGCGTCCTCCGAAACACAACCCAACCAAGCCGCACTGCTTCTTGACACAATGTACATCCAACCCGGAAGCCAGGCGCAGCGCACACCGTTACATTCTTCTGATGCCTCCTCAGACTCTTCACTGCTCTGGTGGAGGACTCTTCTCCTCCTTGCACCACTTCACACGATGCACACATCGAACAGAGCGTGGCCTCACATCGCCCCGTCTTCACAACAGAAGGCCTGCGTTGATGACACACGCAATTTGAGCATAATTTGAGCCACCCGCACCAATGTGTTGGAGGAAGCAACAGTTAAAGTATAAATAATATAAAATTCCTGTATGAAGTAAAACGTTTTTAAGAAGTTTTTAGGAATGTAGTAAAGTAAAAGTTGTCAAAAATAGAAATGATAAAGTAAAGTACAGATACCCCAAAAAACAACTTAAGTATTTTTACTCAAGTACTTTGCACCAATGTCAAGGTAGTAGACAGTTGGTGACATCTCGAGAGATCAGGTAAAGTCTTGCTTACTAATTTGTAATCTAACTATTTTGTTACAGAAATGTCATACAATCAGTGTAAGCTGTAAAATGACTCCCAATTTAGAAGAGTGAGCTTGGTAGTTGCAACAAGCAGATCTGTTGCTAGCTAGCAGAAGCAGATAGCTTTATCACTAGCTTGCATGTCATTCTTGGTCAAGGACCGCTTTAGCTATCGGTCCATGTAAAAATTGAAGACTTCAAAAATCTATTGGACAAGTTGCCCACTAACTTCATTCATACTGACAAATAAGGAATGCCACATTATCCCTGTCAATAGTTGGAGTAGAATGACTGGTGATCACCCAGTCTCAGACTGTCAGGATGTTCATTTTTGAGCTCACAAACTACATTCCTTTGCTGTGATGATTTATTTGATTCATTCTTGTCTCTCACTTCTGTCTCACACAATATTTTCAGCTCCCCTGTGTCCTGCTCCCAGAGATCACAAAGGTCTATTCACCAAGTATAGTCTGTTTCACTCACCTGTGAGGAGAACCATCCTTCTGCAGTTTGAACTCGCTCTGCCGTCACTATTCAGACATTGGGACCACATATGCATTTGCCTGTTGTCTTTTCTTTGTGGGTTTTGTGTTACAGTCTAGTGCATTTCAGAGTTGAAGAACACCCACTACAGATACATGTGCTTGTTTGAGCATCTTTATTCATTATCGTCCCTTACTTTTGTCTCCCATGATCTATTCACCAAGCCCTGCAGTTTGAACTAGCCCTGCCATCACTATGTACAGTGCCTTCAGAAAGCATTCATCACACCCCTTGACTTTTTCCACATTTTGTTGTGTTAGTCTGCATTTAAAATGAATTAAATTCAGATTTTTGTGTTACTGGCCTATACACAATACCCCATTATGATAAAGTGGATAAAGTTATGTTTTTACACATTTTCAGGAGTAAAAATGTACTTAACAAGTCACATAATAAGTTGCATGGACTCACTTTGTTTGCAATAATATTGTTTAATGGGATCTCATGGGATCTCATCTCTGTACACCCCACACACAACACCTGTAAGGTCATTCAACCACAAAGACCATGGAGAGAAGGGCACCTATTGGTAGACATCGAATATCCCTTTGAATATAGTGAAGCGTATTAATTCCACTTTGGATGGTGTATCAATGCACCCAGTCACTACAAAGATACAGGCGTCGTTCCTAACTCAGTTGCCAGAGAGGAAGGAAACCGCTCAGCGATTGTGACTTTAAAACAGTAACAGAGTTGATTGGCTATGATAAGAGAGAACTGAGGATCAACAACATTGTAGTTACTCCACAATAGTAACCTAATTGACAGAAAGAAGCTGTACAGAATAAAAATATACCAAAATATGCATCCTATTTGCAACAAGGCACTAAAGTAATATTGAAAAAACGGTGGCAAAGCAATTAACTCTTTGTCCTGAATAAAAAGGCAAATCCAATACATTACTGAGTACTACTCTCCCCATTTTTAAGCATAGTGATGGCTGCATCATGTTATGGGTATGCTTGTAATCGTTAAGGGCTGGGGAGTTTTCCAGGATAAAAAATAAATGGAATGGAGCTAAGCAGACAAAATCCTAGATGAAAACCTGGTTCAATCTGCTTTCCACCAGACACTGAGAGATGAATTCATATTACAGCAGGACAATAACCTAAACCACAAGGCAAAATCTACACTGGAGTTGCTTACCAAGAAGACAGTGAATGTTCCTGAGGGGCCAAGTTACAGTTTTGACTTAAATCTACTTGAAAACCCATGGCATGACCTGAAAATAGTAACCTTTCGGTTACTAGTCCAACACTCTAACCACTTGGCCACCCTGCCGCCCCATTTTAGAGTTGAAGAACACCAACTACAGATACACGTGCTTATTTGAGCATCTTGAAGACTAAATTCGGTGATTAATTAGTTTAACAGGTGACAAACAGATTATTTTACTATTGTAACATGCAGTGGGGAGAATTATATTGTCCCCGTCAGGAGCCCATGCTTTGCCATAGATAGTAGAGCTCTCATCGCTGGACCACACAAGTTTTAGATTGCATTCTGCTAAGGCACTTGTCCCTCTCTACATCGGTCAGCTACATTGGTGACCAGAGTGGAATCCTTTCGATACGCCAAAGGGGCCTGGGCACACAAATGCTCCTAGAGAGAAGGGGGGACACTGAAGCATGTGTTGATGACAGTTCTACAGTATCCATCAGAGGCCCAGGCTTTTGGCATAGATGGTAAAGCTCTCATTTCTGGACAGCAACATTGTAAGATTGTGCCCTCCATGGCATTAGATATACGTTGACTGGTAGGTTACACTATATTTAGATACTTTAAATACTGCCTGAGACACCTTTACTATTTGTTTCTGTACTAAATAAATAATGGTGAATCACTATTTGTGATGGTGTTCTTTGTTGGAATGTATATGCATGAAACTTACATTATGGAAAACATGACCCACACTCAGTCATAGTTAGTAGAATAATGAATGTGGCAAAATGTTGGTATCGTCAGCTTTTAGAAGGTAAGTAGGAAAGTTAATCATGTAAAACCATCTAAATATACTCACATTCACTGAACATTTAGTATCTGAAACTCAAACATTCATTTCCCAACTACTTTTTCTATAATCCCACAGGCTTTTATCATTCTCCATACCTTATATTCCAACGCATCATTATCTTTGCCCATCATGGTATTGGGCAGCTGCTATTTGAGAACCCGTCTGGTTTAAAAATCATGTGGCTTTCTATGAAAGGTATGTGATTGAATGTTTATTTAGCCTGCAGCTAGCTACTTGAAATGAGACATATAATCTTGCCAAAACATGATTGAAAAATGTAATTCACTCAGAAATATACTGTTGCTAATGAAATACAAATGTACATTTACAGGGAGCTGGCTAGGCTAGTCAAACTGTAACATTGGCTAGCGTTCAATAAAGTGTCTAAATGGTCAACAGAGTTACTTCCTCATACGCTTAAGTCAATTCGTATTGCATGCTGCATATTTCAAGTGCACTCAAAAACAGATATATGTCATATAAAAAAAGCTGCTCCTCCCTCGATGGGATCGATGAAGTTTGCATTTTTTGGCTATGTTGATAGTTGCTGTCATAGTGACCTGTTGATAATTATGTTAGTTTACGTAATATGTACAGTAAGTGTTCATATGATGACAATATTCAGCAAATATACTTCCAATAGGTCCAATGCAGCCATTTTTATCTTAATATCAAATCATTTCTGGGTAAAAATTAAGTACCTTACTGTAAATGTTTTCAATTAAAACGGTCAAAAAGAAACAAATAGTTTCTTAGCAAAGAGCAGTTTGTTTCAAGCAATAATTTTGCTAGGACCGTCTGGACTGAGTGTGGAGGCTAAAACTGAAAACTCTCTGTTATTGGCAGAGAGGTTTGGAACTCTCTTTCTTATTGGTCTATTAACTAATTTACCACCTGGTGATGTCCCCACGCAGGTCAAAACTCCATCCCTTCACAACAGGCTGAAGTTTTAGGTGTTCAAAAAAAAAAAAACAGCTCCCACACTAAAAGGGCATTATCATAATTTTCACAATTTCACAGTATTATTCCAACCTCATTGTATGGAAATATATATAAACAAAGGAACATCTGTTTTCTTTACTGCACTGGGCCTTTAAAATAAAATCCTCACATCAATAATTCCCTTAAGGGGCTCATCAAAATGAACTGGAGGACTAACCAAACCAAGGTGAATGGAAATTAGGTCAAGTGCTGACATCACACACCAAGAGGAAATCTAACGTACACTACAATACATATCATCCGGTTGTGCATTTGGTCTATCAAGTGTGTTTAATGTCTACTGTGAGCAGGATAGACACTAACACATAGTCCCTTGGTAACGTATGTCCATCCTCTTCCACCATTATGCTGATGATGGTAATATATGCTCAAATTGCGTGTGTCATCAACGCAGGCCTTGTGATGTGAGGCCACGCTCTGTTCGATGTGTGCATGATGCACGTCATGTGAAGTGGTGCAAGGAGGAGAAGAGTCCACTGAGTAGAAGGACCTCCACCAGAGCAGTGCAGAGTCTGAGAAAACATCAGAAGAATGTAACGGTGTGCGCTGAGTGGTGACCGTGGCTTAAAAAGCTCCTCTATGACAAACAGGATGAAGAACGGATGGCAGAGAAATACATGGTTTTACTGTGACAGCAAAGGTGAAGAAAGGATGATGCTGGAGAAATACAAATGTTTGAAAACATGCTATGCAAGTGTGTGGTCTTTTTCCTCCTGAGTCCATCCTTTACAGTGGCAAATTGAACAGAATGGGTCAAGAAATATCAAGGAACGGCCAGGGAAGCAAGCACTGTCAGTACAACAATTCTTAGAAGCACTGTCAGTACAACAATTCTTACAAGCACTGTCAGTACAACAATTCTTAGAAGCACTGTCAGTACAACAATTCTTAGAAGCACTGTCAGTACAACAATTCTTAGAGGCACTGTCAGTACAACAATTCTTACAAGCACTGTCAGTACAACAATTCTTACAAGCACGGATTAAATCGCAGATGATCTTTGTTTAGGCCCTATCCCTCCCTGTATCTGTACAGTTTGTTGTGTTTCCCAACAACTCTACATCTGTAGTGAGTACAGACTATAGACACATTAAATCCAACTCTATCAGTTGAGATGCTTTGGGAATATAATGCATTTGTTGTATTTGCTTTTGAATCTATGACAGAGACAATGACAGTGAACAATGACAATGGCAGAGAATCTAATACAGAGACAATTACAATCTTGCCCGATGTCCCGTACTGGAGGCTACTACCCTTAACATTCCCTATTTTGCTTAGGCAGGCTACTCTGAGAAACAAAACAAACTCCATCTCCAATGGCACAAAGTGGTGACAAGTTAATCAAACTGTACACGTATTTTCTGAAAGGCTGGGGGCAACTCAACAAAGAGCTGCAGTTAGTTTCAGAGTGGGTGACAAGGAATGTTAGCCCTAAATATTTCTTAAACTAAAAGCATTGTATTTGGAACAAAACACTCGCTAAACCCTAAACCTCAACTAAATCTTGTACTAAATAATGTGGAAATTGAGCAAGTTGAGAGAGATTAAACTGCTTGGAGTAACACTAGATTGTAAACTGTCATGGTCAAAACATATTGATGCAGTAGTATGCCACAGAAAAGGACTTAGGAAAATTGCAATTGGCTCAGAACAGAGCAGCACGGCTGGCCCTTGGATATACACAGAGAGCTAATATTAATAATATGCATGTCAATCTCTCCTGGCTGAAAGTGGAGGAGAGATTGACTAGATCACAACTTTTATTTATGAGAGGTATTGACATGTTTAATGCACCGAGCTGTCTGTCTAAACTACTGGCACACAGCTCGGACACCCATGCATAACCCACAAGACATGCCACAAGAGGTCTCTTCAAAGTCCCCAAGTCCAGAACAGACTATGGGAGGCGCATAGTACTACATAGAGCCATGACTACATGGAACTCTATTCTATATCAAGTAACTGACGCAAGCAGTAAATTAGATTTAAAAAACAACAACTTTTGGAACAGTGGGGATTGTGAAGCAACACAAACATTGGCACACACGCACACGCACACACAATACATATACAAGGATTTAGTAATGTAGATATGTGGTAGTGGGGGAGTAGGGGCCTGAGGGCACACAGTGTGTTGTGAAATCTGTGAATGCATTGTCATGTTTAAAAATGGAATAAACTGCCTCAATTTTGCTAACGGGATCCATAATAAATACAAATATATTTTTGTAAACAAAATTTTTCTGACGTTAGAGATTGTGTTTTCAAATAAAAGATAGGAGGAACAGCATGTCAATAAAAACACCAACAGTGAGGACATCGGTGAGGACATCTACAGGGCAGTACATCTTGATAACAGTGACTACGACAGGCACCAACAGGGTGTCATCAAATGAACTGCATGACGAATGGATGCCATTTTTGGGAACACTGAAATGGCCCCTTGCCGTGTGTACGTACTTCTGGCGCAAGAGTTTAATACTGTACATTGACAAATGAATCAAGACATGCTGTTGATAACCTTCACAATAACAAGCAAACCGACATATTTGCACCATTTTTAGAGCATGTCCAGAGTGTTCTGTAGCTCAGGGACGTTGTTGTTACACAAAGCACTGTAAATAATTGCCCCCTGTATGATGAAGCTATTACTAGTCCATGCTCAAAATCGTTAGGTTGTATAACAAGGAAGAGGATAACAATAAGCAGTAACATGGACGGATACTTCCACAGCTCAATAGACTCAATAGCTGAGGAGTCATTGGCTGTGTCGGAAATCTGTCTTGTTTACTACTTAAATTGCATACTGTGTTCTAATTGTACTAAATACTATTTAGAACGTACTGTTTAGTAAAAACGAATGCAGTAAGCAACAAATATCAGCACACTAGGCTCAAATTCTTCCCGTAATTCTCCTTTGTTGTTACAACACAACAAGCAACCTGATCTCAGAGAAAGATATAAAATATAATACTATACATCCTTCAAGATGAATAATAACTAACTTCATACAATTTGTATGCTATTGTATGACCAGGTAAAACTTATGATACTATACAGTAAGTGTACAAAACATTAGGAACACCTTTAGCCCTCAGAACAGCCTCAATTAGTCGGGGCATGGACTAGAAGGTGTCAAAAGCATTCCACAGGGATGCTTGCCCATGTTGATTCCAATGCTTCCCACAGTTGTGTCAAGTTGGCTGGATGTCCTTTGGGTGATTCTTGATACACACAGGGAAATCCAGAAGCATTGCAGTTCTTGACACACTAAAACCGGTGCGCCTGCACCTCCTACCATACCCTTTTCAAAGGCACTTAAATATTTTCTCTTGCCCATTCACCCTCTGAATGGCACACATACACAATCCATGACTCAACTGTCTCAAGGCTTGAAAAATACTTCTTTCATTTTTCTCCTCACCTTCATTTACACTGATTGAAGTGGATTTAAAAGGTGACATCAATAAGGGATCATAGACTGACCAGGACACCTGTGTCATGGAAAGAGCAGGTGTTCCTAATGTTTTGTATACTCAGTGTATGTTCTCTAATTTGCATGATATTGTACGAGCACTATTCCATTCATAATCTAGTTCGAATTGCACGACCACTATTCCATTCATAATCTAGTTCGTATGATATTGAAGGACCACAATTCCATTCATAATCTAGTTCGTATGATATTGCACGACCACCATTCCATTCATCATCTAGTTCGTATGATATTGTATTACCGCTATCCCATTCATAATGCAACCTAACATAACAAATCATACTAAACGGAGTATCACAGGTTTACGTACAGAGGCTCCTCCCATTAGGCTCCCCCAAATAGGCCCATCTCTCAGAGCACTCCTAGACAATCCTAGCAAAATTCTTGCTTGAGATATACCATCTTTCTAAGAAGCTATTTTTGTTCATTTTTGAATTGTTATCCAGAAATGAATTGATATTGCGATAAAAACTAAATTGGACTTTTAAGGGAGGCCACCCCCCCCCCCTTTACTTCCTTCTTATTGGATGGAATAGTTGATGCATTTTAGTCTTACTCTTCAGTTTTACTATATATAGTGTTTTAGAAATGTATAGTGTTTTAGAAATGTTTGCCCCCAAAAAAATGAAATATCACATTTACATTAATATTCAGACCCTTTACTCAGAACTTTGTTGAAGCACCTTTGGCAGCGAGTACTGCCTTGAGGATTCTTGGGAATGACGTTACAAGCTTGGCACACCTATATTTGGGGAGTTTCTCCCATTCTTCTCTGCAGACCCTCTCAAGCTCTGTCAGGTTGGATGGGGAGAATTGATGCACAGCTATTTTCAGATCTCTCCAGAGATGTTTGATCGGGTTCAAGTCTGGGGTCTAGCTGTCTCCGAAGTCATTCATGCATTGCCTTGGCTGTGTGCTTAGGGTCATTGTCCTGTTGGAAGGTGAACCTTCACCTCAGTCTGAGGTCCTGAGCACTCTGGAGCAGGTTTTCATCAAGGATCTCTCTTTACTTTGCTCCCTTCATCTTTCCCTTGATTCTGACTAGTCTCCCAGTCCATGCCGCTGAAAAACATATCCACAGCGTGATGCTGCCACCACCATGCTACACCATAGGGATGGTGCCAGGTTTCCTCCAGACGTAACACTTTCCATTCAGGCCAAAGAGTTCCATCTTGGTTTCATCAGACCAGAGAATCTTGTTTCTCATGGTCTGAGAGTCCTTTAGGTGCCTTTTGACTAACTCCAAGTTGACTGTCATGTGCCTTTCACTGAGGAATAGCTTCCATCTAGCCACTCTACCAAAGACCTGATTTGTGGAGTGCTGCAGAGATGGTTGTCCATCTGGAAGGCCAGCTCTGGGAAGTGTCTTGGTGGTTGCAAACTTTTTCCATTTAAGAATGATGAAGCCCACTGTGTTTTTGGGGACCTTCAATGCTGCAGAAATGTTTTGGTACCCTTCCCCAGATCTGTGCCTTGGCACAATCCTGTCTAGTACCTCTACGGATAATTATTTCGACCTCATGGCTTGGTTTTTGCTCTGACATGCACTGTCAACTGTGGGACCTTATATAGACAGGTGTGTGCCTTTCCAAATCATGTCCAATCAATTGAATTTACAATGGAAACAGGCTGTACCTGAGCTCAATTTCGAGTCTCATAGCAAAGGGTCTAAATACTTACGTAAATAAGGTGTTTCTGTTTACAAAATATTATGAATTTGTAAAATGTTCGCTTTGTCAGTATTTTATTTATTTAACCTTTATTTAACCATGTAGACCAGTTGAGAACAAGTTCTCATTTACAACCATAACCCTGGCCAAAGCAAAGCAGTGCGACAAAAACAACAACACAGAGTTACACATAAACAATAACAGTCAATAACACAATAGAAACATCTATGTACAGCGTGTGTAAGTGTAGTAAGATAAGGGCGGTAAGACAATAAATAGGCCATAGAGGCGAAACAATTACAATTTAGCATTAAAACTGGAGTGATAGATGTACAGATGATGATGTGCAAGTAGAGATACTGGGGTGCGAAAGGGCAAAAAATAAATAAATAAATAAATAACAATATGGGGATGAGGTTGTTGGGTGTGGTATTTACAGATGAGCTGTATACAGGTACAGTGATCGGTAAGCTGCTCTGACAGCTGATGCTTAAAGTTAGAGAGAGAGATAAGTCTCCAACTTCAGTGATTTTTGCAATTCATTCCAATCATTGGCAGCAGAGAACTGTAAGGAAAGGCGGCCAAAGTAAGTGTTGGCTTTGGGGATGACCAGTGAAATATTCCTGCTGCAGCGCGTGCTACGGGTGGGTGTTGCTATGGTGACCAGTGAGTTGAGATAAGGTGGGGCTTTACCTAGCAAAGACTTATAGGTGACCTGGAGCCAGTGGGTTTGGTGACGAGTACTGTATGTAGCAGGGCCAGCCAACGAGAGCATACAGGTCTCAGTGGTGAGTAGTATATGGGGCTTTGGTGACAAAACATATGGCACTGTGATAGACTACATCCAATTTGCTGAGTAGAGTGTCGGAGGCTATTTTGTAAATGACATTTTCGAAGTCAAGGATTGGTAGGATAGTCAGTTTTACAAGGGTATGTTTGGCAGCACGAGTGAAGGAGGCTTTGTTGCGAAATAGGAAGCTGAGGTTTGCTAAGACAGTGTCCAAAGAAGGGCCAGATGTATACAGAATGGTAACGTCTGCGTAGAGGTGGATCAGAGAATCACCAGCAGCAGGAGCGACATCATTGATTTATACAGAGAAAAGAGTCGGCCCGAGAATTGAACTCTGTGGCACCCCCATAGACACTGCCAGAGGTCCGGACAACAGGCATCCGATTTGACACACTGAACTCTATCTGAGAAGTAGTTGGTGAACCAGGCGAGTCAGTCATTTGAGAAACCAAGGCTATTGAGTCTGCCGATAAGAATGTAGTGATTGACAGAGTCAAAATCCTTGGCCAGGTCGATGAAGACAACTGAACAGGACTGTCTCTCCTCGATGGCGGTTATGATATCGTTTAGGACCTTGAGCATGGCTGAAGTGCACCCATGACCAGCTCGGAAACCAGACTGCATAGTGGAGATTCGAAATGGTCGGTGATCTGTTTGTTAACTTGGTTTTTGAAGATTTTAGAAAGGCAGGGTAGGATGGATATAGGTCTATAACAATTTGGGTCTAGAGTGTCTCCCCTTTGAAGAGAGGGATGACCTTGGCAGCTTTCCAATCTTTGGGGATCTCAGACAATACGAAAGAGAGGTTGAATGTGCTTCTACACCTGCATTGCTTGCTGTTTGGGGTTTTAGGCTGGGTTTCTGTACAGCACTTTGAGATATCAGCTGATGTACAAAGAGCTATATAAATACATTTGATTTGATTTGAATAGGCTAGTAATAGGGGTTGCAACAATTTCGGTGGATCATTTTAGAAAGAGAGGGTACAGATTGTCTAGCCCAGCTACTTTGTTGGGATCCAGAATTTGCAGCTCTTTCAGAACATCAGCTGTCTGGATTTGGGTGAAGGAGAAGTGGGTGGATTTTGGCGAGTTTCTGCGGGGGGTGCAGAGCTGTTGATCGGAGTAGGGGTAGCCAGGTTGAAAGCATGGCAAGCCATAGAAAAATGTTTCTTGAAATTATCGATTATTGTAGATTTATCGGTGGTGACAGTGTTTCCTAGCCTCAGTGCAGTGGGCAGCTGGGAGGAGGTGCTCTTATTCTCCATGGACATTAGTGTCCCAAAACCTTTCGGGATTAGTGCTACAGGATGCAAATTTCTGTTTGAAAAAGCTAGCCTTAGCTTTCCTAACTGACTGTGTATATTGGTTCCTGAATTCCCTGAAAAATGGCATATCGTGGGGGCTATTCGATGCTAATGCAGTACGCCACAGGATATTTTTGTGCTGGTCAAGGGCAGTCAAGTCTGAGGTGAACTAAGGGTTATATCTGTTCTTAGTTCTATATTTTTTGAACGGGGAATGCTTATTGAAGATGGTGAGGAAAGCACTTTTAAAGGGCAACCAGACATCCTCTACTGACGGGATGAGGTCTATATCCTTCCAGGATTACCCGGGCCAGGTCGATTAGAAAGGCCTGCTCGCTGAAGTGTTTTAGGGAGCGTTTGACAGTGATGTGGGGAGGTCGACCCATTACGGACACAAGCAATGAGGCTGTGATCGCTGAGATCCTGGTTGAAGATAGCAGGGGGGTATTTAGAGGGCAAGTTGGTCAGGATGATATCTATGAGGGTGCCCATGGTTACGGATTTAAGGTTGTACCTGGCAGGTTCCTTGATAATTTGTGTGACGGTATGGGATATTGTTTGTAGATTGATGAGGTAATTATAAAAATAAAAATACATTTTTAGAAAAAGGCTGTAACCTAACCAAATATGGTAAAAGTCAAGGGGTCTGAATACTTTCTGAATGCACTGTATACTGAAAAAATATATGAACGCAACATGTAAAGTCTTGGTCCCATGTTTCCTGAGCTGAAATAAAACATCCCAGAAATTGTCCATACAATTGATTTCTCTCAAATTAGTTAGTAAGCATTTTATCCTTTGTCAAGATAATCCATCCACCTGACATGTGTGGCATATCAAGAACCTGATTAAACAGCATGATCATTCCACAGATGCACCTTGTGGTGGGGACCGTAAAAGACCACTCTAAAATGTGCAGTTTTGTCACACAACACAATGCTACAAACGTCTCAAGTTTTAAAGGAACATGCAAATGTTATGCAGGAATGTCCACCAGAGCTGTTGCTAGAGATTTAATGTTAATTTCTCTACCATAAGCCGCCTCCAAAGTTGTTTCAGAGATTTTGGCAGGTCATCGAACTGCCAGTCCAGGACCTGGTCAATGACCTGAAGAGAGCTGGGACCACAGTCTCAAAGAAAACCATTAGTAACACACTACGCCGTCATGGATTAAAATCCTGCAGCGCACGCAAGGTCCCCCTGCTCAAGCTAGCGCATGTCCAGGCCCGTCTGAAGTTTGCCAATGACCATCTGGATGATCCAGAGGAGGAATGGGAGAAGGTCATGTGGTCTGATGAGAAAAATATAGCTTTTTGGTCCAAACTCCACTCGCCGTGTTTGGAGGAAGAAGAAGGATAAGTACAACCCCAAGAACACCATCCCAAACGTGAAGCATGGAGGTGGAAAAATCATTCTTTGGGGATGCTTTTCTGCAAAGGGGACAGGACGACTGCACCGTATTGGATGGGGCCATGTATCACGAGATCTTGGCCAACAACCTCCTTCCCTCAGTAAGAGCATTGAAGATGGGTCGTGGCTGGGTCTTCCAGCATGACAACGACACGAAACACACAGCCAGGGCAACTAAGGAGTGGCTCCGTAAGAAGCATCTCAAGGTCCTGGAGTGGCCTAGCCAGTCTCCAGACCTGAACCCAATAGAAAATCTTTGTAGGGAGCTGAAAGTCCGTATTGCCCCGAAACCTGAAGGATCTGGAGAAGGTCTGTATGGAGGAGTGGGCCAAAATCCCTGCTGCAGTGTGTGCAAACCTGGTCAAGAACTACAGGAAACATATGATCTCTGTAATTGCAAACAAAGGTTTCTGTACCAAATATGAAGTTGTGCTTTTCTGATGTATCAAATACTTACGCCATGCAATAAAATGCTAATGAATTACTTAAAAATCATACAATGTGATTTTCTGGATTTTTGTTTTAGATTCTGTCTATCACAGTTGAATTGTACCTATGATAAAAATTACAGACCTCTACATGCTTTGTAAGTAGGAAAACCTGCAAAATCGGCAGTGTATCAAATACTTGTTCTCCCCACTGTATATACAGTATATATATATATACAGTATATATATATATATATATATATATATATATATATATATATATAAACACTACCGTTCAAAAGTTTGGGGTCCCTTAGAAATGTCCTTGTTTTTGAAAGAAAAGCAAATATTTTGTCCATTAAAATAACATAAAATTGATCAGAAATACAGTGTAGGCATTGTTAATGTTATAAATGACTATTGTAGCTGGAAACAGCTAATTTTTTAAAATGGAATATCTACATAGGCGTACAGAGGCCCATTATCAGTAACCATCACTCCTGTGTTCCAATGGCACTTTGTGCTAATCCAAGTATATAATTTTAAAAGGCTTATTGAACATTAGATAACCCTTTTGCAATTATGTTAGCACAGCTGAAAACTGTTGTTCTGATTAAAGAAGCAATAAGAGCTATTACAATTGTGTGGTAACTAATACCGATAGGTTACTTTTCCACCAGGCAGACACAGCCAAAGCAGATGCAACTTGAGTTTTAATTTAATATGGTGTTAATTGCAGAGCACTCACTTGCTCAACCGCCAACTTGGGTCACACCAGGCACCATTCGCCCAAATGTATAGTTTAAGCCTCCAACACACAGACCACACAAGTTCCCCACTCGAACAAGTGTTTCCACTCTATAGACACCGTACCAACACACTACGCTGTCATACGGCTTCAGAACACTGTCATACGACTGCAGAAGTGTCTGATGCCGGAATCACTTTTCAAACAAGTCAACCGCAATGACACCGAGAGAATTACTTGACAATACACAAGGCTCTGTCACCGAAACCCAGTTTAGATACTAAGGGAAGACAACCTCTCAGTGAGGCAAACCACAGAAGCCTCCACAAAAGAGGAGTACACACATTTGTTTCCCCTCCAGGGAGCTGTTTCTGAAGCTCCGCTCAACAAGCACAGCTGAACACCTTAGCACCCCATCCTCGTCGCCAAACTATAATGGGAATCTTCAGGTAAAAAAAAAAAGGAGAGCAGTCGTGGATATAGTCAATCATAAATCAATCTAGTTTAATTACAAGTTGCATCAGGGAGACACCTCCACCACTTTGCTGAGAAGACCCTTATATTCAAATTATGCAGCACCAGGAAGTCAAAACAACTTTGTCAGTTGCTACAGAATCACAGTGTTTCACATAAGAAAACAAACAACTCTGGCGTCGATCTCTATCAACAGATATGAGTTTAACCTACAGCATCGAGTCTAGTGACCATAAACCCACACAACCAGAACACTGGAAATCTATTGCATTACAGATTGGAAAGCATATAGTGTTAATCACTCTAAAATTAATAACAACTTTATTAATTTTAAATATTCCCCAATAAAAAGTTGAAAATTGTCAGATACCAAATTAAATATACTCAGCAAAAATGTAAATGAACTGAGTTACAGTGTATATAAGGTAATTAGTCAATTGAAATAAATTAATTAGGTCCTAATCTATGGATTTCACATGACTGGGAATACAGATACACATCTGTTGGTCACAGATACCTTAAAAAAGGTAGGGGCATGGATCAGAAAACCAGTCAGTATCTGGTGTGACCCCCGTTTGACTCATGCAGCATGACACATCTCCTTCACATGGAGTTTATCAGGCTGTTGATTGTGGCCTGTGGAATGTTGCCCCACTCCTCTTCAATGGCTGTACGAAGTTGATGGATATTGCTGGGAACTGGAACACTCTGTCGTACGCGTCGATCCAGGGTGACATGTCTGGTGAGCATGCAAGCCATGGAAGTACTGGGTCATTTTCAGCTTCCAGGAATTTCTCAAGCAATAATTTTGCAAGAATTTAGCTAGGACTGTCTGTGAGTGGTCTGAGTGGAAAACTGAAAACAAGCTGCCCTGATAACCAATTCACCGCCTGGTGATGTCACCAGACAGTTTAAAACTCCATCCCACCAAAACATGTTGCAATTTCAGACAGTCTTTTCAAACAGCTCTTCAACTAAAAAGGCATTATCACAATTTTCACAATTTCACAATTATTAACCTCATAGTTTGGAAATGTACAGTATATAAAATACAGGTCAATCAAAGTTTTGACTGTTTTCAGCTTTAAGTGTAATTTGTGGCCCCCCAATATTAGCAGCCCTTTCCTTAGATAAATCAAATAAATAAACAGGAAAACACATTCCTAATTTTCTCCCTCCATCTCCACCATTCATGTCTTAGCGTGGATTTATGATTTATTTTTTGCTGTCTGCTAAATGGAAATGTCCTAAATTGAGCTGAAAATAACAACGTCCCTGCTGTGAGACTGTGTGTGAAAGTCTCCGGCGGTGAGTTGTCCCGGTGCCCAGACGTTCTGTGACGAAGGAGAGAACACTGCGAAACCATCGGTGATGATGAAATGACACAGCGGGGAGTCACTGATTAATTTAGCGCTCTATCGCTCTCTCACACCCACGCCACTGGGCCCAGGACCCTTACCATGAAGGCCCCTGATCATCTCAGCCCACTGCTGTGACGCATCACACCCATCACTTAACACTTCTCTCTGTGGCATCCGACTGGCAGGCTGCATAGAGACTGTCCAAGCAGCCAGGGAACCAGGCAAGACACTGTCAGACACCGGGCACCATAAGGCTTCGTCCTTCAATGCCATTGGCAAAGAATCATGGGAGCGCCTTTCAGTTGGCCTGTAACAGACAGATCCCCCACTCCTCTAAGCCTCATGTTTAATGATTCTAAATGCACAGCAAAATGAGGAGTCATCATGGACACAACATCACAAGGAGCCACCTACTACTGTATGAGGCTTGTGATTCTATTATTGGAAAACCATCATCATACATGGAGGTGTGGAACAGGGATACATCTAAAACCCTACCTCTTAAAACATTATCTTAAATAATCCTCCACCTCACCTCAACCCCCCCCCCCCCCCACAAAAAAAATTCAATTCAAATAAACCTGAACCAGCTCTGACTCAACTTTGAGTAAAAATGACTTTCAATGCCTGTGATATGTGGTTGTCCCACCTAGCTATTTTAAGATGAATGCACTAACTGCAAGTAGCTGTGGATAAGAGCGTCTACTAAATTACTAAAATGTAAATGTATATACGAAGGCATCAGGAAATTACATGTCTGTGGATGACACTTTGAGAGGGCGTTCTGGAGTGAAACAAAACATTCTCGGTTGAAATGTATTCTGTATGTTCATCAGTCTGGTTATACACCAGGTCACAGGCTCCCGAGTGGCACAAGCGGTCTAAGTCACTGCATCTCAGTGCCAGAGGCATCACTACAGACCCTGGGTTGATTCCAGGCTGTATCACAACCGGCCGTGATTGGAAGTCCCATAGGGCAGCGCACAATTTAGCCCCGCGTCGTCCGGGTTAGTGTTTGGCTTGGGTAGGCCGTCATCGTAAATAAGAATTTGTTCTTAACTGACTTGCCTGGTGAAAAAAAATAAAAGTAAAGAAAAGAATCTCTGCTGCATCCCTGATGACTGATGATGTGGTTAACTGTATGAATACAAAGCAACATTGTGCTGCACTCTTTGTCGATCTATCAAAGGCCTTCGATACTGTTGATCACTCATCCCTCATTGTCATACAGGGATCGATTCTGTGTCCAGTTCTTTTTATTGTATACATTAATGATATTTTTCTGACTGTAAAAAAAATATCTGTAGCTGTATGCAGATGACACTGTTGTGTATGCTATTGCCCCACGGTTGACCAGGCTTTCTCTAAACTATAGTCTGCTTTCATTGTTTTACAGAAAAACCTTATCGACCTTAAATTTGTATTGAATGCAGGTAAATTATATTTTGTTTTTTAGATTGTACAAAAATGACTAACGATTTAAGCATACCTTGGATGATTTCCACATTGATCGTTTCCCTGCTTATAAATATCTGGGGCATCTGGATAGACGATAAACTATTTTAAAGGGCAACTGAAAGCAATAAACAACTTCTCTGATAGGCTGTTTTCTATGTGGAATCGATATTAGTCAGAAATATATATTCTAGTGTCAAAATTGACTGCAAAGTGTAAATAGGATAATTTTTGTAATAAAGTCAATCTCATCCAAAACAGAGTACGATGCCTTCAGAAAGTATTCATCACACCCCTTGACTTTTTCAAAATGTGTTACAGCCTGAATTTAAAATGGATTAAATTGAGATTTGTCACTGGCCTACACACAATACCCCATAATGCCAAAGTGGAATTGTACTGCAATAAAAGTGTTTAACATGATTTTTGAATGACTACTTCATCTCTGTGGCCCACACATACAATTATTTGTAATGTCCCTCAGTCGAGCAGTGAATTTCAAACACAGATTTACTAAAAAGTCCAGGGAGGTCTTCCAATGCCTCACAAAGAAGGGCACAGAAGTAGACGTTGAATGTCCCTTGTGAAGTTATTGATTACATTTTGTATCATTAAACCCAGTCACTACAAAGATACAGGCATCCGTCCTAACTCAGTTGCCGGAGAGGAAGGAAACCGCTCAGGGATTTCAACATGAGGCCAATGGTGAATTTAAAACAGTTACAGAGTTTAATGGCTGTGATAGGAGAAAACTGAGGATGGATCAACAACATTGTAGTTATGCCACAATACCAACCTAAATGACAGAAAGCCTGTACGGAATAAAAATATTCCAAAATATGCATCCTATTTGCAATAAGGCACTGATCTCACATCTGAGATCAGCCACCTGGACAGCTGATGAAACTGAGGAGTATTTATGTCTGTAACAAAGCCCTTTTGTGGGAAAAAAACCCATTCTGATTGGCTCAGCCTGGCTCCCAAGTGGGTGGGCTTGCCCATGGCTGCACTGCTACCCAGTCATGTGAAATCTATAGATTATAGGGCCTAATGAATTTATGTGAGTTGACTGATTTCCTTACATGAACTGTAAACTTGAAATTCTTGCATGTTGCATATATATTTTTGTTCAGTATATACATCTCTTTTATAAAATTTCCCGCTGTACCTAACATCATGTATAACTTTTAGACATACGAGTTACCGTACATGGTCACAGGGATAGCTAACTCTGGAAACTCCTTCGGTCTCACGTAAGGTAAACCAATGTTGAGCACCTTACCTGTGTAATAATCTCCCAGATTCTCAAACATTTGATGTTTTGGTACCTCTAAGACAGGGTTCCTCAACTGGCTAGTATTTGGCCCCCCAAGTTTGTATTTCTTTTTTGAATTGTTGGACATTAAAGACTGCAAAAACACCAGCAAATCAACTCCAAGTGATTTACATTTTTGGAAATATGTTCCAAAGCTTTCCCACACATAATATGGACTGTACGAACACTTTCCTAAAATTGAGTTGCACCCCCTTTTGCCATCAGATCAGCCTCAGTTCGTCAAGGCATGGACTAGAAGGTGTCGAAACCATTCCACAGGGATGCTGGACCATTTGATTCTGTTTCCCACAGTTGTGTTAAGTTGGCTGGATGTTCTTTGGGTGGTGGACCGTTCTTGATACACACGGGAAGCTGTTGAGCATGAAAACCCCCAGCAGCATTGCAGTTCTTGACACACTCAAACTGGTGCGTCTGGCATCTACTACCATACCCCATTCATAGGCATCTTTTGTCTTGCCCATTCACTCTCTGAATGGCACATATACACAATCAATGTCTCAATTATCTCATGGTTTAATTTTAAGAGCTTCTTTAACCTATCTCCTCTCTTTCATCAACACTGATTGAAGTGGATTTAACAGGTGACATAAATAAAGCATTGTAGTTTTTACCTAGATTCACCTGGTAAGTCTATGTCATGGAAAGAGCAGGTTTTCCTAATGTATGTGATTGTATAAAAAATGCAAGCAAGGTTTAAAATGATTATGTTTTAGTCAAATATTATATCTGTTTGAGCTTCTTGTTGACAATTTGCAGTCTACAAATTATTTGTAACTATGTTCCGGGCCCCCTGACCATCCTCTCAAGAAAACAAAATCTCCTGCGGCCCAATCTAGTTGAATATCCCTGCTCTAGGGTAATTCAGACTGCTGATTGAGGACCTATTTACAGAATAATGTGTTTGTTGTCTATGATTGTGTTTCGTATTCCTGACAGAGGTGGGACCAAGTCACTATTAATCGAGTCACAAGCGAGTCTCAAGTCACAAGGTCCAAGTCTCAGGATGAGACTTGAGTCAAGTCCAAGTTGTGCATTCTAAGAGTTGAGTCAAGTCGAGTCACGAGTCAAGAAAAAAAAACTATAATAAATGGCTTGAATGGAGTGAATTCATTAATTCATTACAATTTTCCCTCGTAATTTTGTTTTATAATAGTTACTTACCTCTAAATTTGGAGTTTTATTGGTCCTAAGGGTTGAGAAGAGAGGGGTAGTGGAGGAGGGAGATATCTCTGTTTTCTTTATATTTTGGTTAGGTTAGGGTGTGACTAGGGTGGGTACGCTAGTTTTTGTATGTCTAGGGTTGTTGTAGGTCTAGGTTTTTTTTGTTGGCCTGAGATGGTTCTGAGATGGTTCTCAATCAGAGACAGCTGTTTACCGTTGTCTCTGATTGGGGATCATATTTAGGTAGCCATTTTCCCTTTGGTGTTTGTGGGATCTTGTCCATGTGTAGTTGCCTGTCAGCACTTGTTTGTATAGTGTCACATTTCGTTTTGTTATTTTGTTAGTTTGTTCAGTGTTCATTCTTTAAATAAATAAGAATGTACGCATACAACGCTGCACCTTGGTCTGATCTTTATGACTAACGTGACAGAGACAGTAACTCAAAGACAGGAGGAGGTGGGATGAATGAGTACTCAACCCAGTCAGTGGCCAGAGGTGGCAGGTCAGTGGAGTAGCTGAATTCTATGCAGGCAGTGTGAGGGCCACCTGCACAGGCTAATGGATTCATGGGTGGCATGTTTCGTCACAATATTTTTTAATGTTAGTTATGAACTGATTTGACTCAATGCATCGTCAGTGAGCGCTGATGAAGATTCCATCATAAGTGCATTACAGTGGTTTGGAAATACAATTACATTAAAAAGGAGGAAAATTTGTAGGAAAACCTTTTGACTGTAGATTAAGTATAATGTTAGCAAGCTAGCTAAGATTGGGGAGGCCACCAGATTTTTAGCTGTCTAACGTTGGCATTGCTAGCTATTTTGGATGAAGTTTCCTAGCTAATGACAACATCTGTCTAAAGTAGACAACATGTTAATGCTGGCAAACTTATTTCCTACCAAAGATTTGAATACTTTAGCAACGTCATCAAATTTCCAGGAGTAATTTAGTGTGTAATTTGGACTAAACAGTAGTTAGCCTCCGTCCAGAATGACTGAGCTTGTCACTACTTTAGGGCCCCACTATGGTGCCCTCGACAGAGGGCGGCTTGAGAATGTTCATAACAGTGACATTACACAACCGAGTTACGGAAGTGCAACCTATGAATAGGTCCTGGACAAACTCTTGGCTGACAGGCTCCACCAGGGTCATGTTGGCAGTGACCTCATCAGAGAGGAACACAAACATGATGACATCATCCTGCATCTGAACAATCTACAGAGAGAGAAGGAGAAGGAGACAGGGAGGAAATGAAGAAGGGGAGAGATCAGATCAATTGGAAAATACAGTGGGGCAAAAAAGTATTTAGTCAGCCACCAATTGTGCAAGTTCTCCCACTTAAAAAGATGAGGCCTGTAATTTTCATCATAGGTACACTTCAACTATGAAAGACAAAATTAGAAATAAAAATCCAGAAAATCACATTGTAGGATTTTTAATAAATTTATTTGCAAATTATGGTGGAAAATAAGTATTTGGTCAATAACAAAAGTTTCTCAATACTTTGTTATATACCCTTTGTTGGCAATGACAGAGGTCAAACGTTTTCTGTAAGTCTTCACAATGTTTTCACACACTGTTGCTGGTATTTTGGCCCATTCCTCCATGCAGATCTCCTTTAAACAAGTGATGTTTTGGGGCTGTTGCTGGGCAACATGGACTTTCAACTCCCTCCAAAGATTTTCTATGGGGTTGAGATCTGGAGACTGGCTAGGCCACTCCAGGACCTTGAAATGCTTCTTACGAAGCCACTCCTTCGTTGCCTGGGCGGTGTGTTTGGGATCATTGTCATGCTGAAAGACCCAGCCACGTTTCATCTTCAATGCCCTTACTGATGGAAGTAGGTTTTCACTCAAAATCTCACGATACATGGCCCCATTCATTCTTTCCTTTACACGGATCAGTCGTCCTGGTCCCTTTGCAGAAAAACAGCCCCAAAGCATGATGTTTCCAGCCCCATGCTTCACAGTAGGAATGGTGTTCTTTGGATGCAACTCAGCATTCGTTGTCCTCCAAACACGACGAGTTGAGTTTTTACCAAAAAGTTATATTTTGGTTTCATCTGACCATATGACATTCTCCCAATCTTCTTCTGTATCATTCAAATGCTCTCTAGCGAACTTCAGACGGGCCTGGACATGTACTGGCTTAAGCAGGGGGACACGTCTGGCACTGCAGGATTTGAGTCCCTGGCGGCGTAGTGTGTTACTGATGGTAGGCTTTGTTACTTTGGTCCCAGCTCTCTGCAAGTCATTCACTAGGTCCCCCCGTGTGGTTCTGGGATTTTTGCTCATCGTTCTTGTGATCATTTTGACCCCACAGGGTGAGATCTTGCGTGGAGCCCCAGATCGAGGGAGATTATCAGTGGTCTTGTATGTCTTCCATTTCCTAATAATTGCTCCCACAGTTGATTTCTTCAAACCAAGCTGCTTACCTATTGCAGATTCAGTCTTCCCAGCCTGGTGCAGGTCTACAATTTTGTTTCTGGTGTCCTTTGACAGCTCTTTGGTCTTGGCCATAGTGGAGTTTGGTGTGTGACTGTTTGAGGTTGTGGACAGGTGTCTTTTATACTCATAACAAGTTCAAACAGGTGCCATTAATACAGGTAACGAGTGGAGGACAGAGGAGCCTCTTAAAGAAGAAGTTACAGGTCTGTGAGAGACAGAAATCTTGCTTGTTTGTAGGTGACCAAATACTTATTTTCCACCATAATTTGCAAATAAATTCATTACAAATCCTACAATGTGATTTTCTGGATTTGTTTTCTCATTTTTTCTGTCATAGTTGAAGTGTACCTATGATGAAAATTACAAGTGGGAGAACTTGCACAATTGGTGGCTGACTAAATACTTTTTTGCCCCACTGTATGTTTTTGAACATTTTTGATTTTTTTTTTATGACCTGTGGACTTACTGTGCAACCCAGGTCTCAGTTGATGCCCAATTTCACCAGGTGAAATGGTCCTGGGTCATCATGGCAATGCGAGTGAGTGCCTCCCCATCTATCTGGAAGTCCTCCTTCCCTTCACTTTGACTGAACCGACTTTAAATAAAAGTCACGTCGCATGAAACAATGCATGGGAAAAGTTCAATATTATGAGGGGGCCTCAAGCAGAGGATGGGGTGCCTCTAGCGGATAATTGTATAATTGTTTAATTGTGCAGAGTTGACCAGGCCCTCTCAGTCTCTCTCTCTCACACACACACACCAATGAGAGTGATTGTTTTGACTGAGAGAAAGTTGAACAGTTGGAGACAGTTTAGCAGCATAACCTCGTTCCTCCTGGCTCTCAGCTGGCTGCTTTGTTCTCTCCTCCAACACTTTCTCCCCAATGCAAATTCACATTTTGATGTTGACACAGCAACAAGATAATAATTAATTCCCCCAAATAAAAAACAATTAGGGTTCAAATCTCAACATAAATACATGCACACAATAATAATTATTTTCTCCAGGCATTTTGGTGGGTGTTTGGTTTGTGATCATTCTTTTCATATCTGAAAACTGACCACTTTAATTAAAACGTATATGGTCAAAGGAACCTGAACCAAGTGTCCAGTTCAGTACATCTCTCCCTGCAGTTTTACCAGTCCCTTTTGTACAGAGTCAGTGCAGAGCTAATGAGACCAGAGTGCACGAAGTGCTCTGGTAATTTCATATATTCCAAATGTGAATGAGAGCGACAAATTAAGCCCTTGGTGAACACTTAGTCTTTGTGCTAAGATTACCTGTAGATTGTTGGCGTATTATAGGTCGTGGTGTTAGTATCAAAAACCTGTAATGATCTGACGCCTGGGTGCCCACACCCTCACTACTTGGTGACTTTCGGCTTGGTGCGAGGCCCACACATTCAGTCATAATGGAGTTGTTTATTTCTGCACTGGGTTCACCATTCCTTTTCTTTTGGGATGTTTCGCTGGAAAATCAATGACCCTTATTTTGTTTGACTGAATACAGGCGGTCCTTGTTTCGTTTAGCCTACTACACTAGAAATGTGTGTCAGGCCTTACACACAGTCGTTCGTTGGAATAGACCCTCAGTAGTGGTCTAAGTGAGGGATGTATTGTTGTGACATAAGATGGTAGATAAGTTACTTGCTCAACGTTAGGGCCTTATTTTGTGAGTTTGCAAACCGTCAGGGATATAAAAGGATTAGACGTCAAATTCCCTGTTTCCGAAACCATAGCGGTACATTCCATTTATAAACCATGGTTTGTCAATTCTATGATGCAGATGTTCTTTCCATATTAACACTATCCATAAAAACAGCTACATTTAGTGGTTCCTTAATGTGTGACGTTAAACACTGTCACTGTCCTGTGAGGACAAAAAAACAAATCCAGTCTGGCGAAACAGAAGCTAATGACGAAAACACATGCAGCGATAACACAGATGATAATTCATGATAAGTCTCTGAGTCACCCGAATCATCTGGAGAACCAATGACTTGAGAACTGACAGTGAAAAAAACACAGTCCCTGTTTATACACCAGTTAGCCAAGTTTTCCATAATGAATATCGGGGCCTGCATCCCAAATGGCACCCCATGGGGCTCTGGTCAAAAGTAGTGCACTATGTAGGGAATAGGGTGCCATTTGGGACATCGCCATTGTCGTTTTGTAGTCTTTAAAATACTTGACCTTCTGAAATTGTCTGACTGTTATGAAATGATGGAAGACAATGATCTAGCCAAAATATCTTGTATTTTTCAATCTTGTTGACCTGCAACAGTCCAAGAGGGGGATTACATAATGTTTTTGTTTTTTAATCACCCCTTAAAGGTTCAACGGTGTGAAACAATATGAGAGTAACTTGGATACGTTTCGAAGTGGAGACGTCACAAAAAAAAACAACCAAAAAACAGAAAATACATTTTCAGTTTTGGAGACCGCTTTACGCTTGCAAGCAAAGAGCTTTACAGTAACTATAGTCAACTGTAAATACATTTCTGTCACAAGATGGAAAATTGACAGGATCTAGGTCTGGGTTGAGCAAGATGAGTGAAGCAGAGGCAGACAACAAAGGGAAAGTAAAAAAAAAAAATAGCATTTTGTAAGACATGGCATTGTCCACGAGCGGTTCTCAATATTTGAACTAAAATCAATGCACAACATCATTCCAGTTCTTAGAATGAGTTTCTTTCCATTCTATTTATTTTAATTTAAAAAACGATTCTATATAAAATCACAATGAACAAACCAACATGAACCAAACATAAAGGGGCACAGGAATACAGTGCAGTCCAGCAGGCAGATAGATGCCCATACTACTTTCACGGTTCTTACAAACTCCATTAACCATGTGCTTTCAACAAACGCAGCTTTTAAATGCTTTGCACAAAAGGATCCGGGATGCCTCCGGAATGCATTCACTTCTTCTGGGGTGCAAGGGGCTTTAAATACAGAGTTTGGATCACATGATCTGTCAATATACCAATAGAAATGCTTTGTTTAGTTAGCATGCAAACGAGTCACACCTGTTACATTTCGCTCCACAGTCAGCCAAGATGGATAGCTAGCTAAA
This sequence comes from Oncorhynchus clarkii lewisi, assembly GCF_045791955.1. Lineage (NCBI taxonomy): Eukaryota > Metazoa > Chordata > Actinopteri > Salmoniformes > Salmonidae > Oncorhynchus > Oncorhynchus clarkii. Next base: position 30,941,144 of record NC_092164.1, read on the forward strand.
GTCGTTTAGGCTACAGGTAGTAAGCAATTGCTCCTACACTCTCATGTCTACAAAAATGACGAGGTATCTCATGTCTTTACATTTAGAGATTGTGACATAATCCCCTTTTCAACTAGATTGGATGTAGCCTAGCAGTCTTTGCAGTGAAATCACAGTATGATATAATGAGTTATCATTAGCTAGGTTTTCATTCATTTGGCGACAGATTTTCATGCAAATATAAAAAAATCTGTATTATGAAAATATACACATTTTCCCACCTTGTCACGACTTCCACCGAAGGTCCCTCCTCTCCCTGTTCGGGCGGCACTCGGAGGTCGTCGTCACCGGTCTACTAGCTGCCACCGATCCCTTTTTCTTTTCTGTTGTTTTTGTCTGATTGTTTTCACCTGTTGCTTATTTTGGTTCATCAATGGTCTATTTAAACTTCCAGTGCCCGACCTGCTTTTGTGCGGGCTTATTCTTGCACCGAATAAAAATCTAAAGTTCGTTGTGTTTCCATTGCATTTTCAACTCTACTGAAAGTTTCGTCACAAAAACTGTTGCGTTAAGTAACAAATGTACCTACTCTGGTCTTGTCACATGCTCTCTAGTCAAAATTTGGCATATACAGTGTGGGTAGGCTAGTCGACATGATGAGATTATTATGGGTTTTTGGGGGGGTCAAATGGCAGTCAAGCATCGACCATCATGTCCCCAGAATAAGACCCTCAATATTTATTGGAAAGGAGCATCAAGCTCATCACTGTGCATAACTTACTTAACCTTTAACCAAATAAATTGCATGGTTTTCCGAGTCGTAGTGGGAGGACCACACACCATATCATTACCTGACCCCAAGTTACTTCGATATGATGGTTATTATATCAATATTTACACATAAAGGGGTTTCCAACGCCTGTTCTCGCATAATTCATTTGACAGACGCAAAAAGATCCCACCATGTTGAATAAACAAATTATCTGTCGGCATTTATAAAATTGTACTGGAACTTCCTGTTACCATCACAGCTGTCTTCATTTTTCTTTATACTGTATGACTTTACTCACACAAAAAAACGGATGGAAACGTGGTTAGTGCCAGCTATATCTGAATGTACAGTGGGGAGAACAAGTATTTGATACACTGCCGATTTTGCAGGTTTCCCCACTTACAAAGCATATAGAGGTCTGTAATGTTTATCATAGGTACACTTCAACTGTGAGAGACGGAATCTAAAACAAAAATCCAGAAAATCACATTGAATGATTTTTATTTTAATTTTATTGCATGACATGAGTATTTGATCACCTACCAACCAGTAAGAATTCCGGCTCTCACAGACCTGTTAGTTCTTCTTTAAGAAGCCCTCCTGTTCTCCACTCATTACCTGTATTAACTGCACCTGTTTGAACTCATTACCTGTCTAAAAGACACCTGTCCACACACTCAATCAAACAGACTCCAACCTCTCCACAATGGCCAAGACCAGAGAGCTGTGTAAGGACATCAGGGATAAAATTGTAGACCTGCACAAGGCTGGGATGGGCTACAGGACAATAGGCAAGCAGCTTGGTGAGAAGACAACATCTGTTGGCACAATTATTAGAAAATGGAAGAAGTTCAAGATGACGGTCAATCACCCTCGGTCTGGGGCTCCATGCAAGATCTCACCTCGTGGGGCATCAATGATCATGAGGAAGGTGAGGGATCAGCCCAGAACTACACTGCAGGACCTGGTCAATGATCTGAAGAGAGCTGGGACCACAGTCTCAAAGAAAACCATTAGTAACACACTACGCAGTCATGGATTAAAATTCTGCAGCGCACGCAAGGTCCCCCTGCTCAAGCCAGCACATGTCCAGGCCCATCTGAAGTTTGCCAATGACCATCTGGATGATCCAGAGGAGGAATGGGAGGAGGTCATGTGGTCTGATGAGACAAGAATAGAGCTTTTTGGTCTAAACTCCACTCGCTGTGTTTGGAGGAAAAAGAAGGATGAGTACAATCCCAAGAACACCATCCCAACCGAGAAGCATGGAGGTGGAAACATCATTCTTTGGGGATGCTTTTCTGCAAAGGGGACAGGACGACTGCACCGTATTGAGGGGAGGATGGATGTGGCCATGTATCGTGAGATCTTGGCCAACAACCTCCTTCCCTCAGTAAGAGGTTTGAAGATGTGTCATGGCTGGGTCTTCCAGCATGACAACGACCTGAAACACATAGCCAGGGCAACTAAGGAGTGGCTCCGTAAGAAGCATCTCAAGATCCTGGAGTGGCCTAGCCAGTCTCCAGACTTGAACCCAATAGAAAATCTTTGGAGGGAGCTGAAAGTCCGTATTGCCCAGCGACAGCCCCGAAACCTGAAGGATCTGGAGAAGGTCTGTATGGAGGAGTGGGCCAAAATCCCTGCTGCAGTGTGTGCAAACCTGGTCAAGAACTACAGGAAACATATGATCTCTGTAATTGCATCAAAGGTTTCTGTACCAAATATTAAATTCTGCTTTTCTGATGTATCAAATACTTACACTGCTGATTTTGCAGGTTTATATCAAATAGTTGTTCTCCCCACTGTATATAATATTGTGTGATCTTTGAATTCTGTGCATAATGTTCTGATGACCCTAGAAGCCCCTTTTGAATCTCCTGGACTGTGTACTACGTTCACCATTAGCCTCTGAGGAGGCGATGAGGGCTCTATCCAATAACTAGCCAGCTTCTCTATATGATCTTGCAGTAGATTAATAATGAAATCAGCAGTATGACGGAGGTTGGAGTTACTTCTTTAATGGTCTTGTGTTCAACGTGAGGAATACGTTTCCCATAGTAATTACTGATCCACAGTGCACCATCGAAACTTCCTTTTTCTACTGCCTGACCTTGCATCAAAAGTTTGCTTCCATGTCCAACCCACCCACCTCCTTTAAATTAAATCACCACAGGTTGCCATGGACACCCGAAGTACTCCCTCTGACTCATTGAAACACAGGTTCCCACGTTCCCATGGAGACCGGGACCTATATTGCCACAGAATGAAATATAACAACATAATAACAATACTATTTCTCTGTCTTTTGCCTTACACACTTTTACCATGTGCAAGCCCTGTTGGCACTATACCATGGTTAGAAGGCATTCTCTCAAGATATAGATCAATCAATAAAGGTAATGTCCTTACTCCCTTGCAAACTTCCCTCAAGGAAAATATAAGTAGCCTTCAGAGATGCACAGGATCAGTTGTGGGGATTCCTATAGTCTCTGCTGGTTATGATGAGAAATGTATCACTCAAAACAAACAATCCTTTTCATTATACTTCTGTTGAAACCTCAGGCCCTAAAAGACCGATGATGACGGTCATGATAGAATAGCGAATAGGATCATTTATGTTTTGAGTGGTAGATGAATAGTGTATTTTTTACGTTTCTGTTATGCAATTCCACTCACTTTTTATTGGATTTATCCAATTAAATCTGTTTGTACGATCTGTGTCATTGTGGTTTTTGCAGGATAAAAGAATAGATTGCGTCACTTTGCGTCACTTTATCCAACCTGATGTAACACAAAAGCTTAAGATTTCTATTTACGTAAATCCAAATCATTATTATGAATAATTATTTTTATTTATGGTCCAAGTTTTACTACTACAGACATGTTGTGCAAGAACCTTACGATTCTGTTTTGGCCATGAGAAAAATAATGCAAAGGTAACAGTGTGTGTCAGTTAGGCTACTTTGTTCTGTTTGTTAAAATAGATTATGAAAGCACTAAAGGATTGTGTTTACCTTAGAACAACTTGTGCTTACTAGACTTTTAGATAACATTTGTAAGGCTATGTATGACCATGACATTGTCTGCATCCTAAATTGCACCCTATTCCCTATAGAGTGCACTGCTTTTTACCAGAGGGCACTGATCAAAAGTAGTGCACCATATAGGGAATAGGGTGCCATTTGGGACGCGCCCACGATCTGGAATTTACGTTCTACATTCCACATAATTCCAGTATTTTCCTGCTTCCTAATCGATCTGAAAAACCAAGTCAAAGAGGATCCACAGGAAATCCCACACGCAGAGTCATTTTCTATTCAACAGCAGTTCTGTGGAGGAGCTGAATGCATATAAAAGGCACATCCGGTCTCACAGTATATCCTCCTCACAAATTCTATTTCTTTTTTTTAATCTCACACCCTCCTCCATTCTCTCTTTTTTATATCATGAGGTGTTTTCCTATTTGTTGTGCAATTTGTCATGGATGTGTTCTAACTATAATAGTATTCTTGGGCGGGTTGTCCTTCATGAGTGTGCCCTATGTGGGCTGAGAGCACAGAGGGCTCTGTATGTGTAGAGGGGATGGTGAAGGAGAGAAGAGAAATGATGCGGGTCAGACCGTGGGGCATGCCAGGAGCACAGATGTCACAAAGGGGCTACCTTTTTTCAGTGTATGTAGGATCAAATGCTTGATCTGGAGTCTCCCAAGCTGTGTGTGCATATGCACACGTGTGTGTATTATAAAAGAGAGTCTCCCAAGCTCCAGAGGAATGTGTGTTTGTATGATGATGAGAGAGAAAGAAAGAAAGACAAAGAAAGAGAGAGAGCGAGGGAATCCATATATCTGCATGAAAGAGAGCTTCAGCAGTGGGCACACACTCCATCATGCTGCTGCAGTCTGTGCGGAGGAGTTTGAGGGGGAGTCAGGGTGGCAGTCTTCCAGGAATCTCCCGCTGATGTCATCTTCCTCTGTGACATCACACATTCAGGTTCCAGGAGAAGCCCCATCATTATCAGGAAATACCCTGCAGCAGAGCACATGGCTGTGAAGGAGCCATTAGCTCCTCACAGGGCAACCATAATGGAGGATAGAGCTAAAAGTCAGTCTGAATGGTCTCATCAGCTGTAGTCTCTGAAGTTAGGTAAATTGCAGACCATGTGAGAAACAGGAATAATCATTTACACATGTGGGCATTGTGAAAACAAGGCATGGGGGTAATGCTACACTGTAATGTGCTGTATGACTATACCTTTTCTCACAATCCCCTTCAAAAGGTGTAAGGATACCAAACCCTCCCCAACGGGGAAACCCTTTCAAGGGCTGCAGCTTCCGTTTGCTTAGTCTCACTCAGTGCAGTGAAGGCCTGTGAAGGTTATTTTAGCTCTTATGGAATAGGTCCTTTCCCGTCTTCCACAAGGTCAATTCTTGCAAGGTTGTTTCTTGTCTTCCACATTTCTATCAAAATTTTTTACATTTTCTTCCATTAAAATAAAGACCATCTTTCCTTCGTAAATACTTTCCATTCCTTTAGTGAAAGACATGAAAATAAATACTGTTAATGCTTCCGACAGGTGTGCTTCTACACCTGCATTGCTTGCTGTTTTGGGGTTTTAGGCTGGGTTTCTGTACAGCACTTTGAGATATCAGCTGATGTAAGAAGGGCTTTATAAATACATTTGATTTGATTTTGATTTGATTTGTGTAATGCTTGCTTTATTACTTGAATATACACTGGACAAAACATGACAGACTGACCAGGTGAATCCAGGTGAAAGATATGATCCCTTATTGATGTCATTTGTTAAATTCACTCTTTAAGCCGTGAGACATTGGAGATATGGATTGTGTATGTGTGCCGTTCAGAGGGTGAATGGGCAAGCCAAAAGATGTAAGTGCCTTTGAACGGGGTACGGTAGTAGGTGCCTGGCACACAGGTTTGAGTGTGTCAAGAACTGCAATGCTACTGAGTTTCACTAGCTGCTAATCAGTTTCCCATGTGTATCTAGAATGGCCCACCACCCAAAGGACATCCAGCCAACTTGACAACATTGCAGTCAGCATGGGCCAGCTTCTCTGTGGAACGCTTTTGACACCTTGTAGAGTCCATGCCCTGACGAATTGAGGCTGTTCTGAGGGCAAAATGGGGTGAAATTCAATATTAGGAAGCTGTTCCTAATGTTTTTCACAGTGTTTATGAGCCTTTACAATGCATTATAATGTTATGTCTCTCTATGTAGTTTCATTATGCATTTATCATTAATTTTACCTGTCGGCAATTACCACAGTATTATTTTACATGAAATGTGCTGTCGGCTAATGACTAATCGACTCATTTTTGGAGCATACAAAATGAAATGCAGAGAGCCTGGATGTTTCTGTTATAATAATTTGACTGACTATTTCCCTTCACAGGCAACAACAAACAAGAAAAATAACCTTCTCTTTCTCTCGATGTTCTGTCTAATAGTTTTTGCAAATGTATTACATTATGTGACAGAACTTGACTTGAAGCAAAATCAATAAGTACATTTAGAAAGTTTTGGGCGATCCTGCCCATGACATCCAGATGGAAATAAACAGTAAATGAGTTAACTACAGTGATACAGTACATCAAATTAAATTTAACTCTGATGACAAGCAGTAGTATCTGAGTTGTGGTTTTATCCAACAATGTGCTATTCTAATATGTTGTTGTTATGCTGTCCAATAAAGATGGTCCTCAGTTGGTCCATAAATAGCATGAATAAACATAGAAGCCCCTTTATTTAGTATCTTATGCATGAATTCAGCTACTTAATCTTGCCCATCGTACTGAGATGTGTAATTTTAGGACTTGCGTGGATGGTTAGATAGATAAAACTTGATCTGACAACATGATGCCTGACGTAGCCTTGTCTGAATGGATGGCTTTTTCCATTTGTGGAACAGGTAGGATGAAATGGAAAAGCAGAAAGAACGGAATCAATGGGGAACTCTCTTGAAAAGCCTGCTATGGAAAAGGGAAATTATTTGTCTAGGCTTTTTATGAACCTCTTACTGAGCAACATGATAGTGCTATTGGACTAATCTATTAAAATGGTTGCAAAGATTTTATTCACAAGCCTGTTGCGAAATCAACTAGGACGCTGGAAAAAAACAGAGGAAAAATAAAACACAGTGACCATCTTAGTCTGCAGCAGAGCTTCCTAGAACATGTTCAGTGCATTCGGAAAGTATTCAGACCATTTGACTTTTTCCACATTTTAAGTTACAGCCTTATTCTAAAATTGATTAAATGGTTTCTTTCCCCCCTCGTCAATCTACACATAATTCCCCATAATGATAAAGCAAAAACAGGGTTTTAGACATTTTTGCTAATTTATACAAAATAAAAAAAATGGAAATATCACATTTACATAAATATTTTAAATAAAACATCCCACAGCATGATGCTGCCACCACCATGCTTGACCATAGGGATGGTACCAGGTTTCCTCCAGATGTGACGTTTGGCATTCAGGCCAAAGAGTAATTTCCTGGTTTCATCAGACCAGAGAATCTTGTTTCTCATGGTCTGAGAGTCTTTAGGTGCCATTTGGCAAACTCCAAGCAGGCTGTCCTTTTGGATGTGCTGGATGTGATACACCTCTATGACCAAGGCCCTTCTCCCCCGATTGCTCAGTTTGGCTGGGCTGCCAGCTCTAGGAAGAGTCTTGGTTGTTCCAAACTTCTTCCATTTAAGAATGATGGAGGCCACTGTGTTTTTGGTGATCTTCATTGCTGCAGACATTTTTTGGTACTCTTTCCCAGATCTGTGCCTCGACACAATCATGTCTCGGAGCTCTAAGGACAATTCCTTCGACCTCGCGGCTTGGTTTTTGCTCTGACATGCACTGTCAACTGTGGGACCTTATATAGACAGTTGTGTGCCTTTCCAAATCATGTCCAATCATTTGAATTTACCACAGGTGGACTCAAATCAAGTTGTAGAAACATCTCAAGGATGATCAATGGAAACAGGATGAAGCTGAGCTCAATTTCGAGTCTCATGGCAAAGGGTCTGAATACTTATGGAAATATGTTGTATTTTTATTTTTATTTTATAAAACCTTTATTTAACTAGGCAAGTCATGGAAATAAGGTTACATACATATTATTTTTTTATACATTTGCAAAAAAATCTAAAATCCTGTTTTTGCTTTGTCATTGTGGGGTATTACATGCAGATTGCTTCAATTTTAGAATAAGGCTGTAATGTAGCTAAATGTGGAAAAAGTCAAGGGGTCTGAATACTTTCCGAAGGCACTGGAAGTAAAGTGAATAGTTTGAAAGCAGATAAGTGCTACATCATGTTCATCAGTTATTATTGGACAACACATGTGCACTCAAGGAAGACTCTAGGAGCATCCGTGATGTAACACAAGATAGCATTTTGAGTGATTGAAATAACTAAAAAGCTAAACTGTGCTAAATTCTGCTTAACATTCTGCTCTTAAAATATTTTCTAGGACATAACATGAGATACCCTACAGAACGTGTGTGCTTCATGTGGAAATAGCAACGAGATGTGTGCAAGTAAAGTAAATAATGAGGTTGTGATGCGAACAGCAAGCCTCTTCAAGGAAACATGAAGGTAGGAAACAGAGTGTGAGAATGGCTAATGCAGAGCCATATTAAACATAATGACTGGTTGCCAGGCATTTTGCATGTTCTGGCACCCTCTTCCTGCCACCCACCTCCCGACAGGCACAGCAGCAGCAGCAAACGATGACACACATGCCACAGTCTTCACTGAATACCACCACTTGCCCTTTTACACTCGCTTACGCATGCACCACTCCCAAATGTCACAGGAGGCCGGTCTTGTTGGTGAAATGTCAATGGGAGGTTGGAAAACGAGACTAAGAATAAAGCATGAGCTGGTAGATTCAGGAGTGCAGTTCCGGAAGGTTCTACTTACGACAGCAGGAGTAAGTGTCCGCAGATGGACTTATGTCTGAATCATTACACTCCCTATCATTATCTGTCCTATGTATTAAGATTGACCTTTAAGGGAAAATGTGCAGCACTTACTGAGGGAATTCTTTAACGTAATGTACCTGTTGTCAGTCACAGTGCCACGTGAAAGGACGTCTCATAGTATAATTCCTATAGCCTGGTCCCAGATCTGTTTGTGCTATCACGGCAACTCCTTGTCACTCATTGTCATGCCAAGGAGTTGACATGATAGCACAAACAGATCAAGCTATAATTCCTGGCTTAGGTTGACAAAATTCCATACATTTCTGAACAATGTAAAAAAACAAGACTTTCATTTCTTATATAACATATCAAAAAAGAGAGAGTCCCATAGTTCAACAACTTAAAACCCATTCCAAATCTAAAAGGAAAATGTGTCAGATTAATTTGTTGGTGCAAAGACATGAAAAGGTTCAATTAGAGGGTTCCTTGACACTTTGCAGAGTATCCGAGTGTTTAGTAAAGCACTTAACAGACTAGGGTGCTGCATGACTAATATATGCTCTTAGGTGGAGATGACTAAAACAAAGTGTATCATCTACCAATAAATCTGTGTCCTCGGAACAGAAGGGCTGTGGGAGGACACAGGTTAATTAATTCCAGGGTGGATCAATTGCTGGCTCGCTGGTGGTGGCACCTCACATAATTCTCCAGTGCAGTGTACCCACTCACAAAGTACAGTGAAGAGGGGCGTAGGATGGAGCTTTGGGGAGCACCTGTGGAGGTGCGGTGGTGCTCATCTGATGGTAAGGACATTCCATTCCATTTTCTCTCAGATTCATGACAAAATGTGAAGAATAGCATTGTAAAACTGCAAAAAAAAAATCTCTGACCCATTGCAAATGTGTTGAGCTGGGGGGCCCCTGGGCCCCAAATGCGTTAGTCCGGACCTGTTGGTATGCACAGCGCCTGCTCCACTCAGCCAAACTGTCTATTGAGTACCACAGAGTCATAATACCCATAAAACCATGCGATAAAATCTGGAAATGGTTCCAATCGTTTGTCCACTATGATTTTTTTCCGTAGGATGGGTTTCATATAGGCTTACCCTGGTGTGATGTTTTGATAACTCTGCAAATATGTCGCAAGCTTTGATGTAATCACTCAAGGCACAGGTTTGGAATACCTCCACATTTCTCCATGCAAACTCTCACCAACAAGTAAACCTAGCATGTAGATATTATAGCCTTTTCAGTTTCTTGTGTAAATAATTGATATTGATTATTTCTCTGTCTAGCTACCTTAGCATTTTTTAAATTACTCTGGCCTTTGTAACTAACTAGCTAACCTTAGATATCTCCATCGATCAGAAGCAAGGATGATTCTGTGCTATGTACCGGATTGTAACCACTATTCTGATAAGCACATGTGCATTTGATTGTTTTCCGACCTCTGAAAGATCTGTGGTTAGCTAGATGCTATTGAAAATTTGCTAGATAACCACTGACTGTAGTTTCATGTACAACACACTTTTCCTTCCTTGCAAATAAAAAGAAAACCAGCATAGGCTAGCAGAATGACAAGTCATTTGTGAGCTAACCAGCTAGTTAATGTTAGCTGATGGTTTGTATAGTCATACTTTTTCAAGTGATGACATGCTAGCTAACGTTTGCCCACCAGGGCAGGGATATAGCTGGCTAAAAGTCACCTGGTGGGCTAGGTAGTTAGGCATCTTGGTTGGCTAGTTGGCTACATTAGCTAACATTGCACCATTCTCACCATGGTGTAGTCAGACTTTCCCGACATGCTAGCAAATGTATCTACAGTGGCTTGTGAAAGTATTCACCCCCCTTCACCCCCTATTTTGTTGCCTTATAACCTGGAATTAAAATGGATTTTTGGGTGGTTTGTATCATTTGATTTACACAACATGCCTACCACTTTGAATATGCAAAATATTTTTTAATTGTGAAACAAACAAGGAATAAGACAATAAAACGGATAACTTGTGCGTGCATAACTATTAAGCCCCCCAAAGTCAATAGTTTGTAGAGCCACATTTTGCAGAAATTACAGTTGTAAAGTCTCTTGGGGTATGTGTATATAACATTGGCCCATCTAGCAACTGGGATTTTTTCCCATTCCTCAAGGCAAAACTGCTCCAGCTCTTTCAAGTTGGATGGGCTCCGCTGGTGTGTTCCGCTGGTGTACAGCAATCCTTAAGTCATACCACAGATTCTCAATTGGATTGAGGTCTGGGCTTTGACTAGGCCATTCCAAGACATTTAAATGTTTCCCCTTAAACCACTCGAGTGTTGCTTTATCAGTATGCTTAGGGTCGTTGTCCTGCTGGAAGGTGAATCTCCGTCCCAGTCTCAAATCTCTTGAAGATTGTATTTAGCTACATCCATCATTCCTTCAATTCTGACCAGTTTCCCAGTCCTTGCTTATGAAAAACATACCCACAGCATGATGGTGCCACCACCATGTTCGGAGTGATGAGAGGTGTTGGGTTTGCGTCCGAAGTAGTGTTTTCTTTGATGGCCAAAAAGCTCATCTAACCAGAGTACCTTCTTCCATTTGTTTGGGGAATCTCCAAGTGGTCCTATGGACGGATGCTCTAATCTCTGCTGCGGAGCTTTGCAGCTCCTTCAGGGTTATCTTTGGTCTCTTTGTTGTCTCTCTGATTAATGCCCTCCTTGCCTGGTCTGTGAGTTTTGGTGGGCGGCCCTCTCTTGGCAGGTTTGTTGTGCCATATTCTTTCCATTTTTTTAATAATGGATTTAATGGTGCTCCGTGGGATGTTCAAAGTTTCGGATATTTTTTTTATAACTTAACCCTGATCTGTACTTCTCCACAACTTTGTCTCTGATCTGTTTGGAGAGCTCCTTGGTCTTCGTGGTGTCACTTGCTTGGTGGTGCCCCTTGCTTTGTGGTGTTGCAGACACTGGGGCCTTTCAGAACAGGTACTGAGATCATGTGACAGATCACGTGACACTTAGATTGCACACAGGTGGACTTTATTTAACTATTTATGTGACTTCTGAAGGTAATTGGTTGCAACAGATCTTATTTAGGGGCTTCATAGCAAAGGGGGTGAATACATATGCACACACCACTTTTATTATTTAATTTAAAAATATTATTTATTTCATTTCACTTCACAAATTTTTACTATTTTGTGGATGCCCATTACATGAAATCCAAATAAAAATCCATTTAAATGACTAACTATGTGGAATATTTTTGGACCATTAAACAGGTACTGACAGGAGGAGCAATACGAGTCTGTCAGAGGTCGTCACGCTGGATGTGGATGGTGATGGAGGCTTTGGTGGTCCACACAGCGAAGAAGCAGGTGTCCATTCCAGTGATGTGGAGCTGACCTTGGACCTGGTGACAGTAAGCAAGGTCTCCTCCTTAAATAAATCCTTTGACTTTACTGCCTCTTCAATGGTAAGGTCCTTTGCACCATAGGGACACTTGACCTCCACCATTGCTGTGGTGCCCACCAGACTATCCGGTGAGGCACCCAAATCAATTTTTATTTTTCACATATACATGGTTAGTAGATGTTAATGCGGGTGTAGCAAAATGCTTGTGCTTCTAGTTCCGACAGTGCAGTAATACCTAACAAGTAATCTAACAATTCCACAACAACTACCTAATACAATATAAAGGGGTGAATGAGAATATGTACCTATAAATATATGGATGAGCAAATGCCAAGTGGTATAGGCAAGGTGCAATAGATGGTATAAAATATGGTATATACATATGATATGAGTAATGTAAGATATGTAAACATTGTTAAAGTGGCATTATTTAAAGTAGCATTGTTTAAAGTGACTAGTGATCCATTTATTCAACTGGCCAGTGAGTGGGTCTCAATGTAGACAGCAGCCTCTCTGAGTTAGTGATTGCTGTTTAGCAGTCTGATGGCCTTGAGATAGAAGCTGTTTCCCAGTCTCTCGGTCCTAGATTTGATGCACCTGTACTGGCCTCGTCTTCTGGATGGTAGTGGTGTGAACAGTCAGTGGCTCGGGTGGTTGATGTCCTTGATGATCTTTTTGGCCTTCCTGTGACTTCGGGTGCTGTAGGTGTCCTGGAGGACAGGTAGTTTGCCCACTATGATGCATTTTGCAGACCGTACCACCCTCTGGAGAGCCTTGCGGTTGAGGGCAATGCAGTTGCCGTACCAGGCTGTGATACAGCCTGACAGGATGCCCTTGATTGTGCATTTGTAAAAGTTTGTCAGGTGTTTTGGGTGAAAAGCCACATTTCTTCAGGCTCCTGAGGTTGAAGAGGCGCTGTTGCGCCTTCTTCACCACACTGTCTGTGTTGGTGGACCATTTCAGTGTTTCTGTGATGTGTATGCCAAGGAACTTTCCACCTTCTCCACTGCTGTCTCGTCGACGTGGAGAGGGGAGTGCTCCCTCTGCTGTTTCCTGAAGTCCACGATCATCTCCTTTGTTTTGTTGACGTTGAGTGAGAGGTTGTTTTCCTGATACCACACTCCGAGTGCCCTCACCTTCTCGACGAATAACATGTCATTTTTTCAGTAGAAACCGGCTTGGTTCACTCGATGCTAAAATTGACTTTTCTAAGTACTGAATACTGCTGTCTCATCGTTGTTGGTAATCAAGCCCACTACTGTTGTGTGGAGATGTTTATTTCTAACTTCACCGCAGCCCGTCAGAAAGTCCAGGACCCAATTGCACAGGGCGGGGTTGAGACCCAGGGCCTCCAGCTTGATGATGAGCTTGGAGGGTACTATTGTGTTGAATGCTAAGCTGTAGTCAATTAACAGCATTCTTACATAGGTTTTCCTCTTGTCCCGATGGGATAGGGCAGTGTGCAGTGTGATGGTGATTGCATCGCCTGTAGACCTGTTGGGGCGTTATGCAAACTGAAGTGGTTCTAGCGTGGCCGGTAAGGTGGAGATGACTAGCCTTGACTAGTCTCTCAAAGCACTTCATGATGACAGAAGTGGGTGCTACAGGCAGGTGATCATTTATTTGTTGTCTTTGCCTTCTTGGGTACAGGAACAATGGTGGCCATCTTGAAGCATGTGGGGACAGCAGACTGGGATAGGGAGCGATTGAATATGTCTGTAAATACACCAGCCAGCTGGTCTTCACATGCTCTGAGGATGTAGTTAGTGCTTGGCCAGCAGCCTTGCAAGGGTTAACACGTTTAAATGTTTTACTCACGTCGGCCACGGAGAAGGAGAGGGTGGGGGCGCAGTCCTTGATAGTAGGCCGTGACGGTGGCACTGTAGTATCCTCAAAGAGGCAAAGAAGATGTTTAGTTTGTCTGGAAGTCTGACGTCGGTGTCCGTGATGTGGCTGGTTTTCTTTTTGTAGTCCGTGATATCCTGTAGACTATATCTTGTGTCTGAGCAGTTTAATTGCGACTCCACTTTGTCCCTGTACCGGCATTTCGCTTGTTTGATTGCCTTGCAGAGTGAATTTCTACACTGTTTATATTCAGCCATAATCTCAGACCTCTTTCCATGGTTTAATGCGATTATTCGCACTTTCAGTTTTGAGCGAATGCCGCCATCCATCCACGTTTTTTGGTTAGGGTAGATTTTAATAGTCACAGTGTGTACAACATCTGCAATGCACTTCCTTATAAACTCACTCACCGATCAATAGATCAATAGATCATTGTTGTTCTCTGAGGCTGACCGGAACATATCCCAGTCCACGTGATCAAAACAATCTTGAAGCGTGGATTCCGATTGGTCAGACCAGCATTGAATGGTTCCAGTTACTGGTACACTGTTTGAGTTTCTGCCTAAAAGACTGTAGGAGCAAGATGGCGTCATGGTTGGATTTGCCGAAGGGAGGGCGGGGGAGGGCCCTTGTATGCATCGTGGAAGTTAGAGTAGCAGTGATCAAGTGTATTACACCCGCATATAGTGTTATCAATATGCTGATAGAATTTAGGTAGCATTGTTCTCAAATTTGCTTTGTTAACTCTAGGCTAGATGGGACGCTACCGTCCCACCTAACCAACATCCAGTGAAAGTGCAGGGTGACAAATTCAAACTACAGAATTGTAAATATTTAACATTCTTGAAAATACACATGCAATATGTCAAAATAAAGCTTAACTTCTTGTTAATCCAGCCACGTGTCAGATTTCAAAAAGGTTTTACGGCGAAAGCAAACCATGTGATTATCTGAGGACAGCACCCCATCAAACAAACACAGACAATCATATTTTATCCTGCCAGGCGCGACACAAAACTCAGAAATAACGATATAATTCATGCCTTACCTTTGAAGAGCTTCTTCTGTTGGCACTCCAATATGTCCCATAAACATCACAAATGGTCATTCATTTTGTTTGATTAATTCCGCCATCTCCAAAATGTCCATTTATTTGGCACGTTTGATCCAGAAACACACCGGTTCCAACTTGCGCAACATGACTACAAAATATCTAATAAATTACCTGTAATCTTTGTCCAAACATTTCAAACAACTTTCCTAATACAACTTTAGGTATTTTTTAACGTAAATAATCAATCAAATTTAAGACGGGATAAACTGCGTTCAATAGCGGATTAAAACAAAGTGGAGCGAGCTTTCAGACTGAGCGCCCCAACCACAACAGTACACTAGACTCGACACTCATTCTGAACAGCCCTACTTCTTCATTTCTCAAAGGAAAAACATCAACCAATTTCTAAAGACTGTTGACATCCAGTGGAAGTGATAGGAACTGCAAGCAAGTGCCTTAGAAATCTAGATCCACATAGAAACCCAATTGAAAAGAGAGTGACCTCAAACATGTTTTTTCCTGGATGGTTTGTCCTCGGGGTTTCGCCTGCCAAATAAGTTCTGTTATACTCACAGACATCATTCAAACAGTTTTAGAAACGTCAGAGTGTTTTCTACTAATAATATACATATCCTAGATTCTGGGCTTGAGTAGCAGGCAGATTACTTTGGGCACACTTTTCATCCAGACGTGAAAATACCACCCCCTAGCCTAGAGAGGTTAAAATCCCCAGCTACAATAAATGCAGCCTCAGGATATATGGTTTCCAGTTTACATAGAGTCCAGTAAAGTTCCATGAGGGCCATCTTGTTGTCTGCTTGAGGGGGAATGTACACCGCTGTGACGATAACTGACGAGAATTCTCTTGGGAGGTAATATGGCTGGCATTTGATTGTAAGGAATTCTAGGTCGGGTGAGCAGAAGGACTTGAGTTCCTGTATGTTGTTGTGATTAGACCATGAGTCGTTAATCATGAAGCATACACCTCCACCCTTCTGCTTCTCAGACCCCGTGACCCAAAGCCCTGGCTCCTGCACATCCATCACTGTAACCATTTTGAATGCCTTGATGCCATTCCCTTTATTATCTGTGCCCCACTTGACAGACAACACCGCATCCGACAATCTGAGGACCCTGTTTAGCAGTGACAGTGTCACGTGCTTGGTCCTAACCACTGCTCCATAAGTGCTGTCCATCAACCTCCCTCTCCTTCTGGTTTGCCAGTTGCAGTTGGTGCGCTCTCCAACTGTTGCCTGCCACTGACAGTGCCATGCCAGCTAGGATATATAGCCTCGTTATGGCGATTTTATTGTGTTACTATTGTTCCTTTCGTTTATTTAGCACATTTTTCTTACTTACTTTAAAAAAAACTCTTGTTGGTTAAGGGCTCAAAAGTAAGCATTACTGTTGTATTCGGCTCATGTGACAAATACAATCTATGCCTGCATGCCCCAGGTGACCTTGTTTTCTAACAATGTCCGGTACAGACAGGGATGACAAGGAGGGTAGCAGTTGTTCTGGCTCAGGTTCAAGGAGACATGACATTCCACTGAACCTGCCACGGAGACTGTTCCGTAGCTACTGAAGATCCTCCTTTATGGGTTCTCGGGACAGAAGGTTGTAGTCCTCAGCTGGGTACAGGTCCTCCACTGACTGGACCTGCTTGGGCTCGGCTAGTTTCCGCCACTCGCATTACACATCTATACGGCCAATATTGTGAACCGCCAAAATTGGCTTCATGGAGGCATTCATATGAGGTACTGTAGAGGGTATACCCTGGTCGCCTATAGAGACCTGATAAAAAGTATGTTAAGTGCCATATGTTTTTCATTGCATGCTTGTAAACACTTTGACATGCATTTGTTGAAATGTGCTAAATAAATAAATAAAATAAAGTTTGATTTGATTGATGACATTACAGCTGTAGAATATTTAATCAACTGTAATTTTCACATGAGGACAAGTGCAGTTTTTCCATAAACTTGTGATTGATAACTTGTGATTTTATCACTTGACATATCAATCATATAGTGAGAAGGATCCAATAAATCAAGACTGTGTGAATGCATGTACTATATAAATACTGTGCCTTTGAAGATTTGTCTCTGGTCATGAAAAAATAATACAGGCTCTATGTCTAAACAAAGTCAATTCTGAATGTCAATAGATGCTTAAACGTAACTTAATAGCTACACTCACAGAGACAGGATAAACTTTATCCCCCATGCTGGCGCTAACCAAACTGGTAAATTACCCCTCACTATAGATGTACTTTTCCAAATGCCAGACTTAGCGGCCTTCTCCCCATTTAATGCTCTGAAAAATGCCATAAGCTCTGAAATAGACACCACATCATACTGTACAAACAATTACCAAGGCTAAGTAATACAAAAATATTTTGTATTTATTGCTCTGCTAACTAGCTAGCTAAAGTGTAGTCAGTGGCTAGCTAAGACAGAGAAAGAGGTAAAGAAGTTCAACACTTTATTCAACTCATTTCAATACAGCACATGTATTCATTATGGATTGAGCACAGGTCTCTTATCACGCTGGTGAACGGTAGCTGACAGTGTCGGCTAGAGATGACGTGCAGGAGATTCCTGCAGGAATTTGTAGTCTTGCTGAGGTCGTCTCTGTTGCTAATTAGCATTTCATTGTTTTTTTGTAAATAGGATAGTCACCCCGTTCTCATTGTGTCAGAATGCTGTCCATCTGGCTCAGATTGAAAAGGAATGTCTGCTCTTTGGAGCGTTGAACCAGCACTCCTGGCAGGCTAAAACGAGCGGCGGTCCTTCACTTTTTAAAATTTGAGAATACACTGAGCTGGTAAAAATATTTCTGTCAAAATAATGATTCTGATGCTGAAACAATGTCTCGCAGGATCAAATAAAATCCAGGTGTAGAGCTTACAACAAAATGCTTACTTACGAGCCCCTAAACAACAATGCAGTAAAAAATGTTTTACAGATATGAATAAGAGATAAAAGTAACAAGTAATTAAAGAGCAGCAGTGAAATAACAATAGCGAGACTATATACAGAGTTAATGTGGAGGGGCACCGGTTATTTGAGGCAGTATGTACATGATGGTAGGCAGAGTTATTAAAGTGACTATGCACAGAGAGTAACAGTGGTGTAAAGAGGGGGTGAGAGGGGGGGGGGCACTGCTAAATGTCTGGGTAGCCATTTGACTAGATGTTCAGGATTCTTATGGTTTGGGGGTAGAAGCTGTTTAGAAGCCTCTTGGACCGAGACGGTGCTCTGGTACCGCTTGCCGTGCGGTTGCAAAGAGAACAGTCTATGACTAGGGTGTATGGAGTCTTTGACCATTTTTAGGGCCTTCCTCTGACACTGCCTGGTATAGACATCCTGGATGGCAGGAAGCTTGGCCCCAGTGATGTACTGGTCTCTGACCAGGTCTCTGACCTCCTCCCTGTAGGCTGTCTTGTTGTTGTCAATGATCAGGCCTCCCTCCACTGTTGTGTTGGTAACCTTAATGATGGTGTTGGAGTCATGCCTGGCCATGCAGTCATGAGTGAACAGGGAGTACAGGAGGAGACTGAGCACGCACCCCTTAGAGGCCCCTGTGTTGAGGATCAGCGTGGCAATTGTGTTGTTACCTACCCTTACCACTTGGGGGCGGCCCATCAGGAAGTCCAGGATTCAGTTGCAGAGGGAGGTGTTTAGTCCCAGGGACCTTAGCTTATTGATGAGCTTTGAGGGCACTATGGTGTTGAACGCTGAGCTGTAGTCAATGAATAGTACTTTCACATAGGTGTTCATTTTGTCCAAGTGGGAAAGGGCAGTGTGGAGTGCAATGGAGATTGTATCATCTGTGGATCTGTTGGGGCGGTATGCAAATTGGAGTGGGTCTAGGGTTTCTGGGATGATGGTGTTGATGTGAGCCATGACCAGCCTTCCAAGGCACTTCATGGCTACAGACGTGAGTGCTACGGGTTGGTAGTCATTTAGGCAGGTTACCTTGGTGTTCTTCGGCACAGGGACTATGGTGGTCTGCTTAAAACATGTTGATATTACAGCCTCGGACAGGGAGAGGTTGAAACTGTTAGTGAAGACACTTGCCAGTTGGTAAGTGCATGCTCGCAGCACACGTCCTGGTAATCCATCTGGCCCTGGGGCCTTGTGAATGCTGACCTGTTTAATGGTCTTACTCACATCGGCTGTGAAAAAATTCAACAAAATAATACATTTAAAACATTTAAAAGAAAATCAAGGACAACTGAAATCATAACAGCAATGCCTACTTTATATGTTTGTGTGCATGTCTGGCACTATTACATGTACAGTGCCTTGCGAAAGTATTCGGCCCCCTTGAACTTTGCGACCTTTTGCCACATTTCAGGCTTCAAACATAAAGATATAAAACTGTATTTTTTTGTGAAGAATCAACAACAAGTGGGACACAATCATGAAGTGGAACGACATTTATTGGATATTTCAAACTTTTACAACAAATCAAATACTGAAAAATTGGGCGTGCAAAATTCAAAAAAAGAATAAAAATTCTTACATCAGTTTTGATCCTTTATATTGGGCAGACAGACCAGTTCCCTACCTCCTCCCGCTGCCACCCGCCTCCTACATTTTTGAGGCAATGCTGTAATCAATTGGTTGTACTCTTGGATTGAGCAGACCTTCCCGTGCAATTATGATAACTCCATGAAAGACATAACTCTACCATTACAATTTACAATATAATTTAAGAACAAAATACCCCGAAAAGGGTATATAAATACAGATTTTATTAACCAGCACATTTGAGTTCAGCCATAATATTTGTTGAAATATTTGTTCTATATTTTCAGGGGGATGAAATTGAAATTGTAACCAGCTCTGCAATGCTTGTTTGAAAATGACAGATACTTTGAAAAAAGTATCATTTTCAATTAATCAAAAATGAGTCATGGCTATCTGCACAAAGGCAAAAAGGTGATTTTTAAACAATGGATGAGCTTTTCTTATTAATCTACTTGAGAACCATTTAGGGTTCAAATAAAACTTTTGAATGAGTGAAGGTTTTAGAGAGAGGGTTAGTGCTTTTATATTTAATGATCTCAACCCACCCAATTCATATTCAGACTCGTTTT
Organism: Oncorhynchus clarkii lewisi; assembly: GCF_045791955.1. NCBI lineage: Eukaryota > Metazoa > Chordata > Actinopteri > Salmoniformes > Salmonidae > Oncorhynchus > Oncorhynchus clarkii. The sequence continues at coordinate 30,961,235 of NC_092164.1, forward strand.
AGCGTCCCAGATAATGCGAAATATGTTTTGCTCATATGATTTGAAAAACGAATCATCAGAAGTAGGCAGCGCCAAAAGTAAGTGAGTAAACTGAGATAAGACTAAGGAGTTAATCAGGCCAATTTTTCCATAAATAGACAGGTATTTACCTCTCCATGGCTGCAGGATCTTGTCTATTTTTACAAGTTTTCTATTGAAATTCATTGTGGAGAGCTTATTTATTTATTTTGTGATTTGCCATTTTATAGGTAAGCTGCAGGGTAATGTAAAAGTTGTATGTTTTAAGGATCCAATACGTAACATTGTATATAATTAGGTTTTAGTCCAGAGAGTACAGAAAAGTTATCTAGATCTTTAATGAGACATTGCAGGGATCTAGCTTGCGGACTTAACATAAAACTTGAATCATCGGCATACTTGGACACCTTTGTTTTTAAGCCTTGGATTTCTAAGCCTCTAATGTTGTTATTGGATCTGATTTTAATAGCTAGCACTTCAATGGCCATAACGAATAGATATGGTGACAGCGGACACCCATATATTTTTGGATGCGAAAAACGTCATGTTTGTTCATCCTGCTTGGCTGAGAAATTGACAGAAAAATACTATAAAGCATTAGCATAATGAAACTTTTTCTATTCATGAAAATCGCAAATGAAATGAAATAAATATATTGAAACACAAGCTTAACCTTTTGTTAACAACACTGTCATCTCAGATTTTCAAAATATGCGTTACAGCCAATGCTAGACAAGCATTTGTGTAAGTTTAGCATGGCATAATGCTATGCTAGGCTGTGCTGGCAGCAGGCAACATTTTCACAAAAATAAGAAAAGCAACCAAATTAAATCATTGACCTTTGAAGAACTTCAGATGCTTTCACTCAGGAGACTCCCAGTTAGATAGCAAATGTTCTTTTTTTCCAAAAATAATATTTTTGGAGGCGAAAAACATCACGTTTGTTCATCCTGCTTGGCTGAGAAATCGACCGAAAATACTTCAACTATAACGCCAAACCTTTTTCAGAATTTGCTCCATAATATCGATATAAACACGGCAAACGTTGTTTAGGATCCATCCTCAAAGTGTTTTTAACATATGTATTCAATAATATATCCGTGGAGGCAGTTGGTTTCTCATAAGAAACTATTGGAAAAATGGCTACCTCAGTATTTTACGCAACGTTTTCTCCAGGAGACACCATGTGACCACATGCTATATATGGTCCCTTACAGCCATTCTCCAATGGAAATGCCTAAAAAGATGTCACAATGCTGCAGACACCCTGGGGAAAACGTGGAAAACGTAAGCTGACTCCTAGCTGCTTCACAGGCACACAAGGACTCATTGGCATGAGGCTGTTTCAAAAAATGCGGCACTTCCTGATTGGATCTTTATCTTGGTTTCGCCTGTAACATCAGTTCTGTGGCACTCACAGACAATATCTTTGCAGTTTTGGAAACGTCAGAGTGTTTTCTTTCCAAGGCTGTCAATTATATGCATAGTCGAGCATCTTTTCGTGACAGAATATCTTGTTTAAAACGGGAACGTTTTTCATCCAAAAATTAAAATTAGCGCCCCCTTTTTTAGAAAAAACTATACTAAATATATTCACGTCACCCAATAATGCTGTCTGGCTATGGGATACTCCTCTCTCGAGTAAAGTCTTCCTTTGTAATGTTCCTAAGATCTGTGTTTCGTCATGTGAGTTGAGATGGGTTTGTCTTGGCTATAAATTATACTAAGATCTGTTTTGTAAGCACGCTCAGAGTATTCATTTATAGACACTGAATTGATCTGAGAGTCACAGGGCTATGGTGAAGCTCATATATAATTTTTTATTTATTTTATTTTATTTTACCTTTATTTAACCAGGTAGGCAAGTTGAGAACAAGTTCTCATTTACAATTGCGACCTGGCCAAGATAAAGCAAAGCAGTTCGACACATACAACGACACAGAGTTACACATAGAGTAAAACAAACATACAGTCAATAATACAGTATAAACAAGTCTATATACAATGTGAGCAAATGAGGTGAGAAGGGAGGTAAAGGCAAAAAAGGCCATGGTGGTAAGGTAAATACAATATAGCAAGTAAAACACTGGAATGGTAGTTTTGCAATGGAAGAATGTGCAAAGTAGAAATAAAAATAATGGGGTGCAAAGGAGCAAAATAAATAAATACATTAAATACAGTTGGGAAAGAGGTAGTTGTTTGGGCTAAATTATAGGTGGGCTATGTACAGGTACAGTAATCTGTGAGCTGCTCTGACAGTTGGTGCTTAAAGCTAGTGAGGGAGATAAGTGTTTCCAGTTTCAGAGATTTTTGTAGTTCGTTCCAGTCATTGGCAGCAGAGAACTGGAAAGAGAGGCGGCCAAAGAAAGAATTGGTTTTGGGGGTGACTAGAGAGATAAACCTGCTGGAGCGTGTGCTACAGGTGGGAGATGCTATGGTGACCAGCGAGCTGAGATAAGGGGGGACTTTACCTAGCAGGGTCTTGTAGATGACATGGAGCCAGTGGGTTTGGCGACGAGTATGAAGCGAGGGCCAGCCAAGGAGAGCGTACAGGTCGCAATGGTGGGTAGTATATGGGGCTTTGGTGACAAAACGGATTGCACTGTGATAGACTGCATCCAATTTGTTGAGTAGGGTATTGGAGGCTATTTTGTAAATGACATCGCCAAAGTCGAGGATTGGTAGGATGGTCAGTTTTACAAGGGTATGTTTGGCAGCATGAGTGAAGGATGCTTTGTTGCGAAATAGGAAGCCAATTTTAGATTTAACTTTGGATTGGAGATGTTTGATATGGGTCTGGAAGGAGAATTTACAGTCTAACCAGACACCTAAGTATTTGTAGTTGTCCACGTATTCTAAGTCAGAGCCGTCCAGAGTAGTGATGTTGGACAGGCGGGTAGGTGCAGGTAGCGATCGGTTGAAGAGCATGCATTTAGTTTTACTTGTATTTAAGAGCAATTGGAGGCCACGGAAGGAGAGTTGTATGGCATTGAAGCTTGCCTGGAGGGTTGTTAACACAGTATCCAAAGAAGGGCCGGAAGTATACAGAATGGTGTCGTCTGCGTAGAGGTGGATCAGAGACTCACCAGCAGCAAGAGCGACCTCATTGATGTATACAGAGAAGAGAGTCGGTCCAAGAATTGAACCCTGTGGCACCCCCATAGAGACTGCCAGAGGTCCGGACAACAGACCCTCCGATTTGACACACTGAACTCTATCAGAGAAGTAGTTGGTGAACCAGGCGAGGCAATCATTTGAGAAACCAAGGCTGTTGAGTCTGCCGATGAGGATGTGGTGATTGACAGAGTCGAAAGCCTTGGCCAGATCAATGAATACGGCTGCACAGTAATGTTTCTTATCGATGGCGGTTAAGATATCGTTTAGGACCTTGAGCGTGGCTGAGGTGCACCCATGACCAGCTCTGAAACCAGATTGCATAGCAGAGAAGGTATGGTGAGATTCGAAATGGTCGGTAATCTGTTTGTTGACTTGGCTTTCGAAGACCTTAGAAAGGCATGGTAGGATAGATATAGGTCTGTAGCAGTTTGCGTCAAGAGTGTCCCCCCCTTTGAAGAGGGGGATGACCGCAGCTGCTTTCCAATCTTTGGGAATCTCAGACGACACAAAAGAGAGGTTGAACAGGCTAGTAATAGGGGTGGCAACAATTTCGGCAGATAATTTTAGAAAGAAAGGGTCCAGATTGTCTAGCCCGGCTGATTTGTAGGGGTCCAGATTTTGCAGCTCTTTCAGAACATCAGCTGAATGGATTTGGGAGAAGGAGAAATGGGGAAGGCTTGGGAGAGTTGCTGTTGGGGGTGCAGTGCTGTTGACAGGGGTAGGAGTAGCCAGGTGGAAAGCATGGCCAGCCGTAGAAAAATGCTTATTGAAATTCTCAATTATGGTGGATTTATCAGTGGTGACAGTGTTTCCTATCTTCAGTGCAGTTGCCAGCTGGGAGGAGGTGTTCTTATTCTCCATGGACTTTACAGTGTCCCAGAACTTTTTTGAGTTAGTGTTGCAAGAAGCAAATTTCTGCTTGAAAAAGCTAGCCTTGGCTTTTCTAACTGCCTGTGTATAATGGTTTCTACAGCTGCATATCACGGGGGCTGTTCGATGCTAATGCAGAACGCCATAGGATGTTTTTGTGTTGGTTAAGGGCAGTTAGGTCTGGGGAGAACCAAGGGCTATATCTGTTCCTGGTTCTAAATTTCTTGAATGGGGCATGTTTATTTAAGATGGTTAGGAAGGCATTTAAAAAAAATATCCAGGCATCCTCTACTGACGGGATGAGGTCAATATCCTTCCAGGATACCCCGGCCAGGTCGATTAGAAAGGCCTGCTCGCTGAAGTGTTTCAGGGAGCGTTTTACAGTGATGAGAGGAGGTCGTTTGACCGCTGACCCATTACGGATGCAGGCAATGAGGCAGTGATCGCTGAGATCTTGGTTGAAGACAGCAGAGGTGTATTTAGAGGGGAAGTTGGTTAGGATGATATCTATGAGGGTGCCCGTGTTTAAGGCTTTGGGGAGGTACCTGGTAGGTTCATTGATAATTTGTGTGAGATTGAGGGCATCAAGTTTAGATTGTAGGATGGCTGGGGTGTTAAGCATGTTCCAGTTTAGGTCGCCTAGCAGCACGAGCTCTGAAGATAGATGGGGGGCAATCAGTTCACATATGGTGTCCAGAGCACAGCTGGGGGCAGAGGGTGGTCTATAGCAGGCGGCAACGGTGAGAGACTTGTTTTTAGAGAGGTGGATTTTTAAAAGTAGAAGTTCAAATTGTTTGGGTACAGACCTGGATAGTAGGACAGAACTCTGCAGGCTATCTTTGCAGTAGATTGCAACACCGCCCCCTTTGGCTGTTCTATCTTGTCTGAAAATGTTGTAGTTTGGAATTAAAATGTCTGAATTTTTGGTGGTCTTCCTAAGCCAGGATTCAGACACAGCTAGAACATCCGGGTTGGCAGAGTGTGCTAAAGCAGTGAATAGAACAAACTTAGGGAGGAGGCTTCTAATGTTAACATGCATGAAACCAAGGCTATTACGGTTACAGAAGTCGTCAAAAGAGAGCGCCTGGGGAATAGGAGTGGAGCTAGGCACTGCAGGGCCTGGATTCACCTCTACATCGCCAGAGGAACATAGGAGGAGTAGAATAAGGGTGCGACTAAAAGCAATAAGAATTGGTCGTCTAGAACGTCTGGAACAGAGAGTAAAAGGAGGTTTCTGGGGTGCGATAAAATAGCATCAAGGTATAATGTACAGACAAAGGTAAGGTAGGATGTGAATACAGTGGAGGTAAACCTAGGTATTGAGTGATGAAGAGAGAGATATTGTCTCTAGAAACATCATTGAAACCAGGAGATGTCATTGCATGTGTGGGTGGTGGAACTAATAGGTTGGATAAGGTATAATGAGCAGGACTAGAGGCTCTACAGTGAAATAAGCCAATAAACACTAACCAGAACAGCAATGGACAAGACATATTGACATTAAGGAGAGGCATGCTTAGTCGAGTGATCAAAAGGGTCCAGTGAGTGGAGAGGTTGGTTGAGGGTCACGGCGATTTAGACAGCTAGCCAGGCCATCGGTAGCAAGCTAGCATAGGATGGAGGTCTGTTGTTAGCCACCTCTTGCGTTCGGTCAGTAGATTAGTGGGGTTCCGTGTGGTAGAGGGGATTAATCCAAATCACACAACAACAACAAAAATAAGAACAATAGATATAGTTATAGAGGCCCGATAAGAAAACATAATAATAATAAAAATAAATAAATTGTCCGATTGTCTATTCAGATAGCAGCCGGTAAGACAGCTAACGGTTAGCGGGCCGCAGATGGGCGTTCAGGTAACGTCGCGACGGAGGAGCCAGCCGGATCTCCTTCAGGTAGATAACGTCGGCAGTCCAGTTGTGAAGGCCCGGTGGGGCTCCGCGTAGGCAGTAAAACGGGTCCGGATAGGTGACTGCAGCCCAGGAGTGAATGATGGAACTCAGGAGTGATTGACGGAGCTGGCTAGCACCGGAATAATTGATGTTTGCTCCGGAATCGACGAAAGCCGATTGTCACACGGATAGCAGCTAGCTAGCTGTGAGATCCGGGTATGAATGTCCAGAGAGCAGTTGAAATCCAGGGACATGGAGAGAAACATTGGTCCGGTATGTTCCGTTCCGAGCCGCGCTGCGCCGTACAAAACTGGCGATAGATTTTCGATAGATTTTCGAGCTAAAGGATAGCTGATGACCACAAACCGTGGTTAGCTGAATACTAACGATTTGCCAGTAAAGAAGCTAACTAGCTTCTGATTAGCTTCTGGATTAGCTTCTGGGCTAGCTCCTGGCTAGCTTCTGGCTAGTTTCTGGCTAGCTTATTGGAGTTTCTGGCTAGCTTCTTGGAGGATTACAGATCTGAGGTAAATAATACTTTTTTATAAATATAAATTGGTGAGGCGGGTTGCAGGAGAGTGTTTTGAAGATGAGTTGATGGAAAATAAAAATAAAATGTACGTGAAAAAAGTTGTAAATATATATATATATACAGGACACGACAAGACGAGGACAAAAGACGTCTGAACTGCTATGCGATCTTGGATCAATCACTACTTTCAAAGGACGACGTTACTCGTCCATCTAGTTATCAGTTATCCATCTAGTTATTCACCCACACATGTCAAAGTCGAACCGCAATGCTGATGTTTCTTTACTCTGAGGTCCAACCATGCTAATGCAGTGGAGTTGCCAATTCATTTTGAAGTGAGCTACTAATTAAAGATGGACTTTATAATATACTCTGACTTGTGTGTGGTTTGGTCTCTCCGTGTTTAGTAATACAGGAAATGATCACGACAAGTGCATAAAATGTTCTGAGTAGTTGACTCAAATAAACAGAAAGACAATAGTTGAACCGTTTTGAACATATGAATTTCTTCCAAAATGAAGGAAAAGCAAGAGAGAGATAGAGGGGTAGTTATATTTTGTATTATATATTTTTTACTTCATTATTTATATTTAGGGGAAAAATTAAACATGAAAAGGAGACTGGATATCCAAAGCTTATTTTAATTAAAGAAGAAACCCTGTCAGAGAGACAGTGCAGGTCAGAGCCAAGAGACCCTTCAGGGCCAGACCAGCAGCCTTGGACCTGCCAGTACGGGTCAGAGGAGCCAAGCTGAGACCAGTGAGGACCAGCCTTAGACCTACCTGTGTGGGTCAGAGGATCCAACCTGAGACTAGTCGGGACCAGACCAGCTTTTGACCTGCAGCAACACATGCACCTTACACCTTTCATGTGATGTCCTCTTTATTCACTTACTTTTACATTTGAGTCATTTAGCAGACGCTCTTAAACAGAGCGACTTACAGTTTGTGCATTAATCTTAAAATAGCTAGGTGAGACAACCACACAGTCATAGTACATACATTTTCCACAATACCAGATAAGCATATTAACCATGGTAATTGATTAATGTTTTAGATATTCCCAGGAATGAGAACTCCCACCAAATCGCTGAAGGAGAAGATGATCACTTTCAACAGGCTTAACATCAGTGGTTCACTGAAATAGAGCACCTCCCAGTCCCATCCAGATCCACATTTGCTGTTCCTGTTGAACCTCAAGGTATGTTGTCAAATTTAATCTACCTGTCACGCCCTGACCTTAAAGAGCCTGTTTATTTCTCTATTTGGTTAGGTCAGGGTGTGATTTGGGTGGGCATTCTAGTTTTCTATTTCTTTGTTGGCCGGGTATGGTTCCCAATCAGAGGCAGCTGTCTATCGTTGTCTCTGATTGGGAATCACACTTAGGCAGCCTGTTTTCCACCTGAGTTTGTGGGATCTTGTTTTTGCACAGTTGCTGTATCGCCCTGCAGAACTTTGCGTTCGTTGATTCGTTGATCTTTTGATGTTTTTTGGTGTTCATCTAAAATAAAGAAAGATGTACACTTTCCACGCTGCGCTTTGGTCTCATTCCGACAACGGACGTAACACTACCAGTCAGAACAATTCACAATAAATAACTTTGATCTTGAAATCTTGAAGAATCTTGATATTATATTTATACTTTTAGATATTTCCCAATCAAGAGCAGTGGGTTCAGTACAGCCTAAGATGAAAATGTTCCCCAGAACACAGCAAGGACAAGGTAACAGGAAGATGGCTTTTAATGCCACATGGTATGAAATCAGATCACATTTTATTGGTCACATACACATACTTAGCAGATGTTATTGCGGGTGTAGCGACATGCTTGTGTTCCTAGATCTAAAAGTGCAGTAATATCTAACAATACACACAAATCTAAAAAGTAAAAGAATGGAATTAAGAAATATAGAAATATTAGCGCGAGAAATGTTGGAGTCCGGAGTATAAATATGTATACAGTACCCGTCAAAAGTTTGGACACACCTACTCATTCCAGGGTTTTTCTTTATTTTTTAAAAATGTCTACATTGTAGAATAATAGTGGAGACATCAAAACTATGAAATGACACATATGGAATCAGTAACCAAAAAAGTGTTATATTTTATATTTGAGATTCTTCGAAGTAGCCACCCTTTGCCTCGATGACATATTTTTTCCCCTCCTTTCAAGAGGAACTTGAAGCTTTTCACCTTCTCGACTGTGGCAGCACTCCGTCAGGCCCCTTACCTCCTCCCTGTAGACTGTCTTGTCGTTGGTAATCTGTCCAACCACTGTTGTGTCGTCTGCAAATTTGATGATTGAGTTGGAGCCGTGTGTGGCCATGCAGTCATGGGTAAACAGGGAGTACAGGAGGGGGCTGAGCATGCACCCTTGTGGGGCCCCTGTGTTACGAATCAGCATAGTGGTGTTGTTGTTGCCTACCTTCACCACCTGGGGACTGCCCATCTGGAAGTCCAGGACCCAGTTGCACAGAGCAGGGTTCAGACCCAGGGCCCCGAGCTTAAGGATGAGCTTGGAGGGTACCATGGTTTTGAAGGCTGAGCTGTAGTCAATGAACATAATTCTTACATAGGTTTTCCTCTTGTCCAGATGGGATAGGGCAGTGTGCAGATTACACCATCTGTGGATCTATTGGGGCGTTATGTGAATTGCAATGGGGTCTAGGGTGTCGGGTAAGGTGGAGGTGATATGATCCTTAATTAGCCTCTCAAAGCACTTCATGATGACAGAGTTGAGTGCTCTTTGTAGTTTGGTGGAAATCCCCATCGACTGAGAGGTCACCATTATGTAGATGAATGAGATTATGTTGAATAATAAAACTACATTTCTCCATCTGACTCCATAATTATGTGAATAAACGCAACGGGCACTGTGTGTCTCTGGAGGATCTATCTAGTCGAGGTAGCGAGCCTTACATCACCACTTAGTATGACTATAATGAACATGTGTTTAACTTGCACCATTATGCAATTATTAAGAGGCTAGTTACAAATAGCTAATCCTGGCAACCAGTATTCTAGCATTCATTTATTGAGTTTAGTAGATCAGGGATGTCCAGGTGGACCCCAAGCATATTCTATGTGTAGTGTAAATAATATCTACCAATAGACCATTAACCAAATTATCACAGTATAGCCAATCAAATAATTACTCTAAAACGACGAATGCATTTACTCAATTCAACTAATAGGATTTATTAGTCACAAAATAATTAACAATCAAACAATCCCAGTGTACACAAAATACATGATACATTACAGAAGACAAATGACTATCAACTAAATATGACTTAACGTGGTTAAACTTGTCTCCAGTTCAAAAATTATCTCTAAGAGAAAAAACTTGTCTGATACACACAGGAGCTTGCTAACAAGTTCTCCAAGTATTAGCGAATTCACTGCCTTTTTAACTGAATTCAAGCAAAACCTTATCTAGAACCAGAATGAACATTTATTTGCACTTTGCTAGTTAAAACAAAAAGGCAAGAACAACACACTCAGATTCTAATCTAATCAACTCAATTTAAGCGATAGGAGCGCACATCTGTGTCACTCCTCTTTGAACTGACCAGCTTCTGACAAACAGCTTCCCTGTAACAATAAATCCATAGCAATAAATCCATAGTACGATAGAATATATCAAAATTTGTGGCTCCTTATGAACTCTGGAAACACAAGAAAGAAGACAATTTAATTCACAGTAACATTAAAGTGATCATCAGTCTTCTGTGTGTGGGGGGGGGGGGGGGGGGGGGGGGTTATTATTAGCGTTACTTTAAATGATAGGTATGTACAATCCTTTTACTCTGGTTGTGTAAAATGTTGTTGTCACCTAACTCCTAACTCACCTAATCTCGATCCACCACGGCTGTGCACATCTCGTGTTCTTAACCCCACCCCCTGTAAGTTCCAAACAAATCTCTCCTTGTCCTCTATTCTAAGAACAAACAGTTCTTAGTACGAGAACACAGAAGACTATGGGTTGGTTCGACACATTGAGACAGTTGTGTTGGATTAAGAAAATGTAACAAGGTTGGGCTGTATAAGGCAAACCCCAACTCAGAATCATTGAGCGCTCACTCTATTCACTCTGTGTGCATGTAGTGACCTAGATCCCTTATTAATACGTTTGTCTCTCCTCATTTGATAATACAGAAATAACCACCACACCTCACACCTCTCCTGGCATCAGTGACCCCAGGACCACCGTGAGAACGTCTCATCCCAGGAGATTGTCACAGCGAAGGTGTGGCTCTCTCTTGTGAGATGCAAATACAGAGCCATACAACCAAACAATGTATTGAGTTCTCATGCGGGGCCTCAGCGCCTGCAAGTTGCCAGTGACGAGTATAACCTTCTTTAATATTTCCACAACAGTTTTCCCCCTGTGGATACTCTGCATTGTGGAAGGAGGATCCAGAGAAAGATGTGGAGATAGGTGAATAGACCATAAAAATAACAGCGTTATTTGTAATAGTTACCACCCAATTAAGGCTTAACAGGACACAGTGGAGTCACTCATGAAGATAGTCGCCTTGGCCCGCATGAACTACTGGTGCATGGTCTTTAGTGTCCTTGGGCTCTCCTCATAGAAGGTATCCACCCGCCAGGGTGAAGCATCAGTCTCCAGGGGTACCCAGCCTAAAATGTTCCATTGTCCCATCGTGGAATCCTCAATCACCTCCATCAGAAGGTGTGGCTTAGCTGGACAGGTCAGGCCTATCAGAGTCCGTTTTGCATTTGATCACACACCACTGTTTGTGAAAGCATTGGAAAGCATTCGAAATAGCAATGCAGTGAAAGTACACACATCAACATGATAACATTCTGCAATGTATGACAAATACAGATTACGAAAAAAATGTCTCATGACAACAAGAATGAGTTCCGCCATCATTAATACAAAAAAATAGCAAAGAAAGTTTTCCCATCAACTACCTGATCCAAACAGAGGATGAGTTAGGGCACACATGTTCTGGATGGATGAGAAGAAACAAGCAAAAAACTATCACAACTAAAAACCATACCTTATTGCCCATAGAATTTCTAAGCTTTCTAGTGCTCAATTTTTATGGAATGGTCTGCCTAACCATGCGAGAGACGTAGACTCGGTCTCAACATTTAAGTCTTTACTGAAGACTCATATCTTCAGTAAGTGCTATGATTGAGTGTAGTCTGGCCCAGGGATGCGAAGGTGAATGGCAAGGCATTGGAGCGACGAACTGCCCTTGCTGTCTCTGCCTGGCCGGCTCCCCTCTCTCCACTGCTATTCTCTGACACTATTACGGGGGCTGAGTCACGGGCTTACTAGTGCTCGTCCATGCTGTCCATAGGAGGAGTGCGTCACTTGAGTGGTTTGAGTCACAGACGTGATTTTCCTGTCTGGTTTTGTGCCCCCTCAGGCCGATTTGGTAGAGAAGATCTTCATGGGCTATACTCAGCCTTGTCTCAGGGTAGTAAGTTGGTGGTCTGTTGATATCCCTCTAGAGGTGTGGGGGCTGTGCTGGTTGACCCTGTCTGGGAGTATATCGCACGGGGCCACAGTGTCACCGACCCACCCCTGTCTCAGTCTCCAGTATCTATGTGACGGGGGGCTAGAGCCAGTTACCTCTGGTGTAATTCTCCTGTCTTATTTGGTGTGTGTCCCCCCCTGGAGGACCTGAGCCCTAGGATCATGCCTTAGGACTACCTGGCCTGATGACTCCTGGTTGTCCCCAGTCCACCTGGTCGTGCTGCTGCTCCAGTTTCAACTGTTCTGCCTGCGGCTAGGGAACCCTGACCTGTTCACCGGACGTGCTACCTTGTCCCAGACCTGCTGTTTTTTGTGTGTCTCTCTCTCTCTTGAGGTACTGACCTGTTGCACCCTCTACAACCACTGTGATTATTCTTTATAATAGTACTCAATCTTCATCTTTTGTGAAAACTCTGAGTTGACCGACATTTGCGCTGTTTAGGTTACAGGTTACAAGATAAACTATACAGTACAAACTGTACAAACATTACAAACCTTGCTTCTCCTCATCCAAATAAACTCCAAAATGTTAATAAATCGTCTTTCAACATTATGCGGTCCTATATTAATGGCTATGTAATTGCTAACTTAGCAACAATGGTTATTTGCGTTTAAGTTGTGGATAAAATATGATAAAATTATAAAATTATAAAAATGATAAAACTGTGGAATAATTTTGCACAAAGTTGACAGCCTACATGATTTGTCCTATTTTATAGCATGACACAAGGTCAAAAGAAAGGCATTTATATCTCAGAAGGACAACAGCTCCCTTTATTCAAACATGAATAACAAATGACGACATAAATCTGATTATTTTCCATTTCAGATCCAAGCAGGCCCTTCAAAATGTAAAATGTTCAAGCCTTGAGTACACCAAATTATGTCCTAATTATCGTGCCCACTATTCACTTACTTACCAGTCTCTTCAACTGTTAGCCATTGTTTGCTATATTTACTGTCTTGGTATGAACGGAACTTCTACCTCTTTAGTAAGACATTCTCTCTTTCACTCTCCTCCACATATACGTCAGCGCCCTAACGTGGCCCACATGGCTCTTGGAACATTAAATGTAATCACAGGCGGTTTGAATGTGAATCAGCCACAGCTCTGTGACAATAGGTCTTCAGATAGGAGTAGGTGGACGAGGGCCTCTTTGATGCTATTGGTTCAGCTGTCCACTGGTTCAGCTGCCTTGAGTGGATCCATTAATTATGCTCTCTGATAGGCTCAACAGATGCCTCCTCAGTGTTACACATGCTAATGCTAATGATTGATTATGCAAGATAAGTATTTCACTTTACTTGTCATGTGTCATGTGACATTGAAACTTGAAACCTAGTGCAATCATGCTAATTACAAAATTTGTTTGACTGCAGTGTGATACCTTTTGGCTTTTCAAATGTTCTGACTATGCCCCAAATAGGCTATTTCTGTTTTTCCTGGAAAAGGAACAATTAAGATATGGCTGTCAGACACCTCCAAAGTGATTGAGTTTACAGCAAATACTCAACACCATAACTTGACGTGCAATGAAATGACGCCGGAGGGGATGGCTTCCACTTTACGTGCCCTTAACCAACTGTGCTATTTTGTTTGTTTTTTTTGCGTTGCTTGTAACTTATTTTTTAAAACTTATTATGTACATAAATGTTGATGCTACCATCTCTTATGACCGAAAATAACTTCTGGACATCAGAACAGCGATTACTCACCTCGACCTAGACAAAGTTTTTTCTTTAACAAAGTCCGACACAAAGGATGTACTGCTTTCTCGGGAACGGGCCCAAATCCCCGTCATTTGCTTGAAGAAAAGACAGAGAAAAGGGGGGTGGAGGTCGGGCTGCCTTCTGAGAATTCGTAGGTGATTGAGTACACCCCCTCTACCATCAGTCCTATTAGCCAACGTTCAATCATTGGAAAACAAAATGGATGAGCTCCGATCAAGGATATCCTATCAACGCAACATTAAAAACTGTAATATCTAATGTTTCACCGAGTCGTAGCTGAACGATGACATGGATAACATACAGCTGACAGGCTTTTCGGTCCATCGGCAAGATAGAACAGCTGCCTCCGGTAAAACAAGAGGTGGTGGTCTGTGTCTATTTGCAAATAACAGCTGATGCACAAAATCTAATTTTAAGGAAGTCTCGAGGTCTTGCTCGCCTGAGGTAGAGTATCTCATGATAAGCTGTAGACCACACTATTTACCAATAAATGTTTCAACTATATATTTTGTATTTGTCTTTTTACCAACACAAACTGATGCTGGCACTAAGATGGCACTCAACGAGCTGTATAGGGCCATAAGCAAACTTGCTCATGCAGAGGCAGCGCTCCTAGTGGCTGTGGACTTTAATGCAGTGAAACTTAAATCTGTTTTACCTCACTTCTACCAGCATGTTAAATGTGCAACCAGAGGGAAAAAATCTAGACCACCTTTACTCCACAAACAGAGACGTGTACAAAGCTCTCCCTCGCCCTCCATTTGGAAAATCTGACCATAACTCTATCCACCTGATTCCTGCTTACAAGCAATAACTAAAGCAGGAAGTACCAGTGATTTTGCTCAATAAAGAAGTGGTCAGACATAGCAGATGCTAAGCAACTGTTTTGCAGGCAGAGACTGGAATATGTTCCGGGATTCTTCCGATGGCATTGAGGAGTACACCACATCAGTCACTCCCTTCATCAATAAGTGCATCGATGACGTCTTCTCCACTGTGACCGTACGTTCATACCCCAACCAGAAGCCATGGATTACAGGCAACAACCGCACTGAGCTAAACAGTAGAGCTGCCGCTCTTTGCGCACCGAACCCGTTAGCGGGATTAAATTCGACAACATATGGTGATCGCTACATAAATAGTCATATTAAACATTCATGAAAATACAAGTGTCTCACATGGTTCGAAAGCCTAGAATCTTGCTAATCCAACTGCGTTGTCAGATTTTTAAAAATTATTTATTGCGAAAGAATACGCTGCGATTATCTGAGCACAGACCCCCATGTCAAACTACTTATTCAGCCAGCACTTGCGTAACAAAATCACAGATTGCATTGAAATAAATAGTTTACCTTTGAAGACCTTGCTCTGGTTGCAATCCCAAGGCTCATTGTTACACAATGAATGGTCTTCTGTTCGGTTAAATCAATTTTTTATAGCCTAACACAAAACATTTTGTGAACTCTTATCTCGTTGAATTTCATGTCATTCAATTTTCGACGTAACATCCAACGTAAAATAGACAGACTTTTCCTGACTTTATCCAGTCATGTTTGGTTTCCTTGCAATTAACTGTTTGTTTGTAACACAACCAAACTTGATGGGTCATTTTGCGGGACGTATTGACCGATTGGAAGACAACAAGTGACGAGCCCATTGTGCACCAATTATATGACCACTGTCTCGTTGATTGACTGTATTTTAACTCAATGACCACTGGTCGTCTTGAAATCTAGCTGAGTAGATAGCCAATGAGCAGAGGTAAACGGCAATGTCCCATGGTTCTTTGTTGTAAGACAAACCTTTCCATTGAACGCTGGCGTAAGGACCGTTCTTTCGCCATTGCCAATTCAACAGTGAAGGAGCGACGCTTATTACGCACAGCAGTATTTCGGTGACTTGCATCTTCAGCTGTTTATTTATCCAACATCATGGCGTCAAGTCAAGGAAAGCTAATTCTAAGACTAGATATACGAATGTAGAAACAATTTTAGAGGAAAGTGAGACAGATCTGCTTTTTGAAGACTCCATTTTGAAGACTCTGAAACTGAGGCATATTTTTTGAACGGAGAGGACATTGTTTTGAACTGGGAAGTTGCTCTCATGCTAATGCCGTTGTTTGAAATTAATATAAAATATTATTTGTGATTGTTTTTACATTTTATTTGCAATATATAAAGATATAATGAAATGGGTAAAGTACACGTTAGCTAGTCATTGTGAGTGAGTGTCTGTTTGTTTGTATGAGAACGACCATAGCCTATGTCTCTGTGTATATATAGATATATAGATAAATGGTATGGTGTAGAATGTGTAGAATGCAAACCCATACATCTCAACACAGCCAGCATGCTTCCTCCAATCAGTCACATTAGAGGGAGCATCAAGGAGCTTGCTGGCTACAGCACCACTGCACCTAGCCCTGTCCCTTCTGCTCCTGCCACAAGTGTTCATCTGCCCAAATATATTTGTGCAGGCATGGATGTGCCTAAGGGCACAGCATGGAGGCGTTGCTGTGTTGTTTGCAAGATGAAGTCTTGGCAAAGTGGGTGGGGGCTAGGGTCAGTATGTTATATCGGAGTACTTTTCCTATCTTATCCGGTGTCTTGTGTGAATTTAAGTCTGCTCTCTCCTTCTCTCCTTCTTTCTCTCGGAGGACCGGAGCCCTTGGACCATGCTTCAGGACTACCTGCCATGATGTCTCCTTGCTGTCCCCTGTCCACCCGGCCTAGCTGCTGTTCCAGTTTCAACTGTGCTGCCTGCGGCTATGGAACCCTAAACTGTTCAATTTTTACTCTTGAGGTGCTGTTTTGTTGCACCCTCTACAACCACTGTGATCTCCACCCGGCACAGCCAGAAGAGGACTGGCCACCCCTCATAGCATGGTTCCTCTCTAGGTTTCTTCCTAGGTTTTTGCCTTTCTAGGGAGTTTTTCCTAGCCACCGTGCTTCTACACCTGCATTGCTTGCTGTTTGGGGTTTTAGGCTGGGGCTATATAAATTGATTTGATTTGATAGAGGACTGAGGGTCTTCCAAATATTGAAAGTGTGTAAATAGTTACCCATGTTATTTTGTAAATGTATATATATATATTTTTTTTCATATATATTTTTTTTATCAATAATAAAAAAAATCCCCAATTTTTTTTTCCATTTTTTTTTCTCAATGTTTTGGGGGGGGGGGGGGGGGGGTGTTAAAATACCATTTTGGTATTTTGTATATAGTTATTTGTTTCAAAATGTATACCTTCACCAATTTGGCCACTTGGGTACATTTGGGCTACTTGTGTGGGACACCTGGGTGACTTCATGATAAATGTCATGTAGCACACTCATTTTGGAAGTTATCATTCTGAAACTTTGCACAAGTACTGTTGCCTTCTTATATTTTTCACTGAAATTGTCCCCATCATCCTATCTGAATGTTTGTTTTATCTTGTTCATTTTAAAGATGATGATACAAAAACAAAAACAAAAAGTATGTTTTTTTCCATTGTTTTATCTAAACCAGATCTATTGTGTTATATTCTCCTACATTCAATTCACATTTATACAAACTTCAGAGTGTTTTCATTCAAATGGTACCAAGAATATGCATATCCTTGGTTCTGTGCCTGAGCTACAGGCTGTTAGATTTGGGTATTTCTTCACGCGGAAATTGCACAAAGTAGGGGGAGCTCTAAGAGGAGAGGTATATCTATAATTCCATGTCTAACAATTGTATTTTCATCGACATTTATAATGAGTGTTTCAGTAAAATGATGTGGCTCTCTGCAATATCACAGGATGTTTTTGAAACTAGTGAACATAACGCGCCAATGTATACTGAGATTTTTAAATATAAATATGCACTTTATCGAACAAAACATACATGTAACAGGAAGTCCTATGAGTGTCATCTGATGAAGATCATCAAAGGTTAGTGATTTATTTCATCTCCATTTGTGCTTTTTGTGACTCCTCTCTTTGGCTGGAAAAATGGCTGTGTTTTTCTGTTAGTTGGTGGTGACCTAACATAATCGTTTGTGGTGCTTTCGCTGTAAAGCCTATTTGAAATCGGACACTGTGGTGGGATTAACAACAAGATTACCTTTAAAACGGTATAAGATACATGCATGTTTGATGAATTTTTATTATGAGATTTCTGTTTTGAATTTGGCACCCTGCACTTTCACTGGCTGTTGTCATATCATCCTGTTAACGGGATTGCAGCCCTAAGAAATTCAGTTTACACCGCTGTATCTGACATGATACAGGTGTCTTCTTTTTTTAAAGCCCATAACCATGTGTGTGAGGTATAAACTTTTGTTACAAAGTAGATTTGTTTAAGACTACTAAGAAACACTCTGTGTGACCCTGATTTAGTCCACTGCAGTAATTAAACCCCCTATGCTCATTTGAGACCCTTCTTTCAAAGTCACTGAGATCTCTTCTTCTAGCCATGGTAGCCTAAATAATGGGCAACTGGGAATTTTTAAACATGGCCGTAAGCATGATTGGATGTTAATTGCTTAATTACCTCAGGAACCACGTCCGTGGAAGCACCTATTTTCAATATACTTTGTATCCCTCATTACTCAAGTATTTCCTTAATTTTGGCAGTTACCAGTAAAACAATTAGTTTGCGTCACATCAGTACAGCAAAAAAATAAATACATGTTTTAGTGCCCACATCCAGGGGGGTGAACTTTTCCCAATGAATTAAAGAACTGTTAAATTAATCCGCCTTCAGAAAGTCTCTCAGTCTCACAGAACCCTTACTGGTGTGGGTTCGACCCGATAATGACTTAGCATCCTATCCATTAGCCATGACTTTCACCTCCCCAAGGATGTGACCAATCACACGGCCAGCAGAGTAGGATGGGTGAGGACATAGAGCATCTTCCAGAAGCAACTTTGTACTAACTCTTAGTCAACTGAACAATAATGATTTTTAATAACTGAGCAATACCTGTGGCCTTCGTGGTCATTAGGTTAGTGCCGCCGCCTACAGCCCACTTTTGCCTGTGTTGGTGTGGGTTTGAATCCAGCCCACTGCCTTTGTTTGCACACTGTCTTTTCCACTATCTCTCCTTTATCCAAATGTAACCCTCTCACCAGGCTCGAATTTGACTCTCACGAAATTACCTTACGTAGAATATCTGAACAGCATGGGATGTTAGGTGAGAAGGACATCTCCAATAAGAATCCCTATTGTAAACTATCTAGGGTGATGACAACTAGGGTATTAACTTCAGATAGAATGATTATAGATTTTTGTTATTGTATAAGGATATGCTTTCCCATGCGTAAAATTACACTGAAACAGTAAATACTCCACTATTGCAACAGACATAAGGTTCAAGATGTTAATTTTCACATTTTCATTCGTACCACATCAAAATAAATAAAAATAATAAACCCAATGATTTTTCACAACCCATGTCCAAATTACTGGCAAGCTTGCTTAAACCCGTTGGCACGCGTTGGAGCTCCAAAAAAGGACACACAATGTCCATACGCACTACTCATAGACATTTCCTCAGCGAAGTATAGCAGTTCTGTGCAAGTGTCCTCACAAACTCCACAGCTATCAATGCAGACAGTACTCCTTAGCAGCAACATATATCCCATGGAAACATTAACTCTTTAATCTTCCACAAGCAAATTCTCTCTAGGTGTCGTACGATGCTAGGCTAACCTTGAGGCTGTGAAGTACCTCCATGATGAGACGGTAGCTTCAGTCTCTACTAAGTCTTTCTTAACAAAATAATAATACATTATCACTATAACCAATATTCCTTATTTTTCAATCAGCAATTTCTGTAGCTCCTGTTGTAGATGAGTGAGCTGTATGTGAGCTGTATGTTGTTGCTAATGGGCTTATGGCAGCCACTATTGGAAAGGGTGTTCATTAATCTCACACTTAAGCATGGTCAAATGTTGACTACTTTATAAGCTATTACTTGGCCTGTTTCAACAAAACCTCTTGTACCAGACAGTGCAATCAAAAACAGGCAATATGGTACCAGTCAAGGAGGACATGCATATTCAGCAGTATCACCATTAAAAGGTAAGGTTGATACTTTATATAATACAAATGTAATGACTGATCTAGTTGTAAACATGCAGCTTAATGAGTCATTGGGAGTCTTAACAATATCACATTTTCAAATGATCTTTGTCACACTGACCATTATTTGCGTTGTTTGTTTCTATGTTTTGTTTGGTCAGGGTGTGATATGAGTGGGCATTCTATGTCTAGTTAGTCTGTTTCTATGTGTGTTGGCCTGATATGGTTCTCAATCAGGGGCAGGTGTTTGTCGTTGTCTCTGATTGGGAACCATATTTAGGTAGCCTGTTTTGTATTGTGGTTCGTGGGTTATTGTCTATGTTACGTTGCATGTTAGCACAGTGGTTTGATAGCAGTCACCTTGTTAGTGTTTTTTCGTCTTTCATTAAAAAGATGTATTCACATCACGCTGAGCTTTGGTCTCCTCAATACGACGATCGTGACATTCTTTAAATCCTAATACATTTAAAATGGCACAAATGGTGTCCAGGATCAAGAGAAAAAACATAGTTCTTCTGTTTGTACTTGAGACCCATCCAAAATTCTGTACACAACTCCAGAAACTCAAAATGTTATCAACAGCTTTTTAAGACGATGCAGCATTGTTCAGATTTAAGAGAGATGAGACACTGCATAATGTTCTCAGACGATAGACCTTCAGAGGCTCCATGAGTTTGTGCATGTGCAATTAGATAACAAGTGGATCATAACTGAGCTCTTTAATGTCTGGCACTCACATTCCAGTGGAGGTTGGTGCCGTTTAAGATGAGGGAGGATCTATATCTATATCTCTAATGCCTATTGAAAAGAGGACAGCTGACTTACAATGTAGGATAATACATGGAGCCATAGCCACCAACATGCATCTGGTACACCTGGATCCGACAGTTGAGGAAGGGTGTCCATTTTGTGCTGAGTCTGAAAAAAAACCATTTGTTTTTACAATGTCCCAGGTTGGTCGGGATGATTGACCTGATCACTAAATGGTTCTCAGCTCTGGGAGAGGTTCTCTCTTCCCAACTGCTTATATTTGGTCTAAAGTACAGGTTTAGTCGAAGGGGTGTAGTTACTTTGCTTAATTTTATGTCAGGGGCAGCCAAATTAGCAATATGGAAGACCCAAAAGAACAGTATTTGGGGACAGGGGTCTGTGGATGTGGTGGGAATGCTGGAGGGAATGTTGGCAGCGAGACTGAGGGTGGAGTTTGGCTATTACAAACTGGTTAACAATATTTAACTGTTTATGAGTGTATGGGGTATTCAGAGTCTGTTATGTTTAGTTACTGTGGAGGAGAATTTTGGGTTTTTAATTGATGTGTAACTATGGTTTTGTATGAGTGTATATAGTGTTATGGGCTCCCAGACCAAATAAAGATGATTTAAAACTTCCTTTTCTTGGTAGTATCTTTTTTTCATCCTATGCATGATTAAGTTTATCATTATTTTTTATTTAGTTGTGGTTGAATTAAGTATATTGTTTTTTGTGTCGAGATTACCCTGGCTTTGGTGGGCCCACATGGGGACGCCGTCCCTGTCACTTCGGCACGGCATCAGGTGTGTTACTGAAGCTTCCGGTCGTCGTAGGAGAGAATGTAGGTTATGAGAATGTTGCTTACACGTCACAGATGAATAGAGCGATGGTGGTTTTTCTTAAAGAAGAGAGTCTTGTATGGTTGAGCATGGCGTGCTTCTTAAAGGTATGTTTATTCAAGTTACGCCGTCAACAAGGGTAACGATTTCGAATGTTCCGCCGTTTATTCCCAATGAGCTATTGGAGCGCGAGCTATTGCGGTTTGGGAAGTTTGCAAGTTCAACTACGATTGTCCCGTTGGGTTTCAAACACCGGCTTTGAAACAGGTTGTGTTGTTTCGGTGACAGCTGTTTATGTTTTTGGACTCACCCGGAACAGACTTTGGAGTTATTTTTTAAAGTCAAGTATGACAACCTATTGTATATGGTTTATGCTAATTACGGGTAGTCAACGGTGTTTTTAGTGTGGGAATGTTGGCCATAAGCGATATGCTTGCCCGAAAAGGGAGAAGGTGGAGGGAGGGGCGAAGGTGGTCCTCGTAACGCCTGGGCCCACTAATGTAGGGAGAAGTGGGCCGACAGTGGTTGAGCAGCCAAAAGCACCTGTTGCTGAGGAACAAGTTTTCCGTGTTGAGGGCACGGAGTTGCAACTTGTACCAGAGGGGAATGCTATGCAGCAGAAAAATATTGTTGTAGAAGGTAAGGACAGATCTGAAGAGCCATTTCCTCAGACTGGTGAGGAGTTGCCTAGTACGAGTGCTGTGGTACAGGATGGGGTTCATGTGGAGGTAGGTTCCCAGGTAGGGGAGGAGATGCCCACTACGAGTAATGGGGTACAGGAGAGGGTTCAGGTGGGGCTAGTCTCCCAGGTAGTGGAGGAGATGCCTGGTACGAGTGATGGGGTGCAAGTGGGGAGTGTTGAGAGGGATGTGGTAGAGGGGAGTCAGTGGTCTGTGGCCTCAGTTGAGGAGGATCAGGATAAGGATATGGAGATCTCTCCTGATACGAGCAGCTGATGAAGACTCAATTTACAGTCTAGAGGAGGTAAATGGGTTCCTGGATCAGACTTTTGGGAAATCTATGAAATTGGCCAATTTTTTGATGTTGATGAGTTTGTGAGGTCAGTTGTGATGTTACAGAAGATGGTGAGGTTAGACCAGCTGAGTGAGAAGAAGCGTTTTCGCTTGAGGAAATGTGCTACTGCTGTCACTGCAGCAAAAAGTAGTGGGAAACATGGCCAGGTTAAGAGAAAAATTAAACAAGGATGATGATTATGCCTTAGGGTGTTTTTTTCTCCTTGTCTGGTTTCTCCCTGGTGTTTTCTGCTTTTCCTTTCTCTTTTCTATATGGAGGTACTAAGGGTAACATTTGTGACCCACTATATTCATTGGGTTTGTCTCGTCGAATGCATACTACTGCTGCTGCAGTCAGCCAACAATGATTTGCAATTTTCTGCAATTGCTGCTGGCCTGCTTCTGCCTGTGCACGAGCCGAGCGCCTGCTGCAACGTCACTCACAATGCACTTTTGCAGCCAGGCACGTGTGTTGTGACTGAGCATGTGGCAGATTATTATTTTTTTGTGTCATTTAGAGGGAAAATGTGCGCATTTTAGCATTTGAGTCACTTTTCGAAAGTTGCTAAAAGTTCCAAATAGATTTGTTGCTAGGTGCTGTTTGTAAAAAAAGTTGCCAGGGTACTCTGAAAAGTTGCTAAATCTAGCAACAAAATTGCTAAGTTGGCATCACTGGTTGGTTGTACTTAGAAATATTTGGTCAAATTTAGCAGCATATTACCTTGGATTTTTATTTGAAAATGCCAGTCTTTTTCAACACATCAATTAAGTACTACACTGCTCAAAAAGTAAAGGGAACACTTAAACAACACAATGTAACTCCAAGTCAATCACACTTCTGTGAAATCAAACTGTCCACTTAGGAAGCAACACTGATTGACAATACGTTTCACATGCTGTTGTGCAAATGGAATAGACAACAGGTGGAAATTATAGGCAATTAGCAAGACACCCCCAATAAAGGAGTGGTTCTGCAGGTGGTGACCACAGACCACTTCTCAGTTCTTATGCTTCCTGGCTGTTGTTTTGGTCACTTTTGAATGCTGGCGGTGCTTTCACTCTAGTGGTAGCATGAGACGGAGTCTACAACCCACACAAGTGGCTCAGGTAGTGCAGCTCATCCAGGGTGGCACATCAATGCGAGCTGTGGCAAGAAGGTTTGCTGTGTCTGTCAGCGTATTGTCCAGAGAATGGAGGCGCTACCAGGAGACAGGGCAGTATATCAGGAGATGTGGAGGAGGCCGTAGGATGGCAACAACCCAGCAGCAGGACAGCTACCTCCGCCTTTGTGCAAGGAGGAGCAGGAGGAGCAGGAGGAGTACTGCCAGAGCCCTGCAAAATTACCTCCAGCAGGCCACAAATGTGCATGTGTCTGCTCAAACGGTCAGAAACAGACTCCATGAGGGTGGTATGAGGGCCCGACGTCCACAGGTGAACTGTTGTGACCTCAACTTTGATCTAATAATTTCCCCATAATCTCCAAACTGTTCCCTTTGAATTGGTACCATGCATTTGCTTTGTATATTTCTTCTGTAAGAAACATTTCAATTTAGCCATATCCATATAGGCCAATTCCCACGAGTGCAAAGAGTTAAGTGACATCTACAAAGAAGACTTCTATTTACAGTTGATGACTGACAAATATATATTTGGACTTAATGTTGATGTCCTAGATAAAATAGATCTGATATTCCGTCAGGGATTCACCAAGTCGTACAATACGTGACTTCCTGAAACACCCACGTACTCAATGTTGCTAATTAGTTTCCATAGAAACCAAGACTGATCTAAGTTGTTTATGCAAAATACATGTTTTTTTAAAAGTGGGCATGAAATGTTGAGATGACGACCATGACAAAGTGGAGAGTTGTGGGTGCTGGAGAAAAGCATGGGGGCAGTTCTCTCCGGAAGCTGAAATGGTGGACTCAAATCACTGAACCTAAACCGGTTGTTTTGTAAGTTCAGTACAATTGAATATATTATGCTTGAAGCATGAGTGCCATTTTACCACATTCAGTGTCATGGGTAAGATCACTATAACCCAAAACAGTGGGAACATAATTTTAGAGCTAGGGATGTTTTTGTTCCTATCACCCCTTCCAAAAGTGCCTCAAAAGGAAATGATAGACTACATGGCTAATGGATATACTGTTATGAAATTGAATAAATATGCAGTACATGAATGAGTATATGGGACTGGCTGCTACAATAACATGTTTTAGATGCATCAAGGGTGTAGTCGGTTATTTAATATGTGGGACTAGCACCAGAAAGCATCCCTGACACTTTTCCCCCCCTACCTTAACATTCTCAGAATTCAGCAGCATTAACAGAAACTATAGGTTCATAACCCCCATGACATTCATCTAATTTCGGCCAATGAACTCCAGATATTTTGGTATGAATTCTTATATTTTGTACTAGAAATCTAGCAAGCAGATCGAGCGTTCCGGTGGTCTTAAAACCAGCCTGGCCCGTAGAGTAGGTTGTTTATTCAGACATGCCTAGTCAGTGTTGGTTCCCTACATGTTTATCAGGGTCCCTGTGGGTCAATGGGAGATTATATGTCCCCCAGCCATCTGGGTTTTATAGACCAGCATCTGAGGCTGCAGCTGGGAGAGAGCTGTGCAGTGTAAACATAATGAAAAAACCTCAGATATGCAAACACACACACCAGTGTTGCACTGTGTACAGGTGGATTTATGTCTGAAGTGTACACACATGCAGTACGCCAATATGTTTTTTGCACGCCCCGCAAGCACACACAAACACACTTCCCCCTTGCACAGTCTGCTCGCCGTGAGTCTTCACATGTCAAGTACAGAAAACATGTTTCACGATACAGGCATTCATCCGTGTGAGGCAAAAGTTCAGTTGCATCATGTAACAATCACGTGTTTACCTAAACTTAAGTATTCTCAGTGAAAGTGCAGAAAGTATTTATCTAAGCTCAGTAGTCTTTACAGTAAAAATGAAAGCATGCTTCATACGGTTAATATATACCTGATACGGTTAATCATACCTGATACGTGGCTGCACCAACCTTTTCTCAGGAAAAGTTCAGTTGCATGTAGCCTTTGTATCTTACCCCTATTTCTCTGACCTTCATTCAAGCCAGTTTAAAACATGTCAATTCATGTACAGTATTATTCAACCTGAATGTTGGCCTTGTTAATTACGTTTGCTTTATCTAAATAAATGGTCGTCGCCTTCATCTGTATGTGGGAGTTGGATAAAACAGCGGATTGAAGCTGTTCTGGTGGCAGCCCCACGCATTAAGACACTTTATTTACATTTTAGTAATTTAGCAGACACTCTTATCCAGAGTGCATACATAAATTTGTATTTTTTCATACTGGTCCAGCGTGGGTAACGAACAACCATGCTCTACCAACTTTGGAACGGTGTTTCCTTTATTGTGGGAGTTACATTATGTGCATTATGTTTAAATCTCATCTCACTCATTATACACAGTGTACAAAACATTAAGAACACCTTTCTAATATTGAGTTGCACCCCCCCCCCCCTCAGAACAGCCTCAATGCGTTGAGGCAAGCGTTCCACAGGGATGCTGGCCCATGTTGACTCCAAAGCTTCCCACAGTTGTGTCAAGTTGGCTGGATGCCCTTTGGTTGGAAGACCATTCTTAATGCACACAAAACTGTTGACCCTTTTAAAATGCAGCAGCGTTGCAGTTCTTGACACAAACGGGTGCGTCTGGCACCTACTACCATACCCCGCTCAAAGGCACTTCAATATTTTGTCTTGCCCAACCACCCTCAATTGTCTCAAGGCGTAAACATCCTTTAGCCTGTCTCCTCCCCTTCATCTACACGGATTGAAGTGAATTTAACAAGTGACATCAATAAGGGATTATAGCTTTCACCTGGATTCCCCTATGACATGAAAAGAGCAGGTATCCTTAATGTTTTGTGCACTCAGTGTATAATCCCATTGAATGACAATACCCAAGTATCATAAACACTCCATGTCATAATTTCATTGTGTGCATTATGTGTGCACATGCACAACCAGCTACTGCACATCTAGACCAACAGCACAGCTTGGGACCCTCTCTGAGATACAGGCCATTTTGACTCCAGGAACCCCAGGAGCTCCAGAAGCCAAGTCTCGTGAACTTGGGAGCCAGCATCAGAGTTTTCCTCAACGCACTAGTAGCTATACTGCACAAACAAGACAACTTTGCCTTAAAGGGGCAATTTGCAGTTGAAACAATAACAAAGTAGCCACCCTGCCACGGCTTGCTAAAAAGCTAAGGGATGGGGCTGGAGAAATGTAACCATTCTCAAATTCCTAGACAGAGCTATGGATGCAAGGACTGACCATCAATCAAATCAAAGTTGTTGTTGTTTATCCATGAAGTAAAGATGTACATTAAGAATTAAGGATGTACAGTGTTTGTACACTTAAAAAGGTACAGACATTGGAGCAAAACAAGCTTATACTGTATGTTGGGCTCTGATGTGGCACGACAGCTGAACTAAGCTCATGAGGCATTTACAAGTTAGATTCTTCAACAATAAATGGGTATATCTAATCAATAAAAAAATGAATGCACCAATCGCATATTGCACCTTTAAAGGGAGCCAGCATCAGAGCCTTCCTCAAAGGCTGTGTTGGATGAGCCCTGGTATCAAGTGCTTTACAGGCTCACTCAGTTGGGAATAGGATAGCAGAGAGGAAGAGCTCAGAAGAAGACCGCACGTGGCTATACAACACATCCCACGTGCTTCTGGGCCGCCACAGTTGACAGACAGGCAGGCGGGCCAGGCGCCTGGTCCTGAAGCAGAGCTGGAAGACCTGCCCTCCTCCAGCTATCTCACCCCTGGCAGGAACACATCCACACTAGAACCATCACACGTCCACTGCCGGGGAGAGAGCATTGTGGGTCTCACAGTAATGGGTGACCTTTAACAAAGGAGGGAGTGAGGAGATCATGCGAATGAGCATGACATAAAGTGCATTCCAAAATAATGCAGACCCTTTCCACATTTTGTTATGTTACAGCCTTATTCTAAAATGAATTAAAGAAAACATTTTCCTCAATCCACACACACACACACACACACACACACACACACACACACACACACACACAAACCCCATAGACAAAGCAAAAACATGTTTGTAGACATTTTTGAAAATGTATAAAAACATTAAAAAAACATAAATACCTTATTTACATAAGTATTTAGACCCTTAGCTATGAGACTCGAAATTGAGCTCAGGTGCATGCTGATTCCATTTATCATCCTTGAGATGTTTCTAAAACTTGATTTGAGTCCACCTGTGGTAATTCAATTGATTGGACATGATTTGGAAAGGCACACACCTGTCTATATAAGGTCCCACAGTTGACAGTGCATGTCAGAGCCAAAACCAATTCATGAGGTCGAAGGAATTGTCCGTAGAGCTCCGAGACATGATTGTGTCAAGGCACAGATCTGGGGAAGGGTACCAAAACATTTCTGCAGCATTGAAGATCCCCAAGAACACAGTGGCCTCCATCATTCTTAAATGGAAGAAGTTTGGAACCACCAAGACTCTACTTAGAGCTGGCTGCCCGGCTAAACTGAGTAGTCGGGGGAGAAATGCCTTTGTCAATGGTCATTCTGACAGAGCTCCAGAGTTCCTCTGTGGAGATGGGAGAACCTTCCAGAAGGACAACCATCTCTGCATCGCTCCACCAATCAGGCCTTAATTGTAGAGTGGCCAGATGGAAGCCACTCCTCAGTAAAAGGCACATGTCAGCCCACTTGGAGTTTGCAAGGCACCTAAAGGACTCTCAGACCATGAGAAACAAGATTATCTGGTCTGATGAAACCAAGATTGAACGCTTTGGCCTTAATGCCAAGCGTCAGGTCTGGAGGAAACTTGGCACCATCCATACAGTGAAGCATGGTGGTGGCAGCATCACGCTGTGGGGATGTTTACCAACGGCAGGGACTAGGAGACTAGTCAGGATCGAGGGAAAGATGAATGGAGCAAAGTACAGAGAGATCCTTGATGAAAACCTGCTCTAGAGTGCTCAGGACCTCAGACTGGGGCGCAAGTTCACCTTCCAACAGAACAATGACCCTAAGCACACAGGCAAGACAAAACAGGAGTGGCTTCAGGACAAGTCTTTGAATGTCAGTGAGTGGCCCAGCCAGAGTCCGGACTTGAACCTGAACGAACATCTCTGGAGAGACCTGACAATAGCTGTGCAGTGATGCTCCCCATCCAACCTGACAGAGCTTGAGAGTATCTGGTGAGTAGAATGGTAGAAACTCCCCAAATAAAGGTGTGTCAAGCTTGTAGCATCATACCCAATAAGACTCAAGGCTGTAATTGCTGCGAAAGGTGCTTCAACAAAGTACTGAGTAAAGGGTCTGAATACTCATCTAAAAACTTGTTCCTGCTCTGTCATTATGGGGTATTTTGTGTAGACTGATGTGTAGATCAGGGACACATGGATATGTGTTGTTACACTTGAATTTATGTGGGAAATTTTTAACAAACCACAAACAAACCACCAAGGTTTATTTGGTCTAGTATAGCTCTGTACAGTAGATGTTCTGTAGGACGTCATGTTGCACTTTTCTTGCATCCCAAATGGCACCCCATTCCCTTTATAGTGCACTACTTCTGACCAAGGCCCAAATATAGGGAATATGGTGCCATTTGGAATGCAGTCATAATGTTAGTGGTGACTAACAGGAAGAGAGGGCCTTTAATATGGGGTTCAGAACAATGAAGAGGTCTGGAGAAAATTGATTATGAGGAATGAGAAGCTGTTTCAAGACTGAATCATCCGACGACCCATGAGGTCCTAAAATATATATTTACCTCACCTTCCTTTTTTCTAGATGAAAAAAATCCTTTAATCACTATATATAAAAAAGTATTAATAAAAACGGAGATGACCTCATCCACTGAAAGAACCAAACCATCATCTCCATTAAAATACCTCCTCCTCAGTACATTTCACCAAGAAAACAACCCAATTTCCACCTCGTATCATCTTCACATGCCTTTCCCCGTCAGCCCTGGGCCTGGGTTGTTTGGGTGTGCTGGCGTAGGTTAGGGATGCTCTGTACCTGCCTTGTTGAGATCCATTAGACCATAACAACTCTTTGCAGACGGATATAGACAGGAGCAAAGGGACCATGATCTGGCTCATGCAATACACCTAGGTCTATATTAAAAGCAGGTCTATGAATAAAAAGCCATACTCCATGATAAGAGTGGTTTGAAAACACGGGGACGAGAGGAAGAGGGGGCAGCATCACATCAGTTCCAACTGGATACTATTGTGGGTATTCAAACGAACCACCAGCATCAGGGTTGCAATCGTGGCCCCACGTGGTCACGATTCAGGCCCTGGGATAGAGGGCCCAGCGTAGCTGCCGGAAACACTGGGACACACAGCACTTAACACACATTCAAAGTCTGTCGGTTGTTGTTTTGCATTTTGTTGAGTTTGATGGAACAAAATGAATGTAAAATTTGTCACGACAACTGAACAACTGAAACCAGAAAGCAACCAGGATGTAATGGACCATTTTTAAGTTACCAGAAGATGAAAAACAGACAGCCCAAGTATTGCCTTTTCTACAAAAGGTTGACAAAGACTTGAATTGATGAATCCATTAACTGAAAGTGGTAAAGTGACGATTCTTTGCAATATTCTTTACGAACAACATAGACGACTTCAATGTTAACTGACTCAAAGTAAGCCCTCCATAATTGAGATTTATCACTAAATTAAACATATTTTGAAACCCTGATTAAAAGGGACATTCCATATGATAATTGACCTCCGTGATATATGTTTTGGTAATATAATAGACTTTCAGTGTACACGTTCCTCCACTTAGTCTCTGCATTAGCCACAATTCTCACTCTCTGGATTCCTTTTAACTGGAGTTAGTAACAGCTGTATTACACAGGTATAACAGCAACTAATGTTAAGTGTTGCTGGACATAGTAGTGCAGCCTGCACCAAAGGGCTCGGAGCTTTAAAAACACTTCCAAAACATTACCTGGTACTTAAGGCATAATAAACCATAAAAGGAATCGTCTAACTAGAAGACACTTATGTGGAGAGTCCATTTAGTGGCACAAAAGTGGCCACTACTCATCATTCAGATGAGAAGAGATGTTTCATATTGTTGAATTAAATCTGTAGTGTAATGTCATTAAAAATGCAAAACGTGTTCTATCGGTAATGCCGCAGCCTTCGACACAGGTCTAAGGTTACGGCATAGTTTCCAATCTGACCTACTGCCCTTTGACACAACCTCTATCTTACCCCACTGTCATTGTCTCTCTTCATCTGTTCAATAGACATATATTTTAAAAAAATATGCAAAACATTGTATTTGTTTGGTAATAGGCTAGAGGAAACATGTGGCCCTGTACATACAGTGGCAATAAAAAGTATGTGATCAGACCTGCACAACAGTCAGTAGGAATTTTGGACCGTTCATCTTTACTGTTTCAGTTCAATAATATTCTTAGGATGTCTGGTGTGAACTGCTCGAGGTCATGCCACAGCATTTTAGGTCAGGACTCTGTCTGGGCCACTCCAGAAGGCGTATTTTCTTCTGTTGAAGCTATCTGTTGTTGATTCACTTCTGTGTTTTGGGTCGTTGTCCTGTTGCATCATCCAACTTCTGTTGAGCTTCAATTGGAGGACAGAGAGCCTTACATTCTCCTGCAAATTGTCTTGATAAACTTGGGAATTAATTTATGTTGATGATAGCAAGCTGTACAGGCCCTGAGGCAGTAAAGCAGCCCCAAACCATGATGGTCCCTCCACCATACTTTACAGTTGGGATGAGGATTTGATGTTGGTGCGCTGTACCTTTTTTTCTCCACACAGTGTTGTGTGTTCCTTCCAAACAACTCACCTTTAGTTAATTCTGTATACAGAATATTTTGCAAGAAGTGCTGTGGAACATCCAGGTGCTATTTTGCGAACTTCAGATGTGCAGCAATGTTTTTTTGGGACAGCAGTGTCTTCTTCCGTGGTGTCCTCCCATGAACACCATTCTTGTTTAGTGTTTTACATATCGTAGACTCATCAACAGAGATGTCAGCATGTTCCAGAGATTTCTTTAAGCCCTTCGCTGACACTCTAGGATTCTTCTTAACCTCATTGAGCATTTTGCACTGTAAGATGGCCACTCCTAGGTAGAGTAGCAACAGTGCTGAACTTTCTCCATTTATAGACAATTTGTCTTACCGTGGACTGATGAACATCAAGGCTTTTAGAGACACTTTTGTAACCCTTTCCAGCTTTATGCAAGTCTACAATTCTTAATCTCAGGTCTTCTGAGATCTCTTTATTTCGAGGCATGGCTCACATCAGGCAATGCTTCTTGTGAATCAAGTGTTTTTTATAGGGCAGGGCAGCTCTAACATCTCCAATCTTACCTCAATGATTGGACTCCAGGTTAGCTGACTCCTGACTCCAATTAGCTTTCGGAGAAGTCATTAAACTTGGGGTTCGCATACTTTTCCAAACCTACACTGTGAATGTTGAAATTATGTATTCAGTAAAGACAAGAAAAACACAATCATTTGTGTGTTATTAGTATAAGCACACTGTGTTTGTCTATTGTTGTGATCAGATCAAATTTGATGACTAATTTATGCAGAAATCCAGGTAATTCCCAAGGGTTCACATACTTTTTCTTGCCACTGTACATGAGATGTGGGCATTGACAGACAGTGACTGAGAAACCCCCCGGAAGTCAAGGCCCTGGAGCTCAGGGGATTCAGCTGGAGATGAGTGCTCCTTCCGCTCCAATGTCCAGCTGCTCCTGATGCCTGCTGAACAAACAAGAGAGTGTCAGATCAGTTGCAGAGTGAGTTCGTCACCAGGCAGCAACGTGCAAACAGCACACAGACACTCAGGTGTGGGCGGAAACACAACAAGAGAGCCGGGCAACTGAAGTAGGGTGTGCCCGCAGTGGCGGCACAAGATAAATATTGAGTGTGAGACAAGGAGGGACAGAGGGAGGAAGCGAAAGAGCGAGCGGAAGTTGTGGGCGAAGAGGAGGGGGAGGCAGAGAGACAAAACGTTGCTAGTGAAAAGCTGATAGAGATGCGGCGAATAGAGAGAAAGAAAGAAGGGCTGCAGAGGAGGGAGAATGAGGCAAGCCAAGGACAGGAGAGTAGAGTGGTGGTGGAGAGGTCAGCCTATGTCACAGAGAGAGCGAGAGAGAGAGAGAGAGAGAGAGGGAGAGAGACACTGCACAGCAGGCATTAAAGACTTCAATGAAATGGCATAGAGACAGAAGATAACGGCCACAGCACAGCAGACACTGAGGGCAGAGTAACTGACATTGTAGATGATTGTTTATGCAATTATTTACATACGCAGTAAATAATTGCCCACCCTCCACACTTGCTTAACCAATCCTTACATAATCACCTGATATGAGTCAAAAACAAAACAAGCAACAACAATAATAGCAAAAACAATGGACAGGTACTGGTAGGAACAGGTAGACAGGACCCCGTTTAATAATACAATTCAGTATTTGTATTTGGGGGAAATACATAGGGAAAACATTGTTGTAGGGGGGTGAATCTTATTTGGTTTTGCCAACTTGATTAAATACAGAAAAAACAGAAGTAAATAAATAAGTAAAAATAATGTCAATAATAATAATATAGCTGCGAGCAGCAATGAACAGGGTTCAAAGTATGACATAAAGGACACGAGATCAGTTGCATAGCAAAGCAAGCACTCTTTCTTGTAGGAACTATATTTGTTTATGTGCAATCAGTGAAAACACTCCCATGTTGATTTAAACCTCAGTTGGTTCACTCCACATTAGAGTTCCAAAATACTTCGAGACTGTGCCAGCAGCACGACTTCCGGTTTCTCATTTGACCGAATAAAAAAATACCACTCTTCACTACATTCAGACAACATAATAGGGCAACACTATAGCCAGTTGTCGCTGCCCATGGTGGAATAATCTATAGGGCTTGACCGTCACTTTTTAGTCACCTTAGGACATACTTATTTTACTTGTCCTAATGCGCAATGGTACAGTATGTAACACTATGGGCCAAAAATGTGACTGAAAATTGTGTTGTATGATGTTAGGAACCACTTTACAAAATGAAATGCATTATTATTATTATTACCACCATACAGAGAATCAGACAAAAATGTAGGCTACCCTCTGTTGAGAGCTGGGCGATATGGACAAAAAGTCATATCACAAAAAATACTATATATATATATATATAATTTTTTAGGCACAGTTACTTTCCAGAAGGGCTCTAGATGGACTTTTCCAGTGCCAAGTAAGACATTAAATAAGTTAGCTATTTCATCTAACATGTTCAGGGAATGTATGATGGATATTTCGATGTGCAACATGTCAAAATAGGTTCCAGAATAATCAGATGTATGTTTTGCTCTTAAGATATTCATCTGCCTGCATCGTTTTTGTGCATTTTGGCCATACACACCACAATTCACCAGAGGAAGTGGGAACTCAAAACACATTAGATAGATTGCTAGCCCTAAATCGAATAATGTTGCTAGATAGCCATGTAATTGATGATCTAACAGTAAATGTAATGTCCAACAAAAAACGTCCATTGGTAGAACCATTGTATTCATTGTATTCATGGAGCGCTCTGATCCGTTCCGCCAGCGCATCATCTAAATTACATTCTCTGTTTGTAAAAGTGGTGTTATCGCCTCAATATTTAGTGTTGAGAAATATATTTTCTTAGGGATGCGCATCTTTCCCTTTCAAGACAATTCGATACGTATCTAGATACAGTTGAAGTCGGAAGTTTATTTACACTTAGGTTGGAGTCATTAAAACTCGTTTTTCAACCACTCCACAAATTTCTTGTTAACAAACTATAGTTTTGGCAAGTCGGTTAGGACATCTACTTTGTGCATGACAAGTCATTTTTCCAACAAATGTTTACAGACAGATTATTTCACTTATAATTCACTGTATCACAATTTACAGTTTACATACACTAAGTTGACTGCCTTTAAACAGCTTGAAAAATTTGAGATAATTATGTCATGGCTTTTGAAGCTTCTGATAGGCTAATTGACATAATTTGAGTCAATTGGAGGTGTACCTGTGGATGTATTTCAAGGGCTACCTTCAAACTCAGTGCCTCTTTGCTTGACATCATGGGAAAATCTAAAGAAATCAGCCAAGACCTCTGAAATAAATTGTAGACCTCCACAAGTCTGGTTCATCCTTGGGAGCAAGGTACCATGTTCACCTGTACAAACAATAGTATGCAAGTATAAACACCATGGGTCCATGCAGCCGTCATACCGCTCAGGAAGGAGACGCGTTCTGTCTCCTAGAGATGAACGTACTTTAGTGCGAGTTGTGCAAATCAATCCCAGAACAACAGCAAAGGACCTTGTGAAGATGCTGGAGGAAACAGCTACAAAAGTATCTATATCCACAGTAAAACGGGTCCTATATCGACATAACCTGAAAAGCCACTTAGCAAGGACCAAGCAACTACTCCAAAAACGCCACAAAAGCCAGACTACGGTTTGCAACTGCAGATGGGGACAAAATCGTACTTTTTGAAGAAATGTCCTCTGGTCTGATGAAACAAAAATAGAACTGTTTGGCCGTAATGACCACCCAAACATAACGTTTGGAGGAAAAAGGGGGTGGCTTGCAAGCCAAAGAACACCATCCCAACCGTGAAGCACAGGGGTGGCAGCATCATGTTGTGGGGTGCTTTGCTGCAGGAGGGACTGGTGCACTTCACAAAATAGATGGCATCATGAAGTAGGAAAATTATGTGGATATATTGAAGCAACATCTCAAGACTTCAGTCAGGAAGTTAAAGCTTGGTCGCAAATGGGTCTTCCAAATGGACAATGACCCCAAACATACTTTCAAAGTTGTGGAAAAATGGCTTAAGGACAACAAAGTCAAGGTTTTGGAGTGGCCATCACAAAGCCCTGACCTCAATCCTACATTTGTGGGCAGAACTGAAAAAGCATGTGCGAGCAAGGAGGCCTTACAAACCTGTTTCAGTTACACCAGCTCAGTCAGGAGGAATGGGCCAACTTATTGTGGGAAGGTTGTGGAAGGCTACCCAAAATATTTGCCCCTGTTAAACAATTTAAAGGCAATGCTACCAAATACTAATTGAGTGTATGTAAACTACTGACCCACTGGGAATGTGGTGAAAGAAATAAAAGCTGAAATAAATAATTCTCTCTACTATTATTCTGACATTTCACATTCTTAAAATAAGGTGGTGATCCTAATTGACCTAAGACAGGGAATTTGTACTAGGATTAAATGTCAGGAATTGTGAAAAACTGAGTTTAAACGTATTTGGCTAAGGTGTATGTAAACTTCCAACTTCAACTGTACATGGGCTCCGATATGATACAGGAACGATATGTATTAGTTTGAAACAATTCAGTGAAATTTGGTTTGATTAGAGAACGAATCAATGTGATATGGTTCGATGCACTAACGTTTGATGCATAAACACATTCATTTGAAATAAAAATCTGCTGCTGATGGAGCTCATTAGCTCGGCCTCGGAACTGGATCTGTCTGCGCCGACTTTGTGTGTGTGTAAATTATGTATGTCTCTGGTGTATGTACGTGTTTATGTGTGTAAATTATGTAAGTAGTATGTAAGCACCTGATTTGAGCCATAATGGAGACTAGGCATCTACCACCCCACTAACACTCAGTTTCTGGGAAATGTAGCTGGTTTTCAGTCCCCCCACTTTGGTTCTGAAATCACAATCACCCACTAAAAATCTTGCCATTTTTGCAGATGAAGTGTTTTAGCTATTGATGTATCAATATTGGATGTTTAAAAATTTGTTATGACATAGCCAATTAATACATAGCACAACTTTGAATTTCACGCCCCATCTCAAAATTGAATGGTTGTGATTGTTTGAAAGTTTAGGACGTTTGGCATTTGCCAGAGAATGCCAAACGCCAATCTTGGTGTTCTCTGGCAAATACCAAACGTCCTGCACGGTGTTGGGCTGTAAAGCACAACACCCCACCTGTGGACGTCGGGCCCTCATACCACCCTCATGGAGTCTGTTTCTGACCGTTTGAGCAGACACATGCACATTCGTGGCCTGCTGGGGGTCATTTTGCAGGGCTCTGGCAAATTAGCCACTGGCGCCCTGTGCTCTTCACAGATGAAAGCAGGTTCACACTGAGCACATCTGACAGACGTGACAGAGTCTGGAGACGCCGTGGAGAACGTTCTGCTGCCTGCAACATCCTCCAGCATGACCGGTTTTGCGGTGGGTCAGTCATGGTGTGGGGTGGCATTTCTTTGTTTCCTCCATGTGCTCGCCATAGTTAGCCTGACTGCCATTAGGTACCGAGATGAGATACTCAGACCCCTTGTGAGACCATATGTGAGACCATATGCTTGGCCCTGGGTTCCTCCTAATGCAAGACAATGCTAGACCTCATGTGGCTGGAGTGTGTCAGCAGTTCCTGCAAGAGGAAGGCATTGATGCTATGGACTGGCCCGCCCGTTCCCCAGACATGACTCCAATTGAGCACATCTGGGACATCATGTCTCGCTCCATCCACCACAGACTGTCCAGGACTTGGCGAATGCTTTAGTCCAGGTCTGGGAGGAGATCCCTCAGGAGACCATCCGCCACCTCATCAGGATTATGCCCAGGTGTTGTAGGGAGGTCATACAGGCACGTGGAGGCCACACACACTACTGAGCCTAATTTTGACTTGTTTTAAGGACATTACATCAAAGTTGGATCAGCCTGTAGTGTGGTTTTCCACTTTAATTTTGAGTGTGACTCTAAATCCAGACCTCCATGGGTTGATAAATTAGATTTCCATTGATCATTTTTGTGTGATTTTGTTGTCAGCACATTCAACTATGTAAATAAAAAAGTAATTAATAATAATATTTAATTCATTCAGATCTAGGATGTGTTATTTTAGTGTTCCCTTTATTTTTTTGAGCAGTGTATATAGAGAGAAAAGAATCGGCCCGAGATTTGAACCCTGTGGTACCCCCATAGAGACTGCCAGAGGTCCAGACAACAGGCCCTCCGATTTGACACACTGAACTCTATCTGAGAAGTAGTTGGTGAACCAGGCGAGGCAGTCATTTGAGAAACCAAGGCTGTTGCGTCTGCCGATAAGAATGTGGTGATTGACAGAGTCAAAAGCCTTGGCCAGGTCTATGAATATGGCTGCACAGTATTGTTTCTTATCAATGGAGGTTATGATATCGTTTAGGACCTTGAGCATGGCTGAGGTGCACCCATGACCAGCTCGGAAACCAAATTGCATAGCGGAGAAGGTACGGTGGGATTCGAAATGGTCAGTGATCTGTTTGTTAACTTGGCTTTCGAAGACGTTAGAATGGCAGGGTAGGATGAATATAGGTCTGTAGCAGTTTGGGTCTAGAGTGTCTCCCCCTTTGAAGAGGGAGATGACCGTGGCAGCTTTCCAATCTTTGTGGATCTCAGACGATACAAAAGAGAGGTTGAACAGGCTAGTAATAGGGGTTGCAACAATTTTGGCTAATAATTCTAGAAGAGAGGGTCCAGATTGTCTAGAACTGCTGATTTGTAGGGGCCCAGGAGAAGGAGAAATTGGGGAGGCTTGGGAAAGTTGCTGCGGGGGGTGCAGGGCTGTTGACCAGGGTAGGGGTGGCCAGGTGGAAAGTATGGCCAGCCGTAGAAAAATGCTTGTTGAAATTCTCAATTATTGTGCATTTATCGGTGGTGACAATGTTTCCTAGCCCCAGTGCAGTGGGCAGCTGGGAGGAGGTGCTCTTATTCTCCATGAACTTTACAGTGTCCCTGAACTTTGTTTTGGAGATTGTGCTGCAGGATGCAAATTTCTGTTTGCTTTCCTAACTGCCTTTGAATATTGGTTCCTAACTTCCCTGAAAAGTTGCATATCGCGGGGGCTATTCGATGCTAATGCAGTATGCCTCAGGATGTTTTTGTGCTGGTCAAGGGCAGTCAGGTCTGGAGTGAACCACGGCTATATCTGTTCCTGGTTCTAAATGTTTTTGCATGCTTATTTAAGATTGTGAGGAAAGCACTTTTAAAGAACAGCCAAGCATCTTCTACTGATGGAATGAGGTCAAAATCCTTCCATGATACCCGGGCCAGGTCAATTAGAAAGGCCTGCTCGCTGAAGTGTTTTAGGGAGCGTTTGACAGTGATCAGGGGTGATTGTTTGACCGCAGACCCATTACGGACACAAACAATGAGGCAGTGATTGCTGAGATCATGGTTGAAGACAGCAGAGGTGTATTTGGAGGGCAGGTTGGTAGGGATGATATCTATGAGGGTGCCTGGGTTTACTGATTTGGGGTTGTACTTGGTAGGTTCATTGATAATTTGTGTGAGATTGAGGGCATCAAGTTTAGATTATAGGATGGCCAGGGTGTTAATCTTGGCGCACAGATCCCTTTAGCTGGATCATTTTCGTCAACATCCGCTGAATTGTAGAGCGCCAAATTCAAATTAAATTACTAAAAATATTTAATTTTAAGCACAGTTTAGCATGTTGTTAATCCACCTGGCGTGTCAGATTTAAAAAAAGCTTAACAGCGAAAGCTATCCAAGCATTTATGTTAGGACAGCTCTCTCAGCAGACAAAATATTACAAACAGCTAGCAGCAAAGTAGATTGGTCACGAAAGTAGATTGGTCAGAAAAGCAATAAAATGAATCGCTTACCTTTGATGATCTTCGGATGTTTGCACTCATGAGACTCCCAGTTACACAATAAATGTTGCATAAAGATTATTTTTATATCCAAAAACCTTTATTTGTTTGGGCGTTTTGTTCAGTATTCCACAGGCTCGTGCAGGTCACGACGGGCAGGCAAAAATTCCAAATAGTATCCGTAAAGTTCGTAGAAACATGTCAAATGTTTTTTAGAATCAATCCTCAGGTTGTGTTTTACATTAAATAATCTATAATATTTCCACCGGACGGTAGCTTTTTCAATAGGAGAGAGAGAGAGAAAAGGTCTGCTCCAAGCTGCTCGCACACCCAGCTATCCACTGACGCTATGTGATCGTTCTCGCTCATTTTTCAGAATAAAAGCCTGAAACTATGTCTAAAGACTGTTCACACCGTGTGGAAGCCATAGGGAAAGGAATCTGGTTGATATCCCTTTAAATGGAGGGAAGGCATGCAATGGAACAGGGAGGTTTCAGAAAAAAAGAACTTCCTGGTTGGATTTTCCTCAGGTTTTCGCATGCAATATCAGTTCTGTTATAGTCACAGACAATATTTTGACAGTTTTGGAAACTTTCAAGTTTTTTCTATCCTAATCTACCAATTATATGCATATTCTAGCTTCTGGGCCTGAGAAATAGGCAGTTTCATATGGGTATGTTTTTCATCCAAACATCAAAATTCTGCCCCCTAGTCTCAAGAGGTTTTAAGCATGTCCCAGTTTACGTCACCTAACAGCACACGCTCTGAAGATAGATGGGGGCAATCAATTAAAATATGGTGTCCAGGGCACAGCTGGGGGCAGAGGGTGGTCTATTGCAAGCGCAACGGTGAGAGACTTGTTTCTGGAAAGGTGGATTTTTAAAAGTAGAAGCTAAAATTGTTTGGGCACAAACCTGGATAGTAAGACAGAACTCTGCAGGCTATCTCTGCAGTAGATTGCAACTCCGCCCCCTTTGGCAGTTCTATCTTGTCGGAAAATGTTATAGTTCGGGATTGAAATT
This sequence comes from Oncorhynchus clarkii lewisi, assembly GCF_045791955.1. Classification (NCBI taxonomy): domain Eukaryota; kingdom Metazoa; phylum Chordata; class Actinopteri; order Salmoniformes; family Salmonidae; genus Oncorhynchus; species Oncorhynchus clarkii. The sequence continues at coordinate 31,001,322 of NC_092164.1, forward strand.
TCAGGGGTTTTGGTGGCCTTCCTAAACCAGGATTCAGACACGGCAAGGACATCCTGGTTGGCAGAGTGTGCTAAAGCAGTGAATAAAACAAACTTAGGTAGGAGGCTTCTAATGTTAACATGCATGAAACCTAGGCTTTTACGGTTACAGAAGTCAACAAATGAGAGCGCCTGGGGAATGGGAGTGGAGCTAGGCACTGCAGGGCCTGGATTACCCTCTACATCACCAGAGGAACAGAGGAGGAGTAGGATAAGGGTACAGCTAAAGGCTAACAGAACTGGTCGTCTAGTACATTTGGAACAGAGAGTAAAAGGAGCAGGTTTCTGGGCGCGGTAGAATAGATTCAATGTATAATGTACAGACAAAGGTATGGTAGAATGTGAATACAGTGGAGGTAAACCTAGGCATTGAGTGACGATGAGAGAGGTATTGTCTCTAGAGACATCAATTAAACCAGGTGATGTCACCGCATGTGTGGGAGGTGGGACAAGAGGGTTAGCTGAGGCATATTGAGCAGGGCTGGAGGCTCTACAGTGAAATAAGACAATAATCACTAACCAACACAGCAATGGACAAGGCATATTGACATTAGGGAGAGGTATGCGTAGCCGAGTGATCATAGGGTCCAGTGAGTATCTGGATGGGCTGGAGACACGGCGATTCAGACAGGTAGCAGGCCGGGGCTAGCAGAAGGGCCTTAGAGGGATGTTGTGACGAAATAAGTCTGTAGCCCCCTCATGCGGTTATGTCGGCAGACCAGTCATGATGGATCAGCAGGGGTTCGTGTAGTAAAAAGGTCTAGGCCAATTTTCAAAATAGGTATAGGAGCCCAAAAAATTGGCTGATGGACCTCTCTTCAGCTAACAGTCCGTTATGCTCTAGACAGCTTGCAGGCCGCGGCTAGCAGGCTAGCAGATGGGCATTCAGGGGACATCGTGACATAGGAGCCATCAAGAGTTGTGGTTACTTTTCATACTAAGCCGTACGCAGAACTTTGCCTAAACGATTACTGGGTCATTTGGTTGAAAAAACATTTTCTGCTTTGATACCGGTATAAACTTTCAGATATAAAGAAAAGGCAGAAAAAGTTGGTGGTATGGTAACATTGGAGGAAAAAACTTTAGTATGAAAGAAATATTACTGCTAAAATAAATAATGCAGGGAGTTCATGTATCCTTTATACTGTCATTTGTTGGCAAGTAAACATTTTTCAATAACAGTAGATTAGTTTGTCAATATAGAAAATAAGTAGACATGGCTTGAATTCAAGACAAAGTTTATTTGCTCTGGAGACTGAGGTGAGTTTACACAGCAGAATACAGTAGCAGTTATGGCAGTTTATGACATACAGTATATATAGTAGAAGAAATATACCACTAAAGCCTATAATAATTACTACAGTTCTACAAAGGGAATATGGTTTTGGCATGACTGTCCTGGTGTGATCCAAAATTGGCAGATCATGTTTGCAATGAATAAACTTCCACCAGACCCCCTCTCACCGACAGAGGGGAAGAGGGAACTGGCGTGGGGGTTTTGACACCCTGTTGTAAATTAAGGTAGAAGAAGACTCTCTCTCTCCCTCTTCGAATGTGCCTTTGTTTCACAGACGTTTCCCCGCCGAAACTCTTAATACGTTCAAAAAGTTAATACTGGAACAATATTTCTAACATAAGAAGGTGGGGAATTGTCAGAGACGATCTATAGAAAACTAATGTAATGTGGGTTGTTACTTTGTGATTTCATTAAAAAACGAAAACGTTAGAGAGGAAATACTGTAACTTCCCACATAAATACATTCATGGTTTCTTACTCCAAGCAGGCAGCGGTTAGTGTGCAAAGTATATGATTACTTTGTGAGTAAATTCTAAATGTACCAAAGTATTATGTCTCTGTCCCACACTGCCCCCCCCCCCATCTCTGTTGTAACAAGCCATCATATTGTGTCAGTCTAATAGGGACCTGTTTCCATCGTATTAAGTTCAGTCAATAATCTATACCATGTGCGTGTGTTTATCCTGTGTTATTATTTAGTTAGCTAGTAAATAAATAATGAAACCAATTTGTGTAGTACTGAATCATAAGTAAGGCTGGGTTTTTTGCAGATGCAAGGAGGATACAATGTTCAGAATGATGATATGAGGTAATGATTAATAAGATTACTGTTTATCGATGAAATAGATATATACCTTTTAGAGTTTTGTTTGGGAGATGGTAACTCTTTCAACAATCGCTTCCGTGGTGCCCCAAATTTCTAATGAGTTAGTTTGTTACATGATTAATTTAAATCAGGTAACAATTAAACATAGTTAGTTGATTCGATAAATAACAGTCATCAGATGAATGAAAGTAAAGTCACGACAGTGTGTTTGGTTGGTGATGTGAGGTGTTTGGCGTCACGTTGATACAAGGGGAGATTGTTGTTATGGGACATTTCACATCTCTTGAGTGTATCCAATCAGTATTGTCTGTGAGAGAGAAAAAAATGCTATTAGACATGGATGGGCAATCTTTGTGTACTGTCCGTATTCCTACTGTATCAGCATGATGTAGAATTAGACATATCACAGACACACATTAGCTAGCTACAACACACAGGTATAGTTACCTCCAGTTGAATTCTGATGTTTCAAAACCTATGAAGATGTCCAGTGATAGCAGATATGCAATTTGTTTGACACCACCACACAGTACAGACTTGGATGCACATGGTCCCCAATGCTATTCAATAAAAATGTCTGTTCAATTAGTTGCTATGTTTTGCTTGTTTGCGAATGCAATTGAGGGAGCATTATAAGAACAAATTACTTGACAGCTGTCTAGCTTTCTATCTCAATCTCTAGGTGATCAACATTCAATAGAGTATGTCATGTCTATGACACACTGAAGGACTCGTATTTTGCTCTGTGATAATTCATCTCAGACACTAACCTGCTCTAACCTACATTTAAAGGGGCAATCTGCAGTTAAAACAATAACAAAGCAGCTACCCAACCAGGTTTGTTGGTAAATAGCTGAGGGATGGGCCTGGAGAAATGTAAGCACTCTCATATGTATGGACAGAGCTATGGATGCAAGGACAGACCATACGTTGAGAGGAAGTTGCAGATATTAGGTGTAGACACAATAACGCTATTGTCTCTGTCAGAGTTGATCACTATGGAAGCGTTCCTGGACCGAGAGGCGTATGAAAAATAGATTAAGGTTATGCATGTCCATAGAGTACAAACATACTTTTTACTAAATCAATAGCACCATAGCATTTATGGTGAACAACATCCAATAAAGAGTATCTCATGAAGAACAGAAGTACCAGGAACACTACTTGTGATCACCCAGACACAGGTAGGACAAAGCTGTGTAATTGCCTCTCCTCTTTATCAGATACCCTGACGATGGAGTAAGCTGATAATCGTTGGTGTATATAATGTCCTAGCCCATATAAAGGCTTTTTAACTTTCAAACCCACACGAGAGCCTGGACTTTGATTTTTTTAATGCTTTTAGGACCAATTTGTGATTATAGTTTTTGCTTTTCAAAAACTAATCGCATGTCTACGATTCAGAAATAGTTTTGGGAGCATAATTTTGTATAACATAAAATACATTTAGATTGTGTGAATGTGTCATTTTATATCAATTGAAAGCAGCTGCACCGGCAAAGTCAATTTACAATTTACTTTCACAATTCTGGTATCATAAAGGCCCCAAACTGTTTCACTGTTAGTGCTCTTTGTTTTTGTTGTGATGTTTTTGTTGTCAGTGCAGTTTCATTTCCTATTGTAGGATATTTTTTATTATTAATGTTGTGTGGCTTGTCTGCCTCCAGGTGGCATGTTTTGTTTTGTCTTCCAATTAAAATTAAAATAAAAACGTTAATAAAATTCACTGAACAAAAATGCAACAATTTCAAGTTACAGTTCATATAAGGAAAAAAGTTGATTGAACTTAATTAATTAGGCCCTAATCTATGGATTTCACATATCTGTTGGTCAAAGATACCGTTAAAACAAGTAAGGGTGTGGATCAGAAAACCAGTCAGTATCTGGTGTGACCACCAATTGCCTCATGCAGAACAACACATTTCCTTTGCATAGAGTTGATCAGGCTTTTTATTGTAGCCTGTAGAATGTCCCACTCGTCAATGGCTGTGCGAAGTTGCCAGGTTATTGGACGGGAAATGGAACACGTTATTGCATACGTTGATCCAGAGCATCCTTAACATGCTCAATGGGTGACATGTCTGGTGAGTATGCAGGCCATGGAAGAACTGGGACATTTTCAGCTTCCAGTAATTGTGTACAGATTCGTGCAATACGGGATGTGCGTTATCATGCTGAAATGTGAGCTGATGGCGGCGGATGAATGGCAAGACAATGGGCCTCAGGATCTCATCACGGTATGTCTGTGCATTCAAATTGCCATTGGTAAAATGTCATTGTGTTCATTGTCCCGTAGCTTATGCCTGCCAATTGTGCTCACTAACAGGGTTATAAATAAATGTTTGCACAAAATTTGAGATAAATAAGCTTTTTGTGCATATGGAACTTTGACGTGGTGAGGTTGGACCCAGGTGCAGAGAAGAGACCAGATGAGGAATCAGTGGTTAAGGATAAACATAAATACTTTACTGATAAACAGTAGCCGCAGGATCACAGTACACTGGAAAAACTAACAAACACTAAGTCTCAAAAACTCACTCAGGCAACAAATGCACACAGTAAACAATTCAAGCTTCTGCAACGGAAACCAGAAAACATCCCTCTTTTAACGGGGAAATCATAACGAGTAATAGGACACACCTGAGTGTCATTGATGTCTCTAGGACGGTCTCTGTCGCCTTTTGGTGACAGGTGGAACCATGACAGGAACATTTCTGTGATCTTTTGTTTCAGCTCGTGAAACATGGGACCAACACTTTACATGTTGAGTTTATATTTTTGTTCAGAGAGAATTGATTAAATGTGCTTGGGTTAACACCTTTTCATACTTCTGGACACTCACGTTCAAAATAAGAAGCCTGCTAGATAGTGCTATACTACTTCTAGTCTTCTCATCAGCAAAACATCTAATTTGCAACATGTCACTGTCTGCGCCAATGGTAATGATTGTCATGGCAACATTGTAAAATGGCTGTCATAATACTCTATTGACAGAAGCACCAACTTCACCAAATTATTTTCTTTGTGATAATGCAAACTAGATCCAATAGGAAGCATGGCTTCACGAGTTGTAAAACCCTTATCACATAAGACTTAAAGTAGACTATTGTTTATTATTCATAAAGGTTGCCATTTAAGGAAAATTCAAAACCCTTTTAGTGCAACTATTGCCTTGGCATAAACAGGCTAAAAATATATTATTCATTTTACAAACCAGCGCTCATGGGATAGGTTTTAAAATACCTGTCATCAAAGTTCCCCTTCTCCGAAGACATCAGTAAATGCACTAGCTAAATAAATATTGCCATAATTCTGCTTTTAAAAACAGACCGACAATTGGTTTATTGGATTGAGCCAGTAATAGAAGCGCTGGCCCCTCTGCTGTGTGTATTTTGTGTCCATTTAGTTTCCAATAACCACAGCCAAGATAAAAGTAACATAATAGATTTGCTTCTGCAAATTGAAATTTAAAGTGACGCCCATAATTGATGAACTATTTTGACCTGATCGGCCATTTTAAACCACATTTTAAGAACAACAAGAGTGGATTTGCAATTTTACGATTCGCCGAAAAGGCATACTTCTTGCACAGTCATTATTTATGTGATTTCTTTATGTAACATATGTTGTAGCCACATGAGAAGCTTTGTGGCAGTGGCACACTTTGTACAAAAAATTCCTCTATTGATCAACTGTTTTCACACTGAAGTACTAGTATTTTGCTCAGACTAACCTCAGACTAACCTGCGCGTACCTACTTTTAACAATTGCAATTGGCACATACACCATTAACAAAACAAATAAGCATAGTAAAGGCAGCCAGTAGTTGGAGCTAGCAACCACTAACAGCTAGCAACCACTTCAAAGCTTGGGGCTGTCCCATACAAAAGCCTAATACAGTTTATTGACACACAGTACCTGTCAAAAGTTTGGACACACCTACTCATTCAAGGGTTTTCTTAATTTTGTAAAATGTTTTCTACATTGTAGAATAATACCGAAGACATCAAAACTATGAAATAACACATGTGACACACCACCTGGATTTGGTCTTATGTACAAAATGTGAAATGGTGTTGTTTACTTGGGATAAAAGTAGAGACTTAGAGCTACAACATAGTATATCATACACTGCATTTGAGGAACAATGGGAAAGTAATTCTGCTTTGAAGGTTGATCAACTTGTAAACTCACTTTTGAGAAAAATAGCCTTTGAAGGTTTTGGTATTTAGTTTAAAGCTCCTCTTTGTCTACACCCATTCAGCATCGTTCACACCCTCTTAAGATTTAGCCCCACCCATCTCGATTTTATTTCGGAGTGCAATGATTTGTTTATCTCTGGATAACATGAAAACTGCCTAACCAGCTCCGCTCGCAACAATTTCATTACGCGTTTACTAACACCGGCCATATTCAACGGGTGTTGTACACACGTCACGTAACGTTAGCTAACGAGCCAGCCAGCTAATGTTAGCTAGTTAAACAACAATGAATAAAGTGCCAACAATGCCTAACATTAGGCTCTAACTAGAAAATCAAACAGCTCTGGGAAACAAATAATAACCTTCGCTAGGGAGTGAGCCAGCTAATGACAGCTAGCTAGCTAGCTTAAGACATATAGCTAGCTAGCAAGCTAAACAACGAACCTAGCTAAGTAAACAACGTTTAAGATCACACAAGTCACGTAACGTTAGCTAACGAGCCAGCTGGCTAACGTTAGCTAGTCAAACAATAACGAACAATGTTCCAACAATGCCACAGTGCTGGGAGCTAACCAACCAGGTCCAATGTTAGCTAGCTGTCACGTTCAGCATATGAAGGAGACCAAGGTGCAGGGTGGTGTGCGTACATTCTTCTCTAATTAAAGAAAGAACACTGAACAAACTAACAAACCAACAAAACGTGAAGCTAATATGAATAGTGCAGACAGGCAACTAAACATAGAATAAGAACCCAACAAACACAAAAGAGAAAATGGCTAGCTAAATATGATCCCCAATCAGAGACAACGATAAACAGCTAACTTTGATTGGGAACCATATCAGGCCACCATACAGGCCACCATACCAGACATACATATTACCTAGACCTACTAAAAACCTTAGACATACAGACACCCTAGACAATACAAAAACTAGCATACCCACCCTCGTCACACCCTGACCTAACCAAAATATAAAGAAAACAGAGATATCTAAGGTCAGAGCTTGACACTAGCTAACATTAGGCTCTAACTAGAAAAGCAATTGGCATGTCCAGCCCACTCATTATCTCAGCCAATCATGGCTAGTGGGAAGGTTGCTCACTTTTTCTGTGGCTTAACCAACAAGGCTTATAATTTAGCAAATTTATTCGTTTTTACACATGGCATACAAGTTTGTTATTAAGGCACATGAAAGTTCACATGTTCGAGAAGGCCTTTCTGACAAAAAATGCTTTTTGATAAAAAACATGTTTATGTCGTGACTTGCGACATATGCTTAGTTTCCTGAATAAGGTCACACATGGAATCATGTAGTAACCAAAATAGTGTTAAACCAATCAAAATATATCTTATATTTGGGATTCTTCAAAGTAGCCACCCTTTGCCTTGATGACAGCTTTGCACACTCTAGGCATTCTCTCAACCAGCTATCATGACATAGTCGCATGGAATGCATTTCAATTAACAGGTGTGCCTTGTTAAAAGTTAATTTGTGTCACACCCTGATCTGTTTCACCTGTCTTGTGCTTGTCACCACCCCCCACCAGGTGTCTCCCATTTTCCGCCATTTACCCTGTGGACCTATACCTGTGTTTCTGTTTGTCTGTTGCCGGTTCGTCTTGTCTTGTCAAGCCTTACCAGCGTGTTCTCACATTTTCCAGAATCTATAGTTTCTAGTTTCTGTTTTCTAGTCCTCCCGGTTCTGACCGTTCTGCCTGCCCTGACCCTGAGCTTACCTGCTGTTCTGTTCCTGTTTGACGCTGTCTTGGATTATCGACCTCTGCCTAACCTGGACCTGCCGTTTGCCGGGCCCCTGTTTTGTAATAAACAGCTGAGATTCGAACTGTCTGCCTCCTGTGTCGACATCTGGGTCTGATCCTGGGTCGTGCTAATTTGTGGAATTTCTTTCTGAATGTGTTTGAGCCAATAAGTTGTGTTGTGACAAGGTAGGGGTGGTATACAGAAGATAGTCCATATCATGTCAAGAACATCTCAAATAAGCAAAGAGAAACGACAGTCCATCATTACTGACATGAAGGTCAGTCAATGTGGAAAATGTAAGAATTTTGAACGTTTATTCAAGTGCATTCACAAAAACCATCAAGCGCTATGATGAAACTGGCTCTCATGAGGACAGCCACAGGAAAGTAAGACCCAGAGTTACCTCTGCTGCAGAGGATAAGTTATTGCACCTCAGATAGCAGCCCAAATAAATGCTTCACAGAGTTCAAGTAACAGACACATCTCAACATCAACTGTTCAGAGCATATTGTGTTCAGGCCTTCATGGTCGGATTGCTGCAAAGAAACCACTACTAAAGGACACCAATAACAATAAGAGACTAGCTTGGGCTACGAAACACAAGCAATGGACAGACTGGTGGAAATCTGTCCTTTTTTCTGAACAGTCCAAATTTGAGATTTTTGTTTCCAACTGTTGTTTTGAGATGCAGAGTAGGTGAACGGATGATCATAGCAAGTGTGGTTCCGACCGTGAAGCATGGAGGAGGTGGTGTGGGGGTGCTTTGCTGGTGACACTGCCTGTGATTTATTTAGAATTCAAGGCACACTTAACCAGTATGGTCACCACAGCATTCTGCAGCGATACGCCACCCCATATATAATTTGTTTTTCAACCGGACATGATTCAATATGTGTTATTTCATAGTTTTGATGTCATGACTATTATTCTACAATGTAGAAAATAGTAAAAATAAAGAAATACCCTTGAATGAGTAGGTGTATCCAAACCTTTGACTGAAGAGAAACTCCTCCACAACAAGATGCTGCCACCGCCGTGCTTTACTGTAGGCATGGTGTTGTTTGGATGCTGCCCCCGCCATGCTTTACTGTAGGCATGGTGTTGTTTGGATGCTGCCACCGCCGTGCTTTACTGTAGGCATGGTGTTGTTTGGATGCTGCCCCCGCCATGCTTTACTGTAGGCATGGTGTTGTTTGGATGCTGCCCCCGCCATGCTTTACTGTAGGCATGGTGTTGTTTGGATGCTGCCCCCGCCATGCTTTACTGTAGGCATGGTGTTGTTTGGATGCTGCCACCGCCATGCTTTACTGTAGGCACGGTGTTGTTTGGGTGGAAAGCTGTATTGGGTTTTCGCCAGACATATCGTTTTGCGTTCAGGCCAAGAAGTAACATTTTGATCTCATCTGACCACAGCACCTTTTACCACTTGGCCTCTGAATCTACAATGTGCTTTTTGTCAAAGCTCAAATGAGACTTGATGTGTCTTTTTTCTTGCCACCTTCCCATAGAGGTCAGATTTGTGGAGCACTTGTGATATTGTGGTCACATGCAGTCTTTGCCATAAAGGCCTGAAGTTCCTTCAAATTCGCCATTGGCTTCTTGGTAGCCTCTCTGATCAGTCTCCTCCTTGCCTGGTCATCTGGTTTGGAGGCATGCCTTGTTCTGTGCAGGGTCTGGGTGGTGCCATAAGCCTTCCACATCTTAATAATGGTCTTAAAGGCCTCCCGGGTGGCACAGTGGTTAAGGGTGCTGTACTGCAGCACCAGCTGTGCCATCAGAGTCCTTGGGTTCGCGCCCAGGCTCTGTCGTGGATTCTTTGCTTTGAATTGCACTAAAATATTACATTTGATTTGGAATGGCAAGCCAGACAAAATTAAAATGGCCTTTTTATATAATGAATATGAATTCATGGAGCAGAAATTAATATTAAAGCATTAGACCTCTCACTAAAGGCATCAGTCACACAAAAGTCATAAAGTTATACTTGGTTCTCTAGTAAATTAGTAAGAATGTCTCACCTCATGTTCAAGAATGACCTTTTTCCCTTTATTTATTCTGCTCGCTTTCGGGTATTTGAAAAATAAACAATCTCCAAAATATTCCTATTTTTTTTTAAACGAGCCTTAGAAAGTTGCTTGAAATTTCTGTTTAATCCACCTGAAAAGATAGAATAAATAATACAACAAATATTACTCATAATACAGCAAATAAACTCAAAAATACTACTTTGTAAAATGTTTAAAAAAGGTATAGTTTTTGCACATGATATCATAAATAGGACTGGTATGATATGGAAATGTCTGCTCTATCCAAAATTACAACCAACATTACCACAAAAATGGAATAGACAAGTGGAAGGGGGAAAAAGTAAGAAACTTGTCTGTTGGCCCTGCATTAAAGACCAAAAATGGTTAAAGATAATTGTGCTAAATAAAATATTTATTTGACAGCTGTGCCAAATAAATTGCTAAATAGTTGGGAAGAGATTTGCAATGTAACCGATTCCATGGCACATGGTTTATGAATTGACAAGCAAAACGATGCCGGATTCAGAAGTTACAATTTTTTTTATATAAATGATTATACAAAATTCTTGCAACCAATACAATCTTCCCAGCTCTGCAGATTTTGCTGCGAGGAGGCAGAGTCATTAGATCATTTATTTTGGTACTGTCCATATGTAGCTCGTTTTTGGTCACAGGTCCAGGAATGGTTGAAGAATTGCAACAATTACCTAGAACTAACGCTGCAGATAGCAATACTTGGCGTTTTGAAAGTCATAGCCAATAGATCAACAATCGATCAACAATATAATAATTATCTTTGCAAAAATGTTTCTTTCATTTACAATCTGTAGAAACTATGAGAATAGAAATGTTCTGTACTTTTGTGAAGCATCACAGCTGAAAAATATATGGCAAATTGAAATCCAAAATGGATGGTGTTAAGAGATAGATGGGAGGGGTTGAATGGAGCTGAAGGGTGGGACTAACAACAACAAGATAACCAATGTAAAACATACGGAGTCTGTAAAATCTATATAGGTTCAGAAATGTTGTGAAATTGTCACAGCCGTCAAATAAAGAGGACCAAGGTGCAGCGTACATGTTATTTTTATTAGAAAAGACTCTGAACAAAACAATAACCACTACAAAACAAACCATGAAGCTAAAGGCTCTGTGACATAAACAAAGTCAACTTCCCACCAAGACAGGTGGGGAAAAGGGCTACCTAAATATGGTTCTCAATCAGAGACAACGATAGACAGCTGTCCCTGATTGAGAACCCTACCCGCCAAGCATAGAAATACAAATAATAGAACATAGAATACCCACCCCAAATCACACCCTGACCAAACCAAATAGCGACATAAAAAGGATCTCTAAGGTCAGGGCGTGACAGAAATAGCACAGTTGCAAATAGAAATCAAACTGGATAGTCATCAGAAATAGAGGAAGGACTAAAAAACAAACAAAATATATCTAATGTAAATAGATTGTGTCTGTAAAATGTGTATAGTGTGTATAAACTGAAGGTTTAAGTGTTATTGTTTATTAGTTTACTCCAATTGGGGGAGGGGTGGTAGGGTTTGCAGGGAATAATAAAGGTATATTCTTTAAAAAAAAGTGTATGTATGCATGTGTATAGGAATGTTTATGTGTATACTACATATATTATAATACATCAGTTTTCTGCATGGGGTATGAAACCTTTACTTCCTTGTAGTTAAATTAAATGTAAGATATTAGGCCTATTAGTTTCCCTGTTCATATTTACAGAGTCAATGCAGATAAACTTCTATAAACAGTAGATTAACTGCCTGAGGAAACGTATTCATCGGGACACTCATCAGGAGTCTATTAGCTGGGTAGCCATATAAAATCTTCACTCCCCTTGCCCTGCCCAAACCAAACTTGTTAAATTTCTGTTCTCTACATGACTAATTGAACACCCCCAGTCTTTGTCATAGTCTGTCACACAGTGCTAATGTCGAGTGGAATCATTAACAGATGGTCCTGCATTAGGTCAAAAAGGACATAAAAAATATTGTTGTCCTCTTTTGGGGGTGACACAGTCTCCATCAATAAATGACGTCAAGGGTTGTAAAGGGGTTTAGGAAGACACTTCCATCTATCTGCAGGAGTGGACTTCTGTCCTCTAAGCTCTTATATAAGTATGAGTAATCTGTCATCATATGGTCAAAAATATATAACAAAGTTATCTTTAGACTTCTGAGACTTCTGGGAGTATTTTTAATGACATGAATCCGCCAATTGCAGTGCCTCTTGTATGACTTGAATGCTAAATAGATATTTAATTTGTCTATCCCAAGAAGATGGCGAAAAAGGGATATCGTAATTCGTTCCCTCACTCTGAAGAACACTGAAAAACGGCTCCTAAAAGAGGTGGAAAATCTTCATCATGAACTACTTTCGTTCAAACTTTCCCTCAAACAACTTTCCCTTTCCTTCAGCACTGAGCAAAATTCAGGTTTGCTGAGCGCAAAATTCAACATTTTGCACAAATTCAACACATTTGTGCAACTTCCAGCTCGTGTTTACTGTGAACACTGAGTTGGTACCGGCTTTAAGTTACAGTTTTATCAGTGGCTAAGTAGGCTACTGTGGCTATTTGATCATAATGTATGCCTACCAGAGTACCTACCATCAATAACAATGGAGAAAATGCATCCCATTACATTTGAGCATTTATCCACTTGTCCTTCAGACAAGGAGGTGACTGAAAATGTTGTTGTGTTTGATGCAAGAAACCACTTTACAAAATAAAATGTATTATTATTCCCATACCATTATTTCAGAGAATCAGATAAACAATGGTACCATCTGCCTATTGGCTATATTGGCATATTCAAGCCTGCCAAAAAATACAACACTGACCCTTTAAGACAAAAGCTCTTTACCTGACTAGCTTTTATAAGATGCACACATTTTGTGCTCTTGTAGGAAGCAATCACTCCCCTATTGCTGACTACAAATGATCTATAACTGGGCTAATAACTTACTAACTAGAAAAGGATATGAACAAAATGTGCAGACATAGCCACATGCAGCTCTCGCTCTGATCTCAAAACAAGCACATCTACTCATGCCCACAGCTGTAAACACAGTTCAGTTCAAACTAAATGGCACAGATCCATATATGGCAATGGTCTATTTGCATATAGGCCTACTCCTACTCTGATGCATTCTGCCGTCAACAAAATCTCTTGCATAGTTAGTTTTGTTTGGGTATGTTGCATTGAAAGTGGCTAATATTGTGTTGATTCCATCACAATTGCCACAGTAAAGGGAAATGTTGATAGTGTTAACTAACAGGGAAAACTCTAGAAAGTGAAATTCAATCTGGTGTTTCTCTGTGTGGGTTGATATTTCTATGCTCTGCAGTCTCGGTCTACTGCTTCGAGGGGAACATTGATCATGACCTGTGTCGAATTATTGCCTTTGAAAGAAGCACAAATTAAAAATATGATTTGTGGTGGTAGTAACTCGGTCGGCTGAGGATCTGGGCATCGACTACATTATTCAAACAAAACAGATGTGTTGGAAGTTTTCAGCTGTCTATCTGTCTCTATCATATGTGTGCTGTGGAATATCTGACTCCTATCCCATGCCCTCTCACAGTTTGTAAAGCAGTTCCACTCATACTGCTTTCCTCCCATGCCTCCCAAGCCATCTGCAGTGGAACTGTGTACAAAGTCTACACACTACTGTTCTTGACTTGAAGTGAATGGGTGAGATTCGTGATAAGTGTTGAATGCCTGAGAAAATCTTTGACATTTCTATTGAGTATCTGGGTGATTTGATCAATTAATAGTCTCCCATTTAGATTTGATTGATTCATTTTTTTTTTCAGTGTCTTGCGTCTTTCAAATGCCCAGCCCATATGTCCGTAGGCCTACTCATATTCACAAAAAAAGTTACTATTCTTTCCTTTTCTTGTGCTGGCGAGAAAAAAATAATACTTTTATGACCTTCACTGCTGTGTACTTTATCATTGCAACTGCTGATCTAACTCAGGGTTTCGAGTCAGAGGGAAAGTGCCCATTTACAAGCGCTACACTGCCCCCCTCAGGTTCAAATAGTCAGCAACATGCACATCCGTCTGCCCTTAGCCAGCTTTCTGCCTCTCTGAATGGTACCCAGCACTCTCTCTCTCCCCGTGTCTGTCTCTCTCACACCCACAACAGAACACATGCACACTTCACTTGCATGCATGCACACAAACTTGCATGTATGCACACTTGCACCCAAACGCACACACAGATCCAAACATATTCTCTCATTATAACAATCCCTTCATCACAAAATGCTGTAAGCCCCATACTGTCATTAAATCTATCAGCCATTATCTGTGCTTCTCCCCTACTGCGACTGATTCCAAACAACTGTTACTTTAACAATATAACAACCTGGAAAATAAATGTATAACAGCTTGGAAAATGGACTGGTACACTTTAAGGGTTTGCTTTAATGTACCCTGCTGATTTTCCCATCAAGGGATTAAAGATCCACTTACAAGTTAACCCACAACTAGATAAGAGTATCACAGACACAACTAGGTCAAAACCGATATGCATATAGATAATTGTACTAATCTATATGCACTCTATTGTGAGAGAAGATGATAACCCAGGGACAGAAGAAGAAAGGAAAGAAGAAAAAGTACCATTGAGTATGTCTCAGGAACACAAAATTAGGCCAAACCACTTGACACTATCTGGGTACTTGTCACCGAACTCTCGAGAATCATTTGTGAAGGATGCAATAATTATTACTAAACTGACCAAAAATATAAATGCAACATGCAACAATTTCAAAGATTCTACTGAGGTACAGTTAATATTAGGAAATCAGACAATTGAAATAAATAAATGAGGCCCTAATCTATGGATTTCACATGACTGGGAATACAGATCATGACCTGTGTCGAATACAGATACCTTAAAGAAAAAATAGGGGCGTGGATCAGAAAACCAGTCAGTTTCTGGTGTGACCACCATTTGCCTCATGCAGCGCTACAAATCTTCTTCACATAGAGTTGACCAGGCTATTGACTGTGATCTGTGGAATGTTGTCCCACTCCTCTTCAATGGCTGTATGAAGTTGCTGGATATTGGTGCAAAATGGAACACGCCGTCGTACACGTCGATCGAGAGCATCCCAAACTTGCTCAATAGGTGACGTGTCTGGTGATTATTCAATCCATGGAAGAACTGGGACATTTTCAGCTTCCAGGAATTGTGTACCGATCCTTGCGACATGGGGCGGTGCATTATCTTGCTGAAACATGAGGTGATGGCGGCGGATGAATGGCACGACAATGGGCCTCAGGATTTCATCATGGTATCTCTGTGCATTCAAATGACCATGGATAAAATGCAAGTGTGTTCGTTGTCCGTAGCTTATGCCTGCCCATACCATAACCCCACCGCCACCATAGGGGATTCTGTTCACAAGGTTGGCGTGGGTACTGGTCCTGGTCTGGCGTGGAGGTCCTCGTCTGTGGTTGTGAAGCTGGTTGAACGTACTCTCTAAAATTATGTTGGAGGCGGGTTATGGTAGAGAAATGAACATTCAATTCTCTGGCAACAGCTCTGGTGGACATTCCTGCAGTCAGCATGCCAATTGCACGCTCCCTAAAAACTTGAGACATCTGTGGCATTGTGTTGTTTGACAAAACTGCACATTTTAGAGTGGGCTTTTTTGTCCCCAGCACAAGATAAACCTGTGTAATGATCATGCTGTGTAATCAGCTTCTTGATATGTCACACTTGTCTGGTGGATGTATTATCTTGGCAAAGGAGAAATGCTCACTAACAGGGATGTAAAAAATGCGTGAAGAAAATTTGAGAGAAATAAGCTTTTTGTGCGTATAGAACATTTCTGTTATCTTTTATTTCAGCTCATGAAACATGGGATTTTTGTTCAGTATAGTAGTCACTCGACAACCAGCCAAACTAACCAGCCAGACCTTGATAATTTCTAAATGTCTAAATTGTATATGTTAATTTGTTAAGAGACTGGGACCATGGGCAGAGATTGGAGATGTAATACATAAGGAAAAACATGCAATATTATAAATGGGTAAATCAGTAAGGGAGTTGTACTTTAAAACACTTTAAGGAATAAATATTTAGGTAAGGGGAGGATTTTAGAGTATATATGTTGCCTACTAAATGCTCAAGAGGCAAATTTCACCAGGATCTCTGAACCTCTGTGCTTGTAACATTGAAAAGAACTCCACTACTGAAAGGCATCTTTGAACGTGACAGCTGGACAAACCTTTTTTATAACTTGGAAGAAACTTTGAGTACAATCAATAAATCTCTTCGTTATATTATTCTTGTTCTGAGAGTTCCTTGCCTCCTGGTGTAAACCCAACTATGGTCTAATGGAATCTTTGAATATCTAGTAAATCATTTTGAAAGTGATTTGATATTGAGAAAGCAGTCTTATGAGTGAAATTACGGAACTCCATCAAACTAATGACCCATAGGCATGCCCGGTACAACTAGCGTTACCATTTAGATATTTTAAGACATCACATTATGCTCTTCAATTTAGGGTAACATCCCTCTCGAAAGGAAAGGCCACTCGCCAAAACGGACCGCTGACGGAAAACAGTGCATAGATATGTTCTGACCAAATGACTGACTTAACAGAAGGAGATTCTGGCTAAAAACAGATAATAGGAAATCTAAACTAGTGGAATAGAAGGTAACTAATGGTACCACCATGGTGAATAATTTGGGTAAACGCCTCTGTATGCTGATTAACCCTGCCTCTTTTGGATAAGGCCGGGCAACTCTGAATGAGACAGGGCACTTCGACGTTTGATAACACATAAGTTAGATAAAGCATATACCAGTAAAAAATAAAAGGATATTTGGATATTTAATCTGGCCTCTCCCTCTATGTTTCTAGAAGTATAATAGTGGAGTTAGAACCGAACCCAGGATTACCCAGAGCTCCTAGAAGCCGTCGGGCATTCAGGCTAAACTCTGGGGATCCCTCTTTGCGCAAGAAGGCACTGATAACAAAGTCGTCCTGGTAACCAATAGAGTGTGACAGAAGTCGGCAGTCAACTAGACATACCTAAAAATGTGGACCCCTGGTCTGACTCCTTGTGAGAGTAATATCTTACAGGCTGGTGAAGATGGTGCTGGCTAAAGCTAAAACTGGCTAGTGAAGAGAGTATAGAGATATTGTTATCCACGTCGCCACCAACGATGTTCGGATGAAACGTCACCAAGCACAACATAGCTTCAGCGTGTAAATCAGCTAGAAAGATGTGTCGGCATCGAGTAATTGTCTCTGGCCCCCTCCCAGTTAGGGGGAGTGATGAGCTCCACAGCAGAGTCTCACAACTCAATCGCTGGTTGGAAACTATTTTCTGCCCCCTCCCAAAAGATAGAATTTGAAGATAATTGGCTCTCTTTCTGGGACTCACCGACAAACAGGACCAAGCCTGACCTGCTGAGGAGTGACGGACTCCATCCTAGCTTTACGGACTCCATCCTTGGTGCTCTCATCTTATCTTCCAACATAGATAGGGCTCTGACTCCTCTAGCTCCACAATGAAATAGGGTGCAGGCCAGGCAGCAGGCTGTTAGCCAGCCTGCCAGCATAGTGGAGTCTGCCACTAGCACAGTCAGTGTAGTCAGCTCAGCTATCCCCATTGAGACCGTGTCTGTGCCTCGACCTAGGTTGGGCAAAACTAAACATGGCGGTGTTCGCCTTAGCAATTTCACTAGGATAAAGACCTCCTCCATTCCTGTCATTATTGAAAGAGATCGTGATACCTCACATCTCAAAATAGGGCTACTTAATGTTAGATAGTCAATGAACTAATCACTGATCATAAACTTGATGTGATTGGCCTGACTGAAACATGGCTTAAGCCTGATGAATTTACTGTGTTAAATGAGACCTCACCTCTTGGCTACACTAGTGACCATATCACCTGTGCATCCCGCAAAGGCGGAGGTGTTGCTAACATTTACGATAGCAAATTTCAATTTACAAAAAAATTAAGTTTTCGTCTTTTGAGCTTCTAGTCATGAAATCTATGCAGCCTACTGAATCACTTTTTATAGCTACTGTTTACAGGCTTCCTGGGCCCTATACAGCGTTCCTCATTGAGCTCCCTGAATTCCTATCGGACCTTGTAGTCATAGCAGATAATATTATAATTTTTGGTGACTTAAATATTCACATGGAAAAGTCCACAGAGCCACTCCAAAAGGCTTTCGGAGCCATCATCGACTCCGTGAGTTTTGTCCAACATGTCTCTGGACCTACTCACTGTCACAGTCATACTCTGGACCTAGTTTTGTCCCATGGAATAAATGTTGTGGATCTTAATGTTTTTCCTCATAATCCTGGACTATCGGACCACCATTTTATTACATTTGCAATTGCAACAAATAATCTGCTCAGACCCCAACCAAGGAACATCAAAAGTCGTGCTATAAATTCACAGACAACACAAAGATTCCTTGATGTCCTTCCAGACTCCCTCTGTCTACCCCACCCCCCAAAAAATCAGTTAACCACCTAACTGAGGAACTCAATTTAACCTTGCGCAATACCTTAGATGCACCCCTAAAAACTAAAAACATTTCTCATAAGAAACTAGCTCCCTGGTATACAAAAAATACCAGAGCTCTGAAGCAAGCTTCCAGAAAATTGGAACGGAAATGGCGCCACACCAAACTGGAAGTCTTCCGACTAGCTTGGAAAGACAGTATCGTGCAGTATCGAAGAGCTCTTACTGCTGCTCGATCATCCTATTTTTCCAACTTAATTGAGGAAAATAAGAACAATCCAAAATTCCTTTTTGATACTGCCGCAAAGCTAACTAAAAAGCAGCATTCCCCAAAAGAGGATGGCTTTCACTTCAACAGTAATAAATTCATGAACTTCTTTGAGGAAAATATCATGATTATTAGAAAGCAAATTACGGACTCCTCTTTAAATCTGCGTATTCCTTCAAAGCTCAGTTGTCCTGAGTCTGCACAACTCTGCCTGGACCTTGGATCAAGAGAGACACTCAAGTGTTTTAGTACTATATCTCTTGACACAATGATGAAAATAATCATGGCCTCTAAACCTTCAAGCTGCATACTGGACCCTATTCCAACTAAACTACTGAAAGAGATGCTTCCTGTGCGTGGCCCTCCTATGTTGAACATAATAAACGGCTCTCTATCCACCGGATGTGTACCAAACTCACTAAACTCACTCTTGAAAAAGCCAAACCTTGACCCAGAAAATATTAAAAACTATCGGCCTATATCGAATCTTCCATTACTCTCAAAAATGTTAGAAAAGGCTGTTGCGCAACAACTCACTGCCTTCCTGAAGACAAACAATGTATACAAAATGCTTCAGTCTGGTTTTAGACCCCATCATAGCACTGAGACTGCACTTGTGAAGGTGGTAAATTACCTTTTAATGGCATCAGACCGAGGCTTTGCTTCTGTCCTCGTGCTCCTAGACCTTAGTGCTGTTTTTGATACCATCGATCACCACATTCTTTTGGAGAGATTGGAAACCCAAATTGGTCTACCCGGACAAGTTCTGGTCTGGTTTAGATCTTATCTGTCTGAAGAATATCAGTTTGTCTCTGTGAATGTTTGTCCTCTGACAAATCAACTGTAAATTTCGGTGTTCCTCAAGGTTCCGTTTTAGGACCACTATTGTTTTCACTATATATTTTACCTCTTGGGGATGTCATTCGAAAACATAATGTTAACTTTCACTGCTATGCGGATGACACACAGCTGTACATTTCAATGAAACATGGTGAAGCCCCAAAATTGCCCTCGCTAGAAGACTGTGTTTCAGACATAAGGAAGTGGATGGTTGTAAACCTTCTACTTTTAAACTCGGACAAAACAGAGATGCTTGTTCTAGGTCCCAAGAAACAAAGAGATCTTCTGTTGAATCTGACAATTAATCTTAATGGTTGTACAGTCGTCTCAAATAAAACTGTGAAGGACCTCGGCGTTACTCTGGACCCTGATCTCTCTTTTGACGAACATATCAAGACTGTTTCAAGGACAGCTTTTTCCATCTACGTAACATTGCAAAAATCAGAAACTTTCTGTCAAAATATGACGCAGAAAAATTCATCCATGCTTTTGTTACTTCTAGGTTAGACTACTGCAATGCTCTACTTTCCGGCTACCCGGATAAAGCACTAAATAAACTTCAGTTAGTGCTAAATACGGATGCTAGAATCCTGACTAGAACCAAAGAATTTGATCATATTACTCCAGTGTTAGCCTCCCTACACTGGCTTCCTGTCAAGGCAAGGGCTGATTTCAAGGTTTTACTGCTAACCTACAACGCATTACATGGGCTTGCTCCTACCTATCTCTCTGATTTGGTCCTGCCGTACATACTACACGTACACTACGGTCACAAGACGCAGGCCTCCTAAATGTCCCTAGAATTTCTAAGCAAACAGCTGGAGGCAGGGCTTTCTCCTATAGTGCTCCATTTTTATGGAATGGTCTGCCTACCCATGTGAGAGACGCAAACTCGGTCTCAACCTTTATGTCTTTACTGAAGACTCATCTCTTCAGTGGGTCATATGATTGAGTGTAGTCTGGCCCAGGAGTGTGAAGGTGAACGGAAAGGCTCTGGAGCAACGAACCACCCTTGCCGTCTCTGCCTGGCCGATTCCCCTCTTTCCACTGGGATTCTCTGCCTCTAACCCTATTACAGGGGCTGAGTCACTGGCTTACTGGTGCTCTTTCATGCCGTCCCTAGAAGGGGTGCGTCACTTGAGTGGGTTGAGTCACTGATGTGATCTTTCTGTCTGGGTTGGCGCCCGCCCTTGGGTTGTGCCGTGGCGGAGATCTTTGTGGGCTTTACTCGGCCTTGTCTCAGGATGGTAGGTTGGTGGTTGAAGATATCCCTCTAGTGGTGTGGGTGCTGTGCTTTTTGCAAAGTCGGTGGGGTTACATCCTTCCTGTTTGGCCCTGTCCGGGGGTATCATCGGATGGGGCCACAGTGTCTCCTGACCCCTCCTGTCTCAGCTTCCAGTATTTATGCTGCAGTAGTTTATGTGTTGGGGATCTAGGGTCAGTTTGTTATATCTGGAGTACTTCTCCAGACCTATCCGGTGTCCTGTGTGAATTTAAGTATGCTCTCTCTAATTCTCTCTTTCTTTCTCTCTCTCAGAGGACCTGAACCCTAGGACTATGCCTCAGGACTACCTGACATGATGACTCCTTGCTGTCCCCAGTCCACCTGGCCGTGCTGCTGCTCCAGTTTCAACTGTTCTGCCTGTGATTATTATTATTTGAACATGCTGGTCATTTATGAACATTTGAACATCTTAGCCATGTTCTGTTATAATCTCCACCCGGCACAGCCAGAAGAGGACTGGCCACCCCTCATAGCCTGGTTCCTCTCTATGTTTCTTCCTAGGTTTTGGCCTTTCTAGGGAGTTTTTCCTAGCCACCGTGCTTCTACACCTGCATTGCTTGCTGTTTGAGGTTTTAGGCTGGGTTTCTGTACAGCACTTTGAGATATCAGCTGATGTAAGAAGGCTATATAAATACATTTGAATTGATTTGGTGTCCTTTGGCCCTGTGTATTGATATTGGCTTGCAATCACGCGATCGGGAAGTATCCTTTTGACTCATACAGTTCCTAGAAATTGACTCCTCGCTGGGTGCAGTACTGTAAGGAGGTGCACATGCAACTCTTGGTTTAAAGAGAATAACGGAAGTGAAACTAAGACTTGGGCTCTCGTACACAGAACCAGGGCTTTCCTCTAGATTGAGTGAGGAAATAATAACAATAGTCCCGTCCACGACAGTGTGTAATTAAAAGAAGTCATCTGAAATGGCTCCCATCTCATATTTTTGGATACCTGGTCTCTGTCACTAATGACACCCTAATTCCTATTTAGTGCAGTACTTTTGACCAGAGACACATGGGCGCTGGTCAAAAATATTGCACTATATAGGGAAAATGGGGCCATTTGGGTGTCAGCTCCTACATGTCCTCTACAAGGATCTTACAGTATATAAACTGATGTTCAAACGTTGGCAAACTAGAACAACAAGAGAAGTTAACCATATAGATACATCTGGGACTAAACACCTCCCTCTGCAACTGGATCCTGGACTTCCTGACAGGTCGTCCCCAGGTGGTAAGGGTAGGTAACATCACATCCGCCACGCTGATCCTCAACACAGTGGCTCCTCAGGGGTGCGTGTTCAGTCCTCTCCTGTACTCCCTGTTCACTCATGACTGCACGGCCATCATTAAGTTTGCCAATGATACAACAGTGGTAGGCCTGATCACCGGCAACGACGAGACAGCCTATAGGGATGAGGTCAGAGACCTGGCCATGTGGAACCAGGAAAACAATCTCTCCCTCAACGTGATCAAGACAAAGGAGGATGATTGTGGACTACAAGAAAAAGAGGACCAAGCACACCCCCATTCTCATCGATGGGGCTACAGCGGAACAGGTTGAGAGCTTCAAGTTCCTTGGATTCCACATCACCAACAAACTGACATGGTCCAAGCACACTAAAACAGTCGTGAAGAGGGAACGACAAAACCTATTCCCCCTCAGGAGACTAAAAAGATGGGGCATGGGTCCTCAGATCCTCAAAAGGTTCTACAGCTGCACCATCAAGAGCATCCTGACTAGTTGCATCACTACCTTGTATGGCAACTGCTCGGCCTCCGACTGCAAGGCACGACAGAGGGTAGCTCAAATGGCACATTACATCACTGGGGCCAAGCTTCTTGCCATCCAGGACCTCTATACCAGGCGGTGTCAGAGGAAGGCCCTAAAAATGGTCAAAGACTCCAGCCACCCTAGTCGTAGACTGTTCTCTCTGCTACTGCATGGCAAGCGGTACCGGAGCGCCAAGTCTAGGTCCAAGAGGCTTCTAAACAGCTTCTACCCCCAAGCCATAAGACTCCTGAACACCTAATCAAATGGCTACCCAGAATATTTGCATTGATCCCCCCTATTTTACACCGCTGCTACTCTCTGTTGTTATCATCTATGCATAGTCAAATCAAATCAAATTTTATTTGTCACATACACATGGTTAGCAGATGTTAATGCGAGTGTAGCGAAATGCTTGTGCTTCTTGTTCCAACCATGAATTAATATCTAACAAGTAATCTAACCTAACAATTTCACAACAACTACCTTATACACACAAGTGTAAAGGAATGAATAAGAATATGTACATAAAAATAGATGAATGAGTGATGGCCGAACGGCATAGGCAAGATGCAGTAGATGGTATAGAGTACAGTATATACATATGAGATGAGTAATGTAGGGTATGTAAACATTATATAAAGTGGCATTGTTTAAAGTGGCTAGTGATACTTTTATTACATCAATTTTTCCATTATTAAAATGGCTAGAGTTGAGTCAGTAAATTCTATTTGGCACTTTAATAACTCTGCCTACATGTACATATTGCCACAACTAACCAGTGCCCCCGCACATTGTCTCTGTACCAGTACACCCCTGTATATAGTCTCGCTATTGTGATTTTACTGCAGCTCTTTAATTACTTGTTACTTTTATTTCTTATTCTTATCCATCATTTTTTTAACTGCATTTTTGGTTCGGGGCTCGTAAGTAAGCATTTTACATTTTACCTGTTGTATTCGGCGCATGTGACAAATACAATTTGATTTGATTTTGATCTTATGTAAGTCAATAAGCTTTTAAAAGAAGATGTTGATAGATAAGAAGACCTACTGGAACAGGGATTTCCCTTTAGCTCATTAGAGGGGAGGAGATGTGATGATGTGTTGTGTTCCTTGGTAACAGTGTTTCCTGTACTGGAGGAAAACTGCCATCAAATGTTTTCGGCATAATATACTGCATGAGAAGAAAATAACAGAAAAAAGAGAAGAATGTCTATAACACTGACCATATACTTGGGCGGCTCACGAGTGGCACAGCGGTCTAAGGCACTGCATCTCAGTGCTAGAGGCGTCACTACAGACCCAGGCTGTATCACAACCGGCTGTGATTGAGAGTAACATAAGACGGCGCACAATTGGCCCAGCGTTGTCCGGGTTAGGGTTTGGCCAGGGTAGACCGCCATTGTAAATAAGAATTTCAGATTGTCCCATGTAACTGACTTGCCGTGTCATAAAAAGGTTAAATAAATACAAATAAATAAATATTTAATTCAGTAAGAATGAACAATAACCCTCTAGGAAATAATTAAGATGGACAACTTCCGATTATAATAAACCAAAAGACTTATAAAACTGGGATTACAGAGAGTGTATCATTAGAGCCATGACATTCTCAGAAACAAAACAAAAAATTGAACCTGAGTGGCAAGAAATCGTAATGCAGCGTTTCCCAAATTTGGTCCTCGGGACCCCAAGGGGTGCACGTTTTTGCCCTAACACTACACAGTTGATTCCAATTATCAAAGCTTGATGATTTGTTTATTAATTGAATCAGCTGTGTAGTGCTAGGGCAAAAACGTGCACCTGAGGAGTGAGTTTGGGAAACCCTGTCATAATGACTGATGCTGATGATGAAAGCATGCCCCCTAAAGCCCATTGGGCATAGCTGAACTACCACAAAACACAGAATGAGGGAAAGCTCAGTTTGTTGTTTTGGAAAGTTTGTTTTTTTGGAAAGTTTTGAAAGTCTATTGAAAAGGTTTGGATCCCGCGATGCGGTTGGCATCAGTTGCTGGGATGGCTACTATCTGTCCAGTAATTCTAACGACCAAGGCCGGGTTTGAGGAGCTGCTTGGCATAGCAGCTAGCCTAGCTGTTAGCTGTCTATCAAGCTAGCAGGGTTTTCTTCAGGTCTTGAATGCAGCCCTCGACGCGATTAGCCCTTGTGGCTGGGACCGCAGATTGTCCCAGGCTTGTGGCTGTCTAGATCCCTGTTGTTTGTTGTTGTGGTTTCCAATCTTCCAAGCAACCAGCCCCGTCTGGAACTGCGAGAAGTAACAGCTAACTTATGTTGTTACCATGACAAAGACCAAAGCCGGCGGGAGTACCATTGAGGACAGTGGTATCTCTCTATCACAGGTGAAGGATCTTTTAAACTAACAAAAATAGTTCTACAAGCAGTTGTTAACAAGAAAATAGATTCAAGTGTTGTGTCCAAATAGTGTTGTGGAGTGAACTAATAAAATAATGGACGACCTGACCAGAGAGGTCCAAGACGTGAAGAACAGTTTGCAGTTCTCCCAGGTCAGCTCCATGAGTTTAAACAGGAGAACGGCAAGATGACATCAATCTATGTCATTGAGAGAGGACATCCGTTCTGTATGTGAATCCATGATAACAATAACGGAGAAATCAGACAGGACTGGAAAACCCACCACCGGCCCAGGTGATAGGCCCAGGCTGATAGTGGTCAAGTTCCTGAGGTTCAAGGACAAGGTATCTGTTCTGGAAAGAGCCAAGAACTTGAGAGGACTATCCTGAAGCTGTGCGCCAGAAGGGGTAATAACTTATCACAGCCATGAAAGCTGCCAGAGAACGTGGGGACATTGCTTACATCCGCTATGACAGGCTCATTGTCCACTCTTCCAAAAGCCTGGAAGGTGACGAGAGAGCCAAGCCTATCGGTTGGTAGCTTCAACCCTGCAGCACACACACGCACATTTACACACACTAACTGATTAATAGACTGCTGAATGTATATATTTTTCTCTTGCTTCGTTTGCTCTTTTCCATATTATGTTTTTCTCTGATAAGCTACCCAGGAAATGGCTGAAAACAGCCAATATTAATGTATGCAATTAATAACTTGCTAACATCAAACAACATCCATATATTAGCCATTTATGAGACTCTCTTGTGTAATTCATTTGATGATAAAGCAGTAGCAATGCAAGGATATAACATCTATAGAAGAGACAGGAAAGGTTATGGGGGAGGTTTTGCTGTATTCAGATCCATATCCCTGTAATGCTTAGAGAATATCTTATGTCAAGTGTTATTGAAGTGTTGTTGTTGCAGAATCACCTTGCACATCTAAAGCCTTTTATTTTGGGGTGTTGCTATAGGCCACCAAGTGCTAACAGTCAGTATCTAAATAATATGTGTGAAATGCTTGATAGTGTATGTGATGTAAACAGAGAGGTCTAGTTTCTTGGGGACGTGAATATTGACTGGTTTTAATCAAGCTGTCTGCTCAAGAGGAAGCTTCTCACTGTAACCAGTGCCTGTAATCTGGTTCAGGTTATTACTGAACCTACCAGGGTGTTTTCAAACACTACAGAAACAAATTTTTTACTAATACTGTGGAACTTTGCTCTAAAGCTGTATCCGTACCCATTGGTATCAAGGAACAAGGCAAGACCCAGATGCAGATGCAGACACAGGAGGCAGATGATTAGAGTCTTGCAATGTGTATTAATACAAAAGGAGTAGGCAGGAGAATGGTCGTGGACAGGCAAAAGGTCAAAACCAGGTCAGAGTCCAGGAGGTACAGAGTGGCAGACAGGCTTGTGGTCAAGGCAGGCAGAATGGTCAGGCAGGCGGGTACAGAGTCCAGAAACAGGCAAGGGTCAAAACCGGGAGGACTAGAAAAAGGAGAATAGCAAAAAGCTAAAATGAAAATGAAATTATGGGCAGAAAGACAAATTAAACTCTATCTTTCATCGAATCAGATGGCGTATTCATCACAAAACCATTATTGTTGCCAATTATTTTAATAGTTTACTTCATTGGCAAAGTGGGCAAACTTAGGCAGGAAATGCCAACAACGAACAGGGAGCCATCGTACTCATGCATAAAAAAAAGAATGAAAGAAAAGCTTTGTAAGTATGGATTTTTATAAAGTTAGTGTGGGAGTGGTTGAAAAATTATTGTTATCGATCAGTAATGACAAACCTCCTGGCATTGATAATGCAGATGAAAAGCTACTGAGGATGGTAGCTGACTCTATAGCCACTCCTCTCTGTCATATATCTAATCCGAGCCTGGAGGCCTGGAGGGAAGCCAAGGTTATTATGCTACACAAGAGTGGTAAAGCAACCTTTACTGGTTCTAACAGCAGACCTATCAGCTTGCTGCCAGCTCTTAGCAAACTGTAGGAAAAAATAGTGTTTGACCAAATACAATGCTATTTCTCTGTAAACAAATTAACAGAATTTCAGCCTGCTTATAGAGAAGGTCACGCAACATGTACTGCACTGACACAAATGACTGATGATTGGTTGAAATAAATTGATAGTAAGAAGATTGTGAGAGCTATACTGTTAGACTTTGATATTACTGGCAATAACCTGTTGTTTCAAGTTATTAATGTCACATGCACAAGTAGAGCGAAATGTTTTTCTTTCAAACTCAAAACCCAAGAATGCAATAATCAATAACAATGTATTACTAGAAAAAAAAACACAAGAAACAACATTAAGAAATATAAAATACAAAATAAAGTAAGTAAATAAGTAAGCATACTGTATACAGGAAATATTTAAAAAGTCAGTTCCAATACCATATTAAAAATGTGCAGGCGTACTGGATTGATGGAGGGAAATACAGTACACTATAAATACAAAAGTATGTATTTAGTTGTCCTCGGTTGCAAAACTCACTACAGAGTTCCTCTGGAAGCAATTTCAGCACAAGAACTGATCGTCGGGAGCTTCATGAAATGCGTTTCAATGGCAGCCACACAAGCCTAAGATCACCATGCGCAGTGCCAAGCGTCAGCTGGAGTGGTGTAAAGCTCGCCGCCATTGGACTCTGGAGCAGTGGAAACGTGTTCTCTGGAGTGATGAATCATGCTTCACCATCTGGCAGTCCAACGGACGAATGGTGGATGCCAGGAGAACGCTACCTGCCCCAATGCAAAGTGCCTACTGTAAAGTTTGGTAGAGGAGGAATAATGGTCTGGGCTGTTTTTCTTGATTGTGCTATGCCCCTTAGTTCCAGTGAATGAATAATTATTTTGTTCTTTACCCCCCTTTTCTCCCCAATATCGTAATATCCAATTGTGATCTTCTCTCCTCGCTGCTACTTCCCAACAGGCTCAGGAGAGGCATAAATCCACCGAAACATGAACCACCGAACCGCGCTTCTTAACACCTGCCCGCTTAACCCGGAAGCCAGCCACACCAATGTGTCAGAGGAAACGACAGAGGTAATTTGACGACCGAGTTCAGCCTGCAGGCGCCTGGCCCACCACAAGGAGTCGCTAGAGCACGATGAGCCAAGTAAAAAAAAACACCAGCCAAACCCACCTGTAATTCAGACAATGCTGGGTCAATTGTGTGCTGCCCTATGGGACTCCAGGACACAGCAGTGTAGTGACGCCTCAAGTACTGCGATGCAGTGCCTTAGACCTCTGTGCCACTCATGAGGCTCAGTGAAGGGAAATCTTAACGCTATGGCATACAATGACATTCTAGACAATTCTGTGCTTCCAATTTTGTGACCAGCAATTTTGGAAAGGCTCTCTCCTGTTTCAGCATGACCATGCCCCCCGTGCACAAAGCGAGGTCCATACAGAAATGGTTTGTCGAGATCGACGTGGAAGAACTTGACTGGCCTGCAGAGAACGCACTGACCTTAACCTCATCAAACACCTTTGGGCTGATTTGAAACGCCGACTGTGAGCCAGGCCTAATCACTCAACATCAGTGCTCAACCTCACTAGTGCTCTTGTGGCTGAATGGAAGCAAGTCCCCGCAGTAATGTTCCAACATCTAGTGGAAAGCCTTCCCAGAAGAGTGGAGGCTGTTATGACAGCAAGGGGTGGACCAACTCCATATTAATGCCCATGATTTTGGAATGAGACGTTCGACAAGCAGGTGTCCACATACCTTTGGTCATAGGGATAAGGAGACTAGGCAACAGTTAATAAGATAAACAGAGTAGCAGCAGCTTGTATGTGAGTGGGTGTGCGTGTGCGTTGGAGTGACAGTGTGTGTGAGTGTGCATAGAGACAAGGTTAAATCTGATAGTCTGTGTAGCTATTTTGTTAGCTATTCATCAGTCGTATTGTTTGGGGATGGAATCTGTTGAAGAGCCTGTTGGTGCCAGACTTGACACACTGGTACCTCTTGCCGTGCAATTTTCCGGGTCTTTTATTCACACCGCCTGATATAGAGGTCTGGATGGCAGTGCCATGTGATTGAGGGCGGTGCTATTGCCATACCAAACAGTGATGCAGCCAGTCAATATGCTCTCAATGGAACAGCTGTTAACCTTTTGAGGATTTGAGGGCCCATGCCAAACTTTTTCAACCTCCTGAGGGGGAAGAGGCAATGTCGCGCATTCTTCACTACTGTGCGTGTTTGTTTGGACCATTTTAAGTCTTTAGTGATTTGGACACCGATGAACTTGAAACTGTCTACTTGTTCCACTGCCGCCCAGTCGATGTGGGTGGGGGCGTTCTTGCCCACCCGTTTCCTGTAGACCACGATCAGCTCCTTGAGGGAGAGGCTGTTGCTCCGGCACCACACTACCAGGTCACTGACCTCCACCCTGTATGCTGACTCATTGCTGTCGGTGATCAGATATACCACCGTCATGTCGCCAGCGAACTTGATGACGGTGTTGGATCCATAAGTGGCCACGCAGTCGTGGGTGAACAGGAAGTGCAGGAGGGGCCCCTGTGTTAAGGGTCAGCGTGGTGGAGGTGATGTTGCCTACCCTCACCACCTGGGGTCAGCCCGTCAGGATGTCCAGGATCCAGTTGCAGAGGGAGGTGTTCAGACTCTGTCCTAAGCTTGTTGACGAGCTTGGAGGAAACAATGGTGTTGAACACTGAGCTGTAGTCAATGAACAGCATTCTCACATAAGTATTCCTCTTATCTAGGTGGAGAAGTGCAGTGTGGAGAGCAATTGAGATTGCGTCGTCTATGGATCTCTTGGGCGGTATGCAAATTGGAATGGGTCTAGGGTGGCTGGGATGGTGGAGTTAATGTGTGCCATAACCAGCCTCTCAAAGCACTTCATGATTACAAAGGTGTGTGCTACATGGCGGTAGTCATTGTGGCATGAAGTTTTAGAGTTCTTAGAAACAGGAATGATTTTGGTCATCTTAAAATAGACTGGGAGAGGTTGAAAATTACTGTGAATATGCCTGCCAGCTGTTCTGCTCATGCTATGAGAACACACCCTGGAATAACATCAGGGCTGACTGACTCAATTAAAGACCCTTCTCACGTTGTCCTTAGAGAGCGAGATCACCCAATCCTCTGGGTCGGTGACGGACCTCACAACCGGCTTAACGTTGTTGTTGTAAAAGCGTGCATAAAATGCATTGAGTCTGCATTCCTCTGGTAGAGAGGAATTGTTGGGCAGATCACGGCTGGGTCTTCCATTGTAATCCATAATGGACTGTAGCCCAGGGTGGGTGTCGGAGCCTGTGTAATATGATTCCACCTTATTCACATATTGTCCTTTTGTTCATTTGATGAATCTGTGTAACGGTTTTCTTCCTCTTCTGACGAGTATGAAGGATCGGACCAATGCGCAGCGTGGTAAGTGTTCATGTTATTTTATTGGAACAGAACACTAAACAAAATAACAAAGGGAGTGAAACGAAAATGAAACAGTCCTGTAAGGTGCAGCAACACAAAACAGAAAACAACTACCGACAACCCATAGTGGGAAAACAGGCTGCCTAAGTATGGTTCTCAATCAGAGACAACGATTGACAGCTGCCTCTGATTGGGAACCATACCAGGCCAAAACCAGAAATACAAAACATAGAACAAAAACATAGAATGCCCACCCCAACTCACGCCCTGACCAAACTAAAACAGAGACATAAAAAAGGAACTAAGGATGTGACAATCTGCGGAGGTCATAGCGGGACTTCTTGTACTTATTCTTGTCCTCGGCTGCAGCATGAGCCAACCTCTGTGTTAATCCAGGGCTTTTGATTAGGGAAGCAGTAAACCCTCACTGTGGGTACAACATTGCCAATGCATTTTCTTATGAAGCCGGTGACGGAGGTGGTTAGCTCATCAACGTTATCGGCGAAATCTCACAACATATTCCAATCAATGCTAGCAAAGCAGTCCTGTGACTATTTCTCAACTAAGAGTATCGCGGGTACTTCCTGTTTCAGCTTCTGCTTGTAAACAGGAAGCAAGAGTACGGAGTCATGGTCTGATTTGCCGAAGGGCGGACAAGGGAGGGCCTTGTATGCTTGCTTTTGGAAAGAATAACAGTGGTCTATGACTTTATTGCCCCTAGTGGCGTTGGAGATGTGTTGATGGAAGTTGGGCATCCCGTGTCTTAATGACGCCTTAATTCGCCGGCAACCAGAGAGGCAGCCTCTGGGTGTAGGTTTTCCTGCTTGCTGATAACTTTGTACAGTTTGTTAAAGGCCAGCTTGTTATATTTATTGTCCTGAGTTGGAATGTCTACAGCAGTCATGACAACAGCTGAAAACTCCCTCGGGCGGTAGAAAGGTCAGCATTTAGCCATCAGGTATTCCAATACAGGTTAACAGTGGGTCAACACTTCCACCTCGCTGGAATTAGCACACCAGTTGGTGTTGATGAAGATGCAAACCCTTCCCCCCCTCAATTTCCCCGACTCCAATGTCCTGTCTACCCGGTGAATGGAGAATACATAGAGTTGGATAGAATCCAAACTCAAACAGGATGTACCAGTGACGAGAACCATTCAATGCTGGTCTGACCAATCGGAAGCCACGCTTCAAGGTTGTGTTGATCACGCGGACCGGAATATGTTCCGATCAGCCTCAGAGAACAACATCGACCTATACGCTGACTCTGTGAGCGTGTTTATAAAGAAGTGCATTGGAGATGTTGTACCCACTGTGACTATTAAAACCGACCCTAACCAGAAACTGTGGATGGATGGCGGCATTTGCGCAAAACTGAAAAGGCGATCCACTGCATTGAACCATGGAAATAGG
This sequence comes from Oncorhynchus clarkii lewisi, assembly GCF_045791955.1. NCBI lineage: Eukaryota > Metazoa > Chordata > Actinopteri > Salmoniformes > Salmonidae > Oncorhynchus > Oncorhynchus clarkii. The sequence goes on from NC_092164.1 coordinate 31,033,367, forward strand.
TATATGTCTGAATATAGATAGTGTAGCTATTCCCTCCTCAAGGCAATCAAACAAGCAAAATGCCAGTAAGCGGACAAGGTGGAGTCGCAATTCAACGGCTCAGACACAAGACGTATGTGGCAGGGTCTACTGGAAATCATGGACTACAAAAAGAAATCCAACCACGACACAGTTTGTCACGCTTCCAGACAAACTAAACACCTTCTTGGACCGCTTTGAGGATAATATAGTGCCATCGTCGCGGCCCGCTATCAAGGACTGCACCCCCCCCCCACACCTCCCTCCGTCATTCTCCGTGGCTGACGTGAGTAAAACATTTAAACGTATTAACCCTCGCAAGGCTGTTGGCTTAGACAGATTCCTAGTCGCGTCCTCAAAGCATGCACAGACCAGCTGGCTGGTGTTTACGGACATATTCAATCACTCCCTATCCCAGTCTGTTGCCCCACATGCTTCAAGATGGCTTCCATTGTTGCTGTACCCAAGAAGGCAAAGATAACTGAACTAATTGGCTACCGCCCCGTGGCACTCGCTTCTGTCATCATGAAGTGCATTGAGAGACTAGTCAAGGATCATATCACCTCCACCTTACCCGCCACCCTAGACCCAATTCAGTTTGCATACCGCCCCAACAGGTCCACAAACGACGCAATCACCATCACACTGCACACTACCCTATCCCCATCTGGACAAAAATTATACCTACGTAAGAATGCTGTTCATTGACTACAGCTCAGCATTCAGCACCATAGTACCCTCCAAGCTCATCATCAAGCTGGAGGTCCCGGGTCTGAACCTCGCCTTGTGATATTGGGTCCTGGACTTTCTGACGGGCTGCCTCCAGGTGGTGAAGATAGGAATCAACATCTCCACTTCGCTGACCCTCAACACTAGAGCTCCACAAGGGTGTGTGGTCAGCCCCCTCCTGTACTCCCTGTTCACCCACAACTGCATGGCCATGCACACCTTCAACTCAATCATCAAGTTTGCAGACGACACTACAGTAGTGGGCTTGATTACCAACAGTGACGAGACAGTCTACAGGGAGGAGGTGAGGGCACTCGGAGTGTGGTGTCAGGAAAACAACCTCTCACTCAACGTCAACAAAACAAAGGAGATGATCGTGGACTTCAGGAAATAGCAGAGGGAGCACCTCTCTATCCACACCAAAGGGACAGCAGTGGAGAAGGTGGAAAGTTCTAAATTCCTCTGTGTACACATCACAGACAAACTGAAATGGTCCACTCACACAGACAGTATGGCAGAAGAAGGCGCAACAGCGAAGCTGAAAAAATGTGTCTTGTCACCGAAAACCCTGACAAACTTTTACCGATGCACAATCGAGAGCAACCTGTCGGGCTGTATCACAGCCTGGTACGGCACCACCCTCTGGAGAATTGAGGGCTTTGCGGTCTGCACAACGCATCACCAGGTAAAAACTACTGGCCCTCCATGACACCTACAGCACTCAATGTCAGAGAAAGGCCAAAATGAGAATCAAGGACATCAACAACCCGAGCCACTGCCTGTTCACACCGCTACCATCCAGAAGGCGCAGTCATTACAGGTGCATCAAAGCTGGGACCGAGAGACTGAAAAACAGCTTCTATCTCAAGGCCATCAGACTGCTAAACAGCAATCACTAACTCAGAGAGGCTGCTGCCTACATTGAGACCCAATCACTGGCCACTTTATGCAATGCACTTTAAATCATGACACCTTAATTATGTTTGCATATCTTGCATTACTCATATCACATGTATATACTGTATTTTATACCATCTATTGCACCTTGCCTATGCTGCTCGGCCAATGCTCATCCATATACTTACATGTACATATTCTCATTCACCCCTTTAGATTTGTGTGTATTAGGTAGTTGTTGGGGAATTGTTAGATTACTTGTTAGATATTACTGCACTGTCGGAACTAGAAGCACAAGTACTTCGCTACACTCGCACTAACATCTGCTAACCATGACTAATATGATTTGATTTGATTTGATCATTCCCTAAGTTGTAGACCTCAGCTGAATTGGATAATGAATGGTGTGGCTGTTGAACAAGTTGAGGAGACTCAACTACTTGCTGTTACCTTAGATTGTAAACGGTCATGGTCAAAACATATAGATTCAACGGTTGTAATTTATGGGGAGTGGTCTGTCGGTAATAAAGAGATGTTCTGCTTTTTTGACACTGCAATTCCTCCAAATTGCATTGTCAACATTACACACATCACTGACACACGCACACTTACCCCACCAGACATGCCACCAGGGGTCTTTTCACAGTCCCCTGGTCCAGAACAAAGTCAAGGAAATGTACAGTATTATACAGAGCCATAAATACATGGAACTCCCTTCCATATTATATAGCACAAGTGAACAGCAATCCTGGATTTTAAAAACTAATAAAACAACACCTCATAGCACAACGTCTCTCCCTCATGTGACCTATTTGTTGTGTGTATGTATTGACATGTACAGTATGTGTAACTGATAGATGCACACACACACACACACACACACACACACACACACACACACACGCACACTAAGTGTTAATGCTTTTAAACGTATGTAATTTGTAAAGTCTTTTGCCTTTAATGTCTTTTTCGTTATGTGTCGGAACCCAGTAAGACTAGCTGTCGACATTGGCGTCGGCTGATGGGGACCTATAATAAATCAAATAGACAAGCACCACTTTAGTGGTCACTGAAATCATTGTTTCACCACCCTCAAACCACCTGCTGCTTTGTTTGTTTATTCAACCGCATAATACCAAATAACCAAACATCACAGAACATGCTAACCTTGCAAAACAGAGACTTTTGTCAAACTACACATTCCTAACCTTTTTTCTATCGGGGTTACAGGTCACAATTGTACAAAATGTTGCAGAAGTGCTTATGTTGTGTTGTGTTGACCCCCTTGCAAACAACAGGCTACCTGCAGCCTAGCTGCCCTTCAGTCCCTGACATTCAGGAAGTGAAAGACCACTCCATAGGAAAGTACATGGGATTGTCAGGAGAGCTAGGCATGAGAGGCAGGAGAGATACATATGTTAGATTGATATGTTATAGATAGACAAGGATGTGGGAGCATGTTCAGGGTCTATTTTATTGCTCTGAAATGACATGACCATGACACCTACAGCAACAGCCACTTTTGTCATGTGATCATTTGGCACACTGTCCGATTCTCTATTCCCTTCACTCAGGTTGACTATAAGCTCTTCACTTTAGATACAAGAGTCTACTAGACCACTACTGGATCAGCAGCAAGCCACTGTGGGCATATGCCACAGTCAGGCCTTAGGGAAGGATTGTGGAGTGGGAGCTCCAGACAAACAGCTTTATTTCCCCTGGTGAGAGGAAGGCACTGCCCATCTGGGGTCTACCCAGCTGCCAAGGTCAGCAATTTGGTTGAAGACGGAAGATTCCATTGACCTAAGCAGGGCTCTCATGGCACTGCAGGTTGCACTCTGTAGTTCCTGTATGTGCTTTTGAGTCATGAAGAGCAGAGGAGCGCTTCAATAACTGCTCACAAGAAGGAACTAAAAAATAGTGTATTGTGTGTGCGTCGGATGTTTAGTTAGATTCATTATTGAATGTCATTTATCAGTAATATATTGTTCTCTAAAGAATGGTCCTTGATTTATGTCACATCAATGTATTGAAATGTTTGTGATATTATAAAAGGAGGCAATTTAATGACTTGCTTTTTTGAATTAAGAAATGTGCAATAGAAATAAAGTCTAATTGATTGACACCATGGAAAGACTGCATTTTTTAAGTTCAGACAAACTGCCCAACACACTTTCCCATCTACTGCCACCAGAATTCCAAGTCTAGAGAATCATGGACATGAATAATCTAATGCAATTTCATGGATGATTAGAGTGGATAGTGGATATGATACCATACCCACATACCCAATCAACCTCTATGATGGAATTAATGAAGTGGTGTCTGAAGAAGCCCTTGTGTCTGTCTGTGACGTCCCTGACCACGGTAAGCACCAAGAGAGAGCGTCATTCACTCCCCTGGGACCATGACCTGAATTTCACCTTTAAATCTATGAATCGGTGTTTACAGAGAGATCACGAAGAGGTTACGGTAGTGTAGTAGACTGTGAGTGGTGTGCACAAAGCAGAAGCCTGATACTACGACAGATACAATATGAGTAGTGTACAAGTGAAGGTTGAGATGCAGCAAAATGAATTTGTTACTATTTACAATCAAATAAAATTGACTACATGCCTCTTTTCTTTGTAAATGTCATGCAGTATTTCAAACGTATTTTGGATTAAGTGCTGGAGACTGAGACAGGAGGGGTCGGGAGACATTGTGGCCCCGTCTGACGATAGGGCCAAACAGGCAGGATATAACCCCACCCACTTTGCCAAAGTACAGCCCCCACACCACTACAGGGATATCAACAACAAACTTACTATCCTGAGACAGGGCCTAGTGTTGCCCACGAAGAGCTCCCCCACGGCACGAACCCGAGGGGGGGCGCCACCCGGACAGGAAGCTCAAGTCAGTGACTCAACCCAGGGATGGCATGGAAGAGCACCAGTGTTTGATTTAACCTCAATCACGTTTCATAAGAACAAAATTATGCATGTCTTATGCTTTAAATTCAATTAGGCCTTAAAAGCCACAAGCAATGCATTATCACGAACTAATCAACATGAGAATTACAAACTCATAAGCAGTCCTTTTCATTGTCAGCTCATCTGTCTTAACCATGCCAAGAAGTCAATATCACCAATGGAAGGTACTGGGCTTCATGTAGGCTAATCAACATATTGATTTGCAGTGTACCACTCAAATTAACACTGCTTGTCTCTGGCAGATGAATAGATCTTCTTACGGCTCGGAACCCCTCGACAACATTCCGCTGAAAAGGCAGAGCGCGAAATTCAAAAATATTTTTTTGAAATACACTTCTTGTTAATCTACCCATCATGTCCGAATTCAAAAAGGCTTTACAGCGAAAGCACACCAAATGATTATGTTAGTCACAAAAACACACACAGCCAATTTACAGCCAAAGAGAGGAGTCACAAAAATAAGAAATAGAGATAGAATGAATCACTAACCTTTGATGATCTTCATCAGATGGCACTCATAGGACTTCATGTTACGCAATAGATGTATGTTTTGTTCGATAAAGTTCATATTTATATCCAAAAATCTCAGTTTACATTGGCGCTTTATGGTCAGTAATGTTGTGCCTCGAAAACATCCGGCGAATTTTCAGAGAGCCGAGATGAGATGTACCTGTCCTGACCTTGTGAAGCTGAGAGAAATGGGTGTACTAGTTCATACAATGGCATTGTATCCTTCCTTGGACTTGGAATATATGCTTTTATTTGCATTGTCAAGTTAGACAAGAAGGGACATTTTCCAATGGCACTGAAAATAACTGTTCACAATGGTTGTCTCTGGGTATTGATGTAAGTTCTGATAGATGTACATATATATGTACATAGTATTATAGTGCTAAATAGCTCTACACTGCTGTATAGTGGGGAACTTGGGGAACTTCCCCAGCTAACATCCTGTTCAGAGGTCATTCCCACTACAAGCAATCTGAAGAACAGGAACATACAGACAAGCTCCATCTTTCTTACTTACTAGGCCCTGGATAAAGACAAGTCTGTAAGTAGGCACCTTTTGCTTTTGAGTCATTAGTACTTGCTTTCGTTAATTCAAGCTGTGCTTTCTGGAAGATTTAAGATTTGACATATTTTAAGTAGCGATGATGCTAAGCTAATGGGTGCTAACTATTCACATAGGGATTGCCTTGACTGTTAGCCTGCCAGCTATCTTTTGGCTATGCAACGCAGCTTCTGTGCTTGAAATATTTCTAGATCATTTTACTGTTTAGATATCTTTCAGTTATGAGATAATACCCTTGTAATGATGTTTAATGTAGGCATAGTTTGGATATTTGTGTAATGGTCATTTAGTGGCACTTTTTCTGTTGTACTATTTGTCATAATTATGCAAGTAATTTTTAGTTCTGGCTGGCTAGGCCTTATTGTTAGCCTGTGACGGTTAGTTTATGGTCATGCCATATTCATACTGTATTCCTAGCTATTCATTATTTGTATTTGGTGAGTGTGTGCAGATAATTTTTTAAAATTGTATTTATTTTCTATTTTACAGTTTTACAAATTGCTTTCACTAACGATTCCAAATGGTACTCCTGGGTCTATATTGGGAATTGTTAGCTGTCTACAAAGTGTTATACCTCACACACATCATGAATCAGACCTCACATTCCATGATGGCGTAGCAGTCAGATGTCTTTGTCCTTCGTATTGTCGTGTCCCCTGTATATATATTTTTTATTTTTTTTCTAAACCTAAACTTCAAAATACTATCCTGCAACCCACCTCACCCAAAGTGGTGTTGATCTGTTTTTTTCTAAAGTATTGTTATTTACCTAGAATCCGTAACCGCCAACAGAAGCTAGCCAGCTCACTAGCTACTAGCTAGTAGTCAGCTAACCACTGCTAGCAGTCACCAGCTAACCTTTAGCTCGGAAAGCTCTCGCCAGTTTGTACAATGCGATTCAAACCAGAGCATACTGGACCGATTTACTCTCCATATCCCCCGATTCCTACCACAAGCTCTGGACATTTTCACCTAGATCATCGCAGCTAGCTAGCTGCTATTCGAGTGACTACTCCAGCTAACGTCGGTCCCGAAGCAAGCACAAATTAGCCTGGAGCTAGCCCATGCTAGGCCCTATCTCCCAGCTAGCTGAAGAGGCCCATCAGCCACTCCTGGGCTACAATACCTGGACCCCTTCTACTGCCGGTACGGGGCACGGAACCCCGCCGATCCTTCACGACACAACTAGGATGTAATCTGCTCGAGGGGGTACTCAACTGGCCTCTACATCGCGACGTCCCTTGAATGCCCATCTGCCAGCCGCGGCCCGCTAGCTGTCTAGAGCATATTGGACTGTTAGCTGTATAGATCCATCGGCCAATTTCTTCGGCTACTATACCTATTTTGCCAATTGGACCTGAACCCCTCTGCTACTCGGAACCCTATTAATCCATCACGACTGGTCTATCGACGTCACCGCACGCGGAGTCTAAAACAGACTTTCCTCCGTCAAGATGTCCCTACAAGGCCCTTCTGCTAGCTTGCTAGCCCCGGCCTGCTAGCTGTCTGAATCGCCGTGTCTCCAGCCAGCCCAACCACTCACTGGACCCCTATTGATCACCCGGCTACACATGCCTCTCCTTAAAATCAATATGCCTTGTCCATTACTGTCCTGGTTAGTGATTACTGCCTTATTTCACTGTAGAGCCTCTAGCCCTGCTCAATATGCCTTAACCCACCATTTAGTTCCACCTCCCACATATTTATTTATTTTTATTTATTTGACCTTCAGGCAAGTCAGTTAAGAACATGTTTTCCACCTGGCTACCCCTACCCCGATCAACAGCCCTCCACCCCACACAGCAACTTGCCCAAGCCTCCCCATTTCTCCTTCACCCAAATCCAGATAGCTGATATTCTGAAAGAGCTGCAAAATCTGGACCCCTACAAATCAGCAGGGCTAGACAATCTGAACCCTCGCTTCTAGAATTATCTGCAGAAATTGTTGCAACCCCTATTACTAGCCTGTTCAACCTCTCTTTCATATCGCCTGAGATTCCCAAAGATTGGAAAGCTGCCGTGGTCATCTCCCTCTTCAAAGGGAGATACACTCTAGACCCAAACTGCTGCAGACCTATATCTATCCTACCCTGCCTTTCTAAGGTCTTCGAAAGCCAAGTTAACAAACAGATCACCGACCATTTCGAATCCCAGCGCACCTTCTCAGCTATGCAATCTGGTTTCAGAGCTGGTCATGGGTGCACCTCAGCCACGCTCAAGGCCCTAAACAATATCATAACCGCCATCGATAAGAGACAATACTGTGCAGCCGTATTCGTCGACCTGGCTAAGGCTTTCGACTGTCAATCACAACATTCTTATTGGCAGACTCGACAGCCTTGGTTTCTCAAATGACTGCCTCGCCTGGTTTACCAACTACTTCCTTCTCTGATAGAGTTCAGTGTGTCAAATCGGAGGGCCTGTTGTTCGGACCTCTGGCAGTCTCTTTGGGAGTGCCACAGGGTTCAATTCTCGGGCCGACTCTCTTCTTTGAATACATCAATGATGTCACTCTTGCTGCTGGTGAATCTTTGATCCACCTCTACGCAGACGACACCATTCTGTATATTTCTGGCCCTTCTTTTGGACACTGTTAACTAACTTCCAGATGAGCTTTAATGCCATACAACTCTCCTTCCGCCGCCTCCAACTGCTCTTCAATAAATCTAGAATCGGCTTCCTATTTTGCAATAAAGCATCCTTCACTCATGCTGCCAAACATACCCTCGTAAAACTGACCATTCTCCCAATCCTTGACTTTGGCGATGTCATTTACAAAATAGCCTCCAACGCTCTACTCAACAAATTGGATGCAGTCTATCACAGTGCCATCCGTTTTGCCACCACTGCAACCTGTACACTCTCGTTGGCTGGCACTCGCTTCTTATTCGTCGCCAAACCCACTGGCTCCAGGTCATCTACAAGTCTCTGCTAGGTAATGCCCCGCCTTATCTTAGCACACTGGTCACCATAGCAGCACCCATCCGTAGCACGCGCTCCAGCAGGTATATCTCACTGGTCACCCCCAAAGCCAATTCTTCCTTTGGCCACCTCTCATTCCAGTTCTCTGCTGCCAATGACTGGAACGAACTGCAAAAATCACTAAAGCTGTATACTCTTATTTACTTCGCCACCATGGCCTATTTATTGCCTTACCTCCCTTATCCTACCTCATTTGGACTTGCTGTATATAGAATTTTTCTACTGTATTATTGATTGTATGTTTGTTTATTCCATGTGTAACTCTGTGTTGTATGTTTTTTTTATTTTACTTTTATTTAACTGGGCAAGTCAGTTAAGAACAAATTCTTATTTTCAATGACGGCCTAGGTAAAGTGGGTTAACTGCCTGTTCAGGGGGAGAACGACAGATTTGTACCTTGTCAGCTCAGGGATTTGAACTTGCAACCTTCCGGTTACTAGTCCAACGCTCTAACCACTAGGCTACCCTGCCGCGTCAAACTGGCCAGGTCACAGTTGCAAATGAGAACTTGTTCTCAACTAGCCTACCTGGTTAAATAAAGGTGAAATAAAAAATGTAAAATCATGGCAGAATAGTAAAAAAGACTGATTCCTCCTACACATCGAAATCCAGCCTCTTCAGCCATCAAATAAAATAAAATGTTATTTGTCACATGCGCCAAATACAACAGGTGTAGTAGACCTTACGGTGAAATGCTTACTTACAAGCCCTTAACCAACAATGCAGTTTTAAGAAAAATAAGTGTTAATTAAAACATTGATGAGTAAAATATAAAATAAAAGTAGCAAATAATTCAACAGCAGCAGTAAAATAACATTAGCGAGGCTATATACAGGGGGTACCGGTACAATGTGCCGGTTAGTCGAGGTAACCTAGCTCGTCATGCAGCAACCAGAGGATCAAGGTAACACACTAGACATCCTTCAGGATCTAGAAGCAGAGGACAGCACGTATAACACGCTGGGGACCAGGTCACTGTGCTCAAGCACTAGAAACAAGTCAATCTGATCTGACATTAGCTAGTGCTGAAGCTGCCAGGTCAAAGCGTATTAGTTATCCTACTCCGTCTCTATACATTCAAGCCCTTTCTAACCTAACAAGCCACCAGGGCTTGTGCAAAAGCAGAGGTTGCACGCACACTGGTTTCCTATGCAATATGGGAAGCTGACATGATAAGAGAACAAGGATACATAGAAGAAGAGCAACAAAGGGTTACAGCTAAAGTAACTAGAAGAAAAGCAGAGGCAAAGGCCCACATACATATTCTCAAGCAGGAGAACGCTGCCACTGCAGCCATAGCTGATGCCAAGGTTCTCGAAGCAGCTACCAGAGAAGAATACAATGATAGAAACCCAGATGGCACCTCTAAGCACAACTCAGCGCACACATGAGTATGTACAGTCACACATAACCATGTACACTGCTCAACCACCTCGTGACACAAAGCCAACAAAACCATTCAAGGTCCAGCCAGCAGCGTTGATATAGCCAGACGCTGCAAGACGGAACCAGAGAACAACCACACAACAAGAGAGGGTCTACCAACTGACCTGCCGTCTCTCCAGCCACAACCCACACCCTGTAGATGTCCCCAGAGGGGACTTACCTGATACATCAGGAGCTACAGATATAACCAAGTACCTGATACGTTGCGAAATGGTGAGTTCAGGCATTCTGAAATTTGATGACCACTGGAGTCCTGGAAATCACCCTTTCTTAGCAGCACTCAAGACCCAAGTCATCTGAGCAGGCCGAAAGGATCAAAGCGGTGCATGTTCCCAATGTAACAGCAGGGCTCACGAAGGTTTGGCAAAAACTCGAAGACTGCTACGGTTCACCTGAAGTGATTGAAAACACACTTCTGAAGATAACAAAGACAACCAGAAGTTGAGAGAGCTTGGGGAGGCAGCTAAACACAACACAGAACACCAGTGTCTGTAAGGAAATCTCATCTAAGTCTAAGGCCAACCAGGCTAGTCTTTCAGGAAAACAGTTGAGAACCCCAGACAAACAGTGTCTGCTGCACAAAAAGCCTCATTCGCTGAGAAAATGAGGTAGCTTCAGGAGCAAGACACTAGATGAGAGCAAGTCGTATCTCAAGGACAACCTCATCTGTTACAGATGCTGTGCTTCAACCAAACATCTCGCAACATATTGTGAGAAAGCGGTGCCGTGCAAAGAGTGCGACAATTATAGACATCCGTCTACGCTGCATCCGGGGCCAGCCCCATGGAGAACAGAGAACTCCACCATCATGGTGAGCAGCAAAAGGAGAGTGCAACAGCTGCTGTAACCTCAAAGTGCACAGATATCTGTGGAGATGCAGTCAGCTCTAGATGATGCTACAAGATATGCTTAGTCAAAGTGTATCCCACAGGTCACGGAGAGAAGGCAGTCATAATGTGTGCTGTCTCAAATTAACAAAGTAACAAGTCTTTACCAAGAACCACATTTTTTTACTTCTTTGCTGTCAGGGGAGGTTCCACTCAATACAGTGATATTCTGAAAGTATTCAGATCCCTTCCTTTTTACCACAATTTTGTTCCAGCCTTATTCTAAAATGGGTTAAATTCGTTGTTTTCCTCATCAATCTACATACAATACATACAAAAAACTGATTTAGACATTTTTTTAAACTATGTAAATATTGCATTTACAGTATTCAGACCCTTTGTTCTTAGACTTGAAATGGTGGCCTCCATCATTCTTAAATGGAAGAAGTTTGTAACCAGCAAGCCACTTCCTAGAGCTGGCCGCCCGGCCAAACTGAGCAATCGGAGGAGAAGGGCCTTGGTCAGGGAGGTGACCAAGAACCCAATGGTCACTCTGACAGCGCTCCAGAGTTCCTCTGTGGACATGGGAGAACCTACCAGAATGACATCCAGCTCTGCAGCACTCCACCAATCAGGCATTTAAGATAGTGTGGCCAGATGGAATCCACTCCCCAGTAATAGGCACGTGACAGCCTGCTTGGAGTTTGCCAAAGGCACCTAAAGTACTCTCAGACCATGAGAAATAAGATTCTCTGGTCTGATGAAACCAAGATTGAAGTCTTTGGCCTGAATGCCAAACGTCACATCTGGAGGAAACCTGGCATCATCGCTACAGTGAAGCATGGTGGTGGCAGCATCATGCTGTGGCAGGGACTGGGAGACTAGTAAGGCTTGAGGGAAAGATGAAAGGAGTAAAGTGCACAGGATCTCAGACTGGTGGCGTAGGTTCACCTTCCAACAGGACAATGACCCTCAGCACACAGCCAAGACAATGCAGGAGCTGCTTCGGGACAAGTCTCTGAATGTCCTTGAGTGGCCCAGCCAGAGCCCGGACTTGAACCTGATCAAACATCTCTGGAGAGACCTGAAAAAATTGCTGTGCAGCGATGCTCTTCATCCAACCTGACAGGTCTTGAGAGGATCTGCAGAGAAGATCGGGAGAAACTCCCCAAATACAGGTGTGCCAAGCTTACAGTGTCATACCCAAGAAGATTTGAGGGCGTAATTGCTGTCAATGGTGCTTCAACAAAGTTCTGAATCAAGGGCCTGATAACAATAATGTCTAAAAAACTGTTTTTGCTTTGTCATTATGGGGTATTGTATGTAGATTGATGATGGAAGATTTAATACATTTTAGAATAAAGCTGTAATGTAACAAAATGTGGAAAAAGTCAATGGGTCTGAATACTTTCCAAATGCACTGTACACTCTGAGGACATGTTCAGGACCTGTGGAGGCATCCAGAAGGAGACCAAGCAACTACGCATTCAAGTCAATCGATGGAAAGACACAGATCTCTCACCCCAGTCTCATAGAATGTGTCATGATGCCAGACAACAGATCAGAGATCCGCTCACCTGAAGTTGCACGTCATCACCCTCATTTAACGCCTGTCGCAGACAAGATTCCAGCACTCAACCCAAACACAGCTATCCTTCTGCTCAGAAGAGAGACACTGAGAGTGCACAAAGTCAGAAAGCAGTACAATAGGCCGCACAATGCATCCTATGTGCAATGTGTTATCGGATTCGTCATCATAGATGAGGTATGTCTGGACAGAGCTCACAAGCCAGCTAAAGTTAGCGTCTACAAAACAAACGTGACTCATAATGGATGCACATCACTGGATAACACAACACAGCGCCAGAGTGCTCAGAGCTGCATGGAGGGCACCATCCCTACCAGAGATACGGACGACCTCGGACAAGCCAGCCCCTTCTGTCGAACATGGCATCTTCCTCAAGATCATGGACAGGGAAGTGTTCATGAGTTCCTCTACCTTTCCGTTCACCCTGGCGCCACCAACCCAATGACGGAGCACAAGCAGTGAAACGACTCACTTCACTGCGATGCACTCTGGAGAGAAAGCCAATATATAAGAACACTTCTGCGACTTCTTGCAGAAGATCTTTGACAATGATCAAGCTGAAAAAGCACCACCATTGGAGGGAAAACAAGATTGTTGGTACTTACTGATCTTTGTTGTGTATCATCCACAGAAACCAGGTCAGAAATGAGTAGTATTTCACTCTAGTGGCAAGCATGAAGGTGTCTCCCTCAACAATGTCCTTCTCAGTGGACCAGATACTGAATAACACACTCCTCGGAGTCCTCATCCGATTACGAAAATAACGCATTTCAGTCACAGCCGGTGTGCAACAAATGTTCTACGGCTTCCTTTTCTGCGAATACCGGTTTCAAGAACTTGTGTCCTGTCCACTATCAACAGCTTGTACGACACCCTAGGCTACGTAGCACCTATCACTATGCAAGGAAAGGCTCTGAGAGAACTCTCTACTGAACATGAACAATGTGATTGGGTTACACCACTCCCAGAAGAGAAAGAAAATCAGTGGAAGCTGTGGAAAGACTCATTGATGGAACTCATACAATAAAGCCCCTATGTCCCTGTCTCCTTGTCCTCCACACCCCAGTGGTAACTGTCTCTTTTCAGTTGCATCCACTATGGCCATATCAGCTGTAGCCTACCTCAGAATAGTAGACATCGAGGTTCACCATGGGAAAGTCCAAACTCACTCTATGTCCTCCTCACATTGTTCCACGCCTAGAGCTTTGTTCCGTTGTCTTAGCAGTTGAGATGGCAGGCCTGATTAATGATGAAATGGACTTTGAGAATCATGTAATGAGGTTCTACACAGACAGCAAGAATGTGCTAGGATATATCACATTACATCCAGAAGATTCTACTTCTGTGTGTCAAACAGCGCCACACGTATCAAAAAGTCCACACACCCAGACCTGTGGCACCACATCAGTATGGAAAAAAATCCAGCAGATCATGGGAATAGGCCTGTGCCAGCAGCTGCCCTTAAGCACACTAACTGGTTCTCAGGCCCAGCCTTCCTGACAAGAAGAGAGACCGAAGAAACTACTCAGTCAGAAACTTTCGAACATGTGGGACCAGACACCGATACAGAGATCCGGCCACAAGTCAGAACCTTCATTACCAAAGCTACTGGAGGCCAGCTCAACTCACACAGGTCTGAATGATTCTCCAGCTGGAAGTCATTTATCCTAGCAACAGCAAAGCTCATATACCTGGACAAATTATTCTCCAGGTCTCCTAACATTGACAAGTGCAAAGGCAGCCATCTTGCAAAAGTCAAAACCACCATTATTAGAAGAAGTCTTCAAAGAAGAAATCAAGTGCCTCACCAAAAGATTAGTGGTCACCAAAAACTGCCTGCTCAAGAAGCTGAATCCCATAATTGATGAGAATCGGAGGCCACACGTCAGAACCACCACATCGCCACTCTGTTGGTAAGATACTACCATGAACAAGTTGCACACCAGGGTCATCAGTTCTCCGAAGACACAGTCCGGTCAGCTGGATTGTGGACCGATTGAAGACTGGTATCCAGTGTGATCCATAAATGTGTAACCTGCAGAAAACTCAAAGGAAAACTGAAAGAGCAAAACATTGTGCCATCCTGTTCTTGAATACAAGAGCGGTGCACATCGAAGTGATCTAGTCTATGTCTACCCCCAGTAATCAACGCTTTAAGAAGATTCTTCTCTATCCAAGGACCTGAGAAGCAACTCCACTCAGATCGTGGTACAAACTTCATCATAGCCTGCAAAGAACTGAAGATCAGCACAGAGGACTCCGAGATGAGTACGTACCTTCAATCCCACTTATGCATCACATATGGGAGGAGCTTGGGAAAGGATGATTGGAGTCGCTCGTCGCATTCTGGATGCCATCCTCCTGGAAGTTAGCTCTACTCGTCTCAAACACAAAGTTCTCACCACACTCTGAAGTCATGGCCATCATGAACGAGCAACCCTTAGTTCCAGTATCTACAGATCTGAAGATGCCAGCAGTCTTGACACCTACAATGCTTCTGACCAGGAGACTTTGACCTCAAAGATTTCTAGGGCAAGCAATGGAAACAAGTTCAGAATCTCGCAGACACATTCTGAAGATGATGGAGACAAGAATATATGGTGACAATCCAGCCACGCAGAAAATGGCAAGTCGACAAACCTAACATGAAAGTCGGAGATGTCGTCTTACTGAAAGACACTCAGGTCCACAGAAACAAATGGCCTGTTGGACTCAACATCAATACTGAAGTAACAAGAAAATCCAAAATGTTGAAGTCAAAGTCATGAGACAGGGCACCCCTACGTGTACTTCAGACCTGTCTCGGAAGTTGTCCTACTCCTCAAAAAATAAATAGTGGCATAACTGTTTATTATAACAGGCAGGGAGTGTTCTGATACAGTAGTATTATAGTGCTTTATAGCTCTACACTGCCATCTAGTTGTGAAGCTGGCTACTGTAGCTTTAAATCAGCTAAATTCCTGTTCAGAGCTCATTCCCACTACAAGAAATATGAAGAACAGCAACATACAGACGTGCTCCATCTTTCTTACTTACTAGGCCCTGGATAAAGATGTATTTCTGTATGTAGTCACCTTTTGTTTTTGAGTCATTAGTACTTGCTTTCGTTAATTCAAGCTGTGCTTTCTGGAAGATTTAAGTTTGTACAGGTTTATTTCTAGCCTTTTAAGTTGCGATAATGCTAAGCTAATGTGTGCTAACTATCCAAATAGGGATTGCATTGACTGTTACCCTGCTAGCTATGTAACTTAGCTTCTGTGTTTGTAATGTATCTAGCTAATTCAAGAGTTTAGCTATTCTTTACTTACAAGATTATATATACCCTTGCAATTATGTATGCATAGTTTGTGCATTCATGTAAAAGTAATGTAAAGTGGCACAATTTCTGTCATTTTCTTTATTTAACCCTTATTTTACCAGGTAAATTGACTGAACACATTCTCATTTACAGCAATGACCTGGGGAACAGTTACAGGGGAGAGGGATGAATGAGCCAATTTTAAGCTGGGGATGATTAAGTAGTCATGATGGTATGAGGGACAGCTTGGGAATGTAGCCAGGACACCGGGGTTAACACCCCTACCATTACAGCGAACCCAAACCGGCTGCGCGCGTGCGCCATCGTGCATACGTTTACTTTGTCCCCCCACACCAAGCGTGATCCCGACATGCAGGTTAAAATATCAATACAAGCTCTAAACCAATTATATTAATTTGGGGACCGGTCGAATAAACATTTATGGAAATGTAGCTAGTTAGCTTGCATTTGATAGCAAATTTGTCCTATTTAGCTAGCTTGCTGTTACTAGCTAATTTGTCCTGGAATATAAACATTGAGTTGTTATTTTACCTGAAATGCACAAGGTCTTCTGCTCTGCCAATTAATCCACACATAAAACGGTCAACCAAATCGTTTCTAGTCATCTCGCTTCCTTCCAGGCTTTTTCTTCTCTTGACTTTATATTATAATTGGCAACTTTCATATATTAGGTGCATTACCGCCACTGACCTCGTTCGTCTTTCAGTCACCCACGTGGGTACCTGCTTCTATAAACCAATGAGGAGATGGGAGATGCAGGACTTGCAGCGCGATCTGCGTCAGAAATAGAACTGATTTCTATTTTAGCCCTTGGCAACGCAGACGCTCGTTGGCGCGCGCAATAATTGAATAACATAGATTTCTAAATGTATTTTGCAACGCGAGCAGTGTAGTCAGCCTGTTACGATAAGTGCCATGGGAACTTTAGTGACCACAGAGAGTCACAACACTCGTTTAACGTCCATTCCGAAAGACATCACCCTGCACAGGGCAATGTCCCCAATCACTGCCCTGGGACATTGGGATATTTTTATTTAGACCAGAGGAAAGGGTGCTTCCTACTGGCCCTCCAACACCACTTCCAGCAGCTTCTGGTCTTCCGTCCAGGGATTGACCAGGACCAACACTGCTTAGCTTCAAAGCAAGCCAGCAGTCAGATGCAGGGTGGTATGCTTTATGTCATTTTTGTACTGGCTAGCTAGGCTTTATTGTTAGCCTGTGATGGTTAGCGTATGGACAAATTCCATATTCATACTGTATTCCAAGCTATTCATTATTTGTATTCATTGGTATTATGTGAATGTGTGCAGATAATTTTCTAATAATATTTTCTTTATTCTGTATTTTACTGTTTTACAAATTACTTTCACTTAAGATTCCAATTGGTACTCCTGCCTCCAGGGTCTTTATTTGGAGTTGTACCTTGTCTGCCAAGTGTTGAACCCCACACACATCGTGAGGGCAGAACAACAGTATATTGCCAATAGTAATAAAGTGAAAGAGCAGAACAACAAAAGTTATCACGTTATGTCCATTGGGAAGCAAAATGCTGCAATTATTTCAGAAGTAAACTCAAAACTGTTCTGTTTGTTGGGGTTCTTTTTTGTGTTGAGTATGTGAAAAATCTATGTCAGTATGTCAGTGATAATTAAACTTTCACTGACTTTAAAGATATTCTTCACTTCTGACATTTTACAATGGGTGAGGGGGAACACAGATATTTAAAAAGAAAAAACACTGCGTCATTCACTTGTATTCTACAAATAAAATAATTGATTGATTTACAATGTCTCCATTGAATCAAATATGATTCATAGCCAGGCTATTTGAGGATGTGTGAACTAGTATGATTAGTAGTTGTCTTTAAACTGCGATAATGGTATGGTAACAGTTGCTAATGATGACGAATAAGCAGAGGTAATTGGACGTCTCATTGTCTCCAGGGCCAAAGACCAGCAGGAGGGATGACTTGTTTTGTTCTGCTATTGCTGTGGTATTTATTCATGATTATGCATGATTCCACATTTCAATTACACACTCACACACCCAAACTACTAGTCATATTTTTAGAACTACGTTTTAGAAATGCCACAGGGATTGGAAGTGGATATTGTCAAATGTTTGCTGAAAATGTTGTTTTTCAAGATTCAGACATCACAGTTAAATGTCCAGAGTGAGTAATCAAATCATATTTTTCACATGCCCCGAATACAACAGCTGTAGACCTTACCGTAAAATGCTAACTTAAAAGCCCTTAACTAACAATGCAGTTCAACTAAATAAACTAAAAGTTAAAAAATAAATTAAAAGTAACAATAAAATTACATTAACGAGGCAGTATACAGGGGGTACCGGTACCGAGTCAATGTGCGGGGGTACAGGTTAGTCGAGGTAATTTGTACATGTAGGTAGGGGTAAAGTGTAGAGGTCGACCTATTATGATTTTTCAAAGGCGACCAAAAAAAGCTGATACCGATTAATCTGTCGATTTTTATTTATTTGTAATAATGACAATTACAACAATACGGAATAAACACTTATTTTAACTTGATATAATACATCAAAAATCAGTATTTGGTCAATAACAAAAGTTTATCTCAATACTTTGTTATATACCCTTTGTTGGCAATGACAGAGGTCAAACGTTTTCTCTAAGTCTTCACAAGGTTTTCACACACTGTTGCTGGTATTTTGGCCCATTCCTCCATGCAGATCTCCTCTAAAGCAGTGATGTTTTGGGGCTGTTGCTGGGCAACATGGACTTTCAACTCCCTCCAAAGATTTTCTATTGGGTTGAGATCTGGAGACTGGCTAGGGCACTCCAGGACCTTGAAATGCTTCTTACGAAGCCACTCCTTCGTTGCCCGGGCGGTGTGTTTGGGATCATTGTCATGCTGAAAGACCCAGCCACGCTTCATCTTCAATGCCCTTGCTGATGGAGGGATGTTTTCACTCAAAATCTCACGATACATGGCCCCATTCATTCTTTCCTTTACATGGATCAGTCATACTGGTCCCTTTGCAGAAAAACAGCCCCAAAGCATGATGTTTCCACCCCCATGCTTCACAGTAGGTATGGTGTTCTTTGGATGCAACTCAGCATTCTTTGTCCTCCAAACACGACAAGTTGAGTTTTTACCAAAAGGTTCTATTTTGGTTTCATCTGACCATATGACATTCTCCCAATCTTCTTCTGGATCATCCAAATGCTCTCTAGCAAGCTTCAGACGGGCCTGGACATGTACTGGCTTAAGCAGGGGGACACGTCTGGCACTGCAGGATTTGAGTCCCTGGCGGCGTAGTGTGTTACTGATGGTAGGCTTTGTTACTTTGGTCCCAGCTCTCTGCAGGTCATTCACTAGGTCCCCCCGTGTGGTTCTGGGATTTTTTGCTCACCGTTCTTGTGATCATTTTGACCCCACGGGGTGAGATCTTGCGTGGAGCCCCAGTTCGAGGGAGATTATCAGTGGTCTTGTATGTCTTCCATTTCCTAATAATTGCTCCCACAGTTGATTTCTTCAAACCAAGCTGCTTACCTATTGCAGATTCAGTCTTCCCAGCCTGGTGCAGGTCTACAATATTGTTTCTGGTGTCCTTTGTCAGCTCTTTGGTCTTGGCCATAGTGGAGTTTGGAGTGTGACTGTTTGAGGTTGTGGACAGGTGTATTTTATACTGATAACAAGTTCAAACAGGTGCCATTAATACAGGTACGAGTGGAGGACAGAGGAGCCTTTTAAAGAAGTACAGGTCTGTGAGAGACAGAAATCTTGCTTGTTTGTAGGTGACCAAATACTTATTTTTCACCATAATTTGCAAATAAATTCAGTAAAAATCCTACAATGTGATTTTCTGGATTATTTTTCTCATATTGTCTGTCATAGTTGAAGTTGTACCTATGATGAATATTTACAGGCCTCTCTCATCTTTTTAAGTGGGAGAACTTGCACAATTGGTGTCTGACTAAGTACTTTTTTTGCCCCACTGTATAGGCGCTTTCGTATTGCCAGTGTAACAGTATAGCTTCCGTCAGATCAAGGGGAACAACTACTCCAAGTGAGTGACGTTTGAAACACTATTAGCGCGCACTCCGCTAACTAGCTAGCCATTTCACATCAGTTACACCAGCCTAATCTCGGGAGTTGATAGGCTTGAAGTCATAAACAGCTCAATGCTTGAAGCACAGCGAAGAGTTGCTGGCAAAACGCACAAAAGTGCTGTTTGAATGAATGCTTAAGGGCCTGCTGCTGCCTACTACCCCTCAGTCAGACTGCTCTATCAAATATCAAATCATAGACTTAATTATAACATAATAACACACAGAAATAGGAGCCTTTGGTCATTAATATGGTTGAATCCGGAAACTATCATTTCGATAACAAAACTTTTATTATTTCAGTGAAATATGGAACTGTTCCGTATTTTCTAACGGGTGGCATCCCTAAATCTAAATATTGCTGTTCCATTGCACAACCTTCAATGTTATGTCATAATTACGTAAAATTCTGGCAAATTTGTTCGCAACGAGCCAGGCGGCCCAAACTGTTGCATATACCCTGACTCTGCGTGCAATGAATGCAAGAGAAGTGACACAATTTCACCTGCTTAATATTGCCTGCTCACCTGGATTTATTTTAGCTAAATATGCATGTTTAAAAATATATACTTCTGTGTATTGATTTTAAGAAAGGCATTTGTGTTTATGGTTAGGTACAGTCGTGCAACGATTGCTTTTGTTAAAACATCCCCCATTTGGCGAAGTTGGCTGTCTTTGTTAGGAAGAAATAGTCTTCACACAGTTCGCTAGTTAAAAGAAATTCATGTTAGCAGGCAATATTAACAAAATATGCAGTTTTAAAAATATATACTTGTGTATTGATTTTATGAAAGGCATTGATGTTTATGGTTAGGTACACGTTGGAGCAACGACAGTCCTTTTTCACATGCACACCGCATCGATTATATGCAACGCAGGACATGCTAGATAAACTAGTAATATCATCAACCATGTGTAGTTAACTAGTGATTATGATTGATTGATTGTTTTTTTTATGAGATAAGTTTAATGCCAGCTAGCAACTTACCTTGGCTTCTTACTGCATTCGCGTAACAGGCAGGCTTCTCGTGGAGTGCAATGAGAGACAGGTGGTTAGAGCGTTGGACTAGTTAACTGTAAGGTTGCAAGATTGAAACTCCGTAAAAATCTGTCGTTCTGCCCCTGAACAAGGCAGTTAACCCACCGTTCCTAGGCCGTCATTGAAAATAAGAATGTGTTCTTAACTGACTTGCCTAGTTAAATAAAGGTGTAAACATTTTTTATAATAAAAAAAAAAATACAGATTTCGGATTGTGAAAACTTGAAATCGGCCCTAATTCATCGGCCATTCCGATTAATCGGTCGACCTCTAGTAAAGTGACTATGTATAGACAATAAACATTGAGTACCAGTAGTTCAAACAAAAGGTGGGGGTCATTGTAGGCCTGTAAATAGTCCAGGCAGCCATTTGGTGCTCCGGTACCGCTTGCCATGTGGTAGCAGAGAGAACAGTCTATGACTTGGGTGACTGGAGTCTTTGACAATTTTTGGGGTCTTCCTCCTCTAGTATATAGGTCCTTGGTCCCAGTGATGTACTGGGCCATATGATTAGCTCTGTAGTGCCTTACGGTCGAATGCCGAGCAGTTGCCATACCAGGTAGTGATGCAACTGGTCAGGATGCTCTCGATGATGCAGCTGTAGAACTTTTTGAGGATCTAAGGGACCCATGCCAAATCTTTTCAGTCTCCTGAGGGGGAAAGGTGTTGTCGTGCCCTCTTTACAACTGTCTTAGTGTGTTTGGACCATGATAGTTTGTTGGTGATGTGAACACCAGGGAACTTGAAACTCTTGACCCGCTCCACTACAGCCCGTCGATGTGAATGGGGGCGTGTTCGGCCCTCCCTTTCCTGTAGTCCACGATCACCGCCTTTGTCTTGCTCACGTTGAGGGAGAGGTTGTTGTCCTGGCACTGTTGTGTCGTCAGCAAAATAATGATGCTGTTGGAGTCCTGCTTGGCCACGCAGTCGTGGGTGAACAGGGAGTACAGGAGGGGACTAAGCACGCACCCTTGAGGTGCCCCTGTGTTGAGGATGTGTTGTTGCCTACCCTTACCACCTGGGGGCGGCCCGTCAGGAAGTCCAGGATCCAGTTACAGAGGGAGGGGTTTAGTTCAAGGGTCCTTAGCTTAGTGATGAGCTGAATGGGCACTATGGTGTTAAACGCTGAGCTGTAGTCAATGAACAGCATTCTCACATAGTTGTAGGAAAGGTGGGAAAGGGCAGTGTGGAGTGCAATTGAGATTTGCATCATCTATGGATCTGTTGGGGTAGTATCCGAATTGGAGTGGGTCAAGGGTTTCCGGGATGATGGTGTTGATGTGAGCCATGACCAGCCTATCAAAGCACTTCATGGGGTAGGTGCAGTAGTCATTTAAGGAGGTTACTTTCACTTTCTTGGGCACAGGGACTATGGTGGTCTGCTTGAAACATGTAGGTATTACTGACTCGGTCAGGGAGAGGTTGAATATGCCAGTGAAGACACTTACCAGTTGGTCCGCACATGCTCTGAGTACACGTCCTGGTAATCTGTCTAGCCCCGCTGCCTTGTGAATGTTGACCTGTTTAAAGGTCTTGCTCACATCGGCTATGGAGAGCGTGATCACATTGTTATCCGGAACAGCTGGTGCTCTCATGTATGCTTCAGTGTTGCTTGTCTGGTTCAAGTCACTGGGCACCTCGAGGCTGGGTTTCCCTTTGTAATCCGTAATAGTTTGCAAGCCCTGCCACATCCGATGAGCGTCAGAGCCGGTATAGTAGGATTCAATTTTAGTCCTGTATTGACACTTTATCTGTTTGATGGTTTGTTCTTATAAGCGTCCGGATTAGTGTCCCACTCCTTGAAAGAGGCAGCTCTAGCCTTTACCCTGGTGCGGATGTTGCCTGTAATCCATGGCTTCTGGTTGGGATATGTATGTACAGTCACTGTGGGGACAATGTCGTTGATGCACTTATTGATGAAGCCGGTGACTGAGGTGGTATACTCCTCAATGCCATTGTATGAATCCCAGAATATATTCCAGTTTGTGCTAGAAAGTCAGTCCTGTAGCGTAGCATCCGCGTAATCTGACCACTTCCGCATTGAACGAGTCACTGGTACTTCCTGCTTTAGTTTTTGCTTGTAAGCAGGAATCTGGAGGATAGAATTATGGTCCGATTTGCCAAATGGAGGGCGATGAGAGATGGATGGAGAGCTTTTCATGTGTGGTAAAGACGGTCTAGAGGTTTTTTTTCCCTCTGGTTGCACTTGTGACATACTGGTAGAAATGAGGTAAAACGGATTTACGTTTGCCTGCATTAAAGTCCCCGGCCACTAGGAGTGCCACTTCGGGATGAGCATTTTATTGTTTGTTTATGGCCTTATACAGCTCACTGAGTGTGGTCTTAGTGCCAGCATCGGTTTGTGGTGGTAAATAGACTGCTACAAAAAATATAAAGAACTTTCTTGGTCGGTAGTGTGGTCTACAGCTTATCATGAGGCACTCTACCTCAGGCGAGCAATACCTCGAGACTTCTTTAATATTAGACACTGCACATCAGCTGTTATTGACATTTCGACACACACCCCCACCCCTCCTTCTTACCAGATGTAGCTGTTCTGTCCTGCCGATGCACGGTGTAAGAAAATGTAAAGATAAATGCACAAAGTGTTTCTGTAATGGGGAACTGAAGATTAATGAGTCAAGGACACGGTTGTTTTTCAGTTTAACATTTGTTTAGAATCTGTGTAAGGGTTCCAGTCCGGGACTCATAGCTACATGTGACAAGTTCCCATGGGTCCAAATTGTCTATACATTGCGCCTGAAACGGGATATTTGTTATTTGGCCATTGGCACAATTTTATTGCATGGAATTCTAATTGGTCAACCACAGGCTAGGCTTGGGTATAAACTACATCCTGCCACTTTGTTCACTGGAGAAAACACTGAGAACAGGGAAGAATCTACCATACAGTTTCCAGCATGACAAATATGAGTTGTTCTTTTTGAATAAATATACAGTGCCTTGCGAAAGTATTCGGCCCCCTTGAACTTTGCGACCTTTTGCCACATTTCAAGCTTCAAACATAAAGATATAAAACTGTATTTTTTTGTGAAGAATCAACAACAAGTGGGACACAATCATGAAGTGGAACGACATTTATTGGATATTTCAAACTTTTTTAACAAACCAAAAACTGAAAAATTGGGCGTGCAAAATTATTCAGCCCCTTTACTTTCAGTGCAGCAAACTCTCTCCAGAAGTTCAGTGAGGATCTCTGAATGATCCAATGTTGACCTAAATGACTAATGATGATAAATACAATCCACCTGTGTGTAATCAAGTCTCCGTATAAATGCACCTGCACTGTGATAGTCTCAGAGGTCCGTTAAAAGCGCAGAGAGCATCATGAAGAACAAGGAACACACCAGGCAGGTCCGAGATAATGTTGTGAAGAAGTTTAAAGCCGGATTTGGATACAAAAAGATTTCCCAAGCTTTAAACATCCCAAGGAGCACTGTGCAAGCGATAATATTGAAATGGAAGGAGTATCAGACCACTGCAAATCTACCAAGACCTGGCCTTCCCTCTAAACTTTCAGCTCATACAAGGAAAAGACTGATCAGAGATGCAGCCAAGAGGCCCATGATCACTCTGGATGAACTGCAGAGATCTACAGCTGAGGTGGGAGACTCTGTCCATAGGACAACAATCAGTCGTATATTGCACAAATCTGGCCTTTATGGAAGAGTGGCAAGAAGAAAGCCATTTCTTAAAGATATCCATAAAAAGTGTCGTTTAAAGTTTGCCACAAGCCACCTGGGAGACACACCAAACATGTGGAAGAAGGTGCTCTGGTCAGATGAAACCAAAATGGAACTTTTTGACAACAATGCAAAACGTTATGTTTGGCGTAAAAGCAACACAGCTCATCACCCTGAACACACCATCCCCACTGTCAAACATGGTGGTGGCAGCATCATGGTTTGGGCCTGCTTTTCTTCAGCAGGGACAGGGAAGATGGTTTAAATTGATGGGAAGATGGATGGAGCCAAATACAGGACCATTCTGGAAGAAAACCTGATGGAGTCTGCAAAAGACCTGAGACTGGGACGAAGATTTGTCTTCCAACAAGACAATGATCCAAAACATAAAGCAAAATCTACAATGGAATGGTTCAAAAATAAACATATCCAGGTGTTAGAATGGCCAAGTCAAAGTCCGGACCTGAATCCAATCGAGAATCTGTGGAAAAAACTGAAAACTGCTGTTCACAAATGCTTTCCATCCAACCTCACTGAGCTCGAGCTGTTTTGCAAGGAGGAATGGGAAAAATTTTCAGTCTCTCGATGTGCAAAACTGATAGAGACATACCCCAAGCAACTTACAGCTGTAATCGCAGCAAAAGGTGGCGCTACAAAGTATTAACTTAAGGGGGCTGAATAATTTTGCACGCCCAATTTTTCTGTTTTTCAATTGTTAAAAAAGTTTGAAATATCCAAAAATGTCGTTCCACTTCATGATTGTGTCCCACTTGTTGTTGATTCTTCACAAAAAAATACAGTTTTATATCTTTATGTTTGAAGCCTGAAATGTGGCAAAAGGTCGCAAAGTTCAAGGGGGCCGAATACTTTCGCAAGGCACTGTATGTTTCTCCCTTTGGGGTCTGTGTTATTGAAGAATAACATCAACTGCTAACAACGGAAAAACCAGACAACTGTATATTATCTGTGTCATCGTTCAGCCATGACTCAGTGAAGCAGAAGATTTGACCGTTTTTAATGTCCCGTTGGTAGGATAGTCTCGAATGGCGCTCATCCAGTTTATTCTCCAGTGATTGCACATTGGCCAATAGAACGGATGGTAGAGGTGGGTTACCCACTCGCCGACGAATCCTCACAAGGCCCCCAGATCTCTGCCCTCTGTATTTCCGTCTATTCTTCATGCAAATGACAGGGATTTGGGTCTCGGAAAATAAGTATATTCTTCACATTAGACTCATTAAAGAAGAAATCTTTGTCCAGTTCGAGGTGAGTAATCGCTGTTCTGATATCCAGAAGCACTTTTTAAATCAAATAAAATAAAATGTTATTTGCCACATACACATGGTTAGCAGATGTTAATGCAAGTGTAGCGAAATGCTTGTGCTTCTAGTTCCGACAATGCAGTAATAACCAACGAGTAATCTAGCTAACAATTCCAAAACTACTACCTTATACACACAAGTGTAAAGGGATAAAGAATATGTACATAAAGATATATGAATGAGTGATGGTACAGAGCGGCATAGGCAAGATGCAGTAGATGGTATTGAGTACAGTATATACATATGAGATGAGTATGTAAACAAAGTAGCATAGTTTAAAGTGGCTAGTGATACATGTATTACATAAAGATGCAGTAGATGATATAGAGTACAGTATATACGTATACATATGAGATAAATAATATAGGGTATGTAAACATTATATTAAGTAGCATTGTTTAAAGTGGCTAGTGACATATCTTACATTAATTCCCATCAATTCCCATTATTAAAGTGGCTGGAGTTGAGTCAGTGTGTTGGCAGCAGCCACTCAATGTTAGTGGTGGCTGTTTAACAGTCTGATGGCCTTGAGATAGAAGCTGTTTTTCAGTCTCTCGGTCCCAGCTTTGATGCACCTGTACTGACCTCGCCTTCTGGATGATAGCGGGGTGAACAGGCAGGGGCTCGGGTGGTTGTTGTCCTTGATGATCTTTATGGCCTTCCTGTGACATTGGGTGGTGTAGGTGTCCTGGAGGGCAGGTAGTTTGCCCCCGGTGATGCGTTGTGCAGACCTCACTACCCTCTGGAGAGCTTTACGGTTGTGGGCGGAGCAGTTGCCGTACCAGGCGGTGATACAGCCCGACAGGATGCTCTCGATTGTGCATCTGTAGAAGTTTGTGAGTGCTTTTGGTGACAAGCCGAATTACTTCAGCCTCCCGAGGTTGAAGAGGCGCTGCTGCGCCTTCTTCACGATGCTGTCTGTGTGGGTGGACCAATTCAGTTTGTCTGTGATGTGTACGCCGAGGAACTTAAAACTTACTACCCTCTCCACTACTGTTCCATCGATGTGGATAGGGGGGTGTTCCCTCTGTTGTTTCCTGAAGTCCACAATCATCTCCCTAGTTTTGTTGACGTTGAGTGTGAGGTTATTTTCCTGACACCACACTCCGAGGGCCCTCACCTCCTCCCTGTAGGCCGTCTCGTCGTTGTTGGTAATCAAGCCTACCACTGTTGTGTCGTCCGCAAACTTGATTGAATTGGAGGTGTGCGTGGCCACGCAGTCGTGGGTGAACAGGGAGTACAGGAGAGGGCTCAGAACGCACCCTTGTGGGGCCCCAGTGTTGAGGATCAGCGGGGTGGAGATGTTGTTACCTACCCTCACCACCCGGGGACGGCCTGTCAGGAAGTCCAGTACCCAGTTGCACAGGGCGGGGTCGAGACCCAGGGTCTCGAGCTTGATGCCCAGTTTGGAGGGTACTATGGTGTTAAATGCTGAGCTGTAGTCGATGAACAGCATTCTCACATAGGTATTCCTCTTGTCCAGATGGGTTAGGGCAATGTGCAGTGTGGTTGAGATTGCATCGTGTGGACCTATTTGGGCGGTAAGCAAATTGGAGTGGGTCTAGGGTGTCAGGTAGGGTGGAGGTGATATGGTCCTTGACTAGTCTCTCAAAGCACTTCATGATGACGGAAGTGAGTGCTACGGGGCGGTAGTCGTTTAGCTCAGTTACCTTAGCTTTCTTGGGAACAGGAACAATGGTGACCCTCTTGAAGCATGTGGGAACAGCAGACTGGGATAGGGATTGATTGAATATGTCCGTAAACACACCAGCCAGCTGGTCTGTGCATGCTCTGAAGGCGCGGCTGGGGATGCCGTCTGGGCCTGCAGCCTTGCGAGGGTTAACACGTTTAAATGTTTTACTCACCTCGACTGCAGTGAAGGAGAGTCCGCATGTTTTGGTTGCGGGCCATGTCAGTGGCACTGTATTGTCCTCAAAGCGGGCAAAAAAGTTATTTAGTCTGCCTGGGAGCAAGGCATCCTGGTCCGTGACTGGGCTGGTTTTCTTTTTGTAATCCGTGATTGACTGTAGACCCTGCCACATACCTCTTGTGTCTGTGCCGTTGAATTGTGATTCTACTTTGTCTCTATACTGCTTGTTTGATCGCCTTGCGGAGGGAATAGCTACACTGTTTGTATTCGGTCATGTTTCCGGTCACCTTGCCCTGATTAAAAGCAGTGGTTTGTGCTTTCAGTTTCACGCGAATGCTGCCTTTTCGGTCATGAAAGACTGTAGCAGCAACATTATGTCTAAAAATAATTTACAAACAATCCGAAAACACACAAAACACACAGCAAATTTAATGTCCACTTACAATGTCCACTTACTTCAACTGAAACTGCTACAGGGTTAAATAGGAGTGTTTTAATGACTTATGGCGAGTTATTACAATCTTATTATAATGTTATAATGATGTCATAACAATGTTATTAATAAAGTGATATCCTTGAAGATACTTTTTAGTCCAGGTATATGTGCTTAACTTCTTAAGGTATAGGGGGCAGCATTTTCACTTTTGGATAAATAGTGTGCCCAATTTCAACTTCCTGCTACTCATGCCAAGAATATAAGATATGCATATTATTAGTAGATTTGGATAGAACACTCTGAAGTTTCTAAAACTGTTTGAATCATGTCTGTGAGTATAACAGAATTTATGTAGCAGGCAAAACCCCGAGGACTAACCGTTCAGATATTTTTTTTAGGTCTCTGTCTGTTCAGTGAGTCTCATTGGGAAACGATATTTCTTAGGCACTTGTTTTCAGTTCCTACCGCTTCCACTGGATGTCACCAGTCTTTGGAATTTGGTTGAGGTTATTCCTTTCTGCAATGAAGAAGTACGGCCATCTAGGACCTGGGTAACACTGTTGAGAGTTGCGCAAGACTTGAAAAGTAGCATTGGTTTGTTGTCTTCCTGTATTGAACACAGATAGACCCGTCTTCAATTTGATCAATTATTAACGTTTAAAAATACCTAACGTTGTATTACAAAAGTAGTTTGAAATGTTTTGGCAAAGTTTACAGGCAACTTTTGAGATATTCTGTAGTGACGTTGCGCAAATTGGAAGCAGTTTTTTTTCTGGATCAAACGCGCCAAATAAATAGACATTTTGGATATATATGGACGGAATTAATCGAACAAAAGGACTAATTGTGATGTTTATGGGACATATTGGAGTGCAAACAAAAGAAGCTTGTCAAAGGTAAGGCATGTTTTATATTTTATTTATGCGTTTTGTGTAGCGCCTGCAGGGTTGAAATATGCTACTCTTTGTTTACTGTTGTGCTATCATCAGATAATAGCTTCTTATGCTTTTGCCGAAATGCCTTTTTAAAATCTGACATGTTGGCTGGATTCACAACGAGTGTAGCTTTAATTTAGTATCTTACATGTGTGATTTAATGAAAATTTGATTTTTATATCATTTTATTTGAATTTGCTATGCTGCATTTTCCCTGTCTTTTGGCCAAGTGGGACGCAAGCGTCCCCTATCCTAGAGAGGTTAATCTGTGTCTGGGAAACTGGAATTGAAGACCCTAATTAACACTAACATAATTGCATTAAATTTGATTATGTAAAAGGCTGTCTATGAAGGGTACAAATCCACACTGAGTACTCCATTGAGTTTAACAAACCACTAAATTCAGTCTCAGCCTGAAGGAGTGTTGAGGACTTCCAAAACTCTGAAGAAAAATTATCCAGCAGAAGACTCAAATCAAATCAAATGTATTTACATCAGCTGATATCTCAAAGTGCTGTACAGAAACCCAGCCTAAAACCCCAAACAGCAAGCAATGCAGGTGTAGCAGCACAGAAGACAAAAGACAGACAAATCTTCTATTGCACCCCTGGGGACAGTCTTTGGTGTAAGGTTTTAGAGTCACAATTATTCCCAAGTCCATGAACAAGATACCATGTAATGAGAAATGGCATGGAGTTTAACATGGTTAAGCTTGGTGTGACTCGGCTTGCTGCACTTTCAAGGCTTTGAGGCAATTGAATATTTGAAAATAATAGTTTTTTAGTCAGCTCTGTGAATTGCATTTGGTAGGTGATTGTCAGTTTCCTTCCATTTGGCGTTTCGGTTACCTGGCCTTGGACTCAGTAAAAGGGGAAATGTGCTGCATGTATTTTACCCTGCATTGTCACTCTTTTTCATGATTCTCTTGCCCCTAGCATCCATCTGTTTACATGTGCTGCAGCGCCATTTCCTTCAAGTATGGCAGTGCTCACAATTTTATGATATCATACTAGTGTGCTATCAGAACCAATTTTCTTAACTGCATTATGGGAAAGTTCTCGTAAGTAAGCATTTCACGGTCTACAATGTTTGTATTCGGGAGCATGTGACAAATAAAATTTGGTTTTGGATTTGACCCTTCCACTCTAGACGTAATGTGGATACATTAGATACAGGAAGTGATTAATACAACCTTTGTCCTCCCTGCACACCCATTCTGGTTACACATTTTTATTATTCACCTTTACGTAGAAAAGTACTGGGGGGCGTCCCAAATTACACTTTATTCCCTATATAGTGCACTACTTTTGATCAAGGGACACAACCTGGCACTCCCTCAACCCACTCTACATGACACATTTAATTAATTGAAAACAGTGTTTTTGCCCTTCACACATGCATTTGCAGACCTTTCTCACGCTGCATGTGACTGACTATTCAATTGGGAACATTGTATGAATGTGTCATGTAAGAACGTGAACATGTATGAATAAGTGCAAGTTGTGCAATTTGCATTGGAATTTTGCAATTAGAAGTAATTATGTTCTGGACTTCCTGTCAATAATTGTTCAGATTTCATGAAGTTGCTATTATAGGCTGCACGTCAATTCAAAACTAAGAACACACACCCGATCTGCGCCATATTTCTACTGAAACCTTAGCTGGACTAAGCTGCTCGTGGAGAGGAAAAGTGGGTCTACAACCTTGGGTTGTGCCATGTGGGAGATCTTTGTGGGCTATACTAGGCCTTGTCTCAGGATGGTAGGTTGGTGGTTGAAGATATCCCTCTAGTGGTGTGGGGGCTGTGTTTTGGCAAAGTGAGTGGGGTTATATCCTGCCTGTTTGGCCCTGTCCGGGGGTATCGTCGGACGGGGCCACAGTGTCTCCTGACCCCTCCTGTCTCAGCTGCCAGTATTTATGCTGCAATAGTTTGTCTCGGGGGGCTAGGGTCAGTCTGTTATATCTGGAGTATTTCTCCTGTCTTATCCAGTGTCCTGTGTGAATTTAAGTATGCTCTTTTTAATTCTCTCTCTTTTATCTCTTTTTCTCTTTCTCTCTCTTCTTTCGCTTCTTTCTTTCTCTCCCTCTCTCAGAGGACCTGAGCCCTAAGACCATGCCCTCAGGACTACCTGGCCTGATGACTCCTTGCTGTCCCCAGTCCACATGGTCGTGCTGCTGCTCCAGTTTCAACTGTTCTGCCTGCGGCTATGGAACCCTGACCTGTTCACCAGATGTGCTACCTGTCCCAGACCTGCTGTTTTCAACTCTCTAGAGACAGCAGGTGCGGTAGAGATACTCTGTGAAAAGCCAACTGACATTTACTCCTGAGGTGCTGACCTGTTTCACCCTGTACAACCAGTGTGATTATTATTATTTGACCCTGCTGGTCATCTATGAACATCTTGGCCATGTTCTGTTATAATCTCCACCCGGCACAGCCAGAAGAGGACTAGCCACCCCTCATAGCCTGGTTCCTCTCTAGGTTTATTCCTAGGTTCTGGCCTTTCTAGGGAGTTTTTCCTAGTCACTGTGCTTCTACACCTGCATTGCCTGATGTTTGGGGTTTTAGGCTGGGTTTCTGTACAGCACTTTGTGACATCAGCTGATGTAAGAAGGGCTTTATAAATACATTTGATTGATTTATTGATTGATTGATTGAGCTGAGTGTCATCAGACATGGTGTAAGCACAGCTAGGCCTAATTAGCTGGTTCTTTTAATAGACGCTTACTAAGTACCGGTCTTCAGAGAAGAGCATGGACCAGGAAACTACCAACCTCAAACATTCGCTTCTGTACGAATTGCACCTTAAGTGATAAGCCTTCTCAGCGTCAGTGTGTGAATTCATTTTTTGCACTGCTGCAGAACTGAGAGGAAGAGGCAGTAGTAGTTGATTACAAGCTCACTCAATAATTAGCATTTCCCAACCTTTGACTCTAACTTGCATAAACTAGTACAGGTGATAAGGCCCTAATTAGAACCTCATGACTGATTTCTCAGTTAAATGAAAGGTGAAAAAAGTCTCAAGAATTATACTGTCCTTTAAGCACGCTTAGGGCTGAATCCTAATTTGAAGCCTGCACTCTCAACTCTCACTGACGTCGTCGCATAATATTTATCCCGAATTTCAAGTTCCCTCGTGTCCCAAAGTTCGTATCTGGCCTTAAGGGATTCTCTACCTAAATACACAGACAACTTGAAGGGTTCCACCGAAAGGCACGAGGTCCTTAGGAACAGCCCTCTAATGGGTCTCTATGAGCCACAGGTCCAACGTGGGCGTGCACCAACCAGCATGGATACAAAGACCCATTTACATAACCCACGTTGGAGCTAAGACGGCAACAACAACAACAAATCACCTGATAGGGATGATGAGGGTGTGAGGCTGAACACATTGCATTAACCAGGGCATCTTCGACAACACAAACGAGGACAGAGGCCCTCCCACCTCACACATGCCTCCCCTCCTCACCTCACCTGCGTCAGTGCGGACACCCCAGATCAGCTGAAGGGCTCTTCCCACGCAGTCCTACACGTTCAATTACTGTTTTTTTAAAGGAAATGCAGCCTGAAGTGCTCTCCCCCACGGGATAAAGGCCAAGGGTCACAGTGATTCAGTGCTTCCCCTGGCGGGCCTCCAATTTGGCCCCAGCTACCCAAAGGCAGCAGGAAAGAGGATGATTGCTTTTTATCAACGCAAGCTAAGTTGCCGAAACACCTCTTGCCTTATCATCAAGCCCACCTCGAAGGCTTGCTAGCCTTCAAGTACAGTGAAATGCCTCTCTTGCAAGCTCTTTTCCCAACAATGCAGTAATCAATATCAGTAGCACTATAAAGTGAAGTAGAACAAAAAAACACAAGAAATATAAAGAAAAATACCAGTCTCAACATCAACAGTGAAGAAGTGACTCTGGGATGCTGGCCTTCTAGGCAGAGTTCCTCTGTCCAGTGTCTGTGTTCTTTTGCCCATCTTAAACTGTTCTTCTTATTGGCCAGTCCGAGATATGGCTTTTTCTTTGCAACTCTGCCTAGAAGGTCAGCATCCCGGAGTCGCTTCATCACTGTTGACATTGAGACTTGTTTTGCGGGTACTATTTAATGAAGCTGCCAGTTCTTGTGAGGTGTCTGTTTCTCAAACTAGACAGTCTAATGTACTTGTCCTCTTGCTCAACAGTTCAAAAGTTGAGTCACTTAGAAATGTCCTTGTTTTTGAAAGGAAAGCACAATTTTGTCCATTTAAAATACATTTAAATTGATCAGAAATACAGTGTAGACATTGTTAACATTGTAAATGACTATTGTAGCTGGAAACGGCAGATTTTTTATGGAATATCTACATAGGCCTACAGAGGCTCACTATCAGCAGAAGGCTAATTTATCATTAGAAAACCGTTTTGCAATTATTTTAGCACAACTGAAAATGGTTGTCTGATTAAAGAAGCCTTCATTAGACTAGTTGAGTATCTGGAGCATGAGCATTTGTGGGTTCGATTACAGGCTCCAAATGGCCAAAAACAAAGCATTTTCTTCTGAAACCTGTCTTGTTGTATCTTGTTCTGAGAAGTGAAGGCTTTTCCGTGTGAGAAATTGCCAAGAAACTGAAGATCTCGTACAACGCTGTATACTACTGACCTTCACAGAACAGTGCAAACTGGCTCTAAACAGAATAGAAAGAGGAGTGTGAGGCCCCAGTGCACAACTGAGACCATATGCTGGTGCGGTTGGCCCTGGGTTCCTCCTAATGCAAGACAATATATCTATATATATATATGAGTGTGCAACTCTCTTTATTTAGGTAATTGAACTAAATGACTATCGACCCGTAGCACTCACTTCTGTCATCATGAAGTGCTTTGAGAGTCTTGTCAAGGATCATATCACTTCCACCCTACCTGTCACCCTAGACCTACTCCAATTTGCTTACCGACCCAATAGGTCCACAGATGATGCAATCGTCAGTATTTGTATGGTTGTTGTGAGTAGTTTTGGTCAGTAGGTGTGTGGCTTCGGTCAGTAGTTGTGGTCAATAGGTGTGTGGTTGTGGTCAGTAGTCATGGTCAGTAGTTGTATGGTTGTGGTCAGTAGTTGTGGTTAGTAGGTGTTTGGTCATGGTCAGTGGTTTTGTGGTTATGGTCAGTGGTTTTGTGGTTATGGTCAGTAGTTTTGTGGTTATGGTCAGTAGTTGTGTGGTTGTGGTCAGTAGTTGTGTGGTTGTGGTCAGTAGTTGTGTGGTTGTGGTCAGTGGTTGTGTGGTTGTTGTCAGTAGTTGTGTGGTCAGTATTTGTGTGGCTGTGGTCAGTAGATGCGGTTGTGGTCAGCAGTTACGGTCAGTAGTTGTGGTTAGTAGATGTGTGGTTGTGGTCAGTAGTTGTGTGGTTCTGGTCAGGAGCTGTGGTCAGAAGTTGTGTGGTTGTGGTCAGTAGTTGTGGTCAGTGGTTGTATGGTTGTGGTCAGCAGGTTTGTGGTCAGTAGGTTTGTGGTCAGTAGTGGTGGCCAGTGGTTGTGTGGTTGTGCTCAGTAGTTATGGTCGGTACTGGGGTCAGTAGTTTTGTGGTTTTTGGTCAGTCGTTTCCAGCTGAAATCGTTGTGTGGTCAATAGTTGTGGTTGTGGTCAGTATACAAGCACACTATTCCCAATGATCTGCAAGTTATGAAGATTGAATAGTTGTTCTAGCTGAAATGGTTGAAGACTAGTTACGACCAGAATTTGTCCCATTTAAGTCTAAAGCCATTGCAATGCATTGGGATTTATACAAATATGGTTGTTGTGTAAAAAATATTAGTAGTATCAAAAATATTTATTCAGGAAGTTGTTTTGGTGTTGATAGCTTTTACTATTTTGGTGCTACAGGTGGCAGCGGAATAATGATTAAAAAGTATGAACCGTTTTTTAAAGTTGTGCTTTGTTTTCAGCAAGCACATCTAATAATTCCTAAAGCTACTGTCAGTATTTCGCTGTTCTAAAATAAAGTTCTTCAATACCTTCATTAAAGAACGCCATATGTCACTCTAAACCCCTGCAGATAGATGGTGCAATGGTGCAATCAGAGCTTACACTGGAGCCCTAATTTTATCACCAGAGGTTATTGATGCTAATCGTTGTTGCATATTCATATTTTTATCATGACATAATTTTTTATAATGATTTTACCAGGACAAGCACACTGAGACACAGAGTCTTGGGAGACCTGGCCAAGAAGATAGCAATAGGCTATAACAGAACTTCAGTATGCATAGCATTTACAGTGCATTCGGAAAGTATTCAGACCTCTTCAACATTTGTGACTCGTTTCAGGAAACTAGGCGTATGTCGATGACTTCGGATTGGTCTGCCACACTTCTGTCTATTTGAGCTGGTCAGTATGTGCAGGCAATCCTGTCTAACAAAGCTTTATTTATTTATATATATATATATATATATATATATAGCGTAGTAAAACTGCATAAGAGTTGCTCTCCACTTTCTGGAGGACCGAGTTATGAAATCAGTGGAATTAGAATATGGTAACTAAGAAGATGGAGAAAACACCTGTCTCCAGATTACATCTTCAAACTAAGGGCAACAATGGCAACGTGACAGAGAGGGAGAAGCGTCTATAGTGGGTTGAAAACAAAGTCACTAAAAACAGACACCCCTTTATTATAACTTTTTTTTAACCAATTTGTTTATGAATTTGTGTTAATTAATCTAAATGGTATATTCTACATACTTTAGCATTTTTAGTCCATCAGGCCAATAGATGGTGCTGTTGCACTGTGGTAGTAGGGGAAACAGCAAGTTTTGGCAAAGGGCACGTACCGTTTTTCAGAACAAAGAAACTTGTGTCTGTCCTTTTTTACTTTTACAGGCCACCTCAGCTACAGACTAAGGCTGGTAACATTTTGGGGGCTCGTCCAGAATAGCACCACTATCTTATGAATTGTTGATGATACAACTGGTTGACACGAACGTCAGAGCTGTGGAGAAGGGAGAGCTTATCCAACCTACGGGGATAAACATGGTTCTCGATGCTCAACCCAAAAGACTTGGAAGCTGTGTTGCGGCTAAAGGAGAGGGAGCCACTGACAGTTGGAGAGGTCAGAACACTGCTGGGATTCTTCGGCTACAACAGGTCGTTCATCCAAGATTTCTCCAGGATGGCCGAACTCCTATTTGAGCTGCTACAAAGTCCATCAAAAGAAAAGGGGGAACTGGCAAGCAGAAATCAACAAGGTTAGCAATGGACAACGGCATCCAAAGACTCCAGTCCAGAGGACTGGTACACAGTACACAGATTGATCGTAGCCAAGTTGTTGGACATGCTAAGCAATCCACCCAATACCAGCATACCCAGACTGTGACTTACCATTTGTGCTACACACTGACGCTTCCAATGAGGGTGTAGGGACTGTCCTTTACCAACATCAGAAAGGGAGACTACTTGTAATTGGGTATGGGTCTAGAACACGACCTCCAGCAGAGAAAAACTACCACCTCCACTCTGGCAAACTTGAATTTTTAGCACATAAAGGCGCGATCTGTGACAAATTTAGACAACAACCCTTTGACCTATGTTCTGAGCACAGCTAGTCTCAACGCAGTAGGCCACCCCTGGGTCCTGGAGTTGGCCGAATTCCACTTCCACCTGAAATACAGACCTGGGAAAATGAACGCAGATGTTGACACTGTCTTGTTGTCCTGTTGTTCTCCACAACCATGTAGGTGAATACACAATCTATGTCACCAGAAGTCATCTCAGCTGTATGGCAAAGAAGCAGAGCAGTGAAAAATGTTCCATGGGTGGCTGCGCTGCAAGTCAACTATAGAGAGGGTGGTGTGTCACCTGATTGTGTGCATGCCATCACACCAAAAGATAACAAGGCTGCACAGCACGAGGATGCTGCAATCAGAGAAATCATCTCGCTGAAAAACAAAAGATGGAATTCAAATGAGAGAGTCAAAGCTCATGGGACCAGAAATAAGAAGACTAGTCCATGAGTGGAACAAGCTGGTCATGGAAAATGGAATCCTGTATAGACAGGCTGGGCAACGAAAGCAACTTGTACTACCCAGCAAGCTGAAGTCAGCGGTGCTGAAGAACTTACATGACGACATGGGCCACGTCGGAGCAGAAAAAAATATCCATCTAGTCAGGGAAAGATTTTACTGGCCATTCATGCAGTAGAAGTAGAATGTGATCAGACAGTGTGCATGTATCAAGCAGAAACGTCCCTGTGTTCCAGAGAAATCACCTATGGGTTCTATCACCACCTTTTGAGCTTCTCTCCATCGACTACATGCACCTTGAGCCAAGCAAAGGAGGTTATGAATATATTATTGTACTGGACGATCATTTCACACACTTTGCACAGGCCTACCCAACGAAGAACAAGTCAGGAAACACTCTAGCCGAGAAGATATTCCAAGACTTCATTCCTCGGTAGTGCTATCCTAATAAGCTTCACCATGACCAGAGGGCGAGAGTTCGAGAACAACCTGTTCCAGAGACTCCAGCAGCTTGCAGGGATCTGACACTCTCGAAGTACCCCATACCACCCACAAGGGAACCCTGTGGAAAGGATGAATAGAACACTCCTGCAGATGCTTCGTACTCTGCAAGAAGAGAAGACAGTGGAAAGAACATCTAACAAACATTGTTCATGCCTATAACTGTACAAGGCATGAGGCGACGGGATACTCACAATTTGTTCTCCTGTAGGGCAGAGCCCTATGCCTTCCTACTGACCTAATGTTCAACCTTCAAACCAGAAAGAGTGGCAAGAACCCAACAAACATTAACAGACAAGTGGGCAAGAAAGATGCATGACCCATACAAAATCACTTCTGAGAACAGTCAAAAGTTCTCAGCGAAAGGGAAGAAGTACTACGACAAAGGTGTCAAAGGTGCAACTCTACAGCCAGGTGAGCGAGTCCTTGTGAGGAACCTATCGGAACGAGGTGGCCCTGGGAAACTCGGTGCTTACTGTGGGAGAAGACAGTACACAGAGTTGTGGAGAGAATTAAACTGTGTCGTGTCTTTGGCTATGCCAGATTAAGTGATATGACATGATATTCTATAAAATCATTTCTCTGCAATTAATATCACCTGCTTAAGCCAATCAGGTAAATAATGAACTAGAAAGTCGGGGCACCATGAAAGAATGTTTATAGCGCTGTTATCTTCCAAATAAACTCTTAAAGACCTAGCAGTCAATATTTAATCGTCACCTTATTTAGTATCATCTGAAAGTTGTAAATTCTTGTTTGTCTTCACGAACCCTGTCTAACAATTTGAATCAGCAATACAAAATTTGGTTTAAGTATTTATTTACAAAATATCTAAATCATAAAGAATAACATCAATACAGAACGGATCATATACAGTATTGATTACAAATGATGTCATAAAGGAAAACATCCCTAGTGGACGGAACAGTTATGACAGCTGGTTACACAAAGAAAGGGGGTTGGGTTTTGAATGACAGAGCGGGAGGACTGAGGAACAAAGAGATTTTGTGTCTCTATCAGGCCGTAGGCAGCTATGCTATCGTAAATACAGTATCTTATGCATTCTACATAACCGCCCATTTGAAAAAGGAAAATGCAATAAATATTTACTCTGAGCTGCGCTTCGGTAGTTTGGTCATAGATAGACCGCCGGGTTGATCCAGCATGGATCTCTGGTGTTAGAATGGATACTTGGTAGTACCGATGTTGTGTGGTAGAACAGTTACTCTGTCCGTCCTCTCCTAGCCCACGTCTACAGTTGCTGCGCTAATGCGACGGCTAGGAGGTATCACTTCTTTAGTGAATAAGAGATCAAAGTTTATACCAAGTTGCCATGCTATATGCTAATTTCGTTAGGTTCTTGCTGATGTTGGCTTAGTTCTGTAGGTGGTCTTTGTCCTTTCAACGTGGGGACCTCAAGTCCACATGTCCTTGGAACAGGAAGTTACATTTTCGTCAGTGGGTTTATAAAGTGGTGAAAGAAGGGCGTATTTCATAGTTTTACAACCCATGTCTGTTCACTTGGGCAGGGCCTCTGAGTGAGCAGAGTGGTTTTCTTCAGACAAACCGTTCTTTTATTAATCTTTTTGGGATAGGGGGCAGCATTTTCAGTTTGGATAAATAGCGTGGCCAGGAAGTGGGGTTTGAGGTTTGTAGTTTTTCAAAGCTTAGCCTACCGAATACACAGTGTCTATGGAGTCAAGTTGCACTTCCTACGGCTTCCACTAGATGTCAACCGTCTTTAGAAACTGATTTGAGGATTCTACTATAAAGGAGGGGTTCATGAGACCTGTTTGAGTCAGTGGTCTGGCAGAGTGTCTTAGGCTCTTGACGCGCGCTCCCGACAGAGTTACCTCTCGTTCCAGTAATTTTCTTAAGACATAGGAATTCTCCGGTTGGAACATTATTGATTTATGTTAAAAACATCCTAAAGATTGATTCAATACATCGTTTGACTTGTTTCTACGACCTGTAACGGAACTTTTCGAGTTTGTCTGGACATAGTGCTAACGCCTCATGAAGATGGATTACTTTGTTGAACACGCTAACAACAAGTGGCTATTTGGACATAAATGATGGACTTTATGGAACAAATCAGTCATTTATTGTCGAACTGGGATTCCTGGGAGTGCCTTCTGATGAAGATCACCAATGAATATTTATGGTATTATTTAGATTTTCCATGATATAGTTTGTCATCCTATCATCAGTAATAATGTCTCAGACGCCAACTGATCTGACATCATATTCATTAACTACCAACGCATATTTTCAACTGGTTGAATTACCGAAATATGGTTCAGTTTCCCACCTTTTGATGTTACTAGACTCTCCATGTTATATACGTCCAGCCATGTATATGGGTAATATAGTCTAGCTAACAACATTTTCAGATATTACACGTTTCTAATTTTGTCAAAGTTGTTTTGATTTAAAGTTCAAGTGTACTGCTAGCTAACATTAGCTGGCTCGCTAGCTAACGTTACGTGTATGATCTGTGTAGTAATATTATTCATCTCTCAGAGACATTTGCTTTGCTAGCTATAGCCTAAAGTTAGCTGGCTAACATTGAACCTGGTTGGTTAGCTACCTCCAGATTCATGCAGGGTAGTAACGTCATGAGTTGGTATTATGGTTCATTGTTTAGCATGTCAGCAATCAAGTTTTCAAGATATATAACTTTCAAAATAACGAAAAACAGCTGGTATGATGCATTTGCACATATAATGCAAAACTCTGCATAATATGATGCAAATGCTGCATCATATGAAGCAAAATGATTCATTCCAGCTGTATTTCTTTATTTTGAAAATTAAACATCTTGAAAACATGATTGCTGATATGCAAAACATTTTGCGACTATAGCAACTATGCACTAATGAAATAAATACCAAAATATAGTTTTGGTGTAGATTTTTTTGTTGACATATGACTTCGCTGCATAAAAACCTTTCCTTGGTGCCGGTGTACCAATATATTATTCCAGACATGGAAGCACAGACATCCACTGTAACTGTAATGAACTTATCTTCTGCAGCATAGGTAACTCTGGGTCTTCCTTTCCAGTGGCGGTCCTCATGAGTCAGTTTCATCATAGCGCTTGATTGTTTTTGTGACTGAACTTGAAGAAACGTTCAAAGTTCTTGAAATTTTCTGAATTAACTGACCATCATGTCTTAAAGTAATGAATACCACCCCTACCTTGTTACGACTGATTGGCTCATATGGCAGACATATGCCCCCTTTGGAGGGATTGGGTACCCCTAGTAAACTGAAAAAAAAATCTGTCAAAAATTGCTAATATATGCATATAATAATTATTATTGGATAGAAAACACTCTAAAGCTTCTAAAACCGTTGGAATTATGTCTGTAAGTATAGCAGAACTCACAGGGCAGGCATTCTTCCAAACTAGTTTTTGTGGTCATGAAAGTTGGAGCAACTTTGACGTCATCGCCCCCACCCTTCCCAACCAGTTATGATTCTGGGGAGACTTTCTATGTCTTCCACTAGATGTCCTCATTCAGTAGAGCTTTTAATCGTTCAAATCCCGCGTGAATTGGCCCTATGGGAGTGAAATTAGTGCGTGCCATGAGAAAATATGTTGTGCGTTGTGGCGCGAATTGGTCCCAGCCATTCCTTTGTTCCAGCACTCAAGAGAAGGACAGACGATGACCGATTGAATTGAAATTTGTTTTGTGTGTTAAAAACATCATAAAGCTTGCTTCTGCACTTAGTTTGACCTGTTTAGACGATATATAATATGTAATTTTGAAGTTTTGATGCGCAACTTTTCCGGACCAGAGGACATTTTGGGTGCATTTCAGCTGATGTTATTAGCAGTAGCTAATACAAAGACGCAAGACTTGAAACCAAACGATGTATTGGGTAAGTATGAAGCCTTCCACAACATTCTGAACGAAGACCATCGAAGGTAAGGGAATATTTATGCTTAAATCTGTGTTTCTGTTGACTCCAACATTACGGAGAAACGTAGCTTGTATCTGAGCGCCGTCTCAGCATATTGAATAGTGTGCGATTTCTGTAACGTTAAAAATAAATGTAACAAAGCGGTTGCATAAAGAAGCAGTGTATCTTTCTAACTATATGTAGAACATGTATATTTAGTCAAAGTTTATGATGTCTATTTACGTTATCTTGCCGCTACCTAGATTTCCTGCGGACATTTTTGAGTAATTTCTGACCATGAACTCAATGTAAATGGACATTTATGGATATAAATGGCATGTTATTGAAAAAAAAAAATGTACTGTGTAACATGTCCTATTACTGTCATCTGATGAAGATTTTCAAAAGGTTAGTGAATGATTTATTTTTTAATCCTGCGTTTTGTTGATAGCATGTTTTGGCTATTCAAATGAGCTGTGTCTGGTGGTGGTTTGACATAAATATGTACTATGTTTTCGCCGTAAAACATTTTAGAAATCTGACTTGCTGGCTAGATGAACAAGGTGTTTATCTTTCATTTGAGCTATTGGACTTGTTAATGTGTGGAGGTTAAATATTTCTAAGAATATTTTTGCGTTCCATGCGCCACCGTTTCAGCTGAACGTGGGAGGGTTGAGTCCCAATTGGGAACCAATATCTTTAAGAGGTATTAAGATATAAACATAAACACAAAGAAATTCCACAAATTAACTTAATTGAAATGCATTCCAGGTGACTTCCTCATGAAGCTGATTGAGAAAATGCCAAGAGTGTGCAAAGCTGTCATCAAGGCTACTTTGAAGAATCTCAAATATAAAATATATTTATATTTGTTTAACACTTTTTTGGTTACTACATGATTCCATGTGTTATTTCATAGTTTTGATGTCTTCACTATTATTCTACAATGTATAAAATACAAAATTAAGAAGAACTTGAATGAGTACAGTACTGTGCAAACATTTTAGGCAGGTTTGAAAAAATGCTGTAAAGTCAGAATGCTTTCAAAAATAGACATGTTAATAGATTATATTTATCAATTAACGAAATGCAAAGTGAGTGAACAGAAAAATCTAACTCAAATCCATATTTGGTGTGACCACACTTTGCCTTCAAAACAGCATCAATTCCTGTAGGTACACTTGCAAGGTCAGGGATTTTGTAGGCATATAGTCAGGTGTATGATTAAACAATATACCAAACAGATGCTAATGATCATCAGTTTATTTTCCACCATAATTTGCAAATAAATTCATTAAAATGTGATTTTCTGGATTTTTTCCTTCTCATTTTGTCTGTCATAGTTTAAATGTACCTATGATAAATTACAGGCCTCTCTCATCTTTTTAAGTGGGAGAACTTGCACAATTGGTGTCTGACTAAATACTTTTTTGCCCCACTTTATATGTGTGTGTGTATACAGTTGAAGTTGGAAGTTTACATACACTTAGGTTGGAGTCATTAAAATTCATTTTTCAAATACTCCACAAATTTCTTGTTAACTTGAATCTGTCACTCAGACAGAGCTTCAGAGTTCCTCTGTGGAGATGGGAGAACCTTCCAGAAGGACAACCATTTCTGCAGGACTCCACCAATCAGGCCTTTATGTTAGAGTGGCCAGATGGAACCGCTCCTCAGTAAAAGGCACATGACAGCCCACTTGGAGTTGCAAAAAGGCACCTAAAGGACACTCAGACCATGAAAAACAAGATTATCTGGTCTGATGAAACCAAGATTAAACTATATGGCCTAAATGCCAAGTGTCACGTCTGGAAGAAACCTGGCACCATCCCGACGGTGAAGTATGGTGGTGGCAGCATCATGCTGTGGGGATGTTATTCAGAGGCAGGGACTGGGAGACAGGATCCAGGGATAGATGAACAGAGCAAAGTACAGAGAGCTCCATGATGAAAGCCTTCTCCAGAGCTCTCAGAACCTGAGACTGGGTCGAAGGTTCACCTTCCAACAGAACAACGATTTTAAGCACACAGCCAAGACAAAGCAGGAGTGGCATTGGGACAAGTCTCTGAATATCCTTGAGTGGGTCAGCCAGAGCCCGGACATGAACCCAATCGATCGCTCCCCATCCAACCTGACAGAGCTTGAGAGGATCTGCAGAGAAGAATGGAAGAAACTCCCCAAATACAGGTGTGCCAAGCTTGTAGTGTCATACCCAAGAAGACTCAAGGCTGTAATCGCTGCCAAAAGTGCTTCAACAAAGTACTGAGTAAAGGGTCTGAATATTTATGTAAATGTGATATTTCCAAAAATATGTATATATATAATTGCAAAAATTTCCCAAAACCTGTTTTTGCTTTGTCATTATAGGCTATTGTATGTAGATTGATAAAGCTGGGGAAAAAAAACATTTAATTCATTCTAGAATAAGGCTGTAACGTAAAATGTGAAAAAAGTAAAGGGGTCTGAATACTTTCTGAATGCAATGTATAAGCCAATGTTTATCTATAAGGCAGTATTCAGTGATTTTCTTTTTTGTCTAATATATGTGTTTATTCATGGTTAACACTATTTTAAAGGGTCTGTAATTTATAAGGCAGTTCTAAATTGTGTTAATTAATTGATCATTACTCCCACATTAATAAAAATTCACTAATCCTTAGTAAAGTATTTTTTCAGTCTGTAATCTAAAGTGATTGCTATTTATACATCATACATTTTTTGCGTGACCAGTGGAATTTCTCACAAAAATATGGGCATGCCATTGGTAGACATTCCTGCTGTACGTGTGCGCA
Source organism: Oncorhynchus clarkii lewisi (assembly GCF_045791955.1). Lineage (NCBI taxonomy): Eukaryota > Metazoa > Chordata > Actinopteri > Salmoniformes > Salmonidae > Oncorhynchus > Oncorhynchus clarkii. The sequence continues at coordinate 31,077,802 of NC_092164.1, forward strand.
CTTGTGCGGTGATGTGGGCTAGTGTGGCTAAAATGCCAGAGCTGAATTTTTGCCCCAGTTTTTATTTTATTTATTTTTTTTATTTTACCTTTATTTAACCAGGCAAGTCAGTTAAGAACAAATTCTTATTTTCAATGACGGCCTGGGAACAGTGGGTTAACTGCCTGTTCAGGGGCAGAACGACAGATTTTGTACCTTGTCAGCTCGGGGGTTTGAACTCGCAACCTTCCGGTTACTAGTCCAACGCTCTAACCACTAGGCTACCCTGCCGCCCAATGGGCATTGGAAATCCATCTAAAGTGTGAGGAATGAGTCAAGAAGGGGTGATGATTGACTCAAAATGGGTGAGGAGCATTGACTCAAGAATGGGTAAGGTTTGACTAAAAAAGGGCTCGGAATTGTACACACTGTCCTTGACAACTGCAGTGTCATCCTTCTGCACTCCCTAACAACCAATAACCTTACCCTGGGAGGGGGGAAGTCACAAGCAAGGGAGGAAGTTCCCTTAACAGGCTTAATTAATTTGTCACATTCATGTGCTTTGTGTGGGATGTTCTGTCTTTGCAAAATTGCCAAGACAAAAGGATAAAACCATGGGGCTTAACATTACTTTTGTTAAATGTGGTACACTCTATTGACATCCCTGCTCTTCAAGGTCCCTGTTCTTATGTCAGAGAAGCCTCAAGGTCCTACTGTTCAATTGTCTGGCCTGGTCTTTCCGCTTGTTTCAATTCCCCCCATCTGCACTGCATATCTCAGACGCTCATCTACTGACGCTGTGCTGTAGCACCTGAGTATTCCAAGTGACTTAGCGTTTCCCTTGAGCTTCTTTGCCATTTCCGCCTCCAGTAAAGAAGGATGAGTTTGGATTACACTTTAATCCTCTCTTCCCATACTTCCAGAGTATTCTGCACTCACAGAGAACGTCAGGGCTTTTGGTGGCAGGCAAATGACTTTGACCTTTTCCCTTAATATTGGTTTCTATTTCAATGTGATTGTGTTTGCAGGCGTTTGCAATAAAGGTCAACACACACGTTTGTGTTTTGCAGCACGCCGTGGATGTGTGTAGCAAAAAATCTGTCATGTATCTATTTCCAGTTATTCCAAGGCTAGGCTATTTTGAACAGTTTGGTTGGACAGTTCATAAACGGGGGCAAAGTTAATTATTTATAATTTTTCAGTTAAAGAAAGGTTGTTACGGGTGTGTGCTTGTGGGCATTTCTCTGAGCTAGACAGTCGATAGCCCAGGGAATGTGTAAAATGTGTCATTGAGATTTAAGTGTCACGTTCGTTATAAGGATCGGACCAAGGCACAGCGTAGTATGCGTACATTCTTATTTATTAAAAGAATGAACACTGAACAATCTAACAAAATAACAAAACAAACCGTGAAGCTATACAAACGAGTGCTGACAGGCAACTACACATAGACAAGATCCCACAAACACCAAAGGGAAATGGCTCCCTAAATATGATCCCCAATCAGAGACAACGATAAACAGCTGCCTCTGATTGGGAACCATATCAGGACACCATAGACATACAAATCACCTGATCTACAAAAACCCTAGACATACAAAAACCCCTAGACAACACAAAAACTAGCGTACCCACCCTAGTCACACCCTGACCTAACCAAAAATTAAAGAAAACAGAGATATCTCAGGTCAGGGCGTGACATTAATAAGAATATAAGAGTGTGAGAGAAAATCTTCATCCCTACATTTTCAATGCATTTTTACACAACAGGTAAACAATTGCATAAAATACAAAAGGTGCTTAAATGGATGTTAGATATTACAAGCAGGTGTTTGTTTTAAATATGTTTTATATGCCTCGACCAGATTCCCACTTGGTAGTGCTTTAGTTGACTGGGATTTGTGATCTTTTTATTATGAGAACTAGAAATAACACTTCCTCCCTCTATTAAAGTATCTTCCTGGGCAGGCAAGAAAAGGAAATAATACAGTTCTTGAGGACATACAAAATACATATTTATGAACAGTGCACAGAGAACGTCAGTTTGCTACCAAGTCAGGGATATGTTAAATAATGGAGGAATAGACAGGTAAAAGGCTGTGTGTTGTTGCCTTCTGAATGGTCAGATAGCTAGCAACAATGAAAAGAAGCTGCTGTGTGGTGAATTGTAGATGGCTTGTTTTAGCTAGTTGTATCTTGTTCTTGATAATATCTCTTGTCTTGATGTGTTTTGACTCATACACTGTAACCATGTATTTGAGAGGCAACAACTGCTTATTGGGCAAATGTATTCATGTTTTCAATTGAAAAAAAAATCTGACAAAATATAGCTTACATGCTTTGATTGTAAGACAGCCCTGTCTGTTTTTGCCTTGCAGTTGCGCACGCATCGGTTTTGTTGGTAAACACTTCACCCGTCTATGTGAATATGTCAAACAATTGAGGAATAGGAACATATCAATCTCAAGAGATGGATGTTTATTTTCTCAGAAGAATGTTTACAGTTGAGGCCAATGTTTCTTTGTGATTTCCTATCCTGTCCTATCCAGAACCCACTATATCATTGTCAATAGAGGGAAATGGGAGGAGCTTAAATTTTCAAGGCTTTGGTGGGAGTGAAATTGACACACACTGTGTTTGAATGCTTTATTTGGGACCTCAACAAAGTACATTTGGGACTCGTTTCAGGAAACTGGGCGTATGTCACACGTCACTACTTCACAGTAGCAGCATTTGAATGTACACATGTATTTTTATCGTACATGTGAACTGTCATGTGCCTTAATTACAAAGTTGTATTCCATCCATAAATCCAAATTAAATTGTTAAATTGTGAGCCTAGTTGGTTTAGCCATGGAAAAAGCATGCAACCTTCCAGCTAGCCATGATTGGCTGACATAATGTATGGGCTGGACATGTGGAGATGAGTTTGGATTGGTCTGCCATGTAGCATGCTTCTGTCTATAACATGAGTTGTTCAGTATGTGTTGACAGTCCTTTCTCCCGCACCGTTTTTGAAAGATATAACTTTAGCCATCGAGAACTACAAAAGTTTTTCTACTTTTCTCAACAACATTGATGCCCTGAATTTAGCAGGCGCTCTCGACAGATCAGTTGGAAAAAGTGATGGACACTTTCTGCACACGCCACGGTCAGTGTGAAGCGGAGTAACTTGACACAACGCTGGTCAAATGTAGCTACGGATGTAGCTACAAACAACACAGAGTTAAATGGATCCAGTATAACCATGTATCCATGTATGCAGGTAAAGTTTAGCTACATTTTCAGAAATACGTTTCTAATTTAGTCAGAAAGTTATTTTTATTGCAAGTTAAAGCATACTGTTAGTTATAGGTATAGTGTCCCAAGAAATTGGCCGATGGATCTATTCAGCTAACAGTCCAATATGCTCTAGACGGGAGAATGGGCCTAGCATTGGCTAGCTCCAGGCTAATTGGTGCTTGCTTCGGGACAGACGTTAGCCAGGAGTAGTCACTCGGGTTGTAGCTAGCTAGCTGCGATGATCCAGTGAAAAGGTTCATGGCTGTTGTAATTGAAGTTCACTTTTTTTTTGTCTGAAAGGCATGCATTATATTGACTGGCTTTGCATGTGGACTATATAGACAAGGACGCAAGGTTTTAAGAGACACAAGGAGAAAGAAACTAATGCCTGTGACTGTGCAGACTGCAGTTGGAGAGAGTGTGTGTGTGGACTGCAGACAAATATACACCCAGCAGGCGAGGAAGCCACGTAGACAGAGTGTCACAATGGTACAGGTTTCCGGATGAGCCTCCAGGAGACTAGAATGATATAAAATAAGTTACCTTTTGAGAGGTCCTGGCACTCAACTCTTTATTGCAATTGCCTGCACAGTAAGCTGGTGCTTAAGTGATTGCCGTAGGTGTTAATTTTCTCTTATATTCTCTACAGCTTCCGCTTCCCTTCCATTTTATTGACGTCATTGGGAGAGAGCAAAACAAAGACCATTTTCCATTCCCTCAAACACACACACACACACACACACACACACACACACACACACACAGAAAAACCCTGCGTGGGCTGATTGCAGTTATTGAACACGGCATCTGTCTGAATAACAGCACATTAACAGACACAGACATCAGTGACCAGGTAGAGAGAGGGAGGGTCGAGGATGCAGGGAAAGCGAGGGAGCGAGAGAAAGAGTGAATGAAAGACAAAGAGAGCCTATTGATCTTGACGGTGTGTGTGAAATTATAGGAGCAGGGAGAAAGCGAGGCTGGATCAGAAGGGGTCGACACACAGGGTCTCCAGAGATGGAAGGGCGGAAGTAAACAGAAAAGCTGCGATTCAATAAAATGCTGAAATTCAATAATATAGCAGACATCTCTGCAGCCAACACTGCTGTCCATTACATCTCAAACAAGTTATAGTCACCTGCCTGCACAAAAGGCACATGCTTGATGTTCCCAGACAGGTATGACATCAACACCGAGACAAACCTTTCTTACTACACATTTTCTTGCACGTGCCTCATGGAATATATAGGTGCATAAAATGTTGTCTGGTAGAGACATAGGTGAGGGGAAGAAGAGGTTTATATAATACAATAATCGATTTAATTTAGCAGACGCTTTTATCTAAAGAGACTGCATCCATACATTTACGTATGAGTGGCCCCAGCGTGAATCGATCCCTGCAAGAGCCAAGCCCTACCAACTGAGCCACACACAACCACAGAGAAAAGACCACAGAGGAGATTCAATGTGACTAGACAAAACAGGAGGAAGAGGCAGTAAACATACCTTCAAGCGTGTCTGCTGCCCTACTGACAACACCTCATAAGCCATCTCTAGCAGGGAACACAGCAGCAGCCCCGGAAACACCTGCTCCTTCTGCTAAACCTCCATTGATTCCAGAGGTAGTGCAGCGAAGCTGTTAGCTACAAGGAAGTTGTTGTTAACCCTGCAAATATGTTCCTCTAATTGAGGCAGAGGATCCTCAAGATGCGACCAGGTTTGCTGGGGTGTTGTGCAGCCAGGAAACGCCCGAGGACGCTCTCTGATCTGAGGGCTGCTGCAGCTGGTCAGTAGATGTCAACAAGACGGTTCAAAACAACCACGAACAGCCGTTAGGTGGGAAGAACTGAACCGAGGATGGAAACAAAACAATACTTAATTTCAAGTAGCTTAGGGTGACCTACCTAATGTCATGGGTTGAAATCCAGCAACTCTTTCCTCTCCGTCTATCCGATCCAATAAAAATAAAATATGAGAGCAGTGGGACTGCATCCCTCCTTTTAAAAAAGAACAAAAGTACTACATTATCAAGATAAAGGAAGTCCTGATTCATCCCCAATGTTCCAATACAGCCCACCTGAGTTATTAGCTCTGTGTCACCTGCGTGCGCACTGAGCTCCAAGGGAATAACTCTCATCGGACGACTAAGCACTAAGCAGTCATTGAGGATCTGAATCAACAGATGCAATGATATTGTAATTAGTATTTAAAAAATATTTTGTTTTGGATCGATTTGTGCAACCATGGACCTGTGGAAGACTAGCTGTCTAGGCAATGGAATGTTGTGAGGTTTAAGCTGGGATAGTGGGTCAGGTCACAGCAGGAGGTAGGTCATTGATGGGGGGGGGGGGGTTACAATGAAAAATATCAGGAAAATAACTGCTTCCTCTGGATGAAAAGAGAGGTTTGATCCCTAAGCAGAAGACATGCCTTACATTTCTATGTCCAATTAAATTGTGTTCTTAGGAAATATTTTTTTTTTAAATAAAATATATGGGGCGACATCAATTACAAATTGTTCACCCCAATCAACTGTATGGTCTGTGGTCATCATTGATCCTATATGAATCTTGTCCTATATTTCAGAGAGAGGCAGCCCAAGTTTGAGGCCTGAATGCGAGCCTGTCCTCTGTGACTGCACATGCTGCAAATCAATGATGGCAACAGCTTAGGAGTGGTCGACGCTTACGGCACACGCTTCTGAATGACGCACATCGGAGAGGAAAGAACACAAGGACCACTGAGACACAGAGGCAGGAAAACAGCTGGACTATGAAGAACATGTCAATCAGATCAGTGCACTGAGGTAAAAGAGTCTCACCTGTGACTGTGAATGGAAGCAGAACCTTGATGTGGCGCCTGCTAAGAGGTGCAAAGCAAAGCAGTAGCCTGCCGGACGGACATAGTGTCAGTTATATGTTGAAAACATGAACACGACATTATTGTTCTGTAGAACTATAGTTCACACATGGAAATGCTGTATCTGCTTTTAGACTCTGCAATCTTTGTTTTCTAACAATTTCTAATGCAGACCCTCAGATAACTATCAGCACACACATTAATAAAAAAAAACAGGTTGAGTCCTTGATTGAGTCCTGAGAAAGAGTTAAAGAAATAGAGAAAAACAGAGTAATTTAACATCAATAGTATTTTTGCACAGGCTTTTGTAAAAATCCAACAAAATAACTCTGGAATAAATAAAATGTTGGGTTTTTGTTGTCATAGTATCCTAACTAGAATGTGTGTAACCTTTATTTAACTAGGCACGTCATTTAAGAACACATTCTTATTTACAATGACTGCCTACACTGGCCAAACCCGGGCGACGCTGGACCAATTGTGCACCACCCTATGGGACTCCCAATCACAGCCAGTTGTAATACAGCCTGGATTCAAACCAGGGCGTCTGTAGTGACAGCTCTAGCACTGAGATGCAGTGCCTTGGACTGCTGCACCACTCGGGAGCCCAAAGTGCTGTATTGTTATGCACTAGTCTGTGTCATCCACTACTTGACTCACAGTTCAGCCAGTAAAGGAAGGGCTTACAATGAAATAAAGACAGAAGGGGTTGAGTGACATTAAGATGATAGAGGGTGGCCTATCACTCAAAACAGGAATAGAACCCATGCTGTAAAAGGATGATCTTTCCTCTTTATTTGGATCCCCATTAGCTGTCGCCATGATGTACACCTATTACTATGAAATTATTAACGGGGAACCACTTGCTATAAGTCAGCAAGAAGCTATGAAATAGTTAAAATTATAAGTAGGGTAACGTATAATTCTGAAGGCAATGCATTCTTGGAGACAGAAATTTTGACAAAACACACACGATTTATTTAGAAATAACCAGGGTAAAACAAGGAATGTACAGGATGAATAAATAATGGAGATTATGAATGCATAATTATGTACTAATGTGATAGGGTACAGAATCAGAGTCACAAACAGGGAATGAGGTTTGGGATGAGTTGGACCCCAGAGCGAAGGATAAGCAGCCAACAAGTGCTGAGCATATGTGGGAACTCCTTCAAGACTGTTGGAAAAGCATTCCAGGTGAAGCTGGTTGATAGAATTCCAAGCGTGTGCAAAGCTATCATCAAGGCAAAGGGTGGCTACTTTGAAGAATCTAAAATCTAAAATCTATTTTGATTTGTTTAACACTTTTTTGGGAACTACTTGATTCCATATGTGTTATTCAGGTGAATCAGACTTCTAGGAATCACAGGAATTCACAATGACAACAGATAACACAAAAGGCAAGTTATCGCTCTGAAAACAGATCACAAAAAAATGCAGGGGATGGCTCTGATGTAATCTTCAATAGTGCTGAAGAGATAAGCAATGCAAAGTGGATAGAGCGTGAGAGCCGAGCTAGCTTCAACAGACAAATGTACACTATATAAATGTAATGAACTTCAGTATGAAGAAAAAACATTTCTCAACAGGAAAAGTAAGCCCTATCTGGTAGAAAGGTACTTGAGGAGGATTAGACTGTGCTTTATAAACCATGACTATTGTGTTCCAACCACATCTAGGCTATATTGTCATTGGACGTCACCCAAAAGCTTAGTCTTACTACGTACATAAAGGCGGTGTACATTGTAGGTGAATATAAGGGAACATTTCCTTGCCGCATGAGACTGCATTAAGTTTCAATTACAGAACTAACACACTGAATGTAGATGCAATGGACGTGTACACCTTATCAGTATTCAAAGGAGAGGAATTGACCCTAACCAGATGCAATATTTGCTAAACAACCCAAATTCACAAAGGGCAGTAGAGATGGAAGAGAGCAATACATTCTGAACGGAAGTGGCATAAGCATGAACTCAGATCACGAGTTTACAGGGTCCCCGTCGCAAGGCTGGAATGAATCATCTGTCTGGTGCTGCCTCAGCTTCCGGCTGCACTGCACGGAATGCCAATGGGGCAATTAGCGCCCCCAAGCAACAGAACGTGCTGTGCCCTCTGGGGATGAGAGAGCATGGTGTTGAATTCATAACTGCAATAGTGTAAGGGAGTGTGTACACTTCTTACTATGAAATTATTAATGGGGAACCACTTGCTATAAAATAGTTACAATTATAAGTATGGGAAACTTATAATTCTGAAGGCAGTTAAATTCTTAAAATGACAAGGCAATGCTTTCTTGGAGACAGTGGATATTTTTACAAAACACATCCGATTTAATCAGAAATACCCAGGATAAAACAAGGAATGTACAGGATGAATGAATAATGGAGGTTGTAAATGCAAAATGATGTACTAATGGGATAGGATACAGAATCAGAGTCACAAACAGGGAACGAGGATTAGAGGGCCTAAAATCAAACAAGCAGTTACTCTTGATATTTCAGAAGGAAATAAGACAGGGATTATAGGAGAATTAGAAATATAAATAATACAAGTAAAGTGTTGGACCCATGTTTCATATCCCAGACGTGTTTCATACGCACAAAAATATTATTTCTCTCAAATTGTGCACAAAAGTGTTTACATCCTGTTTATATTTATTTACTTTTCTGCTCTTTTGCACGCCAGTATCTCTACCTGCACATGACCATCTGATAATTTATCACTCCAGTGTTAATCTGCAAAATTGTAATTATCCGCCTACCTCCTCATGCCTTTTGCACACAATGTATATAGACTCTTTTTTTCTTTCTACTGTGTTATTGACTTGTTTACTCCATGTGTAACTAACTATGTGTTGTTGTCTGTTCACACTGCTATGCTTTACCTTGGCCAGGCAGTTGTAAATGAGAACTTGTTCTCAACTAGTCTACCTGGTTAAATAAAGGTGAAATAGAAAAATATAGTAAAAAATTATCCCTGTTAGTGAGCATTTCTCCTTTGCCAAGATAATCCATCCACCTTACAGGTATGGCATATCAAGAAGCTGATTAAACAGTGTGATCATTACATACAGTTTGTCACGTCCTGACCATAGAATTTATTTTCTATGGTGGAGTAGGTCAGGGAGTGACTGGGGGGGTGTTCTAGTTTATTATTTCTATGTTTATTCTATGTTTTCTATTTCTTTGTTGGCCGGGTCTGGTTCCCAATCAGAGGCAGCAGTCTATCGTTGTCTCTGATTGGGGATCATACTTAGGCAGCCTTTTTCCACTTTGTGGGATCTTGTTTATGTATAGTACATGTGAGCACTGCATTTTCTTCACGTTTCATTTTTCTTCTGTTTTGTTTGGTGAGTTTATTATTTATTAAACATGTGGAATTCTATGCACGCTGCGCCTTGGTCCAATCATTATTTGAGATGCGTTCTGTGTCCTAGAGATGAACGTACTTTGGAGCGACAAGTGCAAATCAATCGCAGAACAACAGCAAAGGACCTTGTAAAGATGCTGGAGGAAACAGGTACAAAAGTATCTATATCGACAGTAAAACGAGTCCTATATCGACATAACCTGAAAGGCTACTCAGCAAGGAAGAAGCCACTGCTCCAAAACCACCATAAAAAAGTCAGACTACGGTTTGCAACTGCACATGGGTACAAAGATCGTACTTTTGGAGAAATGCCCTCTGGTGTGATGAAACAAATATAGAACTGTTTAGCCAAAATGACCATCATTATGTTTGGAGGAAAAAGGGGGAGGCTTGCAAGCCCAAGAACACCATCCCGACTGTGAAGCACAGGGGTGGCAGCATCTTATTGTGGGGTGCTTTGCTGCAGGAGGAACTGGTGCACTTCACAAAATAGATGGCATCATGAGGGAGGAAAATTACATGCATATATTGATATATAATCTCAAGACATCAGTCAGGAAGTTAAGACTTGGTCGCAAATGGGTCTTCCAAATGGACAATGACCTCAAGCATACTTCCAAAGTTGTGGAAAAATGGCTTAAGGACAACAAAGTCAAGGTATTGGAGTGGCCATCACAAAGCCCTGACCTCAAGCCTATAGAACATTTGTGGGCAAAACTGAAAAAGCGTGTGCGAGGAAGGGGGCCTACAAACCTGACTCGGTTACACCAGCTCTGCCAGGAGGAATGGGCCAAAATTCACCCAACTTATTGTGGGAAGCTTGTGCAAGGCTACCCGAAACATTTGACCCAAGTTAAACAATGTAAAGGCAATGCTACCAAATACTAATTGAGTGATGTGATGAATGAAATGAAAGCTGAAATAAGTAATTCTCTACTATTATTCTGATATTTCACATTCTTAAAATAAAGTGGTGAACCTAACTGACCTAAGACAGGGAATTTTTACTAGGATTAAATGTCAGGAATTGTGAAAAACTGAGATTAAATGTAGTTGGTTAAGGTGTATGTAAACTTCCGACTTCAACTGTAGGTGCACCTTCTTTCTGCTGGCTACAATAAAAGTCCCTCTAAAATGTGCAGTTTTGTCACACAACACAATGCCGCATATGTCTCAAGTTTTGATGGAGCGTGCAGTTGGCATGCTGACTGCAAGAATGTCCACCAGAGTGGTTGCCATGGTAGTGAAATTAACATTAAATTCCATCAGTCACCTCCAAAGTTGTTTTAGAGAATTTGGCAGTACTTCCAACCGGCCTCCCAACCACAGACCATGTGTAACCTCCCCAGCCCAGGACCTCCACTTCCACATCCAGCTTCCTCCCCTACGGGATCGTCTGAGACCAGCTGATGAAACTGAGGAGTATTTATGTCTGTAATAAAGCCCTTTTGTGGGGAAAACCTCAGACTGATTTGCTGGGCCTGGCTCCCCAGTGGGTGGGCCTATGCCCTCACAGGCCCACCCATGGCTGAGCCAACTGAATTTATTTCAATCGACTGATTTCATTATATGAACTGTAACTCAGTAAAATCAATGAAATTGTTGCATGTTGTGTTATCTTTTTCAGTATATATCATGTCTGGAACCAACGGTCTTCAGGGAACTCTCCATAGTGTACAGTCCAAAACAAAGAATTTCAGAATCACAATTTGCAACCATTTCTAAAAACCTGTTTTTGCATTGCCATTATGGGGTATTATGTGTAGATGGATGAGGGGAGGGGGGGGGGGAGTATTTAATCCATTTTAGAATAAGGCTTTAACAACAAAATGTGGAAAAGTCAAAGATGTCTGGTTACTTTCTGAATGCACCGTATTCTCAAACTAACAGCAGTGCCTATATGATGTCCTTCCATGCAGGTGTGATATGCTGGAATGATGCTTCTACGCAAATGTTGTAGGCTAATATAAATCCCAAAATGGAAGGCAAACAAATTTCCCTTAAAAGTCCATGTTGCTCTTTCTTTACCTACTGCATGTGCAGCAGCTGGACACAATTCGACATGACAGTGCCATAGTGGTTTACAATATTCTTATCACACTATGCCTGGCTGGATCTCCAATTAAACAAATTGTGGACACAGACGACCTAAGAAGTCCCGAGACGTTTGTTAATTAAAGACTTTGATCAACAGGCTGGTGTCGCCTGGCGCCATTTGTGACACAGCCGACGACCTGTCTCTTCCCTCATGTCTCAGGTGAATGAGGCCTAAGTATGGGACTCAAACTGCATTCTAATGAACTTGAATCTTTACCCACGTTGTCATAGAAAACACTCGCCCGACTCTTTAGGTTGTTCAAACGCAACACACATTTACGGCTCCATTCACGAATGCACTCTCACTGTAGAGCAACCTTTTAAACTAAAAGCAAGCACTTTTCACTTCAACCGTTTATCGCTCAAATCGCTAGTCTTTTGTCAAGACAAGCCATGCTTGGATTGCTGGATGATATGAGCGTGGTTTATCTTGACAAAAGATGATGGCTGGAACATCCAAATAAATGTTCTCAGCACTTGATATGTGATAGTTTTTTTTTATGAATCAACAGTTGTTCCTCTGATGGTGCTGACATGTCTGCCTTGTTCTTCCTGCCATTCATACTCTGTCTTATCCAAACAACAGACTAAACAGGGGGAGGTTTTACTACTGGTGGGTTGCTCTGACTGCACTCTTCCCACAAAACAAGACTTCTTTGTAAAACTCCGTGTTTACAGTAGTGACATTTCTGTCTTTTGGTGGGCTGATGGGTGTGGGACATTTTAGTATTTTTGCGAGTTGATGTGTGTCTGTTCACTGATGGCTGGTTGCTGATGGCGCTGCTGTGGATAACAGCTGTATTACTGTTTCTGCTACCAATTCTGCTATTTTGTTGCTCTGGTTCTGTAATAGTCACATTGTTGCTATACACCTGTGTCAAAATCCTACGGTTCTTACGTTTTTAACAGTACTAAGCATGTGTTTGTAGAACTTATAGTTTTTAAATCAAAATGTACAAGGTATGTTATAATTTGAGTCTCTTAGAAAATGCCACCAGAGGGCGTCAGGTTTTACAGATAGTTCACCCAAATTACAATATGACATATTGGTTTCCTTACCATATCGCATTCTTAGCCCTAGTGGCTCAAATCCAATGCAAGTCAATTGTAAATACATTAGCATTTTTGTGCTTCATATCCAAATCATCCATAAGTAACATAATTGAGTTACATAATACATTTTTTGATACTTTAGGATGATGAATCGTGAAAATGAATCGTGAAAATGCTAATAAAGGTACCATTGACTTGCATTGAAATTGTGCCACAAATTAAAAATATAATGCTTTTGAAACAGTGGCCAACTAAACCAAAGCATGGGTTTCTGTCATACTTTGTCAATAGATTGCTTACAGGCAACTGGGTATGGCAGAGTATGGCAGTCGTGATACCCTAGCTCAGGTTTCCCCAACTGGTGGACCGCGAGTGTTTTCTTAGCAAAAACATTTTTTTAATTAGGGAAATTTGTTTACAAGTATTCCCACGCATAATAGAGAGACACGTGATCATATACAAATGCAAGCAAGGTTTGAAATTATTATGTTTTAGTCAAATATTTTAGGTCAAGGGGGTAGGCAGGGTGCTTTGTATTGCCAGACTTGGTGTCATTCAAGTCTTTCTCTGAGGGTGTGAAGTGACAAGATCTCCAGCAGCGGGGACCATTCTCCTCAACTTTAACCTCATTGCCTGCAAGGTTGGGGTGGGCACCATTGTCCTCAGACACTTCACGCTCACAGTCCAAAAGGTTGGGTGGGGGGGGGGGGTGTATTCCTCGTCACTGATTTATCTGACTCACAGATTCTTCATCAGAATAAAACAATATTTCTACTTGAAACCGGACATTATCTCTACTCTATCATAATCTGTCAAAAGTTACGTTTTTCTGTCAGGAGTGACTTAGATTGTAACTATGGTTACTCATTGCCATCTCAGACCTTGCCCCATTTCCACCTTCCACAAATGAAATATACCCACCCCCTACAAACCACCCTAAAATGGTTTCATCCAAATCTGGTAACCTTGTTGAGCTGGTCAAGAGGTGATAATCTGTGAGGTGGTAACATTTCATTTGCTTTGTGATTTGTCAAAACCTGTAAATGATTTGTCAAGTCATGTACTCTGGTTCTTGTATACACTGTAACAAGCAATTTGTAATATGCTGAAAAGTGGCCAAATTAAGTTGACCTTGACTTTGACTTTGTTTATTTGTGTTTTATAGTGAATGGCATTCTGGGATTAGGGAGTTTTCGCTTGTCAAACGTAAACATACACTTACCTTCCAAAAGTTTTTGAAAGAAAAGCAATTTTTTTTGTCCATTAAAATAACATCAAATTGATCAGAAATACAGTGTAGACATTGTTAATGTTATAAATTACTATTGTAGCTGGAATATCTACATAGGCCTAGAGGCCCATTATCAGCAACCATCACTCCTATGTTCCAATGGCATGCTGTGTTCCAATGGCGATTCCAAGTTTATAATTTTAAAAGGCTAATTGATCATTAGAAAACCCTTTTGCAATTATGTTAGCACAGCTGAAAACGGTTGTCTGATTAAAGAAGCAATACAACTGGCCTTCTTTAGACTAATTGAGTATCTGGAGCATCAGCATTTGTGGGTTCGATTACAGGCTCCAAATGGCCAGAAACAAATAGGTTTCAGAAGAAAGTTATCAGTCTGTTCTTGTTCTGAGAAATGAAGGGTATTCCATGCAGGAAATTGCCAAGAAACTGAAGATCTTGTACAACGCTGTGTACTACAGCCTTCATAGAAATCAAATCAAATCAAATCAAATTTTATTTGTCACATACACATGGTTAGCAGATGTTAATGCGAGTGTAGCGAAATGCTTGTGCTTCTAGTTCCGACAATGCAGTAATAACAAGTAATCTAACTAACAATTCCAAAACTACTGTCTTGTACACAGTGTAAGGGGATAAAGAATATGTACATAAGGATATATGAATGAGTGATGGTACAGAGCAGCATAGGCAAGATACAGTAGATGGTATCGGGTACAGTATGTACAAATGAGATGAGTATGTAAACAAAGTGGCATAGTATAGTATAAAGTGGCTAGTGATACATGTATTACATAAGGATACCGTCGATGATATAGAGTACAGTATATACGTATGCGTATGAGATGAATAATGTAGGGTAAGTAACATTTATATAAGGTAGCATTGTTTAAAGTGGCTAGTGATATATTTACATCATTTCCCATCAATTCCCATTATTAAAGTGGCTGGAGTTGAGTCAGTGTCAGTGTGTTGGCAGCAGCCACTCAGTGTTAGTGGTGGCTGTTTAACAGTCTGATGGCCTTGAGATAGAAGCTGTTTTTCAGTCTCTCGGTCCCAGCTTTGATGCACCTGTACTGACCTCGCCTTCTGGATGATAGCGGGGTGAACAGGCAGTGGCTCGGGTGGTTGATGTCCTTGATGATCTTTATGGCCTTCCTGTGACATCGGGTGGTGTAGGTGTCCTGGAGGGCAGGTAGTTTGCCCCCGGTGATGCGTTGTGCAGACCTCACTACCCTCTGGAGAGCCTTACGGTTGAGGGCGGTGCAGTTGCCATACCAGGCGGTGATACAGCCCGCCAGGATGCTCTCGATTGTGCATCTGTAGAAGTTTGTGAGTGCTTTTGGTGACAAGCCGAATTTCTTCAGCCTCCTGAGGTTGAAGAGGCGCTGCTGCGCCTTCTTCACGATGCTGTCTGTGTGAGTGGACCAATTCAGTTTGTCTGTGATGTGTATGCCGAGGAACTTAAAACTTGCTACCCTCTCCACTACTGTTCCATCGATGTGGATAGGGGGGTGTTCCCTCTGCTGTTTCCTGAAGTCCACAATCATCTCCTTAGTTTTGTTGACGTTGAGTGTGAGGTTGTTTTCCTGACACCACACTCCGAGGGCCCTCACCTCCTCCCTGTAGGCCGTCTCATCGTTGTTGGTAATCAAGCCTACCACTGTTGTGTCGTCCGCAAACTTGATGATTGAGTTGGAGGCGTGCGTGGCCACGCAGTCGTGGGTGAACAGGGAGTACAGGAGAGGGCTCAGAACGCAACCTTGTGGGGCCCCAGTGTTGAGGATCAGCGGGGAGGAGATGTTGTTGCCTACCCTCACCACCTGGGGGCGGCCCGTCAGGAAGTCCAGTACCCAGTTGCACAGGGCGGGGTCGAGACCCAGGGTCTCGAGCTTGATGACGAGCTTGGAGGGTACTATGGTGTTGAATGCCGAGCTGTAGTCGATGAACAGCATTCTCACATAGGTATTCCTCTTGTCCAGATGGGTTAGGGCAGTGTGCAGTGTGGTTGAGATTGCATCGTCTGTGGACCTATTTGGGCGGTAAGCAAATTGGAGTGGGTCTAGGGTGTCAGGTAGGGTGGAGGTGATATGGTCCTTGACTAGTCTCTCAAAGCACTTCATGATGACGGATGTGAGTGCTACGGGGCGGTAGTCATTTAGCTCAGTTACCTTAGCTTTCTTGGGAACAGGAACAATGGTGGCCCTCTTGAAGCATGTGGGAACAGCAGACTGGTATAGGGATTGATTGAATATGTCCGTAAACACACCGGCCAGCTGGTCTGCGCATGCTCTGAGGGCGCGGCTGGGGATGCCATCTGGGCCTGCAGCCTTGCGAGGGTTAACACGTTTAAATGTCTTACTCACCTCGGCTGCAGTGAAGGAGAGACCGCATGTTTTCGTTGCAGGCCGTGTCAGTGGCACTGTATTGTCCTCAAAGCGGGCAAAAAAGTTATTTAGTCTGCCTGGGAGCAAGACATCCTGGTCCGTGACTGGGCTGGGTTTCTTCCTGTAGTCCGTGATTGACTGTAGACCCTGCCACATGCCTCTTGTGTCTGAGCCGTTGAATTGAGATTCTACTTTGTCTCTGTACTGGCGCTTAGCTTGTTTGATAGCCTTGCGGAGGGAATAGCTGCACTGTTTGTATTCGGTCATGTTACCAGACACCTTGCCCTGATTAAAAGCAGTGGTTCGCGCTTTCAGTTTCACACGAATGCTGCCATCAATCCACGGTTTCTGGTTAGGGAATGTTTTAATCGTTGCTATGGGAACGACATCTTCAACGCACGTTCTAATGAACTCGCACACCGAATCAGCGTATTCGTCAATGTTGTTATCTGACGCAATACGAAACATCTCCCAGTCCACGTGATGGAAGCAGTCTTGGAGTGTGGAGTCAGCTTGGTCGGACCAGCGTTGGACAGACCTCAGCGTGGGAGCCTCTTGTTTTAGTTTCTGTCTGTAGGCAGGGATCAACAAAATGGAGTCGTGGTCAGCTTTTCCGAAAGGGGGGCGGGGCAGGGCCTTATATGCGTCGCGGAAGTTAGAGTAACAATGGTCCAAGGTCTTTCCTCCCCTGGTTGCGCAATCGATATGCTGATAAAATTTGGGGAGTCTTGTTTTCAGATTAGCCTTGTTAAAATCCCCAGCTACAATGAATGCAGCCTCCGGATAAATTGTTTCCAGTTTGCAGAGAGTTAAATAAAGTTCGTTCAGAGCCATCGATGTGTCTGCTTGGGGGGGGATATATACGGCTGTGATTATAATCGAAGAGAATTCTCTTGGTAACAGCGCAAACTGGCCCTAACCAGAATAGAAAGAGGAGTATGAGGCCCCGGTGTACAACTGAGCAAGAGGACAAGTACATTAGACTGTCTAGTTGGAGAAACAGACACCTTACTTATTTAGACTAATTGAGTATCTGGAGCATCAGCATTTGTGGGTTCGATTACAGGCTCAAAATGGCCAGAAACAAATAACTTTCTTCTGAAACCCATCAATCTATCAACTGGCAACTTCATTAAATAGTACCTGCAAAACACAAGTCTCAACATCAACAGTGAAGAGGCGCCTCCGGGATGCTGGCCTTCTAGGCAGAGTCGCAAAGAAAAAGCCATATCTCAGACTGGTCAATACAAATAAAATATTAAGATGGGCAAAAGAACACAGACACTGGACAAAGGAAAATTTGGGGAAAAAAGTGTTCAAAGTTTGAGGTGTTCGGATCACAAAGAAGAACATTCGTGAGACGCAGAAAAAAATGAAAAGATGCTGGAGGAGTGCTTGACGCCATATGTCAAGCATGGTGGAGGCAATGTGATGCTGCTTTGAAGGTAGTAAAGTGGGAGATTTGTACAGGGTAAACAAGATCTTGAAGAAGGAAGGCTATCAGTCCATTTTGCAACGCCATGGCATACCCTGTGGACGGTGCTTAATTGGAGCCAATTTCCTCCTACAACAGGAAAATGACCCAAAGCACAGCTCCAAACTATGAAAAAACTATTTAGGGAAGAAGCAGTCAGCTGGCATTCTGTCTATAACAGAGTGGCCAGCACAGTCACCAGATCCCAACCCTATTGAGCTGTTGTGGGAGTAGCTTGACCGTATGGTACATAAGAAGTGCCCATCAAGCCAATCCATCTTGTAGGAGGTGCTTCAGGAAGCATGGGGTGAAATCTCTTCAGATGACCTCAAATTGACAACTAGAATGCCAAAGGTCTGCAAGGCTGTATTGCTGCAAATGGAGGATACTTTTATGAAAGCAAAGTTTGAAGGACACAATAATTTTTTCAATTAAAAATGATTATTTATAACCTTGTCAACGTCTTGACTATATTTCATACTTGTTTTCAAGGAAAACAAGGATATTTCTAAGTGACCCCAAACTTTTGAATGGTAGTGTACATGGCTGCCGTCATAAAGAATTTAGCTGACACGTATCTCTTTTTTTAAACAATATTACATTTTGGCCCCCTTGTTCTCACCAGAGATGTGCTACATTGTAAACAAGTCTGTTAGGTTGCTAAATTATATTTTGTTTATTTAACCTGCTATTTAGACTAGTTTATGGAATGAGTTTGGCTGTGGATATGTTCCGTGTGATGCCTAGATTGTCACCTTAGAGCTTTTTATGTCTCTATTTTGGTTTGGTCAGGGCATTCTATGTTCCTTTTTCTATGTTTTTGTATTTCTTTGTTTTTGGCCGGGTATGGTTCTCAATCAGGGACAGCTGTCTACCGTTGTCTCTGATTGGGAACCATACTTAGGTAGCTTTTTCCCACAGGGTTTTTGTGGGTAGTTAATTTCGGTTTCGGTTATTCTCTTGTTTATTTTTGTTATAGTGTTCAGTTTTAATAAAACAATCATGAACACTTACCACTCTGCGCTTTGGTCCGATGATTCCTCTTCTTCAGACGACAAATACCGTTACAGAACTACCCACCACAAACGGACCAAGCAGCGTGGTAACGAGGAGCAGAGGGTTCAGGACTCCTGGACTTGGGAGGAGAAATCGGAAGGACAGGGACCCTGGAGACAGGCTGGGGAATATCGTCGCCCGAAGGAAGAACTAGAGGCAGCTAAAGCTGAGAGGCGGCGATATGAGGCAAGGCAGCGCAGAGATTGGCGGAGTCAGGCGATAGACCTGAGCCAACTTCCCGTGCTTACCAGAAGCAGCGTGGTACTGGTCAGGCACCGTGTTATGCGGTGAAGCGCACGGTGTCTCCATTGTTTGTACAGATGAACGTGGTACCTTCAGGCTTTTGGAAATTGCTCCCAAGTATGACCCAGACTTGTGGAGGTCTACAATCTTTATTCTGAGGTCTTGGCTGATTTCTTTTGATTTTCCCATGATGTCAAGCAACGGGGCACTGAGTTTGAAGGGAGGCCTTGAAATGCATCCACAGGTACACCTCCAATTTACTCAAATTATGTCAATTAGCCTATCAGAAGCTTCTAAAGCCATGACACAATTTTCTGGAATTTTCCAAGCTGTTTAAAGGCACAGTCGACTTAGTGTATGTAAACTTCTGACCCACTGGAATTGTGATACAGTGAATTATAAGTGAAATAATCTGTCTGTAAATAATTGTTGGAAAAATTACTTGTGTCATGCACAAAGTAGATATCCTAACCGACTTGCCAAAACTATAGTTTGTTAACAAGAAATTTGTGGAGTTGTTGAAATTTTAAGGACTTCCGACTTCAACTGTATGATAAGGAAGCAATACCCAGAGCTGCAGCTCCATACTACTTGTTAGACATAGAGAACTTATAATGTATACTCGTTGTTGGGTTGGGATTGGTGTGGGGGTCTGTGGGTGGCTTTTGATAATTTTTTGGGTTTCCTCATGTCTTGCACATTGTTAGAAAAAATGTTGGTCCAATCGAATGTAAGGTACTATATTTTAGGAATATTATATGAATCCTATAAATGTAAATGGACAATTAAGGTGCTATCAATTCGGTTTATTTCTCAGAGATCAAATTATATTTCAACAAAATAATGTTGCAGGAATGCTAACTTTTCTGTTTCTAACTGCAGAAATGATTTCAAACCTATCTGAAATGGTGGGTGTCATGGCTTGCTGAAAAACATGGAACGACCCGTGTTATCTCGCTCTCCGAAGCCGATGTGAGTAAGACCTTTAAGTAGTTTAACATTCGCAAGGACATGGGGCCAGACAGAATACCAGGACGAGTAGTCAGAGCATGCGCTAACCAACTGGCAAGTGTCTTCACTGACATTTACAACCTATTCCTGACGTGGTCTGTAATACCAACCTGTTTCAAGCAGACCACCATAGTCCCTGTGCCCCAAAATACCAAGGTACCCTGCCTAAATGACCATGGCCGTGGGCCCTCA
This sequence comes from Oncorhynchus clarkii lewisi, assembly GCF_045791955.1. Taxonomy (NCBI): domain Eukaryota; kingdom Metazoa; phylum Chordata; class Actinopteri; order Salmoniformes; family Salmonidae; genus Oncorhynchus; species Oncorhynchus clarkii. Next base: position 31,098,056 of record NC_092164.1, read on the forward strand.
CCTATAGCCAAGAAATTCTTTGAAAGGCTGGTCATGGCTCACATCAACGCCATCATCCCAGACACCCTTGACCCCCTCCAATTCGCAAAACGTCCCAACAGATCCACAGATAACGCAATCTCTATTGCACTACACAATGTCCTTACCCACCTGGACAAACGGAATACCTATGTAAGAATACTGTTCATTGACTACAGCTCAGCTTAGTCCCAACAGCTCAGCTTAGTCCCTTCCAAGTTCATCACCAAGCTCAGGACCCTGGGACTGAACACCTTCCTCTGCAACTGGATCCTGGACTGCCTGATGCACCGCCCACAGGCGGTGAGGGTATGCAACAACACATCCGCCACGCTGACCATCAACACTAGGGCCCCTAGGGTGTGTGTGCTTAGTCCCCTCCTGTACTCCCTGTTCACCAATGACTGCGTGGCAGAGCACGTCTCTAACACCATCATCAAGTTAGCTGATGACACGACAGTGGTAGAACTGATCACCGACGACGATGAGGCAGCCTATAGGGAGGAGGTCAGAGACCTGGCAGTGTGGTGCCAGGACAATATCCCCTCCCTCAATGTCAGCAAGACAAAAGGAGCTGATCAACTGACTCTATGCACACACACTGGACTACCCACACACTCACACATACTTACACTGACACCCAAACACTTGCCCACACACATAACATGGGCATGCATGCATGCTGACCACACACACACACACACACACACACACACACACACACACACACACACACACACACACACACACACACACACACACACACACACACACACACACGTGTGCTGCTGCTTAGCCATGTTATTTTTACTCATTATGGTTATTCGTTATTCACTGTATCTATTCCTCGTGTCACTATTTCTATATTGATTCAATATTTTTACTCTGCATTGCTTGAAAAGGACCCGTAACTAAGCATTTCACTGTTAGTCTACACCTGTTGTTTACAAATCATGTGACAAATAAAATGTGATTTCATTTGGTGACAGCAGAGGGAAAAAGCTTTGAGCAGTGGACTAAAGCAGTGGCTGGAACAGGGACTGGATATTAGTATTGTATGATAGAGAACCGAACATTGTATGAATAGTAAAAAAAAAAAAACAAGGGGTAAAACTGGTGCCAGGTTGCTTTTGAGTACAATTATGTAACACCAAGTCCATGGTCAATTTACATGGGCTGTTGGTGGAATATTAGCCTGGCTGACTCAACAACCATGACTCACAGTGCAGGGAGAGCTGTGACACACTGGTCTGGAAAGGAGGTTGTTTCTTATTGCAATATTCACTCAGAAATTGAGCTACGGGGCCTCCCGAGTGACACAGTGGTCTAAGGCACTGCATTGCAGTGGTAGCTGTGCCACTAGAGATCCTGGTTTGAGTCCAGACGCTGTCGCAGCCGACCGCGACAGGAAGACCCATGGGACGGTGCAAAATTGGCCCTGAGTCGTCCGGGTTTGGCCGGTAGGACTGTTCTTGTCCCATCATGCTCTAGCGACTACTGTGGCGGGTCGGGCACAATTCTCGCTGACACGGTCGCCAGGTGTACGGTGTTTCCTCCGACACATTGGTACGGATGGCTTCCGGGTTAAGCAGGCATTATGTAAAGAAGCAGTGTGGTTTGGCTGGGTTGTGTTTCGGAGGACGCACAGGCTCTCGACCTCCACCTCTCCCGAGTCCATATGGGAGTCGCAGTGATTAGACAATTGGATACCATTACATTGGGGCGAAAATGGGAGAAAAAAAAAAAAAGAAATTGAGATACGGGTTTGATTGGTTGTCTCAAAAGTACTTTTTTCTTTGGGGGTTGAGACATGGATTTTAAAATCCAATTGTTGTAATGGAAGGGGGCAGTGCTTGGGGCTATGTGGCTGTGCATGTGGGTGAGTGAGAAAGAGGACAGCCAACCAGTAAAAGCACAGCCCCCTTCATTATAGACATTATGTGCCAACAACATCAAATAGAGCCATTCCAGAGGACTTCGAGAGTTAGGCGTAAGCCAGACAACACCAACAATGAAATGGCTCTAAGTCTTTCAAAACCAATTATACCCCATATGAATAAGCCCCTTTTTGTGTATTATGAGTCAACACGTGTATTTTTCTATCATTACTACCATTCTTGGTTTAAGCAATCAGAAAATGTGTCAATTGTTGATTTCGGGAGCAGGTGCCTTTTGCCGTGTTGGGTGCAGATTCCATTTTGGGTGACTTTTGAATATAAATACACATCTAGATAGACACTGGTGATTGTATCCTTTGTAACTATTTTTGGTCGGTGTAGCTAAGTGTTCATTTAGCTAAATGGGGGGTATTTTTTCACTCATGCCCTTGACAAGAAGTTCCTGTCTGAGGTCCGCCCAATGGGGTGTGGGCGAATTATTCATGGTTCTCTGTCCTAAAGATTGGGGTGGGTGGGTACCAGAAATAACCCTTAGGCACCGACTGTTACATGTGCACACAGATGGCAATACGTCTCAATGGTGGAACCATGGTGGAGTCATTACACAAGGACTGAGGAATCTTGTCCAAACGATGATGGCCCACGCTAGCACACAACAACTAACTGGGCCGGAAATAGCCCCGCTTTAAATGACGCTCCACCTCCATTGTGAAAATTGTACCCCAAATTAACAGGCCGGTTGTCAACCTGAGGAAACAAGTTTGTCCAATGAGTGAGCAAATGACCTCACAGCGTTTCTTAAATTGGTCTACCTATTCCGTCTCAGGACTGAGTGCCATTACAGTGAATAAGCAGACAGTCTGAGTCAGACTCTGAAGGCTGATCTCATTCATCCCGATACCCATTATTGACTTAGGTATACCACGGAAGTCTTGAGGCTCAGCGGTGAATGGAAAAGGGAAAGTATAGAGCTTTGCTTACGTCCCGGAAACATGATTCACCCATTGACAATGTGCTGAACAGTGCAGAGTTTAAGCTCAACAATGTGAGCAAATATATTGTTACGCCCATACATTAATGAATGGAATGAAGATTTTGAGGACATTGAGCACCAATGTTTACGCTTTTTCAGTATGTACCATGTTCACCTAGCATTACACTGGGCCCTCCAATTGTTTTTGTTTTTTGCCAATATCCACTTAGCACTAACTTATGCAGTGATATAACTGTTGGAAGCTAAAAAGTCAGAAGTGCTTTTGTCTCACACTCGAAAAAAGTGGCAAAAACGTTTTATGGCTTCGATTTTTTTCATCGAACAGGACACCTCAGAAACCTCTTTCAGAAACTTGGTGGGACTTTGCTAACCTATTCTCTCTCTCTCTCTCCACCTCCCTCTCTCCCTCAGTCTCCCTCTCCCTCCCTCTGTTTTCTCAGGAAATCCGGTTATGCTGATGGAGCTCTCCTGGAGTTCGAAAAACCTGTTGCCATGGGGACAGCAGCCAGCTCCTGCCACTCTCTGAGGCTGAGAGTAGACCGCTGGTGTGTTAGAGACCAGAAAGAGTCAGTCATCATCTCCACTAGCAACTTCTCTCTCTACATATTGATGTATGCTGAAGAAACAAGGGTTAGTTAGGTGTTCGAGGCTATGTGTTCCTAGTAAGTCAAACATGTTGATCTGAATCCTGCAGCCTGAAAGAACATGCATTCAGGGACTCACCAGTCAAAGCACTTAGTGCGCATGCAAACACAGGAATGAGATCAATTGCTTGGTTTGGATGATTTGTCTTAGAATTCATCCTGCTCATTGCATTATAAATGTTGAATATAATGCAATCACCTTTCCCTGGCATTGCAAAGGTGTGTGTTTTAAAATGTCTGAGAAGTGGGGGGTTGTTCCAGCCTTGAACACCTTATTCCGTAAATCAAGGGTTTGATGATTGGTTTAAACAGATGCATTGAAGAACACTGCATGGAATTGAGGCATATCAACTGCAAAGCACTATCATTTCTCAATTCAATTTTGAAAGATGAATTGCTCTGAGGTATATGCAAGAGCAAAGCAATTGACTATAGAGCTCATTTGCAGCTTACTGAACATAACAGTGCTGTCTCCACAAAGCATTTAGTCTGGTAGACTTTTGACATCACAACAAAGAACACTCTCCCCCACAATTTTGTATAGACAAGGGGCCAGGTTACAGGGTTATTCACTTACTTCTACAAAGCTCCTTAAGCAATCTCTACTAGACTCGTTTTATCAAATAAAAAAGAGCCTTTGTTGTAAACAAAAAAAAAGTTCCCCTCTAGGTTTCCAAACACATATAGGAATAGAAGCTCTTCTGTGAACTTGCTTAGTTTTTCAACTTTCATCTCATTACCGCCACCCAGTGTAAGCTAGTGGCACTTTCATGTCTGTGACCAATCCATTAATTTTAATTCAGAAGAGCACATTCTACATCAGGCTTACAGTGAGTTGAGTTAAGACCAAGGTTATTATAGTGTTTTTTTTGTTTTTCTATTAGTTTTTCAATTTGTATTTGCAATTCAGTTTCATTTCATTTAGGGCTAGCACAATTACAATATAGCCGTGGCCAAGCATGTTCGACAGTTTACTAAACATCTACTGATTTAGAACGATGGACCGCAAGTCAGCACAAAGACAACAGGAGCACTACCTCCGCTTTCCGGCACCATTTCAACATTTAATCTTCAAATCAACAAGGTTATATACAGTTGAAGTCAGATGTTTACATATACCTTAGCCAAATACATTTAAACTCAGTTTTTCACAATTCCTGACATTTAATCCTAGTAACAATTCCCTGTCTTAGGTCAGCTAGGATCACAAGTTTATTTTAAGAATGTGAAATGTCAGAATAATAGTAGAGAGAATTACTTATTTCAGCTTTTATTTCTTTCATCACATTCCCAGTGGGTAAGAAGTTAACATACACTAAATTAGTAGCATTGCCTTTAAATTGTTGAATTTGGGTCAAACATTTCAGGTAGCCTTCCACAAGCTTTCCACAATAAATTGGGTGCATTTTGGCCCATTCCTCCTGACAGAGCTGGTGTAACTGAGTCAGGTATGTAGGCCTCCTTGCTCGCACATGCTTTTTCAGTTCTGCCCACACATTGTCTATGGGATTGAGCTCAGGGCTTTGTGATGGCCACTCCAATACCTTGACTTTGTTGTCCTTAAGCCATTTTGCCACAACTTTGGAAGTATGCTTGGGGTCATTGTCCATTTGGAAGACCCATTTGCGGCCAAGCCTTAACTTCCTGACTGATGTCTTGATGTTGCTTCAATATATGCACATAATTTTCCTTGCCAAGAGGCCTTTCAGGTTGTCGATGTAGGACCCGTTTTACTGTGGATATAGATACTTTTGTACCGGTTTCCTCCAGCATCTTCACAAGATCCTTTGCTGTTCTGGGATTGATTTGCACTTTTCGCACCAAAGTACATTCATCTCTAGGAGACAGAACGCATCTCCTTCCTGAGCGGTATGACGGCTGCGTGGTCCAATGGTGTTTATACTTGCGCACTATTGTTTGTACAGATGAATGTGGTACCTTCAGGTGTTTGGAAATTCCTCACGAGGATGAACCAGACTTGTGGAGGTCTACAATACTTTTTCTGAGGTCTTGGCTGATTTTCCCATGATGTCAAGCAAAGAGGCATTGAGTTCGAAGGTAGGCTTAGAAATACATCCACAGGGACACCTCCAATTGACTCAAATGATGTCAAATAGCCTATCAGAAGCTTCTAAAGCCATGACATGGTTTTTTTGGAATTTTCCAAGCAGTTTAAAGGCACAGTCAACTTAGTGAATGCAAACATCTGACCCACTGGAATTGTGATACAGTGAATTGTAAATGAAATAATCTGTCTGTAAACAATTGTTGGAAAAATTACTTGTCACGCACAAAGTAGACTTCCTAACTGACTTGCCAAACCTATAGTCTGTTAACAAGACATTGTGGAGTGGTTGTAAATTTAGTTTTAATGACTCCAACGTTAGTGTATGTAAACTTCCGACTTCAACTGTATATAGGGAAGGTAATGACAGAGATGATAGAGTCCAGTTGAGTCCAATAATCGCTGGGGAGCCTGGCACCCTTGAGCGCCAGGGAGGAGAGCGGGAGCAGGAGTGACGAGCTGTTTCAGTGCACCTGGAGTTCTAATCTGCATTCACTACTGTTCCATGTCCTGTTCAAAGCCCTTGTCTGTGCAACATAAACAGCGTTAATAGCTGTGGTATCAGAAGATTTTTCCCTGGGCTGTAAATGGGCATGGGTTTATTTAAGTAGTGTAGGTAAATTCTTATTCATTTGGGGGTTAGAGACTGGATTGAATTAACCTGCATATTGTGTGATCGAGCCTAGACAACTCTGAATTAATTCAAATCTGTTCCATCTACTGTTCATATCGGACATCAAATCAGATGGAACTACTTACTGTACACTATAGCAACCTATACGCACACATCCTCTGAGTTGTCCTATATCTAGCCTGCTGAATAGAATAGGCTAGATAAGATTGAATATATCTCATTCCAATCGCAGTGGACCTTTTAAATTATTTTCATCACCTGTTGACAAATAAGATTGAAAAAAGCTTGTGAGTAAGCGTTAGAGGAGTAAAAAGCCTTATGTCTTGTCATGTAATCACATCTATTGCTGTTTTGATTTGGACCCCTGCTATTGCTGCATTTCCTCCAACACCAGTAACACACAGGAAGTGTCATCAAAGAGTAATGCCCATGGAGGGTTTTGGTGCTGCAGTGTGAAAAAAATGTCTTTGTGTAAGGGAAATAAATGGACGTATTAACACAGGGAGAAGATAATGAAATAAATTAGACATCTCTTAGCTGCTAATGCAGTGTGGACCATTTGAGGGACTAGTATGGGCAGGCTGGCAGTACATGCCTCCTTGGTAACATGTCTGTGTCTTCCCCCAGACATACAGTATGTGGCAGAAAGACAGTTGACAGGAAGATGATCCCTGTACACTACTTTCATGCACTCTCAAAGACTGTATTCCACGGTATTCTAAGAAAGTAGCCTATACCGTTTGCAGGAAAATTCTTGAATGTTTAAAAGTGGTGACCCTCCGTTTGCTCAAGGTCATTCACAGAAAAAGCTGAAATGGAATACGAAGAACAGTCAGATTATAAAACTATCTTCCTGTGCCATTGTATAATTAATTGTCACAGCAAGGTCTATCAGGGTTTCATGTAACAAACGGAATTAATCCATTCGGAGTTTTGCAGTCTTCTCACTTTAAATTGCATTTTTGAATTTAAATTTAAGGCAGCAGAATGTGAAAACTGTGCAAAGGGGGGTGTAGACTTTCACTAGACACTGTATCCTAGTGTCTCTGAGGGGTTAGTTTACCTTGGGTCTAGCATAAGTTTTTGGTAAAGTAAAGAGGAAGTTTCAAAAAACAAACAATATTGTCAAGGGGTGACCATCAATCATGTGTCCCCAAACAGTTAGTGGGTGGAACCTACAGTCTCCAGTGGATGTAGACTAGTCTACTGCTAAACAAATACAAAAATAGTCAATCATGTTAGAAGGTTTTTACCCTAACGCCTCCATTTGCCCAAGGTCATTTACAGAAAAAGCAGAAACGCAATATGAAAACTATATACATGTTGTCAAGAGAAATATCTTCCTGCGCCATTGTAGAATGAATAGACTAAGTAAGGTCTATTACGGTTTCATGTCATCAGCTGAACATACCCACACTAAGTACTTTTGGGGTAAAAGCCATTAACTCTCCAAATGGGTTATTTTCAATCCCACAGTCATAGTGCTCAGCAGTAATACGTTGGTTCCAGGTCTATTCATGAGATACTTTTTGTTTCAAAGAAACATTTGCATCCCAAATGCCCCCCTATTTCTTACATAGCACACTAAAAAACATTGTTTTAGCTATGGGTCTCGGTCAACAGCAAGACACTATTTAGGGAACAGATGCCTTTTGGAATGCAGCCATGTACTTCCCATCTTTATCTGAAGATAGTTTTGTCACATAATGAACCCATTGTACATGGCACTCGGCAACCTAAGTTAACTAGTCTTAAATCAGCTACCAATCAACAATTTAGAGTCTAATTGACGATCTCTTCTAGAGCTTCTCTGTCATCTAGTGGTGACAAGTCAAATTGCACTGCTGTTGTATACCACTGTCACAGTATGGCAGAGGTTTCCAAACCTATTTGAGCTATTCCCCCTCCAAAGCTTTTGAGCTTAATTCGGTCACCACAGACAAAAAACATGTTTCAAACATGGACCAGGTTTTAGGATCGGACAAAAAAAAAACTTTGGATAGACAGGTAGAATGTGTAATATAAATGTTAAATTCAATTTGGCTAAATCCCCTTCTATTCTGCAAGAGGCATACACTCCCCTACGTATTTATTTGGACAGTGAAGCTAAAACGTTTAATTTAGCTCTCTATACTCCATTTTGGGTTTGAGATCAAATACAGTACAGCATGTCACCTATTTGAGGGTATTTTCATACACTTTTACTGTTTAGAAATTAAAGCACTTTATGCATTGAGTTCCCCCATTTGAAGGTGTCATACTGTAATTATCTGGACAAGTACGACTAGAATTTATATGTAAATAAATGCCTGGACTATTTTAATTTTGGAGAATATTTTATACAAATGGGTTAAAGTTATGTATAGTAATCCCAGGTGTAAGATAGTAAATAACGGCTACTTTCCAGAAAGTATTAAACTGTCAAGAAGAATAAAAAAAGGTTGTCCACTATCGGCATATCTATTATGGCCAATGAAATGTTATCTATCTATTAAAATCAGATCAAACATTAATATCAAGGAGCTAGAAATCCAGAGCTTAAAAACAAATGTGTCATTGTACGCCAACAACTCCTGTTTTCTTTTAAATCCACAATCTGGATGGCACCGGAGACCAGGCGGCCATTTTACGGGCTCCTAACAAACTATGCTATTTGTCTTTTGTCGCATTGTTTAACTTATTTTGTATATAATGTTGCTGCTACCGTCTCTTATGACCGAAAAGAGCTTCTGAATATCAGAACAGCGATTACTCACCTCAAACTGGACAAATATTTTTTCTTTAAACGAGTCTGACACAAAGGATATACTGTTTCTTCGAGACCAGGCCCAAATCCTGTCATTTGTGTGAAGAAAAGATGGAGGGACAAGGGGCGGAGATTGGGGTGCCTTGCGAGAATTAATCGGAGAGTGGGTAACCCGCCTCTACCCTCCGTTCTATTGGCCAACGTGCAATCACTGGAGAATAAACTGAATGAGCACCGTTTGAGACTATCCTACCAACGGGACATTAAAAACTGTAATATCTTATGTTTCACCAAGTTGTGGCTGAACGACGACACGGATAATATACAGTTGGCTGGGTTTTCCATTCATTGGCAGGACAGAACTGCTACGTCCGGTAAGACTAGGGGTGGTGTTGTGTCTGTCAATAACAGCAAGTGCACAATGTCTAATATTAAGGAAGTCTCGAGGTGTTGCTCGCCTGAGGTAGAGTACCTCATGATAAGCTGTAGACCACACTATCTACCAAGAGTTTTCATCTACATTTTTCGTAGCTGTCTATTTACCACCACAAACAGATGCTGGCACTAAGATCCCATTCAATGAGCTGTATAAGGCCATAAGCAACCAAGAAAATGCTCATCCAAAAGCGGCGCGCCTAGTGGCCGGGGACTTTAATGCAGGCAAACTTAAATCTGTTTTTACCTCATTTCTACCTCCATGTCACATGTGCAACCAGAGGAAAATAACCTCTAGACCACCTTTACTCCACACACAGAGACTCATTACAAAGCTCTCCCTCACCCTCTATTTGGAAAATCTGACCATTCTATCCTCCTGATTCCCGCTTACAAGCAAAAACTAAAGCAGGAAGTACCAGTGACTCGCACAATACGGAGGCGGTGACGCGGATGCTACGCTACAGGATTGTTTTGCTAGTACAGACTGGAATATGTTTCGGGATTCATCCAATGGCATTGAGGAGTATACCACCTCAGTCACCGGCTTCATCAATAAGTGCATCAACAATATCGTCCCCACAGTGACCGTATGTACATATCCCAACCAGAAGCCATGGATTACAGCAACCTCCGCACAGAGTTAAAGGCTTGATTTGCCGCTTTCAAGGAGTGGGACATTAAGCTTATAATATATCCCGCTATGCCCTCAGATGAACCATTAACTAGGCAAAGCATCAAAACGGGATTAAGATCCAATCCTACTACACCGGCTCTGATGCTCGTTGGATGTGGCAGGGCTTGCAAACTATTACAGACTACAAAGGGAAACTAAGCCTTGAGCTTCGAGGCAAGCAACACTGAAGCATGCATGAGAGTACCTGATGTGTGATCACACTCTCCGTAGCTGATGTTAACAAGACCTTCTTATGGTTTAGATCCCGCTACCAGGATCGATATGACAACAGCCAGTGAAAGGGCGCCAAATTCAAACAGCAAATCTCATAATTAAAAAAAATCATCAAACAGAAGTATTTTACACCATTTTAAAGATACATTTGTTATTAATCCCACCAGTGTCCGATTTCAAAAAGGCTTTACGACGAAAGCACACCAAACGATTGTTAGGTGAGTGCCTAGTCACAGAAAAACACAGCCATTTTTCCAGCCAAAGAGGAGTCACAAAAAGCACAAATAGAGGAAATGAATCACTAACCTTTGATCTTCATCAGATGACACTCATAGGACTTCATGTTACACAATACATGTATGTTTTGTTTGATAAAGTTCATATTTATATGCAAGAGTCTGTCTACATTGGCGCGTTATGTTCAGTAGTTCCAAAACATCCGGTGAGAGAGCCACATCAATTTACAGAAATACTCATAATAAACATTGATAAAAGATACAAGTGTTACACATGGAATTATAGATCCACTTCTCCTTAATACAACCGCGGTGTCAGATTTCAAAAGCTTTACGGAAAAAGCACACCATGCAATAATCTGAGTACAGCGCTCAGACAACAAAACGAGCCATACAGATATCCACCATGTTGTGGTCAACAACATGGTCAACAAAGAGTCAACAAAGTCAAATCGCATTCTAAATATTCACTTACTTTTGATCTTCATCAGAATGCACTCCCAGGAATCCCAGTTCCACAAATGTTTTTTGTTTGATAGTCCATCATTTATGTAAAAATACCTCCCTTGTTGTTCGCATTTAGTTCACATATCCAAATTCATGAGGCGCAATCACTAGGTCCAGACAAAGTAAAAAAGTTCCGTTACAGTCCGTAGAAACATGTCAAACGATGTATAGAATCAGTCTTTAGGATGTTTTTAACATAAATCTTCAATAATGTTCCAGCCGGAGAATTCCTTTGTCTTTAGAAATTAAAAGGAATGCAGCTATCTCTCAGGGGAGCGAGCGTGATCGGCTCATGGCAGACACCTGATTTGAAAGAGCTCTCATTCCCTCCTCCTTCATAGTAGAAGCCTTTAACAAGGTTCTAAAGACTGACATCTAGTGGAAGCCTTGGGAAGTGCAATATGACCCCATAGACACTGTATATTCAATAGGCAATGAGTTGAAAAACTACAAACCTCAGATTTCCCACTTCCTGGTTGGATTTCTTCTCAGGGTTTTGCCTGCCATATGAGTTCTGTTATACAGACATCATTCAAACAGTTTTAGAAACTTCAGAGTGTTTTCTATCCAACTCTACTAACATGCATATCTTAGCTTCTGGGCCTGAGGAGCAGGTAGTTTACTCTAGGCACCTTATTCATCCAAACTACTCAATACTGCCCCCCAGCCATATGAAGTTTTAAACAGGTCAACATTCACAAGGACGCGGGGCCAGACGGATTACCAGGACGTGTACTCCGAGCATGCGCGGACCAATTAAGTTTTCAAGTAGACCACCATAGTCCATGTGCCCAAGAAAGTGAACGTCACCTAAATGACTACCGCCCCGTAGCACTCACGAAGGTAGCCATGGTGCTTTGAAAGGCTGGTCATGGCTCACATCAACACCATCACAGAAACCCTTGACCCACTCCAATTCACATACCGTCCAAACAGATCCACAGAAGACGCACCCCACACTGCCCTTTCCCACCTTGACAAAAGTAACACATATGTGAGAATGCTGTTCAGGTCATCTGATGCAGCACTCCATCACTCTCCTTCTTGGTCAAATAGGCCTTACACAGCCTGGAGGTGTGTTTGGGTTATTGTCCTGTTGAAAAACAAATTATAGTCCCACTAAGCACAAACCAGATGGGACGGCATATCGCTGCAGAATGCTGTGGTAGCTATGCTGGTTAAGTGTGCCTTGAATTCTAAATAAATCACTGACGGTGTCCCCAGCAAAGCACCCCCACCCTATCACACCTCCTCTTCCATTCTTCACAGTGGGAACCACACATGCGGAGATCATCAATTCACCTACTCTGCATCTCACAAAGACACGGCAGTTGGAACCAAAAAACACATTTTTACACCAGTCTAATTTTAAATGTAACTTTTATTTAACTAGGCAAGTCCGTTAAGAACATTCTTTTTTACAATGATTCCAAAGATCTGTCCATTGCTCGTGTTTCCTGGCCCAAGCAAGTATCTTCTTATTATTGGTGTCCTTTTAGTAGTGGTTTCTTTGCAGCAATTCGACCAGGCCTGATTCATGCAGCCTCTTCTGAACACTTTATGTTGATGTGTCTGTTATTTGAACTCTGAAGCATTTATTTTGGCTGCAATCTGAGGTGCAGTTGACTTTAATGAACTTATCCTTTGCGGCAGAGGTCTCTCTGGGTCTTCCTTTCCTATGGCAATCCTCATGAGAGCCAGTTTTGTCATAGCGCTTGATGGTTTTTGTCTTAAAGTAATGATGGACTGTTTCTCTTTGCTTATTTGAGCAGTTTTTGCCATAATATGGACTTGGTCTTTTACCAAATAAGGATATCTTCTGTATACCGCCCCTACCTTGTCACAACACAACTGATTTTTAACAAGATGCATTCCAGGTGACTACCTCATTAAGCTGGTTGAGGGAATGCCAAGAGTGTGCAAAGCTTCAAGGCAAAGGGTGGCTACTTTGAAGAATCTCAAATATAAAATATATTTTTTGAATTATTACATGATTCCATATGTGTTATGTCATAGTTTTGATGTCTTCACTATTATTCTACAATGTAGAAAATAATACATTTTCTTCATTTTCTATTCGGCTACGGTGCAGTGTCTTTAAATACAATGCTCCTCTTACCCTCCTTGATCTCCTTCTTGGCAAGAGTCTATTGGCAGATTTTTTTATGGAATATCTACATAGGTGTACAGAGACCCATTGTCAGCAACCATCACTCCTGTGTTCCAATGGCACGATGTTAGCTAATCCAAGTTTATAATTTTAAAAGGCAAATTTTGATCATTAGAAAACCCTTTTGCAATTGTTAGCACAGCTGAAAACTGTTGTCCTGATTAAAGAAGCAATAAAACTGGTCTTTAAACTAGTTGAGTATCTGGAGCATCAGCATTTGTAGGTTTGATTGCAGGCTCAAATTTGCCAGAAACATAACTTTCTTCTGAAACTCGTCAGTCTATTTTGGTTCTGAGAAATGAAGGCTATCCAATGTGAGAAATTGTCAAGAAACTGGAGAGCTCGTACAAAGCTGTGTACTACTCCCTTCACGTAACAGCACAAACTGGCTCTAACCAGAATAGAAAGAGGAGTGGGAGGCCCCGATGCACAACTGAGCAAGAGGACAAGTACATTAGTGTCTAGTTTGAGAAATAGATACCTCACAAGTCCTCAACTGGCAGCTTCATTAAATAGTACCCGCAAAACACCAGTCTCAACGTGAAGAGGTGACTCCGGGATGTTGGCGTCAGGACTGACATCCCACAGATTCTAAACAAATATTGAACTGAAAACCAACTCCTATTGATCGTTAACTCTAGTCCTCTGCATAGTGTATTTATCTTCAAAATATTCTTATACTCTCCCCTAGACCATTTTAAAAATAGTTAAAATGTCTTTTTAGAAAACAATAGAAAATGTGAAAAAGTATACAGAATAAAAGACCTTGGCAGTAAGAATCAAATCATTTACATGAAACACCTTGCATTCCTATAAAACACAAAGGGCATATATTATTTGCCGTTGCAATAAGAAATAGATTTCACACAAAGTTATAGAAAAGAGGTATTAACAGTTGTGATACCACATCTGAGAGCGCATGATTCGTTACAGCACCGAGGACAGTTACAACGGGCACATTGACCACAATCATGAGGCTTGCAGTGATGACGAAGAGCCTTATGATCCCTACCACATTCTTGTGAACACCACTGACACTCATCTCCAAAAAGACACCATTGATGAATCTTATGATATCCCTTTTATGACGTTGTGAAAAAGGAGAATTCACAGAATATTTTACATATTCCAAATAACACGACCTTTTCCACAACTTTGGTAACCAGGAATAGGCATAGGATCCACAGATAAAGTAAGTCCCCTACTGAGAATCAATTCAACCGTCACAGGCAGATCTGTCTGCTCACTCTGTCCTACTTTGACAAACGCGTCCTGGTGCAGTTGAGACAAATTCAGAGTGACCTATTAAAACAACCACCCAAACAGGGACATGTGTAAATACTAGGTAAGGTGGTCGCTGATTAGTGTAATTGAAAATCTCAAATTAAGGAAGGTACTGGAGAACTAGGTACTCTCACATGTGACACTCAAAATTATCACCCATATTAGTACCAATAATTGCCTTATGTTAATTGGTATAGCTCCAGAAACCCAACATTTCACTCTGGTTAAAAGGAATAACCCTTAATGGAATACCTGCCCTTGATGTAAATGGAGAAGATGTACAAACACCGCAACTACTTTGACAACTGTGGCATTGTGTAGAGAGAGAAACGTATTGACGCCCGAGTGTCCCTCATCCTGCTGATGCATCTCCGTGTTAGAAATGGAAACCGCACCCACATTCAGAATTAGGAGGAAACTCACGAGAAAAGAAATGTCAAACATCTTTCACTTGTCTGCAATACAATAATATTTAAATGTCCTATTGTGAATGTAATCATTCACAAAGTCCCTTTAAAAGTGACCAGCTCTTCCACACTGGTATCAGTCCCATAGATAGCTATTAGACATGACCAGCTCTTCCACACTGGTATCAGTCCCATAGATAACTATTGGAAATGATGTTCTGACTGTCTGCCATTCGTTAGGAATTCTTCTTCCATTCCACTGGTTACATTTCACTGGTGATCTTGTATCGTTTCAGGTACAGTCAAGGGATATTGCTGCAGCCTCCGACTGTAGATTCTCATAACCTGTAACAAAGGAAACAAAAAAGTGAGAGTAACATATCCCGGTTTCAAGACATGTGAAATATCAAAACTTCCCTAAGTAAGCTTGTCCCAATTTTCAGGAAAACATTGGACATTTCACCTAGATATCCCTAATATGGCGACTGCGGTATACAACATAGAAGCTTATCAGGTTCTGATCATCTTACCATGCTTCTTCACCGGAGATTGACCCCCGATTGCTAATCAATCAGTTCTTTATTCTCCAGGCTCCGCTTTGCCATCAAAATGGACAACCTTGCAATGAATGATGTGTGTCCATTGTGATTTTCACTGGACTTTCACTGCTGACCTCATCATGAGCAAAACT
Organism: Oncorhynchus clarkii lewisi; assembly: GCF_045791955.1. Lineage (NCBI taxonomy): Eukaryota > Metazoa > Chordata > Actinopteri > Salmoniformes > Salmonidae > Oncorhynchus > Oncorhynchus clarkii. The sequence continues at coordinate 31,113,695 of NC_092164.1, forward strand.
TGATAAGGACCTTCCCACTTTGGCCTTAATGTGTCTGTTACATATTTTTTTTATTATCACCCACTGTCCTGGTACTATGTCATGTCCCCCCTCGGGAGTTATTCCCCATTAGAGTTGTGTACAATAGTTAAGCATTGTGTCACTCATAAAGTGAACGTCTGCTTTTCTCAAATCTAACATGCCTGTATTATCACATTGTACATTGTAGTAAGTAACCATGCCCAGCCTGCCTCACACGCCCCCCCCCCCCCCCCCCCCACAATGCTTGAACCGTCTGTGTATAAGAACCTCAGGGTTTTCCAATGAATGACTATAAACCCATCAGAGAGCTAATCCAAAACAACTCATGACAGTCGTGTTCAAGTAATGTGGTATCTGAGGAAGCTTCAGAGTAGCTGGATTACATGGTGTCTTTTCAACTATACCCATGAACCACAGATCTTTAATCACTACTTTAGTAGCGTCCATAGCTTCCTTGCTAATGGGATATTGTCACCTGTCAAGCACACTGATTCGATATCCAAAGTTACACACCCATTTTTCTTCGTAGTCCAAATAGTAAGGTTCTGAACTGCAGAGCCTTGCAGTTGCCTAATTTGCCACGTCACCTTTCCTTCAGAAATGTTCAATGTAAAGTCAAGTTGCATAATAACATCAAGGCCTAAAATAGGTTGTTTTAAATGAGCCTATCCACATCCCTGCATCAATCTTCATTGGACCAATATATTGGACCCACTCCTGTTGCTCTCATCTTCTTGCCGGTGTACTGAGGACATGTTTTGCATAAGATTTGGGCAATACAGTGATTTCAGCACCCGTATCTACTGCAAAGTTTTTAACCATCATGTTCACATATATTCCATCTGATTTCATGTGTACACCAGCTGAGATGGGACGTAAGCGGGAGTCTATTAGTTTACCTCCACAGCATCCAACAAAGTCTGCTGCTGAGCCGGAGAGAGCTTCTTAAATTTCTGCACAAGTATTGTGTCATTGGGGCTGTTGTCCTGATTCCATTTTCCCTTAGACGGACCCTTCTCCTGGCCACTTCTCATAAAATCAAGTTCTTTTCCGACATTCTCGTTGCCAGTGACCAGAAATCCCGCAATAATGACACACTTGGTTTCTCTTTTATGATGTGTTTGGTTTCACTCGGAACCTGCATAACTCTGATAACCACGTCTTGTGGATGCTTAAGTTTCTGACCATTCATCCAACTGTTTTGGAGATGCTGATTTATGTGTGATCACTGTCACTAGAAGTTTATTTACTTTCTTTTACAGCCTGTGTTCTGGTTGGCCGAAAACATCGTTCGTCACTGCTGTCAGTATCTGTTGACTCAAAGCCAGGCAGTGCTGACCAGATGCTTGAAACCTGATCTGCCTTGCACAACTCAGTGTAAGGATAGATTGGGAGAACAGAGAGGCCATAGTGGGTTACTTTTCCACCTGTGTCTCCTCCACTTTGAAATGGTTATAGACAGTGAATTTAAAATCTGTTTCATGTTCACATCCGGAAGAGCTGTTCCGCCCTTTTCCAGATTGATGTAATGTAATTGTTAAGGGAGAACCAATGTCAAAAGATGTTTAATATACATATATTAAACATCTCTGTTTTATATATTTATTTAACCCCAATATATATATATATATATATATGAATGAATATATACAGTGGGGAGAACAAGTATTTGATACACTGCTGATTTTGCAGGTTTTCCTACTTAAAAAACATGTAGAGGTCTAATTTTTATCATAGGTACACTTCAACTGTGAGAGACGGAATCTAAAACAAAAATCCATAAAGTCCCATTGTATGATTTTTAAGTAATTAATTTGCATTTTATTGCATGACATAAGTATTTGATACATCAGAAAAGCAGAACTTAATATTTGGTACAGAAACCTTTGTTTGCAATTACAGAGATCATACATTTCCTGTAGTTCTTGACCAGGTTTGCACACACTGCAGCAGGGATTTTGGCCCACTCCTCCATACAGACCTTCGCCAGATCCTTCAGGTCTCAGGGCTGTCGCTGGGCAATAGGACTTTCAGCTCCCTCCAAAGATGTTCTATTGGGTTCAGGTCTGGAGACTGGCTAGGCCACTCCAGGACCTTGAGATGCTTCTTACGGAGCCACTCCTTAGTTGCCCTGGCTGTGTGTTTCGGGTCGTTGTCATGCTGGAAGACCCAGCCACGACCCATCTTCAATGCTCTTACTGAGGGAAGGAGGTTGTTGGCCAAGATCTCACGATACATGGCCCCATCCATCCTCCCCTCAATACGGTGCAGTCGTCCTGTCCCCTTTGCAGAAAAGCATCCCCAAAGAATGATGTTTCCACCTCCATGCTTCACGGTTGGGATGGTGTTCTTGGTTGTACTCATCCTTCTTCCTCCAAACACGGCGAATGGAGTTTAGACCAAAAAGCTCTATTTTTGTCTAATCAGACCACATGACCTTCTCCCATTCCTCCTCTGGATCATCCAGATGTTCATTGGCAAACTTCAGACGGGCCTGGACATGTGCTGGCTTGAGCAGGGGGACCTTGCGTGCGCTGCAGGATTTTAATCCATGACGGCGTAGTGTGTCACTAATGGTTTTCTTTGAGACTGTGGTCCCAGCTCTCTTCAGGTCATTGACCAGGTCCTGCCGTGCAGTTTTGGGCTGATCCCTCACCTTCCTCATGATTATTGATGCCCCACGAGGTGAGATCTTGCATGGAGCCCCAGACCGAAGGTGATTGACCGTCATCTTGAACTTCTTCCATTTTCTAATAATTGCGCCAACAGTTGTTGCCTTCTCACCAAGCTGCTTGCCTATTGTCCTGTAGCCCATCCCAGCCTTGTGCAGGTCTACAATTTAACCCTGATGTCCTTACACAGCTCTCTGGTCTTGGCCATTGTGGAGAGGTTGGAGTCTTTGAGTGTGTGGACAGGTGTCTTTTATACAGGTAATGAGTTCAAACAGGTGCAGTTAATACAGGTAATGAGTGGAGAACAGGAGGGCTTCTTAAAGAAAAACTAACAGGTCTGTGTGAGCCAGAATTCTTACTGGTTGGTAGGTGATCAAATACTTATGTCATGCAATAAAATGCAAATTAATTACTTAAAAATCATACAATATGATTTTCTGGATTTTTTTTTTTTTAGATTCCATCTCTCACAGTTGAAGTGTACCTATGATAAAAATTACAGACCTCTACATGCTTTGTAAGTAGGAAACACTGACGATTTTGCAGGTTATCAAATACTTGTTCTCCCCACTGTATATACTGTATTTTATACCATCTAGTTGCACCTTGCCTTTGTCGCTCGGCCATCGCTCATCCATATGTACATATTCTCATTCACCCCTTTTAGATTTGTGTGTATTAGGTAGTTGTTGGGGAACTGTTAGATTACTTGCTAGATATTACTGCACTGTTGGAACCAGAAGCACAAGCATTTTGCTACACTCGCATTAACATCTGCTAACCATGTGTATGTGACCAATAACATTTGAGAGTATTGCAAAGAGTATGTTCTTTTATCTCAGCATGTTTACAGATTCTCCCTATTTTTGTTTGTTTGGAAATGTTGATACTGGAGACTTATCTGAAGAAACTGTGTAACCAAGCATTTATAGCAGCTAAGAAATGCATTGCCATTAACTGGAAGGTTGGTTATCCTCCCACAATGTCAAGTTATCTATCACTAGTTTTGATTTATTACCAGATCAAGTGAATACTCGGCAACATTCATACATTCTGGATGCCTTCTATGGAATACAGTACGACCAAAGGAGTCTGTATTGAAAACATGCCCACGTCAGGGGAGATACCTATTTAGGAAATCCCTAGCTGCTGGGCTGCTCAGTCCTGGCCCTGGGGGTCTGCCGTCTTGTGGGTTTTCACTCTGGCCTCGGCCTAACACACCCGAAACCAATAATGAATGTTCACTAAGATCCTAAAGCTGAGTGGGGTGTGTTGGGTTGGGGTGCTGCAGGGTGGTGGACCCCTAGGGACAGGACGGGGCGACCCAACTATATTGTGTACAAGTAAAAAGAGCTCTACAGTACTATTAGGCCTATGAGATTAATTATATGGAGGATTTGCTGTTTCTGTGTGTTAATGTATAATTGAGGTGTATGTGTTTTTTGTTTTTTATATAATTTTTTTTATGGGAACTAAAAAAAAATTCTGTGGGAACTAGGAAGGAACTTGTGTTGGGAGAGAGTAATTGACTAGTGGGGGTCAGGTGTGCAGGCGGCTCAGGCTGGCTGGTTGGTCTGGCTGAAATTTGATATAGAGGATGTCTTAATAAAGACAATCAAGTCTTTTTTTCAAGAGTTGCTCATTTGTTAGGCTATTAGTAAAGGTGTAACACTATGTATTATTTAATTACCTTTGATATAGTTCAGTCTTATTAACCACTTAAACATATTTCATGATCTCTTACTTAGCTCTATGACAGTGGGCATTTTTGATTACTTTTTGTTCTAAATAGAGACGGCATATAGGATTGTGTGAAAATGCAGGAAATAAGTTTTAGATGCACAGAAACCAGACCCCCCCCCCCCCTGTAACTCAGTAACTAACTCAGTAAAATATGATAATTATATATTTTTGTTTAGTATAAATGTAATACAGCGAGTATATAACAAGCATATAACGAAATGTACTACCGTTTTTCAGACTCGTTTCACACGAATTCCGAATGTGGGCAGAACAGCTGTTTTAGACAGGATAATGTATTTCCACTTCCTTTAGCTAGCAGCTAGCTAGCAGGCCAACAACAACACGTCGGATATTTAGATTATATTCAAGGATTTGTAACTGATCTTTAATTAAAGGTGATCAAGTTAAAGTTCAGTCGCTGGAAGCTAAGGTGGGTAAATATATTTTATCGGCCTGATATTGCGAGAGACTGATCATCGTCATCTGCTTTACCAACATTTAGGATAACCTAAGATAACTGTTGTTAGCTAGCCAGCGTTAGCGCTGAAACTTCTGCTGGTACCATAGGCTGGTTGCTAGCTAGCTATATGTGCTAACACTCACTTTACCTGATTGACAAGCCTGCAGTAGATAGTACTTAGTCAATGTCGTACCTTTTTTTAAAGTTATATCTGTGAAGTTCTCAAGTAACGTTAAGCATTATCAGAGGTGATCCTCATTTATACCTGCCACTTTCTGTTCTGACAAACCATAGATGGCTAACTAGCTAGAGATTTAGTCGGTGTAAGTCCATTTGACTTCACTTGCATAACAGGGTAAACTTGTCCAAACAATGTGGCTTTCATCTTTTTTTCCAGGTTTCAATGTTGTGCCCCAGTATTAGCTAACGTTACATCTTGCAGCTGGAGATTTGTCATATTTAGTAGTCCTCCGCATTGGGAGAGACCGTTCTGTTCCAGCATTCTGTTGTTCCAGCCCAACATATCTGGGATATGTGCAAGGCACCATAAGACTCCAAGAGGACACTCACTGATGGTTTAAAACATGGACCAGGGTGTTGCCGACAGTCCTGTTATCCTTGTCATCAAGGCACCCAACCAGAAGTATGATGACCAGACAATCAACTGCTTCCTGAACTGGACAGTGGAGAAACTAAAAACCCATATCGCACATGTATATCCCAGTAAACCGGTGAGTTGGCTTACGTACAGTGAGATTGAGGTCTGTTCAGATCAATGATGTACAGTGCTTTCGGAAAGTATTCAGACCCCTTGACTTTTTACACATTTTGTTACGTTACAGCCTTGTTCTAAAATTGATTATTTAGCTTTTTCCATCTCTGCAGCACTCATCAATCTACACACAATAACACATAATGACAATGCAAAAACAGGTTCCTCCAGACGTGACACTTGGCATTCAGGCCAAAGAGTTCAATCTTGGTTTCATCAGACCAGAGAATCTTGTTTCTCATGGTTAGTCTTTTAGGTGCCTTTTGGCAAACTCCAGACGGGCTGTTATGTGCCTTTTACTAAGGAGTGCCTTCCGCCTGGCCACTCTCCCATAAAGGCCTGATGGTGGAGTGCTGCAGGGATGGTTGTCCTTCTGGAAAGTTCTCCCTGGAACTCCCAGGCCCTTCTCCCCCGATTGCTCAGTTTGTCCGGGTGGCCAGCTCTAAGAGTCTTGGTGATTCCAAACATCTTCCATTTAAGAATGATGGAGGCCACTGTGTTCTTGGGGACCTTCAATGCTGCTGACATTTTTTGGTACCCTTCCCCAGATCTGTGCCTCAACACGATCCTGTCCGTAGAGCTCCGAGACAATTCGTTCGACCTCATGGCTTGAATTTTGCTCTGACATGCACGGTCAACTGTGGGATCTTATATAGACAGGTGTGTGCCTTTTCCAAATCATGTCCAATTTACCACAGGTGGACCCCAATCAGTTTGTAGAAACATCTCAAAGATGATCAATGGAAACAGGATGCACCTGAGCTCAATTTCGAGTCTCATAGCAATTGGTCTGAATACTTATGTAAATAAGGTATTTTTTTTATTTTTATATACGTTTGCAAAAATGTAGAGCCTGTTTTCGTTTAGTCATCATCGGGTATTGTCTGCAGATTGATGAAAAAAGTAATTGAATCAATTTTAGAACAAGGCTGTAACGTAACAAAATGTGGAAAAAGTCAAGGGGTCTGAATACTTTCCAAATGCATTGTATATAAACCCTGGATTGCTGATGCTATGTATTGGCCACTGAGAGGCTTCGAAGTCACCGGTCGGCCATATAGGCACTCCACAGAAGAAGCAGTCCTCATGTTTCAATGAAATGATTCAAGGCCAAAATGACATGTATTTAATAAATAAATAAATAAATAATAATTGTAGTGGGGACAGTAAGATTAGTACATTCTAAAAATATATATTTTTATGTTTAGCTCACATAATAATTTAAAAGTATGCTTCAAGGTGTCTAACAAAATAAACGTGGCAAAAACTAATGTAGACAATAATTGCATTTTTATAGCTTCACATGTTCTGCACCAACATCCTGTTTACCCCAGTAATTGCTTTTTGCTACACAGTGATTTCCTAACCTGGAAATACATCTGCTTATATGTAGGCCAACACTTTTGAAGTCATGTCATATTACTGAAATGCATAGCTTAATGTCAGTGATGTGAAAACCTATTACCTGTGGGAATGAGACTTTATAACCCATAACCACATCTGAAAGAATGTCAAAACACACCTTAGCAAACTACTCTACAGAGAAAAGCTGGAAGAAAAAGCAATGAATAAAAAGGTTGTGCTAAGCATATATTTGAACATGTTCTTGGCTTGAAAGTGTAGATTTGACGTCCGGCTGGAATATGAGCCCTGCGATTACTTTGTTCTCCCCTATAATCTGATTTAATAACGGTTCCTGCTCCGTAATCATTGTAAACACTGAGCACTTAACAGCACTCTTGTCTAGTAATCTCCGTCTGTTGTGTGTTCTCCAACTTCTCTGGTTCGTGTCATCGATCTCATTACTGTTTACCATAATAGTATTAACCAGGTGACGGAGCCTTAACAAAAACAGTCTGTTGAAAAGATACGATTTTGGTTTAGATTTCAGCTTTACTGTAGCACTGACATCACAAGAATGTCAATGTAAACTCAAAAATGTCTCGCTACCACTGACGCTGTCATTGCCCTAATACGTCTAGCCTAATCCTTGGTTTCCTAAATCCCGTCAATCCGATTAACTAAACTGTACAGTGCCTTCAGTATTCAAACCTGTTCTTTTTCCACATTTTGTGTTACAGCCTGAATTTAAAATGGATTACATTGAGATTTGTCACTGGCCTACACACAATACCCCATAATGTCAAAGTGGAATTATGTTGAGCAAAAATGTTACTAATGAAAAGCTGAAATGTCTTGAGTCAAGAAGTATTCAACCCCTTTATGGCAAATAAATTCAGGAGTAAAAATGTGCTTAACAAGTCACATACAGTGCCTTGCAAAAGTATTCATCCCCCTGGCATTTTCCCTATTTTGTTGCATTACAACCTGTAATTTAAATAGTTTTTTTATTTGGATTTCATGTAATGGACATACACAAAATAGTCCAAATTGGTGAAGTGAAAAAAATTACTTGCTTCCAAAAGTTCTAAAAAATAGAAAATTGGTGCAGCATATGTATTCACCCCATTTGCAATGAAGGCCCTAAATAAGATCTTGTGCAACCAATTACCTTCCCAAGTCACATAATTAGTTAATTAAAGTCCATCAGTGTGCAATCTAAGTGTCACATGATCTCAGTGTGTATATATATATATATATATATATATACACACCTGTTCTGAAAGGCCCCAGAGTCTGTAACACCATCAAGCAAGCGGCACCATGAAGACCAAGGAGCTCTCCAAACAAGTCAGGGACAAAGTTGTGGAGAAGTACAGATCAGGGTTAGGATACAAAAAAATATCCAAAACATCCCACGGAGCACCATTAAATCCGTTATTAAAAAATTGAAAGAATATGGCACCACAACAAACCTGCCAAGAGAGGGCCGCCCACAAACTCACGGACCAGGCAAGCAGGGCATTATTCCGAGGCAACAAAGAGACCAAATATAACCCTGAAGGAGCTGCAAAGCTTCACAGCGTAGATTGGAGTATCTGTCCATAGGACCACTTTAATCTGTACACTCCACAGAGCTGAGCTTTACGGAAGTGTGGCCAGAAAAAAGCCATTGCTTAAAGAAAAAAATAAGGAAACACGTTTGGTGTTCGCCAAAAGGCATGTGGGAGACCCCCAAACATATGGAAGAAGGTACTCTGGTCAGATGAGACTAAAATTGAGCTTTTTGGCCATCAAGGAAAACGCTATGTCTGGCGCAAACGCAACACATTTCATCACGCAGAGAACACCATCACCAAGGTGAAGCATGGTGGTGGCAGCATCATGGTGTGGGGATGTTTTTCATATGACGGAACTGGGAAACTGGTCAGAATTGAAGGAATGATGGATGGTGCTAAATACAAGGAAATTCTTGAGGGAAACCTGTTTCAGTCTTCCAGAGATTTGAGACTGGGACGGAGGTTCACCTTCCAGCAGGACAATGACCCTAAGCATACTGCTAAAGCAACACTCGAGTGGTTTAAATGTCTTGGAATGGCCTAGTCAAAGCCCAGACCTCAATCCAATTGAGAATCTGTGGTATAACTTAAAGGTTGCTGTACACCAGCGGAACTCATCCAACTTGAAGGAGCTGGAGCAGTTTGGCCTTGAAGAATGGTCAAATATCCCATTGGCTAGATGTGCCAAGCTTATAGAGACATACCCCAAGAGACTTGCAGCTGTAATGGCTGCAAAATGTTGCTCTACAAAGCATTTACTTTGGGTGGGGGGGGGGGGTGAATATTTATGCACGCTCAAGTTTTATGTTTGTTTCACACAAAATATATTTTGCATCTTTAAAGTTGTAGGCAAGTTATTTGTATTTTTTATTTCACCTTTATTTATTTAACCAGGTAGGCTAGTTGAGAACAAGTTCTCATTTGCAACTGCGAAGCAAAGCAGTTCGACACACAACAGAGTTACACATGGAATAAACATACAATCAATAATACAGTAGAAACCTCTATATACAGCATGTGCAAATGAGGTAGGATAAGAAAGGTATAAGGCAATACATAAGCTATGGTAGCAAAGTCATTACAATATAGCAATTCAACACTGGAATGGTAGGATGTGCAGAAGATGAATGTGCAAGTTGAGATACTGGGGTGCAAAGGAGCAAGATAAATAAATACAGTATGAGGATGAGGTAGATTGGATGGGCTATTTACAGATTAGCTATGTACAGGTGCAGTGATCTGTGAGCTACTCTGACAGCTGGTTCTTAAAGCTAGTGAGGGAGGTAAGTCTCCAGCTTCAGAGATTTTTGCAGTTCGTTCCAGTCATTGGCAGCAGAGAACTGGAAGGAGAGGCCGCCAAAGGAAGAATTGGCTTTGTGCTACGGATGGGTGCTGCTATGGTGGCCAGTGAGCTGAAACAAGGCGGGGCTTTACCTAGCGGAGACCTTGAGCGCTGTTGCTAGCTAATTTGACCTGAGATATAAACATTGGGTTGTTCTTTTACCTGAAAGGAACAAGGTCCTCTTCTTCTTTGTAGAATATTGACTCATGAGTCACACAAAATCATGTGTTCTCTACTCTGACAATGAATCCACAGATAAAAGGGGAAACCTGGTTGGTTTCTAGTAATCACTCCTCCTTCATTCTTTTTCTTCTGTAGACTTTATGGCGGTTGGCAACCAACTTTAAAGTGCATTACCACCACCAACTGGACTGGAGTGTGGACCTTAGTTCATCTTTCCAGTGCATCAAGTGTCAAAAATCTAACCAAGTTCTATTTTAGTGCCTGGCTATGCAGCCGCTCAAGCTGTTTGAATGAAATTACTGAATAACATGTATGTGTATATTTATTTTGCAGCGCACGGAACGTGATCGGTGTGGTCAGCATGTAAGACTAGTCTCGCGTTGCCATCCTTCCAAGTCTCTTCCGTCACAGTCTGGCAGCTGAGTCTAAGCTATTCTAGTTATTTCAATCACTACTACTTACATGTTCTTATGAATTATAAGAAAGTGAAAGGGAATCTTCTCTGGACCCAAAGTGAAGGAAAGCGAAAGGAAAACCCCTGTTTTCAGGGGTTATCAAATCAATCCATCAAATATATTTTATAAAGCCCTTTTTACAACAGAAGTTGTCACAAGGTGCTTTACAGATGCCCAGCATAAAACCCCAAAGAGCAAGCAATGTAGAGACCGAAGCACCGTGGCTAAGAACTTGATACAAGGCAGGAACCTAGGAAGAAACCTATAGAGGAACCAGGATCCGATGGGTGGCCAGTCCTCTTCTGGTTGCTCTTCTGACTAGAGATTTAAGAGTAGATGTGGCCATTAAGACCAGATCGTTTTTCAAGACTGTCATACATGACCAGCAGGGTCAGATAATAAATCTGGTCTATCAAATCAAATCCACGTTTATTTCTCACACGCTCCGAATACAACCTTACAATGAAATGCTTACTATGTTCTCAACTGTCTGATTTTTATTGTAGAGCTTCAAAGACCAGAGGCTGGTGTATTCTGGGAAGCTCCTCTTGGATCACTTAATACTGAAAGATGTGCTCAGAAAGGTCTGTCTGCTGCATTCATTTATCTTTCATCTTGACATAGATATTCTGATCAGAGATTACAGCAATGTATGCATTCATCCTAGATCTCATTCTTAAAGTCAAGCTGATTCCTCTGATGATTGTACTTTGTCAATGCAATAGTGTGGCTGTCCTTGCTAATGGCCACGGATGACTCTTACAGCAGGATGAGTACCACGTTGTCCACCTGGTGTGTGCATCTCGCACCCCTCCTGGGTCCCCCAAGCTCCACATCAGCCACAGTAACCAGGCCCCTGGAGTCCCCTCTACTGGCTTCACGGTGAGTTACCCTTATGCATGCAACACCTATCCTACTGCTCTGTTCATTGCCACTAATTTCATCATCCCAGCACACCTAGGACTAGTTGTAGTCTGTTTGTGCTATCATGCCAACTCCTTGTCACTCATTGTCATGCCAAAAAATGGCTTGTCAATGAGCTATGGAGTTGGCAAGAGCACAAACAGATCTGGGACAAGGCTAACCTAGGCCTACTCTCTGTTGTAAATCCACACAGCTACTGAAGTTTGTTAAGTGGAGTCAGAAGTAAAATAATCAACTTCTTGATTGGTTTTCTCAGACGGGTCAGAGCCCCCGTCTCTCCTCCCATAGCCAAGATGGCCAATCAACCTCCACTGGAGAGCGCTCTGACGGGCTGAGACATCACACAGGCCCCGCCCCTAACCATGCAGCACACCCTGCCTTAATGCAAGCGTAAGCCCTTATACACCAACCTCTCAATTATAACACTGTTAGTTCTGGCCACATGTTATGATTGTCCAAGAGGTGGAGTACTGTTGAGAGCTCTCACTTCCTAATAGATTTGTGTTTGTATGTGTTAATTGTTCTACAGGTAATGCCGAACTGTTTACCCGTAGCTGTGTACTTCTATTGCAGCTACATGTGGAACCAGTTCTCTCCACAGCAAGGCCCTACCAACAACATGCCAGCCTACCCTGGCATACAGTACAATCCCATGACGCTGCTGTGGTGGCAGCAGGTGTACGCCCGGCAATACTACATGCACTAGTAAGTCTGCTGTCTCACAACAACAGTTGGACAATATGCTCAATTGCCCTTGTTGAGATATGCGATCATTGAGATTCAATCACAATTATCTGACTTTCAGTATGAATTGACGTGTGAAAAAAGTCAAGACGGGGCTGATGGGGGAAAAAAAATGACTACAATTTCATAATTGTTTACAGAAAATGTGTTTTTTCAGCATGGCTGGATCTTTTTGTGTCTTTAAAATAATTATGTGAGAAATGGTGATGGAAATGCCTTTATGCGCAAAAGTTTATATAATAACTATCATATCAAAGTAAACTTGAAGTCACGCAATGATATGGTGTGTAGTCCTCCCACTACGTCTGTCACGCAGAGGGCTCTCTATGGTGTAATAGGTCAGGGCGTGACTAGGGGGGTTTCTAGGTATTATATTTCTATGTTGGTGTGTGTATGGTTCCCAATTGGAAGCAGCTGATAATTGTTACCTCTAATTGGGGATCATACTTAGTGTGTCCTTTTTTCCCTCCTGCTATGGGGATATTGTTTTGTGTGAGTGTCTATGTGCACTACGTATTTCACGATTGTTATATTCATTGTTGTTTTGGAAGTTTCACTATCATTTAAAATGTGGAACTCTACTCACTGCGCCTTGGTCCAATTATTCATACGACGGTCGTGACAACGTCTCGGGAAATCATGCAGTTTATTAGGCTACCGAGCGATGGAAACCCATTTATCTTTTATACGGTACATGGGAATTCAACCGCAAAATAAATGTTTATTCGCACTATGTCATCATGCACAACCTTTTATCCGCAACAAGTCCATTTGATGGAGTTATCTCTGTTGGGAAAATGTGCATATCGTTTTTATGCAGATTTTTGAATATTCTCATGAAATCTGTCGCTGATTATTTTCTCTTTACATCCATTTCTCTCTCTTTTCTCTGTCTCTTTTGCCCCTCAGTCAGATGTTGGCTGCCTCATCTCACCACTTTAGGACTGACCTGCTCTCGACCCAGCCCGGTCAATCAGATCCTCTGAACCCACCTCCCCTGGAGGAGCGCCGTGGCGAGCCTGACATCCAGATGAACGCCCAGGGAGGAGAGGTGCATCTAAATGAAGAAGAGCAGAACCGTGATTGGCTGGACTGGGTGTACACGGTGTCACGCATCGCCATCTTGCTCAGCATAGTCTACTTCTACTCCTCCTTTAGCCGCTTTGTCATGGTGATGGGCGCCATGTTGTTGCTATATCTGTGAGTATTCCCCTGCACCCTCTCAACTTAATACTATGTGTCCCTGCTAAGTGACATACTAGACTGGACCCAGATCTGTATGTGCTATCTTGCCAATATCCATAGCATTAGCTATACAGCTCTGGGACCAGGCTAGACAGTAAATTGAAAATGAGATTGTTCTGAATCCTTTATATTAACCCTATACCTTTCTATCTGGGACTTCTTGGGTCTTTGACCCAACAAATGTGTTGTGAACAGTCACCCATTATGGATCACAGGTTTTGTCAATGGCTATTTCTGTATTTACGTTAGGCACCAAGCAGGGTGGTTCCCTTTTAACCCAGAGAATGAATTTCAGAACCATGGATATGGGCCCCAACAGGATGAGATGGAGGCAGACCTTCATCATGACCTCCAAGAGATGGTAGGTCATTATTGACCTCTGACCGTAAACTAAAGGTTAAAGTGCCTCAGGCCCAATTTTGCCCAAAAAGTGACGATGAGGAATTGTTAAACTCAACCAAAGGCATCCCAGGACAGATAACTCCTTGAATTATACAGTCATTTAATTTGTAATAGCAGTGATGAATTATTTATGTAATGCATGTCTGGTAACATAATATGGTATTGCTATGGTGAATGATTACAATTGCATTGATGCGTGTAGCAAATATGTCTTTGATGGAAAGAGTTTGTTGGAAATGTTAGAGGAAAACATTTATCCAGTATTCCAGTTTCTGTGTGACTAATTTACGTGTTGCCATGTTTGGCCTACAGGAGCGGGTGATGGATGAAGGCCGATGATGGGGACAGTGGAGAGGAAGGACTGGAGGATCCCAATGGTATTCCCCATGCTGGCTTTCTCTCTACGACTTGGTCTTTTATTGTCACGTTCTTCATGTCTCTCATACCTGAGGGGCCACCCAATGCTGCCAACTGAGCCAATGAGCCATGTGAGAATGGCACTACTGACTGGACTGAATACACTATCTTAGTATGCCCAGCGAGTTCACCCTTGTCTACACAATCATTGTACATCTACTGGATCACAGGGCACTACAGAAGAACTGAGTGGTCACTCAGCCACACAAACAGAAAGGCTTTAAACTGGTTTTGAAGTGAACAACAATGCGCTTTGGGGAAAAAGGACATCCCTGTGTAATATTATGTTTAATACCATGATAATTAAACCTATTTGAGTGAAATAATAAATAAAGTATGTGAACTGTAAATCTGTGTAATATTGTATTTAATATAAACTTGTAGGACTGGCTTGAATCAAACAATCAGTTTTAAAGAACACCACCCTAAATCCTATTTGTTGTGTTATATGAGGGTAATATGAATTTCAGTTCAGATGGAACCTCACGTTCGTTTGTTCGAGTCATGAATGAAAACAAGACAATTAAAAAAAAATTAAAAAAACATTTTGATCCAGTATAAAAAAGCACCAGATTAAAATGTTTGAAAATCTTACCAATCACACCATATGGTGAATGTGGTATGCCACAAGTGTGGTACGCGTTCCCTTTGACTAGTGATTCAGAACCACGTGATACGCGACCCTTTCAACCCAGACGAATATTAGCTAATGTTTTTAATACGCATTCATAAATGACTGCGCAGCAGAACCGTTTTAGAAGAATGCTGATCCTGGGTTTCCATGGTTGCTAGTTCAATTGCGGTGCGTCCTTTGAGCTTGAGTGGCCAGAAAAATGGCATTTAGCAAACTAACGTTAGCTAATTTTCTTTAACTTTTGACAAAGAAAATAACAATTTGAAAATACTCAAACGAGTTCCTACCTGGTGTATCTACCACTTATGTCATATTTTGAGGCATTCTCGGACATGGCTATGAAGACTCGCCGGTCAGGCGACCAGGCCCAGTTTTGCCCTGAAAGTGACGAGGAATTGTTCAACTCAACCAAAGACATCCCAAATGATGGAAAGGGTAAACGCGTTGCATTTGCTCTTCATGTCAACAAACGACAAGCACGAAAATGTGTTTCTCTCTGCGTTTTGCAAACCGAAGATGGCGTTTCTGACGGGTCTGACTGCTTTTATTCGAGATAAAGTAGGCATAACTGTGCGGTATTTTATGAACATTGGAATCACAGTCATTATTGGTAAGTTTCAATAGTTGCCTCATCTATTAATGAACGTAATAGTTAACGTTATTCATCAGCCTATGACTGAGCATTCATTTTTTGATGACAAACCTGTGTACATCTTTTTGACAGCTGTCTTGGCTGGACTTCTACATTGGTAAGTTCCCTATCCAGGTACTGTATGTTGTTATAACCTACAAATGTTGGCCAGATGTAGAAATGTGGACGTCATTAGTCTAAAGGATTAGGCCTATACTTCATTCAGTCAAGTCATTCAGTCTGACAGACAGACACTTCCCCTTGCTGATGTCATGTCTAACACTTTGTTTAGGGCTCATCTAACAAACCTCTTTGAAAATGACAAACACTTTTCACACCTATCTTCGATTGAAAAAGAAATGGTAAGAGAAATGTTGAGATGGACCAATTGAAACATATCCCTCCTGTCCTTCACTGCTTCACACATTTGCCATTCCAAGGGGGCTTTAGATTTGACATCCTGTGTTATTGAAGAAGTGGACACATTGGTACAAAAATAGTCTCATCTGCAATTTCAGCATCCAGTTCACTCACATGTTGGTTTTATTTGGCAGGGTCTGTATTATTCCTATTTCAAGGTCTTCATCAACGCGCCATCCTTTTTGCATGGTCTCCACCTGATCATGAACGACAGGTTCTCTGAGTATCCTCTTGTTATCAATGCTCTGAAGAGGTTCAATCTGTACCCAGAGGTACTACAGGAGCTGGAACTATGTCATTATTTTGCAAGCAAGATTTTTGCATTTTATAAATATGCAAGTGCAAACATTTATTTATTTCACCAAATAAAGACAAAAAATAAACAATGGCGATCATTTAATTGTGCAGTGCAGTGGATCTCAAAAACATTGTATTGTTCTTCTGTTTCTTCGTTACAGAGTGTTTATTCCAGTGATCCCCTCTCTGTTGATAAGTTTTCCTTGGCAGCCTGTTCAGGATTTACACTGGCACCATGGACTTCTTTGGAATCCCCACCAAGGCATGTTGGAATGTCAACAGAGCAGATGGACTGAATCCAGTAGAGAGCTGTGAAGGTACAACTACTCCTTGAAAATAACTGCGTTAGGCTTGGGCGATACAGTATATTTCAAAATACCGAACGTATGATTTTGGGGTTGGGGGCTACCCCACCTAACTATAAGGAATCTAGGATGTGTCAAATAAATTATATCCAGCGCAGGGCTCCAGCTTTGCATTTGGTTTGCTAACTTGCTAGCTAATTGGCTAGATGTTAATACCTAGCTTCTTGGTTACAGCAGAGACATTCTAGCCTGAGTGCCTTGCTGAGTACAGTCTCTTTAGCTAACATTCCACTCCTTGTCATTTGAAAAGAGACTGGCCTTTCTGCCATCGTCAAATATGAACATTACATCATTAATGAGCTCGAGGAGAACAGAGTTAATGATCCTGATTCGATAACCCTCACAGCTATCTTCCAATCACAAAGATAATCAAAATATTGGAACTCTCACGTTTGTTCTCCACAGAACATGTTGGTATCCGGTTGCTAAGCAACCATTTTTTGTTTGTCCAGAGGAAACCAGTCTGTCAAAAGTTGCTAGCTCACCTCTAAATTCTCAAACTAAATATGTACTGCAATTCCAACCACAAAACCTCTTTGCTAAGCCTCAAAATACAACAACTTGCCTAGCTAACAGCTAAATGTTTGTTTTTTGAATTTGTAATAAGTCTAATTCATGTTGTCATGGAAAATATTTCCAACAACTAATGAGCAACTCCACCATCAATCCAGCTGCATATTGAACGTTGATATTGCCTCTTTGGCAATGACATGGAGTAGCAAGGAGTAGTCATGCACGACTCTGACTCCTGTGGCTGGAGTTGAAAAGTAGTCAACTCTTGTGCGACTCCGTCTCCTGCGGTTGGAGTCGACTCCGGGGGAAAAAACCACGCTGAAACGAATGTGCACAGGTATACATCATTTCACTACTGCAGAGTCCCACCAGGAAGGCTACATTTGCGTTCTAGGGGACTGACATGAGCATGATGCTGCCCATTTGGTCATCTACTTAGCCCATAAAAGGCCTATTTTGTTTGAATATAGTTGATGTGTAGGAACTAGAATATTTCAGTGATTTCTCTGCTGTGTGCAGTCTTGATGGATCACACGACATGGGATGACACAACGCACTACGCTGATTAACCTATTCTTTGCCATGTTATAGTCCTATTCGGATGGGTATTACTAGAGACGTTGGTTTTGTAATTATTATCCAAGCATGTGCGTTATTCCAGAGGACGATTCACACAAGATACATTTCCCCCCCTGTAATTCCGAAATGTTTCAAATATAATTTACTCTTATGACGGAAGCCTGGAGGTTTTTAGTGTAGGCGTGAAGATATTTTAACGTCATAGGGTAGGTACACTGATAACTCGTGCTTGGCTGCCAAATGTATAGATGTTCCCATAATATTTAAATTGATGAAATGTGATCACAATAATTAAGCTGCTGAACCATATTTGCACTTGAGATGTGTTTATGGATGAGAAAGTGAACTTGCCATTTCCCAAAAGTTTTGCACGGACGACCTGCTTTGAGATCTATTGCCTGGGACAGAGTTCTCCGACCCTGTTCGTGGAGAGCTACCTTTCTGTAGGTTCACTCCAACCCTAATCTAGTGCGTCTGATTCAATAATTAGATAGTTTATCAACTGAGTCTAGTTAGTTACAACTGCGGTTTGAGTGAAAAACTACAGGACGGTAGCTCTCCAGGAACAAGGTTGGAGAGCCTTGGCCTAGGACATCAACAGTCAGCCAGGGTTTCATTAAATAAACTATAGACACAATACTTTTTATTGCACCTAATTAAACTGATGCATTTGGAGATGTTCAATTTCAGTTCACTGGCACTATGAAGAATAGCTTAGCCATAGTCATTGATAGCCTAATATATACTTTAATATACTTTTGGTGAATTTACGAGGCATTGATATACAAGAAATAAGCTATATTATGGTCATCTGTATCTTGCTATGTGCATGGTTCTGACAGTCTGTCTGCCTGCCTGCGACCAAGGCAAAGTTGGTTTTATATTCACACATTTGGACATTCAACAGACATTCGCCAAAAGCCATTTTAAAATTGTAAAAATCAATCAATAAATAATTAATTGATTCGCACAGAAACATAAAAATTGAAATGATTTATTCTATAAATGTCTAGCATACTTTTACAACCTTTGTTTTGAGGAAAGATTCCAGTTTTGATTTGATAGAAATAAAAATTTGATAGACTACATGCCCTCTATCAAATCAAAACTGGAATTTGTCCTCAAAACAAAGGTCGTAAAAGTATGCTAGACATTTATAGAATAAATCATACCTAGTTTGTTTCTGTGACAAATGGTGAATTAGTTATTGAGTTATACCGCTATATCGCTAGCTCTGTCTTTCTTTGCTGTGAAAGATGCAAGAGTTTGTTCTCGAAGTAGACGACAGCAACTAGTTCCTCCATTGTAAAAATACTGAATCTCTGAAGTCGATTCTTAGCGGAATCGAAACTTGACACCCAGAAATGGGGGTCGACACCGGGAGTCGACGGGCAAGGATTCGAGGAATCGATCATCCATACCACTAGCAAGAAGTAGAATGTTAGCTAAAAAGACTGGTACCCAGACTAGAGACATTAAATCCCCTCCTGGATCAAGATCCCTGTTGGCTAAATTGTTATTTAACATTTCTTATAGCACCCCTTGTGTGCACTTCCAATAATACTGTATACACCGGTAATGTACAGAAACGGTATGGCGGTTTGAACATCTGGAAACCGCCCAACCCTACTATGCATTGTAAATAGTGTCTTGTAGTAATATAGTGTGCCACACTGTCAGGACTGGGAGGCACAGTAAATTGACACTGAGAATATAATTTTCTCCCACTTTTAGGCATGGGGGATGCAGCCTACTTCTATGTCTCCTGTGTCTTCCTGCTTAATGGGGTAATGATGAGCCTGTTCTACATCTACGGGACTTACCTAAGGTAATGAGTTCTTACTGTTGTTGGTTTCTCACTAGCCTGGTCCCAGATCTGTTTGTTTTGTTGCGTACTCCATGCTGTCATGTAAGCCATGACAAGGATTTGCATGATGGCACAAATAGACTGGTACCCAGGCTAGTTTATCACTATGGTATACCATAAAACCATCATCTTGGGTATCCATGCTGTTTTAGTGCCCCTTGCCACTCTAGGAGACAATCTGATGTTTTTTTTTTGTGGGGGGGGGGGGGGTTCTTTCCAGTGGCAGTCGTTTGGAGGGGTCGTCACTGTCCTGTGTCTCTTCTTCAACCATGGAGAGGTGAGAGTTTTGCAGTTTGGAGCTGTGTTCTCATAGTGCAATCCATATTAAAGTTTCCTCACTATACAATTAATGTTTTCTTTGAGATGAATGTCATTTGATTGTTTCATACAGTGTATGTAAACTTAGATCATCATGGCGGTTGGCTAGTGGTGAATGCTATCTTAACTCATGCTATGTATTCCAGAGCACTCGGGTCATGTGGACTCCACCGCTGAGGGAGAGCTTCTCCTATCCCTTCTTTGTCCTGCAGATGCTGCTGTTAACACGCATTCTCAGGTATATTCAGTTTACATGCCTTTGAACTAAACCATTTACCATCATCTTGGGTTTCACCACTCTTTTCAAAGTCCTATCTGTGTTTTATAACTGAGACACATTTATATATATTAGTGTACAAAACATTAGGAACACCTTCCTAATATTGAGCTGCACCCTTTTTTGCCCTCAGAACAGTCTCAATTCATCGGGGCATGGACTATACATGGTGTCGGAAGCGTTCCACAGGGATGCTGGCACAAATTCACTCCAATCCACAGTTATGTCAAGTTGGCTGGATGTCCTTTGGGTGGTGGACCATTCTTGATAAAACACAGGAAACTGTTGGGTGTGAAAAACCCAGCATCGTTGCAGTTCTTGACACCCTCAAACCGGTGTGCCTGGCACCTACTACCATACCCTGTTCAAAGGCACTTAAATATTTTGTCTTGCCCATTCGCCCTCTGAATGGCACATATACACAATCCATGTCTAAATTGTCTCAAAGCTTAAAAATCCTTCTTTAACCTGTCTCCTCCCCTTCATCTAAACTAATTGAAGTGGATTTAACAAGGGATCATAGCTTTCACCTGAGTTCACCTGGTCAGTCATGTCATGGAAAGAGCAGTTGTTCCTAATGTTTTGTACACCCAGTGTATGTCACTGAAAATGTATAAATGCAAATAATACTGTTGTCTTTGTATAATTTTGTAGGCGTTCCAAACATGAAAGAAGATCCCTAGTAGCTCTTGGTGCTTGTAATGTGTTGTTCCTTCTTCCTTGGCCATTTGCCCAGTTTGTTTTGCTAACTCAGGTAAATAAATCCACACACCGAGGTAAAAATGCATGCCTGGAAAATAGCCTGGTAACGTTCCTGTGGATGTACCAGTCATCGTAAAAGATTATGTTATTGTACTGAAGCTCCTTAGCTGTACAATAACAGTGACAATGAATTGAAATGCCTATGTTGTCTGCCTCTTCAGATTGCATGCCTGTTTGCCTGTTATTTTATGGGCTATCTCCACTTCCAAGATGAAATCACTACTTGTTGTGCATTTGGTAAGTATTACTACTGAATTGATATTTAGACATGATCGTCACAGGTTTAAGGCTTAGAAACATACTAGCATCCGCTATGGTTGTGAAATTGGTGATAGAACAGTTCCAACATGAACAATGTTCATCAATTATGCTATGATGATGAATCACTGTATTTTGATTTGCTGAACAAAAGTTATTTATTTATTTCTCCGTTCAGGCTTCATTTGCCATCTGCTTTGTCATGCTGTTTGGGAAATTGGAACTTTTGACATCTTTTTACATTTCTTCCCTGGTTGCTGGCTGGGTGAGTTGACTGGGAAATAGACTGAAATGCCTGAATACACAAGTGTCATTCTGTCACTCCTCATACCTGTATGGTGGTGTTTTCCAGGCCATCATCGCACTGAGAGACGATATCACAAGAGTCTGCAAACTTGGAATCGTCACAATTGTATGAAATCCTATTTGAATAATTTGTGTATAATAATGTTAGTTATTTAGTTACATGCTGGGGTTAATTGGTGAAACTACGTTCCTCAGAATTTGCCATTTTTCCATGACTTTAAGAGAAATATATTGAATTCCCATGGTATTATACCATCCCAAGGGTCTCCACTCTACCCCCAATCGTAACATGCAATTACACAGCATTATTTAGTGGCACATTGCAACATATAACAGGTTTTGAATGTTAACTTTTTCCTCTCTAAATCCTCAGTTTGTTCAAGGTATTGCCTGGTTTACCTCCACTGTGCTTCTCAAATTCTTCATGTCATTCATCCTCGGAGCGTCCAATGATGTAAGTTCTTAGATGAAAGTCTGTTCAGCATGATCTTAACGTGGGCTATGAGTGACCCATGAAGTTCCCCACAATGTATTTCTCCTTCCTTTTTCTTTCACTGATGGAGTCTACTCATTTAATGTCAATTCCTGTTTCAAATGCTTCCATATGAAGGTGTGAATGTCTGTATGACTTTAACCTCACTGTGTGTTTCTCTATATTTCCCACAGGCTCACATTGGCAACTTGATCAGATCCAAGTTGACCAACTACAAGGATTTCCACACGTTGATGTACACCTGTGCTGCAGAGTTCGACTTTATGGAGCTGGAGGTAGGTTTAATTTCATCAGTGCTGCCTCCGAGCTTACTTTTGACACTACTATTTGGTTGTTTATTTTTATTTTTTTGCCTAAGTGCTTTTCTTATGCTGTATTCTGTTTCCAGACTTTGTTGGGATACGTTAAGACATTGATACTCCCGGTAAACATAGTTATTGTAGCCATCATTTCTGGAAAGGTGAGACACATTATTCTCGATTTTGACATTGCAGCTCATTTAAGTCCATTTGAGTGTATATTGTAGTATTATAAATAATTCCTTTGAAGGCAATTAAAGAAGTCTGGAGATCTCTTAGGCGCGAAAGAGTTGACTCTAAAGAAGACGTCGATATTGACACTGAGCAGTAAGTCTTCCAATCCAACAAGTAGCATTAAGTATTATATTCGCTGGACACTAGCGCCACCTACAGATCTCTGATAGCTTCCTCATGCAAACATTTTCTATCATATTTTAGGATGGCACAGTTTGCTAATGGGGAGGTAAGCCAACTTAGCTACTTATTTTCACTTTCAAAACAACATCACAGCCCATATTAGCAGCTGTTTTCTTTGAAGGCACAATGACTCATGAATCATTACAGCGCTCATAACTTCCACTGTGTTTCCCTGCCCTTGTGTGGTTGTGTGTGTCAGATGGTGTACCATAGTCTGCAGCTGGTGGCCTTTGCCGTGCTGGCGATCTTGGTCATGAGAATCAAACTCTTCCTAGCCCCGCTGATGTGCCTCATGGCCTCCCTGAGCTGCTCTAGACAGGTGAGACGTCTGTAGACAAGACACTGACAGAGACAAACAGACAGGCATGGAGAGACAATAGAAATCACATGGATCACTTTCCATTTTCCTTAATTGACTTCCATCATACCAGCTATAGAAGCCATGCTGATCTAGCGTAAAGAGTGGACAGATGGCTAGTGCAATGAAACAAATGAATCTCTTATTTGTACTCCACCAGCATTAGGGTTATGCCAGGCAGTCAGAGCACATAATAATGAAAAACATCCCCCAAATCAAATGTCCTTGTGAATGGATTTCTAATAAAGACTGCCTGATAAATGATCTACGCTGGGTCTTCATTGATCTGCCGGTATACATGTTCTCCAATGCTCCGCAGTTGTTTGGCTGGATAGGGGAGCACTTCAAGTCCCACATCACTGTGTTTGGCATCCTGTCCATCATGGCCATCCAGGGCGTGGCCAACTTCCAGAGCCAGCGAGGAATCGTAGGAGACTTCAGCAACCTGCCTCAGGAGCAGCTCCTGGAGTGGATCAATGCCAACACCATGCCCAGTGAGTCATGTCACATTAGGACTTATTCCTAGCGTGTGCTTTTCAGGGGCATGAGATTAGTGGGCATACAGTTGTAGGCCGAGCTAGTTCAGTTGCTGCTAAGCTCTGTAGATGCATTACTATCTAGGATAGATCTGAATTAGTGTACTTTTTGTAATGCAAAAAATGTATTGAGGGATACAAGGAATGCGCTGCAAAAAGGGAAATTAAATTGTGTGTGTTCCAAGATGCTGTGTTTGCTGGCTCCATGCCAACCATGGCGAGTGTGAAACTGTCCACTGGTAGAGCCATCGTGAATCATCCCCACTACGAGGACACTTGGCAGAAGTAAGACTGCTACAATTCCCCTATGGGTTATACTTTGCAACAATATCTGATGAGACACCACCCGTTGTGTTTGTCAGTAAGTTACGTCTAACATATTTCCACAGGGAAAGAACCAAGTTGGTGTACACCATGTACAAGCCGTAATCCGGCCAAGGAGGTGAAGAGGAATCTGATGCAGCTGCAGGCAGACTATTTCATCCTGGAGGACTCCTGGTGTAACCGACGCTCCAGGTAAACATGGTGGTATTATAAAGCATAAAACATTTTGCAATAGAAAATTAAAACAGGTTTCTTATTAGCCACTTTCCCTCCCCGTTTCAGTCTGTTTCCTTCCTTTTGGTGCCAAATGAACAAAGCCCTGTAGTAAGCCCTATGTTCTCTCAATCTCGGATTCCAATCTAACTGTGCTATACTTCACAGGCCAGGCTGCAGCATGCCTGAGATCTGGGACGTGGAGGATCAGGAGAACAGAGGAAAGTTGCCGCTATGTACCCTCCTATCCATCGACTCCCGACCTCACTTCACCACAATGTTCGAGAATAAAGTCTACAAGGTGCTGAAAATCCCCAAAGATGCCAAATAGGACCTTGTAATATAGGGACATCATTTTGATTAAACATGTGCAATTTCAATAGTGTGTCTTTTTTTTTCTCTACAGGACAACGCATTTCTCTTGAACACCTTAAAAAGCTCTGCGTATTGTGCACTGTGTACTTTCACATGCTGATGGTGTGAATTGCACCTGAGTTAAATATGGAGAGAGAAATAAGACATTTTACACACTTTTTATTGCTTTCTATCAGCAAAGTAAAAAACTTTTTTTTTTTTCTTTACGTCCTATGTTATGGTATTCAATAACATGACAGGAGGATTTTCTGTGCTTGACTGACAGCAGTAGTGAGGTCAGTGTAATAGTGGGGCAAAAAAGTATTTAGTCAGCCACCAAGTGTGCAGGTTCTCCCACTTTAAAAGATGAGAGAGGCCTGTAATTTTCATCATAGGTACACCAACTATGACAGACAAAATGAGAAAAAAAAATCCAGAAAATCACATTGTAGGATTTTTAATGAATGTATTTGCAAATTATGGTGGAAAAGAGTATTTGGTCAATAACAAAAGTTTATCTCAATACTTTGTTATATACCCTTTGTTGGCATTGACAGAGGTCAAACGTTTTCTCTAAGTCTTCACAAGGTTTTCACACACTGTTGCTGGTATTTTGGCCCATTCCTCCATGCAGATCTCCTCTAGAGCAGTGATGTTTTGGGGCTGTTGCTGGGCAACATGGACTTTCAACTTCCTCCAAAGATTTTCTATGGGGTTGAGATCTGGAGACTGGCTAGGCCACTCCAGGACCTTGAAATGCTTCTTACGAAGCCACTCCTTCGTTGCCCGGGCGGTGTGTTTGGGATCATTGTCATGCTGAAAGACCCAGCCACGTTTCATCTTCAATGCCCTTGCTGATTGGAAGGAGGTTTTCACTCAAAATCTCACGATACATGGCCCCATTCATTCTTTCCTTTACACGGATCAGTCGTCCTGGTCCCTTTGCAGAAAAACAGCCCCAAAGCATGATGTTTCCACCCCCATGTTTCACAGTAGATATGGTGTTCTTTGGATGCAACTCAGCATTCTTTGTCCTCCAAACACGACGAGTTGAGTTTTTACCATCTGACCATATGACATTCTCCCAATCTTCTTCTGGATCATCCAAATGCTCTCTAGCAAACTTCAGACGGGCCTGGACATGTACTGGCTTAATCAGGGGGACATGTCTGGCACTGCAGGATTTGAGTCCCTGGCTGCGTAGTGTGTTACTGATGGTAGGCTTTGTTACTTTGGTCCCAGCTCTCTGCAGGTCATTCACTAGGTCCCCCTATGTGGTTCTGGTATTTTGCTCACCATTTTTGTGATCATTTTGACCCCACGGGGTGAGATCTTGCGTGGAGCCACAGATAGAGGGAGATTATCAGTGGTATTGTATGTCTTCCATTTCCTAATAATTGCTCCCACAGTTGATTTCTTCAAACCAAGCTGCTTACCTATTGCAGATTCAGTCTTCCCAATCTGGTGCAGGTCTACAATTTTGTTTCTGGTGTCCTTTGACAGCTCTTTGGTCTTGGCCATAGTGGAGTTTGGAGTGTGACTGTTTGAGGTTGTGGACAGGTGTCTTTTATACTGATAACAAGTTCAAACAGGTGCCATTAATACAGGTAATGTGTGGAGGACAGAGGAGCCTCTTAAAGAAGAAGTTACAGGTCTGTGAGAGCCAGAAATCTTGCTTGTTTGTAGGTGACCAAATACTTATTTTCCACCATAATTTGCAAATAAATTAATTAACCCTACAATGTGATTTTCTGGATTTTTTCTCATTTTGTCTGTCATAGTTGAAGTGTACCTATGATGAAAATTACAGGCCTCATATTTTTAAGTGGGAGAACTTGCACACTTGGTGGCTGACTAAATACTTTTTTGCCCCACTGTATATGGTCCTAAAGTGGTCCTTTGGAGCTCAGTTGGTAGAGCATGGTGCTTGTAACGCCAGGGTGGTGGGTTCGATTCCCTGGACCACTCAAATGTAAAATGTATGCCCGCATGACTAAGTTGCTTTGGGAAAAACCGTCTGCTAAATGGCATACTTGAAATAGCCAACATTTTATCTGAATTCTGAATCAAACTGAAATTATTGTTTTGTTAAAAAAAAAAAAGGTTTGGAGAAATGTGTCAGAATTCTGTCATTTTCACCAGTGATATTAAAGTTGCAATAATTCGGTGCACATTCACTGATATTGCATAAAACAATCTATTTGATTACTGTACATTACAGTTCTTCCTATTTGTGAACAAACACTACATCTGTGACATAGAAACATACAGTATATATCTTGACAGAAAATGGGCACAATGAAGTACTAATGAGTTAATATTTGTAACTTATTAATCAGTTCAGTTTGCCGGTTTGGTTGAAGAGGATATGATTTTCACAAAAACATTCAGATCATTACTGCTGTGTGTTTGTGTATGTACTACCTGAAAAGTTTGATTACAGTATGACTAAAAGACACAAAGAGCATTCACAAGGCACATAAGCTATTGTCTGTATAATCAGCGACACACTAACATAGTCAATAGAGCAGACACACAAAGTGGATGGGGTTTGACAAACTCCCCCTAGACAGCTCAATAGAACCATCACTCCACACATCGCATTGTACTCACATCACTCGTCTATTATTGCTAAATCAGGAGCATGTGTGCTAAGCAAATTAGAAATATATAATTGCAATACATTTTACGGCTCATTTTTTGTAAATGTCTGTAATACTGAACTTACTTTTTACATGTGACAAGTATTAAAACATGTGCAGCATAAGTTGTACAATACAGTTTTACTGCACAGAATAACGTTCATTGCTATTAGAAGAAAACTGAACGGCACAGTAATTTAGATGTATTTTTTTTCCTGTTTATCAAAAAGAATTGTCCCAACAATAAGAGAAATAGGCTATTCTATTGAAATACGGTATGAGTAGTGAGACAAATGAGAGTAAAGAACTTTCCACAATCAGAAATCATGTAGATTCCTGAGTCGTTGCTTTTTCTAGACATTTCAGCAACAGTTTTGTGGATCTTCAGATTCAATGTTTTTAACTCAATTCAGGCCTGTGCACTAATTCCTACTGGCAAACAAATCTAAAGTGCTTATTGTAATATTCATATCATCACTTCCTTATCCTTAAATTAGTATTTTTTTAAATTGTCCATTAAAACATAAAAAGCACACAATTCCACTAAAACAGCACAACAGTGACAAAAAAAATTGCTGAACAACTTGATCTGAGCAGCGATATCAATACTGAAAATGCAACTTGCAGAGTATACAGTACGGATACAGTACAAGGGCAGTAAAAAGAGGTTGCCACTCCAACCTTTCTGTCAATGTTTCACAACCAAGAAAGATTATGGGGTATAGATGCTTGAATGTCTACATTCTTCTTTTGGTTTGCAACAGTTTAGATCACCAGTTTCTAGTCATGATGGAACCAGTTTGCACTGTTGAAATCACAGAAATAACAACCTGAATCATTGCTTGAGTGACATGCTTCTGGAGCTGGTGTAGCTGGTTTGTGTATAGTACATTTGACAGAGACCAGAATGTCTCAGGATGTGAATCTTAATTTATTTATTTTTTACAAAATATCGCTTCAAATTTTGATGAGAAAATATACCTTTTAAAATGAAGTAAATTCACGCATACATGACAATCGAAGAAGATTCCGCATCAGTGTGGCAGTGGTGGCCCCATCTTTTGGCAGCTGTGGCAATGGGTGGGAAATAATTGGTTCACATTGGAGTTTGACCCAAAATGGTGGGGGTCGGTGGGCAGTGTCAGTCTGGTTTATTTATATCCTAGTAATGTGCTCTCCACTGCAAGGAAGTTAGTCCTCTGTGTGCTGAGGGGGCCTCGGGATCCCCAGAGCTACACTGGACCACTGGAGGTAACTGGAGCTCAACTGTTGACCGAGGGCTTCTCCAGAGACCAGTCTGACTTCTCTGCTCCAGGTCTAGCTCACCCTCTCACCTTGCTCACTGTAACAGAGTGGCCCTCTGTGGGGTTAGAGGGTGGTAGGACAAAGGTCTCCTCAATCACAAGGCCGTCTCCAAGGCTGAACTCTGCCCTCCTGCCTCGGTGGTGTCCATATTGACTCTAACACAGGCCACCTTCTCCTGGCTGCCAGAGACAAGGGAGAGAGATGGATGGGAAGAGAAGCATCAGCGGGCTGGTTGTGCTGTGCTGGGCCAGAATATCAATGGGTAAAGGATGAGCAGGAAATGTGTTGCTGATTTAAGTGCAATGCTGTCTGAAAGAATGTCAGACAGAGATGCTGAAATGAAACTCAAAGCTCATTCCGTGCTCTAAGTATAGACAGTTGTTAACACTCTCAACTTGAAGATGGCGGGCTCATGTGTTAAAGTATGCTGTTAACCATTATAATTGGGGTAAAAACACTAAATGTGTCAGCATCGTGTTAGATCCTCAGGACGTCAGAACATCAGGGCAAAGCCTCTTGAACACTTTGCATTTATATGCTGTAATGTAATATAATATATTAGAAGATACATTCATATATATTGTAATATATGAATGCATCTGTAGGCAAATACAATATTCAGGAAAACAAAATCAAGTCTTGTTTTATGCAAACATCCACACTAAATGTAGATGTCACAACATACATGCAACTGAACATTACACAAGTTATGACAGCAAAAGCAATAACTTAATACTTTCATTACATAAGAATGGATGCATTGTTCTTGTCATACCTATTAATTAATGGGCTAGTCACAGAATTAAGTAGACTAGTTTATTGGATTAGAATAGTCACAGAATATAATATCATTATTTGATCTATAAGGGGTGAGTTATCAATGTGATCTTGTCTTAGTGAGATTTCAGTAGACCTGAGGTGTGCCTGGAAAAAAGCTCCTCAATTTTTAGAAGGTGCGGCGGTCAGCTGAGTCATTTTCAGCATAGCTACCTTCGGCTACGCTTCATAGACGGGCCGAAGTCGGCGCTCATCGCCACTGCTTTGCATGCCCCGCTTTTGGCCATTTCCTCAGAGATATTAACATTGCCGAGGTCACATGAGCTACATGCAGCGAGGAACAGGACAGAACAGGGGAAGGGAGATAGAGATGCATGCATATGGATAAGGTAAACAAACAAAAGATTGAAGTGCACACATGACTACTTGGCACCAGTTCCCTGTCATTGTATCTTGCACTAAAAATATGTACTGGCTTATGTGTAACAATTTCTCTGTTGCCAATTGTTACTCTTGGACAATGATTGTCTGCGGTGAGTTCTCTACGTAATCAATGTGTACATTAGTCATTAGTATTCACATGGTTTTAGAGCCTTTTTACCTTGCCATGATACCATGTAGCATTATGTATCATAACAATCCCGGCCAAAACACAAACGCAACACGCTAGGAGTGTGTTTTCAATAAAAAGGCATCATCTACAGGTATAGTAAATAGCCAAGTTACGATTTTGGCCATGCGCTCATTGATGTTACTGTATATTACTGAGTAGGGTTAAAACTCAGCACGTGGGCTGGATATATCAGACACCCACCCCTACCGCCTCTTCATCCACTGGGAGGGTATGAGCGATTATTCTGTACGATCTGTTCAAGATAAACACGTTACAGACCTAACATCATCACTGTTACCTTTACATGCAATACCAAGACAGTAGAGATTGAGGAAAAATGTGAATGGTATAACAAAATCATATAATACAAAGACAAAGCATGTCCTTGATTTAGCTATCCAGTATAATGTATTGTACACTGGTTGAATGGTGGGCAGCACTCACCTCCCTGAGAGAGTTTTGACTGGGATCTTGAGCAGGTTCCCACCGTCATAATGGACCTTCACAGCATTCACGCCCACCTGTTCTTCTATGAGCAATAAAGCCTGGGCCTCCTGGGACCAAGGGGACACGCAGAGAATTACAATAGAGTGTACCCATGAGGGTGCAGGTAAATTGCCAAGGTCTGAGCCCCTTTGCCCGTTCTAGTCATTTGATTTCTGTGGGGACAGGTCATGTTAGCGTGCTAGACAGTGAACTAATGGCTTTAAAAGTATTAGTGTGTGTTACCCGTTTCTCCCGCTCCTTCTTCTTCTTGTCATCCTCTTTCTTCTTCTTGCTCTCGGGCATCAAGTCGTCCAGATAGCTGAGCTCCCTCTTGGTAAAGAAAAAGTCGAGAAGCTTCCGAATGAAGACGAGGGCCAGCACCTTTAAGCAAAAATAGGATATTTTAAGGGAGAGGGAGCAAAAGGACCACAGACTCATACAGAAGGTTTGATTGTATGATTGTAGTATTGCTATAGCACATTTCTCTCTATGGGTATTACCATCATTGGGAATACGACGGCAGCTGCCGAGGCCTTGATGACCCACAGCAGTATGAGGCAGGTGAGCTGCACCAGGGTGAATACATGGACCTTCCACAGGGGAACGTAGCGCAGGTAGATCAGGTCAGGCTGGTGCTTGGCTGGCATACCAAACAACTTGATACGGTCAAAGAACTAAGGGAGAGCGAGAGAGAGACCCGTTTATTGTTCATTTCATATTTTAGTCATGAAACACGCTCTTTGAGTTTAAATGTGATGATGTTTTTCTTGATAAAAGAGAGATTAATTACAAAGGAGTAAGCTCATCATTACAGACAAGGCATTGCTTTACTTTTAAAGAAGAAAAAAACACTGATCATATCTTCAATCAATCATGTCATTTAATATAATCTCACTTGAATGCCTTTGAGTGAAGAGACTCCCATGTAGAGGAAGACTCCGTATAGCACTGGCATAGGAATGAACTGGAGGGTGGGGCAGAAGTTGAACATACAGTATATAATAAATAATACATGGGATATAAACTGCCTTTAAAAAATGACATGACACTTGTTTCAACTGTAAGGTGAACATACTGTATAACAGTCAAACTGCTTATCATTCACATTGCCTGTCATGGCATTGGTGTCCCATTGTCTTGTGAAAATAAAGATGGATTATTAATAAAACACTTCTCTGAAACCCAAAGAGCTGTCACCTTGAGTGCGGAGGTCATGAAGACAGAGCAGCCCATGAGGACAAAGATCATGAAGCCGGTGACTCTCTGCTCTCTGATGCCCAGGAACTTGGGCTGTTCTCCTGGGGCCGAGCAGCCCGACTCCACCTTTAGATTTGATTACATTAGATTCATATTTATTATACTCAGAGAAACACATTTGTTCCCCCAGACTTGTACATTAACACAAATAACAAATCCATAACTCACTTAGACCAGAGTTGTCAAACTTAATTCCTTAGTTAACCCCTGGAGGGCCGAGTGTTATTCATTTATTTGTTATTTCCATTTGTGTCCGGTTAAAACCTTGACAACCAGGGGAAGGCAGTTCCTAACTAATCGACGACCTGAATTGATCAATCGCGTAAAAGGGAGGAGCAAAAAAAGGAATTGAGTTTGACACCACTGACATAAACAAAGACTAAACAAAGACTTGCCAACCTTGAGGCTGTTGACGTGGGAGATGGAGAGCACGGTGGCGGCTACGAACCAGGGCAGGCCCATGATGGAGCAAACCCCCAGCATTACCGCCACCACCAGCAGGTCCAGATGGTAGCCACAGCCTTTCTACATGACGGAGAAGAGGGGGGAAACGAGGGGGGTAAAGAAGAGGATAAAAAGCCATTTTAGTATAGCTGGACCACCGAATTGAAAACAATTGCTACATTCAACACAGTGAATGATAATATAATGGGCAGAACGAGGTGACAGAACAACATCTCTGTAAACATGTTTCTGTTCCACCTTGACAGTGGAAATGGAGTCTGTAGACTACGGACGTCTATGCCATGAACCAGTGCTTGCTCACTTTGAGCTTGTGCTCCTTGCGGTTGATGATGACGGCGGTGATCTGCTGGTCCATGAAGATGAGGATGGTGCAGAGCAGAGCGGGCAGCGCCGCCACCAGCAGGGTCCACCAGGGGTTGAGGCCCAGCGGGGAGATCAGCCAGCCGCGATGCTTGGAGGTAGGCTGTAGACCAGAGCATAGAGTTAGCTTTTAAACTGAAGCTACTGGCTTGCAGTCAGGGTATAGTGTTCGCTAGCAAGAGCTTGTAAGTGCAAGTTCAAGTATATTGGTCATATGCACAGGAACACAGTACAATTAAATGCTTGCAGGTTCAACTCTGGACAATGCAATAACAATAATAGAAAAATAAAGTAATAAACATAAATTAATAGAATAGAAGCTCAACGGAACACAAATTGAATAACATTTTAGCAGAAGTATAAAACATAAGGGAATCACTCAAACAGATTTGCATTAGGATATTTACAAGTGTGCCAGGGAAGTGGGATATGGAGAGCAAAGTGTTTTGTGGAATATTAAAAAGAAGTCCAGCAGCAGTTGTGGTGTGTGTGGTTTTGATTGTGTGTGTTTTTGTATGTGCTTATGAGAATAGCATTGACGTTTACACTGACACGATGACAAAGTTCATCAGGAAGTGTATAGGGGATGTTGTTCCCACTGTGACGATTAAAACCTATACAAACCAGAAACCGTGGATAGATGGCAGCATTCGCGCAAAACTGAAAGTGCAAACCACTGCATTTAACCAGGGCAAGGAGACTGGGAATATGGTCCAATACAAACAGTCCAGTTATGTCCTCCGTAAGGCAATCAAACAGGCAAAACGTAAGTACAGAGACAAAGTGGAGTCGCAATTCAACGGCTCAGACACGAGACGTGTGTGTTATGGACTCCAGACATTCACGGATTATGAAGGGAAAACCAATCATGTCGCGGACACCAATGTTTTGCTTCCGGTCAAGCTAAACACCTTCTTTACCTGCTTTGAGGATAACACAGTGCCTCTGACATGGGCCGCTCCTGAGGACTGTGAGCTCTCGTTCTTTGTGGCCGACGTGAGTAAAACCCTTGCAAGGCTGCCGGGCCAGACGGCATCCCTAGCCGCGTCCTCATAGCACGCGCAGACCAGCTGGCTGGAGTGTTTACAGTATGTTCAATCTCTCCCTATCCCAGTCTGCTGTCCCCACTTGATTCAAGATTGTTCCTGTACCCCAAAAAGCGAAGGTAACTGAAAGTAAATACTATCGCCCTGTAGCACTCACTTTTGTCAGCATGAAGTGCTTGAGAGGCTAGTTAAGGATCAATTCACCTTCACATTACCAGACACCCTAGATCCACTGCAATTTGCATACCGCAGCAAAAAATCCACAGATGATGCAATCGCCATTGGCACTGCACACTGCTCTATCCCATCTGGACATGAGGAATACCCATGTAAGAATGCTGTTCATTGACTACAGCTCAGCCTTCAATACCATAGTACCCTCCAAGTTCATCCTTAAGCCCTGGGTCTGTACCCCACCCTGTGCAACTGGGTCCTGGACTTCCTGACGGCTTCCCCCAGGTGGTGAAGGTAGGCAACAACACCTGTGCTATGCTGATTCTCAACACTGGGGCCCCACAAGGGTGCGTGCTCAGCCCCCTCCTGTACTCACCCATGACTGTGTGGCCAAGCAGGCCTCCAACTCAATCATCAAGTTTGCAGATGACACAACAGTAGTAGGCCTGATTACCAACAACGACAAGACAGCTAACAGGGGTAAGGTGAGGGCCCTGGCGTAGCGATGCCAGGAAAATAACCTCTCCCTCAATGTCATCAAAACGAAGGAGCTGATTGTGGACACACACAGTGGCCATGTAGTGTATATACACTACCAGTCAAAGGTTTGGACACACCTACTCATTCCAGCATTTTTCTTTATTTTTAATATTTTCTACATTGTAGAATAATAGTGAAGACATCAAAACTATGAAATAACACATATGTAATCATGTAGTAACCAAAAAAGTTAGGCATCCTTCCTAACTCAGTTGCTGGTGCGGAAGGAAACCATTTCACCATGAGGCTGTGATAAGAGAAAACTGATGATGGATCAACAACATTGTAGCTACTCCACAAT
Source organism: Oncorhynchus clarkii lewisi (assembly GCF_045791955.1). Lineage (NCBI taxonomy): Eukaryota > Metazoa > Chordata > Actinopteri > Salmoniformes > Salmonidae > Oncorhynchus > Oncorhynchus clarkii. The sequence continues at coordinate 31,148,162 of NC_092164.1, forward strand.
ACTATCGCAATTGACAGAGTGTAAAGAGGCCTGTACAGAACAAAAATATTCCAAAAGATGCATATTGTTTGTAACAAGGCACTAAAGTAGTACTGCAAAACATGTGGCAAAGCAATTCCTTTTTGTCCTGAATAGAAAGTTTTGTGTTGGATTTGCCCCAAACATATTACCGAACACCACTCTCACAACTTTAAAGCATAGTGGTGGCAGAATCATAATTGTTAAGTTTTTCAGGATAAAAAAAATTATGAAATAGAGCTAAGCACAGGCAAAATCCTTGAGGAAAACCTGGTTCAGTCTGCATTCCACCGGACACTGGGAGATGAATTCACCTTTCAGCAGGACAATAACCTAAAACACAAGGCCAAATCGACACTAGACTGCTTACCAAGAAAACAGTGAATGTTCCTGAGTGACCGAGTTACAGTTGACTTAAATCTACTTCAAAATCTATGGCAAGACTTGAAAATGGTTGTTTAGCAATGATCAACAACCAAGTTGAGGTTGAAGAAGTTTTTTAAAGAATAATGGGCAAATGTTGTACAATCAAGGTGTGCAAAGCTCTTATAGACTTAACCAGAAAGACTCACAGCTGTAATTGCTGTCAAAGGTGATTCTAATATGTATTGACTCAGGGGTGTGAATACTTATGTAAATTAAATATTTCTGCACAAAAAAATGTTTTTTTTTTCACTTTGTCATTATGGGGTATTGTGTGTAGGTGGATGAGATTAAAAAAAAATACTTCATCCATTTTTAATTCAGGCCGTAACAACAAAATGTGGAATAAGTCAAGGGGGTCCTACCTCAAAGCGGTCGGGTACGTTGAGTTTAGGAGAGGGGATGCCCATTAGATAGTCCACCAGCACCATGATCATAATGGTCAGAAACACGGCAAAGTCACTGATGGTGGAGCGCACCTGCACAACCCATATTAACCACAATACATAATCATGGTAACGTGTAAAAAACAAAGTCATTAAAATTCACTCAGTGGGAACACCTACACAGTAGCTAACAGTAATAGCTAAATGTGGAACATATTGTGTGGGAAGAATGTGAAGACCTTGAAGTTAATTGTGAATATTGATGCAGCACAATAAAACTTACCAGTTCACACATTTACATTTTAGATGAACGCACACACACACACACACACACACACACACACACACACACACACACACACACACACACACACACACACACACACACACACACACACACACACACACACACACACACACACACACACACACACACACACACACACACACACACACCATGCTCCCAAGTGAATAACACACCTTTGTAGGGAAGTATCGCTCGGTCTTGATCTCCTTGAGAAAAGAGGAGAGGAAGAAGGTGGTGAAAAAGAGGATGATGGACCAGAAGAGGACATCTGGGATGTAGGGGCCGTGGTGACCACAGGCAGGACCAGCAAACTCTCCATGGAGCAGGTTACACATCTGGCAAAGAGTGTAAAGGGTCAGAGAAATACACAGGCTCAACAGATGTTTTTGCAGTGTGTGTGTCCTCTGACTAACCGATACGTTGAGGCTGTTCCAGGAGATAGAGTCTGGTGTGTGTCCTGTCTCGTTCCACGTCTGCAAGACCTGAGCAGAGGCGTTGGCCGGTGGAGAACACTGACACCTGAGACAAGAGAATAAATCTTACACTCCCCATCATAAATAGCACAAAACCATAAGCTCCCCTTTTATAGTCAGTGGTAACATCTAAAACACAGAAATCCAAATAGAAAAGATACATTGCCTGAAGAAAGCGGAAAAATGGCAGTGCCCACTTCTCGTGTCTTTTGCCCTCCATCGAGGCTCTCTGACCCTGACTCACGAGTAGAGTGTGAGGTTGTCCAGCTCGTTGTGCATGTTGACGGGGTAGTGTTCCCCCAGCTGGAAGAGCTTCTCCAGGGCCTCGTAGATGAAGATGATGCAGATGAGCGCGGCGAAGGCCTCCTCTGTGAAGCGGGTGATGTAACAGACCAGGGAGCTAGCGTCTGTGGCCACCAGGACCAGGCAGAGGAAGGCCGTCCACAGGCCGATGCTGGTCCTCAGAGACAGGTAGGACAGGCCGTAGTCCCTGGGTGGATAGTACGGTAATTAAGATCAAGACTCAATATTAGGGCTGTCAAACGATTTAAAAATGTATTTGAGTTAACTAGCAAGATTTTGTGATTAATGGCAAATTTAGAATTTGCTCAAATTCAAAATGTAAGATTTAAAATTTTAAAAACATTACAAAAATATGAATGTCTTGATTTTGTCTAAAGTAATGGTTAGCAAAATTAGGTAAATTGAGAAATCACACTTTATTTAACCTCAATGTCAACTTCTTTTTACATGGCATTGTCTGCAGATTTTAGCTGTATAGATGATGTACTTTGGGTGTTTTCAGTGTATTTATTTTCACATCCATATCTTATTAGGGACTGGAAGCAGTAAGCTTAAAGCATAGCGTTTATGACAATTGTAGGGGAGGCGCAATCACTCGGACTATGCCTTATGAAATGATTGAGGATTCATCAATAATGACCTTGAGTCTGTCCCAACTTCTCTAAAACCTAGTTAGGGCCCAAAGTTTTTCCTGACCATGTGACTTGACCAGAAAAAACTCCAGGCCTTGTAACTTACTGTACATGTACAGTATATAAAACTCAGGGAGTTACTGAGAAACAAATGAGAAATCCCAAAATGTCAGTAGGGAACTTGTCCTTGCAGGTTGCTACCGCCAGAAGGTCACAGTGCGAATAAGTGTAACCAGGATCGGTGTAGCACTCACTTGCAGAACTTAAAGAGGATCTTCTCGAAAACCAGGACAGGCCCCGTGCTGCCCAGGATAGTGAGGGGCTGCCCCGCAAACAGAGAGAAAGCCACTCCTGTGAGGGACGCCCCAAACAGAGACTCTATGGCACTCTGTAGCAAGAGAAGGAAAAGAGGGAGGGAAAAGGGGAGGATGACGAGGGGGTAAATACATAGAGGAACTAGACAGACTGGGAGACTAAGGGGAAAAGAGGCAAAGCGAACAGAACACCCCACATAACATAATACATATGTTTAAAACTGACATTCCAGACCGCCTAGCATCAGACTTCCTAGATAAACTTCTCTGCTTTTTTCACCACGTCGGCCTGCCAATTGTAATATCCCTCCGCCACTCGTCATCTGGTCAGTTTACTCAGACACATCACACACCCCGGCGCGCTGACGCTCGCTATGCCAACAGTCTCCCTCCTAATAAAGACATCTAGGGTCACTGTAGGGTGTGTGTGTGTAAGTCATTGTCAGGATCAAAGCACAGAGACAGTATATAGAGTAGCTCGCAATGAGGAAGAGGGACACCATCTAAGCACCTACTATTTGCTTATAGTGATATGCATCCTATATGCTTTTAGTGATAAACAAATAGGGTAAGACCTTGCTGTAAACCTGTTTCACCAAGCAGCTAAGTGACTGGCAGAAACAGTTGAATTCGGAAGTTTACATGCACTTAGGTTGGAGTCATTAAAACTTGTTTTTCAACCACTCCACAAATGTATCATTAACAAACTATAGTTTTGGCAAGTCTGTTAGGACATCTACTTTGTGCATGACAAGTCATTTTTCCAACAATTGTTAACAGACAGATTATTTCACTGTATCACAATTCCAGTGGGTCAGAAGTTTACATATAGTAAGTTGACTGTGCCTTTAAACAGCTTGGAAAATTCCAGAAAATTATGTCATGGCTTAAGAAGCTTCTGATTGACTCAAATGATGTCAATTAGCCTATTGGAGGTGTACCTGTGGATGTATTTCAAGGCCTACCTTCAAACTCAGTGCCTCTTTACTTGACATCATGGGAAAATCAAAAGAAATCAGCCAAGACCTCAGAAAACAAATTGTAGACCTCCACAAGTCTAGTTCATCCTTGGGAGCAATATCCATACACCTGAAGGTACCACGTTCATCTGTACCAACAATAGTACGCAAGTATAAACACCATGGGACAACGCAGCTGTCATACCGCTCAGGAAGGAGACACGTTCTGTCTCCTAGAGATGAATGTACTTTGGTGCGAAAAGTGCAAATCAATCCCAGAACAACAGCAAAGGACCTTGTGAAGATGCTGGGGGAAACAGGTACAAAAGTATCTACAGTATATCCACAGTAAAACGAGTCCCATATCGACATAACCTGAAAGGACGCTCAGCAAGGAAGAAGCCACTGCTCCAAAACCGCCATTAAAAAATCCAGACTTTGGTTTGCAACTGCACATGGGGACAAAGATCATACTTTTTGGAGAAATGTCCTCTGGTCTGATGGAACAAAAATAAACTGTTTGCAAGCCGAAGAACACCATCACCAACACCATCCCAACCGTGAAGCACGGGGGTGGCAGCATCATGATGTGGGGGTGCTTTGCTGCAGGAGGGACTGGTGCACTTCACAAAATAGATGGCTTCATAAGGAAGGGAAATTATGTGGATATATTGAAGCAACATCTCAAGACATCAGTCAGGAAGTTAAAGCTTGGTCGCAAATGGGTCTTCCAAATGGACAATGACCCCAAGCATACTTCGAAAGTTGTTGCAAAATGGATTAAGGACAACAAAGTCAAGGTATTGGAGTGGCCATCACAAAGCCCTGACCTCAATCCAATAGAAAATTTGTGGACAGAACTGAAAAATTGTGCGCGAGCAAGGAGGCCTACAAACCTGACTCCGTTACACCAGCTCTGACAGGAGGAATGAGCCAAAATTCACCCAACTTATTGTGGGAAACTTGTGGAGGGCTACCTGAAACGTTTGACCCAAGTTTAACAATTTAAATGCAATGCTACTAAATACTAATTGAGTGTATGTACATTTCTGACCCGCTGGGAATGTGATGAAAGAAATAAAAGCTGAAATAAATCATTCTCTCTACTATTATTCTGATATTTCACATTCTTAAAATAAAGTGGTGATCCTAACTGACCTAAGACAGGGAATTTTTACTAGGATTAAATGTCAGGAATTGTGATAAACTGAGTTTAAATGTATTTGGCTAAGGTGTATGTAAACTTCCGACTTCAACTGTATTAGGTGACATAGCACAGATAGAAGACAAACAGATGTAATCGGAGTGGCATTCATTGACACTCATGTACAAGGACCCACTCACTATGTTGCCCTTTGTGGCCTCGCCCAGCAGCCCTCCGAAGGTGATGACAGGGGACATGCAGGCGCAGTAGAGGAACAGGATGGAGGCCAGACACTGCAGGTTCAACGAGTCCCGGATGTCGCTCCAGTAGAACGGGGCCTTCCGCTTTATATCCATCACCAGGCCTCCAAAGATCCTATAGGAAGGGAAAACCACAACACATTGCAGCAGGCTAACTGAAGTAGCAGCATTATACTAATGGGGTAGAGTACCCCAGATAACATCTTGTACTTCTGGATTTGGTTTTTATACCATATAGGGGACCATAACACATTTGTCGACTCTTTTGGACCTTCCATAGGGTCGGCAGATATTTTTTCAGGACCAGCAGATAACATTTTCAGACCATCATCAATAGGGTCTGCCAGATTACTTTTTGGAGCCTGCAGAGAACTTTTGGGGGGCATCACAGTAGGTGAATGGCAGTTCATTGGTGGTACAGATATTTTGACACTTATTTCACAAGCATTCATTCACATTTCCCTATGGGGTTGGACACTCCTGCTCTCAGACCCAGATACCAGTCAGCCCATCTTTCTACCTCACACACTCACCTAACTTACACAAGCACAAATAAACACTCTACAAATAAACACACTCTACAAGCAGCCACGTGATCACAGAGGCTTTCACACCTAGAACCTGAGTCTCTATTTATGCCAGCATTTTATGCCAGCATCGTAATTGTGCAGTCATAATGATCTATACAACATTAAAATCAACCATTCAATATCCGTGGTTATGTGCTGTGCAGTTATGTTCATGACTTGTCACAGTATGTAGGAATTGTATGCCGTTAATTTTTGACTTCATAAACAGTTTCAATAATGTTTTGCCTTAAAAATGTTTAATGAATTTCAAAACGAATAACATTTATTTCAAATCAAATTATATTTGTCACATGCGCCAAATACAACAGGTGAAATGCTTACTTTACAAGCCCAATGCAGTTTTAAGAAAATACCAAAAAAATACCAAAGAAAAGTAAGAGATATGAAAAACAAATGATTAAGGAGCAGCAGTAAATAACCATAGTGGGGATATATAGGGGGTACCGATTCATAGTCAATGTGTCAATGTGCAGGGGCACCGGTGTCGAGGTAATTACAGTGCCTTGCGAAAGTATTCGGCCCCCTTGAAATTTGCAACCTTTTGCCACATTTCAGGCTTCAAACATAAAGATATAAAACTGTATTTTTTTGTGAAGAATCAACAACAAGTGGGACACAATCATGAAGTGGAATGACATTTATTGGATATTTCAAACTTTTTTAACAAATCAAAAACTGAAAAATTGGGCGTGCAAAATTATTCAGCCCCTTTACTATCAGTGCAGCAAACTCTCTCCAGAAGTTCAGTGAGGATCTCTGAATGATCCAATGTTGACCTAAATGACTAATGATGATAAATACAATCCACCTGTGTGTAATCAAGTCTCCGTATAAATGCACCTGCACTGTGATAGTCTCAGAGGTCCGTTAAAAGCGCAGAGAGCATCATGAAGAACAAGGAACACACCAGGCAGGTCCGAGATACTGTTGTGAAGAAGTTTAAAGCCGGATTTGGATACAAAAAGATTTCCCAAGCTTTAAACATCCCAAGGAGCACTGTGCAAGCGATAATATTGAAATGGAAGGAGTATCAGACCACTGCAAATCTACCAAGACCTGGCCGTCCTTCTAAACTTTCAGCTCATACAAGGAGAAGACTGATCAGAGATGCAGCCAAGAGGCCCATGATCACTCTGGATGAACTGCAGAGATCTACAGCTGAGGTGGGAGACTCTGTCCATAGGACAAGTATATTGCACAAATCTGGCCTTTATGGAAGAGTGGCAAGAAGAAAGCCATTTCTTAAAGATATCCATAAAAAGTGTTGTTTAAAGTTTGCCACAAGCCACCTGGGAGACACACAAAACATGTGGAAGAAGGTGCTCTGGTCAGATGAAACCAAAATGTAACTTTTTGGCAACAATGCAAAACGTTATGTTTGGCGTAAAAGCAACACAGCTGAACACACCATCCCCACTGTCAAACATGGTGGTGGCAGCATCATGGTTTGGGCCTGCTTTTCTTCAGCAGGGACAGGGAAGATGGTTCAAATTGATGGGAAGATGGATGGAGCCAAATACAGGACCATTCTGGAAGAAAACCTGATGGAGTCTGCAAAAGACCTGAGACTGGGACGGAGATTTGTCTTCCAACAAGACAATGATCCAAAACATAAAGCAAAATCTACAATGGAATGGTTCAAAAATAAACATATCCAGGTGTTAGAATGGCCAAGTCAAAGTCCAGACCTGAATCCAATCGAGAATCTGTGGAAAGAACTGAAAACTGCTGTTCACAAATGCTCTCCATCCAACCTCACTGAGCTCGAGCTGTTTTGCAAGGAGGAATGGGAAAAAATGTCAGTCTCTCGATGTGCAAAACTGATAGAGACATACCCCAAGCGACTTACAGCTGTAATCGCAGAAAAAGGTGGCGCTACAAAGTAATTAACTTAAGGGGGCTGAATAATTTTGCACGCCCAATTTTTCAGTTTTTGATTTGTTAAAAAAGTTTGAAATATCCAATAAATGTCGTTCCACTTCATGATTGTGTCCCACTTGTTGTTGATTCTTCACAAAAAAATACAGTTTTATATCTTTATGTTTGAAGCCTGAAATGTGGCAAAAGGTCGCAAAGTTCAAGGGGGCCGAATACTTTCGCAAGGCACTGTATGTACATGCAGGTAGGGTTATTAAAGTGGCTATGCATAAATAGTCTGGGTAGCCGTTTGATTAGTTGTTCAGGAGTCTAAAGGCTTGGGGGTAGAAGCTGTTTAGAAGCCTCTTGGACCTAGACTTGGCGCTCTGGTACCGCTTGCCATGCTGTAGCAGAGAGAGCAGTCTAATACTAGGGTGGCTGGAGTCTGACAATTTTTAGGGCCTTCCTCTGACATCGCCTGGTATAGAGGTCCTGGATGGATGTGTTGTTACCTAACCTCACCACCTGGGGGCAGATCATCAGGAAGTCCAGGATCCAGTAACAGTGGGAGGTGTTTAGTCCCAGGGTCCTTAGCTTAGTGATGAGCTTTGAGGGCACTATGGTGTTGAACGCTGAGCTGTAGTCAATGAATAGCATTCTCACATAGGTGTTCCATTTGTCCAGGTGGGAAAGGGCAGTGTGGGGTGCAATAGAGATCTGTGGGTCTGTTGGTGCGGTATGCAAATTGGAGTGGGTCGAGGGTTTCTGGGACGATGGTGTTGATGTGAGCCATGAACAGCCTTTCAAAGTATTTCATGGCTACAGATGTGAGTGCTACGGTTCGGTAGTCATTTAGGCAGGTTACCTTGGTGTTCTTGGGCACAGGGACTATGGTGGTTTGCTTGAAACACGTTGGTATTACAGACTCAGACAGGGAGAGGTTGAAAATGTCAGTGAAGACACCTGCCAGTTGGTCAGCGCATGCTCAGACTACACGTCCTGGTAATCCGTCTGGCCCAGAAGCCTTGTGAATGTTGACCTGTTTAAAGGTCTTACTCACATCGGCTGCGGAGAGCGTGATCACACAGTCATCTGGACCAGCTGATGCTCTCATGCATGTTTCTCATGCTGTGCTTCCCTTTATAGCCTGTAATAGTTTGCAAGCCCTGCCACATCCGACGAGCGTCGGAGCCGGTGTAGTACGATTCGATCTTAGTCCTGTATTGACGCTTTGCCTGTTTGATGATTCGTCTGAGAGCATAGTGGGATTTCTTATAAGCTTCTGGGTTAGAGTCCCGCTCCTTGAAAGTTGGCAGCTCTGCCCTTTAGCTCAGTGCGAATGTTGCCTGTAATCAATGGCTTCTGGTTGGGATATGTACGTACAGTCACTGTGGGGACGATGTCCTCGATGCACATATTGATAAAGCCAGTGACTGATGTGGTGTACTCCTCAATGCCATCGGAACAATCCCGGAACATATTCCAGTCTGTGCTAGTAAAACAATCCTGTAGTTTAGCATCTGCTTCATCTGACCACTTTTTTATAGACCGAGTCACTGGTGCTTCCTGCTTACATTTTTGCTTGTAAGCAGGAGGATATGGTCAGATTTGCCAAATGGATGGCGAGGGAGAGCTTTGTACTGTGTGTGGAGTAAAGGTGATCTAGAATTGTTTTCCCTCTGGGTGCACATTTAATATGCTGATAAAAATGTGGTAAAACTGATTTAAGTTTCCCTGCATTAAAGTCACCGGCCACCAGGAGCGCCACCTCTGGGGGAGCATTTTCCTGTTTGCTTATGGCGGAATACAGCTCATTGAGTGCGGTTTTAGTGCCAACTTCGCTCTGTGGTAGTATGTAAAACAGCTACGAAAAATATAGATGACAATTCTCTAGGTAGACAGCTTATCATGAGCTTATCATGAGATACTCTACCTTGAGATACTCTACCTCAGGTGAGAAAAACTTTGAGACTTCCTTAGATATTGTGCACCAGCTGTTGTTTACATAAATGCATAGGGCCCCACCCCTGTTGTTCTATCTTGCCGATAGAGTATATAACCCGTCAGCTGTATGTTCTTAATGTCATCGTTCAGCCACGACTCGATGAAACATTAGATATTGCAGTTTTTAATGTCCCGTTGATAAGATATGTGATTTCAGTTCGTCCCATTTATTTTCCAGCGATTGAATGTTAGTTAGCAAAATGGAAGGCAAGGGCAGATTAGCCACTTGCCACCTGATCCTCGCAAGGCACCCGGATCTTTCGCCTTGAATTATTTTGCCTTATCAACTCTCCTCTATGGGGCAGTTTCCACAGACACATATTAAGATCCAGGACTAAAAAACAAACTCAAAATTGAATCCCCATTGAAAATGCTTTTACATCTAGAATTAAGCTTAATCTGTGCCCCGGGAAACCTCCCCTGTGAATTCATATGTCTAACTCACCGTCCGGTTCTCTGCAGCTCGGGCCCAGCTCCGTGGCCTTCATCCTCCTCCAACATCTCCCCAGAGGGTGAGGCCGACCCATTGGGCTGGGAGGGTATCTTCCTCTTCATCTAAAGGTGAGAGTCATTATAGGTGTAGCACAGTTTGTAGAGCATGGAGTTGGCCACGCCAGGGTCGTGGGTTCGATTTCCACTGGGGCCACCCACATGTATGCATGCATGACTAAGTTATTACAGGGCTGACATATCCTCTACTGCCACCAGGAGGCACAGTCATACACATCATCAAAAACATCATGGAAAACTACCATGCAAGCCAGTGTTCTTCAATCCTGGTCCTGGGGCCTACAGGTGGTGCAGTGCAGGCTATATCGCCAACCTAGTATTACCACATCTGATTCAACTAATTATCAAGCCCTTGACTAGTTTAATCAAGTGTATTAGTGCTAGGCAGAAACAAAAGCCTGCACCTCTTGGGGGTCTCCAGGATCATGATTGAAGAGCACTAAATATGTGACCAATATCTAACATCAGGTTTAACTTAACTTCAGACATCTATGTATATATATTTTTGTATGGGTTTGTTCATTTTCTGATTATAGGCAAGCTCATTGTCATCTTAGACCCACACCTGCGATGGGACGTTCTTGGGGGGTTCGATTCGTATCGTGGGGTCCCATTCTCCTGGGGGCAGAACTGTCACCTGGTCCAGAAATTCATCTATCCCAGACAGCAGGTCCGTCCGGTCTTTGGCTTTGTACGCTACATCATGGAATATCTACAGAGACATGCAGGAAAGAGTATAGCTTTTAAATGTTGATCTAACTAACGTAAAATGTATCTAATCTGAATGCCACACCTAAGGATTCAAGGTTTCAAGGTTATTATGTTCTATACATGTCAGGGGGGGATATAATTAATGTTAATGAATGAATGTTACTAATCCTGATAAGAATATAAAATAATAATTGCACAAACAGCACGTAAAACATCTCCCCTCCTCTGACCTCATCTGTCATCAGTGTGGCCATGGATCTGCCAATCTCATGGTACTGAGGGCCTTTCCCGTGTGGACCCAGTAGCAGGAACAGAAATCTGTAGAGGACACAAACCATTTTCACACATTAGACTCAACGCAAATATATGTAGATGGACAGATATAGGCTAATACAATGTATTTTACTCAAAACCCAACATAAGTGAGTGTATTTGGTGATAGGACATATGACTCCAAATAGTTTAGGTTACTGTAGGGGAGCAGGTGCATGAATAAAGCCTAGGACAAGCAGGTTAGACAGAGAAAGACCAGTGAAAGAGTGGGTGTAGAGATGTAGTGTACCTACCTGGTGGGCACGGGCACCTCCGTGAGCCCTGTGATGAGGACGGCGGGAGACAGGCGTACGAAGGCGATGATGGGCTTCTCCAGGAAGTCCACCTCACCTACCAGCACGTTGGACGCCTCAGCGCCCGGAGGAATCTTCTTCATGAAGTTCATGTCCACCTATAGGACCCGAATGGGACAGAGAGAGAGACTTTAGGGAGTAACAACATTATAAGAGAGTGTCTCCCAATCCCAAAGCACATTTGAGTTTTTTGTTGCCCTAGCAAAGGCTTGATTAGTTGAATCGAGAGTGTTAGTGTTAGGGAGAGAGGTCTGCGCAGGAAATAATTCTTCATCCCGCTCCCGCCCACTGCTTTTCATACTGTGCCCTCTAGCTCTTGCTGAGTTCTTGTCCGACTCCCAACCGCTCCCGCAAGAACTGATACCGAACCCAACCACAGTCCCGCAATGTTATTTTAGGTGTATGTGACATAGCTCGCTTTGCAGCCCTGGTCCTAGCAATGTTGCCACCCTAGGCAAGATCAAAATGCACAAAAATAGGCTAATGGGTTAAAATACCCGAGATTCTCAAGTGGCCCATTATATTAGGCTATCGTATTAATTGTCCTATATCTTAGATATAAGACAGATAAGGAAACATGTTTCATTTTGTTTTGACATGTATATAACCCCTTATTTGTGGCACTAACAGTCTCCATATACTTTCATTCATTTTTTCAACTGGTACCGGGGGACCTTCAGACGAGTCGTGCAAGACCTAGAGCAAAACCACATGCACGTGTTCATGAGAGTCTCACATTTCCACAAAGGGGTCATATTAGCGAGTAGCCCAAACTGTTCAGATGCTACAGACAGAAGTTGGCAGATCGGCTGTACCGACTTCAGATGAGTCCCAAGACGCTTGTGGGGATCGTAGAGCAAACACCGCTCTAGCTCTGCCACCTTTCACCGCAGATAAAGTGCGACATCGGCGGATTGAGACTCATCCAATGCAAAACAAATCTCTAGCTTAAACTGACAGATTTGTATGGGGATTTTTTTGTATTATGCTAACTAATACAATAGATAACACATACAAAACAGAAAGACAACTGTTCTAAATAATCAGTGGGGATATACCATACAACATTTTCAGCCCAAATTTTATCTGACCCCCACACCCATAGCTTGAAAAATGCCAACCACACTGCAATGATGTCTGTCGGGTCCCGGGGGATGCCCACGGGAATGCAGATTTATATTGGGAAAGTATCTACCTACAGTATCTACCTGGAGTATCTACCCCCCCCCCCATGTCTATTTCTATGGGCACAAGCACTGTTCACAACCCTCTTGCTGGTGGAGATAACATTTTGCAGGTTTAAATCTTATTTCCTGCAATTCAACACATTTTCTCATAGGGTGCAGAGAAGATTTAGCCGTTTTAAAGCTATTTTTTTGCAATTCTATACATTTTACCATGTCTAATGTGTATTCATGTGATATTTGAGTGACTCAAACATGGGCTAAAAAAACTAGCTAAAGAAAAGTTAGCTGGCATGGGCTAGTTGATCTGTTATAAAGTTATAAATAGCTCTCTGAGGTATGCAATGACTGACATGACAAGAGGAATACGGATGATGCACTACCCAATTTCAAGACTAAGTTGAACACCGCACTGAGTTCCCCTAGGGGGCGCACCCAAAAGTTTGGGAACCACTGGCGTAGAGGGAGAATATAAGGGCAGTACAGGGCAATGGAGTTCCTTTCGTCACAAGGTCGTTTGCGTGAACTATTTAAGAGAGCTGGGAAACCTTGCCCACTGAGATGGGTCATATCTGCATCTCCCTCTTTTCAAAAACACACACAGTACGTCTCCCTCTCTTGATTAGACTCCCCCAGTAAGAAGTTTCTTCTTGGCATACACATGAAAGCTGGTTAGATGCTGATGACTCCTCATGGCCGCCAGCCTACTTATTACATCGATGAAAGAGTCGTAAAATGATATAATGAGGGAGAGCTCACTGAACCAAATCCAGTTATTGAAATAAAACACTGTACAGTTAACTTTGAGACTGGTTCTTGGTTATAGAAGGCAGGTGATGTTTATTATGCCCAGAGAGTAAGAGCTGTGGATTGATGATGGTTGTCTTGGTCCTCTGGATGAATGTGGTGAAAATAAAATTTTATTGGTCACATACACATATTTAGCAGATGTTTTTGCGGGTGTAGCGAAACACTTGTGATGTAGTGAAATGCTTGTTGCAAAGTTTCTTAGGAGCTAGAAGCAGAACTGCCATCTGTTTCTTTGCCCAGTAGCAGGGGTTACCTTGCTGAAGTCCACATTGCTATTATCTTTACTGACCCCAACTTTGGAGGGCCTCCTGTCTCCGGCCTTGCTGCTGCTATCCAGGTTACTGGGGACAGAGTGTGTGGATATCAGTGGCCCTGAAACGACAAACAGACAGGGGATAGTGGCAGAAGAGTGTTAGCAATGTCAGCTCTGGAGCACCGGGGCTCCTGCTGCTCAATGCATTCTTGTGGATACTGAGATTAGAATGCCTGCTTTTGATAATATTGTGTTTTTCATATATCACTCATATGCAGACAGTTTGCAAAGCATCAAAACACAATACCGGTTCTCATATTTAATTTGAGAAGCCTTAATCTATACAAAAATTATGCAGCCATACTCTGATCAATTAATTACAATTATTTTTCTATAGGTTCTCTTGTATAGGCCTAGACTACCGATGCATACTGCTAAATAGTATTTGATACAATGTTCAATTTATACAATCTCAAAAGACTTAATTAATTGACAACATAATGAAACTTCATTATGGCCTGCAGTGGTAAGGGTTCAAGAAATTGCACCTCAACTTCAATGCGCCCTATAGCCATGTGAGGTGAGCCGTACACAGGAAACGCCAGCACTTCAGCGAGGGAGACGTGCATTGAGGAAAGAACCACAGAAATGAATGAACTGTAACATAGCGACACCACACACTCCACTCCCTCCGTCTCAAGTCACCTAGAACGTAGAGGAATGTTCAAATGAATATGAATGGGTGACGGTCATCCTTGACCTGTGACCTATTCTAACTCGTCCCTGCGGGCTATGAGGCAGCCATGTTGGGACGAACAGAAGCGCTATTGCTCACATTCCCTACAAAGCCCCTGGGAGTGACAGGGATTAGGGGAGATTGCATCCAGAAGCTTAAACCCGGAATGCGCGCTCCATGCTGGACCTCAGGCCACGCTATATGTACAGTAAACAAGTTTGACTAATCAAATCATATCATTCCAAAACCAGGGGCACACTGAGGACAAACACTACTGACTCTATGATCATTTGTCTTCATCTGCATACCAAGAGCTGACACTACATGTTGTGTGGTACTGTGACATGAGTGCTGCAGTGGCATTAGACAGTTCTTACTAAAGAATCCGGCAGTCAAAAGGTGAGCAGGTGTACTGTATATATAGTTGTAGCCAAATATATTGGCACCCTTGCACTTTTCTTAAATAATTCCCCATTTCTTCTCAAATAAGTACAAAATATGTTATTGTTAGATTTTTAACATTGCAGAACCAAATTTTATTTTTGTAAACTTCAGTCAATTTTAATTCAGAAAATAAATACAAAAGGCATGGACAAAATTATTGGCGCATGGGTCAGCCGTTTGTTCATCCGCAATTGCTAATTGCTAATAACCCATCCACAACTGCCCGACTATGTGACAAAGTGAAAATCTGAGCTCCGCACCCAACCCTAACCTGCATATATAGAACATGTGCTACAGGCTCCAGTCAAAGACTGCAGAACGATTTGACAGGCGTGCGTTATTTGGTGTTGCCTGTTTTAGATGTTTCTGCTTATAATTTCTGACATTTTGGTAGGCTATTTGTTAGTCAACTTGTCTATAATTAGATTAATGTAGCTTCTTATATGTTGCCCTAGAAGACTAAATAGAATGTAATAGATCAATTGAATAATTAATTCTTCAATCTAGTTGACATCGGTCAATTTTTCTCTGTCTTCTTTTGCGTAGCAAAGAAGTTTAGGGCCTGGGGAGAAAATAACATTACAATAAAGCAAAAATAAAACAGGAAAGATTTTCTGTTTAAAATGTCCTAATGACATCAGTTTGACCGGCTGTAAGGAAAAAGAAGGCTGTGAAAGCGACCAAACTTGTTTCTGATGGGATTTCAGTTCGGCTTTGATGCATATTTTATGTGGTTGAAATACTAATCAGCTTTTATATTATGACGCTTTATGATAAAGATACCATCTGTGAAGGTGCTAACTGAGCATTGTATTCTCACATGTTCAAAAATAAATTAATCATATTTCTCCAATCCTGTTCCCAAGTCCAAATTCTTCCTACATTTGGTGTATCATTTTACTGCAAGAAAAGCTTAATTCTGCACATGTTATTATTACGGCTATAGCCCCACTCACACAGGACTAGTATTACTAGAGAAAGTTCTCACTCTTTTTCTGGGATGATGACATTTCACAAAACAGTGATAACACTGATAACTCGAGCTTGGTTCCCAAAGTTTCTGAACTATACCAAACCATCTTTGGGAAAGTGTCACCATCATTTTTGAATTGAGGAAGTGTGATCATGATGCTTTGTGCACGTTCAAGGCCCCCAGGACCAGAGTCAGTAAAGAAACCTCACATCATTATCAAACCTCCCATATTTGATTGTAAGGAGGGTGTGATTAATTTGTCAGTAGACACAGCGCTGATTTGTATTTCCAAAGAGCTCAAATGTTGTTTTATTGGTCCACAGAACATTGTCCCCAGGATTTATGCTTGTTAAGGTGGGTTTATGAGAAGTTCAATCAGGCTTTCTTGTGTCTCTTTCAGCAGTGGGGACTTCCTATGTTTACCAACCACCAATTGAAGCATTCAATAAAGAAAAGAACACCCTCCCAATCAAACACGGGGGAGGTTTGTTAATGCTGTGGTGTTGCCATGCTGCCTCTGGCACTGGGGTCCTTCAATGTGTACAAGACAGCATGAAATCAGCAGATTATCAAGGTGTTTTGGAGTGCAATGTTTGTTGGCAGTTATCTTGGCCAAAGGCTGTGCAACCAAGTACTAGCTCCAGGGTGGTGCCAACAATTTTGTCCATGCCAATTTAAGTTTACAAAAATACAATTTGTTCTGCAATGTTGAAAATCCAATAACAAAAGGTGTGGAGACCAAATGTTGTTTTCAAGTTCAACTTATTTTATATGAAATAGGGAATTATTTAAGAAAAGTGCAAGGCTGCCAATATATTTAGTTCACAACTGTATATAAGCCTTGGTTGGAAGACTGATGATGATCTGACTCCCCTGATGCTGATACAGTGTAGATTGCAGTTATAACTCTCAGGGTCAATTATGTTGTTAGCGGACACTAACGGTGAAGAATAGCCTAAAGTGACCCCAGGGCCTGATCAGGAATGAGCAGCTGCATTCATCGTGTGTCGGATGCAATGAAGGCATTTGACGCTCTATTGAATCTACAATAACTCTCTATAGCCTGCCATTAGGGAGAGGTGGTTTACCAAGCAATTTTGTGGGTGAGATAGCTGGTTTGGGTGTTATAAGGTTTAGCCTAATAGTTCCTAGAAATCATCCTACACTTCCTGTCTACGCAAGCATGGGATTCAAACTCAAATGAACGATACTCAGAACGAGGTGAAGTAAGTGTCTAGTATTTGGTTTCTTGGCAACTGTTGTCAAACATGGGATTCAAACTTCACTCGAGCGATACTCACAAGGTGGTCAAGTACAGTATATAGTTTCTTGGCAAACGTTGTCTCCTAGACAGAAGTAATGGAAGATTACAGAACCTCACTAGTACCTATAATAAGACAACCAGTTGCCCACCTTAAATCATGTTTCCCTCCAAACTAGAAGTCTCTAGTTCTCATGACCCAGCCTTCCAGTTCAGCTCTCTTCTACACACACTGCTATAAATACAGGGGCTAAATACTATCCAAGTCCGGGAAGAACAAAAAAGTCACTGTGGATGTCACTGGAACTGAGAGAGTTACGTGTCAACGTTAAAACCCTCCCACCTCAACCCCTCTCTATGGCTTTATATTTAGCATGCTGTTTGCACATGTACTGTAGGAGTTCCTTGTTAGACTCTTTATGGGGAAAACGTCTGAGACGTGTGTGTTTATACTCAGGAATTATGGAGGAGGCGCCAAACGATGCTGCTCTGGAAAAATACAAGATATTTGACGTTTTTTAAGTCTGTCCAGGTTGTACAGTATATTCACAATGGGACAGTCATGGAGAGAAGTGACAGTAACTGGAAAAATAACCCAGAATATTATGTCGACTCATCTATTACACTGACTAGACTAAGCAGGCCTCAAGGGATGGAAAACTTGCAGTCAATTAAACGCCTTCAGGGTCTCATTTTAGGACTGAATGAATAAAAAAAAGGTTTGCAATGAAAAAGTGGACAAAGAAATAATCACAGAACCAGAGTGAAAGGTGACCTTCTCTTCTCACTGGCCCAAATATAATCTCTACTGGCCCGAACATGGTGTAGTTAAAATGCATTGGGGTCATACAGGGCCTATAGGTTGGCATGCTTTCTCTCTATGTTTAGCTAGTAATAGGCTACATTTGGTTATTATGCTGTAGAATATAATCGAGCAATAGAATCTAGCAATATCTAGCAAAATCATTATTTAGAATTGCATTGTATTAATTGCATTCACTTTTGTATGTTATTTTGAGAGGATCTAAGAATAGGATGCTTCCCCATTATGACAACTGCCTTTCAAAAGAGAAGATATTAATCTGGCTAAAGTAGGCTAGCCAAGATGAATGCCAGGCGTCTTTTTATCAACAGTAGCCAGCATATTGCTAGCACTATATGTTCACTATTGAAGGTTTACGTTTATAAATAAATTTTCCTAAAGGAAATGGATTGGTGAGCGCTTCTTTTTATTCTGGACAGCTCACGTGTGAACGCATCAGCTTACAGTATGTACTGCTCGAGAAATTGACTCGCGAGGAGTATGGTTGAATGAATGACCAATCATATTGCTGAAATACAAATAGCATGACTTTTCCACGTGTAGTCTTCAAATGGTTTTCAAGACAGCGACAGAGCAGATAATCTTGGTTAACCCCAAATGAAAGTTTCCTGTAGTCAGCTGCTCGATTCTGGGTCCATACGTGTTGAGAGAAGAGATGCTAGAACGAGGAGCGGAACCAGAACAAGTTATGGGGCCGAAGATCCCCCTCCCATTGCCGAAATTCGAAAGATGCTCACACCTGCGAAATCGTGATATGTCCAAATAACCAGCTACAGAAAACAACAACAAAAAAAACACCAGAACTACTGCTGCTCTCTATCCCACGGATCCCATTCCTTCCCAAGAGATTCTACGGTACCAGTTATGTTTACGTAGATCTGTCCATGAGAGATTACACAGCAGGTAAATGTCAAACTGGAATGCCAAAATGCACTGAGAAGTTACTGGCCCAACACACGTTTTCACTGGCCCCGGGACAGCGGGCCCTCGTTGATGTCGGACACTGCAGAACTATGGCATGGTAAAATGATAAAAACACTTTTTCCATTCTCGAGAAGAGCCATGCACACACACTGAGCAAAGAGAAGTGGAGGGACCAAGCCAAGCAAGGTGAGGGTAGTGTGGAAGGGCTGGATGAAGAAAGGTGGAGATAGAGAGAAAGGAATGTGAACAAGAAATAGTCTAGGAATGGAGCGCGATATGAGAGAAAGGGAGAGTGCAGAAAGATGTTTTGATAGAGAAACAGAGAGGTATGCAAGAATGGAATGAGGTAGAGAAAAACCGAGTGAGGTGGAGAGAGAGAGAGAGCTGTGTGAGGTCTTGTTGAGTCAATGGAGGGGTATAAAAAGTGAACATTGCTGGGGGTTGATAATAGATTTATGGTAGGGTAGAGAAGGAGGGCACAGCCAGCATGCTGGTGCTAGTGTTCTCTGTTCAAGCCGTGACTCACACTGGCAGGCTACACAGATATTTGCCTTCTAAGGGCAGCTGCTGGAGCCCTCTAGTCTGCAGCGACGGTTGCCGAGCGGAATACGCCTCCTCATCCTTCGTAATGGCGGTGGGTGGAGACTCGTCGTCCTCAGGCGGTGACACCACCACCTCAGGGATGGCCTGGCGGACCGGGGCGGGGCCAGAAGCGCGGGGAGGGTTTGGGGAGCGGCGGGGAGTAGGAGGCGTGTTCTGGGGGGTGGTGAGGGGCGAGGGTCCGGTGGAGGGCCCCCCGGCGGAGGTGGAGGAGGAGTTTGGCAGGAGGAGGTTGAGGAGGATGGAGACCCGGGACTCTCGCCTCTGGGACAGGTTGGAGACGGAGGCCCCCGGCTTCAGGGAGTGGCGGGAGGCAGAGAGGCCCTCCCCTGGAGTGGCAGGCAGACACAACAACAAAGAAGGGAGAGGAGGGAGAGAAGAAAGGGAAAAAGAATAAGGAGGGTAAAAGGAGAAACATATGAGGGAGGATTTCATCAGAGAGGTGGTTTTAGGGGTGCATTATCTGGTGGCAGAAGGAAGGTGGGGGGAGCTTGGGAGGAGTGTGGTTAGAAAGAGACAGAGGTGTCGAGAGGTTCTTGCAGGGGAACGGTGAGAGAGGTGAGATGTCCACACAGAACAATAAGCTTGTCCACTCACCAATCACACAGTGACATATATTGTACTAAGGGAGAGCATTTTGGGTAGAGAGATGCTTGCAGGCAAGAGAAGAGGTGTACATACAGGTCTCGTGTTTGGTATACATACACTGCAAGCAAGCTATGCAATATATGACATGTCACACATATTTTATACCCAGGCAACATTGCATTAATTAAACAAAATGTGACAGTAGGACAGAGACCAGAGAGCATTGGAACTGTAGCACAAGCTAATTATTTCATTCACATAAACAGTCACACACACCACAACCTGAGGTCATGCTCAGTAAACAAAACATATTGAACTGCAAGAAGAGCATTACCCCAACCATTCCAACATGGAGTAGAAGCCATTGTTAATTCTCAGAAGCAAAACCCTGAGACAGGGCAGCCACACATGCTTGCACCATCCGCACCCAGATTTCTCTTTCACATTGGGGTGTAGTAGTTGTCTCTATGAGGCTTATGTCCTCATCGTAGCATCTACTCACATCACTAGTTTGACACCTCCTGAACAGCCATGGTGGATTTGGTCTTGTGTGGCTCAGTTGGTAAGACCACGGCGCTAGCAACGCCAGGGTTGTGGATTGGAATCCCGCTGGGGCCACCCATACTAAAATGTATGCACTCACCTCACTGTCAGTCACTTAATAAAAACATCTGCTAAATGGCAAACATCACATACATGATTGTTGTGGTCACATGTACGAGATGCTGTCAGCTTTCCTTTTTTGGAATACCAAGGATTACATAGATTATTTCAACGCCCTTTGAAGATAAGGAAAAAGAAATGGAGTGTGCGCGGCGCAGGGGATCTCACCATTTCTCTCAAGCAAGAACGGGTCTGAATGTTTCTTGCCTATGTCTGCGATTGATCGCACCAGCGGTATGCGGTTGCTGAGCTTCCTCTCGTTCTGGTGGTGGTGTCTCTTCAACATGGCCTCACGCACCTTTTGACGCAGCTCCTCCTTCAGCTGGCCAGACGCCACCATGCTGTCAATCAACATGTCTGGACACACGTGGACACACACAGACACGGGCGCATTGTATTGTTGTTCATTTGCAAATGAGATTGCATACACACACACACAGAGAGAGATCAATTCAATTTCACCTTATTCAACCAACTTTTTATCATTGTTTATCATTTTTTACCTCTGGTGCACACACAAATCTAGCTAATCGTAGAGCATGCAAATGTGAACACACAAACGTCTTCTGTACCTGCAATCTCCTCGATACAGGTGGCCCTCATGTCCAGCATGACGGTGCCGTTGAGGATGCAGCTCCTCAGCTCAAACAGGCTGTGTAGAGACAGGGTGGCCACGTAGGGCTTGCTCCAACGCTCCCCTCCATCTTCCACGTCCTCCTCAAACTTCAACCACCTACACAACACAACACACGAATATGGCTTCAATACTCATACTTCCATTTCCCAAACGCTGTCTAAGAACAACTTGAGCAGAAACAGACATTTTGCCTTGCCTTGAGGTGTTCACTTTTGAGAGGTAATGGAAAACCTTTGATTCAGTTTTTTAGGCTTTTAACTCATTTTTTAAGATCAGTAAATTGCTGGGTATTTGTGTCCGAGCCCGTGAGCGTAGGCTGACAATGTCTGGGATGGCGATGGTGCCATGGCTATGGAGGAGGACTAAGATAGACTCACAGTCAGACCTGTAGGCAGTAGAGCTCTGTCAATCTTACCCATTAATCACACATTCATATTCAAGACACGTAACCATTCCCCAACAGTCTAGCAGCAGTACAGTTTTAGCTTTAAAAAGTCAGTTTCCCTGAATCTTTTACCACAGTCTAGGAGACTACTTCAAAATTAGTTAAAGTCATCAACATTTCAGGGAAAACCTACGGCACCAATAAAGTGCTGTTGAATCTAGGCCTGAATGAACAAAGAATGGCATAAAAATATGGCCTCTCTAAAGCCACATGGACCCTGGAGTAGGGAGTCTGGAACCTGGGCTGGGCTGTGACCTACCTGGCGGTCTCCTTCCACTCAGTGGCGCTCCCGTCCCTGAAAGACAGCTCGTCCAACTCGGTGAAAAGGTCATGGGGGACGTGCTCCACATCATCATCCTCGGTACCCAGGATGAACTGCACCCGCTGGGAGGGTGTGTCTAGATGGGGCAGGCAGGGAGAGATGACAGGAGATATAGAGATGAGGAGAGTGTGGGAAGAGCAGGAGCCAAAGCTTAGCTTCTGGATAGAGTGCTGTGAATTCCTCTGCATTACAAAGAGTGGAATAATTAAATGTGTTGTGGTGGGAGTAGAAAAAGGTAAATGTGAAAGAACAGAGCCGGAACTCAAGACTGAGTGAATCAGCAAAACAATAACGTCAGAATTGCTCCCTTGTTTCTGGTTTGAGCAGCTGGTTTCAGATATTTTTGAATTCGGGTTGTCATATTGACAGGTTTGCTTGCAACAAACTACTTATGACACAAGGTGAGACCCAGATGCAGACACAAGAGGCAGATTGTTGGAGTCTTACAATATGTATTAATCCAATAGGGTAAGGCAAGAGAATGGTCGTGGACAGGCAAAAGGTCAAAACCAGTTCAGAGTCCAAAAGGTACCGAAGAGCAGGCAGAATCAAGGTCAGGGCAGGCAGGGGGGGAAAGTAGTCCAGATTCAGGCAGGGGTCAAAACAGGCAGGATGATCAGAAAGAGAATAACAAAAGGAGTACAGGAAAAACACACTGGTTGACTTGACTAACATACAAGACAAACTGGCACAGAAAGACAGGAAACACAGGGATAAATACACAGGGAAAAGGGTAGAGGTGCCTCTTTCACGGTGCGGGACTCTAACCCGGAAGCTTACAATAAATCCTGCTATGCCGTGCGACAAACCATCAAACAGGCAAAGCGTCAATACAGGGCTAAGATTTAATCATACTACACCGGCTCCGACGCTCGTCTTATGTGGCAGGGCATGCAAACTATTACAGACTACAAAGGGAAGCACAGCCGCGAGCTGCATGCATGAGAGCATCAGCTGTTCCAGGCGACTGTGTGATCATGCTCTCTGTAGCCGACGTGAGTAAGACCTTTAAACAGGTCAACATACACAAGGCTGTGGGGCCAGAAGGATTACCAGGACTTGTGCTCCGGGCAAGTGCTGATCAACTGGCAGGTGTCTTCACTGACATTTTCAACATGTCCCTGATTAAGTCTGTAAAACCAACATGTTTCAAGCAGACCACCATAGTCCCTGTGCCCAAGAACACAAAGGCAACCTGCCTAAATGACTACAGACCTGTAGCACTCATGTCTGTAGACATTAAGTGTTTTGAAAGGTTGGTAATGGCTCACATCAACACCATAGTACCCTCAAAGCTCATCACTAAGCTAAGGATCCTGGGACTAAACACCTCCCTCTGCAACTGGATCCTGGACTTCGTGACGGGCCGCCCCCCAGGTGGTGAGGGTAGGTAGCAACACATCTGCCACGCTGATCCTCAACACTGGAGCTCCCCAGGGGTGCGTGCCCAGTCCCCTCCTGTACTCCCTGTTCACCCACTACTGCATGGCAATCACGACTCCAACACCATCATTAAGTTTGCAGACGACACAACAGTGGTAGGCCTGATCACTGACAACGATGAGACAGCCTATAGGGAGGAAGTCAGAGACCTGGCCGGTTGGTGCCAGAATAACAACCTATCCCTCAACGTAACCAAGACTAAGGAGATTATTGTGGACTACAGGAAAAGGAGGACCGAGCATGCCCCCATTCTCATCGACGGGGCTGTAGTGGAGCAGGTTGAGAGCTTCAAGTTCCTTGGTGTCCACATCAACAACAAACTAGAATGGTCCAAACACACCAAGACAGTTGTGAAGAGGGCACGACAAAGCCTATTCACCCCTCAGGAATCTAAAAAGATTTGGCATGGGTCCTGAGGTCCTCAAAAGGTTCTACAGCTGCAACATCGAGAGCACTGGTTGCATCACTGCCTGGTACGGCAACTGCTCGGCCTCTGGCCGCAAGGCACTACAGAGGGTAGTGCATACGGCCCAGTACATCACTGGGGCTAAGCTGCCTGCCATCCAGGACCTCTACACCAGGCAGTGTCAGAGGAAGGACCTAAATATTGTCAAAGACCCCAGCCGTCATAGGACTCCTGAACAGGTAATCAAATGGCTACCCGGACTATTTGCATTGTGTGTGTCCCCCAACCCCTCTTTTATGCTACTGCTACTCTCTGTTCTTCATATATGCATAGTCACTTTAACCATATCTACATGTACATACTACCTCAATCAGCCTGACTAACTAGTGTCTGTATGTAGCCTCGCTACTTTTATAGCCTCGCTACTGTGTTTAGCCTGTCTTTTTACTGTTGTTTTATTTCTTTAGCTACCTACTGTTCACCTAATACCTTTTTTTGCACTATTGGTTAGAGCCTGTAAGTAAGCATTTCACTGTAAGGTCTACTACACCTGTTGTATTCAGCGCACGTGACAAATAAACCTGGATTTCAGATTTGATTTAGAAAACAGCTTAAACAAACGCAAATGCAGCTTCTTTGCTGTTATTCTGGCTGCAGAGGTAGTGACTGTGTTAGCCGTAGCTAGTTGGCTAGCTAGAAAGCAAGGGATAAGAACGGAACATATAGAACGAACAACTGGATTGTGTCCATATACACTATATATACAAAAGTATGTGGACACCCACTGAAATTAGGGGATTCAGCTATTCCAGTCACACCTGTTGTTGACAAGTGTATCAAATCGAGCACATAGCCATGCAATCACCATAGACAAATATTGGCAGTAGTACTGAGCTCAGTGACTTTCAACGTGGCACGGTCACAGGGTGCCACCTTTCCAACAAGTCAGTTCATCAAATTTCTGCCCAGTTGGAGCTGCCCTGTTCAACTGTATGTGCTGTTATTGTGAAGTGGAAACATCTAGGAACAACAACGACTCAGCCGCGTAGTGGTAGGCCACACAAGCTCACAGAATAGGACCGGCGACTGCTGAAGTGCGCAGTGCGTAAAAATCGTCTGTCCTCGTAGCCAAACTGCCTCTGGAAGCAACGTCAGCACAAGAACTTCGTTCGGAGCTTCATGAAATCAGTTTTCATGGCCGAGCAGTCTCACACAAGCCTAGGATCCCCATGTGCAATGCCAAGTGGTGTAAAGCCCACCGCCATTTGAAGCTGGAGCAATGAAAACACGTTCTTTGGAGTGATGAAACAAGCTTCACCAGCTGGCATTCCGACGGACAAATCTGGGTTTGGCAGATGCCAGGAGAACGCTACCTGCCTGAATGCATAGTACCAACTGTAAAGTATGGAGTAGTCGGAAAAATAGACTGCGGCTGTTTTTCATGGTTAGGTCTAGTTCCCTTAGTTCCAGTGAAGGGAAATCTTAACGCTACATAAATTAACATTGTAGACAATTATGTGCTTCCAACTTTGTTGCAACAGTTTGTGAAAGGCCCTTTCCTCAGCATAAAGCGAGGTACATACAGAAATGGTTTGCAGAGATCGGTGTGGAAAAACTTACCTGGCCTGCCCAGACCCCTGACCTCAACCCCATCGAACACCTTAAGGATGAGTTGGAACGCAGACTGCAAGCCATGCCTATTCACCCGGCATCAGTGCCCGACCTCCCTAATGCTCTTGTGGCTAAATGGAAGACATTCCCTGCAGCAATGTCCCAAAAAGTGGGAAGCTTTCCCAAAAGAGTGGAGGCTGTTATAGCAGCAAAGGGGGGAACACATTGATACTAAGCCTATGATTTTGGAATGAGATGTTCGACGAGCAGGTGTCCACATATTTTTGGTTATGTAGTATACAGGGCATTCGTAAAAAATTCAGACTCTGAATTCTACCACTTCTTGTTATGTTACAGCCAGACTCTGAAATGGATTAAATGAATAATACATCTAATCAATCTACAAACAATACCCGATAATGACAAAGTGAAAAGTTTTTTTTAGAAATGTTCGCAAATGTATTAAAAATAAAAAACTGAAATACCTTATTTACATGCGTATTCAGACCCTTTGCACTGACACTCGAAATTGAGCTCAGGTGCGTTTCCATTGATCATCCTTGAGATGTTTCTACAACTTGATTAGAGTCCACCTGTAGTAAATGCAATTGATTGGACATGATTTGGAAAGGTACACACCTGTCCAGTACAGTGGCTTGTGGCATTTTTCCTATTTTGTTCATTTGTAACCTGGAATTAAAATAGATTTTTGGGGGTGTTTGTATCATCTTATTTACACAACATGCCTACCACTTTTTGAAGATACAAAATATGTTTTATTGTGAAACAAACAAGAAGAAATACAAAAGAACAGAGAACTTGAGCGTGCATTACTATTCACTCCCAAAAGGTCAATACTTTGTAGAGCCACCTTTTGCAGCCATTACAGTTTCACGTCTCTTGAGGTATGTCTCCATAAGCTTGGCCCATTTAGCCACTGGTATTTTTGCCCATTCTTCAAGGCAAAACTGCTCCAGCTCCTTCAAGTTGGATGGGTTCCGCTGGTGTACAGCAATCTTTAAGTCATGCCACAGATTCTCAATTGGATTGAGGTCTGGGCTTTGACAACGCCATTCCAAGACATTTAAATGTTTCCCCTTAAACCACTTGAGTGTTGCTTTAGAAGTATGCTTGGGGTCATTGTCCTGCTGGAAGGTGAACCTCCGTCACCAGTCTCAAATCTCGGGAAGACTGAAACAGGTTTCCCTCAAGAATTTTCCATCCATCATTCCTTAAATTATGACCAGTTTCCCAGTCCCTGCCAATGGAAAAACATACTCACAGAACGATGCTGCCACCACCATGCTTCACTGTGGGGCTGGTGCTCTTGGGGTGATGAGAGGTGTTGGGTTTGCACCAGACATAGCGTTTTCCTTGATGGCCAAAACGCTCAATTTAGTCTCATCTAACCAGAGTACCTTCTTCCATTTGTTTGGGGAGTCTCCCACATGCCTTTTGGCGAACACCAAACATGTTTGCTTATTTTTTTCTTGAAGTAATGGCTTTTTTTCTGGACTCTCTTCTGTAAAGCCCAGCTCTGTGGAGTGTAAGGCTTAAAGTAGTCCTATGGACAGATACTATAATCTCCGCTGTGGAGCTTTGCAGCTCCTTCAGGGTTATCTTTGGTCTCTTTGTTGCCTCTCTGATTAACGCCATCCTTGCCTGGTCCGTGAGTTTTGGTGGGCGGCCCTCTCTTGGCAGGTTTTGTTGGGTACCAAAAAATGTCTGCAGCATTGAAAACCCAATGGCCTCCACCAAAAACCCAATGGCCTCCATCATTCTTAAATGGAAGAAGTTTGGAACCACCAAGACTCTTCTTAGAGCTGGCTGTCCGTCCAAACTGAGCAATCGGGGGGAGAAAGGCCTTGGTCAGGGAGGTGACCAAGAACCCGAAGGTCCTCTGTGGCGATGAAAGAACCTTCCAGAGGGACAACCATATCTGCAGCACTCCACCAAATCAGGCCTTTAAGGTAGAGTGACCAGATGGAAGCCACTCCTCAGTAAAAGGCACATGACAGCTTGCTTGGAGTTTGCCAAAAGGCACCTACAGGCCTCTCAGACCATGAGAAACAAGATTTTCTGGTCTGATGAAATCAAGATTGAACTATTTGACCTGAATGCCAAGAATCACATCTGGAGGAAACCTGGCACCACCCCTTCGGTGAAACATGGGTTTGGCAGTATCATGCTGTGGGGATGTTGTTCAGAAGCAGGGATTGGGAGACGAGTCAGTATCGAGGGAAAGATGAATAGAGCAAAGTACAGCGAGATCCTTGATGAAAACCTGCTCCAGAGTGTTAAGGACCACAGACTGGGGCGAAGGTTCACCTTCCAATGACCCTAAACACACATCCAAGATTACGCTGGAGTGGCTTCGGGAGAAGTCTCAATGTCCTTTGTGGCTCAGACAGAGCCCGGACTTGAACTGTGCAGCAACGCTCCCAAGATTTGAGGCTGTAATCACTGCCAAAGGTGCTTAAGCAAAGTGCTGAGTAAAGGTTCTGAATACTTGTAAAGATGATATTTCAGTTTTACATTTTTTTATCCTCTGTCAACCATGTTTACATGCAAGGAAACACGTGCCGTCATCATTGCTTTGCACAAAAAGAGCTTCACAGGCAAGGATATTGCTGCCAGTAAGATTGCACCTACAGTAAATCAATCATTTATCGGATCATCAAGAACTTCAAGAAGAGCGGTTCAATTGTTGTGAAGAAGGCTTCAGGGCGCCCAAGAAAGTCCAGCAAGCGCCAGGGCCATCTCCTAGAGTTGATTCAGCTGCGTGATTGGGGCACCACCAGTACAGAGCTTGCTCAGGAATGGCAGCAGGCAGGTGTGTGTGCATCTGCACGCACAGTGAGGCGAAGACTTTTGGAGGAAGGCCTGGTGTCAAGAAGGGCAGCAAAGAAGCAACTTCTCTCCAGGAAAAACATCAGGGACAGACTGATATTCTGCAAAAGGTACAGGGATTGGACTGCTGAGGACTGGGGTAAAGTCATTTTTCCCCTTTCCAATTGTTTGGCGCATCCGGAAAAAGGCTTGTCCGGAGAATACAAGGTGAGCGCTACCATCAGTCCTGCATCATGCCAACAGTAAAGCATCCTGAGACCATTCATGTGTGGGGTTGCTTCTCAGCCAAGGGCTCACTCACAATTTTGCCTAAGAACACAGCCATGAATAAAGAATGGTACCAACACATCCTCTGAGAGCAACTTCTCCCAACCATCAAGGAACAGTTTGGTGACGAACAATGCCTTTTCTAGCATGATGAAGCACCTTGCCATAAAAATAAATAAAAAAGTGATAACTAAGTGGCTCAGGGAACGAAACATCGATACTTTGGGTCCATGGCCAGGAAACTCCCCAGACCTTAATCCCATTGAGAACTTGTGGTCAATCCTCAAGAGGCGGGTGGACAAACAAAAACCCACAAATTCTGACAAACTCCAAGCATTGATTATGCAAGAATGGGCTGCCATCAGTCAGGATGTGGCCCAGAAGTTAATTGACAGCATGTCAGGGCAGATTGCAGAGGTCTTGAAAAAGAAGGGTCAACACTGCAAATATTGACTCTTTACATCAACTTCATGTAATTGTCAATAAAAGCCTTTGACACTTATGAAATGCTTGTAATTATACTTCAGTGTTGCATAGTAACATCTGACAAAAAATATCTAAAGACACTGAAGCAGCAAACTTTGTGGAAATTAATATTTGTGTCATTCTCAACACTTTTGTATAAAAATAACACTTCAACTCGGAACACACAACTTGTCGATCTGGATGGGCTAATCCACCACACCGGATTCTACTCCCATCAGCTAAAACGTGGCTGAAGTGGGCACACGATCACCAACAACAAACAATTGAGGAGTGGAAAAACATTGCCTGGTCCGACGAATGCTGTTGCGTCATGCTGATGGCCGAGTCAGGATTTAGCGTAAACAGCATGAGTCCATGGACCCATCCTGCCTGGTCTCAACGGTACAGGCTGGTGGCGGTGGTGTACTGGTGTGGGGAAGGTTTTCCTGGCACACGTTAAGTCCCTTGACACCAAGCAAGGAACATTTACGACACCTTGTGTCAGGCTGTTTTGGAGGCAAAGGTGGGTCCGACCCAGTACTATACGGGTGTACGTAATAAACTGGCCAGTGAGTGTATATTGTATTTGTGTTGATTCATTTATCTGCTATTATTTGATTTTGAGGACACTCTGTCTTGTTATTTTGTACATAATTGAGGCCAATACTGGGGGGGGGGGGGGGGGGGGGGGGGGTGTAGCATGTAGCATGTTGTTCTGTGTATGTGTTGGGGAGAGTGATGTTCTGTGTGGGAAGGAAGGGGGGGGGGGGGGGTAAAAGGGGCATTATGTTAGTTGTCATTTTTTAGGGGGGATGCTTGTGAAAATTAAGAAATGTCAACAAATAAAGTAATTTGTTACAAATCACATGGGGGAAAATGTTTAAGGGCAATTTGTGGTGGGAGTTTTTGCGTTGACACGATTCCAATACATTATGATTATGTCTACCGGGACATTAGCACGACACTAAAAGCCCTGACTCTTTATCCAAATTACCCCATGATAGCCTACTTACTATATGTAGGGTAACAACATAGATTTAAGTCTATTTAGCCATATGTTCCACCACACATTTATTCAATTGCATGAGGAGATGCATAAAGAGCATCAAGGAAGGTAGAAGATTGTTGGGTAAAAACAAAGAAAGTCGCACATTCTATGTATGCTCCCAACAATTTAATAGATGAAAATTGTTAACCTATTTAATTGTTGTCAGCAATTTCTGTCAGCCTATAAAGTGTCTGACGTTTACTAATCCTTTAGTCAGCACCTCTACTAACATTTCTAACAGTCAGCTGATGCTTTTAACTGGACTTTAAGCTAGAAGTTAGTTACCATAAGTGGGGTCCTCCTCCTCGCGGTCCTCCTCCCGCTCCCTCCTCTTGCGGTGATGTTTGTGGCCTCTGCCATGGTGCCTGCGTTTGCTCTCCCGGCCCAGCGGCACATGGACCCCGACATAGACCGCCCTGTGGCCTGAGACACACCACACCAAACCAGAGAGATTTACAGATTACCAGGCTCCATTTCCTGTGAATAACCTACTTAGACAGGAAAAAATACCATCACTTTTTTCATATTTGTTTATTTCCACTGTTTGTTGGATTCTTGCTATGAAATGCAAATGTCCTAGTTTTCTTGTGCCAATAGATGTTTTGGGAGGATGAGTCATTCTACTTTGATTTGAGAGATACTCTGGGAGAGCTGATGAAAACAATACATAAGAAGGGGAGAAGGAAAAGGAAAAGATAAGAGAAAGACATGAGCCTAACAGATGGATATACAAAGAAAAAGAGAAAGGCGATAGAGAGAGGGATATAGTGTTTGAGAGGAATGAAGAGAGACAAAAATACCAGAAACAAAACAGGGGAAATGAGAGGGATAATGGATAGAGAGAGAGAGAATGGCAAACTAGAGAGAGAGAGAGAAAGAGAACATGTACAGTACATGTGGTAATGATGTTATTTGCTAGCTGTGCAATGACACTTCCTTTAAAACACTCTCCTGTCTCTGCCTCGTTCCCAGGAGAAGGACCACAGAGGATTGGTTTCAATAACAACTGGCTCGCTGCCAGCTCTGTTTCTAAATTAATTATAACTCAAATATCGTCTGCTTCCTGGAAAAACCTTGCATCTCAGTTTTTGTTTATTTCGATTTTCCTACATAAATTGAAAGTAGTCATTAATTTCATGACATACACATTGATGTCTAATAAAAAGTTACTCATCATACTGTTTTGTATGACCATAGACAGTCTACTGACCATTTAGTACTCTCTTAGTCAACCATACCATGTACTTCACTGCAAGCTCCAATGAAACATGCAGCCTATTTCTGCTTGGGGAACTAGGCAGGTGATTGGTAGGCGTTCTCAGTACCCATTAGAGATAATCACAGGTCGTGTTTGAAATCCCCTGGAATGTACAGCTCAGAGAGAAAATGCTAGCTTTGTTACCTAGACGGGCCAGATAATCAGAGGCCAGATTTGCGGCTAATCATAGTCAGATAGGCAGAGAATGTTTGGGTTGTAAGGCGACACCACTGTGTCAGACACCACCGTGTCATATGTACAGTACTTTCATGTGATACGACCAGCTGGACTTGAATAAAGGCGTACACAACAGTTAAGCTCAATTACATTTGCCATATGTCAGTGGGCTCATGTTTGTCTGGCTAATGAACATACCCCACACCCAGGTGAGGAGAGCCAGGCTGGGGCTGGCTTTAATCTGCCAAGGCCCCCTGAGAAACAAAACCAGCAACACCTGTTCTTTCTATTCACAGCACGTATCTAGGCCTATAATGTGGACAGAAATCATCCACACAGAGACAGAAAAACGGGCATCTAGACACAACAGTAATAAAGGCAGGTACACAAACTGGTACATTCACAGAGGCTGACTGGAACCAGGGTTGAGTTCAATTTCAATTCAATTGACTGAATTGAGCCAATTCAACTAGCACACCATTTCTCCAACACATTGCACACAGGAATTAACACACAGGCATAGACATACACATAGGTACAGTAAGTTGGTAGGGCTGTATGGACCAGGGAAGAAGTCTAGACTAGACTTACTCTCCAGGTCTTCCGTCTCATAGTTGGTGTTGGTGGTGGAGCTGGTCTTCCCGAGGTCAATGATGGCCTCCTCGTCCAGACCCTAAGAGAGATGGAAAGAGATTTTAGGCCTTTAATGGACTAATAAACTGACAGTTGAAACCGCGACTGAGCCAGAGGCTTATAAAAACGACTTTATAAGACCACCAGACTGGTATCACAGCACCTTCAGCCATTAGTATAGGTACTACCGAAATTACCAACAAGATGGATGTTTGTCTGATATTCAAAGAACAACAGGAACAACAGCTTTTGGTGCCTTTGCAGAGAACAAGCTGCTTTGACACACAGCATTTGTGCTTGATTTGATTTCAGGATTCAGGAATAACAGTCTATTATTATGTATTGTCTTCGGGATTAGGCCTATTTGACTGTATTCCTGCACCTGGGCTAGGAAATGTTAGCCTGATCCACCATCCTGACCACTGCACTCTTGTTTTGCTTCATTTAACAGAATCCGTGCAGCAAAACAGAATACCGTACACTCGTGAGATCAGGATGGTCATACGAGGCTTGAGATTCCTATTTTTCCATCCTCTGAAGGAAAGGTAATGGTACTTTATCACAGGCGTGTTCCAGGAGATCTTTGTTGTGAGGTACACTAGGGCCCTCAAATCCAAATCTGGACCTCAAAGCCAGTTCTACTGCTTAAAAAAGAAAATCCCCTCTATTCAGGGACTGATTTAGACCTGTGA
Source organism: Oncorhynchus clarkii lewisi (assembly GCF_045791955.1). Lineage (NCBI taxonomy): Eukaryota > Metazoa > Chordata > Actinopteri > Salmoniformes > Salmonidae > Oncorhynchus > Oncorhynchus clarkii. The sequence goes on from NC_092164.1 coordinate 31,181,192, forward strand.
CAACAGGTGGGTATCATTAATTAATTGTCAGGTAGAACAGAAAACCAGCAAGCTCCGGAACTTATAGGGTAAGATTTTAATCCCCCTACACTAGGGGGTTAGGCCTATATGTGACTTGTTCACAGAAGAGGCATTTGAACGTAATCCTTTTTTTTCTTACAGAATGCGTTTTTTGGCAGAAATGCCTTCAGGAACATATGAACTTTCATGTGCCTTAATAACAAACTTGTATGCCATCTGTAAATACAAATAAAATTGTTAAATTATGAGCCTAGTTGGTTTAGCCACGGAAAAAGGAAGGAACCTTCCCACTAGCCACGATTGGCTGGGATAATGGATGGGCTGGACATGCCGAGAAATTAATTTGGATTGGTCTGCCATGTAGCACGTTTCCGTCTATAACATGAGTTGCTCAGTATGTGTAGGTAATCCTTTCTAACGCATATTTTTGAAAGATATCACAAAGAACTGCAAATGTGTTGCTAATGCTCTCCACTTTCTGGAGGGTAGAGTTTTGAAATCAGTGAAATGTTCGGTGGAAGCAGAGTATGATAGCTAAGGAGAAGGATAAAATTCAGGTGTTTGATTGCAAGTATGTGGAGGGAGTCGAAAAGAGAACACACAAAAAGCTGTTGTATAAAACCCCTGTCTCCGGATTACATCTTCAAACTAAGGGCAACCATGGCATCCGTGACAGAGTGGGAGAAGCGTTCATCCATGTATACGTGGAAGAGAGTCTAGCTAGCTACATTTTTAGATATTATACATTTCAAATTTTGTCAGAAAGTTGTTTTCATTGTAAGTTAAAGCGTACTGTTAGCTAGCTAACGTTAGCTGGCTGGCTTGCTAGCCAACGTTACATGTATGATCTGTGTAGTAATATTATTCTTATCTCAGAGCCATTTGCATTGCGTGTTATAGCCTAATGTTAGCTAGCTAGCTAACGTTGAACCTAGTTCGGTTAGCTTTAGCTACCTGTAGATTCATGCAGGATAGTAACGTTATGAGTTGGGATTATGGTTCATTGTTTAGCTAGTTAAGCTAACTACATGTTTAAACAAAAGACCCCACTATGCAAGTAACCAGCTCACTGTACCGTTTACACCTTCTCTATCCTGTGCATGTGAAAAATAAACTTAGATTTTATTTGATATTGTGTGTTTAACAGAGGCGGTAATGTGAAGAACAACATGACACATGAAAGTCAAAACATGCACCAAAGTCAAATTAGGATATAATGTTAGGCCAACGATACAGTGTCCAAATTCTAAAATTATCTGGTAGAATGCCCTGCTTTTATTTAATCACACTCACAACCAAGCTATTTTCTGTAATTAACTTGTAAAGAAGTATCTTGTTGTGAGTTTATTTTCCTGTAATAATGAATACTTTGTCAGCTATATGATGTGGTCATTATTTGAACTGGCTAGCCAGCTAACTTAACATTAGCTAGCTAGCTAACAAGCTAAAAACTAACCAAAGCATTGTTTAGAAAGTTGCTTTTTAGTTGCCTGGTTTACTAGATACATTTTGAAAGAAATTGGTTTATTGGTGTTAAAATACACCAGTTATGCTATTTTGGACCACCAGACTGCTTTTGTGTTTATACTTTTTCATAACGACAAGAACAAGTTTGATGTCATACGACAATAGAATGTTCATAATGTCACTGCAACAACTGTATACAGACATGTCGATAGCAGTAGTATAACCCAGTCTTTAGTCTTGAAACCTTTGGTTGTTTAGTACACTACCATACAACTGCAGTGTATGAGATTTTTTTTCTAGCTCTGAGCTTCAAATTTTGCTACAGTACATACAGTAGGACCGAATCCAGGTGGTGGGTCACATATCTGCTTTAATTATTCCTCACAGACCTGTACTGGAACAGTATTAGCATAAGGTAACATAAATCAGTTTGGCTACAGTAAGTAAGTAGATGTATTCTTTTATCATAAATGTACTGATGCTGTGATGCAAAATGGCATCCCAGAAATGGGGTAATTTAATAAAAAAGTTAATAGTTTCAAACATTGACACATTGAATTAGGCCTATCAACAGTCAGAGCATTGCAGCATCATGCTTAAAGGATGGCATGCTATAAAAGTGTACAGACACTTTTTATGTGATTTCACTTGGTTCTGAGAAACTTTCCCGACCAGCGATAGACCTCCTCAGGCTCATTCGGCAGAATGTGGGCGTGCAGAAAACATGGACAAAGCTCCAAAAACACTAATGAACGTCCTTTTAAAAACTGCAAAACTATAATATAGTGATGCAGATGTTGTACACGTGAAATAGTGTAATTTCAGTATTTTATATTCTGTTTTGTTGGATTTGAGCAATACTTTTTAGTGCACAAGCAAATGCGTGCTTTCATCAAAAATAGAGATATGGTAAAACATATATTTTTTAAACAGTCCTTTAAAGCTTGCCCAAATTTGCAGCATCAGTCCTTAGATGGACTTTGAAATAATATAATATTAACTGGCACTATCAGCAAAGCTCAGCAACTGACTTTGAACTGTGGGAGTTGCACGCATCGGTAACTAGATGGGCTTTAAAATAATATAATATTAAACTGACTCAGCGATGTTGGTATGAGCAGCAGCGCAGATATTCAGATGAGCGCAATGCAACACTGCTCTCACACAGGCACACAGAGTATCTGTGCATGTGCAAGGGTGCGCTTCACCCAGCTACAACATGATAGCTACAGAACCAAAACAGTGGAGTTAGCCTCATGCTCCAACGGTCTTGGTTGTTGCTGAATTCGACAAGATATTTCCGTTTACTTCATGCATTGCTGAGTCTACCTTTTAACCAGCACAATCAGCAGTGCTCAGCATCTGACTTTGAACTGTGGGAGTTACACCAATAATTGTGGGGCTTCAATAATGCAAGCTGCACTCTGTATGGCCTAGCTTGCTGACAGTCCAGTGGAACAGGGGAGGTTCTGCCTGCCTGGCATTGCAGTGGAACAGGAGGTTATGTTTGGCTGGTGGGCTTGAAGTCCAGTGAAACAGGGGAGGTTCTGCCTGGCTGGCTGGCAGTCCAGTGAAACAGGGGAGGTTATGCCTGGCTGGCTGGCTGGCAGTGCAGTAGAACAGGGGAGGTTCTGCCTGGCTGGCAGTGCAGGTAAAAGCCAATTTATGCTTGATCAGGCAATGAGGTCCGGATGCTCCGTACGGATTTTGTGACTCAATTGCAAAGCCTCTGGAAGCTTGCGGAGACCAAATCAAGCCTCAAATCAAGGCATCGCCGTGTGCATCCCAAATGTTTTAACAACGCGGAGGGCTCCCTATAGCTCTGCATTCACATGATTGGGTAGGTAGGGGTGCACATCCTGTATAAACACACAAACTGACTTCCTTGACAACTTCCTTCACAACAGCTCTGCGAAGCGCAAGTGTGAATGTGCTCACTTCTGCAGAGGCCGCATCGCAGTAAATGATGTAAGGACAGTACACTTTCGAGATTGACCATGAATTTGCTTTAAACAAGGGAGGTTCTGCCTGGCTGGCAGTGCAGTGGAACAGGGGAGGTTCTGCCTGGCAGGCAATGCAGTGAAACATGGGAGATTCTGGCTGGCAGGCAGTGCAGAGGAACAGGGGAGGTTCTGCCTGGCTGGCAGTGCAGTCAGACAGGAAGAGGAAAAAACACTGTGTTTTGTATTAGTGACAGACACTCAGCCCTGACAAGCAGGGCAGAAACACACAATAGGCCTAGTCTACTAATTACACTTGATATGTGACCAGAATCCAACCAAATGTAATAAGAGATCATCACTCTGCTTCCTCACAATATTTCCCACTGTTTCCTATGGCCCCCTGACGATGACAGAGAGGTCTCTCAACTCTCCAGCACCCACCACAGTGTCTATTTCAGCCCCACATGAGGTATTGTGACTGGGAGATGAGACTATTTTTGACCTGCCTGTGCCTCCTATAGGGCTGGGCGATATGGCCAAAATATCATATCACAGTATTTATCTAATTTCTGATGTTATTTTATGTTTTGGAATAATACATTGACTTATGAGTAGGGGCATGACCCTAGGGTGGCAACACATACATTGTAAGTGATTTGGGTTTTCTCAATTTTTATTGGTTTATACTGTTCAAATAAACTTCAACCATAAATATTTTTCTGCATTTTCATCCATTTCTGCAGTTTCTGCACTCATTTGAGATCATTTCCACACTGCCATGTATGGGTGCACGATATTGGCAGAAAAACTAGGCATTCTTTTTATGATGCAATTGCGATTTGATTTAGATCAAAACACTTGGGTAAACTGTTGGAATCATGGAAATAGAATAATTATTATAATATTATTATTATTATAATGCCAGGGTTATTGTTACAGGGTAGGAACCAAAGTGTTGGTCAGTATTTTCTAGGAGACCTACATAGCTGACTCAGTACACTTAGCCAGCTAAGTAGCGATTAGCATTAGTGGCGAATACAATTTAGTAACAACTTGCTAAGAAAAGACAAACTAGCTGTTTGCTAATGTTGATTTGATTTGCAGATGTAGGAAACAAACTAAGTGTTATTATAGAATGCTTGTGGATTTATATTAAGACGTAAAGTGGAAACAGCATTGTTATTATCAACATTGTTGCATGTGCTACATTGACCATGCAGACTGAACGAAAGTGTCTCGTGGTCAAGGAACAACAAATGTGCTCCTTGAGTGACAGGGGGCGGGCTAGGTCTTGTGAGGTAAGCAGCATGGAGAGACTGCTAGTGCAATTCTCTAGTGTTTTGGCTTTTATTTCTGTAAAACCAGGAGTGCTGTCCAGATATACCGTATTTTACCCTAATACCGGTATTGATGCAAGGATTGGTTTGGGTTTTTACTTTACCTTGTAGGATCATATCACCTCTACCTTACCTGCCACCCTAGACCCACTTCAATTCGCTTACCGCCCCAGTAGATCCACAGACGATGCAATCGCCATCTATAAGAAGGCTGTTTATTGACTACAGCTCAGCATTCAACACCATAGTACCCTCCAAGCTCATCATTAAGCTGGAGGCCATGGGTCTGAACCTCGCCTTGTGCAACTGGGTCCAGGACTTCCTGACAGGCCGCCCTCAGGTGGTGAAGATAGGAAACATCACCTCCACTCCGCTGATCCTCAACACTGGGGCCCCACAATGGTGCATGCACAGCCCCCTCCTGTACTCCCTGTTCACCCATGACTGCGTGACCAAGCACGCCTCCAGCTCAATCATCAAGTTTGCAGACGACACAACAGTAGTAGTTTTAGGTTTTAGTAGGTTTTAACTAATTGAACAAAGAATATGATCTACATGATCAGTTGCTGTGTAAAATAAAAAGTGGTTCATGTGAACCTAGCTCGTAGGAAAAAAAATGTAAAGAAAGCAATCCAATGTTATCTGTTGCCTAGACTTTACTGCGAATGACACTCAAGTCTTGAGAAAAAAACAATACACTAATATTGCAGTTAGCCATGACAGCCTTTATAATATTATAATAGAATACTTTTTACCACACATCTAAATATTCCACCTGGGGGAAAAAACATCTTAAAGTAGAAATAGATTGAAACTAACAGGCATTCTATTTTTACCTTATTATAGTGGCCACTATAGTAGACATCAATCAAGTGCACAAGGCTACATGTATGCAAAAATAGTTCACTGAGTAGAAAATTAAATCCCCCCCCCTCACTCACACGTGTTTCTGTCACGTTCAACACAACAAAAGCAATATCTTTGGGCTACACATTATTACACTGTACATGTGCCTATGGACAACGGTTCTACAATGTGCCAGTAGAGCATGATACCCTTTGTTGGCATAACTGATCTCTTTCAGGCAGAGTACACCTGGCATAACCCTTTTTATCAACTGTATTGAAAAAGTGAGAAAGAGGGAAAGTGTGTGGGGTTTCTTTCACCTTTATAGTGGCTTCCAGCTTAAGCCAGGCCCAGCTCCAGCTACACTTGTTTAACAAGCAAGTCTCATTTTCACCTAATTCTCTTATTCTGAAAATTAACCACATACTGTAAAGGGAAAACATTAGTTCGCAGATAGCAGTTAGTTCGTTAGCTAGCTAACATTTCACACAGATTGCCAGGGTCCAGTAAGCAACTAACACGTTATAACTTGAGGAACGGCAAGGAGTCGTATACCAGTTAATACTATAGCGAATTGTTTTGGTTACTAACGTTAGCTCATCTGATATTGTAACATTAAGTACTTAATGTTAGCTGTCTGACATTATTAGCCAGCAAATTTTCACATCATGAATTCAAATATTTTATCAGTTAAGTTGGCTAATGTTGCTAAACATTTCTCTGGCTATCTAACGGAGAAATCGATCCAGCTAGCAAGATAACGTTACTTAATAATGTTAACAAAACTTGTTCCACCACACTTTCTCCCTCACCTCAAACTTTCCAAATACCAGTTGTTTTACGGTTACAGCTCATGAAGTATGCTTCATCACCGTCTCACCTACCTCTTAGCTATCGTTCAGGGGACGGGCTGTTGTAAGTTAATTGGTAAACTGCCTCTCCCTTCTCACCTACCTTTTAGCTATCGTTCAGGGGACGGGCTGTTGTAAGTTAACTGGTAAACTGCCTTTCCACTCTCACCGACCTCTTAGCTATCGTTCAGGGCAAACTACCTGACCTCCAGGACACCTACAGCACCTGATGTCACAGGAAGGCCAAAAAGATCATCAAGAACATCAACCACCCAAGCCACTGCCTGTTCACCCCACTTTCATCCAGAAGGCGAGGTCAGTACAGGTGCATCAAAGCTGGGATCGGGAGACTGAAAAACAGCTTTTATCTCAAGGCGATCAGACTATTAAACAGCCATCACTAGCACATTAGAGGCCTCTGCCTACAGGCATAGACTAGAAATCACTGGCCACTTTAAGGAAAGGAACACTAGTCACTGTAATAATGTTTACATATCTGGCATTACTCATCTCATATGCATATAGTGTATTCTATACTATTCTTCTGTATTTTAGTCCGTTCCGCACTGACGTCGCTCGTCCATATATGTATATAGTCTTAATTCATTCCTACTTAGATTTGTGTGTATTGGGTATATGTTGTGTAATTTGTTAGATATTACTTGTTAGATATTACTGCACTGTCGGAGCTAGAAGGTAGCTTTTCGCTACACCTGCAATAACATATGCTAATCACATGTATGTGACCAATAACATTTGATTTGATATATTTCGATATTTGGTTTGTTAAATGTGATACGCCAATCCGTTTTTTATAGTTTACTCCACTACTTGGGTCATCCCTCTCCTTCTCTCTCACCAATCCCTGCCTCCTGTCACTCAAGGAGAGCACTTGTTGTTGCTCGACCACGAGATCATTTACCGATAGTTCACAGTCAGTTACTGTATTTTCTTTGGTTCACTCTTTGGTTTGCATGGTCAATGCAGCAGATGTAACAATATATTGATGACAATGATGCTGCTTTCAGCTTTGATTCTTAATATAAATCCACAAGCGTTCTATAATTACACTATTCGTTTGTGTATCTTACTGTCTGCAAACAGCTATTTTGTATTTTCTTAGCAACTTGTGTTAGCCACTTATGCTAATCGCTAGTTAGCTAGCTAATAATTGTACTAATTCAGAGCAAACATAGCTAGCTAATACAGCCTGATACCAGTGCTGGTGTAGGCCTGAATGTGCAACAGTATCTTCTAAATCAGAGAGGAATAGGCGAAGCATCAATATGTTAGCTACATGAAGTAAAAGAAAACATTAACTGTAGCCAAAGATCATAGGGTCCCACTCCTCTGGGAAACACTGACCAACACTTTGGTTCCTACCCTGTAACAATAACACCTCCAAAGAGATTCTATAAACGCCTCCCCGGCCCAATATTACTTTCTAACTATAGAATTTGAATAATCGTTCTATTTCCATGACTCCAACAGTTCACCCAACTGTTTTTATCTAAATTGCAATTGGAAAAAATCGTGCAGCCCTACGTGGCAGTGGGGAAATGATCTCAAATCAGACACACTTTTGGTTGAAGTTTTATTGAACAGTATAAAACAATCAGAATGGAGAAACCCCCATTGAAATAACTTATCATTTAAGTGTTGCCACCGTAGGGTCATAAACAGCTCAAACAAAATGTATATTCAGGTATTGTCAAATACCGTCAGAAATTTGAAACATCCTCCTCCATTGGAGGAGGCATTGAGATATCCCACTAAACACAGATAAGTACTGCTGCTAAGCAGCAGAGAGAGCTGATTCGATAGGTGAGGATGTTAAACACACAGTGGGAGGATAGGAACATGATATGCACAGAGCACATCTCTCTGGCATTGGAGTCTCATTTGCTCCGACTGCTCTCTCTTCACTGAACCATGCAAGCCCCTCTTGAACTGAGCCTCCAATCTCATGAGCTACTACATAGAGTACCAGTCAAACGTTTGGACACACCTACTCATTACAGGGTTTTTCATTATTTTTTACTAGTTCCTACATTGTAGAATAAGAGTGAAGACATCAAAACTATGAAATAACACATATAGAATCATGTAGTAGCCAATAAAGTGTTAAACAAATCCAAATATATCTGACATTCTTCAAAGTAGCTACCCTTTGCCTTGATGACAGCTTTGCACACTCAGGGGTGAGCCAAGAAGGTGAGAGGTGAGCCAAGAAATAAAGAAAGGGGTTTGATAGTGGGCTAGGAGTGCTGGACTGATGATGCTGGGCTTGGCTCAGTGGACTGCATTGCTACTGTTGTTGACTGTTCATTGTGATGGATACAAGGCATCAAATAGTCCAAGGCTATACTAAGCCAATGTTTACACCTGAGAAATTATGATTATTCCAGGTTCATTACCACTTCAAAGCCTCTTAAAATAGGCCTAGTGCCTGCGGAAATCTGTTAGCATGCATGTGAAGCTGTTTATTGTATGTGTGTCAGGCAGCGTGTGTTTGGTATGCATTTCATTTCTTGAGTCCATGTTGTGGGTAAGTTAAGCACATGTGTTCAGAATCAGAGCTGGTTTATTCCGCTCATCACAATTTCAAAACACATTATGCAACCTGCTGCTGCGGCTACTCCAGTCCAAAATAACCCCCATGGGAGCTGGTTGGTCATGCCCAGTTACCCACAGAACACAGCTGCAGATGGGGGGGGGGGGGGGGGGGGGGGGACAGCAAGGTCTGACTGTCCCTAACAGAGAGAGAGAGGAGGGGGACTATAAATGGGGGGGCTCACGACCCAGGGACCATAACGTCACCTGGAGTGTGAGAGAGCAGCAGAATGGGGGGCATGCATAGAGCCTCATTTGGGATAAGCCGTTCCCAACCCTGTTCATTCAAGGCCAGGGGGTAACAAGGGGTGGGGGCAAAGCTGGCAGCCAACCTCCCTAGCAATAACAAAGTCATCTCATCCTCTACCCCATAGCTAACCCATGTGCCCTAAGCGCACCCAGCCCCCTCTGCTTCTGACACCTTCCAAGATCACACCATAGTTTACATAATATCATGCAAAACCTCTCACAGACATCAAGGATCACTCTAGAGTTCACCAGCCAAGCATAAAAAGGTGATAGACCTATCTATTGAACCCAAAAGACTGGATCCCCGTAGAGAACTGTAGACAAATATGATTTTTGGGGGACTAGGGACGTCCTGCAGTCTAAAAACAGCATGACTTGACATTAAAATACTCTATGATGTGTATGTTCTCAAGGCAATGACACACAAGAAGCATCGGATCTAAAGCTGTCAATGTCAACAGCAGCGCGTATTACAGTATAACCGTGTAACTGACGGTTACGGATGAAGACTGCCATGAAAACTAAAGATGGGCAAGGGGGGGCATTTGTGCAGTAGAGTCGGTTTCTACGGTAACATGCTCTTAACAACGTGATGATGCTTTGTAGCTCCTTGCTGAAACAAGAAACGAGCAAAGGACACTTTGGTTGCCTAGGCAATGCCCCCCACAATGCAGCAGCAGCACACATCGAAATAGAATGAATAGACCTGGCTTGGAACCTTTAACCCTGGCAATTTGACTGGTAAATAGAATGAATAGACCTGGCTTGGAACCTTTAACCCTGGCAATTTGACTGGTAAATAGAATGAATAGACCTGGCTTGGAACCTTTAACCCTGGCAATTTGACTGGTAAATAGAATGTATAGACCTGGCTTGGAACCTCTAACCCTGGCAATTTGACTGGTAAATAGAATGAATTGACCTGGCTTGGAACCTCTATCCCTGGCAATTTGACTGGTAAATAGAATGAATAGACCTGGCTTGGAACCTCTAACCCTGGCAATTTGACTGGTAAACTCATAGGTACACTCACATTGGCCCTCTGGTATTGTGACACAATACTTGGTAACACATTCTGACATGTTATAACCATGACATAACCTGTCATAACACTATCATGAACCAAATATTTACACCTTTGTGACATATATTGCATTATTTTATGGCTAGTTATGACACCTACATAAGAGTGTCAAAACCCAAATTTATTGAAATTCGTTTTTCCCTGCCAAGAAGTTTGCTCTAGTTTTAAAGTTGGTTTCTTAAATCCTTTTTTGTTGTTTTTACAGTCACGTTTTTTTTATTATCATATTTTAAATAACTTTAGGACACGGTCCTGAAGCATTATGACCATCCCATGTCACTGTAATTGTACTAAGACAATAATGCTTCTTGACAGTGTCATAAAGTGTATGACCATCATAATCATACAAGCCAGATAGGCCTATCACATGCATGCCCTTATATCAGTCATCAGTCAAAAAGAGGGTGTCTTGGCCTGCTCCTAAAATCTGCTCCTAAATCTGCAACAGAGCATTGGGGTAGCTGCATGCTTAACATCAATATGTGTGCAATTTCAATGATAATTTAATATGGTGAAGAAAACAAAAAGGTGATATAACCATAGCCTGTTGACATGTAGGCTATGTTGTAATGCAGTGGTTCCCAACAAGGGGTAATTGGCCCATCCACAGGGGGTACTTGAAAAGACTCATGAGACCATAGGCCTACTGGTAAAATTCACATGAGGGGGTACTTCAGGGGTACTCCAGGCAGAACAAAATATACTTGGTGGTACATTAACAAGCTTGGGAACCACTGGTGTAATGGAATGTTTTGCCATGTGTGGTAGGTTTTGTGTGTTTTGACACTCTTATGTAGGTGTCATAACCAGCCATAAAATATTGCAATATATACTATATACAGTGTCTTCGGAAAGTATTCAGAGCTCTTTACGTTTTCCACATTTTATTACCTTAGTCATATTCTAAAATGTATTAAATAAAAAACAATCGCTAACTAGCTAATACATGTGCTGAGTCAGAGCAAACGTAACTAGCTATACAGCCTGATAATACCAGTGATGGTGTAGACCTACATTTGTGCAACAGTTTCTTCTAAATCAAAGAGGAATACTCAAAGCAAGAATATGTCAGCTGTTTGAAGTAGCTAAAAAAAAACATTCAATGTAGCCAAAGGATGCGGTCCAAACACTTAAAAGACATCCTATCTCCACAGCCCTTAAATTAAGTGGACCCTTCTGATGACCTATCATGACGCCTGACGAGTATACACTTGCAGGGAAAGGGGCGAGGGAGGAAGGAATGATTTTTAAATGGACCACCCTTGGCCGGAAATTCGTCACTCGTTCATCCCGCGATGATTGTGGGTGCTTTACAGTGGGGCAAAAAAGTATTTAGTCAGCCACCAATTGTGCAAGTTCTCCCACTTAAAAAGATGAGAGGCCTGTAATTTTCATCATAGGTACACTTCAACTATGACAGACAAAATTAGAAAAAAAATCCAGAAAATCACATTGTAGGATTTTTAATGAATTTATTTGCAAATTATTCCTGATTCTAACTGGATTATATTTAATAAGCTGCCCTCTGTGTTCTGTTAGACAAGAAACTCTTTATCCACATTATAGCAGGGGGTGTAAAAACATAACGCATACGTTTTTCCAGCAGTAGACTATGATCAATAATGTCAAAAGCTGCACTGAAGTCTAAAAAGACAGCCTCCACAACCATGATATTGAAATGAGATGTTCGATGAGCAGGTGTCCACATACTTTTGGTCATGTAGTGTATGTCACAACAGTTCTAAATATATGTGCTACGACAAGTTATGTCAGCTGTTATGATATATTTTGACGTGGTTATGACCGTGTCATAACGTGTTATGATGCTGGGTGTCAAGTGAAGTATTGCCCAATACTTTTGCAAGACACATTTCAGTTGAATGCATTCAGTACAATCGACTAGGTATTCCCCTTTCCCTTTCCCTTTCCATGGTAATGTAGAATGTTAATTCAAATGATATTAACTGATGTGGCTCATGCAATGGAACGTATTTTTTGTAATGTCAGTTGAGTTTAATCAACAAATCACAGCAAATATTGATGGGTACACTTCCTGCTCACACTTCCTTGCTTTGCTTCTATGGGTACACCCGCAATGGCCGCCAGTCCACCCATTATGTCATTATTGACTTGAATGGGGACTATTCATTCTATTTCTATGGCAGCACATGGCAGCAAATGCAGTTATGAGCTAAGGAGATGAGAAAATGTGAGTCCCCCAAAAATTCATTTGGCTGTCCAATTACCGTAATCCAAAATTCCATGGCCATCACAACTGTGTGTGTGTGTGTGTGTGTGTGTGAAGGGTCAGTTACTGTATAGCCTATCTGTTAAAATGGGGACTTCCATTTTCAATTAAATTCACTGTGCATTCGACCCTGGTTCTTGTCACTGTGAATGTTATCGGTGTGGGTGACTCTGGTTTAGTGTAGGAGTGATTTCGGACCCAGCCAGGTTACCTCTATTCCAGGATGTTGTTACTGGGCCTCGTTCCAGGCAGGGGAGGTGACATAAGTGAGGAGTTGCATAGCTCTATAGACACGCCAGTCCCCTGAGTTGTATCTCCACTGTCACACACAGGCCAAACGCAATACCAGAGGCAGCAGAAAATAGCATGCCCCCGCCCCCAGAAAATAGGCTAAAGCATAGGCTACACAGAAATGGAAACCATTTCCACTCCTCTCTAAAAACACATTTTCCTCTCCTTGTATGTACAACCTAGTAACCACAGGTGTCTACATATTCTCCCTTCCCTGTCATTATCCTCTTATCTAGGCTATTTCAATACCCTATCATTTCTTATTTCCCTCAGTGTGACTGACATCAACTTCCATTCAATGGATAAACAAACATCCTATTCCTAATCTATCAATTTTTATCAAAGGAGCATGCTCTGTTTTGTTTTGATTCTAGTCCACTTCCACATTTTCCTCCTCTGCTCCTCTCTCACGCTCCTCCTTCTCCCTCCCTTCTCTCTCTCTCTCCTGGTCTCTCTTTAATGCAGCTATATCTTGTTCCTGTCTCTTTCTCCCATTCCGGCTAGTGAAGGGCGGGAATGACCATTTCCTTTCTAAGAGACATGCAGGGACTCTCCCCTTTACCACATTATTGCCCTCTCTCTTCCCCTTTGAGATACATCCTATAGAACACCCTCTATTCTATTCTGCAACCACGACCACTATTCTACGGTACAGCAAGACAATGTCAGAGATGGAGAAGACACACACACACACAAAAAAAACACACTCATGTTATCAGAGCAGAGCAGACCTACCGTCAGCACATGCTCCCCTTCACAGTTCCCCGCCATCTGGGCTAAAACATCAGTGGCAGCCGAGGCAGCTGTGGCGTTAGCTGGCTTCTTCTCTCTTATCTCCCGTGTGTGTGTTTCTATGAGCGTGTATGTGGACTTGTGTGTGTCTGAGCTCCAACTGAGACACCGGAATACTGGGCTGCTCTTGCCGGCTCGTCTGTGATTATACGGAGTGAGAGAGCAGAGCACTGCCTGCCTTAAAAACAGACCTGCTCCTCTCCGACAACCCGCTCCTTTCTCAGCAGCCAATCCCCCGCAACCATGAATATTTAATTTGCCCAGCCAAAAGCACACGCAGGCGGGCATACACACAGAGAGGACATACACAGAGGACACACATACCCCCCCCCCCCCCTCCACACACACACACACACACACCCACAGTGGCATTCAGGGCAAACACCCACACGCACACACATTTCTCACAGACATTACCCAGAGGGCGATGAGAATTGAAAAGGACAGACAGAGATGTGTTCATTACGTGTCTCTGCCTCCATTGATTTTGCTACATTCGTGATCTTTATCACAGTCTCAAGGTCATGTACACATCTTTCAGCACCTTCTAATTCCATGGAGACTCATGACTCATGCGCTCAGAATACCACGTCCACAAACAGTTCCATAAGGTCGTAAAACATAGGACTTATGGGGTGGTCAGTGTAACATCATGCTTGTGCAATAGTAAGACAGAAAAGGGTAAATCAAGGACTCTGTGTATCCCAAATGACACACTTATACCTACATAGGCCCTGTGTGTCCTGGTCAAACGTAGTGCAATATATAGGGAATCAGGTGCCACTTGGGACTCAGACTAGGTCTACAACATGAGGAAACTGGTATTTCAAATAGACCTACACTACCTAAATCAAATCCATTTTCCTCTTTCAGTCTCAAACACAGAAAGGTACAAGTCATTAATGACTAGAGACAGGACGAAGCCATACAACTGATCATTGCCTCACATTAAATACAGTTCCATGGAAACTGAGGGGCAGGGTGACACCTAATGGCAGATTCGGAATCTCACACTGAGGCAAAGCAAGCCAGCTGAGACACACACACACACACACGCTGAAACAAACATGGGGGATTGTACATTCCTACAATTCATAAGAAAGCAAGGCAAGGCCAATTTGCTAATTTATTTTAAACAGGATTTGAAGGTCAGGCTCCCTAATTATGTTTTTGTGCTGTGTAGGGCTGGGCGATATACCGTATTTGACTATATACCGGTATTGATGCACGGACCGGTTTGGGTTTTTACTATACCTTCTATAACGGATATTGAATGTTTGGTTTGTTAAATGTGATACGCCGTGTGTAATGTCCAATTTTATAGTTTTCTCCTCTACTTGAGTCATCCCTCTCCGCTACGCTTTCCACACAGACCTAGTCCCACCCTGTCACTCAAGTAGAGGAGTCATGGTGCACAGTAGAGGTCTGCACAGACCGATTTCTTTAGCCTGCTCCCTCAGCTTTTCATACCTCACTCTGCCAGCACTGCTCTGCTACCCCAAGAACTGGTCCTGAATCCAACCGCAGCCTTGCAATGTTATTTTAGGCATATGTGTCACAGCTCACTTGCCAGCCATGGTCCCATCAATTCTGCACCCTATAGGCAATATTAAATGCGCAAAAATAATCAGCCAATATGCTATATGGAGCTTGAAGAAAATAGGAGAGTAGGAGAGACTTGCACTTTCTCTTAAGCTATTTGTATAGCCTACCTTTTATGAGTGGGAAGACTTTCAGACTAAGAAATATGGGTGATCAATATTTTGGGCTATTTCTAGGCAATGTTGTAAACTATTTAGGAAGTACATTTCCTTAGAAGGATAACTGCCCCATGCATAAGCTATAGCCTACTCTATTTAATTGAGACCACACACACACACACCCAATCTCACTGGTATGGCTACTGAACTTGAAGCAGCAAGAATGATGACAGCAACACTTGCTACGTTTTCGCACAGGCCTATAGGATATAGCCTACCTTTTAGGAGGACGATTTGCAGGCAGAGACCAATAAATGGGTAATCGATTCTTATTGAAAATGAAAAGGCACAATCCTTGCTACCTATAGTAGCCTAACCTGAGCGTTGTGCCTTTTCAATTATGACATTTTTTGATTGCACTTCGACTCATGTTGGTTGAGCGCCCTCCACTTCTTTCCATTGTCAATATTTATTTACAGACACTGAAGTAAACTACAGTCGAATCATATTTACGTTCATTTCATATTTAAGTTAACTGCCACGTCATTCTCCGCCCATGTATGCAGCCTACTCTATTTCCATGAGATCACACATACTAGACACACTTGAACTCTCACGCCCAAATAGGGAGTTAGGCTACTGAAGTTGAAGCAATAAATTCTGAGTGTGTGAATAATGTTTTTAATACAAGGCTGGAACATAACATTTTTTAGAAAATGTCAAGGGGTCTGAATACTTTCCGAATGCACTGTAGAGGATGTCTTAAAACGTTTTATGGCTTAGATCCCGCTAACGGGATCGATATGACAACAACAAGTGAAAGTGCAGGGCGCCAAATTCAAAACAGAAATCTCATAATTTAAATTCCTCAAACATAGAAGTATTTTACTTGTTGTTAATCCCACCATAGTGTCCGATTTCAAAAAGGCTTTACGACGAAAGCACACCAAACGATTATGTTAGGTCTGCACCTATTCACAGAAAAACATAGAGAGGAGCCAAAGAGAGGAGTCACAAAAAGCAGCAATAGAGATAGAATTAATCACTAACCTTTGATGATCTTCATCAGATGACACTCATAGGACTTCATGTTACACAATACATTTATGTTTTGTTCGATAAAGTTCATATTTATATCCAAAAATCTCAGTTTACATTGGTGCGTTATGTTCAGTAATGTTTTGCTTACAAAACATCCGGTGATTTTGCTGAGAGCCACATCAGTTTATTGAAATACTCATAATAAACATTAATAAAAGTTACAACTGTTATGCATGGAACTTTAGATAAACTTCTCCTTAATGCAACTGCTGTGTCAGATTTCAAAAAAGCTTTACCGGAAAAGCACACCATGCAATAAATAATCTGAGTACAGCGCTCAGACAACAAAACGAGCCATACAGATATCCGCCATGTGTGGAGTCAACAAAGTCAGAAATATCATTATAAATATTCACTCACCTTTGATGATCTTCATCAGAATGCACTCCCAGGAATCCCAGTTCCACAATAAATGTTTAATTTGTTCGATAAAGTCCATCGGTTATGTCCAAATACCTCCGTTCACAAATCCAAATTCATGAGGTGCGATCACTAGGTCCAGACGAAAAGTCAACAATTTCCATTACAGTCCGTAGAAACATGTCAAACGATGTATAGAATCAATCTTTAGTATGTTTTTAACATAAATCTTCAATAATGTTCCAACTGGAGAATTTCTGACCAGCTCAAGCCACTCTGGCAGACCTCTGACTCATTCAGCTCCCATTCCCCCCTCCTTCACAGTAGAAGATTCAAACAATGTTCTAAAGACTGTGATATCTAGTGGAAGCCTTAGGAAGTGCAATATAACCCCATAGACCCTGTATTTTCGATAGGCAATGAGTTGAAAAACTACAAACCTCAGATTTCCCACTTCCTGGTTGGATTTTTTCTCTGCCATATGTGTTCTGTTATACTCACAGACATCATTCAAACAGTTTTAGGAACTTCAGAGTGTTTTCTATCCAAATCTACTAATAATATGCAAATACTAGCAACTGGGCCTGAGTAGCAGGCAGTTTACTCTGGGCACCTTATTCATCCAAACTACTCAATACTGCCCCCAGCCATAAAAAGTTAAAGACAATCAATAGTCTTCGTATTTTTTCAAGAGTTGTTCATTTGTTAGGCTACTGGTTAAAGGTGCAACACAATATTTATTATTGAATTATCATTGATCTAGTTCAGTCTTATTAATATTTAATAATAATCTCTTACTTAGCTTGATAATTGTGGTAATTTTTGCTTACTTTTTGTTCTAAACAGAGACGGCATATTGCATTGTGTGAAAATGCAGGAAATTAGCTTTAAATACCCAAAACATTTCTGGGGGAGGACCCACAGATTTCCCGCTAGGTTATGTCCCACCCATTTCTAAACCAAAGTGCCACCCCTGTCTTGCACAATTAGCTAAATTAGTGTTTATCACTTTATACATATGTTTTGGGATTCTACCCTGTACACCTCATTTGCCTGATGACGCTTAATTGGAGGAGAGTCTTTCATATAATAACATTTTCATCCACTTTCCCCTCTCCTCTCTTACTGTTGACTTTTTTCAAAAGGCCAGTGGGGACGAAGTAGAGAGGACGCAGGATTTGAACAATCTATGGCTCCTGAGGAGGAAAGACCCATGATTCGCTCATCCTCCTCAGGAGCTTCATATACTTTACAGAAACATAAAGTCACGAGCTTCTTGTTGGCATTAGCTAGCAACTTGGCTAGCTTGTTAGCATTCCCCAAAATCGAAGTTAAAGCTGTGAAAACAAAATAACGGTTGCTTTACGTAGGTGTCATTGTCAAAACAATTTAAAATCATATTTTCACCACGTGTTGTACAACAAAAGCTATTCAATCCAGTACAGAGACCGGACCACAGGGGCAGAAGCATATCTTTCTCCGTCTCTGCATTTGCTAAGACAAACAAAGACATTATGGGCGACGACACACACACACACACACACACACAGTGGGGCAAAAAAGTATTTAGTTAGCCACCAATTGTGCAAGTTCTCCCACTTAAAAAGATGAGAGGCCTGTAATTTTCATCATAGGTACACTTCAACTATGACAGACAAAATGAGAAAAAAAAATCCAGAAAATCACAATGTAGGATTTTTAATGAATTTATTTGCAAATTATTTGCTCAATTGGATTCAGGACTGGGGAACGGGCGGGCCAGTCCATAGTATCAATGCCTTCCTCTTGCATTAGGAGGAACCCAGGGCCAACCGCACCAGCATATGGTCTCACAAGGGGTCTGAGGATCTCATCTCGGTACCTAATGGCAGTCAGGCTACCTCTGGCGAGCACATGGAGGGCTCTGGGGCCCCCCAAAGAAATGTCACCCCACACCATGACTGACCTACCGCCAAACCGATCATGCTGTAGGATGTTGCAGGCAGCAGAACGCTCTCCACGGCGTCTCCAGACTGTCACGTCTGTCACATGTACTCAGTGTGAACCTGCTTTCATCTGTGAAGAGCACAGGGCGCTAGTGGCGAATTTGCCAATCTTGGTGTTCTCTGGCAAATGCCAAACGTCCTGCATGGTGTTGGGCTGTAAGCACAACCCCCACCTGTGGACGTCGGGCCCTCATACCACCCTCATGGAGTCTGTTTCTAACCATTTGAACAGACACATGCACATTTGTGGCCTGCTGGAGGTCATTTTGCAGGGCTCTGGCAGTGCTCCTCCTGCTCCTCATTGCACAAAGGCGGAGGTAGCGGTCCTGCTGCTGGGTTGTTGCCCTCCTACGGCCTCCTCCACGTCTCCTGATGTACTGGCCTGTCTCCTGGTAGCTCCTCCATGCTCTGGACACTACGCTGACAGACACAGCAAACCTTCTTGCCACATCTCGCATTGATGTGCCATCCTGGATGAGCTGCACTACCTGAGCCACTTGTGTGGGTTGTAGACTCCGTCTCATGCTACCACTAGAGTGAAAGCACCACCAGCACCGCCATCACATTGTAGGATTTTTAACAAATTTATTGCAAATTATGGTGGAACATAAGTATTTGGTCACCTACAAACAAGCAAGATTTCTGGCTCTCACAGACCTGTAACTTCTTCTTTAAGAGGCTCCTCTGTCCTCCACTCGTTACCTGTATTAATGGCACCTGTTTGAACTTGTTATCAGTATAAAAGACACCTGTCCACAACCTCAAACAGTCACACTCCAAACTCCACTATGGCCAAGACCAAAGAGCTGTCAAAGGACACCAGAAACAAAATTGTAGACCTGCACCAGACTGGGAAGACTGAATCTGCAATAGGTAAGCAGCTTGGTTTGAAGAAATCAACTGTGGGAGCAATTATTAGGAAATGGAAGACCATTGATAATCTCCCTCGATCTGGGGCTCCACGCAAGATCTCACCCCGTGGGGTCAAAATGATCACAAGAACGGTGAGCAAAAATCCCAGAACCACACAGGGGGGGGGGGGGGCTAGTGAATGACCTGCAGAGAGCTGGGACCAAAGTAACAAAACCTACCATCAGTAACACACTACGCCGCCAGGGACTCAAATCCTGCAGTGCCAGACGTGTCCCCCTGCTTAAGCCAGTACATGTACAGGCCCGTCTGAAGTTTGCTAGAGAGCAGTTGGATGATTCAGAAGAAGATTGGGAGAATGTCATATGGTCAGATGAAACAAAATATAACTTGTTGGTAAAAGCTCAACTCGTCGTGTTTGGAGGACAAAGAATGCTGAGTTGCATCCAAAGGCCACCATACCTATTGTGAAGCATAGGGGTGGAAACATCATGCTTTGGGGCTGTTTTTCTGCAAAGGGACCAGGACGACTGATCCGTGTAAAGAAAAGAATGAATGGGGCCATGTATCGTGAGATTTTGAGTGAAAACATCCCTCCATCAGCAAGGGCATTGAAGATGAAACGTGGCTGGGTCTTTCAGCATGACAATGATCCCAAACACACCGCCCGGGCAACGAAGGAGTGGCTTCGTAAGAAGCATTTCAAGGTCCTGGAGTGGCCTAGCCAGTCTCCAGATCTCAACCCAATAGAAAATCTTTGGAGGGAGTTGAAAGTCTGTGTTGCCCAGCAACAGCCCCAAAACATCTTTGCTCTAGAGGAGATCTGCATGGAGGAATGGGCCAAAATACCAGCAACAGTGTGTGAAAATGTTATTGTAATTTAATTATGCCAATGTGCTTTCATCAATTGAAAACCCTTAATCTATTTTATGATAATTTATAAGATTCTTGTTTGCATAAAATAGACGCAGACCAGTCTTTCAATAATAGGTAACATAATTTATTCTCGGAGCGCGCTGCTACTTAACCACGAGCAACAGTTTATATACAGATCATGACGTCATTTCATTGCTTTTACAGAATCCCCTCCTCTCGACCGGGACAAAGTGAGATGAAAAGTTCATTCTAACTTACTAACACACTCCCAGGTAACTTTGACCCCTCAACATTATCGATCACCACTGAGCTGACAGTTCTAATTAACAGAAAACCTAGGAATGCACTCACTGTCTTATCTAAAAACCCCAGAGTTAAGTTTCTGTAGGTTCAACGCTAGTTTAACGACCTTATGTGTTTACACAGTCCCCAACCCATTCGTTTCTTCCTAGTTGGAATGGTGTTCATTAACTTTAATTACTC
Source organism: Oncorhynchus clarkii lewisi (assembly GCF_045791955.1). Classification (NCBI taxonomy): domain Eukaryota; kingdom Metazoa; phylum Chordata; class Actinopteri; order Salmoniformes; family Salmonidae; genus Oncorhynchus; species Oncorhynchus clarkii. Next base: position 31,202,309 of record NC_092164.1, read on the forward strand.
CTTGTCCGTGTCACACAATCCCTTCTTATGAACTCATATTGTTAATCAGATACAATAACAGAGTAGAAGTTTTACTTAGTTACAGTTCCATTTAAAATGATTTGTTCAGTCATTTAATCATAATTTTACTAACAGAAAACCTTGTGAAGACTTACAGAAAACGTTTGACCTCTGTCATTGCCAACAAAGGGTATATAACAAAGTATTGAGATAAACTTTTGTTATTGACCAAATACTTATTTTCCACCATAATTTGCAAATAAATTCATTAAAAATCCTACAATGTGATTTTCTGGATTTTTTTTCTCCTTTTGTCTGTCATAGTTGAAGTGTACCTATGATGCAAATTACAGGCCTCTCATCTTTTTAAGTGGGAGAACTTGCACAATTGGTGGCTGACTAAATACTTTTTTGCCCCACTGTGTATATATATATATATATACACACACACACACACACACACACACACACAGTTGAAGTCGGAAGTTTACATACACCTTAGCCAAATACATTTAAACTCAGTTTTTCACAACTCCTGACATTAAATCCTAGTAACAATTGCCTGTTTTAGGTCAGTTAGGATCACCACTTTATTTTAAGAATGTGAAATGTCACAATAATAGTAGAGAGAATGTTATGGCTGTGTAAGGGAGGTGAAGTCAGGTGCAGGAGAGCAGAGTAGAGTAAACAGGCACACTTTTATTCCGGTCAAAAAATAGGCACAAAATGACATCTAAGTGACCAAAAACACGGACCAATAAACAAAAGTATAGCGCATGAACATACACCATTAATACACAAACATACACCACACACACAAAGACATGAAGGGGAACGGAGGACTAAATACATGTAATGTGATTATGGAATGAAAACCAGGTGTGTATGAAACAAGACAAAACAAATGGATAAATGAGAAATGGAGTGGCGATGACTAGAAAGCCGGTGACTTCAATCGACGAACGCAGCCCGAACAGGGAGAGGAGCCGACTTCGGCGGAAGTCGTGACAGAGAATTATATATTTCAGCGTTTATTTCTTTCATCACATTCCCAGTGCGTCAGAAGTTTGCATACACTCAATTAGTATTTGGTAGCATTGCCTTTAAATTGTTTAACTTGGGTCAACCGTTTCAGATAGCCTTCCACAAGTTTCCCACAATAAGTTGGGTGAATTTTGGCCAATTCCTCCTAACAGAGCTGGTGTAACTGAGTCAGGTTTGTAGGCCTCCTTGCTCGCACACAATTTTTCAGTTCTGCCCACAAATGTTCTATGGGATTGAGGTCAGGGCTTTGTGATGGCCACTCCTGTTACGTCCGTCGTTAGTGGCAGAATGACCGGACCAAGGTGCAGCGTTGTAGGCGTACATTTTCTTTATTAAATGTTCCACCAAAAAAAACAATAAACACAACGAACGTAAAGCTTCGGAGTGCAACACCTGCAACAAACAAAGAAAAGATCCTATAACCTAAATGTGGGAAAAGGGGCTGCCTAAGTATGATCCCCAATCAGAGACAACGATAGACAGCTGTCTCTGATTGGGAACCACACTCTGCCAAAAACAAAGAAACAGAAAACATAGAATTCCCACCCAAATCACACCCTGACCTAACCAAATAGGGAAATAAAAAGGCTCTCTAAGGTCAGGGCGTGACAACTCCAATACCTTGACTTTGTTGTCCTTAAGCAATTTTATCAAAACTTTGGAAGTATGCTTGGGGTCATTGTCCATTTGGAAGACCCATTTGCGACCAAGATTTAACTTATTTCGGGTAGGGGGCAGCATTTGGAATTTTGGATGAAAAGCATGCACAAATTAAACTGCCTTCTACTCAGGCCCAGAAGATAGGATATTGATATAATTGGTAGATTTGGATAGAAAATACTCTAAGGTTTCCAGAACTGTTAGAATAGTGTCTGTGAGTATAACAGAACTGATTTGGTAGGCGAAAACCTGAGAAAAATCCATTCAGGAAGTAGGATTTTTTGTTGTTGTAGTTTTCTATTCAATGCCATTACAGTATCCATTGACTTAGGACTCAAATTGCAGTTCCTATGCCTTCCACTAGATGTCAACAGTCTTTAGAAATTGTTTCAGGCTTGTATTCTGAAAAATGAGGAAGTAAGAGCTGTCTGAATGAGTGGACCCTGCAGTGTCACAGAGCTTTTTCATGCGTGCGATATTATCGATTATTTAGGCTAAAATAAACATAGTTTGACATATAAACATCGTTTGACATGTTTCTATGAACTTCACTGATACTATTTACATTTTTTGTCTGCCTGTTGTGACTGCGTTTGAGCCTGGGGATTACTGAAGAAAAAGCGCAAACAAAACTGAGGTTTTTGGATATAAAGAGAGACTTTATTGAACAAAACAAACATTTATTGAATAAATGAATGTCTTCTGAGTGCAACCATATGAAGATCATCAAAGGTAAGTGATTCATTTTATCTCTATTTCTGACTTATGTAACTCTTCTGCTTGGCTGGTTACTGTTTGTAATGATTTGACTGCTAGGCGATGTTCTAAAATAATCGTAAGGTATGCTTTCGCAGTAAAGCATTTTTTAAATCTGACACCGTGGTTGGATTAACAAGGAGTTAATCTTTAAACCTATGTAAAATAGTTGTATATTTTCTGAATTTATATTTGTATTTGATTTTGTATTTGAATTTGTATTTGAATTTGGCGCTCTGCAATCTCACTGGATGTTGGCCAGGTGGGACTAGCGTCCCACATACCCTAGACTGATGTCTTGAGATGTTTCTTCAATATATCCACATAATTTTATTTTCTCATGATGCCATCTATTTTGTGAAGTGCACCAGTCCCTCCTGCAGCAATGCACCGTCACAACATGATGCTGCCACCCCCTTGCTTCACGGTTTGGATGGTGTTATTCGGCTTGCAAGCGTCGCCCCTTTTTCCTCCAAACATAACGATGTTCATTATGGCCAAACAGTTATATTTTTGTTTCATCAGACTAGAGGACATTTCTCCAAAAGGTACGATCTTTGTTCCCATGTGTAGTTGCAAACCGTAGTCTGTCTTTTTTGGGGCGGTTTTGGAGCAGTGGCTTCTTCCTTGCTGAGCGGCCTTTCAGGTTATGTCCATATAGGACTCGTTTTACTGTGGATATAGATACTTTAGTTGAGAATCACTGCTAGTCCCTAGACTAAAGGATAGGTCAAGTTTCCACAGCAGACCTCAGAGATCATCATCATTTCTCAATTAAAACCAGAAATATAAGGCATATTCAGTCATGTAAGTTAATTACATGACTGAATATAATTATACAATTTGGAACAAAACCATTTTGATTGATTATTAAAGTATGTATTACAATGATTAAAACTATATAGACCATTTTTGCTGTTGTTATTGTGATTAAATAAGTAAGGCTTCTGAGTCTGATCAGTGTCAGAGTTAGAATGCACTTTCTCATTCTAACCAGCAAGTGGCAGTCCAGTATTACTAAATTTTGCCCTAGGGAGGAATGGTCCACACATTAGAAGATATGGTTATAGTTACTCAACACAAATCACAATACTGAACTATATTATGAATAGAAGGGCCAGTTAAGTTCTTGATTAAAACTACTCAGACATTGCAATATTTTCTTAATTCATGCATTGTAAAATGTTACAGGGTTGGGATCATTTCCATAAGCTACATTAAATTCTAGAAATGTATTGAATTTCCCCTAAGAATATAATTTGTTTATTTAATGGAACATTTATTGTAAATTGTTCTATTCTTGAATTGGAATCCCAATGCACTGAAATACAATCATCCCCAACCCTGACATGTTTGGTCTGATCAACAAGCCTTTCGATTTAATTTGAAGTCCTCAGATGTCTCTCTATGTTATTAACCCCAACACCGTCTTTCAGATAAAAGACATACCCATAGTCATTCTGAACATTACAACATGAGAGTGCTGTAAGTCAAACAGAAAGGTTTAACCAGCCAAACCCTGCCTTTCAACAGTGTTCGTGGGAGCCTACCTTTAAATAGAGCCCCCCCCCCTCCCTCCCCAAAGGCATAATCACATGGCAGAGCTGAAATAGAACTGTGAGGTGGGAGATCAAACTAGCACCTCTTAATTGTGCCCTGAGTCTTAATAGGCTGAGAGCCCATTAACACACAGAGAAACATGCCGTCTTCCGTACTTAAAGCATGCACCATACTGAATGCAGCTGGAAGAAATCAGTCTGAAATATCATGCACACATGAAAGCTACTTAGGCTTCCCCACATGCACTGGGAGATATTAACACATACACATTTCTACATAACAATGCATGACGAGTTTTCAATCTCAAAACACCAAAGTGGAGAGCAAAAGGCATTGATTTCACAGTTTAAAAATGGGAGGTATCTACAGTGGCTAGCGAAAGTATTCACTCCGTTTGGCATTTTTCCGATTTTGTTGCCCTACAACCTGGAATTGTATCATTTGAGGGGTTTGTATCATTTGATTTACACAACATGCCTACCACTTTGAAGATGCGAAATAAATAAAAATTTGTGAAACAAAAAATCTCTCTATAAGCTTGGCGCATCTAGCCACTGGGATTTTTGCCCATTCTTCAAGGCAAAACTGCTCCAGCTCTTTCAAGTTGGATGGGTTCAGCTGGTGTACAGGAATCTTTAAGTCATACCACAGATTCTCAATTGGATTGAGGTCTGGGCTTTGACTAGGCCATTCCAAGACATTTAAATGTTTCCCCTTGAACCACTCAAGTGTTGCTTTGGCTGTATGCTCAGTGTCATTGTCCTGCTGGAAGGTGAACCTCCGTCCCAGTCTCAAATCTCTAGAAGACTGAAACAGATTTCCCTCAAGAATTTCCCTGTATTTAGCGCCATCCATCATTCCTTCAACTCTGACCAGTTTCCTAATCCCTGCCGATGAAAAACATCCCCACAGCATGATGCTGCCACCACCATGCTTCACTGTGGGGATGGTTTTCTCGGGGTGATGAGAGGTGTTGGGTTTCTGCCAGACATAGCGTATTCCTTGATGGCCAAAAAGCTAAATTTTTGTCTTATCTGACCAGAGTCCTTCTTCCATATTTTTGGGGAGTCTCCCACATACCTTTTGGCGAACACTCCAGCACTGTAGAGTGTACGGCTTAAAGTGGTCCTATGGACAGGTACTCCGATCTCCGCTGTGAAACTTTGCAGCTCTTTCAGGGTTATCTTTGGTCTCTTTGTTGCCTCTCTGAATAATGCCCTCCTTGCCTGGTCTGTGAGTTTTGGTGGGTGGCCCTCTCTTGGCAGGTTTGTTGTGGTGCCATATTCTTTCCATTTTTTAATAATGAATTTAATGGTGCTCCGTGGGATATTCAAAGTTTCTGATATTTTTTTTATAACCCAACCCTGATCTGTACTTCTCCACAACTTTGTTTCTGACCTGTTTGGAGAGCTCCTTGGTCTTCATGGGGCCACCTGCTTGGTGGTGCCCCTTGCTTAGTGGTGTTGCAGACTCTGGGGCCTTTCAGAACAGGTGTATATATACTGTGACAGATCAAGTGACACTTAAATAAAGTCCACCTGTGTGCAATCTAACTAATTATGTAACTTCGGAAAGTAATTGTTTGCACCAGATCTTATTTAGGGGCTTCATAGCAAAGGGGGTGAATACATATGCATGCAAAACTTTTCAGTTTGACATAAAAAAAAAAAAAATTATAACAAGTTTTTTTTTCATTTCACTTCAACAATTTTGTCTATTTTGTGTATGTCCAGTACATGAAATCCAGATTATTTTTTATTCTTTAAATTACAGGCTGGAATGCAACAAAATAGGAAAAACGCCAAGAGGGATGAATACTTTTGCAAGGCACTGTAGGTTGAAAGCAATATCATCAAGCAACTCTCTTATAAAAGCAGTAAGGGGGAACTTTCTACAGTTTTAGATTAGTTGCTCAGCTGTAATGTGATATTGTGAGGCAAATTTGATCAGAACCCTAGAAACTCGTGCCGGTTAGTGAAGATTAGCCAATCAATAGGCTTTTCACATAGTACTGTGGATGATATCAGTAAAAGCCTAACATCTTAAATATTTTCCATATGATGCAATATATTTGAGTGTTTAACTGGCCATCACACTGATGAGTATTGAACCGGTCATGTTCTATGCAAGGAGGCTGCAGAAATCAGGAGTCTCTTGTCTCTTTCCCTGCAGATTCACGGGATGTCAAATCAAATCACATTTTATTTGTCACATACTTCGTAAACAACAGGTGTAGACTAACAGTGAAATGCTTGCTGATGGGCTCTTCGGAAAACAATTCAGAGAGAAAAACAAGATAAAGAATAGAAAAATAATAACACAAGGAATACATACACAATGAGTAACGATAACTTGGCTATCTATATACACAGGGTACCAGTACCAAGTTGATGTGCAGGGGTATGAGGTAATTGAGGTAGATATGTACATATACTGTAGGTAGGGATAATGGGACTAGTCAACAGGATAGACAAATAACAGTAACAGCAGCTTATGTAAGAAGTCAAAACAGTTAATGAAAAAATGGTCAATGCAGATAGTTAACTAATAGCTACCCGGACTATTTGACTAACTATTTAGCAGTCTTTAGAAGCTGTTCAGGGTCCTATTTGTTCCAGACTTGGTGCATCGGTACCGCTTGCCATGCGGTAGCAGAAAGAACTGTCTATGACTTGGGTGACTGGAGTCTTGGACAGTGATGTACTGGGCTGTCCACACCATCGCCTGGTATAGAGGTCCTGGATGTCAGGGAGCACTGCCCCAGTGATGTACTGGGCTGTCCACACCACCGCCTGGTATAGAGGTCCTGGATGTCAAGGAGCGCTGCCCAAGTGATGTACTGGGCTGTCCACACCAGCGCCTGGTATAGAGGTCCTGGATGTCAGGGAGCGCTGCCCCAGTGATGTACTGGGCTGTCCACACCACCGCCTGGTATAGAGGTCCTGGATGTCAGGGAGCGCTGTCCCAGTGATGTACTGGGCTGTCCACACCACCGCCTGGTATAGAGGTCCTGGATGTCAGGGAGAGCTGCCCCAGTGATGTACTGGGCTGAAAAATTATTTTCACTTTTTGCAATGTAAAAATTTGAAAAGCAGCAAAAGTTCAATCGAGTTGCCTCTTCGTTAATTCTCCTGCCCCCACAAAAAAATGGCAGGTGAAAAAATAGATTTTCAGCCAAGCCTAATATTCCAAGAATTGATTCAGGTTGGGCTTGCCCGGGTTTTAGATTAACTAACTTCTTAGTAATGACTCGGGACGTCGGTTTTGATACGAAAGCTTATTTTAGTAAGAATACTTGTTTACGTTACATTTAACAACAATTGTTTCGGTACAGAGCAATGCAGGTAAGATGCTATCGGAAAGTCAGCCACAATCACCAGCACCTGCACATAATTGGCGCGTTATCACTCATTCCTCTCGCAAGGCATTCTAGGACTTGCAGTCAAAAAGTAATTCAACACAACCCAATACAATTACATATGCAAATAAATCTAAAGAAATATCTTTAGATACAGCTCAAAGAATAAACTTAAACATTAACTCTGTAACACATTAAAGTTACAACATCCTCCCCCCCCAATGAACAATTGTGTTAATCTAGATCTTTTGGTAAAGGCGCAGTGACCTGCTGTCCGGCCCTTGTCTTGAATCTCTTGCACACTATACATCTTGCCACTGTGCTCTTGACTAGCTGCCTAGCACTCAAGATCCAGTATCGCTCTCTGATTTGTACTAGAGTGTCTCTTGCTCCAGAATGCCTAGGCAGTATATCAACTGAATAGGTCTTCTCAACAAAGTCCCTGAAGCAGTACGAACTGAACATGATCTAACTAAGCCATCTCGGCCTGGAAACAGTTCCTCAATCTTTCCTAGTTTCCAGGTTTGTCTGGGTAGGTTATCTTCTCCAATGAGTACAACGTCACCCGCTTTCAGTGGGGTGGGCTGTGGTGTGTCACAGCGGTGTGCTGACTTTAGATCCAGCAAGTAGTCCCTTCGTCAACTGTTCCAGAAACTGGTCACAAGTCTCTGCCTGTACTTCCATCTGCGTGTCATTTCCCCCTTGTTTAACGTTGGGTGCTGAGTGTCAGCTGGAAATGGCTTTGGAGGCAAAGAGGTTAGTATTTTACCCACCAGGAAGTGTGCTGGGGTCAGGGGTTGTGGTTCATCCACCTCATTGTGCACGAAGGTCAGAGGCCTAGAATTGAGGATAGCTTCAACCTCTGTCAGGACTGTGCATATCTCTTCAAAATTAAGTGAAGCTCTCCCAAGAACCTTTCGCAGGCATGTTTTTACTGACCTGACGAGTCTTTCCCAGAATCCGCCCCACCAGGCTGCTCGCTCTGCGATGAACCTCCAGGTGATGCCCCTTTCTGAGAAGAACGCCAAGAGTTGGGGCTCTTCGATTGCCTTCCACAGCTCTTTCAAGTCCTGATCAGCTCTCTTGAACGTTTTTGCATTGTCTGAGCAGATTACCTTGCATAATCCTCTCCTTGAGATGAATCTTTTTAGAGCTAACAAGAATGTCTCTGTTGACTGATCTGAGACCAGTTCCAAATGCACTGCTCTGGTTACAGCACAAGTGAACAGTGCAATGTATGACTTCTTCACAGAACCATTTTCTTTCACATAGAGCGGTCCTGCAAAATCCACACCTGTGACTTCGAATGGTGGGGATTCAGTTATTCTGTCTTTCACCTTCTCATGGTGGTACTGTATCAGCATTTCTGAGTATCTGGACTTATTGGGCAGAACCCATGGGTGCTGCTCTCTGAATGTGAAGTTGGACTGTTGCAGTCTTCCTCCTACACTGAGTAGTTCGTGTTCGTGTCCTACACTGAGCAGTTCTCTGATTTTACAGTCATTGTTTAGGCTTTTTCCTGCCTTCAGTAGTTTGATCTCCTGTCCGAAACTCTGTTGTTGTGTTACCTTAATCCAGTACTTTTCTGCATCGAACAGTTCGTCAGCAGTCAGTTCACATTGCATCTTTATGGTTGTACGAGCATTGGCTATGAATCTCTTTATCCAGGCGGTGACTCTGAACACTCTTTTCAGTTTGCTGTACCTTTCAAGCTCCAACACAGGTTCAGTGCTGTCTGTGCTGTTTGCTGCGAGTTGTACAGTAACCTGGCAACTGGACTTGAGTTCTATATTCACCTCATCCGGAACCTTGTTATCATCAGTCTCTTCGGACTGATTGGGTGATGTCAGAATTCTGGGTCCATTCCACCATAGCTCGCTCTGTGTCAAGTTTCGAACAGTTTGTCCTCTTGTAGGGAGGTCAGCTGGATTAGTTTTCCCTTCAATATGTGACCATGATTGTGGATTGGTCAAGGACTGGATCTCCGTCACTCTGTTCGCAACAAACTGTTTCCATTTCTGAGCTGAGCTGCAAATCCAATGCAGCACGATCATCGAGTCTGTCCACATTTTGATCTGGTTTTCTTCCATTTTCAGTGTGGTCATCAAGTTGTTTGCTAGTCTCGCTCCAATCACAGCTCCCATGAGCTCCAGGCATGGCAGCATCATTTTCTTAAGTGGGGCTACCCTGGACTTAGATGCGACTAGACTTGTTGTTTCCCTGTCTTGTGACTCACCTTGCAAGTAAGCTACTGCACTGTAAGCCCTTTCACTTACATCACAGAACACGTGTAGTTTCAGGGTGTGGTTATTCTGTGGCCCCATATCTGTTCTGTACCACCTTGGTATGGTGAGCTGGTGTAACTGGGGTAGTTCTGAACTCCACTGTTGCCATTCTCGTGTCAGATCAGGTGGTAATTCTTCGTCCCAGCTGAGTCCCCTCTCCCACATTTCCTGGAACATGCACTTGATCCTGATGGTGAAGGGAGTTAAGAAACCAAGAGGGTCAAAGATACGTGCAGACGACTGCAGAACACTTCTCTTTGTGTTTTCCTTTTGCTTTAGAATGCTCAGTAACGGCCTGAGGTCAAACACAAAGTCATCCGTTTCCGGCCTCCATACTAAACCTAAAACCTTCAGCACTACTCCTTGTGTTTGTAACGTCAACGGGTGGTCAGTTGTCGTACTCTCCTCCCATTTTGTTTTCAATTCAGGAGAATTGGTCATCCACTTGCAGAGGTGTGCCTGCATTCGAATGCCTGCATTCTGCATTCGACAGCATTCGCTTTGCAGTTGTTGTCACAAGGTAAGCCTCTTCAACATTGCGTGAAATTGCAATGAAGTCATCTACGTAGAGTGACTCTCTCAGTATTTCTACAACTTCTGGTTGTTCTGTTTCATATTGTTTCAGGTGCTTCCTGATTGTAGCTGCCAGCAAAAATGGACTTGGGGAAGCTCCAAATACCACTCTTCATCCTCAGCACACGCAGCTCCTCTTCATTTTCTCCCATTGGTGGGCCAGTGAGCCATAGAAATCTCACGGCGTCTCTGTCTCTCTCTGCTAGGGATATCTGCAGGAAAGCTTTCTTGATGTCTGCCATGAATGCGATCTCATGTAGTCTGAACTTTATCAGAACGCTGAGCAGATCCGGATTCAGGTTCGGTCCTGTGAGTAGACAGTCATTGAGAGATGGACAGCCATCTTCATGGGACGAGGCATCAAACACCACTCTCAGTTTTGTTGTCACCTTATCTTCTCGGAGTACTGCATGGTGAGGTAAGTAGTATTTTACGTTGTCTGCACTTGATGCGTTGTCCTTGGGCACGTCCTCTGCCATATCTTGTTGTAAGTAGTCTTCTACTACTTCATTGTATCTGCTGTACAACGTCACATCCTTCTTCAGTCTTTTCTTCAGACCTTCAAACCGTTTCTTGGCGATTCTATAGTTGTCTTGGAGTTCTGGCATTTCTCGTTTCCATGGCAACTCCACATGGTATCGCCCATCTTTGAAGGTGGTTGTTTCCTCAAACCTTTGTAGAGCCTCGTTTTCCTCTGAGTTCTGTGTTTTCTCGCTTAGAATACCCAGAGACTCAAGCTCCCAGAATGCATGCAGTTGCTTGGAGACTAGTGTGTCTTCAAGTGGGATGAACATGCAGGTTGCCTCGGTGACACTTGACATGGACACGGGTCCCTGCACCGACCATCCAAAGGTGCTCTCTAAAGCAACTAGCGTCTCCGTCAGTCGCTCCACTCTGCCTGATACTATCTGCCAGTAGTAGTCTGCTCCTATCAGGACAGAGAGTTCAGGATCATTGTCATCTCCTGGAAAGTCTGCGAGCTGCAGTCCCCTTTTACTGAGCTCATGCTGAATCCGTTCACCAGGAACCTTCATCACAGCTGTGCACACTTGTGGGGTTTCAATTGCCTCTCTCTCTCTATTCTCTGCTGTTTGTCCCAGACATTCTCCAAGATTACTTTCACTGTGTTGCGTTGGGATGTTGCTGGGGCAGAGGAGCCAAACGTGTGAAGAGTGAGTGCCTCTTGTCTGATTACTGGTAGCTTCAAGCCCTTCACAAGGTTTTCATGTATGAAGCTTCTCTGACTGCCTCCATCTAGTAAGCAACGAGCTATCTTCCTGCCCGATGGGCCTTCTACCCATGCCTTTGCCATTTGTAGCAACAGTGTTCTGTCCATCTGGTTTCATCTTCACTGAATGGGGAATAACTGAGGAAACAACAGCATCTACAGAAACAGTAGGGGGTTGCACCTCACTCCTCTTACTGGTACAAACCGCAATGTGATGTCTGCTTCCACATGACACATCTTTGACTTTACAGAATTTTGCTATGTGTCTCTGTCCTAAACATACAAAGCATCTTCCCATGTTCTTTAGTTTCTCTTTGCGTGTAGCAATATTGTAGTCAGGGCAGTTTTCTGATTTGTGATCTGCACTGTCACAAAATAGACACGTTTGCTGTTCCTTCTGGCTGGCTGTATGCAGTGCAGCAGCAGAGGGCATGTTGGGTCTTTTTGGTTTCATTTCATTGGGGAAGCATGACTTGTTCCATGGTTTGCTCTCTTTCTGTTGGTTGTATGATCTTGTCATTTGTAGCGCTCGCTCCCTGCTCTGAACCTCTTTCTGTAGGAAACTGATAATCTCAGACACTTTCCATTCATCATCTACTCCCCTCTGACGACTATAGTCAAGAGCTATGTCCTCTGGAATCATCTGTAGTAAGATTGGGCATAGTAGGCTTCCATAGGTTTCTGACACTACACCCAGTGATTCCAGGCTCCTAATCTGAATTTCACATTCATCATATAGCTGCCTCAATGCATTTAGATCAGAGGATTTCTTCACAGGTGTGAGATTCAGCAGCTTTGACATATGAGCACTAATCACAAGATCTTTCCTTCCAAATCTGCTCTTGAGTAGAGTGATTGCATTATCATAGTTACTGTCTGTTAACATCAGTCCTGCTACTGCCTTTGCAGCTGGTCCAGTGAGATATGTTTTCAGATAGGTAAACTTCTCTTTTTTACACAGTGAATCATTGTTGTGAATAGCAGTCTCATATTGGCTCCAAAACTCCTGCCACATACTGACATCTCCATAGAATTTCTCAATAATCAACTTCGGTAGCCTTACTGAGTTAGCGTCACTCACCCGGGCTGGTAGTGGATTGACGTCCTGTTTCTTCGTTATCACTCTTTGTGCACGACTCTTCAGCATGATAATGCGCTCTTTATAATCCTCCGGGCATGCACTCTGCCTCCAATCCGTCCAATGACGTTAACTGTTCAATTCCACGATCGAGTTCAAACAAACTGTCCACCTTAGCTGATAACAATTCCAACAATGTACTCAAGTGATCGGTATCCGGATTTGACTGGGATATTTCCACGTCAATCTGATTCAAAATCCGCGTTGTTGCGCCTCGAATGGTACCCCGCTTTCGTCTCATTATTTCTGCTTCATGCCGACGTTCCTCCTCAGCCACTTCTTCGTCGCAGCTCATATCCCGGGTTTCGGCACCAAATTTTAGATTCACTAACTTCTTAGTAATGACTCGGGACGTCGGTTTTGATACGAAAGCTTATTTTAGTAAGAATACTTGTTTACGTTACATTTAACAACAATTGTTTCGGTACAGAGCAATGCAGGTAAGATGCTATCGGAAAGTCAGCCACAATCACCAGCACCTGCACATAATTGGCGCGTTATCACTCATTCCTCTCGCAAGGCATTCTGGGACTTGCAGTCAAAAAGCGTAATTCAACACAACCCAATACAATTACATATGCAAATAAATCTAAAGAAATATCTTTAGATACAGCTCAAAGAATAAACTTAAACATTAACTCTGTAACACATTAAAGTTACAACACCGGGTTCATGGTTTGCAAAATATTGTAACCTATGTTTGAGACCAAGGCGTGCCAGTGGCTATGTGAGAAGCACGCCAGTATCAGGCACATAACTTGAATGACATTCACTTTCTATGATCTCTTTCCCTCTCTGCTCTGATAGACATGAGCCTGGAAATCTCATGTATTTCCTTATAGAATCATAGCCACGCAAAGGGTTCGGAAGGAACTGCAGCACCCCTGATAAATTGAAATACATTTGCCAAAGTTATAGAATTACTGCTGTCTGTTCAGAAATAAATGAAATCATTCAGAATAGCCTACTACATCACGAGAAGGCCTACAATTTAGCCACAGAAGATCAATAGCTTCTTTTTTTTTTAAATAGCCTAGCTGTGGATTGTAGCCCAATAAGAAGGAATAGTGAAAATCTGTCTGTGAAAAAACAGCATGCAGACAAAACAGGCCTCAAATACAATTGAGGTAAAACACAGGTTGGAGAGCAAATGGCTCCTGCTGAAAAAAGAAGACTCCATCCTGTAGGCTACTGCACTTTGCGCCATTCATCTTTCCCTTGATCGTGACTAGTCTCCCAGTACCTGCCGCTGAAAAACATCCCCACAGCATGATGCTACCACCACCAAATCAAATCAAAGTTTATTTGTCCCATGCTCCGAATACAACAGCATTTCACCTTACAGTGAAATGCTTACTTACAGGCTCTAACCACTGGTGCAAGAATTTTTTTTTTTATGTGTGAAATAAAACAACAGTAAAAAGACATTTGAAAAAAGAGTAGCAAGGCTATATAAAGACACCTGTTAGTCAGGTTTATTGAGGTAGTATGTACATGTGGGTATGGTTAAAGTGACTATGCATATATGATGAACAGAGAGTAGCAGAAGCATAAAAAGAGGGGTTGGCGGGTGGTGGGACACAATGTAGATAGCCCAGTTAGCTTACGTGTGGCAGCACTGGTTTGTCGGGCCATTTAGGTAGTATGTATAGTTAAAGTGACTATGCATATAAGATAAACAGAGAGTAGCAGCAGCGTAAAAGAGGGGTTGGGTTGGGAGGGGCACACAATGCAAATAGTCCGGGTAACCATTTGGTTACCTGTTCAGGAGTCTTATGGCTTGGGGTAAAAACTGTTGAGAAGCCTTTTTGTCCTAGACTTGGCACTCCGGTTCTGCTTGCCATGCGGTAGTAGAGAGAACAGTTTATGACTGGGGTGGCTGGGGTCTTTGACAAGTTTTAGGGCCTTCCTCTGACACCGCCTGACACCACCATGCTTCAACGTAGGGATGGTGCCAGGTTTCCTCCAGACGTGATACTTGGCATTCAGGCCAAAGATTTCAATCTTGGTTTCATCAGACCAGAGATTCTTGTTTCTCATGGTCTGAGTCCTCTAGGTGCCTATTGGCAAACTCCAAGCGGGCTGTCATGTGCCTTTTACTGAGGAGTGGCTTCCGTCTGGCCACTCTACCTTAAAGGCCTGATTGGTGGAGTGCTGCAGAGATGGATGTCCTTCTGGAAGGTTCTCCCATCTCCACAGAGGAACTCTGGAGCTCTGACAGAGTGACCATCGGGTTCTTGGTCACCTCCCTGACAAAGGCCCTTCTCCCCCGATAGCTCAGTTTGGCCGGGCAGCCAGCTCTAGGAAGAGTTTTGGCTTTTCAAACTTCCTCCATTAAAGAATGATGGAGGCCACTGTGTTCTTGGGGACCTTCAATGCAGAAGACATTTTTTGGTACCCTTCCCCAGATCTGTGCCTTGACACAATCCTGTCTCAGAGCTCTACGGACAATTCCTTTGACCTCATGGCTTGGTTTTTGCTCTGTCAACTATAGACAGGTGTGTGCCCTTCCAAATCATGTCCAATCAATTTAATTTACCACAGTTGGACTTAATCCCATTGTAGAAACATACATTTGAAAAAATGTCTAAACCTGTTTTTGCTTTGTCATTATGGGCTATTGTGTGTAGATTGATGAGGAACATTTTTTAATTTAATACATTTTAGAATACGGCTGTAACGTAACAAAATGTGGAAAAAGTATATGGGTCTGAATACTTTCTGAATGCACTGTTGGCGTTCCTTTTATCCAGGTGGGAAAGGGCAGTGTGGAGTGCAATAGAGATTGTGTCATCTGTGGATCTGCTGGGGCAGTCTGTGAATTGAAGTGGGTCCAGGGTGTCTGGGATGATGGTGTTGATATGAGCCATGACCAGCCTTTGAAAGTGTTTCATGGCTACAGAATGAGTGCTACGAGGTGATAGTCATTTAGACAAGTTACCTTGGCGTTCTTGGGCATATGGTCTATGGTGGTCTGCTTAATCATGTAGGTATTACACACTGGGTCAGGGAGAGGTTGAAAATGTCAGTGAAGACACTTGCTCTGAGTACTCGTCCTGGTAATCCGTCTGTTTTTCTCTAGTTGTGCAGCTCTACCAGGCGCAAGGAGAGAAGGGTATAGTTAATGTGAAATTCCCAAATGTGTCTGAAGCGCTCCTTCAAATTGCCAATGCATTGATTTTGACCACAGACCTGTTCCACTCAGCCGTCTCCTGACTCCACTTGGCCCAATCCCACCTCCAAACCATGTCTGCGGTCTTGTGGGAGATTTAGTGCCCCTGAACCTTGGATGGCTCCCCTGAGACCCCCAGCATGGGGAAGCTAGGGAAGGGGGGGGGGGTGGGGGGGGTATGGAGAGACCGATCCAATCTAGTTCACCCAAATGGGCACAGAGGCGGGTACAGGATGTGGTGTTGCGATAGACGGGGGAAGGCGGCGGGGCAGAGGTGCGTTCCACCACCCCATGGGAAGAGCACTGGGGGTTTAAAATCAATGCACTGTTAAGTGCAGCCTAGCCGCAGGACACTCTTTCTCTCACTCCGGCATTATTCATGCGCCACCGAGTGGGACCCTCAATGGCTAGGCTCTAACTCTCAGGGTCCGAGGAGGACGTAGTTGGCTACACTCTTAGAAAAAAAGGTACTATCTAGAACCTAAAAGGGTTCTTCGGCTGTCCCCATAGGAGAACCCTTTTTGGTTCCAGAAAGAACCCTTTTGATTGCAGGTAGAACCCTAATGGGTTCCAAGTATATCCCTTTTCCCATTGGGTTCGACATGAAACCCAAAGAGTCCCGCCTTGAACCAAAAATGGTTCTATCTGGATCCAAAAAGGGTTTTCCTATGGGGACAGCTAAATAATATTTTTGGAAAATTTTGACAGCAAGGAAATATAACACATTTTCAGTGCGGCCCTCTGGACCTCGCTGAAAACTGATAAGAACGGTCACCATTTCTCCCCAAGACCTTGGTCTTTATATTCATGTTGAAAATAGTATTGTAAGATGTACTGTCGCTGAGAAAAACACACAAGAGTAAAACGTCTGAGTAAAAAGTGACACCCAGCCCCAGTCTCCCTTATAAAGGAATGTGGAAGTGTCACAGAGCTCATGGGGTGGCAGGTAGCCTAGTGGTTAGAGCGTTGGGCCAGTAACTGAAAGCTTGCTAGATCGAATAACCGAGCTGACAAGTTAAAGATCTGTTGTTCTGCCCCTGAACAAGGCAGTTAACCCACTGTTCCTAGGCCGTCATTGTAAATAACAAGTTCATTTTAACTGACTTGCCTAGTTAAATGAAGGTAAAAAGAGAAAAAGTATGTTTTTGAGGGTGGATGTATTGTATGTGTTTGTACAGTCTATGTATGTGTGAAGAACCAGTTCCTGAAAATAGAGAAGTCAAAGATACATTTTCCTTGCTTGTAAGATTTTTTTGGGGGGCATGAAATATGCCGAGAACTGCATGAAAGTTTTATTAAACTGGTACCAATAAAGCAATACTTTGACATGGTGACTCTAGGTCCATGTTGTTAACCAAATGCTTGTCTTATCTTTTTACAGATCTGTTGAGCTGCGACTTTTCGTTAAATGATCTTAACAGATCGGCTGACATAATATCCAACACATCAAAGAGGAAATATTACAAATAATAAATGTTTTATTTGACTGAACCTGTATTTAACCAGGAAAAGTCCCATTGAGACACAGTCTACTTTACATCTTTAAAACAATCACCACTATCTCAATGCACCAATGCGTATCTTTCTTTCTGAAGGGGAGCTTTAGAATCCTCCTGACCCAGAAACATGTTGTTGCCTGTGGTCCCATTTAGCCAGTGAGAGCAGTGATAGTGTGTGACTGGAGAGGTGAGGAAACAGCCTCAGGTTCTGGTCTGAGGATGTCATTGTATCTCTGTCTCAGAGGCCACTGTGGCCTTTCTCATGGCTCTTACATGACGTTCTCGTACGGATTATGACTCCTAGGCGGTGGCGATTTTAGCATGTAAATCTTGGTGGGACAAATAAAATAAATGTGGGATGCGTGCCAGCAAAGCCGCTACACAACACAACACTAAACAATACATTAACTGCACAAGAACTGTGACAAACGCTGCCCACAAACTGTTAGGGCCTACATAAAGCTGTCCCCACAGCAGAGTCCTAACAGTAGTCCCAACACCTTACCACTGCTACACCTGGCTATCAACGGAGCCTTGTCTGGCAGCGAAACAGTTCATTCAGCCACATTTACTGCCTTTTAAAACAACATAGCTGATATGGCTGACTTGATTAAACAAATGTGGTTTATACTGATAATTGAGATGTTCAAACTATGGCATACAGTGCCTTGCAAAAGTATTCATCCCCCTTGGTGTTTTGCCTATTTTGTTGCATTACAACCTGTAATTTAAATTGATTTGTGTTTGTATTTCATGTAATGGACATACACAAAATAGTCCAAATTCGTGAAGTGAAATGAAAAAAATTACTTGTTTCAAAAACCAGAAAATGTAAACTTAGAAGTGGTGCGTGCATATGTATTCACCCCTTTTAATATGAAGGACCTTAAAAAGATCAGGTCCAACCAATTACCTTCAGAAGTCACTGAATTAGTTTTAAAAAAGTCCACCTGTGTGCAATCTAAGTGTCACATGATCTGTCACATGAGCTCAGTATATATACACTTGCTCTGAAAGGCCCCAGAGTCTGCAACACCACTAAGCAAGGGGCACCACCAAGCAAGCGGCACCATGAAGACCAAGGAACTCTCCAAACAGGTCAGAAACAAAGTTGTGGAGAAGTACAGATCAGGGTTTGGTTATAAAAAAATATCCGAAACTTTGAACATCCCATGGAGCACCATTAAATCCATTATTTAAAAAAATGGAAAGAATATGGCACCACAACAAACCTACCAAGAGAGGGCCGCCCACCAAAACTCACAGACCAGGCAAGGAGGGCATTAATCAGAGAGGCAACAAAGAGACCAAAGATAACCCTGAAGGAGCTGCAAAGCTCCACAGCAAAGATGGAGTATCTGTCCAAAAGACCACTTTAAGCCGTACACTCCACAGAGCTGGGCTTTTCGGAAGAGTGGCCAGAAAAAAAACATTGCTGAAAGAAAAAAATAGCAAACATGTTTGCCAAAAGGCATGTGGGAGACTCTTCAAACATATGGAAGAAAGTACTCTGGTCAGATGAGACTAAAATATAGCTTTTTGGCCATCGAGGAAAATGCTCTGTCTGGCACAAACCCAACACCTCTCATCACCCCGAGAACACCATCCCCACAGTGAAGCATGGTGGTGGCAGCATCATGCTGTGGGGATGTTTTTCATTGGCAGGGACTGGGAAAATGGTCAGAATTGAAGGAATGATGGATGTTGGAAATTCTTGAAATACAGGGAAATTCTTGAGGGAAATCTGTTTCAGTCTTCCAGAGATTTGAGACTGGGACGGAGGTTCACCTTCCAGCAGGACAATGACCCTAAGTATACTGCTAAAGCAACACTAGTTTAAATGTCTTGGAATGGCCTAGTCAAATCCCAGACCTCAATCCAATTGAGAATCTGTGGTATGACTTAAAGATTGCTGTACACCAGCGAAACCCATCCAACTTGAAGGAGCTGGAGCAGATTTGCATTGAAGAATGGGCAAAAATGTGCCAAACTTATAGAGACATACCACAAGAGACTTGCAGCTGTAATAGCTGCAAAAGGTGGCTTTACCAAAGTATTGACTTTGGGGGGGTGAACACTTATACACGCTTAAGCACGCTTAAGTTGTTTGTTTCACAATAAAAAATATTTTGCATCTTCAAAGTGGTAAGCATTTTGTGTAAATCAAATAATACAAATGCCCCAAAATTCCAGGTTGTAAGGCAACAAAAAAGGAAAAATGCCCAGGGGGGGGGAATACTTTCGCAAGGCACTGTAAGGCGACAACAGGCAGACAAGAGGCAATCCATAATTTCGATTAAGACATTAATGAGCGAGCTAGAACGGACTTGTTCAATATAACTATTTGTTTAGCACATTTGAAATTTACAGCAACAGAATTCAGGACATGGGCTGTTCTTACAGTGTTCTCCCTGTACCACAAGTCAGAACCATAGGACAAATAAAGGGGGCATATAAGCAGACAATGAAAGCTCTTACAATATTCGATGATTACATTTCCCAAAAAGAAATTATAAGCTTATAGACCAAATTATTAGGGTTAGGCACATGGGTTACTAACAGCTTACTACGCCACATACAACATACAGTTGACGTCAGAAGTTTACATACACCTTTGCCAAATACATTTCAACTCAGTTTTTCATAATTCCTGACATTTAATCCTGGTAAAAATTCCCTGTTTTAGGTCAGTTAGGATCACCCCTTTATTTTAAGAGTGTGAAATATCAGAATAATAGTATAATAGAGAGAATGATTTATTTCAGCTTTTATTTATTTCATCTGACCAGTGGGTCAGAAGTTTACATTCACTCAATTAGTATTTGGCAGCATTGCCTTTAAATTGTTTAACTTGGGTCAAACGTTTTGGGTAGCCTTCCACAGATGAACGTAGTACCTTCAAGCATTTGGAAATTGTTCCCAAGGATGAACCAGACTTGTCGAGGTCTACAATTTTTTCTGAGGTCATGGCTGATTTCTTTTGATTTTCCCATAATGTCAAGCAAGAGAGAGAGAGCCACAGAGTTTGAAGATAGGCCTTGAAATACATCCACACGTACACCTCCAGTTGACTCAAATGTTGTCAATTAACCTATCAGAAGCTTCTAAAGCTATGACATAATTTTCTGGAATTTTTAAAGCTGTTTAAATGCACAGTCAACTTAGAGTATGTAAACTTCTGACCCACTGGAATTGTGATACAGTGAATTATAAGTGAAATTGTCACGCCCTGACCTTAGAGATGCTGTTTATGTCTCTATTTTGGTTTGGTCAGGGTGTGAGTTGGGGTGGGTATTCTATACTCTATTATTTGTATTTCTATGTTTTGGACAGGTAGGGTTCTCAATCAGGGACAGCTGTCTATCGTTGTCTCTGATTGAGAACCATATTTAGGTAGCCCTTTTTTTCCACCTGTCTTTGTGGGAAGTTGACTTTTGTTGCTGGCACATTGCCTGTAGCTTCACTGTTTGCCTTGTGGTGTTTATTGTTTTGTTCGGTGCATTTTCCAAATAAAAAGAATATGTACGCCCACCACGCTGCACCTTGGTCCGGTTCCTTCAACTGTCGTGACAGAAAAAATCTGTAAACAAATATTGGAAAAATGACTTGTGTCATGCACAAAGTATATGTCCTAAAACTTGCCAAAACTATAGTTTGTTAACAAGAAATTTGTAGAGTGGTTGAAATACTGTTTTTAATGACTCCAACCTAAGTGTATGTAAACTTCCAACTTCAACTGTACATATCTCCCTGGCATATTACATAATTTATACAGCAGTTTACAATACATTTTTGGACATTTTGGACAGGAAGGTGGCACGGCAGTCCTTTCTGGTCAAATTCTGTCATCAAACTTTGTCATCAAAGTCTGGCGTTCAAAACTTATTTTCCCAGTTTTTCCCGTGTTCCCAGTTATCTTGAACTCACAGTTTGCCACTGATTCCTTCAACTCATTGTTGAGTTTGCGATTTCTAACTTTGAGCACTGATACATTTTCTCTATAATAACTTTTCATTATTTATCTTCATATGACAAGGATTAAAAAGGATTTGCCAGTAGATTGTTGACTTGATTCATGATGATGACTGCTAGCTAAGATTTTAAAAGTATGATGTTGACATGATCAGTCCAATCAAAGCTACAGTAGATATAACTTGATTTGATGTAATTTTATCTGTGGCCAATGACCTTGAGCCTTCATGGATGGACACTTCTAATGTAACTCTATGGCAGCACCCAAGGGGCTAGAACTTTAGAGTTCTACCCTTAGACTTGGCAGTGACGTAGTGTCCCCATTAGTGACAGAACACTGAGCCAATCACGGCGCAACGCTCCGTATTTTCTGCTGGCTTGCCCTACCACCACAGAAAGCACTGAGCTAGGCTGAAACACCTACATTTTGGAGCTCCCTTACTCAAGAAAACATAAAAGAGACCATGTTTTTATGCAGCTTTATTAACTCAATGATATATATTTTTTTACATTGTTTGCAAACTGGTAAGTGACACGTATTAATGCCAAAATAACATGCAAAACAGGCAAGCCCCACCTGCCCTGAGTGACGGGTCGCCACTGCTCATTGGTGCATAACTGTATGCACCAGATTAAGACTCCAATGTGTCATTATTATTTCCACTGCAATTTACTACCGTCTACTAGGGGCAGTGCGAGCGCCTATTACCATCTAGTAGGCGCGTGTGCTAAGGCTCCGAGGATCGCGAGTTCAATCCCAGCTCTAGGCATTCATTTAATATATATATTTTGAACCCTATCCCAAACCTTAACCCCTACCTTAACCACTCGGAATGAATGCCTAAACTTAACCGTCAAGTTTGTTCTGTTTTAACCCTATCCCAAACCTTAGCCCCTACCTTAACCACTCGGAATGAATGCCTAAACTTAATTGTTGAATTTAACGTTTCGGTTTCACTTTTGCACAGTTTGACTGACAGCTAAAACAAGTCAAAATACTTTGTAATTAAAACGGCCACACAGTGCATAATCTAAAGGCGGAACCACATTCGCCCCAGCCCCACAGTGCATAATTAATACGGCCCCAAAGTGCATATCTCTGTTGCTGTAGTTATGTACGGAGACTCCATTTTATTTGGGGATTGAGTTGGGTTCTTATGTGAAAACAGAACACTGGGACCAATAAAGGCCTATGGGGAAGGGCACATACAGTCCCTGTATACCCAGACCTATACCAATACAATTGGCCTAGTTGTTCAAATTACAGCTTGCCAGTTAATTCAATGTAGATGAAATAGATGGCTAATACCGAGCCTAACTGATACTGAATAAAAACAATATTGTTATGGGAAGCTAAGTAAACAATGTGCACATCGGCTGTTGAAAAATAATAGTAAATTCTCCACTTCCTATTGCTGCTCTCCTCCCACTGCACCCAGCTCTTGTACTCAACAATGTCTGAGTTTCAAGTGCATGCCATGAATGGTTGTGAACGGCAACCAGAGTCTATCGACTTGTCGGAGTTCTGACTTGTAGCGGCTCCCATGACTCTCTCTTGTTTTGTCTAGGAAATATCTATGAACTTCTTCAGGATTGGTGGGTCCCAAATGTCATATTCAAAGCAGGATTTTACTGTATATTATGGACTGCAAGAGAAAAGGACCAGACCATATGCTATAAAGGTCCTCAAGCACCACCAATGCAAGTGGCCCTCTAGTGTATAGGCTCAAGGCTACTGGGTCCCTTGAGATCTTAGTGGCCCTGTGCTGCATTGCCCTCCAATATCTATACAGGCTACTTTTAAAGCACTCATTTCCTTCAAGGCAAATATCTTGGGTGTTCACTTGACAAGTCTAAATGTCAAGCTACATAGTTGACTGTATGGCCACACCTCATGCCTGGTGTTATAGGCAGAGGTCAATACACGAGCAAACAAGAGCATCTAGCTCATCAGATGCTTCAGATGCTCCGGAATACGTTTATTCACTGACATAAACACAGAGCAAACAAGGTCGATTTTTGTTCCAATCTCCATCCCCCAAGAGTCTATTTCTTGCATGCTTCCTTCCTGAGAGGCCAGAACAATCAGAACTCTAGCTTGTTAGGAGGTGTTAATTGGAGTTAGTCAGACGCTTCACTTTCTGTCAAGGAGTCTGACAACAGAATTAATTAGAATATGGGTTATTTAAATCAGTGTTCTCAATGCGAATGTTATGACTTCTCCCTTTACTACAACCAACCATTTGTACATTGGATATAGTGCATACATTTCTGCAAAAAGGCATATATTATTCATTATTTACACTGATTTACACCAGTTTACTGGTGAATTTATATGAAGGTTAGTATAATGAGGAAAGAAGCAGAGTTCCTGTCCAAAGGCGGCTGAGATGTTAACAATAGAACACCATCTTTTCCAAATACACTTTTAAGTCCAATCAGGCCCTAGCCTTTTGGGGGCCCTAAGCAAGATTTGGTTGGGGGCCACCACCTCGCGGACAATACATTTTAGTGGTTCCCCTCTTGACGGTGGAGAGAACATTTTGACTTTTTAAAGTTAATTTCCTGCAATTCCTCATGTTTTGCCATTGGGCATAGAGAAACTGTTGTGGTTTTAAAGCAAGTTACCTGCAATTTTACACATTTCACCATGGAGCAGAGACATTTAAAATATGTTCCCATTACTTATGCCATGTTAATATCATATCTGAGGAAGAGTGACTAACAAAATCAATAGGGATTTCCTGGAGGTCACGGCCCCTGGGCACGTGGCCTTCGTACCCGGTTGGTAATTTGTCCATGAGTTGTACAAGTTTGCATAGCTGGATAGACTAACTTACCAATCTAAAAAAAATAACTGACATGGGCTAATTGAGTGACTGTCAGTGACTGACATAACGAGAGGAAAACTGCTGATACACAACCACATTTTGAAATTGCACCTTGTGCATTCTACCACAGATTATCCATTATATTGAACAGATACTCGAGTGGCTGCTCAAACAATGAAAAGAAAAGAAAATGTTGAGCCAATGAGAGGGCAGAGACATGTGAACAACAGCGGTTTCCACTAGTTATCACAGCCACAATGTCAATATTGGCTATATTGTAAAACTTTTGATTGTAGTTTAAGGTTAGGGTTAAGCACAATGTTTGCAGTGTAGTTAAGGTTAGGTTTAGGTTTAAAATCACATTTTAAGGCATCAATTGTAGAAATAGGTGGGGTTTAGAACTTTTGGGCTGTTGTAACTACGACCATGCACAACTCCGATATAGTGTTTTTTCTCAAAGTTGCCGGGATGCCTAGGGCCGGCCCTGAGTCCAGTTATATGCTTAAATTAGCTATCATACTTGTAGGCCTAACAATATCCTGTAATGACTTCTTGACAGAAGTGAACAGTCTTATTATACTACAGTTATCAGTCTGGTTTTTGTTGGATTTGTATGTTGCTTGATGGTGGTGAACTATTGCGATGCTGACACCCAGGCCTTACACAACCACCACCATACTGTCGTGTCGCATTGAATGAACTCACCGATTGTAGTAATAATGGGCTAATATTAATAACAATAATTATCAGTAAATGATTATCTATAATATGGATGTGGTCGTGTTCTTTGTAGATGAATGAGGTCCATCACAAAAACTTGAGTCTTGTTTTCTTTGCAATTTTGGAACCAAAATGTGGGGCTCAAAACAGGTCGGGCTCTGCTCCACCTGCCCTGAATGACGGGTCGCCACTGATAGTATGTATCAAAATATGCCTTATTTACTTTGAAGAACTACTAAAATAGTGATTTGTCAGACAGCATAGACAGCAGTTCTATAGAGATGAGATGATGACTTGGAATTAAATAATAAAGTCATCAAATAGGCCTAAAACAGAGAATATACACAACTGAAATATTTTATAAAAGTAATAGATTATGGTTAATAAGTAACAAGCAGTAATGGGTAGTCGCCACCATCATGGGACTTAATATTACTTAGTATTAATAGTTTTATTCTGTGTTGTTACAGCATTTAACCCACATAATGCATAGTGTATTTAAAGTATTTTTTTTATCGAAACAAAATCAAAAACCGTAACCATTTTTTTCTAATCAAACTTCTAAAAGCACTAATCGCTCAGCAATAATTCACATACTGTCCATACTGTCTATACACCATTCACAGTCAATACATGCAGTGCCTTCGGAAGGTATTCCAGAACCCTTTACTTTTTCCACATTTTGTAACGTTACAGCCTTATTCTTAATAAATGTTTTTTTCCTTCAGCAATTTTATTTTATTTTATAAAAAACAGAAATACCTTATTTAAATAAGTATTCAGACCCTTTGCTATGAGACTCGAAATTGAGCTCAGATGCATGCTATTTCCATTGATCATCCTGGAGATGTTTCTACAACTTGAGTCCGTCCACCTGTGGTAAATTCAAATGTCTTTATAAGGTCCCACGGTTGACAGTCCATGTCAGAGCAAAAACCAATCCATGAGGTCAAAGGAATTTTCCATAGAGCTCCGAGGCAGGATTGTGTTGAGGCACAGATCTGGGGAAGGGTACCAAAACATTTCTGCAGCATTGAAGGTCCCCAAGAACACAGTGGCCTCCATCATTCTTAAATGGAAGAAGTTTGGAACCTCCAAGACTCTTCCTAGAGCTGGCTGCCCGGATTGAACTCTTTGGCCTTAATGCCAAGCGTCACATCTGGAGGAAACCTGGCACCATCATTATGGTGGGGCATGTTGGTTTCAACATCATGCTGCGGGAGACTAGTCACGATTGAGGCAAAGATGAGCGGAGCAAAGTACAGTGAGATACTTGATGAAAACATGCTCCAGAGCACTCAGGACCTTAGACTGGGGAGAAGGTTCACCTTCCAACAGGACAATAACCCTAAGCACACAGCCAAGACAACACAGGAGGGGCTTTGGGGCAAGCCTCTGAATGTCCTTGAGTGGCCCAGCCAGAGATCGGACTTGAACCCGATCAAACATCTCTGTCGAGACCTGAAAATAGCTGTACAGCAAAGCTCCCCATCCAACCTGACAGAGCTTGAGAGGATCTGCAGAGAGGAATGGGAGAAACTCTCCAAATACACCTATGCCAAGCTTGTAGCGTCATACCCAAGAAGACTTGAGGCTGTAATCACTACCAAAGGTGCTTCAACAACGTACTGAGTAAAGAGTCTGAATACTTGTGTAAATGTGATATTTTTTAAAAATATATTAGCAAAAATGTCATAAAATATATTTTGTTGCTTTGTCACTATGGGGTATTGTGTGTAGACTGATGAGAAAAATAAACAATTTAATCAATTCTAGAATAAGGCTGTAACGTAACAAAATGTGGAAATAGTCAAAGGGTCTGATTAATTTCCGAATGCACTGTATACACTGAGTGTACAGAACACCCACTCTTTCCACGACATAAACTGACCAGGTGAACCCAGGTGAAAGCTATTAACACTTATTGATGTTACTTGTTAAATCCACTTCAATCAGTGTATATGAAGAGGAGGAGACAGGTTAAAGAAGGATTTTTAAGTCTTGAAATAAATGAGACATGGATTGTGTATGTGTGCCGTTCAAAGGGTGAATGGGCAAGACAAAAGATGTCAGTGCCTTTGAACGGGATATGGTAGGTAGTAGGTGCCAGGCACACCAGTTTGAGTGTGTCAAGAACTGCAACGCTGCTGTATTTTTCAAACTCAACAGTTTCCATTTTGTTACATTACAGCCTTAATCTAAAAATATTTTACTTTAAAAAAATAAATCCTCAGCAATCTACACACAATTCCCCATAATGACAAAGAAAAAAAAAGGTTTTTGGAGATTTTTTGCAAATGTATTAAAACTCAAAAACAGAAATACCTTATTTACAGAAGTATTCAGACCCTTTGCTATGAAACTCTAAATTGAGCTCAGGTGCATCCAGTTTCCATTAATCATCATTTGAGATGCTTCTACAACTTGATTTGTGTGCACCTGTGGTAACTTCCATTGACTGGACATGGTTTTTGCTCTATGTAGACAGGTGTGAGACTTTCCAAATCAAGCCATTCTTAAATGAGAGAAGTTTGGAAGGGGTCTGAATACTTTCCGAAGGCACATGCCCCAACGAATTGAGATTGTTCTTGAGGGCAAAAGAGGGTGCAACTCAATATTAGGAAGGTGTTCCTAATGTTTTGTACGCAGTATATTCCGGACTCTGGTTCATAAGATAATTTCCTGCAATTCTATCCTTTTTGCAATGGGGTTTTGTACTGTCTATTTAAACACTGTATTCTCGACATAGCTCATTCTAATATTACTACTATACATTGCATTTTATTTGCTGTTTATAAACACCGCATATTCATTTATATAATGGATTATTGACATAGCTCACTAATAGATATATTGATGCACACATCATTCTTACTATATCTTGTTTAAATTCTTATGGTATATATACACATAGATTGCATTTGGATTACTGTTACAGTGCTATTTGGGTTGTTAAATTGGATTAGTTCCAAAACTTATTCTAAACATTTTGGTGGGGATTATTAGTGCTGTTTGACTTTATGCAGCATTGTTAGGAGCTAGTAGCATAAGCATTTTGCTGCACACGTTGCTATAACATCTGCTAAACTGTGTAGGCGACAAATAAACTTTTATTTATTTCCACAACAAAAGAGTGTAGAAGAGTGAGGCTCAACTTCTTTGCTGTTTTCGTACCCTGGCTACCACGCTGTGAGCAGCATGTAGTGAACCTTTGTACATACGCAGATACTATGTGTGAATGTAAGAGAGCGAAGTCTTGCAAAGTGGGACGATTGTTTATGAAAGATTGTTTTTATTACCCATTTCATAACACCTCCATGAAGACAATTTGTACAAGATACATCACATACTAAAGTGCACAAATACTGTACAACGAAATTACTTTAAATAAAATCACATTTGTAAAAAATAAAATTACCTGGGGACATGTTTTAAAAACAACAATTTGTCACAATGCATGTGTGTGTTCAGGTATGGGGTTGTGGTGTGAGCTTGTGCAGCTTGCTTGGGAGCAAGAAGCTTTGGCACCTTTTAGATAAAAGTTAATAAAGGGTGTTTAAAAGGTAAAGGGGAGCACTGAATTAAAAACAACAAATTATTTGATTTGAATAAATACAGTCTTTTTAGGGGCTTGTATAGAAGGCATAGTAGCCCATGCCTTTGGGGTTGTCTTTGTTGAACTCTTCCGCTGTGGTCAAGTCCTCACACTTGATGGTGGGCGAGTTCTCTGTGCTCGACCCACCAGGTGACATCCGGCGTCTCTTGCAGACCATGGAGTACACGCCCGAATCGTTAGAGTCCACAGATTTCAGCGAGTGGGAGGTCTCGATCCAGGTGGAGGCTGCGGTGCTCTCCTCGGGCAGCTTGTCTTTGCTAGCAGCCAGTTGGTCGTCTGTGAAGGCTGGGGGGCTGGGCCGAGGGGACCAGGGCAGGCCTGTGGTCATCTTTCTCTGGTAAGTGCTTCTGGTGCCCCAGCTGGCCGCCATTGAGGCGAAAGCCGAGTCGGGGTAGTAGCTGAGGGCGTGGGAGGTTTGGAGCGGCAGGGGCTTAATGCCGTAGGACAGCAAACTGCTGGCTGAGTAGTCCTGGTCGTAGGACAGGTCCAGCTTGTTAGAGCCTGACTGCTGGACTGGGGTGACAAACCAGCGCTGAGCCGAGCTGGCCCCGACGTCTTCGGCCTGGGGGGAGAGAAGACTGTTGGTCTGGGGCACAGCCCGCTCCCCGGTGTAGAAGCGGTTCTGGGGCAGGTTGTTGACAAACTGGTCCTGGAAGAAGGGCTGCATGGCATAGCGGGCACCCGGCACAATCTGGTGAGAGCGAGGGGAGGCTGTCGGGGAGGGAGTCAGTCTGTCACCCTCTGGGGCTGTATACATCCTGTGGAAGAGAGAGACAAAGGTCCAAGGATGAGTAATTTGCAAGAGAAAAACAAGTTCACACTTGACAGACTAAAAGTAGCAGAGCAGTAAAAAATGGCGACAAAACCGCATGCAAAATAGGATGCAAGTCATTGTCACTTACGAGTCATAGTTGTCTCTGAAGCCTTTAGCAAAGGGGTTGTGGTCGATTTTAAGCTGTGTGATCTGGAAAGGAGAGAAGATACATGTTCAAGCCATGGTCGGCAGTGTTGACAAAAACACATTTTATAGACACAGTCAATATAGAAACTTAAGAAAAATCTTAAGCAGATAAGATGTTTCTTATGTAGATATGATGATAGTAGTGGGTATCTTACGTCTGTATTCTGGTAGGCAGTGACTGCGATGAACTGGTTTTCCGGGAAGGTAAAAGTCTGTGTCTTAGCCTCACTGCCTACGTCCTCCACTCCCTCTTCTGTGACCTCCACAATGTGGAGCCGAGGCTGGTATTTATGAAGAGACTGCAAGACAATCATCTACAAGAAAAAAAGTGTGAATTCAAAGTTAGAGCTTGGGGTTCTCGTGGAATGCTTTCGAAATAGTTTCTGTGGTTGGGTCATTTGTCACATCACCAATGACATTTTGGAGACTCTTGCCAATAGCACTCTCAAAATAAAAGAAAACGATGGTTTTGGACTCATTTGTGATCTCTTATGCCTACTAGAATACCAAAGATAGCTTTTTAAAAAGTAGCCCAAGTCATTTGAGTCACAATTAAAAAATAAAAAATGCTAAATGATGGTGTAGGCCTCACCTGTGTATTATTATTGTTTGCCCCTTTGTTGTTGGTCAGCTTCAGTTTGCCGAAGGAGATCTCTTGCCTCATCCAGTGAGCGCCAGTGTTTGGGGATTCAGGATGAACATACATCTTGTTCCCTGTAAATGATGTGGGACATAAAACATGAACATATGAAGTACAATGCAGCACAAATGCAAAACACACATTGAAAGAATAGCACAGATATTTTCCATTTCTTGAACTTGAACTTCTCTTACATTAAAAAAAGAAAAGAAAAAAAAGAAGCAATTTGTCAATTTATACCAAGTAACTTGCAGTCAAACTATTTTTGAATCATGTGCTCGGGATTTCAACGTTAAAAGCAATCAGATGTGAAACTGTGGAGCTATTAGGATAACATTTAAAAATGATTCAATTGCAAAAAACATGCAAATGGAAGATTGAAGTTTACAATTCAAATATTATTAAAACATTGGCAGGTCATTTTACATTATATGAAAATAAATGTAAACAATGACACATTACTGAAAAGGAATTATAATTGAATCTGTTTTCCGTGAAAACTGAAAACAGGCCAAGCACGAGTTCATGTTGTAAGGTTGTGCTCTTGATATGAATGCCATCAGCTAACAATGTTTGAATGGTTGTCTTTTTCTTTTAAAATGGGGTTAATAAACCAACAAAAACAAAGAACACAGCATAAATAGCCAGTTGATTGGGTGTAAATTGCAGGGAAATATCTAACGAAACGTTCCCGATCTAAATGTAATTTAATCCCCGTTAGTGTAGATGTGCTGCTTCTGTAGACTATATGGCTACGTTTCGAAATATGCCTCTAAATATGTACATTAAAGGTGCATTTAATATTAGTCTCACCTTGCATGTTGTTGTCTGCTTTCCCACAAGTAACCCACTTTCCTCCTTGAAATCGCCAGTGATTTGGATCGGCCAACACAACCTCAACAAACACGTTATAATGCGCGGTCAAGTTCAGTCCAGTGATGTTGAAACTGAGAAATGGAAACATCCGCCTGAAAGAAAATAACAAATTTGATGGCACAATTATTGCAAATAAAACTCTAAACAAAAAATTACAAGAGGGAGTCAATGCATTTCTGAAGATTCGTAAGGTTAGGTCATGGCATGCACTAATTAATACTTGCCACTTTATTTTCCTCACATAAAAATAAAATAAAAAGGCTTTAAAACTTTGTATAACCTAAATTATTATTTATAAATAAACAAGTAAATCATATTCAAATATGACAACGAAATATAAACAACTATTGCAACATCAGAGAAGGTCGGATATTTATTAGTCTAACCATAATCAAAACATTAATTTTAAAGTGTAGTGTCCCACCAAGTTCAGAACATGGTGGTAATAAACCACTGATACCTCACAGTACAAATTATCCCCCCAAAGACACCCTAATCTGTGAGGTGCAACGCTAGTTGAGAGCTCAATGAACACGGTTATGCCTAACATTTTTAGAAGCATTAGACCATAATCTTGATGCCGTTTGACGTTTAAATTTGAACATTAGTCATAAGGTTTAAGCTATTTTGTTTTCAATGCCTCTGCTCACCTGCCCTGTTTCGTGATGATCATCTCGGTCTGGAATCGGTGAAACTTGAGCCACAGGGGACGGTTGCAGAGATAAACTTGAGCCCTCGCTCCCGGTGTGGACCCCGGGAGAGCCATGGAACCAATACATGAACCCGTTCCCGGATAGGAGGGGTACAGGCATCCTGGACCCTGGCCGAACTGGTAGCTGCTGCCAAACTGACTCCGGCTAGTGCACACGGAGGACGAAAACCCCGTCGGTGGCAAGACCGATCCGTAATGAAGGGAGGAATACCTGGATCCATTTGACCCGCTGTACACTGTCCCCGTTTGTCCTGCGTATGGAAAGAGGGAACACGGGTTTGCCATATCGGAGCTCGTCTGAGAGGACGAGATGAAATATCTGTCAGAGCCAAGTTCATCTATGTTGTACCGCCGGCCAGTGGACAGGTCATCCTCACCGACCATCGGTGAGCCTTTTCTTCCGTCTGGGGTGGCTTTAGTCCCAGTGAAGGCGTCGCCCTCTCCCTCACCCATCATGGCGTTCCCCACTCCGCTCAAATATTTATTAGGACCGTTCCTTGGTTCGGATTCTGTCCGGTCAACTTGATATTCGATCTGCGATGGCCCCGGGCTATTATTTGCACTATCTGATGATGTGAGGTTGTAAAACGTCTTGGGTAAGTTGATAGTTGATGCGCTGGGAAGAATATTCTCTAGCTGCATTATTTTTGAAATAGCAAACACTACAGAATTAAAGGATCCAAAAATAGGCTACAATCGCAACCACCAAGACGCTACACCACTGCGCCCTGGTAGGAGTCCTCTGTGGCCGTCCCTGTTCTCCTCTGCTAACCAACGTTGACCTTCTCAGTTGCACCTACGGATTTACGCACACTATACGATTATGATCTGCTCAAGAATTGTTCAAGGGCTCTTATATGATCACCTTCTTTAAACACCCAACTCATGGCAAGCGTCAGGGGAGGAGCTTTTGGGGGATCCATGTAATAAGCTACAACCCTTTCCATGCCCATTGGTTAAACTCACGGATTTAATTAAATTAGACATAGGCTACCATATTTGACCTAACCATTTTAAATCCATTGCACATTTGCACGGACTTTGGGTAGCCTATTCCGTATATTCTGACAACGATTTAGGCTATTATACAGGCATATGATGACATTGAATTCGCTAAATTGTTAGGATATTCATGCGCAATGTTTGCTAATATTCTGGATAAAAGCAATTAGCCTATATGCAACGATGTTATATGAAATTTTTACAGTTTGTTGAAAGTTTGCCTGAAGGACTGGAAATCAACAGTTTCTTCCCAAAATATATTAAAGTAATTGGGAGATATCCACACAGAGTGGGTGAAAACACGGTTTGGTGATGAAATGTCACTTTCTTAAGTTATAAAATGCCTTTTTACCAATAATCATTCAGTGGGGTCTTTCTCTAACATAGCATTAGCATTATATCCAACAATTCGGATTTTGTAACCTAATGCATCTGATAATAAGCACCAAGCTCTGTTGATACAGCAGTGGTTTCTGTAACAATTTTTGAGGATTTTACATTTTGTGCTTGCTTCTTCCAAGTTATTTACGCGCATCGCAAAAAGCAAAATTAGCATGACAAGATCTGAATTAAATGTAAAAGGCTCTGAAAAGGAAAAGCTTGTATATGCTCAGTGCTTCGTTGACATTTCACAGAGATACGCTTGTTTTTGTGAGAAAAATAACAGGAATTTGGAATGAATACGAAAAACGTAATCTAAAATATGAAAATACTTCATGTCATGTCTCAAAATCGATATCCATCTTGCCTCTATATTGTTTAATGTCCTGCGGATTCGAGAATAAAGATGATGAGTTCAACAGGAAAGTGAACCTGTCAGTTTGCCAGTAGCCTTCATTCTTGCACAGCTGAAGTGATGCAATTTTCCTGACTTTTTACCATATTCTTTTCTGTCTCTATTGATTTTGTCACCCTGTGGCCATCGTACAAGGGTAAAAACTCCTATAACTTTTGATCGGATTAAGCTAGAGAGATCATGTTTGGACCATTTGTTTTCTTAGAGAACTATTTACACAACTAACATATTTTACGTATTGGTCATATTTTACGTATTTTTGGGGGTATTTTGTTACTTTACACATTCCTCGGGCCTACATTGTATGCAAGAAATTGAACATACCCTTTGCCAAGTTACAACAACACACCTAATGCATTTAAAGCTCCAACATGTAACTTTTTGGGCAACCCAACCAAATTCATATAGAAATGTAAGTTATAGGTCTGTCATACTGATTGAAAGCAAGTCTAAGAAGCGGTAGATCTGTTCTATGTGGCCTATTTCTATGCTTCCCGTTCTTAACTTTCGTTTTTACTTCTTTTACTTTCGGTTTTGTACACCAGCCAGAAAATAGCTTACAATATTTGTTGTTATGGAAAATATATTTCAAAGCGGTTTAGATTGTGCAATGATTCTCTACACTATACTTGCTTGTTGTGTTACATACACTGAAATTAGGTGCACCATTAGAATTATTAGAATTTAGCAACCTTTAATTAGACAATTCTTGTCAGAGTCATATCAGTCCGCACGTGCTCTAAGCGTCCATGCATACCATGCATACTCCTTATTGGTCGTTTTCTTTGTTGAGAACTCTTCACATGTCAAATTGAATTGCCTGCTATTGAAAAATCTCTCTTCGAATTCTACGAAAGTGTGCATGTTAAAATCAAATGGAATCAAATTATAAGAAATGAAAATGTTACATAATAATAAAGAACTTTCCTTTATTTAGATCCTTATGCACGCCACATCTTCCAGTCCTCATATGTTATTTCTGAAGTGACAGATTTGTATCAAGCAGCAAATATGTCAAGTAGCTCTGAGCCTGTTTACAGGAAACGGTGAAAAAAGTGAAAGTGTCACCTGTGAGGTCTGTGGTTTTCACAATGAAAATAAATAATCCCTTTTTGAGATGAATTTGTTATTAATCTCACAAAAACCTACTCATAAAACATATATCATAAATGACCATCAATTGAGAGCAATTGAATAACCTTTCATTAAAAGGGAAAATATCCTAAACAATCATGGCTATCAACCAAGCAAATAATATAAAGGCTAGGCCTACTTTTGGGAATGGTTTAATTGAATGGAAAGGCTAAATAATTGATCAAATAGCCTAAACCTATATTTAATTAAAGAACCACATTTTTCTAGATTTGTTGTATTTGATTTTCATTTGGATTTAATCCTAACTCTCAGATTAAAAAATAATAACAATGTTTTCAGTTAATGTAACATCTGATATTGTCCTCATAATCAAACGGTTATATGAAAGGGATATGCGATACAAATCCCACTGCCAATAATATTTCCGTCTGAGGTAACCGGTGATGTAGAACGAAAAGACAGCTCGGGAAAGAGCCACGGCGTTATCTAAACTCCTTATTCAGGCACGTACCCGCCGGTGAAACCAAAGTACGACGAGGACAATGTATGGAGAGGGTTGGCAGTGACAGTCTACGTGCCACAAGAAGAAAAAGCACTGCCACTTCGCGTTGACACGGATGAAGCCCATTGGCCACTTATGCCACTTTTGCACCTTCTAAATTTGACCCTAAAGGAGCTTTTACATTTTTATTTGGGGGTCTGATAAATATAATATAAACAACGCTGTGTTTAAGTAGACACTATGTTCCGTTCAATTTAGAAACGAATTGGTTAACATAGGTTGATATTAGGCTATTACACAAACATACACAAATAAAAGGGGTAGGAATTATATCCCTATTATGAAAATTGTTCCCAAAACTAAAACTAACATCGGCCCAAAAAATATACAGGCATACAAAACTACTGGATTATGTTCACTGTGAAGTATTGTAGAGATGTGAGAATATAGAGCTCGGGACCAGCAGCAACCTTGTTTCACAGTGGAATCATCTGGGACAGCGCTCTCTAGTGATTGTGCAGAGCAAACAGAAATAGCACCAGGCTACTATAATTCCAATGATGAAGTTGAACAGTACCATTTATCTAACGCTTACGTCCCATTTCAGACATTTGCAGCGATGCAGTAGCAGTGCGTTGGTAAAATCACTGTAGAAGCCAAGCCAGGAAAAACCACATATTATAAGGTGGTCCTTATTACAGTGTTATTACATATGTAATTATACTGTAACAAGTATTGTAATTAATTGTAATAATTCATAGTTACATTGCAATAACAACATGTGGTAATTGCAGTCTGTAATTACAGAGGTGTAACAACGAATTGCTTGTTACCATGCTCATTACAAATGTGTTAAAATTTCCAATAGCAATCCGAACGCTATTTTTTTCAGCCTGCGCAAACCAATGTTATAATTGTAAGCCAATTTTAAACAAACCACTTCATTGACACAACTCTCCTATAAAGGGCTCTGGAGTCTGATTCCCAGGTTCAGCTTTTGTTTGAAGTTCTTGGAAGCTTATAAGAGCAAGGGCAAAAACAGGGGTTTACATCATTTTGAGCCTATAAACTTGGTTGAATATTGGTTTATAAATGTATAAATTAACATTCTCACGTTTGGATGGGATCCATTGGTGTACTTATTTATCCTAAGAATTAAGCATCACGTTAAGATATGCCTATCTAAGCAAAGCACTCAAAATAGTGGGGACCTCAAATGTGCCCACAATTTGTGTTGACACCGACTCATAGTGATAGTGCGCAAAGAACCGGGATCAAGAATAAGGTTGTGTGCAAAATCCAGACATAAGACATTTCCGCGAAAGAAACAAAGTGTTGTAAGGGAGACAAAACGTCCACACAATAGAGATAAGGTAGGTTTTCCATGCAATTTGTTTAGCTTTTTGGATTAAAAAAAAGTGGGCTGGTACATTTAGCATAGGTAGTTAGCTACCTAGCGTTTGCCAGGTAGCTAGCCTAGTGTTGGCTAGCTAGCCAACTACCTAAATCATAGCTAGCAAAAGTTAGCTGCTGTTTTTGGTAGGGCTTGTTGGAAATGGCCTTGTGGGAAATGGTCCTTGCTATCAATAATGAACTAGCTGTTTATATTGAAAAGGAACTACTCATAGGTGTGTTGACAAGTAGATAACTAAGTAGCTAACGTTAACATGCTGGGTGTGTCTCACGTTTGATACCGTACGGATACAAGGTTCAGGGAAGAGAAGACCATGGAGCCTAGCTAGCTAGCTTTTAGACAGATTTAATTAGGTAACTAACTTAGTTAATTAACATATACAGAATATACTTTCCATGCTATGAGAGATAACGTTAGCCAGCTAGCTACCTACATCTTGCACATGGCTAGCTAGCTGGGCTCCATGGTCTTCTCTTCCCTGAACCTTGTTCTCAGGGTATCCGTACGGTATCAAATGGTATTACGTGAGACACACTCAGCATGTTAACGTTAGCGACTTAGTTATCTACTTGTGTCAACACACCTACGAGTAGTTCCTTTTCAATGTAAACAGCTAGTTCATTATTGTTAGCAAGCACAACTTCTCACAGAAGCTTTCAAATGAATGGCCAGGCTGTTAGGATGGTAAGGTACCTTTATAAGTAAGTACACATTCATTGCAAGTACACAACCTTTCAAGATAACTAGCTAAATCCGGTGTGAAACCTAGTAATTACATTGTACTTTTGCAGATAGTACATGTACTCTGTGGTGTTCAAGTGGGTTTATCCTCCCACCTGGATGGCAAGGAGGTTCAGGTTGTTGTAATGGGCAACATACACATAAATTATACATTATTTTAAAAATTATAATCTGGGATGACACTTGAATGGTAGAACTCAGTCAGTAAGGTTGACCTACAGTACCAATCCAAAGTTTGGACAAACATACTCATTCCAGGGTTTTTCTTTATTTGTACTTTTTTCTACAATGAAAAATAACAGCTAAGACATCAAAACTGGGAAATGTATTTCTTTTTTATTTCACCTTTAATTAACCAGGTAGGCAAGTTAAAAACAAATTCTCATTTACAATTGCGACCTGGCCAAGATAAAGCAAAGCAGTTCCACACATACAACAACACAGAGTTACACATGGAGTAAAACAAACATACAGTCAATAATACAGTAGAAAAATAAGTCTATATACGATGTGAGCAAGTGAGGTGAGGGAAAGGGAGGTAAAGGCAAAAAAAAGGCCATGGTGGCGAAGTAAACACAATATAGCAAGTAAAACACTAGAATGGTAGATTTGCAGTGGAAGAATGTGCAAAGTAGAAATAAAAATAATGGGGTGCAAAGGAGCAAAATAAATACAGTAGGGGAAGGGGTAGTTGTTTGGGCTAAATTATAGATGGGCTATGTACTGGTGCAGTAATCTGTGAGCTGCTCTGACAGCTGGTGCTTAAAGCTAGTGAGGGAGACTGCGTGAATCAGGCCTTCATGGTCGAATTGTAGGACCACTACTAAAGTACACCAATAAGATGAAGAGACTTGCTTATGCCAAGAAACACGAGCAATGGACATAAGACTGGTTGAAATCTGGGTTTTGGTCTGATGAGTCCAAATTTGCGATTTTTGGTTTTAACCAAAGACACAGAATAGGTGAACGTATTATCTCTGCATGTGTGGTTCCCACCGACAAGCATGGAGGAAGTGTGATGGTGTGGGGGTGTTTTGCCTATGACACTCTGTGATTTATTTAGAATTCAAGGCGCACTTAACCAGCATGGCTACCACAGCATTCTGCAGCGATACGCCATCCCATCTGGTTTGCGCTTAGTGCCACTATCATTTGTTTTTCAACAGGACAATAACCATCACACCTCCAGGCTGGGTAAGGGCTATTTGACCAAGAAGTAGAGTGATGGAGTGCTGCATTGATGACCTGGCCTCTACAATTACCCGACCTCAACCCAATTGAGATGGTTTGGGATGAGTTGGACCGCAGAGTGAAGGAAAAGCAGCCAACAAGTGCTCAGCACATGTGAGAACTCCTTTGAGACGGTTGGAAAAAGCATTCCAGGTGAAGCTGGTTGAGATAATGCTAAGAGTGTGCAATGCTGTCATCAAGGCAAAGGGTGACTACTTTGAAGAATCTAAAATATATTTAGATTTGTATAACAGTTTTTTGGTTACTACATGATTCCATATGTGTTATTTCATAGTTTTGATGTCTTCAATATTATTCTACAATGTAGAAAATAGTGAAAATAAAGAAATATCCTTGAGTGAGTAGGTGTGTCCAAACTTTTGTCTGGTACTCTATATATTTTTATGCTTTACTTACTATTGAATTCAATGCTACGAGCGGTAACAATGTCATACTGTACCTTCTTTGGCCAGACATAATCAGAATCATGGGTTACACATACTGAGACAAAGGTTTTGCCCGCTCGGATGCTTTCTAGGGTGAGATACATTCAAACACTTGCGAGCTGAAGGAAAATTCTAAAACACAAGAGACGAAAGCAATTTTAATGTTTTTTTTTTTATTTAAAAAAAAGTTCAACGTTTTGGGAAAGCCTGGCTTTCCTTGGCATCCACTGGCATTCACTGCTGCAACAATGACTAAAATTACACTTAAAACATCTGACGAAAGCTTTTGTCAGAGTGTACCGTGTCTCAGCCAAGATGGGGGAGGGAAGATACATTCCAATAGGTGCAGGATTTATTGAATAAAGGTGCAGAGAGTAATCATTGATGACTGCATTCATGTGACCAAAACATAATAAAATACTCTTTGGCTCAGTATCACATTGTAGCAGAACCGATTTGGCTTGAGTCGGCCCAAATGCGTAGCCTACCATACACGTCTGTTCCCCACCTTCCAAACCGAATGGCTGAAACCAAATAGCCTCTGTGTCAGGACACCCGCACTAGTGGAATATAATATCCCCATATACAGTGCCTGGAGAAAGTATTCACACCCCTTGACTTTTTGTTGTGTTAGTCTGAATACATGTTTTATTCCATTAAGATTTGGTTGGCCTATACCCCACTGGCCTACACACAATACCCCATAATGTCAAAGTGGTATTATTTTTTTTATTTTTTACAAATGAATGAAAATCTGAAATGTATTCAACTCCGTTGTTATGGCAAGCCTAAATAAGTTCAGCTATAAAATGAGCGTAATGAGTCACATTATAAGTATGGACTCACTCTGTGTGCAATAATAGTGTTCAATATGATTTTTGAATGACTACCTATTAGAGGTCGACCGATTAATCGGAATGGGCGATTAATTAGGGCCGATTTCAAGTTTTCATAACAATCGGAAATCGCTATTTTTGGATGCCGATTAAAAAATATATATATTTATTTTTTATACCTTTATTTAACTAGGCAAGTCAGTTAAGAACACATTCTTATTTTCAATGGCGGCCTAGGAACGGTGGGTTAACTGCCTTGTTCAGGGGCAGAACGACAGATTTTCACCTTGTCAGCTCGGGGGATCCAAACTTGCAACCTTACAGTTAATAGTCCAACACAATAACGACTTGCCTCCCTCTCGTTGCACTCCACAAGGAGACTGCCTGTTACGCGAATGCAGTAAGCCAAGGTAAATTGCTAGCTAGCATTAAACTTATCTTATAAAAAACAATCAATCATAATCACTAGTTAACTACACATGGTTGATGATATTACTAGATATTATCTAGCGTGTCCTGCGTTGTATATAATCTGACTGAGCATAGAAGTATCTAAGAATCTGACTGAGCGGTGGTAGGCAGAAGCAGGCACGTAAACATTCATTCAAACAGCACTTTCGTGCGTTTTGCCAGCAGCTCTTCGTTGTGTGTCAAGCATTGCGCTGTTTATGACTTCAAGCCTATCAACTCCCGAGATGAGGCTGGTGTAACCAAAGTGAAATGGCTAGCTAGTTAGCGCGCGCTAATAGCGTCTCAAACGTCACTCGCTCTGAGCCTTCTAGTAGTTGTTCCCCCTGCTCTGCATGGGTAACGCTGCTTCGAGGGTGGCTGTTGTCGTTGTGTTCCTGGTTCGAGCCCAAGGAGGAGCGCGGAGAGGGACGGAAGCTATACTGTTACAAAGGCAAAACTAAAGTGCCTATAAGAACATCCAATAGTCAAAGTTTAATGAAATACAAATGGTATAGACGGAAATAGTCCTATAATTCCTATAATTACAACCTAAAACTTCTTACCTGGGAATATTGAAGACTCATGTTGAAAGGAACCACCAGCTTTCATATGTTCTCATGTTCTGAGCAAGGAACGTAAACGTTAGCTTTCTTACATGGCACATATTGCACTTTTACTTTCTTCTCCAACACTTTGTTTTTGCATTATTTAAACCAAATTGAACATGTTTCATTATTTCTTTGAGGCTAAATTTATTTTATTGATGTATTAAGTTAAAATAAGTGTTCATTCAGTATTGTTGTAATTGTCATTATTACAAATAAATAAATATATTGTCAGATTAATCGGTATCGGCATTTCTGGTCCTCCAATAATCGGTATCGGCGTTGAAAAATCATAATCGGTCGACCTCTAATTTCCACTACACTGACCAATTGGAGTGTGCTCAGTATCAACATGATGATTTTTGTGGCTGTTTGCATCGAATGGTTCTCTCATCTGTGTCTGTGTGAACTGAGAGGAGCCTCTGAAGCTTGGGCTGGAAACTGATTTGCGATGGCTTGGTGATAAGACAACATTCCATTCCATAAAAAGTGTCTGTGTGAAATGCTGGTCTGTCTGCCAGGGTGAGGAGAACCCTCCCTCCAGATTGTTAATGAACACTGGACTTCATAAATTAACCTGTCAAGGACTGGGGTTCCGCTAGCAGAACCCCCCCCGCAACAGCCAGTGAAAGTGCAGGGCGCCAAATTCAAAACAAAAATCTCATAATTAAAATTCCTCAAGCATACAAGTATTTTACACCATTTTAAAGATAACATTTTCGTTAATCCAGCCACAGTGTCTGATTTAAAAAAGGATTTACAGCGAAAGCACCACAAACGATTGTTAGGTCACCACCAAGCCACAGAAAAGCAGCCATTTTTTCCAGCCAAAGAGATGAGTCACAAAAAGCAGAAATAGAGATAAAATGAATCACTAACCTTTGATGATCTTCATCAGACGACACTCATAGGACTTCATGTTACACAATACATGTATGTTTTGTTTGATAAAGTTCATATTTATATCAAAAAATCTGAGTTTACATTGGCGCGTTACGTTCAGTAGTTCTAAAACATGCGGTGATATTGCAGAGAGCCACATCAATTTACAGAAATACTCATAATAAACATTGATAACGTTTTTTAAAATCTGACACAGCGGTTGCATTAAGGAGAAGTTTATCTAAACTTTAGATAAACTTCTCCTTAACCTCTTGGAACTCCCCATACCGGATCCGGTATCAGGAATACAGACTCAAGCTCATTACCATAACGCAACGTTAACTATTCATGAAAATCGCAAATGAAATGAAATAAATATGCCATCTCGCAAGCTTAGCCTTTTGTAAACAAAACTGTCATCTCAGATTTTCAAAATATGCTTCTCAACCATAGGAAAACAATAATTTGTGTAACAGTAGCTAGCAAACAAAGGATTTAGCGTTAGCATTAGCGTTAGCATCCAGCACGCAACATTTCAACAAAAACATAAAAGCCTTCAAATAAAATCATTTACCTTTGAAGAACTTCTGATGTTTTCAATGAGGATACTCTCAGTTGGATAGCAGATGCTCAGTTTTTCCAAAAAGATTCTTTGTGTATTAGAAATAGCTCCGTTTTATACATCACATTTGGCTACCAAAAAAAAACCGAAAATTCAGTCCTCAAAACGCGAACTTTTTTCCAAATTAACTCCATAATATCGACTGAAAACATGGCAAACGTTGTTTAGAATCAATCATCAAGGTGTTTTTCACATATCTCTTCATTGATACATCGTTCTTGGACACATGCTTTCTCCCCTGAATCAAATGGTAAAGTGGAAGCAGCTGGCAATTGCGCACCGAATTCGACGCAGGACACCAGGCGGACACTTGGAAAATGTAGTCTCTTATGGTCAATCTTCCAATGATATGCCTACAAATACGTCACAATGCTGCTAAGACCTTGGGCGAACGACAGAAAGTGTAGGCTCATTCCTTGCGCAATCACAGCCATATAAGGAGACAATGGAAAACAGAGCTTCAGAAATTCTGCTAATTCCTGGGTGATGCATCATCTTGGTTTCGCCTGTAGAATGAGTTCTGGGGCACTTACAGACAAAATCTTTGCAGATTCTGAAACTTCAGAGTGTTTTCTTTCCAAAACGGTCAAGAATATGCATAGTCGAGCATCTTTTCGTGACAAAATATCGCGCTTAAAACGGGAACGTTTTTTATCCAAAAATGAAATAGCGCCCCTAGAGATCCAACAGGTTAATGCAACCGCTGTGTCAGATTTCAAAAAAACTTTACGGAGAAAGCAAACCAACCATGCAATAATCTGAGTACAGCCTTTAGACAACAAAGCAGCCAAAAAGATACCCGCCATGTTGTGGAGTCAACAGATGTCGGAAATAGCATTATAAATATTCACTTAACGTTGATTATCTTCATCAGAATGCACTCCCAGGAATCCCAGTTTCACAATAAATGTTTGTTTTGTTCGATAAAGTCCATAATTTATGTCCAAATACCTCCTTTTTGTTCACGCATTTACTTCACAAATCCAAATTCACAAGGGACATGCACTTAGTTCAGACGACAGTTCCATTACAGTTCGTAGAAACATGTCTAACGATGTATAGAATCAATCTTTAGGATGTTTTTATCATAAATCTTCAATAATATTCCAACCGGACAATTCCTTTGTCTTTAGAAAGGAAAAGGAACGCAGCTAGCTCTCACTTGAACGCGTGCGAGACTGAGTTCATGGCATTCTGCCATACATCTGTTTGAAACAGCTCTTATTCGCTCCCCCTTCACAGTAGAAGCCTGAAACAAGGTTCTAAAGTGTTACGGTTTTCTTCTATCTCCTCCTCTGGAGAGGAGGTGTAGCAAGGATCGGACCAAAATGCAGCGTGGTAATTTTGATACATGTTTAATAAACACGAACAAATACAAAACAAGAAACGTAACGTGAAAACCTAAACAGCCTATCTGGTGCAAACAAACACAGAGACAGGAACAATCACCCACGAAACACTTAAAGAATATGGCTGGCGGATCCTGGCAGACTGGCGGCTCTGGCTGCTTCATGCTGACTGGCAGCTCTGGCTGCTCCATGCTGACTGGCAGCTCTGG
The DNA here is from genome assembly GCF_045791955.1 of Oncorhynchus clarkii lewisi. Taxonomy (NCBI): domain Eukaryota; kingdom Metazoa; phylum Chordata; class Actinopteri; order Salmoniformes; family Salmonidae; genus Oncorhynchus; species Oncorhynchus clarkii. Next base: position 31,246,089 of record NC_092164.1, read on the forward strand.
CTGCTCCATGCTGACTGGCAGCTCTGGCTGCTCCATGCTGACTGACGGCTCTGGCTGCTCCATGCTGACTGGCGGCTCTGGCAGCTCCTTGCAGACTGGCAGCTCTGGCGGCTCCTTGCAGACTGGCAGCTCTGGCAGCTCCTTGCCGACTGGCAGCTCCTTGCAGACTGGCAGCTCCTTGCAGACTGGCAGCTCTGGCTGCTCCATGCAGACTGGTAGCTCTGAACAGACAGGAGACTCCAGCAGCGCTGTAGATGAAGGCTCTGGCAGCGCTAAACAGGCGGGAGATTCCGGCAACGCTGGAGAGGAGAAAGGCTCTGGCAGCGCTAAACAGGCGGGAGACTCCGACAGCGCTGAAGAGGAGGAAGGCTCTGTCAGCGCTGGACAGGCGAAGCGCACTGTAGGCCTGGTGCGTGGTGCTGGCACTGGTGGTACTGGGCCGAGGACAAGCACAGGAAGCCTGGTGCGGGGAGCTGCCACCGGAGGGCTGGTGCGTGGAGGTGGTACTGGATAGACCGGACCGTGCAGGCGCATTGGAGCTCTTGAGCACAGAGCCTGCCCAACCTTACCTGGTTGAATGCTCCCGGTCGCCGTGCCAGTGCGGCGAGGTGGAATAGCCCGCACTCGGCTATGCAGGCGAACCGGGGACACCGAGCGCAAGGCTGGTGCCATGTAAGCCGGCCCAAGAAGACGCACTGGAGACCAGATGCGTAGAGCCGGCTTCATGACACTTGGCTCGACGCTTACTCTAGCCCGACCGATACGCGGAGCTGGTATGTACCGCACCGGGCTATGCACCCGCACTGGAGACACCGTGCGCACCACAGCATAACACGGTGCCTGCCCGGTCTCTCTAGCCCCCCGGTAAGCACAGGAAGTTTGTATGGAGGAGGTAGGAGACCTGCATAGCCATACTCCCTGTGAGCCCTCCCCCAAGAAATGTATGGGGCTGACTCTCGGGCTTCCATCCGCATCGCCGTGCTGCCTCCTCATACCAGCGCCTCTCTGCCTTCGCCGCCTCCAGCTCTTCTTTGGGGTGGCGATATTCTCCAGGCTGTGCCCAGGGTCCTTTTCCATCCAATATCTCCTCCCATGTCCAGAAATCCGTATTTCGCTGCTCCTGCTGCCGCTGCCTGTACCACGCCGCTTGGTCCTGTTGTGGTGGGTGATTCTGTTACGGTTTTCTTCTATCTCCTCCTCTGAAGAGGAGGTGTAGCAAGGATCGGACCAAAATGCAGCGTGGTAATTTTGATACATGTTTAATAAACGAATAAACACGAACAAATACAAAACAAGAAACGTAACGCGAAAACCTAAACAGCCTATCTGGTGCAAACAAACACAGAGACAGGAACAATCACCCACGAAACACTCAAAGAATATGGCTGCCTAAATATTGTTCCCAATCAGAGACGACGATAAACACCTGCCTCTGATTGAGAACCATCCCAGACAGCCATAGACTATTCTAGATAACCCTACTATATCACAATCCCAATACCTACAAAAAAACAAGACAAAACACACCACATAATAAACCCATGTCACACCCTGGCCTGACCAAAATAATAAAGAAAATACAAAATACTAAGACCAGGGCGTGACATAAAGACTGTTGACATCTAGTGGAAGCCTTAGGAAGTGCAATCGGACCAAATTTTCCACTGTATATTGGATAGGCAAAGACTTGAAAACCTACAAACCTCAGATTTCCAACTTCCTGGTTGGATTTTTCTCAAGTTTTTTCTTGCCATATGAGTTATGTTATACTCACAGACATCATTCCAACAGTTTTAAAAACTTCAGAGTGTTTATCTATCCAAATCCAAATCTACTAATAATATGCATATCTTAGCTTCTGAGCCTGAGTAGCAGGCAGTTTACTCTGGGCACCTTATTCATCCAAACTACTCAATACTGCCCCCAACCATAAGAAGTTAAATATATGTAAACAGACCATAAATGTCTCAATTCTTATTTTTTTGGAATGCTGAGTGCTATTATATGATACAATCTCAGTACGTGTTGCATGTAAAACCGGTCTAACTCCTATCATCAACTGATTTTAGCCATTATATATATGGCTGTAGATTGACTGCATTGTTTGAATGGAATGTTGTCATATTGGCAGTTAATTAGAACAATATATGGATTCATTCCTCTTAAACTTGCTGACTAGCTAGCTAACAAACAGTGCAGAGAAATTCTTCAGATTCATTATTTTACAGAATATCTTATCACAGCACTGGAAAATCACAATGGCTGACCTATACCCCATCATAATAAGTTATGTCCATTCTGGTATTCTAATTCCTAATGGTATGATATCGTCTTCAAATCTTGATATTTGGTTATGCTGACAACCAAACACAATTCAATATCACTTTTAAAATACAATAAATAGACCATTAACTTGTCGACAAGTTAACAAATTATATGTTCGTTTCACGTCTCCAACTCAAAATAAATAATTAAAGAATGTAATAAACCAGTGGTTGCGTTGTCAACCAAACACAATTTAATATCAATTCTATAATAATACTTGTAATGCTGTCAATAGCCTAAAGTTAAGGCTATCTGACACTGGTAGTCGAGACGCAGGTGGTAAGTTTAATATGACAAGAAACATGGAACGATACAATGTAGGAGTAGCATCTAGACATGAACAACAGAAAACAATACTGTCTGGGGAAAGAACCTAATGGAGTGCCAGAGGTAATGAGTGAGGTAAAGGAGTCCAGGCTACTCAATGATGATGACGTGCAGATGCGCGGAATGATTGATGCCAGGTGTGTGTAATGATGGATCCAGGATCGGAGGTTAGTATACCGGCGACGTCGAACGCTGGAGTGGAGGAGCGGGAGTAGAAGTGACACTATCTTACAAACGAATGTAACATTCGTCCTTAAAATGAGTGACACATGGTCACATTGAAGGTTACTGTAACTATAAATGTCTTCTTCTGTAATCATAGATAGATAGCATGCATAGGTTGTTGCAGGTCTGTGGGGGTCTTCACAATTACTGTAATAATCTGCATAGAACATCGAACCACATTGATCACTTGCACCGTGTACTTTTTATGTAATCTCAACTGCAATCCAGGTCATTTGGTTCTGCTATTAGATGAAGCACAATGATAATACATAGGCTAAATGTTTTGTGTTATCACAATATTACTCTGTATGTATTCCAAAACTTTACTTTAAATGGTTGACAGTTCAGTGATAGACATTTTGGTGACAATTTAACAAAAAATCCATTGGAATTTGGTTGTGCTTTTAGATGATTAAATACATGGAGATAACACATTGGAAATTAATCTAACCACTAGCTGTCTTTTTGACCAAATACCACCCAATTATCCACATTGAAATGATGTGGTGTGCCCAGTTTCAAATCATTGCGACGACATGTAGCCTAATCAACTAGACATTAGAGGCATTAAACGCTGCAAAATAGGCTACTCAATAACATGTTTTCAGTGTGGCTCGTGAAATCTGAATTTTAATAGTATATGTCCGAGTGTCTTTAGTAATGTAAAATAGTCTAGTTTGTAAGCCTATTTAGGGGAAATGGCACCCTACGTGATAATCTCTGAGCATCATCACAGCATGACAAAAAATGAAATACACATGGCTGAACAACATCCACTCCAAATCAGTGATTATTAAAGTGTTACCTATGCTGAACAATAATATAAATTATTATACTGAGTTACAGTTTAAATACGGACATCAGTCAGTTGAAATAAATTCATTAGGCCCTAATCTATGGATTTCACATGACTGGGAATACAGATATTGATCTGTTGGTCACAGATACACTACATGATCAAAAGTATCTGTGGACACCTGCTTGACTTGCTTCCATTCAGACACAAGAGCGTTAGTGAGGTTGGGCACTGATGTTGGGAGATTAGGCCTGGCTCGCAGTCGGCGTTCCAATTCATCCTAAATATGTTCTATGGGGTTGAGGTCAGGGCTCTGTGCAGGCCAGTCAAGTTCTTCCACACCAATCTAGACAAACCATTTCTGTATGTAACCTCGCTTTGTGCACAGGGGCATTGTCATGCTGAAACGGCAAAGGGCTTTTCCCCAAACTGTTGCCACAAAGTTGGAAGCACAGAATTGTCTAGAATGTCATTGTATGCTGTAGTGTTAAGATTTCCCTTCACTGGAACTAAGGGGCCTAGCCCGATCCATGAAAAAATCCCCAGACCTTTATTCCTCCTCCATCAAACTTTACAGTTGACACTATGCATTCGGGCAGGTAGTGTTTTCCTGGCATCCACAAAAACCACTGATTCATCACTCTAGAGAATGCGTTTCCACATCTCTAGAGTCCAATGGGGGTAAGCTTTACACCACTCCAGCCAACGCTTGGCATTATGCATGCTAATCTTAGCCTTGTGCGGCTGCTCGGCCATGGAAACCCATTTCATGACGCTCCCAACGAACAGTTCTTGTGCTGACATTGCTTCCAGAGACAGTTTGGAATTCGGTAGTGAGTGTTGCAACCAAGGACAGAAAATGTTTACGTGCTACTCACTCTAGCACTCTGCGATACTGTTCTGTGAGCTGTTGTTGCTCCTAGACATTTCCACTTCACAATAACAGCACTTACAGTTGACCGGGGCAGCTCTAACAGGGCAGACATTTGACAAACCGACTTTTTGGAAAGGTGGCATCCTATGACAGTGCCACGTTAAAAGTCACTGAGCTCTTTAAGAAGGCCATTCTACTGCCAATACAGTGCCTTCTGAAAGTATTCAGACCCCTTGACCTTTTCCACATTTTGTTAAATTACAGCCTTGTTCTGAAATATATTTTTTTTAAATGCAGCAATGTACACACAATACCCCATAATGACAAAGTGAAAACAGGTTTTTACACATTTTTGCAAATGTATAAAAAGAAAGGACAGAAATACCTTATTTACATAACTATTCAGACGCTTTGCTATGAGTCTTGAAATTGAGCTCAGGTGTGTCCTGTTTCCATTGATCATCCTTGAGATGTTTCTACAACTTCATTGTCCACCTGTGGTAAATTCAATTGATTGGACATTATTTGGAAGTGCATGTCAGAGCAAAAACCAAGCCATGAGGCTGAAGGGATTGTCCGTAAAGTTCAGAGACATGATTGTGTCGAAGCAAAGATCTGGGGAAGGGTACCATAAAATGTTTGCAGCATTGAAGGTCCCCAAGAACACAGTGGCCTCCATTATTCTTAAATGGAAGAAGTTTGGAACCACCAAGTCTCTTCCTAGAGCTGGCTGCCTGGCCAAACTAAGCAATCGGGAGAGAAAGACCTTTGTCAGGAACCCAATTGGTCACTTTGAAAGAGCTCCAGAGTTCCTCTGTGGAAATGGGAGAACCTTTCAAAAGGACAACCATCTCTGCAGCACTCTAACAATCAGGCCTTTATGGTAGAGTGGCCAGATGGAAGCCACTCCTACAGTAAAAGGCACATGACAGCACTCTTGAAATTTGCCAAAAGACACAAAGACTCTCAGACCATGAGAAACAATATTCTCTGGTCTGATGAAACCAAGATTGAACTCATTGGCCTGAATGCCAAGCGTCACATCTGGAGGAAACCGGGCACCATCCCTACCGTGAAGCATGGTAGTGGCAGCATCATGCTGTGGGGATGTTTTGCAGCAGCAGGGACTGGGAGACTAGTCTTGATTGAGGCAAAGATGAACGGAGCAAAGTACAGATAGATCATTGATGAAAACCTGCTCTGGAGCGCTCAGGACCTCAGACTGGTGCTAAGGTTCCCCTTCCAACAGGACAACGACCGTAAGCACACACCCAAGGAAATGCAGGATTAGCTTCGGGACAAGTCTCTGAATGTCCTTGAGTGGCCCAGCCAGAGCCCGCAATTGAACCCGATCTAACGTCTCTGGAGAGCCCTGAAAATAGCTGTTCAGCGACGCTCCCCACCCAATATGACAGAGCTGGAGAGTATCTGCAGAGAAGAATGGTAGAAACTCCCCAAATACAGGTGTGCCAAGCTTGAAGCATCATACCCAAGAAGACTCGAGGCTGTAATCGCTGCCAAACGTTCTTCAACAAAGTACTGAGTAAAGGGTCTGAATACTTACAGTATGTAAATGTCATATCTGTTTTTATTTTTAATACGTTTCCTAACATTTCTAAAAACCTGTTTTAGCTTTTTCATAATGGGTTTTGTGTGAAGATTGATTTGGGAAAAATAACAATTGAATCAATTTTAGGATAAGACTTTAATGTAACAAAAGAATTGGGAAAAGTCAAGTGGTCTGGATACTTTCCGAATGCGCTGTATTCGTCTATGGAGATTGCATGGCTGTGTGATCGAAATAGCCAAATCCACTAAAGGGATGTCCACATACTTTTTAATATATAGTGTACCTCAAATAAAAGGTAGGGGCGTGGATCAGAAAACCAGTCAGTATCTAGTGTGACCATCATTTATCTCATGCAGCGCAACACATCTTCTTCACATAGTTGATCAGGCTGTCGAGTGTCGCCTGTGGAATGTTGTCCCACTCCTCTTCAATGGCTGTGAAAAGTTGCTGGATATTGCCGGGAAATGGAATGCGCTGTCGTACACGTCGATCCTGAGCATCATAACATGCTGAATGGGTGACATTTCTGGTGAGTATGCAGTTCATGAAAGAACTGAGTTTCCAGGAATTGTGTACAGCTTCTTGCGACATGGGGTTGGGCTTATCATACTGAAACATGAGGTGATGGCGACGGCTGAATGGCACGACATTTGACCTCAGGATCCCGTCACGGTGTCTCTGCGCATTCGAATTGCCATCGATAACATGCAATTGTGTTCGTTGTCCATAGGTTATGCCTGCCCATACCATAACCCTACTGCCACCATGCGGCACATAACTTTGACATCAGCAAACCACTATCCCAAACGACTCCATACACCTGGTCTACTGTTGTGAGGCCGGTTGAAAATATTCTCTAAAGCGACGTTTGAGGCTGCTTATGCTTAAGAAATGAACATTAAATTCTCTGGCAACAGTTCTGGTGGACATTCCTGCAGTCAGCATGCCAACTGCACGCTTCCTCAAAACGTGAGACATCTATGGCGTTATGTTGTGTGACAAAACATTTTGGAGTGGCCTTTTATTGTCCCCAGAACCTGTGTAATGATCATGTTGTTTCATACAGGTGTGGCATATCAAAAAAAAAAGTGAGGTGAACAGATTATCTTACAAAGGAGAATGCTCACTAATAAGGATGTCAACAAATGTATGTAAAACATTTGACGGAAATAATATTTTTGTGTGTATGGAACATTTCAGGGATCTTTTATTTCAGCTCATGAAACATGGGACCAACACTTTACATGTTGCGTTTATATTTTTGTTCTATGAACAGTGCCAGTCAAAAGTTTGGACACATCTACTCATTCCAGGGTTTTTCTTTATTTTACTATGTTCTACATTGTAGAGTAATGGTGAAGACATCAAAACTATGAAATAACACAAATGGAATCATGTAGTAACCAAAACAGTGTTAAAAAAAAATGTATATACTTTTTTATTTCACCTTTATTTAACCAGGTGGGCCAGTTGAGAACAAGTTCTCATTAACAACTGCGACTTGGCCATTATAAAGCAAAGTAGTGCGACAAAAACAACAACACAGAGTTACACATAAACAAACGTACACAAAAGAAAAGAAAAATATAAAAATCTATGTACAGTGTGTGCACATGTTGGGAGGTAGGCAATAAACAGGCCCTAGAGGCAAAAATAATTACAATTTAGCATTAATACTGGAGGGATGTGCAGATGATGTGCAAGTAGAGGTATTGGGGTGAAAAAGAGCAAGATGGTAAGTAATAATATGGGGATGAGGTCGTGTGTGCTATTTACAAATTGGCTGTGTACAGGTACAGTGCTCAGTAAGCTGCTCAGACAGCTGATGCTTAAAGTTAGAGAGGGAGATATAAGAATCCAGCTTCAGAGATTTTTGCAATTCCTTCTAGTCATTGGCAGCAGAGAACTGGAAGGAAAGGCGGCCAAAGGAAGTGTTGGCTTTGGGGATGACCAGTGCAATATACATGTACCTGCTGGAGCGTGTGCTACGGTTGGGTGTTGCTATGGTGACCTGTGAACTGAGATAAGGCAGGGCTTTACCTAGCAAAGACTTATAGATGACCTGGAGCCAGTGGGTTTCGACGGATATGTAGTGAAGGCCAGCCAATGGGAGCATACAGGTCGCAGTGGTAGGTAGTATATGGGGCTTTGGTGATAAAACGGATGGCACTGTGATAGACTACATCCAGTTTGCTGAGTAGAGTGTTGGGGGCTATTTTGTAAATTACATCGCCGAAGTCAAGGATCGGTAGGATAGTCAGTTTTACAAGAGTATGTTTAGCGGCATGAGTGAAGGAGGATTTGTTGCGAAATAGGAAGCCGTGTCACGTTCTAACCTTAGTTCCTTTGTTTTGTCTTTGTTTTAGTATGGTCAGGGCGTGAGTTGGGGTGGGCAGTCTATGTTCCTTTTTCTATAATTTGGGATTTCTGTGTTTGGTCTGGTATGGTTCTCAATCAGAGGCAGCTGTCAATCGTTGTCCCTGATTGAGAACCATACTTAGGTAGCCTGGTTTCACTTTTGAGTGGTGGGTGATTGTTTCCTGTGTCTGTGTTTGTACCACACGGGACTGTTTCGATTTTCGTTTGATCATTCACGTTGTTATTTTGTATTTTTGTAGTGTTCAGTTTTATATATTAAAATGGACACTTACCACGCTGCACATTGGTCCTCCGATCCTTCCTACTACTCCTCTTCGTCAGATTCTAGATTTGATTTTGGATTGGAGATGAAAGAGGGAGGGGGAGCAAAGAACAGGGCCACCTTCGAAGAGCAGCCACGCATAGAAGTGTCTCAACATATTGTCTCCTGACATCCTCCCATTCCCTGGTGCTGTGTAGGCTAGTCCAAGGGATTCACAAGGGCCTTCACTGCCTACACGACACAAGGGCATGGGAGAGTGCAATATCAGAGCACTTTTAACCATTTCTAGATTATCCTCTGTATGTCTCTTGACTTGTCGATAAGTCATTTCCATTTAATAAACAGGTATGTGTGTTTGGGCATCAAGTGTGTGTAGGTGTGTGTGCGCATGTGTGTGTGTGTGACTGCGGCAAGTCAAGAGAGTGACCTGGGTTAGAGGGTGAGAAGAATTTGGGGAAAATGGGGATAAAAATCTGTGAAAAGCTAAGGGAGAGTAGAGCACACAGCTGGAGGCAGATTGGCATGTAGCAGAAAGAGGAAATAAAAGCTGGCCACTGGACCATGTAGCGACTAGAGCTGGGTGGCACAATATCAATTGTCCATCCCTGTTTCTGATCATAAGGATGATGCACTCCAACCACCAAATCTATCATGAACTGATATGATTTCCAATGAATCCTACTGGGGAACTCCTAAAAAGATTACACTGGAGAGGCTAAAGGGTTAGGTGAAACAGGGTAACTCCAAATCAATTATTAGCTTTTAGACTAGGGCCAAATAATGAGGGACTGTCTTGGAGGTGTCTTCTCTATCAGTCTAGGAGGCTTTAGAGGAAGGTAGAAAGAGAAAATCAGAATATGAGGCAATGAAAACCAGCCATTGTGGAAATCCTAAGTGCTGGAACTACAACTGGCACTGAGACCGTTGTGCTTAGGTTCTGTTGTAAAGAGCGTGACTTTATCTCTCGCCCTCCCTCCCTCTTTCTCAGACTATTTGGACACCAGAGGAGGCTGGTGAGTGGAGCACAGCATGTCTCATAATAATAAATGGAATGTAATCAAACTCATGGAAAAACTTACAGGAGCAATTAGGGTTAACTGCTTTCCTAATTTTTCACCTAGTCTCTGGGATTTGAACCAGCAATCTTGCGGTTTACTGGCCCAATGCTCTTAACCGCTAGACTACCTTCCACCAATACCATAGCAATGAATTGACGTTCAGGGCACTGAGGGCAGAGGCGCACAGGACCATGCCTCTGAGGTCACTCTGATGGGGAAAGGGGAACTTTACAGTCAGTAGGCTTGGCTTTAGACAGTGTCTTGGTATTAAAGGCTCTCTATTTCTCAGCAAACAGCTGTCAGCATCTCGTTAGTCTAACTCCACCAAACTGTGTGTTTTATGAGTTGAAGTATGATCAGTAAATTATCATAAATCCACAAGTGAAAGTAGTCTATCTATGTTGGGGGAAATAGGCAGGGAAGTGGAAGTTAGTCTCTGGTCAATGGGAATAAATCTAGCCTGAAAGAGAGGCACGCTGTTTTTCAACCCAGTAAAGAAGAATATGGTAAAAATCTGAATGATTTCACAACCGATCATCATACTTTACAGCTATGTTTCACAGGTGACTGCATGCATGTGGTGAGAAAAACTGGATGAAACAAACAATAAAAACGCAGCCGCTATCATTTTAACCGGCATAACCACACGGCTTCAAGTTTTGTTGATTTTTCCAAAACGACTCCAAAGCCGCGGACGCCTTTTGAAAGTAGAAAACAGAATGCATGTGATTTATGCAGCCCCGGCACATAAACTAATTCCAAATGAGGCCGACGTTTAGGTTGAATCGTAAAGGAGCTCCCATTCTGACCTGTCAGCGTGTTCCTTGACCACCCATAAAAGTCCAAGTGTTTCGGAGATGACCTTGGATGGCCTGGGGCCAGGGGCATGGAAGTCTTAACATATTGTTGTCAGAGTAGATAATCAGCAGAGCACATGAAAGGAATACATTCCAGGTTTTATGGGCCAAGGCAGGCTGCTGAAGCCTTTGCTCTGGAGTGAATTCATGTACCCCATTGCAAGGATTAATAACACCGGGCTCATTAGTGCATCCCCACTATCGAGACCCCTGGCGGGAGGCATGATGGGAAACGAACCAACTGCATCACACACCATGCTCTCTTTCGCAAATCATCATCCTCTCTCGAACATTTTTATTGTAAAGAATTTATCTGACTATTCTATCATGGAAGGTCCCTCAGTATATTTTCCACTGTGTAGACAGATTCCACACATTTTAATTGCTAGTATATTGCTTTCTTCATTGGCTATAAAATGGCATTTGGCATCTCTTCTTCTTTCTCTCATCTCCTTTTACTTAAGTTGTACTTTGGGTCAACAAAGGTGAGGATGATCAAGGTCCTATAAACCACGTCATTTTTACCATTGCTATTTCAGAGCAATGGTAAAAAAACGATGTGGTTTATAGGACCTTGATTGAAGGTCAATTTCTTCCAAATTTGAGTCATGCACATATTCTTAATTTCCTTAATGACATTTTACATCCCCAAACAAGTGTTTTGTTGTTGTAAAATGTTGTAAAATGTATTCATGCTCGATACATGTATATGTCATTACAGATACTCCACTCTGGCGGAGCATATTATCATGTAATACAAGGCTCTCCCTTCTCAATCTTCTGCCAGACAGTCACTGAGGTAGCCAAGGGAATTCTCCACTATGTATGCAGCACATTATACATAATCCAATGTATGAATTGAAGCTATATAAAAAATAAAAAAAACACATGAATGCATAAAATCACAGGAATGTTACTTATTAACGTTCCACAGATAAGCCTCCGTATATTTCAGGATGCTGTTTCTGTAGCTGTACTCTCTGCGTATATATATATATGGATGGGAGGTGTGGATTATTGTTGCATCCTGTATCTGGGAGATGTGTTTAGCCTAGGCTGAGGCTCAATACTTGTGTTAAGATAAATCTTCAAAGTCCGGTACATACGCCGCTTACAAAGAGATAGGACTGAAAGGCACGCAGACTGTATTTGATCCCAAGGCACGCCAACATGATTTTTGGATTACTGCATTACGGTAGGTGTCAACCTTCGGGCCTTTTGGGACTGGGAAACAATATATAAGACGGGGCCTCATAGTGAAGTGTCAGGCTTGGTGTGCACATTATGTCTGACTTTTCAACCACTCTTACAACTAGGAAAAAATATTTCAAAGTACAATAGGCCCAGATAAGCAGTATTCTAAGCTTGAAGTACATCATTCTGGACTGGAGTGGCCTATTGATTTTTAATGGCCTGTTTCACGGCAGCAGTCCCATTCTCCATTTGCACCCTCTGGCAAGTTTAATGTAAAATATTAGTCCCGCTGACAATTGTCATTTTTTTTAATGAACTATGGTGATATTGCAGTGATTGTAAGTATCTTGTGAAACGTGTCAATGTTTCAATTACCTGTTGAAATACGGAACATATTGAGGCTAGTCTGTGGATTCAAATGATCACTGCATGGTTTTGACACATGTAGCCAACCATTGTCTTCTCTTAGTGAATCATGGGTAAAACCTGAGCTTGTGAAATCCAAGATGGATGCCAGTCACTTGGCCTCCATCTCACCCTCATCCTCATTTTAACATCAACCTTTGTTGACCCACTTCTCCCCTTCCATCCCATTCCATGCCAGAGGAATCGACATGAGGGGCCAAGCAAAATGGCAGGTGCTAAAAGTTTGGCTGGATATATGTGTTCTGTGGAACATGAGGCGTAAGGAGTGGGGAGGAAGGGGGAGGGATAGAACGATGGCAGAGTTGTATCGACTCTGCATCAAGCCTTGACAGGCACATTCTCTTGGCTGGTGGGGGGGGGGGGCAAACAGCCTTGCACTTCAGCGAACCCACTGCCACCAAGGCACGACAGCGGTGCTCACCCCCAATACTCTATCCTACAACCACTATTACTGCTGAACAAGGTGGGCTTTTATCACATTGCTAATCTTGACTCAGAAACTGCATTTCGGTCCCCTCTATATTTTCCCCCACCCCTTTTTGGACAGGGAGTACTCCTGCTCTGCCTCAGTGTGGTTAAATCAGTGAGTCAGAAGTGAGAATGTAGCTTCTAGAGAAACACAGAGGAAAGCCATAGCTGACTTGCTATGCTGGTGGGAGGATGGCTATGTAGCATGGTTTAAGGCTGACCCGCGGTGAAACCGTGCCACTGCCCAGGGATCTCTAGTACCTCTCTGGGGAGCTGCACTTACTTACAATGCTAGACTTGGCTCTTCAGTGCACCTCTCTGTCTGTCCATCTCAGTAAATGTCTAGCTCATATATTTATATCACTTGCAGGAATGATTCTTGGCTTTCAGTACATTTTCTCAGACATCAATCCAATAATAAACAATTCAATCGTTCATTCAACAATGGTTGAATTTTTGCTTCATCCAGAGACAAGATGCAATTAGGGACCACAGAATGGAATTGTATTAAAACATTCCCTGTAATTTGGCAGCTCCATGTTTTAGATGTATTGGAGCAGGCCACAGACTCATGCACCGCACACTCATATATGCACACACACAGGGACCTGTGTGCAAAGGACCCCTTCAATATTGAACACGGGCGCAGGCCCTGCGTCTCTGTATTTACATGTAAATGGCCTACAACAATCTGGGTCCCTCCTGTACTGTAGGATCCCTCCAGAAGGCTGGTGGATGGATGGGTGGCGACTAGTCAGATGGAGAGACCACATCAGATGCGCTTGCATGGCTCTGGAGCCAAAGCACCAAAGGGAGAGCCTGGCAGTCAGGGAAACAGCAGGGACTCCCACATACATTGTGGCGGCCCATAGCGGTTCAGTCTAATTGGAGAGAAGCACAGTGTCAAGTGAAAAAGCAAAGAAACCTGTGACATTTTTTTTTTTAACAGAAAATTTGCTTACCTGTTACCCCAAACAAGGTCCAGCAAAGTAGAAAGTGAGAGATGAACCTACTGGGCACACACTGGTTGAATCAACATAGTTTCCACATCATTTCAATACAGTTACGTTGAGCCAACGTGGAATAGATGTTGAATTGATATCTGTGCCAAGTGGGGAGTAATCGTGTTTATGTATTTATTTGAACCCAGAGGGTTGACAGAAATGCATGGGAAAATTTGGTTATAGTACAACCCATTGACAGCAACAGTAAATGAATGCCTCCACCACAGACATACAAAGAGGTATCAATACAAACTCCCTCAGGTTGGACATCCCAGAAGTGTTGGGGTCTTGCGTGACAAGAAACGCTGAACAGCAACGATCATGAGTCTCCACGTTACACGGGGAAGGGAAAGGAGTCTGTCTGTTCCTTTGGATCGTCTGTCGAGTGTTTGCCGTGTTTGTCGTGTCCTTCTGTGCTAGCAGGTTAGACATGATGGAGGTCTAGACACATTGATCGAACATTCTGTCGGTCAGGGAAGGGGAAGCTTCCTTTTGAGGATCATCTGATTGCTTTGGACCTTGCTAGAACAGAACAGCTGGGACCAGTTGGCCCCAAAGTCGGCGCTAACGCTCCGGGTTCTGTTTCAAAAATCTGTTGTATAGGCAATCAACGACTCACCCCCCCCCCCCCCCCCCCCCCCCGCCACAAATGCTTGCATTTTATTACTCACTCATGCACATAGACATCTACATACAATATTAAGTTGTCAGATAATGTTGCCACTCACAAATGTATAGATTGAAAAGGTTTTAGAGCCCAATTTAAGAGTAGAGCCCACTTAAAAATGTCGGTGAAAAGGCAGACGATGGGCTATGTCTTGAATATCCAACGAATTTCGGCTAGCAATGAGCATGAAAGACACAAAGAACACGACAACTACTAAGTAAAAAAACCCCTTGGACTGGTAATAAAGCATCATCTTTCCTTATCAGCTCAGTAACAGGGGATCCCCTATGAAAAGGGACGCTACACGACTCTTTCCAATCACACAAAGGAAGTGTGATAAAGCAGCAGAGGACATCCCAACATAATACCTACATGTAGGCCTGATTGAAGAGTGGTCCCCCCACCTCCACACCAGCAAGAGCAGCAGTCACACCTTCTGCGAGTACGCTGTCAAAAGGGGAGCCCCGGGCTGAAGCAGTGTGTGTGTGTGGGACACAGCAAGGTACATTTGTGTGGGAGGTGTTAGAGTTGAGACCCCTTCATACACAGTCAAAGAACAACGCCTGAAAACACTACTTGATCGTGTCGTTACCTATGGGGTCTTGTTTCAGGCTGTTCATTCTCTGTCGTGATAGGTATTTTGTTGAATTCTGCTATGGTATTTTGGTATTTGAATTAGGCTGTTATGGTGGTATTAGTCTAGTGACCTTTAATCAACAGCAACACTCAGCTTGGGTGGTTTGGAAAGTCCTTATACTTGATATATTGGATGAGCTGTGGTCTGTGTCCTAGTTTGTGCAATATCAGGCCACATGTCAGTTGTTTAGGACAAGTCTTTTGACCTTTGAGGTTCCTGTTACTTGCAAAACTTTGGGGTGTGGTGAGAATTGTGGGTAACCAGGTACACCTCTGATACCCATCTAGTCTATGTGTGTGTGGGTGGGATTGAGGTGAAGTGAGTCAGTGTGCGGGTGCGGGAAGAGTGAGTGGGTGGGTGGGCAGCTCCAAGTTTGCATACTTTCTCTTTCTCATTTTGTCTTTCACTCTCCTCTCTCCTGACACAATATTGTGTACAATAATATGTGACAGCCAATCACCCCATGTTCATAGTGATTTATTCAATGAGACTCTCTTTCAACGTGATAAAATAACCTAATTTGAGGCATCCGGTTTCCACCTAACACTGTCCATTCTGATCTTGACAAGTCCTACATGGCTTGAGGGTCAGTGCAAGGGTACGTTCCACTTTGTGCTTTTTATGTTCTGTGACATGCCTATAAAGGGTCTCTGCCTCCCCCTATGCTCCTGCCTGCCTACCTGCCTGCCTGCCTGCCTGCCTGCCTGCCTGCCTGCCTGCCTGCCTGCCTGCCTGCCTGTCTGCCTGCCTGTCTGCCTGCCTGCCTGCCTGCCAGTGCCTGTGAGTGTAGCCGAGGTTCCCATAGCAGGAAGAGGAGTCTGTGACCCTGCTCCTGCCTGCAGCCTGCTGGTCCTCCTCCCTGCCGAGACCAGAAGGCCTGCTCCCGAGCTCTGCCAGCTCAGCCACAGTCTGGGGCACTGATGTCATAATGGCAGGAGCCTGTAGGCGGCTGCTATTGGTGAGTCGTACTAACACCGGATTCCGGAGTGCCATCAGCTAGTTGTGTAATATTTGTTTTCTTTGTTTTTGTGGGGGGGCAAAGAACTTTAGGTAGAAAACAAGATGTTCTTCAACACGCTTGTTAATTAACGCACCTGTACACTTGGTGATGTGCAGATGTTGATGTGAAGATCTTTAGGGTCTTTGGAAGGATTTTGAACACAAGCAGGTATTGAGTTTTAGATTACCCTTTGATATGGGTGCCCTCCCCACGTGTGTTTTTATGGTTTGGTCCTATCTCCTGTAAAGAGTAGCAGCAGGAGCGAACCATCACATTTGGTGCCCAGCGTGGGGGCGGTTGGTGAGCTGTCACGCTCCAACTATCCCATGGAGTTTTTCTTCTGTCTTTTCAGTACAATTTTGACTAACCTCATTTGCATCTGCTAATTAGATCCTGTTAGCATAATTCATACACATGACACCCTTTTGAAGCCAATGAATAGATACATCTCCAGACAACTCACAAAGAGCATATAATGAGGTTCAACTTAACCATAAATACATGTTTCTGAAGGGAGCAAACCACAAGGGAAAATCAGATGCATCATATTTTGTAAGCTACCTGAAAACCAACACGGAGAGTTGGAAACTGGCTGACCAGAATAGTTTTTTTTTTAAACGGTGATTCTGGAGTTTCTGGAAACCCGATATGCCGTGGCAAGAAATACAGAGATTTCCGCACGTGTGCAGGATATTATTTTGCGTAGCTGTTGCCCACTCCACTGCCTACGTAGCTGTTGCCCACTCCGCTGCCTACGTAGCTGTTGCCCACTCCGCTGCCTACGTAGCTGTTGCCCACTCCGCTGCCTACGTAGCTGTTGCCCACTCCACTGCCTACGTAGCTGCTGCCCACTCCGCTGCCTTCGTAGCTGCTGCTCAGTGCTCCGCTGCCTACGTAGCTGTTGCCCACTCCGCTGCATACGTAGCTGTTGCCCACTCCGCTGCCTACGTAGCTGTTGCCCACTCCGCTGCCTACGTAGCTGCTGCCCACTCCGCTGCCTACGTAGCTGCTGCCCACTCCGCTGCCTACGTAGCTGTTGCCCACTCCGCTGCCTACGTAGCTGTTGCCCACTCCGCTGCCTTCGTAGCTGCTGCTCAGTGCTCCACTGCCTACGTAGCTGTTGCCCACTCCACTGCCTACGTAGCTGTTGCCCACTCCGCTGCCTTCGTAGCTGCTGCTCAGTGCTCCGCTGCCTACGTAGCTGTTGCCCACTCCGCTGCCTACGTAGCTGTTGCCCACTCCGCTGCCTACGTAGCTGTTGCCCACTCCGCTACCTACGTAGCTGCTGCCCACTCCGCTGCCTACGTAGCTGTTGCCCACTCCGCTGCCTACGTAGCTGTTGCCCACTCCGCTGCCTACGTAGCTGTTGCCCACTCCGCTGCCTTCGTAGCTGCTGCTCAGTGCCCCGCTGCCTACGTAGCTGTTGCCCACTCCACTGCCTACGTAGCTGTTGCCCACTCCGCTGCCTTCGTAGCTGCTGCTCAGTGCTCCGCTGCCTACGTAGCTGTTGCCCACTCCGCTGCCTACGTAGCTGTTGCCCACTCCGCTGCCTACGTAGCTGTTGCCCACTCCGCTGCCTACGTAGCTGTTACCCACTCCGCTGCCTACGTAGCTGTTTCCCACTCAGCTGCCTACGTAGCTGTTGCCCACTCCGCTGCCTACGTAGCTGCTGCTCAGTTCTCCGCTGCCTACGTAGCTGCTGCTCAGTGCTCCGCTGCCGCTTTGACCAGTGATGAACGCCTTTGTCAGGTGTAGCCTACGCACTTCATGTTGTACACAAAGGACACGGTCAACATGTTCAAACTATTTGCATTCCATGCCTAAGTAGACTATTAAGCATAAGCACGATTTCGTATGATTTTTTTTTGTAGGAGGCCGAGTTAGACTGCATGCAGCTATTTACATGTTGTACACAAAAGACATGATCAATATGTTCATCCAAACTCGCAGATAGTTTTTTGCAAAACTCAAGAAGGGAGTTACATGCAGATATCTTGGTAGCATGTAAAACACAAGACAGAGACCTAGTCTAATTAGGGATTGAATGTCATTTTTTTCATCATTATTGCCAACATTGGCTGTAGCAGGAGGCGGACAGGCAGTGTTCCTGTTCAGCAACTCTGGGTAGCGGCTTCGAAATGGCAGCAACTATAAAGATTAGCCTGCATCATCACACAAAACGCTGATTGTTTTTTCTCCAATGCAATGAATGTGTCGGGGACTGCATTCTGCTTGTGCGACTGCAATATTAGTTTCAACAGACAGAGACGGTTGTAGCCTTCATAAATAGCCAATTTCAGCTGTCCAGAAATATGAGGCAGAGACATAAACTAAATTTGCATGGTTCAGAAGAGGGTGATTAAAGAGAGAATTTTAAATGTGTATTTATTTAACCTTTATTTAACTGGGCAAGTCCGTTAAGAACAAATTCTTATTTATAATGACGTCTTACCCCAGCCAAACCTTAACCCGGACGATACTGGGCCAATTGTGCGCCGCCCTATGGGACTCCCAATCACGGCCGGTTGTGATACAGCCTGGAATCAAACCAGGGCCTCTAGCACTGAAATGCAGTGCCTTAGACCGCTGCGCCACTCGGGAGCCCTTTGAGAAATTTGTAGGAAGGTGGAGTGTGAGTAGCAGCTACGTATATTATTATAATCGTTTTTTGTTGCCTAACACGTGCAGAACGTGATCTGGATCCATAGCTTTGAGAAAGCGGTTTCCATTGGGGCAAGGCTGGAGCAGGGCAGGGCTGGAGCAGGGCAGGGCAAGGCAAGGCTGGAGCAGGGCTGGAGCAGGGCAAGGCTGGAGCAGGGCAGGGCTGGAGCAGGGCAGGGCTGGAGCAGGGCTGGAGCAGGGCAGGGCTGGAGCAGGGCAAGGCTGGAGCAGGGCAAGGCGGGAGCAGGGCAAGGCTGGAGCAGGGCAAGGCTGGAGAAGGGCAGGGCTGGAGCAGGGCAAGGCTGGAGCAGGGCTGGAGCAGGGCAGGGCTGGAGCAGGGCAAGGCTGGAGCAGGGCAGGGCTGGAGCAGGGCAAGGCTGGAGCAGGGCAAGGCTGGAGAAGGGCTGGAGCAGGGCAAGGCAGGGCTGGAGCAGGACAAGGCTGGAGCAGGGCAGGCCTGGAGCAGGGCAAGGCTGGAGCAGGGCAGGGCTGGAGCAGGGCAGGGCAAGGCTGGAGCAGGGCAAGGCTGGAGAAGGGCTGGAGCAGGGCAAGGCTGGAGCAGGGCAATGCTGGAGCAGGGCAGGGCTGGAGCAGGGCAAGGCTGGAGCAGGGCAAGGCTGGAGCAGGGCAGGGCTGGAGCAGAGCAGGGCTGGAGCAGGGCAGGGGTGAAAACTCCATATTTGCAGACATGGCCAACTTTAAAATGTTCAGAAACCATTGCCAATGCTGTCTTCATATATTGAACCAGCACAGCAGGTATTTGTGTTCTATTTAGAATGCACTTTAGTTGAAAATCACTTGTAACATATAAAATACAGTGACGTTAAAGATGACCACCGATGGTGTGACTGGTTCATAAAGACTCAATCAGGAATCTGAGAGACCCTACCATTCATTTCAAGTCAAAATAAGCTATAAGCAAATATGTTTTCTTAATAACACTTGAATCTTGATATATACATGTTAAAATATGCATAAATAGGCATGGGTATGTTTCATGATATACTTACGCAATAAGGCCCGAGGGGGTGTGGCACAGTACATTGCCAATAAATATACCACGGCTAAGGGTTGTTCTTAGGCACAATGCAATGTGGAGTGCCTGGATACAGCCCTTAGTCATATACCACAAACCATTGAGGTGCCAACGTAATTAGAACAGTAAACAAGTATTTTTACATCATACCCATCATTGTCTCATATGCCACAGCTTTCAGCCAATTAGCATCCAGGGCTCAAACGACCCGGTTTATAAAGGATTTTCACTGAGGGAAAATATATAGATATAATATATAGAGTAGCTTGCAGGTTGTCAAAACAAAAAGAGGCCCTCTAAGGAGTTGAGCTGATAACGGCCTCATCATGATCTATTCCTGATGTAACTTCACAGCAGCTGTCAGAATGTAGCACCCAAATCTGGGGCTCATTTTCCACATTAGATAGAAATGTTACCTCTCGCTAATATCAGTCTCCCTAATATAATAGAGTATGTATTGGCATGGTAGTCACATAGCAGGTAATATGTAATTGCAGAGTATGCTCAAATTGTTACCTAGTACTTAAAAAAAACTGCATTCAATATTCCGACCCAGTCCTGTAATGTAGCTGCAAAGAGAGAGAGTAAACTAGCCAAGCTCCAAGTCTTGAAGTTGTTCCGAAGTGAAGAGGTGCATCTGCATGCTACAGTAGGGAGGCCCCAGTAGGGAGCCTTGAGTCATCCCATGTGAAGCATGGCCTGGCCTGACTAGAGGCTACAGGACGTGAAACCAGTAGGGAGCCTGCCGCGTGTGTGCGCGTGTGGATGCACGTTTATAGTATGTACTATATGTGTGTGATCCCGTCTGGTCTCTCCAACCGCTTGATCTTTCACATTTCGCAGGAGGGACAGGAGGCTGCCAGGGTGCAGCCGGAGCCTGGGTACAGTACGTTAGCAGTGCCCGGCATTCATTAGCACCTCCCAAGCTGTCTGCACTTTCACCAAACGCTCTCTACCATGCACTCACTAGCTCCCCGCTCCCTCCCGTCACCCTGCTCAAAGGCCTTCACTCGTTGGCTTCACTTAGCCGCAGCTGAGGCCTCCCATCTTGGCTTGGTCCAAGTCAACTTTGGTGGAGTTCACCCACCGACACTCAGAAGTCGGTCAACTTCATTGAAGTCTTCGGTAGTAGTAGTGATGCGATTATCAACTTTACCTTGCTAAGGTCCATCAGTACACTCTTGATAGCGACACTGACATTGCTTGCCTCCTAAGTCTTTACTTTATAGTTGACTCGGAAGTCAACTATAGATGATTTGTAAAATGTTCTACAGTGCTCATTTCTCCTATGATCGCAATCAGTTCACAATAACCAGCCTCAGTTGAATCCCCCATCATACCATCACAACAACCAAATCCCCGCTCAACTCCTACTACCATCCATCTAATCTCCCAGCAGAGCAAGCCTATAATCTCCCCACCAGGTATCCATATCATGGCACCTCTCACTGTCACCCTTGACTGGTCAGAGCTGACTGGGAGCTGATCAGCACTAACAGGTACTTATGAACTACACTGCACCGTGGCAGCTACGCTAAGAAAGAGGCCAATCTGCGAAAAAAGGTGATTCACCCTCAGAGTGAGAAAAGAACCCCCCCCCCTCCGACTCCCCCACTCACCCCTACTGTGGTTTATGTCCAGCACTCAGGCGACCGGGCCACTTGGTTTTTTACACTTTACACCACCGTGCAGCTTCATGACGCTACTCCTGAAAGAACGAGGGATGGGGAGGAGGAGAGGGATGGGGAGGAGGAGAGGGAGATGTGAGCAGTGACCTGAGGTCTGAGTCTGATGTCTGAACCCTGATGCTGCAGCAGGCGACATGGCACATTCTGGACTGATGAGTGAGGTGTCGCTCTTTCTTTCAACCCCCACCCCTCTCTCCTCCTCTCTCTCTCCCTCTCTCTCTCTCTCTCTCTCTCTCTCTCTCTGTCTCTCTCCCTCTCCTTTTCCTCGCACAATCAACAGGCAGGGGATACCTCAGAGAGCTGAGATCAGGGTGCAAAGAACACAGCAGGAGGGGTGTTTACCATACTTCTGGAAGCCTGCCAGCCAGTTGCCGTAATAACAGCATTATGCCTATACCACACAGTATCACACAGTATTAGTGGAGAGTGGTCCTGTTTTTCACAGTAGATTTCTGGGGGGGCTGACACACTGTCCTCTCACTGTTACCAGATTAGAATATATTATTACTGTAGCAGACTGTGACGCCTAATGCTTTGAGAAATAAATTGTGGCATTTAGCAAACACTGTTTGGTTGGTTTGAGGGGTATGTTTGGGTTCTTGTCTGAAGGGCACGTTTACATTCTGGTTCGAAAGGCATATTTCAGTTACCAGTGCTAATAAACTGGTCTGCGACCAAAAGGCTCCTGAACAGCTTCTACCCCCAAGCGATAAGACCGCTGAACAGTTAGTCT
Source organism: Oncorhynchus clarkii lewisi (assembly GCF_045791955.1). Lineage (NCBI taxonomy): Eukaryota > Metazoa > Chordata > Actinopteri > Salmoniformes > Salmonidae > Oncorhynchus > Oncorhynchus clarkii. Next base: position 31,268,276 of record NC_092164.1, read on the forward strand.
ATGGCTACCTCGATTATTTACATGGACCCTTTTGCACTGACTCTATGCGCACTCACTGGACTCTACCCACACACTCACACATACTTATGTTGACACTCCAACACACACACACACAAGATCAGACACACGCGTACACACACTTTCGCACTCTTCACATACGCTGCTGCTATTCTGTTTCTTATCTATCCTGATTGCCTAGTCACTTTTACTCCCACCTACATGTGCATATTACCTCAACTACCTCGTACCCCAGCACATTGACTAGGTTACTCCTTGTATATAGCCTTGTTATTGTTAACTATTGTGTTACTATTTTCTATTTTGCTAATTGCTAATGTTCTTACTTTTTAACTCTGCATTGTTGGGAAAGGGCTCACAAGTAAGCACTTCACCTGTTGTATTCTGCACGTGACAAATACAATTTGATTTGATTGACTGTGAAGCATATGAGACAAAGAACTATCAAAACACATATCCAGTGGTTTGTCTTGGAGCTATTTGATCTGAGCAATGTCTGCTGAACCATAAACCCGCTGTAGTTCACTTTCACTTTGATCTGTCAGTCTCATCTCTGCAGCAGCCTCCACAGTAGTTATGTTAGCCTGCAGGCTAATGTAAATGCTAAGGGCTTTGAGGGCTAATGCAGACTGAAGGTGTGTACCACGATCGCACGGTGCTCATCTAAGCCGAAGCATGTTCTGACTGTCCATCCCTGAGCGCTTGCGTCCCCTACAAATCCACTCAAACAGATAGGGCACACTGACAGCCACTTGGTTGGAATTTAGTTTCAGGCCAATTAGCTCAACAGCAGATGAACCCCAAAAAGCAGCAAGCTGTTCTGCAAAATTCTGCCGAACAAGGGGGTAATGGTATTTGATAGGGAATGTATTTCGATGCTAACCCACGTCGTGTTCAACATAATCATGATAGATAGGGAAGGAGGGCCTGGAGTCTTGGGGCCAATTAACGCCTCTGAATTCGTCTAGCTAACTCATCATGCAGAGCCTCTGTCTGTGTTAGCATATGTAATGATCTGGAATTAAAACACTTCTAACTAAGCATACTATCGTAAAGGAAAGCTAGATTATTCTGCTTTATTCTTTTCGGAGTATGTTTGATCATCTGCCTGATATACACTTTGCAGTATATAACACTTTATTCTCTAAATCAAGAATAGATTAGCATTCTTTATGCATATGGATCCTGTCCTTACGGAACATGAATGTGTATATATAGAGGTTTAACTGTCATCGGGTATGGATGCATTAAATCCACCATTCAAAGGTGTTATACTCATTAACACATGACTTAAAATGCACCACAAAGAAAGAAAAAGACCTAGATATTTAAAACTGATAGTGTCTTGTTGCTGATGATGATATGTGCAGGTATTACATTTTGTACAGTGCTTAGTAAATATATACGGTTTGAATATGTAAGAGAGTTCCTCAACAGGGGCATAAACTCTTTCAATTCATTTATTATAAAAACAGTGGATTACTTTTTGACTGCATTACTTCTTGGTCCACCATTTCAAATAAATTGTCAATAGATTGACACCGGTGGACTTAATTAATAAAAAAAACGGCAATATTTTCACATTGTAAGAGGTTTTGCTTGAATATTTGATAATAAAAAAAAAAGAATCTAAGTTGTAGTCCAAGTATTCAGACAGTGAGACAAAGGTGTTTATCAGCGCTGTTGTTTTTGGACTGGCATTGTAGCGAACATCCTCTGAGGCAGAACTGCAAAGAGGCCACCGCTGACTCCAACTAAATTTAGGAGCTACCACGCATATGGGACAGCCTGTTGGGCCCTTCATGGGCCTTCACCATGCCACGAAACAAACGAATGGTGGGCGAAAAGGGAGAACATTTATAAAGCCAGCACCCACGCCAGTTTTTTTCTCTCCAACTGAACAATACCAGCATTGTTCAGCAGGGGCTCTGGCATGCCTGACGGCGGTTCATTGTTTGTGCAAAAATCAACAACTTGGAAAATAGATTTTGAAATGTCTGGTTTCAGGTTGCAATGCTGGTTCACTTTGAGAAGACTTTTCGCAGTCCAAAATAAGAGAAAAATAACATATGTTTGTTCAACAAAAACTTATTTTGACGGTCTGATACATCCAATTTCGATATTGATTTTCAACGACAAGAAATGAAAAGTAAGTAAGAGAGACTGTGGGCAGTCAGAGAGAGAGAGTGCGAGAGAGAGCGAGAAAGACAAATAGAAGAGAGAGAGCAAAGTTGAGGACAATACTGGATCCTCTTCTGGAGGGCAGAGAAAGCCCTGACGCACCCTGTTTGCTGAGATTCTGAAGAAGCCAATCCTCCATTCCACTTGACGCTGGATAGATGTAAAGTAAAGCATCACTGGCCACGATGCTGTTCCCTCCCGCTACAGCACGTCAGTCCCCTTTGTCCTTCAGGCTCACCATGAGCTGTTTGGGTAGATGCTAAAGGCAAAGGGCACATACCCAGAAACCCGACCCTCCTCCTCTCCAACTCCCCCCTTCGCATTCAGTGTTGGCCTTTGTCTGTCTTAATTGAGCCCCCTACTCCATTTAATGGGCTGCTTAATACCTATGCTGCGGGTTAAATACATCTTAATGCACCACAGCTAATCACTTCATTGAAAGAGTTGTAAGGCTGGTCGAGGGCCGCAAGGTTGCGTCCATTAATTAGGGGGTCTCTCTCCGCGCCCATGTCAGGCCGTACGGAGGGGCATAGCAGCGGGCTGTGAATGGTGGGAGAGGAGGAAAGGGGAAAGATGAACGCAAGCATAAATACAGCAGGGAAGAACAGGGAGTTGGGAGTTTATGCATCAAAGCTTGTCATTGAATGAGTTTGCTCTGTATACATTTCTTGAGCACCATTTTATTCTTATGAGAATACTGTTGAAGGTGAATAACTATGGGGAGTTCAAGGTGAATAATTATGGGGAGTTCAAGGTGAATAATTATGGGGAGTTCAAGGTGAATAATTATGGGGAGTTCAAGGTGAATAATTATGGACATCAAAATTCGTTGAATGTGGAGAGAGATCGGAAGCACCTCTTTTTTTTCTCACAGCGTGTTGATTATTTGAAAATACAGTATATTCCTATGTTACAAATCACAACAATATGTGTAATCTATACAGCATTCAATTGGAAAATAATGAATAGTATTATGGAATCTTTTCCAAGTGAGTGTCTAAATAAACAGATTTTGTAGTCATTGTCATAACATGATATAGTAAGTAATGTGTGCATGTATAACTGGTGTACATTTCACAATTTGAATAGATTACAAACTGCAACATTAGTTTGTAGTATCACTTGTCTTTACGGTATGGGGTAGGTGCAGTGTTGGCGCTAAGCTGCCGGTCCCAATGCTAATGTTCCTGACTCTGTACAGGGTGGTGAGCCTCTCTGTGGCACGACAGGCAGGCCCAGCGTCGTCTTGTCTGGGCTCAGAGCCATCATGCATGGGCCACAACACTCCTGTATCCTCCTCCTACACCCCCCCCCCTATCCCTTTCACTTCACTATGGTGTTTTAAACGCTAACAGGCCCCTTGTATTTACTCTTCTATCCTCATATCTGAAGACACCTTTTGACGAGGAACTTCCTTTGATGAGAAGGCACCTTCTGATGACCTGACCTCAGGCTTGCAAACAAAATGCAACTTATAATAGGTTTTGACACGCTACATTTCAGAAATAGTGCATTTTAGTTTGAAATTATCTACTCCAGTTTTGTGTTTTAGGTCTGTTGACGCAGGCTTGCGGTCTCTTGCCCTAATGATGTTGGAGAGCATCGAGGCCCTTGAGGACAACCAGTGCTTGACTTGGAGCTGTCCGGAGTGCTGTACCAGTCTGTGAATCTGGTGTGTGCGTGCTAGTAGACTGTTGGAGTCTGAGAATGTACAGATTGAGAATGCGAAGGATGCGTTGTTTCAAGTTGTCAAATGAGAGTTTTTACAGTCATGAAAATCCTGGAAAAGTCATGGAAGTTTAATGTTGTGTTTTCCTTTTAAAATATATTATCAATCATTTTAAAATCTACATATCACCCATGCTCAGAATTAGGCCTATACCCTTCAGCGTGTCTCTCTGTGTGTGCTCTGAATCATCTGCATGTGTGTCAGTGTAAGTGGGCCATTGTCTGAGGAGCGAGAGAGAGAGAGACATTTCAGCAGCAGGTAGCCTTTAAAATAATTATAGTCTAACTATAGCCAATTCAAAACATAGTGTAACGTCTACTTCCAGCTCACACTCTCAAACTCGTAGATCCCCTGAACGCAGCTCACTCTCCAGATCCTAATCACCTGAATTCTGATCACCTGTTCACAAACCTGTATGTCATTATCACACACTGTTTAGTTCAGTTCTTTGCACCCCATCATTGTAAGGTATTGTATGTTTTGTGACACACTTCTAGTCGGAGCTCTGTTTTTCCTGCTACCTGCCTTCTCCTGTGTATGACCTTCTGCCTTCCCCTGGACCCAGCTACCTGCCTCCCCCTGTGTATGACCTTCTGCCTTCCCCTGGACCCAGCTACTTGCCTCCCCCTGTGTATGACCTTCTGCCTGCCCCTGTACCCAGCTACCTGCCTCCCCCTGTGTATGACCTTCTGCCTGCCCCTGGACCCAGCTACCTGCCTCCCCCTGTGTATGACCTTCTGCCTGCCCCTGGACCCAGCTAACTGCCTCCCCCTGTGGTACTTTACCTGCTGCGCCCTACGCTTGAAACCAGCTCTCTGTCTCCCATCGTGTTCATTACACATAGCTTGTAGTATAGCTATCTATTTAGCTATCAGCATTAATGTCGTTGACTCGCTTTGAACTAGCCTACTTTATCAATTGTGTCCCCATGATAAAATGACGCCGGAGCAGAAGGCAGTGGTTGCCCCCAACCGATTGTGTTTTTTATTCGTTTATCTGCATTGTTTGTTTAACTGTTTTTTTTCTCTCTCATTTTGTACATAATGCTGCTGCTACTGTCTCTTATGACGAAAATAACTTCTTGACATCAGGACTGCGATTACTCACCACGGACTAGCAGAGCCTTTTTCTTCTTTCACGACTCTGACGAGCGTGAGGCGGATGATATACGGCTCCCTCGGAAACAGGCCCCAAGCCCCGTGATCTGTGTGAAGAGGAGGTGAGAGAAAGAGAGGCCGGAGAGCGGGCTGCCTGCTGAGAAGTTGAAGGAGATCGAATAAACCCCAACTTCCCTCAATTCTGTTAACGGGACATTAATGCTTCAAGGAGTCGTGGCTGAATGACGACAACATCAACATACAGCTGGCTGGTTATACGATGCACCGGCAGGATAGAACAGCGGAGTCTGGTAAGACAAGGGGCGGCGGTCTATGTATTTTTGTAAACAACAACTGGTGCACGACATCTAAGGAAGTCTCGAGCTATTGCTCGCCTGATGTAGAGTTTCTCATGATGCTGTAGACCACACTACCTACCGAGAGAGTTTTCATCTGTATTCTCTGCAGCGTTTTACATACCACCACAGTCAGAGGCTGGCACTAAGACAGCATTGAATGAGCTGTATTCCGACATAAGCAAACAAGAAAACGCTCACCCAGAGGCGCTGCTCCTAGTAGCCGGGGACTTTAATGCAAGGAAACTTAAATCAGTTTTACCAAATTTCTATCGACATGTTAAATGTGCAACCAGAGGGAAAAGAACTCTGGACCACCTATACTCTACACACAGAGGTGCATATAAAGCTCTCCCTCGCCCCGGATTACCAGGACGTGTACTGCGAGCATGCGCTGACCAACTAGCAAGTGTCTTCACTGATATTTTCAACCTCTCTCTGTCCGAGTCTGTAATACCAACATGTTTTAAGCAGACCACCAAGAAAACTAAGGTAACCTGTCTAAATGACTACCGACCCGTAGCACTCACGTCTGTAGCCATGAAGTGCTTTGAAAGTCTGGTTATGGCTCACATCAACACCATCATCCCAGAAACCCTAGACCCACTCCAATTCGCATACCGTCCCAACAGATCCACAGATGATGCAATCTCTATTGAACTCCACACTGCCCTTTCCCACCTGGACAAAAGGAACACTTATGTAAGAATGCTATTCCTTGACTACAGCTCAGCGTTCAATTGGCACAATTGGCCTAGCGTCGCCCGGGTTAGGGAGGGCTTGGTCGGTAGGGGTGTCCTTGTCTCATCGCGCACCAGCGACTCCTGTGGCGGGCTGGGCGCAGTGTACGCTAACCAAGGTGGCCAGGTGCACGGTGTTTCCTCCGGCGCATTGGTGCGGCTGGCTTCCGGGTTGGATGTGCGCTGTGTTAAGAAGCAGTGCGGCTTGGTTGTGTTGTGTATCGGAGGACGACATGACTTTCAACCTTCGTCTCTCCCGAGCCCGTACGGGAGTTGTAGCGATGAGACAAGATAGTAGCTACTACAACAATTGGATACTACGAAATTGGGGAGAAAAAGGGGTAAAATTCAAAAAAAAATTTAAAATAAAAATATATATGTTCTACAGCTGCACCATCGAGAGCATTGGTTGCATCATTGCCTGGTATGGCAACTGCTCGGCCTCAGACCGCAAGGCACTACAGAGGGTAGTGCGTACGGCCCAGTACATCACTGGGGCCAGGCTTCCTGCCACCCAGGACCTCTATACCAGGCGGTGTCAGAGGAAGGCCCTAAAAATTGTCAAAGACTCCAGCCACCCTAGTCATAGACTGTTCTCTCTGCTGCCCGCACGGCAAGCAGTACCTGAGCGCCAAGTCCAGGTCCAAGAGGCTTCTAAACAGCTTCTACCCTCAAGCCATCTAGTCAAATGGCTACCCAGACTATTTCCATTGGCCTCCCCCCTCCCCCCTATTGCGATTTTACTGCAGCTCTTTAGTTACATGCTACTTTTATCTCTTATTCTTATTCTGTATTTTTTGGAACTGCACTAATGATTAGAGGCTGTAAGTAAGCATTTCACTGTAAGGTCTACTACACCTGTTGTATTCGGCGCACGTGACAAATACAATTTGATTTGCTTTATTAATCGAATGAGAGAATAATTGTATAAAAACATAAAAGTATTTAGTTGTCATGTTGCAATATTTGATCCAAGGGTTGTCAACCATCCTCCAGGAGAGCTCCTGGGTGTGCAGGATTTAATGTTTGAGTCCCGCTCTTATCACACCACGTTGTAGCCTGAACAGCAACTGCTCAACAGGACCTTGTTAGGCAGACTCTGGTGTTTTTCAGGGCTGGATCGAAAGCCTGCACAACTAATAGCTCTCCAGATGGTGGGTTGACTTCATGTGTTTTATACAGTAGCCTAGCAATGCAGTCATTCTACTTTGTGGCGGTTTAAGTGCCTTGGCCAAGGGCACAACAGCAGGAGATAGTAGGCCTTACATAGGATCAGAGACCAGCAGCCGTTTAGTGTCAATACTACATTCATGCATTCATGGAAATCTGGTTAAAAGTCTTGGAGAAGTCATAGTAATGTCACGAAATTCAATCTGTGAAAATGTCTTAACCAGTAAATAATCAGAGGTCTCTATAATGTCTGCCGGTCATTTCTGTGAACATTGTCTAATAAACCGACTTGAAAAAAGACAGCTCCTGCACCTCTTTCATCCCAAGTCGAGCACTGAGGACATCTCTTCTTCTCTGGAGTCGGACAAGCAGACTGCGATCATCTTGAACGTTCATCACCCCCCCCCCCCCCCCCCCCCCCACACTGCAATTTCCTGACACTTTGAGAGCTTTTCTCGCTGTATATTTTATCACTTTCTCTTAAGACTTGTGCTCAGCTACGCCTCGGATCCTCTTAATAAACACAGCCAAAAGACGAGATGAACGATTCGCTCATAAGATTTCTTCCTCATTTGAACCGAGCAGGCGTACTGTGTATTGTAAGGAGCACACTGTATTAGTCAAATGTATCTTTTCACACCTGTAAATATGGGGCTTGGATCGTTTGGTAACCAGTTCCTCTGAGGGAAGGCCGCTTGGGGCTGACAAAATGGTGGACTTTCTTTTCAACTGTCAGGGTATGGAAAGGATTGTGGCACACGCATCAATCAGCATTGTATATACAGTATAATATTTAACACGTTTTTATCAATTGTTGCTGGAATTAATGAACTGTGCACAGTATAATTTATTTTTTCCAAATATGGCTTGTGCTCATTCAACGGAATCGTGGATTTGTTGTGATCTGTTTTTTTTTTTTTACATTAAACATTTTTTATTTACATTAAACATTTTTTTTCAATCACACAACAATTATTATTCTGTCGTTGTGCATTTATGAATATCATTGCCTATTTTTATGTATTAATCAGACAATATGTTGGCACATTTATGGGATGTCAATATCATCAGAGATGAATTATTTGTCACCTCACTATATGTTTGTTAATGTTATGAAATGAAAGTGTAACTGAAGTGTGACAGCAAGTCGAGAGTTCTCCTTTCTGATTGTAGAAAAGCTGATAGAGATGTAGGCGTGTAATCACACCAAGGTACTGACACTCTCTGAAGACACACATTATCATTTCTAGTGCCAACAAGTTCATGACTGAAATCCTGTGGATGTCATGTACAGTATAGTCATCATAAAATTAGAACAAGGATAAAAGAAGAACAACAAAATGTCAGATAAGGTTCTCTGAGATGCTGCAGTTTGTCCAATTAAACAAATTGAATGAAAAAGCACCCTCACACACACGTGCACATGCTCACACTCGGGACATACTCTGTCAGAAATAATCCTCACGTTTTGTTCCCTGCAAAATAAAGCTTACTTCAAAAAATGATCTATTTGCTTCTTAGACACCAGATTCAATTCACTCCTCACATTTCAAGGCATGTCGTCGCCTTGTGTGTACAGTACAGTACGCATGCCTCTTTTGTCAAAACACGCAAGTCCTGACCGGTATCTATTGATCATTACTCCGAGCAGGTGGATCAATCCTCCGATCAATATGGCTCCTGTTGATGAGGTGCTGTCACGACGTGCACCTTACGGCCTCCCCAACCACCACTGCCACCATCTACCCCCTCCTATGGTCGTACTCAGCCCTGTCTAATTGCCTACAGCCTCCCCCCTACTGCTCTCCCCCTCACCCCTATCCATGCCCCCTCCTCCACCCCTGCACCCTCCACCCAGCCCCAGGCCAGAGCTGCCCTCGTGGCGGTCGGTCGGTTGTGAGGGGCTCAGGAGAGTGGCCTCGGCTGGGGCCCCCTCACTCACACTCAGCTCAACGTGTTAATAGATCCAATGCCATCTTATTTTCTCACTTCTGTGAGACGGCAAGGGGCGGCCAGGCGGGAACGTCAGTCTGCCGCGTTAGAAGGCCTGGGAGGAAGAGGGGGAAGGCAGGGGGAGGTGAAGGTGGAGGGAGGGTTGTGGCACTCTACCAAGGAGGTCAAATAGAAGGCAGGGGGCACAAGTTCATCAGTGCAACATAGGAGGATTGGATAAAGAGGGGAAGTGAAGAGATGGGAGGGATGGAGGATACTAAGAACCACTGCTGGGTTTTGGTTTCTCTCTTTATATCAGATGCCTCGGGGGGGGCACTTTACGTGATTGGCCGAAACGCGAGAGCAGGGGTCACAGGTTTGTCACTCATCCACAAGACAATAGTATCAGTTTCTCATCATTTTATTCACAGCTGAGCAAGTCGGTGGCAGAGATCTTTGACGCTCTACTCCTCATAATAGAAAAGAGATGCATGAGCCATAAAAGGTCATTCGTTATCCTTGTATTCTTGTATTTTTGTGTTCGATTTTTGACTCACTTACTGTTTAAGGCAGCTCACACTGAGTGTACAAAACATTAGGAACGCCTGCTCCTTCCATGTCCTCGACTAACCGGTGCCCCCGCACATTGACTCTGTACCGGTACCCCCCTGTATATAGACTCGCTATTTTTATTTTACTGCTGCTCTTTAATGAAAGTATTTTCTTAAAACTGCGTTGTTGGTTAAGGGCTTGTAAGTAAGCATTTCCACTGTAAGGTATACCTACACCTGTTGTATTTGATTTTAATTTTTTTATTTGATTTGATAGACTGACCAGGTGAATCCAGGTGAAAGCTATGATCCCTTATTGATGTCACCTGTTAAATCAACTTTAATCAGTGTAGATGAAGGGGAGGAGACAGGCTAAAGATGGATTGTTAAGCCTTGAGACAATGGAGACATGGATTGTGTGTGTGTGCCATTCAGAGGGGAAACGGGCAAGACAAAAGATTGAAGTGCCTTTGAACGGAGTATGGTAGTAGGGGCCAGGCACACCGGTTTGAGTGTGTCACTCAAACTGCAACGCTGCTGGATTTTTCACGCTCAACAGTTTCCTGTGTGTATGAAGAATGTTCCACCCACCACCCAAAGGACATCCAGCCAACTTGACACAACTGTGGGACGCATTGGAGTCAACATGGACCAGCATCCCTGTGGAACGCTTTCGACAACTTGAAGAGTCCATGGGCAAAAAGAGGTGCAACACAAATTAGGAAAGGGTTCCTAATGTTTTGTACACTCAGTGTATGTTGCCGACACAGATGTTCAATCCAGGATATACCTTGCTGTGCACAACATTTTCCAGGACAGACATTGTTCAAGAAATTAAAACAAAATATTGAAAAATATGAATTGACTATCAATTGACCGTAATGACTGCCAGTTCACCATTCAAAATCACTGAGGTAGTAGTGTAACAAGTAAGCTTACAGTAGATATTTTTGCATTACATACTGTAATCTCATTGTACTAACAACATCAGGCTGAGGTACTTCCACGGTGCTGTGCTTTTTGTTGAACTGAAAGTAAATCATGTCAGAGCAGACCACAGACCACCATTGCAGATACAGTACATTTGATTAAAAAAAATGGTTTTCATGAAAAAACTACACAAGAACATAAGAATCTCTGATTGGCACCTACCACAACTCCCACACAGTAACTAACGTGAGAATATAGTAATCTTTTTGGGATATTTGTCTCAGAAAAAAAAATAAGACACAGAAAGCAGCACCTGTTTTCAGATTGATACACTGGTAAGTTGGCAAAAGGGCAACATGTTTGCCAACGAGGGTAGATATCTGAATAAAGATTTAGCCTGTGTGAAGCTATGATAATATAATTTACTTGGCACATTCTATAAAACTGCACATATTGGTGGCAAGGTCATAGACAGAACTGCAATGAGGTTTTCTAATGACACTTGTCACAATGTCAAAGAGTCTGATTATTGTACATTCTTTTGCATTTCTCCTCAGGGTGTAAAGGTTAGAAGGATCAGAAAGTATACAACTTCACAGAGACATCCTCATGTGTTAAGAGGGGAAGGAGGAGAATGGTGTGTAAGAACTAGGCCGTCCTATTCAACTATTGCTCTACATAGACTATTCTATCCACGTATTCTTCAGATATACTACATATTCTATCCACACATATATATATATATAAATATGGTTTGTTATATACTCCGTACTCCTACAATGTTCGTCCTAATATTTCTATGTTTCGTAATTCCATTCTTTTACTTTTAGATGTGTGTGTATTGTTGTGTATTGTTAGATATTACTGCCCTCTTGGAGCTTGGAACACAAGCATTTCACTACACCCACAACAGCATCTGCTAAACATGTGTATGCGACCAATACAATTTGATTTGATTTGATTTGAGTCAAGTGCCTCTTAAGCGTTTTTGGGTTCCTCACCATGCCCTGGCCCTGTCACGTTGGTCACAGTCTCCCTCTCTCGGCGCCGGGGATTGGAGATGACTCTGACAGCCAGGGTGGCCACCGTGTCACGGAGGTGAGACAAGGCTCTCAAGGCTAAATGGCCTGACTGAGGAAACCCCTATGTGGAAAAAAAACAACCCATCCTTTCTCACCGTGGCCGTGGTGTCTCGTGATGATGTTAATGACATGGGCAGGATGAACACCCCCTGTAGCCGTGTATGATGTCGGCTCCTTCGCCACCCATCCCAAGGTCCACCGTCAAATTGAGGTGAAACACAACGCAGTCATTTGATGTGGCAGTGTGTTAAGACGTTCATTGGGGTTTAATTGAGGAGAAGGCTTTAGGGGGGGAAGGAGAGACAATGATGACAATGACAATGAGAGTTTGTCTCTGTGAGGTGAGAAGTGACAGAGACATGTCAAAGGTCACCAGGGGCCAGAGGTCAGCCCCAGTGGATACATTCAGTCACCGTGTACACACTTTATTTAGATGCTGATGCACATTCAGACACTGAACACATACAACACACACACTCATGCATGCACGCTTGCACACAAATGCAAACACACTTTTGACAGGGAGGGCTATCAGAATGACAGAGAGGGATATCTGAATGACTGATGAGGGGATAGTGTCTGTCTCATGTCCTTCTCCTTTGCCCCCTCCCCTGTATGGCTCACACCCCTGTTGTGCCCTTGCACTCACATCCTGCCCTGGCCAGACACAAGGTCACTCATCTGTTTATAAAACAGATGCTTTCAGATGGCTACTTTCAGCTTATGCGTGTGTGTGTGTCGGTGGGCGCAAAGTCATTTAGGTTTGTTTTCTCGGATGGCATCTTCCTCCTTTCATCCACCCTCCTACCCTACCTAAAGGTCAAAGTCCTCTCTATAATACCTGTGACCTTTTGCTTCAAATCACCCTTTAACCCTTTATCCATTTCAAATGATAACCCATTTAATGATGTTTTGTAATAGACCATGAATAACAATGGAAGTAATCCATGATGAAACCCATACATGAACATGTAGAATGCTGAGGAAATGAATAGATACTTCCTCTGGCTACACGGCCTTTCTCCTAAACAGGCTGACACTGAGGGTGAACAAGGGGGAGTTAAGGTCACCTGTGATTTGCTGGAAACGAAAAGGCTCCCCGTCTCAATACAGAGCCACACGCACACATGCAAATGTGTAGGCACACACCCACTTTCTGTGTTTTAGTATGGTCCCGCTGGGCCTTAGTAATGGCATTGTTTATGTTGGTCAGCAGGGTCTCTGTCCACACAGTCAGAGGGGTCAGTGCTCCCACAGCAGGCATTGGACAGAGGGGTACACACAGAGTGGGAGGTACCACTCCTAGTTGGGGGGGGGGGGGGTCCACTCCCCCACACATTCAAGCCAATGCATTCAATGTCTGTCAGGGCCCTTCTCTGTGGGCTCTGGCCTTGGCATCCCACTGTAAAAGAGGCATAAGCTGGCATAGGCTGACACTGGCTGTCCCATATGGCACCCTATTCCTTACATAGTGCATAGGGCTCTGGTCAGAAGCAGTGCACTATGTAGAGAATAGGCTGCCATTTGGGACACAGATTTAGCTTCCTTGCGGCGCTGCATATGATTAGCTGGACCATTGGGCAGCTTGGCCACAGCGCTGCCTGGGCCATGGGCATTGGTCCACAGGGCAAGGGCAAGGACATCAGGGACTCTGCCAAGGTGGAAGCGGATCTTGTGCTTGTTTACAATACATTGTGCTGACTTGGAGTATTTCAGTTTTTATCTCCATTGCATCACATGGATAGCATTGCCAGTATCTATGTATTGCCAGTATCTATGTATTGCCAGTATACTGTATCTATGTATTGCCAGTATACTGTGTATTGCCAGTATCTATGTCTCACACTTAGAAAGTGTCTATGTGCAAACTTGGGTACTGGTCATAAATATGCACAGTATCTCAGAATGTTGCAGTATTTTAATGAGGGAAGCATTCTTCTGACCATATTTTCTATATATTTTAGCTTTATTTTATGATAGAGATGGGAAGCATACAATATCATTGTCACCTCTGTATGATAAAGCAGCACAAAGGGCATAAAGCTAGTGCTATTTTTCTCTGCACTGTCAGTGCAACACAGCACAGTTGATCTCCAATAGGAGATCACAAGCCTCTCTAGAAAAGGAGATTTTATCTCAATGAGACTAACCTGTAATGTGTATAAACAATAGATAGATATGTTTATCAATTCACAACCTTTTGACTTGACTGACTTTGACTGAGCTCTTGTCCACGTCTCGTTTTAAATTCCTCTGATTTCTCTCGGACAGGAAAGGGTTAAACCATCTCTTAAAACAGCAGTCCAAGAAGCTGTCTTTCAGCCTGATCAAGTCTCATTCTATCACACCTCCAACTTCGCAAGTGTGTGACTTCCGTCTGTTGCAGTCTCCATCTCTATCCCTCCTCTCTTTTCTCTCTCCTTTTTTCACTTGCAGATCCGAGCACCACAGTCCCACATGAATACATCCTCGCTATTAACATCCAGCTCCAACACCCTCTTACCATGCCAACACCCCTTACAGCCCATATCCCCTCTCTAGCCCCCCACTCCCCTACTCTCTTACAGTACCCCCTACCCCCTGGCTTCCCCCCACCCCTCCACTCCCTCTCCTTTCCCTGTGGGTCGCTTCTTCCCTCTGCATTGCCGCCACCCCGGCCCTGTGCTGTCACTCTGGATGGCTCCTTGTCCACTCTGCCCCGCTGTGATTGAGCATTACGAGGTGTTTCACGCCTCTGTGCATTAGCCCAGAAAGCGGGGAGGGGAGCGAGGAGGGTAAGGGCTGCGGGTAAATGATACGTATAGATCGCAGGGGCACAGGGTTCAGCGGCGGGTCAGGTCTGTACCACTGAGCCCCGCTGATGGTGCCAAAGCACACACACGGGCAATGGATGGATGGAAACACACACACATGTGGACTCGCGCACATCAACACTTTCTCTCTCACACTTAGGCAGATACTGTACACAGGAGCTACAGTTGGGCATTTGAGCAGGGATTCCTATGAGAATCACCTCCATTCGCCAATTACATTTCCACATACTCTGAATTTTACTTGGTGATATGGTGCTGCTAGTGATAGACAATATTTAGAGACGGAATACAGACACTGGACTTTCAACAAAGTTTACATACATTATATAGAACTAGGTAGAGTGAGCATAGAATAATAAGAGAATGAGCAGATATACAAATGTATAGTGGGTATATGGTTGATATGCAGTGGATGTACAAATGTACAGTATCAGTATGAACACTGTATGTCTAAATGCAGAGAGATGGACAGACTGCAATGCAGTGTAGCGCAGTTATTTTGTGTACAGTTCAGGGATGGCTTGATGCCGTGTGCAGCACAGTCCTTTAGTCTCTATGGGTCAGAAGGTCCGGTTGGTGAGGGTAAACAACTTTTCAGCTGGTGGGAGGTTTTGGTCATGAATTACCTCCAACCGCCTTCCAAAGGAGAATTTCTGGAGGATCTGGTGACCAGGGTGGAAGGGGACGGCGATGATCTTTCCTGCACGCTTCTTTGCCCTGGAGTCGTGCAGGGACCTCGATGGAGGGCCGGTGGCAGACGGTGACCCTCTCTGCAGACCGGACAATGTGTTGCGGATTTCCCTGGCAGCGGGGCAGACACAGACCCAAAGCAGATGGTGATAGTGGAGGTAAGGATGGACTCAAACAATTGATGTGAGATTTAGCATTTCTTCAGCTGCCGCAGGTATACATCCGCTGGTGTGCCTTCTTGGTGACCGCTGTGATGTTGTCCTCCCACTTGAGGTTGTTGGAGATGATGGTCCCCAAGAATTTGAATGATTCAGCTGTGCTAACAGCTGATCAATCAATCTCGAGGGGGACAGATGGTGGGGGGGCGATTCCTGAAGTCAACCACCATTTCCACGGTTTTGTCTGTGATGAGTTCCACGTTATTGCGACTGCACCAGGCCACTAGCCGGTCGACCTCTCCGCGGTTCATGGACTCATCGCCGTCAGTGATGAGACCGACCAAAGTGGTGTCATCTGCAAACTTGATTAGTTGGACAGATTATTTGTTGGAGGTGCAGTCATTGGTTTAGATTGAGTATGGTAGAGGTGAGAGACTGCATTCCTGCAGCGAGTCCGAAAGGTGTTTTCCCAGCTTCACATGTTGCGTCCTGTCGGACAGGAAGTCAGGAAGTCAAAGGTTTTCATGATGACAGAGGTGAGTGCTACAGCGCTGTAGTCGACACCTTTTGCTTTTTTGGGACTGGAAAAATGATGGAAGATTTGAAACATACAGGAACAGTGCATTGCTCTAGTGTCCATGAAGACAGGGGAGAGCTGGTCAGTGCTGTGTGGCTGGAGAGACCTTGTCCGGGCCAAAAGCCTTCCTGCTGTTCTGTTTCCTAAAGTGTCTGTTGATCTCCTGCTCTGTGATGACCAGGGGTGGGGGTAGTGGGGAGGGCAGCCTGGGTCAGGTTGGGGGGAGGGAGGGGTGGCGGGGGGGTTCCTAGGATGGCAGAAGGGTAGAGGAGAGAGGAGCCTGGAGAGGAATGCAGAAGGGAGAGGTCGATGGGTGAGAGGGGGATGATAGGGAAAATATAGATGAATTACAAGTGCATACAAAAACATGAATAAAACATCACAAATTAAATAGACTATTTACTTTCATAAGTAATGATTTGGTGGCAGCTCAACCACAGCATGTTCGAAATAATAAGAGCATCTAATTAATGGATTAATGGTTTTAATTCTGCCTGTCAATCTGGCCCCAGAAAGCACCACAAAGTACTGTCTTTGCTCTGGAGTTTATAATGGAGAAAACATCAGCCATTTTACTGGTTATTAAAGCCAAGTTGTACTAACTGTTTGTGGACATAATGTCAAGAGGAGCCATTTCCTGGTTTTGGACCAATAGCATGTTCAGTAAGTCAGTCAGTCAGTCAGTCAGTGGAGGGCTGAATTGTATCAGGGGTGTTCAGTCAGTCAGGCAGTGGGGCAGTTGAAAACAAGACTCCCTAAATTTTATCAGCATATCGATTGCGCAACCAGGGGTGGAAAGACCTTGGATCATTGTTACTCTAACTTCCGCGACGCATATAAGGCCCTGCCCCGCCCCCCTTTCGGAAAAGCTGACCACGACTCCATTTTGTTGATCCCTGCCTACAGACAGAAACTAAAACAAGAGGCTCCCACGCTAAGGTCTGTCCAACGCTGGTCCGACCAAGCTGACTCCACACTCCAAGACTGCTTCCATCACTTGGACTGGGACATGTTTCGTATTGCGTCAGATAACAACATTGACGAATACGCTGATTCGGTGTGCGAGTTCATTAGAACGTGCGTTGAAGATGTCGTTCCCATAGCAACGATTAAAACATTCCCTAACCAGAAACCGTGGATTGATGGCAGCATTCGTGTGAAACTGAAAGCGCGAACCACTGCTTTTAATCAGGGCAAGGTGTCTGGTAACATGACCGAATACAAACAGTGCAGCTATTCCCTCCGCAAGGCTATCAAACAAGCTAAGCGCCAGTACAGAGACAAAGTAGAATCTCAATTCAACGGCTCAGACACAAGAGGCATTTGGCAGGGTCTACAGTCAATCACGGACTACAGGAAGAAATCCAGCCCAGTCACGGACCAGGATGTCTTGCTCCCAGGCAGACTAAATAACTTTTTTGCCCGCTTTGAGGACAATACAGTGCCACTGACACGGCCTGCAACGAAAACATGCGGTCTCTCCTTCACTGCAGCCGAGGTGAGTAAGACATTTAAACGTGTTAACCCTCGCAGGGCTGCAGGCCCAGACGGCATCACCAGCCGCGCCTTCAGAGCATGCGCAGACCAGCTGGCCGGTGTGTTTACGGACATATTCAATCAATCCCTATACCAGTCTGCTGTTCCCACATGCTTCAAGAGGGCCACCATTGTTCCTGTTTCCAAGAAAGCTAAGGTAACTGAGCTAAACGACTACCGCCCCGTAGCACTCACATCCGTCATCATGAAGTGCTTTGAGAGACTAGTCAAGGACCATATCACCTCCACCCTACCTGACACCCTAGACCCACTCCAATTTGCTTACCGCCCAAATAGGTCCACAGACGATGCAATCTCAACCACACTGCACACTGCCCTAACCCATCTGGACAAGAGGAATACCTATGTGAGAATGCTGTTCATCGACTACAGCTCGGCATTCAACACCATAGTACCCTCCAAGCTCGTCATCAAGCTCGAGACCCTGGGTCTCAACCCCGCCCTGTGCAACTGGGTACTGGACTTCCTGACGGGCCGCCCCCAGGTGGTGAGGGTAGGCAACAACATCTCCTCCCCGCTGATCCTCAACACTGGGGCCCCACAAGGGTGCGTTCTGAGCCCTCTCCTGTACTCCCTGTTCACCCACGACTGCGTGGCCACGCACGCCTCCAACTCAATCATCAAGTTTGCGGACGACACAACAGTGGTAGGCTTGATTACCAACAACGACGAGACGGCCTACAGGGAGGAGGTGAGGGCCCTCGGAGTGTGGTGTCAGGAAAATAACCTCACACTCAACGTCAACAAAACTAAGGAGATGATTGTGGACTTCAGGAAACAGCAGAGGGAACACCCCCCTATCCACATCGATGGAACAGTAGTGGAGAGGGTAGCAAGTTTTAAGTTCCTCGGCATACACATCACAGACAAACTGAATTGGTCCACTCACACAGACAGCATCGTGAAGAAGGCGCAGCAGCGCCTCTTCAACCTCAGGAGGCTGAAGAAATTTGGCTTGTCACCAAAAGCACTCACAAACTTCTACAGATGCACAATCGAGAGCATCCTGGCGGGCTGTATCACCGCCTGGTATGGCAACTGCACCGCCCTCAACCGTAAGGCTCTCCGGAGGGTAGTGAGGTCTGCACAACGCATCACCGGGGGCAAACTACCTGCCCTCCAGGACACCTACACCACTCGATGTCACAGGAAGGCCATAAAGATCATCAAGGACATCAACCACCCGAGCCACTGCCTGTTCACCCCGCTATCATCCAGAAGGCGAGGTCAGTACAGGTGCATCAAAGCTGGGACCGAGAGATTGAAAAACAGCTTCTATCTCAAGGCCATCAGACTGTTAAACAGCCACCACTAACACTGAGTGGCTGCTGCCAACACACTGACACTGACTCAACTCCAGCCACTTTAATAATGGGAATTGATGGGAAATGATGTAAATATATCACTAGCCACTTTAAACAATGCTACCTTATTTAATGTTACTTACCCTACATTATTCATCTCATATGCATACGTATATACTGTACTCTATATCATCGACTGTATCCTTATGTAATACATGTATCACTAGCCACTTTAAACTATGCCACTTTGTTTACATACTCATCTCATTTGTACATACTGTACTCGATACCATCTACTGTATCTTGCCTATGCTGCTCTGTACCATCACTCATTCATATATCCTTATGTACATATTCTTTATCCCCTTACACTGTGTACAAGACAGTAGTTTTGGAATTGTTAGTTAGATTACTTGTTGGTTATTACTGCATTGTCGGAACTAGAAGCACAAGCATTTCGCTACACTCGCATTAACATCTGCTAACCATGTGTAGGTGACAAATAAAATTTGATTTGATTTGATTTGATTTGGGTTGAATGGTATCAGGGGTGTTCAGTAAGTCAGGCAGTCAGTCAGTCAGTGGAGGGATGAATGGTATCAGGGGTGTTCAGTCAGTCAGTGGAGGGCTGAATGGTATCAGGGGTGTTCAGCCAGTCAGTGGAGGGCTGAATGGTATCAGGGGTGTTCAGTCAGTCAGTCAGTCAGTGGAGGGTTGAATGGTATCAGGGGTGTTCAGTCAGTCAGTCAGTGGAGGGTTGAATGGTATCAGGGGTGTTCAGTCAGTCAGTCAGTCAGTGGAGGCCTGAATGGTATCAGGGGTGTTCAGTCAGTCAGTCAGTGGATGGTTGAATGGTATCAGGGGTGGTCAGTCAGTCAGTCAGTCAGTCAGTGGAGGCCTGAATGGTATCAGGGGTGTTCAGTCAGTCAGTCAGTGGATGGTTGAATGGTATCAGGGGTGGTCAGTCAGTCAGTCAGTCAGTGGAGGGCTGAATGGTATCAGGGGTGTTCAGTCAGTTAGTGGAGGGCTAAATGGTATCAGGGGTGTTCAGTCAGTCAGTCAGTGGATGGTTGAATGGGATCAGGGGTGTTCAGTCTGTCAGTCAGTGGAGGGCTGAATGGTATCAGGGATGTTCAGTCAGTCAGTCAGTCAGTGGATGGTTGAATGGTATCAGGGGTGTTCAGTCAGTCAGTCAGTCAGTGGAGGGCTGAATGGTATCAGGGGTGTTCAGTCAGTCAGTCAGTCAGTGGAGGCCTGAATGGTATCAGGGGTGTTCAGCCAGTCAGTGGAGGGCTGAATGGTATCAGGGGTGTTCAGTCAGTCAGTCAGTCAGTGGAGGGTTGAATGGTATCAGGGGTGTTCAGTCAGTCAGTCAGTGGAGGGTTGAATGGTATCAGGGGTGTTCAGTCAGTCAGTCAGTGGATGGTTGAATGGTATCAGGGGTGGTCAGTCAGTTAGTGGAGGGCTAAATGGTATCAGGGGTGTTCAGTCAGTCAGTCAGTGGAGGGTTGAATGGTATCAGGGGTGTTCAGTCAGTCAGTCAGTCAGTGGAGGGCTGAATGGTATCAGGGGTGTTCAGTCAGTCAGTCAGTCAGTGGAGGGCTGAATGGTATCAGGGGTGTTCAGTCAGTCAGTCAGTCAGTGGAGGCCTGAATGATATCAGGGGTGGTCAGTCGGTCAGTCAGTGGATGGCTGAATGGTATCAGGGGTGGTCAGTCAGTTAGTGGAGGGCTAAATGGTATCAGGGGTGTTCAGTCAGTCAGTCAGTGGAGGGTTGAATGGTATCAGGGGTGTTCAGTCAGTCAGTCAGTGGAGGGTTGAATGGTATCAGGGGTGTTCAGTCAGTCAGTCAGTCAGTGGAGGCCTGAATGGTATCAGGGGTGTTCAGTCAGTCAGTGGAGGGATGAATGGTATCAGGGGTGTTCAGTCAGTCAGTCAGTGGAGGGTTGAATGGTATCAGGGGTGTTCAGTCAGTCAGTGGAGGGCTGAATGGTATCAGGGGTGTTCAGTCAGTCAGTCAGTCAGTGGAGGGTTGAATGGTTTCAGGGGTGTTCAGTCAGTCAGTCAGTGGATGGTTGAATGGGATCAGGGGTGTTCAGTCTGTCAGTCAGTGGAGGGCTGAATGGTATCAGGGATGTTCAGTCAGTCAGTCAGTCAGTGGATGGTTGAATGGTATCAGGGGTGTTCAGTCAGTCAGTCAGTCAGTGGAGGGCTGAATGGTATCAGGGGTGTTCAGTCAGTCAGTCAGTCAGTGGAGGCCTGAATGGTATCAGGGGTGTTCAGCCAGTCAGTGGAGGGCTGAATGGTATCAGGGGTGTTCAGTCAGTCAGTCAGTCAGTGGAGGGTTGAATGGTATCAGGGGTGTTCAGTCAGTCAGTCAGTGGAGGGTTGAATGGTATCAGGGGTGTTCAGTCAGTCAGTCAGTCAGTGGAGGCCTGAATGGTATCAGGGGTGTTCAGTCAGTCAGTCAGTGGATGGTTGAATGGTATCAGGGGTGTTCAGTCAGTCAGTGGAGGGCTGAATGGTATCAGGGGTGTTCAGTCAGTCAGTCAGTCAGTGGAGGCCTGAATGAAATCAGGGGTGGTCAGTCAGTCAGTCAGTGGATGGCTGAATGGTATCAGGGGTGGTCAGTCAGTTAGTGGAGGGCTAAATGGTATCAGGGGTGTTCAGTCAGTCAGTCAGTGGAGGGTTGAATGGTATCAGGGGTGTTCAGTCAGTCAGTCAGTGGAGGGTTGAATGGTATCAGGGGTGTTCAGTCAGTCAGTGGAGGGCTGAATGGTATCAGGGGTGTTCAGTCAGTCAGTCAGTCAGTGGAGGCCTGAATGGTATCAGGGGTGTTCAGTCAGTCAGTCAGTGGATGGTTGAATGGTATCAGGGGTGGTCAGTCAGTCAGTCAGTCAGTGGAGGGTTGAATGGTATCAGGGGTGTTCAGTCAGTCAGTCAGTGGATGGTTGAATGGGATCAGGGGTGTTCAGTCAGTCAGTCAGTGGAGGGCTGAATGGTATCAGGGATGTTCAGTCACTCAGTCAGTCAGTGGAGGGCTGAATGGTATCAGGGGTGGTCAGTCAGTTATTGGAGGGCTAAATGGTATCAGGGGTGTTCAGTCAGTCAGTCAGTGGATGGTTGAATGGGATCAGGGCTGTTCAGTCAGTCAGTCAGTGGAGGGCTGAATGGTATCAGGGATGTTCAGTCAGTCAGTCAGTCAGTGGAGGGTTGAATGGTATCAGGGGTGTTCAGTCAGTCAGTCAGTCAGTGGAGGGTTGAATGGTATCAGGGGTGTTCAGTCAGTCAATCAGTCAGTGGAGGGTTGAATGGTATCAGGGGTGTTCAGTCAGTCAATCAGTCAGTGGAGGGTTGAATGGTATCAGGGTGTTCAGTCAGTCAGTAAGTCAGTGGAGGGTTGAATGGTATCAGGGGTGTTCAGTCAGTCAGTAAGTGGAGGGCTGAATGGTATCAGGGGTGTTCAGTCAGTCAGTGCTCCATCCCTGACCTTTCCCCAGGTCCCCTCCAATCAGTACACACCCTGTTGCACACCCATGAGCGGTGGGGACGTGCTCGATAACACTCCCGTCTCGCATGCTTAACCCCTTCACCGCCTACAACCCCCTGCCCCCTGCCCCCTCACCCCACCCCCCACACCCAGTGTTTTATCTCATATACTGTAGTATCATTAGGTGTTATGCGATCTTCTAACCATTTGGCCTCATACATGAGGCATGAAAGAAGTTGAATTCAACATCAATTGAATATGATAATGGATTAATATTGGATTGAATATGATACCGGTGCCTGTAAAATGCTGTCTACGATAACGGATACTCCATGCAATCTGCCATTACCAGAGAGAACCCTGAAGCGCCTGGTGTTGCATTGTTGACTGACTCCATTTTAAATGTGTCACACTGGCCCTGTGAGCTTCCATCGATACACTGTTGCAATGACATCCTCCTCCCGGTTTTGTTTTCTGGTGTAGGGACACGCTTCTAACATGGCTCTTTCAACCTGAGTAAACAGACTACAGGGCTCCCGAGCCGACACACTACAGTACACAGACTGCACACTACTGTACCTGCACTACAAAGGGCCCTCAGTGCCCTCTTAGACACTGGAGGTAAGTGTGGGCTCTTGTTTCCAGACACAGGCACCTTGTACTTTTGTAGGGAGAACTGATCCCCCATTCACCCTCCTCCTTCTTCTCTTCCTTCTCCTCTGCTCCCGGAGTCACTCTCTGGTAGACCAGACATATCCAGATCAATATTGTTTTCCAGGGGGCTGCAGGGTATGTCTGGTGGGAGCTTTCTGAAGTGTCTTCCCAGTCTACGGGGTTTAGGTTATTGTTTCTGTCTGTCTCACTCACTCTGTTTCTCATCATTTCCTCTGACTACCTTTGTTTCTTTATTTCTTACTACCTTTCCCCCCCGTACCCACTCCCTCTCCTAGCATCCTTCGCCCAATGTCTCTCTGTCCACTTTCTTTCCCTTTTCACCTCGCTTGTCTTTTACTGTCCCTCTGTCTGTGTCATTTCCCCCTCTCCTCCCACTTCTCTACTCCCTCTCTTTCCCTTTACCGCTCCCTCTCTCCCTTCCCACCCGCAACCCCGGGGCTCGACAAGCTGGCCGGGCCGCCGCATCTGCCAGCACATCTTTAGCGGCTTGGCAGCGAGTGGCGTCCGTCACAGGTTGTAATCAAACCTGCCTGGAAACGAACGGAGAGGGGCCCCCCTTCTGGCTGATTAATCATAATGTAATTTTAATTAAAAAGCACAGTGTCAAAGGGTTTAGCTGCCTGAGAAGTGAGCCCAGATTGCCACGCAGCGGCAGCCCTCAGTTTGCACACAGGAAATGCGTCCTGACAAATCCACGCAAACGCGCCAAGAAAAACAAAGGCGGCCATTACCGGGATATTGTCATTGGAGAGGGAGGGATGGAGGGAGGTGAGTGGGGGTGAAATGGATGACGAGCGGGGAGGAGGGGGGAGGAAGGGGTAGAAGGGTTGTGGGTCATGCTGTCATGGCAATTGGGTCTTGGTGAGAACGCCTGTGCCACGCGAGGCAAGAGGGAGAGGGGAGGAGAGGCGTGAGATTCAGAGATTGTTTTTGTCAGGGGGTGGATTTCATTTGTGGGTGGATATCGTGACCGCATGTGAGAGATGCTTTAGGGTGGATGGGTGGTTGCATGCACGAGGCATTACGTTCATATGTCTCAGATGGATGTATGGTCTAGTCAGTGTCGGCTACCTGTGCAGTGGCTCCTGCACCTCTTGAAATATGCTCCAGGCCAACCTTTAGCAATGTGTGGATGATAGCTACTTAAGACAGGGCCAGTCTCAACAGGAAGCCAGAGGGTTGGCTAGGGTCAGTTAAGGCTTTGGTGGAGACGTGGTAGGTCAACGCTGGTGAAGGCCTTAGCCCCAAATACACGCATAGCTACATGGTATAAAAGTTATGATGACAGATTAATAAAAGGATTACAGACATGGGTGAGCTCTTTGTCCGTGTGCCCATAAGGAAGTGTGAGATCAGGGGTTATTTGGAAAATATGACACACACACACATGCACGACACACACATAAAGGCACAAAGGCACGACGTACACGTGCACACACACACGTGCACACACGCACACACACACACACACACACACACACACACACACACACACACACACACACACACACACACACAGCACTGAGACGTGAGATCAACACAGGCGCAAAAGACAAGAGACTCCAAGGTGACTCTATTGTATCATTGCAGGAATATCCTCACTTCACTGTAAAGCGGCAGGTAGCCTAGCGTCTAAGAGTGTTGGGCCAGTAACCGAAAGGTAGCTGGATCGATTTCCCCAGCCTCCTGGGGAAAGTGAAAAATCTGTTTCTACCCTTGAGTAAGAAACTTAACCCTAATTCCTCCTGTAAGTTGTTCTGGATACGAGTGTCTGCTCAATGACTAAAATGCAGATGAACTTGTTATGCAGGTAGGTACAGTCCTTCAAAACCTCTCATAGATGTACCACCAAGCCTTGATTACTGAACACTGTGCCCTGCCCTGGGACAGTGAGACAAAGGGACATGGCCTTTGTGATCAAGGGAGGCAGAGAGCCAGCTTACCCATGGGAAGAAGAGAGAAAGAGTGAGACAGAAAAGGACAAAGAGGGACAGAGAGAGAAGGACATAGATTGAAGGCTGTGGCTTTTATCCCCCTCCTTCTCGAGAGGTACGGATTGTACTCCTAAAAAGCGTAGGGACCCATGTAGTCTAATTGTGTTTCTGGGGTGAGGTCCGCGAGCTGACGATTCCTCAGGGCCCCCTGTGTCACTGACCCCCACTGTGCTCTCTTACCCCTCTCTCTCTCTCTCTCTCTCTCTCTCCCCCCCCCCTCTCCCCCTCTCTCTCTCTCTCTCTCTCTCTCTCTCTCTCCCCTGTCTCTCTCTCTCTCTCGCTCTCTCTCGCTCTCTCGCTCTCTCCCTCTCTTTCTTTCTCTCTCTTGTTCCCCCTATCGGATGACCTTTGGAGAGTGGAAGATGCTGGGAGGGTGACAGGGGGGGCTCCTCAGGGTCCCGGGCTGAGGGGGTGAAGGTGAGAGACCGTGAAGGGCCTTCATCCACCCGGTCACAACACGCATGTGATTTCTCCCTCCAGGTGTCGTGTCACGTGAGTGGCAGCGTCGCCAAGTGAAGGTCCTTAAACGAAGCATGACGGGTGCTGTCCCTTGTTGTTGTGGCAGATCCCTTGTTGCTGGATCCCGGGAAGATTAGTAATTATTGCTGAGAGTGGACAATTGCCAATATTCTGAATTATGAAAACCCTGACATGTACTGTAGTTGCACAGGACTGAAAAGAGGGAGCAGTCAATGCCTCATAGAAGCAAGTGACATACACAAAATATTAGGTACACCTTCCTAATATTGAGTTGCACCCCCTTTTGCCCTAAGAACAGCCTCAATTTGTCAGGGCATGGACTCTGTTAGGTGTCTAAAGCGTTCCACAGGGATGCTGGCCCATGTTGACTCCAATGCTTCCCACAGTTGGCCGGATGTCGTTTTGGTGGTGGACCATTCTTCATACACACGGGAAACTGTTGAGCATTAAAAAGGCATCAGCGTTGCCGTTCTTGACACACTCAAACCGGTGCGCCTGGCACCTACTACCATACCCCGTTCAAAGGCACTTGAATCTTTTGTCTTGCCCGTTTCCCCTCTGAATGGCACACACACACAATCCATGTCTCAATTGTCTCGAGGCTTAAAAATCCGTCTTTAACTTGTCTCCTCCCCTTCATCTGCACTGACTGAAGTGGATTTAACAAGTGACATCAATAAGGGAGCAAAGCTTTGTTTTGTACACTCAGTGTGTATCAGTCATCAAGACAAACAAATATGTCCCAAATCACATCCATATTTATTATTTTGACATCCTGAAAGCCCACAATTAAAATATATATAACACATTTCTAAGCTTACACTGTATTTTGTTGGTAGATTTCAATATCCCAATCTACTCCTTTCTAGTTCTTCATGGCTTTGGTAACTTAACCAGTTGAGCTAACACTATGAGCAGAATGCTAGCATTAAGGTAGTAATGAGGTATCCATATGATAAGACAGGAACCATATTGTCCTGTGATTGGGAGCCATGCTCCAGCCGTGGTATTTGCTCTGCCACGCTGCCTGGCACACTGCGACACTAAGGAGAGAAACCAGACGACCCCAAGACTATGCCAGCCCCCTGAAAGGAGAGCAAGAAACAGACACAATACATTTGGACCACAGTTATCACACTGTAATCACACTATATTAAAGCAGGTTGGTTTGATTAGCATTTCCAAAGCACATGAAATTCACATAGAAATGTGCACATCTGCACACATGCAGGTAGGCACACACACACACATGCACACACACACATACACACAAACATGCACTGTACGTATCCCAAAATCGGTCCTCGGGTCCCCAAGGGATGCACATTTTGGTTTTTTGCACTACACAGCTGATTCAAATGATCAAACCTGGATGATTTGTTGATTATATGAATCGGCTGTGTAGTGCTAGGGCAAAAAAACGAAATGTGTACCCAGGGGGGTGGTCCAGGACCGAGTTCGGAAACCTTGACGGAGAGACACAATAATCACAGCCACAAAAACATGGAAACATTCATGCAAATCCTGGTGATTAGCATATGTATTATAAGATAACCTTTCCTTTAGAACCCAACAGTTGATGAGGAGTTGACAAGGAGCGGTGTTGTGCTGCAGTTCTGCCAGTCCCCTTTCACCCTGAGAGCTGGCTGTTGGACTCCCGGTTTGTTGAACCCCCCCGCTGTTCGCCTTAACCATGTTCTAAAAACCCCATCTGTTGTCATTATTGTGTCCTCAGCCATCTGAAGTGGCTGGTGGGGGGTGGGGGTTCAATGTTCAATGTAAAGCATAGAGAGGTTTGGAATGATTGTAGGGGGTTATTTTTTAAATGAAGTCAGGGGGTCTTTTTGGTGGCATGATGACGCAACCGTCTCACTTTGTTCTACAGGCAACCAACCCTATGTAATGGGCATATGTTAGATGACATAATGCTGGAAACAGCAATCATGTTTAGAATAAGAAAATAACCACAGGCTCTATGATCCTACATTTTCTAAAGCATATTTTAACATAATATGAAAATAATACTAGTAGTAGTATGAATCCGTGGCCATCTTTCAGCAATTATTGATTTAAGTAAAACATTCACAATTGCTCAATGTAATACAATTTTGACAACATTTCTCACGTGTACTGTATTTTCCTGTAGTATAGATTGGATTACAATGATTACACACAGTCTCACAGTAATAGACTTGCATGATCTAATTCACAATACAACTTTACCATTTACTGTACAAAGGTAAAGACCTGGCATCAAATGCCATTGTCAGTTAAATATAACATTGGTCAAATATACTGAACAAAAATATAAATATATAGTGCTGGTCCCATGTTTCATGAACTAAAATAAAAGACCTCAGAAATTATACAGAAGCACAAAAAGCGTATTCCTCTCAAATGTTTAGTTTACATCCCTGTTAGTGAGCATTCTCCTTTACCAACATAATCCATCCACCTGACAGGGGTGGCATATCAAGAAGCTGATTAAACAGCATGATCATTACACAGGTGCACCTTGTGCTGGGTACAATAAAAGGCCACTCTAAAATGTGCAGTTTTGTCACACAATACATTGCCACAGATGTCTCAAGTTTTGAAGGAGCGAGCAATTGGCATGCTGACTACAGGAATGTCCAACAGAGCTGTTGCCAGATAATTTAATGTTAATTTAAGCTGCCTCCAACGTCTTTTTAGAGAATTTGGCAGAATGTCCAACATCACAACCGCAGGCCATGTGTAACCACGCCATCCCGGGATCTCCACATCCGGCTTCTTCACCTGCGGGCCTGAGACGAGCCACCTTGACACCTGATGAAACTGGGTTTGCACAACTGAAGAATTTCTGCACAAACTGTCAGAAACCATCTCAGGAAAGCTCATCTGCATGTTCGTCATCCTCACCAGAGTCTTGACCTGATTGCAATTCGACATCCTAACCAACTTCAGTGGGAAAATGCTCACCTTTGATGGCTACTGGCACACTGAAGAAGTGTGCTCTTCACGGATGAATCCCGGTTTCAACTGTACCGGGCAGATGGCAGACAGCGTGTATGGCATAGTGTGGGTGAGCAGTTTGCTGATGTCAACGTTGTGAATATAGTGCTCCATGGTGGGATTATGGTGCGGGCAGGTATAAGATATAGACAACGACACAATTGCTTTTTATCCATGGCAATTTGAATGCCAGAAGTGCGTCATTCTTTGCTCGTTGCTCGTTCACTGTTCTCATTCCACGGGAAAGAGAATGCTCCTACTTCTGTCTCTCTCAAGCATCTACAGTGCCTTGTGAAAGTATTCACCCCCCTTGGCATTTTTCCTATTTTGTTGCCTTACAACATGGATTTAAAATAGATTTTTTGGGGGGTTGTATTATTTTATTTACACAACATGCCTACCACTTTGAAGATGGAAAATATTTTTTATTGTGAAAGAAGCAAGAAAACCCCCCAAAGAAACTCAACTTGAGCGTGCATAACTATTAACCCCCCAAAAGTCAATACTTTGTAGATCTACCTTTTGCAGCCATTACAGCTGCAAGTCTCTTGGGTTATGTCTCTATAAGCTTGGCACATCTAACCACTGGGATTGTTGCCCATTCTTCAAGGCAAAACTGCTCCAGCTCTTTCAAGTTGGATGGGTTCCGCTGGTGTACAGCAATCTTTAAGTCATACCACAGATTTTCAATTGGATGGAGGTCTGGGCTTTGACTAGGCCATTCCAAGACATTTAAATGTTTCCCCTTAAACCACTCGAGTGCTGCTTTAGCAGTATGCTTAGAGTCATTGTCCTGCTGGAAGGACAATCCCAGTCTTCATCCCAGTCTCAAATGTCTAATAAAATTGAAACAGGTTTCCCTCAAGAATTTCCCTGTATTTAGCTCCATTCATCATTCCTTCAATTCTGATCAGTTTCCCAGTCAGTTTCTCCCCAATTCCGTGTATATCCAATTACAATCTTGTCTCATCGTTGCATCTTCCCAATGGGCTTGGGAGAGTCAAAGGTTGAGTCATGCGTCCTCCGAAACATGACCCGCCAAAGCGGCCAAACTCTACCCTAACCCCGACGACGCTGGGCCAACTGTGCGCCACCCTATGAGACTCCCGGTCACGGCCGGTTATGACACAGCCTGGGATCGAACGAGGGTCTGTAGTGACGCCTCCAGCAGTGCAGTGCCTTAGACCGCTGCGCCACTCGGGAGGCCATAACAGTTTATCGAACTAAAATGACATGCTTATTTTAAAGTGTTCATTTGAACGTTCACAGTCTTCCTAATAATTATGACCACCTTGTTCATGATCTGTCTTCTCACAGTCATGATTGTTCCATTGTTGCCCTTTCAGAAACATGTTTGACTGGAGAGACAGTCAACCTTATAATGCTGTTCACCTCTGTAGAACATCAAGAGTGGGAGGAGGAGTGTACATTTTTGTTCATAAACGTTTCTTATTCTTTGTAAGAGAGGACCTCACAGGTCTGATAATATTGATGTTAAATCTCTTTTAATAGAATTTACCTGCTGTTCATTTTGTTGGTGGTAAAAAAGTGGTGATTGGATGCATCAATCGGCCACCCGGTTCTGACATTGATGTCTTTGCATCAACCTTGGATTTGATTAATAATGAAGATACAATTTGTTTTCTATTGGATGATTACAACATAAACTTATTGAAGAGAACCACTCACTGACACCTGACTTGTTGAATACTTTATACTGGATCTATAAGACCACTCACTGACACCTGACTTGTTGAATACTTTATACTGGATCTATAAGACCACTCACTGACACCTGACTTGTTGAATACTTTATACTGGATCTATCTGTATCCCCTCATATATAAGACCACAGACTGACCAGTTAATCTGTATCTCCTCATCTATAAGACCACAGACTGACCAGTTCATCTGTATCCCCTCATCTATAAGACCACAGACTGAACAGTTCATCTGACTTGTTGAATACTTTATACTCCATCTATCTGTATCTCCTCATCTATAAGACCACAGACTGGCCAGTTCATCTGTATCCCCTCATCTATAAGACCACAGACTGACCAGTTCATCTGTATCTCCTC
Source organism: Oncorhynchus clarkii lewisi (assembly GCF_045791955.1). Taxonomy (NCBI): domain Eukaryota; kingdom Metazoa; phylum Chordata; class Actinopteri; order Salmoniformes; family Salmonidae; genus Oncorhynchus; species Oncorhynchus clarkii. The sequence goes on from NC_092164.1 coordinate 31,298,875, forward strand.
ATCTATAAGACCACAGACTGACCAGTTCATCTGTATCCCCTCATATATAAGACCACAGACTGACCAGGTCATCTGTATCCCCTCTTCTATAAGACCTCAGACTGACCAGTTCACCTGACTTGTTGAATACTTTATACTCCATCTATCTGTATCCCCTCATCTATAAGACCACAGACTGACCAGTTCATCTGTATCTCCTCATCTATAAGACCAAGGACTGACCAGTTTTTATCTGTATCCCCTCATCAATAAGACCACAGACTGACCAATTCATCTGACTTGTTGAATACTTTATACTCCATCTATCTGTATCTCCTCATCTATAAGACCACAGACTGACCAGTTCATCTGACTTGTTGAATACTTTATACTCCACCTATCTGTATCTCCTCATCTATAAGACCACAGACTGACCAGTTCATCTGTATCCCCTCATCTATAAGACCACAGACTGACCAGTTCATCTGTATCTCCTCATCTATAAGACCACAGACTGACCAGTTCATCTGTATCCCCTCATCTATAAGACCACAGACTGACCAGTTCATCTGACTTGTTGAATACTTTATACTCCATCTATCTGTATCTCCTCATCTATAAGACCACAGACTGACCAGTTTATCTGTATCCCCTCATCTATAAGACCACAGACTGACCAGTTCATCTGTATCCCCTCATCTATAAGACCACCGACTGACCAGTTCATCTGTATCCCCTCATCTATAAGACCATAGACTGACCAGTTCATCTGTATCTCCTCATCTATAAGACCACAGACTGACCAGTTCACCTGTATCTCCTCATCTATAAGACCACATACTGACCAGTTCATCTGTATCTCCTCATCTATAAGACCACAGACTGACCAGTTCATCTGTATCCCCTCATCTATAAGACCACAGACTGACCAGTTCATCTGACTTGTTGAATACTTTATACTCCATCTATCTGTATCTCCTCATCTATAAGACCACAGACTGACCAGTTCATCTGTATCCCCTCATCTATAAGACCACAGACTGACCAGTTCATCTGTATCCCCTCATCTATAAGACCACCGACTGACCAGTTCATCTGTATCCCCTCATCTATAAGACCATAGACTGACCAGTTCATCTGTATCTCCTCATCTATAAGACCACAGACTGACCAGTTCACCTGACTTGTTGAATACTTTATACTACATCTATCTGTATCCCCTCATCTATAAAACCACAGACTGACCAGTTCATCTGTATCTCCTCATCTATAAGACCACAGACTGACCAGATCATCTGTATCTCCTCATCTATAAGACCAAGGACAGACCAGTTTTTATCTGTATCCCCTCATCAATAAGACCACTGACTGACCAGTTCATCTGATTGTTAAATACTTCATACTCCATCTATCTGTATCTCCTCATCTATAAGACCACAGACCGACCAGTTCATCTGTATCCCCTCATCTATAAAACCACAGACTGACCAGTTCATCTGACTTGTTGAATACTTTATACTGGATCTATCTGTATCCCCTCATATATAAGACCACAGACTGACCAGTTAATCTGTATCTCCTCATCTATAAGACCACAGACTGACCAGTTCATCTGTATCCCCTCATCTATAAGACCACAGACTGAACAGTTCATCTGACTTGTTGAATACTTTATACTCCATCTATCTGTATCTCCTCATCTATAAGACCACAGACTGACCAGTTCATCTGTATCCCCTCATTTATAAGACCACAGACTGACCAGTTCTTCTGTATCCCCTCATCTATAAGACCACAGACTGACCAGTTCATCTGTATCCCCTCATCTATAAGACCACAGACCGACCAGTTCATCTGTATCTCCTCATCTATAAGACCACATACTGACCAGTTCATCTGTATCTCCTCATCTATAAGACCACAGACTGACCAGTTCATCTGTATCTCCTAATCTATAAGACCACATACTGACCAGTTCATCTGTATCTCTTCATATATAAGACCACTGACTGACCCGTTCATCTGATTGTTAAATACTTCATACTCCATCTATCTGTATCTCCTCATCTATAAGACCACAGACCGACCAGTTCATCTGTATCCCCTCATCTATAAAACCACAGACTGACCCGTTCATCTGATTGTTAAATACTTCATACTCCATCTATCTGTATCTCCTCATCTATAAGACCACAGACTGACCAGTTCATCTGTATCCCCTCATCTATAAGACCACAGACTGACCAGTTCATCTGTATCCCCTCATCTATAAGACCACAGACTGACCAGTTCATCTGTATCCCCTCATCTATAAGACCACAGACTGACCAGTTCATCTGTATCCCCTCATCTATAAGACCACAGACTGACCAGTTCATCTGTATCCCCTCATCTATAAGACCACAGACTGACCAGTTCATCTGCATCTCCTCATCTATAAGACCACAGACTGACCAGTTCATCTGTATCTCCTAATCTATAAGACCACATACTGACCAGTTCATCTGTATCTCTTCATATATAAGACCACTGACTGACCCGTTCATCTGATTGTTAAATACTTCATACTCCATCTATCTGTATCTCCTCATCTATAAGACCACAGACCCGACCAGTTCATCTGTATCCCCTCATCTATAAAACCACAGACTGACCAGTTCATCTGACTTGTTGAATACTTTATACTCCACCTATCTGTATCTCCTCATCTATAAGACCACAGACTGACCAGTTCATCTGTATCTCCTCATCTATAAGACCACAGACTGACCAGTTCATCTGTATCCCCTCATCTATAAAACCACAGACTGACCCGTTCATCTGATTGTTAAATACTTCATACTCCATCTATCTGTATCTCCTCATCTATAAGACCACAGACTGACCAGTTCATCTGTATCCCCTCATCTATAAGACCACAGACTGACCAGTTCATCTGTATCCCCTCATCTATAAGACCACAGACTGACCAGTTCATCTGTATCCCCTCATCTATAAGACCACAGACTGACCAGTTCATCTGTATCCCCTCATCTATAAGACCACAGACTGACCAGTTCATCTGTATCCCCTCATCTATAAGACCACAGACTGACCAGTTCATCTGCATCTCCTCATCTATAAGACCACAGACTGACCAGTTCATCTGTATCTCCTAATCTATAAGACCACATACTGACCAGTTCATCTGTATCTCTTCATATATAAGACCACTGACTGACCCGTTCATCTGATTGTTAAATACTTCATACTCCATCTATCTGTATCTCCTCATCTATAAGACCACAGACCCGACCAGTTCATCTGTATCCCCTCATCTATAAAACCACAGACTGACCCATTCATCTGATTGTTAAATACTTCATACTCCATCTATCTGTATCTCCTCATCTATAAGACCACAGACTGACCAGTTTATCTGTATCCCCTCATTTATAAGACCACAGACTGACCAGTTCTTCTGTATCCCCTCATCTATAAGACCACAGACTGACCAGTTCATCTGTATCCCCTCATCTATAAGACCACAGACCGACCAGTTCATCTGTATCTCCTCATCTATAAGACCACATACTGACCAGTTCATCTGTATCTCCTCATCTATAAGACCACAGACTGACCAGTTCATCTGTATCTCCTAATCTATAAGACCACATACTGACCAGTTCATCTGTATCTCTTCATATATAAGACCACTGACTGACCCGTTCATCTGATTGTTAAATACTTCATACTCCATCTATCTGTATCTCCTCATCTATAAGACCACAGACCGACCAGTTCATCTGTATCCCCTCATCTATAAAACCACAGACTGACCCGTTCATCTGATTGTTAAATACTTCATACTCCATCTATCTGTATCTCCTCATCTATAAGACCACAGACTGACCAGTTTATCTGTATCCCCTCATCTATAAGACCACAGACTGACCAGTTAATCTGTATCCCCTCATCTATAAGACCACAGACTGACCAGTTCATCTGTATCCCCTCATCTATAAGACCACAGACTGACCAGTTCATCTGTATCCCCTCATCTATAAGACCACAGACTGACCAGTTCATCTGCATCTCCTCATCTATAAGACCACAGACTGACCAGTTCATCTGTATCCCCTCATCTATAAGACCACAGACTGACCAGTTCATCTGACTTGTTGAATACTTTATACTCCATCTATTTATATCCCCTCATCTATAAGACCACAGACTGACCAGTTCATCTGTATCCCCTCATCTATAAGACCACAGACTGACCAGTTCTTCTGTATCTCCTCATCTATAAGACCACAGACTGACCAGTTCATCTGTATCTCCTCATCTATAAGACCACAGACTGACCAGTTCATCTGTATCTCCTCATCTATAAGACCACATACTGACCAGTTCATCTGTATCGCCTCATCTGTAAGACCACAGACTGACCAGTTCATCTGTATCTCCTCATATATAAGACCACTGACTGACCAGTTAATCTGATTGTTAAATACTTCATACTCCATCTATCTGTATCTCCTCATCTATAAGACCACAGACCGAGCAGTTTATCTGTATCCCCTCATCTATAAAACCACTGACTGACCAGTTCATCTGATTGTTAAATACTTCATACTCCATCTATCTGTATCTCCTTATCTATAAGACCACAGACCGAGCAGTTAATCTGTATCCCCTCATCTATAAAACCACAGACTGACCCGTTCATCTGATTGTTAAATACTTCATACTCCATCTATCTGTATCTCCTCATCTATAAGACCACAGACTGACCAGTTCATCTGTATCCCCTCATCTATAAGACCACAGACTGACCAGTTCATCTGATTGTTAAATACTTCATACTCCATCTATCTGTATATCCTCATCTATAAGACCACAGACTGACCAGTTCATCTGTATCCCCTCATCTATAAGACCACAGACTGACCAGTTCATCTGACTTGTTGAATACTTTATACTCCATCTATTTATATCCCCTCATCTATAAGACCCCAGACTGACCAGTTCATCTGTATCCCCTCATCTATTAGACCACAGACTGACCAGTTCATCTGTATCCCCTCATCTATAAGACCACATACTGACCAGTTAATCTGTATCTCCTCATCTATAAGACCACAGACTGACCAGTTCATCTGTATCTCCTCATCTATAAGACCACAGACTGACCAGTTCATCTGTATCCCCTCATCTATAAGACCACCGACTGACCAGTTCATCTGATTGTTAAATACTTCATACTCCATCTATCTGTATCTCCTCATCTATAAGACCACATACTGACCAGTTCATCTGTATCTCCTCATCAATAAGACCACATACTGACCAGTTCATCTGTATCCCCTCATCTATATAAGACCACAGATTGACCAGGTAATCTTTATCTCCTCATACATAGGACCACTGACTGACCCGTTCATCTGATGTTTAAATACTTCATACTCCATCTATCTGTATCTCCTCATATATAGGACCACAGACCGACCAGTTCATCTGTATCCCCTCATCTATAAAACCACAGACTGACCCGTTCATCTGATTGTTAAATACTTCATACTCCATCTATCTGTATCTCCTCATCTATAAGACCACAGACTGACCAGTTTATCTGACTTGTTGAATACTTTATACTCCATCTATCTGTACCTCCTCATCTATAAGACCACAGACTGACCAGTTCACCTGTATCCCCTCATCTATAAGACCACAGACTGACCAGTTCATCTGATTGTTAAATACTTCATACTCCATCTATCTGTATCTCCTCATCTTTAAGACCACAGACTGACCAGTTCATCTGTATCCCCTCATCTATAAGACCACAGACTGACCAGTTCATCTGTATCCCCTCATCTATAAGACCACCGACTGACCAGTTCATCTGCATCTCCTCATCTATAAGACCACAGACTGACCAGTTCATCTGTATCCCCTCATCTATAAGACCACAGACTGACCAGTTCATCTGACTTGTTGAATACTTTATACTCCATCTATTTATATCCCCTCATCTATAAGACCACAGACTGACCAGTTCATCTGTATCCCCTCATCTATTAGACCACAGACTGACCAGTTCATCTGTATTTCCCTCATCTATAAGACCACATACTGACCAGTTAATCTGTATCTCCTCATCTATAAGACCACAGACTGAACAGTTCATCTGTATCTCCTCATCTATAAGACCACATACTGACCAGTTCATCTGTATCTTCTTATCTATAAGACCACAGACCGAGCAGTTCATCTGTATCCCCTCATCTATAAAACCACAGACTGACCCGTTCATCTGATTGTTAAATAATTCATACTCCATCTATCTGTATCTCCTCATCTATAAGACCACAGACTGAACAGTTCATCTGTATCTCCTCATCTATAACACCACAGACTGACCAGTTCATCTGTATCCCCTCATCTATAAGACCACAGACTGACCAGTTCATCTGTATCTCCTCATCTATAAGACCACAGACTGACCAGTTCATCTGCATCTCCTCATCTATAAGACCACAGACTGACCAGTTCATCTGTATCCCCTCATCTATAAGACCACAGACTGACCAGTTCATCTGACTTGTTGAATACTTTATACTCCATCTATTTATATCCCCTCATCTATAAGACCCCAGACTGACCAGTTCATCTGTATCCCCTCATCTATTAGACCACAGACTGACCAGTTAATCTGTATCCCCTCATCTATATAAGACCACATACTGACCAGTTCATTTGTATCTCCTCATCTATAAGACCACAGACTGACCAGTTCATCTGTATCTCCTCATCTATAAGACCACAGACTGACCAGTTCATCTGTATCCCCTCATCTATAAGACCACAGACTGACCAGTTCATCTGATTGTTAAATACTTCATACTCCATCTATCTGTATCTCCTCATCTATAAGACCACATACTGACCAGTTCATCTGTATCTCCTCATCAATAAGACCACATACTGACCAGTTCATCTGTATCCCCTCATCTATAAGACCACAGATTGACCAGGTAATCTGTATCTCCTCATATATAGGACCACTGACTGACCCGTTCATCTGATTTTTAAATACTTCATACTCCATCTATCTGTATCTCCTCATATATAAGACCACAGACCGACCAGTTCATCTGTATCCCCTCATCTATAAAACCACAGACTGACCCGTTCATCTGATTGTTAAATACTTCATACTCCATCTATCTGTATCTCCTCATCTATAAGACCACAGACTGACCAGTTTATCTGACTTGTTGAATACTTTATACTCCATCTATCTGTACCTCCTCATCTATAAGACCACAGACTGACCAGTTCACCTGTATCCCCTCATCTATAAGACCACAGACTGACCAGTTCATCTGATTGTTAAATACTTCATACTCCATCTATCTGTATCTCCTCATCTTTAAGACCACAGACTGACCAGTTCATCTGTATCCCCTCATCTATAAGACCACAGACTGACCAGTTCATCTGTATCCCCTCATCTATAAGACCACCGACTGACCAGTTCATCTGCATCTCCTCATCTATAAGACCACAGACTGACCAGTTCATCTGTATCCCCTCATCTATAAGACCACAGACTGACCAGTTCATCTGACTTGTTGAATACTTTATACTCCATCTATTTATATCCCCTCATCTATAAGACCACAGACTGACCAGTTCATCTGTATCCCCTCATCTATTAGACCACAGACTGACCAGTTCATCTGTATCCCCTCATCTATAAGACCACATACTGACCAGTTAATCTGTATCTCCTCATCTATAAGACCACAGACTGAACAGTTCATCTGTATCTCCTCATCTATAACACCACAGACTGACCAGTTCATCTGTATCCCCTCATCTATAAGACCACAGACTGACCAGTTCATCTGTATCTCCTCATCCATAAGACCACAGACTGACCAGTTCATCTGTATCTCCTCATCTATAAGACCACATACTGACCAGTTCATCTGTATCTCCTTATCTATAAGACCACAGACCGAGCAGTTCATCTGTATCCCCTCATCTATAAAACCACAGACTGACCCGTTCATCTGATTGTTAAATACTTCATACTCCATCTATCTGTATCTCCTCATCTATAAGACCACAGACTGAACAGTTCATCTGTATCTCCTCATCTATAACACCACAGACTGACCAGTTCATCTGTATCCCCTCATCTATAAGACCACAGACTGACCAGTTCATCTGTATCTCCTCATCTATAAGACCACAGACTGACCAGTTCATCTGTATCTCCTCATCTATAAGACCACATACTGACCAGTTCATCTGTATCCCCTCATCTATAAGACCACAGACTGACCAGTTCATCTGACTTGTTGAATACTTTATACTCCATCTATCTGTATCTCCTCATCTATAAGACCACAGACTGACCAGTTCATCTGTATCCCCTCATTTATAAGACCACAGACTGACCAGTTCTTCTGTATCCCCTCATCTATAAGACCACAGACTGACCAGTTCATCTGTATCCCCTCATCTATAAGACCACAGACCGACCAGTTCATCTGTATCTCCTCATCTATAAGACCACATACTGACCAGTTCATCTGTATCTCCTCATCTATAAGACCACAGACTGACCAGTTCATCTGTATCTCCTAATCTATAAGACCACATACTGACCAGTTCATCTGTATCTCTTCATATATAAGACCACTGACTGACCCGTTCATCTGATTGTTAAATACTTCATACTCCATCTATCTGTATCTCCTCATCTATAAGACCACAGACCGACCAGTTCATCTGTATCCCCTCATCTATAAAACCACAGACTGACCCGTTCATCTGATTGTTAAATACTTCATACTCCATCTATCTGTATCTCCTCATCTATAAGACCACAGACTGACCAGTTCATCTGTATCCCCTCATCTATAAGACCACAGACTGACCAGTTCATCTGTATCCCCTCATCTATAAGACCACAGACTGACCAGTTCATCTGTATCCCCTCATCTATAAGACCACAGACTGACCAGTTCATCTGTATCCCCTCATCTATAAGACCACAGACTGACCAGTTCATCTGTATCCCCTCATCTATAAGACCACAGACTGACCAGTTCATCTGCATCTCCTCATCTATAAGACCACAGACTGACCAGTTCATCTGTATCTCCTAATCTATAAGACCACATACTGACCAGTTCATCTGTATCTCTTCATATATAAGACCACTGACTGACCCGTTCATCTGATTGTTAAATACTTCATACTCCATCTATCTGTATCTCCTCATCTATAAGACCACAGACCCGACCAGTTCATCTGTATCCCCTCATCTATAAAACCACAGACTGACCAGTTCATCTGACTTGTTGAATACTTTATACTCCACCTATCTGTATCTCCTCATCTATAAGACCACAGACTGACCAGTTCATCTGTATCTCCTCATCTATAAGACCACAGACTGACCAGTTCATCTGTATCCCCTCATCTATAAAACCACAGACTGACCCGTTCATCTGATTGTTAAATACTTCATACTCCATCTATCTGTATCTCCTCATCTATAAGACCACAGACTGACCAGTTCATCTGTATCCCCTCATCTATAAGACCATAGACTGACCAGTTCATCTGTATCCCCTCATCTATAAGACCACAGACTGACCAGTTCATCTGTATCCCCTCATCTATAAGACCACAGACTGACCAGTTCATCTGTATCCCCTCATCTATAAGACCACAGACTGACCAGTTCATCTGTATCCCCTCATCTATAAGACCACAGACTGACCAGTTCATCTGCATCTCCTCATCTATAAGACCACAGACTGACCAGTTCATCTGTATCTCCTAATCTATAAGACCACATACTGACCAGTTCATCTGTATCTCTTCATATATAAGACCACTGACTGACCCGTTCATCTGATTGTTAAATACTTCATACTCCATCTATCTGTATCTCCTCATCTATAAGACCACAGACCCGACCAGTTCATCTGTATCCCCTCATCTATAAAACCACAGACTGACCCATTCATCTGATTGTTAAATACTTCATACTCCATCTATCTGTATCTCCTCATCTATAAGACCACAGACTGACCAGTTTATCTGTATCCCCTCATTTATAAGACCACAGACTGACCAGTTCTTCTGTATCCCCTCATCTATAAGACCACAGACTGACCAGTTCATCTGTATCCCCTCATCTATAAGACCACAGACCGACCAGTTCATCTGTATCTCCTCATCTATAAGACCACATACTGACCAGTTCATCTGTATCTCCTCATCTATAAGACCACAGACTGACCAGTTCATCTGTATCTCCAAATCTATAAGACCACATACTGACCAGTTCATCTGTATCTCTTCATATATAAGACCACTGACTGACCCGTTCATCTGATTGTTAAATACTTCATACTCCATCTATCTGTATCTCCTCATCTATAAGACCACAGACTGACCAGTTCATCTGTATCCCCTCATCTATAAGACCACAGACTGACCAGTTCATCTGTATCCCCTCATCTATAAGACCACAGACTGACCAGTTCATCTGTATCCCCTCATCTATAAGACCACAGACTGACCAGTTCATCTGTATCCCCTCATCTATAAGACCACAGACTGACCAGTTCATCTGTATCCCCTCATCTATAAGACCACAGACTGACCAGTTCATCTGCATCTCCTCATCTATAAGACCACAGACTGACCAGTTCATCTGTATCTCCTAATCTATAAGACCACATACTGACCAGTTCATCTGTATCTCTTCATATATAAGACCACTGACTGACCCGTTCATCTGATTGTTAAATACTTCATACTCCATCTATCTGTATCTCCTCATCTATAAGACCACAGACCCGACCAGTTCATCTGTATCCCCTCATCTATAAAACCACAGACTGACCCATTCATCTGATTGTTAAATACTTCATACTCCATCTATCTGTATCTCCTCATCTATAAGACCACAGACTGACCAGTTTATCTGTATCCCCTCATTTATAAGACCACAGACTGACCAGTTCTTCTGTATCCCCTCATCTATAAGACCACAGACTGACCAGTTCATCTGTATCCCCTCATCTATAAGACCACAGACCGACCAGTTCATCTGTATCTCCTCATCTATAAGACCACATACTGACCAGTTCATCTGTATCTCCTCATCTATAAGACCACAGACTGACCAGTTCATCTGTATCTCCTAATCTATAAGACCACATACTGACCAGTTCATCTGTATCTCTTCATATATAAGACCACTGACTGACCCGTTCATCTGATTGTTAAATACTTCATACTCCATCTATCTGTATCTCCTCATCTATAAGACCACAGACCGACCAGTTCATCTGTATCCCCTCATCTATAAAACCACAGACTGACCCGTTCATCTGATTGTTAAATACTTCATACTCCATCTATCTGTATCTCCTCATCTATAAGACCACAGACTGACCAGTTTATCTGTATCCCCTCATCTATAAGACCACAGACTGACCAGTTAATCTGTATCCCCTCATCTATAAGACCACAGACTGACCAGTTCATCTGTATCCCCTCATCTATAAGACCACAGACTGACCAGTTCATCTGTATCCCCTCATCTATAAGACCACAGACTGACCAGTTCATCTGCATCTCCTCATCTATAAGACCACAGACTGACCAGTTCATCTGTATCCCCTCATCTATAAGACCACAGACTGACCAGTTCATCTGACTTGTTGAATACTTTATACTCCATCTATTTATATCCCCTCATCTATAAGACCACAGACTGACCAGTTCATCTGTATCCCCTCATCTATAAGACCACAGACTGACCAGTTCTTCTGTATCTCCTCATCTATAAGACCACAGACTGACCAGTTCATCTGTATCTCCTCATCTATAAGACCACAGACTGACCAGTTCATCTGTATCTCCTCATCTATAAGACCACATACTGACCAGTTCATCTGTATCGCCTCATCTGTAAGACCACAGACTGACCAGTTCATCTGTATCTCCTCATATATAAGACCACTGACTGACCAGTTAATCTGATTGTTAAATACTTCATACTCCATCTATCTGTATCTCCTCATCTATAAGACCACAGACCGAGCAGTTTATCTGTATCCCCTCATCTATAAAACCACTGACTGACCAGTTCATCTGATTGTTAAATACTTCATACTCCATCTATCTGTATCTCCTTATCTATAAGACCACAGACCGAGCAGTTAATCTGTATCCCCTCATCTATAAAACCACAGACTGACCCGTTCATCTGATTGTTAAATACTTCATACTCCATCTATCTGTATCTCCTCATCTATAAGACCACAGACTGACCAGTTCATCTGTATCCCCTCATCTATAAGACCACAGACTGACCAGTTCATCTGATTGTTAAATACTTCATACTCCATCTATCTGTATATCCTCATCTATAAGACCACAGACTGACCAGTTCATCTGTATCCCCTCATCTATAAGACCACAGACTGACCAGTTCATCTGACTTGTTGAATACTTTATACTCCATCTATTTATATCCCCTCATCTATAAGACCCCAGACTGACCAGTTCATCTGTATCCCCTCATCTATTAGACCACAGACTGACCAGTTCATCTGTATCCCCTCATCTATAAGACCACATACTGACCAGTTAATCTGTATCTCCTCATCTATAAGACCACAGACTGACCAGTTCATCTGTATCTCCTCATCTATAAGACCACAGACTGACCAGTTCATCTGTATCCCCTCATCTATAAGACCACAGACTGACCAGTTCATCTGATTGTTAAATACTTCATACTCCATCTATCTGTATCTCCTCATCTATAAGACCACATACTGACCAGTTCATCTGTATCTCCTCATCAATAAGACCACATACTGACCAGTTCATCTGTATCCCCTCATCTATATAAGACCACAGATTGACCAGGTAATCTTTATCTCCTCATACATAGGACCACTGACTGACCCGTTCATCTGATTTTTAAATACTTCATACTCCATCTATCTGTATCTCCTCATATATAGGACCACAGACCGACCAGTTCATCTGTATCCCCTCATCTATAAAACCACAGACTGACCCGTTCATCTGATTGTTAAATACTTCATACTCCATCTATCTGTATCTCCTCATCTATAAGACCACAGACTGACCAGTTTATCTGACTTGTTGAATACTTTATACTCCATCTATCTGTACCTCCTCATCTATAAGACCACAGACTGACCAGTTCACCTGTATCCCCTCATCTATAAGACCACAGACTGACCAGTTCATCTGATTGTTAAATACTTCATACTCCATCTATCTGTATCTCCTCATCTTTAAGACCACAGACTGACCAGTTCATCTGTATCCCCTCATCTATAAGACCACAGACTGACCAGTTCATCTGTATCCCCTCATCTATAAGACCACCGACTGACCAGTTCATCTGCATCTCCTCATCTATAAGACCACAGACTGACCAGTTCATCTGTATCCCCTCATCTATAAGACCACAGACTGACCAGTTCATCTGACTTGTTGAATACTTTATACTCCATCTATTTATATCCCCTCATCTATAAGACCACAGACTGACCAGTTCATCTGTATCCCCTCATCTATTAGACCACAGACTGACCAGTTCATCTGTATTTCCCTCATCTATAAGACCACATACTGACCAGTTAATCTGTATCTCCTCATCTATAAGACCACAGACTGAACAGTTCATCTGTATCTCCTCATCTATAAGACCACATACTGACCAGTTCATCTGTATCTTCTTATCTATAAGACCACAGACCGAGCAGTTCATCTGTATCCCCTCATCTATAAAACCACAGACTGACCCGTTCATCTGATTGTTAAATAATTCATACTCCATCTATCTGTATCTCCTCATCTATAAGACCACAGACTGAACAGTTCATCTGTATCTCCTCATCTATAACACCACAGACTGACCAGTTCATCTGTATCCCCTCATCTATAAGACCACAGACTGACCAGTTCATCTGTATCTCCTCATCTATAAGACCACAGACTGACCAGTTCATCTGCATCTCCTCCTCTATAAGACCACAGACTGACCAGTTCATCTGTATCCCCTCATCTATAAGACCACAGACTGACCAGTTCATCTGACTTGTTGAATACTTTATACTCCATCTATTTATATCCCCTCATCTATAAGACCCCAGACTGACCAGTTCATCTGTATCCCCTCATCTATTAGACCACAGACTGACCAGTTAATCTGTATCCCCTCATCTATATAAGACCACATACTGACCAGTTCATTTGTATCTCCTCATCTATAAGACCACAGACTGACCAGTTCATCTGTATCTCCTCATCTATAAGACCACAGACTGACCAGTTCATCTGTATCCCCTCATCTATAAGACCACAGACTGACCAGTTCATCTGATTGTTAAATACTTCATACTCCATCTATCTGTATCTCCTCATCTATAAGACCACATACTGACCAGTTCATCTGTATCTCCTCATCAATAAGACCACATACTGACCAGTTCATCTGTATCCCCTCATCTATAAGACCACAGATTGACCAGGTAATCTGTATCTCCTCATATATAGGACCACTGACTGACCCGTTCATCTGATTTTTAAATACTTCATACTCCATCTATCTGTATCTCCTCATATATAAGACCACAGACCGACCAGTTCATCTGTATCCCCTCATCTATAAAACCACAGACTGACCCGTTCATCTGATTGTTAAATACTTCATACTCCATCTATCTGTATCTCCTCATCTATAAGACCACAGACTGACCAGTTTATCTGACTTGTTGAATACTTTATACTCCATCTATCTGTACCTCCTCATCTATAAGACCACAGACTGACCAGTTCACCTGTATCCCCTCATCTATAAGACCACAGACTGACCAGTTCATCTGATTGTTAAATACTTCATACTCCATCTATCTGTATCTCCTCATCTTTAAGACCACAGACTGACCAGTTCATCTGTATCCCCTCATCTATAAGACCACAGACTGACCAGTTCATCTGTATCCCCTCATCTATAAGACCACCGACTGACCAGTTCATCTGCATCTCCTCATCTATAAGACCACAGACTGACCAGTTCATCTGTATCCCCTCATCTATAAGACCACAGACTGACCAGTTCATCTGACTTGTTGAATACTTTATACTCCATCTATTTATATCCCCTCATCTATAAGACCACAGACTGACCAGTTCATCTGTATCCCCTCATCTATTAGACCACAGACTGACCAGTTCATCTGTATCCCCTCATCTATAAGACCACATACTGACCAGTTAATCTGTATCTCCTCATCTATAAGACCACAGACTGAACAGTTCATCTGTATCTCCTCATCTATAACACCACAGACTGACCAGTTCATCTGTATCCCCTCATCTATAAGACCACAGACTGACCAGTTCATCTGTATCTCCTCATCCATAAGACCACAGACTGACCAGTTCATCTGTATCTCCTCATCTATAAGACCACATACTGACCAGTTCATCTGTATCTCCTTATCTATAAGACCACAGATCGAGCAGTTCATCTGTATCCCCTCATCTATAAAACCACAGACTGACCCGTTCATCTGATTGTTAAATACTTCATACTCCATCTATCTGTATCTCCTCATCTATAAGACCACAGACTGAACAGTTCATCTGTATCTCCTCATCTATAACACCACAGACTGACCAGTTCATCTGTATCCCCTCATCTATAAGACCACAGACTGACCAGTTCATCTGTATCTCCTCATCTATAAGACCACAGACTGACCAGTTCATCTGTATCTCCTCATCTATAAGACCACATACTGACCAGTTCATCTGTATCCCCTCATCTATAAGACCACAGACTGACCAGTTCATCTGACTTGTTGAATACTTTATACTCCATCTATTTATATCCCCTCATCTATAAGACCACAGACTGACCAGTTCATCTGTATCCCCTCATCTATTAGACCACAGACTGACCAGTTCATCTGTATCCCCTCATCTATAAGACCACATACTGACCAGTTAATCTGTATCTCCTCATCTATAAGACCACAGACTGAACAGTTAATCTGTATCTCCTCATCTATAACACCACAGACTGACCAGTTCATCTGTATCTCCTCATCTATAAGACCACAGACTGACCAGTTCATCTGTATCCCCTCATCTATAAGACCACAGACTGACCAGTTCATCTGATTGTTAAATACTTCATACTCCATCTATCTGTATCTCCTCATCTATAAGACCACAGACTGACCAGTTCATCTGTATCCCCTCATCTATAAGACCACAGACTGACCAGTTCATCTGTATCCCCTCATCTATTAGACCACAGACTGACCAGTTCATCTGTATCCCCTCATCTATAAGACCACATACTGACCAGTTAATCTGTATCTCCTCATCTATAAGACCACAGACTGACCAGTTCATCTGTATCTCCTCATCTATAAGACCACAGACTGACCAGTTCATCTGTATCCCCTCATCTATAAGACCACAGACTGACCAGTTCATCTGTATCCCCTCATCTATTAGACCACAGACTGACCAGTTCATCTGTATCCCCTCATCTATTAGACCACAGACTGACCAGTTCATCTGTATCCCCTCATCTATAAGACCACAGACTGACCAGTTCATCTGTATCTCCTCATCTATAAGACCACAGACTGACCAGTTCATCTGTATCTCCTCATCTATAAGACCACATACTGACCAGTTCATCTGTATCTCCTCATCAATAAGACCACATACTGACCAGTTCATCTGTATCCCCTCATCTATAAGACCACAGATTGACCAGTTAATCTGTATCTCCTCATATATAGGACCACTGACTGACCCGTTCATCTGATTGTTAAATACTTCATACTCCATCTATCTGTATCTCCTCATATATAAGACCATAGACCGACCAGTTCATCTGTATCCCCTCATCTATAAAACCACAGACTGACCCGTTCATCTGATTGTTAAATACTTCATACTCCATCTATCTGTATCTCCTCATCTATAAGACCACAGACTGACCAGTTTATCTGACTTGTTGAATACTTTATACTCCATCTATCTGTACCTCCTCATCTATAAGACCACAGACTGACTAGTTCATCTGTATCCCCTCATCTATAAGACCACAGACTGACCAGTTCATCTGATTGTTAAATACTTCATACTCCATCTATCTGTATCTCCTCATCTTTAAGACCACAGACTTACCAGTTCATCTGTATCTCCTCATCTATAAGACCACATACTGAACAGTTCATCTGTATCTCCTCATCTATAACACCACAGACTGACCAGTTCATCTGTATCCCCTCATCTATAAGACCACAGACTGACCAGTTCATCTGTATCTCCTCATCTATAAGACCACAGACTGACCAGTTCATCTGTATCTCCTCATCTATAAGACCACATACTGACCAGTTCATCTGCATCTCCTCATCTATAAGACCACAGACTGACCAGTTCATCTGTATCCCCTCATCTATAAGACCACAGACTGACCAGTTCATCTGACTTGTTGAATACTTTATACTCCATCTATTTATATCCCCTCATCTATAAGACCACAGACTGACCAGTTCATCTGTATCCCCTCATCTATTAGACCACAGACTGACCAGTTCATCTGTATCCCCTCATCTATAAGACCACATACTGACCAGTTAATCTGTATCTCCTCATCTATAAGACCACAGACTGAACAGTTCATCTGTATCTCCTCATCTATAACACCACAGACTGACCAGTTCATCTGTATCCCCTCATCTATAAGACCACAGACTGACCAGTTCATCTGTATCTCCTCATCTATAAGACCACAGACTGACCAGTTCATCTGTATCTCCTCATCAATAAGACCACATACTGACCAGTTCATCTGTATCCCCTCATCTATAAGACCACAGACTGACCAGTTAATATGTATCTCCTCATATATAGGACCACTGACTGACCCGTTCATCTGATTGTTAAATACTTCATACTCCATCTATCTGTATCTCCTCATCTATAAGACCACAGATTGACCAGTTCATCTGTATCCCCTCATCTATAAAACCACAGACTGACCCATTCATCTGATTGTTAAATACTTCATACTCCATCTATCTGTATCTCCTCATCTATAAGACCACAGACTGACCAGTTAATCTGTATCTCCTCATCTATAAGACCACAGACTGACCAGTTCATCTGTATCTCCTCATCTATAAGACCACAGACTGACCAGTTCATCTGCATCTCCTCATCTATAAGACCACAGACTGACCAGTTCATCTGTATCCCCTCATCTATAAGACCACAGACTGACCAGTTCATCTGATTGTTAAATACTTCATACTCCATCTATCTGTATCTCCTCATCTATAAGACCACAGACTGACCAGTTCATCTGTATCCCCTCATCTATAAGACCACAGACTGACCAGTTCATCTGTATCCCCTCATCTATAAGACCACAGACTGACCAGTTCATCTGCATCTCCTCATCTATAAGACCACAGACTGACCAGTTCATCTGTATCTCCTCATCTATAAGACCACAGACTGACCAGTTCATCTGACTTGTTGAATACTTTATACTCCATCTATTTATATCCCCTCATCTATAAGACCACAGACTGACCAGTTCATCTGTATCCCCTCATCTATTAGACCACAGACTGACCAGTTCATCTGTATCCCCTCATCTATAAGACCACATATTGACCAGTTAATCTGTATCTCCTCATCTATAAAACCACAGACTGAACAGTTCATCTGTATCTCCTCATCTATAACACCACAGACTGACCAGTTCATCTGTATCCCCTCATCTATAAGACCACAGACTGACCAGTTCATCTGTATCTCCTCATCTATAAGACCACAGACTGACCAGTTCATCTGTATCTCCTCATCTATAAGACCACATACTGACCAGTTCATCTGTATCTCCTCATCAATAAGACCACATACTGACCAGTTCATCTGTATCCCCTCATCTATAAGACCACAGACTGACCAGTTAATCTGTATCTCCTCATATATAGGACCACTGACTGACCAGTTCATCTGATTGTTAAATACTTCATACTCCATCTATCTGTATCTCCTCATTTATAAGACCACAGACTGACCAGTTTATCTGACTTGTTTAATACTTTATAATCCATCTATCTGTACCTCCTCATCTATAAGACCACAGACTGACCAGTTCACCTGTATCCCCTCATCTATAAGACCACAGACTGAAAAGTTCATCTGTATCTCCTCATCTATAAGACCACAGACTGACCAGTTAATCTGCATCTCCTCATCTATAAGACCACAGACAGAACAGTTCATCTGACTTGTTGAATACTTTATACTCCATCTACAGTGGGGCAAAAAAGTATTTAGTCAGCCACCAATTGTGCAAGTTCTCCCTCTTAAAAAAATGAGAGGCCTGTAATTCAACTATGACAGACAAAATGTGAAGAAAACATTTCCAGAAAATCACATTGTAGGAGTTTTAATGAATTTATTTGCAAATTATGGTGGTATTTGGTCACCTACAAACAAGCAAGATTTCTGGCTCTCACAGACCTGTAACTTCTTCTTTAAGAGGCTCCTCTGTCCTCCACTCGTTACCTGTATTAATGGCACCTGTTTGAACTTGTTATCAGTATAAAAGACACCTGTCCACAACCTCAAACAGTCACACTCCAAACTCCACTATGGCCAAGACCAAAGAGCTGTCAAAGGACACCAGAAACAAAATTGCAGACCTGCACCAGGCTGGGAAGACTGGATCTGCAATAGGTAAGCAGCTTGGTTTGAAGAAATCAACTGTGGGAGCAATTATTAGGAAATGGAAGACATACAAGACCACTGATAATCTCCCTCGATCTGGGGCTCCACGCAAGATCTCACCCCGTGGGGTCAAAATGATCACAAGAACGGTGAGCAAAAATCCCAGAACCACACGGGTGGACCTATTGAATGAACTGCAGAGAGCTGGGACCAAAGTAACAAAGCCTACCATCAGCAAGGGCATTGAAGATGAAACGTGGCTGGGTCTTTCAGCATGACAATGATCCCAAACACACCGCCCGGGCAACGAAGGAGTGGCTTCGTAAGAAGCATTTCAAGGTCCTGGAGTGGCCTAGCCAGTCTCCAGATCTCAACCCCATAGAAAATCTTTGGAGGGAGTTGAAAGTCCGTGTTGCCCAGCAACAGCCCCAAAACATCACTGTTCTAGTGATGAACAGTTCACCTGTATCCCCTCATCTATAAAACCACAGACTGACCAGTTATTCTGTGTCCCCTCATCTATAAGACCACAGACTGACCAGTTCACCTGTATCCCCTCATCTATAAGACCACAGACTGACCAGTTCATCTGTATCTCCTCATCTATAAGACCACAGACTGACCAGTTCACCTGTATCCCCTCATCTATAAGACCACATACTGACCAGTTCACCTGTATCCCCTCATCTATAAGACCACAGACTGACCAGTTCATCTGTATCTCCTCATCTATAAGACCATAGACTGACCAGTTCACCTGTATCCCCTCATCTATAAGACCACAGACTGACCAGTTCACCTGTATCCCCTCATCTATAAGACCACAGACTGACCAGTTCATCTGTATCTCCTCATCTATAAGACCACAGACTGACCAGTTCATCTGTATCCCCTCATCTATAAGACCACAGACTGACCAGTTCACCTGTATCCCCTCATCTATAAGACCACAGACTGACCAGTTCACCTGTATCCCCTCATCTATAAGACCACAGACTGACCAGTTCACCTGTATCCCCTCATCTATAAGACCACAGACTGACCAATTCATATGACACCCTTTTTGATAATATTTTTACTCATTATTTGAATAATGTGACTCATACAGCTATACTTTATACTGACAATTCTGACCACTTTCCAATTTTCCACTTCTCTTTGGCAGCTGGAAATCAACACGTGGGAGTGATTACTAGCATGAAAGGTAGAATTTTTATCAAAAGTAATTGTAAGCGCTTGAAGATGATTGATTGATGATATTTAATGTGACATTTTTTGATAATCAGGCCGGTGTGGAGTCTGCTTACCAGACTTTTCTCACATCTTAATTGTGTATTTCACCACTGCTTTCCCTTAGTTCAACCACATAAGAGAGCAGCAGATGGGTTCTAGAAACCTTGGTTTACAACCGGTCTAAAAAGAAATCCTCTTTAAAAAAAAGAAGTTGTATAAAACGTTTCTTACAAATCCCACTCCTCTGAATTCTGCAAATTACAAAAAGTATAAGAACAAGTTTACTAACCTACTTTGGATATATATACAGTGCCTTGCGAAAGTATTTGGCCCCCTTGAACTTTGCGACCTTTTGCCACATTTCAGGCTTCAAACATAAAGATATAAAACTGTATTTTTTTGTGAAGAATCAACAACAAGTGGGACACAATCATGAAGTGGAACAACATTTATTGGATATTTCAAACTTTTTTAACAAATCAAAAACTGAAAAATTGTGCGTGCAAAATTATTCAGCCCCTTTACTTTCAGTGCAGCAAACGCTCTCCAGAAGTTCAGTGAGGATCTCTGAATGATCCAATGTTGACCTAAATGACTAATGATGATAAATACAATCCACCTGTGTGTAATCAAGTCTCCGTATAAATGCACCTGCACTGTGATAGTCTCAGAGGTCCGTTAAAAGCGCAGAGAGCATCATGAAGAACAAGGAACACACCAGGCAGGTCCGAGATACTGTTGTGAAGAAGTTTAAAGCCGGATTTGGATACAAAAAGATTTCCCAAGCTTTAAACATCCCAAGGAGCACTGTGCAAGCGATAATATTGAAATGGAAGGAGTATCAGACCACTGCAAATCTACCAAGACCTGGCCGTCCCTCTAAACGTTCAGCTCATACAAGGAGAAGACTGATCAGAGATGCAGCCAAGAGGCCCATGATCACTCTGGATGAACTGCAGAGATCTACAGCTGAGGTGGGAGACTCTGTCCATAGGACAACAATCAGTCGTATATTGCACAAATCTGGCCTTTATGGAAGAGTGGCAAGAAGAAAGCCATTTCTTAAAGATATCCATAAAAAGTGTTGTTTAAAGTTTGCCACAAGCCACCTGGGAGACACACCAAACATGTGGAAGAAGGTGCTGGTCAGATGAAACCAAAATTGAACTTTTTGGCAACAATGCAAAACGTTATGTTTGGCGTAAAAGCAACACAGCTCATCACACTGAACACACCATCCCCACTGTCAAACATGGTGGTGGCAGCATCATGGTTTGGGCCTGCTTTTCTTCAGCAGAGACAGGGAAGATGGTTAAAATTGATGGGAAGATGGATGGAGCCAAATACAGGACCATTCTGGAAGAAAACCTGATGGAGTCTGCAAAAGACCTGAGACTGGGACGGAGATTTGTCTTCCAACAAGACAATGATCCAAAACATAAAGCAAAATCTACAATGGAATGGTTCAAAAATAAACATATCCAGGTGTTAGAATGGCCAAGTCAAAGTCCAGACCTGAATCCAATCGAGAATCTGTGGAAAGAACTGAAAACTGCTGTTCACAAATGCTCTCCATCCAACCTCACTGAGCTCGAGCTGTTTTGCAAGGAGGAATGGGAAAAAATGTCAGTCTCTCGATGTGCAAAACTGATAGAGACATACCCCAAGCGACTTACAGCTGTAATCACAGCAAAAGGTGGCGCTACAAAGTAATTAACTTAAGGGGGCTGAATAATTTTGCACGCCCAATTTTTCAGTTTTTGATTTGTTAAAAAAGTTTGAAATATCCAATAAATGTCGTTCCACTTCATGATTGTGTCCCACTTGTTGTTGATTCTTCACAAAAAAATACAGTTTTATATCTTTATGTTAGAAGCCTGAAATGTGGCAAAAGGTCGCAAAGTTCAAGGGGGCCGAATACTTTCGCAAGGCACTGTATATCCCCAAAAATGTATTTTATCAACAAATAATATAATGTCGACTTGGAAAATCAGCAATCAACTGTTGAATAAGAAAAAGGCATCTACAACTATCCCATCTCAATCTATTGTTGGAAAACCTTTTTGTGAATGTGGGTTCCTCTCTGTCAAAGAAAATAGAGAAAACTGACAGAAATCGCTAGGATTACATTAAGGGACATTTCTCGTATCTTCTTAAGTTTCATCCTCTTGATGTAATGGAGGTAATTGTTAACTTAAAGATATCAGCAGCAGGTCATGATTCGATTGGCACCTTTTTGGTCAAATCTGTGTCTTTCTTGATTGCTGAGCCTCTAACGTATATCTTCACAAAATGAATGCAAAACGTTATTGTTCTTAAAGATTTGACAATTGGCAAAGTTATCCCCCACCATAATTGTGGGGATCCCAGATATTTGACAAATTATCGCTAAGTATCTGTACAACCATGTTTTTCGAAAATCCTAGAAAAATGTGTGTATAAGAGAATGTTGAAACATTTAAATCAACACTGTATTCTATATGAGCACCAATATGGTTTTGATAAAAACTATTCCAAAGATATGGACTTTTGCACCTAGTGGATCAAATCTTTACAGCCCTGAACAACAATGAATATGCTCTTGGCATCTTTTTAGATTTATCCAATTCGCTTGACAGGGTTGATCATAAAATATTACATCCTAAATTGCATTATTATGGTTTTCATGATTATACATATCATTGGCTATGTACGTAGTTATGTTTATGATAGAGAACAATTTACTTATGCAAATGTATGTGAATCTACCAGTGTCAAGATATCCTGTGGCATGCCACAGGGTTAAAAAAATGTGACCTTTGTTATTCCTAGCGTATATCAATGACCTTACTGCTGGGTCTTCTACTTCCCATTCTCTTTGCTGAGGATACCAATTAGATTTTATCACACAAGAATTTTGATTCCCTACTTTAATGTCAGGCATGGCCACATTTTCTGAATGATTCCAGGTAAACAAATGATCTTTACATTTGAAAAAAAAATCCATCTTTAATGTATTCATTAGTAAGAATAAGAAATATTGTAAAGAAATCGAATAAAAAATAGAGTCCGAATCTCAATTGATGAGAATGAAATGTCCCGTCCACATCCATTTGTCAGGGAGGACTCATGTTTCAGCATGATAGCTCCCATGTCGCAAGGATCTGTACACAATTCTGGAAGCTGAAAATGTCCCAGTTCTTCCATGGCCTGTATACTCAGCCAGACATGTCACCCATTGAGCAAGTTTGGGATGCTCTGGATCGACGTGTACAACAGTGTGTTCGAGTTCACGCCAATATCCAGTAACTTCGCACAGCCATTGAAGAGGATCAACTCTATGTGAAGGAGCTGTATTGCGCTGCATGAGGCAAATGGAGCTCACACGGACTGCTTTTCTGAACCACACCCCTACTTAAAAAAAACAATCTGTGACCAGCAGGTGCATATCGGCATTGACTGATTTCCTTATATGAACTGTAACTCGGTAAAATCTTTGAAATTGTTGCGTAGTATTTATTGAAATAAACCACTCCTATAAGAACCTTGAGTAGCAGTGACAGTGACCGTCAATGACACTTGTCCCTTTAAAGGAGGGTGACGACTGACAAGGTCCTGGGTGTGTCAGGGTGGGTGGTGGGCCACCAGCCCAGTCATGCCCCTACCTACCCAGCCTTACCCAGCTCTGTTGGCATGGTTGGCATGTGTAGCCAGGCAGGGCTGGTGAGGCTTTAACTTCGCTAAGCTTTTTCCTGCCAGGTCCCTGGGAGATCCCACTGTTCGTTTATATTGAACTTTGTAGGCTGGAGCCTCTGCCAGGCTCCCCTGCCTACTGCTGCAATATAGGTCCTGCTGGGGAGCGGACGGCTAAGCAAGTGCCCCTCATCCTGCTCACACTGGCCTGTGGTTATTACATTTTCCAGTGTTAATGTTGTGTGTTTGGGCTTGTGTGTGTGTGTGTACAAGTGCCTGTGTATATTTTGTGTACACGGTGATTATGTTTATGTATGATGTACTGATGTGTGTGGGCACAGAATCTTTCTCTGTGTGTGTGTGGTGATGCTCTCAGTCTTGTCCTCTCTAGATCACACAGCAACTGCTATAAACAGCCACAGCCTCTGGCAGGTGTTGCGCTGCGGTGCACAGATATGTTTTTTTCCCAACGTGACACACACCCACACACACACACACACACACACTCGACTACAGGGATTCCCCACCGGTGAGCCTTAAAGGGCAGAGTCAACACCTTCTTATTAAAATGCACAGACACCCACACACAAACACAGATGCACAGACAAACATGCGCACGCACACACACACACAGGCCACACAGTCCTCCCTGACAGCTGTTTAGGCTGTCACACAGCGACTAGTTCTCATAGGGTATCAGTCTTCACTCAGCCATTTATTATTTCTCAAGTGTTTACCAAGAGAAGAACAAATCTGACCAGTTCATACTTAATATCCATCCATAGTTTGCGTTGTCTATTTCTCAGAGATAAGAAGGATTTCTGCGAGGCTCATGTACCGTAGTTGCTTCTCTTTTACGCAAACACAGAGATTAACCAAGGTCAAAGGGTTTTACAAGGTTTCCTTTTTTATACTGTCTCTGCGGCCATTCACACAAGGATTTATTGCAGCAATGCTTTGAGGGAAAGATACATTTTTGTTATACAGCATAATGTCGGAAGTGGCCAAGACTGTGAACGCAACATTGTATTCATGTTTTTCTGATTTTTTTTATTTGATTTCCCCCCAAAATCACAGGCTTATGTTTTACAAACAGAAAAAGGAGACCACACTTAGTTTAACCATAAATCAAGCCTTTGTTTCAATCAATTGGAAAACCAAAAATGCCCATACAGGATATAAAAGGAGAATAATCAAGTAAAATCTCAGCCGTTGCACAGGCGAGAGAGAGGGAGCTAATGCCTGCAAAGCAGTGTGTTTACTCCCCAACCAAAAATACCAATTCATCAGTGACCCTATAGTGCTATTCTCTGTACAGCGCCCAGCAAGACGGCACTAAATGTTCCATGGAGGTAAGTGGCCGCGGAGTAGTCCTCTGACAATTAAAGTATGATCTCAACATCTACCCTGCTCGATATGGATGGCTTGACTTCTCTAGAGGGAGGGTGAAGGGGGGTTGTGGAGGGGGTGGAGAGGGAGTCAGGGAGGGGGGGCTAAGGTGTTGGGATGTGGGGGGCGGTATTTCAAATGGTTTATGAGGCCGTGGGGGTGCTGGATGGGAGTATGAGGTGGGTCTTAGTAGAGGCCTTTCGGTGTTGCTTGACTGAGCCTTGTGGCTGTGGAGCAGAGGAGAAAGAAAGAGGAATCAGGACTTTCTCGTGTAGACCCATGTCCCCAGACACCAGCAGAGGTGTTGGGAATGAGGTTACTGTATTATGGTCTTATTGCAATGGCTTAGGAAGAGGAGAAGAGAAAGGAGAGAAAGGAAGATTCAATAAATTCATGATGTTGCCAACCCTGGAAGAACAATGGCAGATATTCAATGGCATCATACTGTACCTCATGACATAGATGCAATATCTTGCTCTAGGGTTTTATGAAAGTGAGTGCAGCATCTACCGTGCATTCGGAAATGAATCAGACCCCTTTTCCACATTTTGTTATGTTACAGCCTTATTATAAAATTGATTATATCATTCTCCCCCCCCCCCCCCCCCCCACACATCAATCTACACACAATACCCCATAATGATAAAGCAAAAAAAAGGTTTTTAGAAATTTTTGCAAATGAATACACATTTTTTTTTTTTTAATATCACATTTACCATTCTTGCGCTGTCTTGGCTGTGTGCTTAGGGTTGTTGTCCTGTTGGAAGGTGGATCTTCGTCTCAGTCCAAGGTCATGAGTGCTCTGAAGCAGGTTTTCATCATGATCAAAGATCTCTCTGTACTTTGCTCCATTCATCTTCCCTTGGTCCTGACTAGACTCCCAGTCCCTGCCTCTGAAAAACATCCCCACACCATGACGCTTCCACCACTATGCTTCCCTGTGGGGATTGTGCCCGGTTTCCTCTAGACGTCACACTTGGCATTCAGGCCAAAGAGTTCAATCTTGATTTCATCAGACCAGACAATCTTGTTTCTCATGGCATGAGAGTCCCTTAGGTGCCTTTTGGCAAACTCCAAGTGGGCTGTCATGTGCCTTTTACAGAGGAGTGGCTTTTGTCTGGCCACTCTACCATAAAGGCCTGATTGGTGGAGTGCTGCAGAGATTGTTGTCCACAGAGGAACTCTGGAGCTCTGTCAGAGTGACCATCACATTATTGGTCACCTCCCTGACCAAGGCCGTTTTCCCCCGATTCCTCAGTTTGGCTGGGCAGCCAGCTCTAGGAAAAGTATTAGTGGTAACGTCTTCCATTGAAGAATGATGGAGGCCACTGTGTTCTTGGGGACTTTCAATGTTTTTGGTACCCTTCCCCAGATCTGTGCCTCGACACAATTCTCTACGGACAATTCGTTTGACCTCATGGTTTGGTTTTTGCTCTGTGGGACCTTATAGACAGATTTGTTCCTTTCCAGATCATGTCCAATCAATTGAATTGCCATATTTTCGCTTTGTTGTGTGTAGATTTTTATTTAATCCATTTTAGAATAATGTTAGAATAACGCTGTAACGTAACAAAATGTCAAGGGGTTTGAAAACTTTCCAAATGCACTGTATTCTGAACAAAAATATAAACGAAACATGTACATTTTCCCTTCACACAAAAAGCTTATTTCTCTCAATTTTTGTGCACAAATTTATTTACATCCCTGTTTGTGAGCATTTTTCCCTTGCCTAAGATAATCCATCCACCTGATGTGGCATATCAAGAAGCTGACTAAACAACATGATTATTACACAGGTGCTGGTGACAATAAAAGGCCACTCTTAAAATGTGCAGTTCTGTCACACAACACAATGCCACTCCGCAGGAGTGTCCACCAGAGCTGTTGCCAGAGCATAACATTTTCATTTCTCTACCATAAGCCGCCTCCTACGTCGTTTTAGAGAATTTGGCAGTATGTGCAACTGACCTCACAACCTCAGACCACATGTAACCATGCCAGCCCAGGATCTCCACATCCTGCTTCTTCACCTGCGGGATCGTCTGAGATCAGCCACCCAGACAGCTGATGAAACTGTGGGTTTGGACAACCAAAGAATTTCTGCACAAACTGTCAGAAATTGTTTTACGGGAGCTCATCTGTGTGCTCGTCGTCCTCACCAGGGTCTTGACTTGACAGCCTGTATGGCGTCGTGTGGACGAGCGGTTTGCTGATGGTAGGGAGATTTGAATTTAACACTGAGCTTCAACCAACTATCGTCGTGTCTATAATAACAAGTATATTAATGCACCAAATTAAACTTTATACATCTCCTGTCTTCCTACATCACCTTGTAAATGACAAGACAAGAGGCTGGGCAGCTAAATGTTTGAAACACACACGCTAAACAAACACCCTTCAACCACAAAGCGCCACGTCCTCCCAGCCACGTCCCCTTGATTGAAACAGAAGTAGGTGTCCATTGTGATTACTTCATCTGCAGTTAATAAGTGAGTGAGGCAGAGGGGGTGACTGTCTGATACACAAATCAAATCAAATGTTATTTGTCACATACACAGGGTTAGCAGATGTTATTGCGAATGTAGCGAAATGCTTATGTTTCTACATCCGACAATGCAGCAATATCTAACAGGAAAAATCTAACAATTCCACAACAAAACCTAATATCTAATAAATTCCACAACAAAACCTAATACACACAATCTAGTAAAGGAATGGGACAAGGATATATAAGAATAAAATATACAGTGCCTTGCGAAAGTATTCGGCCCCCTTGAACTTTGCGACCTTTTGCCACATTTCAGGCTTCAAACATAAAGATATAAAACTGTTAAGATTGTTTTATTGTCAGTGTAGTGTGATTGTTGTATAGGTGCGCGTCGGGTCCTCGTACCCATGTTTGTGTGTTTATGTACATTTAGTGTTATGGAGCATACTCCGTGGACTTTATTAAAAGACTCCATTTTACACTCCATTTGACTCTCCTGCTGTCATGCGTAGGTGTAATAGGTGGCAGGGAAGTCAGGCGCAGGAGAGTAAAATGGAGTGTAAAATGGAGTCTTTTAATAAAGTCCACGGAGTATGCTCCATAACACTAAATGTACATAAACATGGGTACGAGGACCCGACGCGCACCTATACAACAATCACACTACACTGACAATCAAACAATCTCTGACAAAGACATGAGGGGAAACAGAGGGTTAAATACACAACAGGTAATGAATGGGATTGAAAACAGGTGTGTGGGAAGACAAGACAAAACCAATGGAAAATGAAAAAAGGATCAATGATGGCTAGAAGACCGGTGACGTCGAACGCCGAGCACCGCCCGAACAAGGAGAGGCAACGACTTCGGCAGAAGTCGTGACAGTACCCCCCCCCCCTGACGCGACACCGGCCTCGGGGACGACCCGGAAGGCGAGGTGCAGGGCGATCCGGATGGAGACGGTGGAATTCTGATAACATGGAAGGATCTAACACGTCCTCCACCGGAACCCAGCATCTCTCCTCCGGCCCGTACCCCTCCCAGTCCACGAGGTACTGAAGGCCCCTCGCCCGACGTCTCGAATCCAAAATGGATCGAACAGAGTACGCCGGAACCCCCTCGATGTCTAGAGGAGGCGGAGGAACATTACGCACTTCAGCCTCCTGGAGCGGGCCAGCCACCATCGGCCTGAGGAGAGACACATGGAACGAGGGGTTAATACGGTAATGAGTGGGTAGTTGTAACCTATAACATACCTCGTTCACTCTCCTCAGGACTTTAAACGGCCCCACAAACCGCGGACCCAGCTTCCGGCAGAGAAGGCGAAGGGGCAGGTTTCGGGTCGAGAGCCAGACCCTGTCCCCTGGTGCGAACACTGGGGCCTCACTGCGGCGACGGTCTGCGCCAATTTTCTGGCGCCTTATGGCACGCTGAAGGTGGACGTGGGCTGCCTCCCAGGTCTCCTCAGCGTGCCGAAACCAATTGTCCACCGCAGGGGCCTCGGTCTGGCTCTGATGCCAAGGAGCCAGAACCGGCTGATACCCTAATACACATTGAAAGGGAGTAAGGTTAGTGGAGGAGTGACATAGCGAGTTCTGAGCCATCTCTGCCCAGGGCACGAACTTCGCCCACTCCCCCGGCCGATCCTGGCAATAAGACCGCAGAAACCTACCCACATCCTGGTTAACTCTCTCCACCTGCCCATTACTCTCGGGGTGAAAACCTGAGGTAAGACTAACCGAGATCCCCAGACGCTCCATGAACGCCTTCCAGACCCTTGATGTGAACTGGGGACCCCGATCAGACACTATATCCTCAGGCACCCCATAGTGCCGGAAAACGTGTGTAAACAGGGCCTCTGCAGTTTGTAAGGCCGTAGGGAGACCGGACAAAGGGAGGAGACGACAGGACTTAGAAAACCGATCCACAACGACCAGGATCGTGGTGTAACCCTGTGAAGGTGGAAGATCGGTCAAAAAATCCACCGACAGGTGCGACCACGGCCGTTGAGGAACGGGTAGAGGTTGTAGCTTACCTCTGGGCAGGTGTCTAGGAGCCTTGCACTGGGCGCACACCGAGCAGGAAGAAACATAAATCCTCACGTCCTTAGCTAAAGTGGGCCACCAGTATCTCCCGTCAAGACAGCCGACCTATCCCAGTCCGACCTATCCCAGGATGACCAGAGGAGGGTGACGTGTGAGCCCAATATATCAATCGGTCGCGGACAGCAGACGGAACGTACAGACGACCAGCTGGACACTCAGGGGGAGAAGGCTCTGCACGTGACGCCCGCTCAATGTCCGCGTCCAGCTCCCACACTACTGGCGCCACCAAACACGAAGCTGGGAGTATGGGAGTGGGATCCATGGACCGCTCCTCTGTGTCATACAGCCGAGACAATGCGTCTGCCTTAACGTTCTGGGAGCCTGGTCTGTAAGAAAGAGTAAACACAAAACGAGTGAAAAACATGGCCCACCTTGCCTGGCGAGGATTCAATCTCTTCGCCTGCCGGATATACTCCAGATTGCGGTGGTCAGTCCAGATGAGAAAAGGGTGTTTAGCCCCCTCAAGCCAATGCCTCCACACCTTCAAAGCTTCTACGACAGCTAACAGCTCCCGGTTCCCCACATCATAGTTTCGCTCCGCCGGGCTGAGCTTCTTTGAAAAGAAAGCACAGGGGCGAAGCTTCAGTGGCGTACCCGAACGCTGAGAGAGCACTGCTCCTATCCCAGCTTCGGATGCGTCCACCTCCACTATGAATGGCAAAGAGGGATCCGGATGAGCCAGCACAGGCACCGAAGTAAACAGAGTCTTCAGGTGCTCAAAAGCCCTGTTCGCCTCAGCCGACCACTGCAAGCGCACCGGGCCCCCCTTTAGCAGTGAGGTAATGGGAGCTGCCACCTGACCAAAACCCCGGATAAACCTCCGGTAGTAATTGGAAAACCCCAAAAAACGCTGCAACTCCTTTACCGTGGTTGGAGTCGGCCAATTACGCATGGCTGTAATGCGGTCGCTCTCCATCTCCACTCCTGAAGTGGAAATCCGATGCCCTAGGAAGGAGATGGATTGTTGGAAAAACAAGCATTTCTCAGACTTGACATATAGATCATGCTCCAACAGGCGACCAAGCACCCTGCGCACCAGGCACACATGCTCGGCGCGTGTAGCAGAGTATATCAGAATATCATCGATATACACCACTACACCCTGCCCGTGCAGGTCCCTGAAGATCTCATCTACAAATGATTGGAAAACTGATGGAGCATTCATCAACCCATATGGCATGACCAGGTACTCATAATGACCTGAGGTGGTGCTAAATGCCGTCTTCCACTCATCACCCTTCTTAATACGCACCAGATTGTACGCACTCCTGAGATCCAATTTTGTGAAAAAACGTGCCCCGTGCATTAACTCAATAATCGTATTGATCAGAGGTAGCGGGTAACTATATTTCACTGTGATTTTATTAAGACCTCGATAATCAACGCACGGGCGTAAACCGCCATCCTTTTTTTTCACAAAAAAGAAACTCGAAGAGACGGGTGAAATGGATGGCTGAATGAACCCCTGATGCAGGGATTCAGAGACATATGTCTCCATAGCCTCCGTCTCCGCTTGCGACAGGGGATACACGTGACTCTTGGGATATGCAGCGTCTACCAGGAGATCTATCGCACAATCCCCCAGTCGATGGGGTGGTAATTGAGTCGCCTTCTTTTTACAGAAGGCGAGAGCCAAATCGGCATATTCGGGGGGAATGCGCACGGTGGAGACCTGGTCTGGACTTTCCACCGTAGTAGCACCAACGGAAACCCCTAAACACCTACCTGAGCATTCTCGCGACCACCCTGTGAGAGCCCTCTGTGGCCAAGAAACAGTGGGGTTATGACAAACTAACCAGGGTAGGCCTAGCACCACAGAATACGCAGGAGAATCAATAAGGAAAAGACTAATCTTCTCCTTGTGACCCTCCTGCGTTATCATACACAAAGGTGCGGTTACCTCCCTGATAAACCCTGACCCTAATGGTCGACTATCTAAGGCATGAATAGGGAAAGGCATATCCACAGGAACAATAGGGATCCCTAAACTATGAGCTAGACTTTTATTAATGAAATTCCCAGCCGCACCCGAATCTACTAGCGCCTTATACTGGGAATGCAGTGAAAAATCAGGAAAAGAGACAGAGACAAACATTAGTGCAGCAGAGGGCTCTGGATGAGAATGGTGCCTACTCACCTGGGGTGACGCCAGAATGCCCTGCCTGCCCTCTCTATTCCCAGAGGAACCAACCCGGCACCGACCAGCAGTGTGCTCTCTCATCCACCTGAAGGCAAAGCAGCGGGTGAGCTTCTCTATCATCTGAGGCAGGAGACGAGGAGTGCACAGGATTTTGCTTTGGAGTTTAGGACCTTGGCTGCCGGCGCTGGATGGAGCGACAGGGCCCTGATCGACCATTACCGTTGTAGTCTACGCGAGGACGTCCGTCGGGAGCTGGCCTGTAGAGACACCACCCTCACCTTCGACCAGCTGGTGGGCATTCTGGCGTCACCCCAGGTAAGTAGGCACCATTCTCATCCAGAGCCCTCTGCTGCACTAATGTTTGTCTCTGTCTCTTTTCCTGATTTTTCACTGCATTCCCAGTATAAGGCGCTAGTAGATTCGGGTGCGGCTGGGAATTTCATTAATAAAAGTCTAGCTCATAGTTTAGGGATCCCTATTGTTCCTGTGGATATGCCTTTCCCTATTCATGCCTTAGATAGTCGACCATTAAGGTCAGTGTTTATCAGGGAGGTAACCGCACCTTTCTGTATGATAACGCAGGAGGGTCACAAGGAGAAGATTAGTCTTTTCCTTATTGATTCTCCTGCGTATTCTGTGGTGCTAGGCCTACCCTGGTTAGTTTGACATAACCCCACTGTTTCTTGGCCACAGAGGGCTCTCACGGGGTGGTTGCGAGAATGCTCAGGTAGGTGTTTAGGGGTTTCCGTTGGTGCTACTAAGGTGGAAACTCCAGACCAGGTCTCCACCGTGCGCATTTCCCCCGAATATGCCGATTTGGCTCACGCCTTCTGTAAAAAGAAGGCGACTCAATTACCACCCCATCGACGGAGGGATTGTGCGATAGATCTCCTGGTAGCCGCTGCATATCCCAAGAGTCACGTGTATCCCATGTCGCAAGCGGAGACGGAGGCTATGGAGACATATGTCTCTGAATCCCTGCATCAGGGGTTCATTCAGCCATCCATTTCACCCGTCTCTTCGAGTTTCTTTTTTGTGAAAAAAAAGGATGGCTGTTTACGCCCGTGCGTTGATTATCAAGGTCTTAATAAAATCACAGTGAAATATAGTTACCCGCTACCTCTGATCAATACGATTATTGAGTTAATGCACGGGGCACGTTTTTTCACAAAGTTGGATCTCAGGAGTGCGTACAATCTGGTGCGTATTAAGAAGGGTGATGAGTGGAAGACGGCATTTAGCACCACCTCAGGTCATTATGAGTACCTGGTCATGCCATATGGGTTGATGAATGCTCCATCAGTTTTCCAATCATTTGTAGATGAGATCTTCAGGGACCTGCACGGGCAGGGTGTAGTGGTGTATATCGATGATATTCTGATATACTCTGCTACACGCGCCGAGCATGTGTCCCTGGTGCGCAGGGTGCTTGGTCGCCTGTTGGAGCATGATCTATATGTCAAGTCTGAGAAATGTTTGTTTTTCCAACAATCCATCTCCTTCCTAGGGCATCGGATTTCCACTTCAGGAGTGGAGATGGAGAGCGACTCCAACCACGGTAAAGGAGTTGCAGCGTTTTTTGGGGTTTTCCAATTACTACCGGAGGTTTATCTGGGGATTTGGTCAGGTGGCAGCTCCCATTACCTCACTGCTAAAGGGGGGCCCGGTGCGCTTGCAGTGGTCGGCTGAGGCGAACAGGGCTTTTGAGCACCTGAAGACTCTGTTTACCTCGGTGCCTGTGCTGGCTCATCCGGATCCCTCTTTGCCATTCATAGTGGAGGTGGACGCATCCGAAGCTGGGATAGGAGCAGTGCTCTCTCAGCGTTCGGGTACGCCACTGAAGCTTCGCCCCTGTGCTTTCTTTTCAAAGAAGCTCAGCCCGGCAGAGCGAAACTATGATGTGGGGAACCGAGAGCTGTTAGCTGTCGTAGAAGCTTTGAAGGTGTGGAGGCATTGGCTTGAGGGGGCTAAACACCCTTTTCTCATCTGGACTGACCACCGCAATCTGGAGTATATCCGGCAGGCGAAGAGATTGAATCCTCGCCAGGCAAGGTGGGCCATGTTTTTCACTCGTTTTGTGTTTACTCTTTCTTACAGACCAGTCTCCCAGAACGTTAAGACAGACGCATTGTCTCGGCTGTATGACACAGAGGAGCGGTCCATGGATCCCACTCCCATACTCCCAGCTTCGTGTTTGGTGGCGCCAGTAGTGTGGGAGCTGGACGCGGACATTGAGCGGGCGTCACGTGCAGAGCCTTCTCCCCCTGAGTGTCCAGCTGGTCGTCTGTACGTTCCGTCTGCTGTCCGCGACCGATTGATATATTGGGCTCACACGTCACCCTCCTCTGGTCATCCTGGGCTAGGTCGGACGATGCGCTGTCTTGACGGGAGATACTGGTGGCCCACTTTAGCTAAGGACGTGAGGATTTATGTTTCTTCCTGCTCGGTGTGCGCCCAGTGCAAGGCTCCTAGACACCTGCCCAGAGGTAAGCTAAAACCTCTACCCGTTCCTCAACGGCCGTGGTCGCACCTGTCGGTGGATTTTTTGACTGATCTTCCACCTTCACAGGGTTACACCACGATCCTGGTCGTTGTGGATCGGTTTTCTAAGTCCTGTCGTCTCCTCCCTTTGCCCGGTCTCCCTACGGCCTTACAAACTGCAGAGGCCCTGATTACACACGTTTTCCGGCACTATGGGGTGCCTGAGGATATAGTGTCTGATCGGGGTCCCCAGTTCACATCAAGGGTCTGGAAGGCGTTCATGGAGCGTCTGGGGATCTCGGTTAGTCTTACCTCAGATTTTCAGCCCGAGAGTAATGGGCAGGTGGAGAGAGTTAACCAGGATGTGGGTAGGTTTCTGCGGTCTTATTGCCAGGATCGGCCGGGGGAGTGGGCGAAGTTCGTGCCCTGGGCAGAGATGGCTCAGAACTCGCTATGTCACTCCTCCACTAACCTTACTCCCTTTCAATGTGTATTAGGGTATCAGCCGGTTCTGGCTCCTTGGCATCAGAGCCAGACCGAGGCCCCTGCAGTGGACAATTGGTTTCGGCACGCTGAGGAGACCTGGGAGGCAGCCCACGTCCACCTTCAGCGTGCCATAAGGCGCCAGAAAATTGGCGCAGACCGTCGCCGCAGTGAGGCCCCAGTGTTCGCACCAGGGGACAGGGTCTGGCTCTCGAACCGAAACCTGCCCCTTCGCCTGCTCTGCCGGAAGCTGGGTCCGCGGTTTGTGGGGCCGTTTAAAGTCCTGAGGAGAGTGAACGAGGTATGTTATAGGTTACCCACTCATTACCGTATTAACCCCTCGTTCCATGTGTCTCTACTCAGGCCGATGGTGGCTGGCCCGCTCCAGGAGGCTGAAGTGCGTAATGTTCCTCCGCCTCCTCTAGACATCGAGGGGGTTCCGGCGTACTCTGTTCGATCCATTTTGGATTCGAGACGTCGGGCGAGGGGCCTTCAGTACCTCGTGGACTGGGAAAGGTACGGGCCGGAGGAGAGATGCTGGGTTCCGGTGGAGGACGTGTTAGATCCTTCCATGTTATCAGAATTCCACCGTCTCCATCCGGATCGCCCTGCACCTCGCCTTCCGGGTCGTCCCCGAGGCCGGTGTCGACGCGCAGCTGGAGCAGCGCGTCGGGGGGGGGGGGGGGGGGGGGGGGGTACTGTCACGACTTCTGCCGAAGTCGTTGCCTCTCCTTGTTCGGGCGGTGCTCGGCGTTCGACGTCACCGGTCTTCTAGTCATCATTGATCCTTTTTTCATTTTCCATTGGTTTTGTCTTGTCTTCCCACACAACTGTTTTCAATCCCATTCATTACCTGTTGTGTATTTAACCCTCTGTTTCCCCTCACAATCAAGAGATTGTTTTATTGTCAGTGTAGTGTGATTGTTGTATAGGTGCGCGTCGGGTCCTCGTACCCATGTTTGTGTGTTTATGTACATTTAGTGTTATGGAGCATACTCCGTGGACTTTATTAAAAGACTCCATTTTACACTCCATTTGACTCTCCTGCGCCTGACTTCCCTGCCACCTATTACACCTACGCATGACAACTGTATTTTTTTGTGAAGAATCAACAACAAGTGGGACACAATCATGAAGTGGAACGACATTTATTGGATATTTCAAACTTTTTTAACAAATCAAAAACTGAAAAATTGGGCGTGCAAAATTATTCAGCCCCCTTAAGTTAATACTTTGTAGCGCCACCTTTTGCTGCGATTACAGCTGTAAGTCGCTTGGGGTATGTCTCTATCAGTTTTGCACATCGAGAGACTGAAATGTTTTCCCATTCCTCCTTGCAAAACAGCTCGAGCTCAGTGAGGTTGGATGGAGAGCATTTGTGAACAGCAGTTTTCAGTTCTTTCCACAGATTCTCGATTGGATTCAGGTCTGGACTTTGACTTGGACATTCTAACACCTGGATATGTTTATTTTTGAACCATTCCATTGTAGATTTTGCTTTATGTTTTGGAAGTTTTGTTGGAAGACAAATCTCTGTCCCAGTCTCAGGTCTTTTGCAGACTCCATCAGGTTTTCTTCCAGAATGGTCCTGTATTTGGCTCCATCCATCTTCCCATCAATTTTAACCATCTTCCATTTCCCTGCTGAAGAAAAGCAGGCCTAAAACAAGATGCAGCCACCACCATGTTTGACAGTGGGGATGGTGTGTTCAGTGTGATGAGCTGTGTTGCTTTTACGCCAAACATAACGTTTTGCATTGTTGCCAAAAAGTTCAATTTTGGTTTCATCTGACCAGAGCACCTTCTTCCACATGTTTGGTGTGTCTCCCAGGTGGCTTGTGGCAAACTTTAAACAACACTTTTTATGGATATCTTTAAGAAATGGCTTTCTTCTTGCCACTCTTCCATAAAGGCCAGATTTGTGCAATATACGACTGATTGTTGTCCTATGGACAGAGTCTCCCACCTCAGCTGTAGATCTCTGCAGTTCATCCAGAGTGATCATGGGCCTCTTGGCTGCATCTCTGATCAGTCTTCTCCTTGTATGAGCTGAAAGTTTAGAGGGACGGCCAGGTCTTGGTAGATTTGCAGTGGTCTGATACTCCTTCCATTTCAATATTATCGCTTGCACAGTGCTCCTTGGGATGTTTAAAGCTTGGGAAATCTTTTTGTATCCAAATCCGGCTTTAAACTTCTTCACAACAGTATCTCGGACTTGCCTGGTGTGTTCCTTGTTCTTCATGATGCTCTCTGCGCTTTTAACGGACCTCTGAGACTATCACAGTGCAGGTGCATTTATACGGAGACTTGATTACACACAGGTGGATTGTATTTATCATCATTAGTCATTTAGGTCAACATTGGATCATTCAGAGATCCTCACTGAACTTCTGGAGAGCGTTTGCTGCACTGAAAGTAAAGGGGCTGAATCATTTTGCACGCCCAATTTTTCAGTTTTTGATTTGTTAAAAAAGTTTGAAATATCCAATAAATGTCGTTCCACTTCATGATTGTGCCCACTTGTTGTTGATTCTTCACAAAAAAATACAGTTTTATATCTTTATGTTTGAAGCCTGAAATGTGGCAAAAGGTCGCAAAGTTCAAGGGGGCCGAATACTTTCGCAAGGCACTGTATGTATGAGCGGTGACAGAGCGGCTAAGATGGAATAGATAGTAAAGAATAGATAGTGAATGATACAGTATACAGTATATACATATGAGATGAGTAATGTGAGATATGTAAACATTCTTAAAGTGGCATTATTAAAGTGACTAGTGTTTCATTTATTAAAGTGGCCAATCATATGAAGTCTGTAGTGACAGAGCGGCTAAGATGCAATAGATAGTAAAGAATAGATAGTGAAGGATACAGTGTACAGTATATACATATGAGATGAGTAATGTGAGATATGTAAACGTTCTTAAAGTGGCCAATGATATCAAGTCTTTAGTGTCAATGGTGTGCGTACTGGGAGCGAAGTCAGGTGCAGGAGAGTAGAGAGTTGTGAACAAGCTCACACTTCATTGAGGCAGGAGAAACCAACAGACGGCCACTGTGTCGAAACCTCCAGCCAATGCAAAAGTGCAAACGCGCAAACAGTCACAATAGTATGGTATAAACACAATAACATACCTCATGAAATAAAACACGGAATAAACGCAAACCAGTAAAGCACGTCAACATAGACACGTAACACAAAACAATCTCACACAAAGACATGAGGGGGAACAGAGGAATAAATACATGCAGTGTGATTGGGGAATGAAAACCAGGTGTGCAGGGAACAAGATAAAACAAATGAATAAATGAAAAATGGAGCGGCGATGGCTAGAAAGCCGGTGACGTCGACCGCCAAACGCCACCCGAACAAGGAGAGGGGCCGACTTTGGCGGAAGTCGTGGCGTAGGTAGTCAGCCGTCTCTCTGTGCTAGTGGTGGCTGTTTAACAGTCTGATGGCCTTGAGATAGAAGCTGTTTTTCAATCTCTCTGTCCCAACTTTGATGCACCTGTACTGACCTCGCCTTCTGGATGGAAGCAGGGTGAACAGGCAGTGGCTTGGGTGGTTATTGTCCTTAATTATATTTTTTGCCTTCCTGTGATACCGGGTGTTGTAGGTGTCCTGGAGGGCAGGTAGCTGGCTCCTGGTGATGCGTTGTGCAGACCACACCACCCTCTTGAGAGCCCTGCAGTTGTGGAGGGTGCAGTTCCCGTACCAGGCGGTGATACAGTCTGACAGGATGCTCTCAATTGTGCACCTGTAAAAGTTAGTGAGGGTTTTTGGTGACAAAAGCCACATTTTTACAGCCTCCTGAGGTTGAAGAGGCGCTGTTGTGCCTTCTTCACCACACGGTCTGTGTGGGTGGACCATTTCAGTTTGTCAGTGATATGTACACAGAGAAACATAAAACTTTCCACCTTCTCCACTGCTGTCCCGTGGGTGTGGATAGAGGGGTGCTCCCTTTGCTCTTTCCTGAAGTCCACGATCATCTCTTTTGTTTTTCTGACATTAAGTGAGAGGTTATTTTCCTGACACCATACTCCTAGGGCCCTCACCTCCTCCCTGTAGGCTGTCTGGTCGTTGTTGGTAATCCTTCCTACCACTGTTGTGTCGTCTGCAAACTTGATGATTGAGTTGGAGGCGCGCATGGCCATGCAGTCGTGGGTGAACAGGGAGTACAGGAGGGGGCTGAGAACGCACCCTTGTGTGGTCCCAGTGTTGAGAATCAGCAGAGTGGAGATGTTGTTTCCTACCTTCACAA
This sequence comes from Oncorhynchus clarkii lewisi, assembly GCF_045791955.1. Classification (NCBI taxonomy): domain Eukaryota; kingdom Metazoa; phylum Chordata; class Actinopteri; order Salmoniformes; family Salmonidae; genus Oncorhynchus; species Oncorhynchus clarkii. The sequence goes on from NC_092164.1 coordinate 31,338,949, forward strand.
CCTGGGGGAGACCCGTCAGGATGTCTAGGACCCAGGTTCACAGGGCAGGGTCGAGACCCAGGGTATCAAGCTTAATGATGAGTTTGGAGGGTACTATGGTGTTGAATGCTGAGCTGTAGTCAATGAACAGCCTTCTTACAGCCTTCCTCTTGTCCAATTGGGATAGGGCAGTGTGCAGTGTGATGGCGATTGCATCGTCTGTGGACCTATTGGGGTGGTAAGCAAATTGAAGTGGGTCTAGGCTGTCGGACTGACAGGGCCATGACAAGCAAAGGTCACAGCTATCTTTTCAACAGACTGACCTCACTGTTGAGGGCAGTTAGCGACGGTGGTGGTGACGGTGTCAGCGGCAGTCTAATGGATGCGAGGTCATTGAGCCAGTCTGTGTGTGGAGGGTGATGGTTCTTCAGAGGTGAATGAGCAGAGGGTGTACTGTTTGTCAATGGTGGCGAGTCATAGTAATGCTGAAACGCTGAAAGCTCTTTGATCTGCTGTTTGAAAAGTGTTATATAAATGCAGTTGTTATTATTATCACAGTACTATGTGTCCATGGTGACAAACCATAGAGGAGAAGAGTGTTATGAAAATATGAGTGCAACAAAGCAGCTCTTTCCTGCAGTCGAATGGCCGATGGGTGGAATGTTATTCATATTTTTTAAAATTTCATAATTAAACATTTAAACAAATATATGCCAAAAATCTGGTGTTCTATGTCAAACAGTTTTGTCATATTTCAGTCTTTTGTGATGTATATAAAGTGTAATATTGGGATGCAAACAATACATTCAAAGTAAATTTGTAGGTCTGTGTGACCTTAATTTACCCCACTACAGTATATTATTAAGTGCTGAAACACAACAGCACACATTTTGCACTGTGGCCGGAAAGTTGACGATGATGTGATGATGTGTTTTTCCCTACACGGTAGAAAAAAATATTCCAAAATGGTTCCTCGTCTGTCCCCATAGGAGAACCCTTTTTGGTTCCAGAAGGGTTCTCCTATGGGGACAACCAAAGAACCCTTTAAGGTTCTAGATAGCACCTTTTTTTCTAAGAGTGTAGTATTGTATGTCCTCAGTATGTCAGGAGTAGAAGAAGAAGAATGGCGCCGGAGGGCCGTTTTACGTGCTCCTAAACAACTGTTTGACATTTGACATTTAACCTTTAACCTAGGCTAGCCAGTTTAGAACAAAGTCTTATGTACAATGATGGCCTAATTTCAACCAGGGACTGTAGTGACACACAAAGTCTTATGTACAATGATGGCCTACCCCAGAGCTGCCAGTCTGCAAGAAGCCGCCAGAGCCGCCAGTCAGCATGGAGCATTATTTCATTATCATTTTTTTCTTTTTTCTACTGCGTTGATGGTTAAACCTCTTCAGGATCTGCCCCCTTTAAATGTTCACCTAAAATGACATACCCAAATCTAACTGGCTGTAGCTCAGAACCTGAAACAGGGATATGCATATTCTTGATACCATTTAAAATGAAACACTTTGAAGTTTGTTTAAATGTGAAATGAATGTAGGAGAATATAACACATTAGATCTGATAAAAGATAATACAAAGGAAACACCAGGCGTGTTTTTTGTCCCGTTATCTTTGAAATGCAAGAGAAAGACCATAACGTCTTATTCCAAGCCAGGATGCAATTTACATTTTGGCCAATGGATAGCAGCAGTGTATGTGTAAAGTTACATGCTGATCCTGCGAACCATTACATTTCTGTTCAACATTTTGTATCAAGACTGCCCAAATGTGCCTAATTGGTTTATTAATAACCTTTGAAGTTCATAACTGTGCACTCTCCTCAAACAATAGCATGGTATTATTTCACTGTAATAGCTACTGTTAATTGGACAGTGCAGTTAAATTAATAAGATATGTCAGATATGTATATGTCCTGGGAAATGTTCTTGTTACTTACAACCTCCCAGAGTAAAGAGACAGAATGACTTACTTACAACACAAGTGCCATGCCCTGGTCTTTGTATTTTGTGTTTTCTTTATTATTTTAGTCAGGCCAGGGTGTGACATGGGTTAATTATGTGGTGTGTTTTGTCTTGGGGTTTTGTAGGTATTGGGATTGTGGTATAGTGGGGTTGTCTAGAAAAGTCTATGGTTGCCTGAAGTGGTTCTCAATCAGAGGCAGGTGTTTATCGTTGTCTCTGATTGGGAACCATATTTAGGCAGCCATATTCTTTGAGTGTTTCGTGGGTGATTGTTCCTGTCTCAGTGTTAGTTTGCACCAGATAAGGCTGTTTAGGTTTTTCATGTTACGTTTATTGTTTTGTTCGTGTTTATTATTTTTATTAAACATTAATCGAAATAACCACGCTGCATTTTGGTCCTCCTCTCTTTCGATAGAAAACCGTAACAACAAGTATGTACTGAGTAGCTACTGGAAGAGCACAGATACTGCATTATACTGTATGTCACTGTTGAGGTATTATTTGGAGAAGTGCACTACAGTGGTAGAGGAACAAGAACAGTGCAGGCATAGTCAGGCACCACACTGAGTGCTGTGAGATACAGATTCTTCCACACCTCGCCGTGTTCTGCCTGAGGGCTTCTCACAGGTACGATTTCTTACCCTCGAATCAGGAGCCGAAAATGAGAAATCTCCAAATTAGAGGCACAGAGTCGTGTCGGAGCCTGACCCCGGCTTCTCACCTCCCATTTTCTTGGGCCTGTGAACGCTCTGGCACGTCGCTTGGGCAGGCAGGCAGATCCATGGCCCTGGACTTGCTCTCCCCTCTCCCCTCATCTTGACTTGTCTGATCTGAGGTATGATCTCTTTTTCCATTTGTCTCTCTCTCTTGTTTCTTTCTCATCTCTCTCACTTTCTCTGGTTGTGATTGTCTATAGATTCATGATGTAATCTATGGTATCAGTGGGTGCTACTGCACCTACAGTAAATAAACCTTATCCTATATAAAACATTTCAAATTATAAATCAATTACAAAAAAAGGGACTCGGGACATTACATAACAGACAAATATCAAGCACAGAATAGGTTTACTTAAAATGTATTAATAGAGTACTGTCAGTTGTACATGATTGATACAGTGCCTTGTAAAAGTATTCATCCTCCTTGGCGTTTTTCCTATTTTGTTGCATTACAACCTGTAATTTAAATTGATTTGATTTGGATAATGGACATAAACAAAATAGTCCAAATTGGTGAAGTGAATGGAAAAAAAATACTTGTTGTGGAAAAGAAAAAAGCAATAAAAAGGTCAGGGACAAAGTTGTGGATAAGGTAATAAAAATATATATATATATGAAACTTTGAACATCCCATGGAGCACCATTAAATCCATTATAAAAAAATTGAAAGAATATGGCACCACAACAAACCTGCCAAGAGAGGGCCACCCACCAAAACTCACAGACCAGGCAAGGAGTGCATTAATCAGAGGCAACAAAGAGACCAAAGATAAGCCTGAAGGAGCTGCAAAGCTCCACAGCGGAGATTAGAGTATCTGTCCATAGGACCACTTTAAGCTGTACACTCCACAGAGCTGGGCTTTAGGGAAGAGGGGCCAGAAAAAAGCCATTGCTTAAAGAGAAAAATAAACAAAAAATATGGGGTTTGCCAAAAGGCATGTGGGAAACTCCCCAAACATATGGAAGAAGGTACTCTGGTCAGGTGAGACTAAAATTGAGCTTTTTGGCCATCAAGGAAAACGCTATGTCTGGCGCAAACCCAACATCTCTCATCACCACGAGAACACCATCCCCATAGTGAAGCATGGTGGTGGCAGCATCATGCTGTGGGGATGTTTTTCATTGGCAGGGCCTGGGAAACTGGTCAGAATTGAAGGAATGATGGACAGCGCTAAATACAGGGAAATACTTGAGGGAAACCTGTTTCACTCTACCAGAATTTGAGACTGGGACGGAGGTTCACCTTCCAGCAGGACAATGACCCTAAGCATACTACTAATACTAAAGCAACACTCAAGTGGTTTAAGGGGAAACATTTACATGTCTTTGAATGGCCTAGTCAAAGCCCAATTGAGAAACTGTGGTACGACTTAAAGATGGCTGTACACCAGCGGAACCCATCCAACTTGAAGGAGCTGGAGCAGTTTTCCCTTGAAGAATGGGCAAAAATCCCAGTGGTTAGATGTGCCAAGCTTATAGAGACATAACCCAAGAGACTTGCAGCTGTAATTGGGTGAATAGTTGTATACACTCAAGTTTTCTGTTTTTTGTGTGTCTTATTTCTTGTTCTTCACAAGAGAAAATATTTTGCATCTTCAAGGTGGTAGGCAAGTAAATCAAATGATACAAACTCCCCAAAAACTTATTTTAATTCCAAGTTGTTAGGCAACAAAATAGGAAAAATGCCAAGGGGGGTGAATACTTTCGCAAGCCACTGTACATCATGGCAGTAGCATAGCATACCCTGTATAATTTTAAATCGTTAATTTCCAGTAATATGAGGTCACAGGGATGAAAGCTTCTGGCTTTCATCCTCTCTGTCTCATCAGGGACCGATTCAGATCTGGGACACCAGGAGAGTGCAAATTACTACCAGGTAAAAACTAAAAGTGTTTCGGCCCTCCAGGACCGGAATTGAGCAACCCTGGTTTATCATTAATTAAAGGCAAAGATGCTTTTGAGACAGCAGCGACAAACAACTTGAAACCTCAAACCTCTGTTATCATTGTCTTGACATCAATCAACCTCTAAGTTATACCACATTTCCAACTTTCATCAATCATTTAATCATTGGGTCCCATATGAAGACAAGGACTTTGAAGAAAGAGTTCACACAGATATAAACTGTCCTGCTGGGTTCCAGGACTGTGAAAGGATTGGGACATATAGACCCATTATGGGACATGTCCTGTTAGTGGCTCCAGGAGTGCTACTTTTGTTTTGGACGAAGCAGGCTGGCCGCAGGAGGGTTTTTAACATCAGCCCTTCTATTCAGTTCAGTTTTTGTGAGAGAATATGAGAGGAGCGGCGAAGAGAGGAAAGGAAAATAAAATAACATTTAAAAAAAGGAGAGGTGGTGCTAGGGGACCTGGGCGGCTTGTGTGACACGGCCTATCTGCACTCCGTTAGTGCTGGATGGATGAACTCCATCCACTGGGCCCGGGGAGGGGGGCCGCAGACTGCCTTCTGCACCAGTGTGGAAGGATAATGGGGGGGGGGGGGGCTTGTTGTGGTTGGAGGTGGTGGGGGTTTAGTAAAGTGTGCATCATTGGACCCTGCTGGTACATGGGCCCTGGAACCACCACAGCAGTTATTTGAGTACGGCCCGAGGCTAAACGCGGCACCTTTGACAGTGCCGGGGTGCCACTATAGCGTCGGGCTGGCAGACACTTCTGCTACATTACACACCAACTGCTTGTCTATATTCATGCTGATTGAGATTAAGGTATTGGGAAGGAGCATTCTTACTGCACATAGAGCTCATGCTAAGGAAACAACTGTTTGACATTATCAAAATGCGAATACCTGGTATTACACAATTTGCCATTTATTTTTGCTATGGTCATTTTAGCTAAACAGATTTTTGTAAGAAATCTAATGCTCCATGTAAATACCGTAGTCCTGCAATTGTACAATACTGCCACCATCAGTTGTCAGTCATCTGAGTTGAATCTTCACCACCAAACTTGCTTGAGTTAAAGTTCTGAGCAATGAGTAATAGATTTATATTTGAGAACGGATGAGAATCACACAGGCCATACCTCCCTCTGCGCTTGGGGAGCACTCTCAGAGCAGAAAAAACACCTGTCCTAGACACCTCCATTGGTGTGTGACTGCATCACTTCTATTAATTAAACCCAACAAATGCAACTCAGGAGAATTAAATATGCTCTGTCTTTGTTTCTTTTTATACATTTCCAAATGTAAAAAAAGTCTCAATGATATGCTGATTAATTATTCTCTTCTTTCTCTTTCTTTCTCACTCTCTTTCTCTCTCTCTCTCTCTCTCTCTCTTTCTCTCTCACCCTGTCTCTCACTGTCTCTCTCTCTCTCTCTCTCACTCTTTGTCTTGTTTTGAATGTCTTTAAATTTGAGCTTTTCATCCAGGGTTACCTTGCTGTATGCATTACTCATTTCTTAAAATTGCATTGTAAGTAGGCTTGTAAGTAAGCGTTTCACTGTTGTATTTGGCGCATGTGACAATTAAAATTGGATTTGATTTGATGTGATTAACATGATGCACCATTCAGCTTAAAATAAAATGCATGTACCATACAACAATCCTTAAATGAGACATTCAAGATATGCTTAGAATTGATTTCACATTAATTGTCAAAGGATTTCAACTTCAGACAGAAGTTGAAATGTTCACGTTCTGTGATCCTAGTGAAATACTGTGCATGACATATTGTATTTGACAGTGAGGCAATGGTATGGATAAACCTATACAATAGAGTGCAAGTACACTGACTTTTTAGGCGAACTCGACAGGCCGAGTTAGAGGGCAACTGCACTGTGGCGTTAATGAACGGCCATACGTGGTACAGAATATATGAACATTTACTTCTTGTCTTCGGTCTATCTTTAGTTCTGAGAAAGGCTGTTTCACCTCAGTTTTCACACCTTAGGAACAGTAGCTGAACTTGCCAAGATAAGCACTCACACTATTTCAGCTGGAGGCATGCTTCACTTCATCAAACTGCTGTACATGGCAGGCCAGATGCACACACTGACCTTTACATATCATTGAGTGTTAACCTGGATAGGACTAACAGAGATCTTTATGTCACGTAGGCTCAAATGTGGAAAAACTGTATGTCTGAAATGTTAGTCCAGTTTATGTTTGATTAGCACTTCAACTCTAACGTGATTGTCCAATTTTGGATCTCTGTAAGTTTTCTATATTATTGATTTATTTTGTGCAAATATCTGTACCATGTAACATTGAAGACAACACCCACCTCACTATATCCATCCAGTGTTGCTTCAGGTTTGACTATGTTTAGATCTATTACCATCACGTGCATCACTTGAATGAGCGTAGTTAAGTGTCAAGGTTAAAGACTTCCCATTGATTCAAAAACAGAATGAATATTTGCCAGCTTCGATAGTTCACTTCAGCAGCCATTGTCGCTAAAGAAATTGGCATCCACACACACAAATACATCTATGTTAACCATTGTTAACCAATGATGACTACTCTCACTGCCTTGAACAACATACATTAAATCAATTTCAGCTTCCATAAAGCCACCATTGTGGAGTGGACCTGTGGTCATTACGCTACGCTAGCCTCCATTGAAGGCAGCCATTTAGCCGCATGGCGCTGGCCTGTGCCTCTGTTAGTTGATCTCATTTACTGGCACTAATTAGCTTCGCTACGATTCGCCGACACTTGGCGTTAACACAGGACAGGAGCCACCGGTTGGGGACGACAAACAGGGCTATCTGTTGTAGGAGTGTAGGGAGGTTCTGCCCCCCCCCCAATATGCCTCCCCCCCCAGTCAATGACAGCTGGGACAGCACAGAGGGCACGACTAGTCCCCATTCACTGCATTCAGCGCATTACCCAGGGCCGCACAATAGCGCCTGCCTGTCCCATTTGCATGAGCAACTCCCTTTCTACCCCTGTCATAATTGGACATTCTCCCCTTTCCGCCAAACCTGCGGGGTAGTAGCCTACGGAGTTCGGAGTTGTTTTGGGCAATGTATTTGAGATCTTAATGTGGTATGCTTTGAGACGATTGTCATATATTTTATTAGCGTGATGAAGATGAGGAGTGAGAACTGAAATGCTGAGTTTACTTCCGTAGCCTGTATGTCAGTTGCCAATGTTGTGAGTGATGCCCATGGGATCATTTGTGTGTTAGTTTGGGCTAATGAATATGACACAGGATGTTACTTATCTTCTAAGAAAATCGAGTACTTGCAGGCACACCGTCTGGTTACCACACCACCAAATATAAAATCCTGCAGAGCTCTTTATTAAACAGTCTATGTGGAAAAATAACTTATCCTTTTTTATGAACCTTCTACTTTAGTGGGCTAAAATCAGGGTAACACGGAGTGATTCTTGGTAGTCTTAAACAGATCTACTGTTAAAAAAGTATACAGTACACCTCACACACATGGTTATTGGCTTAAAAAAGAAGACACCACACCATAAATCAAATCAAATTTTTAAAAAGATGACACAACACCATAAATCAAATCAAATTTAAAAAAGAAGATACCACACCATAAATCAAATCAAATTAAAAAAAGACACCCCACCATAAATCAAATTAAATCAAATTGTATTTGTCACATGCGCCGAATAAAACAGGTGACCTTACAGTGAAATGCTTACTTACAAGCCCTTAACCAACAATGCTTTAAGAAGTTTAGAGAAAAAGTGTTGAGTAGAAAACAGATAAATTCAAAATAGAAACTAGAAAAAAAGTAGCAAATAATTAAACAGCAGCAGTAAAATAACAAGCAAGGCTATATACAGAGGGTACCGGTACAGAGTCAATGTGGAGGATATATACAGGGTATTACGGTACAGAGTCAATGTGGAGGCTATATACAGGGGGTACCAGTACAGAGTCAATGTGGAGGCTATATACAGGGGGTACCGGTACAGAGTCAATGTGGAGGCTATATACAGGGGGTACCGGTACAGAGTCAATGTGGAGGATATATACAGGGTATTACGGTACAGAGTCAATGTGGAGGATATATACAGGGTATTACGGTACAGAGTCAATGTGGAGGCTATATACAGGGGGTAGTGGTACAGAGTCAATGTGGAGGCTATATACAGGGGGTACCAGTACAGAGTCAATGTGGAGGCTATATACAGGGCATTACGGTACAGAGTCAATGTGGAGGATATATACAGGGTATTACGGTACAGAGTCAATGTGGAGGCTATATACAGGGGGTACCAGTACAGAGTCAATGTGGGGGGTACCAGTACAGAGTCAATGTGGAGGCTATATACAGGGGGTACCGGTACAGAGTCAATGTGGAGACTGTATACAGGGGGTACCGGTACAGAGTCAATGTGGAGGCTATATACAGGGGGTACCGGTACAGAGTCAATGTGCGGGGGCACCGGTTAGTTGAGGTAATTGAGGTAATCCTGTATGTACATGTAGGTAGCAGCGTAAAAGAGGGGTCTGGGTAGCCCTTTGATTAGCTGTTCAGGAGTCTTATGGCTTGGTGGTAGAAGCTGTTAAGAAGCCTTTTGGACCTCGACTTGGCGCTCCGGTACCGTTTGCCGTTCGGTAGCAGAGAGAACAGAATATCACTAGGGTGGCTGGAGTCTTTTACAATTTTTAGGGCCTTCCTCTGACACCACCTGATATAGAGGTCCTGGATGGCAGGACGCTTGGCCCCGGTGATGTACTGAGCCATATGCACTACCCTCTGTAGTGCCATGCAGTTGCCATATCAGGCAGTGATGCAATGGTGCAGCTGTAGAACCTTTTGAGGATCTGAGGACCCATGCCAAGTCTTTTCAGTCTCCTGAGGTGAAATAGGCTTTGTTGTGCCCTCTTTGCGACTGTCTTAGTGTGTTTGGACCATGATAGTTTGTTGGTGATGTGGACACCAAGGAACTTGAAGCTCTCAACCTGTTCCACTACAGCCCCGTCGATGAGAATGGGGGCATGTATTCAATTTTGAGTTTCCATTCAATATTGCACTTTTTATACATCACAAAAGACTGAAATATAACAAAACAGTTTGACACCAGCAAAGCACCCCCACACCATCACACCCCCTCTTCCATGCTTCATGGGGGGAACCACACATGCGGAGATCATCCGTTCACCTACTCTGCGTCTCACAAAGACACGGCAGTTGAAACCAAAAACCTCAAATTTGGACTCATCAGACCAAAGGACAGATTTCCACCGGTCTAATGTCCATTGCTCGGGTGTCTTGGCCCAAGCAAGTCTCTTCTTCCCAAGCAAGTATTTTAGTTTCTTTACATCAATTTGACCATGAAGGCCTGATTCACGTCATCTCCTCTGAACAGTTTATGTTGAGATCTGTCTGCTACTTGAATTTATTTGGGCTGCAATTTCTGATGCTGGTAACTCTAATCAACTTATCCTCTGCAGCAGAGGTAACTCTGGGTCTTCTTTTCCTGTGGCGGTCCTCATGAGAGCCAGTTTCATTATAGCGCTTGATGGTTTTTGCGACTGCTCTTGAATAAACTTTAAAAGTTCTTGAAATTTTAGTTAAATAAAGGTTAAATAAAAAATCTAATAAAACCTTCATGTCTTAAAGTAACGATGGACTTTCGTTTCTGTTTGCTTATTTGAGCTGTTCTTGCCATAATATGGACTTGGTCTTTTACCAAAAAGGGCTATCTTCTGTATATCACCCCTACCTTGTCACAACACAACTGATTAACTCAAACGCATTAAGAAGGAAAGAAATTAACAAGGCACACCTGTTAATTGAAATGCATTCCAGGTGACTACCTCATGAAGCTGGTTGAGAGAATGCCAAGAATGTGCAAAGCTGTTATCAAGGCAAAAGGGTGGCTACTTTAAAGAATCTCAAATCTCAAATATATTTGGATTTACTTAACCCTTTTTTGGTTACTACATGATATGTGTTATTTCATAGTTTTGATGTCTTCACTATTGTTTTACAATGTAGAAAATAGTAAAAAATAAAGAAAAACCCTTGAATGAGTCCAAACTTTTGACTTTTTTTTTATTACAAGAACTCAGATAGAATAGTAAAAGGTGTTGAAAAGAAAAAAGAATGTATCCATTGATTTGTTGTACGATGGTGGCCACCATCCGTGCCTCTACACATTGGTGAAGAACAATTTCAAAGAGAACCGGAGAAAGATGGAAACACCCACCCACACCAGAGACACCCTTTGTGTGGAGCGCTTACCACTCTCTCCGTCTCTGCACACTTCACTGTATGTTCTAGGTCACTTCAAATAATAGATTTTTGAACCTTTTCTTATTTCTGTTAAGCACCCTAAAAGTGTTTGAGAAACTGTCTTATTTCCCAACAGAGCATTCATTTACTTATTCTAATTAACCCAAGCCTTTGTGGGCCTGAGTATTGACATTAAAATAAAACAAAGAAGTGAAAGATCTTAAGCTTCACAGTGCGTATTCCCTTGCTTTACAATGAAGCAGACAAGAACACGACAAGATCCAAAACCTGCAACCCTCCCAGTCCAACCCATCCCTAGTGAAGGTGAGCCATGTGTTCCGGGTCAGGCCCGCAGTAGGTCATTTCCATAAGGTGGCAATTGTGCAGGTGGTGGAGGGGCTAGCTGATGCTGTAGTGGTGCAGCAGGCCGAGGCGAGGTGCCGTGCGGGGCAGATGGACCTGTCTTGCACTGACCGAGCATCCCTGTACCACGCTGGGAGACCAGGAGGGGGCCGGCCATGCAGCCTCCCAGAAAGGGGTGCATCCCACTGAGACCCTGGCACCCAGCCCTTGCCAGCCTTGGCCTGCACCCATCCCCATCCACCACCACCCACCCCCTAAAGAAAACGCTGACCAAGCCCTCCGGGTGTATAGACCTAGCCTCCTGGGCTCTCAAGGCCCCAGACTACAAGCTGGTCCTCAGGCAGGCCATGCCAAGTGTGGATGCCAGGGTTGGATGTTGGATGGCAAGGGAGAGAAATTACAGTACCATTGCGATTTCGGATTCAGCTTTGACATATATTCTTACCACCCCTCCGGTTGTCTCCAGTAAACACCACTCCAACAAAGACCTTTTGTATTGTTCGCACATCTTTTTTTTATTTCTTTCTTGTTTACTATTTGGTCCTGATTTTTTTATTGTTTTAAAATAAAGACAACGATTAAACACTTCCTTCAGCGTCTAAGGACGTATTTCTATTTATTTGCTTTGTCTACACGTACGGTCATTTTGGGTTCTGTGGCAAACACACATCTTGAGCGGTGAACTTTCTTGCGAGGTGCAATTTCCTGGCTATGTGCAAACAAGGCAACGCAGAAACAAACATAAAGACCAAGCAAAAACATAACCGTACAAGGCCCTGTTGATAAAGTCCTGAATGTAACACAGGCCAGATATTTCATACAGTAAAATGAATATTCCAGTGATGCCTGCTAATGTACTTGGGTGAGCTCACCTTTCCTTCACACTATTGAAAAGCCCTAGCAGACCCCCTCGTGACCACCCCATTAAAAGAGATCTGAACTCCGCTACTACTGTGTGAGGAAAACTGTGTGAGCGTGTACGAGCTTGTGAGAGTGGGTATCGTGGTATAGCATGTGTGGGGACCCCTGTCGAGTAGCCCCACCAAGTCTTCTCAATCCCTTGATTCAATTTGCAGTCACATTTATGAAGGATTACAGAGAACAGATCTTACTGTAGACTAGTTGGTAAGTGTCCTTACAAACCTCTATGAGTGGGGTTGTTGGACAATGGACCATAAATTGATCATAACTGAGCATACGAGAATGTACTATGATGGGTTAAATACCTGCCATTTTGTGCTTCCTTTGATGTTTTCTCACTTTCATCTTCATGCCAATTAAGCCTTGTGATGAGGAAAAGATCATGTGACGAGGAAAATTAGGTGTGAAGAAACCGTTTAATATTCTAACTGTAGGTTAACCTTTCCTAAATGGTAATACAGAAGAGTTGCTGATGAGCGCTTTTCACCAGAGCCAAATATTCTACAATAAAAAAATCTGAATATTGGTCTTTGTGGAGAGCATTTTTTATTTTGGCCTTCCCTGGATTGTCTGTTTGAAAGAAGATGTGTAGGAAGATCGCTCTTCAACCTCTGTCCATTTCTGTTCTATCTACATCGTTAGTGTTCCTCCCCCTTATCGGTCATACACTGTCGTTATTGACACAAAACCCAAAATGGGGTAATGTTACTGTTTTGTAAACATGCTGATTGTCATAAGATTTATTTAAAAAAAATGGTTCAATGAAAGGCCTTACTGGCAACCACTGTGCTGCTTCTCAGCCTGAAGACGCATTTCTGTATAAGAGTGGTGGGAAACGTGACTTCCTGTGTAGCTAACCACACCAGACATACTGTAGCTATCGGCAAGCCCAAGAGAGGTGGAAAACTCTTTGTCAAATGTGTTCACGACAAATCTTTAAACGTTTTGTAGTCATTGTGTCATTGTTGTTACTGTACAGTGCATGACGCCTTCTAGCAAACATCCAAATAGTTAAAACCCCAAACAGTGAATAGGACTATCCGGCGTATCGACAGTTGTTTAACAGAGCAAGCGGCTTGACGGGAGCTTGGGATCATGTTAGCAGAACAGGGTTTGTGAATATTGAGTGATTCCTTTGACAGGATATCTCTGATTGAAATATGGATAAGCTTACCTTTGCTACCCTGCGGCTCATTCAAAGAGAGAGAGAGAGAGAGAGAGAGAGAGAGCTGAAGTAGATAGTCTCCAGAGATTCCTCCTCCTCTCCGATGATGAGTCTACTTTAATCCATGAGGACAACTGCGACTCATTTCAAAGTAAGATTGGAAGATTTGATTTCACTTTTGACTATGAGAGAAAGACAGAGAACCCCCGCAAATAAGTGCTGACGGAATTGGCTTTGGTGCATTAGATATTCGGCAGCCATCGGACCATGACCATGAGGGATCTGGTGTTTTGTCGCATCGTACATGCTGAGCAATACAGGATTGCCTCCACTGCCTCCACTGCTGTGGACAAGCATGCCACCAAGGCCTTGACCTCTTCCTTTCCTTTTGCAGGTGCTTAAAACAGATGAACGGATGCTGAATATAAATGGTTTTCATAGACAGCTGACCTTTGGCTCTCATGTGTTGCAAACACGGTTTTTGAAACTACAGAATTCAGTGGGTCAGTGGTCCAATGCAACATAGGGAATACAGGCCGTAGGACTTGATAGCGTAAGGACAGAGCAAAGCTGAGGTGTCCTCGCCTGGTCCAGGGTGCGAGTAGGATCCCTCCACGGCACTGCGTCTGTGTTTACATTAGCCCTCAAGTGTTTCCCCCCATGGCGCTCCATCCAATTCTCCTCAACAAGAGAAAACGAGAGACTAACATAGAAGCGAGTGAGGACCATGAATGAAGGGGGTACAAATTGACATGTGGCGTTCTGTGAGGTGAGTGCGCAACCTCTCGGCCGGCAATTACCATTCGCTAATGAGTGCCCTGCGTTTGTCTCTCTCTGTTTCTCCTTCTCTCTCCCTCCGCGGTCCCCTTTTCTCCCCGCCAGCTTTGTGCAGGCCCGCGGTGGCCACTGGACCATAGGTGTGCCGTTAATGGGGAGGCGCACATAGCAGTAATTAAACCAGCAGGGGGGCTTGTACGCACCCTTGATGCACCCCACTCCTCCAAAACTCCTCCCTCCCTCCCCCTTTTCAATCCGCTCCACCGAATTGATCATTGTGCCGGAGCCAGTTTTGCCCCCAGCAGTTTTGTCACATTCTAATGAAGGCTTTCAGAGAGGCAAGGCCTGTGTCCCTACCAGTACTGGGACCAGTTGGGGCCAATCAGTGTCTCTCACTCACACACAAACCCTTTCCCCAATCAGCCTCACATGTAACCACACACACACACACACACACGAATCCTCCCATCCTCATCACATCCCTCCAGCTGCTTCTCTCCTCTCAATAAGAAAATACTAGGTGTTGAAATATCACTCAGGGTTGTTTTGAAGTCCTTTCCACGATGAGCCCTTTTAATGGACTGTGTAAAATTCAACATGTGAATTTATTTTTTATTTTTGCATTTTAAGGCTACCTGTACATATGCCAATTCTAACAAAATATGAAAAAAATAACTTGCTTTAGTTCTTGTGCTTATTAACTGTATGTGCTAAAATCAAGTGAACTGCACACACCATATTGCAATATTTTACTATGAAAACATGTTCAGGCAACTTTGTATCATCAATAGACCACTCAATGGTTGTGAAATTGAAAAAGCACATTCAACTACATAGTCTTGTGTAATCTGTATTGATTCAGTAGTGTTATAAATCCGTGTTCTGATTAGACAGGGCTATCTGAATGGTCTTGATAGTCCCTACCCCGGAGCGGTACTCAGCAGGCTAACACAACCCATGGGGAACGTCTCTCACATTCGCTGATTGCTCTTACGTTGTGTGTGTACTGACGACAACAGTGGAGAGTCACTATGGAGCTAATATTGTAGGCCAAAAAGCACTGTACTTCTTCACTGTGGACATTAAAGTGTTTTTTAAGTGAGTGTGTGGGTTTGTTTGTGTTTATTAATGTACTTGGGAGTACTTGTTGACATATTTTCAATGAGTTGAAGAGAATGATTCTTCTATAAGATACATGCCATTCGTAGATTTTTATCAAATTGATGAGCTCCTGTACACAGCCATTTGGTCAGTAGTTTTGTTTTGAATTAGCTTGACATTGCCTTTTTTTTAGCTGTACTTGATTTGCCATATTTACCACGCTTGCTTTCGATTATGGTGCCAGGAAGCAAAAGGTTACAGGAAATGCCAAGAGTAGCAGCGACCAACAGTGTTCTCCCTCTGTACACCTTCTTCCACTCCACACTAAGCTGAGGCTATTATTGTTACTGGTGTAGCAGTCGTTCAGTATATAATTAAAATAACCTCAGTCATTGAGGTGTTTGTAAGGCATTAGATGCCTCTCTAGGCCACGTTTTGCATCGTTTCCTGCCCTGCTCAGCTCACCCCTTTATCTCTCAGACCCCCTTGAGTATGGCGTTTTACATTTCTGTTTGTAAAACTGTCAACACTTCCACTGGCTGTACTAACGTGTGATTTAGCGCCGACAGAGAGGAGGGATAGAGAGTGAGAGAGAGACAACTGCATGAGATCTTGCACATTCTGAAAGTGGAATATTTTTTTCTATCCCCAAGAAGATGCCTTGTTATGTACAGTGTATTGTGTTCTCTCACCCCCAGAAAAGCATTCTGTTGTCTTTCTCTCTTCTTTATGTTTCCTTCTATTGTTTTGATCTATAATGAATCTATAATGAATGATTATATTCCAAGTGTCGATATGCAGTGTCTTCAGTAAGTATTCACAACCCTTGATCTTTTTTGTCGATGTTGTATCACTGGACTGGCACTATGTTTTTGAATTTTTTTACAAATTAATTAAAAAAATTAAAAGCTGAAATGTCTTCAATCAAAAACTATTAAACCCCTTTGTTATGACAAGCCTAAATAAATTCAGGAGTAAAACTTTGCTGAACAAGTCACATAATATTTGCATGGAATCACTCTGTGTGCAATACTAGTGTTTATCATGATTTTTGAATGACTACCTAATCTCTTTACCCCACATACAATTTAATTATCTGTAAGGTCCCTCGGTCAAGCACTGAAAACTAACAACAAAGACCAGGGAGGTTTTCCAATGTCTCTCAAAGAAGAGCACCTATTGGTAGATGTGTAAAAGTAAAAAAAAGCAGACATTGAATATACATTTGAGCATGGTGAAGTTATTAATTACGCTTTAGATGGTGTATCAATACACCCAGTCACTACAAAGATGCAGGCATCCTTCCTAACTCAGTTGCCGGAGAGGAAGGAAACCCTGATTTCACCATGAGGTCAATGGTGATTTTAAAACAGTTACAGAGTTTAATGGCTGTGATAGGGCAAAACTGAGAATGGATCAACAACATTGTAGTTACTCCACAATACTAACCTAATTGACAGATTGAAAAGAATGAAGCCTGTACAGATGAAAAAATATTCCAAGACACGCATCCTGTTGCCACAAGGAACTTAAGTAACACTTCCAAAAACGCAATTCACTGTTTGTCCTGAATACAAAGTGTTATGTTTGAGGCAAATCCAATACAACACATTACTGAGTACAACTCTCTATTTTCTCAAGCATGGTGGTGGATGCATCATGTTATTGGTATGCTGGTAAAATCGTTAAGGACTGGGGATTTTTTCAGGATAAAAAATAAATGGAATGGAGCTAAGCACGGGCAAAATCCTAGCGGAAAACCTGGTTCAGTCTGCTTTCCACCAGACACTGGGAGATTAATTCACCTTTCAGCAGGACAATAACCTAAAGCACAAGGCCAAATCTACAATGATAGTGAATGTTCAATACAAGATAGTGAATGTTCCTGAGTGGCCCAGTTACAGTTTTGACATGAATCTGCTTAAAAACCTATGGCAAGACCTGAAAATGTCTGTCTAGAAATTATCAATAACCAATTTGACAGAGCCTGAAGAATTTGGAAACGAATAACGGGCAAATGTTGCACAATCGAGGTGTGTATAGCTCTTAGCTCCAGAAAGACTCACAGCTGTAATCGCTGCCAAATGTGGATCTAACATGTATTGACTGAGGGGGTTGAATACTAAATGTATTAGTGTTTGATTTTTCATACATGTTTTACAAATGTTAGAATTCTTTCCCACTTTACAGTACAGTCAGTGTATTTTCTATAGATCATTGACGAAAAATTACAATGAAATCCATTTGAATCCCACTTTGTAACACAACAAAATGTGGAAAAAGTCCAGGGCTGTGAATACTTTCTGATGGCACTGTATAAAACTATCGGTAAAACACAAGCGTTGTGTTTTTAACAATACAATAAAGTGTATATTTTTAGGACTGCTAAAGAGGGCCGGATTAAGAAATCATAGGCCCGCGGGCTTTGTTTAAAAAAAATATTATAATAAAAATATATAACGTAATAAAATAAACCCAAAGAAATGCCTGATGGGCTCCCTACGGGCTTGGGCCCAGCCCCTGACCCACACAATTGACCAGTCGCATTTTTTTATTATGCATTTTTTATATATACTTTTTTAAATGAATCAGTTACCCAATCAAGACAGGGCCACCCAATTACCCAGGTGAGCCCCCTACCTCCTCTCCTCCCCCCATCTGATGATTAGCAGAGTGCCAGCAAGAAGCAGCAGGCTGTCTACACATTGAAAGCGGGCTTCTGAGTCCTCCTGTGGTTGGATACAAAATATATACTACATATATAAAATATACTGTATATATAATATATACATTTAAGGACATCTGCGCTTTCCATGACATAGACTGACCAGGTGAATTCAGGTGAAAGCTATGACCCCTTATTGATGTCCCTTGTTAAATCAACTTCAGTCAGTGTAGATGAAAGGGAGGAGACGGGCTAAAGAAGGATTGTTAAGCTTTGAGACATCTCTTGTGTATGTGTGCCATTCAGAAGGTGAATGGGCAAGACTAAAGTTTTAAGTGCCTTTGAACAGAGTATCAGGTGCCAGGCGCACCCGTTTGTGTCAAGAACTGCAGCGCTGCTGGGTTTTTCAACCTCAAAAGTTTCCCATGTGTACCAAGAATGGTCCACTACCCAAAGGACATGAAGGCAACTTGACACAACTGTGGGAAGCGTTGGAGTCTACATGGGCCGGCATCCCTGTGGAACGCTTTCCACACCTTGTGGAGTCCACTGAGGCTGTTCTGAGGGTAAAAGGGCAGGATGTAACTCAATATTAGGAACATGTCCTTAATGTTTTGTACACTCAGTGTATTTCCTTTAATATAACTATTTTTTTGTTGTTTTTTGCTTCCTCTTGAGCTCCTGCATTAATTAATCTGTCCTTGCTGCTAAATCATTGATACAAAATGAATAACATTGATTTATACAAAGAAAATATACAGACGTCTCAATGCAGCTCTCCATAACAAGCACAGAAAATGCAGTTACAGTATTTAACAAAAGCCTGTTATTTCTAACCACCGTACTGGGATTTTAATCAGATGTATGAAAAAAATACCACAGGTTCAGAAATGTCTTGGATTAGTGTGGGAGGCTGCTGAATAGTGTGTGAAATGTACACTGTTCACAAATCAGCCATCAGCCGTCAAGGCTAATAGTAGTGACAGCCTCCTCAGGACTGGTAAAACAGCAGCAGTGAATTTCAACACTGTCTGACTGTTAATTACACGTTCATGGGCATCCCCATGCACTTACACAACAGAAACATACACACACACACACACACTCACACACTCATGTACACACTCAACACCAAACACACCACATTGTGAATACCACGATAACAAATATCCCCTTTTCTCTCCCCTATAGTCCTTTCCACAGGAGAAAAAAAATGCATTTCACACTTAAATCACTGGAATACTGTAGCCTACTTACATACTATTTTTTTAATATATTTTTTTACCCTGTTTTGCTTTAATTTACACCTCTGTTTTGCAGCTGCAATAGTAATACAGCACCCCTCCCTTCAGAGTGAACAGTGGCAGAGAGGAACGTTATCTCATTATAAAGGCCACTGTAATAATCTGCCTACCGGAGGGCCTTCGGTTGGGAGTGCTGCTTCGCTCCAAAGCACTGGGCTCCCCTGTCAATAACATGACAGTCACTTCATTATAGCTTCACAAGTTAGCCATTTATTATCTATTGGCCCCATCAGAGAGTGCTCGGTAAAAAATGCTTCAACACAACACGTCTCGTGTCGCACGCCGAAATGTAATTTGGGTTTGTTAAAATGATTGTGTTTGGATATAGTGAAGCGCATACAGGAATACACAAACACATTCGCAGGGTAGACGCCTTGCTGTGCTGCTGCTGCTGGGATGTTCACTCATAATGTTCCATCTCTTTG
This sequence comes from Oncorhynchus clarkii lewisi, assembly GCF_045791955.1. Lineage (NCBI taxonomy): Eukaryota > Metazoa > Chordata > Actinopteri > Salmoniformes > Salmonidae > Oncorhynchus > Oncorhynchus clarkii. The sequence continues at coordinate 31,358,516 of NC_092164.1, forward strand.
TAACATCTTGCACTCTTAGTAATGGGTGAAAAAAAGACAAGTGAGATTATCATTAGAGGGCAAGTGAAGAGATGAATTGCAATGGGTCTGAAAATCTAAATGAATTGTCAGAACTGCATTGAAATGCAGATTCGATGTACATTTAATGCATATTCGTCAGATACAATTTCACATTATTTAAGTAAAATATTGATTTGAGATTCATTTTTGAATATTCAAGGCTCTTATGCTTAACAGTGTCAAGTGTTATCAGACTAATACAAAGAGCAACGCCTCTGAGTGTATACTGACAGTATCGGAGCCTGCTACTTGTACCAGTTTCCGTATGACGGATAGCACAATTAATGCGTTTAACACCCTCCTGCTCTTCCTGACCAAGTACCACTCATCACAAAAAACAAGTGGAAACAAGACCTACCCCTGTGGAGTGCCAAAGTTCCCCCCACAACAACACACAACACAGGCAATGAGCTTGTGTGAAACTCTTTTCACTTGTAATGATTACATCCCCTTCATTAAAACTGCAACTAACCCTGTTAAACTGGAATAGAATCGCTACGGGTAATCTCGAGAAAAAAAAAGAACTTTTAATCAATGAACAACAACAGCAGAGACCTTGCTAGAACACATTCACTCCAAATAAAGAGGGCTGTTTTAAAAACACACCCGGCAAAAGCAAAGACCCTGATAAGACCTGCTACTTCTCCTCATCATGGCGAAACCTGCTTGTGAATCTTTCCTGACAGCTCCTAAGACCTTGTTAGGGAGAATCACCTCCTAATGATTTAACCCGGCTTGGAGACAACACACGCATACACAAACATGCGCACACACACGTACCCATGCACACACACATACACACAATTGTTTTACTGTATTACTGTATTTAACACTGATCATCAAACTATGGCTCAATATTCAGTTGTTTGTAAGCCCAATGTCAGTTCTGACCAAATCACTGCCCGTGGATTAAGCGGCAACAAATATCACATTCATGTTATAACTGATGCACCCTACATTTTAGATTTCAAATTAATGTAAATATCTATAATTTTAACATCGTATTTTGGTGATTTTTGGTGTGCATAGATGTGCTGATTGAGCGTTTAAAAAAATATGATGTTGAAAAGTGAATAATTAGATGTATAAAAAATAACAGCAATACACATTTTCTATTTTAATTATTCATTTTGATAATACATTATAAAAAATCGAATAAAAAATCTAATAGCAGCAATGATGGGATGTTGTATTTTTTTAGAGAAAATTAGACATTCACAGTAAAGCTAATTACACAGTTATTCTTCTAGAATTCACACCCCACAAAGCCTTTCAAAAAACGATTTGCCACATTCGTACCATGCAGTCTCTACAGCTAACACACACACACACCCACACACACACACGCACGCACACGCATACACACACACACACACACACACACACACACACACACACCGCTCAAACCCAGATTGACACACGTTGTGTTGGCTCATTATTTTGAGCAGTACCACATCTCATGGAACACATTGTGCTTCTGCACAGTGTCTTGTAGAAATTAAATGCAAATGACTACAATGCACTCTATTAGTTAAAGACTGCAACTACAGTATTTTTGTATTGTCACTTCCATAACTGAGCCTGGTTACATTGATCACATTAACATATCAATGGACATTTCAAAAGAGATCCAATCTAATCCTTCCATTTTCCATTAACCTGATCATCTATTGACTAAGATTGATTTGTGACTAAGACTTTTAGCCTACTGTCATACAATATGACTCAGAAGGGTTGGTTTCTCTAATACAACAGCAGCTGTATTTTGTAGATGGCGTGGAACATTAGTAAGCGTTTGATCTGAACTTTGCCAGTACCAGTGATCTGGGGGTTGATGGGGTCTGAGTCACCAAAGCTACAACGTGGCTGTGGATAAAATGGCTCTGGCTGGTATGACTCACTACCGGGGTTCAGGCACGGTGTCTCCACACACACACGCACGCAAACACGCAAACACACACACACACACACACACACACGTACAGACACAGTCACACACACACACACACAAAGGTGCACCAACAAACACACAAGTCTATTCCCCACTTTGTTGCACAGGGTCTATGTCTATGCTAGCATAGATTGAATAGGAATCAGGACCAGACTGCATTCAATATTTAGCATCACATCCCATGCAATGCACAGCTATAGTCAGTGCTGCCCAGAACTGACCTGGGTCCGGTTTCCTGATAGCTATGGAATTTAGGCTTAAGAGTGTTTTAACACTGCATATTTCCTACAACGGCCAAAGATGTAACATGCGTTTCCCAAAACACCACGCAGAAAGAATGTTTGCTAAGTATGTCGATGGAGGTGGGTAAACACTGATCAAAAGAAAGGAAGCACTGCTCTTGGATCCGCAATTTCCCTTTCCAAGCTTACTTTAACATTAGAATTATTCCACAATACTGACTGACGACGGATCAGCTCCTGGAGAGATCATAATCTATGGCTACAAATATTAAGCTGGCTTATTGTAATGCTTACTTTATAATAATGCACTAAATCAAGATTTGACACATCATGAAGTAGGCTATATTGAGGCAAAATATTTCATACAGTAGTGTACAAATTGTCAAGACTCAGGAGAAGACCCAGGTCCAGACAGTTTCGAAATAACAAAAGTTTATTACAAAAACAGAGGGTCAGGCATAATGACAGGTCAAAGGCAGGCAGAGGTCAGTAATCCAGGGTGGTGTGATAAGGTACATAACGGCAGGCAGGCTCAGGGTCAGGCCAGGCAGAATGGTCAAAACCGGGAAAACTAGAAACCGGGGTCCGGTGGCGGTCCGCTTGTTGCGATACCTGGAGGTAGTCTTGAGAAGAGCCGACCAGGCTCTCTTCCAGGTACGGCGACAGCAGCGGACAAACATCTGAGCCGAGGGTATGCCGACCTCTTCCTCTTGTTCCGGGAAGAGCGGGGCTGATAACCCAGGGAACACTTGAAAGGTGAGAGCCCGGTGGCAGAGCAGGGTAGTGTGTTACTGGTGTATTCAACCCACAGAAGTTGCTGGCTCCAGGTGGTGGGGTTGGCGGAGACAAGGCAGCGAAGAGTCGTCTCAAGGTCTTGATTGTCTCGCTCCGACTGGCCGTTGGACTGAGGGTGGAACCTGGAGGACAGGCTGGCTGATGACCCAATGACAGTGCAGAAGGCCTTCCAGAACCCGGACGAGAACTGAAGACCCAGGTCGAAGACTATGTCCATCGGGAGTCCATGGATCCCGAAGATGGTAGCTTGGGGAGAGGAATGAAATGGGCAGCTTTGGAAAACCGGTCCACCACAGTCAGGATAGTGGTGTTGCCATCAGATGGGGCAGACCCGTGACGAAGTCCAGGGATTTGTGAGACCGGGGACGGTGAGGGACATGTTGTGGTTGCTGGAGACCTGCCGGAGCTTGCCAAAGAGTCTTTATCTGTGCACAGATCATGCAGGCGGCTTCGAACATTGAGACGTCCGGAACCATGCTAGGCCACCAAAAGCGTTGCTGCACAAAGGCCAGGGTTCGACAGGAGCCTGGGTGGAAGGTACGCCTGGAGGAGTAGACACACTCCAGGTTCGAGGGGAGGACAGCATCAGGAACAAACATCCGGTTATCTGCCCCCCCCGGGGTTCGGCTGGGAACGCTGCGCCACACGGACCTGCTTCCTTATTCCCCAGCTGAGTGCCATCGCCAGGCACGAGGTGGGAAGGATGGTCTCGGGGTCCGAGGGGGCAGCTGAGGGGCTATAGCGGCGTTACAGCACATCCGGCTTGATATTCTTGGAACCTGGTCGGTAGGAGAGGGAGAAGTTAAACCAGGTGAAAAGCAGGGCCCACCTAGCTTGCCTGAGATGCTTGGTGGTGCAGAGATATTTCAGGTTCTTGTGCTCCGTCCACACAATGATCGGATGTTCCGCCCCCTCCAACCAGTATCTCCACTCTTCCAACGCCATCTTCACCGCGAGAAGCTCCCGATTCCCCACATCGTAATTCCTCTCCGTGGCATTGAGGTGAATGGGAGAAGAAGGCGCACGGATGTAACTTGAGGTCCAGGGCAGAACGCTGGGACAGGACAGCCCCCACTCTGACATCCGAAGCATCGGCCTCCATCACAAACTAATGGGACGGGTCAGGATGAACCAGGAGATTGGAGTCTTCCACACCGAAACCATACACCTCATGGAACTCTCATCCCCCAAACAGCCACTCATCCTCGGACACCGCAGGCTTTGTCGTCACGATCCTGCCATCTTGTGGCAACAAGGTGAACTACTGTCCCTGTCTTCTACCTGCTTCTCCAGTTGTCTCAGCCTACCATGCAGAGCCACCACCATTGAGGACTCTGCCTTGGCAGTGCCACCTACTATACCATCTGAATACGCCCAGTACAGCAATGTCTTCAGCAAAATCAAGGTCTCTACTCTGCCACCACATCGCCCAGGGGACTGTGCTATTGACTTACTCCCTGGAGTGTCCCCACCGAAGGGCCGTGTTTACCCCCTATCTATCACGGAAAATGAGGCAATGGAGAGCTACATTGATTAATCATTTAAACGGTTTCATTAGTCCTCCTTCTTCCCCGGCTTCTTCTTCATTGAAAAAAAGGACGGTCTCCATCCATGTATTGATCATCGTTCCCTGAATGACGTCACGGTCAAGAACCGTTTCCCTCTTCCTCTGAACAAGTGGGCCGCGCCAACATCTATACTAAACTCGACCTGCGAAGTGCATATAACCTTGAAGGTGACAAATGGAAGTCGGCCTTTATCACCGCTCGAGGGCATTACTAATACCTGGTCATGCCCTACGGCCTTACGAACACACCCGCTGTCTTCCAATCCTTTATGAATAAGGTTTTCCAGGATATAATCAACTGCTTTCTCATCGTCTACATTGATGACATCCTGATTTACTCCCACTCCCTGAAGGAACACATACAGCATGTGCAAAATGTTCTTCATTGGCTCCTTGACCATAACCTTCATGTGAAGACTGAAAAGAGTGCCTTCCATGTAACCTCGGTAAACTTCCTCGGCTTCGTACTGACACCTGGAGGGGTCAGCATGGATGAGAACAAAGTCACCGCCGTCAGTAACTGGCCCAATCCCACCACCGTTAAGGAACTCCAACGTTTCATTGGATTCTCCAACTTCTATCGCAGGTTCATTCCGAACTTCAGTTCTACTGCCACTCCCCTCACTGCTCTTACCAGCCAAAAGACCCAGACCCTTCAATGGACTGATACCGCCCTGACTGCGTTCAACAACTTGAAACGCCTCTTCACCTCAGCTCCTGTCCTTCGCCAACCTGATCCGACCCTTCCTTTCACCCTGGAGGTGGATGCCTCCGAAGTAGGAGCCATACTCTCTCAGCGGATGGGAAAACCTCCCTAATCACATCCCTGTGCCTTCTTCTCCAGGAAGTTATCCCCCTGCTGAGCGGAATTACGATGTGGGGAACCGAAAACTCTGAAGTTCTGGTGGTCCACACTGGCATCTGCCGTAAGGGATTACGTACTCTCCTGTCCAGTCTGTGCCCAAACCAAAGTCCTCGTCATCTCCCTTCCGGGAAGCTTCAACCTTTGCCAATCCCTCACAGACCCTGGTCCCACATAGCATTTGACTTCATCACAGACCTTCATGATTCCTCTGGTAACACCACCATCCTTGTCATAGTAGACCGTTTTTCAAAAATGTGTCGTCTGGTTCCTCTTCCTCATTTACCTGTATGTTCCAGCAGGTGTTCCGTCTGATTGGGATTCCGGAGGATATCGTCTCTGACCGCAGGCCCCAGTTTGTCTCCAGGGTGTGGCGAACCTTCTGTGACCGACTGGGGGTCGCCCTCATCCTTTCCTCCGGATACCACCCCCAGACCAATGGACAGACGGAATGCCTGATCCAAGAAATAGGGAAGTACCTGCCGCAACAATGTTCTGCCTCTCCACATGACTGTAGTCGGTATATGGCCTCGGCCGAATACGCTCAGAACTCTCATGCACTCATCCCTCCGCCTTACTCCGTTTCAGTGTGTCCTTGGTAACCAACCCCCCATGTTTCCCTGGGAGGTGGAGCCTGGTACTGTCCCAGCTGTCAATGACTGGTTTTGGCGTAGTGAGCGGGTATGGGAGACCGCTCACCGGCATCTGCAGGAAGCCTCTAATACCCAGAAACGCTTTGCCGACAGACACCACCGACCTCCACCACTCTTTCACCCCAGACAGCTTGTGTGGCTCTCTACCAGAGACATCCGGCTCCGCCTCCCCCGCAAAAAGTTCTGCCCTCGCTTCATTGGTCCCTTCAAGATAACCCATCGCACCAATCCTGTCACGTACTGCCTCCAGTTACCCCATCAGTATAAAATCTCCTCGTCCTTCCATGTGTCTCTGTTAAAACCGGTCACCTACAGTCCTCTTCATCCTCCAGTCTCTACCTGCAGTGCGCCCCCACCGTTGGACATCGGAGGGGAGCCTGCCTACGCCATTCAGGCCATCCTTGATTCCAAACGCCTGTGAGGTTGCATCCACTACCTAGTGGACTGGGAAGGTTATGGGCCTGAAGACCGGTCCTGGGTCCCCGACCAGGACATCCTCGATCCAGAGATGATTCAGTCATTTCACCCTAACAGTCCGGACCACGCCGCTCCCCTCGGGGTCGACCCACGAACAGACCCCCTGGACATCAGCCTCAACGCAGAACGTCAAGTCAGCTCACGACCTCGTCGAACCAGCCTGCCGGACCTCGCCCTCGAGGTATGCGTCCGCCTCTGCTCCCCCACCCGCCCACTCCACCCTCCGGTGCCATTGGGTCATCAGGAGCCTCCCTTAGGGGGAGGAGGGGGGGTACTGTAAGGTTCTACTTTTCTTTTCTTAGTCAACCTTCTTTTGCTTTGTGTTCTTGAACGTAGCCCTGTCTTTAATTTTTGTTCATTGATTTCACCTGTGTTCGTTTCTCACCTGGTCCCATCAGCTCCCTATTTAGTTCAGTTCTTTCTGTTTGTATGGTTGTGAGATATTGTTTGTTTTTGACTGCCTACCTGTGTTTGACCTTTACCTGCCTGTGAACTCGATTCCTGCTTTCTGCGAAGGCGTAATAAACATCTGCCACACTCTGCGCGTGAATCTACACCTTTTTCTCCCTAAGTATTCATTACATTTCCTGTTTTGTCTTCTGCGGTCACAAAAGGCCGATGTAGTCTGTAGGATTGTGACAATTTATCACCAACAACAAGTAGTAAAAACTCAGATTACTAGTGAAAAGCCTGTGTAGTAAAGCTTTAGTATTTTCACTACTTATTTACTACCAACGTTAAGTAGTACAAATCTTTACCTGACTACAATTGACAAATCAAATCAAATCAAAGTATTTGTCACGTGCGCCGAATACAACAGGTGTAGTAGACCTTAAAGTGAAATACTTACTTACCAATAGTGAGAAAAAAAAGTATGTGTGTGTGTGTGTGTGTGTGTGTAGGTCAGTAAAAGAAATGTAACACATTAAAAATAAAAGACATTTGAAAATAAGAGTAGCATGGCTATATACAGACAACGTTTAGTCAGGCTTATTGAGGTAGTATGTACATGCAGGTATGGTTAAAGTGACTATGCATATGATGAACAGAGAGTAGCAGTAGCGTTAAAAAAAGAGGGGTTGGCGGGTGGTGGGACACAATGCAGATAGCCCGGTTAGCCATTGTGCGGGAGCACTGGTTGGTCGAGACAATTGAGGTGGTATGTACATGAATGTATAGTTAAAGTGACTATGCATATAAGATAAACAGAGAGTAGCAGCAGCGTAAAAGAGGGGTTGGGGGGGCACACAATGCAAATAGTCCGGGTAACCATTTGGTTACCTGTTCAGGAGTCTTATGGCTTGGGGGTAAAAACTGTTGAGAAGCCTTTTTGTCCTAGACTTGGCACTACCGCTTGCCATGCGGTAGTAGAGAGAACAGTCTATGACTGGGGTGGCTGGAGTCTTTGACAATTTTTAGGGCCTACTTCTGACACTCCATTTTGTAGTGGTCCTGTATGGCAGGCAGCTTTGCCCCAGTGATGTACTGGGCCGTACGCACTTCCCTCTGAAGTGCCTTGCGGTCGGAGGCAGTGCAATTGCCGTACCAGGCAGTGACGCAACCGGTCAGGATGCTTTCGATGTTGCAGCTGTAGCACCTTTTGAGGATCTCAGGACCCATGCCAAATCTTTTTAGTTTCCTGAGGGGAAATAGGCTTTGTCGTGCCCTCTTCACGACTGTCATGGTGTGTTTGGACCATACTAGTTTGTTGTTGATGTGGACACCAAGGAATTTGAAGCTCTCAACCTGCTCCACTACAGCCCCCGTCGATGAGAAAGGGGACGTGCTCGGTGCTCCTTTTCCTGTAGTCCACAATCATCTCCTTAGTCTTGGTTATGTTGAGCGATAGGTTGTTATTCTGGTACCACCCAGCCAGGTCTCTGACCTCCTCCCTATAGACTGTCTCGTCGTTGTCGGTCATCAGGCCTACCACTGTTGTGTCGTCTGCAAACTTAATGATGGTTTTGGAGTCGTGCCTGGCCGTGCAGTTGTGGGTGAACAAGGAGTACAGGAGGGGACTGAGCACGCACCCCTGGGGAGCTCCAGTGTTGAGGATCAGCACGGCAGATGTGTTGCTACCTACCCTCACCACCTGGCGGCCCGTCTGGAAGTCCAGGATCCAGTTGCAGAGGGAGGTGTTTAGTCCCAGGTTCCTTAGCTTGTGTACTGTAGTAAACCTGTAGTGTTTTGACTACTCATTTACTACAAACATGAAGTAGTAAAAATCTATACCTAATTACTATAGGAAACATTACTGTTTTCCTACTGAATAGTACAAAACTCTACTTGTGTATCTTGTGTAGTGCATAAACTACACATTCACTACACAATACCTACAAATCTCTACATAGTCACTACTAAACAAATAGGTTTTGTGTAGTAATTCAGTAGCACTTTTTCATTAGGGGGCACAGCCACAAAGTCATTCAATCTGATTTTAACCCTAACCCTAACCTTAACCACACTGATAACCCTAATGCCTAACCATAACCTTAAATTATTCATTTTTGTTTTCATAAATGTTTACGATATAGCCAATTCTGACTTTGTAGCTGGCCCATCTAGCGGAAATCACTCAGTTCTGCCTCCAGGGAAAGATTCATGACAATAAACGTCAACCTGCGAGAAATCTGGTCCTGAGGTGCTACTCCATAATCAGGCCTGGCTTTTGTTAACCAGCCAGTCTGCCAGACAGCGTAGCGCTAGCGTATACGTGAGACGTGCTGCTGTTAACCGTGGCTGCTTCACAGGTCTGCCCCCCCACCCGGACTCCACGGCTTCACGGCTGGGGCCTGGTCACCTCGCGCTCTGTCAGGCGTTAGTGGGGTGGTAGCCGTACAGTAAAGCTAAGGACTGACAGTTATACAGCCAACACAGGCCCAACGCTGCCAAAACGAACATATCTGAACAACATTTCCACAGATGCTGTGTATGTTGTCATTTAAAATGAATGCCAGGGCAAGAGACGCAGAGGGCAAGAGGTGGATCTGTTGAGGTAATCTGGATGCTTTCACATGACTGTTCGGTCATAATGGTGTGTTACTGTTAAAAGACTTACAGTGGCTTGCGAAAGTATTCACCCCCCTTGGCATTTTTCCTATTTTGTTGCCTTACAACCTGGAATTAGAATATATTTTTGGGGGGTTTGTATCATTTGATTTACACAACATGCCTACCACCTTGAAGATGCAAAATATGTTTTTATTGTGAAATAAAGAAGAAATAAGACAAAAAAACAACTTGAGCGTGCATAACTATTCACCCCCCCCCCCCCCCCCCAAAGTCAATACTTTGTAGAACCACCATTTGCAGCAATTACAGCTGCAAGTATCTTGGGTTATGTCTCTATAAGCTTGGCACATCTAGCCACTGTGATTGTTGCCCATTCTTCAAGGCAAAACTGCTCCAGCTCCTTCAGGTTGGATGGGTTCCACTGGTGTACAGCAATGTTTAAGTCATACCACAGTTTCTCAATTGGATTAAGGTCTGGGCTTTGACTAGGCCATTCCAAGACATTTAAATGTTTCCCCTTAAACCACCCGAGTGTTGCTTTAGCAGTATGCTTAGAGTTATTGTCCTGCTGGAAGATGATCCTACGGCCCAGTCTCAAATCTCTGGAAGATTGAAACAGGTTTCCCTCAATAATTTCCCTGTATTTAGCGCCATCCATCATTCCTTACATTTTGATCATTGTCCCAGTTCCTGCCGATGAAAAACATCCCCACAGCATGATGCTGCCACCACCATGCTTCACTGTGGGGATAGTATTCTCTGGGTGATGAAAGGTTTTGGGTTTGAGCTAGATATAGCATTTTCCTTGATGACCAAAAAGCTCAATTTTAGTCTCATCTGACCAGAGTACCTTCTTCCATATGTTTGGGGAGTCTCCCACATGCCTTTTGGGAACACCAAATGTGTGTGCTTATTTTTTTCTTTAAGCAATGTTTTTTTTCTGACCACTCTTCCCTAAAGCCCAGCTCTGTGGAGTGTATGGCTTAATGTGGTCCTATGGACAGATACTCCAATCTCCACTGTGGAGCTTTGCAGCTCCTTCAGAGTTATCTTTGGTCCCTTTGTTGCCTCTGAATGCCCTCCTTGCCTGGTCTGTGCGTTTTGGTGGGTGGCCCTCTCTTGGCAGGTCTGTTGTGGTGCCATATTCTTTCCATATTTGAATAATGGATTTAATGGTGCTCTGTGAGATGTTCAAAGTTTCAGATATTTTTTTATAACCCAACCCTGATCTGTACTTCTCCACAACTTTGTCCCTGATCTGTTTGGAGAGCTCCTTGGTCTTCATGGTGCTGCTTGCTTGGTGGTGCCCCTTGCTTAGTGGTGTTGCAGACTCTGGGGCCTTTCAGAAAAGGTGTATATATACTGAGATTAAGTTACAGATCATGTGACACTTAGATTGCACACAGGTGCACTTTATTTAAGTAATGATGTGATTTCTGAAGGTAATTGGTTGCACCAGATCTTATTTAGGGGCTTCACAGCAAAGTGGGTGAATACATATGCATGCACCCCTTTTACGTATTTTTGTATTTTTTTTTTTTTTTGAAATAAGTTATTTTTTAAATTTCACTTCACCAATTTGGACTATTTTGTGTATGTCCATTACATGAAATCCCAATAAAAATATATTTAAATTACAGGTTGTAATGCAACAAAATAGCAAAAACGCAAAGGGGGGTGAATACTTTTGCAAAGCACTGTAGGTGCAGATTATTGAAACCCAATGCACAACAATTGAATAGCCTGATTGTATTTTCCAGGCCTTTTGTGTGCATCTTGTATGGTCATGCACCTTACAACACTCTTTGGCAAGGGCATTTGAAATGACTTTAGAAGAGTAATAATTCAGCTAAAAATAATTTGCATCTTGCATCTGTCATTCGTCATGGCTTTTAAGGCAAACAGTAACTTGACAGAAGTGTGGCAGGCAGTGAGCTGAATACAGCCTGGCTACAGCCAAGGCTCTGTGTATTGAGTTGGCACTCTCTCTAGTGGAGGAATGAGAACAACCACATGGCTTCCCCTTGCAAAAGAGGTTTCTAGCCTCAAGTGTCTTATCCTGATTTAAACTAAATTACATCTTAAAAGCATGGGCTTACAGATACCCTATCAATACCCTAAATTATGTATATTTGTCTATTTGTATACTGTATCAATTAAATAATTATAAAGACATTGTAGTAGTATTATACATGACAACAAAGCATTCTTATTTCAAAAAATTTGGCCTACTTACGTGGTTGTTGTGTTGTGTTTTCTTGTCTATAGATAAATCTGTCTTTGTATATTCTACTTATTTTGTACACAAGACTGTGAGGAGTCATGTTAGGTCATGGGTCACTGACCAGGGGCAAACAGGTGACCCGGAAGTGGGATGCACAGAGCACACAATGTTTCCTCACTATAATTATTATTGAAACTCGTATTACTGAGAAAATAAGTATTTTTCTCTCGAGGGGATTGGATTTATTGCCATTGGATGGAATTGTTTTCCTGCAATGGATTAAAACTTTCAAATACTATTTACCAACAAACAAGTTTAAGGGAAAAACAAATCTCCCGCACAGAAACGCATGAATGGTGGCGGTGGTGGATTGGTATGTGAGCTTCGTATTGCCTGGAAAGTTTGAACATGCATGTTAACCATAGCATGTTGAAGGGACAATTTTGAAATAACTATTTCATTTGAAAACCTCTTTTTTATCAACTCCAGCCTAGAACAGGTCCGCGAGTGATTATTTGGCCCCCAAGTTTTTTTTAGCATATATTTTTCTTTTTCTGTTTTAGGACAAAAAATACTGCAAAATCATCAGGAAATTAGTTCAAATAGATTTTAATTTAGGAAGTCTGTTCCTAAGTATTCCCAAGCATAAATAAATAGGGATATGTGATCGTATCCCAATGTAAACAAGGTTTGAAATGATTATGTTTTTCTCAAAAATCTGTTTGGGATTCTGACAGTCAATTTGCAGCGCACAAAATATGTATAATTATGTTCTGGCCCCCCAACCATCCGCTCAAGGAGAAATCAGCCCACAGCTGAATGTAATTGGGGGCCTCTGCCTTAGGCTATTTGAAAATTGTGGGAGGCAACACAGTTGTCTAGAGAAACAAAGTGGTTATCAGGAACTTTTGACTAGGTTAGCCACTGCATTTATTATTGAAACTGATTTGTTTTATACTCTGTAGGCCTACAGCAGATGGATATGCATGACATGAACATTATTTTTAAGTTTGAATAATTTAGCAGACGCTCTAATCCAGAGCAATTTACAGCGAGTTGATACATTTTTGTACCTTTTCATACTGGTCCCCCATGGGAATTGAACCCACAACCCTGGCATTGCAAGTGCCACCTGAGCCACACAGGACATTCTGCATAAAAAAATAGGCCTACTGAAACCCACAATTCGGGGTCTATGTTTCATAAATTGAAGCCCAGTTTGAATACATTCCAAAGGCATTCTTCATTCCTCTCTTCCTTTAAGTAATTACAGGTCTTACATAATTGGATAGGTGAAAACGAGGGCTCTTTCACTATGCTTTCACCTATCTAGTCATTTCTAATCAGCGATTACTTCAAGAACTTTAGGGCCATAGCCTATGTTCTGTAAGGTGACAAACTTGCAATAAGAAGTGTGCAAGTGCCCTCTAGTGGCTTAAATTCAGGACCCTACTGGCTGTAAAACAGTGTCCTCTTACCAAAGACTGGGTCTGATAGTAGAGCCTTGGTCACTCAGTAAGTGTTAATTGGATCCATTTTCAACATGGAGTCTCCCAGCAGCTCCTGATGACTCTATGACAGGACCAGTTGGAGGCCAACTGTCTGATAAGTGTCTGCTAAGACCAAACCAGAGCTCTGTGTGCTAAAGCAGTAGACTGCTGCACAGCATGTCTTTGGGTATACAGCAAAGTTGTTACTATAACCATGCAAACATATACAAACACATTAAACTTAATGCACATATGTCATGATGAAAAATATCCTTTAAAAGACCGGAACTCAGTCATAAATGGAGAGTGCATTATGTCAGTGGTTCATACCAACATAAATACACCATTATCTTTAAAATAGTGCATATGTTGTGAGTCAGAAAGCTCTACCCTCATAATTGTAGGCATCTCTTCTGCTTACAGAATCATTGTTTTCCCATTGTCTGTTGTCTATTCAAACCACATGGAGATGCTGGGCGGAAGGGAGAATGCTGGACGCTCAGCTGCATGGAACTGCCAACCCCACATATCCATCCCTGCCTGCATCCTCAGGCACTCCCTGGCACCTCAGCCCTTGGCTGCTCCTGAAATAAAACAATTACCAATGGGGCGGAACAACAATGTCCAGAAAACATCTGTCTGCACCGGATGGATAGGGTGGGGAGGTGTCCATGTCTGCATATCTGCTGGTTTAAACCAAGCCCAGCCGGATGGGCATGCGTACAGTTACTCTACAGCAGACCGTCACAGATCTCTGATTCCACACAAAGCCTGTCTCCTTGGCGATGGTTGCCGTTAACACAGACGAAGACCCAAATGTCGGAGCAGTTGTTCGTTTGGGTGGTTTCCATTCTTTTTGGATGATGCACCAGTATGAATGGCCCCTGAGTAGAGCCAAAGGATGTGTCCCAAAGGCACCCAAATATTATTCAAAAGTAATGCACTATATTGGGTACAGGGTGCCATTTGGGATGCAATCCTGGTCTCTGGAATAAATACTGTTGATTTACTCTTAGCAATACTTGACATAAGCTATAACAAAAACCATTAATTTAAAAGTTTAACAACAATACAACTTTGTGCACAAGGACTCATTTTAACAATGTACACTGGAAGAACTGTGCAGATACAAAGTTTGGTAACATAATTTTGGTAAAATCTCCCTTAGCTATTTATGTGACCACATTTTCCAAAAACACTGTTAAATATCTTCTGTGAATTAAGATTCAATGATGTCTGCAGAAGAATGGGGTGACATGAGACCGTGATTTAAAAAATATATATTTTGGTTGTTGAACTACAGTAAGTGAAGTGGATTTACATCCGGTAACTGAATTACGGAATTACTTCATGGGTCCCAAATCTGTACTATACAGAAATTTATAATTATGGATATGAATATCATTCTCTTCCTGAATAGGTAGACAAATGCAAAACCTTTTGCATATTTGTTACCGACCGGCTCAAATCGATCTTAAGTAGCAAAATTTGAAGTGTTATTTTTTACATTGGATAAAAGTAGCTACAAAATGGTGTATCATACACTACAGTTGAGGAACAATGGGAAAGTAATTTTGCTTTGACAGTTGATAAACTTGTAAACTCACTTGTGAGAAAATAGCCTTTGATTGTTTTGGGAGTACTATTGGAGAGCCCTTTGTCGACACCCATTCAGCATCGTTCACACCCTTTTATGCTTTAGCCCCACCCATCTCTTTAAGGGTTGATCCGAATGTACTAACAGCAGTGAAGTACCCAAGCTAACTTGCTAGCTACTTCCAGACATCTAAGTGAGAGAGAACAGTTCACTGAGCATTACTCGCCCTATCAGAGCTGGTCAGGCTGTTATGTTATCCAGAGTGTTGGTGACTGCAACTGTGCTGTCAGATTGTCCATTCATAAATTCAGAGCTTTTCGCATTCAGAGCTCACACTGGATGCTCTGGCTAGGGTTGATCCGAACCTCACAACGGCAGTCAAGCACCCAAGCTAACTGGCTAACTTGCTAGCTACTTCCAGACACATAATGAGAGAACACCCCACTCTGACCGTTTTACTCGCCATAGCAGAGCTGGTTAGGCTGTTTTCATGTTGTCGGGAGCGTTGGTGACTGTAACTGTGCTGCTGGCAACAATTTAATTACGCTTTTTTTGCCGACGTTTACTGACACCGGCCATCCCCCACATACAACACCCGTTCTGCCATTCACATTCTGTTAAAGGTCACCAGAGCACACACATCTCTGGGTCGCTCGTCTTTTCAGTTCGCTGAAGCTAGCGACTTGAACGAGCTACAACCAACACTCAAACTGGACAGCTTTATCTCAATCTCTTCATTCAAATACTCAATCATGGACACTCTTACTGACACTTGTGGCTGTTTTGCGTGTATTGTTGTCTCTACCTTCTTGCCCTTTGTGCTGTTGTCTGTGCCTAATAATGTTGGTACCATGGTTTGGGCTGCTACCATGTTGTGCTGCTGCCATGTTGTGTTGCTACCATGTTGTTGTCAAGCTGTGTTGCTACCATGCTGTGTTGTCATGTGTTGCTGCTATGCTATGTGGTTGTCTTAGGTCTCTCTTTATGCAGTGTTGTGTTCTCTCTTGTCGTGATGTGTGTTTGTCCTATTTTTAATCCTAGCCCACATCCCCGCAGGAGGCCTTTTGCCTTTTGGTAGGCCGTCATTGTAAATAAGAATTTGTTCTTAACTGACTTGCCTAGTTGAATAAAGGTTAAAAAAATATATAAATAAAATATTCAACGGGTGTTGAGCGTTCGTAAATTCATCAGTTATTCTGCGCTCTCTGGCATACTCAGACGAGAGTGCTCTGAAATCAGAGTAGATGGCCAGACTGAATTTATGAACGCACCTGAAATTGCTACTTGCATATTTGAGTATTTTGTTTAGACATGTAGCTAGGTGAATAGTGAAGCATAATCTCAACTCATGACGTTACTACCCCGCATGAATCTGCAGGTAGCTAACCAACCAGGTTCTATGTTAGCTAGCTAACATTAGGCTATAGCTAGCTAAGCAAATGGCTCTGAGATACGAATAATAAGCTACCATTAGGCTATAGGTAGCCAAGCGAATGTCTTTTTCTGTCAAAATTAGAAACGTGTAACATTTGAAAATGTAGCCAGCTAGACTATACATCATTCATGGTTGGACGCGTCTCCCGTTGGGAGCCATGGTTGCCCTTCGTTTGAAGATGTAACCTGGAGACAGGTGTTATCTCCATCTCCTTAGCTGTCATACTCAAATTCCACTGATTTCCAAACTCAGTCCTCCAGAAAGTGGAGAGCAACACTTATGTAGTTTTAATACAAGATACATATAAAAAGCTGTGTTAGACAGGATTACCTAGATATACTGACCAGCTCAAATAGACAGAAGCGTGCTATATGGAAGACCATGTCAAACTCATCTCTCGGCATGTCCAGCCCACTCATTATCTCAGCCAATCATGGCTAGCAAGAAGGTTGTTGACTTTTTCTTTGGCTAAACCAACTAGGCTGGTAATTTAACCTTTTTATTCGTAATTACAGATGGCATACAAGTTTGTTATTAAGGCACATGAAACTTCTCGAGAAGGCATTTCTGCCCCAAAAAATGATTTGAAAAAAAGATTACATTCAAACGTCTCTCCTGTGAAGTAGTGACCCACAACATCTACACATGACACATTATTCTAATGAGCTCCGCCCCCAAACAAGACACCATTTGGCTGGTCCGGACCAGACCAAATCTGAACCAATCATAGATGTTTTTGTTTCACAAGTTTGGACATCACAGTCTAGCGCTATACAGTACAGTAGACTTCAGTACAGAAGAGTACAGTAAAGTAGATATGTACAGTACAGTAGAGTACAGTACATTATACTGTACTGTACTCTACACTACACTAGTGTGCTGTACTTTACTGTACTGAACTCTACTCTACTGTACTTTTCTTTACTGTTCTGCACTTTGCTGTACTGTTCTCTACTGTGCCCTACTGTACTGTCCAAACTTGTGTAACATTGACACATATGATTGGTTTAGATCAGTGGGTGAGGATGCTTGTTACAGTAAATGGAAAGAGGGTAGGTGTCATTGAGAGCCGGGAGAGGTGACATTAACTGGAGAGAGAGAGAGCGAGAGAGAGTGTTTTCACAGTCTTGCTTTGAGCACCAGACAACAGAAAGAGAAAGACAACAGTTATGAGCTGAACATAACAGTATGTCAGTGGAAGGGAAGACAGTTGCAGGTGACCCAACTGTGGTTGGTGACTACTATGATTTCCCATTGTAGCCAATTCTACTGCAGTACTTCCGTTACCGATTTGGAATTTTAATCATTTAATAATTCACAACAAAATGTGACATAACATGCTGACCAAACGCGGTTTGTCACCCACACCACACACGATCAGGACACGCAGGTTGAAATATCCGACTTGATGCATGAAGATGACTGCTGGTCTAGCTTGCTAGCTAATACTATGAAAGTATCATGTTGACATGATCAGTCCAATTAAAGCTACGGTAGATATAATGTGATTTGAGGTAATTTTATCTGTGGACAATGACCATGAGCCTTCATGGATGGGCACTTCTAATGAAAGTCTATGGCAGCACCCAAGGGGCTTGAATTTTTGAGCTCTACCCGTAGATTTGCGGTGACGTAGTGTCCCCTTGAGTGACAGAACACTGAGCCAATCACGGCGCAACTAGAGAACATTACCAACCCCTACGCTCCGTATTTCCGCTGGCTGCCCCACCACCACAGAAAGCACTGAGCTAGGCTGAAACACCTGCATTTTGGAGTTGCTTTACTCAAGAAAGCAAAAAAAGAGAGAATTTTTGTATGCTGCTTTATTAACTCAATTATTAATTTATTTGACATTGTTTGCAAACTGATATGTGACATGTATTAATGCCAAAATAACATGCAAAACAGAATAAATGTTATTATTATTATATATTTTTGGCTAAACATGCCCTGAATGACCGTTGCCACTGCCAATTTGACATGCTCCTATGAACTTCACGTTGGTGCTCATGGGTCCTTTTGTATGGAAATGTAAACATGTAGGTCTACTCCCCTCCTTGGAGATATTTTTCCTCTCGATGTCATCTCCCTGCAAAGCAAGTACTTTCAAGCTAATTAAATGGATTTAATACCAATAATAAAAGTATGTTGTTGCAACAGCATGTGTGGATATTGCAAAATGATTAAAAGTTATGCCAGCTCTCAAAAGACTAGCTCTGGGCAATTAGCAATGCTTACTGTAAGCAGAAAACAAATTACAATTTGTCAAATTACTTTATGGAAGTTTGTAGTTGCTTTACTTAATGTCCTTTATAAAAGTGTGTGTTGCCACCTTGTGGTTATAGCTTGCACCTCCCACAAATATAAAACATTTTGGTAGCAGTTATTACAACACAGAATAAAGTCATGACATGATAGAATGGTCACAGGTACTCTCATGCATTTCAACTATCACACATTCAAGGTGATTGCATGTAATTATACTGATGAAAAGCAAAACAAATATTTCTGAACTCAATAATCTGAATACATTTAAACTCATTGAAGACCCATTGCTGTCTACAAAGTGGTATAGGTGAGCCTACAAGACTGTTGCTGACTTGTGAATTCTTGACCGTGATTTTTTTTTGTGACCACTTTTATGAAGGTGATGAGGCCACCACGGTCAAGGGAAGAAGGATGGAATAATTCTGATTCAGGGCATGTGGTGGTACCAAAAACGCACCACCACATGCAAAATATTATTTTACCCACCAAAAAAGTACCACCACATGCCCTGAATCACGTTCTTCCATCCTCTTCCTTGTTGGTGGCCTCTCATCACCTTCATAAGTGGGTTGGTCCCGCACACTAACTCCGGCTCCATGGGAACCGGGACTTTTTGACGAAGAGCTCGGTTGAACCGCAAAGAGGAGGAAGATTTGTGACAGCGCACAAGGAAGGACTCGGCTGCTCGTTACACGACAGTTCGTGGGTAGACCATGCGTGTCGGCAGTGTGGCGAACCGAACCGCAGCCTCTTCTACAGTTGTTTTTTTGATGGAGAATTTATCATACTCACCGCTACTCAATGAACCTACCTTGAGCGTATTATTTTGTTGTGGTTTTCGGCGTCAAAGCGACAGAGATGTAAAGCAAGTTAGCCAGCACTACTCCATCTTCCTCTTCATTTGATATGCAAGCTACTGACATAACCAGGGGCGCTGAAGTGACAGAGGTATTTCGGTGTTCTGGCGACGTGTTTCTGTTAGCTACGCTGAATACATTGACTGTTGAAAATGCTATCCTCACTAGCCTACTAGGTACAGGTAGACTATGTCCAATAGGCTATGTTCACCGAAATGTACATATGACATTATGCCATAGAGACCTCTGATATACGGTTTATACACATTTTCCATGACTGCTCCATGACTTTTAACCTAATTGTCATGACTATTATTATAGCCTACATGAAAAAGTAAGCATTATTGACACTGGAATGCAGCTGTGTCTGATCCCATGTAGACCTAACATATCTTGCCTTTGTGACATTGATCAAGGCACGTAACCCCCCACAAGGTAAAAACTGTACTGTTAGTTACATGTGGTCAGCCCTCCACCTGGAGAACTCCTGGGTGTGCAGGCTTGGAAAAAGCCAAGTCTGCTTATCAAGGTGCTGTTGAGCAGCTGATGATTAGTCTATAATGTGGTTAGACTAGGGCTTGAACAAAAGCCTGCAAACCCATGCAGTAGCTATCACGGAGGATCCTTGATATCAAATATTGCACCATTACAAGCAAATACTTTTGTCTTTATCCATTTTTTTCATTCAATGAATCAGGGTTCAAATGGGTAAGCTAGGCTACCTCAAAGCAAAATATCTATCTAGACATTCTTATCTATAAGGCTCAAATATAATATACATTTTTCATGGGAGATATATGCACAGCAAGTTATTTGTCATTTAGGCTATTCTTAGAACATTTTTTTCTGTTGGCACAGTTACATGGCTACTGTTTAGTAGAGGGGAATCCCAGCTTTACAACTGTGCAGTTATTTAGGCTTTACAGTGCTGGTGGAAAGGCGACAACGACATAAGTGCTTAGTTAGCTACAGTTACCTAGCAAGGTAACTGCTATACGTTATGTTTTGAATTGGCCGTCTGGTCGGTTGCCTGTCATTATTTTATACCTGCTGTTAAATGTCCTGCTCTCTCTCTTTGGGCTCCCAATGGCAGACACCCAGCACACACAGACATGCACTGAAGGGTCATTCCTATAATTGCTGATATGTAGATTTTTAAGTGAATCATCATATTTAAAAGTGCACCCTTAATGAATTACATTAACAAAAAGTATGACCTTACAAACCCTCATTTGACAACTTGGAACAGCGCGTCATGCGCATTCAAACAGGCTCATTTTCAATCTGCCCAATCTCGAACAGCCTAATGTCACACACATATTCACAGACGAGCAGCAAATACATTTGAACAATGTGGAATCAAGAAATACATGCCCATTGCTATTCATTGCAGATCCCGCCCTTCATTCCTATTTTTTTAATCAACCTTTTTTTTGCCGTGGTGTGTGAATCTGGGCCGGCAATAGGCTACTTTGTCACAGTTTCTAAACCCAGAGGCGCAACATTGCCAGGCTTCCGGAAAGGCTTGCAAAACAGACCAAGCAGAGTAGGCCGGGGCTTGGGGTTTGAGAAGTCAATAAGAGAAGTGAAAAATTATTGTTTAGTTGTTCATTTTCTCAAAATCTAAAGGCACAACCTAGATTGGACCGAATGTCTTAAGTAGTTGAACATGTTATTTCTCCAACCTCGTAAAAGTGAAAAACTGACACGTTTTCATTTTTGTCAAAAACAACTTTATATCAAAGGAGTGGTTTTGATTTGATAGCTAATGCGCAGTTTGCCGCGAGACGACTGTTACACGGAACCCAAACTGGCTGCGCGCGTGCGCCATCGTGCACTATAGTGCACAAATTTATTTTGTCCCCCCACACCAAACGCAATCTCGACACGCAGGTTAAAATATCAAAACAAACTCTGAATCAATGACATTAATTTGGGGACAAGTCGAAAAGCATTAAACATGTATGGCAGTTTAGCTAGTTAGCTTGCACTTGCTAGCTAATTTGTCCTATTTAGCTAGCTTGCTGTTGCAAGCTAATTTGTCCTGGGATATAAACATGGAGTTGTTATTTTACCTGAAATGTACAAGGTCCTCTACTCCGACAATTAATCCACACATAAAACGGTCAACTGAATCGTTTCTAGTCATCTCTCCTCCTTCCAGACTTTTTCATCTTTGAACTTATATGGTGATCAGCATCTAAACTTTCATAGTATTACCACGACAACCAGCAAAACAGTTTGTCTTTCAATCATCCACATGGGTATAACCAATGAGGAGATGGCACGTGGGTACCTGCTTCTATAAACCAATGAGGAGATGGGAGACTTGCAGCGCGATCTGCATCAGAAATAGGAATGACTTCTATTTTAGCCCTTGGCAACGCAGACGCTCGTTGGCGCACGTGAGCAGTGTGGGTGCAATAATTGAATAACATGGATTTCTACATTTATTTTGCAATGCTCGCGCAAGCGATATGTCTGGTCTGGTCGGTATTTTAGACCGATGACGTGTTTCTATGCATGAGCATAGCCAGCCAACGTCGCCATGACATCGCATATAAGTGTAATAGAGGATTTCTATTGGAGAAGTAGTGTCTGTCTATCTTCGTACTTTCTTTGACTTTGTTTTTATAGATAGTATGCAATTCCCCCAAAATTATAAGTGTCGGTATGGCGCTCTGGACAGTTCCGGCCCAAGTCAAGCAGTGACATACACAGCCTACAATTAAGATTGTTTTATTTCATTATGTCAATTGGCCATTATAACAAGCCTAGATTTGTAATGGACAAATAACCCTACATTTGTCCATTTGCCTTGTTTTCTCAGTCACACATCATGAGCAGTCATTTCAACATAATGTGGGAAAATGCTAGGGTCTGGTAGGCTATTGTGGTTGTAGCCTAGTTTAAAAAAATATTGCACCCTAGGTTAAATCAACAGAAAGTTCATGTTATACTCCTTCAGAACTTCTAGCTTACCAGGTTCCGCAAGACTGACTTGGATGGAATAAGTGATATATCACATTAATATGTATAGCCTAGATACCTGTAAAGCTCACAATGTGGGACAAGAAAGGCAGTTGATAGGCCTGACATCTAGGCTTTACAAACCAACTTTCCCTATAATTTTTTAAAGAGGTTGTTTGTCAAAGAAAATGTCCTCCAACTTGAGACAGCAGGGTCTTTCCACATGATTTCAGTTAATTTCTTACTGCACCCCTTTTGATTTGATGGTGGAAGTGGTCAGAAAGTGCCTTTGGTCCTGAATGCCAAAGCATTCAGGAGATAGAGGTGCTCAAAGTTGACCGATTTTGTATACCCCACACTACCATGAGTCCATGTCTTAATTAATCACTGAAAAAGATAAATTGTTGAGTTTGATATTCTTTGAAAGCTTACAAACAGGATTGTGAAATTATTCAATGATTTCATGGAGAGAAAAAAAATGAATTAAACAATTACCTTTTTTAAGCTTTAACGTCAATTATCTAAAAATGCCGTAAACAGAATGTTTGTTTATTTTCACAAATGTTGTAGTTTAGACTGGAGGTCGACCGATTAATCGGAATGGCCGATTAATTAGGGCCGATTTCAAGTTTTCATAACAATCGGTAATTGGCATTTTTGGACACCGATCATGGCCAATTACATTGCACTCCACGAGGAGACTGCTGGCAGGCTGACTAGCTGTTATGCAAGTACAGCAAGGTGTGCAGCAAGGTAAGGTGCTAGCTAGCATTAAACATATCTTATAAAAAAACAATCAATCTTAACATAATCACTAGTTAACTACACATGGTTGATGATATTACTAGTTTATCTAGCTTGTCCTTGTCACGCCCTGACCATAGTTTGCTTTGTATGTTTATATGTTTTGTTTGGTCAGGGTGTGATCTGAGTGGGCATTCTATGTTGTATGTCTAGTTTGTCTGTTTCTGTGTTTGGCCTGATATGGTTCTCAATCAGAGGCAGGTGTTATTCATTGTCTCTGATTGGGAACCATATTTAGGTAGCCTGTTTTGTCATTGTGGGTTGTGGGTGATTGACTATGTTATGTTGCTTGTTAGCACAGTGGTTCATTAGCGTCACGGTTGTCACGTTGTTGTTTTGTAGTGTTCAGTTTTTCCATTAAAATGACGAACACTTACCACGCCGCATCTTGGTCCGATCCTTACTCCTCTTCAGACGAAGAGGAGGAAATCTGCAGTGACAGTCCTGCATTGCATATAATCGATGCGGTGCCTGTTCATTTATCATTGAATCATAACCTACTTCGCCAAATGGTTATTTAACAAGCGCATTCACGAAAAAAACACTCTTGTTGCACCAATGTGTACCTAACCATAAACATCAATGCCTTTCTTAAAATCAATACACAAGTATATATTTTTAAACCTGCATATTTAGTTAATATTGCCTGCTAACATTAATTTATTTTAACTAGGGAAATTGTGTCACTTCTCTTGCGCTCTGTGCAACAGTCAGGCTATATGCAGCAGTTTGGGCCGCCTGGCTCATTGCCAACTGTGTGAAGACCAACTTCGCCAAACGGGCGATGACTTAACAAAAGCGCATTTGCGAAAAATGCACAATCGTTGCATGAATGTACCTCAGGTTAGCAGGCAATATTAAACTAGGGAAATTGTGTCTCTTCTTTTGCGTTAATTGCACGCAGAGTCAGGGTATGTGCAACAGTTTGGGCCACCTGGCTCCTTGCAAAATAATTTGCCAGAATTGTACGTAATTATGACATAACATTGAAGGTTGTGCAATGTAACAGGAATATTTAGATTAATGGATATTTAGATTTATAAAATATGGAACGGTTCCGTATTTCACTGAAAGAATAAACGTTTTGTTTTCAAAATTATAGTTTCCGTATTTGACCATATTAATGACCTAAGGCTCGTATTTCTGTGTGTTATTATGTTATAATTAAGTCTATGATTTGATATTTGATAGAGCAGTCTGACTGAGCGGTGGTAGGCAGCAGCAGGCTCATAAGCATTTATTCAAACAGCACTTTCGTGCGTTTGCCAGCAACTCTTCCCTGTGCTTCAAGCATTGAGCTGTTTATGACTTCAAGCCTATCAACTCCCGAGATTAGGCTGGTGTAACTGATGTGAAATGGCTAGCTAGTTAGCGGGGTGCGTGCTAATAGCGTTTCAATCGTTGACGTAACTCGCTCTGAGACCTTGAAGTAGTTGTTCCCCCTGCTCTGCAAGCTTTTGTGAAGCGATGGGTAACGATGCTTCGAGGGTGGCTGTTGTCTGTGTGCAGAGGGTCCCTGGTTTGAGCCCAGGTAGGGGCGAGGAGAGGGACAGAACCTATACTGTTACACTGGCAATACTAAAGTGCCTATAAGAACATCCAATAGTTAAAGGTATATGAAATACAAATGGTATAGAGAGAAGTAGTCCTATAATTCCTATAATAACTACAATCAAAAACTTCTTACCTGGGAATATTGAAGACTCGTGTTAAAAGAAACCACCAGCTTTCATATGTTATCATGTTCTGAGCAAGGAACTGAAACGTTAGCTTTTTTACATGGCACATATTGCACTTTTACTTTCTTCTCCAACACTTTGTTTTTGCATTATTTAAACCAAATTGAACATGTTTCATTATTTATTTGAGGCTAAATTGATTTTTTTAATGTATTATATTAAGTTATAATAAAAGTGTGCATTCAGTATTGTTGTAATTGTCATTATTACAAATAAATAAATAATTTTAATCAGTATCAACTTTTTTTGGTCCTCAAATAATCGGTAACGGTATCGGCGTTGAAAAATCATAATCGGTCGACCTCTAGTTTAGACCCTATTTGACATAATCTGAAGGGTTTATGTTGTGCCCGTCATCGGTTGAGACACAGCATATTCTTCAATACAGGGTGGGTGTCATTCCAATCATAGAACTAGAATTTATAGAACGGAACTATCCCTTCAGACCCCTGCTGATACGCTATTGATACAGTGCCTTGCGAAAGTATTCGGCCCCCTTGAACTTTGCGACCTTTTGCCACATTTCAGGCTTCAAACATAAAGATATAAAACTGTATTTTTTTGTGAAGAATCAACAACAAGTGGGACACAATCATGAAGTGGAACGACATTTTTTGGATATTTAAATTTTTTTTAGCAAATCAAAAACTGAAAAATTGGGCGTGCAAAATTATTCAGCCCCTTTACTTTCAGTGCAGCAAACTCTCTCCAGAAGTTCAGTGAGGATCTCTGAATGATCCAATGTTGACATAAATGACTAATGATGATAAATACAATCCACCTGTGTGTAATCAAGTCTCCGTATAAATGCACCTGCACTGTGATAGTCTCAGAGGTCCGTTAAAAGCGCAGAGAGCATCATGAAGAACAAGGAACACACCAGGCAGGTCCGAGATACTGTTGTGAAGAAGTTTAAAGCCGGATTTGGATACAAAAAGATTTCCCAAGCTTTAAACATCCCAAGGAGCACTGTGCAAGCGATAATATTGAAATGGAAGGAGTATCAGACCACTGCAAATCTACCAAGACCTGGCCGTCCCTCTAAACTTTCAGCTCATACAAGGAGAAGACTGATCAGAGATGCAGCCAAGAGGCCCATGATCACTCTGGATGAACTGCAGAGATCTACAGCTGAGGTGGGAGACTCTGTCCATAGGACAACAATCAGTCGTATATTGCACAAATCTGGCCTTTATGGAAGAGTGGCAAGAAGAAAGCCATTTCTTAAAGATATCCATAAAAAGTGTTGTTTAAAGTTTGCCACAAGCCACCTGGGAGACACACCAAACATGTGGAAGAAGGTGCTCTGGTCAGATGAAACCAAAATTGAACTTTTTGGCAACAATGCAAAACGTTATGTTTGGCGTAAAAGCAACACAGCTGAACACACCATCCCCACTGTCAAACATGGTGGTGGCAGCATCATGTTTTGGGCCTGCTTTTCTTCAGCAGGGACAGGGAAGATGGTTAAAATTGATGGGAAGATGGATGGAGCCAAATACAGGACCATTCTGGAAGAAAACCTGATGGAGTCTGCAAAAGACCTGAGACTGGGACGGAGATTTGTCTTCCAACAAGACAATGATCCAAAACATAAAGCAAAATCTACAATGGAATGGTTCAAAAATAAACATATCCAGGTGTTAGAATGGCCAAGTCAAAGTCCAGACCTGAATCCAATCGAGAATATGTGTGAAGAACTGAAAACTGCTGTTCACAAATGCTCTCCATCCAACCTCACTGAGCTCGAGCTGTTTTGCAAGGAGGAATGGGAAAAAATGTCAGTCTCTCGATGTGCAAAACTGATAGAGACATACCCCAAGCGACTTACAGCTGTAATCACAGCAAAAGGTGGCGCTACAAAGTATTAACTTAAGGGGGCTGAATAATTTTGCACGCCCAATTTTTCAGTTTTTGATTTGTTAAAAAAGTTTTAAATATCCAATAAATGTCGTTCCACTTCATGATTGTGTCCCACTTGTTGTTGATTCTTCACAAAAAATACAGTTTTATATCTTTATGTTTGAAGCCTGAAATGTGGCAAAAGGTCGCAAAGTTCAAGGGGGCCGAATACTTTCGCAAGGCACTGTATTTACATTTAATTGAAACTTTAACTTGCGATTACTACCAGAAAGCTGGCCGCAGGTCCACCTACCATCGAATGTCAATTTAATTATCTCTATTCTATGATCTATATATTCTATGATTTTGATAGGTTTCCTTTTTAAAACAATTTATAACATTGGATATTCCCACGCTAGTCAACATTCTCTGATGTGTGGACCTTCAACCGTCTTTGTCGTACTATTTGAAATGTTAACTTTATTCACATTTTAGTACATTTATCAGCCAAAACATGACATCCACCCTGTATTCAAGAGTATGCTGTGTCTTATTTGATGGCAGGCACAACACAAACACCTCAGGTAAAGTACAATAGGGTCTAAGTTACAACATATATGAACATGAAGAAAATAGGAGTTGACACGTTTTTAGATAATTGATGTTTAAGCTTAATTTTTTTTTTTATAGTTCATAAAACAGTTTGACAGTCCTGTTTGTAAGCTTTTAAATGATATCAAACTCAACCATTTATCTTTTTCAGTGTTGAAGACATCGATGTCTAATGGTAGGGTGGGGTATGCTAAATGGATCAACTTTGAGCACATCTAGCCTTTCCTGCAGTCGAATGACCAAAGCACCCTCTGTGGACTGTTATTGATATTTGTAATAATTTAATAATTAATAAACATTATTTTTCTTAAACCTCTGAAAATCTGGTATTTTTATGTCAAACTGTTTTGTTATATTTCAGTCTTCTGTGATGTACAGTTGAGGTCGAAGTTAACGTACACTTAGGTTGGAGTCATTAAAACTAGTTTTTCAACCACTCCACAAATTTCTTGTTAACAAACTAGTTTTGGCAAGTCCGTTAGGACATCTACTTTGTGCATGACACAAGTAATTTTTCCAACAATTTTTTACAGACAAATTATTTCACTAATAATTCACTGTATCACAATTCCAGTGGGTCAGAAGTTTACATACACTAAGTTGACTGTGCCTTTAAACAGCTTGGAAAATTCCAGAAAATTATATGACTTTAGAAGCTTCTGACATTTGAGTCAATTGGAGGTGTGTACCTGTGGATGTATTTCAAGGCCTACCTTCAAACTCAGTGCCTCTTTGCTTGACATCATGGGAAAATCAAAAGAAATCAGCCAAGACTTCAGAATTTTTTTTTTTCATCCTTGGGAGCAATTTCCAAATGCCTGAAGGTACCACGTTAATCTGTTCAAACAATAGTACGCAAGTATAAACACCATAGGACCACGCAGCCGTCGTACCGCTCAGGAAGGAGATGCGTTCTGTCTCCTAGAGATTAATGTACTTTGGTGTGAAAGTGCAAATCAATAACAACAACAGCAAAGGACCTTGTGAAGATGCTGGTGGAAACAGGTACAAAAGTATCTATCCACAGTAAAATGAGTCTTATATCGACATAACCTGAAAGGCCGCTCAGCAAGGAAGAAGCCACCACTCCAAAACCGCCATAAAAAAGCCAGACTACGGTTTGCAACTGTACATGGGGACAAAGGTCATTCTTTTTGGAGAAATGTCCTCTGGTCTGATGAAACAAAAATAGAACTGTTTGGCCATAATGACCATCATTATGTTTGAAGGAAAAAGGGGGAGGCTTGCAAGCCGAAGAACACCATCCCAAACATGATGCTGGGGTGGCAGCATCATGTTGTGGTGCACTTCACAAAATGTACTTGTTAAACCCCAAGCATACTTCCAAAGTTGTGGCAAAATGGCTTAAGGACAACAAAGTCAAGGTATTGGAGTGCCCGAACACCCTGACCTCAATCCTATAGAACATTTGTGGCCAGAACTGAAAAAGCGTGTGAAAGCAAGGAGGCCTACAAACCTGACTCAGTTACACCAGCTTTGTCAGGAGGAGTGAGCCAAAATTCACCCAACTTATTGTGGGAAGCTTGTGGAAGGCTACCTGAAACATTTGACCCAAGTTAAACAATTTAAAGGCAATGCTACCAAATACTTATTGAGTGTATGTACACTTCTGACCCACTTGGAATGTGATGAAAGAAATAATAGCTGAAATAAATCATTCTCTCTACTATTATTCTGACATTTCACATTCTTAAAATGAAGTGGTGATCCTAACTGACCTAAAACAGGGAATTTGTATTTGGATTAAATGTCAGGAATTGTGAACAACTGAGTTTAAATGTTGTTGGCTAAGGTGTATGTAAACTTCCGACTTCAACTGTATATGAAGTGTAACATTGGGATGCAAACACAGAATTGAATACATGTCAACTCTATGTCTGACATGGTACAGGTGTCTTCTTTTTTTTTTACCACATGTATACTTTTGTTTCAAAGTAGATGTGTTTAAGACGACCAACCCACTCTGTGTGACCCTGATTTAGCCTATTGCAATAAAATGATTTATTCATGTTTCGGCATTCAGGTCCAAGAAGTCACTTTCAGAAAGTTATTGACTTCATATGGAACGACAATTACATTCACCAGCATTTGGGTATTTTTATAGGCTACATTGTAATACATACCAAGAGCTAAATAATTCATTTTTTTTGTTGTTGAGGTAGATTCATCTACAAAATGATTTACTAATAGGAGGACAGTTAAGCCCAATATGCCCAGTATATTGCCCACTGTGATATTGAGAGTTGCTTTTTTGTTGTTGTATTATATACCCTCTTTGGCCTTTTGGAAACAAATGATTGTATTTCTGTGCACTGAGCTAATGCTATGATGGAGCTGTGATACTTTTTGGAGAGGCCAAATATTCAGGCATCTTTCAACAATTTGGTCACTCATCAAAACTGAGCTGATTTCTACGGTTCACATTAAGTAATCCAAAACCCGTCTGAGGTAGGCCATTTGGAAGGCAATATATTTTTGTGTGTATTCGTGTTCCTGCATGTACAGTAACAGTCAAACGTTTGGACACGCCTACTCATTCGTGTTTTTCTTTATTTTTACATTATAGAGTAGTAGTGAAGACATAACAATGAAATAACACATATGGAATCATGTAGTAACCAGAAAAGTGTTAAACAAATCAAAATATATTTTATATTTGAGATTCTTCAAATAGCCAAACTTTGCCTTGATGACAGCTTTGCACACTCTTGGCATTCTCTCAACGAGCTTCATGAGGTAGTCACCTTGAATGCATTTCAATTAATAGGTTCAATTAACTTGTTAAAAGTTAAATTGGGAATTTCTTTCCTTCTTAATGCGTTTGAGCCAATCTGTTGTGTTGTGACAAGGTAGGGGTGGTATACAGAAGATAGCCCTGTTTGGTAAAAGACCAAGTCCATATAATGGCAAGAACAGCTCAAATAAGCAAAGAGAAACAACAGCCCATCGTTACTTTAAGACATACAGGTCAGTCTGGAAAATTTCAAGAACTTTGAAAGTTTCTTCAAGTGCAGTTGCAAAAACCATCAAGCTCTATGATGAAGCTGGCTCTCATGAGGACCGCCACAGGAAATGAAGACCCAGAGGTACCTCTAATGAACTTAATCTCTGCAGCAGAGTTACTAGCCTCAGAAATTGCAGCCCAAATAAATGCTTCACAGAGTTCAAGTAACAGACACATCTCAACATCAACTGCATGAATCAGGCCTTCATGGTCGAATTTCTGCTACTAATGGACACTAATAATAAGAAGAGACTTGCTTCGCCCAAGAAACACAAGCAATGGACATTAGACCGGTAGAAATCTGTCCTTTGGTCTGATGAGTCCAAATTTGAGATTTTTGGTTCCAACCGCTGTGTCTTTGTGAGACACAGTGTAGGCGAACAGATGATCTCCGCGTGTGTGGTTTCCACTGTGAAGCATGGAGGAGGAGGAGGTGTGGTGGTGCTTTGCTGGTGACACTGTCAGTGATTTATTTAGAATTCAAGGAACACTTATCCAGCATGGCTACCACAGCATTCTGCAGCGATACGCCATCCCATCTGGTTTGCACTTAGATGGGGCTATCATTTGTTTTCAACAGGACAATGACCCAACACACCTCCAGGCTGTGTAAGGGCTATTTGACCAAGAAGGAGAGTGATGGAGTGCTGTATCAGTTGACTCTGCATTCTCTTGACCTCAACCCAATTAAGATGGTTTGGGATGAGTTGGACTGAAGAGTGAAGGAAAGCAGCCAACATGTGCTCATCATATGTAGGAACTCCTTCAAGACCTTTCGAAAAGCATTCCAGGTGAAGCTGGTTGAGAGAATGCCAAGAGTGTTCAATGCTGTCATCAAGGCAAAGGGTGGCTACTTTGAAGAATCTAAAATCTATTTTCATTTGTTTAACACTTTTTTGTTTACTACATGATTCCAAATTTGTTATTTCAAAGTTTTGATGCCTTCACTATTATTGTACAATGTAGAAAATAGTAAAAATAAAGAAAAACCCTTGAATGAGTAGTTGTGTCCAACCTTTGACTGGTACTGTGCACATGCGCTTGCAGGTGTGTGACTATGTGTCTACCAGTTTGTTAGCTGTGTGAATTTGTGTATCCTATTTATTTTCCCTCACTCTATGGTTCTTTCTCTCCCCTCTCCCTTCTAACTCCTTTGGATGGCAGTGCAGCGGAAGATGGACATCCGGAGTGGCATACAAAAGGCAGTGGAGCCCCTCCCTACCTCTCTCCCCTCCTCCCCTCAACAGTCGGGTGCCCATCAGCAGAGCGAGCCGGAGGACAGCCAGGCAGAGCGGAGCGCCAGGCCCACCGCTGACAACCACAGCAAGGACACCCAGCCAGCCGCCAGCCACCGAGACGACAAAAAAGTAAGTCTCTCCTTTCCTTTCTCCTTCCACATCACCTGTGTGTGTGAGTGTACATCTGTGTGTTAACGTGTGTGTGTGGGGGGGGGGGGGGGGGGGGCTGCCTCCAATGCACTGTTTCTGTTTGCAGAAAAGGCTCCCTCTAATGCTAAAAAGAAACAGACTTGATCGCTTGGCTGTTTAGTACTGCTCACCTGTGTGTTTATGTGTCCATTGGTGAATGTGTGTGTGTGTGTGTGTGTGTGTGTGTGTGCGTGTGTGTGTGTGTGTGTGGTATTGTTACAGTTATAGCTATCTGAGGAAATCCATTGATTATTCAAGGGTACATTTAATGTGATAATGTGTGCCCAGTTTGTATTGACTAGTTTCTTTGGGTGTGTTGAGTAATTAATTGGCCTCAGCTACAGTAGTTAGTTATCTTACAGCTGCTAGCATGCATCATTTTACGATAAGCTGTGGGCATGGTTGTCTAAACATTTTTGCATTAACGGTGCTGCCAGTAATTTCGACTGGCTGGCATAATTGCGGAACAGCAAAATGCCATCCAATGCCACGCAAAGATAAAATGAAACTGGGACTAAATTGGTGGTTTCAAAGGTATGCGATGTGCATGTTAAAAGCAATGAGTCAAGGTACTTTTATGACTACTGTGGGATAGAGCAGGTCAATAATATAGCTGTAGCTGTACTTGTACCTTGAATTATCTTTTTAAAATTCCACAATAATCGGTTTATTCTTAATATAGAATATATGCCAAAGCAACTTAGTTATGCTTGAATATGGGCATTTCTCTCGAAAAAGACCCTTGAGCACCAACATGTGAAGTTCATAAGAGCATATCAAATTGGGTGTCAAATGAAAGCTAAGAGTCTATATTTTTGGGAAATTAAGGTATTTTGAACCATTTTCCATCTTAAAAATGAGGAATAAGTAAAAGGCTTTAATTGTTGGATAAACAGATGGAAAAGGGGTCTTAGGATACATCTACCAGAAACATTCTTAAAAGTTACCAGAAATACACAAACATCAAAACACAATAATGTTGACGTAAAGACCTCTGCCAACTAATGTTAGCATTTATATTATGTTGGAGAAATGGTTTACCTTCTGTAACTTTAAGAAGTATTGCCTTAGCAAAACCCCACATATCTTAAAGATGTTTTCTAATTTCTCTCCCTCATGAGGAGGGAGGACAATGAAAGTTCACAGAAGTAACAAGTAAAGGTATAGACCTACCAATACATTTGCTATTTTACTGATATCAATTTAGTTTATTAATTGATTCAAACTCGTAATTCCGTTACCAGATTTCAAATGGAATTACCCAAAAATCTGTAACGGAATTACCGCACCTGAATTGGCTACAATGGGAAATCATAATAGTCACAAATCACAGTTGGGTCACCTGTTCTGTCCTCCCTTCCACTGGCATACTTTTCTTTCTCTTTCTGTTGTGTGATGGTCAAATCAAGTGTTGAAACATTCTGAGTCTGGACAACCCCTCCCTATCTATCTCCCTCTCTATCTGCCTTTCTCTCTCACTCTCCAGTTGATGACACCTCTCCCAGCTCTTACGGACACCTAGCCATGAGCCCCCTGGGTACACAAGAAAGTGGATATCGGCACTCACCATCTCAAATCAAACTTCACATGCGCCGAATACAACAAATGTAGACCTTACCGTGAAATGATTACTTACAAGCCCTTAACCAACAGTGCAGTTCAAGAAGAGTTAAGAAAATATTTACTAAATAAACTAAAGTAAAAAATTATAAAAAGTAACACAATAACATAACAATAACGAGGCTATATACAGTGTGCTGGGGTACAGGTTAGTTGAGGTAATTTGTACATGTAGGTAGGGGTGAGTGACTATGCATAGATAATCAACAGCGAGGAGCAGCAGCGTACAAAACAAATGGGGGGGGTCAATGTAAATAGTCCGGTGGCTAGTTGATTAATTGTTCAGCAGTGATGTACTGAGCCGTACACTCTACCCTCTGTAGCGCCTTACGGTCAGAGGCTGAACAGTTGCCATACCAGGCGGTGATGCAACCGGTCAGGATGCTCTCGATGGTGCAGCTGTAGAACTTTTTGAGGATCTAGGGACCCATGCCAAATCTTTTCAGTCTCCTGAGGGGGAAAAGGTTTTGTCGTGGCGCTCTTCACTGTCTTGGTGTGTTTGGACCATGATATTTTGTTGGTGATGTGGACGCCAAGGAACTTGAAACTCTCGACCCGTTCCACTACAGCCCCGTCTCAGATTGTTCTGAAATCGTTTCTGTTGTTGGAAACAGATAGATTAGCATTCCTGCAACATTTTGTTGAAATATAATTTGACACATCAAACATCCTGATAGTACCCGTTTCTGATCACTAGTTGGTGCTGTTCACATTATTAGCTAAAGAAATTTGTTAAAGGGATAGTTCACACATATTGGTTTCCTTACCTTTTAAAAACCCTAGAGTCGATTGACGCACTGGTGCTAGAGCAGTGTTTGTCAGACCATGAGACATCCTGAAAATTGGTCTTCTTATGAAAACGTCTGTAGAAGTGATGCGCGGGTTGACTCATAACCCGCAGTCCCCGTGGTTATATCACGCGAGGATGGGTTTAGGGTCATTAAATATTGTGTGGCTGAAGGGCAGGTGGGTACATGGCGGGAGGGTTGAATAAAGATTTCAAAAATACCTACACAGCCAATCGCCAAATAATGCTTTTGGAATGGGCAGAAAAAGTTAACGTCAATATACAGAGGCAAAAGGGACATCGTCGAAGTTTAATTCAATAAGACAAAAGCTGCGAAAGGAGAGTTGAAAATTAAGAGAAGAGAGGGCCAGCAAAATCATGTTTGTAAAAGATCTGGTGAAGTGGTAGAAGACGATGATAGCAGTGCCTGATATGTTATTTGTGATGATTGTGAGGCGCTAAACAAATTAGACAGTCACAAGACAAAATAGGCCTATGGCATGTCAAGGGAAATGTAGCCTTCTGTTTAGATGGGTTAAATGGAAACTGAAATCTGGACAGTGACTGTAGGTGTATAACCTCACAAATAGCCTTAATAATAACTCCTGCAGAATTAAGCATTTCTTGCAGTAAAATGATACACCAAATGTAGACTAAATTTGGACTTGGGAACAGGAGTGGAGAAATAGGATTCCTTTCTTTCTGCATCTTGTGAGAATGCAATTCTCAGTTTGATACCATCTGTAGAGGTGCTTTCTTCATCATAAAAGATTATTAGTATTTCAACCAAATAAAATATGCATTGAAGCCGAACTGAAATCTTATCAGAAACACTTTGGGTCGTTTTTACAGCTTTCTTTTTTCCTTACAACCGGTCAAACTGATGTCATTTGGACATGCACAGAAAATCTTCCATTTTTATTGTATTTTCTCCCCAGTCCCTAAACTCCTTTGCTCCGCGAAAGATGACAGAGAAAACTTTACCGATGTCAACTAGATTGAAGCATTCATACTATCGATCTATTATATTATTCTGTTGGGCAAGGGTTTATTTAGTCTTCTAGGGCAACATATAATGACAAAAGAGAAGCTATGTACCTAATTATAGACAAGTTGACTAACAAATAGCCTACCAAAATGTTGGAAATTTAAACTGGAACATATCTAAAACAGGCAACAACAAATCCTGCACGCCTGTCAAATCGTTCTGCAGTCATTGACTGGAGCCTGTAGCACATGTTCTATATATGCGGGTTAGGGTTGGGTGCGGGGCTCAGATTTTCACTTTGTCACATAGTCGGGCAGTTGTGGATGGGTTATTAGCAATTGCAGGCGTGTGAACAAACAGCTGACCCGCGCACCACTAGTCTGTAGTGTCCGAACGATTTGACCTAAAAACGATTATGACCACTCTATGGGAAAGGGGAGACTCTCACGAACACAATAGTATTCTCCGTGTTGTACTCTACCAGTGCTGGTTTAAAAAAATATGGAAGTATGAAGGTAGTGGTTAAATATGTGAGGTTAAATACGTGTAAAAAAACTACATTTACTTCCTGAGCTTTCTTATATCTCGTAAGTATAGGACAAACAGTTCAAAACCTTGTTTCTTATCATTTATTTTTTTGCCATTTATGAATGTGTTATTTGATGCGTTTCTCTGGGCTATAGTAGTACACTTTTTTATATATTTTTTTGATACCTAAAGGGGTCCTAAAATTCAAAATGAAATAGCTAAATGATCCATAGTATGACCATCTTAAAACAATTCCACGTGTCAGCTCAGAACCCTCCCCTCCTCCCAAACAGCCTACATTTTTAAGAATTAATCAGTACACAAAAAAAATCTACTAATAGCAGGAACAGCACCATCTAGTGGTCCGAACCTAGTAATATCAGGATGTATGATGGGACATAAACCTAACACCTTCAATAATTAATTTCTCTGAACAGGTGTGGAAAAAAAACATCACCACTGAGAATACATTACATAGAATGAAGATACAATACTCTGAGCCTCAGCTACAATCTATTTACATTTGAAATGTTTTATATTTAGCAGACTCTCTTATCCAGAGCAACTTACAATTCGTGGATTCGTCTTAAGATAGCTAGGTGAGACAATAACACATGCAGCAGCTACTCTTCCCGGAGTCCACATAAAACGTACAAACACATGACAAAGTACAGAACAGTAAGGGGAAGCGGTGGGGGGTGTTTGGGGCGCCGCGAGAGTTATTTAAGATACTCTTCAAAGAGGTAGGGTTTCAGACGTTTTCAGACGAAGAGAACTGATACTGTATACTCGTTGTTGGGATTGGTGTGGGACGGGGGAGGTCCAAGGCTGGCTTTTTACCATTTCTTTGGATTCCTTCTTTGGATTCCTTCTTTGGATTCCTTACTCATTGTTAAATAAAAGTTTGGTCCAAATCGGATATTAAATATTATATAAATCCGACACATTTAAATGGCCAATTTGGGTGCAATCAAGTCCTCTTAGATCAAATTATATTTCAACAAAATAATGTTGCTGGAATGCTTATCTTATCTGTTGTCTAACGATTTCAGAACAATCTGAGTGGTTGTCATGGTTTGCTGAAATGACATGGAACTACCCCTCTCTCTTTCCCTTTACTTTAACCAGCTTCTTCACCCACTGAGCACCGATCGAAACCGAACGTTCGTGGACGTTGAAAAGTTGTAGAAATGTCCCCCTGGGCCTTGATGTTAACATCCACAGACGGACCACCCTGGACCAAATCTGAACCTATCATGGAAGTATGTTTCACGAGTTTGTATAGTGCAGTACAGAGAGTAGAGCACAGGAGAGTACAGTCCGATACAATACAGTGGTGCAGTACAATACAGTAGAGTACAGTACAATACAGTACAGTAAAGTAGAGTATAGTACAGTAGAGTACAGAATTCATAGGTTGCACCTCCGTCACTCGGTCGCGTCATGCCATTGTTATGAACTTTCTCAAGCCGCCCTCTTCGGCGGCGCCATAGTGGTGCCCTAAAGTCGTGACAAGGCCAGTCATTCTGGACGGAGGCTAACTACTGTTTAGTCTAAACTACACTATAGTGCCTGAAAATGCGATGACATTGCTAAAGTAGTCAAATATTTTGTAGGAAACAACTTTGCCAGCATTATCATGTCGTCAAATTTACTTTCGACAGATAGCAATGTTGTCATTAGCTAGCAAAGTTTGTCAAAAATACCTAGCAGTGCTAACGTTAGCTAGCTAAAATCTGGTGGCCTCTCCTCATCCTTAGCTATCTACTAATTATCTGCCTCCTTTTGAATGTCATTGTATTTCCAAGCCACTGTAATGCACTTTTGCTGAAATCTTCATCAGCTCTCATTGGCAATGCATTGAGTAGAATGCTCAGTCCAAAAATAACGTTTGAAACCAGTAGTGACGAAACATGCAACCCATGAATTTTGTACTGTATTCTACTGTACTGCTATAATCTACTGTACTGAACTTTACTCTACCCTACTCTGCTGTGCTTTTCTGTACTGTATTGTACTGCACGGTACTTTACTGTGCTCTGCTATGCTGCGCTGTGATGTCCAAACTTCTGAAACCTGAGGAGAATGACATTCATATCCATAATGATGCATTTCTGTGTAGTACAGATCAGGGACCCATGATGTCACTCTGTTACCATAATTCCGTTACCGCGTGTAAGTCCACTTCACTTACTGTATGTAGTTCAGTAACCAAAAGAGATGTTTTCAAAGTCATTAGCTGACACCCCATTGTTTCTGCAGACATCTTTGAATCTTCATTCAGAGGAGATTATTTAAACATTTTTGGAAAACATGGAGGCATAAAAACCTGATGGAGATTTTACCGTATTTCCTTTACCAAAGTTTGCATCTGCACAGTCCAAATTAGTTTTTGTACATATTTCAGTGGAAATTCTTAAAAGTTGTCATTGTGCATTGTGTATGGTTCGTTCAACTTTGAAATCAATGGGTTTTTTTGGCATACATTTTGAAATGAGAAATAATTGAGTTAATGCGTAATTCCATTACAGTGGAATTGCCTATACATACCAACTGAGCGACAGAGCTACTGAGCTTGTGTGTCTAGGGCCTGTGTTTCCCAATCATGGTTCTGGAGACCCAAAGCGGTGCACATTTTAGTTTTTGCCCTACCATTAACACGCCTGATTCAACCAAACGCTTGATGAGTTGATTAGTTCAGCCAAGTGTGTTAGTTATATGGCAAAAACCAAAAATGTGTCCAGGATTGGGAAACACTGTGTGAGTAAATGCGCTCAGCATATTCACTCCCCACTCTCTATGGCCTTCATCAACATGCAGAATGACAGCAGCCTCCACTCCCCCTCCCTCCATCTATGCGATGTCAATCACCGGGCCTGGCAGGAACCTCACCCCTCCCCCATCAATCTTCACAGAGAGACAGTAGGCCTTGGATGATAGGAGGGCAGGCCTATGGAGACCACCAGAGTAAACACAACACAGCACAGAGAAAAACACACTGGTTTATAGCCTGCTGTTGCTAATTTGGATGTAAGTCTTGCCATGGAAAGTCATTGATTTGAAGCTCAGGGTCATGTGAAGTCTGGCGTCATGGTGAAGAAAGGAAACGGTCCAGATGAAGATATAGTTCTCTGATTACTTCTCCTTGGCTTTGGCCATATAGATTCAGTATTGTATTTATGGTGTGCAATATTGTAGACTCCTCTCTCTCTCTCTTTCCATTGTTGTTTGTGTTGCTTCTGCTGGGGTAATGAGGCGTCCTGTGTGCTTTGAGAGAGCCAAGATACTACATCTATAACAATAGCAGCATCAACATTTGTCGCTTGCCTCTTGGTGGGTGGCCCTAAGGATACAACACTTCAATGTGGTGCATTGGCCAATGGCCCTTGGTGTCTGTGTCCTAACCCTGCCTCTCTTACATTTGTGTGTGTGTGTGTGTGTGTGTGTGTGTGTGTGTGTGTGTGTGTGTGTGTGTGTGTGTGTGTGTGTGTGTGTGTGTGTGTGTGTGTGTGTGTGTGTGTGTAAGTGTGTATGTGAGGGAGGGAGAGAAAATAAGAAAGTGTGTGTGTGTTTCCTTTGAATTCAGTGCAGACACCACTGCCTGAAATGTTGTTCGGGCTGCCCCGGGGTCTGTGCCTTTCACACCAGCTGCAGCGCTATCATCGATTCGTTTGGAGAGTTTATTCATCAAGATGTCATCGGTGGAAGTGGACCAATGTTATGTTCCCTGTTAAACTGGGCTCGCCTCTAGACTGCCCTCATGTTTATTAGTGATTCATCATAAACTGTGGGCACTGGGAACAGCCTCCAGGGCTTTTGGTACTGATTCTGAACAGCCTATTTGCTGTATGGCATAGCTCTGCTCTCAGTCTATGTTTACGGCTGTGTTTACGACTGTCGTAGCTTAGCTGGACTGTAGTGGTTCCTACAGGACACGGATGTAGAACGTTGGTCCTACATCTTAGCTTTAGATGTACAGCTGTGACAGGGAAATACAAGGTGTAGAAATCAAACCATCCTTAGTGCCGAGTGATTCTTGCTTTTTGAGGTCGGTTCAATTTTGATTGTGTGTATTACATATGTTTTAGGTCTATTTGATAACTTTATTATTTCATTCCAAGTCATCATCTCATCTCTATAGAGCTGCTGCCTATGCTATCTAACAAAATCGCTATTTTAGTAGTTCTTCAAAGTAAATAAGACACACTTTTATGACTGCCGAATACCAACTATCAATCTTAGATCATGTATTTTTAGGGAGAGGTACCTCGTGAAGCAACTGCTCTCTATCCCTCTCGATCACGCGTTCTTCTGTCTCTTCTCTCCATCTCAGACCGGACAAGTAGGCGTGCATTGGATTATGGTCACTGTAGTTAATTACCACGTTTTCTGCACTAAGTTATGTAGAATATTGGCCTGTTGGAAACTACAGCTCCCTGTTACATCAGTTCGGGCTTGATCTGATTTATCTCTAGATAAACTGTACAACAGACCGAAATGGAATTCAAATAACTGAACTGATGTCAGTCAGTTAGTTGTTTAAAAACCAGTTAAGCGCTCAGCATTATACTTCCTTCACTGTGTTCTTCTGGACTTGATGTTTTGTCTCATTGCAGCAGACAGTCTCTGTTGAACTCACACAGAATGCTAAGCTAGCTGGGCACCATGCTCTGCTGAGCTATGTTGCTGATTTGTCATTTTTATATAGACAGTCTAATTACCTTTAACTCATTAACCTCACTGGAAGGCAGAATGTCCACCAATAAGCACAAAGCTTTAAACCACACACAGGAGTTGGGCTGTTTTTCTAACTATGCTGCATTTTTGTGAATGTATATATCTGTTCTCACAGAAACCAATGTTACAGATGTCATAAACATATAATGGAGGGTGAGAATTCAGAAGATGGGTCATTTCCGGTCTGTTTTCATTAAGGACGACTCAGTTGGGAGAAAGCGTTTAAACACGGAGTGGAATTGTTATACTGGCAATTATGTCTGGAGTGTTTGATTACAAAGATGACAAACATGCTAATTTATAAAGTGAGGTTACAAATTGTATTCCAATTGCTCACCACGCAAACTGTGTGTGTGTGTTTGAAAATAAAACAAAAGCCATAGCGTGAGCAAAATGAATGTTTAGCAGATGAGATTGACTTTATTTCAATTTCAATTTTTAGCCAGATAGAATAGGTTTTCTGGTGAAATTTGACTGCTTTAATCTCAATGCTTTATTACGAAACTATTACAGGGAGAGATGGGGGGGGGGGTCTCTCAGATGGTCTCTTGCTGTATGGTTCAGCTAGATAAATCCCTAGCTGAACCAGTGATGGTGTTTAACACCGGTGGCTGTCGTTAAAGCTACTGGCTAATTATTCTATGAAAATAGAATAGCTGTGAAGTATAGCG
This sequence comes from Oncorhynchus clarkii lewisi, assembly GCF_045791955.1. Lineage (NCBI taxonomy): Eukaryota > Metazoa > Chordata > Actinopteri > Salmoniformes > Salmonidae > Oncorhynchus > Oncorhynchus clarkii. The sequence continues at coordinate 31,399,756 of NC_092164.1, forward strand.
GTGTGTGCTCCTCGTGACGGATACTCCGTATCAAGCTCAGGTGTTTGTTATGTACCTTTTGCCGGCTTCATTGACTGCATTTGACACTTTTACTGCATTGCTCGTTTGACATTGACTTGTTGTGACTGTCGGCCCTTCGGAGATACTTGTGGAATAGCTCAAAGGTGCAAGTCGTTCATCCATTGGAGATTTGACAGTCAAGTTATGTGTGTGTATCTCAAGTCAATATTCTGCATCCTCCCCTCATCACACACACACACACACACACACACACACACACACACACACACACACACACACACACACACACACACACACACACACACACACACACACACACACACACACACCTTCGGCAAACCTTATTAGCTGCTGCCACAACTCATTTGTCTCTCATCTTTCGGTCTAAGCATCGTTGAGCAAGGGGTTGCTCTCCGCCGCAAAGTGGGCTCCTTTTAGGGTTTTTATTCGCTCTAAAGGAGAGCGATGGCAAAGGGCCGGCCATCCCATACTCTTGTCCAGATCAGTGATTTTTCCCCCTAAAATAGCCCTGCTGTCAGCTTGCCTTAGGAACTCTGGCCTCTGAGAGGCAGTTAATGGGATCAGTGCTTGCTGGAGTGTGCGGCTCAGTGGGAAGACATGGTGCTGGTGACCCAATCCTCTTTTGATGGGATCACGGCTCGTTCCTAATCCCCCTCTGACCCGTCTAACCTAAGGGACTAGATCCAGGGGTACCACCCGTTCCCCACTTCTCCTCGCTACATTTTACATACAGTTGTTTCACAAATGGAACAGTGGTGGTGTTAATGTTTTAGCCTCGCAGTAGAATTCTTGCACTGCCCATCGCATGGAGAGAGTCGTTCATCTTGTTAATATTGAGTTGCACCCCCTTTTCCCCCCCAGAACAGCCTCAATGTCACGACTTCTGCCGAAGTTGGTGCCTCTCCTTGTTCAGGCGGCGCTCGGCGGTCGATGTCACCGGTTTTACACACCTTGATTCCATTACATGATTATTTATTCCCTATTTAACCCTCTAGTTCCCACATGGTTTTGTGCGTGTTTGTTCGTTGTTAAGTTTCGCTATTTCTGTGAGCTGGTGTCTTTTCCCTGCGTGGAATTATTTTTGTTGTTTATTCGAGTAAAGTAATTTTTTTTTACTCAGTTCTGTGTCCTGCGCCTGACTCCGTCCTACCGGCTGCACATTGACACTTGACAGAAACACGCACCTAAATATGGAGTCAGCAGGTGCACCCAGTCCTCCGTTACCGGTGGAGGAGCGCGTCCAGCACGCGACGATGCTCCAACATCTTGGCACAGCCATGGATCGCGTGCTGCACACCATGGAGCGATGGGAGAGAGGGGTTTTTCCCAAAACACCATCAACTTCACGCCAACCCACACCGCTGTCCACCCCTGCGTCACCTGGACCCAGTGGGATTTGGCTCTCGCTCCTGAGGGCATATGATGGGACGGGTGCCAGGGGTTCCTGCTCCAGTTGGAGCTCAATCTGGCGACCGTCCACCCGGCTCCCTCGGGACACGAGAGCGTGTCCGCCCTCATCTCCTGTTTGTCGGGGAGAGCACTTTAGTGGGCCAATGCCGTATGGGGGAGAGAAGGCAAGGCGTTGGTCCACTATGAGGATTTTACCCGCCTCTTCCGGACGGTCTTCGATCATCCACCTGAGGGGAGAGCGTTTGTTCCATCTTAGACCGGATGAGGAGCCCACAGGACTTTGCACTGGCCCTCAGGACCCTGGCAGCCAGCGCGGGATGGAATGAAAGGGCCCTGATCAACCATTACCGGTGCAGTCTATGTTAGGACTTTCGTCAGGAGCTGGCATGCAGGGACACCACCCTTAACCTCGACCAGTCGGTGGTTTATCCATCTGGCTGGATAACCTATGGAGCTCGGAGGTGCTGCTCTGAGGGTGACCGGAGGGGGGGCCATTTTCTGCACCACATGTGGCCGCAAAGGACACACTGCTGGTCGGTGCTGGAGAGGTTCCCCAGGAAGTCGAGGCAGCAAGCAGGGCACAGGTGGATCATCCCAGGTGAGTAGGCACCCGACTCACCCAGAGCTCCCTGTTGTGTACATGTGTGTGTGTGTGTGTATAGAGTTTTCCCCGCATTCCCAGTATAAGGCGCTAGTAGATTCAGGCGCAGCTGGGAACTTTATTGACCGTTCATTTGCACTTAGTTTAGGGATCCCCATTGTTCCTGTTGATGTACCCTTCCCTGTACATGCCTTAGATAGTCGTCCATTAGGGTCAGGGCTGATTAGGGAGGCCACTGCTCCACTATGTATGATAACGCAGGAGGGTCATGAGGAGAGAATTAGTCTCTTCCTGATTGATTCTCCTGCGTTTACCGTGGTGTTGGGCCTTCCCTGGTTGGCCTATCATGACCCCACAATTTCGTGGCAACAGAGGGCTCTCAAGGGAGGGTCACGTAGGTGCTTAGGGAGATGTATAGGTGTTTCCATCGGTGCTACTACGGTGGAAAGTCCAGACCAGGTCTCCACCGTGCACATCCCCTCTGAATATGCCGATTTGGCTCTCGCCTTCTGTTAGAAGAAGGCGACTCATCTACCACCCCATCGACGGGGGGATTGTGTGATAAATCTCCTGGTAGACGCTGCACTTCCCAGGAGTCACGTGTATCCTCTGTCACAGGAGGAGACGGCGGCTATGGAAACATATGTCACCGAATCTCTGGGACAGTGATACATTCGGCACTCCACTTCACCTGCCTCCTCAAGTTTATTTTTTGTGAAGAAAAAGGATGTCGGTCTGTGCCTGTGTATTGACTATCGAGGCATCAATCAGATCTCTGTGAGGTACAGTGACCCGCTGCCTCTCATAGCCAGTGCGATCGAGTCAATACACGGGGTGCACTTCTTCACTAAATTGGATCTCAGGAGCGCGTACAATCTAGTGCGTATCCGGGAGTGGGATGAGTGAAAGACATTTAGTACCACCTCTGGGCACTATGAGTACCTCGTCATGCCGTACGGGTTGATGAATGCTCCATCAATCTTCCAATCCTTTGTAGACGAGATTTTCCGAGACCTGCATGGGCAGGGTGTAGTGGTGTATATCGACGACATTCTGATACACTCCACTACACGCGCCGTGCATGTGTCCCTGGTGCGCAAGGTGCTTGGTCGACTGTTGGAGCATGACCTGTACGTGGCCTGTTCATCATGACCAAAATTGGTGGTTGCATGTTTAACTAACGCCATGTTTAGCTCGTTGGCTGCTTATTTCACTTCATAAAGGGGCCTTGTAGGTGATCGCCTCTTCTCTGAACCTGAACGTCCTATGTTTTACAATTGTAGACAAGATATACAGCACATAGAATTCTCTGAGATACTTTTACTACCCTCAGTGTAAAGTCATGACCAAAAACATTAAACAATTATTAAGACTTTTCCAACCCTTCTTACCTAATGAGGAATTTGTTTCTCCATTTTAAACATAGCTTCAGCACCTGCTCTTTGAAGGTCTTGTCGATCTGGGGAAGAAACAGCTGTCAGATGATCACTCCTGACAATATTGACAATGGATGTATAGAACAAACTCGAGCCCTTGTTGTGGTACTTATTCAGACAAGTGTCAGATCTGCTCATACACACGTGCGGTAAAGTAACCTTATTGTAGCATCACTGCCCCACTTAGTTTCCCCCAGTTGTTGGCTTAAAGAATTTCAGGCTGATACCTGGAAGACTATATTCAGAATAGTATTCTGGTAGTAGCCATCTTGATCAGTATCTGGCTCCATATCTTTCTGCCCGCCCGCCCTGTCCGTCTGCAGAGCCTCGTGCAGCTAGCCTGTAATGTTGGCCTGTGGAAGGGTGAGAAAGAGAGAGTGTAAGCCTCTCTATCTGCACACCTCGTCCTGGTTTGTTATAATAACAACTCTGGGGCATCCATCATCTCCACACTGGAACATGTAATTGCAGTGGGATATATGGTTGAGAGAACCATGTATATGCTGTACTGTAATGTGGACATTCACACATACAGCAATGCACGCACGGCACGGCACACACGCACAGCACGCACGCACACACACACACACACACACACACACACACACACACACAACAACAACATTTTACACACAGATAGCCATAAACTCACTCATGAGTGCAGACATATGCTTCAACTGGTGATCCCCCGCCACCCCTCCCTGGAACCGAGAAGTAGACGTTTCCCTTGGCCGCAGCTTTTGTTGAGCGATAGGTAACAGTTGTCGATGTGTTCAGAGGGTGCCTGGTTCGATGGAGGCAACATTGTTACGTACAGAAACACACAGCAATCACAGGAAATTGGAGAGAATATCTATGAGTGGTTCCCAACGTTGATGCAGGCTAGCTAAACAAACAAAATATATTTCTGAGCTGGCACTTACGACAGCAGCAGCGACCATGTATTTAGTTTACAACCTCAGACGATAGAAAAGGAACAGAGACTCAGTAACGGAGATAATGTATTTCCATTCCTGCATATTCCGCGGAGCTGTGATTGGACTGGTGCTCAGGTATCACTGATGCTGCATGAGTCACAGAAAGGGCCCTACAGACTTACTTTTGTAAGTATTAGTTGAGGATCCCAAGTGACGGGGGACACAATGAATCAAGCTCCTGCACCCTCACGGACACAGTGTTGAGGCTTGACCAACCTGTCAAGACGTGGTAGTGGGGCAGCTCTGCACCGGCGTCACCAGCCACATCCTATCCGACTCGCGTGTCACCGACTGGGTGCCCTTGATGCCCGTGCTCACTGTGGCTTCCAGCCTTACCCATGGCGCCCCGCGGCACTATCGTCCGACACGCCCTGTACCTTGCCAGAGTGGTTTTGATTGAGGTTCACGTTGTGCTTGTTCATGCTGTCAATGCGGCACTGTTCGTACGCGAGGTCATTCCATGAAGTCCAGGTTCATCAGCTTGTGGTGGCCCTCCTGCAGATATTCTTCAGGTTCTCCGCGGCTGAGGCAGTTCTCAATGGTGTTCATACTCTGCCTCCAGTCCTTGCTGATGTCTGCCAGAAAATTCTGGATGCCCTTCAGAATGGATGCCCTTCAGAATGGATGCCCTTCAGAATGGATGCCCTTTAGAGAGCTTACTGAGGGCTGCAAGTACACTGCCTAACTGGGACTAGCAGCCTGGGGACAGACCACTGGAAATGGTTTAGATAGGACTTTACATACATCAAAGTGCAGTACAGATTCACATAATGCAGCCAATGTAAAAGCGAAAATAAAAAAAGGTTCTACCTTCGGTCGTGCTTCTACTAAAACACCACATCTTACTGGGTGATAAATAAATCATGGGATTTATGTCAGTTGTGAGGCCTTAGCAGGTGAATTATTCCTTTCCTAATAATTACTCTAGCTATGGCTCCATACAGAAGACTTGACCTGCTTGCCTAGCTCTGGTTAAAAATGCTTGCAAAATAACTTTACCTGAAAGATTTATGTAGCTAGCATCAGACTACAAAGTTACAGTTACACTTAGAGCAAAATCCTGATAATGACTTGGACAATAGTTTCCAAAAAAACATAAAAATATAATAAAAAGCTTACTACCTAGTCAGAGCAGAAAGAAATTTAAACTTTTAGTGGACTTGCACACGCGGTTTCAGTTAATCTTCCAAAATCACCATTGAAAGGGTCGCCTATCACACAGTACGACGTGTGGCAACTGCTCGACTTCCGACCGCAAAGCACTACAGAGGGTAGTGCGTACGGCCCAGTACATCACTGGGGCACTGAGTTTGCTTCCTGCCATCCAGGACCTCTATACCAGGCGGTGGTAGAGGAAGGCCCTACAAATTGCCAGACTCCAGCCACCATAGTCATAGACTGTTCTCTCTGCTACTGCACGGCAAGCGGTACCGGAGCGCCAAGTCAAGAGGCTTCTAAACAGCTTCTACCCCCAGGCCATAAGACTCCTGAACACCTAATCAAATGGCTACCCAGACTATTTGCATTGCCCCCCCCCCCCCCCCCCCCATTTTACGCTGCCGCTACTCTCTGTTTATTATCTATGCGTAGTCACTTTAACTCTACCTACGTGTGAATATTACCTCAATTACCTCGACAAACCGGTGCCCCCGCACATTGACTCTGTACCGGTACCCCCTGTACATGTATATAGCCTTGCTATTGTTATTTTTCTAAAGGTATTTTTCTTAACTGCGTTGTTGGTTAAGAGCTTGTAAGTAAGCATTGTGACAAATACAGTTTGATTTGATTCTGACTCACCATTCAAAAGTATCACGCACCACATATCACCATATGAGTGGTGTGATTGGTGAGACGATTTCCACCTTTTAATGGGGCGATTGTAGTCTAAATCGGGTGCCCCAGCACCGAAGGAGACGAGACCAAAAATACATTCATAAAAACGAAATTATCTTGCGATACAGGCATTTGGAACATTGTGCTAAAACATACATTTGAATTAATCCAATTAATTCGATATATCGCCTAGCCCTATGCCTGTTAAGTAGGCAGCCCACATATGGCGGCTAGGGTCATCATTAAAACTTGCACCGTTACATTCCTTTTCTAATTCCGCTTTCCTCGCTCTCTTGGAGTTTAATGTGTGCACGTCCTGGCCAGCCTGCTTGTATTAAACCCCATTAGTTACACATTGCCCTAGCCGCAGGCTCTCAACACAACAACACACTGAGGCTGAACAGCAATAATAGTCTCCCCTTTTTTTTACTCTTATCCCATACTAAATTGTGTAGGTTTTGTGTGTGTGCGTGTGTGTGTGTGTTTTTGTCTTTGTCTGTTGTGTTTGTGTGTGTGTGTGTGAGCACACGCGTGTAGCCGTGTACACATGATTGCTCTTTAAACCCAAGGTTGTATGATAATCGCACAATGCTTAAACGGCGTAAAAATATCTACTTTTATGCGTAGACTGGTCATTCAAGTTGTAAGAAGAGCAAACCGCTCATATGGGACGATGACCTTAGTTCATATTGCAGCAACAGATGCTTCAGCTTGTGTTTAATAGTGACATCTCCCCTCAAATATTTCACTCTGGAAGGTCTGTTTCCGTTCGGAAGGGCCACACAATGAATTATAATCAAGCACTATTTGAATCAATATTTTCTGTTGTTTAGTTGATATTTGGCCCTCTATCTCAATAACATCTTGAGGAAGCGAAAAGGAGACAGATTGATTAAACATTTGCCCTGGTGCAAACTCTGCACCACTGATTTCCAAACAAATAGAAAACAGAAAGATGAAACCCAAATCTATTCAATCAAATCCGACAGCAATAAATTAAACACACAAATCTTATTTTACTGGAAACATGTATGTCTCTAGATTCATGTTTAATGCATGTTTTTGCACTTGGGATTTCCCAAAACCGTCTTTCCTACGGGCCACATATTAAATACCTTCTAAGGATCATTAAGCAGCACCATTGTACCATTGGCACAGTAGGGAGCCCATGTTTCTAAACCCACTTAAGCCCTACATGTGTGCAATGTACAGCCAACCCAGGGTCTGTCCAAAATTGTACCCTATAGTGCACTACTTTTGACCAATGCCCATAGGGCAAAAAAGAAGTGTGGTATATAGGGAATAGCCAAGCCAGGACACAGCCAACCCAGGACACAGCCAACCCAGGACACAGCCAACCCAGGACACAGCTAACCCAGGACACTGCTAACCCAGGACACTGCTAACCCAGGACACTGCTAACCCAGGACACAGCCAACCCAGGACACAGCTAACCCAGGACACAGCTAACCCAGGACACAGCTGACCCAGGACACAGCTAACCCAGGACACAGCTGACCCAGGGCACAGCTAGCCCAGGACACTGCTAACCCAGGACACAGCTAACCCAGGACACAGCTAACCCAGGACACAGCTAACCCAGGACACAGCTAACCCAGGACACAGCTAACCCAGGACACAGCTAACCCAGTCCATCTACATTAGATATTTAGCAAAACAAGAGGATGAACACTACCTCGCCTCACCTGGGCATCAGTAAGGTAACCCACAGGCTCTGTCATAGTAAGTGCAAACACAAACACCCCCCTCCCATTCCCCAGGAGTCTGTAATATATAATGACACCCTATTAGGCTGTGTGACCAGCTCCGAGGTGCAGCAGTTTCTGCCTATGCTCACTCATTACCACAAGAGAGAGATGGGGAGAGGGAGACACGTACACACACACACACACACACACACACACACACACACACACACACACACACACACACACACAATATAGGCCTACTGTACCACCTTCCAAAGGCTAGTGAGGAAAAAAGAACCCATTTGCCATCAAAGGTCTCCAGCATTAGATGCTGTGTTAGATGCTGTGTTAGATGCTGTGTTTGATGCTGTGTTATAGATGCTGTGTTAGATGCTGTGTTTGATGCTGTGTTTGATGCTGTGTTAGATGCTGTGTTTGTGCGTTCAAAAAGAGGATGATGATGTGCATTTCATTTTCAAAGCCATGAATGAAGTACCACTTGCCTTGCCTAGTCTCTGTAGATTGTGTCCTGCAAAAGGTTAGGCAAAATGAAACAATATTTGAATATGTCGTTATCACACAATTTCGAAATGACTGTTCTGGTGTTCCTCCACATTTTTTAGTGATGGTCTTAATTAGGCAAACTGCCATTCCACTACACTGTGTTTTACAGAGCTCTGCTGTAAATCCACCAATTCGACTACTAAAGAGAGAGAGAGTGGTCATTAAGTTATTACTTCTGAAGCAATAATAGTTGTGCTTATTAAAGGAGTTAATTGTATGTGAAGGCATAGTAGATGTTCCATCTCATATCTGACAGTGAAGTGCAATGCCTCAGCACTGTCAACATGACAGATGTTATATGATGCTATAGCACAGGGAAAGCTATTAAAACGTAGATCTATTGAACCTTATCCTAAAGTGCCAGTGATTCCTCTGATTGTTCTACACGAGGGAGTTCACATCTTGATATCTACTTACAGTGCCTTGCGAAAGTATTCGGCCCCCTTGAACTTTGCGACCTTTTGCCACATTTCAGGCTTCAAACATAAAGATATAAAACTGTATTTTTTTGTGAAGAATCAACAACAAGTGGGACACAATCATGAAGTGGAACAACATTTATTGGATATTTCAAACTTTTTTAACAAATCAAAAACTGAAAAATTGGGCGTGCAAAATTATTCAGCCCCCTTAAGTTAATACTTTGTAGCGCCACCTTTTGCTGCGATTACAGCTGTAAGTCGCTTGGGGTATGTCTCTATCAGTTTTGCACATCGAGAGACTGAAATTTTTTCACATTCCTCCTTGCAAAACAGCTCGAGCTCAGTGAGGTTGGATGGAGAGCATTTGTGAACAGCAGTTTTCAGTTCTTTCCACAGATTCTCGATTGGATTCAGGTCTGGACTTTGACTTGGCCATTCTAACACCTGGATATGTTTATTTTTGAACCATTCCATTGTAGATCTTGCTTTATGTTTTGGATCATTGTCTTGTTGGAAGACAAATCTCCGTCCCAGTCTCAGGTCTTTTGCAGACTCCATCAGGTTTTCTTCCAGAATGGTCCTGTATTTGGCTCCATCCATCTTCCCATCAATTTTAACCATCTTCCCTGTCCCTGCTGAAGAAAAGCAGGCCCAAACCATGATGCTGCCACCACCATGTTTGACAGTGGGGATGGTGTGTTCAGGGTGATGAGCTGTGTTGCTTTTACGCCAAACATAACATCTTGCATTGTTGCCAAAAAGTTCAATTTTGGTTTCATCTGACCAGAGCACCTTCTTCCACATGTTTGGTGTGTCTCCCAGGTGGCTTGTGGCAAACTTTAAACGACACTTTTTATGGATATCTTTAAGAAATGGCTTTCTTCTTGCCACTCTTCCATAAAGGCCAGATTTGTGCAATATACGACTGATTGTTGTCCTATGGACAGAGTCTCCCACCTCAGCTGTAGATCTCTGCAGTTCATCCAGAGTGATCATGGGCCTCTTGGCTGCATCTCTGATCAGTCTTCTCCTTGTATGAGCTGAAAGTTTAGAGGGACGGCCAGATCTTGGTAGATTTGCAGTGGTCTGATACTCCTTCCATTTCAATATTATCGCTTGCACAGTGCTCCTTGGGATGTTTAAAGCTTGGGAAATCTTTTTGTATCCAAATCCGGTTTTAAACTTCTTCACAACAGTATCTCGGACCTGCCTGGTGTGTTCCTTGTTCTTCATGATGCTCTCTGCGCTTTTAACGGACCTCTGAGACTATCACAGTGCAGGTGCATTTATACGGAGACTTGATTACACACAGGTGGATTGTATTTATCATCATTAGTCATTTAGGTCAACATTGGATCATTCAGAGATCCTCACTGAACTTCTGGAGAGAGTTTGCTGCACTGAAAGTAAAGGGGCTGAATAATTTTGCACGCCCAATTTTTCAGTTTTTGATGTGTTAAAAAAGTTTGAAATAGCCAATAAATGTCGTTCCACTTCATGATTGTGTCCCACTTGTTGTTGATTCTTCACAAAAAAATACAGTTTTATATCTTTATGTTTGAAGCCTGAAATGTGGCAAAAGGTCGCAAAGTTCAAGGGGGCCGAATACTTTCGCAAGGCACTGTATATCTCACAATGGAATTGTTCAATCCATAAAACCTTGCTTAATAATAGACTGTAGAATCATACATGCAATTTAGCAGACACTCTTCTCCAAAGCGACTTATCAGTCAGTCACGCGTGCCTACATTTTACAAACGGGTGGCCCCGGGGAATCAAACCCACTATCCTGGCATTGCAAGCACCATGCTCTACCAACTGAGCTACAGAGGACCACTAATCACAGGTCAGTATCTCAGACTTTCCCATTGGACCTTTAACGTTGGCCAGCAGTCTCCAGAAGAAGAGAGAGAGAGACTAATCCAGATTGCTCTCTATTCCAGGCCCTGCCTGCTCTCTTGATCCTCTCATTCACTTCACTGTTTTGGCACAATTTGACACGGGGGGTATTCTTGTTAGTACTTTTTGAGGTCGGGTAGTTTTCGGTTCGATTTCGGGTTCGATTTTCTTTTTTTCCCACATTAAATGTGCTCTGCATTTTATGGGTTGAATGCTGTAAGAACACTGCATTAATCCATTTCTAAAAGTCCCATGATGGCAGTGACGGCCCATTACTGCTACCATCATTTATTCACATTACTTTACTTTAATCAAATATTTGTTTTATTTAATGACTTCATTATTTCATTCCAAGTCGTCATCTCATCTCTATAGAGCTACTGCTGACACTGTCTGTCAAAAACACGATTTTAGTAGTTCTTCAAGGTAAATAACTACCTTTTATGACTGCTCAATACCAACTATCAATCACTTAGATCATGTATTTTCAGGGTCGCAAAGCACCTGCTTTCTAATTCCTATCGATCAGGCCTTCTCTTCTCTCAGTCTGCTTGTCTGCCGGCCACAGACCTGACAAGTTTAACCTGTTGCGACGACCAAACCCGGATCCGGGATTCTATTTATAGACCTAAGCTCATTACCATAACGCAACGTTAACTATTCATGAAAATCGCAAATGAAATGAAATAAATATGCTAGCTCTCAAGCTTAGCCTTTTGTTAACAACACTGTCATCTCAGATTTTCAAAATATGCTTTTCAACCATAGGAAAACAATCATTTGTGTAACAGTAGCTAGCTAGCGTAGCATTTAGCGTTAGCATTAGCGTTAGCATTAGCGTTAGCATTTAGCAGGCAACTATCACAAAAACAAGTAAAGCCTTCAAATAAAATAACTTACCTTTGAAGAACTTCTGATGTTTTCAATGAGGAGACTCTCAGTTAGATAGCAGATGCTCCGTTTTTCCAAAAAGATTCTTTGTGTATTAGAAATAGCTCCGTTTTGTACATCACATTTGGCTACCAAAAAAAAAAAAAAAAAAAAAAAAAAAAAAACGAAAATTCAGCCCTCAAAACGCGAACTTTTTTCCAAATTAACTCCATAATATCGACTGAAACATGGCAAACGTGGTTTAGAATCAATCCTCAAGGTGTTTTTCCACATATCTCTTCAATGATATATCCTTCGTGGAAGCCTGGTTTCTCCTTGCTCTCAAATGGAAAAATAATTGCACCTGGCTTTACGCTCCAATTTCGACGCAGGGACACCAGGCGGACACTTGGAAAATGTAGTCTCTTATGGTCAATCTTCCAATGATATGCCTACAAATACGTCACAATGCTGCTAACACTTTGGGGGAACGACAGAAAGTGTAGGCTCATTCCTTGCGCAATCACAGCCATATAAGGAGACAATGGAAAACAGAGCTTCAGAAATTCTGATCATTTCCTGGTTGATGCATCATCTTGGTTTCGCCTGTAGAATGAGTTCTGGGGCACTTACAGACAATATCTTTGCAGATTCTGAAACTTCAGAGTGTTTTCTTTCAAAAACTGTCAAGAATATGCATAGTCGAGCATCTTTTCGTGACAAAATATCGCGCTTAAAACGGGAACGTTTTTTATCCAAAAATGAAATAGCGCCCCTAGAGATCAAAGAGGTTAAGCGGGCCCACAATAGATTATGGTCATTGTAGTTAATTACTAATTTTTCTGCTCAAAACTAGGTCGATTATTGACCTGTTGGAAACTACAACTCCCTATTACATCGCACAGTTCAGGCTTGATCTGATTTATATCTACAGGAACTCTACATCTTCTTCACAAAAAAAAAACTGAACAAAATGGAATTCAAGTAATTGAACCGACATCGGTCAATTAGTTGTTTAAAATACGAAACTAAACTTACATTTCGGTTAATCGCTCAGCACTAATTCTTGTATTCTTGGGAATCCTGACCTCCTCCAACATAACAGGCATATTCAACACCTACACTCACCAGACAAGTTAGAAATTGTGCTACTCCGCAAACACGTATCGTAAAAGTAATGATGTTTTTGTTTGGTTAGCTTTTGGAAACGCCATCTAGCGCATGCAACTTTCCTTGGCGCCACACTTATACATGGCAATTTTCAATTTACCTGATATCGTCGGATGGCTAGTATTCGATGTCTGTGGATGCGTTGTCTTCTAGCCAAGATATGAAATGCGATCATAATTGACTGTAGCGGATATAAACACACACAACAGCTACCGGTGGTTCCATGATGACTGAAAACACAACCGTGGGATGAACGAGTGATGAATTTCTGGGCAAGTGCGGCCTATTTAAAATGTATTCATTCTTCCCTCATCCTGCAAGTGTCAACTCATCATATGTCATGATACATAATCAGAAGTGTCCACTTAATCTGAGGGGAGAGGGTGTGTTTTTTACATGCTTGGAATGCAGCCACAGCCTCTCTCCCAAAGTTCACGTCCCTCATCAAGATTAGCCTATAGACGCCCATTTCTGCCACCGGCACCCTCTACCCCCTTACAGTCCTGGCCCCTCAGGTGTGCGTTGAGTAACACCCTTAATGATGGTGTAATCACTGTATTTAGAGGGCTGTAAACAACATTTGAAGGGAGAGGGAGCAGCGAGAGAGATTTGGTTCGTGGCACATTGGAAAAGGACAGGTAAATCCCGTCAACTGTGTGCAAGGAAGGATTTATACTCTGCATGGGAAGTGGGAACCACTCCTCATGTCTTCAGATATTGGCGGATAATCTACTTGTCTTACTCTTTTTTTGGATGATTAATTCAATGGCTCTTATATCCCTTTTAGACATATGGAAGGTGTCGCCTTAAAAGTGCCTTGGCTACGGCATGTTTATTTGTCTGAAAAGGATCCACTACAGCTTTTTAAATGCCGCCACGAAACTTTCTCTGGAGATAGTTTCGAAGCGGGCATTTGACTTGTCTGTAAAGGAATGCCGCTTCTGAAGCGGGACTAACATCCATCGCTAGGCAACCAGACCTGTCAATCAAATGATCTTGAGCTGCCTGAGCGCAGCCTGCCTGCTGCCTGCACACAGACCACTTGCTCCCAAGAAAAGTACTTTGAAGTTTGTTAAATACAATGACTCAGGGGCAGAACTTTCACTGGGGACAGGCCCACGTTCTGAAATTGAATTTTTTGTCCCCCCAGTTTTATCATTGGAATGTGATACAAAATGAGGCAACGGTGTGCTTTAGGACCATGCAGACGCCTCCGAGGGGTCAGGTAGACTGTTTGGAATGTTTTTCCGCCAAAAAATAAATATATTCAGTACCAGTCAAAAGTTTGACACCTACTCATTCCAGGGTTTTTCTGTATTTTTAAAAAAAAATTCTACATTGTGGAATAATAGTGAACACATCAAAACTATGAAATAACACATATGGAATCATGTATTATCATGTTTTTGGGCTCCCGAGTGGCGCAGTGGTCTAAAGCACTGTATCTCAGTGTCTCTTCAGACACCCTGGTTTGAATCCAGGCTGTATCACAACCAGCCGGGAGACCCATAGGGTAGCGCACAATTGGCCCAGCATCTTGAACTTCTTCCATTTTCTAATAATTGCGCCAACAGATGATGCCTTCTCACCAAGCTGCTTGCCTATTGTCCTGTTGCCAATCCCAGCCTTGTGCAGGTCTACAATTTATTCCTGATGTCCTTACACAGCTCTCTGGTCTTGGCCATTGTGGAGAGGTTGGAGTCTGTTTGATTGAGTGTCTGGACAGGTGTCTTTTATACAGGTAACGAGTTCAAACAGGTGCAGTTAATACAGGTAATGAGTGGAGAACAGGAGGGCTTCTTAAAGAAAAACTAATAGGTCTGTGAGAGCCGGAATTCTTACTGGTTGGTAGGTGATCAAATACTTCTGTCATGCAATAAAATGCAAATTAATTACTTAAAAATCATACAATGTGATTTTCTGGATTTTTGTCTCTCACAGTTGAAGTGTACCTATGATAAAAATTACAGACCTCTACATGCTTTGTAAGTAGGAAAACCTGCAAAATCGGCAGTGTATCAAATACTTGTTCTCCCCACTGTATTTATATATAGTGTGGAAGGACCACCAGAGGGCAGGCTGGGCTCATGGATAGTAGCCCAACAAGGCATGGGAGGCAATGTAACCAGAGGCAATTAAGCACAGCTGACAGTACTAATGACATACTCTCCTTCCCCTATAAGAGAGAGAATGGAACCAGCAGAGAGGGGGGAAAACTATCTCTGGAAGATGGCCACCGAGAGAGAGGAGCTATCCAGGAAGAACCACTAAGATGGTGACAATCCCGTGACTTTTTGTTGTAGTTTAAAGATAATCCTACTATGTTCTTGTTTCATCTGGAGAAGAAGATGTATGTTTTTCCTTGGAAGATTTTCATTGATTATGTTGGAGTGTTTGTGTTGACCCAATGCTCTCAATAGAGAACTGTGTTCAATCAAGAAAACTTACTCCTGACTCGTTTATTCCACCTTCCCGCTTTAGAGTGACGCCCAATTAGTTGGTCCGCTCACATTGGTGGAGAATGCGGGCATTAGGTGGACGAGTGACACAAGGATAAGTGAGTAAATCAAGATTCTTCCAGTAGACCCGGAGAAACCATTCAAGAACGATGGATAACGCCCTACTACAACAATTGATCACGGCACAGCAGACAACCATAGAACTCCTGCAACAACAGCTGAGCCGACGAGAAGAACCTAGAGTTAAGTCAAGAGCGGCTGCTCACGCCATCTTGCCTCGTCTCTCCAAGGAGGATGATATTGAGGCCTTCCTCATGACCTTCGAAAGGACGGCCACCTTGGAAGAGTGGCCGCCCACAGAATGGGCGAGCGCATTAGCCCCTCTTTTAACCGGGGTGGCTCAGGAAGCCTATTTTGACCTGGATTCCCGCGAAGCTGCGGACTATGGGCGACTAAAAACCGAAATCCTGTCCCGGTACCAGCTGACTGCCAGAGATAGGGCTGTAAAATTCCATCAATGGACCTATACAGCTGATCAACCCGTCCGTGCCCAGATCTTCGCATTAATACGAATTACCCAGTGACTTAAAAAGGGTTGTGGGGCAAGCCAACCCGTTGTCAGCCGACGACATAGCCCAGGCGGTGGAAACATATCGGTCTACAGGGGAGTTGTTAAAAAGTGACAAGGAGGAACGGAAGGAGTCTTCCAATCCCGTACCACGACTCACCCCGGCGCGCCCGCCACCGAAACGTCCAAACCCCCCCCCGGAGGTGGGAGAAGTCAGCCACCACACAGCAGGGTCTGTGTTATAAATGTCAGTCTCCCAACCATTATGCCCCACAATGTCCTAGCAAGGATGAGCCCATGGTCACGGAGTCATCACTGCTTATCCCCACACATCCCGTTTTGAGGGGGCAGGATCAACACTGTTGGTTAGCAGAGATAGCCCCAGCCTCAGAGATTCCGGTGCGAGTCGAAGGACAAGATGTGGTAGCTATTCTCGACTCGGGAAGTATGGTTACGTTAGTAGAGGAGCGGATGGTGACCTCCGCAACACTGCTACCAGACAAAGTAGCCGTATCCTGTATCCATGGAGACACCCACTATTACCCCACTGTGAATCTGCCTATTCTCACTCCAAAAGGAAGGTGTACAGTCAGGGCAGGGAAAGTGCCCCAGCTGAAGGTGCCATTATTGATCGGGAGAGACTGTCCCCTATATAAGGAGCTTCGGCAGATGACGTTATGTACGGGAAGAAGGGGGACAGGAAAGAAGAGAAAATCCAAGCCCGAGGTAGTAGTCCTACAAGGAGACGTAGCCGCGTCCTCGTCCTCTGCAGCAGAGGAAGAAATAGCGACCCAACGTTTACGACAGATATTCCAGGAAACCACAGATGAAGACACATGTGAAGGGTTATCCACAACGCAGGAAGGAAGGAGCAACCAGGCGCTAAGGGATATATTTGAAGCTCCATCCGAGGAGGGAACCTGGAAGGGATTCTCCTCGGTCACCCCTGATGGGGATGTGGAACATCCTCCACATCCCTCTACCGAGGTCGACCTGCCCCAGGAATTAAAGGGACAGTTCGGCACCTCGCAGCATAGAGACCCAGACCTAAGGGAGGCCATGAGGAAGGTCTTGAACGACGGGAGGAACGACGGGAGGAACGACGGGAGGAACGTCGACGGATCAGGTGAGCCCCCTCTTCCTTACTATGCAATCAGGCGGGGTCTCTTATACTGGGTCGTACGACGAAGGGGGGAAAACCAGGAATTACTAATGGTGCCTAGGCCATACAGGGATACAGTTCTACAGTTAGCCCATTCCCACGTCCTAGGAGGACACCTGGCACGAGACAAGACTATTGACAGAATCATGCAGAGATTCTATTGGCCCCGGGTCACCCGGGATGTGGCCAAGTATTGTAGGACGTGTGATCAATGTCAACGTACAGCCCCAAGGCCACACCTACGTAACCCTTTGATTCCTCTCCCCATCATAGAGACTCCCTTTGAACGCATAGCTATGGACCTCGTAGGACCCCTCCCAAAATCCGCCAGAGGACACGAGTACATCCTAGTGGTTATAGATTACGCTACCAAGTTCCCGGAGGCCATACCCCTGCGGAACATGTCGTCAAAGGGAATTGCCAAGGAGTTATTCCTGATGTTCTCTCGTGTGGGCCTCCCCAAGACTATCTTAACCGATCAAGGAACCCCGTTCATGTCCCGGTTGATGAAGGACTTGTGTCGGTTATATCAGGTTCAACAGATACGTACAAGCATATTCCACCCTCAAACAGACGGGTTGTGTGAACGCTTGAACAAAACGATTAAAAGCATGTTGAGAAGAGTGGTGTCCCGAGACGGGAAAAACTGGGACATGCTTCTCCCACACTTAATGTTTGCCCTGCGAGAAGTACCCCAGGCATCCACTGGATTCTCTCCGTTTGAATTGCTCTATGGCAGACCCTGTCGAGGAATCCTCGACTTAGCCAAGGAGACCCAACCATTCCCCTTTCGATCCACAATAGAACACGTTACCCTGATGAGAGACCGCCTGTCCGCAGTGTGGCCCATAGTCAAGGAGCATATGGAGAAGGCCCAAAGGACCCAAGGCCGGGCCTATGATAAGTCCGCGACCCCCCGGGAGTTCACCGTGGGAGAGAAAGTGATGGTGCTTGTGCCCACGGCCGAACCGCTTGCTGGCGCAGTGGAGGGGGCCCTACGAGGTAATGAAAAGGGTCTCACCGGTCAATTACCTCATCAAGCAACCTGACAGGAGGAAGAAGGTCCAACTCTATCACATAAACCTGCTGAAGACGTACCATGGACGAGAGGAGGAGGTGGCTTTGATGGCCCTGGAGGGCAAAGGAAAAGAGGAGGCTCTACCACAGGTGCGCCGTGGCCAAACTCTCCTACCGGAGCAGTCAAGACAGCTAGACAAGCTGATTATGAACTTCGGTCGAATATTCTCTCCATTCCCAGGACAAACAGATGTCCTGTTCCACCATATCCACACTGAACCCGGCAAGAAGGTGCATATCCGCCCTTACAGGATTCCTGAGGCTCGCCGAGTCATCGCTTAGAAAGAGGTGAGGGAAATGTTGAGGATGGGCGTGATCGAGCCCTCGACGAGTGAGTGGTCCAGTCCCATAGTCCTGGTCCCCAAATCCAATGGTAGTATGAGACTCTGCAACGACTTTAGGGGCGTGAATGCCATCTCTACATTCGATGCGTATCCCATGCCCCGCGTGGATGAACTCTTGGAGCGCTTAGGAAAGGCCAAGTTCATCACTACCCTGGATTTGACGAAGGGATATTGGCAAGTGCCGGTGGCTCCGGAGGATCGCCCAAAGACTGCCTTCGCCACCCCAGAGGGGCTTTTCCAGTATGTGAGGATGCCCTTCGGACTGCACGGTGCCGCTGCAACTTTCCAACGCCTCATGGATGCCATTCTACGGCCCCATCAAGAGTATGCAGCGGCGTACATAGACGATGTGGTCATCCACAGCGAGGACTGGGATAGTCACCTCCTGCGATTACGGGCGGTGCTCGTGAGTTTGGAAGCCACAGGGTTGACCGCCAATCCAAATAAATGCTGCCTGGGCCTGTCCGAAGCGGAATACCTGGGGTACACCGTGGGGAATGGGAAAATACGCCCACAGGCAGAGAAGACAAGGGCAATTCGTGACTGGCCTCGACCCCGGACCAAGCGAGATGTTCGGGCCTTCTTAGGGATAACAGGATATTATCGCCGTTTTATCCCGGGATATGCAACCATTGCCAACCCCCTCACAAACCTCATCAGGAAAAACCTGCCAAACCAGGTAGAGTGGAAAGACGAGACGGAAGAGGCCTTTCAATTGCTAAAAGATGGCCTGTGTTCTGATCCCGTTCTACAGGCTCCGGACTTCTCAAAGAGTTCATTGTGCAGGTCGACGCCTCGGATACAGGGCTCGGGGCTGTACTAGCTCAGGGTAAAGGTGAAGAAGAGAAGCCGATTCTCTTCATTAGTAGGAAGCTCAGCGATCGGGAACAGAGGTATGCGACCGTAGAGAAAGAGGCCTTAGCCATCAAGTGGGCCCTCGATTATCTCCGGTACTACCTACTGGGTCGGAGGTTTGCGTTAGTTACCGACCATGCGCCCCTCACGTGGATGGCTGGTAAGAGAAACAATAACAACAGAATAGCCAGATGGTTTTTGTCTTTACAACCGTTCTCTTTCCATGTCATCCACAGGGCCGGATCGAGGAACGGGAATGCAGACGCGCTGTCCCGACGCGACCAGGACGGTGCGTCTGGCGCCCGACCCTCCGGTTCGGTCCTGGGGGGGAAGGTATGTGGAAGGACCACCAGAGGGCAGGCTGGGCTCATGGATAGTAGCCCAACAAGGCATGGGAGGCAATGTAACCAGAGGCAATTAAGCACAGCTGACAGTACTAATGACATACTCTCCTTCCCCTATAAGAGAGAGAATGGAACCAGCAGAGAGGGGGGAAAACTATCTCTGGAAGATGGCCACCGAGAGAGAGGAGCTTTTCAGGAAGAACCACTAAGACGGTGACAATCCCGTGACTTTTTGTTGTAGTTTAAAGATAATCCTACTATGTTCTTGTTTCATCTGGAGAAGAAGATGTATGTTTTTCCTTGGAAGATTTTCATTGATTATGTTGGAGTGTTTGTGTTGACCCAATGCTCTCAATAGAGAACTGTGTTCAATCAAGAAAACTTACTCCTGACTCGTTTATTCCACCTTCCCGCTTTAGAGTGACGCCCAATTAGTTGGTCCGCTCACAATAGTTATATCCCCCCACTTCAAAAACCAAAGTTGCGCCCCTGCAATGACTTACCAATACATTCAGTAGAAAGAAAACACTAACTACTATACCATAAAAACAGCAGAAAACCAAACCCACATACCTTTTTTGCTGTCAGGGAAACAATACCGAACGTTCCATGCCGGAGCAGAATTCTACTGTCTGAAAAGGTACAGACGCTTCTGATGTGGCGCTTTTTTAAATTGTCTGCGCTATTGATCCGTTACTGTAGCGGCATCCGACAGTATGTATGAGAATGGTATTATACTAACAAGCTCTGTGCTTAGGATCTCTCATGGGATCTGGTGGATTACCTTCTAGTGTGTGAGATCATTATTATGCCATTATTCAGTAATGCACGAGTTATCTTCAGATAGGACACAAATGGTTTATTGAGTGGTAATGAGCAAGTGGCAGTTACATTATGTGAAAGTTTATGCATTTTCAGAAATAGGGTGTAGTGCTCTGTAAACGCTACAAGAACAGAAATAGAGTTTTGTTGAGTATGCAGGGCCCGAAATGGATGTGATGCCCGGGGTTAGTAAATCACATTTACAATTGGCCTGGAAATATCCCTCCCTCTCTCTCTACTCCTCCCGCCCTCTTTCTCTCCCCCTCTCTCTTTGTCTCTCCCTCCTCTCCTCCCGCCCTCTCTCTATTTCTCTCTCTGCCTCTTCTCGTGTCCTCCTCTGTTATAGCAGCCAAAATAAGCCTTCTCGTTCAACAGAGCTGCTGGCCCGAGGCCAAGTCATTCAAAGAAACCCACGTGGAAAGCACTGCCCAGTACCAGTACCCCCATAGAGCTCAGTACATCTCAGTCTAACCCTGCATCGCTAATTCCACCGTGATCCTTCCTCACTAAGGTCTTGAGTTACTGGATCCCTCTCGTGCAAGAAAGTTCACTCTGTTTTGCTCAGACTTGATTGTGAGTTTTAGGGATATTATTATAATTATGGTATTAGGCAAGAAAGTTTGATTTGCTTTGGACGTGATAATTGTGAGTTTGAGGGGGGAATCAAATCAAATGACATTTTATTGGTTGCATACACATATTTAGCGCATATTTAGAAATTACAATTACACGTGTTTCCAAATTGGCCATTTTCCAAAATCTCTGGCCATTTTGACCTGCTGAAAACATTAGGTATATGTTTGTTACAAAAGACTGAAGAGTAACCTTTAAGTAAGGAGATGTCAGGAAGGCCATCTAGAGAGAAATCCCTATGGGAAGCGGGTCTTTAAGGATTCAGAGAAGCCCGTTTTGAACTCAGAGAAAAAAATCCAATGGGATTCACAATGACCCACTTAGAATTAAACAATATCTGAGAGTGGCATGAGGGATGGTGACCCTCTGCAGCACTGATACAATGTCAGTGTAACTGAACTCACAGTGCAATAGAGACCGAGATAAACAGTGAGGAGTTTCAGGCCCCCTGTCCTGATAGAGGACAGCTCAACTATGTGCAAAGTTTAGTATGCGTTGCTTCAGGTGGGAATTGTGGTAAAGAAAAAAAATTATACGATGTGTTTTTGAAGGGAGACTTGCTCAGAGGCAATAAATTGTAATGGACCGCAAACTTATCCCTAATAAAATTCTGGAATTAGACTAAAGATAGACATGCACTGTCTAGTATGCACAACCAGGCTTCCATCTGCAATCAATATCCCTTTATCCATGTTTTCACCGTTGCATCATAATGCCAAGGGGTGAATTCCAATATGTAACAGTGGCACTGTCCCCTGCGTGTCGGCCCTACCTAGCCCGGCTCAGCCCCGTCCCTGCTTCACTGTAATGCTGCAGCCGGGTTGGGAGTCCCAAATGGCACCCTATTCCCTATATAGTCCACTACTTTTGACCAGAGGCAAAAGAAGACTTTGACGTCCAGGATGCAGGTCGTGGGCAAAGTCTTCCCCCTTGTAGGAGGTTGGGCTCTGGTCAAAAGTAGTGGACCGTCTAGAGATTGAGAATAGGGTACCATTTGGGACGCAGAGAGTGAGTCTGTGATGTAAGGGACACTCCTGTCACAGGCCAGAACAGCAGATATTAATCCTGCGTCTGTCAGCCAGACAGTCAGTCAGTGAGAGAGGGTAACTGCAGGAAAGACTCAGCTCAGCAGGTAGGCCAAAGACAGGGGTCGCGTCCTAAATGGCCCGTAGTGTTCTGGTTAAAAGTAGTGCACTATATAGGTAATAGGTTGCCATTTTGACACACAGAGTGAAACGCCCACTGTCAGTAAGCCAGCTAGTCAGTCAGCCGTGGGCGAGGTTGAGTGGCGTGCAGCAGGATGCTGAACTTACAGTCTGAGGGACGGAGCACAGACATGTTTGTAGCGTCTTACTCTGATGTAAGAGATCAAACGATTGGAAGGAAAGCAAATAAGAGAGAAGGAAACAGGACTGAATTAAAGAGCACATGATTTATGTAGTACATGCTGTATGTGGTATCATGTGTAAGGGCGTTTGTATGTAGTGTCGCCCTACGTACGTATCGAAAGAGTATGGGGAAGGGTGTATTAAAACACCATGGTGCATACACAGCACATATCTGCTGACTGACATGTTTGCATGAATGTTCTATTTCATATTCACATATGTTCCAGAAGTCAAATGTTACCCCAGAGTCTAGCTGACCTGCTTCAGTCAGTTGATCCAGAGCACAGCTGAGCTGACCTTCACCGAGCGGGAGAGTTGAGTTAGGGCCTATCCCTTAGTTACTATCGTCGGCCGGGTCGTATTTACAGTACACCCTGCTAGCCACTATGGTTGCGTCACAAATGGCACCCTGTCACCCATATAGTGCACTACTTTTGACCAGAGCCCTATGTTTCCAGCCTGGGTGACCAGCTGCATTGAGGAAGGGTTTTCATGCACAGCCTGAGCGCCCCCCGGGCAGAACCAACAGCAGCGACTCTCTGACCTCTCACTCTCCTCTTAACAGCCACAGAAATGCCTAATTTGCAGAAGTATTCAGACCCTTTGCTATGAGACTCTCAGTTGCATCTTGTTTCCACTGATCCTTCTTGAGATGTTTCTACAACTTGATTGGAGTCCACCTATAGTAAATTCAATTGATTGGAAATGACTTGAAAAGGCACACACCTGTCTATATACAGTCGTGGCCAAAGGTTTTGAGAATGACACAAATATACATTTTCACAAAGTCTTCTGCCTCAGTTTGTATGATGGCAATTTGCATATACTCCAGAATGTTATGAAGAGTGATCAGATGAATTGCATGCAAATGAACTGAATCCCCAAAAAACATTTCCACTGCATTTCAGCCCTGCCAAAAAAGGACCAGCTGACATCATGTCAGTGATTCTCTCGTTAACACAGGTGTGAGTGTTGACGAGGGCAAGGCTGGAGATCACTCTGTCATGCTGATTGAGTTTGAATAACAGACTGGAAGCTTCAAAAGGAGGGTTATGCTTGGAATCATTGTTCTTCCTCTGTCAGCCATGGTTACCTGCAAGGAATCACGTGCCGTCATCATTGCTTTGCACAAAAAGGGCTTCACAGGCAAGGATATTGCTGCCAGTAAGATTGCACCTAAATCAACCATTTATCGGATCATCAAGAACTTCAAGGACAGAGGTTCAATTGTTGTGAAGAAGGCTTCAGGGCGCCCAAGAAAGTCCAGCAAGCGCCAGGACCGTCTCCTAAAGTTGATTCAGTTGCGGGATTGGGGCACCACCAGTACAGAGCTTGCTCAGGAGGCAGGTGTGAGTGCATCTGCACGCACAGTGAGGCGAAGACTTTTGGAGGATGGCCTGGTGTCAAGAAGGGCAGCAAAGAAGCCACTTCTCTCCAGGAAAAACATCAGGAACAGACTGATATTCTGCAAAAGGTACAGGGATTGGACTTCTGAGGACTGGGGTAAAGTAATTTTCTCTGATGAATCCCCTTTCCGATTGTTTGGGGCATTCGGAAATAAGCTTGTCCGGAGAAGACAAGGTGAGCGCTACCATCAGTCCTGTGTCATGCCAACAGTAAAGCATCCTGAGACCATTCATGTGTGGGGTTGCTTCTCAGCCAAGGGAGTGGGCTCAATCACAATTTTGCCTAAGAACACAGCCATGAATAAAGAATGGTACCAACACATCCTCCTGAGAGCAACTTCTCCCAACCATCCAGGAACAGTTTGGTGATGAACAATGCCTTTTCCAGCATGATGTAGCACCTTGCCATAAGGCAAAAGTGATAACTAAGTGGCTTGGGGAACAAAACATAGATATTTTGGGTCAATGGCCAGGAAACTCCCCAGACCTTAATCCCATTGAGAACTTGTGGTCAATCCTCAAGAGGCGGGTGGACAAACAAAAAGCCACACATTCTGACAAACTTCAAGCATTGATTATACAAGAATGGGCTGCCATCAGTCAGGATGTGGCCCAGAAGTTAATTGACAGCATGTCAGGGCAGATTGCAGAGGTTTTTAAAAAGAAGGGTCAATTCTGCAAATATTGACTCTTTACATCAACTTCATGTAATTGTCAATAAAAGCCTTTGACGCTTATGAAATGCTGTAATTATACTTCAGTATTCCATAGTAACATCTGACACAAATATCGAAAGACACTGAAGCAGCAAACTTTGTGGAAATTAATATTTGTGTTATTCTCAATACTTTTGGACATGACTGTATAGTTGAAGTCGGAAGTTTACATACACCATACATTTAAACTCTGTTTTTCACAATTCCTGACATTTAATCCAAGTAAAAATTCCCTGTCTTATGTCAGTTAGGATCACCACTTTGTTTTAAGAATGTGAAATGTCAGAATAATAGTAGAGAAATGATTTATTTCAGCTTTTATTTCTTTCATCACATTCCCAGTGGGTCAGAAGTTGACATACACTCAATTAGTATTTGCTAGCATTGCCTTTAAATTGTTTAACTTTTTTCAAACGTTTTGGGTTGCCTTCCACAAGCTGCCCCCAATAAGTTGGGTGAATTTTGGCCCATTTCTCCTGACAGAGCTGGTGTAACTGAGTCAGGTTTGTAGGCCTCCTACGTGCTCGCACACGTTTTTTCAGTTCTGCCCACATATTTTCTATAGGATTGAGGTCAGGGCTTTGTGATGGCCACTCTAATACCTTGACTTTGTTGTCCTTAAGTCATTTGCTTCAATATATCCACATAATTTCCCTTCCTCATGATACCATCTATTTTGTGAAGTGCACCAGTACCTCCTGCAGCAATGCACCCCCACAACATGATTGTGCCACCCCCATGCTTCATGGTTGGGATGGTGTTCTTCGGCTTGCAAGCCTCCCCCTTTTTCTTCCAAACATAACGATGGTCATTATGGCCAAACAGTTCTATTTTTGTTCCATCAGACTAGAGGACATTTCTCCAAAAAGTATCATCTTTGTCCCCATGTGCAGTTGCAAACCTTAGTCTGGCTTTTTTATGTTGGTTTTGGAGCAGTGGATTCTTCCTTGCTGAGCGGTCTTTCAGGTTATGTCGATATAGAACTCATTTTACTGTGGATATAGATACTTTTGTACCTGTTTCTTCCAGCATCTGTTGTTCTGGGATTGATTTGCACTTTTCGCACCAAAGTACGTTCATCTCTAGGAGACAGAACGCGTCTCCTTCCTGAGCAGTATGACAGCTGCGTGGTCCCATGGTGTTTATTCATGTGTACTATTGTTTATACAGATGAACGTGGTACCTTCAGGCATTTGGAAATTGCTCCCAAGGATG
Source organism: Oncorhynchus clarkii lewisi (assembly GCF_045791955.1). Classification (NCBI taxonomy): domain Eukaryota; kingdom Metazoa; phylum Chordata; class Actinopteri; order Salmoniformes; family Salmonidae; genus Oncorhynchus; species Oncorhynchus clarkii. Next base: position 31,425,681 of record NC_092164.1, read on the forward strand.
AACCAGACTAGTGGAGGTCTACAGTTTTTTTTCTGAGGTCTTGGCTGATTTATTTTGATTTTTCCATGATGTCAAGCGAGTTTGAAGGTAGGCCTTAAAATACATCCACAGGTACACATCCAATTGACTGAAATGATGTCAATTAGCCTTTTGGAAGCTTCTAAAGCCATGACATCATTTTATGGAATTTTCGAAGCTGTTTAAAGGCACAGTCAACTTAGTGTATGTAACTTCTGACCCACTAGGATTGTGATACAGTAAATTATAAGTGAAATAATCTGTCTATATACAATTGTTGGAACAATTACTTGTGTCATGCACAAAATAGATGTTCTAACTGACTTGCCAAAACTATAGTTTGTTAACAAGAAATTTGTGGAGTGGTTGAAAAATTAGTTTTAATGACTCCAACTTAAATGTTTGTAAACTTCTGACTTCAACTGTAAGGTCCCACAACTGACAGTGCATGTCAGTGCAACAACCAATCCATGAGGTAAAAGGAATTGACCGTAGAGCTCCGAGACAAGATTGTGTCGCGCCACACTGGGGAAGGGGGTATCAAAACATGTCTGCAGCATTGATGGTCACCAAGAACACAATGGCCTCCATCATTCTAAAATGGAGGAAGTTTGGAAGCACCAAAACTCTTCCTAGAGCTGGCTGCAATGCCTAACTGAGCAATCAGGGGAGAAGGGCCTTGGTCAGGGAGGTGACCAAGAACCCACTGGTCACTCTGACAAAGCTCCAGAGTTCCTCTGTGGAGATTGGAGAACTCTCCAGAAGGACAACCATCTCTGCAGCACTCCACCAATCAGGCCTTTATGGTAGAGTGGCCAGACAGATCCACTCCTCATGAAAAGGCATGACAGCCTGCTTGGAGTTTGCCAAAAGGCACTTAAAAGGACTCTCAGACCACGAGAAACAAGATTCTCTGGTCTGACTGGGAGACTAGTCAGGATCGAGGGAAAGATGAACGATGCAATGTACAAAGAGATCCTTGATAAAAACCTGCCCCAGAGCGCCCAGGACCTCAGACTGGGGCAAAGGTTAACCTTCCAACAGAACAACGACCCTAATCACACAGCCAAGACAATGCAGGAGTGGCTTCGGGACAAGTCTCTGAATGTCCTGAATTGGCCCAGCCAGAGCCAGGACATGAACCCGATCAAACATCTCTGGAGAGAACTGAAAATAGCTGTGCAACTACGCTACCCGTCCAACTACGCTACCCGTCCAACTGACAGAGCTTGAGAGGATCTGCAGAGATGAGTGGGAGAAACTCCCCAAATACAGGTGTGCCAAGCTTGTACCGTCATACCCAAGAAGACTCGAGGCTGTAATCACTGCCAAAGGTGCTTCAACACACACCAAAAAAGTACTGAGTAAATGTAATATTCCATTTTTGTTTTTATAAATTAGAAAAAAAATCTAAAAACCTGTTTTTGCTTTTTCATCATGGGGTATTGTGTGAAGATTGAGGGAAAAACAACTATTTGATCCATTTTAGAATAAAACAAAATGTCAACAGTTAAGGGGTCTGAATACTTTCCCGAATGCACTGTATGTGTGTGACGGTAGCGAAGGCTGAGGGTCAGATCAGTGGCTGCTGGTCAGTTAACACCACCTGCATCTGAGGTTATGTCCTTAGCTACCCCAGCATTAGAAAGCCTTATATGACTGAGGCAGTCTTCTTATTGGTATTTACCTCTCTACCACAGGCTGCAGGGGGTTCTTTGGCTGGAGCAGACCCATGATTGGATTTTGATGGTCTGATTTTGACTAGCCTAATTATTTCAATGTGCAGTATATTTCAATGTGCATTATTATATACAGTGGTAAGAAAAAGTACGTGAACCCTTTTGAATTCCCTGGATTTCTGCATAAATTGGTCATCAAATTTGAACTGATCTTCATTGAAGTCCCAACAATAGACAAACATAGTGTGCTTAAACAATTAACATACAAATTATTGTATTTTTCTTGCCTATATTGAATACATCGTTTAAACATTCACAGTGTAGGTTTGAAAAAGTATGTGAACCCCTAGGCTAATGACTTCTCCAAAAGCTAATTGTAGTCAGAAGTCAGCTAACCTGGAGTCCAATCAATGAGACGAGATTGGAGATGTTGGTTTGAGCTGCCTTGCCCTATAAAAAACACTCACAATATTTGAGTTTGCTATTCACAAGAAGCATTGCCTGTTGTGAACCATGCCTTGAACAAAAGAGATCTCAGAAGACATAAGATGAAGAATTGTTGACTTACATAAAGCTGGAAAGGATGACAAAAGTATCTCTCAAAGCCTTGATGTTCATCAGTCCACGGTAAGACAAATTGTCTATAAATGAAGAAAGTTCAGCACTGTTGCTACTCTCCCTAGGAGTGACTGTCCTGCAAAGATGACTGCAAGAGCACAGCACAGAATGCTCAATAAGGTTAAGAAGAATCCTAGAGTGTCAGCTAAAGACTTACAGAAATCTCTGGAACATGCTAACATCTCTGTTGACGAGTCTACGATATGTAAAACACTAATCAAGAATGGTGTTCATGGGAGGACACCAGGGAAGAAGCCACTGCTGTCAAAAAAAAAAACATTCCTGCACGTCTGAAGTTCGCAAAAGTGCACCTGGATGTTCCACAGCGCTACTGGCAAAATATTCTGTGGACAGATGAAACTACAGTTTAGTTGTTTGGAAGGAACACACAACACTATGTGTGGAGAAAAAAAGGCACAGCCCACCAACATCAAACCCTCATCCCAACTGTAAAGTATGATGGAGGGAGCATCATGGTTTGGGGCTGCTTTGCTGCCTCAGGGCCTGGACAGCTTGCTATCATCGACGGAAAAATCAATTCCCAAATTTATCAAGACATTTTGCAGGAGAATGTTAGGCTATCTGTCCGCCAATTGAAGCTCATCAGAAGTTGTGTGACGCAACAGAACAACGACCCAAAACACAGAAGTAAATCAACAACAGAATGGCTTCAACAGAAGATAATGCACCTTCTGGAGTGGCCCAGTCAGAGTCCTGACCTCAGCCCGATTGAGATGCTGTGGCATGACCTCAAGAGAGCAGTTCACACCAGACATCCCAAGGATATTGCTGAACTGAAACAGTTTTGTAAAGAGGAAAGGTCCAAAATTCCTGCTGACCATTGTACAGGTCTGATCCGCAACTACAGAAAACGTTTGGTTGAGGTTATTGCTGCCAAAGGAGGGTCAACCAGTTATTAAATCCAAGGGTTCAAATACTTTTTTCACCCTGCACTGTGAATGTTTACACGGTGTGTTCAATAAAGACATGAAAACGTATAATTGTTTGTGTGTTATTAGTTTAAATCAGACTGTCTATTGTTGTGACCTAGATGAAGATCAGATCAAATGTTATGGCCAATTTATGCAGGAATCCAGGTATTTCCGAAGGGTTCACATACTTTTTCTTGCCACTGACTGTCTGACTGTGTGTCACTTTTGCTACAATTTTTATTTTTTATTTTTTATTTATTTTTTACCCCTTTTTCTCCCCAATTTCGTAGTATCCAATTGTTGTAGTAGCTACTATCTTGTCTCATTGCTACAACTCCCGTACGGACTCGGGAGAGACGAAGGTTGAAAGTCATGCGTCCTCCGATACACAACCAACCAAGCCGCTGCTTCTTTAACACAGCGCACATCCAACCCGGAAGCCAGCCGCACCAATGCGCCGGAGGAAACACGCACCAATGCGCCGGAGGAAACACCGTGCACCTGGCCACCTTGGCTAGCGTACACTGCGCCCAGCCCGCCACAGGAGTCGCTGGTGCGCGATGAGACAAGGACACCCCTACCGACCAAGCCCTCCCTAACCCGGGCGACGCTAGGCCAATTGTGCGTCGCCCCACGGACCTCCCGGTCGCGGCCGGTTACGACAGTGCCTGGGCGCGAACCCAGGACTCTGATGGCACAGCTGGCGCTGCAGTACAGCGCCCTTAACCACTGCGCCACCCGGGAGGCCCTTCTTTTGCTACATTTTAATTACTTCTTTAGTTTTGCTCCATGTGTTCCAAATGCCAATCATATGCCACTTATAACAAACAGGAAATACATTTTAAAAAATTTATATTTTTTTTATGGATAACTCATTTGAAAAGTTCTCCACTTCTGAACTGATGGGCATCATAATTAATTATACGTCATTATTCCTTAGAGGGATGCCATCGATTGGGTTTGCACATAGTGAGTGTTCACTGACAGCAGCATCCGGTCTAGGAAGACATATACATTTCAAAATGAGTGGCTGCAAGTCCCAATGATGAATCACATTGCCGATTAACCAGCAAAAAGGGAGAGTGTGTGAGTTTACTTACGTGTGTGTGTGTGAGTCAACACTAGCGCTGTTAGAGCCCCTGTTGAACCACTTAAAGGATTCTATTTAACGGGTCAGCCGAGCAATTAATCAAGGGTTTAATTGGAATCCCGAGTGGAGTGACATGATTTATGCAAATTAGGTCCTTAATATGCAGCCCTGCGTCCGACGCACAAATTAAAAAGGCTCATTCCGCCCGCGCTGGCTCATGGTTTCATTACGGTAAATTAGAGAGCGATAATAACTCCAAATACACATTTATTTTCTATTGGCCAACCGAAGCTCACTGCCCCAAGGAAGAAACTAAAGAGGTGGATGCTTTCACTGGTAGTCAGTCAGTCAGTCAGTCAGGGTTTACATCCCAAATGGCACCCTATTCCCTATATAGTGCACTACTTTTGACCAGGGCCCATAGGACTTTGGTCAAAAGTCGTGCTCTATGTAGGGAATACGGTGCTATTTGGGACATCAGGGATATATGCAGGGCTGTGGCACCGTCTAACAAACAATCTTAATTTGAGCACGTTAGAAACCAGCAGATATCTGCAGGGCCTCAATTTTAATTGGGTCACTGAGATATTTAAACTGCATTTGACTCTTAATTGCTTTTTGTGGCTCTTTTAAGAAAAGTATAGCAGTAGCTAGCCTATGCAATATGGCAGCCTGTCCAGTTACACACCAAGGCTGCTTCCCAAATGGCATCCTATTCCCTTTATAGTTCAATACTTTTGACAAGAGCTCATAGAAATGAGTACAAAAGTAATATCACTACTTATGACCAGGGCCCATAGGGCTCTGCTCAAAAGTAGTATACTACATAGGAAATAGGGAGATGTATCTAATTTGAGAAGTATCCCAAACCAAACTGCACAGTCAGGCCCTTGGTGATGCCCAGACATGTCCTAAGCTGTTGCTTTGTTGCCCCTGGTAACGGTCCCCATGGGGATGGAACATGTGCCCAGTCTGATTCTTGTCTCCAAGTATCCGGTTCACTCAGTCTCACTATGTGCTGATGCTTTAAGAAAAGAAAGACGTTTGCAGACAGAACAGAAATCCAAGAAGCCTCAAGTCACGGGCTACGTTTTGGCCTCTGTGCTCCTGTAGCAGTGCACAGAGATTTGGAGCAAAGGAAGTAAATCCTTCACACTGAGAAGTTGACTTGATTGGAGGAAGCTCTGACATGTAACACAATTACTGCATGGTCTGAGAACCATGATGTTTCAACCACATTTTGGACCATGTTTGCAAGTGCATTTGTGTCCATGTGTGCCAGTGCTTGAGAGAAATAGTAAAGTCAAAATGTGAGAGGCTTAGATGATGAATTAGGAAGAGTTTGGTCAACAGAAGTATGCTTTCCCTGAATGCTGACCATGTGTGTGCAGATGTGTGAATGTGCTGGTTTACCTGTGCTGGTTGGTCAGCAAAAAAGTGTCTACCTCTGACCCATCGTAGTGGTGGCTCAAGGGTGCAGGATGAGCGGACACACACACACACACACACCTCTGTAGGCTTGCTGACTGGATGGAATGTTCTGTAATTGCAGCAAACGGGCCCCTGCGAGGCACCGGTTTCTCCTTTACGTGGCAGATGGTCCGGCACTCTGCTGTTGCATCAGGTAACCATGACAACCACCTCCCTCCCCAGCAGCTAGCTTCAGGGCCATGTCTCCTTATAGAGATCAATAGTCTCCATGGTGTCTGTAGCAAGCAAGAGCCTCCTCTACATTGTCTAAGGAGGGAGAGAATGGCGTTTTGTCAAGGCACCATAGCTGCTGTTATGTAATACATTCAGGCAGCGGATAGGGAAAGACAAGGCACTGCTGATGATATACAGCAACAACGCCAGCTTTAGAATGATTTCATTGTGCTCAACTGGTTTATCTTTAACACCAGTTTTTGTAACATTAGATTTCCTCCCTTAACTCACAGGACTTACAAGCCAGTAAATGAATGTTCTGTGAAGGAGCTGTGTCTCCTATTGATCTTAAGCTGATAAACAGTCAAGAGGTTTCCTTTTCTCACAATTACGTCAATGGCACATAGATCAGCGTGTACAATTTATTCCACTGTTCTCAGAAATGTGTGATTGTGTCTCCCACCTCGCTCTTGTAATAATACCATCCATCAACTAGTTTATCTCTTACTTGTGTTCTTGATGCACTATTGCAGCTCATGTAAATGTGATGTTTTGAGATCAGTAGAAGAAGAACACTTTATTGTCCATTAACTTGCAGAGAACGGAAATGTGTCTTAATGCTCACTTCCCAACCCCCCGAGTCCCACTAAGCGTATCATAGGTATCATATGAATTGGTACACTCAGTGTCATGACTGTCCACGAGAATCCAAATAGGTCAGATCAGGTTTGGAGGAATAACTTCAATCAGACCCCCTCTTACCCGTAGGGTGGAGAAAAGAACTAGTGGGGATTAACAACTCACGTCCTGTTGTAAATCAAGGGAGAAAATTCAGGCTCTCCATCTCCAAATGCACTAAAGGAATGTGCTTTGTCTCAACAGACCTTTTTCCCGTTGAAACTCTAACACGTTCAAAAGCATCTACTGGAACAATATAGAACGTGGGGAATGGTCAGAGGCGATCTATTAAACACTAATATAATTTTGTTTGTTATTTTGTGATGTCAATAGAAATGTTATAAATGAAATACTGTAACTTGGAAAGCATACCCACTACATATATGAAGTTTCCATACTATGTGTTGTGCATGTAATATGAAAATTATGAAAGTGTTTTGTTAACCTCTTGGATCTCTAGGGGCGCTATTTCATTTTTGGATAAAAAACGTTCCCGTTTTAAGCGCAATATTTTGTCACGAAAAGATGCTCGACTATGCATATTATTGACCGTTTTGGAAAGAAAACACTCTGAAGTTTCAGAATCTGCAAAGATATTGTCTGTAAGTGCCCCAGAACTCATTCTACAGGCGAAACCAAGATGATACGTCAACCAGGAAATGAGCAGAATCTCTGAAGCTCTGTTTTCCATTGTCTCCTTATATGGCTGTGATTGCGCAAGGAATGAGCCTACACTTTCTGTCGTTTCCCCAAGGTGTTTGCAGCATTGTGACGTCTTTGTAGGCATATCATTGGAAGATTGACCATAAGAGACTACATTTTCCAAGTGTCCGCCTTGTGTCCCTGCGTCGAAATTGGAGCGCAAAGCCAGGTGCAATTATTTTTCCATTTGAGAGCAAGGAGAAACCAGGCTTCCACGAAGGATATTTCATCGAAGAGATATGTGGAAAAACACCTTGAGGATTGATTCTAAACCACGTTTGCCATGTTTCAGTCGATATTATGGAGTTAATTTGGAAAAAAGTTCGGGTTTTGAGGGCTGAATTTTCGTTCGTTTTTTTTTTTTTTTTTTTTTTTTTTTGGTAGCCAAATGTGATGTACAAAACAGAGCTATTTCTAATACACAAAGAATCTTTTTGGAAAAACTGAGCATCTGCTATCTAACTGAGAGTCTCCTCATTGAAAACATCAGAAGTTCTTCAAAGGTAAGTTATTTTATTTGAAGGCTTTACTTTTTGCCTGCTAAATGCTAACGCTAATGCTAACGCTAAATGCTACACTAGCTAGCTACTGTTACACAAATGATTGTTTTCCTATGGTTGAAAAGCATATTTTGAAAATCTGAGATGACAGTGTTGTTAACAAAAGGCTAAGCTTGAGAGATAGCATATTTATTTCATTTCATTTGCGATTTTCATGAATAGTTAACGTTGCGTTATGGTAATGAGCTTAGGTCTATAAATAGAATCCCGGATCCGGGTTTGGTCGTCGCAACAGGTTAAGAGACTTCTTGGTTCACCCATCCCGTTAGCGGGATCATTTTCGTCAACATCCGCTGAATTGCAGAGCGCCAAATTCAAATGAAATTACTCCAAATATTGAATTTTCTTGGAATCACAAGTGCAATATAGCAAAACACAGCTTAGCTTGTTGTTAATCCACCTGGCGTGTCGGATTTCAAAAAAGATCTACAGCAAAAGCAAACCTAGCCTTCGTGAGGACATCTCTCTCAGCAGACAAAACATTACAAACAGCTAGCAGCAAAGTAGATTGGTCACGAAAGTCAGAAAAGCAATAAATTGAATCGCTTTGATGATCTTCGGATTTTTGTACTCACGAGACTCCCAGTTACACAATAAATGTTCCTTTTGTTCAATAAAGATAATTTTATATCCAAAAACCTACATTTGGTTGGCGCGTTTTGTTCAGTAATCTATAGGCTCGAGCGGTCACGATGGGGCCGACGAAAAATTCCAAATAGTATCCGTAAAGTTCGTAGAAACATGTCAAACGTTTTTTATAATCAATCCTCAGGTTGTTTTTACAATAAATAATCGATAATATTTCAACCGGACCGTAGCTTTTTCAATAGGCGAGAGAGAGAAAATGTCTGCTCCAAGCTGTTGGCGCATGCAAAACTCTGCTGGCACCCAGCAACTGACATCCACTGACGCGATGTGATCGTTCTCACTCATTTTTTCAGAATAAAAGGCTGAAACTAGGTCTAAAGACTGTTCACACCATGTGGAAGCCATAGGGAAAGGAATATGGTTGATATCCCTTTAAATGGAGGGAAGGCATGCAATGGAACAGGGAGTTTTCAAAATAAGAGGCACTTCCTTTGCAGGTTGCAGGTTTTCGCCTGCAATATCAGTCTGTTATACGCACAGACAATATTTTGACGGTTTTTGAAAGTTTACTGTGTTTTCTATCCTAATCCGACAATTATATGCATATTCTAGCTTCTGGGCCTGAGAAATAGGCAGTTTCATTTGGGTACGTTTTTCATCCAAACATCAAAGTACTGCCCCCGACACTCAACAGGTTAACAGAGGGGTGTGATTTGATAAGCTATAAGAGATAATTGTTTTATATAACTTTGCACAGTGAGTAGTCACCGCCCCAGAGTGAGGGGCAAAAGGTATAAAGGAAAAAACACATTAGACCAGAAAAAGCGTGAATCAGCAGCTGCACTTTTAAAATGGTTTGAACTTTGAATCTCAACACGAGGTGGACATTAAAGTATCTTAGAAAGCTAATTTAATTAGGACCATCCTGTTACTCTACTCAAACCATCTTATTACGCTACTCTCATCACCGAACTGGGGAACCATCGATACGGCTGGCTAGCCTATCTTCAAAGTCACCAAATACCAGACAACTACAAAGAAGGACAACAGTAGAAGAGTTGTTGGAACCATTTTGGACAATCAGAGACAAGCGTGCCGCAAAAAGGCCCAACCTCCTTTCAAAGGCTGCCATGTTCACCAAGAGATTCCTCTAGATGTCAATAGTCTTTAGAACGTTGTTTCAGGCTTCTACTGTGAAGGGGGGCTGAATGAGTCAGAGGTCTGCCAGCAGACATGAGCTTGTGACGTGCGGTCATGTGAAAGTTACCTCGCGTTCCTCTGCTTTTCTACAGACAAAGGAATTCTCCGGTTGGGACATTATTGAAGATTTATGTTAAAAACATCCTAAAGATTGATTCTATACTTCGTTTGATATGTTTCTACGACCAGTAATATAACTGTTTGGACTTTTCGTCTGACCTTTCCGCTGGACTTGCACGCACGTTTGGATTTGATTACCAAACACCCTAACAAAAGGAGGTATATGGACATAAATGATGAACTTTATCGAACAAATCAAACATTTATTGTGGAACTGGGATTCATGGGAGTGCATTCTGATGAAGATCATCAAAGGTAAGTGAATATTTATAATAGGGCGGCAGGATAGCCGGGTAGCCTAGTGGTTAGAGTGTTGGACTAGTAACCAAAAGGTTGCAAGTTCAAATCCGAGAGGAGACAAGGTACAAATCTGTCGTTCTGCCCATGAACAGGCAGTTAACCCACTGTTCCTAGGCAGTCATTGAAAATAAGAATTTGTTCTTAACTGACTTGCCTAGTTAAATAAAGGTAAAATAAAAAAATTATGCTGTTTCTGACTAATGTTGACTACACAACATGGCTGATATTTCATTGGCTGTTTTGGGCTCTGAACGCCGTACTCAGATTATTGCATGGAATACTTTTTCCGTAAAGTTTTTTTTTAAAATCTGACACAGCGGTTGCATTAAGGAAAAGTTTATTTAAAGTTCCATGTATAATAGTTGTATCTATTATCAATGTTTATGATTAATATTTCTGTGAATTAATGTGGCTCTCTGCAAAATCACCGCATGTTGTGGAACTACTAAACATAACACGCTAATGTAAAATGAGATTTTTTGGATATAAATATGCACTTTATCAAACAAAACATACACGTATTGTGTAACATGAAGTCCTATGAGTGTCATCTGATGGAGATCATCAAAGGTTAGTGATTAATTGTATCTATATTTCTGCTTTTTGTGACTCCTGTCTTTGGCTGGAAAAATGGCTGTGTTTTTCTGTGACTTGGTGGTGACCTGACATAATCGTTTGTGGAGCTTTCGCTGTAAAGCCTTTTTGAAATCAGGATTAACGAGAATTGTATCTTTAAAATGGTGCCTAATACTTGTAAGTTTGAGAAAATTGATTTATGAGATTTCTGTTGTTTGAATTTTGCACCCTGCAATTTCACTGGCTGTTGGAGAGGGGTTCCGCCCGTTCCCAGACAGGTTAACAAGCGGCCATGTTGTTCTCATTCCGCTAGGGACCTGTTTTCAGCGTATTAAGTCTCCAGTCAATAACCGGTGCAGAGTGTGTATGTTTATCCTGTGTTCCCATTTAATTAGCTAGTAAATAAATAATTAAACCAGTTTGTGTAGTACTGAATCATAAGTAAGGCTTGGGTTTTTGCAGATGCAAGGTTACGACTGTTCAGAATGATGGTATGATACGAGGTTATGATTAATATGTTGACTGTTTATAGATGTAATAGGCAGTGGTGTAAAGTACTTAAGAAAAAATACTTAAGTATTACTTAAGTAGTTTTTTTGGGTATCTGTACTTTACTTTACTATTTATATTTTTGACTACTTTTACTTTACTTCACTACATTCCTTAAGAAAATATTGTACTTTTACTCCATACATTTTCCTTGACTTCCAAAAGTACTCATTACATTTTAAATGCTTAGCAGGACAGGAAAATAGTCAAATTCACGCACTTATCAACCAAACATCCCTGGTCATCCCTACTGTCTCTAGTCTGGCGGACTCACTAAACACACATGCTTTGTTTGTAAATGATGTCTGAGTGTTGGAGTGTGCCCCTGGCTTTCCGTAAAGAAAATGGTTTGCTTAATATAAGGAATTTGAATATACAGTGTATATATTTTTTTGATACTTAAGTATATTTTAAACCAAATACTTTTAGACTTTTACTCATGTAGAATTTTACTGGGTGACTTTTACTTTAGTCATTTTCTATTAAGGTATATTTACTTTTACTCAAGTATGACAGTTGGGTTCCTTTTCCACCACTGGAGATTGGTAAAGGCCTTTTAGAGTTTATTTCAGGAGATGATAACTCTTTAAAGAACCGCTCTCGTGGTGCCCCGTATCCTGACAAATTAATTGTTACATGATTAATTTAACCGGGTAAAAATTCAACATAATTAGTTAAATAGATAAATAACAGTCTTCAGATGAATGTTAAAGTCAAGTCACGACATCAGTAAAGGTCACTGTAATATAATATAGGTATAATCAACTCAAAGGTGTGTACTTCCTTAAAGTGCCAGAGGGAGGCAGTGCCACACCTTACAATGGCCTGAAGTGTCAAATAGTATCTCTAATGTTGATTTGAATATTCAATCATCAATCACTTATTCTCCCATTCATTAGCTCAGGTTATTAGATTGCTGCTATGCATTAGTTTTTAAATCATGGGTCTGTGTCTGGTTAGTGCAGAGTATCAAGCACATTGCCTCACGAGGTTATGGAGGATTTGTCAATGACAGACAGAGCTCATAACCATTTCATAGTATATTCTCCCCCTATGTTTTAGTTTCTCACTATTTCTCCCTCCATCTCTTTAAGGTAAGCAAAGTTGATTATTGAATTCAAATATATGAAGCCAAAGTCATATGATAAACTACAGGCTAGATAAATAAAGTTGAACCTTTATTAGAATTTGAGCATGTTTGTAAGCTGGCTAGCTAATTTAGCTAGCTAAACAGAAAAGGTTAGGCTACTTTAGTTTGCCACTTTACAAGCTAGCAAGCTGACTCCTTAAAATACTTTTTTTAGTTATAGGATATGCCAAATAGAGCTACAGACCCAGCCTGACATTGGAAATTAGGTAATTGCATCTTGTTTTTCAGTATTTCAGTGTGGAGTCGATTGATGGGACTATGTTTCATGAAGCCATTAGAAGACTGTTGCTGACTGAGAGGAGGTATGTATACATTATTTCTTATGAATGATGTATATATAGTAAGTCTTGGTGATTCAATAGCCTAGTTAATCATTACATTACTTTTAACACACTATTTCTATGTTTTGCTCAGTCTGGCACTAACCCAGAACTATCAGAAGCATCTTTCTTCCGGCTGCTGCTGAGAACAACTGCATGGAAGTTGTTCTTCCACATTATAGTACTTATTTGTCTGCATAGCATTTTGTCTTCATTTTATCAGATTAACTCAGGTTTTTGCAAATGTCTGATTATTTTCTGGAACTAGTCAGGCAACAACCCATACTGTACTGGCGGTAGATAGCCCAGCGGCTAAAGAGGACCTGTGGCAGGAGTTGGACCTGTGGCCAGTTTGAATCCTGGGCCGGGTTCTGGAAAAAACGAACGGAATTGATCTGACAAGTGGAGGGCTGCAGGGTTCATATCCTCAAAACATTCACCCACCGTTGGGCCGTTGAGCAAGGTCTTTAACCCCAAAACATCAACATCCAGGGTCGCTGCACTGCAGCTTCAATCTGTGCTCATCTCAACTGTATGTGTCAGGTCTGCTGTTTTGGGGTTTAGAAACAGAGCAGAAGGCATGGTTTTTTGATTCGCTGTAACTAATGGACAAAGTTGTATTGTATTTTATTGTAAAGAAGTCAGCCAGAGTTGACATGGGCCATCATTCAAACAAAGAGATGTCAGCCAGAGTTGACGTTGGCACATTTCAAAATTATGTTTGCATAAAATTACAATAAATTCTAAATACTATGCAGGTATTCTTTTGTCCATGATTGAATTGTTTATTAAATTATATTCTTAGCAAAAAATATGACTATTTAATAGTAGTAGACATCCATTCATAAATGGCACCATACAAGGTTCTGTATGGAACCATTTTGTTTCAGTGAAGAAAGACCTCTAGGGTTCTGATCAAAGAACCCTATAAAAGGGTTCTATAACTTTTAGGGGTTCCATATATGAAGAAAGCGATGGAACACTTTTTAGTTCTATAAGGAACCTTTTTTTCTAAGAGTGCACATGTCTGCTGCAGAGGGACAAGAGAGAGCAGGACAAAATGAGATTTGATCAGTCATGGAAATAAAAGTGGTGAAAACATGTTGGCTCACTATTTAAAAAGAAGATGGAAAACAAGGTATAGAACAAGCTATAGAACAAGCTATAGAACAAGTTATAGAACAAGCTATAGAACAAGCTATAGAACATGCTAAAGAACAAGCTATAGAACAAGCTATAGAACAAGCTATAGATCAAGCTATATGAAAAATACAAGAAGCCAACTAGCGCTACCTGCAGCAAATATATATATATATATATATCTTGACTTGGAGTCAAAGTATCAATATACTGTATACATTTATACAGCACACAAATTCAACCTATCTCCGTGTACACCATTTTCACAGCGATGAGCGTGAACACCTTTCCCCCTTCACTCACACATTCACACTACGGGACAAGTTTGTCAAATAAACCTCAGCCCCCAAGCAGCTTCACAGAAAGAGGCCTTTTGATAAAGCTATCTCCAGCTTGGTGCTGGTAGATGGATGAGCTCTCCGTCTCTAATGGCCAGATTAAGATGCTCGGAGTTGGATGATGAATCCTGCTGATTGCACCTTCTGCAGTCAATTCTCTTCTCTACTTTCCTTTCAGCGGCAGGCAGCCACTGCATGCTGGGAGGAAAATTACTGCAGTGGACTCCAATCTCCTGGTCTGTCTGGTGTGAGCAGCTAACACTGACCCTAGCCGTCCAGGGCAGAGCTGCTTAACAGTTCTTACTGTACCCACCGATCAATAGTGGATTTAGGGAATTACTGGGGCTATCGTATCATTTCTTGCACCCTGCGCATTCATAAATGTTTCTCTGAATGCAAGATCCGTTTCTGCTGGGGGAAATCAATAGCCGTCCGGTAGGCCAGCTGTTGGATTTGTATTACTTCTGAAATCAGATCACAAGTCTCTGCTGCTGCGAGATACTGGGGAGAGAAGCAAAAGGCAACATTTAGACTAGTTAGTTCATAAAAGTAACATGCTTCCCACCCTTCACTTAAAAGGAAAATGCATTGAATTTCATGCAAATGGAAATGGATTGAGCTGGACCAACTAGAACCTATGACTGATGCTAGCCACCAAGTTCAATTTAGAAACTAGGTCATTAGGATTTTGACCTTTGTAGCAGCAATGCTTAGCTTTTTTTCACTGGATGAGAAATTGGAAAAGGGCTGACGGTGGGACAACATTTGGCCATGAGGAGTCCTACTCGTCCCGTCTCTCAGAAGGATGATCGTCCCCTGTGAGCTGCACACTAAGGGAGACGGCCTTAGTGCGAAATGTCAGCGTTTTGCCTCTGAAGCTGGACTCATCAAAGGGGAATTAGTGTCCAACTCGTGGCCTCGGCAGGACGAGGAGGCCGGACTGACGGGGTAATCTCTCTGCATCAGGACTGCCCAAATGGCACGCTATTCCCTATTGTCTGGTCAAAAGTAGTGCACTATGTAGGGAATAGGGTGCCATTTGGGACGCAGCCCAGGAGTGATGGGCCGTGTTATCAGATTAACTCAGGTTTTTGCAAATGTCTTATTATTTTCTGGAACTAGTCAGGCAACAACCCATACTGTACTGGCGGTAGATAGCCCAGCGGCTAAAGAGGACCTGTGGCAGGAGTTGGACCTGTGGCCAGTTTGAATCCTGGGCCGGGTTCTGGAAAAAACGAACGGAATTGATCTGACAAGTGGAGGGCTGCAGGGTTTATATCCTCAAAACATTCATCCACCGTTGGGCCGTTGAGCAAGGTCTTTAACCCCAAAACGTCAACATCCAGGGTCGCTGCACTGCAGCTTCAATCTGTGCTCATCTCAACTGTATGTGTCAGGTCTGCTGTTTTGGGGTTTAGAAACAGAGCAGAAGGCATGGTTTTTTGATTCGCTGTAACTAATGGACAAAGTTGTATTGTATTTTATTGTAAAGAAGTCAGCCAGAGTTGACATGGGCCATCATTCAAACAAAGAGATGTCAGCCAGAGTTTACGTTGGCACATTTCAAAATTATGTTTGCATAAAATTACAATAAATTCTAAATACTATGCAGGTATTCTTTTGTCCATGATTGAATTGTTTATTAAATTATATTCTTAGCAAAAAATATGACTATTTAATAGTAGTAGACATCCATTCATAAATGGCACCATACAAGGTTCTGTATGGAACCATTTTGTTTCAGTGAAGAAAGACCTCTAGGGTTCTGATCAAAGAACCCTATAAAAGGGTTCTATAACTTTTAGGGGTTCCATATATGAAGAAAGCGATGGAACACTTTTTAGTTCTATAAGGAACCTTTTTTTCTAAGAGTGCACATGTCTGCTGCAGAGGGACAAGAGAGAGCAGGACAAAATGAGATTTGATCAGTCATGGAAATAAAAGTGGTGAAAACATGTTGGCTTTTGACCTTTGTAGCAGCAATGCTTAGCTTTTTTTCACTGGATGAGGAATTGGAAAAGGGCTGACGGTGGGACAACATTTGGCCATGAGTGATGGGAGTGATGGGCCGTGTTGAGGGGACTCTGGTGGCCCTAGCTGCCCCACACACCTCAACCGCCATCTTTCCCCGGGACTTGAGGCTTATTCAATGACAGGTTTTACTTCTCGGGTCTCACTGGGGTCAATATCATTAGATATTAGGACATAATTATCTCCCTTCCCCTGGCCTACTTAATGCTGTTTGGTAAAAAACATAATTATTTATTTATATATAAAAAACATGCTGAGTTTTGTAATGTTGACCTCAGATGTATCCTCAACTTTAAGTATGTACTGTGCCTTTGGAAAGTATTCAGACCCCTTGACTTTATCCACATTTTTTTATGTTACACCCTCCATTAAAATGGATAAAATAACAAAAAAATCATCAATCTACACACAGTACCCCATAATGACAAAGCGAAAACAGGTTTTTAGCCATTTTTGCAAAAAACAATAACACAGAAATACCTTATTTACATAAGTATTCAGACCCTTTGCTATGAGACTTGAAATTGAGCTCAGGTGCATCCTGTCTCCATTTATCATTCTTGATATGTTTCTGCTTTGTCATTATGGGGTATTGTGTGTAGATTGATGAGGAAAAAAACAATTGAATCAATTCTAGAATAAGGCTGTAACGTAACAAAATGTGGAAAAAGTCAAGGGGTCTGAATTCTTTCTGAAGGCACTGCATGTGTTCTAACCAGGCTCCTCTTAGCTAATCCTATATTGATGTGATTACAATTTTCTATGGACCATTAATTAATCATTCCCATACTGTACATACATAAAGATATTGTCGATCGGCTATTCCCAAACTGAGGCGCCGTCGGGGCTACGCTAAATGAAAATGTGACTCACGTTTTCAAACAGTCCATTTCGATTTTCCAACAGGGCTATACATTTGGGTGAGGTTTTCTCACCTGAGTAGTCTCGTTTCACTGCCAAAAATCTAATTAAACCATCTAGTGTTTAGCGAAATAACAACAATGTCAAATGCAGGTAGCCTAGTCAAATAATTAACATCCAATCACATTAAACGTTGCTCTCTCGCGGGAATTCCACTGTAGCCAAATGTAGCTGCTGCTCATTCAGTTTGCTCGAAAATTGATAAATGGTTAAAAAAAAGTACCTCTTACGTCCATAGACGCATCAAATCAAATGTTAGTCACATGCGCCGAATATAACAGGTCGGTGTATGCTTACTTAAAGTGAAATGCTTACTTACAAGCCCCTAACAAAAATGCAGTTTAAAACATACAGCAGTAAAATAACAATAGCTAGACTATATACAGGGGGGTACCGGTACAGAGTCTATGTGCGGGGGCACCGGTTAGTCGAGGTAATTGAGGTAATATGTACAGTTAAAGTGACTATGCATAGATTATAAACAGAGTAGCCGCAACATATAAGACGACTCTGAGTATCCCTATATGAGAACAACATTTGGGTTTTCACTTATATTGGGACTAGTGCCTTTCCTCAGCCACTGTGTGTTGTATCTCACAACTCGATGAAACATGCAAATTTGAAAAATAAACCACAGGAGTTTTCAGCAAGAATTAAGATGACTTTCAAGTAGTAAGACGTATAAAAGCAACATATACCATTAATAAGAAGGGGCTAGAAGTGTCTTATATGGTGAGCTACCGAGTGGCTAGGACAGGCAAGCCCCATACTATTGTGGAGGACTTAATTCTTCCTGCTGCCGCAGATATGTCTGGGACAATGCTGGGGGAAGGGCCCAAAAACTATACATGTTAGTTGTGAACCCAGGTGAACCCAAGTGCAGACTCAGTTACCTCTTCCCTGTCTCCTCATCTAAGGTATTTATTGAAAAGCCGGGGGTAGATGGGGTGCAGGCCAGGGGAAGCTTTGGCGGGTAGCAGGGAACCAGGAACTGAGGCTGGGGCAAGGGGAGTAGGGGCAGGGTAAGCAGGTCCGGAGTGGAATCCAAGGAAGCAGTATAGCGGGGGTCCAGGGCAGGGAAGCATGACTGACGAGACGAAGGACTGGAGACGGACCAGAGTCAGAGTGGACAGAACTGTAGCGGAGAGAAAAGCAGCGTCAGGCTAGGGAAGAACAGGCACAACAGGATAACACGATCTATGCAGGAACAAACAGCTTGAAACACAGACTGACTGAGCATAGGCTACGATCTGGCAGTGTGGAAGTGGCAGGGCTGGGTATTGTAGAGGTATTGATTATGGAACAGGTTGCAGCTTGTGGGGATCTGCTCTGCCTCCAGCACACTTGTCTCCTTGCGCACAATCACATTCACCCACACAGCGAGAGGGAGAGAGCACTGGGGGAGTGGCGGCTGGTTAGGGAGACAGGATGAGAAGTAGAGGGCGTGGCAGGAGAAGATGTAACAATACATACAATGCCTTCATCAACAACACTGTTTCACGACGCATCAGTGGCAAGGCAGGAGATGTTTTGAAACAATTACTGCTTTGTTTAAAAGCCAGTGAATTCTATGCGTTACAGCTGGATGAGTCAACAGACACCACTGTGGTGGGCCTGGCACAGCTCCTGGTATATGTCCGTTACGTTTATGGGGGGTCAATTAAGGAAGACATCCTCTTCTGGAAAATTGTATTATATTTTTAAAGTACTGGATGGCTTTGATGGTGCAAAAGCCATGACAGGGAGACGTAACACACATGCAAGCAGTTGCTCCGGACGCCACTTGGGTACACTGCAGCATCTACCGAGAACTCTTTTTTATTTTACCTTTATTTAACTAGGTAAGTCAGTTAAGAACAAATTCTTATTTTCAATGACAGCCTAGGAACAGTGGGTGAACTGCCTGTTCAGGGGCAGAATGACAGATTTGTACCTTGTCAGCTCAGGGGTTTGAACTTGCAACCTTCTGGTTACTAGTCCAACGCTCTAACCACTAGGCTACCCTGCCACCCCCAATTGAATGCCTGGCAGCTTAAAATACATTTTGAGTACTACAGTAAAAATGGTTACCTTTGTTTAAGCAATGTCCCTGAACTCTCGTGTATTTTCAGCATTATGCAATGATATGGGCTGTGACCATGTAATGCTTTGACAACATACAGTAGTGCACTGGTTATCAAGGGGCAAAGTATTGGCAAGTTTTTTTTAATTGAGAGACGAGCTTAACGTTTTCTTTACTGACCATAATTTTCACTTGTCTGACCTCTTGCATGATGTCGAGTTTCTCACACAAATGGCCTATCTGGGTGATGTTTTTTCTCCCCTGAATGATCTGAATCTTGGACTACAGGGATTCTCCACAACTGTATTCAGTGTGCGGAACAAAATTGAGGCTATGATTAAGAAGTTGGAGGTCTTCTCTGTCTGCATTAACAAGGACAACACACAGGTCTTTCCATCATTGTATGATATTTTGTGTGCAAATGATCTCAATCTTACAGACAATGTCAAATGATATAGTGATATAGCAAAGCACTTGAGTGAGCTGGGTGCGCATTTACGCATGTACTTTCCCGAACGGATGACACATGCCACTGGATGTATTATCCCTTTCATGCTCTGCTTCCAGTCCACTAACCAAGACCTGAACAAGAGAGCCTCATTGAAATTGCATCAAGCGGTTCCGCGAAAATGTTATTTATTCAGAAGCCACTGCCAGATTTCTATTTAGGGCTGCGCTCAGAGTATCCTGCCTTGGCAAATCCCACGGTTAAGACGCTGATGCCCTTTGCAACCACGTACCAATATGAGAGTGGATTCTCGGTCCTCACTAGCATGAAAACTAAATACAGGCACAGACTGTGTGTGGAAAATGATTTAAGACTGAGACTCTCTCCAATACAACCCAACATTGCAGAGTTATGTGCATCCTTTCAAGCACACCCTTCTCATTAACCTGTGGTGAGTTATTCACAATTTTTGATGAACAAATAAGGTTTTATATGTAAGATGGTTAAATAAAGTGCAAAATTATTGATTATTATTATATTATTATTTGTGCCCTGGTCCTGTAAGAGCTCTTTGTCACTTCCCACAAGCCGGGTTGTGATAAAAACTCACACTCATTCTTATGTTTAATAAATGTACTGTATAGTATGTGTGTGGCAGGCTTACAATGATGTCAAAAAAACAACATTCTGACCCTGCTGGTAGAGGGGGTAAGCAGCTGGAGGTTGAATGTTTGAAGAGGTACGGGACTATAAAACGTTTGGGAACCACTGCTGTAGATGATTCATATATTGTTGAGTGTTTAACCTCTCACTGTTGGGTGGTTCACTGGCCTATATCCTATGGGCCTCTCTAACTCTGGATCTTGGGTGGCCTGGCTACCCATCCACATCGCTCCGGCCAAACGCCACGCCCATTGTCATTTACTTTTCGGTGCCACAATGAGTCTCGATTTTGCTTCCTCCCCGACTACTTCTCGAATGCGAACACATTTGAACTGTTATGATTGGTCCCAGAAACCGATGGGTTGGACCAGAGTCAGCCTATACGAATCGTGAATCACTTCATCTTGACGTCAGCACAAACGACTTCTAGGATAACCGGTTCAGACTGATGCATGGAGTGATTGATTGAGCAGCGGAATTAAATTCGGAATGAGTCGTCAGGCAAGGTCTTGGCACATTACTTCTCAGTTGGAACATGTTGCACTTTAGATGTTTCTGGTTATAACCTCCTTTTCACGTTCAGTCACTTTATGTGGCTTTAACTGTTGTTGTTTTATGGCCTTGGAGTTATGGGGGTGTGGTGCAGGTTAGGCCAATGTGTACCAAACTAACTCAACCATTGTACAGCAAATAAACACAAAGGAAAATGAAGAACATCATTCTTAATTTGGAGAGCTGACAAGGCAAGAAATGAGAGCAGTGCTAAGACCTGCCTTGGCAGGGTTCTTCATTAGGTTTGCTGTCCTCCACTCACACAACAAAACAGATTGTGATTGTTGGACTGACACGGCGTGTAGGATTAGAAGTGATGTATTTATGGATTTTAATAGGATCCGGGGCCGTATTCATAAAGCTTCTTAGAGAGTGCTGTTCTAGGGTTCAGTGTAGCCTTTTAGATCATAATGAATACGATTATATTGACATGGGGGACTTGATCCTAGACTGGCACTCCTACGCTGAGATGCTTGACGCATACGACCCCAGGTCTGTGAAATACCAGCCTTTTGACCTGTTATTGAACCTGAGATTGAAGATTTGTTTTTTATGTTGTTTCTGGTTTTGTGCATTGGGATTGTTAGGCCTGCAGATTTATCTCTGTTTCAGTTACTTGCCAATGTGGTTTGTTGCTGTAGTCTTGGCTTGGTACGGGAAACCAAACTCAACATAATGTCAAATTTAACATCTAGATTAGGTTTTTGGTCGACCAAGACACAGACTAATAAAGTTGATATATGTTACAGTACATCATTTTCTACTATACAATTTCTTTCATACCTTTACCCGCCTTTCCAGATTCAAAGCATGTCCATCATAAGGACTACCAGGGAATTGGGTCGGTCTAATGTCTTCTCAACCATGAGATGAAGAAACATAATTGTCAAGAGCCTATAGTGCCAGGAAGTCACCTGGTTACCTATCAGTCTCTATCAGAGTGAGAAAGAGATTGCATCCCCTCCAATATTGTACTTCCACCCTCTAGTTATATTTCCATTATATTTCCACCTTTATCTAGCTCCCGGATGTGTGGGACTTCATTCCTAGATCTCAAAGAGCATTTCAGGTTATCTACAACTATCCTCTCAACCTTCCCTGAGAAGCAGTTTTGGAGTGGGCTTTAGGAATTGTATATGTTCTTTGATCATAACATTTTATTGAAGTTTTGTGTTTTTGCACACATATTTGGGAATAAGAAACCTTTCTCTCTTAGACGAGCAGTGGGTATTGCAGAATGAGTGGACATGCTCGGAATCAGAAATGCTTACAGGGATCAGTGAGAGAATGTGGCAATTCTCTAGCGGTACTAATGGCAAATTCTTGACAGCAGATATGTCTTTTGTCCTATCTGCATCAAGGTCGCCGTGGCAATTACCGCGGCGCGGAAAACTTCCTTAAATATACAACAAATCACCTACGCTGTTTGGGGCAGGGACCTTCTAAAATGGGGGGAATAAAGCGTGGCTCCGATGCAGAACATTTAAGTAGGTAGGGAGAGTGAATGGGATCGGGTCTGTAAGAGCCTACGGCCAGATGAGACTATAGACCTAACTTTACTGCTTTCATTTATTTTGTCGCTCACACCAATAGCAGTCCAGCTGACAATCCAGCAAAAGCAATTAACAGGAATCCTCACAGCTCAACCAACCTCATTAATATGGAGAAGCCAGCGTGGCTCATGGGCTGTTTGTCACCGAACGATGCTCCTTCTCACCTGAATGAATGCTGCATCGCTGTCCTGATCCCCCTGCCACCAGCACCTTTCCTGTCTCCTTCAGTTTGTTCCTGAGCCATGGATGCAGGGACCAGATTGGCATGCACAGCATGTCTCCAGGACTGACCCACCTGCCTGCTTTGCTCTCCTATTAAAATTCCGGTGCCAGATCCCCAGTGAAGAGATTGTAGCAGGGTCAGCCTGGCTCCCTGGCCCCCACTCCTCCGTCCTTCCTAATGAAGATGATGCCTGGTGGGTTCATTATTAAGCTGAGCTAATAACGCCGGCAGGAGTGTGGCCACGGGGACAAAAACTGCCAGGATATTGAGAATGATGCGGCACTTAAGGAAAGACAAAGGACCTTGCTCGGGGTCTTTTGTTTTTTGGTCCTTCCCCCACTTACATATGAACCCGAGGGACAACATGTCGGCTGGGCTGTGTATGTGGGCTGCATCCCAAATGGCACCCTGTTACCTTTTGTAATGCACTACCCATAGGGCTCTGGTCAAAAGTAGTGCACTAAATATGCAATAGGGTGCCATTTGGGATGCAACCGTGGTACTTTAAGGCAGCTCAGGGAAAGATGAGGCTATGGGAGTTTTTCTAATAGGAAGGTCTCTAGATGGCTGTAAAAGGGCATGTTTACCTCAATGTCCATTAAATATTCCAATAGTTTGCGACAAAATCCATGTGTTCAATGGCTGCACATGCATTAATCAGGCGCTCACCAGAGGAACCATTAATTACACTGGGATTATCATGTATCTACCCACAGCACACACATTACAGGGAAATTACCATATAGATACTTGCTTTTTGGGAGCAATAATAGAATTCCTTATAACCGCCAGAAGCACATCCACATCCAAATGAGCCTCCCTCCTTCTCCCCCTTCCCTTCCTACAGCAGATGCTCTCAGTAACTGTGCAGGTATTATACAGGGTATTACCAAACCCCTCTGCGGCCTCACCTCGGTCCCGGGGACGACGTGTGTGTCTCTGGTTTGGATATTCATACCTTCATTCCCCACCATATGTCTCTCAGGTGTCCTTCCTCTCGGACGCAATCCTGCAGAGGATTAATGCAAATCACAAGCCATAAACAGTCACTCAGGCGTAAGCAATAAACTATAAATATGGATCCTGATCCAACTTCCACTTTGGAAGAGTTGCACGCCCCATTATCATGACTGGAGAGCTTCAGAAAAACAAAAGATGGAATGCAGTCTCTTTTGGGGTGGGGGCAGACAGCAGATATGTTTATATGGTTTTCATGCTGCGTGACTGGGTCGTTAAGCCCTTGCTGCTGTTCAGGGGCTGTCCACAGGGGGGAGGAGAAACTCGCACAATTAATTGAGGCTGGATTTAGAGTCCGGTTGCACGGGAATTCATGGAAGCCACGTCGTCTCCATTTCCTTTTCAAAGTGTTAGTATGTTTTATTCAGCTGGAGCGTCTGTTTCACAGAGGTTGTGTTCCAAATGGCACCCTATTCCCTTTATAGTGCACGACTTTATAGGGCTCTGGTCAAAAGTAGTGCACTATATAGGGAAAAGGTTCCATTTGGGAGGCAACCAGAGACTGGGAAAAGGAGACTGTCCTAGTTTAGCATAATAGCTCTTCCTGTCAGATCAAATCAGCCTCTGGTGTTTACAGTCAATCATCTATGGAATGACAACAATCCAGCCCAAGACCACTGCGGTCATATAAGGCGTTCAAAGACCTACTAATTAAATTAAATATTTGGTTTAAAACCCACTGATTCCTAGAAAGGGTGTTCATGATCAATTATTTGAACTGCCGAATGATGAACTATTTTCCCAATTCTGTGTACAGACAGAATTGCATGATTTCGACCACATCAAGTTCATCATGATCAAGGGGTAAAGTGTAGAGATGGTCCGTGTTTCCCTGTGCATCAGCTCTAATCTCAGTAACGATTGGATTGCTCGTCTCTGTGCAGAGAGAGTGAATCCGGCAAACAATTGTCGAATGCCTTATCCCCCTGTTTACAGCGAGCCTTCAATCGATATCCATGGAGCGCTTGAATAAACAAAACATAAAAGCAGAGCTTCTGCTAGCCTCGGAGATCCCAGCTGTAACAATGATTAATTTTAACAACCTGAGCTAATTGTCTCCCAAACTTTAGTTAACAGCCAATATGATCTGGCCCTGGGTGCTTTTCTCCGCTGTAATGAAGA
This sequence comes from Oncorhynchus clarkii lewisi, assembly GCF_045791955.1. Classification (NCBI taxonomy): domain Eukaryota; kingdom Metazoa; phylum Chordata; class Actinopteri; order Salmoniformes; family Salmonidae; genus Oncorhynchus; species Oncorhynchus clarkii. The sequence goes on from NC_092164.1 coordinate 31,450,475, forward strand.
ATAATGAGCGATGGAATTACTGCTGGCACTTTTTTCAGGTGGATTTGTTCCAAAGCAGAGGGCAGAGGGGGCCGAGTCTGTGAATGAAGAGAGAGCCTGGAACGTGTTTGTCGGGAGAGTTCAACTGCGGGCTTTGGGTTCAAATCGAATGACATCGGGAAATCAGAGCCTTGTGTTACATGGAGGAATTAGATCTATGTGTTTTATGTTATTCTTGTCGAGGATTTGCTCAATGCTCGTGGGGCATTGCATGCCGTCAGACACCTTGTGAGGCACTTACAGTGCCTTCAGAAAGTATTCATACCCCTTTACTTATTTTATATTGTGTTACAGCCTGAATTCAAAATGGATGACATTTTCTTCACACAATACCCTGTAATAACAAAGTGAAAACATGTTTTTAGACATTTTTGCAAATGTATTGAAAATGAAATACATGGATTAGTGTGCACACCCCTGAGTCAATGCATGTTTAGAATCACCTTTGGCAGCGTTTACAGCTGTGAGTCTTTCTGGGTGAGTCTCTTAAGAGATTTCCACACCTTGATTGTGCAAAATTTGCCCCATTATTCTTTTCAAAATTCTTCCAGCTCTGTCAAATCATCGCTGGACAACAGTTGCAGTCAGTGGCGTTTGAGATGGTGGAGGATGATAAATTGTTTTATGAGCATGGCCGGATTTCTATTACAGCATATTGGATGACTGTCGTTCATATTCTATTCACCCAGCTCAATGTAACGTTGATAGGTTTAGGCTACTACATGATACTCACATTTTCCCTGTAACCGTCAGGAGGAATGAAAGTTTACAACGCAGGTGCACAGGTCGAGGGGAAAATGAGAGGAATCGAGGTGACAGACCATGTCACGGATCCCTCCAAAACTGTGTCATTACGCACACCTGGTCCCTATTCCCATTGATTAGTAATTGTGTAAGTGTTCCCATTGTTCACCATTGTCCTGTCGATTATTGTTCCAATATCCGTTGGTCGTGTGAGTACCTGGTGCTGTGTGTTTTGGCTTTCGTGCCATTGTGGATTGCATAGATGATTTCGGGCCTCGTCCCGTGTGATATCATTGTGCACTTGTATGTTACGGGTCTCGCCCCGCTCTATTTATTTTAGGTACTCCTCACTCTTTTGTTTGGGTTTCAACCCTGTGTTTTGTATACGTGTTTGTTTGGTCTCCGTCCCCGCGCTTTTACGCTGGATCAATAAAACCCCCTATTACGAATTTCTGAGCCTGTCTCCCGATCCCTTTATACCAACGTGACAGACAATGACAAATTAAATTCCACTCTTGCCTGCATCTAGCTGATCTAGGGTGTAATCATTAGTCCAATAGTTGTAAACAAGAATTTCTAATGGAAGAATTCAGGTATGTTTATCCCGGTTCCATTTGCTTCCGTTTAAGAAATGTTTTCAACAGAATCGGCGGATTGAATACACCCCTGATCACACGCAAACACTTTCACTTTCATAGCAGCCACATACAAACAGCATGATCATTTTGCTCATTGTATAATTGCTTCTTGCATCTACACGCTTTCCTCCTCTCACCTTTTCCCTTTGTTTGTGGATTTCAGTGCACAATTAGCTGTCTGTGACCAGGCAAAAAAAACTCCAAAGCCAAACCTAAATATCATAACTGCTAATCTCTACACACAGCCTACATCGTTGTCACAATATTAGCTAACATCATAGTCAACATAGCTACTAGAACTAACGCGTTAGTAAACCCGCTACGTTCATACAGTAAAGTGTACAGTCAGCAAGCAGTTTAGCAGTTACACCGCCGGGCCCCGGTGGCAATAAATTTGTAAAACCAAAAGCTTACCTTGACATGGAAGTGTTGGATAGCCATAACCACCCAGCTAACATAGCATCCCTATCTGTTTGAGCCGGGTGTTTGAGTAAACTAAACTAGCTAGATGCATTCACTACCGAAGTCAAAGTGAAAAAAATATATAGCTATAGCGAAATATAGCTAGCTACAGTATGTTTGGGGTAAATCCAATATAACACATTACTGAGTACCACTCTTCATATTTTCAAGCATAGTGGTGACTGCATCATTTTATGGGTATGCTTGTTATCGTTAATGACTGGGGAGTTTTTCAGGATAAAACATTTACAAAATGGATCTAAGCACAGGCAAAATCCTAGAGGAAAACCTGGTTCAGTCTGCTTTCCACCAGATACTGGGAGATTAATTCAATTTCCAGCAGGACAATAACCTAAAACACACATCTACACTGGAATTGCTTAACAAGAAGACAGTGAATGTTCCTGAGTGGCTGAGTTGAAAATATATGGCAAGACTTGAAAATTGTTGTTTAGCAGTGGAGGCTCCTCAGAGGAGGAAGGGGAGATAATTCTCCTCAGTGATTTTCATAAAAATAAAGAGTGAAACATTAAAAAAGTTTAAACTACACTAAATATATTCACATGTCACCAAATAATTGATTAAAAAAACTACAGTAGCCTCAACAGCACTCTGTAGGGTAGCACCAAGGTGTGGCCGGAGGACAGCTAGCTTCCGTCCTCCTCCGGGTACATTGACTTCAATACAAAACCTAGGAGGCTCATGGTTCTCACCCCCTTCCATAGACTTACACTGTAATTATAACAACATCCGGAGGACGTCCTACAATCTATCAGAGCTCTTGCAGCATGAACTGACATGTTGTCCACCCAATCAAAAGATCAGAGAATTAATCTAGTACTGAAAGCATACGCTACAGCTAGCTCGCAGTGCAGTGCATAAAATGTGGTGAGTAGTTGACTCAAAGAGAGATAGACAGTAGTTGAACAGTTAACTAATTCATTTATTTAAAAATGAAGGAGAAGCGAGAGAGAGAGAGAGCTACACTATGTATACAAAAGTATATGGACACCCCTTCAAGTCAGTGGATTTGGCTATTTCAGCCACACCTGTTGTTGACAGGTGTATAAAATCGAGCACACCGCCATGCTATCTCCATAGACAAACATTGGCAGCAGAATGGCCTTTCTGAAGAGTTCAGTGACATTCACCGTGGCACCGTCATCTGGCAGTCCGACGGACAAATATGGGTTTGGTGGGCCTCCCGGGTGGCGCAGTGGTCTAAGGCACTGCATCGCAGTGCTAGCTGTGCCACCAGAGACTCTGGGTTTGAGCCCAGGCTCTGTCACAGCTGGCCGCGACCGGGAGGTCCATGGGGCGATGCACAATTGGCCTAGCGTTGTCCGGGTTAGGGAGGGTTTGGCCGGTAGGGATATCCTTGTCTCATCGTGCACTAGCGACACCTTTGGCAGGCTGGGTGCAGTGCACGCACCTTACAGATGTGTGGGGTACAGAGATGAAGTAGTCATTCAAAAATCATGTTAAACACCATTATTGCGACGTATTATGTGACATGCTAAGCACATTTTTACTCCTGAACTTATTTAGGCTTGCAAAGGGGTTGAATACCTACTGACTCAAGACATTTCAACTTTTAATTTTCAATACATTTGTAAAATGTTCAATGAACATAAATCCACTTTGACCTTATGAGGCATTGTGTGTAGGCCAGTGACAAAAAAATACAAATGTAATCCATCTTAAATTCAGGCTGTAACACAACAAAATGTGGAAAAATCAAGGGGTGTGACTAGTTTCTGACGGCACTGTATACAGTAAACAGCCTGAGTGTTGTTGTCCTTGTAATGTTAGCTAAAGCTGTGGGCTTTAGCTAACCTCCTCCTCTTCGTGTCTGTGAGGAGGACTATTGCAGCATCTGTAGACATGTGGCCTAGAGCAGTGGCTGTGATGTCTACCAGCCAGAGCTGTGCAATGGAACAACACCTGCGGCTGCAGATGAGACCTCTCTTCAAGTGCCGCAGCTTAAACACCTCTTTTTATCCACACTATCTCCCTCTGCTGAAGTGAGGGAGAGGGAGGGCTGAGTGTTCTTTTTACCTTTATTTAACTAGGCAAGTCAGATAAGAACAAATTCTTATTTTCAATGACAGCGGGTTAACTGACTTGGTCAGGGGCAGAACAGTAGCTCGGGGATTCATTCTTGCTACCTTTCGGTTACTAGTCCAACACTCTAACCACTAGGCTACCTGTTTTGCTTGCTATGTTGTGTGAGGAGGAAGGCCTTGCTACAGGATCCTGCGTTATCCTGCTTCTGTATGTCGTGCTTTGTAGTCTTATCTCTTACTTTCCTTTTTGTAATGCTTCTAACATGCCTACAGCTTGTAAGAGTTGGCAGCCATAAATAATGTAAAGGACAACATTCACAAGGATATTATTTATCCTCCTCCTCCTCCTCCTCTTTTTCCTCCTCGTTGTAATTTATCTTCCTTTCCAACATGATTGCATTGTGTTACTCACATACAGTTGAAGTAGTTTTTCAACCACTCCACAAATTTCACAAACTATAGTTTTAGCAAGTCGGTTAGGACATCTACTTTGTGCATGACACAAGTAATTTTTTCCAACAATAGTTTACAGACAGATTATTTCACTTATAATTCACTGTATCACACTTCCAGTGGGTCAGAAGTTTACATACACTAAGTCGACTGTGCCTTTTAAACAGCTTGGAAAATTCCAGAAAATTATGTCATGGCTTCAGAAGCTTCTGATAGGCTAATTGATCATTTGAGTCAATTGGAGGTGTACCTGTGGATGTATTTCAAGGCCTACCTTCAAACTCAGTGCCTCTTTGCTTGACATCATGGGAAAATGATGTCAAACACCATGGGATCACGCAGCCGTCATACCGCTCAGGAAGGAGACCCGTTCTGTGTCCTAAAGATGAACGTACTTTGGTGCGAAAAGTGCAAATCAATCCCAGAACAACAGCAAAGGACCTTGTGAAGATGCTGGAGGAAACCGGTACAAACGTATCTATATCCACAGCAAAACGAGTCCTATATCGACATAACCTGAAAGTCCGCTCAGCAAGGAAGAAGCCACTGCTCCAAAACTGCCATAAAAAAGCCAGACTACGGTTTGCAACTGCACATGGGGTCAAAGATGATACTTTTTGGAGAAATGTCCTCTGGTCTGTTGAAACAAAAATAGAACTGTTTGGCCATAATGACCGTTGTTATGTTTGAAGGAAAAAGGGGGATGCTTGCAAGCCAAAGAACACCATCCCAACCGTGAAGCACAAAGGGTGGCAGCATCATGTTGTGGGGGTGCTTTGCTGCAGGAGGGGCTGGTGCACTTCACAAAATAGATGGCATCATGTGGGATGAAACTTATGTGGATATATTGAAGCAACATCTCAAGACATCAGTCAGGAAGGAAGGAAGGAAGTTAAATCTAGGTCACAAATGGGTCTTCCAAATGGACAATGACCCCAAGCATACTTCCAAAGTTGTGGACAAATGGCTTAAGGATAACAAAGTCAAGGTATTGGAGTGGCCATCACAAAGCCCTGACCTCAACCCTATAGAAAATTTGTGGGCAGAACTGGAAAAAGTGTGTGCGAGTACGTTGGAGGCCTACAAACCTGACTCAGTTAACCAACTCTGTCAGGAGGAATGGGCCAAAATTCACCCAACTTATTGGGGGAAGCTTGTGGAAGGCAACCCGAAGGAGACCCAAGTTAAACAATTTAAAGGCAGTGCTACCAAATACTAATTGAGTGTATGTAAACTTCTGACCCACTGGGAATGTGATGAAAGAAATAAAATCTGGAATAAATAATTCTCTCTACTATTATTCTGACATTTCACATTGTTAAAATAAAGTGGTGATCCTAACTGACCCAAGACAGGGGATTTTTACTTGGATTAAATGTCAGGAATTGTGAAAAACTGAGTTTAAATGTATTTGGCTAACGTGTATGTAAACTTCCAACTTCAACTGTAAATGGTATGGAGTTTGTTATCACATCTCACCTTGGTCGTACGCCAAGGGGCAACAAGCCTCTAACCTTTAACACAATCATACTAACCAATATCAGGCACATTACAAGCAGTTCCCTATCCCTTTCTCCAGCAGCAGGCGTCTAGTACTGCTTCTCACATGGCACCCTATTCCCTATTGAATTTGTCCCAGAGAATAGAGTGCCATTTGGGACTTCCTGTGTCTCTGCCCAGGGAGAGTCAATAGACATAATAGAAGTTATTAAAGCCGCCGGATTGAATATGTACGTTACACTTGAGATGCCGTACCCGTCGAGTCTCTGCTCCCTCGCCGAGAGAGAACACAACGCTAAATCCAATCACATCACGACCAGCAGCAGGCAACTCCATTACTGGAAAGGTTGTTGTTTCCTTGGCAATTTCTGGGGAAAGGAAATTGGCAGCCTTCACTCCCATTCCAGTGTGCGCACGGGGACCTTTTCAGATGCCCCTTAGAACAGTGAACTTTAATTGAACCGTGATCATGATGGCCAGGGTAGGCTTGGCAGGAAAGTGACCACGTGTTCTTGGGTGAAAGGCCTAAGCTATGTGTTTTTTTTAGTTTGGACAGATTTCCTGCAGTGGGACAAGGACCTCTGGATTCCTGTAAATGGAGAGACTTCCGCTCCCCTGACCCTGCTTGTGTGGTTACCTTCGTCCTCTCTAACAGCAACTCCTGTTGCAATGGTTTTGCAGTCTCATTCTTTTTTTTCCCAGCTTAACTTCATGTTTTTTGGGTAGAACGTTTTGCCTGTATGGAACATGGCATCAAATGCAACAGATGATGTTTGTCTGTGGTGGATTTTTTGCTCTTAATTGCTGGCCCTGCATTGTTTTTACTGTATGGTATATTTAACTTAAAAGACTGGAAAAAGTTGTACTCTCCTACAATGTTGCCAGCTGCATTTATTTGCCTGTGTTCAACGTGTGGGTGTCGGCTTGATTGAGATTTCTATGCCGCAGGTTCCGGTTCCGGTTCAACTTCAGGTTCACATCAGAGAAGCCTCTATTGTTGAGGATGTAACATATTTCCCGCAACCGTCTTATTCGAGATATGCGAGTCATAGGCTAATTCCCAAATGGCACCCTATTCTCTATGCAGTGCTCTACTTTGACCAGAGGCCAGGGCTCTGGTCCATAGTAGCGCACCACATTGAGAATAGGGTGCAATCTGGGACACTGTCAAACTAAGCAGCGAGTGCTCTAATACTCAGTCAGCCCTGCTGAGAAGCACACGCGGGGGGGCATTGATCTGCAGAGCAAAGCAAGACTGTTTGGAGTGTGTGTGTTGGGGGTTTTCAAGTCTACATCCCCCAGTTCTGTAGAACAAGCTGTGAACTCTGGTGCAGTGTCAGTGCAGTGTCAGGGTCAACGCGACTTTATAAACAAATACGTTTCTAACGATTGACCCTCTTGAGACATTGAGGTCAGTATAAAAATTGACATGATTAAAGATACATGTGCAGCCCGTTTACGACATCTACCTTTGATGCCATAGCAACGTGTGCCTGTTTTCATTAGGTTGGCTGTCATAAACAGATCCATAGATCTCAATCTATGCTTTATAAAGGCCTTTATCAAATATGAATCAAAGATATCATACACTAAGCTCATTATTAAATGTTCATCACTTACTATCTACGGTATCATCGTCTTGAGACAAGGAAGCCATTTTAGAATCCGTCTTGACCATCTATCCTCAGGAGAATTAGCCCTTAAATGTTTTTCGGTTTTATTGAACGCATTAGATCACACACTATAAAGGGGACGTGTTGTGAATTGTGAATGATTTAATCCAGAGATAAACCTGTTTTGGGGCCGTGATAATGCCCTTCAAGTGGAAAGTCATTCTGTTCATTTAAGCATGCATGCTTTTAACATACCACCCTGCATCCCACTGCTGGCTTACCTCTGAAGCAGGGTTGGTCCCTGGATGGGAGACCAGATGCTGCTGGAGGTGGTGTTGGGGGGCCAATGGGAGGCACTCTTTCCTCTGGTCTGAAAAATATCCCAATACCCCAGGACAGTGATTGGGAACATTGCTCGGTGTAAGGTGCTTTCTTTTGGATGGGACGTTAAACGTTTGTCCTGACTCTCTGTGGTCACTAAAGATCCCATGCCCCTTATCGTGTCTGCAGGGGTGTTAATCCCGGTGTCCTGGCTAAATTCTCAATCTGACCCTCATTCCATCACAACCACCTAATCATCCCCAGCTTCCAATTGGCTCATTCTCCCCTGTAACTGTTCCCCAGGTCATTGCTGTAAATGGAAATGCTTTCCCAGTCATCCTACCTGGTAAAATAAGGGTTAAATAAAAAAGTACAATTCACTCCGTTCGGTCTGACATTAGCTAACAGTCATTGGAGGGGACAGCCAGCTTCAAAACAAAAGCAGACAAAGTTCTTAGGTTGTCACATCACTCCAATTTGGCTAATTTGAGGGCCATCTCGAAACAGAGCCGTTTCATAAAAAGGCAGCATCTGCCGTGCCGGATTTAATTAATTTCCGTCACCTCGGGGGGATAGAGTGAGTCCACTGCTTGTTCGCTTCCTAGCTGAGATGTCCATTTTTAGACCCTCTCTCCTAGCTATAAAATATTCCATTCTCCATTGTGTGAAAACAGTGTGTTTATAGACAGAGATCACTTAGACTTATTCTGAACAACTCCGTTGTGTAAAACGCACAGTTGGCTTTGTACTTGTAGACCGATTTGTTTCCACCCCCTGAAAGGAGAGAGCAGTAAGGGGAGAAGTTATGGGGCCAGCTAGACTGTTAAGTGCCAGAGGAGTCAAGTACTCCTATTGTGTTCAGTACTTTTGTATGGTAAAATTAGAGCCGTGATGCGTGCCTGCCAGTACTCTGCTCTGGTTTTCTTGGCCTGGTGCTGGCCTGTCTTGGTGAGGAATGTCACGTCCTGACCTTAGTTCCTTTTTTAGGTCTCTGTTTTGGTTTGGTCAGGGCGTGAGTTGGGGTGGGAATTCTATGTTGTTCATTCTATGTTTTGTTCTGTGTGGTGTATTTCTATGTGTTTGGCCTGGTATGGTTCCCAATCAGAGGCAGCTGACAATCGTTGTCTCTGATTGAGAACCATACTTAGGTAGCCTGTTCCCACCTGTGTTTGTGGGTAGTCTGCACCAGACAGAACTGTTTCGTGTTGGTCTATTTTTTGTTATTTTGTCTTAGTGTTCTGAGTTAAAATAAATATTAACATGGACACTTACCACGCTGCGTTTTGGTCCGATCTTGACAACTCTTCATCAGAGGAAGAAGATCATTACAAGGAATTTCAATCGTAACAACGTAGCATTGAATGGTATGGCCTAGCTTGAACCAGCTCGCCGTAGGTCCTCTACAAATGAAGAACAAATTACAGTGTCTCCGTTTTTTTGTTTGTTCTTGTCCTTTGTAGCTATTTCGTGCTCACTGTCATTGACATGGAATGTTGACAGAATGAATGTGGAATTTATGTAAAAAAATTAATGGTAGTCATATGCCTCAATCAGTTTCTAAAAGCTTGAGACAAAGCCCCGTGGTTGGTTCATTGAATTCAGCAGATTCCTCTGTGGCCTATGGGAAAAATAAGGAGGCTATTAGGAGCATTCTTGAATCCAATCAGGCGCTTCGCAGGCATCCAAAACAGATAGGCTGGTGCACTAAGCAACACTACTCAAGGGCTTAATTAGAAGGATGCTTTGCTATTGTTGGTTTTCAGGCATTATTACACTCTGTCTGTCCTGATAATGAACTTGGCTGCGAAATGAAATCATTTGGCCTGCCTTCACACTGCTCGGCCCGATAGCGCTTGTCAAAACTATTGTTTTCCCACTTTCAAAGCCCCTATATCGATGTCAGGGATAGGAGGACAGCTCCACTGCAGCACCACTCAGGTCTGACTGTCTTTCGGGTATAACAAGGCCTGCCACACCAATGGAGACCTGAGAGCCCCACATTGGGACCTCTCTCGAATTAGGAAGCACCACAGTTCATCACCTATAGCCTAATGTTTAAAATCACCTCTGCATGCATGCAAATTCATCATGCACAACTCCAGTGTTCTTTCATGCTGTTTGGACATTGTTTCGCCACACTTTTTTCTCTCTAACTTCTTCTTACTTGGAATGTTTGACCTGCATCGTGGCAGGCAGCCATGCGGTGATTGCAGCAGTGCACATCTGCTGTCTGTGGGAGCCGACGATGAGGCGATGAAAATGAATGATTCTAGAGCAGGCTTCAATGGCACTCCAGGGCTCAGCAGAAAGCAGCCCTCCAAGCCGCACCTGGGACTCGACTGGTAATTGTGCAGCATTCTGCTGCTAAAAATACCAGCATTTCTCTCAAATACCCATTCACAAACTTTGTTGCTCCCATACTGACCTGAAACGGAAGATTTTTGTTTTTCTTTCCTGGCATTAAGAGTCCCAGGTGCATGGGGCAAATCTGGCAAGATGGAGGTAATGGGAGGAAAGGGAGTGGGAGAAAGAGAGAAAAAAAGAAAGGAGTGAGAAGCTGGGTGTACCACACTGTTGCCAGGATAAAATAACGCGGGACAAAAGATCCCCATTGACTTTGGCATGGCAACTTCTCCAGGTAGCTGAGTAGAAAGTACGGAGGAATGTCTCCTAAACCTTTAGTTTGTTTACCATGTGGTAATTTCATGGATTTTTTTATAGGTAGTGTTCGAGAAACGCTTCAGCTAGTGTTTTTGGGTATGTTGAATCTTAATGTTTTTGTCATATCTTGTTCCCATGGGTTGGCATCTTTTGACTTTAGATATTCAAACAATTGCTCTGGTAACCCGTCGGGTTAGTTAAGAACCCAACCGAACGAAACCCAATGCCTAATATGGGAGCAACTGGAGCTTAGGAATTATTCCATTGGGCGAGGCAGGAATTCAATCAGTTGGGCTCGGGGTAGTAGAAGGTTGGGCATCCGACACAGTTATGCTGTAGCTCTTTTCTATTTGGGTTTGGCCTGCCTCAGCCTCTGGCTGCTAGCATAGCGCTAATGAAAGTCACATTAGCCTCAGCCATTCAGTAGCGGTTTTCATAGCTGCGCTGGGCGGGGTTAATGTTCTTAGCCACATCCTGCAGGGATGTTCCCCTCTTCCATTCTAAGGCAGCTGGAGGTTGCTCTCTCAGCTCCCTCTCAGTAAATGTGGGTATTGAAAAGGAGAACGTCTCTTGTTATTTAGAAAATTCATGCTCAGCTACTGTATATCTGTTGTGGATAAAACTCCCTTTGGTCAAGTGGAGGCATTCAGTTTGGGAGGCTTGGAATTGTGATGTGGTGCGGTGTAAATACAGTCAATTCTGTGGAATGGTGCATTCAGCACATTGACTACTGTTCATTCATTTTGTTTGAATAACACATTGTACTCATTTCTGTTTGATTATTTTGCAACATGGTGACGGTTGATGGTTGAATCACCTCCTCACCCCCGACCCTTTGAACGCAATCGTTCTTAATGATTCATAATGTTTTGGCTGTTCCCTTCCCCTCAGAGGGATATGTTATAAGGAGGTCACAGCAGTCTCTCCAAGCCTGGGTCATACCAAACGAGATGGATGTGTTAGATTTCCTCACACTGTGACCCGTGATAGTGTCTCAACACCACTCTAGCCTGCGCCCCAAATGGCACCCTATTTTCCATTTAGTGCACTCGTTTTGACCAGGGACTCTGGTCAGAAGTAGTGCACCAAATGGGTAATAGTGTTTCATTTGGGACGCACCCTACTCCCAGCCAGGCCTGTGGTCTCTCAGACCTTTGATCTCTAGCTGGTGTGAAAAGACCAAGAGGAGTCCAATACTGCATGATCTCCTGCAAGGAACGCTTATGTTGCCTAATTTTTACATCTTGGGTTTGACGAATGGTCTCACAGTAAAAGTATGTGTCATGTATTTAGGGTCATTCTCCACTGTCCCTCAGTTATCCTCATCAAGGGCATATGATGACACATACAGTACTTTGACTTCAGAGGTGTGTGTGTCCTCTTCATTTCAGACATGTGACAGATTCACATAGTCCATATGACTCTTATGTTGAATATCTTTTTGTCCACTTTGGGTTCAAGTATGTTGTCTGTTTCAAATGGTATATCCCTACAACTTTGCCTGGCTATCCAGACTCCCTGCTTAGTTTCTTCACTGCAATGAGTCTGGATCTGAGTACATCCCCGACCCTTCACCAAATGCGAAAACATTCCGGGCCGCTTGATTGGTCCAGAAACCAATGGGTTGAGCCAGAACACACGTTGGTAAAGCGGCAGTTTGATACTCTGATTGATTAGAGACGATCCAATCGCTTATTACTTTGTGGTGGCAGTCTCAATCTTATTACTGTGTGGTGGCAGTCTCAGTCTTATTACTTTGTGGTGGCAGTCTCAGTCTTATTACTTTGTGGTGGCAGTCTCAGTCTTATTACTTTGTGGTGGCAGTCTCAGTCTTATTACTTTGTGGTGGCAGTCTCAGTCTTATTACTTTGTGGTGGCAGTCTCAGTCTTATTTCTTTGTGGTGGCAGTCTCAGTCTTATTACTTTGTGGTGGCAGTCTCAGTCTTATTACTTTGTGGTGGCAGTCTCCGTCTTATTACTGTGTGGTGGCAGTCTCCGTCTTATTACTTTGTGGTGGCAGTCTCAGTCTTATTACTGTGTGGTGGCAGTCTCAGTCTTATTACTGTGTGGTGGCAGTCTCAGTCTTATTACTGTGTGGTGGCAGTCTCCGTCTTATTACTTTGTGGTGGCAGTCTCCGCCTTATTACTTTGTGGTGGCAGTCTCCGTCTTATTACTTTGTGGTGCCCCTCATCACCACAAACTACTTAAATGATGGCAGTCTCAGACTAAAGTATGTAGAGAACAACAGAGCACCGGGAAGAATTTAGTGTGATTCATCAGGCGAACTACAATTTAGGGCTGGGCTATATGGCAAAAAAAATCTAACCTACATTTTTTCAAACTTATGTGCGATTCAAGATATACAGTATATCTACAGTTATCACAATGTTTTCTCTCCATGAGCTTTAATGTACAATTAACGGTCATATACACTGCAGTTCAAACAGTCAGCAATAATCAAATGAATTCAGGGCTTGTGAAGTTATACCTAGGCGAAATATAAGCCTTCCACAACCAAGTCCACTAATAATTGTCTTATTTTATCAAAACAGTTTGCAATAATCACTGAACTGGCTGAACAAGTTACTGAACAAGACTGTCTATGAAAATGCCCTTTTTTTTCTTACAAATTTAACCATAACCATGCATAATGCATATTCACTAATAATGACTAACCTCTTGTAGCCGGCATTATGCTATAGACAATTAACACATGTCTCATGAACGATCTCTCAAGCACAAGCCCATGTACTAGTGAGTAGCCAGCTAATCTTTGTATTTCACGTTTAGCCAACTTGGATCTATTTGCCGGCTGACAAGGTAGAACAGTTGAATTGTTATGAACACACTATTCTGTCCGTCTCCTACCGTTTGAACAGCATGTCACCCTGTCCACTTTGTTCAGATGTTAAAATCAAATGGCCTACCTTTTATTTCTCAGAATGAGAATGAGTTTCCAGTTCTTTATATCTTATGCTTATTGCACATTTATAAAAGACAGACAAGACAGCTAGTATAACAGTCTTTGGCTAAAATGCTGGTAATGGTACTTACTACCGAAATGCTGCGTGCGACAAAAGTGAGCTTTCATTTTCCACAATCAATGTTCATTGATACTCTTGTTTTAGTAGTGTATGCTCTGCGTGCTATTTGAGTAGTCGAGACATAAAAAGGGCATCATTAGAAAGGTGAACTTCTCTATTACTGTAAAATAATTTCTCAATGTGTTTTGGTGTCTGTTGGACAAAAACGTCAAATAGCAAGTTAATTAAAACCGCTTGTCAGAGCCCAGTCAACACGGTGAGTTCGGGCCTATTCCGTTTGAGACTCGGCGGACTAGGCTGGAAGGATTGATGCAGCCATGCATGGTGAATTATTGCAATAGCTGTTACCAAATGTAGTCTATTAAAATAGATAAATAAATAACGACCATGATAGTCAATGGAAAAAATCCTGGCGCTCAAAATGTCATGATTGTGGGTTCGATTCCCGGGGCCACGAACAGAAAATAAATGTATGCAAATATACTGTCACTTTGGATAAAAGCTTCTGCTTAATGTCACATCATTTTTGACAGTAGCTATGGGTTGCCAGAAGAAAAGCCAGAAAATAAAACCGCTTTTCTTAACCAGGTAAGTTATGAATTGTGTCACCTACTGTGTAACTTTGCCATAGTGTTTCTATAGACAAAGTTTAAGTCAACAATGAGCAGGTAGCCTAGTGGTTAGAGTGTTGGGCCAGTAACCGAAAGGTTGCTAGATCGAATCCCTGAGCTGACAAGGTAAAAATCTGACGTTGGCTGACCTGAACAAGGCACTGTTCCTAGGCTGTCATTGTAAATAAGAATTTGTTCTTAACTGACTTGCTTAGTTAAATAAAAAAAACTATTTCCTGTCTGTTTTACAAATCTGTGATTCAAATGTTCAACATAGCAAAACGCAGCATACATGTATCATCAATGCTTGCTTAAGTATCCTTAATAGGGAGCTAGCATTACCTCTAAAGGAACCAAAAAACACACGATCCAGCAGCGGTGGCCTCTGCTGTTTGAGCCGTCTGCCTTGCAGCTAGAGCCGGCCTTGGTGTCTGACTTTCTAGCGGTCGTTGTGAGAGTCAGTCAGTTGGTTAACAGTCGAAACCAGCAGTAGAAGATACGAAAACGTTTTTAAAAAAAGGTAATGGTAGGTTTTGTGTTTGTAGTCATTTATTTTGTCGCAGTCGCTAAGTCGTTTGTGACATTGTGGCTAGCTTCATTTTGGACTGGTCATGTTTGTCAAAGTTTCTCATTAACGTCAGCTAACGTTAATGTTAGCTCGCTATCTTAGCTAACTGTTAGAGTAGAGGTAGCTAGCTTAGTCAATACGTTTAGGGTCTAGCCTATGTGATATTAGGTAGCTAAATAAGCTAGCTAGTGTTTTTAAAAACATAGGTAGTCTAGCTAAGACTAGGCAAGAAAGCACCCGGTTAACATAGCTAACGTAGCTAACAGTTAGCAAGCTAGCTATGTCCAGTGAGTCACAAAGGACTCGCGCAACCCCAACTGGTCTCGAGTGGAGATGGCAAAGAGCGCTCCAAGATTCACAGTGATGATAATAATGGTTTATTTAGCTTCATGTGTACTATGGCAACTAAACGCTGAATTACAGTAACACACGTATACATAATACACTGTTCAAAAAATAAAGGGAACACTTAAACAACACAATGTAACTCCAAGTCAATCACACTTCTGTGAAATCAAACTGTCCACTTAGGAAGCAACACTGATTGACAATAAATGTCACATGCTGTTGTGCAAATGGAATAGACAACAGGTGGAAATTATAGGCAATTAGCAAGACACCCCCAATAAAGGAGTGGTTCTGCAGGTGGTGACCACAGACCACTTCTCAGTTCCTATGCTTCCTGGCTGATGTTTTGGTCACTTTTGAATGCTGGCGGTGCTTTCACTCTAGTGGTAGCATGAGACGGAGTCTACAACCCACACAAGTGGCTCAGGTAGTGCAGCTCATCCAGGATGGCACATCAATGCGAGCTGTGGCAAGAAGGTTTGCTGTGTCTGTCAGTGTAGTGTCCAGAACATGGAGGCGCTACCAGGAGACAGGCCAGTACATCAGGAGACGTGGAGGAGGCCGTAGGAGGGCAACAACCCAGCAGCAGGACCGCTACCTCCGCCTTTGTGCAATGAGGAGCAGGAGGAGCACTGCCAGAGCCCTGCAAAATGACCTCCGGCAGGCCACAAATGTGCACGTGTCTGCTCAAACGGTCAGAAACAGACTCCATGAGGGTGGTATGAGGGCCCGACATCCACAGGTGGGGGTTGTGCTTACAGCCCAACACCGTGCAGGACGTTTGGCATTTGCCAGAGAACACCAAGATTGGCGCCCTGTGCTCTTCACAGATGAAAGCAGGTTCACACTGAGCACATGTGACAGACGTGACAGAGTCTGGAGACGCCGTGGAGAACGTTCTGCTGCCTGCAACATCCTCCAGCATGACCGGTTTGGCGTTGGGTCAGTCATGGTGTGGGGTGGCATTTCTTTCCTCCTGTGCTCGCCAGAGGTAGCCTGACTGCCATTAGGTACCGAGATGAGATCCTCAGACCCCTCTATGCTGGTGCGGTTGGCCCTGGGTTCCTCCTAATGCAAGACAATGCTAGACCTCATGTGGCTGGAGTGTGTCAGCAGTTCCTGCAAGAGGAAGGCATTGATGCTATGGACAGGCCCGCCCGTTCTCCAGACCTGAATCCAATTGAGCACATCTGGGACATCATGTCTCGCTCCATCCACCAACGCCACATTGCACCACAGACTGTCCAGGAAAAGCATTAAAAAAAAGCATAAATTCATTAATAATCCTACAATGTGATTTTCTGGATTTTTTTTCTTCTCATTTTGTCTGTCATAGTTGCAGTGTACCTATGATGAAAATGACAGGCCTCTCTCATCTTTTTAAGTGGGAGAACTTGCACAATTGGTGGCTGACTAAATACTTTTTTGCCCCACTGTATATTTATTATATAGTCCCAGTGGCTATTTAACGTTAGCTACTTGAATAATTTGGATCTAGCTAACGTTAGCTAGATCCAAAACAATAAATAGTTTTGTGAAACTAGTCATGGTTGACCCTATACAGTCAATGGGTCAATCAGCTGCTGTCTTCTTTCATTAAGAAGCAAATCTAAAAAAAAACTAAGTATAATCTTAAACATTCTATTGGTTGAATTATTAGTGTTCCCAGCTGATCCCATTCCTCACTTGAACCCTGTGTAAAGGGATGTGCTCAACAATAGTCTTCTTGTTTGTCTTCCTGCCAGCAGACTCTTGTCTCTCCACCCTCAGCCTCTCTGACGGACTGTCTCCTCGTTCCACCTCCATGCATCAAATACTCTCGTCTCACAGCGAGAGACGAATGTGTGACAAAACAGTTATCACTCACAATAACATATTATTTGTTGAACAACAATTACAGTACATCCATTTTGGTTTACAATACATTTGAACTTTCCGCTAATAATAGAAGTATAATGTAAAACAACATTCTATAGGTTGAAAGATGAGTATTTCCAGCGGACCCCATTCTTCACTTGAACCCCATGTAAAGTGATGTGCTCTACAACACATGACTTCTTGTTTGTCTCCCTACCAGCAGACTCTGTTTCTCCACCCTCAGCCTCTCTGATGGACTGTCTCCACCACCGTGCAACAAATACTCAAAATGTAAATCTGAAGGATGGCACCCTGAGCCTGAGATGGTGTGGCTGGACAGTAAAAGAGACTCAAATGTGAAAACTGTTCAAGGGTGTGTAGACTTTCACTAGTCACTGTATACCAATTGCTTCTCGAAGAAAATATTTTAATGCTTGTTGAGCTTAGGTCAACTGTTCTTCCCCATCAGAACCAAACATAGGATTAACTGAAAACAAACACTGTATAGCCTCAAAACTATAGTTTCTATATAACGGATGGCCAGTCCTTGCATCCATAGCTCCTATATGGTCAGTGCTATTTGGAATCCTAAACCATAACCCTAATCTTAAACCTTACCCTAACATTACACATAACCAAATCCCTTACCTAACCTTAACCATTGTATATGTCAACTTCAGTGGGGTAGCGACATCCAAAGGATGCTGAATAGCATGGACCATATGTTTATCATCTGAGAGCTGTATCCATGAATACTGGGCAAGATAAGATAAACATTTTGCATGCCCAATTTTTCAGTTTTTGATTTGTTAAAAAAGTTTGAAATATCCAATAAATGTCGTTCCACTTCATGATTGTGTCCCACTTGTTGTTGATTCTTCACAAAAAAAATACAGTTTTATATCTTTATGTTTGAAGCCTGAAATGTGGCAAAAGGTCGCAAAGTTCAAGGGGGCCGAATACTTTCGCAAGGCACTGTACATGCATAAAATCAGACACGGATATTTGTATTGTAACCAAACTTGGTAAACTTGTTCCAAACCCTGTCAAGACTCCACATTCACAAGCACATTCAGATTGACCACACGACGGGGCTACAACAGGCACATATTCATATCTCTTGATCTGTTTGACTCACTGTTGAAATAGAAAACTTCTGCAGTTGATGTGCTTCCCATTTGAGGTCTGGATTGTGATTCCTAAGATTTTTGTGTGGTTTCAAAATCCAACAAATTGTTCTAACTACACATAGTTTTTTTGCTCTTTTTTTTCTTGTTAATCAAAGGGTCTGTCAGGAGAAACACTTTCACATCTAAGGCTACAGATGGAGAGACGGAGAAGTTCGTCATAAGGTGGCTGCAGCTTGCACCAGACAGAGACGGACGCAGGAAGGAGAGGACCGAACACAGCAAGGAAAGGGCAGATAGACCCCGAGAGAAATAGATACATTGACATACACGCAGACATACATGGGATAAAGGGAGGAACACTGACTCTTTGTACATTATCTGGAAATAATGGACGACTTGGTACTGCCCGAGTTTATTAGTTCCATATAATGTAGAGCGGAGGCGTTTATCCCGCTTATTCCACGGTTGCCAAAGAAAACAAGACCACATTTACTGGTAAAAATGTACATGTTTTCTTTGAGATTAGAATTTTGATAAGTAAATTCATGCTATTTCATCCTTTCAGTTGTGCTATCGGTTCAGTTGATAGAGAAGCGAACTTGTTGTTCATTCTATTAATTTGATTGCTATGCAGGCTGGCAGTGTTCTTATCCCTTACTTGCTAGTTGGCCAACTATGGCTAACCCAGTCGCTTCAACTATGCACAGAATAACATCAAAGTAGCTGCATTTGCGTTTTTTTTATGCTGTTTTCTAGTGACATTTATTTGGATATGTCCATGCTACTGTACATATGTAGTACTTGTTGAGGGATGACACGCACACAAAAGTAAATTTCATATATTTAAATAAAAAAGGTAAAATTAGAAAATGTCATGTCTTTTTTTATGCTTATGTTGTTCATAGTTCGGTTGATAGCTGCAATATTACTTCCTCAATTTAACATCATTATTATTTTTGGAGTGTGTGTGTGTGGCGGGGGTGGAGGGTTGAATCGAGTGGATCTGGGCCAATTCTGTCCCAAAAATGGCAGCTTTGACTTAGTTCAGGCTGCCAGATCTGGGCTGAATTACTCTGGCCTAGTCTGCCGTCATTCATTTCGGACTCGGGCGAAATCCAGCTGCCAGACCCAGGCCAGCAGTTTTAGATCTGGCATGTCAGAATCAGGCCAGATGTGGGCCAGACATTTGTGCTACCTGGGAGATGAAGAAGTGATCTCTTATCTTTGTTGTTGTTAGTGAGAGGGGCTTGGTGGGTGCATTGCTATGGGCTTGTTTTGTACCTAACTTGTCTCCTGCATTCCCTCCTTTGGCACAACGACTCCCATTGTTAGGGCAGATCTCTGGTGTAAATGGAAAGGTGCACACAGCACAGGAGCGAAGGAGACGAGAAAACGTGGACAAACGTTCATAAACTCAAAAACAACTTAAAAACGTGATTCTTGCAATACAGGCATTTGGAATATCGTGCAAAAACATAAAATTGGAATTCATCGAATTAAATCGATATATTGCCCAGCCCTACTACAACTAGCTTTTTGCCTCTATTTTCATGCTCAGGCTGTCAAAAAAAATCCCACAATCTTTCCTGGGCTGAAAGACAGCATGTAGAAAAAGGTTCTCCGTGTACAGTGTATTCTGACACAAACAATAAGAGAGATGGTAAAAGACCAAGGAAACTCAGAAGGGTTCAGACTTCAGAGTCAAACGCCTTCATGTAATTTTTATGTGACACACACCAGGGTTTCCATTAGCCGGTAAATGCTGGCTTTGGCCGATAAAAAAAAAAAAACGAAAAGCAGATAAGTAAAATTGTTGCCGCTCAAATTGTAGAGAAAAATAAAAAACCATTGCAAAATAATGCGTTTTATTCATTGATGTAAATACCAGTCGATGTGCTCCAACTTCAAAGGCAAATATACTTCATAGACTAATAAATAAAATAAGCTTTCTCTCAATGATTAGCCAAATGTGTTTTATTTACGTATCGAATTTGATTGTTCAACATCAGTTTTGGAATTTCTTCATTTTGTGGCCACCTAGAGTGTCCTCTTGCCACTGCTGTGGTGCTGAATCGCAATGAGAATGAGGAGTAGGGTGGGACAGCCCAGTCATGGCTAGAAGAGATCTAGCTTTTGTCAAATTTATGTCAAATGTAGATTTTTTTATTTTAGCTAACCCTAACTCTTTTCCTAACCTAAACCTAATTTTCAACACACTCTTTTATACTGCCTCTCAGGCTGGGAGAGGGGGGAGCTGGGTGATATCAGAGTAAAATTGATTACTCACAGAGCACACACCTGCCAGAGCCACAGGTTGTGTGTGTGTGTATCATTTACATTAAATGTTTGTCACTTACAGGAGCAATCAGGGTTAAGTGCCTTGCTCAAGGGTCACTGGCCCAACGCTCTTAACCGATAGGCTACCTGCCTCCCGCTGTGTGTGTGTGTGTGTGAGTGTGTGAGAGAGAGAGAAATAAAGAGTGTGCGTGTGTGTGTGTGTGTCAGGGTTTCCGCCAGGAAAATTTGGCACCGGATTAACCTGCTAAGTTAATTCTCTAAACCTGCTGTGTAAATTCTCCTAACCTGCTACGAAAAGTCAAATCTGATGTTTACAAAAACTGGATTCTAAATCTAAAGAGTCCTAGATTGTATTTGAAATCAGCTGTTTTGTTATTTATTCATTAAAATGTGCATACAAATAGCCTTTAGGACAGGTCGTTCGCAAATTATTTTATACAAAATCTATATTTTGAAGTAGGCAACTTGTTCTTATAGGCTAATTATTGTTATTATTATGTTTTATGATAATAATTTGTGATTTATAGCAAGGATGAAGACGCAACAGGCAATGCTTTGCTTATCAAATAAAACCTGTCATGTTGGTATAAGAACATCATTCTACTTTATTTGTTTACAACTTTACAAGCTAATTTCTATTCTGTTAAAATGAATGACAATAATGTAAATGTGATTTTGAGCACCGTGGTTAGACATCCTAATGGGTTACAAAGCCAATGCATATGGATGTCCAGTATATTTCTCAAATGTCCAGTAAATTAAAAATCTGTCCGGTCACGTTGTCCGGTGCCAAATTTTCCTGGCGGAAACCCTGACACACACACACACACACACACACACTCTTTATTTATCTTTCTCTCTCATACACACACAGCAGGTGGCAGGTAGCCTATCGGTTAAGAGCGTTGGGCCAGTAACCCTTGAACAAGGCACTTAACCCTAATTGCTCCAGTAAGTGACAAAAATGTCATGTAAATTATATATATATACACACACACACACACACACACACACTCACACACACACACACAACCTGTGGCTCTGTCAGGTGTGTGCTCTATGAGTAATCAATTTGACTCTGGCATCGCCCTGCTCCCTCCTCTCCCAGCCTGAGAGGCAGTATAAAAGAGGGTGTGGAATGTGTGGAAACTGTGAAACTCAGCCAGTCAGGCCCCAGTCGGCTGCTACCTCTGAGCAGCCAAGAGAGACATGCAGCGTTGAGGGACGACGATCCATTGAATTAATGGGAATATCTTGGCTGTGCAATGAAAATTACTGCACCGTAGAACCTATATCTACTGTACCAAACATAAAATAGCCATCACACATGATGGTTTCATTGGACCCCATTACCTTGATGAACACATAGTCTGAGCATTTTTGATTAGAGATTTTTTTTTAAATCTTTGGGCAGTGAAGTATATAGTAAATTGTTCAATTTCTTGCCCTGCGTTTGAACTACATAGTCTTGGGCGTTGGCTTCATCTCTGATTTATAAGGAGTTTGGGCATTTTCAGAACGTTCCGGAATGCTTCGTTGTGCACCAAATCATCAGCCCCATGAGAAATGATGTTAGGAGGAGTGCAGCCGAAGCTCACACTCTGACACCGTGGTCGATTTGTTGTGCACCATTTGCTTTCAGAGGCAGATTACAGAGCACAAGCACCACTGTGCCCAAAATACAGTGCAAAGGCTAGATGCCTTCAAATGATGAGCGATTGTTATGACCCATAGCCATCATCCTCAGTGCACACAAACCACTGGACTGCTGATAGCAAATCAGGAAGGTCTTGAGAACCATGAATGCTCAGTGGACACGTCACTTCATACGCTGCATGACAGGTTCAAAACAAAGTTCAACATACAGTACTTTAGGTACCCATGTAATGGTTTGGCTTGTATCTATCTCTCCATCTAGTTTCTCCTCTGATTGTGACCTAAAATGCATTTGTCTGTTTATTTTTGCAGCATAACGATAACTCTCCTTTGTTTTCAGCATCTTTTCTAGTTCCTGAGTGCTTGCCTCTAGCAGCAGGGCCATACCTTTTGAGGGGCATGTGCTCAACCCCCCCCCCCCCCTCCCCCGTGAGAAAATATGACTTTACTATATGATTGATAATGTTGTTTGCAAGCAGACTCATTAGGCTACTACTATATGCTACAGTTGACAAAATGGCTAGCCAGCTAGATGACTAGATTTTTTTAATACAGATTGTGATTAAGCATCAATGCTCTTAAATAATAACTTCATAATATAATAACCATACATCTTCTAACTTCATTGTACGATTTTATTATGTCATGTCAAAGTAATTTCACATTTCATAATAACTATATTGTCATGTAGCACAGCTCTATTACAGTCATTGCTGTTTGCCTAACTCAGTCCTCCTCTTGTGATGTTAGAAGACCTCCTCCTTTGCTATCTGTTGTGAAAGCCAGGATAGAAGAGCAGTTTCATACGCACTTAGCTGTATGCCTTTGCCTTGACTTTGGATGCATATTCAGTGATATCATCATGAACCAACAAATATTCACCACAATATTACAGTTATTTTGGCTAAGGCAAACATTATGGTGAAGAATACATCATATGGATTGTTTGATGACAAATTATGAATGGGCAAATGGATTACAAATGTCAGTAGCCAGCTACATTCATTATCTTATGTCAATTTAATGACAACTTGCAGCAAGTGGGTTCAGAACAACGACAAAAAAGGTATACAAAAACATTTTTTGGGGGAGGAATTATACCACCACCCAAAAGGGCACTTTGGAGACCGGAAGGGCATGTGCCTGGTTTTCGGAGTTTAGTATTGGAAAAAAACATGTATTTTGTTTTGGAGGAATTCAGAACAAGCTTCAAATAGTACAGATTCTGTTGAATAATGTTAAAAGCTATTTAAGCTTTTTCAAAGGTCAAAATCAATCTGCTGCCACTTGAATAGAGAACAGTGTCAAATACAAAAATATACATCAGCTTTCTCAATCTGTCTCCCAATGTTGTTGATCTACATAATAAACAACAGTGGACCTAAAATGGACCCTTGAGGCACACCTGAGTGCAGCTTTATGATGTCAGACAACCATCGGCCTTAATTGCCTTAACACATGGAGTTCAATTTGACAGGTAGTTCACAAACCACTCTAGGGCATTACCAGTAATCTCAACACAGTTTCAAATCCCTTTGACAAATCTATGAACACAACGTTTTAACCAGAGCATAGTGAATATCATTCAAAACCTTCAATGTTGCTGTAACAGTGCTGTGGCTTCACCTGAAATCTGATTGCATTCCACTCAAAATATTGTACATTGTTGTGAGGTCTCTTGACATTTGCTTCTCATTTATCCATTTCCTGTGACTTCTACTTCTCTGACTGTTCCGATCCACTCAGTGTGCTTTCATCTGAAGCATGCGAGTTTGTCCTCGTTTATCTGTAGTTTGCCGTGCATGTGGCAAGAGGGGACTTAAATCAAAGCTCTTAGATGACAAATGCTGAAGAATGTGTCAACACATTAGATGTGGTAAATATCAATTTTACGCTCAAACTTCATTGGGCTTTTAAGTGTCTCCTCAGAATTAGCCAGATCAGATCAATTGATAGTCTCTCTCCGTCAAAGCAAACAAACCCATCCATAGCTTTTGACATTAAATATAAATTCCTCACATATCCCTGGTGCTCTTACAGGTCACATACAATGTACCGTTCATGAAATACAGCAGAGACTCTGTGGTATGAAAAAGGTAAGGACACAATTCCCACAGCTGTTGGACA
Source organism: Oncorhynchus clarkii lewisi (assembly GCF_045791955.1). Classification (NCBI taxonomy): domain Eukaryota; kingdom Metazoa; phylum Chordata; class Actinopteri; order Salmoniformes; family Salmonidae; genus Oncorhynchus; species Oncorhynchus clarkii. The sequence continues at coordinate 31,474,612 of NC_092164.1, forward strand.
GAAAAACAAATGTAAAGAAATGAAGGATATCTGGAGTGCATAAAACTCTGATATGCTCCCACTGTGATCTATGAAGACACACCAAAATGCAACGTTTCGTTCCCCATTGAGATCATGGTCAGGTCAAGTCAACACCCTCAGGTGGTGCTTTGATGATGATGGCGATACCACTGCGGTCTCTCTCCAGTGACTGCTTCCCAAATGACACTCAATTCCCTACATAATGCATTACCATGGCCCAAAGGCACTATGTAGAGAATAGGGTGCCATTTGGGAATCAGACAGTATTTTCAGATTTTACAGTATTGTCAATGTGTTCATGACTGTGCATGTATGGCTTGTTCTGCTCCACTAGGGTGAAGAGAGGCTGTCGAAAATATACTGGCCAAAACAAGATCACTCTGTTCCCATCCCTTGGCAACCCCCACTCCCTGTCTCTCACGGAACGGGGGAACGAGAGAGGGTGAGATGGAGAGAAAATGGGGGAGTAAGAGAGAGAGAGAGGTGGGGAGGAAGAGAGAGGTGGATAGAACAGTGTGTTCTGTGAATGTGCTGCTCCCTGCCATACCAGAATTAGATAAGCGGAGAATTGAATGTAGAGATTTTCAATCACAATGGACAAGCAGTCCAGTGACTGAATGTAATGGGTGTCACGTTCTGACCTTAGTTCTTTTGTTATGTCTTTGTTTTAGTATGGTCAGAGCATGAGTTGGGTGGGTTGTCTATGTTCCTTTTTCTATGATTTGCGATTTCTGTGTTTGGCCTGGTAAGGTTCTCAATCAGAGGCAGCTGTCATTCGTTGTCCCTGATTGAGAACCATACTTAGGTAGCCTGGTTTCACTTTTGAGTGGTGGGTGATTGTTTCCTGTGTCTGTACCATACGGGACTGTTTCGATTTTCGTTTGTTCATTCACGTTGTTATTTTGTATTTTTGTAGTGTTCAGTTTTATATATTAAACGCTGCACATTGGTCCGACATCTCTTACTCCTCGTCAGAAGAAGAGGACAATCGTTACAATGGGGGCAATCAAGAGCATGTTTAAGTGGCTTGCTCCGCTATAGTGATAAATTATTTACATAATAGGTGCATTTGTTAAAGGTTAAATCCTGTGTAACATTTCTAAGCTATCAAGATCCATGGTAAATCTAGTGCAGGACCAAATGAGCTGTCCCTGACATAGTGAGTTGATTGTGCATCTTGAACATCCCATAGAGTGAACCCTACAGTACAAACAAAGATGTTTAAAAAAAAAAAGAAGATGTTTCATGGTCAGCTGTGTCTTTCAAAAAGCTACAAAAGCTTTTGAAGGTACTCAAATCAAATCGTATTTGTCACGTGCCGAACACAACTGGTGTAGACTTTACTGTGAAATGCTTCCTTACGAGCCCCTCCCAACAATGCAGAGTTTAAAGATGAATATAAAATAGTAACACGAGAAAACGTAATGATGGTAATGATGTTTCCCAGGACCGGTGGTTAGTAAACCGGTGACGTCGAACCCTGGAGGGGAGGAGCGAGGGTAGACATGACAACTCTCCATACTTTCAAGCATAGTGGTGGCTGCATCATGTTATGGGTATGCTTGTGATCGTTAATGACTGGGGAGTTTTTCGGGATAGACAAAATCCTAGAGAAAAACCTGTTTGAGTCTGCTTTCCACCAGACACTGGGAGATTCATTTACCTTTCAGCAGGACAATAACCTAAAACACCAAATGCCAAATGTGACTCACCACCTGGATTTGGTCTTATGTAGCGAAATGTTTAATTGTGTTTTTTACATGATTTAAAAGTAGAGACTCAGCTACAAAATGGTATATCATACACTGAATTTGAGGAACAATGGGAAAGTTGATCAACTTTAAACTCACTTTTGAGAAGATCGGCTTTGAATGTTTTGCTATTTAGTGAAGAGCTCTTTGTCTACACCCATTCAGCATAGTTCACACCCTCACCCTAAGCTTTTTCCCCACCCATCTCATTTCGCTCTCAAAGTGCACTCTTGACACTCTGGCCGGTGATTTGTTTACTTTTCGATAACATGAAAACAGCCTAACCAGCTCTGCTGGCAACAATTTCATTCTGCTTTTTTGCAGACGTTTACTGACACCAGCCATATTCAACGGGTGTTGTACACAAGTCACGTAGCGTTAGCTAACAAGCCAGCCAGCCAACGTTAGCTAGTTAAACAACAATGAACAGTGCCAACAATGCCACAGTACTGGGAGTTAACCAACCATGTTCAATGTTAACTAGCTAAAATTAGGTTCTAACTAGAACAGCACACAGCTCTGGGAAACAATAACATCAGCTAGGGAGCCAGCCAGCTAACTTTAGCTAGCTAGCTAACAGTACACTTTAGCTTAAGACATCTAGCTTGCTAGCTAGGTAAACAATGTACCTAGCTAGGTAAACAAATTGTAAGTTTACACACGTCACATAACTTTAGCTAACGAGCCAGCCAGCTAACGTTAGCTAGTTGAATAACAATGGACCGTGCCAACAACGCCACAGTGCTGGGAGTTAACTAAGCATGTTCAATGTTAGCTAGCTAACATTAGGCTCTAACTAGAACAGCAAACGGCTCTGGGAATTACTGTAAAGTTAACCCAATCAGATATCAGACCTACATGATGTAACCGCTGCTTTTCAGAGGTGTGACGAAGGGGGTTGGTGAGACCAACACAGAGAATGTTGAATACCTAGACAACACATTGCAAATTATTGCATACAGTTGATAAGAAGAGTCACTTCTGGGGCTGGGCTGCCCTATAAAGGTGCTTCTACAAAGTGTTGACTCACGGGTGTGAATAATTATGTAAATGGGATACAGTATTTCTGTATTTATCTTTCAATAAATGTGCAAACATTTCTAAAAACATATTTTCCCTTTGTCATTATGGAATACTGTGTGTAGATGGATGAGAAGAAAAAAAATATTTAATCCATTTTGAATTCACTTTCTATATACAGTGCCTTCGGAAAGTATTCAGACCCCTTGACTTTTTCCACATTTTGTTACGTTACAGCCTTATTATAAAATGTATTCAATTGTTTTTTCCCCTTCATCAAGCTACACACAATACCCCATAATGACAAAGCAAAAATATTTTTTTTGAAATTTGTGCACATTTATTACAAAAAAATATATTTATATATATCAAATGTACATAAGTAATTCAGACCTTTTACTCAGTACTTTGTTGAAGCACCTTTGGCAGCGATTACTGCATTGAGTCTTCTTGACTCTACAAGCTAGGGAAACCTGTATTTGGGGAGTTTCTTTATTTCTTCTGTGCAGATCCTCTCAAGCTCTGTCATGTTGGATTGGGAGCGTTGCTGCTCAGCTATTTTCAGGTCTCTCCAGAGATGTTTGATCGGGTTCAAATCCGGGCTCTGGCAGGGCCACTCAAGGACATTCAGAGACTTGTCCCAAAGCCACTCCTGCATTGTCTTGGCTGTGTGCTTAGGGTCATGGTCCTGTTGGAAGGTGAACCTTTGTCCCAGTCTGAGGTCCTGAGCGCTCTGGAGCATATTTTCATCAAAGATCTCTCTGTACTTTGCTCCGTTCATCTTTTCCTCGATCCTGACTCGTGTCTCAGTCCCTGCCGCTGAAAAACATCCCCAAAGAATGCTGGCACCACCACGCTTCACCGTTGGGATGATGCCATGTTTCCTCCAGATGTGAAGCTTGGAATTTAGTCCAAAGAGTTCAATCTTGGTTTCATCAGACCAGAGAATCTTGCTTCTCATGGTCTGAGAGTCTTTAAGGTGCCTTTTGGCAAACTCCAAGTGGGCTGTCCTGTGCCTTTTACTGGGGAGTGGCTTTCATCCGGCCACTCTACCATAAAGGCCTGATTTGTGGAGTGCTGCAGAGATGGTTGTCCTTCTGGATGGTTCTCCCATCTCCACAAACTCTAGAGCTCTGTCAGAGTGACCACCAGGTTCTTGGTCACCTCCCTGACCAAGACCCTTCTCCCTCAATTGCTCAGTATGGCCGTGCAGCCAGCTCTAGGACGTCTTCCATTTAAGAATGATGGAAGCTACTGTGTTCTTGGAGATCTTCAATGCTGCTGAATGCTGAATTTTTTTGATACCCATCCCCAGATCTGTACCTCTGCACAATCCTGTCTCTGAGCTCTACGGACAATTCCTTCGACCTCATGGCTTGGTTTTTGCTCTGATATGCACTGTCAGCTGTGGGACCTTATATAGACAGGTGCGTGCATTTCCAAATCATGTACAATAGGCTGACTCATCGCCATCAGTTATCAGGCCAACCACTGTCGTGTTGTCGGAAAACTTGATGATGGTGTTGGAATTTTGCATGGTCACGCAGTCATGGGTTGAACAGGGACTACAGGAGGGGACTAAGCACACACCATTGAAGGGCCCGCGTGTTGAGGGTCAGCGAGATGGTGTTGTTGCCTACCCTCACCACCTGGGGCCGGCCCATCAGGAAGTCAAGGATCCAGCTGCAGAGGGAGGGGTTCAGTTCCAGGGTCCCTAGCTTGGTGAAGAGTTTGGAGTGGACTATGTTGTTGAACTCTGAGCTGTAGTCTATGAACAGCATTCTCACATAGTTATTTCTCTTCTTGTCCAGTTGGGAGAGGGATGTGAGAAGTGCAATTGAGATTGTGTCATTTGTGGATCTGTTGGGGCGGTATGTGAATCGGAGTGGGTCTAGGGTGTCTGGGATGATGGTGTTGATATGTGTCTTGACATACAGCCTTTCAAACCACTTCATTATTATAGATGTGAGTGCTACAGGTCGAAAGTCATTTAGGCAGATTACCTTGGAGCTCTTGGGAATAAGGACAATGGTGGTCACATTGAAACATTTTGGGATAACAGACTGGGACATGGATAGATTCCAAATGTCGGTGAAGACAATTGCCAGCTGGTCTGCGCATGCAGGTGATTGGAGTCATGATCAGATTTGCCGAAGGGAGGACTTATATGCGTTTCTGCAGGTAGAATAAAAGTGGTCTATAGTTGTAGCGCCCCCAGTGGCGCAGGAGTGTTGGTAGAAGTGTTTAAGTCTCCCCGCGTTAAATTTGCCGCCCACCAGAAACACTGCCTCTGGGTGAGCGGTTTCTTGTTTGTTTATGGCCCCATACAGTTTGTTGAGTGCCAGAGTGTTGTTGGCTTGGGGTGGGATGTAGACAGCTGTGATAAATACGGATGAGAATTCTCTTGGTAGATTAAAGGGTGGTCATATGCGATAATAGTATGAACTTTACTACTTGTAGTAGTATGAAGTTTACTACTTCTATGGTGAGTGCTGAGTAGATGGAAGCTTGCCAGCTCAATGAAGTGCCAAAAATGCGCACTGGCCATATACTGTTACGTGAAGTTTCATGGTAGGGTGTCAGGACAAACAATTAATGTTTTGTCCAAATGTAAAGTAAGTGCCTTGCTAAAAACGTTCAACTCTGTGGTAACATTAACGTTACAGCCCTTTGAAGTGAAGCCAATGAAATCTGGTGTGTTATTGTTCTTTGCGATGCGTATTCCTGAAACTCTTTCATTCAAATGTTTTCAGCTTGGTGCGAGAAGCAGCACTGTGCTAGCAGCAAATTATTGTTTTTCTTTCAAGTGACAACTGCCAGAAATCAGTGGCTACAGCCCTTACCTAAATAGTAATACATTGAAAATGTGTCCTATGTCTAGCTGTGTAAACTGCTGGGCTGGAAACACAGCAGTTTACTTTTACTTAACTAGAGTAACAATGTCACGGATCCCTCTGGAACTTTCCTTGCGTACACCTGGCCTCTATTCCCACTGATTGTATTTGTATATATATGTGCCTGTTGTTCACCATGGTGCTGTCAATTATTGTTACAATGTCCGTTGGTGCGCGTGAGTACCTGTGCTGTGTTTTGGCTTTCGTGCCATTGTGGATTGCACAGATGATTACAGGTCTCGTCCCGTGGGTTAATCATTGGGGGCTTGTATTATTTATTTGAGGTATTCCTCGCTCTTTTGTTTTGGGTATCTACCCTATGTTTTGTATAGTGTTTGTTTGTTCATCGTCCCCGTGCATTTACATGGCATGCCGTAATTTGGGTAAGAAAAAAAAACTATTACGTATTCCTGCGCCTGTCTCCCAAATCATTCATACCGATGTGACAAACAAAACAAAAAAATCTAGTCTTTCTGGTTCTCCTGAATTCTCTGTGGCAGTTACATTAATGTTCTTTCCTCAAATGGAATAAATCAACTTTCTGCGTGTCTTTGTAGGGCTGTTTTATGAACAATCCATAACGAGAAATAAATGCTAAATGAATTCCAGCTATAATAATAAAAATATTGGCCGATATAGTTTAGGTTAATCAAATCAAATGTTATTGGTCACATACACATATTTAGCAGATGTTATTGCGGGTGTAACGAAATGCTTGTGTTCCTACATCCAACCGTGCAGTAGTATCTAGCAATTCACAACAATATACACATCTAAAAGTAAAAGAATGGAATTAAGAAATATCTAAATATTAGGACGAGCAATGTCTGAGTGGCATAGATTAAAATACAGTAGAATAGAATACAGTATATACATATGAGATGAGTAAAGCAGAATGTAAACATTATTAAAGTGACTAGTGTTCCATTATTAAAGTGGAGAGTGATTCCATGTCTATGTATATAGGGCAGCAATCTCTAAGGTGTAGGGTTGAGTGACCGGGTGGTAGCTGGCTAGTGATGGCTAACTTTTACAGATTGAGAGCATCTGATTGCCTTGAGATAGAAGCTGTTTTTCAGTCTCTTGGTCCCAGCTGTGATGCACCTGTACTGAACTCGCCTTCTGGATGATAGCGGGGTGAACAGGCCGTGGCTCGGGTGGTTGATGTCCTTGATGATATTTTTGGCCTTCCTGTGACATTGGGTGCTGTAGGTGTCCTGGAGGGCAGGCAGGGCACCCCCAGTGATGCGTTGGGCAGGATGCACCACCCTCTGGAGAGCCCTGCGGTTGTGGGCGGTGCAGTTGCTGTACCAGGTGGCACAAAAAAGTTTCTGAGGGTCTTAGGGGCCATGCCAAATTTCTCCAGTCTCCTGAGGTTGAAGAGGTGCTGTTGCGCCTTCTTCACCACACAGTCTGTGTGGTGGACCATTTCAAGTTGTCAGTGATGTGTACGCCGAGGAACTTGAAACGTTCCACCTTCTCCGGTCTCGTCGATGTGGATAGGGGGGTGCTCCCGCTGCTATTTCCTGAAGTCCACGATCAGTTCCTTTGTTTTGTTGACGTTGAGGGAGAGGTTATTTTCCTGGCACCACTCTGCCAGGGCCCTCACCTCCTCCCTGTAGGCTGTCTTGTCATTGTTGGCAACCAGGCCTACTACTGTTGTCATCCCTGCGAGGGTTAACATGTTTAAATGTTTTTCTCACGTGGGCCACGGAGAGCCCACAGTCCTTTGGAACGGGCCGCATTGGTACAGTAGCACTGTGTTATGCTCACAGTGGGCGAAGAAGGTGTTTAGCTTGTCTGGGAGCAAGGCGTGGCTGACGTGGCTGGTTTTCCCTTTGTAATCCATGATTGTCTGTAGACCATGCCACATACGTCTCATGTCTGAGCCGTTGAATTGCGACTCCACTTTGTCTCTGTACTGACATTTTGCCTGTTTGATTGCCTTACGGGGGAATAACTATGGTCACCTTGCCATGGTTAAGTCGGTGTATATATTTTTTATATTTCCACTAAAATCGGAATTGTTATCGTATCCAAAAATCCCATATCGGTCGGGCTCTACAACTGTTTTAGTTGTTTCTTAATTCGGTGAAGTGAAATTGTGAATAGTTGTTTAGCAAAAAAATTTACAACACCTTCAGTAGAATGAGAAACAATGCAAGCATGGTCAAACACGTAAAAGGGCTATATTCAGACAACGTATATGAAAGACAAGCAAAGAATCCCTCAAGGAAACTTGGTCTTGATGGTTGCATACAACAATTCTTACAAGCATTCAATTAGTCATTCTGGAGACAAGCCTCATATGAGAACTACAACTCTAAGCCATACATTACAGTTTTCATTTGAGCACAAAAACATTATTGAATTGAAAGGAAAATGATCATATTCTGTAGAGACAAAGGGTTGAGAAAATATACTTTTATTGAGGACTGCGGTATTTCTCAAACTTCGTTCTGTCATTCTTCATCTCCCAGCCTCCATGGGGATCTGATGGAGAAAACACAACACACACACACACAGAGAGAGAGAGAGAGAGTGCTTATGTGCATACATATTTGGATGGTCAAAACCTACATACTAAAATAATGCCATCAGTGTCACATTTGTAGGAAACCATGTGTGTGTTTTCTCATACATAGGTTGTACCCCGATGCATAGTATGGTATGTGCCCTGATGCACACAGATGTGTGAGTTTCAAAGGTACAGTGCAGGGTATCTGGCCCCAGAAAGAGCAGCAAGGCATCTGGAGTCCGAGTGCCTGTCATTCAGAGACGTGCTGCAGCACCCGCTGCACCCCGGCCCATCTGGAGCTAGGGAATGCAGGCAACAGACCCAAGGACACTGCAGGGCGACCGGCTCACTCTCTCAAAGTGCATCCCAAACCCTGTTCCCTATATAACACCCTACGTTTGACCAGGGCCCATAGGGCTCTAGTCAAAAGTAGTGCACTATAGAGAGAATAAGGGGCCATTTGTGACTCAGCCTTCTCAGATTTAAACAGGCTCTGACAGACGCTGCCATGGAACACACTACGCCACCTCACCACACTGGGAGAGGGACAGCTGTTTCACGCATGTACTAACAGACGCGAGATTCCACTGCCGCACTACAGGGACTTTTAATTCCACCCAAAAGTTATATATATATTGATCATTTTTTGTAATCAAACAGAAGACTTACTGTAATATTTGCTATATAGTTACTGTATGTTAATGTTTCCACCAAACATGTCATGATGCATTCATTGAGGTACTTTTTGGAAGTACTTTTTTCAAGCCAGTCTATATGGTCCCCATCCCCAGCACTATGAGTACAGACTACTGAGCATGCTGCATCACTTAGTGGACCCATGACACTGTACCTGCCAGTGCACAGGTGTTGTTCTAATGGGATGCCCCTCTGTGAGTCACCAGGGATTTACTCTCCTCTACTGAGGGGCATTTCACAGGCATCCATCATCTCCTGACTGAGAGAGAGAGAGAGAGCGAGAGAGAGAGAGAGGGGTGGAGAAAGGGGGATGGGAGGAATGGAAGGAGAGGGAGACAGGGAGATGAAGAGAGAGAGAGAGGGGGGACATAGTAAGAGACGGAGAAGGAGAGAGAATAAAAAGAGAGGGAGAGAGCAAGAGGGAGCTCGAGAGAAGGAGAGATTGATAGACAAAGAGAGGAAAGAGAGAGATACAGAGGGAAAGAGAGAGAGCTGGGTCTGATGTCAGAGACAGAACATTCCTGTGTAGGTGTGAGTCACTTAGACACCGTGTGGGTGAAACAGTGGTTAACTGCTGTAATCATTGTGGATAACTGCTGTAAGCATTAGCAGGCACTCTATACAGCATTCAGGTGTTCAGCACCGCTGCTAACAGGTTATAGCACAGTGCATTACTGTGCGTGGCATTTCGGCTTTCAGACAGGGCTTCCTGTTCTCTGATGTGAAGTGTCTGATGGGTGTACTTACAGTATGTCATAATGAACCTTGTCGCTGGGTAGATTTGCATACTTTTGCGTTCTTGCATTGGTTTCACATACTGTACAGTGAGAAAGCAGTCAGTTATTTTGCTGCTCCCGTTCCTCATCCAATGACTGTATATGGTCATGACCTCAGTCTGCCCTTTTGCTGAAGTACCTTCTTGTAAATGTTTTAGTCTTTTCTCCTTTGGGGGGCGAACCACTGCTTCTTTTCTCAACGTATCCAAACATGGGTCATTGAAGAGAGCTCTCGGATTTCTGGAGAGGGTTAGGTATCAGAAGGCGGAGCAGAGCAGCCCTTGATACTTGAGATGTGTCCCAAATGGCACCCTATTCCCTATATAGTGTCTTTCTTTTAACCAGGACCCATAGTAGTGCACTATATGGGGCATGGGGTGTCATTGGGGACACCGCCTAGGAGGCTGCGTTAACGACTGTAGACGAGTCAGTCAGTCACCTCCCAGAAAAGAAGAGCTCCAGGATGCAGGCGGCTTCACATCCAACGTCGTAGCGGTACTCAACACTCCGGCTTCACAGCAGTACCCAACACTCCGGCTTCACAGCGGTATTCAACACTCCGGCTTCACAGTGGTATTCAACACTCCGGCTTCACAGCGGTACTCAACACTCCGGCTTCACAGCGGTACTCAACACTCCGGCTTCACAGCGGTACTCAACACTCCGGCTTCACAGCGGTATTCAACACTCCGGCTTCACAGCGGTACTCAACACTCCGGCTTCACAGCGGTACTCAACACTCCGGCTTCACAGCAGTACCCAACACTCCGGCTTCACAGCGGTACCCAACACTCCGGCTTCACAGCGGTACTCAACACTCCGGCTTCACAGCAGTATCCAACCCCCTGGCCCCAGGTTCATCAGTGCATAAACATGTGTCAGGGCCAGGAATAACATTTGGAGAGGATGGATAAGACTCAGACATGGGGTTCAGGGGCTACTTTGTAGAATGGACATCTTGGTTCAACAGGGAGTTTCTCAGGTTAGAGACAACCCAGTAAATCCCCTTATCAACACCTCAGAGGGCTTCACACCACTGTCCAGCATCAGAGCTCTGTTTGCAGAAGACGTTATTGTCTCTTCGAACTGAAATAAAACATGAATGGTGTTCTATCTGTCAAATATGTGTCTCTGTCAAATTCTTGAAGGTAGCGGCACACTGCAAAACAGGTAGGTTTATAGTTGTGTAATGTATGTGGTGAATATGGGTCAGTAGGGATTTTGAGAACAGTTGGGCAGCAGTCTGCCTCTATACTCAAAGCTGCTGCCCCAAGTCCAAGGTTATGCAGCCTGTTTGAGATGTTGTCAGGCAGCTACCCCATGTATAATGTTGCATTCTGACCCGGTTGCCTTGGTTACACCCCTCCACCAGCCACCGTCTCAGATCTTCAAGTGTTTGGAGCATGAAACGAAGCAGGGAAAGAGAGAGAGAGAGAGAATGCTGGCCCTCTTCAGCCCCCTGCGATAGCTATAGCTACCGTAGAAAGCCATTGGGTAAGTTCTCACTCTCAATCCTCCGTAGAGAAACAATCCAGAGAGAAGTGTGAACCTGTCAGACTTCCCACACTCTTCCCAACTAGCGGGGTTTGGCACCCTGTTGCCTTGGTTACACTTGAACCCATGCAATCCTCTGCCTCGGTTGGGGGGAGGGGGGGGGGGGGGCAGTGACTCATGGAACCAGTAGCATTTCCCTTCCCACCTGAGTTCTGACAGAGATATTGAAAGAAAGACAAGGCGGCGTCTTGCAAGGTGGCGAGGTGTGTAGGGATGGTACGCGATGGAGAACATCTGGGACAGAGGGGCCTATTTCACGCAACGCAAGTTTCGGGAAGCCAGTTATCAGGGGGATGCCAGTGAGGCTGTATCTCTTTCATACCCAGCCAAATGGGGCAACGAGGTGTGGCGATCGCTCTGGAAGACAATATCCTAGCTAATACCATCTGGGGAGACTTTTGTGTCGGTTGGTCTTTCACCCTGAAACCGCTCATTTCTCCCTTAATGAAAGTACTTTGGCACTCTGTTATTTACTCATTGGGGATCGAGTTTTGGAACTTTCAGCATGAGGAGCCAAATTTCCATCGGCACCTTAGGGGTTTCAAATGAGACCCAACAAGTGATGTAATGTTTACATCCGTGTAATGGTGGTTTCTCTGTCATTTTCGATAACCGTTGTCTTGAGTCTCGACTGTACAGGAGACAGCACAATGGAGAAGGGGAGGGAACAATTCTTTGAGGTGGGACCCCTGCTCCTTCAATGGAGGGCTTAGCCCGAGCAAAGCAAGACCAACAGGAAGCTTAGCCCGAGGAAAGCGAGGCCAACAGGAAGCTTAGCACGGGCAAAGCAAGACCAACAGGAAGCTTAGCCCGAGCAAAGCAAGGCCAACAGGAAGCTTAGCCCGAGCAAAGCGAGGCCAACAGGAAGCTTAGCCCGAGCAAAGCGAGGCCAACAGGAAGCTTAGCACGGGCAAAGCAAGACCAACAGGAAGCTTAGCTCAGGCATTGCTGTCTGCGATCTAGAAGTCACAAACCCTACTCAAACCCTAAACATGATCTTAGATAACTTGTGGGGAAAAAGAAACATGATCTTAGATAACTTGTGGGGAAAAAGAAACATGATCTTAGATAACGTGTGGGGGAAAATAAACATGATCTTAGATAACTTGTGGAAAAAAGAAAAATGATCTTAGATAACTTGAGGAAAAAAAGAAATATGATCTTAGATAACTTGTGGGGGAAAATAAACATGATCTTAGATAACTTGTGGAAAAAAAGAAAAATTATCTTAGATAACTTGAGGAAAAAAAGAAACATGATCTTAGATAACTTGAGGAAAAAAAGAAACATGATCTTAGATAACTTGTGGGGAAAAAAGAAACATGATCTTAGATAACTTGTGGGGAAAAAGAAACATGATCTTAGATAACTTGTGGAAAAAAAGAACAATTATCTTAGATAACTTGAGGAAAAAAAGAAACATGATCTTAGATAACTTGAGGAAAAAAAGAAACATGATCGTAGATAACTTGTGGGGAAAAAGAAACATGATCTTAGATAACTTGTGGAAAAAAAGAACAATTATCTTAGATAACTTGAGGAAAAAAAGAAACATGATCTTAGATAACTTGAGGAAAAAAAGAAACATGATCGTAGATAACTTGTGGGGAAAAAAGAAACATGATCGTAGATAACTTGTGGGGAAAAAAGAAACATGATCTTAGATAACTTGTGGGGAAAAAATAAACATGATCTTAGATAACTTGTGGGGAAAAAGAAACATGATCTTAGATAACTTGAGGAAAAAAAGAAACACGATCTTAGATAACTTGTGGGGAAAAAAGAAACATGATCTTAGATAACTTGTGGAAAAAAAGAAACATGATCTTAGATAACTTGTGGGGAAAAAGAAACATGATCTTAGATAACTTGTGGAAAAAAAGAAACATGATCTTAGATAACTTGTGGGAAAAAATAAACATGATCTTAGATAACTTGTGGGGAAAAAGGGCTGTAGCTTCAGCCTATTAGACTCATCCTACGAGAAAGTCGATATTGCACAGGATACTGTGCAACTTGAGGATTTCACAGAGTTGTATTTCTGTTAAATCACCCCAATATAAAAGCAATCGGACGTGTCTATGATTTGATGTAGTTGGTTTTCACACCACTGTTTTCGGTTTGTGTCGGGGATTTCATGCTCCAATATATTTCCTCGAACACAAGGAATCATTTTGTCAGATCGTATTCTTCTGAGGGGGAACCACATGGTGAGGTTAACCCAAAAGTTTTGGAGTTTATTTTCATATTTTCAATTTGGTCTTCAGTGGACTCCCACTACTCTCAAAAGACATTTGGTATTTTTATAGTCCATAGGCCTATCAACTACATACTATATAAAGAGGCATTTTTCATGCGAGAGGGAGGACAAATGAGCTCTGTATTCCATACGTCTGTCCTGGGGCGCCCTTCCTTCCTCACACAGTTTCATTGATGGGAAGAGACGGTGGAAAAAAAACTAAATGGTAGCCTGAGAGACACTGGATCTGTCCCAAATGGCACCCTCTTCCCTATAATGCATTACTTTTGACCAGAGCCCTAGGTGCTAAAGCCCTAAAGGGAATATGGTGCCATTTGGGATGCAGACACTGTGTTCTGGTTCCTTAACTCCTCCTAAACGTATGCATGTAGTAACAACCTCCTACTCACTTCCTCATCATTGAAAGTGAGGCATTTATCCCCCCTAATTTATGGGACGTGTATTTTGGTTGGAACAAATGGTACAGATAACACTCCAGTAAGCTGAATTTGAATCATTACATTATCCTTTTCCCTCAGACTGAATAAACATATTGTACCAAGAAGATAACACACGTACCTCTGTTTGTGGAACACATTATGATATAAAGGGGGACTTTCTGGAACAAATATTAATCCAAGCTCCATTTATATAGACCTTCTATTGTATTACAGTGGAAGTATTGTGTTTAAAGTGCACGTTTACATATCTGAGTGCATACACATCTGTTCATCCGCATGTATAACATGCCCATCAGAACAGGAAAAGACAGAGCCGATTGCCCTGATATAAAATGGAGAAATATGAGCAGCGTGTAAGGCTCTGATGAGCTGCTGAAAGCCTGTGACACGAAGCCAGAGTCTGGGGAACAAACACACATTCCAGTCTCGGAGTGTCAAGACCCTCAGATCTCCCCTTCTTGTTTAAGAAACAGCCCCCTTCCCCGTATGATGTGGCTGAATATCTCTGTGCCCGTAGGAGCTTTAGCCGCATGTCAATGATTCTGTAGTCTTGTATAACGCGTGAATAAAACATATACTGAATGGATTTCAAATGACTCGGCAGGGGCTCGGGCAGAGGCTCAGCATTGGTGGGCTTGGGAGGGCATTTCCCCACAAAAGGGCTTTATTACAGACAGAAGCATTCCTCAGTTTCATCCGCTGTCCAGGTGGCTGGTCTCAGACGATGGTGAAGAAGCTTGATGTGGAGGCCCAGGTGGTCTTCGGTTTGTGAGGCCAGTTGGACGTGCTGCCAAATTCTCTAAAGGGACATTGGTAGAGAAATGAACATTCAAATTCTCTGGCAACAGCTCTGGTGGACATTCCTGCAGTCAGCATGCCAATTGCACTCTCCCTCGAAACTTGAGACATCTGTGGCATTCTGTTATGTAACAACACTGCACATTTTAGAGTGGCCTTTTATTGTCCCCAGCACAAGGTGCACCTGTATAATGATCATGCTGTTTAGCTTATTGATTTGCCACAACTGTCAGGTGGATGGATTGTCTTGGCAAAGGAGAAATGCTCACTAACAGGGATGTAAACAAATTTGTGCACAAAATTTGAAAGAAAGACATTTTTTGTGCGTATGGAACATTGCTTGGATCTTTTATTTCAGCTCATGAAACATGGGACTTTACATGTTGCATTTATATTTTGGTTCAGTATATATAAACATATCTCTCCCCAGAGAGTTATTGGCCTGGACAAATACCTCTGCATTGGAACATGAGCTCTGCCTCAATTGTCCTCATTTATATGCCTAATGAACATGGCTGCTTAGCTCTAGGCAGAACATAAACTCTACAAACTAGTGAATACTGCCCTTAAAGTTTCGGCCATTGCGATTAATGTACGAATGCTACTCTTCTGATTATGGCTGTTGGAATGTCTGTATAATAGTCATGGCTGCTCTTGATACTGCACTTTAGTTCTCGCCATTGATGCATACTTCACTGCAGCAATAAATGTGTGTTCAATGCTATCTCTTGCCCACACAGCTATTATTGACTCATTGACGAACTCACTCTACAGTATTTCTATGTGTTTTCATAAAGCTTTAAGGCCACTTCATAGACTAACACAGTAGAAATGCATTTATCCTGCTTCCTCATTCCTCATCAACTACACACAATACTCATAATGAAAAAGCAAAAACAGGGTTTTAGAATTTTTTGCTAATTTATTACAAATTAAAAACTGAAATATTACATTTGCATAAGTATTCAGACCCATTAATCAGTACTTTGCTTAAACACCTTTGGCAGCGATTACAGCATTGAGTCTTCTTGGGTGTGATGCTACAAGCATGGCACAGCTGTATTTGGGGAGTTTCTCCCATTCTTCTCTGCAGATCCTCTCCCTGTCAGGTTGGATGAGGAGCGTTGCTGCACAGCTATTTCCAGGTGTCTCTAGAGATGTTTGATCGGGTCTAAATCCGGGCTCTGGCTGGGCCACTCAAGGACATTCAGAGACTTGTCCCGAAGCCACTCCTGCCTTTTCTTGGCTGTGTGCTTAGGGTTGTTGTCCAGTTGGAAGGTGAACCTTTGCCCCAGTCTGAGGTCCTGAGCGCTCTGGAGCAGGTTTTCATCAAGGATCTCTCTGTGCTTTGCTCCATCCATCTTTGCCTTGATCCTAACTAGTCTCCCAGTTCCTGCTACTGAAAAACATCCCCACAGCATGATGCTGCCACCACCATGCTTCACCCTAGTGATGGTGCCAGGTTTCCTCCAGATGGGACGCTTGGCATTCAGGTCAAAGAGTTCAATCTTGATTTCATCAGACCACGGACTCTTGTTCCTCATGGTCTGAGAGTCTTCAGGTGCCTTTTGGCAAATTCCAAGCGGGCTGTCATGTGTCTTTTACTGAGGAGTGGCTTCCGTCTGGCCACTCTATCGTAAAGGCCTGATTGTTTCTAAAAACCTGTTTTCACATTGTCATTATGGGGTATTGTGTGTAGATTGATTAGGATTTGTTTTTTATTTAATCTATTTTTAGAATAAGGCCGTAAGGTAACAAAATGTGGTCAAGGGGTCTAAATACTTTCCGTGGGCACAGACTGTATACTGTAGCTGCAGTTCATCTGAGGGTTTTTACTTCGCATGCCTCACAGATACACTGAACTAAAATATGGCTCTTCATGTATGATCCTCTTATTTCACAAATAATAATTCCCTTTGTCATAAACATAATCTGCAGACACTACAGCAGAGTGGAATTTGGATAAAAATGCCTGTAGTAAAATTGATAGATTAGTTGTGGTGCGTCATCCTAACACACACAACTCTCTGTCAGTCTTTTATTTTATGTATCCCTTTTTCCATCTCTCCTTTTGTCATTTCATCTCTTTCAGTGTGTTAGTCAAAAGACCAGCCTCTGTAGTTCCAGAGTCCTCCTTGCTCCAGTAGTCATAGTTGGCTACAGGCATCCCTCTTAGAGCAGTGTGAACTTTGCCTGTCAGCAGGTTTTACCGCAGTGGCTCCTGTGCCCTGCTAATACCCACACATCATGCCAAACGGGCTGCACGTTGCCAGACTCTAATCCAAGCATCTTATCAAACCCATCGGCACATTTCTAGCAAGAACACATCTAGACCGTGACTGGTGTGGGTTGGGAGGGGTGTTTGTCAACAGCTGCTCAGCAGCAAATGGAGGCGGGAAAATAGAACGTGAGAACGTTCCAGAATCCCCAGAATGGAGAATTTTCATCAACAGCCCCCTCCTCCCCTCTTCTGCGATGGTTTCAGGTAAATGTGTGGGCTCCCGGTTGTGAGGGTTTGCATGGAGAGAGAGGGCAACTTGTAGTGATTAATTTGCCCTGTGAGGCTCAGTTGGTAGATCATGACCCTTGCAATGCCATGATCGAGGGTTTAACTCCCGCTGTGGCCACCCATACGAAAATGTATGCACACGCTATTGTAACTCCCTTTGGATAGAAGCGTCTGCTAAATATATTATGTTATATTATTATTATTATATTAACATTTGCCCCCCCCCTCCTCCTCCCTCAGCCCAGTGCAGCAGTGAGAGGATACCACAGCAGGAAGACGGCCATGAGCCCAGCAAGCTTTAGCTCCCAATGGAACAGCAGTGTACAGGGGGCCTGTAGTGGCCACTCCGTCTCCTACCCCCGCTCCAGCCTGCAGTACCCGGCCCACCTCCATCACCACACCAGCTACGCTTACTGCCAGGGACAGCCAGCAGTGAGTACTCTCAAACACATACTGTACAGCTATGCTCACTTTGCACTCTCCATCGCCCTCTCACGTCTCCCTCTCTCCACACTCTCCACACTCTCTCCCACTTTCCCACTCTGTCAGACTCCTGCCTCTCACTCTTATTCTCTTTACTTTCTACTCTATCCCCCTCTCCCTTTACCTCCCTCCCTCTACAGCTCTGAACTGTAGCTTCAATGGGAAATGAATGTTTATCTGTTCTCACACTGACATACAGTGTGTAGTGGGCAACACATGTGGCTGATCCCACCAACGCGAACAAACATTCTGAAACCCCCCTCACCTTCCATGCGTCTCTCAGATCCCCTGTATTCACTAACATGGAGAGACCCCCCTGAAGTACTTGCGTGTGAAGGACTGATTGAACATACTGTAGCGTAGTAGGTGATAACCATCAGTCTCCATTTTGTTTCATGTTGCACACCATTCTCTGATGTTACCACTGTGTTGATAAAATGCTGGCTCAATGAACCTTAGATTTAGTTCAGTGTGTTATTAACAATAACAACACATGCTGCTGCACAGTATGACTGTAGTACTGTCTCCCAAATATATCCTTCCTGTTGTTGGTTAGCTAGCTAGCGAATTTCAGCCATATTAGCATTGACGTGAAATAATTCGAAACACCTCAAAACAACACATGGTATCAAGAACAAGATACAACTAGCTATCTGACCGTTCAAAATCATAGCAAAGCCCGGCTTCTGGCCACATCAATGCACGCTCATCATTTTCGTGACGTTGTCAGCCAGCCCGTCTATAAATGTTTTTTTGTTTTTTTTAAATGAACATGGTTTTGACTATGGTTGTGGTCATGTCAGTTGTGTTTATGTGAGGAGTGGCAGCGTTGGTACAGTACAGCATGTTCCCCAGCCATATCCCTGAGGAATGTCTCCTATTGACTAGAGCAGGGGTCATTTAGCCTGGTCCCAGATCTGTTTGTGCCGTCTTGTCGACAATAACCATAGAAGTTGGCAAGACAGGACAAACAGTTCTGGAACCTGGCTAGGGGTGGTGACTGTCTGTGTCTGAATCTGGTAAATACAACTCTGGACCTGATTCACAAAGAAACGGACACACCCTAGACTCATCTGGTCGTCATGTGGACCTCAGTGTTTGTGTAGGATGCTTGGACACACCCTGCTGGTGGATCTCAGTCTCCCGCTAACCTGTTTCAGCTCCATCTGAGCCCTGGATACATCAAAGGCTGGCTTGTCCTCGACCCAACTCCCACACCACGCAGACACACACTTTTACTGGGCTGTTTTTACGGGAAACCAGGCCGGATGTTTTCTTACTGGTTGTTAGTTTTTTGTCCCTCCCCCGCCATGCATCTACAAGACAAGTCACCACTTTGGACCCATTGGAGGTTTCGCAACGCCTAGAATTGTTTATGCCAGACAGATCCTAGCAAACAAAGCATGCCTTCATCCGTCCATCCTTCAAGGTTTGTGTATTTTCTCATGGTCTTTCATTTAAAACATGCACTTTCGTTGACTCATATCCTAACCCCCCCCCCCCCCCCCCCCCCCCCCTTCCCAGCCATTGTGTTTTTAAGCAAATTACATGCAAAAACGTTTTTTTTTTGTTGAAGTCGATGAAAAACAGAACCGATACCTCTGCCTCTCTCTCTGTCCCCTCGGATGAGCGAGGCAAGTAAATAACGAGAGGCGCTCAGATCCAGCCGAGATCAAGCGCCTGCGCCTCCAGTGGTTTTCTAATTACAATGGAAGCGGATACATTTCCACTTTTAATATGGGATGGATGTCCCCGAGGAGACATGGGATTATGACAAAGCAGAACCAGAGGAAGTCGGAAGAGAGAAAGAGCGGAGGAGATGTGATCTGCCGGAGCGAGGACTGAGGAGACGCATGAGTTGTGTTGAATGAAGGATACCATTGCCAAGCACCACAGGCCTTCCATCTGTATTCTATCTCATATGTCACATGCAGTCCTCTGGTGTACCATTCAACAAACACTTAACCAGTACAGGTAATGGTCACAGCAAATTGACCGGCCTTCGGGTGCTTGAGTGTAATAAAACTTGACAACCTAATGATCGCTGAAAAAGGGCACATTGTGTTATTGGGTACTTCAGAGGCTGGCTGGGAAGGTTGCTCCTGCAGCTAGTGTGCCTACCAAATGCCACCCTATCCCCTATATAGTGCACTACTTTTGACCAAAGCGCTATGGGCACTGGTCAAAAGTAGTGCACTATATAGGGAATAGAGTGGCATTTGGGATGCACCCTGGAGTCTAGCTAGTATCCTTGAGTTTAGCTGTGTTTTGCTCAATGGATTTTCGGGTCTGTAGAGAATTTATTAGAAAAATACAAAGACATAAGCTGTGTTCGAATACCCATACTAACATACTGTATACTACATACTTAATGAGTATATACTACGTACTATATACTATTAGTTAGTTGTATTATACTGTAAACAAACGGTATCATTTCAGTTGAGCATACTAGAGCTTCACCTGTCTGTCTACCGGAAGTTGATGCTGTTGCTATGCAACCTCTTGCTAGCTTGTTAGCATAACACATGTCTAGCTAGACATTTTACAATTTCGGGTGTGTTCGTAAATTCGATCAGACGAGAGTGCTCTGAAATCGGAGTAGATAGCCAGAATTAACAATGTCCATTGAAAAGCACAATGACTATACCACTTAGCTAATAAGGATGTGAATAATCAAGTCAATAAACATTGGGTAGTTAGTTAGATAGCAGATAGTTAATATACTGTCTGGCAAGTTCGATGTATTAGTAGCCATCTTAGTTAGGTAACTAGCTAACATACCAGTACATACTGCTGTAATGCTATGCGGTTCGTAAGGATAGCGTAGCTAACAAATTGGCAGCCAACATCAAGTGTAACGCAACTTATTTGAAAAGTCATTACTTTTCATTGCTCAACATTTTCTTAACATTTGTCATTAGCTACAGTAGTTCAATGAATTTGTTATTCGCTCTCATCGGGCCTCGGCTCATTATTTTCCGCTATTTTCTTCAAATCTGAAAACCTTGAAGCCACTCCCATTTTTTGAAGAATTGCATTAAGTGCCCTAAAAGCACAGAAATATTGTCCTCTGCGTGTGTACTTCGTATGTTGGCGAATTTAGTACGACACCCGTGAACCTTTGTCACACTAACTATATCCATACTATGACCAACAAGCATACTATATACTCAATTCATGTCACAAGTAGTACAGTTGGTGCGGTTAGTAAGAGTATTCCAACACAGATCAAGTTAAAGAAGCATTCCATGTTCCTTGTTCCGTTTGGTGTCCAAATGGAATAAAATGATCCTCCTTGTCCCTTTGGTAATGAGTTTAAAAGACATGTATAGATGGCAATAACACAGTTTACACACATAGGACAAGGTCACCAATGGTTGTATTTCCCTTGTAACATTAATGGTGGCCTTTTAGTGACATTTCAAATAATCACAGCCGATTAAGTCCTCCTCCTCCTCCTCCTCCTCACTCCTTTCCCCCTTTTATTTTTTTCTCCATTAATATTTTCACTCTGTTTATTCTGTCATTCTCTTTCTCCTTCTTTCATTGCTTCATTCTATACGTGTTAATGTGCCAATTCCTCAGTGGTTTATTGCATTTGTGGAATGATTTATCTTCCCCTTATAGCTGTGGTTTGGAATAATGCATATGTAATAGCTGATGTAAATCTTTTTTGCGGTTATGTCCCTTCTGTTATGGGCAACAACAAAAGAAGGCATAAAGAGGGTAATTTAGGTAATTTCACAGAGATATGCATGTTTTTGTGAGAGATTTCACAGAGATACGCTTGGTTTTGTGTGAAATTTCACAGAGATATGCTTGTTTTTGTGAGAAATTTCACAGAGATACGCTTGTTTTTGTGATAAATCTTCTAAAAATAACAGGAATTTTGCATTAAAATGAAAAGCGTATACTAAAATAGGAAAATACTACATGCCATGTCTCAAAATAAATATCTATCTTACCTCTATATTGTTTTGTGTCCTCAGGAATCGAGACGAAAGATTTTAATCTTAATCTACATACCGTCTTAATTCTCGCACAGCATCCAGCCTAGCTGGCGTAATGCTATTTTCCAGATTTTTGACCACTTTTTTTTTCTGGCCTACATCGATTTAGTCACCCTAATTTTGACCATCCTACAAGGGTAAAAACTCCAGTTACTTTTGAACAGATTATGATCGTACATTTCTTAGAGGAGTATCTACACAATTAACGTATTGTTTTAACAATTGGTCAAAATACGTGATTTTGTTTGGACACCCTATTGAATTGCATGCACATGCCAGATCACCTGGAAGATGTCAAAAGTGCATATGGTGCACAAAGATAAACACTTGATCTGCAGGTTATTCTAGAGTGCCATTTCTTCAGCTTCCTATGGTTACCCAGTACATCAAGGGTGTGTCCCAATTGACACCCTATTCACTATAGTGCACTACTTTTTACCAGAGCCTCATGGGCCCTGGTCGAAAGTAGTGCACTATATAGGTATTAAGATTCCATTTGGGACGGAACCCAAGTCAAGGCTCACTGATATGAATGTGGCTCTACATAGTGCCTTTATTCGCTGAGGACAAGACCACGATTAATGTAATCTTTTGCTTGTTGTCAGAATTGCATAACCGTCCTCTCATGGAAAATCTACATTTTAGTTTGAAACACAAGGACCTGTTTTTGTTTTTGGGTGGTGGTGTGGTTCCAGACGGATGTGTTTAGATTTTTTACAATTTTACCATTGCCAGATGTTTGCAATGTGATGAGGATGGTGTGTTTCTCCTAACTGCTAGACTATCAAACTGTTTGTGACAACATGGCCCTCCCAGAGCTGGTCAGGCTGGACTGGAGAATCATGTTCATGCAACGATTTGTCTCTCTTGAATGCCTTGACTGGTTAACTGGCCTCGTTGCATTAGCACAATCTTGTCAGCTGATTACATTTGTGCAGTCAAGCTTGTGCTAATTGCACCACCGCTCATGGAGCTACTATAAAATCAATCAAATCCAATTGTATTTGTCACATGCTTTGTAAACAACAGGTGTAGACTAACAGTGAAATGCTTAGTTACGGGCCCTTCCAAACAACGCAGAGAGAAAAATAGAAAAATAATATAAACAAATTATAACACACTGAATAAATACACAATGACTAACGATAACTTGGCTATATACACAGGGTAACAGTACCGAGTCGATGTACAGCTTTCCGAAGTAATTGAAGTAGATATATACATATAGAGTGCCTTGTGGTTAGCGTTGGGCCAGTAACCGAAAGTTAGCTGGATCGAATCCCTGAGCTGACAAGGTAAACATCTGTAGTTCTGCCAATGAGCAAGGCAGTTAACCCACTGTTCCCCGGGCGCCGAAGATGTGGATGTCGATTAAGGCAACCCCCCCGCACCTCTTCGATTCAGAGGGGGTGGGTCAAATGCGGAAGACACATTTCGTTTGATGGCATTCAGTTTTACAACTGACTAGGTATCCCCTTTTCCCCTTTCAGAAAGTATTCAAACCTCTTAACTTTTTCCACATTTTGTTGTTACAGCCTGAATTTAAAATTGATTAAATAGATTTAGTTGCACTGGCCTACACACAATACCCCATAATGTCAAAGTTTAATTAAGTTTTGAGAAATGTTTACAAATGAATTAAAGGGGAATTTCCCCCTGGGGGAATCTGGTCTTGTTGTCATCATGTCTGAGGCATCTCAAGGTCAGTAGGAGGGTGGTGGTGGGGGGGGCTGAAAATAAATGTAGTACTGCTTTGTGACATTTCGCAAAGGCTCTATGTTATACTGAGCGCACTATACGTTTTTGTCCGTGTAGATAAAGGTTGTCCTTGTTCGATAGAGTCATTGGACATCTTTCAGCGATGTTCCTATCAGCGGATTCATTGCTGAAAGACAACTTGTTTGGGCTGGTGCTTTGTGCTCTGGCACCGTGCTTTCCCTAAGGCTTTTTTGAAAGGGAGGCGGACACTTAGCGCAAAACTGAAAGAACTGACCAGGCCACAGTGGCTTCAAGTGATTCCTCTCATCAACGCAAATTCGAAGATTGACCAACCTTACCTTGGCAATGCTGCCTTTGGCCTCGATTCGTGGAAACAGGAGTCTCATAAAATGTTGGTGTACAGTTTCAGGTGGTCAGTTTTAATTGAGTAAATACACATTATTTTGCTCCATGAAGTAATTCACCAATGTGTACGCTGCCATCTTGTCTATTTCAAGTCTTCTCTCGTTGATCGAGACAGGTGTCTGTCATCATGGCATGCAGCCCTTTGGGGTGGACACTCACCTGTCTCGATCAATGAGAGAAGACTTTAAATAAATAAGATGGCGGCGTACACTGTTGGATTACTTCATGGAGAAATAAAGTATTTATTTTAATAATGGAGCATTTTCGAAATGTAAACGGACACCCTGCAACTGGACACGGACATTGAGACTCCCGTTTCCATGAATCAAGGCAGGATCGCCGAGCTAAAGTTGGTCAAAAATTCTCTGTGCTACACCAAACAATAGTATCCTGTAAATTCCAGTAAAGGATACCAAAAATCTTTGTTTAAATCACATGATCTGTTTAACAATCTATAGCGACAGTTCTCCACACTTTACTACACCTGAGACACACTGTGTATTTTTACCATATAACATTCTTGTTAAATATTCGGTTATTTTTGAATTAGCATTAAATATTATACACTCCACTGTATTTTAGGTTTAGACAAATAAACATTATTTGGATGTACAGTATCAGAATATCTAACATCTGTTTGATGCTACAGAGCCCTGTATATATTCTGTGAATCCATAAAGGCAGACACATTTTGTGCAGAGCTTGGGGTTGGAAACACCTAGTGGAATCAGAGTATGTACCACCTATAACAAAACACACAACAATACACAATTTTACCACCCCACTAATTGTATTGATCTCTGATAGACTGGCTAGCTTAGCAGACCTAACATGGACATTTTAATATTATCAGCTTGCTGATGGCTAATTAGCGTCACAACATTTCTATCCAGCTGAGAACCAACTAACCAACCATAGACAATTTACACACATTTACACACATGCATCCTCCTAATTTGACTTGCTGATGCATCTCCCCAGACCATAGAACAGTAGTTCACCTGACTTACAATTAATGCTTGGGTTGTTTGTTTAAGAATCTTTCCCAGTAAATATTCTGATCATGCATGCAGTTATTATTATTATACATATATATTTTTTTACATAGATCAGTTATTTGAGACAACTATGACAAGCAGTTGTCTAGCTGCATCCCTAGTAGTTTGGTTTCTGCCACTTCCTCAATTTGTACTTCCTCAATACTTAATTGCATCCCATATTGTGTTGGCCTTTTCCTGGTGGAACAGACCAAGATAACCTTGGTTTTCTTGGCGTTCAAAACTAGTTTGTACTGGCAAACCCACTCCCTGATATTTCCCAGATCTACTTGTAGAGCTTGCTGTACTTGTTGAACCGATTGTCTTGCTGTATAAATTGTAGTATCATCTGCAAATACAGTATCTTGAGTGTCAGATGAGGCATAAGGAAGGTCGCTGGTATATATTAAGTAAAGAAGTGGCCCAAGGCAGCTGCCCTGGGGTATTCCACAGTTTAAGGGGAGGGGAAGAAATCCCATTGATATAGGCAGACTTTTTCCTGTTAGTTAGATATGACTGTACCAAATTCAATTTTGCCTCTTTAATAATGCAATAATTTATCAACATTATTTCATGATCCACTAAATCAAATGCTGCAATAATGATCAACAACCAACTTGACAGACCTTGAAGGATTTTTGAAAGAATAATGTGCAACGATTGTACAATCCAGGTGTGCAAAGCTCTTAGAGACTCACAGCTATAATCGTTGCTAAAAGGGATTCTAACATTCACTCAGGGTTGTGAAAATCTTAAATAGATGAATGAAATATTTCTCTATTTCATTTTCAATACATTTGTAAACATTTCAAAAAACATGTTTTTACTTTGTCAGTATGGGGTATGATTTTCAATTCAGTCGGTCACAACAACATGTGGAATAAGTCAAGGGGTATGAATACTTTCGGAAGGCACTGTAGGTAGGGGTAAAGTGACTAGGCAACAGGATAGACAATAAACAGCAGCAGCAGCATATGCGACGTGTCAAAAGAGTTAGTGCCAAAAGGATCAATGCAGATAGTAGCTATTTGGTTAACTATTTAGCAGTATATTGGCTTGGGGGTAGAAGCTGTTCAGGGTCCTGTTGATTCAAGACTTGCATCGGTATCATTTGGCGTGTGGTAGCATAGAGAACAGTCGATGACTTGGGTGGCTGGAGTGTTTGACAATTTTAGGGCCTTCCTCTGACACCACCTGGTATAGAGGTACTGGATTTGGCATGGACCCTCAGCTCCTCCAAAAGTTCTACAGCTGCACCATTGAGAGCAGTGATGCACTGGGCCGTACGCACTACCCTCTGTAGCACCTTCTGTTCGGATGCCAAACAGTTGCCATACCAAGCGGTGATGCAGCCATTCAAGATGCTCTCAATGGTGCAGCTGAGGGGGAAGAGGGATTGTTGTGCCTTCTTCACGACTGTGTTGGTGTGTGTGGACCAGAGGTGGGACCAAGTCATTGTTTTACAAGTCACAAGTAAGTCTCAAGTCTTAGCACTGAAGTCCGGGTCAAGTCTCAAGTCAAGACCATCAAGTCTCAAGTCCTAAACTTTGAGTTTTGAGTCCTAAAGAAGTCATAATGTGCTCTTCACCAAATGTAATTCCATTTCATATTTTTAACAAGATTAATAGTTAGTATATTACATTTACGCAAATCGTGAATGATTTGAATAATATCTCTATATTTATTACTTTCCAAATAAATACATGGGTAGCCATGAGAAAGACACCCCCCCCCCCCCCCCCCCCCTCCAATAGTGATGACTATAGAGGATCGCTATGTAGGCTTGTACACAATCGCCCAACCTTAACACACAAACACTGTGTGGTTACAGTAGGCTAACGTATGTCAATGGTTTCAGGAACAGCAGTAACATCAGATAGGATTTAGACAACCAACTGCCTAGCCAGTTGTAGCTCAATCTTGGGTGCAATGATTACGTTCCCGCACTGACTGACTGTGTGGAAGCTCATTGAGTTAGCCTACACTATACACTAGTAAAGTAATAAAATATATAGCTTTTGGCTATATTAGCCACGACTTACCGTTCTTTGTGCAGCTTCAAATGCCAAACAAAGTTGGAAATTGTTGCGCCTGCGTCTGTAATTCTCTTCCCACATGTTTTGCAAGTTGCAATCCGTTTTTTGTTGATACAGCGTAGTCTTTATATCCGAAAATAATAATTTTGGGTATCATCTTTCCAAGGGCTCCACCTGAATTCACGTTCTTCTGCACTGAAACGCACAACTTTTTCTAAGCTGGCACAATTTGATTAGCTGCTGTCCGATTCAAACTGTAATCCATTATATGAAGAGTTGATGCGCTGCACACTTTTTTTAATAGCACCAATATTTGGGCTTGGGGAGGGTATCAAGTCAGGTCAAGTCATAAGGCTCAAGACCAAGTCAAGTCATAAGTCATTGGTGTTAAAGTCAAACTCGAGTTGCAAGTCATCATATTTGTGACTCAAGTCTGACTTGAGTCCAAGTCATGTTCATTTTTTAGTTATGTGGACACGAGGATCTTGAAGCTCTCGACCTGCTTCACTACAGCCCCGTCGATGTGGATGGGGTAATGCTCTGCCCTCCGTTTCCTGTAGTCCACGATCAGCTCCTTTGTCTTGATCACGTTGAGGGAGAGGTTGTTGTCCTGGTACCACACTGCCAGGTCTCTGACCTCCTCCCTATGTCGGTGGTCAGGCCTACCACTGTTGTGTCGTTCGCAAACTTAATGATGGTGTTGGAGTCATGCGCTGCCACACAGTCGTGGGTGAAGTGAGTACAGGAGGGGACTAAGCACACACACCTGAGGGGCCCCGTGTTGAGGGTCAGCATGGGGGATGTGTTGTTACCTACCCTTACCACCTGGGGGCGGCCTGTCAGGAAGTCCAGGATCCAGTTGCAGAGGGAGGTGTTTAGTCCTAGGGTCCTTAGCTTAGTGATGAGCTTTGAGGGCACTATGATTTTGAACGCTGAGCTGTAGTCAATGAATAGCATTCTCACATAGGTGTTCCTTTTGTCCAGGTGTGAAAGGGCAGTGTGGAGTGCAATAGAGATTGCATCATCTGTGGATCTGTTGGGGCGGTATGCAAATTGAAGTGGCTCTAAGGTTTCTGGGATAATGGTGTTGATGTGACCTATGACCAGCCTTTCAAATCACTTTTTGGCTACAGACGTGAGTGCTACAGGTCGGTGGTCATTTAGGCAGGTTACCTTAGTGTTCTTGGGCACAGGGACTATGGTGGTCTGCTTGAAACACATTGGTATTACAAACACAGACAGGGAGAGGTTGAAAATGTCAGTTAAGACACTTGCCTGTTTGTCAGCGCATGCTCGGAGTACACGTCCAAGTAGTCCTGTATTGACGCTTTGCCTGTTTGATGGTTCACCGGAGGGCATAGCGGGATTTCTTATAAGCTTCCGGTTAGAGTCCCGCTCCTTGAAAGCAGCAGCTCTACCCTTTAGCTCTGTGCAAATGTTGCCTGTAATCCATGGCTTCTGGTTGGGGTGTGTACGTACAGTCACTGTGGGGACAACGCCATCAATGGACTTATTGATAAAGCCAGTGACTGATGTGGTGTACTCCTCAATGCCATCGGAAGAATCCCGGAACATGTTCCAGTCTGTGATAGCAAAACAATCCTGTAGTTTATCATCCGCTTCATCTGACCACTTTTTATAGACCATGTCACTTGTGCTACTTGCTTTAATTTTGGCTTGCAAGCAGGAATCAGGAGGATAGCATTATGGTAAGATTTTCCAAATGAAGGGCGAGGGAGAGCTTTATACTCGCTGTTCTCTGTGTGTGGAGTAAAGGTGGTCTAGAGTTTTTTTCCCCTCTGTTTGCACATTTAACATGCTGATAGAAATGAGGTAAAACTGATTTATGTTCCCCTGCATTAAAGTCACCGCCACTTGGAGCTCCACCTCTGGATGAGCGTTTTCCTGTTTGCTTATGGCGGAATACAGCTCATTGAGTGCTGTTTTAGTGCCAGCATCGGTCTGTGGTTGTATGTAGACAGCTACGGAAAATACAGATGGAAACTCTCTAGGTAGATAGTGTGGTCTGCAGCATATCAGGAGATACTCTACCTCAGGCGAGCAAAACCTTGAGACTTCCTTAGATATCATGCACCAGCTGTTGTTTACAACTATACATTGGCTTCTGCCCCGTCTCTTACCAGAGGCTGCTGTTCTACCCTGCCGATAGAGCGTATAACCCACCAGCTGTATGTTATTAATGTCATCATTCAGCCACGACTCGTGAAACATAAGACATTACAGTTTTTAATGTCCTGTTGGTAGGCTATACTTGCTTTCAGTTCGTTCCATTTATTTTCCAGCGATTGAACGTTGGCTAACAGTACAGATGGCAAAGTCAGATTAGCCACTCATCACCTGATCCTCACAAGGCACCCCGATCTCTTTCTGCAAAATCTCAGTTTCTTTCTCCAGTGAATGACGGGGATGAGGGCCTGTTTGGGTGTTTGGAGTATATCCTTCCCGTCCGACTCATTCAAGAAAATTAGTTGTCCAATTCGAGGTGTGTAATCGCTGTTCTGATGTCCAGAAGCTATTTTCAGTCATAAGAGACGGTAGCAGCAACATTATGTACAAAATGAGTTACAAACAATGCGAAAAAACCTACAAAATAGCACGGTTGGTTAAGAGCCAATAAAACGGCAGCCATCCTCTCCGGCTTCATATTTTGACATCAACTGACCAGGTGAATCCAGGAGAAAGATTTGATCCCTTATTGATGTCACTTGTTAAATCCACTTCAATCAGTGTAGATGAAGGGGAGGATACAGGTTAAAGAAGAATTTTTATGCCTTGAGACAATTGAGACATGGATTGTGTATGTGTGGCATTCAGAGGTTGAATGGGCAAGACAAAAGATTTTAGTGCCTTTGAACGGGGTATGGTAGTACAGTAGGTGCCAGGCGCACCGGTTTGTGTCAAGAACTGCAACGCTGCTGGGTTTTTCATGCTCAACAGTTTCCCATATGATGAATGGTTCACCACCTAAAGGACATCCAGCCAACTTGATACAACTGTGGGAAACATTGGAGTCAACATGGACCAGCATCCCTGTGGAACTCTTTCGACACCTTGTATAGTCCATGTCCTGATGAATTGAGGAAAGTGTTCTTATTGTTTGGTATACTCAGTCTTTCGAGTCCTGGGCATTAGGGCCGGAGTAAGCACAATGTCCAGGGCTGCAGACTCGTTGGAGTCCAAATCAAGGTTAGTGATCGCTGTTCTGATCTCCAGAAGTGGTTTTCAGTCATAGGAAATGATGTTGGAGACATTATGTACAACAACAAAAACACTGAATAATGGTCAGGTAAAACATCTGGTATCTTAGATTAAAGATGTGTGTGTGTGTGTGCGTATCTGTGACTGTGACTGCATGTGAGTGCTGTCTATGTGTTTGTGTGAGCACTGTATGTGTTTGTGACTAAAGCCCTCTTTACTGATTACTGAACCAGAGGCCAATGATCTGTTGTGATAGGATATGTACATGGGAGATCTTGTTGAATGTGGGCCTTCAGGCCTGTCCACAATGTGTTGACACATAGGATACTGTAGCAGAGCTCTTCTCTACTCATACATTGTGCATGCGCACACACACACACAAGCACACACATACACACAGTATACACAGACACATGCTCTAACACTTCTCTCAGAGAACAAAAAGCCAGTGCCTTGGAATTGTGTGCTATTGGCTGACCTGCCAGCTCTGTACAGATGCAGGATCTTAATTTGAGCCAGTTTGCTACAAGCAAGAAAATAATCCTACGGCAACAGGGAATGTGAAGTTATACATTTTTCGTTAGGGTAAATCAAGTCGGACATTTTTAAGTGGCAATTTCAAACGTTTTATGTTTTTTTCAACCTTCAATACACCACAAGTTCTCAGCAACAAAAGAGTGATTGAATTAGGATGATAGGGGAATTTCAATCATACAAGGCATAGATTACAACAGACATAAAAAAAAAAATTAAACATAATTTGTCATCTTTCCTTCATCTGAGGACATACACATTTTAACCTTTCTATTAAATCACGGGGTCCATGGGAACACACACTCGAGTTGTTATTTCATTACACTTGCCAATCACACCGGCCAATGATTCTGTCGATACAAACCTGCTCATCTGATGGCAGAGAATTCAGAATTTCAGAGAAAAAGAGCGAGAGAAAGGATCATTATGTGGTATGCTGTAAGTATCTAATTATCCTAGTTGTCCTGCAATGCTCCCTTCTCACACTGGAAATCAACCTCTTGGTTGTCAGAAAATAGCCCATGTTGTCATTAGTATAGAGGCAGAAGGTCACATACAGTTGAAGTTGGAAGTTTTACATACACCTTAGCCAAATACATTTAAACTCAGTTTTTCACAATTCCTGACATTTAATCCTAGTAAACATTCCCTGTCTTAGGTCAGTTAGGATCACCACTTTATTTTAAGAATGTGAAATGTCAGAATAGTAGCAGAGATAATTATTTATTTCATCTTTTATTTCTTTCATCACATTCCCAGTGGGGCAGAAGTTTACATACACTCAATTAGTATTTGGTAGCATTGCCTTTAAATTGTTTAACTTGGGTCAAACGTTTCAGGTAGCCTTCCACAATCTTCCCACAATAATTTGGGTTAATTTTGGCCCATTCCTCCTGACAGAGCTGGTGTAACAGAGTCAGGTTTGTAGGCCTCCTTGCTTACACACACTTTTTCAGTTCTGCCCACACATTTTCTATAGGATTGAGGTCAGGGCTTTGTAATGGCCACTCCAACAGTTTGACTTTGTTGTCATTTTGTCACAACTTTGGAAGTATGCTTGGGGTCATTGTCCATTTGGAAGACCCATTTGCGACCAAGCTTTAACTGATGTTGCTTCAATATATCCACATAATTGGCAATGAGATTGCGATGACGGCCTCTCTTTTAAACTGCATATTCAACAACTTACAATTTTTTTTAAACTGAAATTGGGATTTTATTTTAGGAATAAGGCCTGTTTTTCTTTTGAAGCCAGACGGAGGCTAGTATCAGCTATGGGGATATTTTATATATGAATGCTTCCGCTCAGTGTTTGAGATCAATTGACACCCTTTACCATGGCGCGTTGAGATTTATTTTAAACTGCAAAACCCTTACACACCACTGCACTTTGTAAACCAGTGTTGGCTGGCCCTCTCTAGTCACTCGTAGGCTCAGTCACTGGTATACTTTTATTTACAAAGCCATTTTGGGTTTACTCCCTTTTTATTTGGGTATTTTATTGTTCAGAAATGTGGTGGGTACTCTCTTCGTTCGCTGGACTTTATCCTGCTAACTGTTCCAAATGTCCGAACTGAATTTAGTAAAAGGGCTTTTATGTACTCTGCGCCATCGTCTTGGAATGCCTTATAAAATACTTTTAAACTGGAAGAACTTGTCCCGATTGGTATTTTTAAATCACTGATGAATGATCTTGAGACTGATTCCCTGACCTGTCAATGTTTTTAATTTGCTGTTTTATGATTTTGTTATACTCTTGTGATTTCTATGGTTTTTACTAGATTACTTGTAGTTTTTCAGATTCAAATCTCAATGAGCCCTTCCTGGTTAAATAAAGGTTAAATAAATAAAAAAAATCTATACATTTTCCTCCCTCATGATGCCATCTATTTTGTGAAGTGCACCAGTCCCTCCTGCAGCAAACCACCCCCACAATATGATGCTGTGAGAGAGAGGACCATTATATGGTATGCCGTGCTTCACAGTTGGGATGGTGTTCTTTGGCAAGCAAGCCTCCCCCTTTTTCTTTCAAACATAACGACGGTCATTATGGCCAAACAGTTCTATTTTTGTTTCATCAAACCAGAGGACATTTCTCCAAAAAGTACAATCTTTGTCCCCATGTGCAGTTGCAAACCATAGACTGGCTTTTTTGTGGAGGTTTTGGAGCAGTGGCTTCTTCCTTGCTGAGCGGCCTAACAGGTTATGTCGATATAGGACTTGTTTTTACTGTGGATATAGATACTTTTGTACCTGTTTCCTCCAGCATCTTCACAAGGTCCTTTGCTGTTGTTCTGGGATTGATTTGCACTTTTCGCACCATAGTACATTCATCTCTAGGAGACAGAACGCGTCTCCTTCCTAAGTGGTATGACGGCTGCGTGGTCCCATGGTGTTTATATTTGCGTACTTTTGTTTGTACAGATGAACGTGGTACCTTCAGGCGTTTGGAAATTGCTCCCAAGGATGAACCAGACTTGTGGAGGTCTACAATGTTTTTTCTTAGGTCTTGGCTGATTTCTTTTGATTTTCCCATGATATCAAGCAAAGAGGCACTGAGTTTGAAGGTAGGCCTTGAAATACATCCACAGGTACACCTCCAATTGACTCAAATGATGTCAATTAGCCTATCAGAGGCTTCTAAAGTCATGACATCATTTTCTGGAATTTTCCAAGCTGTTTAAAGGCACAGTCAACTTAGTGTATGTAAACTTCTAGAAGTGGGATACAGTGATTTACAACTGAAATAATCTGTCTGTAAACAATTGCTGGAAAAATTACTTGTGTCATGCACAAAGTAGATGTCCTAACCCGACATGCCAAAACTATAGTTTGTTAACAAGAGATTTGGCGAGTGGTTGAAAAACAAGTTTTAATGACTCCAACCTAAGTGTATGTTAACCTCCGACTTCAACTGTAAGTCACAGGGATCCGCCTAGGTGTGGCTTGGCGCTCTGCCGCAACCCGACGTGCTGTCACTTCTGTGAGGCCTCTTGGACTTTGGCACATCCCTCAGTGTTGTGATTAGCTAAATTGCCCATAACTCACAAACACTTGTTTATATAGGCTGACAGATGACACAGTCATTTAGCAGAATAAATGACCTGCCTGCCTCTGTTGTGAGCAGCGTGTCCGTGGAACGGGCCGCCTGCCTGCCCTGCTCCAGCCGAGCCCAGACCATCTGTGAATCACCCAGCAGACGAGACCAGAGTGGACCCATGGAGGACAGAGAGAAAGAGAGAGAGAGAGAGAGAGAGAGAAAGAGAGAGAGATGGGAAGGTAGAGGGAGAGAGAGAGATGGGAAGGTAGAGGGAGAGAGAGAGAGAGAGATGGGAAGGTAGAGGGAGAGAGGGGGACTGTGGTATTAAAGAGAGAGAGAGACAAAGTGAGACCTAGAGAGAGACCCAGAGACAGAAACCAGGGGTCAGAGATTAAGGCGGGGTTAGTAATTCAATTAAATTCACTGGGAGTTTTTTTAAGACTTACTGTAGCTCACATTTCGTGTGTCTGTGTTTTATCAGTTATTATGAATAGAGCCTGTTGTTCCCCGAACATGCTGCTGTGATTCATCGTCGCCTAGAATGGACATTGTCACAGTAATTAATGTAGCTCTCTGGATGGCAGTTGAAATTAGTCTTGTCTTCAAGGTCTAATTAAAAGGAAATTGTCAAACATATTCTGGGTCAAGTTTTCCGAACATGTAGCCATTCAGGAAAGCTTTTCAGGCATGACTGCGTCATTAGAGGGCTCTTTCAGACTGACATTTTTTTTGCTATTGAGATTATAATTTTATTTAATTTCTCTAAGGCCATTTTCATTTGATAGCTTGTTTAGTAGTCTTATTAGTCAGCTACTTGACCCATTTTTGCCCGATGCACATTCTAGTCACTTGCCGTGGCCTGTTAATCCTGATGTCGCCGGATCAAAATGTATTATTCCCCCTAGCAGTCCTGAATGTCCCTCATCTCCCTGCTTGTTGACCGCTGTAGCAACAGCAGCTCTGTCCTCATAAAGTCAGGCAATGGCCTTTGTCACGGCCCCAGGACGGCTCTAATGGGCCACTCCTCAGACAGACAGCAACTCTCAGAGAATCAGGTTCTGAACAATTAACCGTGAGCTATGGGGCTTAGCACCCCCACTCCATTGTAAGTGATCTAAACCCGTTAGACTGTGACAAACCATTAACAGGCTGCCAAGGCTTCTTTAAATTGCCTCAACAGTTTACATTGAGCTAGAGTGACTGAGTGTTTGTGAGTGTTTGCGAGTGTGTGTGTGTGGTGGGTGTGTGTGTGTTTGTGCGTACGCTCATGCATGTGTGCTGTACACACAGGTGTGTGTGTTATCAGACCACTTCGCCCACTCCATCCTTACATTAACACAGAGTTTTCAGTGCTGTTGAGTTGCTGAATTAGTACTGCCAAATTGTTACTAAGTAATTATCGGATAATGGCCAATTTCAGTGTTTTTTTAGGGAAATCTATTTAACCATTAAAATAACTGAGGTGTTCTCTCACATATCCGTCGTAAATACTGTAGATTGTTAGTGAAAATGGATACATAAGTATTATAATGCAATGGTGTGGGAAATTGACGTGTTTTCAAGATACTACTAGGAATTTGTCTAGAATAATTTTGATTGTTTTCATTTGTCATTTGTATGATGTTACCTTTATCTTGGTTGTATCTATGCTTTATCAACTGATTTATTTCAATGATAATGAGTATTGTCTGATAAGCACTTATGAATGTGTTATACAACTGCAGTAGAGGAAATTGCCTACCACTTGAATGAACAGTCTATTCAGCCCCTTATAAACTGGGTGGTTCGAGCCTTGAGTGCTGATTGGATGACAGCCGTGGTATATCAGACAATATACCACAGCATGACAAAATATTTGTTTTTACTGCTCTAATTACGTTGGTAAACAGTTTATAATAGCAATAAGGCACTTCAGGGGTTTGTGGTATATGACCAGGGCTGTATCCAGGCACTCTGCGTTGCGTTGTACATAAGAACAGCCCTTAGCCGTGGTATATTGGCCATATACCACACCTTCTTGGGCCTTATTGCTCAATTCAACCGCTGTATAGACTTTGGCAATTAAACTGCAATTACTAATAGTGATGCACCGATATGACATTTTTGGCCGATACCGATTTCCAATATTTTCCTTGCCAAAAAAACCCCAACACCAATACCGATAACCAATATTTTACATTTCTCCGGCCTTTTAAGCATTCTAGTGCAGTTAAATAGTTAACACACACACATGGTGCAGTGGTCTAAGGCACTGCAGCTCAGTGCAAGAGGTGTCACTACAGTCCCTGTTTCAAATCCAGGCTGTATCACATCTGGGCGTGATTGGTAGTTCCATAGGGTGGCGCACAATTGGCCCAGCGTCGTCTGGGCCGTCATTGTAAATAAGAATTTGTTCTTAAACTTCTTAGAGCTGCAATCCCGTTAACGGGGTCGATATGACAACAGCCAGTGAAAGTGCAGGGCGCCAAATTCAAAACAAAACAAAAAAAATCTCATAATTAAAATTCCTCAAGCATTCAAGTATTTTACACAATTTTAACGATAAAATTCTCATCAATCCAGCCACAGTGTCTGATTTCAAAAAGGCTTTATAGCGAAAGCACCACAATCGATTATGTTAGGTCACCACCAAGCCACAGAAAAACACAGAATTTTTTCCAGCCAAAGATAGGAGTCACAAAAAGCACAAATAGAGATAAAATGTATCACTAACCTTTGATGA
Source organism: Oncorhynchus clarkii lewisi (assembly GCF_045791955.1). Classification (NCBI taxonomy): domain Eukaryota; kingdom Metazoa; phylum Chordata; class Actinopteri; order Salmoniformes; family Salmonidae; genus Oncorhynchus; species Oncorhynchus clarkii. The sequence goes on from NC_092164.1 coordinate 31,511,057, forward strand.
TCTTCATCAGATGACACTCATAGGACTTCATGTTACACAATACATGTATGTTTTGTTTGATAAAGTTAATATTTATATAAAAACATCTGAGTTTACATTGGCGCGTTACGTTCAGTAGTTCCAAAATCATCCAGTGATTTTGCATAGCCACATCAGTTTACAGAAATACTCATCATAAATGGTGATAAAAATACACATGGAATTATAGATATACTTCTCCTTAATGCAACCGCTGTGTCAGATTTCAAAAAAGCTTTATGGAAAAAGCAAACCATGCAATAATCTGAGAACGGCACTCAGAAAACATTTATATATATACGCCATGTTGGAGTCAACAGAAACGAGAAATAACATTATAAATATTCACTTACCTTTGATGATCTTCATCAGAATGCACTCCCAGAAATCCTAGTTCCACAATAAATGTTTGATTTGTTCGATAATGTCCATCATTTATGTCCAAATTGCTACTTTTGTTAGCACGTTTGGTAAACAAATCAAAACTGATGAAGCGCGTTCACTAGTTGCAGACGAAATGTCAAAACGTTCCGTTACAGTCCTTTAGAAACATGTCAAACGATGTATGGAATCAATCTTTAGGATATTGTTTTACATAAATCATCAATAAGGTTCCAACTGAGAATTCCTTTGTCTTCAGAAAAGCAAAGGAACGCAGCTCCCTCTCATGTGAAATGTGCGTGACCAGCCTGTGGCACTCTGCCAGACACCTGACTCATTCCCCTCTCATTCGGCTCCACTTCACAGTAGAAGCCTCAAACAAGTTTCTAAAGACAGTTGACATCTAGTGGAAAGCTTAGGGGATGTGCAACTTGACCAATATCCCACTGTGTATTCGATAGGGGCTGAGTTGAAAATCGACCAACATCATATTTCCCACTTCCTGTTTGGATTTGTTCTCAGGTTTTTGCTTGCCATATGAGTTCTGTTATACTCACAGACATCATTCAAACAGTTTTAGAAACTTCAGAGTGTTTTATATCCAATACTAATAATAATATGCATATATTAGCAACTGGGACTGAGGAGCAGGCAGTTTACTCTGGGCACCTCTGGGCACCTTTTCATCCAAACTACTCAATACTGCCCCTGCAGCCATAAGAAGTTAACTGACTTGCCTAGTTAAATAAAGGTTACACACACACACCACACTGACTAAAAATAAATGTTTGGGGCATTTACATATGTCACCATTACCAGTAAATCATAATCAAACCTATTTCTTTCACTCACTTGCTGTGCTGTTTCGTTGTTCATTTGTTCAGTCATTTCATTCTCAACCAGGATTTCTATGGAACGCCGTTTGGGTCTTGCGTGTCAAAAAACACTATTTGATGTGTCAAATAACACTATTTGACCAATCAGGACCTTATTATGACTGCAAGTTACATAATAATAATAATAATAATTTTACGCGTTCCTGCATTTTTTACGTAGTTATTACACATTACACACATTATTACACATTACACATTGATTGATCACTCGTATTTCAAATAATTTAACGCATTCATATATTTTTTACGTAGTTACTACACATTGATTACACTATCCCTTGTATTTCATATGTCACAACGATTCATCGATACATATGCTATGATGCTGATAAAGTTGTCTCACTCACCTACAGTGCTGGTCATAAAAAAAAGCTAGCTAGCTCATGGATGCAAACAATGTTCTTCCCCAAAAACATAGCAAAACGACAATCTGTTTCAGTAGCTAAAGTTAGCTAGCTAACTATATAGCTAGGTGTCATCATCTGAAATAACCCTAAGTTATAAGACCGTTCTTATTTGATTAATGGTGGTAGGACCCATTTATGTGAAGCTAGCCACAATAAGGATTAGCCACAATAGTAGACTTTGCGGTTAGCCTTCAAAATAAAAGTATGGCATAATTATACTATTTGTATTAATTTGCATCACTCTCAATTATATACTTTTATTTTGAAGGCAAATAGCAAATTCCACTATTGTGCCTAATCCTTATTGTGGCTAGCTTCACAACACATAACCGGTTCGGTAGAGCCTCACTAGCCAGAAGAAGCTAGCTGACCGCTTATAACGTTAGTTTTGGGCAACAGGGTTAAATAGCTGGCAAGCCTTTTATTTTCAAGTTCATTTTCAATAGGCGAACAACAAGTGGCAACCTAGCTAACACTTACTCACAAGGATTCTTAAATCATTGCTAAGAATGAAAATGACTGCAGTTTCTACTGGTCATTGTTTTCAGGCTGGTCGTATTGGTGCTAGCTAGGTACCAAGCTAAAGCTAGCTACCCCAGAAGTTGTGGTCAAACAAATTATGCTTTATTACCAACGCGGTATTATAAACACATTGTTTGTTGCTGGTGTTTCCATGTTTGCAGACTTTTTATATACAGCTTTGACAGTGCTACTGTATCTTTTTTTGACACGCAAAGACCCAAAAGGCATTCCATAGTATGTACAGTATGTCGTGAAGCTAATAGCAGTGACGCTATTACTGTGTAACTCTAGTAGGGCAACGTCTAAAAAATAGTGCACTTGGTAGTGTGTACCGCTGCTCAATCAGTCGGCGAAAGCCAACATCATCCACGACAGAGAACGGTTGTTTGTTATCTTGGCTTTAATGGATTTCGCCTTTGAGTTGTCTCTCTGAAATGTTCTTACTCTTTCAAATGACTGCTGGACTTGTTGACTGCTTGATCCACACAGCAGACATTGTGGGCTAGGTTAGGAATGCTGTGTTGCACGTCTAGTGACATCGATTTTTAACATCGGCGTTAAACTGGACCTCGGGCCGATACCGATGTTGGCATTTTTAGCTAATATCGTCCGATTCCGAAATGTTCACTGATATATCGTGCATCCCTAATTACTACTACACATGGTACGCTGTTTATGTGTGCATTATAATTCATTTGATTAAATTAAGCTTGTTTCACAATAGTAGTGGTCCCAGCAATCTATATCACAACCAACTTGTACTGCAGTACTGGTGAAAGTTGACACTTCTAGATGAATGTTTGGTGGATGTTCCACCTTAAAGGCATTTCCTGGTGTGACCATACGTTGGCGTTTGCTACTATTAAACATTAAAAGCCATCCACAGGAATAGGAGCCCGAGACCACACGAATACTCAGAATCGGCCAACCATCGAAACCCCATACGTTTAATTTCCTATTGCATAAGACCCGGCTTTGCAAATTCCTCGCTGTGGTGTTCCACGAATCTTCATTAAGCTGTCACCCATGGTTGATATTAAATGTTTAACACAATGGTGGATGTTTGTGGTGAACATGCAGCAGGATTCAATTAGGGGGATAGTGGGATCCTTGGGCAAAGAAATGAACGTCTTGTCTTCTTACTATTATGTGAGGCCTCAGCTTTACATGGGAGTAGTGTCACTTAGGCTGTGTTTACACAGGCAGCCCAAATCTGATCTTTTGCCAATAATTGGTCTTTTGACCAATCAGATCTTTTGCCCATCATTGGGCAAAAGACCAGAGTTGGACTGCCTGTGTAAACGCAGCCATATTGTGATATGTAATGGAGGATTTGAAGACACCTTGTCTGTGAAATTGTTGTTCAGTGGATCGTGTTGCACCTGTTTTTGTCTCTCACTGTGATTAGTCTGTGACTAGGCTGAGCAGGGAACATAACTCATCTCGTAGCCAGGGTTGTAAATATTACCCCTTAATTCATGACAGTTCAGTCTGATCATGTCTGGTTCTAGACACACACACACACGGATGGGAGCGAGAACACACACTCACCGATGGATTTTCATATGTGAATTGAAGCTGCTTGGGGCTTTAGTATCAACTTAAAAACACCCAAAACATCTGTAAAACATTACCCCTGATTATTTGCTCTTTCAACGCAACCTAGAATATGAGCATAAGTGATGTTTGTACATGAACCTTCTGGAAATGAAAGAGCTGATAAGGTCTCCTCTCTAATGAAGTTGTGAGGCCACCAATGCACAGACACACACACACATGTACAGTACACACATGCACACACACACACACGCATGCATGCACACAGACATGCACGCATGGGAGCAGGAACACTCGCACTCACTCACTCACCCACTCACACACACACATAGACACACATTGCTCGCAGGCTCAGTTGTGTGATCACATCTGCACTTCCCAGCTGCTCTACTGTGTTCAGAGCTTCCAGCTGCATTGTTCTGGGCCTGTTCTGGTCTGTGGGTGGTGCCTCCCTCTCCATGGACTGACTGATACAGACAGCATAGCGTGAGGGAAGCAGAGCAGGCGTTAAGCAACACACCTTGTTACTGTAAGTAATGACAAGGTCTTCAGCCATCTCGCCCCACAGCTGTGTCTGACTTCCTTTTGCTGGGGAAGCAGAGGAGAATGTAATGAAATGTACTTCAGCTGAACTATAGTTGCTGCTGGATCGTTTGTACTCTAGAAATGAGCTGAATTGTTGCAGGGAATTTTTTTCCATGATTCTCCACTTTCTTATTTTTGGACCTTCCACAATGTGTTGTTGTGGCACTATGAAATCACTTCTTCAACTAGTGTTGTTATGGGACAAGAGCTTGATGGTTCACTTCCATGTCGGCACACCACCATCACTGTACTCCTGACACATTATTGAACCTTTGGTTACCTTTGTGAAACATCAAGCTCTTCAATGGAACCAGTGCCCAATTGTATAACCAAACCAAGTCCTAGGCTTACTACCAAAGCACACAATATTGACATGTGGGATTATGGAAACGTCTCAACCGCTCTGCAGTCTCCAGCAGAGATCCAGTTTGACGCAGACCTTGGTTCAAATACTATTTGAGGTCTTTCAAAATACATTGAGCGTTTGCTATAGTCTGCCTGTGGTGCCAGACGGCCAGGGTTTGCAGTTTTGTGACTATTCTATTGGTCCATTACGCCAGGTACTGTCAGCACAGATAACGTCGTTTGAAATGATTTAAAATTGTATTTGAACCCAGGTCTGGCATGTGTAGTTGTAATGTTGCCACATTGCTCGTTTCAACGCAGCGATCGTTAGTTTGTTGTGTGAAAGGAAATGTAGAGCTTTGGTTTGTAGGAGACGTTCTGCTCCATTTACCAGCTCTCTTTGATGACTTCAGCAGCACTAATTATACAGGCGCCCGCCCGCCGCCGTCACCACGGATGCAATCTCTAAGTGCGTCACCCCCCAACCTTTTACTCTGATATCTCAATGCATCGCTACGGAGTCGCTTACCAGCCTCCACAATGTCTCACTAGAATAATGCTGAACCTAGCCTATGTTTTATGATGGTGTTCTATGGAAATGGCTCTTGGGAAGGTATATAAAGGGAAGTTCACAGTAATATGTAACATACGTTTGGGTCTCCGTAGATTGCTTTGTCGTCTGATGTGATATCTGGGTAAGGTAAATAAATCCTTACATGAAAGCCAATGTTTCTCTGTAAAGGAATGCATGCTACTCGCCTGTAGTGTCAGATTCTATTGGGGCCTCAATTCATCGGGAAATATCACTGTTGAATTTTTTTACACGAGTGTACATTGGACTTGCTAATATTATAAGATGAACAGTTGTACTTTTAATCTTCATAGTCATGCATGCGCATATCTTTACATATTACATTTCAGTCATTTAGATGATGCTCTTATCCTGAGCCACTTACAGTTAGATCATTCGTCGAAAGGTAGCTAGGTAAGACAACCACGTATCCCAGTCATAGTAAGGAAACCTTTCTTCTATAAAGCTGCGATTAGAAAAGTCTGTGCAAGTTAAAAAAAGACGTGCGAATGTTAAGTGCAAGAAAGGCGAGGGTGTTCATTTATTATAGATTTTTTTTGCCATTGTTCTACCCAGACACAGACTGTCTCTGCTGGGCTTGATACTTTGCATGCAGACAATGAGACACAAGGGGAGTTTTGGTTTGTCGAGGGCTGGAATAAGGTTCTGCTCCATTTACCTTTCTGAAACATTTTCCCCTCAGAATGGGACTCTCTCTCTCGCTCTCTATTCTCATTCAACTGTGATGTTTTGTCATTCCACCTCATTCCAAAATGGCTTGACGGAGCTTTACCTCCTCACTGCTGTCCGCCCACTCCATCCTGGTCATTTCACAGCTACATTTCTCCACTTTATTCACTGTTGCCTTCAGGCATGTCTCAAGTAGCGAGGGAATGACCCCTGTCATTACCCCTCTCTAAATGGCCGTCGCCAACTGGTCAAGTTGCAGTCGGGAAGCCCAGCCTACTTCTACAATTTGTCTTCTTAAAATTGATTTGAAACCTAACCTTAACCACACTGCTAGACTTATGCTTAAGCCTAACTTTAAATTAAGACCCTAAAGCAAATGTTTGTTTTCATACATTTGTACCATCTAACCAATTTTGACTTTGCAGCTTGACCATGTAGTGAGAACCTCTCTAAACCCCTGCTCTTTGTCTCTCTTCCTACCTGTCCATCTCACACCACCTCAGCCATGCCAGCCCCTGCCATGTCCCTAGCAACCTCACACACCTCCTATGACACTCTGAACAGAGTGCCCCTCAGGTTGCTTCATGGCTATTGGATTATAGGTTTTTGCCTCCAGCCTATGTGTGTTCAATTAGGATTAAGGTTAGAATTAGGGCAAGGAAATCTGATCCTGGAACTGTGCTGAATGGCACTTCACTCCTCGGCACATGGTGGTGTCAGAACAAACTGACCCTCACATACTACGGTCTCTCTGACTGCGGTGATACAGTACCTCACACAAACCCACAGCTGCAGGCCAGCTGACGTGACTCACATAAACTTACACAGACTGGATCACAGACTCTCGGACACACGCATGCACGTATGACGCAAGCACTCATGACACACACACACACACACACACACACACACACACACAAACACACACACACACACACACACACACACACACACACACACACACACACACACACACACACACACACACACACACACACACACACACACACACACACACACACACACACTCCCGCTCACACTCCGACAGCTTAGCCCCAGGCCTCCTTTCTCAGTACAAGATCGTTCATAACAGCTCAGGTTATTCTGAGAAGCTTCTAATCAGAGAACGAAAGAGAGGGAGTTCTAACTACAATAGTTACTCTACCTTTCATAGGTCTCAGGTTTCTTACTCGTTGGTGCTGGGAGACCTCCACCTTCTTCTTCTTGGCTTCCTTGGATGGCAGTAAATGAGTCACAGGAAGGGGAGTAATGCAGAACAACAACGTTGGGCACTCGCGGAGGTCAGGTTCTCGAGCTCCCAGTAGAACCTCTGTCAACGTCTGCAGTATTTTTCCACGAATTAAGAGGCCCTGTGCTGCTCCCCACATTCCCACCCCCTCTCCCATCACCCTTCCTTGGCTCGGTACCGGCCCTCCCTCGAATTCCAAGCATCTGGTCAGTTCTAGGAAACGCCTACGACCGTCAAATGGAGGGACATGGGAGCCTCGTGTTTGTACCGAGCCCTGTGAATAATGTGTCACTCATAGAGAAGTTGTTGCTTGAGTAGCCGGGGAGTCTCGGTCTTGGTTGTCAATAGAGATCTTCTAGGAATTCTGGGGGAGAGTAGTAGTTTCTGTTCTGCTTTGACTCCCCACTCTTTGTAGCTTTCTATCTCATTCCTGTCTCTTTTCAGTGTGGATTCAGGGACATTAGTAGGATATTCCTCCCGAGTCAGATAAACAGGTCAATAAACACAAAAGGGCAGGTAATTAAAGTATTTACGGAACACTCAAAAATCTCTGGCAATCAAAGAAAATATACAGTAACTTGCCATGTCATTTTACTTTCCCATATACATTTGCCTGTGAATGTAGCTATAATTTGGTACATTTTCTAATACCAATAAAACATGTTGACAGTGGCATTAAAGTCAGGTCTACTCTCGAGAAGTAATGTCTCCTCTCACAATGAAGTCGATGACCAAGGCGAGCGTTGCTATTACAGTTTTTTTCGATTGCTAAACGACAGTGGGCACAACTGGAGTCACATGTGCAAAACTCTAACTACAGTCTGCACTACCAACAGTCACCTGAGCTAAACAGTTCACATCACCTGCAAAACTCATTCCAAGCAACACAACTCTTAACACATGGCTCAAAACACGCTCAGTGCAGCCAAACACTATGCACAACCCTCACTGAGATAACACACACTGTCACTCAGAACACACTGAGAGTAAAAACACTAGCATCAAACACCAATACAGAAAATACAAACTTTTCTTCTTTACAGTTTGAACAATTTCAGTGACTTCATGCAAAGTAATATTTTCTTCAAAGAAAAGAGTGACATTCACATGATTTATTAAAATTTTTAGAACATAACAATTCTTTAAGGTAAATGAAAATTAGCAGTTTGAATAGTTTCAATAGTCTGTAGTAATTTACGGAATTACAGTAATGAGAAAAAAAGGTAGAAACTAAAAGTACATACTGTAATTCGAACAAATAATTGAGGGGCTAATCCTGCCTCTCTCTAGCATCAGGCCACAGGTTTTCTTCAACACCACATCTAATGTTTTCTCTTGCCATGCACCTGGGGAAGAACCTTCTGGAGTGCCTTATCCATCCCTGGCAGTCCTCTGGACTCGTGTCCTCACATCCGGCACGCATGGCTTCCAAAAGAGACATTTGGTCATGTGGGTGGTGACCAAACACTTTCCACCCCCAGGCAGAGAAAAACTCCTCTATTGGGTTGAGGAAGGGTGAATATGCAGGCAGGTACAAAACCATAAATCTGTGATGTGCTGCAAACCAATCTGTGACAGCTGCAGAGTGGTGAAAAGCAACGTTATCGCAAACTATGACAAAAACTTGGGGGTTTCTTACTGGCTCCCCCTGTTCTGCTGGCACTAGCTGAGCATAGAGCTGTTCTAGGAAAGCTATAAGCATTTCTGTGTTGTATTGGCCAATGAGTGGTGTGTTGAGAAGCAAACCATCATTGGCCATTGCAGCACACATGGTGATATTTCCCCCCCTTTGGCCTGGAACCTCCACAGTGGCCCTTTGACCTAAAACATTCCTTCCTCTGCGCCGTGTTTTGGCAAGGTTAAATCCAGCTTCATCGATAAATACAAATGAATGTGGTCTTTCCAGTGCTTCCACCTCCATTACTCTCTGAAAAACAGTAAGTGCACAGTTTTACTGTAGAAATGCTAGTGTTTTTTTTTACTGTAAATATTTTGTATAGCTGTGTACGTAACCTCAGACGTCTTACCTGGACATATTGGTATCTTTGCTCTTTTACCCGTTCACTGTTTCTCTCGAACGGTACAGTGTATAACTGTTTCATTGTAACTTGGTGTTTCTTTAGGACTCGAGCAATAGTTGTTGTGCTGACAGAATTAACATTTTCAAATATATCATTATCAGCCAGCACTTTATCTTGAATCTCCCGCAGTTTTATTGCATTGTTGACAACAACCATGTCAACAATAGCATTTTCCTGCGCATCTGAAAATATTTTTCCTCTTCCCCCTGTTGGGGGCAGCCTTTGGGTCCTGTTGTAAAAATATATTTTACAGTCAAACTTACTGTAATATATATCTGTGTAAATATTCTATAATTGCAATACAAAATAGATTCCTGTAATGTTTTCATTTACTGTAAGGATGTAACTCTCATCTGTTTGCATGATGGAAAATTTGCATTACAGATGCCACTGTGGATCTTTGCAGATTGGGTTGCACCCTCAACCCTGCCTCTCTCAATGAGAGACCATGGTTCACGACATGGTCTATAAGTGTAGCCCTTATTTCATCTGAAATAACAGCTCTTTGTCTTCTTTGTCTTCCTCCACGCATCCGCCCTCTCCCTGCCACCCTTCTCCCTCCACGAACCCATCTTCCTTGTTCCATTTCCAAAATGAATCTTTCTGAGCTCTACCTATATATACTGTAATATGTGTGTGTGTTCACTAACAAGTCTAAAACAAGACACCTGCTTAGCCTTTCAGCTGAAATTGCAATCAGCAGTGTTTGAAAGGCACAAGGCTGAAATCTATTCCGTTTTGAATGTGTGGTTCACAGTTTTGACAGCAGTGTGTTAGCATTTGAACAAAGTGCTGTAAATCCACAGTGTTGTGCAGGTTGTGGTTAAAGTCATGGGATAAGTGTGTAGAGTTTTGAAAACTGTGTTCAAGCAATGAAAAACGAACTAGAGTTTGGTCCACATGAACTGCTGCTGTGCAGACTGTAGTTAGAGTTTTGCACATGTGACTCCAGTTGTGTCCACTGTCGTTTAGCAATCGAAAAAAACTGTAATGGTTGTCATCTGGGTTGTTTAGATGAGACTGTGATCACTTTGCACCATGGGAGAACCATCGACAGTGCATTCGCAAAGTATTGAGACCCCTTCAATTTTTCCACATTTTGTTATGTTGCAGCCTTATTCTAAAATGAGTTAAGTGTTTTTTTTCCCTAATCAATCTACAAACAATAGCCCATAATGACAAAGCAAAAACTGTTTTTTTTTTTTTAATTTTTGCAAATGGATATAACAAAATAGGAAATATGACATTTACATAAGTATTCAGACCCTTTACTCAGCACTTTGTTGAAGTACCTATGGCAGCGATTACAGCCTCGAGTCTTCTTAGGTAAAACCTTACAAGCTTGGCACACCTGTATTTGGGGAGTTTCTCCCATTTTTCTCTGCAGATCCTCTCAAACTCTGTCAGGTTGGATGGGGAACGTTGCTGCACAGCTATTTCCAGGTCTCCACAGAGATGTTCGGGTTCAAGTCCGGGCTCTGCCTGTGCCACTCAAGGACATTCAGAGACTTGTCCTGAAGCCACCCCTGTGTTGTCTTGGCTGTATGCTTAGGGTCGTTGTCCTGTTGGAGGTGAACCATCGCCCCAGTCTGAGGTCCTGAGCGCTATGGAGCAGGTTTTCATCAAGGATCTCTATGTACTTTCCTCCGTTCATCTTTGCCTCGATCCTGACTAGTCTCCCAATCCCTGTCACTGAAAAACATCCCTACAGCATGATGCTGCCACCACCATGCTACACCGTAGGGATGGTGCCAGGTTTCCGCCAAACCTGACGCTTGGCATTAAGGCCAAAGAGTTCAATCTTGGTTTCATCAGACTAGATAATCTTGTTTGTCATGGTCTGAGAGTCCTTTAGGTGCCTTTTGGTAAACTCCAAGTGGGCTGTCATGTGCCTTTTACTGAGGATTGGCTTCTGTCTGGCCATTCTACCATAAAAGCCTGATTGGTGGAGTGCTTCTGGAAGGTTGTCCCATCTCCACAGAGGAACTCTAGAGCTCTGTCAAAGTCACCATCGGGTTCTTGGTCACCTCCCTGACCAAGGCCCTTCTCCCCCGATTGCTCAGTTTGGCCAGGCAGCCAGCTCTAGGAAGAGTCTTGGTGGTTCCAAACTTGTTCCATTTAACAATGATGGAGGCCACTGTATTCTTGGGGATCTTCAATGCTGCAGAAATGTTTTGGTACCCTTCCCCAGATGTGTGCCTCGACACAATCCTGTCTCGGAGCTCGACGGACAATTCCTTTCAACTCATGGCTTTGTTTTTGCTCTGACATGCACTGTCAACTGTGGGACCTTATATAGACAGGTTTGTGTGACTTTCCAAATCATGTCCAATCTATTGAATTTACCACAGGTTGACTCCAATCAAGTTGTAGAAACATCTCAAGGATGATGAATGGAAACAGGATGCACCTGAGCTCAATTTCAAGTCTCATAGCGAATGGTCAGAATACTTATGTAAATCAGGTATTTCTGTTTTTACATTTTTATAAATTTGCAAAAAAAATAACATGTTTTCACTTTGTCATAATGGGGTATAGTGTGTAGATTGATGAGGAGCAAATAATAATTGAATACATTTTAGAACAAGGCTGTAATGTAACAAAATGTGGAAAAAGGAAAGGGGTCTGAATATTTTCTGAATGCAATGTATCCTCTCTTTTCCCTTCATATCCCAGAGATGACTCACTGCATGGCAACTGTCTGTGTGTGTGGTCCACTTCTAACCTCTTCCAGCCTGCGTTATGTTATGGCCATGTCTCTATCTGCTCACACCTCACCTTTCAGAGTTCAGACTGTGGGGTTTCCATATGGCCATCCTTCCCTTCGCCTCCTCTCTCCGGCTCTGTCTTCCTGGAAGCTGCAGAGATGAATCAGGGCGTGTGTTTTTTCTGTGCTAGTTTGTGTGCTTTCGAGCGTGCGCGCATGCTCACATTGTGTGTGTGAGTTCCAGTGTGTGCATGTACACGCCTATGTGTGTGAATCAGGGTGGGGAACCTTTGCATTACAAGGAGAAAAAACACCATCCTTCCATCCCTGTTGATTTCTCCATGATGAAACAGCTGGCTTCATGTCACCCCTGTCCTCAAAGTGACGTCAGTCCACTGATTCATCCCAGAGCCCCTATCAGTTTCGATACAGAACTGGCCCGTCCACATTCATCTGCACTCTTCCTTTTTGCTGTGAGGGAATGAAATACAGAGCAGAATATTTGGATGAAAGTTGGGCCTTATTTGCATACCCACCCACATAAGCAGTCTTGAGCCATTCCCTTATAAAACGTCAACATTAGTCCAGGGTATCTGCCCTGTTCCAAGTAGGTCTTGAGTCTCAATTGAAGTCCCAAACCCCTTATGGCACAAAAAATTAGTTAACTGTTAACGTGTCAATCTTGAATAGTTATTTGTGAAGGTATGCACCAAGGCAGTAGATATGACCACACAAAATGTCAGACTGCTCCCCCCCCCACCCTCTATCTTTCTTTCTCTCCCTCTCCATCCCTCCATTCGGTGAGTAACCCTGCCCTGCCAGTCCGTCTGTCCTGGAGCTGTAATCTGCTAATCCACAATCGATATCTGCCTAATCTCTTTTCCACAGATAAAAGCGGCCTTTCTGATAATTATGTTTTCTTCCACACGCCATAGCCCTTCTCTCTCTCGCTGCTTTGTTTCTGTCTGTGGGATGTTTGTATTGATTCAGTTTGCCCACTAACCTGCATGCGTGCTGCCCACATTCATGACCATGTATTCTACTGTAAACCAAAATACATGGTTGAATGAGGACACAAATTGCTATTAGAAATCAATGTGCAAAATGTGGCATAATTGAGCTGGGACCTATTTTTTAAGTGATGCACTGAAAATCGTTAATTTGGTCTGAAAACGTCAATGTTAAAGTTTAATGAGGGGAAAACACCCTCGTGGGTTTGGTGTGTCTGTGTAAATTTTCCCTCAGAAACTGTTGTATTGCTTGACATATCTATCTATATATGTTTGTGCCATTTAAAATGCTTTGCATAACACATTTGTTTTCATAAATAATGCTACAGTTAAATTTCTCACCCTGAAGTCAAGGATCATTTTGCTAATTGAGATGGCTGAAAACAGAAGCCCAGGAATTAGTGGACTCATAGGTTGAGCCACAGTCTGTGTGTGCAGCTGAAGTTTCTCGCAGACCAAAGAGAAGAACCTTTACCATCCTGCTGCTGTCCATTGGACTCCACTGTCATGCTTATAGTCCTCCGTAGTGGGTAGAGCCTGGCCCTTGTAATGCCACGATAGTGGGTTTGATTCCTTGGACCACCTGTACATAAAATATATACACGCATGCCTGTAAGTAGCTTTGGATAAAAGTGTCTGCTAAATGGCATATATTTTAGCAATAAAGCTGAGGGGGTGTGGTATATGGATGTGACATTTATTTCACATTGGTAACCAGTTTATAAAATATACTATAAACTGGGTTGTTCAAGCCCTGAATTCTGTGGCCAGTATACCACGGATTATAGCATCTAACGGTGTCCGTTTGTAGCTGGTAGTATATATAGAGAGTGATTTTTCCCTCAAGCACTCTTTACCCCAACACCACGTGATGTCTCTCTGCTCTGAACGGCCACATACTCTGCACATCTGATGTGGGTGGAAAGTGTTCTCTATGTTGTCTTTTCATAGTGAGAAGAGCTTAATTGGTCAGGTAGAATGCTCTATGTTGGGAAACATTGCTCCCTATGTCGAGGCAAAGCACCCAGAGTGGCTATTTAGAAGGATCTTAAGTCACGTTTGTATTTGAATGTTTTTCAGTGTTGGTCTCTCATGGTTACACAGAAAAACAAGTCTGTCTGCTTGCATTTAACAAGCACAATACATTTGCAACTTGATTATATACTGTATACTGTATTCTACTGTATTTTAGTCGATGCCTGTATTCCGGCATTGCTCATCCTAATATTTCTATATTTCTTAATTCCATTCTTTTGCTTTTAGATGTGTGTATTGTTGTGAATTGTTAGATATTACTGCACTTTTGGAGCTAGGAACACAAGCATGTCACTACACTTGCAATAACATCTGCTAAATAGGTTTATGTGACCAATACAATTTTAATGAATTTGATTTGATTTCAATTATACAGGATGTTGATATACTGTCACTACGGACAATGTCTTTTACTTCCAAGAGAAAAGTGAATGCTTGAAACATACCTTTTCAGACTTTACCAATGAACCCGGAAGAAAAACCTACCGTTATCTTATAGTTTTATAAAGATATGGAGTAATATTCAAGGTTACTGATTGGTTCAGAAGTCAAATCAGACCACATTGATGAAGGAGAGTTTGAACCAGGCGTTAGGTCCTTTGGCAGCCAGTAGGGGGAATCGACTCCACACGCTACTGGCTGCCTGCCGTCCCCCTCTCCCCGCTCCTTTCTCTGGCTGTGGAAATACTGCAGCCCCCTGGTCTATGTCTGGATCTCTTTCTTGCTCGGAGCCGACTCAAGTCCCTCCTACCGGCTGCGGAAGGAGGAGGCAGTCAGCTCACAGTGCAGGACGAGCCCCCTTTACCGCCCTGTTACAGTGTGGAAGAGAGAGAGAGAGAGAGAGAAAGAGAGAGAGAGAGAGAGAGAGAGAGAGAGGCAGGCTGCTGGGAGGAGTGACTGAGAGCGAAGCAGGCAAGAAGAAACAAGGAACACATTTTAGAAGAGCAGGAAAAGGGAGGATCGCAGACAGGAGACTCTCTGGATTGTCTGTCTGTTGGGCACCTGGAACACTGTCATTGTGCTTCTCATTATATTTTTTTCTCTCTTTTCCTCTGAACCAGTGGACCGGTGGAGATTCCTTTTTTTCTTGGTGCCATATCAATTAGGAGCTGGGATTGTTTCTGTGTAATCTGCTCTTCTCTGGCTGAACTGTTACACACTGAGATTGCTCCTGCCTGATACTGACTCTTCCCAAAGTGTATCTGTTAGCACGCCGCTGAGGATATATCCTGTGTCCGACAGTACAACACAGAGCAGCTGGGATATCAGACTACAGAGGAGAGAGAGAAAGAGAGAGAGAGAGAGAGCTGTGAGAGAGAGCAGCCGATTGAGCGACAGAGAGTGTGAGAGAGGTTGAAGCCGAGCAGCGAGGTAAGCTATAGCAAGACAGCTTAAATAGAAAAGTGATCTATCTATCCTCCCCCTTTTCCTTGTCTTTCCTTTTCTCCTCTCCCACACTGTCCTGTGCCAGCAATTTGTTCGCAGGACTGCCTAAAGCCACTGCCACCTGCTCCTCCTCATCCTTCTCCTCCTCCTCTACCTCTCTTCTCACGCGTTACTATCCGACACCAGCCAGTGAGGGACAGACAGGACACGCAGCAGATTCCGTTTGTAACACTCCAGGAGATTTAACTAAAAGGCGTCGTCAGGCAGGAGCTACCCCCACAGAGGCAACCCCTCTCCCCAGCCACTCTCTGTCAGACGAACCCTGCCTGCTCCGGAGGACCAGCAGTGATACAAGACACCAGTGTGGACGGGGGAAAAAAAGGGACCTACAGTCAGAGAGCCAAGCCCCAGTACTACTACCGCTCGTCCTCCGCCTCCGCGCAACCATTCCCTGCCACGGCGCTAAGGATTCCAGCTACATGGGCAAGCGATTGGAACAGCAACCAATGTACCCTCAGTACACATACTACTACCCCCACTACCTCCAGACCAAGGTAGGACACCCATCACTTCAGTACCTTTAACCTCCCTTCCTCCCCCCATCCTCCTCCTCCCACCTCCCTCGTCAGTAAACTTTAAGCTCCCTCCCTCCCCCATCCTCCTCCTCCCCCCTCCCTCGTCAGTAAACTTTAACCTCCTCCCACATCCTACATCCCTACCCCAAACCCCCTTCCCTCCTCCATCCTCCTCACCCCCCCTCGATTGCTCCTCCTGTCAAGCCGCTGAGTGGGGATGTGGTGTGATGGATGACTGGCCTTGGCCGTGATGGTTTCATATGGCAAGTGGCTTGCTGGGGTTTGCATGTCTCTGTCACTTGGTGAGGGATCACAATGCTAGTATGTCCGCCCTCGGTACGGCTAGTGGAGCTGTCCGGAAGGTTGATTAATTGAGGCTAACTGGATTGGAGTTTTATAGTGAGAACCACAATGGAAATAAGCCTACAGGCTTTATTGTGTTTTTAATGTATGTAATGTTGTCTACGGCTGGAGGAGCCTACCGCTTTCAATTATCTAACATGCTGACCAGACCGCTCGTGTACCATTGCGTTTATGTTGATTTTGTCCAACCACCCTAGACACGATCAGGACACGCAGGTTGAAATATTGAATTGAACTCTGAACCAACTATATTAACTTGGGGACATGTCAAAAAGCATTAAACATTCATGGCAATTTAGCTAGCTAGCTTGCTGTTGCTACCTAATTTGTCCTAGGATAAAAACATTTGGTTGTTATTTTGCCTGAAATGCAGAAGCTCATCTACTCCGACAATTAGTCCACAGATAAAAGAGTAAACTGAATTCGTTTCTCGTCATCTCTCCTCTTTCAGGCTCTTCTTCTACTTTGGACTTGTTTACAGAAATATTATTTCAGTTATAATTCACTGTATCACAATTCCAGTGGGTCAGAAATGTACATACACTAAGTTGACTGTGCCTTTAGACAGCTTGGAAAATTCAACAAAATGATGTCATTGCTTTAGAAGCTTCTGATAGGCTAATTGACATATTTTGAGTCAATTGCAGGTGTACCTGTGGATGTATTTCAAGGCCTACCTTCAAACTCAGTGCCTCTTTGCTTGACATCATGGGAAAATTTAAAGAAATCAGCCAAGACCTAAGAAAAAAAATTGTAGACCTCAACACAAGTCTGGTTCATCCTTGGGAGCAATATTCAAATGCCTGAAGGTACCACATTCATCTGTACAAACAATAGTATGCAAGTATAAACACCATGGGACCACACAGCCATACATCCTCAGGAAGGAGATGTGTTCTGTCTCCTAGAGATGAATGTACTTTGGTGCGAAAAGTGCAAATCAATTCCAGAACAACAGCAAAGGACCTTGTGAAGATGCTGGAGAAAACAGGTACAAAAGTATCTATATCCACAGTAAAACGAGTCCTATATCAACATAACCTGAAAGGCTGCTCAGAAAGGAAGAAGCCACTGCTCCAAAACCGCCATAAAAAAGCCAGACTAAGGTTTGCAACTGCACATGGGGACAAAGATCCTACTTTTTGGAGAAATGTCCTCTGGTCTGATGAAACAAAAATATAACTATTTGGCCATAATGACCATCGTTATGTTTGGAGGAAAAAGGGGGAGGCTTGCAAGAGCACAATCCCAACCGTGAAGCACAGGGGTGGCAGCCTCATGATGTGGGGGTGATTTGCTGCCGGAGGGACTGGTACACTTCACAAAATAGATGGCATCATGAGGGGGGAAACTTATGTGGATATATGGAAGCAACATCTCAAGACATCAGTCAGGAAGTTAAATCTTGTTCGCAAATGGGTCTTCCAAATGGACAATGACCCCAAGCATATTTCAAAAGTTGTGGCAAAATTGCTTAAGGATAACAAAGTCAAGGTATTGGAGTGGTCATCACAAAGCCCTGACCTCAATCCTAAATTAAATTTGTGGGCAGAACTGAAAAAGCGTGTGCGAGCAAGGAGGCCTACCAACCTGACTCAGTTACACTCAGTTTGACCCAAGTTAAACAATTGACAGGCAATGCTACCAAATACTAATTGAGTGTATGTAAACTTCTGACCTACTGGGAATGTGATGAAAGAAATACAATTTCAAATAAATAATTCTCTCTAGTATTATTCTGACATTTCACATTCTTAAAATAAAGTGGTGATCCTAACTGACCTAAGGCAGGGAATTTTTACAACGATTAAATGTCAGGAATTGTGAAAAACTGAGTTTAAATATATTTGGCTAAGGTGTATGTAAACTTCCGACTTCAACTGTATATGCTCCTAAAAACCAATGAGGAGATGGGATTAGCAGGACTTGCACCGCGTCAAGCCTCACGAATAGAACCAAGTTGTATTTTAGCGCCTGACTACGCAGACACTCGTTGACGCACACGCGAGCAGTGTGTGTGCAATGATTAAATAACACGTTTGTGTACATTTATTTTTGCATCACTCACGCACGTGTTGCGAGCAGTGTGGTCCGCATGTAATACATTCAATCAATCAACCAATGAGATTACTACCCACCAATATCTCCTACCTTTAGTAACACAATAAAAGCCGTATCTCCTATCCTGGCTCAGCAATGCCTTCATCATGATAACCGACATGTTGGCCAGCACGTAGGCTGACAGTAAACTGTCATCCGCCATGGCTGCCCACGTTTGCTCTAGCCGTTGTACGCATCACTAACTCTGGCGTGGAAACCTGGACTCTGGTTGGTGGCTGATGGGGGGACAGTCGAGAAGACTAGAAGTCCTCCGTCATCAATAAGATACACTAATGCAGATAAAGTATTTTGTCATCTTCCCTCCCCATTGTGAAGAGCTGCTGAGGTAGCTAACTAGAGGATACTAGAGGAGAATATCCCCACCTGGTAGCCCACTGGTTTCTCTTCTGATTTATAGTTTAATACATTTGTGCTGCTGCCATATGGTTTCCCTCTCACCCTGCCCCCTCCCCTCTCTATCCCTCTTTCTCCCACCTCTCCCTCCCTCTTTTTCTCTGTCTCATATCTCAGAGGAGCTCATCTCAGGTCTCTCATTCAGGAGTATGCTCTGTTAAGTTCATGTTTTAAGTATCCCTATATTTCTGTCACTACGGTGCCGTCACTCTGTTATTAGTACGCCTGGTGGTAGTCTCACTGTTGATGGACCTGGTCTGAGTGCAATGGCAACCATGTTTTGTGAAAATACGGTGTAATAAACTAGTTGTTGTGTCATTTTAAGTTAACATGCCCCTCATCCCTCCTTTCCTTCCTCTGTCCCTCCCTCCCCACTCCACTGCAACAGGCATCCCCCCACCCCTCTTTATCGTCACCCCCTACTCAAGGTCAGCGCAAACAGGATCTTGCCTCCGTCAGCGATTGATGTATACTTGAGTGCGATATCCATGTCATGCAAACTCGTCCACCCAACAGCTGCGAGCAAGCCAAATAGCAGTGAATTTTCCAAGAAAGGGTTTCATTTTCCTGGCTCGTTACTCCAGCTAGTGCCAATTAGTGGTATGTATACCCTATGTACACTACCGTTCAAAAGTCTGGGGTCACTTAGAAATGTCAACAGTGAAGAGTCTCCTCTTCACTGTAGACGTTGAGATTGGTGTTTTGCGGGTACTATTTAATGAAGCTGCCAGTTGAGGTCTTGTGAGGCATCTGTTTCTCAAACTAGACACTCTAATGTACTTGTCCTCTTGCTCAGAAGTGCACTGGGGCCTCCCACTCCTCTTTCTATTCTGGTTAGGGCTAGTTTGCGCTGTTCTGTGAAGGGAGTAGTACACAGCGTTGTAGGAGATTTTCAGTTTCTTGGCAATTTCTCGCATGGAATAGCCTTCATTTCACAGAACAAGAATAGACTGACGAGTTTCAGAAGAAAGTGCTTTGTTTCTGGCCATTTTGAGCCTGTAATCGAACCCACAAATGCTGATGCTCCAGATACTCAACTAGTCTAAAGAAGGACAGTTTTATTGCTTCTTTAATCGGGACAACAGTTTTCAGCTGTTCTAACATAATTGCAAAAGGGTTTTCTAATGATCAATTAGCCTTTTAAAATGATAAACTTGGATTAGCTAACACAATGTGCCATTGGAACACAGGAGTGATGGTTGCTGATAATGGGCCTCTGTACGGCTATGTAGATATTCCATTAAAAATCAGCAGTTTCCAGCTTCAATAGTCATTTACAACATTAACAATGTCTACACTGTATTTCTGATACATTTGATGTTATTTTAATGGACAGAAAATATGCTTTTCTTTCAAAAACAAATACATTTCTAAGTGACTCCAAAGTTTTGTATGGGACTGTGACCAGGGCCAGTGATGTGAGAGCAGAGGGCTCTCTGTCTCTTTGACAGAGAGTGCAGGGAGGTAGAGCTGCTATCCCATTAATTATCATTGATTGGTAGAGTAGAGGAGAGGGCATTGGCAGTTAGGTGGGCATGTTGGGCCCCAGCATCAGATGGCAGCCGCTTGGCCTCACAGGCAGGACGCCTGAATTAAGCTTCCGTCTGCAGTCATCCATGTCCGTCTGTTAATCTTCATTTCAGCATGCTCTTGATATGGCCTCATTCTCCCAAACGATCATAAATAACTGCAAGCGATGATGAGGGGGGTAGGGATTCTAGAGAACGTAACTCATACCAAGTTGTCCTTTCCGACTCCATTTTATGACGCATATCTGCAATACTTCTCTGTCCGCCGAGGAATATATAGAATCTACAGAACATCTGGGTTCTATTAGGATGAAAAGCATATTAAGAGTTAAACACTGTCTTACGCCTTCTTTGTACGACAGGATTTCATAGTCGAAAAGGTGATTTCAATCTCCATGAAATGTCTCATATCTCCGCATATAATTCAGTGGACCCGCTACTGTTCGATGAGCACATTCCAGTTGACGGCGAGGATTAACATGTACAACTCAGAAATTAGATGAAACAATAACATTTTGGCCCTCTATTGATTAGTGCAGTGGAGCGTAGCATGTGCTTCTCTTGAACAAGATTATTGATTCCTGAAAGAGCATTTTTGTGGCATGTTTTATAAGGGGCGACGGTGAAGGGAGCCTGCAGGACAGTGCGTTGATAAGGGAATCGTTTAAAGGCTGGTTTCTATTCCCATCCGGCTCTATGAATGAACGGAGGCACCACTGAATCTCTCTCAGATACTGTACGATACTTTTTGGATCATAGTGACTAGGATTTCACTGAATTTTCTGTATTTGAGTATTTGTTTGATTTGAATCATAAGTGAATGATAGATATTTCACAAATGAGGAAATTACAGTAAATGTATGTCCCCTGAACAATTAAGCCTCACAGATCAATTATGTCATTTAATGATAGTTATTATGGGTAATGTGTGCATTTCATCCTATAGCTATGTCTGTTGGCAACGTTCTGCATGCCTTGGCATGTCTCATGATGATCCTTATCAACTTGAAGTGACAGCTATTTTTGTTTGCGCCTGAAAAAAATTCCAAAGTACAAGTTGCGGAAGATCAAGATAACGTCACAGTAGATATATTTGAATGTATTTTTTTTTTTAGCCCATGGGAAATCCCTTTTCAATCCATTTCCTTTCGATGAATTGCCTTGCTAATGCAGAGAAAGTCATCATCTTCGGTATAGGCTACAGTAGTCACCTGTATTACAGTAGTCTACTGTAATCTACCGTATTACTATGACACGTCAATCAAGAGATCCGACAGACAGGCAGAGACACACACACACACACGGTCAGCGTTACAGTCACTCTAGTAGAGCATACAGAGAGAACCCGAGAATGCTGAGGAGCAGACACAGAGATAGACACAGGCTAATATGGGCTCCCGAGTGGCGCAGCGGTCTAAACGAAATGAAATGAAAATCAAATTTCATTAGTTGCATGTGCCGAATACGACAACCTTACAGTGAAATGCTTACTTACGAGCCTCCAACCAACAATGCAGTTTCCAAAAATATGGGCAAGAATAAGAGAAAATAGTAACAAGTAATTAAAGAGCAGCAGTAAAACAACAATAGCGAGACTATTTACAGGGGGGTACCGGTACAGAGTCAATGTGAGGGGGCACCGGTTAGTTGAAGTAGTATGTACATGTAGGTAGAGTTATTGAAGTGACAATGCATAGATGACAACAACAGAGAATAGCAGTGGTGTAAATAGGGGGAGAGGGGTGGGGGTCAATGCAAATAGTCTGGGTAGCCATTTGATTAGATATTCAGGAGCTTGGGGGTAGAAGCTGTTAAGAAGCCTCTTGAACCTAGACTTGGCGCTCCGGTACCGCTTGTCGTGCGGTAGCAGAGAGAACAGTCTATGACTAGGGTGGCTGGAGTCTTTGCCAGTTTTTATGGTATGACACCGCCTGGTAGGAAGCTTGGCCCCAGTGATGTACTTGGCCATTCGTACTAACCTCTGTAGTGCCTTGCGGTCGGAGTCCGAGCAGGTGCCATACCAGGCAGTGATGCAACTGGTCAGGATGCTCGATGGTGCAGCTGTAGAACATTTTGAGGATCTGAGGACCCATGCCAAATCTTTTCTCCTGAGGGTGAATAGGTTTTGTTGTGCCCTCTTCACGACTGTCTTGGTGTGCTTGGACCATGTTAGTTTGTTGGTGATGTGATCCCTGGTCTAAGGCACTGCATCTCAGTCCTAGAGGCGTCACTACAGACCCTGGTTTGAATGCAGGCTGTATCACAACCGGCCGTGATTGGGAGTCCCATTGGGCGGCTCACAATTGGCCCAGCGTCGTCCGGGTAGGCCAAGGAAGGCCATCAATGTAAATAAGAATTTGTTCTTAAAACTGACTTTTGACTTAAATAAGGTTAAATAAAAAAAATATTTAAAAAAATATCCAGGGCCTTAAGTAAACACCAATCAATGGAGCCCATTGAGTGGCTCTATGCCTGTGTCTGTCTGGACCTTGGGCTCCATTTATACTCTCTCTGATTCCTTATAGTGGGAGGGTGGGGGTGGGAGATGGGGGCCAGAGGGAGGGATAGAGGGAGGGGCCGGTTAAAAGCAAGGAAAAGGGTTTGGTTACATTACACGGGGGAAGCCATTGTGCTGCAGAAATAACAACAGGCCCATCTAAATCCTGCTGCTTTCAAGCCTGTCTAAGAGCCGTTGGCTGGCCAGTTCTATATCCCCATTCTGGGTGTAGCCTTTCAGTGTAGCCTCATCAAAGGCAGAGGAAATCATGAGCTCTACGCTTTTTTGTTCAATTGAGTTTTAATGGTGGATATGCTGTGAAACTAGGCTAGGAACCTACACTATACAGTGCATTCTGAAAGTTTTCAGACCCTTTAACTTTTTCCACATTTTGTTACGTTACAGCCTTATTCTTAAATTGATTACATTTTTGCAAATGTACTACAAAATAATAAACTGAAATATCACATTTACATAAATATTCAGACCCTTTACTCAGTACTTTGTTGAAGCACCTTTGGCAGTGATTACAGCCTCAAGTCTTCTTGGGTATGAAGCTAAAAGCTTGGAACACCTGTATTTGGGGAGTTTCTTCATTCTTCTCTGCAAATCCTCTCAAGCTTTGTCAGGTTGGATGGGGAGCGTTGCTGCACAGCTATTATAATGGTGTCTCCAGAGATGTCCGGGCTCTGCCTGGGCCACTCAAGGACATTCAGAGACTTGTCCCTAAGCCACTCCTGCATTGTCTTGGCTGTGTGATTAGGGTCATTGTCCTGTTGAATGGTGAACCTTCGCCCCAGTCTGAGGTCCTGAGCGCTCTGGAGCACGTTTTCATCAAGGATCTCTCTGTACTTTGCTATGTTCATCTTTCCCTCAATCCTGACAAGTCTCACAGTCCCAGCCGCTGAAAATTATGCTGCCATCACCATGTTTCACCGTAGGGATGGTGCCAGGTTTCCTCCAGACGTGACGCTTGGCATTCAGGCCGAAGACTTCAGTCTTGGTTTCATCAGACCATAAAATCTTGTTTCTCATGGTCTGAGAGTCCTTTAGGTGCCTTTTGGCAAACTCCAAGTGGGCTGTCATGTGCCTTTTACTGAGGAGTGGCCACTCTACAATAAAGGCCTGATTGGTGGAGTGCTGCAGAGATTGTTGTCCTTCTGGAAGGTTCTACCATTTCCACAGAGGAACTCTAGAGCTCTGTCAAAGTGACTATTGGGTTCTTGGTCACCTCCCTGACCAAGGCCCTTCTTCCCCGATTGCTCAGTTTGGCCGGGCGGCCAGCTCTAGAAAGAGTCTTGGTGGTTACAAACTTTTTCCATTTAAGAATGATGGAGGCCACTGTATTCTTGGGGACCTTCAATGCTGCAGACATTTTTTGGTTCCCTTCCCCAGATCTGTGCCTCAACACAATCCTGTCTCGGAGCTCTGACATGCACTGTCAACTGTGGGACCTTATATAGGCAGGTGTGTGCCTTTCCAAATCATGTCCAATTAATTGAATTTACCACAATCAAGTTGTAGAAACATTTCAAGGATGATCAATGGAAACAGTGTGCCCCTGAGCTTAATTTTGAGAAAGGGTCTGAATACTTATGTAAATAAGGTATTTCTGTTTTAATTGTTAATAAATTAGCACAATAGAAACACTGTTTTCACTTTGTCATTATGGGGTATTGTGTGTAGCTTGTGAGAAAAAATAATAATTGAATCAATTTTAGAATAAGGCTGTAAATTTCTGCCCTGCTACAGCTGCCCCTGTCAAGTGTAAGTGCTGTTATTGTGAAGTGGAAACGTCTCGGATCGATAAGGTCTCAGCCGCAAAGTGGTAGGCCACACAAGCTCACAGAATGGGAACCCCAAGTGCTGAGGCACGTAGTGTGTAAAAATTGTCTGTCCTCGATCACAACACTCACTACAGAGTTCCAAATGCCTATGGAAGCAACATCAGCACAATTACTATTCGTCGGGAGCTTCATGAAATGGGTTTCCATGGCTGAGCAGCCACACACAAGCCTAATATCACCATGCGCAATGCAAGCGTATGCTGGAGTGGTATAAACCTCGCCGCAATTTGACTCTGGAGCATTGGAAACACGTTCTCTGGAGTGATGAATCACGCTTCATCTGGCAGTCCGACGGACAAATCTGGGTTTGGCGGATGTCAGGAGAACGCTACCTGCCCGAATGCATAGTGCCAACTCCCAAGTTTGGTGGAGGAGGAATAATGGTCTGGGGCTGTTTTTCATTGTTCGGGCTAGACCCTTTAGTTCCTGCGAAGTGAAGTCTTAACACTGCAGCATACAATGGCATTTTAGAAGATTCTGTGCTTCCAACTTTGTGGCAACAGTTTGGGGAAAGCCCTTTCCTGTTCCAGCATGACAATGCCACTGTGCACAAAGCGAGGTCCATACAGAAATGGTTTGTCGAGATCGGTGTGGAAGAACTTGACTGGTTCTAAGCCCTGACCTCAACCCCATCGAACACCTGAATTGGAACGCCGACTGCGAGCCAGGCCTAACCGCCCAACATCAGTCCCTGACCTCACTAATGCTCTTGTGGCTGAATGGAAGTCCCTGCAGCAATGTTCCAACATCTAGTGGAGGATATTATATTTACTGTTCTCAGGCTATATGCCTATTATTCACATGACACAACATATTCATATAACAAAGCATCGTACAACACAATTAGTCATTTCTAGACACAATTCTTAATATGTGCTTCAAGAATGACTGAACGAAATCACTTGCCGAGGCAGTGCTGTTGAAATCCTTGCATGAAGCTCATTTAGTCACTTAACAATAAAGGTTGGCAGCAGCCTCTCAACTAGCTCCCTCTCTCCCTTGTTTTCCCTCCCCTAGCTCGCCACCACAATCCAGGGGCTTTTTGATCATTAATCAACCCACGCCCACACCTCTGTTTTTTTTTTAAAATCTGCCTGAGCCTGTTATCTCGCCATACAATCCCTCTACATGTAGCTGTCACTCAGTGGAGTGGATATTTTCATTTATCTACTCGTGTGCTGTATATAATACAGCGCTTGGGCACTGTGGCCTCCTTCTCATTCATCAACTGACAGCTTGGCCCCTATCTACACACATATATTAGTCTACACTGTACCCGCCGCCACCGCCTCCTCATAAGCACTGAGCGAGCTACAGAGTCCTGCCCCTTACGCACTCACGTCCGTATCTCATTACAACTGCTTTGTGTGAGTGTGTTCAGCCTTTTGACGTTCAAAATTAATTATATCGGAGAGAAGGGAAAAAAACGGGGGAAATTAGATTGCATCTTCCCTTTTCTCTTTTCCGATTTTCTCTAGTTCATCGCGCAGAGCCATAACTATCACACGGGACTCAGGGACTTGACTTGGATTTACCGTCAAGTGTATTTAGCTGTAAATGTAACTGTAGCACAGTGAATGTATGCATAGTGTATCCTGCACACCCTGCATGGCTTATGACCACAGATGCTCCGTGGCTGTGAGCTTGTGAGTGAAGGGTTATGAGTGAGTGCTGCTGGCGATGGTGTCAGTGTGACCTCAGGGAGCCCTGGTCACCGTGTTCTCCGTCCCCGGCCATCTGGAGCCACAGGCAGCTCTGCTCTGCTCTACAGAGGGAAGCTAGGCTGCTGGTTCTGCACGGGTGCCAGGTGCCGGAGTATAGCAGAGTCCTACAGCACTACAGTGAAGTGGAGTGGGCTCAGGGATGCCCAATGGAGCCCTACTATGGATTCCTTTGTTTCCTGGTCTTGCGTTTCTGCAAGTGCACGCTCTATTTTTTGTCTTTGTCTTCGAAGCTGTCCCTCCCTCTCTCTTTTTTTGCCTTTTGATTTTACCCTCTCTCCATCCTTTTCTCTCTTTCATTTCCCTTCATTTTCTGTATAACTCCCTCTCTCCTGGAGCCCTCGCTGACTCCTGTGTAGGATGGCAGGAGTGGCGGTAGGGGGCAACTCCTGTAAACGCCCCTTTTTACATTCACTTACGGACATTAACATCAGAGAAGTAGGACACGAACAGAATTAGCTGCAGGGCAGGCAAACCAGGAGCCTTGTTTTTCTGAACCGCGTAACTGCAATTCCGAGGGTACGAGATAGCATCACGCTTCAGCCCATGCTGGAAGGACAGGGCGGAGCAGGCAGAATGCGAAAGCTTGCTGTGAGTGCCGCTCTCTGTTACCAGGCACATATCCCTCTGAGCGAGGTTAGGCAGCAGCTATGGGGTTGAGGGTTTTAGCTACCGCTGGAAGAGACTGACAGGATGCTAGTGAAGGGGTGTGTTGTTCTACTGTAACCGTAGCCCCGGCTGTCTATCTGCTGTGTCTGGCCTGCCTCTGCTCTGGCATCCGGCTTCAGGACGGAAAGAAAAGGTCTCACGGCGTCGCGCGGTGCTCACTCACTCGGCGCTAGCCGGGGGTAATTGCTCCTGCATTTTTAAAGAAGGGCTGGCGTTTGAAGAATCCAACGGTTCCCCTGCTTTTTACTTACTGGAGAAAGGCTGTTAGTTTGCATGTCCGGGAGTCTGTGAGAGTGAGAGGCTTGTCTCTGTGTTCATACTCAAGGAGAGATAATCATCAGCCTATATTAGCCATTTTCTCAGGGACATGGCTGTCCCAGCACTCCTTATGGGTTCAGCTTATTATAGGGTTATATTCTAGTCTGAGCTATACCAGCCGTCTATGTTACGATGAACAGAGGAAGCCTAATGACATCAAAACAGAGAGCAGAGCTTCCCTCTCAAAATGTGCGTCTGTTTTAAGAGAAGACAGCCTGGAGTAATAACAGAAACAGAGTTAAGAGTTTCTGGAAATTGTTACAAATCTGAGTCTCACTTAAAGTTACTACAAAGTTCAAGTGGAGAGTCTTTCTGGATTGATATTCTGGGAAACGTACCAAGGTTTGCATGTTGGAGTAAGTCGGTAAGAGTCTGGGAAAAGTACCAGCCGAGAGTTTCTACTAACAGTTTCATTTTTCATTATGTGATTTCATCCCCCTAATAGTGACATCATAGTTTGACAGTACAAATCCTTTGGTGGTGCACATCTCACTCTGTGGAATTAGCATTTTATTTCCATTCTAGCCACACAAACCAATGACCTAGTGTCTCTAATCAGATCTGCAGACATGAAGATGGAGGGAGATTCGAGCCACAGGCATGCAAATGGTGGTGTAGTCTTACCAGAGAGGCCCAGCCTGGCCTTTGAAACATGTGTAAACCCTAACATTTACCTTACAGAGCTGCATTAGCAATGGCAATCTCAATGAAAATACCATGTCACAACTAGCTTGAAAAATGGCTGTGGAAAAAGCCAATTCTGCCATGAAGGAGGGTAAGCAAATAGTCATGAGGGCTTGAATAGCTGCCAGGAGTGTTGGATGGCTTTAACTAAACCACAATGAGTTCCTATACAAACAGATATACGGGCACCAATTTGGTGTGGCAGATGAACCTTTTCAAGCTTTTGCTCGAACTGGGATTACCAAATGCAAACAGTCCATTCTCGGGGCTCTATTCGGGTTAAATGACTCAAGCCGCCCTTGTATTTTTTTGTCTGAGTGATTATTTTGGCAGACCTTCAGAATGCCCTAACCCCTCCCCAATGCCATGGCTTGGGAGTATTAGCCAGCTCGTGGAAAAACACAGAGTGGGACAGGTAGGCGGCATGAATTAGATTGCAAGGACACCAGTGTAGGACGAGGGCGAGCCAAGTCGTCACGCAGCAGTAGGATGAATGGAAAGTAAGTGAACGCCGTTGGCATTATAGAGCTGAATAGGATTAAAGATGATTATTCTTCACCAGTAATTAGTAGCACATAAACAGCCGTCGGCAACAGAATTAAAATGTGGCATTATGATGTGTGTTCTCCATACAAGATGTCTCTTATTGCGCTTTTCAACAGTTAATCACTCTGCTTCGCAGGCAGCCGCATATTCTCGGGGTAAAGGTTACATTTTGTAACAGATGACTGCATGTGACTGACTTGCATGGTTCATGCTTTGATGTACAACACCAGTTTCTCCTGCACAATCTGCACTGGTGCGTACAGTATCTCCCTTCTCTTTGCCTCGCATAAATTATTAAGGTCACCCACATGTTCTGGAGAGAAGAGGATAGAGACGTCGCATACCGTGAATCAACGGCTTAATGCCTCGTGTCTGTGAGATAGAGACAAACCTTACTCAGCATGAAAGGTTGACACGACAGGTTGTCACGTGTGCTCCCCCTCCGGCGTCTAGGTCACCAGGGTGCTCGTTATGGTGCACACCTGTCACCATCGTTACGCTCACCTGCGCGTCATCAGACTCCATCACTTCCCTGATTACCTTCCCTATATATGTCACTCCATTTGGTTCCTTTTCCAGGTGTCATTGTTTCTGTTTTTTGTCTGTGCGTTGTTCGTGTTTCTTGTTTGTTCATTTGTTTATTAAATTATGCACTCCCTGAACTTGCTTCCTGACTCCCAGCACACACGTTATAAACAGTTAGAGTTGGGAATAAAAATGTAGCCTACAAAATGCAAATGTTCATTTTTGAATACTTGCTGTGGAAGTGAGGATGAAGTCTAATTGCTTTTCATATATTTTGAGTCCTTGGGCTTTTTTAGAAGACATGGGTAAGAATTCGCTGTCGCTTCCCCCTCTCTCATTAGCTTTTTTGAGGACTGGTATCCATTATTTATCGCCTAGCCCCAAAACAGCAGCTGCATGCTTGTGTAATTGACGTATGTTCTGCTTTTGCAAGCATATTGGGAAGAATGATTCTGTATAGAGATTTACATCAGGCTTACGAGGAGGACACACTGCAACAGACATCTCCAGAACGTGTTTTTTTGACTGATCCCAAAAAAAGTTCCCAACTCAGATAACTTGAACTTTGGGCCGCACCGGGCCAATTAACCACAATGGCATCTTGCCTAGTATCTGCGGATGCTCCGGCGTAACTACTGTAACCGTCAAAGCCGTTAGAATTCAGCCGATGAAGCAATACAGCCTCGCTCGTATAGATAGAGCTGCAGTCTGCTCCATTCAGTGCAAATCCTGTGCCCTCAGCATTTTGGGCCTGCAATTAATCACCAAGCTGACATGGCCTCCCCTCCAACGTTAAATAAACACTCCAGAAATGGTGGCACAATGTTCCCCTAGCCACACAACCACAGTTCTATTCGTTAACACTGTTACTGTAGGCTCTCTGAAATGTTTAGGAACTCTGTACCCCAGTTATGGTACTTCTTCTTCTCCGTTTGAGATGATCTGTTTGGGTATGGATTGCAGTTGTACAGCCAGCGGTAGCTGCAGCGGGAGGCCCTCTATTCTGCCTTGTAGGGGCATGGACTCCCTCCACTTCCAGTACCAGGGCCTGTCTGTAACATAGGCGCTGCACATCTGTTTATCCCGCCCATATGTGTAGGGGAGGACCACTATTGGGCAATTACGGTGCAATAGGAAAGTCCTTTAAAGGCTCTCTGTCTGGGGGGGGGGGGGGGGGGGGGGGGGTTGTCTATTTGGTCACTGGTGTTGTCGAGCCATTACCGTGGCGACGGCCGGGGGCCTCATTTTCAGCAAGAGGGCTGAGGCAGCCCCTGACATGTGAGTGCGGGTCAGCCAAGGTCACCACACCTCAGTGGTGATGCTGCGCCTCCAGACATGCATACGTATGAACGTATTGAGATTTAGATGACGATAATGAATGGAGGACATGCACACATGACTAGTTTGAGAGAGAGAAAACGTGCTTTTATGTATGTACAAATAGAAAGGCACAGACACACACTTCCAGATATGAATGAAGTCTGTGACACTAAAAACATGCAAATCCATGCTCATACTGTACATAAACATGGTTTGCATTCCAAATGGGACCCTATAGAGCCCTGGTCATAAGAAGTGAACTATAAAAGGAACGGGGTACCATTCGGGATGCACCCATACGGTGCATACATACGGTACATAGCATGTTAATAAACAGAAACATATGCACTCTCAACCTTTGAAGAAATTAGGCTGAACTTGCATTGAAGAGGAGGGGTGAAACAGTGCTGTGTGAGGTAGAGGGTGGGAGTCTGTTGAGTTCACTGAGCAGAGTCACACACACACACACAAACATAAACACATACAGACAGAGACACGCACGCACGCACTCACACACACACACACACACACACACACACACACACACACACACACACACACACACACACACACACACACACACACACACACACACACACACACACACACTTCCAGAGAGACAGGCCGGTGGAGAGGGCCCTGGTAAATGGTCTGTGGAGCGCGAGCTGGAATCTGCACTGGGGAAACCTTATAGCCTGTCCCTGTGCCAAACGCATGAGGTCACCCTGACTGGCCTGCCGGCCTGTCTTGCATTCTACTCACGTCCTCTGCACATTCCTGCATCTCTCCCTTACATCTAACACCCACAGCACCACACAGCAGCACTGTGCATAGATCTGCTCTGCTCTTACCTCCAAACAACCCTTTGAACTAGCCCCCCTCAAAACCCAAACAACACTCATAGCTCCTACACTGGCCTCTATTCAACCCCAAACAGACACACACCAAAGCCCATAGCTGCACACGCACACAAACACACACACACACACACAACTTTGTTCCCACCCCCACATGGCACAAAACTCACCTCTCTCCCACACATCTCATATTCTTCCCATATTACGTTAAAATGGACAAGGATAATTGCCTTGCCGCGGTTTTGTTTCTGTTGGAGAGCAGCGGTCTGCTTCCATGGTGTTTTGTAAAGCAGTCAGTTTAGCTGGCATTGTGGCTGGCTTGATAAATCTATATATGGCAGCAAATTAGAAAGACCATGTGATGTTTCTGTGTTTAAGAAGTACGGACAGGGAAAGTCATGCGTATTTGAGAGGGTTATTTGGAGCTTAAGTGCTCAGTAGGTGTGACTCTACAACCTATGAGTGTGCACACTGTTTAACACAGGCTATTTCCCGTTTTTCCATTATGAAGAATGCATGGCGAACGGGTGAACATCAAACTGGTTGCATATATATGTTGGCCTTTGTTTCCCACTTGTAAGCATTCAATTCATTTGTAGTCTGAACCTCTGTGTCAGATGTTTCGAGGGCTACCCTGAATAACCTTATCCCCAGTAGAACTTTTTTGGAAGGCACTTGATGTTGAGCAGTGCTTGAGTGAGGCTGTGGTTGTGGCTGCTGGCCTATCCTATACCGTGCACAGTATGTACCCACATGCAACTCACACATGCTCCCAAATATGCCAACGCTGACATTACGTCAAGTCTAATGCCCAGCCTGTCTACCCTCCCTAAACATATCAATTTGCCCACAAAATGAAAATCCAATAAAACACTAGCTGGTATACTTCAGGATGTCCATCTTCCTGCCCTTGTTTTCCTTCAATAACTTGAGAGAGGGCATGATTGCTATGCAGTGGACTGTCGTGCTTCCACTCATAACGAATTGACCCTGTCGGATATTTTAGAGGGCTATTTACTCCTGTCATTTTTGCTTAAGCCTGTCTGTCAAAACTTTGGAAATGGTTTCTTTTTTTGAGAGCTGGCAAAAACAAACAACCTGAGGCCAACAGACGACTGTCTTGACTTTGACACAAAGAACGAGCATGACGTTGCTCACTTCAATTGCTAAGATCGTCCACCTAAACAACTGGCTTTAAAGAAGTCTATTTGTTTGTGAAGGATATTTTATGAGACCCAGATAACAGCTGTTTTACTTGTTAGAGAGACATTTTCTTCCTGTACATTTGCAAAAATACATATTTTTTTTATTTCACCTTTATTTAACCAGGTAGGCTAGTTGAGAACTAGTTCTCATTTACAACTGAGATAAAGCAAAGCAGTGCGACGCGAACAACAACACAAAGTTACACATGGAATAAACAAGCGTACAGTCAACACAATAGAAAAAAAAAAGGTCTATATACAGTGTGTGGAAATGGCGCGAGGAGGTCGGCAATAAATAGACCATAGTAGCGAAGTCATTCGAATTTAGCAAATTAACACTGGAGTGATAGATGAGCAGATGATGATGTGCAAATAGAGACACTAGTGTGCAAAAGAGCAGAAAAGTAAATAAAAACAATATGGAGATGGGGTAGGTAGATTGGGTGGGCTATTTACAGATGGGCTATGTGCAGCTGCAGCGATCGGTTAGCTCTATGTCGCTCCACTGTCAAAACTCAACAGTTATGCTGACCACTTGCGCATCAATATCACAAGATAAATTGCCATGTGCTGCATTGTAATGAATCTAGTTGTGCAGTTATTTAAAAGGCACACTTTGATTATCTTCAGTAGCATCTGTTTCCTACCTCTCCCTAGCATTAGGCATTTGTTTTTGAGTATTAGAGATGGGAACTAATGGAGAAAGTCAAAGCTTGTAGCGCTGCTTTAGCTGTGACACGTGTAGATTGGCGAGTGACCCCGGTGTTGTGTCGATGAGGTGCAGGAGGAATCCAATCTCCTTGCTGGGATATTGTGTGTGTTTTAGCAGCGCTCTTTGATAGCTATTGGCCCCCAAAGCGCCTTTCATTCCCCTAATAAAACCTGATTTGTTTTCGCCCACAGTGACCCCGGTTAGAAAGCTTGGGCTCGCTGACAGTCATGGCAAAACAAATGTTGAATCGAATCAGACATCTTTGTCCCCTACCATTAGATTTGATCGAGGGGAAAGAGAAATGCATGATTTCTACTCTAAACAATCTCTAAACAATTTGACTCGTAGGAAATCATACCAGGGCCTTCAGAAAGTATTCTGACCCCCTTGACTTATTCACATTGTTTTTTATGTTACAGCCTGAATTCAAAATGGATTAAATATATATATTTTTTGCGCCCATCTACACACAATACTACATAATGACAAAGTGAAAACATGTTTTTAGAAATGTTTGCAAATGTATTGAAAATGGAATATCTCATTTACATAATTATTCACACCCCTGAGTCAATACTTGCACCTTTGGCAGCGATTACAGCTGTGAGTCTTTCTGGGTAAGTCTCTAAAGCCTTGTTCACACTGCAGGCCTTAATGCTGAAATCAGTTTTGTTTTTCAAATCCGTTTCGGACTACTGACTGTCTAACAGCAAGTTACAAATGACCAAATCGGATTTGTATCTGTTCAGACAGCAGTCATTTGCTGACAAGGCTATGCTAGTTGTCATAGTAACGGCAGGTGTGTGTGCAGTGGTGTAGGCTTATTGGTGGTGGTGATCCTGCTTCCTATCACTCAGAAGTTATGTAAATCAAAATGTTAGTGGTCACATACACATATTTAGCAGATGTTATTGCGGTTGTTGCTAAATGCTTGTGTTCCTAGCTCCAACAGTACAGTAGTATCTAAAAATCCACAACAATACACACAAATAAAAGCATGGAATTAAAATATTAGAAATTAATATGGAATTAAAATATTAGGACAAGCAATGTCGGAGTGGCATTGACTAGAATACAGTATAATACAATAAAACAGTATGTAAACATTATTAAAGTGACCAGTGTTCCATTGTACTGTAGCTGTCCTGGAGGGCAGGCAGCGTGCCCCCGGTGATGCGTTGGGCAGACCGCACCAATATTCCCTGCGGTTGCATGCGGTGCAGTTGCCGTGCCAGGCGGTGATACAGCCTGACAGGGTGCTCTCAATGGTGCATCTAGTGGAAAGCAGACTGAACCAGGTTTTCCTCTAGGATTTTGCCTGTGCTTAGCGCCATTCCGTTTATTTTTTATCCTTAAAAACTCCCCAGTCCTTAACGATTACAAGCATACCCATAACAGGATGCAGCCACCACTATATTTGAAAATATGGAGAGCGGTACTCAGTATTGTGATGTATTGGATTTGCTCCAAATGTAACACTTTGTATTCAGGACAAAAAGTTAATTGCTTTACCACATTTCTTTCAGTATTACTATAGTCCCTTGTTGCTTCTTTTCAATCTGTGACATATATTTTTATTGTGGAGTAACTACAATGTTGTTGATCCATCCTCGGGTTTTCTCCTATCACAGTCATTAAACGCTGTAACTGTTTGAACTTATTTAGGCTTGACATTCTTTTTAACCTTTTACCCCTTTTCTTGATATCCAATTGGTAGTTAGTCTTGTCCCATCGCTGCAACTCCCGTACGGACTCTGGAGAGGCGAAGGTCAAGAGCCATGTGTCCTCCAAAACACGACCCTGCCAATCCGCACTGTTTCTTGACACACCGCTCGCTTAACCCGGAACCCAGCCGCACCAATGTGTTGGAGGGAATACCGTACAGCTGGCGACCGTGTCAGCGTGCACTGCGCCCAGACCTCCACAGGAGTTGCAAGAGTGCGATGGGACAAGGACAACCCGGCCGGCCAAACCCTCCCCTAACCCGGATGACGCTAGGCCAATTGGGCGCCGCCTCATTGTAACATTTCTGAAAACCATAATTCCACTTTGACCTTATGGGGTATTGTGTGTAGGCCAGTGACAAAAAAAAATCTACATTTAATCCATTTTAAATTCAGGATGTAACACAATATAATTAGCAAAAAGCCAAGTGGTGTGAATACTTTCTGAAGGCACTAGTTATGAGTCTGCTGGGACATTATCTGCAGGGCTACAATAATCCATTTTAATGTGATACATTGAATGCAGCTCATTCACTCCAACTCTTCTGGATTCAAAGATTCCAATCAACTGACTAGCTATGCTGTCATCCAGCAATGTCTCACTTATCTCTCATGGTTTTGGATAGCATTTACTATATTTCCAATTACTAGTTGGGGGAGAAAGGAATCGATGGGAAAAGACAAATGACATGCTTAAGGCATTTTGAGCAAGACTGAAATCACACTGAGCATCATGGGCTGGATGGTTAATGAGTCATTCAGAGTAACGCTCCTCATTTTGCTATTTGATTCCTCTCAATTTGGCCGCCATTTGTAGTCACTATCTGGAACGCAGTGCCTATGACACAGCTCTCTACACCAGGCCGAGACGTATTAATGCTGTTTTAAACGCAGTACAGGGTGTGACTGCACCCAGTAATTTGATAAAAGCGAGTGTAGGGAGGGAGGGAGGGAGAGATGGAGAAAGGCTTGGCAGACGCACGATGCGGTTGCAAGCAGATCGTCAGCATCTCTCAAGGTGAAAAGCACCAGGTGAAGGTCTAGTCGTTTGCGATCCGGCAGGTGCTTGGATCCGTTACCAACGCATCTTACTGCCTAAGCGCCTCGGAAAGCCACTCTGGGGGTAACAAGCGGGGCAGAGCCAGAGAGGACTTAAACACACAGAAGGGTTTCTCATGGCTGAACTCAATTTGAGCTATCAGAGGAGGAGGAGGAGAAGAGGAGGGAGGGTGGAGACGAGATAGACAGAGAGAGAGATAGGGAGAGACAGAGGGGGAGAGGGAGGGAGACGCTGAGAAAGAGACACAACACAGAGAGAGTGGTTGTAGCACAGACATGGCTAAATCGAAAGCTAGACATAGAGAGATTGAGTCAGGGACCGAAAGAAAAAAATACTTTGAGAAAGAGGCAGAAAAGATCAGGCCCCGACGACCTGCTGAGAATCTTCAATCTCCAGCTCAAATCAAATCAAATGTCACATATGCCGAATACTACAGGTAGGCCTTACAGTGAAATTTTTACTCACACGTCCCTTAACCAACAATGCAGTTTTAAAGAAAATACCGAAACAAAACAAAAAACAAAAGTAACCAAAAATGAAATAGCAGCAGTAAAATAACAATAGAAACTGGGCTATATACTGGGGGTACCGGTACAGAATCAATGTGCAGGGGCACGGGTTAGTCGAGGTAATTGAGGTAATATGTACATGTAGGTAGAGTATTAAAGTGACTATGAATAGATAATAACACAGAGTAGCAGCAGAGTAGAAGGGGGGAGGGGGGGGTAATGCAAATAGTCTGGGTAGCCATTTGTTTAGCTGTTCAGGAGTCTTATGGCTTGGTGGTAGAAGCTGTTTAGAAGCCTCTTGGACCATTCTAGTTTGTTGTTGATGTGGACACCAAGGAACTTGAACCTCTCAACCTGCTCCACTACAGCCCCATTGATGAGAAAGGGGGCGTGCTGGGTCCTCCCTTTCCTGTAGTCCACAATCATCTCCTTGCTACAGGGCGCTACAGGGAGAAGTACTGTGTGCTTAGTATGCCTCTGCTGGAAAATCAAGATTTCCAAATGATTAGGACCAATAGCAAAGGAAATGTAAAAAAAAATAGCTGTGTAGATGAGGATGGGATTTGCTCAAGCAAAGGTACTATGATGCGGCTCTATGGTAACACAGCAAGAGGAGAGTGATAGTTAATAGAGGCTCAAGGGTATCTAATAGCCGGCTCCGAGTCTGTTAGGATACCTGCCCTAAGGGGCCCTGCCTGTGACTGACAGCATCATGATTCACTTCCCCCTGATTTTCCCAGGATGGATTGACACACACACACAGACATGATCATGTGATTACTTGTGAGCCACCCTGCACACTTGCAAAATGTGATTCCCCTTAAGAGGATCATGTTCAGTGATCTGGTCTTTGCTCACTCTCTCTCTGTGTCTCCCTCTCGCTAACTCTCCCTCCTCTGTAAGGAGTGGGATGTGTTATTAGGTGGAATTGGTGTTAAGCCCATTCACCTAACCATACACAGAGCAACATAAATATGATTTTCCAGATGTGAGCCGACACGATTTTGTCTCTAATAGATTTTATGGATTCCCCAAAGCTTTGACTTATGTCTGCTATGTAATGGTGGTTTTGTACTCACCCTGATACCTCATACTCCCCCCCCCCCCTTTCGTCTTAAAGCCACTGACTGACATAACTCCAAACTCCAAAAGGAGTCTTGGAGAGTCCTGAGTGTTCCATCTCGCATTCTCAAAGCTTGTGAAAGGAGCCGCAATCCAACCACACACACACACACCTTGTATACTGCTTCAAGGTGCTGTTTCGATTTCAAGCGAGGCCTTTTAACTTCAAGCCGGTTTCCTTTTTGGAAAAAGGCGAGTCAATTCTTCTTGACTTCTCTGTAAAAAGCGTTTTCCGTGGGCTGCGGTCCCCGCAGTGCTGAGAGGATTACAGCAGCCCACCAATTAGAGCCTGACGATTCTTAAAGCCTATGAATTATTAAGAGCACCCATCGACAATAAGAAGTGGTGGAGGGCAAAAGTGCACTGCCAAGTTACTTGAGCACCTGAGCGGTTAGTGGTTTCCTGTTAGCGCTTTGGCTATCTTGCTGTCTTCACATAAGTGCCTGCTCCAAAACCTCACAATGCCTCTAGAAAGTATTCACACCCGTTGACTTTTTCCACATTTTGTCATTTTACAGCCTGAATTTAAAATGGATTAAATTGAGATTTATTTAATTTTTTTTGTCACTGGCCTACACACAATAACCCATGATGTCAAAGTGGAATTATGTTTTTCAAAATGTTTACAAAGGAATTCAAATGAAAAGTTGAAATGTCTTGAGTCAATACGTATTCAATCCCTTTGTTATGGCAAGCCTAAATAAGTTCAGAAGTACAAATGTGCTTAACAAGTCACAATAAGTTGCATGGACTTTGTGTGCAATAATTGTGTTTAACATGATTTAAGGGGTAAGGTCCCTCAGTCGAGCAGTGAATTTCAAACACAGATTAATCCACAAAGACCAGGGAGGTATTCCAATACCTCACAAGAAGGGAACCTATTGGTAAATGGGTAATATCCCTTTCAACATGGTGAAGTTATTCATTTCCCTTTGGATGGTGTATCAATACACCCAGTCACTACAACGATACAGGCGGCTTTCCTAACTTAGTTGCAGGAGAGGAAGGAACCCGCTCAGGGATTTGACCTTGAGACCAATGGTGGCTTTAAAACAGTTACAGAGTTTAATGGCTGTGATAGGAGAAAAATAAGGATGGATAAACAACATTGTAGTTACTCCACAATACTAACCTAATTGAGATAGTGAATAAGGAAGAATGTACATAATAAAAATATTCCCAAACATGCATCCTGTTTGCAACAAGGCACTAAAGTAATACTGCATAACATTTAGCAAAGCAGTTCACTTTTTGTCCTGAATACAAAGTGTTACGTTTGGGGCAAATCCAATACAACACATTACTGAGTACCACTCTCCATATTTTCAAGTATAGTGGAGGCTGCTTCATGTTATGGGTATGCTTGTAATCGTTAAGGACCGAGGAGTTTTTAAGGATAAAAAATACCTGCAATGGAGCTAAGCACAGGGAAAATCATAGAGGCCAGACACTGGGAAATTAATTCACTTTTCAGCAGGACAATAACCAAAAACACAATACCAAATCTACACTGGAGTTGCTTACCAAGAAGACAGTGAATGTTGTTCACTGTCTTCTTGGTAAGCAACGAGTTACAGTTTTGATTTAAATCTACTTGAAAATCTATGCCAAGACCTGAAAATGATTGTCTAGCTTTAATCAACAACCAATTTGACATTGCTTGAATAATTGTTTAAAGAATAATGGGCAAATGTTGCACAATCCAGGTGTGTAAAACTCTTAGAGACTTACCCAGAAAGACTCACAGACTGTAAATACTGCCAAAGGTGCCTCTACAAATGATTGACTCAGGGGTGTGAATACTTATGTAAATTAGACATTTCTGTGTTTACTTTTCAATACATTTGCAAACATTTCTAAAAACGTGTTTTCACTTTGTCATTATGGGGTATTGTGTGTAGACGGGTGAAAGAAAAAAAAAATTCATCCATTTTGAATTCAGGATATAACACAACAAAATGTGGAAAAAGTCAGTGGGTATGAATACTCCAAGAAACTGTCATTGTTTCTTTAATTCCATCATATATTGGATTGATCTAGTGTCGATTTATTAACATTGCCATATTGGAAAGGGGTTGTTCCAGGGGGGTATATTGTTGGGGTTCACGAATAGAAAGTCTGGGTGCCCTCAAAGCCTTGTAAGCGACTCATGTCGCTATAGGATTTATTGCCTGACTGGAGGTGAGGTAATGAGTCGTTGTGTATCTGAAGGGCATGCCGATGGACTCCAGTGGACTTCACAGAGGGAAGCCTCCTCATAAACTCTATGGGCCACGACTCCTCCAAGCTGCAGTGCCCGAAACATGACCCTGCCAATGTGCATGCTTTTAAGGGAACACCTCGCTAATGTCCCGCGTTCCACCATAAATATAGCTCAGAGACGGTGGGCGATAACTCTTGAGAAATGACAGGGGTACTATGAAATTAGGGCCCTGTCAGATGTTACTCCTGGCTATTGTCAGTACTTGAGATGCATAGAGAGAGGAGGTGTAATGCTGTGTCTGGGAGGCACTGCCTCTGTGTATAACAGAGTGATCATTATTCGTTTTCCCTTTCTCTTATTTTCACCAGTGGCTGTCTAATGTTGCGGGGTTGTCGAATAAGTCCGCGAGTGAGAGAGCTCATGAAACTGATTACTTATATGAATGACTGTTCTTTCCCGGAATTGAAATCCTTTATAGCAGCTAAGAGTGGGAGTAGGGTGGGGGGAGATATGTGTGCATTGTGGCGCAGAGCTTTTAAGAGTGTTGTGATTTAGTTATTTATTGTTTGGCTGCAGGGAATGAAGGAAATGAATGCTGGTTTCGCTCTCTCTCTCTCTCTCTCTCATGCCTTGAAGTAGTTTGACTGCACGCAGATGCAACGAAGAGAAAAACGTCTGGCTCGCAGTTTGGTCATATACATTAGCCATGCCCCTGTTTGTCACCAGAATAGCCCAAATGCCCTTTAGCTGACATGCCATTCAGTGCTCCCGAATTCTGAAAAAACACACAAAATGGTTTAGTGCGGATGCACAAAAAACAGAGTTTTTCTTGTTACCACCCATCCCATGCAATCGCACACACAAACTCTCACACACACACTCTCACGCACACACACACACACACACACACACACACACACACATACACATACACACGCACAGACACACACAAACCACAAACACTGTGAATAGGCATGCTAAATTAGGTCAATCAAAGAGAGAGAGATATTGAGTCCTTGAGACCAGAGATCCACAGTTTTATTGTGAGTGTCATACCATATAAATAAATCATGATAGCTGTCATGACAATTTTATAAATGCCAACAGATCATTTGTTCATTCGACATGTTGGGATCTTTTTGTATCTGTAAATTGTATTATGTGGGCCTCCCGAGTTGTGCAGCGGTCTAAGGCACTGCATCGCAGTGCTAAAGGCGTCACTACAGGCCCGGGTTAAATTCTGGGAGACCCATGAGGCGGTGCACAAGTGGCCCAGCGTCATCCGGGTTAAGGGAGGGTTTGGCCGGCCAGGATGTCCTTGCCCCATCGCGCTCTGGCGACTCCTGTGGCGTGCCGGGCGCATGCACGCTGACACGGTCGCCAGTTGTACGGTTTCCTCTGACACATTGGTGTGGCTGGCTTCCGGGTTAAGTAAGCAGTGTGTCAAGAAGCAGTGCGGCTTGGCAGGATCGTGTTTCGGAGGACGCATGGCTCTCGACCTTCGCCTCTCCCGAGTCCGTACAGGAGTTGCAGTGATGTGACAAGACTACTAATTGTACATCACGAAATTTGGGAGAAAAGGGGGTAAAAATAAATCTAATGTATTGTGTGAAGAATGGCAGTGGAAATGCCTAGGCACAAATATGGTTGAAAATACCCTCTAATTAAATCTAACAGTCTGCACTTTAACCTCATAGTCATTTTTTTATTTTTTTGTACTTAACTAGGCAAGTCAGTTAAGAACAAAATCTTATTTTCAATGACAGACTAGGAACTGTTCAGGGGCGTAACAACAGATTTTTACCTTGTCAGCTCAGGGATTTGATCTTGCAACCTTGCGGTTACTAGTCCAACACTCTAACCACTAGTCTACCTGCCACCCCATTGTATCTTAGCAAATCCAAAGTGCACAGAGCAAAGTGCCAAAACAACAATTAAAAATGGTCTCTGTCCCAATACTTTTGGAGCTGACTCTATCCCATTTATGCGACTTATGGATTCATTTTAATCTGGGTATGTTGTTGAGTTTACTGGACACATTCTCATCAAGCACAATAAAAAAAACATGTTGCCTTGTGGGAGAATAGGTCATTTATTGTCCATTTGGTGTTCTGTTTTTGCCAACACCCCCAGACTCACACAAACGTTGAGAGGCAAGTGAGATTTGTATAACTAACACAAACATAGCAGCATTTAAATGAATGTTTTAGACCTTTACAGCTCAAATGGCTAGTAGCACGGTTCGATATGGCTGCAGTTCTGTTCTCTCAGAATGTTGTGTAGACTTTCCCAATGCTCGCCTCCACCACCACTGGTATCGTCTAAGCCTGTGTCCCCAAATGTTGGAGGCCGGATTTTAGACTTCAAATGCACCCTATTCCCCACATAGTGCACTACTTTTGACCATATCTCTATGCCCTGGTCAAAAGTTGTGCCCTATATAGGGAATAGGGTGCGGCTTCCAACATAGTCCGGGGGCGAATGGGATCGGAGCAGAAGATGTCTGGGTGCCCCGCGGGGCGTGAACCAGGCTTTAATTGACTAATAATGCATTTCCAGCTTCCATCCTCACCTAGAGGAAAGCCACCCCGTGTCTGATTGCTGCTTTCTGTGTGGCATCTCTCGACTCCGACTCATGTGCGTCACACAGATATAAAAGGCTGCGTGGGGCCTTATTGTCATGCTAATCGTCCGGTCGCGGTAGTTAACCGCCCCGTCCGCCGTTCCTCTCACGTTGAGTCTCCGGTCTTGGGGATTTAGCGGAGGGCCTGCCGGCAGCGGCCGTCAGCGCCAAGGACCTTCCTGTTCATGTGGTAATCTGTGTGGCAGGACAATGGGCTGATCGCTGTTCCTCCAGAGCCAGTCCCGACACATTCACACAGAGAATGGAGGGCCACACAGCGCACAACAATAGTGCGTGACTAGCGTCTGAGGGAAAGAGTCCATTGGAGGGTAAATAAATAGTTTGGAAACCCTTTAGCAGATACAATAGACCAGACCACCACTGCTGAATTCACATTTGATGTCTCCCCACAATTTACCATGGTTTATGGAACACTGTAGGTCGGCAGTACAAAAGGATGTACTGAAACTTGTGGAGTCTTGTTTTTATACTTTATATATATATATTAAGTTTCTCACCCTAGAAAATAAAACTAGAGCTCATAACATAAACTTTTGGATGTGTATTGCAGCCCATGGTGTACTCTATCTATATTTGAATACGTGTTTATGCGTTTGTTTTTCTAATAACAACAATAAAAAATACATACCTACTCTGTTCACAGACTCTTGTCAGAGTGAAATGTTCCACTCCAAAAAACCCAATACGCCAGTTCCCTGACCATTGCCTTGTTTTGCACCCAGTATACTCTTCCCCGGTGAGGGCACGGCAGACCTGAGTCACTGCGGCAGGGGGGAAATATTACACCGTTACGCTCTCATATTCCAGAGCACTAGTGACTTATCTCATTAATAAATCACACCACCTACCAAGGGCTGGACTCAAACACTGGAATTCTTCCCCCATTGGCAAGGGTCTCTATCACTAGCCTATTTCATTGATGTACAAGAGTACTACACTGTCTCTGTCTCTCTCACTCTCTCTCTTCGTTTCTTTTATTTCACAGGTTTCTTCTTTTTCGCTGGCTGCCCAGTATGGCTCATGTTATTTATCACAAATTGTGACACTCTTGGAAAAAGCTTCAAACCCACACCGATTGAACTCCACTTGGGAGAGCTGGGAAGAAGTTCAGAACATTTATCTTTCTCCAGTTGGTCATGGGGATAGACAGCATAGATTCCCTGCCCAGGAAAGTCTAACACTCGTTCCCCCAACATACTGTGAGAGTCTCTTTTGAAGGGTCACTAACTCATAAGGGATGCCAACACAATAAACCCAGAACTGCACATGTCCAAACTTCTCTCATGTGGGTTGGATGATACTTTTTTCGTAAATCATCTTGAAAAAATGCATACTTAAAAAATGGAAATCAACCAAGGTCAAATGCTTTATTATCTAAATGTTGAAAGTGCGTGGGCGACGGAGAGAAACAACATGGTGCAGTTTGAGGCCATGTGGCAGAGAGGGATGCGGGCGCTGGAGACGGGGGTGTGAGCAGGTGGGTCTGGGCAGGAATGATGTCGTTGATGTTTGTGTACGTCGGTATGCTGTCGTTTGTTATGTGTACGTTTTATATCGTTAAGAAAATGTTTCAATTAAATAAAGAATGATGGATTTTATTTCACCTTCTGTGAATGTTGTCAGCAATAACTTTACTAAGATGCATGAACTAGTTTTTCCTCTTCATCAACATACTATATATACTCAAAACCTTTCCAATAGGTTACATGTAGTATTACTCTCTCCGCAATTGGGATATACACACAACATATTTGCCTATTTGTGACGAAACAATGCAGTATGCTTAGTGAGGAGGTGGGATGGGATGTAGAGGGTTTGTGTTGAGTAACGCATTATTCTACAGGAGACAGCTTGTTGCTTAAGATGCTGGAATCTGGCACATTGTCTTCTTTGGCCTACTAAACTCTGCTCACAACACTGCGTCGGCTCCCCGGTGGCACTTAACAGGGAAAAGGAGGAGGAGGAGTAGGAGAAGGGGGAGGGAGGAGGAGGAGGGGGAGGAGGAGGATGGAGAGGGGGAGGAGGAGGAGGGAAGATGAGGGAGGAGGATGGTTCCACGGTTCTTGA
The DNA here is from genome assembly GCF_045791955.1 of Oncorhynchus clarkii lewisi. NCBI lineage: Eukaryota > Metazoa > Chordata > Actinopteri > Salmoniformes > Salmonidae > Oncorhynchus > Oncorhynchus clarkii. The sequence goes on from NC_092164.1 coordinate 31,555,708, forward strand.
ATACTGAGGCCTGAAGCAACACAAGGCTCTGTGACTAACACCAATGTTCTCCCATCATCCTCTAGCTCTGGATGCGGTACACATGTTCTGCTTTCTTTTGGGGCTAGTTGAGTTGAAATTACAGTTCGGGAAATTGAAGTAGTTTATTTGGAATTTGCCAACTTAAAAAAAACAACATACATTTGAATTCTTCGCGATGTTAGTGATGTCTTCACAGGTGTGAGTCTATATTGCTATTCTGCCCACTTGAGGGCACCTTAGTCTGTTTTTGTTCAGAAGAGGAATTCATACCTTTTAGCAAACAGTACCATTCATAACATGTGCGTTCCTATTAGAGGAATAGTCCATAAAGGACAATGAAACAGTCATTGTTTCCCCGCTGATCTGTCATCATTTGTGCACATCTACCATAGCAGTGCCTGGCACTTGGTGCCAGTATCCAGTCTGGCTTTTGTCATTGATGCCTCATGGAAAATATTCCCTGGGGGCCTAAAATGGCATACCAGAGATGGTATGGATGTTTCAGATGTTGAAAAGAAAGACTGCATAATCAAGACAGGTGTTGGGTGATCTGCATGCGTTCATGTGCGTTAGGGAGCACACAGGCTCTGTACTACGCATGTGTGAGTGAGGCTGCCAGAGAAAAGCAGTGTTGTGGATCGGAATTCCTCCTCACTGGCTCGTGCTGCCCTAATTAGAGAGAGGGGCTCGTTACATAGGGGCTACACACACACACCAGACAGCTAAGCCCCTTTTTATCGCATTCTATCTATCTCGCCCAGGCACACCAGTATGTATGCCTGGGCATGTACTGTGCTGTACACACAGAGAGAGGTGTGTACGTATAAACACACACACGCGCACAGGGACAGACGCAGATACGTACACACACTCACATTCACACACAAACACACACACACAATACACACACACACAGATGCAAATAGATTCAGCTATATTGTGGTTTGTATAGCCACACACAGTCCCATAGCATAGGGGGTGTTTGGAATGCTTGATGGGAGTCGATCCGGGTCTTGCGTAGGCTCGCAAATGGTTTTTAAAAAATGGCATGATGAGCATGGTACTGTATAATACATGCATTACTCAAATTCAACTATATATGCAAATCTACAATAGATGTGTGTGCACTTGTGTCAGTGTGTGTGCGTGCCTGGGTCTCCGTGTGTGAGTGTTTGCATGCGTTCTTGTATGTGTGTGACACAGTGTTTGTATTTGTGAGTGTGCCTCCCCCATCGGTCAGTGGGCTGTAACTCTGGGACCGGGCGGCAGTGGCCTTTGAGCTTCGCCACTGCTCTTGCGCCAATTACCCCCTTATTTATGAATTTGAGCACAGTTGACCTTCTGTAGGAGAGACGTAAATTTGTTTGGCTGAAGAACGGCAGAACAAATGGTCTGTTGGGAGCGGCCCCCTCTGCTATCCTCCCAGCCCTCCCTGCACATAAGCAATAACTCTCCTCCGCCCAGGCCAGGCCAAGCCCAGCTACTCTGCCTGCAGCCAAAAGGAGCTGGATAGAACTGGTAGCTATAAGTGCTCTGTGTATATCTGCTTGTGTGAGCGGATGCATGTGCATGGGAGAGGACATGTTATAAGTGAGGAGGTATATGTTGTACTTTAATGCATGAAGTGTGTTGGTCTATCACCTATTTGGACATTTGTGATTATGTTGTGTGTGTGTGTGTTTCTGATAGCCCAATATGTGTGTGTGTGTGTGTGTGTTTCTGACAATGTGTGAGTGAGTGTGTGTGTGTGTGTGTGTGTGTGTGTGTGTGTGTGTGTGTGTGTGTGTGTGTTCTTTGTGTGACTGCAGCAGCGCAGGGTGGGCACGTTGCCAGGCTCATGTGCATGACTGGATTGGCAGAGAGGGAGGGAGGGAGGGAGAGAGAGAGAGAGAGAGAGAGAAAAAAAGAGGGAGTAAGGGCTAGAGAGAGGAAGAGAGAGAGAGGTCACACAGGAGTGGGCCACGCCCCCACCCTCGCCTCTGTTTGTGTTTGGGCTTCCTGTGAGAAAAACAACTGACTCCTGAAGAATGTGACTCCCAATTAGAGAGAGAGAGAGGAAGAGAGAGAGAGAATGAGACGAGAACCCTGCTCTCCCAGCAACACTGCAGCGTTACTTCACAGCAAAAAATCTCCATTCAATCTGCACAAACATTCCCACCCCATTCAGTCTGCACACTGTGGAGAATCGAACGAGAGCTACCTACTTATCCTATCAGTCACAATATATTAAAATGCAGCAGAGTGTACCCAAGCTACGGTAACCAGAAGTAAATTGAATAAATCAATTGAATAAAACCAACTGTTCCGTATGTAGTCAGTTTCAATTGGACGTAATTGCACAGGAATGAAAATCAAAAAAAGCCTTAATAAACCGGCAGCCAATTTGTTTTCTTATTGTGTTTGCACTAATATGATTGTGAGTGTTGTGACCGTTTCTTAACAACAGGTTAAAGAGCTCGGGAAGAACTAGCTTCGAGAGTTTTGGAGGTGATGGAATTCTGGAAACCTTGAGTCTCGGCAGACTCTCCTCCCACGCTCGCGGGTGAGCCGGCTGTAACTGTAATGATGACAAATCAGACCAAATATTTACGCCCGTCGAGTTCTACTTTGGCTTGGGTCACGGCACGCTCTGCCCTATTAGTTATTCCCCTGAAACGTTTGAGTTTTTTCACATTTTCAGTAGTTTTCAACATGTCTTGCTCCCCATGCACCTGTCTATCTTGTACTCATCTACACATACTCAGAAATAATGCACCCATATAATTTACATCATTTGCAAAGTGCTTTTCGTTATGCAAGACTAATCTCAGTGCATAAAATCAAAGATCAACTAGAAAGTTACGGGGATGGGTGGGATCCAGGGATGCTGGTCCATGTTGACTCCAATGCTTCCCACAGTTGTGTCAAGTTGGCTGGATGTCCTTTGGATGGTGGGACATTCTTGATACACACGGGAAACTGTTGAGCGTGAAAAACCCAACAGCGTTGCAGTTCTTGACACAACCTGGTGTGCCTGGCATCTACTACCATACCCCGTTCAAAGGCACTTTAATCTTTCATCTTGCCTATTCACCCTCTGAATGGCACACACAGACAATCCATGTCTCAATTGTCTCAAGATTTAAAAAGTGACCTCAATAGGGGATCATAACTTTCACCTCGGGTTTACCTGGTCAGTCTATGTCATGGAAAGAGCAGGTGTGCTTAATGTTTTGTACACTCAGCTCTTGGACTCACAGAAAAAGCAACCCAATAATTGATTGCTGGATTTTTTGTTGTTGCATTTCTTAGACGAATAGACTATTTGAAGAGGGATGCAAGCTCCATGGGCCAGAGAGTTTGAACAAAGAGAGAAAGCTAGATGGCAGTAGGCTATTGCAGTTATTTGTTCAGAACCGTAACCTTTCAACCTTAGTGAAGAGAGACAAAAAAAACATGTTGTTCAAGCATTTCATTACAATGATGAAGATAGGACAACAAAAAGTATTTCATTTAACTGCTGACAGTAAGTTAGGAATGAAGCAACAATATAGAGAAAACGAAGTCTGGCTTTTTTATGGCAGTTTTGGAGCAGTGGCTCCAAATCCCAAGGATGAACCAGACTTGTGGAGGTCTACAATTTATTTTCTTAGGTCTTGGCTGATTTCTTTTGATTTTCCCATGATGTCAAGCAAAGAGGCACTGAGTTTGAAGGTAGGCCTTGAAATACATCCACAGGTACACCTCCAATTGACTCAAATGATGTCAATTAGCCTATCAGAAGCTTCTAAATGCATGACATCATTTTCTGGAATTTTCCAAGCTGTTTAACGGCACAGTCAATTTAGTGTATGAAATCTTCTGACCCACTGGAATTGTGATACAGTGAATTCTAAGTGAAATAATCTGTCTGTAAACAATTGTTAGAAAAATGACTTGTGTCATGCACAAAGTAGACGTCCTAACCGACTTGCCAAAACTATAGTTTGTTAACAAGAAATTTGTGGAGTGGTTGAAAGACGAGTTTTAATGACTCCAACCTGAGTGTATGTTAACTTCCGACTTCAACTGAACATAGGCGTACAGAGGCCCATTATCAGCAACCATCACTCCTGTATTCCACTGGCACGTTGTGTTAGCTAATCCAAGTTTATCATTTTAAAAGGCCAATTGATCATTATAAAACCCTTTTGCAATTATGTTAGCACAGCCGAAAACTGTTGTCCTGATTAAAGAAGCAATAAAACTGGCCTCCTTTAGACTATTTGGACAATTTTTTTCCTTTTCTTTCAAATACAAGGACATTTCTATTTCCAACCTTTTGAATGGTAGTGTATATAGCCTCTATAAAGCAACAGAAGCTTAGGCCTAACCCCATAGAGATAGAGATGCCACCAACATGCATTTCTTTATGTGAGATGGCTACTGCATCTGCTGTACAGATATAGATGTACAGAAGGAGGCTAATTCATACATTTTCAATCAGCATATTTTGTATGAATATGACCATTCTATTGTTAGATTATAGGAGTTACTCTGGTAGGCCTGAAACATTCATCCTCACCTCAACTGTCGGTGCGCACTGCCTTCTTATCATAGGCTTGAAGTAGCTAAAGCTTAATAATAACCACACCAAACCTTCACAAAAGTTTCTAAACACAAAAGTTTCTAAACTTTATTGGGATAATATCAGAAGTAAGTTAAGCCATTAAGTAAGTTAAGCCATTGTTAAGCCAATGCTAGCGATTAACAGTTAAGGGTAAACCTGGGCCTTTTCCCCATCAGAGTTGTGTTTCCTTAAAATGGACTTGTTGCAGATAGAAAGTCTGTGCATAAATACATAGTGCACATAAAATGACTTTTGAAGTGAGATTCCCACATACCGAATAAAAAATACAAGTTAAATGGGTTTTCATTAAATTTTTAACTCTAGGCCTACTGATGGTTTTGCCAAAATGTTGCGCAGATATAGCAAATGTGACCACTCTGGTATTGGCATGTGCACTCTTAGCCAACAGTGCAGGTAGAGCCTCCTACATGATGAGATTATTATGGAAAAAAGTGCAAGATTATTTTTATTTGTCAAATGGCAGCTAAGCATCGATCATCATTCACCAAAATAAGACTGTGTACTTTCACCACCCTGTGAGGTTCATCATAACTTATTTCCTCTGTAGCTTAATAAACTGCATGCTTTCCCATGATGTCCTGACATTTTCTTTCCCGACATGTAGACTTACCTCATAAAAGGTTTGGATGGAAACCTGGTTAACATCAAGCCATTTTGAGGATGCTGAAATTGTATTTTGGATGAGTGTGTACATGCATAATGGGGCTTTTGAAGTAGCTTAATCCGATTTAAACATTGCGACTAGTTTTGTTTATGCCACATATAAAAGGTAATCAAATTTAAAAAGTTCAATGATAAATATTTAGGCTATATTGAAGCATTCGAGGTGTGCAAAGGAATAGCCGCTTGGATTGGAGAGGAGGCACGGTGTGTGTTAAGCTTCCCTGAATAACTGGGTCTGCCGGGAGCATATGTGGCCACATTATTATAGGAGGACTTGGGAGAATGATGATCTGCAACAGACAGCGCATTCAGTATCAGAAGTAAGAATACAGCCAGACTGGCCTGCTACTGTGCCTTTCTACACCTTATAAACCATTGAGTAGGCCCACAGCTGATCCAAATCGAATAAAACATTCAAATCACAGGTCTTTTGCGCCGTTATGTTTTTATGTGTGATATGATTGCCTTTTGCAGATCTGGACAAACGATCCACCTACTGTACTGCTATTGTCACTATGAATGGTGGCTAGAGGGGCAGGATAGACCCTTAGACTGGTAGACTATACTGACCTGTGGCAGTGTAAAAGTTAACACACGGAAAAGCGTAGTGCATAAGGGAAGCCCCTCAACACCTTGGTAAAGGGGAGGCAGATGCAAGCAGATGAGGAAATGTGGCTCGGTTGGAATAAATTATATAGTAAAATCTGCAAAAGAGCGAATATAAACCAGGGAAAAAAGCACTACCCTGTCCTATTTTGGACCCCCTCCCCCTTCCCCCAAAGTAAATTGCCATCTGTCTCTACATAAAAATGATAATACAGTATAATGTATAACAATATTAAACCATATAATTAAAGCAACACTCAAAGTCAATCATACGCTTAACACACAATGTCCCTTTGACTCTGCAGTGAGACTTATTTATAGATTTACAACGTTCAGCTCTGTCATACCGACGACATGCTCTGCATACTTTCCCTCCCCCGGGGGCCAAGACGGACGATATGTAAACCCCTTGGTTTCTATATAAAGGCACGTGCCCTGACGAAGAGAACACAATATCCAGCTCTGTCTTTCACACTAAAGCCTGCCGCTCCGTCTTCTTCACCTTCGAACCGACAGAAACCTGAGACAGACCAATCAACATGTTGAGAAATAGCCTGGTGTCCGCTGTGGCTGCTGCATCCCAGATTCCAGTCCCACTTTTGTTTTGTTTCTCTGGATGGAAGGCCCACAGGCTAACCCGGAAGTCCAGCGGGATGTGGGGAGGAGGCACTGCTGCAACTTGTTCTCTGGCTCTCTCTATCTCTTTTTTTCTTTGTCTCTTGTTCACTCTCTCTTTTTTTGTCTCCTGAACTCTTTATCTCAATATATCTCTCTCTCTACATCCCTCCATAGAGATCTGTCTAGCTTCCTAATAGCAGACATTGGCTTTAGCATCAGTCCCTAGGACAGTGGAAGATGCTTTTCCTATGCACTCCTCTGGCTATGGGTTTACCAAGGGAGAGAGAGACAAGGGAAGTGGATGGGAGGACACACTGTATCCCTCTGCTTGAAGACACTATGGTTCAAGAATAAATGCTTAAAGTTTAGGTTTTGAGTAACCCTTTGCAGATGAGGATTTGTGTTAGGCAGATATACAGTTGAAGTCTGAAGTTTACATACACTCAGGTTGTAGTCATTAAAACTCGTTATTCAACCAATCCACAAATGTCTTGTTAACAAACTATAGGTTTGGCAAGTCGGTTAGGACATCTACTTTGTGCCTGACACAAGTCATTTTTTTCCCCAACAATTGTTTACAGACAGATTATTTCACTTAGAATTCACTGTATCACAATTCCAGTGGGTCAGAAGTTTACATACGCTAAGTTGACTGTGCCTTTAAACAGCTTGGAAAATTCCAGAAAATGATGCCATGGCTTTAGAAGCTTCTGATAGGCTAATTGACATAATTTGAGTCAATTGGAAGTGTACCTGTGGATGTATTTCAAGGGCTACCTTCAAACTCAGTGCCTCTTTGCTTGACATGGGAAAATCAAAAGAAATCAGCAAAAAAAACATTTGTATACTTCCACAAGTCCGGTTCATCCTTGGGAGCAATTTTTATTTCACCTTTATTTAACCAGGTAGGCTAGTTGAGAACAAGTTCTCATTTACAACTGGGACCTGGCCAAGATAAAGCAAAGCAGTGCGACACAAACAACAACACAGAGTTACACATGGAATAAACAAACATACAGTCAATAATACAATAGAAAAAAAGTCTATATACAGTGTGTGCAAATGAGGTAGGATAAAGGAGGTAAGGCAATAAATAGGCCACATTGGCAAAATAATTACAATATAGCAAATAAACACTGGAGTGATAGATGTGCAGAAGATGAATGTGCAAGTATGTGCAAAATAAATAAATAACAGTATGGGGATGAGGTAGTTGGATGGGCTATGTACAGGTGCAGTGATCTGTGAGCTGCTCTGACAGCTGGTGCTTAAAGTTAGTGAGGGAGATATGAGTCTCCAGCTTCAGTGATCTTTTCAGTTCGTTCCAGTCATTGGCAGCAGAAAACTGGAAGGAAAGGCGGCCAAAGGAGGAATTGGCTTTAGAGGTGACCAATGAAATATGCCTGCTGGAGTGTGTGCTACGGGTGGGTGCTACAATGGTGACCAGATAAGGTGGGGCTTTACCTAGCAAAGAATTATAGATGACCTGGAGCCAGTGGGTTTGGCGACAAATATGAAGCGAGGGCCAGCCAACTGGAGCATACAGGTCGCAGTGGTGGGTAGTATATGGGGCTTTGGTGACAAACCGGATGGCACTGTGATAGACTGCATCCAATTTGTAGAGTAGAGTGTTGGAGGCTTTTACGAGGGTATGTTTGGCGGCATGAGTGAAGGATGCTTTGTTGCGAAATAGGAAGCCGATTCTAGATTTAATTTTGGATTGGAGATGCTTAATGTGAGTCTGGAAGGAGAGTTTACAGTCTAACCAGACACCTAGGTATTTGTAGTTGTCCACATATTCTAGGTCAGAACAGTTCAGTGTAGTGATTCTGGACGGGCAGGCAGGTGTGGGCAGCGATCCGTGGAAGAGCATGCATTTAGTTTTACTTGCATTCAAGAGCAGTTGGAGGCCATGGAAGGAGAGTTGTATGGCATTGAAGCTCGTCTGTGGGTTAGTAAACACAGTGTCCAAAGACGGGCCAGAAGTATACAGAATGGTGTCGTCTGCGTAGAGGATCAGAGAATCACCCACAGCAAGAGCGACATCATTGATGTATAAAGAGAAGAAAGTCGGCCCGAGAATTGAACACTGTGGCACACCCATAGAGGCTGCAAGAGGTCCGGACAACAAGGATTAAATGTCAGGTATTTAAATGTATTTGGCTAAAGTGTATGTAAACTTCCGACTTCAACTGTGTACTTGCTGTAAAGATACTGGCTGTGTACATGATTATTCGGCTTGTCTTGTGAGTCATCATAACAAATGGGCTAGGAATTTCCAGGGACATCACGATATGATATTATCACGATACTTCTAGAGCCTTCAGAAAGTATTCATACCCCTTTACTTATTCCACATGTTGTGTTATAGCCTGAATTCTAAGTCTGAATTGTTTTCTTCACCTATCTACACAAAATACCCCATAATGACAAAGTGAAAACATGTTTTTAGACATTTACTGAATATGAAATACAGAAATGTCTCATTTACATAGGTATTCACACCCCTGTTTAGAATCATATTTGGCAATGATTACAGCTGTGAGTCTTTCTGGGTAATTCTCTAAGAGCTTTGCACCCCTGGATTGTACAATATTTGCACATTATTCTTTCAAAAATTCTGTCAAGTTTGTTGTTGATCATTGCTAGACAGCCATTTTCAAGTCTTGCCATAGATTTTCAAGCCGATTTAAGTCAAAACTGTAACTAGGCCAGTCATGAAAATTCATGTTCGTCGGTAAGCAACTCCAGAGTTTATTTGGCCTTGTGTTTTAGATTATTGTCCTGCTGAAAGGTGAATTTGTCTCTGTCTGTTGGATCAGACTGAACCAGGTTTTCTTCTAGGATTTTGCCAGTGCTAATTTATTTATTTAACCTTTATTTATCTAGGCAATCTTAGCTCTATTCCATTCATTTCTATCCTGACAAAAACTCCCTAGTCCTTGCTTATGACAAGGATACCCATAACCTAATGCAGCCACCAAATATGAAGTGCTACTCAGTGATGTGTTGTGTTGGATTTTCCCCAAACATAACCCTTTGTAGGACATAAAGTTTATTTATTTATTTATTATTATTATTATTTATTTTATTTTTTTCATTTTTTTCAGTTTACTTTAGTGCCTTATTACAAACCAGATCCATGTTTTTAAATATGTTTTATTCTGTACAAGCTTCCTTCTTTTTGCTCTGTCATTTAGGTTAGTATTGTGGAGTAACTACAATGTTGTTGATCCATCCTCAGTTTTCTCCTATCACAGCCATTCAACTCTGTAACTGTTTTAAAGTCACCATTGGCCTCATGGTGAAATCCCTGAGTGGTTTCCTTCCTCTCCCTGAACTGAGTTCGGAAGGATGCCTGTAACTTTGTAATGACTGGGTGTATTGTTACACCATCCAAAGTGTAATTAATAACTTCACCATGTTCAAATTAATATTCAAAATCATCTTCTTTTTTCTTCTTTTTTTTACCCATCTACCAATAGAAGCCCTCCCTGGTCTTTGTGGTTGAATCTGTGTTTGAAATTCACTGCTTCGACTGAGGGACCTTACCCTTAATTGAATGTGTGAGGTACAGAGATTAGTCATTCAAAAATCATGTTAAACACTTATTGCACACAGAGTGAGTTCATGCAACGTATTATGTGACTTGGTAAGATTTGTTTTACTCCTGAATGTATTTAGGCTTGCCTTAACAAAGGTGTTGAATACTTATTGACTCAAGACATTTCAGCTTTTAATTTCTTATTAGTTTGTAAAATTGTCTAAAAACATAATTCCACTTTGACATTATGGGGTGTTGTGTGTAGGCCAGTGACACAAAATCTAAATGTAATCCATTTTGAATTCAGGCTGTAACACAACAACATGTGGAGGGGTGTGAATACTTTCTGAAGGATCTGTAGTTGCTGATACGAAATGTATTGCGATTCTCACAATTCTAAATGTATTGCGATTCTCACAATTCTAAATGTATTGCGATTCTCACAATTCTATATGTATTGCGATTCTCACAATTCTAAATGTATTGCGATTCTCACAATTCTAAATGTATTGCGATTCTCACAATTCTAAATGTATTGCGATTCTCACAATTCTAAATGTATTGCGATTCTCACAATTCTAAATGTATTGCGATTCTCACAATTCTAAATGTATTGCGATTCTCACAATTCTAAATGTATTGCGATTCTCACAATTCTATATGTATTGCGATTCTCACAATTCTATATGTATTGCGATTCTCACAATTCTAAATGTATTGCGATTCTCACAATTCTAAATGTATTGCGATTCTCACAATTCTAAATGTATTGCGATTCTCACAATTCTAAATGTATTGCGATTCTCACAATTCTAAATGTATTGCGATTCTCACAATTCTAAATGTATTGCGATTCTCACAATTCTAAATGTATTGCGATTCTCACAATTCTAAATGTATTGCGATTCTCACAATTCTAAATGTATTGCGATTCTCACAATTCTAAATGTATTGCGATTCGAACAATTCTAAATGTATTGCGATTCTCACAATTCTATATGTATTGCGATTCGATACTGTTTATTAATTTTTTTCCCGATGCGATTTGATTTTCCAAACATATTGCTTGCTTTTTCAGTGCCTTGCAAAAAAATGTTGTGTTACAAAGTGGGATTAAAATTGTTGCCAAAATAGTTACAATTAAATCAATCAATCTTTGTTTCGGCAAGCCTAAATGAGTTAGGGAGTAACATTTGGCCTACTAAATCACATAAGTTACATGAGTTCACTCATGTGATATAATAGGGGTCGACATCATTTTTGAATGACTAACCCTTCCTCTGCCCCCCATCCACACAACATCTGTCAGGTCCCTCAGTTAAGTATTGAATTTCAAGCACAGATTCAACTATAAAGACCAGGGAGATTTTATGAAAGCACCATGAAGAAAGGCAGTGATTGGTAGATTAGTAACAATAACAAACCAGACATTGAGCATGGTCAAGTTAATAATTATGCTGTGGATGATGTATTAAATCAGCCAGACACATCAAAGATACAGTCCTACTTCTGACCTGAGCTGCAGGACAGGAAGGAAACTGAACGGCCAAGTTACAGTTTTGACTTATATCTGCTTGACAATCTATGGCAAGACTTGAAAATGTCTTGCCAAGATATCCAACATCTTGACAGAGCTTGAAGAATTCAGAAAATAATACTGGGATAATATTGCACAATCCAGGTGTGTAAAGCTCTTAGAGACTTACCCAAGAAGAGGCACAGCTGGAATCACTGCCGAAGGTATTCATAACATGTATTGACTCAGGGAGCTGAATACTTATGCAACGACTATATTTCAGTTATTTCATTTCTATCAATCTCTAAAAAATATATATATAATAATTCTTCGACTTTGACATTACAGAGTATTTGGTGTAGATTGTTGACCTCAAATCCCACATTGTAACACAATAAAATGGGAAGAAATCCAAGGGGTATGAATCTTTTTTACAAGGCACTGTATGTCTGCTGCAGAGGGACAAGAGAGAGCAGGACAAAATGAGATTTGATCAGTCATGGAAATAAAAGTGGTGAAATCATGTTGGCTCACTATTTAAAAAGAAGATGGAGAACAAGGTATAGAACAAGCTATAGAACAAGCTATAGAACAAGCTATAGAACAAGGTATAGAACAAGCTATAGATTAAGCTCTAGAACAAGCTATAGGATGAACAATACCAGAGTTTTGGCACAGGTACAGCCGACTAGTGCTAGCTAACGCTGCCTAGAAAAATATCGATATGATGTCATCCAAAATAATATTGCGATATATAACTGTATGGATTTTCCCCCGCGTCACTACAAATCAATTGCTTATGTTTTAGTAGTGGAACTAGGCTTTCACAGTGAAGCTTAACACAAGCACACATACAAGCACATAACACTATATAAAGGCATTCACCCAGCACTTCGCACTTGCATAGTCATCCTCGCACACGCTCACTCACACCTATACACACACTAACTTATATTATGTCTCACACACACAAACACACACACATGCACACACACATTAACAGTGTCATAGCTCCCTCCAAGCAGTGTAGGCTGGAGGGGGCTGGCGCTCTGATATTGACACCAAGGCTGCAGTGTGGTTGGTCCTTGGCCAGTTCTCAGCCGGCTTCGTGACTGCTGCTGTGGATCCCTATAAATCAGACCCAATTACCAGGCTACAGCACTGGGCCTTTCATCCACTCACAGGCAGGCAGAGAGGGCAAACACAGGCCCCATACCGAGTACTGTAACACAGGCCCAATATCAACTACTGTAGCCTACTCTCCGCCTTTCTATGGACCTCATATCTATTAAGTGTTCATACCACAAACATACTGGTGTGGATATGATATAGCCTATGCAGGCTCTGTATATTGCCTGGTGACTGCCCATTTTCACCTGTTTGGGTGAGTTTGCTTTGTTTGGATTACAGAAAAAGAAGGAGGACAGTCCAGTATGAGTTGAGTGTTTTCTGTGTATTCATTTTTTAGATATATTTTGTTTACTTTTGCCCAATGGTTGTTTTTTGGATCAAGCCTTGGTTGGAATGGCTTTTGCTTGGATTGGCAATCTCCAGTGGATTGGATTCCACACTCACACATGAACGCGTGTGCACACACACACACACACACACACACACACACACACACACACACACACACACACACACACACACACACACACACACACACACACACACACACACACACACACACACACACACACGCTTACACAAACACTCCCCTGACTGCTCTTCCCTTGCTCCAGTCAGAAGAAATGTGTGCACTGTCTCCGTGTGCATATCCAGCCCTATATACGATACAATAGCTTTATCATCCTCGGTTCATACACTCATAAACATTCTCCAGCGTGTGTCACGGTTGCGGCAGAGCCCCCCTGCTAGCTCAGTAAATTGGCCCTGTGTAAACCATTCTGCCCATCTGAAATACCGGGTACATTTAAATCCCTGACATGCCTCTGTAGCGACGTGCCACGACGGGGGGTTGTCTCATTTACCACCTGGAGGTTTTGAAGTGTCGTAACCATCTCCTCTTACTGAAGGCAGCCAGCAAGGCGGCAGAGATCCTCTTTGTCAAGTGCTGTATTCAACTCCCATCAGCCAGACATGTGAGGGAGATGTTTCTATATTCTATATGTTTCTATATTTCCGGGGGGCACACGCACACACACACACACACACACACACACACACACACACACACACACACACACACACACACACACACACACACACACACACACACACACACACACACACTCTCACACAGCTCCTCTAGCACCCTCTCATTTGTCATCCCAGGGCTTCTGAGAGTCTTTTCTTTTCCCTTGGATAACCTCCCTCTTTCCCAGCACTGTAAGTAATGAGCCAGGGTTGACCCTCCATGCCTCATTGTGTTAGATTTCAGCTTCTGACCTTAAAAATGAAAGCAAATCGATAGGGCGGGACACGTGAATTCCAAAGCCCAGGACGCAAGCCAAGTGTGGAGTGGAGGGAGGAATGCGGAGCTGCACAATATACTGGGTAGTAGAGAGGCTCTTTCACCTCACCTTCAATAGGGACCAACACTGTATCACCAGTGTGCTGCAGTGAATTTGCATGTAAATTGTGTGTCACCCATTGCATTTAGTGTGGGTAATCTAAAGTGCCGCAGAGGGGATGGGGGGAGAGAGCTCAGAGCTTAGTCAAGGCTCGGGTTTTAATATTAATTTTCTGTGCGTCAAAATGTACTGGGACACTTTATTTTAAGTGTTATAACACACAGCATGTGTAGGAGAATTTTACCTGGCTTTGAGTAGTAGTGATAGTTTATGTGCAGTTTAGAAGCACTTACCGTAGCTATAATATGGTGCAATTCAAGACAATGAAATGACATGTCAAAGTATCAAAGCACCCCAGCAAAGAGAGTGATACATGGTGTAGGTCAAAAGTGTCTTGACCACCTGATGTTTGTATGCACACTGTCCATAAACAACCCCTATTAAAACCCCCAGTCCGGTCAATGTCCAGTCTCCTTCCTAAATGGGCTGACCGTCTCTCTCTCCCTCCATTACAATATGCTGTAGCTCGTCAGCGGTGAAGCACATTGTGTGTACTCACTACTCTACTGAGAGTAGTGGCTGGCCGTCAGTTCCAGTTAGCCCAGCATGATAATTGGCCTCCCATTGATAGATGCAGACTCCCTTCACACTCCAGGGGTCTCGGCTCATTGTCAGAAGAGGCGACACACTGCCCAAGAACACTCGAAAATTGCACATCAAATCAGCCATGCTTCACGGGCCGGCGCTAACGCGTGGGGTGGGTACCACGAAGGGGGCGTGTGAGTGTGTGTGTGTTCTTCCATAGCTCCGTGTGCAGTGTCTCTCCGGGGAGGCTAGGGTTTAACGTGGCTAACTGGAGCTGCTGGTGGCTGTGCTCTCTCTCTCACTCGCTCTTTTCTTCTTCTTCTTCTTCTCTCCTCTTTCTCCGTCACTGCCCAACCCTTTTTCTCTCTCTCCGTCACTTTCAGCCACCCCTCTCTCTTTCTCCCTCCTTCTCCATCCCTCTTTCTTTCTACTACGCCCACAGGGCCTTCGTTACCTCTCTGTCACCGAGCGCTGCGTCCATGGTATAGAGATATAAATAGGCTGTGAGTGGGGAGCCCTGACACCATAAATCCACAGTGGGAGGGACATGAGGGGGAGAGAGGGGTGCAGCGACAGAGGAAAGGGATGTAGTGTATACAAAATGGGGAGAAATAAGGAATATATCATGAAAAGGGAGCGATGCGCTGTAGTGATGAGGCGGTTTGTTGACGTACACAGGGAGAGGGAAATGTTGAACGGTTCAGATGCTGAGTCTCATTAAAAACATCTCACCTGTAGAGGTGCAAACTGTTTTGAGAATGCCTCCAGACTCGGGAGTATGAAGTCAGGGAGGAAAATGGCACTCCAACATCTCTCAACACATCATTTTGAGGATGTCCCTTCTATAACAGTTAAACACTAGAAAGCCTGGATTCGAACTAGGGACTGTAGTGAAGCCTCTTGAACTGAGATGCAGTGCCTTAGACCGCTGCGCCTCTCGGGAGCACTCTTCTCTCTTCCTGTATCTATGCCCCCCCCCCACTCCATGTGAAAGATACCTACATATCACAACCCACACATACATAATGTATGTGTTTTATGTACTCAAATATATTTAGCCCTAACCTCTTCTCTCTTCCTGCAGCAGCCCTATGCTCCACCCCTCCACCCCATGGCTCCGCCCAGCCCCAGCCACAACAGCTGCAGTCACGGCGGATCCGAGCTGCTGAGTAAAACTAACCTGTACATTCGAGGCCTGCCCCCGGGGACCACGGACCAGGATCTCATCAAGCTCTGCCAACCGTGAGTGTGGTACATACACTCAGACTTATAGAAACACACACACCTGCTCCTGCACACAGACACAGACACACACACACACACACACACACACACCGTATATAAACACACATGCACACCTGCTGACACACACACACGCGCGCGCGCGTGTACACACACACACACATGCACACCTGCTAACACACACACGCGCGTACACACACAAACACACACACGCACACCTGCTGGTACACACTCACCCTTATTAAAGTTCCACCAACTGTGAATGTATAGAAACAGACACGGGTAATCATAAAAGCTCTGCCAAGTGTGTGTGTGATACAAAAACGCACACATGCGCATGAATGTGCACACACACACACACCTACACAAAGCTCAATAAAGCCCTAATAAAATGTAGATTGGACTGCCTCCCCCAGGAACCACGGACCAGGACCTCATCAAGCTGCAACCCACAGCCCACACAGACACACACACACACTTACACACTAACAGCTTTGTTCAGCTCCAATAAATTCCTCATTAATAAAGACTGCAAATTGTGAAATACAGGCTAAAAGCGAAGTCTGCCGGTTGCGTAACATTTTCTTGGCCATCTTTCCAGAAATATCCCAGTCAAATGCAGCCAATTATTTTATGATCTTTTGGAATCGGAACGCTCTGTCCAGTATTTGGTAATGCTCCTACTATGTCAGAAGTCCCGCATGTCTTGATCTTGACCCATCGAAATTCCATTAGCTAGACAGCAAACACGATAAGACAATGAAGGCACTCAGCGTTTTGACATTGCATATCTCTTAGCCACATAGTCAGTCCCATTTTGTATAATGTCCCTGTAGACAGTGTCCAATAAAACACTCCTTTTGCCGTTTAACATTGGACATACACCATTACTGCCTCACTGTCCTCTGGTGGATGCTTCACTTCACTTTCTCCAACACACTCTTCCTTTAGCATTCCCCCCCTGTATTTTTGCCATTCGCCTTGGTCAAAGGCATTGTCTAAGTGCCCCCAAGGTTGCCCGAGGTCTGCTGTGCCAATGAAAATCCAATGAAACTTTAATTAGCCAGCCACTGTTTCAAGCACAGGCGGGTAGAAACATTTTCACAAAGGTCATCTGGCGCTGAAGTCTGTGACACCCGGGTCCCCCTCTGGTGTTGTTTTCCTTCTCCGGTCTGCTGAACCCACACCTCCTCCACCCATGTCCCACTCCCACCCCAACCCGCTCCACCCCACCACAATGGCATCCTCCCTTGGTCCGTCGCACCTTGTCCCCCAGGTTCGTGTTAACCTGAAACCTCCGAAATGAGCCTCTGCGGTCTTCAGAAATGTTTTAGTCCTAGTTTTGTTTTTCTATCACCTCTGTCACCCACGTTATTTTCTCTAATCAGTATCATGGAGTTGGCTGACTCTGCATATTAATGAGTGTTTTCCTCTCAGTGGTTAGTTTTGAAAACCCGACCCTAGGCAACAGTGACTAGAGTCTGGTGACAATGACAGACTCTTTTGACAACTTCAAGAAGGAAGAAAAAAAAAAGAGGAGTCCTCTTCAGACAGACAACTCACTCAACAAATCATGATGCCAGAACGTCGCGATTCCAAACCAAAAGTTTGTAGTTGATGCTTACGAGCCACTTGCGAAATGCAGTAACAAAATGTTGTTTGATTTGAGTCCTTGTGTTGTGCTGAGCCGTACTGGTTCCCGAGACGGGGTCTGCTGGGTCACACGCACTGTGAAACAGCCCCAGCAGCCTAGACTCCCCGTATCTCCAAAGCAAGCAGAGTGCCGCCAACGGATGCATTCTTGAGAGTGTGCCATATCGTAGCTGCTGATTGGAGGTCGTTACACACTGCCTGAGAGATGTTTGGAAATGCAAAAGTTCTCTCAACGACGCAGCAAGCTACACTCTCCCACAAGTCCTCACACAACTGCTACAACTTCCTCTATTACTTCAAACATGGCCAAAATAAAAGAGAATCAATAACAACAATGGCCACAGAGTTTCTAATTATATGCACCGAGAGCAGTTGGATTTGGGAGTGTGCTTAATCTGTGTTTTATTCAGTTGGCTGGATCTGTAGCTCTCCAGAACCATCAGCCTGATATATGGGCATGGAGAAGCAGCCAGAGAAGTGGGTTTTGGCTGAACACCCAGAACGAAAGGCATGGATGGAACAGCCATTACCATGAGAAAAATGCATGGACAAGTGGGCAGGTAGGGCACGGGGGCAGTTGGGGTACGGGGCCATTAGCGGTTGAGCAGTGCTGGGGATTTCTTGTTTGCAGTCCACCACCTAGGAGAGGTAGAGGGGCTGAGGCCGCAGGTTCTTTTGAGGAAAGAGCACATTTTAGAAGGTAGACTTGGGGCCCACACTTGGAATAACAGGGGCATTCATTCTCCCTGCCAGTGGTCCAAATCCATAAATCAAAAAGCCAAGATTGAATGGACCACAGAGCTCTCCTCCCTGCCCTCCCTCCCTTCTATCCTCCTCCCTTCTGCCTCTTCTGTTCTTCCCTGCCTACCGTTCTCCCTCCATCCCTCACTTCTGGTTCTCTGCACCCAATTTCAGCTGTGGACCGGCTACAGCTGTGCCCTCTGTCATGCTGCTTTCCCTAGCGTGGCGCCTGATCAAATGGAGAGAAACCCAAATCAAGAGCTAATCACCACCAATTGTCCAAATAACCTTTCCCATGTGTGGCGAGGGAAGGAGGGAGGAGTGAGAGGGTGGGAAGGGAGGGGTTGGAGCTCCACACAGCAGAGGAAGGGGTGACCCTGGGACCACCTGTTCCACAGAGCCACTGCGATCCGAAGCGCCACATTATCCCAAACGATTCTGAGGCCCTCTGTTGACACAAGCAGGCCGGCTATCAGAGCCTCCCCGATCCCACGGGCTCCTTTTCAACAAACTGCCAAAGGGAGGGAGTGTGAGAGAAGACACTCCAGTCGGCCCAGCCTCGGCTCTTTCGGCTCAGTCATCGATGCCCTGTCTGCCCAACGCTTTTTGGTCAAGCTCTGTCAGAACGGACCGAGATAGCGGTGCTTAACCTCTGAGGTGGCGAGACAACTGCAGGAATGCCCAGACCAAACTCCTCCCCCACCCCACCAACAAAACGTTGTCAACCAGATGCTCTGAATGTTTCGGGAACAGAAAGAATCACTCTCTCACTTGATCTTACTCTTGTTCTGTCTCTCATTGCCACTTCGCTACAATACCCGGCAACAACACAAAATGTCATGTGCTTTGTGTGGTGAATTTACATGGTCATTTACTTGCCTGGTTCAAACTAACAACATACAAAATGCCTGTATCCTCCACAACATTGATCTGGAGAGCAGTTGCTGTGCAGTGGCTGATATACCTCCAGGCAATCTCCTACATTATTCATCCCCCCATTACTGCTTAGTTCATTAGGATCCCCATTACAGTGTCTTCCAACAATGTTCACACCCCTTGACTTTTCCACATGTTGTTGTGTTACAGCCTGAATTTAGAAGGGATTCAATTGAGATGTTTTAGTCACTGGCCTACACACAATACGCCGTCATGTCAAAGTGGAAGTATGTTTTTAGTAAATTAATAAAACATCAATAAGTAATCATCCCCTTTGTTATGGCCTAAATAAGTTGAGTAAAAAGTTGCTTAACAAGTCACATAATAAGTTGCATGGACTGGGTGCAATAATAGTGTTTGACATGATTTTTTGAACAACTGCGTATCTGTAAAGTCCCTCAGTCGAGCAGTACATTTGTTAACACTTTACTTGACATCCAGCGTCATAACACATTATAACAAGATCATTACCATGTCTTAATGTCATAAAATCAAATCAAATCAAATGGTATTTGTCACATGCACCGAATACAACAGGTGTAGACTTTACAGTGAAATGTGTACTTACAATCCCTTAACCAACAATGCTTTAAGAGGTAAAAAAAAATACAAATAAGTAGATAATAAAATAGATAAATAAAAAATGAAAGTAACAAATAATTAAACAGCAGGAGTAAAATAAAAAAGTGAGGCTATATACAGGGTATTACGGTACAGAGGCAATGTGGAGGCTATATACAGGGTATTACGGTACAGAGTCAATGTGGAGGATATATACAGGGTATTACGGTACAGAGTCAATGTGGAGGCTATATACAGGGCATTACGGTACAGAGTCAATGTGGAGGCTATATACAGGGTATTACGGTACAGAGTCAATGTGGAGGCTATATACAGGGTATTATGGTACAGAGTCAATGTGGAGGATATATACAGGGTATTACGGTACAGAGTCAATGTGGAGGATATAAACAGGGGGTACCAGTACAGAGTCAATGTGGAGGCTATATACAGGGGGTACCAGTACAGAGTCAATGTGGAGGCTATATACAGGGTATTATGGTACAGAGTCAATGTGGAGGATATATACAGGGTATTACGGTACAGAGTCAATGTGGAGGATATAAACAGGGGGTACCAGTACAGAGTCAATGTAGAGTCTACATACAGGGGGTACCAGTACAGAGTCAATGTGGAGGCTATATACACAGGGTACCAGTACAGAGTCAATGTGGAGGCTACATACAGTGGGTACCAGTACAGAGTCAATGTGGAGGCTATATACACGGGGTACCAGTACAGAGTCAATGTGGAGGCTATATACAGGGGGTACCGGTACAGAGTCAATGTGGAGGCTATATACAGGGGGTACCAGTACAGTGTCAATGTGGAGGCTATATACAGGGTATTATGGTACAGAGTCAATGTGGAGGATATATACAGGGTTTATGGTACAGAGTCAATGTGGAGGATATAAACAGGGGGTACCAGTACAGAGTCAATGTGGAGTCTACATACAGGGGGTACCAGTACAGAGTCAATGTGGAGGCTATATACACGGGGTACCAGTACAGAGTCAATGTGGAGGCTACATACAGTGGGTACCAGTACAGAGTCAATGTGGAGGCTATATACACGGGTACCAGTACAGAGTCAATGTGGAGGCTATATACAGGGGGTACCGGTACAGAGTCAATGTGGAGGCTACATACAGGGGGTACCAGTACAGAGTCAATGTGGAGGCTACATACAGGGGGTACCAGTACAGAGTCAATGTGGAGGCTATATACAGGGGGTACCAGTACTGAGTCAATGTGTGGATGCACCGGTTAGTTGAGGTAATTGAGGTTATATGTAGGTAGAGTTCAAGTGAATATGTATAGATTATAAACAGAGAGTAGCAGCAGTGTAAAAGAGGTGTCTGGTAGCCATTTGATTAAATGTTCAGGAATCTTTTGGCTTGAGGGTAGAAGCTGTTACGGAGCCTTTGGACCTCGACTTGGCACTCCGGTACTGCTTGCCGTGCGGTAGCAGAGAGAACAGTCTATGACTAGGGTGACTGGAGTTTTTGACCATTTTTAAGGTCTTCCTCTGACACCGCCTGATATAGAGGTCCTGGATGGCAGGACGCTTGGCCCAATGATGTACTGGGCCGTACGCACTACCCTCTGTAGTGCCTTGGGGTTGGAGGCCGAGTAGATGCCATACCAGGCGGTATTGCAACCGCTCTCGATGGTGCAGCTATAGAACCTTTTGAGGATCTGAGGACCCCATGCCTAATCTTTTCAGTATCCTGAGGGGGAATAGGCTTTGTCGTGCCCTCTTCACGATCGTCTTAGTGTGTTTGGACCATGATAGTTACCCTTTAGCTCAGTGTGGTTGTTGCCTGTAATCCAGTTGGGGTATGTACGTACTGTCACTGTGGGGACGACATCATCGATGCACTTCTTGATGAAGCCAGTGACTGATGTGGTGTACTCCTCAATGCCGTCGTAAGAATCCCGGAACATATTCCAGTCTGTGCTAACAAAACAGTCCTGTAGCTTAGCATTAGCTTAATCTGACCACTTTCTTATTGACAGAGTCACTGGTGCTTCCTGCTTTAGTTTTTGCTTGTAAGCAGGAACCAGGATAATATAATTATGGTCAGATTTGCCAAATGGAGGGCGAGGGAGAGCCTTGTATGCATCTCTGTGTGTGGAGTATAGGTGGACTAGAGTTTCTTTCCTTCTGGTTGCACATTTAACATGCTGATAGATATGAGGTAAAACTGATTTGAGTTTCCCTGCATTAAAGTCCCAGGCCACTAGGAGCGCCACCTCTGGATGAGCGTTTTCCTGTTTGCTTATGGCCGTATACAGCTCATTGAGTGCTGTCTTAGTGCCAGCATCGGTCTGCTGTGGTATATAGACAGGTACAAAAAATGTAGATGTAAACTCTCTAGGTAAATAGTGTGGTCTACAGCTTATCATGAGATACTCTACTTCAGGCGAGCAAAACCTCAAGACTTCCTTAGATTTCTTGCACCAGCTGTTGTTTACTAATATGCATAGGCCGCCGCCCCTTGTCTTACCAGAGGCCGCTGTTCTATCCTGCCAAAAAAGCTTAAAACCCGCCAGTTGTATGTTCAGCCACGACTCGGTGAAACTACAAGATATTGCAGTTTTTAATGTCCCGTTGGTAGGATATACGTGCTCGTATTTCGTCTATTTTATTATGGATTGATTGTAAGTTGGCTAATAGGACCGATGGTAAAGGCAGATTACCCTCTCGGTGACGGATCCTTACAAGGCACCCGGACGCCATCCACTATACCTCCGTCTTGAGGAACCTTGTCGGGTGTCTGGAGTAAATCTGTCACATCCGACTCGTTGAAGAAGATGAAGAATTTCTCCAGTACGGGGTGAGTAATCTCTGCCCTGGACATGGTGACAGAAACATTATGTACAAAATAAGTTACAAAAAACACGAAAAAACATTCACAATAGGACAATTGGTTACGGGATCGCAAAACGGTGGCCATCTCCTTTGGCCCCGTTGTTACAGCATTAACAGCTGACATAACTTGACATAATATGGTCACAACACTGTCATGACCCATAGATTTACACCTGTTTTGACATATATTGTGCTATTTTATGGCTAGTTGTGCCACCTACATAAGAGTGTCAAAACCCACTGTTATTCAAATCTGTTTTTTCCCTGCCAAGAAGTTTCCTTTCGTTTGAAAGTCCTTTGTTGTTATTGTAATGAATTCTTTACAGATTTGTTTTTACAGCATATCCTGACCATCCTGTGTCACGTTACTTGGACAAAGAAAATATACTTTATGACACTGTCAAGAAGCATTATGACCATCATAATCATATAAGCCAGATAGGCCTATCAGGTACATCCCCTAATACCAAAGAAAATATCAGCATGTAAAGTAGCTAGTTAGCTGTAAAATTGCCTCAACAAACTGGACTATCAATTTAGGAGTCAATCTCACCATGTTCAAGCTGCAGATCGATGTGCCTCCCAGAGTGGAGCCTGACATTCACAACGACAGGAAAATATGCATGTTTCAAAACATACTGGCTTTGAGAATGGATTGCATGACGATTAGTTTAGCAACTGCCTGACACAGCATGACAACGCGATTGGTCGACAGTCTGCTGGGTGGGACGTTATACGTTCCTTAATTCATTGGATTCCTATCTCCTTTCTATAATATCTCTGGGAACAGCACCATGCAATTCACCCTGGACTAAAGAGGTAGACAAATAGGGAAAATGTGCTAGACCCTTAACTTACACATTTCTCGAGGTATAAATATCGCAACAATATGATCAATGGATCATTCCAGAGAAGACATCCTCCCGAGTTATGACATCGGTCAGTATTGAAATCTGACATGTATATATAGACGTTTTTGCGATCTAAATGTCGTATTCTTTTTAACTTCCAGTGCAGTGAGATAGACTTTATCACAGTGCTACGTCATATCGGCCGGATTTCTACCTGCTTGAATGCCAATAACTCAGGTACACATGAAACATGAAATGACCCAGGGAATCGATAGAAAATCACTCAGAGATGCACATAAACAATATAACATTCAAAATGGGTGAACCTTTCCTTTAATGTGGTAAATTTAAAAAACATAAACAGTACCAGTCAAGTTTGGACACCTACTCATTCAAGGGTTTTTCTTTATTTATAGTATTTTCTGCATTGTAGAATAATAGTGAAGACATCAAAACAATGAAATAACACATTTGAAGAATCTCAAATGTTAAATATATTTTGATTTGTTTAACACTTTTTTGGTTACTACATGATTTCATATGTGTTATTTCATAGTTTTGATCTGTTCACTATTATTATTATTATTATTATGTAAATGTTGAAAGTGCGTGGGCGACGGAGAGAAACAACATGGTGCAGTTTGAGGCCATGTGGCAGAGAGGGATGCGGGCGCTGGAGACGGGGGTGTGAGCAGGTGGGTCTGGGCAGGAATGATGTCGTTGATGTTTGTGTGCGTCGGTATGCTGTTGTTTGCATGTGTATGTTTTGTATGGTTAAAAAATGTATAATAAATCAAATCTAACCAAAAAAAAGATAACATGCCACATGATGCATTGTAATGAATCTAGTTGGGCAGTTATTTAAAAGGCACACTTTGGGGCGGCAGGTAGCCTAGTGGTCAGAGCGTTGGACTAGTAACCGAAAGGTTGCAAGATCCAAACACTGAGCTGACAAGGTAAAAATCGTTCCGCCCCTGAACAAGGCAGTTAACCCACTGTTCCTAGGCAGTCATTGAAAAAAATAATTTGTTCTTAACTGACTTGCCTAGTTAAATAAAGGTTAAAAAAAATAAAATAATAATTATATTCAGCAGCATCTGTTTCCTACCTCTCCTTAGCATTAGGCATTTGTTTTATAGTATTTAGAGTATTAGAGATGGGAACTAATGGAGAAAGTCGAAGCTTGTAGCGCTGCTTTAGCTGTGACACGTGTAGATTGGCGAGTGATGGGTGAGAAAATACATTTTGAATTCAGGCTGTAACTCAACAAATTGTGGAATATATCAAGGGGTATGAATATTTTCTGAAGGAACTGAATGTGTATGCAAATAGATTATACAAGTGGTTAGGCATTTTCAACACAGACCAGACGAGTAGACCATTTTTCCTCGACCATGAAACACTATCGTGTATGATGTTGATTTTGGTTCTGTGTGTGCAGTTAAGGGCAAGGCGGGCTGCCTTGTTTTGAGCCAGCTGCATCTTTGCTAGGTCTTACTTTGCTGACCCTGACCATATTACTGGACGGTGCATTCGGGAAAGTATTCAGACCCCATGACTTTTTCCACGTTTTGTTACGTTACAGCCTTCTTTTAAAATGGACTTTAAAAAAAACTATCTACACACAATACCCCACAATGACAAAGCAAAAATAGTTTTTTTTCGAAATTGTTCCAAATTTATTAAAATACACAACTGAAATATTACATTTACATAAGTATTCAGACCCTTTCGTCAGTACTTTGTTGAAGCATCTTTGGCAGCCATCACAGCCTCGAATCTTCTTGGGTATGATAATACAAGCTTGGCACACCTGTATTTGGGGAGTTTCTCCCATTCTTCTCTGCAGATCCTCTCAGACTCTGTCAGGTTGGAAGGGGAGTGTTACTGCACAGCTATTTTCAGGTCTCTCCAGAGATGTTTCATCGGGTTCATGTCCAGGTTCTGGCTGGGCCACTCAAGGACATTCAGAGACTAATCCTGATGCCACTCCTGCGTTGTCATGGCTGTGTGCTTAGGGTTGTTGTCCTGTTGGAAGGTGAACCTTCGCCCCAGTCTGAGGTCCTGAGCGCTCTGGAGCAGGTTTTCATCAAGGATCTCTCTGTACTTTGCTTCGTTAATCTTTCCCTCGATCCTGACTAGTGTCCCAGTCCCTGCCACTGAAAAACATCTCCACAGCATGATGCTGCCACCACCATGCTACACCGTAGGGATGGTGCCAGGTTTACTCCAGATGTGATGCTTGGCATTCAGGTCAAAGAGTTCAATCTTGGTTTCATCAGACCAGAGAATCTTGCTTCTCATGGTCTGAGAGTCCTTAAGGTGCCTTCTGGCAAACTCCAAGTGGGCTGTCATGTGCCTTTTACTGGGCTTTCATCCGGCCACTCTACCATAAAGGCCTGATTGGTGGAGGGCTGCAGGGATGGTTGTCCTTCTGGAAGGTTCTCCCATCTCCACAGAAGAACTCTGGAGCTCTGCCAGAGTGACCATCGGGTTCTTGGTCACCTCCCTGACCAAGGCCCTTCTCCTCCGATTGCTCAGTTTGGCAGGTCGGCCAGCTCTAGGAAGAGTCTTGGTTGTTCCAAACTTCTTCCATTTAAGAATGATGGAGACCACTGTGTTCTTGGGGATCTTCAATGCTGCAGAAATGTTTTGGTACCCTTCCCCATATCTGTGCCTCGACACAATCCTGTCTCGGAGCTCTACGGACAATTCCTTCGACCTCATGGCTTGGTTTTTGCTCTGACATGCACTGTCAGCTGTGGGACCTTATATAGACAGATGTGTGCCTTTCCAAATCATGCCCAATCAATTGAATTTACCACAGATGGACTCCAATTAAATTGTAAAAACATCTTAAGGATGATCGATGGAAACAGGATGCACCTGAGCCCAATTTCGAGTCTCATAGCATAGGGTCTGAATACTTATGTAAATAAGGTATTTAGATTTTTTAACACGTGTAGGTTCATGAGGGTAAAAAATATATTTTAGAATAAGGCTGTAACGTAACAAAATATGGAAAAAGTCAAGGGGTCTGAAGACTTTCCGAATGCACTGTATAACATGGTATCGGGACAGCTTGGCTTTTCATAGGCACTACCTCTGTTTGTAATTCCCAAACGCCTGAAGGTACCACGTTCATCTGTACAAACAATAGTACGCAAGTATAAACACCATGGGACCACACAGCCATCATACCGCTCAGGAAGGAGACGCGTTCTGTGTCCTAGAGATGAATGTACTCTGGTACAAAAAGTGCAAATCAATCCCAGAACAACAGCAAAGGACCTTGTGAAGATGCTGGAGGAAACAGGTACAAAAGTATCTATCCACAGTAAAACAAGTCCTATATCGACACAACCTGAAAGGCCGCTCAGCAAGGAAGAAGCCACTGCCCCAAAACCGCCATAAAAAGCCAGACTACGGTTTGCAACTGCACATGGGGACAAACATCATACTTTTTGGAGAAATGTCCTCTGGTCTGATGAAACAAAAATAGAAATGTTTGGCCATAATGACCATCGTTATGTTTAGAGGAAAAAGGGGGAGGCTTGCATCCCAACCGTGAAGCACAGGGGTGGCAGCTTCATGTTGTGGGAGTGCTTTGCTGCAGGAGGGACTGGTGCACTTCACAAAATAGATGGCATCATGGTCGCAAATGGATCTTCCAAATGGACAATGACCCCAAGCATACTTCCAAAGTTGTGGCAAATTGGCTTAAGGACAACAAAGTCTAGGTATTCGAGTGACCATCACAAAACCCTGACCTCAATCCTATAGAACATTGGAAAGAACTGAGAAAGTGTGTGCAAGCAAGGATGCCTACAAACCTGACTCAGTTACACCAGCTCTGTCAGGAGGAATGGGCCAGTTCACCCAATTTACCGTGGGAAGATTGTGGAAGGCTACCCGAAACATTTGACCCAAGTTAAACAATTTAAAGGCAATGCTACCAAATACTAATTGAGTGTATGTAAACTTCTGATCACTGGGAATGTGATGAAAGAAATAAAAGCTGAAATAAATAATTCTCCCTACTATTATTGTGACATTTCACATTCTTAAAATAAAGTGGTGATCCTAACTGACCTAAGACAAGGAATTTGTATACGGATTAAATGTCAGGAATTGTGAAAAACTGTTTAAATGTATTTGGCTATGGTGTATGTAAACTTACGACTTCAACTGTATATCTATTTTTATATGGCCTATCGATTAACGTCACCATTTACCTTGAAACATGTCATCATTCCAAACATTGTACAATGTTGTGTCTCATTGGGCAACTAGGCTATAAATAGGAGCTAAGTGCAATGGTCAGGTCAATCTGAGGAAGACCTCAACCTGACGTCAACACGTCAGTCACCTGAAAGTGAGCAATAATGGAAGTCAATCTCTACCTTTTTTAGTTGAGTGCTCCAATCCTTCCTACCTTGAATTAGTCCGTTTGGAAGTTTTTTTTGGGAAACCATTTCCATGATTTGAGTCCTTGTTTGGAGCACCCCTCCTTTCCTTTGTTTGCTGAAGCGCAAAGGCCCACCTGAACTATTGGTCAAAAAAATGGGTCAATGTGCCCTTGAGCAAGGCACTTAACCATAAATCACTCTGGATAACAGCATCTGCTTAATGACTAAAATGTAAATGTTACAGTTGCAGCAGCCTAAAGACGGATTGACTTTAGGACAGGAAGCAGAGCCCTCAGGACTCTACAGTTTCCTTCCCTCCCAGGTGCTTTGACGTATCCTCCCTCTCGGTCTCCATCCCTTCCCTTTCGCTTTCTCTCTCGCTCTTTCCCTTTCATCTGGAGTAGTGTGGAGAAAGCAACACAGATGAGATGTGTTCATTTGTGCGTGTCAGACAGAAATGCGTGGCATGTCGGCTTGACAGGTTGTAGACGGGTGTGGACAAACATTCTGGAATGCTGAAGCTTGAAAGAGAACTGTGGTAATAGCTATACTAGTGGAAAATAGCCATACTGTACCCTGTACCCATTACTCCTTCTATTAAACATAGAAGTACACACACAAACACACAGCCATTTTTCTCTCCCACTCACTCCATTAAAAGCACTCCATAGTGGAGCCACTGTGGTCATTCACTCTTGTTCTCTCTTTCTCTCATTCTCTTGTTCTCTCACTCTCTCGCTCTCGTTCTCTCTCCCCCTCTCTCTCCCGTCCTCTCTCTCGCTCTCTCTTGCTCCTTCTCTGGCTCTCTCCCTCCCTCTGGTACATGTGGGTGGAGATCTCTGTAGTGAGCTACAAGCTGATGACCGGCCAGCATCTTTCACCAGCACTACCTGTCAGAGATGCATTATCCCGTGTCCGTGTGTGTGTGTGTGTGTGTGTGTGTGTGTGTGTGTGCGTGTGCGTGCGTGCGTGCTCAGAGTGAATTTGTGTGTGTGTTAGTGTGTCCATGCGTTAAGCGTGTGTGCATGTGTGTATGTTATTTTTGTCCTGATACAGATCCTGGGGTGACAATGACATCACCACTAAATAATTCTCAGGTCATCTGCAGGCACTAACTCAACATGGCCAACACTGCTATTGGAGGCTAGTCAGGCTAGCCCCAGTTAAAGCCTCTTAAACTTGACAACAAAGAGCCAGATCCCAGATGAGGTTAAACTGGCTAAATACAACCCAATCTTGGGTGTGATCACATTTTGGCCAGCCCTGGGCCAGTTGACAGGGTTTCTTGAAGCCAGAAAATGATTGGCCTAATCCACCGGGTCACAATTTGTCAAAGAGCCGTTGTTGCCAGAAGCGCAATTTTCATAATTCATATTGGACGCAGTAATGTCAGGATGACATTTTGAAATAGTTCTGTTGTCTTCCACAGTGGGAATACGTCCCACAGTGAGTAGAACCGGAGGGTGAGGAGGGCCAAAGAGCTTAGACCTGCAGATCATAGAAAACTGTTGTATCACCTGATAGTAGCAGGGAGAGTAGAGCTTAACTGACAACAGTAACATCTTGTACAGTGGTAGTGCAGTGGCCATACTGTGGGATATCTTCAAAGGGCAGGTCCCTCTACAGTACACAAGTACAGCTCAGGAGAGTGGAGCGTGATTGATTTTGATTCAGTGCTACTCGAGTGAGCAGCGGCTCTCCCCCCTGCCAGGTGTCCATCAGGATAGAGCAGACTAGTTCAGCAGTGCACAGCACCTGCCTGTCTGTCTCCGCAGTACACTGGGAGACTGGGGCTGCATCCCCAGTGGCACCCTATTCCCTATATAGAGCCCTGGGCTCTGGTCAAAAGTAGTGCACTATATAGGGAAATGTAGTGCCATTTGGAACACACTTTGGGCCTCCTTGCCTGCCCTAACTCTCTGTCCAGTAGTCACAGAGGAAGCTCCTATGCTCCTATGCTGGTCCTAGTCCTTATTGCCCCACTTCACAAATAGCTGTGATTTGACCCCTGTCTGCCAGGCTCACCTTTAGAGCTCTAAGAGGGGTCGGCTGAGCTTGAGTGTCAACCGGAATGTGGGACTAACTCAGGGGCCCGGGATTCCAAGGTGCCATACCTTGATGTAACACACCTCTCTCTTTCTTGCTCTCTCTCTCTTGCTCTCTCTCTGTCTCTGTCTCTCTCTCTCTCTCTTTCTCTCTCTCTCCCTCTCTCTCTCTCTCTCTCTCTCTCTCTCTCTCTCTCTCTCTCTCTCTCTCTCTCTCTCTCTCTCTCTCTCTCTGTCTCTCTCTCTCTCTCTCTTTCTCTTTCTCTCTCTCTCTCTCTCTCTCTCTCTCTCTTTCTCTTTCTCTTTCTCTCTCTCTCTCTTTCTCTCTCTCTCTCTCTCTCTTTCCCGTCTCTTTCCCGTTTCACTTTCCCGCTTTCACTTTATCACTCAACTATTTCTCAGAACCCCTCGTCAGACACCCCGGGGTGCCCACACACACACACACACACACACACACACACACACACACACACACACACACACGACAGAATGTGACTGTATCTCCCTAGTGGATGTGGTTATACCATGTAGTCAGTGGAAACACAGACATGAAGCAGAAACTGCCTGGAGCTCTTTCCCACCTACCTGTCATGCCACTTCACATGTCTACCACAGCAAACAAACACCCAGACAGCGAGGGCCTTTGGAGAGCCAGCGGGGGGACAACACCACGCTTGGGTGGTCTGCCAGTCTCCCTCACCCCTCCTCCTGCAAAGCTGCACCAGTGATGTGTGCTGGCTCCGGCCTGCTCTCCATCCCCACATAAGAACCACTTCGCCCACAGCGCTATGGCAGAAATGCCTGGATAATGCCTGGATAATTTCACCCAGGGAGGAAAAGGGTGGATATTCAAAGGATTCAAAGGATCCAATGTCATCATCAGACCTCAACCTCCACCCAAAAAGTAGAAGATGTGGTTGAGGCTACACATCATATTTCAATGCCCAGAAAACTGTCAAATGAATACATTTGTACATGTTTTCAACGGTATAAAACCACCTGTATTCCTTTGTAGTATTGTCAGAGAGAGAGAGAGGAAAGCTTTGACTATGTACAGACTCAGTGAGCATAGCCTTGCTATTGTAGGCAGACCTGGCTCTTTTTTTTACCTTTATTTAACTAGGCAAGTCAGTTAAGAACAAATTGTTATTTACAATGATGGCCTAGGAACAGATGGTTAACTGCCTGTTCAGGGGCAGAACGACAGATTTGTACCTTGTCAGCTCGGGGATTTGCACTTGCAACCTTCCGGTTACTCGTCCAACGCTCTAACCACTAGGCTACCCTGCCACTCTCAAGAGAAGACAGGCTATGTTCAGACTGCCCACAAAAGGAGGTGGAAACTGAGCTGAACTTCCTAACCTCCTGCCAAATATATGACCATATTAGAGACACATATTTCCCTCAGATTACACAGATACACAACGGATTTGAAAACAAACCCAATTTTGATAAACTCCCATATCTATTGGGTGAAATGCCACAGTGTGCCATCACAGCAGCAATATTTGTGGCCTGTTGCCACAAGAAAAGGGCAACCAGTGAAGAACAAACACGATCGCAAATACAACCCATATTTATGTTTATTTATTTTCCCTTTTGTACTTTGTGTTGTCTTAAGGGTAAAAAATGACCTGTCCCTATGTTTAACAGCAGAGAAAACCTAAACGATATGTTTTCAACTTGGAATTTGATGACTTTTCCTAGAGTGACCCCAGCCTTACAAAAAGTGATGCATCATCTTTGTTCATATTTCCATGAAAGCTGTAGACCCAGCAGTTATAAAATCATTTACACACCACAAAAACCACAAAGACACACACACACACACACACACACACACACACACACACACACACACACACACACACACACACACACACACACACACACACACACATACACACACACACACACACACACACACTGATTGAACTCAGACAAAACTAAAACTTTATTGTGAATGTGCAGCATCTCCCCTCCACGAACCCACACATGACCCAAGTTCACAGACAAAATAAACACAATTTCAGACAAAACAAACAACATCTCAGACAAAATAAACATTTCTTGAAAGCATTGTTTACTAATGGGGAATGCAGTCAGAGGCTATAAAAGGTGCTGCAGATGACAGTCCCCCCAGTTCTCTCTTTGCTGAAACCATGAGTGCATGTTTCAGTGCCCAACAGGTCGTAGATCAGATTTTTTCAGATGTCCAGGAGGAACAAGAGAACAACGATTTAGAAGAAGAGCAGGTATCTGAAGAAGAAGATGGGGAAGAATTACAACCCAGAGCACGATGCATCATCTTCAGATGAAGAAGAAATCCCCACATTTTTGTCAAAGAACAGCAAAATAACATGGTCCTTGTCACCATATGACAACCAGGGCCAAATGGCAGGACAAATGTCATAAGGATGACCCCAGGGCCCACAAGACATGCAGTTGCCCAGTACATCGCCTCAACATTCTACATGTTCATCACACCAGCCATCGAAAAAAAATCATCCTGGAGATGACAAATTTGGAGGGTTTCCATAAATATGGAGACAACTGGAAAAGGATGGATGAGATTTACCTGCGTGCCTACATAGGGCTGCTAATCTTAGCGGGTGTGTATAGGTCCCGAGGCGAGGCTACATGTAGTCTCTGGGATGCAGAGAGTGGAAGGGTGGTTTTCTGGGCCACGATGCCACTGAAAGTCTTTCACACTTTCTCAAGAATGCTACGATTTGATAACCGTGTGTCAAGACCTGCAAGAAGTGCGAGAGACAAACTGGTAAGAGAGGTCCGGGAGAAGTGGGTGGAGCGTCTGCCATACCTCTACAACCCTGGGCCTGAAGTAACAGTGAATGAGCAACTGGTTCCATTCAGAGGTACATTTTTAGTTTCATATCTGTAATGTAAGTGATTTTCTCTGTTCATTTCATTATGTGTTGCTGTAATATCATTGATTTCTGTGTTTTTTTTCTATGACATTAACACTAATTACTGATAGTAATCTCTTGGGTCACAAGGTCGCTGTCCTTTCCGGCAGTGTATGACCAGTAAGCCAACAATGCATGGCATCAAGATATGGGTGGCCCGGGATGCACAATCCAGCTACGCTTTGAAGATGCAAG
Organism: Oncorhynchus clarkii lewisi; assembly: GCF_045791955.1. Taxonomy (NCBI): domain Eukaryota; kingdom Metazoa; phylum Chordata; class Actinopteri; order Salmoniformes; family Salmonidae; genus Oncorhynchus; species Oncorhynchus clarkii. The sequence goes on from NC_092164.1 coordinate 31,588,844, forward strand.
TCTATACAGGGAAGCCGACCAGTGGAGGCCCGGAGAAGAACCAGGGGATGCGGGTTGGGCTTGATGTGACAGATGGACTGACCTCCCAAAGAGGAACAAGAATGTGGTCCTCCTGAGCACACTGCACTAAATGGCTGAGATCATTGATCGTGAGGACAGGAAGCATACTGGACGACAACCACAACAAATGAGGCGTGAACAACCTGGACAAGGAATTTACAGCTGCAGGAGGATGACTGCCTGCTGGTCCCTGGTCATCTTCCATAACATCATGGATGTGTCCATACAATGCCTTCGTGAAATGGAACAAGATCAACCCTACCTGGATGCCTGATAAGCGGAACAAGAGGAGGGTGTTCCTGGAGCAGCTGGGAAAGGCACTTGTAACCCCACACATTCAATGAAGGGAGCGCCTCCCCCGCACAGCAGCCTCTGCAGCACTTGTGAAAGCTGTTCATGGGGCTGAATCTTGTCCTGATCCACCGGAGGTTGCAGCTGGGGCAGGCAAGAGGAGGAGATGCCAATTCTGTCCCCCAAAGAAGGACTTAAAACAAATACTATGTGCTGCACATGTGAGAAATACATCAGCAATGTCCATGCACACACACTTGCATATTGTCCTACATGTGCTAAATAGAGTTGATTGATTTATGTTCTTCACATTTTTGTTTTGTATCTATTATCTTATTTTATTCTTATTTATTGTTGTTGTTTATACACCTTGTGGGTGGGGACAATGGTTAAAAAAATGGGTGAAGACTAGTATTTTGTAATTTAATTCCTCATTGTACAGTATATACGAATATGTCACTATGTTGCCAAAAAGATTAAGGAATGTTATTGTTTCCCTTCAATAAAATGCATTCAAAACTACTTTCTGCACATTTCCGCTACTTTCTTAGGCTGTACAAGTGCTATCTATTGTTTACACCTATGCAGTACCTTTAGCAATAATAATAATAATAAACCTCTACTTTAGTAAATAAAACAATTATAACAGTTGTGTTGTAATAAAAAACTAGTGGTGTCCACTGGTTAAATGCAGTCTTTCTGCATTGTGAAAAGGGAAAACCCAGATATTCACAAAGTTTGTGATGAATGACAGGTTGTTTCTTCATGCAAAATAGATTTGGGGTTTAAATTTCAATTAAGCTGCTATATCTTAGGGTATGAGTGAAGGCGGGTCATTTTTTACCCTAAGGTAAAAATACCTTGCTCAGACCTTGCGGGCGGGTCCTGCAAAACTGCGGTACACAGAGAGAGAGAGAGAGAGAGAGAGAGAGAGAGAGAGAGAGAGAGAGGTGGGAGCCAGAGAGAGAGGGAGCAAGTGAAACAGAAAGAGACAGGAACTGGGGGAGGACTGACTAGGGTCAGTAAAGACAGTCATAACGGAGACTGAGAGTGATTGAAATAGGATTAGAGGAGACCGGCTCAAGAAGAGCTAAAGCATCGCCATTGTTAAACCTGGGCTTCACAGGGACTGTCTCTGTCACATCAAAGCCTCACCAACCAGCCCTGGAAGAGGTGATGCCAGCATGGTGTCCACACACACATACACAGCTCATGTACAGCTTGTATTCGCTGTTTATTTCCAAAATGTTCCATTATGGGCTAGATGCATGATACTACCTTTTCTTTTCTTCTCACCCCTGGTGTCTTTGTGGGGTATTTTTGGATCACAGACAGGATGCATTGATGAACCATCTTTAACATTTAATGAGACGAGCCATGATTAGTTGGCAACCAGAAGCGAGTGTCTCCTGGTCCCAGTGGACCTAAACAAAGTTATAATGATAACTTTCCCCAACTGCATGCCAATAGGAGGCCTTTTTAACTGGTTCCCAGAACGAGCCGACTGCACACACACACACAGACATACAAATAAACACACTCTTGCCTACACAACCAGACATGCAAAAAAAAAACATGCACACGTTGATTAGTGCAACTTTAACAGTATACATTTTATAATTGATGTGTAACTAGTTACACGAGTTAGTTGTGAAAATGTAAAGCTCGGATAACCTTTCCAATGTCTGCTCTGTTGAACCCTATTCACAAGTTACACGCTCACAGAGAGAGCTCCACTGTCACGACTCCCGACGAAGTCGGTCCCTCTCCTTGTTCGGGCGGTGTTCGGTGGTCGACGTCACCGGTCTTCTTGCCATCGCCGCTCCACCTTTCATTTTCCATTTGTTTTGTCTTGTTTTCCGGCACACCTGGTTTACATCCCCTCATCACTCTACGTGTATATTATCCTCTGTTCCCCCCATGTCTGTGTGTGGTATTGTTCGCGCGTTACGTGTGTAATGCTACAGGCTGGTTTTGCGCCGGGTATTGTTGTAACCCGTGGTTTTGTTATTTTGTACCTATTTGTGTGATTTGTGCGCTATTGCTTTTTCCTTGGGCCGGAGTGTTGGGACGCAGTTGCGTCCGGCTGTTTTCCTCTGCCTGACTTAAGTGTGCCTGTTCACTCAACTCTGCTCTCCTGCACCTGACTTCCTTTGACCAGTTGCGCACACTCTGACATCCACACTCATTATTACCATTGTGTCTTGGGTAATTATGCAACAAAAAAATGTCATCAAAGCATATTTGTCACATGCACAGGATACAGCAGGCGTAAACGAATGAGTGAAAGGCTTTACTTTGTAAGCTTTTTCCTCAATAGTGCAACATCAATAAAATAAAACAATTCTGCTTTGAGTATATCAATGCCAATCTTTTTGAATCCAGTCTTTTCTATTGCTCTTGGGAGACGCCCTCAATTCCTCTCAGTGATTACAAATCCCTGTTGATATTTCTTACCACAAGTTTCCTTCTGTAGCTCTGTGTCCCTAATGGCACACTATTCTCTTAATAGGACACTACATTTGACCCAGTCTAATTGGGAATAGGGGCCATTTGGGACGTAACCACAGTCAAATTACCCTGCGCCTCTATCCCATCAAGACAACAGTCTGATTGGTATCCAGGAGGCTGAGTGTCAGGCTGTAGTTTTCCTCTTTGTGCTCATCAGTTCATAACTGCCACCCACCCCACTGTAGCATGCAGTAAATAGAGTTTCCACTGTGCTTTGAGAAATGGCACAATTATCCCCCGCTGGTGAAATATGGTCCGGAAGCTGCACACTTCCCTATTTACTGAGAGAGAAGCTCAATTTCCTACGCACACACACAAGGGCATGTACAGGCACGCACGCATACACACAGTAACAAACACACACAGGCAGGCAGGCAGGCAGGCAGGCAGGCAGGCAGGCAGGCAGGCAGGCAGGCAGGCAGACAGACAGGCAGACAGGCAGACAGGCAGACAGACAGACAGACAGACAGACAGACAGACAGACAGGCAGACAGACAGACAGGCAGACAGACAGACAGACAGGCAGACAGACAGACAGACACAGAGAGAGCTGACTGACGCAGTCATCCTCTAGTCCACACACAGTCCATAATGCTGAGTTTTTGCCGCAGCGAGTCATAGTGCAGTTGTTTGATTAATGGGAGAGATGAAGTGGTAGTAGACATTCCCGATGTGTTAACTTCCACTATTTATTTCCCAACAGCGGTAATGGTTATCAAGAGAGCATTCGTGGCTCGCTACATTTATTTATTGAATAGGCCAAGTGGGGGTTAGAGAATTGAGAGAGGACAAATAGCCTACTGTAATGGTAATAGCATTACTGAATTCTAAGAATATTCCAGATGTTGTTTTGTTCTAGAAACATTCCGCCTAGTCATTCTAAAACGTTACTCTGCTTCGCCAAATGTTGTTATGAACCGTTGATGAATTTTTTGACAGTACATTTTTGTCCAACTTTACGACTGGTAGTTATAGAGGAATGGAAAAATGGAGGATGCACTTTAAATGCTTGATGTCTATTTGAGTGATGTCATGCCTAGACTAAGGTCATAAAGCCAGTCTAGTGTAATACTAAAATGCTCTGTCATCTCTCTTCTCTTCACAGATATGGAAAAATTGTGTCAACCAAGGCGATCCTGGACAAGAACACCAACCAGTGCAAAGGTACGTCACCAAGGTCACTGTATCCCAAATGGCACCCTATTCCCTACGCAGTGCACATGCTGAGCCTTGTGTTAGCCACGGGAGCCTTCTGTCTGCCACCGTCCGTGGCGTGACGATCACTCTTCAAGGCAGATGTTGTCATAGGAAGGGTTTGGAGCCAAGCCCTGGCATAAACATAGACCTCAGTCAAGGAAGCGCCTGCATGTTGTAAATCAATGATTTAGCAGGTAGTGCTAGCTGGAGGAAGGATGGAGGTAAACAACTAGTCCTTGTGATGAAGCTCGCTCGCTGGAAGGACGTCAGAGGATAGGCAGTTGTTGTGCAACCCCTCCCTAGCTACAGTACGTGTCCGTCCACTCTTTTTATGTCCTCCTCTTTTCTGGAAAACAGCATTAGCCTGTGCTGTCTGTATGCTCGCTATGAATGTAATGTTGACACAGCAAACCGAACGATGGGGCTGTGATAGTAGCAGGTCATATTCAGAATGCTACTCAAGTATACATATCCAATGAGAAGGCTAACAGGCAAGTACGGTTCAGTTAAACATTGAATACTATCCCTCTCATCTTACGTCTCAAGTATACATATCCAATGAGAGGCTAACAGGCAAGTACGGTTCAGTTAAACATGGATTACTATCCCTCTCGTCTTACCTCTCAAGTATACATATCCAATGAGAGGCTAACAGGCAAGTACGGTTCAGTTAAACATTGATTACTATCCCTCTCGTCTTACCTCTCAAGCTATTTGTAGAGCTATGCTCCAGCCCTGCTCCAGCCGAGCTGCTACAGTACTGTAAGTATAATACAGTACTTTTCCTTTTGTTCATTCTCCTCTTAAGCCTGTTGCACACTCTACGCTAACGGCAGCTCCATCGCTCTGTTTGAGTAGAGTGTGTAGAGCCCTTTAATGGCTAAAGCCAGCCTTAGTCTTGGAGGAGGAGAAAAAAACCCTGATTAGTCTGGTACTTGCCCCGAGGTGTCTGGCAGCACTGTTTAAGCGCTATTGAACTTTCATCAATACTTTTAATTGCTTTTTGCAGCTTCCTCACTCAGTAACGCGGCCCCCTTCAAGGTGAAGCTGCCTTCCTAGCCATCCTTACCTGGATAGATCCCACCTGTTGTGGTCCGGGTCAAATGTGGAGGCTGGAAAACCCTCAGATAGGCTTAACCGCCTTTGTGTGGGGCGGCAGGTACCCTACTGGTTAACAGCTTTGGGCCAGTAACCGAAAGGTCCCTGGTTCGAATCCCCGAGACAACTTTGTGAAAAATATGTCGATGTGCCCTTGAGCAGGGCACTTAACCCTAATTGCACCTGTAAGTTGCTCTGGATAAGACTGTCTGCTAAATTACTACAATGTTAATGTGTTGCTGGTGACTCATGTAGGCCATCACAAGTCAGCCTGTTCCCCTTGTTAGGAAGATGGACGGACCCAGAGGATTGAGCGATTATAAGGGTGCACCAGAGGTGAGAAGTAAATTGCAGATGAAGTAGAGTCTCTCTGTGTCCAGGCACTGGCCTGGTGAGTTATGATCTGAAGGGCCAGGCACTCGGCTCTGCGCTCCCGGGTGTGGGAGACTAGTTTCCCATACCTCACCCGCCTGGAATGCAGCGATGCCAAGAGCCAAGTATAAGCGTCTGTATTTTACGAGTGGAAATGATGGTCCAGCCCTGAGAGAGAGACAGAAAGAGACACAGAAGTAGAGAGAGACAGAGAGAGAGTAATGGTCTCGTCAGAAGCCATGTGTTTCTGTATAAAGGCAAATCTCTGGCATACTCCTTTCATGTAACCTATGTCTCTGATCACTATTGACAGCCAGGGCCTCATTCCTTTCATACTGATGTTGAAATACATGTGCAATATATTTCAGATTTTCGAGAGCTTGACACAGAGGGCCTGTGTTTTTTTTTTCTTCTTGACCCCTGACCAGCATTTATTTTTTTATTATTGTCTTCTAGTGAGAGACCAATGTTGTAGCATACCCCTAGATCTTTTTATGATAACATCAATGTTCAGAGGTTACTCTAGTCTACACAATCTGCTTCTAAATAGATTTGTTACTTTCAAATGATGCTCTCTCATCCTCTCCATCTTTGTAAAGGTGAACGCATTTCCCCTCAAAGAGAAGCAGGAAGGCATGGGTCAGAGCAGGCTTCGTGTCTGTCATAAAAAAAGAGCACCGCGTCGCCCTGATCCGGTATCACTTTGTTTTCAGTCTCTGCCCTTTTGACCTGGCGCTTGTTTAAATGTCAGAAGCAGTGTTTTTTTTTTTAGCACCGTGGCACCATCAGACAGACAGCGAACCGGCAACAAGCCGGGCCAATTCCCCCTTCCTCCTATCCTGTGTTATTTGTATTTAGTTCAGCTCAGTGAGCGTGCAGTAAAGCGCGAGAAAAGGGGAAGGTGCAAGAGGTCAGCAACCAGTCATCTCTGGGAAGGGTGAAGAAAATGTGAGATGCACTGAGAGAAAAGAGTGGGAGATCAACCTGTTTGTTGTAGGGAGACAGAGATGTGTGGGTCACTGTACAAGTGTCACACACAAATACACACACAAATGCACGCATGGTCCATGATTGCCATAGTGCCGGAATAGCAGCCTAGGTACTCCTGTAAAAATGGTAAATATTCATAATTATTTTGGTACTTTTGATAGCATTTTTTTTTTTCTAAATGTTTGTTTTTGTTAGCTAATTTGTTAGCCATCGGCATGGTATGACTGGAAAATCAGTTGGTTTCACCTAACTAATGTGTCACTGTCATCAAGAAGCTCAGCTAGCTACCTTGCTAACAAACTAGCTCGATACAGTATGTTTTGATTTGAAGTAAGGGGATAGTGTTTGGAGATGGAAGACTCGTTGAAGATGCAGAGGTTGAAGTTTTGAGCAGTTTTCTCCAGTGGTTAGTGTGCTTTTGTGGAGGCTGTCGTGTTTTCACCCAGTTGGGTACAACACACCGGGAGTGGGGAAGTTCTACCCATGGAGTTTAACTTCAAAGACTTTTACTGAGAAGCACTGCTTCAGAGATGGCACTGGCCAGGCTGCCCTGATGAACGGCTCTGGACCAGTCTAAAACCCCCTTGATGTGACCACCCTCCTGTTCATCTCCGAACTGCCTCTATTGTAGCCTTCCTCCTGACGCTGACTGCTCAAGCCATGAATTAACTACCCTGCCTGCCATTATTAGGGGAGGGTTTGGCCGGGGGGGGGGCTTTACTTGGCTCATTGTGCTCTTGTGGCGGGCCTGGTGCCTGTGGGCTGACAGCTGTCAGGTGAACAGTGTTTCCTCTGACACATTGGTGCGGCAAGTTCCGGGTGAAGTGGGAGGGTGGTAAGAAGCGTGGTTTGGTGGGTCATGTTTCGGAAGATGCCTGACTCGACCTTCACCTCCCTGAGGGGGTAAAATGCACAAAAAAAGATGATTGAAAATGAAAATAGAGGTCTTTGGCGTTGAAATGAGAATGCAGAAAATAGCCTCGTACCTACTGTAAAATATGCTGGTGGATCATTGATGCTATGGGGCTGTTTTGCCTCCAATGTTCCTGGGGCCCTTGTTAAGGTCAACGACAGGACATTTTAGTCAAAAACCTGGTGGGCTCTGCCAGGGGGCTGAAACTTGGACGCCATTGGATCTTCCAGCAAGACAATAACCATAAGCACACATCAAAATACACAAAGAAATTGTTAATTGGCCACAAAATTTAACATTAACATTTAAAATCAGACAGAATCTCTTTCTCTGCCAATTGTATTAGTAGAAAATAATATAATTTCCCTTTTTTGCATACAATAAAGCTCAGTATTTGAATCATTTATTTTATATAATTATTTTTGCTGATATTTATCAAGGGTGTCAATAATTTCAGACCCCATGAAAAACCCTTGCAAAGAGTGCACAATCACATTGAGTACAGCCTCTCCTCTCCCCCACACACAGCCTACACCCCCACACACTCATCCATCTGCCTTAGGACTCTATGGCTCCTGCAGCAACCAGGACCAGATCTATCAATCCTCCGCCTGCCAAGATTCACAGCGTGGCTGCCTTTCACCTCTGCATCTTCCCATCGCTGACTCACACCCTGGACTAACCGCAGAGCAATGTGAACAGGAAGTTGTCAAAGGCTTAAGGGTCGTCAAGCTCTGTGGGTAAGAGGGGAGGCATTCTCTCTCTTTCTCTCCCTCTATTGTTCCCTCTGGTTCCCTTTGGATGTTTCTCATTTAGTAGGAGTGAGATACGGGTTAGCTTCATCTGAGGATCTGGGGAAACCGAAGCCACTAATTTGCCATCCGGAGGCCACAAGGGCCTCTTAAAAGCTTGAAAAAGGCAGCTCAGGCATTTGAAAGAACGCAGGGGCTGGCCGAATGGAGACATTTTATATTTTCCTGTATGAGCCCCGAGGCAGAGGAAATGACCTCAGACCTTTAAAGGACCTCCGTTTCCTCCGCCAGGAGATAAAGCCGCTGAGGCTGAGATTCACCAAGCCCGCCTGCCGGCGCGACACCGCACTGGATTGTGGGAAATTAGATGAGACGATTGGCTCCCACGACTTTGTTCTCTTCTCAGCTGCCTGTTGTTGTTCCTCAATAGCTAGGTTTCCATCCAATTTGCGACAGATTTTCATGCGAATATTCAAAAATCTGCAACAGCTCAACAGGGTGCAGATATGGTGCAGGTAGACAACCTACACTATGAGATTATTATGGATAAGAGCAAATTATTTTTATTTGTCAAATGGCAGCAAACATCGATCATCACGTCACAAGAATAAGACCCTCAATATTTATTGGAAAGGAGCATCAAGCTCATCACGTGCACTTTCACCACCCTGTGAAGTTAATCATAACTTATTTCATTTGTTGCCTAATAAAATGCGTGGTTTCCTGAGTTGTAGTGGGGGGACCACACAAACATATCATCCATCGCGTGACTCCAACTTTACTTCAATGTGATGGTTATTATATCATATTTAATCATTAACGCGTTTCCACCGCAATTTCTCCCATAATTAATTTTACTGACACAAAAAGATACCACCGTGTCTCACGAACAAACTGTCTGTCGGCGTTTATTACATTTTACCGGCATATCCTGTTTCCATCAGCCCGGTTGTGACTTTTTTTCATGCATCAGGTAATTCAGCCGCATGAAATGGTTGGATGGAAACCTGGTAACCACATAACCTGTCATCAAGTGTATTTATATTGGTCCTCTGTAGCTCAGTTGGTAGGGTATGGTACTTGCAATGCCAGGATAGTGGGTTTGATTCGCGGGAACACACGCACATAAAATCTACGTGTGTATGGCTTTGGATTAAAGCGTCTGCTAAAAAAGGCATATGTTATTACATTAGATGATAATTAAATCCACATGGTAATTACATAGAAGGTACACTACACAATATCACACGGCACTTCAATAATGTACTTTCAAGGATTTGCAAACAAACTCCCGATAACCCTGCTGGCGTCTTGCTGTGAAATAATTAGAGGTTTTAATGAAGGTTTAAATAGAATTCATTTCCAACACACGGTCATTATTCCTTGTGTGCGTAATAACAATTGTAGTGATATAGCAAACTGGTACCTTTTGCCTAATGATCCTGTAGAAAATATACAGTATATAAAGTAGGGCATCACTGTCTAGGCTTGACCATTACAATGGCCTGCATCCATACACTAACCCCCTAGCACAGAATGACCCTTTAATGGAGAAATATCTGCCATGTTAAGCCCTATAAAGAGAGATTTATGGCTACATTGAAGGCTGAGTGTAGTATTGCATGATGCCGAGCATAAAGGAGAATTGATGAATGAGGTTGCGCTCTCCAAAAAGCTCTGTTTCGGATTGTCCCGTATGGCTTTTCGGGGAAGTGGAGAGAGAGCAAGGCAAGTGATTGCTGTTTGCATCCATTATTGGTTTCTCATTAGAGTGGCCGACATATAAACATTTGTCTATGTTGTACACGATGCCGGCGTAATTAAGGATTCTCTCCATAGCCCCTCTGCCCTTTGAAAGTGAATTATGTGCAGATGAGAATCTCAACTGAAGTGTGGCCAGCAGCAGACCTCTTCCAAAATGCCTCTCTCTCCCCAAAAGCGATTCCAGAACGAGGCGAGCTATGTAGAAATGAGAGAGGCAGGGAGAGAGACCGTTAGCCTTTCCCCTGTTCGCATGTGTATTAATGACCTTAATTAGTAATCGCAATGGGAGTATTCCATTAATTGGGTGGCGTCCAGCACGCAAACCTCAATGTGTTGCACTCATAATCCATTCATTTTGTTTTTCTGCAGAGCCTCACACAGCTCAACGCCCCCCTTCTCCCTTCCCCTTCCATCTCCCATTCCTGTAAGCCAAGGCGCTCTCTCGCCTTCCAAGTTGGCTGCTCACCAAGCTGGCGTCTGATTGGGCGAGCACGTCGTAAATGGAACCCGGCCACCACATTCCTCAAACAGTGACCTTTTGTCCCCCCTCCACTTCCTGTGCTGCTCCCGTTGGCAGTGTGGTCTCCGCTTCACTTCCAGTCCAGGCCAGCCGGGAGACCAATGCCCCGGGGGACAACAGCACAGTCTCCGTGCCATGAGCCCTGAGCTCTGACACCATCCTTGCTTGTGTTCTATGTCGGTTCCATCCTTATACAACTCTGTTGGGCTCTCTCCCCTCCCAGTCCATTGACAAATGGCCTTGAGGGCTATCATTCGAGGGCGTATCTATCACCATTTTTTATCAGAGAGCAACCGTCGCTGGTGTGGTAACCACAATGAGGGCATCGGCCTTCCCCTGACCTGCCAGGAGTTCGGGGGTTCACCCCTGCATCTTCCTGAGTAATGATCATATCCTTGATTAGTTAAGGAAGGAATAAATCAAAAATGCATGAATAAGGGTAGATGGGGGCGGCTTGGCTGTTCCTCATGAATTAATCAGAGCTGGGGGACAAAGAGGGCCGCACTTAAAAAAATACAGGAACACTTTGTCCTTGTCATGATTTTAATGTTTGTCTCTGCCTGGGAGATTTATTTTTCGGGGGCCCTTCTTGATTTTTCATTGATCTATGCTTTGTTCAAATATTTGCTCTGTCTGCCCATCTTTGTACAATCTGCTGAGGTGATTATGTTGCTGTTGCTGCATCAACAATCAGGCAGACCTGGATGTACATGTAGCAGAAAATGGCACTGTCTGTATATGAATTGTACCTCTACAAGTCACAGCTTTGTAGGCTTAAGTGCCCCCTCTGGTTCTCACCTTTCCATGTATTATGCCACTGTTTAAAGCCAGGTCTCTTGACATTCTAGCCTATGACCTAAATTACTTACATCGTCAAATGAAATGTCATGCATGAAGTAGCATGAATTAGAAGTTATGCATGAAGTAGCCCTCAAGCTCCTGAGTGGCGCAGCGGTCTAAGGCACTGCATCTTAGTGCAAGAGACGTCACTACAGTCCCTGGTTTGAATCCAGGCTGTATCACATCCGGCCGTGATTGGAAGTTCCATAGGCACGCGCACAATTGGCCCAGCATCGTCCGGGGTTGGCCCGTGTAGACCATCACACTAGACCTACCACATGACTGCATACAGTACGTACACATACATTACATTACCAAAAGTATGTGGAGACCTGAACGTCGAACATCGCATTCTGAAATCATGGGCATTAATATGGTGTTGGTCCCCGCTTTGCTGCTACAACAGCCTCCACTCTTCTGGGAAGTCTTTACACTAGATGTTGGAACGTTGCTGAGGGGACCATTCAGCCACAAGAGCATTAGTGGGGTCGGGCACTGATGTTGGGCGATTAGGCCTGTCTCGCAATCGGCATTACAATTCATTCCAAAGGTATTCGATGGGGTTGAGGTCAGGGCTCTGTGCAGGCAGTCAAGTTCTTCCAACCAATCTCGACAAACCATTTCTGTATGGACCTCACTTTGTGCACGGGGCCATTGTCATACTGAAACAGGTTAGGGCCTTCCCCAAACTGTTGCCACCAAGTTGGAAGCACAGAATTGTCTAGAATGTCATTGTATGCTGTAGCATTAAGATTTCCCTTCACTTTCCAAGATTTCCATTCACATTTCCATTCATCACTAATCACTCCAGAGAACGCGTTTCCAATGCTCCAGAGTCCAATGTTGGCGAGCTTTACACCACTCCAGCCAACGCTTGGCATTGTGCATAGTGGCTTGTGTGCAGCTGCTCTGCCATGGAAACCCATTTCATGAAGTTCCCAAACAACAGTTATTGTGCTGACGTGGCTTCCAGAAGCAGTTTGTGATTTGCCAGAGGATCCATCTTAAAGGTAGACTCAGCAAAATGAAATAGATGCTCAAAGTAAACCACATAGTGGGCCAATTTCCGCAACAACTAAGGGCATTGAAGAGCTGGTTTGGTGCTACCAGGCTCTAGCAGCGTGAAGCGAGCTTGTGCACTTGCACAGGTACTGTGTGTGACTGTGAGAGCAAAGCGTTGCATCTCGCTCATCTCTATCTGCGGTGTTGCTTGTGACAACGTAATTTAGCTGAGTCTACCTTCAACAACCTTTTGACAAGTAATGAACACCTTGCAGGTCTCTGCCCCCCTTCCTCTCAAGAGCTCTTCAGATGATGCACCCAACACATCTGGGTTACGCTATTAAGCTAACAAGATAATGTAATTACTGTGTATTACCGTGTAACTGAGTGGCGCAAACAATTACACATCTGAATGGAGACCAGGTTTGCTGGGCGTCAGTTTTGTAGTACTCCAGACTTGTCTTGGTCTCGAGACCACATATTGAGTGTCTCGGTCTTGTCTCGGTGTCCTCCTCATTTCTTCCCGAGACCAGCGGAGTAAAAAAATCATAATTATCAGCTTCCATAAAACCGCTTTGCCAGGCCAAATATATACATTCCTTTCTTAAAACAGTTATATTTTAACAGCCTTTATATGTATTATCGACATGTTACACAGTGGCGAACCTATAGGCCTCCAGTGTGTGACAGGTGATTGTGATTCTGAAAGGACAGGAAACGTAATACCAGCTCACTCTTGTAGTCCAGTTTTGTAAAACACAAAGGGCCAGTGGAGGACATACACCGTTTTTTTCAGGGGGCATGGCGTACTTCTTCATCCCTGAAAATTGTTTATTTGACCTGGATTTAATTAGGCAAGCCAGTTATTTGACCTGGATTTAATTAGGCAAGCCAGTTATTTGACCTGGATTTAATTAGGCAAGCCAGTTATTTGACCTGGATTTCATTAGGCGAGCCAGTTATTTGACCTGGATTTAATTAGGCAAGCCAGTTATTTGACCTGGATTTAATTAGGCGAGCCAGTTATTTAACCTGGATTTAATTAGGTGAGCCAGTTATTTGACCTGGATTTAATTAGGCGAGCCAGTTATTTGACCTGGATTTAATTAGGCAAGCCAGTTATTTGACCTGGATTTAATTAGGCAAGCCAGTTAAGAACAAACTCTTATTTCTTTATTTACAATGATGATCTACACAGGCCAAACCCAGATAACGCTGGGCCAATTGTGCGCCGCCCTATGGGACTACCAATCACGGCCGATTGTGATACAGCCTGGTTTCAAACCAGGGTGTCTGTAGTGACACCTCTAGCACTGAGATGCAGTGCCTTTGACCGCTGCCTCACTCGGGAGCCCATACTGATGCTTATCAAAGTAATGTAGTGGAGGTATACGACTTATCAATTATGTAGTACAATAGAGAAATCATGCACAAAGTAGCCAACACAATCGCAAATCATGTGAAATATATTCACATGCACACAGCCTAGTTTTAGCCTAATAGCATCTGCAGGCAGCAAGAGTGTTTTAGAGCAGCTCACAGAAGAATTACATCAGTAGCCGGTAGGGTAGGAAAGACCTTTCAACTTATGATTTCTACCAGTAAAATGCTAACTAAGGCAAGCACTTATATACAGTTGAAGTCAGAAGTTTACATACACCTTAGCCAAATACATTTAACTCAGTTTTTCACAATTCCTGACATTTAATCCTAGTAAGAATTCCCTGTTTTAGCTCAGTTAGGATCACCACTTTATTTAAGAATGTGAAATGTCAGAATAATAGTAGAGATAATGATTTATTTCAGCTTTTATTTCTTCATCACATTCCCAGTGGGTCAGAAGTTTACATACACTCAATTAGTATTTGGTAGCATTGCCTTTAAATTGTTTAACTTGGGTCAAACGTTTTGGGTAGCATTCCACAAGCTTCCCACAATAATTTGGGTGAATTTTGGCCCATTCCTCCTGACAGAGCTGGTGTAACTGAATCAGGTTTTTAGGACTCCTTGCTCGCACACTCTTATTTTTATTTTATTTTACCCCCTTTTCTCCCCAAATTCGTGATATCCAATTGTTAGTAATTACTATCTTGTGTCATCGCTACAACTCCCGTACGGGCTCGGGATAGATGAAAAACAACAGCCACTGCAAACTAGCCGACAACAAAAGCTAGCTAGCTAGACCCTGGAAAAACTACTGCTCACTATTTCTCAGTGACCAAGTTTCCATTCGTTTTTTGTAAAAACGGTCCCACCCATTAAGTCAAAATGTATTTGGTTGATTCCACTGTCACTCCAAAATAATTTATCTAGCTTCTGATGGCCTAGCCAATGGCTGATTTAGCTAGATCGATTTTTTCCCCCAGAGACCAGCAAAGAAAAATCCTGATTGGATCTTTTTTTTCTAATCAGTGTTAACCCTTTCCTTTCCAACAAAAACTGAAGAGATTCAATCAGAACATCATTGAAAATAATAATATCATTATTATAATCATTATTTTGTAAATCCTTAGCCTTTCTCTGAAGGTATAGTAGGCCCATTGTTTTCCACTGTGTTTGGGTTAGTAATCATTTCTATTGTCCCTCAACATGCCTTTATTCACTATTCTGAATGTCTAAAGGATCCACATGTTGTTCTGAAATATGAACACAGAAATACTGGACATTTTGAACTCTTATTATGGTGCTGATTTGACTAAATTACAACATGGTCTTGAACTGGACTCACATTTTTCTGGTCTCGGTTTTGACCACTCCTCCGGTCTTGGTCTTGGTCTTGACTCGGACTCAATTTGCTTCGGTCTTGGTCTTGAATCAGTCTCGTTTTAGGTGGTCCCAAACACAACACTGCTGCGCGTTTAGGATATTTTCTCACTAGCAATATTCTGCCCACTCAGATCAATTAACACCAGTTGGCTGTGAGAGGTGTTCTTAAAATGAGCAAATTAGAATTTTGAAAGCTGGTTTGGGGTCTCTTAAATTAGGCTAGCCATTTAGTCAAGACTGGCGCATTTGTAATTCTCTCTCATCTAAATGGAGCTTAATTTAAACACTGTGAACTGAGCGATTTTCAAACCCGAGCTGTCTCTCTTAGTAACTGGGTATTTAAGTAACATCTTAGCCCAATATACAGTAGATAGCTTTATGAGTCCACAAATCATAATGGAACTTTTATGATAGCAGGCTTTCCGTGAATAAGCCCTCATAATTCTTAATTATTGATACAAAATAATGTCAACTGCTTATCAATTAAATCAACTGTGCACGGGAATGTTGGTTTTGGAATGGCTGTACCTTAGACACCCAGTTACTTGTTTTGATTGATGGGAATTTGAGTGAAATACTACAGCAGCTGGACTGTATGGTGTTGTACTATACGTTACCCCTGGGCATTGGTAGGAAGGAAGGATTAACTAAAGCCCAGATATGAAAATACTTCAGTATTTGAATAGTCAAGATGATAATCTCATATCTACACCACCTGGTTGATTTCCTGCTCTGCTGCACTGAAATGTAACAGTTCTACAATAAGCAGTGCTTTACAGTAACATTTAGTTCTGCTACAGTAAAAGTGGTGCAGACAGACAGAAGATCAATGGACAGCGCCTGCAGCTAAGGGAGGCAGAAGGTTATTGATCAGATGATGAGTGACATGTCATTATGCAGCTCTACCACCCCAGGTAGAGGCCCATACCCAGTTAATCCATTATGGGTTGAAACCCATAGGGCCTGTTTCCTAGCCTTGAACTAAAAAGCATGCTCTATAGAATCTCTGTTGAAAATGCTTTTTAGTCCAGGACTGGCTTAGTCTGTCTGTATCCGGGAAACCAGTCCGTAGTGTCTGTACCCAAGGCTATTACTGTACAGTACAGTAGATACTGTAGGTGTTCTGGAACAGTATGAGGTCGTTCCTGACAAGAGTCCACAGTCTGTAATGTATGGTGCCAGTGAGCTGTGCTGTCCGTGTCCCCTTGGCCCTGTGCCCTGGCACTTTGTCCTCAGCAGGGCTGAGTCTCAAATGGCACTATATTCCCTGTATAGTGCACTGCTTTTGACCAGGGCCCATATGGCTCACCAGGGCCCATAGGGCTTTGTTTAAAAGTAGTGCACTAGGAATAGAGGGGGCCATTTGGGACGCAGACAAGGACACTTTTATACCTGGGAGAAAATGACAAGAAATACAATGAAGCCAATACGGTGCATCAGTGAGAGATGAATCCCCCATAAATCCACGTTGCAGGGTTGATAAGTGAATTGCCTGTACCACTATCTCGCCTGTAGTGTCTCACATAAAAGAACGCTCCATAAGAATTATTTGAGGGAAAAATGGGATATTGTCCTCGAGCGTTAGGCTGACAAGTTGACATTGAATCTGTGAACGGTAAATGAATGTGTAATAGCTGCGTGTTCTGGCCTGTCTGTATGGTACACACACGTACTGTACGCGTACACATGCATGTGTGTGTTGCTATGAGCAGCGTGCGTGTGTGCGGGTTGGGTTTGTGTGTGTTTGCAGAGAAACCCAGATGAAAACACGTCTGTCCTACCAGTGTGTTTGCGAGGGGGAAGTGGTGTCATGTGAATTGTCAACTCACTGTGCTGTTGTGATGTGGTCAGAGGTCTCCAACCCAAAGATAACATTTTTATACATGACATGACATTTTTTTCCCCTCCGAATGATCCCTCAACCAAGATATATTTATTCTGCCTTAGTTTAGACACACAAGCGTGCACACACACACACACACACACACACACACACACACACACACACACACACACACACACATAAACACACACACACAGCTGGTTTGGTAGTGCATGGACGGGTTCTTGGAGCCTAAATGAGGAGGAATGCAGAGCCTAGCTAGGATCCTCTCATCTGGGTTTGGAGCGGGACCAACCAACCCGGCCTTGGCTGCAGCTAGCCACACACAGACAAACACATACATAGGCACAAACACACACACAGCTAGCCCAGAATGCCATCCAGCTCAACATTAGGAAGGTGCTCTTAATGTTTTGTACGCTCAGTGTATGTTTGCTTTGCCAATGCGTTAACACTTTCCATGCCAATAAAGTCTTTTGAATTGAATTAAATCATTTGGTTTATTTAGAATAATCTGAAATGCTTTTTTTTTTTTTTTTACAGATTACAAAAATTCAGAGCTCCAAAATGGTATATCATACACTGTGATTGGAGGAAGCATGGTGACTAGGGGGCAGTATTTTCATTTTTGGAAAAATAACGTTCCCGTAAGTAAACGGAATATTTTGTCAGAAGAAGATGCATATAATTGACAGTTTAGGATAGAAAACACTCTAAAGTTTCCAAAACTGTAAAAATATTGTCTGTGAGTATAACAGAACTGATGTTGCAGGCGAAAGCCTGAGAAAAATCCAATCCGGAAGTGCCTCATGTTTTGAAAGCGCTGCGTTCCAATGCGTCCCTATTGAGCAGTGAATGGGCTATCAACCAGATTACTCTTTCTCCGTATTCCCGAAGGTGTCTAGAGCATTGCGACGTAGTTTTATGCATTTATGTTGAAGAATACCCGTAAGTGGCTACATTGCGCAAGTGGTCACCTGATGGCTCCCAGAGTGACTCTCGCGTAAAATACAGAGGTAGACATTATTCCAATCGGTCCTACTGAAAAACGAATTGTCCCGGTGGATATATTATCGAATAGATATTTAAAAAACACCTTGAGGATTGATTATAAACAACGTTTGCCATGTTTCTGTCGATATTATGGAGCTATATTTTTTCTGAGTTTTTCCGGGCGATTTCTCAGCCAAACGTGAAGAACAAATGGAGCTATTTCGCCTCCAAAAATAATATTTTTGGAAAAAAGGAACATTTGCTATCTAACTGGGAGTTTCGTGAGTGAAAACATCCGAAGCTCATTAAAGGTAAATGATTTAATTTGATTGCTTTTCTGATTTCCGTGACCAAGTTACCTGCTGCTAGCTGGACAAAATGCTATGCTAGGCTATCGATAAATTTACACAAATGCTTGTCTAGCTTTGGCTGTAAAGGATATTTTGAAAATCTGAGATGACAGGGTGATTCACAAAAGGCTAAGCTGTGTCTCAATATATTTCATTTGTGATTTTCATGAATAGGAATATTTTCTAGGAATATTTATGTCCGTTGCGTTATGCTAATTGCGGCATGGGTAGTCACTAGAGGTTTTAAAATATGATAAACGTGTTATCCCACATCGGAGACAAGCAGGAGAAATGCCCTTGAAATATTTTGAGTGCTAGAGAGCTCTTCTTTGTTTATGCCCATTCAGCATCGTTCACACCCTCTTAACCCATCTCTTTAAGAATTAACATGTGAAAGCATGGCCAACCATCAGCATGGTCAACCCCTCCTCTCAGCCAATCATGGCCAGCCAGAAAGGATCCTGTCTTTCTCCCTATATCAAATCAAATTGTATTTGTCACGCGCGCCGAATACAACAAGTGTAGACCTTACAGTGAAATGCTTACTTTTCAATAATGCAGTTTTAAGAAAAATAAGTGTTAAGTAAAAAATAGATAAGTAAAAAATAAAAGTAACTAATAATTAAAGAGCAGCAGTAAATTAACAATAGTAAGGCATTATACAGGGGGGTACCAGGACAGAGTCAATGTGTGGGGGCACCGGAGGTAATATGTACATGTAGGTAGAGTTAAAGTGACTATGCATAGATAATAAACAGAGAGTAGCCACAACGTACAATGGGGGGGGGATTAGCTGTTCAGGAGCCTTATTAAAGGACTTAATACAGTGAAATGGTTATTTGGCCCTACTGTGAAGTAAGAACAAACGTCATCTGCCCCCGTTGGACTGTCGTGTCACATTTTTGGAATACTGTCATTCTATGACACTATGTAAAGCAGCATGAATATTGTTTAGAGTGGCTGTATGTATATCCTCTATTACAGCATGCAAGTGCTCTCGATAATCATTAATGTGTGTAACCGCGGCAATTAACAATGTGCGCATCAGCTGCTCTGCCTCCTTGATGACTCACATGGATGTAAGCGATTACATGTAACTATTGTAATTCTGCCAACATGTGACTGAACCGTTATTCATGCTGATGGTATTATTGTAAAGTAGTATGCAATGCAAAACAGGATCATTAGAGCTAGCAGAATATGGAAATGGAAATACTGTATCAAAAAGGGAATATCAATTTAGGAGGGTGGGGGGGGCCCAAACGATCTAGACTATTATGCAGATAAAATATGCAAATTTCCCCCGATGTAATTAAGATTAACATAATTTGATAGCGAAATGCATGAATGATGCATGCATGATTGATACATTGATATGTGCATTGTAATAAGTCCTTTATCTGGTTTCAAGATATTGTAGCTATGTAGGTTAGCATTAGCGATCTAGCCTAAAGTGCATTGCGTTTCATAGGGGCCTTGGGCTCTAGCTGCGCTCTGCAGAGCGTCTAGGCTTCACCATCCTAACCGCCTATTCTGTCTTTATTTCGACAGCAGCAGTTAGACCAGGCCCAGGAAATGCGATAAGACAGTTCATGTTTCTCTTTATTCTGCTTACATTTGTTTCTGCTGTGGATGTGCTGTGTATCAGACGTGGCGCGTCTACTCCATCATGTCGAGCCGGCTCTTAGTGACAGGTATAGATTTTTTGTTTGCGTACCACCAGGATGTGTTTGCGACTTCAAAGCGATGCCTTCCTCCATTCCCTCACCATGGGTGTAATTCCAGACAACCATCATTAGAAATATTGTACTGCACCTCCTCCTACTTGCCTTATAACAACATGTGGAGTGCAGTTTGTGTGTGATATATATTTTTTTAAACGCTTGAATTGAGTGAAAGGTTGTCTGCTGACCCTGATGTATTCTCAGCATCTTAGAAGAGAGTGTTTTGTACTTTCCATATGACTCTCATGGCAGGCACACAGACACGCTTACACGTTGGCTCCCCAGTACAATACTGCCTGTGCTGTACCATGTTTGACACGCATACTGTAACTCCAGTCATTGACAACTTCCCTGTCTGTCATATTGAACTATCCTCTCCTTGTCCTGACCTACATTGTCCTCTCCTGACTCCTGCAACTGGGTTCAGTTGAACTCTCTGTGTCAGGAATTGTGTTTGGTATTCAGGGGTCTTTTGAGGTCGCACCGTAGTGCTGTGGCCTTTTGCCCTTGGTCTCTGCATGGAGCCGACCACAGTGACTTCCCAGTGCCTTACAGGTAATCCCTGCTCTGAGGAACCAGTACTCTCCTACCTCTGCTGAATGTAGGTCAACAGTCTGTTTCTCAAACCCCTTTCGTGTTCCTCTTCCACTGAACATTCCTTTTTATACTTCACCATTCACCTCTTCAATATTATATTTATGAGCTGGTTAACTGCGTCTCAGCTAGGTAGAACCATCCGATCTGTTTTGGCAATAGGATTTAATTCAACCTTATTTCACCTCCAACTCTTACAGTAGTGTTTCCTAATTAACATTTGTCAATTTTCCTTCATTTTACCTTCCTGTTGTTAATCAGAAGGGAGCTCAATTCCGTTCTACCACAGGTTATGATTTTGCCTTTATTTCACGCTCCTTTACCTCTATCGAATGCAGGAAACTCCACACACACGTCGGTGTGTTTGAGTGTGGGTGTGTTTCTGTGTGCTCGCCCATGTGTGTGTGTGTGAAACAGTGTGTAAAGCGGAGCCACACCAGCTCGGCCCGGCTCTCCCCATTATCCCCTTCTAATTACACTTTCCTTGTGAAACAGTGGACCAGAGGCCACCATTGACTGCTTTTAATCTGGAACCACATTTTAATTAACACCGATGCGACCCCGCCGCTGATACATCCCTGGGAATGTCGGGATCACAATAACTCATAAATCACCGCTGCAGATTCATTCTCGTCTTTTCACCACTGATGAATTTCCAGAGGGCGTGGGAGAGACGAGGGAACGAATGAAGGCTCTGGTACGATGCCGTCAACCTTTGAGAGGTTTGTTGCCGGACAGAGAATTAAGAGCACTGTGAAGTGAAATGGCTGTTGTTGGCTGTGTGAGGAGCGTGATGGCCAACGTCAGCCTCTTCAAATATCAAGGGGCTGAAGGGTTTTCCGTTTTGAGGGGGATTCCTTGGAATGTTGGTGAATACTTTATCTGTGCATTGTTGTGATTATTTTAGTTTTGTTGGAAAATGAGCTTAAAACATTTACTATAGAATACAGCTTTGTAAAATGTAGCCTAGGACTATAAAACACACTATATATTCAACATTGTATAATGTAGCCTAGGACTATAAAATACAGGTGTATATTCAGCATTGTATCCAACCCATTGGATACCAATGACATACCCAAATCTAACTGGCTGTAGCTCAGGACCTGAAGCAAGGATATGCATATTCTTGATACCATTTGAAAGGAAACACTTTGAAGTTTGTGGAAATGTGAAATTAATGTAGGAGAAAACAACACATTCGATCTGGTAAAAGATAATACAAAGAAAAAAAACATAATGTACCATCACCTTTGAAATGCAAGAGAAAGGCCATAATGTATTATTCCAGCCGAGGCACAATATAGATTTTGGCCACTATGGCAGCAGTGCATGTGCAAAGTTGTAGACTGATCCAATGAACCATTGCATAGCTCTTCAAAATGTTGTATCAAGACTGCCCAAATGTGCCTAATTGGTTTATTAATACATTTTCAAGTTCATAATTGTACACTCTCCTCAAACAATAGCATGGTGTTATTTCACTGGGGAAATAAATTGGGGAACATTTTCTAGCAGAAGATAAAATTTGAGCACAAATGCAATTCCCCAGTGAATTGGACAGTGCAGTAAGATTATCAAAAATGTAAACTTTCTGCCCATGTCAGATATGTCTATGTCCTGGGATTTTTGTTTGTTATTTAGAACCTCAAGCTAATCACGTTAGCCTACGTTAGCTCAACCGGGGTGGGGGGGCTAGGATTATAAAGTACGGGTGTATATTCAGCATAGCATTGTAGAATGTAGCCCACACTGAGTATACCAAATATTAGTCGGGACATGGACTCTACAAGGCGTCAAAAGCGCTCCACAGGGATGCTGGCCCATGTTGACTCCAATGCTTCCAACAGTTGTGTCAAATTGGCTGGATGTGCTTTGGGTTGTGGACCATTCTTGATATACACAGGTTCTGTTGAGCATGAAAAACCCATCAGCGTTGCAGTTCTTGACACAAACGATGCGCCTGGCACCTACTACCGTACCCCGTTCAAAGGTACTTACTTGTCTTGCCCGTTCAACCTCTGAATGGCACACATACATAATCCATGTCTCAATTGACTCACCGCTTAAAAATGTGTATTTAACCCGTCCCCCCTTCATCTACACTGATTGAAGTGGATTTCACCAATAACATCAATAAGGGATCATATCTTTCACCTGGATTCACCTGGTCAGTCTATGTCATGGAAAGAGCAGGTGTTCTTAATGTTTGGTGTACTCAGTATTGTATAATGTAGCCTAGGACTATAAAATACATTGGCTTGAGTTTGTTATGGCTAATTAGCATTCCTAAGCATCCCCATATGAACGTCAGAGCCGCTAACTATCAAGCCATGTAGTGCTCACAAGATATGAAAACTGGCAGCCTCTGTTGTCATATTACCCACCTATTACTGCTACAATTACCAAGCCCTGTCATTCTCTCTCTTCGTCTCACTCCACCTGAATTTTTCATCATTCTCTCCTTCTCTCTTTCTCTTCAGGATATGGCTTCGTGGACTTTGATAGCCCAGCTGCAGCACAAAAGGCGGTGTCGTCTCTCAAAGCCACCGGGGTGCAGGCTCAAATGGCTAAGGTAAGAACTGTTAGCACGTTAGCATCGTTGCTCAGTAGGCTAATATAAGACAGGCTCAAATGGCTAAGGTAAGAACTGTTAGCACCGTTGCTCTATAGGCTAATATAAGACAGGCTCAAATAGCTAAAGTAAGAACTGTTAGCACGTTAGCATCGTTGCTCAGTAGGCTATTATAAGACAGGCTCAAATAGCTAAAGTAAGAACTGTTAGCACGTTAGCATCGTTGCTCAGTAGGCTAATATAAGACAGGCTCAAATGGCTAAGGTGAGAACTGTTAGCACGTTAGCATCGTTGCTCAGTAGGCTAATATAAGATAGGCTCAAATAGCCAAGGTAAGGAGCTGTTAGAATGTTAGCGTCCTTCGATAACTTACACCCATTGCATACACTACAATATACAAATATTTAAAGTTGCATGGTCTTGGAGAGAATCCCCAGACCCCTATCCAGATACAGACCGTGGTGTGGTAATGTGTGTGAGATGGTGGGAGGCCACTCTAGCCTGCAGAAGGGGAGTTTAAATATGTTTTATGTTTCCAATGGCTCTGTCTCCCATCTCTTCCCTAACTACTACACAGTGTATGACGGGCAGGGCTGTGGCCATATACAGTTCAGCACCATTATGTGTGTTTGTGTGTGTGTGTGTGTGTGTGTGCGTGTGTGCGTGCGTGCGCGTCTGCGTGCGTGCGTACATGCTTTCTCCTGCTGCTGGTGCCCTGTGGTGGACACTGTGTCAATTAGACTGTGCTCTGGTTGTAGTGCGCATAGCCGCCTGTCAGGTGCTCTTTGATATGATTGTGTGAAAGTGGAAGCAGATGAGAGGAGCTGGAACATGAGAGACCCCAGTGAGCTCCACAGCTTGAGACAGTAAATACCATACCATAAGGCCAGCTAGCTAGAGGCTTAATTGAACATTTAAATCAGACTTTTCACTTGTTCTGATGCTGCTGGCATTGGTGCTGACTAGAACTGTGGTGAGGATGAGGAGGAAGATGAGAGAGATATTTCCATTTTTATTCACAATTCCAATAATGATGATGGTCAGGATGACGATGCCAGAAATTATGATGAAGATTATACCCCCGTTATTGTGGTGGAAAATAATGGGAGCAGCTAGGAGAGATGATATCCTGCTAGGTGCCCGAGTAAGCCATCTCTCAAATGCACAATTTACCCATTTCCTCTCTTCACAAAATGTCTGTCCTTCCTCTAATATTTATAAGAGGCCACACACAGAGAATAGAGATTAGGGTCTATGCTCTTTCCCAATTTAATTGAAAGCCTTTTCTTTGTATTGCTTTCTTTTGTCAATCAACATTCCCAGCTGACCTTTTAAACAGAGTTTTGTGGGTAGTGGGAGGGGGTTTCCCCCCACATGACTTTACTCCTGTCTTTTTATCCTACGTCTGAGAGACATTAAGGGGTCCTTTGCTTTTTATTGACTCTCTCTGTATCTCTGTCTACTCACTCGCTCTTCTACTTGCTCTCTATCTCTCGCTAGTTGTCTCTTTCCCACACAAACACATAGCCACATACACGCCTAAACACATTCCTGTCTACCATGTGTTCGCCTGCCATACATTCAACGAGCGCAATTTAGTCCCATCCATAATTAACGTTGCCTATCTGTAGCTGTGACTTTGAAACATCTACCGGTTCCCCCAGAGGCATCAAACAGGAACCCAGGTGAGCATCACCATCACATCCTGCAGGTGTAAATCACTGTGGCGACGGCTGCCACCCCGATGACTGAACACGGTCATGCTGGGGCTCGTTCTTATCATTCTCCCCTTCCCAAGGCTCCGTTTTGTCACGTGGATCTCCCGCGACAAAGTCATAAACGGAACTGCAAATCAGAGCCGGAGGCTTTGAGCTCATGAAATAAAACCGTCCGAGTAATCAAGCCCCTCCTTCTTTTCGCCGCAGTGCCATTAAAAGGCTTTTATTAAGGGGCCTTATTTTAAACACAGCTGCGAGGGAGGGAAGAGGAGAGAAGAGAAGGGAAGAGAAATGGTTCTGTATTTCCTCTTCCTCCTCCTTCCTTTGTCTGGATGTCCCCCTCGGAATTGGTAATACCAAGGAAACATTGGTCTCCTTTTATTTCCTCCTCCCCGGTGGCGACTGTGACAGCATGAGGGAGGATGAGAACCATAATGAAGGTACCTGACGGACACTTCCTTGTGGCTCCCTCGCTGTCAGTCACCAACAAAGAAGCAGCTTGGGCGAGAGTATGTGTGTGTGCGTGCGCCTGTGTGTTCATCAGTGGAGTGGGGTGGGGGAGGGAGGGGCCCTCACACCTTGCTGAAGACTTCATCCGCCGTGTCACTGTGTGCGGAACGCTTTTTCTCCCTGCGTGAAGACAGATGCTAAAAAGAGACACAGGGATAACAAGTAAACGGTCCGTGTCTCCCATCGCCGATGCAAACCTGTCAAAGAGCTCTCCTCCTCAACTCCCCGCAGGCTGCCATTTTCCCCTTGAGCCAATCACACTGAATTATGGGGTGAGAGCCCTCGATTGTGGTGTCAGTGTCGGAGAAGCAATTCCACCTGACAGCTGCTAGCTCTCAGACAACAACCCAGTCTTTATGCAAATCATCTCCCTACCTTTGTCGTTGTTTGTCTTATGGTTGCCGCAATGAAAACAAAGCTCTCCCTTTCTCTCTGTCTCTCTCTTTCTTTCCCTCGCCAAAGCTGCCTGAACCAGCCCAGATTAGCCACAGGATCCCCAACATCACACGGACACACTACACACTCCCTTGAATTCATATATATTTAGATTCACCCTGTATTCAACCTAAATTCACTGCCTGCAGAGCTAACATTGCCATGTTTATTCTCCAGTAATAGCAGAGGCCCAAAATGAGAGCCTATGGTTCATTTGGATGTGGAGGGTTATTAAGGTTGTTATTGACATGTAAAATTCAGGAACAGGTTTACCCTCTCTACCTCTGGGCTGTTTACCCTCCACTTGCCCTTCACTTCCTGTCCACATTAGAGTGAGGGGGGAAATACGCCAAAAACGCCATTAGAGCGCCTCCGTGAAATGAATCCCAAACGTTTAGGCAACGCTCAGCTCCGGCCCATCAGGCAGCCGTCTCTGTTCGCCATTCGGGCATTTAATGGCCCATGGAGTTGTTACGGTAATGTTTGGGCCTCGGTCAGGGCAAAAGCCCACTGCACGTAGAATAACGGAGATTGACGTTCCTATCTCTCAGGGGAAATTTCCTGTCAATATTGCATTTATATTCATACAAACAGCGAGGAAGCTCCCTGTGGGTGGTCTGGGCAGTCAGCGGTGGTATGATTTTCATTATTACCCTATTATCCTTTAAGGGTGACTTCTTTGACACAGTTCCTGCCCTGACGCCCCTTTACAGTTCAACGAGACGAAGGGTGACCTCTGGACTCCAATCAAACGGATGGCTGACGCCATTGTTGCTGTGGCTGAGAATTGCTGGGCTAGCTTAATATAGCTGCGCTGCACCTTAGGCTGAGGTCAACTTTGGCTTCTTTTCAGGCTGTGGGAATCTATTCAGAAAGAAAAGATAATTGGGGGGCTAGAGGATACCGGTGCAGACTCAGCAGCCGGGTTGTGTTATCCCAGTTCAGCAAGACATTGCGAGCTGTGTGAGAGCTGTGTTTTTCATAAAGCATATGGTGTCAGCCAGAAGGTAGTAATGATCAACACATTTCCAGGCTTAGTGTGGTTGCCATCGAGACCGGGGTTGTCGTAGAGATTATGGTGTTGCCTAGTACAGCCGTTTTCCAGGGCCTCCTCTCCAATATTTGTCTGGCTTTCTTTGAATACACCGTATAGATGTACAAACAACAGCATGTTTTGTGCATACTTCATGCCTCTGTCATGGTGTGTTGTCTTGTCTCCTTATCAACCCGTTCGTCCCCTAGTTGACAGTATGACAGTATCACTGAGCGCACAGGAGGTAAAGTCCCCCTAGGTTCCCCTACACATGTATATTCCTCTCTCTTTCTCTCTCCAAATGCATAATGCGCATGGACGCCGCATGCAGCGGCGCGTCGGCATCAACGCAGCTGAGCTGCAACACGCCTCTCGCCCTCCCTCCCCGTACTGATACTTTTGAAGGGCAAAGCCAGCGCGAGTGAGACGGACCATCTGACTAGCTCTCAGTCCCGCGCCCCACCATTGGCTCGCACCGTCTCGGCACTCTAATTACGCTTCAATCATCTGGAGGAGCGCGGCATGTGGTAAATTATTTCACCGAGCAGCGTGAAGACATGCAGAGAGAGAGAGAGAGAGAGACAGGGAGAAAGAGAAAAAGAGTGAGAGAGGGAGGGGGAGAGGGAGATCTGGCAGAGACAGTGTCACAACAGACAGCCGGCTGCATCCGGAGACAGGCCAGCATTAATGAACAAAGTTACAAACTTATCAGAGGGAGAGAGTGTCTGGTCTGCCACCCTCCCTCTAGGGGAGAGAGAGTCACAGCAACTTTTAATGGACATTGACACACATCGCCATCCCAATACTGTTAGCACAAAGCGACTTTGAACTGGTATGGGATTTCTGTTAGAGTGTCTGTCATTATACAATCCTGTCTGTAGTTTGAATGGCGCTCAATAGGCAATATGAACGCAGACAGTAACATTCCAATTAAGGTAGAAATTGGGGCTTTATTTGTGAATAGCTCTCTGTTTGGTTACCAAATTGCCTAGCAGTGGCCCTGAGCTCAAATGAGTCCATTTCAAATGAAGCGAAGGCCTTCAGTCTCAATACGCTCGATGCTGCCGTTGCTTCGCTTTGAAGCGAATATAAATAAATATAAATACGGCTTTTCAGACTCAATAATGGCCACAGTGTGCCGTTATTAGAGTCCCTTTGATGTGGCGACTGTGCCAAGTCGCTCCCTGTCTCCCTCAATTGATCTGCGTTCGTTAACAGGCCGAGGGAGAGCCTTTTCAAAGGACCCTGATTCCACCATCACAGATAGATAGATAGCCAGGTGAAGGAGCGCGTTGCACTAGTTTACCCATTTGGTCAGCGAAAGAACAGTTATGCCCAGAACATGTCTTACATTGAAGCCATGCAGGGCAAAGCTGGATAGTGTTGAAAATCTGTGTATTTTCGGCTATGACTTCATGGCGTTAGCAGTTCTACCTACAGTGTAGAGGCCTAATCTGTAGATTCCACGTCTATATCGTGGAACAGCAATGTACTTAGCAACATAAGTTGCTTATGTCTGACAAAATGGCTTACGACATGGGCTCTCTCTTTCCCTGATTACCTGTCATGCTATGTGAATGTGTTTCAGTGTGTACACACACAACACACACACACACACACACACACACACACACACACACACGCGTGTGTTTGTTTCTTTGGTGGAATATGTTGTGGGCTTGCAGTAGAGAGCTCTAAGCTCTCCCAGCCCTTCCTTCCTTCCGTGCGAACCACTGATTCAGCCACCCCATTTCAATTTGTCTTCATCAGTCATACCAATTAACTCTGGGATTAGATTCATCAATGCCAGCAATCTCCGGCCCTCCTCCCTACCCCTCCCTTGTCTCCCCTCTCTGCCATCATGCACGGCCCTGACGACACACATTATAGATTATGTTTAAATCTACGCTCCACTAACAGCTTGCTCATAGACAGTCTTATCACCGGAGGTTTCATGATCCCCAACCGACAGTCTTCTTAGTATTCTGTGTGGTTGGTGGACTTTGGCGTATCAACACAATTTTAAAGGAGAGGAGAGACTTCTTGACCATGCAGGGCAGACCAGCTCTTCTTTCTCTGTGTTGGTCTTGCCAATCCCCGTTGTCACACCTCTGAGAAACAACTCCAGTTTTGGATCCAAACCTCTCAGATGGTTGCTCTCTCTCTCTCTCTTATTTGTTCCTGGCCTGCTGTGGTGAGATTCTTTCTCTCTCCCTTGTCCAATCAGCTATCGGCCATGGCACAATCTCTCTCTCTCTCTTATTTGTTCCTGGCCTGCTATGGTGAGATTCTTTCTCTCTCTCTTCTCCCATCAGCTATCGGTCATGGCACAATCTCTCTCTCTCTCTCATTTGTTCCTGGCCTGCTGTGGTGAGATTCTTTCTCTCTCCCTTCTCCCATCAGCTATCGGCCATGGCACAATCTCTCTCTCTCTCTCTATGCTTGTTAATGCTTTGTAACTTAAGTTGATGCCTTGTATGTGAATCAGTTCATTTGACCAAGTAATTAAATACACTTCTACTTAGAATTCCATTCTCAGACATTTCTTCCTTGCCTATTACTGTACCTCAACCATAGTCTTCTGCATATTGCTATTTATATTATGGAATAGCAGTTAAAGATCATTCATTCAATGGGCTAATTACTTAGTCTGACTACGATTCGCATGTGAGGTATTTATATCATGTATGCTGTATATACACACGTCAAATATTACTGTCTACGACAGTATTTTCTTATCATGTCACTGTGGTGGACGCCCTCTATTCCGTCGTTTCCGCAACATTTAAAGGAGATGACCCCTTGACCATGTATTTTTCAGGGGTGATTTCTCTGCCATCATTTTCCTCTACCTATCATCCTTCACGAGGCATGAGAGGGCAATTTCCCCTGACAGCCTGGAAACTGAACTGTGAGTTTCCCCTCCGGCCGAACCAGCAGGAAAAGACCACGAGTGCCAACCTTAACCATGCAGTGAAGTAGGAGCTATATTAAATCTAAGGGACTTCGAATCACATTGAATGACGAGCCTGTCCCTGCCATTCTCCTGCCAATGAAACAGTTTATTTTCACGTTCACACACACAGGGCATATCCAATAAACGAAATAAGCCACATCATGCGATTTTGTTCATTGCACTATGCTATCATAATGTATGCATTTAGCCTGCGTACAATTAGATGGGGAGAATAAGATAGAATTTATGCGTGAAGGAACATTGCTAGGGGTAATTCATGCACATCTGTATGTAGGTTTGGCTTTCTAAACACACATTAATCCACCGCCTCACAACGGCCTTACTGTGTAACGCACACACAGTAGCGAACGAAAGCACCACCAGCAAGGCTATCTTTAATTCACTAGAAACTGTAACACGATTAAGGTACCCTCCCACCGTAGCAGAGTTACATATTCGGGGCTTAGAGCTCCAGTCTGTGTGAGTTTACATTTCTACCACACTAAGAAGGTCTTGCAACGTAATTAAGAGTTAGCGCTGCTGTACAGTCTGTTAGGATTTCGACTGGCCGCCGATGGTAACAAACAAATAGGGTCGATCGTGTTGTGTGCTTGGTCATTAACAACAGACTAATCACGCAGGAGCTTGGAGTGAGGCTCGCGGTCGGGTTTGTCTTTTCTCATCCCGTTTCTGGCTGTCGCTGGCTTGCTACTATGTCTGTCTCTGTCTGTCTGTCTGTCTGTCTGTCTGTCTGTCTGTCTGTCTGTCTGTTTCTTTTTGGCCATCTGTCCCCCCCACCATCACCATCACCATCTCTCTCTCTCTCTCTCTCTCTCTCTCTATCTCTATCTCTCTCGTTCTCTCTCTGCAGGCCCCTAATGAATTGTGCAGGCATGCCATGTTAAATTACACTGACAGTTTCCATTTCCAGTAACTTCAATCATATTGGTGAGGGGCTGTACTGTAGGAAGACTCTGAGACAGAGCAGCACAGAGCTTTGGCCATGTCAAAAGGCCCACGCATCAGCCAGGGCCTGCCTAGTGACTGTTGATGGATGGGGAACTGTGACACCCATGTCTCTTATTCAGACTAATGAGGGAGAGAGAACTGGGAAAGTAGTGGGCTCTGGCTCTCTGGCTTTGGCACTGCAGTTGTTTTCCCTCCATCTGAATGTCACTGTGTGTGGCGGTCTGTCTGTCCAATCTCTGATCTCTGAGTGGGGAGGTAAAAGGTCAACAACAACAAAAAAGAATAGAGAAATGAATGTCAAATTTGCATCTTCAGGATGGAATTAGCCTTCAAATTTTTGTCTCACTGGAGGGGGCGGAGGGGATAAGGAAAACGTGAGGGAGTCACTCTACTCTCTCAGGTCCCCCAAGTCAAGGTCGACCAAGAAACCAGACTCACCCAGGAGCTGCCCTTAATGACCTTCTGTCCCATTAGACGCACCTCGGCTGACTCCTTGTTATTGAACAGGGAAGGTTATGTGTCTCTGTGTGTGTGTGCCAGTGGAGGCTGCTGAGGGGAGGACGGCTCGTAATAATGGCTGGAACGGAGTAAATGGATTGGCATCAAACACATGGAAACCATTGGTTTTATACATTTGATACCGTCTCCTTAATTCCGTTCCAGCCACTACCACGAGCTCGTCCTCCCAGTTAAGGTCCCACCAACCAACCTCCTGTGGTGCTTATTAGCATGAGTGTGTACATACGTGTGTGTGTGTGATGAGGGGGGGGGGATTAGCACCCTCAGCGGGGTGATTCTTCCGCGCCACATTTCGCCGTCCGGGGTGATTTACATAACATACTGTACGTCAGCACATCCCCCGAGGCTGTTAACCTTGAGCCCTGTGTGGATCTGGATGGATGATGCATGTTTTGCTGTATGCGCTTGTGAAATCCTTGTGTATTTTCAACTTTTTTTTAAAACTTTTTTTTTGGGACATAGCCTTTGTGTTCATTTACATTTATTTGTTTCAATGAGATGGTGACAACAACAAAAAAATCCATTCACATGACATAAAATCTGCGATATGTGTGCTGTGTCTGCTGTTCTCATGTGTTCTCTCCGTCTCTGCATTGTGTCAATATTTGGTCGTCTGCAGAGCTGTTGTGCGTCGCCTGTTGTATGTCTCATTAGCTTCTAGCTTCCTGTACTAAGTGTTCTCCTCCTATATCGTGTTTATTGCGTCTGTTCGGTCTGTGTGCTATTTTTGTGTTGCGTCTGTGCTGTGCCACTGTTAACACGGCATTGTCTTTGTACTTTTGCAATGTTCTCTTAGTGTTATCTCTTTGTTGTCCGTGTGCAAACGAGGCAATGGCTTTGTGTTGCAACATCTACTACAATCTTAATGCTATGTTCATTTTATCTTTGAGTTAGAATTGTCTTTACAGTAGCTGTAGTGTTATCCTCTCCTCAGGGTTGTCTTCATATTTTGTCTTTGTAGTTTTGATGTTGTCATTATATCGTTTCGTAGTTGTGTGTGATTCCTCCAGTGTTTCTGTGTTGCGTGTTTGTCACGATCATCCGTGTTTTTGTGTTTACACAGGCTGCATGTCTGTGTTGTCCCTGTGTTGTTATGTTTGGTGCAGAGCAGACCTGATTGAAACCAGATGGCTAGTCTTTGGGCGTCTGGCAACTGAAGAAGTGATAAAGAAAACGGTAGACAAGACAAGAGAGAAAACCAGACAGGCCATCAACTACAGGGAATGAGAGAGTGGGAGAGGGAGAGAGACAAAGATAGAGAGACAGATGTATGCACAAGGAGCATCCTCTCTGGCTTTCTCTGTCTGCTGGGATGTGACGTTCATATAGATGCCTCCCGCGATAACTGATGGAAGAACATGCTAACTTTCAAATGTATTACGAAGTTATCTGTCAAAAAGTATCACGTCTTTAGATTCCATGTTGTGTAATCTGACGCTAAACCGTTAATTATTTCAGGCTGTTTGTGCCTCGTACAGCGGTTAATCCTCTTTTTCTTCCTAGCCAGTCTGAGAGCAATGTTTACATCTGCTTTTCAAATAATATACATTTACTTAACATGATATTCAAACAGGAAATCCTAAGGCCTTGACATTGCTTCTGCTAGTTCGTTGTGCGAGCAAATCAGTTTGCAAGATTGAGTATGAATTGTACAGTGCATTCGCCAAACGGCCTTGTTAAGACCCATCAGAGGAAGTTCAGGGTACTTTTGTGTTTCGCAAGTACTGGATAGCCTGGGCCTGTTGAAGGTGTGCTTCTCCAGGACTGTTAGAAAAGAAGAAAGATTCAAGGAGCAGTCTTCCAAGCCAATCCAGGGATGTTTCCTGACTGACGTTCCCTAGAAGAAAGATTCAAGGAGCAGTCTTCCAAGCCAATCCAGGGATGTTTCCTGACCGACGTTCCCCAGAAGAAAGATTCAAGGAGCGGTCTTCCAAGCCAATCCAGGGATGTTTCCTGACCGACGTTCCCCAGAAGAAAGATTCAAGGAGCGGTCTTCCAAGCCAATCCAGAGATGTTTCCTGACCGACGTTCCCCAGAAGAAAGATTCAAGGAGCGGTGTTCCAAGCCAATCCAGGGATGTTTCCTGACCGACGTTCCCCAGAAGAAAGATTCAAGGAGCAGTCTTCCAAGCCAATCCAGGGATGTTGCCTGACCGACGTTCCCTAGAAGAAAGATTCAAGGAGCGGTCTTCCATGCCAATCCAGGGATGTTTCCTGACCGACGTTCCCTAGAAGAAAGATTCAAGGAGCGGTCTTCCAAGCCAATCCAGGGATGTTTCCTGACCGACGTTCCCTAGAAGAAAGATTCAAGGAGCGGTCTTCCAAGCCAATCCAGGGATGTTGCCTGACCGACGTTCCCTAGAAGAAAGATTCAAGGAGCGGTGTTCCAAGCCAATCCAGGGATGTTGCCTGACCGACGTTCCCTAGAAGAAAGATTCAAGGAGCGGTCTTCCAAGCCAATCCAGGGATGTTTCCTGACCGACGTTCCCTAGAAGAAAGATTTGGAACAGACAGCAGGTTGGGAGCCGTTGCCACCTTGAATAACAATCACTCCCTTTCCACCCTTTGAGCCAGGTTGAGTAAGAATTCAGGGATGCTGCACACAGAGCTCATCTTCTTCATGATGAACACCCCTTCACTACATCACATTATTCTCCATCTGGCCTGGCTCTGCTTGGCTCTACAGGTGCAGCGGGACGGTTCTCCAAGCTGTAATCTTGTTTGATATTCTCCATGACGATAGGCATAAAGTATTCCCTAACAAGCTTTCGCTAAGAGCAAGAACATGGATGATTACAAAAGCAGCGGCAATTGAATGAAAAGGGAACAACTGGAGATGCCGTATGCAAAACTTGGCTTTGTGAGAAATTGCATCTGGATCTGAGCCCTTTTCCTGATAGTGGTTCATCGATCTCCATGGAAACGGTCACACCCTCTCCGATAGCTAGCTGACGGCAAAGTGTTGCCTTGAAGGGGGGGGGTGGAGCGAAATAGAGAGGGTGGAGTCTGAGAGAACCAGGGGAAGTATAAATGTGCCTCCAATCGAATTATTGGCCAATCAAGTCATAACGTGAGTAATTCAAGGCCTACATCAATGGGGATAATCTCATTGGCTGTGCATTAGGGGCTGAGAGGATGGGGTGGGCGAGGAGGGGGTGGCGTTCTTAGTGGATGCGCTCAGTGGGGGGTCTCAAAGGAAGAGGTTCCTTTGATAGGAGTGGAGAGATATTTTTAACTTTGGATGAGGAAGGGTGGATGGGGGATGGGGGTATAAATAATGCCTCGATCTCTGCCTTTGGCGTATCGCTGTAAGACACAGGGTGCAGTAGAATGGTTGATTACGCCCTTGTTGCCATCTGCTCAATTG
Organism: Oncorhynchus clarkii lewisi; assembly: GCF_045791955.1. Taxonomy (NCBI): domain Eukaryota; kingdom Metazoa; phylum Chordata; class Actinopteri; order Salmoniformes; family Salmonidae; genus Oncorhynchus; species Oncorhynchus clarkii. The sequence goes on from NC_092164.1 coordinate 31,623,505, forward strand.
GTCAATGACAACATTTCTCATGTGTCCAATTACGAAAGAGGATTAGGATCTGTTTGTGTGCTGTCTGGTGGCCCCTGGTCAATTCTGACTCATCCGAGGTACACAGGACATTTTGTCTGTACATAATGGTGTTTTAGTTATGTAGTACTTCAATATACTTCATATTTGCCTTGGTATTACTGCATTTTGCTTTTCTTTTACGGTTGGCTCTCAAATGTTGTCTTTTAATCACAATAGTTCAACATTGTGACCCGGCTGAGCAGATCTTTAGCTCTGTCCACATTGTCAATAACCTATGGGGATCGCTGTAATATACAATGTCACGCATTGTATACATTCCGTGTAGCATTTCCCAGCTGTGAGGTAGTTAACCAGGAGGGTTTACACCTGGGAAATCACAATGGACACACTACTACAACATGCCTGGCGTTTGAGCGTTAGTGGTTCAAACAAAGATTCCCTCTCCAAAGTGAATGTTGGTTTCCGGAGGTTGACACTGGCGTGGAGCGCTAATCAGGCTCCGTTTCAGGGCTTTGGAGAGGGTGGCCCTCCCAGAGAAAAGCCTTGACAGTTTTTCATGCGATTTTGCACGTGCAGGGCTCCTGAACCAGCTCCCCTTGCTCCGCCTCGTGCCCGGGGATCCGCATAGTAGAAACAGCTGCCAGGGGAGCAGCTTGTCCATGGGAGGGAGGGGGAAAAGGGAGAGAGGGTAATCACTTTTGGGAAAATACTGCCTCGCCGCACCCTGCCAAGACTGTGTTTGTGTTGTGGCTTTTCTACTGGAAGCCCATTGCTTTGGCTCTCTGGCTTCTCTGGCTCTGTTGGTGCTAGCACCCCCTCTCTCCAGGGTTAATACAACAATGAGGCTTTTTAGTTGAAAAAGCGGCTCAAGGGTCGTAAATGGATAAAAACAGTGGGCGAGAAGAATGATATTGGTGGGCTGTCGTTTATGGCCGTTGTGAGGGCATATGTTAGGGATGTGAGAGGCTGAAAAGAGTTCTGTTAAAGTGTAATATTATGAAATCACGATTGGCTAGGGGAGTAACTTTTTTTTCCCCTGTGGTATGACCAATACATTTGATCTTTCCCCCATTCCCTGAACCAGATCCACCCCAACTGACTAACTACAGCCTGTGTCACGATCACACAGCTCTGCCTTTGGAACGTGCCCATTATGTTGAGCTATTTTAAAATGCACATACATGTACAGTAGCCAAGACATAATTATGCATAAACTTGCTTGAGTGGAACTGACAGGTTCAGCAGTGTACTGGTTAACATCTTATAAATACCTGCTTCTCTACAACATATAGCTCCGGGTAATAGCGAAAATAACCCTTTCCCGACACAAGATTAAAGCCTCATCAGTGAGTCTTTATTTTGGTTTCACTCTGTAGACATAGTTTTCCCCCCCACACATGCAGACAAAACGGAAACCTTTGAAACCGTACACCATTTCTATTGAATAGCGCCTCATTGTTTGCCAGCCTCTTATCATCTCCCGTCTATTTAGCTTCAAATCTCTATGAACCAGTGTCAGTCATGTGAGACTGGAGTAGTTATGGCTAGCCGGGGGGGGGAGAGAAGTAAATGAGTGTGAAAGAGGAAGAGAGGGAGCAGTGAGAGGTGCAGGAGCTAGCGGAGGAGGAGAAAGGAAGGAGCTGTACATGTTTGGCGGAGGTATCCAGTGCCTTCAGAAAGTATTCATACCCTTGACTTATTCCATTCCAAATGGATTAAATCAACAACAACAAAAATCACCCATCTACACAAAATACCACCTATTATGACAAAGTGATAACATGTTTTTAGAAATATTTGAAAAAAGGTATTGAAAATTAAATACAAAAATATCTAATTTACATGAGTATTCACACCCCGGAATCAATACGTTAGAATTTACCTTTTAGAGTTAGAGTCTTTCTGGGTACTTCTTTAAAAGCTTTGCACACCTGGATTGTACAACATTCTTCAAGCTCTGTCAAGTAGTATTTCGCTACACCCACAATAAAACGTACATGTGGCAAATAAAATTGGATTTGATTTTCATGTCTTGCCATTTTCAAGACGATTTAAGTCAAAACTGTAATTAGGCCACTCCGGAACATTCAATGTTGGCTTGGTAAGCAACTCCAGTGTATATTTGGCTTTGTGGAGTAACTACAATGTTGTGATCCATCCTCAATTTTCTCCTATCAATCAAATTTTAAATTAATCAAATGTATTCATAAAGCCCTTTTTTACATCATCCAATGTCACAAAGTGCTATACAGAAACCCAGCCTATCACAGCCATTAAACTCTGTAAAGTCACCATTGGCCTCATGGTGAATTCCCTGAGCAGTTTCCTTCCTCTCCGGCAACTGAGTTAGGAAGAACTCCTGTATCTTTGTAGTGACTGGTTGTTTTGATACACCATCCAAAGTGTACTGAATAACTTCACCATGTCCAAAGAGATATTCATTGTCTGCTTCTTTTTTATTTAAAAAAATCATGTTAAACACTATTATTGCACACAGAGTGAGTCCATGCAACTTATTATGTGACTTGTTAAACACATTTTTACTCCTGAATTTGTTTAGGTTTGCCATAAAGGTGTTAAGACATTTATTTTCATTTGTTATTCATTTGTAAACATTTCTAAAAACATAATTCCACTTTGACATTATGGGGTATTGTGTGTAGGCCAGTGACACAACATTTCAATGTGATCCATTTCAAATTCAGGCTGCAACACAACAAAATGTGGTAAATGTTAAGGGTTGTGAACACTTTCTGAAGGCACTGTACAAGTGCCCATCAGCCTGTAATGACTGTGTGTTGGAGACCGTTCAGACACTCTAGAACTGCAGGGGAACAGCTTTCACTTCTCCTGACACACACAATATAGACAGAGGGATGAGTCAGAAGCTCCGCCGGCTACTGTCCCCCCTCCTTCTCTCATCCTCTGTCCCTCTCAATTTCCCTCTTCTTCTCTCCTTTCCTCTTCTTAGCCTGCTCTACAAAAGGTATTTTTAATACGTAAGGGCCCTAATCGCCATCGCAGCTGTATCTGTCCCTCCTACCGTCTGGCTCTGTGCTTTGTGTTCTCTCTCTCCTCTCTTCCTCTCTCTTCCTGTCTTTTCCTGTCTTCTGTACTGCAAGATCCTACAGAGAAGCCATTATTTTAGACCTGTCCTCAGGTGTTTCTCTCTCTCTCTGTCTCTTGCTCTCTCGCTCTCTCTCTCCATTCATGATTTATGCCTTGCTGGACACTAAACACCTCATATGATTGCAGTGTGTAGGAATGAGATTGAGTAGGCCTCTGTTACATGGTAAACACATTCAATGGGTCAATTGTATTTGAATAAGCACAGTTGGCTACTTCTTTAAACATTTTAAAAACACCATGAATTGTTAAAGCATGTCAATGTGCTCTGGAATCGCTGCACACATACGCATTAGAGAAATGTGTGACGGGCACTTACAGTTGACGTTTACATACACCTTAGCCAAATACATTTAAACTCCGTTTTTCAATATTCCTTTCTTAGGTCAGTTAGGATCACCACTTTATTTTAAGAATGTGAAATGTCAGAATAATAGTAGAGAGAATGATTTATTTCAGCTTTTATTTCTTTAATTACATTCCCAGTGGGTCAGAAGTTTACATACATTCATACATAATTAGTATTTGGTAGCATTGCCTTTAAATTGTTTAACTTGGGGCAAACGTTTTGGGTAGCCTTCCATAGATGAACATGGTACCTTCATGCATTTGCATTTGCATTGCTCCCAAGGATGAATCAGACTTGTGGAGGTCTACAATTAGGTCTTGGCTAATTTCTTTTGATTTTCCCATGATGTCAAGCAAAGAGGCACTGAGTTTGAAGGTAGGCCTTGAAATACATCCACAGGTACACCTCCGATTGACTCAAATGATGTCAATTAGCCTATCAGAAGCTTCTAAAGTCATGACATCATTTTCTGGAATTTTCCAAGCTGTTTAAAGGCCCAGTCAACTTAGTGTATGTAAACTTCTGACCCACTGGAATTGTAATACAGTGAATTATAAGTGAAATAATCTGTCTGTAAACAATTGTAGAAAAATTACTTGTGTCATGCACAAAGTAAATGTCCTAACCGACTTGTCAAAACTATAGTCTGTTAACAAGACATTTGTGGAGTGGTTGTTAAACGAGTTTGAATGACTCCAACCTAAGTGTATGTTAACCTCCGAACTAACTGTACCTCTGTAGACATTGTCGTGTTGTATGTCCTGGGCCCGTATCCACAAAGCCTCTCAGATTGGTGTGCTGATCTGGGATCAGTTTAGCCTTTTAGATCAAAATGGATAAGATTATATGGACAGATCCTAGATCAGCACTCAGAACAGAGAGCTTCACACCTTCTACCAAAGTGTCTGCACAGACGTCAGTAGACTAGTAAGCGGCAATCAATTGCACAGCAATCTCTCCCACGGTCCCCTAATAGTTTCCCTCTCACCCTCCATCAGAAACATATGAGGCGGAGTCTCCTCTCCACCGCAGTAATGGATGCAAATGGAGACGTGCTTTGGGGAAACTGGCTGACATTTATGCGTCTGATTAGAGCGCGAAGCCCAACACTTTGTAACTGATTGAGGCTACGGGTGGCTCACCTCTCTATCTCCCTCTCTCTCTCTCCCTCCTCATATAGCCTCTCAGAATCAATGCACCTCTCTCTCTCTCCCTCCCCATATAGCCTCTCAGAATCACTGCACCTCTCTGACTCTGACTCTCTCACACACACACACACACACACACACACACACACACACACACACACACACACACACACACCGATTTGAATAAGAACATTTTAATGTGGCTGTGGTTGAGTTGAGCGCCCAGACTCCTCCATCCCGGAAGCGAGGCATGGAGGCTCCCATGACAAGATGTTTATCCCACCGCCCGATCCATATAAATGTCCTTGCTCCTATAGACATGGCTCTTAACCTCAACGAACGCGGTTACATGCACACAGTAATGCGATTATGGATAGTCAGGTTAAACTAGTAGTTTGCTTAGAACGTTTACATGCTTTGCAAGAATACCAATTTCCCTAATGATCCTGTTTACATGGACACATCTGAAGTCAGGCTGATGGGACTTTTGATAAATGCAGAAAATAGCCAATCAAAATAAACGTTCTACCACAGTAACCATGTTATTTTTGAGAAGACCATTAGATTCTGAGTTCGGACACATAAAGTTTGTGTGTGAAAGCTATTTATGCATACTTTCCGTTTTTAACAACTCACTTCACTCGCGTTTAAGATGGAGACTTGCGCTACCGGTGCTGGCACATGCTCAGATCAAATACACCGCTAGAACATCGATTAAGCTGTTAAATTGTCCTAATCATTCGAACGATGGCTCGGAAAACCAGGTGTTTTGACCGGCGTACGCTCACTTTGATCACGCCGATTTAAGACGAGCAGAGTAAGGTGTTTAGAGGCAGGGAGTAGGAGAGGAGAGAGGAGAGAAACAAAGCAAACAGTGGAACGAGGGAGGAAAGGACGGAGAGAAACGAAGGAGGGAGGGATGGAGAGAGAGTAGTGCTGAGTGGTATGTCCTTGTTTTGGTGGGGGAGGGAGAGGAGTAGGGGAAGGTGCTGTATGGTAATTAGCAGTTGAGCTCACCGGGGAGGCGCCACCGTGTAGAGGAGCCATTAGACCTATACTGGGAACTATGCACAGAACAGGGAGGCCATTCCGCGGCCATTCTTACCCCTGCAGTAAACAACTTCCAAATCACCCTGTGCCACCAATGCAAGGCAAGGTGCAACATAGCCAGGAAAGGTGAGGAGGCAGGAGGAGAGACAAGGGTTGTTCATATCTATATTTGTCTAAAGCACACACATTTTTTTTTATGATGAAGTGTGCACTCACCTACAGTAGTAAGTAGCTCCTTGATAAGTAATGTGAGCTGTCATTTAATTGCTAAACTAATAATTCCATGTTTGCCAGAGAGTGCACGTTGGAGCACCTATTATGGCACCTATCCCACTCTGCTAGTGCTCTGTAGTGTAGATCGCAGGCGTCTAGTGTACGTGCCGTCTCTCACTCGCTGATACACCAGTTTGCTGTGACCTTTAAACAGGCACAGCCTGTGTCTTTTACCATTGAGCACACACACACACACACACACACACACACACACACACACACACACACACACACACACACACACACACACACACACACACACACACACACACACACACACACACACACACCAAACACAAAGGGGAACAGTAATTAGCGAGGGCTCCCGGGCCCCTCTGACAGGCTTTTCAGAAGAGAGAGAAAGGGCAGGGTGACATTTGGGCAGCAAAGTGGCACAGTCATCACTGCCGCGCTTCACAGAATTATCAGCCGAGGTTGAGGGTTCAAATCCCTGAGCCCATAGATAGATAAATCCTTTACCCCTTAGACAACACGCTCCCATCAGATAACAGCCCTGTGCAAAGTGCTCAGGATAGTACACAGCCTTTGGGATTGTGCGTCTTTAGTCTTTAGTGGCCTTGCGAGTGCCTGACATCTCTTAAGTACCAGCTATAAATGATACATTTCTACTTACCCGGCGAGAAGGCCGATAAGCACTATTGCTTTCATAGTAAAGTGTTACTGCTTTACACCTTGAGTGGACCGGTTTCAAGCCTATTGGCGTTATTTGTGTTAGTTAAATGAATAAGCCTTGTTAGATCTTAGAGTCCTGTTGTGAGAGTAGCTGCCCTCCGGCCGGACCTTGCTTAGCTCAGGGTGGCCAACCAGGAAAGAGCCCTTCATCACAGGAAAGAGGGAGATGGAGAATAAAAGGCCTGGAGTTGAAGAGGGGGGGTGGAGTGAGAGAGAGAGAGACACAGAGACAGTCTCCAATACAGAGAGGAAAGAGAGAAACCGTCTCCTGCACTGACAGAGACAGAGAGAGAGAGAGAGAGAGAGAAAGAAAAAAAAACAGTTTCTCCTGATGGCATTGGGTAAACAAACATAGCTGTAACGGCCGCTATGTGTATTAGTATAACCCACATTACCACCTTACCCTGCCTGGACAGATCCTACCTTCCTCCCCCTGTCCCTACCCCCCCTCCCTCCCTCTCTCTCTCCTCCACCATGGTGGTAGCGAGTGGTTACGCAAGCCAGGCTTAATGCACCTTGACCTCTCTTCACACTCACGCCAGAGCATGATGACTGGTGGCTGTCGGCTTGATTTACTCCACCAACCCGTTTTGATGGATGGGCCAGGATCACGCAGTCCCAGTCCCCATGACCTCATTGCTGGGACTGAATGGGCCCAGACAACAATGAACTAGACCTGCACCCCATGCCAACCAGGCTCTGGTTTCTGGTCTGCAACGTACTGTATGGCCTTTCCTCTTCTTGGAGTGAGCCCCAAGATCTCCCACACACAGAGATATGATTGATTTGATGAATAATACTGTTAGAGTTCACTAAGGCCAAGAAGATAGCACAGGTAAGTATAATGTATCACTTCCCACGCAGGTCTGACAGAGGTTGAAAAAAGGCAAAGCCAACATGGATTTACCATTGCAGAAACTGCTAGGGGGTCCCAATCACTGGCACAAGCAGAGGAGAGTGGCCTACTCTATAGGGCCTCTCATGCTGCGATAGCAGGGCTTCTTGGGGTCCCAAACTCTGTCCTGCCCCCCCACATCAAGCTGTAATGTTTTGGAATCAGCTGTGTAGTGCTAGGGGGAAGAAAAAAAGGGGGGGCCCCAGGACCAAGTTTGGTAAACCCTGCCTTAGAGAACAGCAGAGACTGGGGATGCTGTATCCACTGCCCTACAGAGACTGGGGATGCTGTATCCACTGCCCTACAGAGACTGGGGATGCTGTATCCACTGCCCTACAGAGACTGGGGATGCTGTATCCACTGCCCTACAGAGATGGTGATGCTGTATCCACTGCCCTGCAGAGATGGGGATGCTGTATCCACTGCCCTACAGAGATGATGATGCTGTATCCACTGCCCTACAGAGACTGGGGATGCTGTATCCACTGCCCTACAGAGATGGTGATGCTGTATCCATTGCCCTACAGAGATGGTGATGCTGTATCCACTGCCCTACAGAGACTGGGGATGCTGTATCCACTGCCAAACAGAGATGGTGATGCTGTATCCACTGCCCTACAGAGATGGTGATGCAGTATCCACTGCCCTACAGAGACTGGGGATGCTGTATCCACTGCCCTACAGAGATGGTGATGCTGTAGCCACTGCCCTACAGAGATGGTGATGCTGTATCCACTGCCCTACAGAGATGGTGATGCTGTATCCACTGCCCTACAGAGATGGTGATGCTGTATCCACTGCCCTACAGAGACTGGGGATGCTGTATCCACTGCCCTACAGAGATGGCGATGCAGCCTTACGCTTCATGAAAGATCTGTGCGTGTCTGAATCTCTGACAGGTCCTAACCTTGTTCTGTGGTCTTCTGTAACTCATTTGGTAGAGCATTGAGATTGACTAAGTGGCTTTGGATAAAAGTGTCCACTAGATGGTACAGTGCCTTGCAAAAGTATTCGGCCCCCTTGAACTTTGCGACCTTTTGCCACATTTCAGGCTTCAAACATAAAGATATAAAACTGTATTTTTCTGTGAAGAATCAACAACAAGTGGGACACAATCATGAAGTGGAACGACATTTATTGGATATTTCAAACTTTTTTAACAAATCAAAAACTGAAAAATTGGGCGTGCAAAATTATTCAGCCCCCTTAAGTTAATACTTTGTAGCGCCACCTTTTGCTGCGATTACAGCTGTAAGTCGCTTGGGGTATGTCTCTATCAGTTTTGCACATCGAGAGACTGAATTTTTTTCCCATTCCTCCTTGCAAAACAGCTCGAGCTCAGTGAGGTTGGATGGAGAGCATTTGTGAACAGCAGTTTTCAGTTCTTTCCACAGATTCTCGATTGGATTCAGGTCTGGACTTTGACTTGGCCATTCTAACACCTGGATATGTTTATTTTTGAACCATTCCATTGTAGATTTTGCTTTATGTTTTGGATCATTGTCTTGTTGGAAGACAAATCTCCGTCCCAGTCTCAGGTCTTTTGCAGACTCCATCAGGTTTTCTTCCAGAATGGTCCTGTATTTGGCTCCATCCATCTTCCCATCAATTTTAACCATCTTCCCTGTCCCTGCTGAAGAAAAGCAGGCCCAAACCATGATGCTGCCACCACCATGTTTGACAGTGGGGATGGTGTGTTCAGCTGTGTTGCTTTTACGCCAAACATAACGTTTTGCATTGTTGCCAAAAAGTTCAATTTTGGTTTCATCTGACCAGAGCACCTTCTTCCACATGTTTGGTGTGTCTCCCAGGTGGCTTGTGGCAAACTTTAAACAACACTTTTTATGGATATCTTTAAGAAATGGCTTTCTTCTTGCCACTCTTCCATAAAGGCCAGATTTGTGCAATATACGACTGATTGTTGTCCTATGGACAGAGTCTCCCACCTCAGCTGTAGATCTCTGCAGTTCATCCAGAGTGATCATGGGCCTCTTGGCTGCATCTCTGATCAGTCTTCTCCTTGTATGAGCTGAAAGTTTAGAGGGACGGCCAGGTCTTGGTAGATTTGCAGTGGTCTGATACTCCTTCCATTTCAATATTATCGCTTGCACAGTGCTCCTTGGGATGTTTAAAGCTTGGGAAATCTTTTTGTATCCAAATCCAGCTTTAAACTTCTTCACAACAGTATCTCGGACCTGCCTGGTGTGTTCCTTGTTCTTCATGATGCTCTCTGAGCTTTTAACGGACCTCTGAGACTATCACAGTGCAGGTGCATTTATACGGAGAGTTGATTACACACAGGTGGATTGTATTTATCATCATTAGTCATTTAGGTCAACATTGGATCATTCAGAGATCCTCACTGAACTTCTGGAGAGAGTTTGCTGCACTGAAAGTAAAGGGGCTGAATAATTTTGTAATTTTGCACGCCCAATTTTTCAGTTTTTGATTTGTTAAAAAGGTTTGAAATATCCATTAAATGTCGTTCCACTTCATGATTGTGTCCCACTTGTTGTTGATTCTTCACAAAAAAATACAGTTTTATATCTTTATGTTTGAAGCCTGAAATGTGGCAAAAGGTCGCAAAGTTCAAGGGGGCCGAATACTTTCGCAAGGCGTAATATTCTGTATTGTACAGTACTATTGTATACTGTATATGATATAATGTGGAACTGCATATTTTATGAACTGAGCATGTCTTGTGGCTTGTGAACATCTGGTACATTGCACTGTATTTAATGCGTGATACTCTAGTCTATACTGTACATCATTTGAGTGTCTTACCCAGTTTCTGCATTGAACATGCGTTGGCTTGCGAGCATCTGGTGCGTTAATTAGAGAATGATGCATTTTAATTCAGTTATGTCACAGAGGATCTTTGCCTCAGTGAAACATACATGTTTTTTCAACTGTGCTTTGGGCTGTCGTCCTTTTATCTCGCTCAGAAGGAAGGGAGTGTTCTTCCTCTCTCAGGGAACAGAACAGGCAGCGACAGTCCTCAGAGGATGTCTCGAAATCTAACTGGCAGTTTTTACTGGATATCCCTCTGATCTAATTCTGGATGACCAGGCCAGGCATGACAGAGCCCCTCCCCCGCCCGCCTGCCGCACACACACAGACCGGCTGGTACATGCAAGTCAGTGACCGAAAGTCATAGAGATTTAAAAGCAGGCTCTGTCGCTGGCGTCGTCCGTTAAAGCTCGCCGTCTGTCATATTTAAACGGGGTTCTGAGAGACATAAACACAGGGAAAGCAGATGGCTCCCAGTGGGGGAGCAGTATGAGCCGTAATGCCATCAGCAAGGAAATGGCCGCCGCTCCGTTTGGCTTTTTATTACGAGGCAAGTTGGTAAACAGGGCTAAATAAAAACCAACGGTTTGGTTTCACTGGGTTTTTGGTTTCACTTTGGGACGGCAGAACCGTGGCTTGTTTTCTCCATTACTCCTGCTAGCTCTTGGAGTCCTGGCGTGGACCTCGTTCTCGCCTTGGACTCCATTTTGGCTCTACTATACACTTGTGCATGTCATGCTGGTATTACCATTTCCTGTCCACCATTTTAGCTCTAAAAAGTATACATTTTTTGTCTTGAGTTTTGCACTCCTTTCCTTCTTTTTCTATTGGTACATATTTAGTTTAGTTTCTTCTTTTCCCATATTTCAAGCACTCTACAGTATCACCTCCATCAGCATCAGCATTTTCTGCTGTGGTATGCAATGAAATACGGCAACGTGTGACTATGGCATCATGGAAAATGGCACTGGGTAATTTACTCCATATGGAGCATGACATGTCTTACTTTACAGTGTCACCAATGCCCAGTCAGGGGTGGCATGACACAGTGGGTGGAGATAGATTGACTGTTTTGTTTGAGGGGGTATGCTGTATGCGTAGTGATTAAGAAGGGTGGAGTTGCACATGTGCGTGCCTGTGTGTTTTTAGGGAGTAAGTGATGTAGTGGTTGAGAACAAGCGAGCTTGGCCCGCGCCGACAGCATTGTGTCATTCCGGAGTGGGTTTACTTAGGGAGCCGCACGCGGCAACAAGCCGCATTTCAGCTTGTTTACTGTGGCCGCGGCCAAGCTTCCCCTCCATTTGAAAGCCTTCAGCATGCCTTTTAGTCCCTCCTGGGGTAAAGCGCCCGTCCACTTTGTTCCCTCTGAGTAGAGCTTTTTTGCAATAATGCCTGCCTGTACGGTTTCCTTGGCTCTGAGAAGGTTCTGCAGAGAACATGCCTGCCTGTGCGGTTTCCTTGGCCCTGAGAAGGTTCTGCAGAGAACATGCCTCTCTGTAAGGTTTCCTTGGCTCTGAGAAGGTTCTGAGAAGGTTCTGCAGAAAACATGCCTGCATGTACGGTTTCCTTGGCTCTGAGAAGGTTCTGCAGAGAACATGCCTGTCTGTATGGTTTCCTTGGCTCTGAGAAGGTTCTGCAGAGAACATGCCTGCCTGTACAGTTTCCTTGGCTCCGAGAAGGTTCTGCAGAGAACATGCCTGCCTGTGCGGTTTCCTTGGCTATGAGAAGGTTCTGCAGAGAACATGCCTGCCTGCACGGTTTCCTTGGCTCTGAGAAGGTTCTGCAGAGAACATGCCTGTCTGTACGGTTTCCTTGGCTCTGAGAGGGTTCTGCAGAGAACATGCCTGTCTGTACAGTTTCCTTGGCTTTGAGAAGGTTCTGAGAAGGTTCTGCAGAGAACATGCCCGTCTGTGTTGGTGTTGGAGACAGACTTTGTTTGGTCTTGTTATTGTCTCTGCTTCAGAGGCAGATTGAAAAAGCTCAAACATTCTGAGGCACTGATCCCAAAGTGAAGCGGCGTTTACCTGCACTTTGCAGCAGAGAGAGAGAACAAGCCGTTTTGAGGACCTGGAAAGTGTAACCCCCTTGCCTCTAAATATCTGTAGATCAGTATCCGTTCAGTGAGCCTTTCATGGTGGGCTGAGGTACTCCAGTCTACCTCGTCTCTGACGTCAGAGACCCCCAGACCTGTCGCAGTGCCCAGCAGGTTCCTGGAAACGAACTGGCGCTCAGGGACTGTTCTGGGGTCAGGCCACCTCTTCTGGCAGTAGAACTGCAGACATGGAGGAGGGAAGGGAGGAGGGAATCAGGGCAAGTCATTATCCGTGTGTGGGTCCTGTCTGGAAGTCTCCTGGGGAGAGTAGACTGAAGAAAGCACTGGCATGATGTGGAGAAGCCTGCTGATAATGAGTGAGAGGTCGGACTGAGGCGACAGAGTGTGTTCTCTCCATCTCCCATAGATAGACATACACCTTAACCACACAAGAGGCCAGGACACAGGCATCATGGACTGACTCACATGTACATGTCACATGCACAAACAGGCACACACACACAGACACGCACACACACACAAACCTGGCACTCACACTTCCCCAGTTAGCAGGGTGCTCCCCTCATCAGTGCCACTACTTGGAGGGTGTTGTTTACTGTGTGGGAGTGAGTGATGAGGAGAGAGGCAGGGCATGCTTTCTCTCTGTACACCCCCCATCCACAGGACACAGCAGAGAGGTCACACACACACACACACACACACACACGTTGTTGACACTGTGGTAAATGAGGATTGGGAGGATGGAGATCACCTAGCTAATTCAGAAGTGTTCCCCACACAGAGGCAGTATTATAAGCTATGAAAAGGTTTCAGAAAAAAGTGGAATAGAATAAAAGGTAATACAATAAAAAAAACAATACTTTGTTCTACTTTGCACACGTCTCTTACTGATGACAGGCTACACAGACATAGCCCAAAAAGCAGTTCCATTCACCTATAAACAAAGGGTGAGAACGAGACGTTTTCTGTGTATTTTAAGTCTTTTTTTGACCCCATCATAATGCACATACAGTAATTCAGTCTTTCCATGAGTTCATGGCACTTCATGGATCAATCAATCTCTTTCAGAAGGAGGCCTGGCCTCTCTGTTCTAAATCAGCCACCTGTCAAAGATCATCATCTTTTTTTTCATCATTACTCAACTTCACCCATTGGCTGAAAAACACTACAGTGATATCATGTAGTCTCTCACACACACACACACACACACACACACACACACACACACACACACACACACACACACACACACACACACACACACACACACACACACACACACACACACAACACACACAAACAAGAACACACACAAACACACAAACAAGAACACACACAAACACACATGGCATGAATGTAGCTAGCACAATCTCAAACAGCTTTTGAGTAATCCCTAACAGCTTGCAGGTGCATACTGTGTTCTGGCACAAACCACATTAAACACAGACACGTGTTTCGAGAAAAAGTGAGGAAAAGCACACACACACACACACACACACTGATACGCCATTCTAATCCCCCTTTCTGAGGGAAGGATCCTATTTTCAACCCAAACTATGGCTCCGTTTCACGGAGGCGCGTAACAATGTTTTATCACACTTAAACGTCACGTTCAGATTTCCCCGCATATGAAACTCGCTCTGGAAAGGATTGTGTCAGTTAAAGGAGGATTGATATGCCGTTTTCCCCCCCTGCCGTCTCTTTTCAAGATCTTAGGTTTCACACTTAAGTCCCTGTTTTCTATGTTATCATTTCACCCGAGGCTCTCCAAAGTAGCTTTGATATTGAAAGTAGGCCCATCATGAAAGCCATGGGGTTAGGGGAATGTAAATAGTGAAGGGAGCTTTTAAACTAAGAGATCTTCCCCGTAACGAATACGCCGCACCGCATTGTGGCTGCAGCCTCCACAGATCCTTCATCGTCTTTCCATGTGACAAAAGAGAGATGGAAATTGATATGTGAGAATGTTTTGATTCATTGCTATGGAATTGGGTCAATTGAAATATATACTATGTGAGGAAATATCACAATATAACCAGCATAAAACTATATAATATTAACAGTGCCCACATACTGAATAATATGCCTGCTGTAAATATACTGAACAAAAATGTAAACGCAACATGCAACAATTTCAAAGATTTAGCTGAGTTAGAGTTCATATAAGGAAATCAGACAATATAAATAAATTCATTAGGCCCTAATCTATGGATTTCACATGACTGGGAATGGCTCAGCCATGGGTGGTCCTGGGAGGGCACAGGCCGACCCACCGGGGAGCAAGGCTCAGCCAATCAGAATGAGTTTTTCCCCAGAAAATTGCCTTATTAGAGACAGAAATACCCCCCCCCCCCCTCCCCCGACAAGCCCGCAGGTGAAGACGTTGGATGTGGTCTGGCGTGGTTACACGTGGTCTGCGGTTGTGAGGCCGGTTGGACACACTGCCATATTCTCTAAAACAACGTTGGAGGTGGCTTATGGTAGAGAAATTAACATGAAATTCTCTGGCAACAGCTCTGATGGACATTCCTGCAGTCAGCATGCCAATTGCACACTCAAAACTTGAGACATCTGGGACAATTTGAGACAAACTGAGACAAACTGCACATTTTAGAGGGACTTTTTTTTATTGTCCCCAGCACAAGTTGCAGCTATGTAATGATAATGCTTTTTAATCAGCTTCTTGATATGCCACACCTGTCAGGTGGATTATCTTGACAAAGGATAAAATGCTCACTAACAGGGATGTAAACACATCTTTGCACAACATTTGAGACAAATTAGCTTTTTGTGCGTATGGAACATTTCTGGGATCTTTTATTTCAGCACATGACACATGGGACCAGCACTTTACATGTTGTGTTTATGTTTGAGTTCAGTGTATATTCATCTATATCCATTGTACATAGAGGTGTACAGAATATGTGAGATGTTATAGTTTTCCCCCTTGCCTATCTTTACCTTTATCTAAGGTCTTTGATCATATTCATGGCCACCGGATTGGCAGTATGAAACAGCACTACTTCTTGCGGATCAAATCAGATCTGTGTCAATAGAAGTCCTTGCAGAGGAATACACTTGTCTGTGTGCACATCAGTTACTGACACACTACACCGAAGCATGCTGAGACTCGGTAAGCTTTCCACCAGCACTGTTTCTGCCAAGACACCACATGCCTACCACCCCAGAGCACTGATGGCACTTCAAATCCTGCCTCCCCATGAATTTGGGCACAACCCTCCTCCTCCACCACCACCACCAACAGTCTGTCTCTCTGTATGAGAAAACAGCTTGAGATTCACATGAAGTTGGGCAAAAATAACCATCTTCCACCAATCTGTCCCTATTTGCCCTCCTTCAAACAGCACACAGACACACAGGCAGACAGGCACACACACATCTTTCTCTCTTTCTCCTCTCCTCTCCGTTAATGAGTCCCTAGTGGGTTCTATCCTAAAAAGCAGTCTTCAGACGCCATTACATCCACGATGGCTTCAAAGATCCTCAACATTACATTAGCATGACAGGGGCTACCTGCAGTTGATAGCATGAGACATTAGCCTACTGTGCTATTACTAATGGGATGTGCTTGACTTTCTATATAGCCGTGGAAGACTGATTCTGTCTGGACGCAGTCTAGACTCAGTTCATACGCAAGATAGGAAATAGTGAGTTATGTGAGGTAGGACCCTCCCGTAGTGTACTTTCTCTCAAAAATGCAAATGTGGTTGACTCTACAGTATACGGATCACGTGTTGGCTTGTGCAGGTCAAAGATGGTGATCGAGATTAGCGGACTGCTCACTTGCTTGACGTATTCATGGCTATAAATGCTAACAGGGAATGTGTCATTCATCTATTCACAAATAAGTTCACATCACTTTTTAAAATGCACGTTTAGATGACTTTAAGTGGCCCTGGATGAGTGTCTGCTAAGTGACTAAAACATGGATGTAAATGTATTTACACTAAGTGCTTCGCCAGTTAGTGGTTAGTTAGTCAAATCATATGCTGTATTCAAGGGCCACTCGGTGGTAGCTGCCGCTCAGGTCTCTGTCAGGCCCCGATGAGGCTGTGTGGGACGGGTAGGGATGGCGGCAGGAGGGCCTTATGTCCTGGGGACCCTGGCAGCTGTCTGACCCACGAGGGCGCTGACCACCCCAGCCTGGCACGGGAACCCAGCAGGACCCGTCAGTCACAGGACCACAGAGTCCCACACCACCCAGGACATCACCACCACCCAGCCTCCTGAAAGTCACCAGAGGACTGACACACAGTGAGATGTGGAAGGTGATGGGTGAGATTCTTTCTCATATCAGGAAAACAGAGATGCCAATCTTCATTTGCTAACCTTGTCTTCAACTTATTTTTTTTTTGTAGAATAGAGAGAAAGAGCACAAAAAAGGAAACAAGTTTAAAGTGTTTATGATCACGTGCACAAGTACGGTGAAATGCCTTTTTGTCTTGTTCTTTCCCAACAATTCAGTAATCAGTACCAGTTAATATCAGACTCCCACACTACTGGTCAAAAATAAAAGCTTTTTGCAAGGTCATCATCATGTCAGCTATCTCCAACCAAATGATACAGATGGAGGATCCTAATTTGAGCCAGTTTTCTACAGCAGGACAATAATCCTGCAGCAACAGAACATCTGAATTATTATGTGGATTATAATTCATGGACATTCTTGTAGGGGTTGATACATTTTTCGATAAGGGAACATTTCTGAGTGGAAATTACAAACTTCAGAAGCCTTTTTAAACCTCAAATACAAAAGGAAAATTCTGCTGGACAGGGTGATCAAATGAAGATAGTACATTTGTACAACAGTCAATGACCTTGTTTGTGTGGCCTGCTGGTGAGAGGAGAGCAGGATGAGATGCTGTATGACTGTCATTGACTGGAGGCCCAGGGAGAGCACAGGGAGAGCACTGGGAGAGCACAGGGAGAGCACAGGGAGAGCACAGGGAGAGCACTGGGAGAGCACAGGGAGAGCACTGGGAGAGCACAGGGAGAGCACTGGGAGAGCCCTGGGAGAGCACTGGGAGAGCACTGGGAGAGCACAGGGAGAGCACTGGGTCTCATCTTTGACCTGCCACTCTCATCAAGAAAACAAGTCAACACCTCGCATCTAACTAGCTAGCTCCTCGTAAAAGCTCGACCTTGAATCCACACTGCAAAAATCTCTCTTAAAGAGCACACCACACACACACACCATTATTACATGAGAGGACGGAAGCTTTTTGCCCTTTTTTTTAATAAACATTTATCAAAGAAGTAAAGTTTGGGGAGAGAGAAAGATTAATATGGGGCAAAAGCAAGCCAGCAAAAAACGATGCTAGTTAATGAGTTTTGCGGCATCCGGTGAGTCCGCGGCTCACACCGGCTTGCTAATTACACTCGGTAAACGAACAGAGAGCGAGGGAGAGTCAGTGGAAGACAAAGGCGATGAGCAGTCGTCCACCAAGCAAGAGGAAACAAAAGAGCTGCATGGACAAACAACACATTCTAATCCACATGGAGACACCTGGAGAGGAGAGGGGAGGAGGTGGACTACTCAGTGTTCACTTCCTGGGCTGTGTGTTCTCTTTAACACCCCCATGCTAATATATCAGCCATGAGATGTACACACAGGAACGATGAGATGTACATGCAGTTTGAATGAGACGTACACCCAGTGCCGATGAGACGTACAGTGTGATAGGGAGTGAACCTGACAAAGAGCTCTCTATTAGCCTTGGAACATGTGGTACAATACAAGTACCAGGAAATGTTGTTTTGTAAGAGGGTCGGTGAGCGGGAGTCAGGAGATAATTTAATCAAACTTTTCTTGACTTCACGTTGTTCAAGCTCTTTAGCTGGGTAAACAAACACACTGACTGAGACGTAAACAACCCACCTCCCAGTGAGCTCAACACTGCTACACTGCCCCCTGCTGGTGAGGAGGACAGCCGTGGCAATGCACCCTGTTGTTCAGTGGAACTGACAAAGGCCCTGTTTGTCTCTCCTTCTTTAAGTCCCCATCGCCTGCAGGGAATCCACACGCTGCATCCCACGTCTCAGTGGCCACACAACAGCACATAAACAGAAGACAATCAGGCCGACTTTCAAGTGTGACTTTCAACGGAATGAATCCTGCCTGCGTTGTTGCCCTCCCTCGCCAATTTGGGAGGAAATACGCTTTCGGCAGGGTTTAAATGAAACTTGCCCTCGTACGGAGATATTCCGGCCTTGTCTCGGCACGTGTGTATATCCAGTTTTCATCATGCAAGGTACAGATGTTAATCCCCTAGTCCCTCTAGTCTGCTGCCTGGAATCTGCATGCATACAGTGCTTTCATGTCAAATGAGCGGATTTCATCTCCATGAATTAGATTAAATTAAGTCAATTGAGCTCATGTATTTGTATTGTGTGTTTAGGTAGTTGAAATCATGCTCCCAGGACATATTGCCGACATGTGACAACACACAAACCTTTTGTTTGTGTGCGTGTCTGTCTCTGTGTTTAAAGGAATCCTGGCTATTTCATTAATGCCAGGACAACAGAATGTGTGACTGCATGACTACACTGGCCCCTCCTCTGCTCTCCCTCTCTGTCTCCTGTTCTCCTCTTCCAGCTGATTTTCCATGCGGAAAAGCCCCGTAGCCCCGTCTGCATTCCATTCCAACTAAGCCAGCATCATCTGATTCCAATTAGTGTAATTATAGCAGCGGGGGATGTGGGGGCGTTACGCTGCCTGCACACTGTAGGCAGGCAGCAGGAGCATAGCAGCTAGCATACAGCAGTCACAAGGCCACACCACTGGCAACAACAACAACACAACAACTGCATGAAATGCCACAGCAGCAACTGCAAGTTCTCATAACTCATTCAAGTCTGTAGGCCATAGCAGGATTGGTACAGGGACAACAGGAAAGGCACATGACAGGGTGTGGTGAAAAAGTAGGCTATGGGCGTTGATCCTTATCCCTTTATCGTTGTGTTGGATCTGGTAAATGAGCAAAGCCTCGTCTGATGTCATAGCACTGTGACACAATCCCTCTTGCGTGCCAGTTGAAATGCTAAGCTGTTAAGGTACTGTATAAGGGTTAAGGTTACGCAAGGGTTATGCTTAAGGTAAGGGTAATTTGCTAGCAAAAACATCGCCCGACCAGTTATCAAAACAACTCTCCCTCTATATAAGAGAACAGAGTTGAGCGTTCCTCAGCTAGGGTAGGGGCTAAGGTTAGGGTTTAGGGTAGAGATGTCCCAAGGATCCTCAAAAGCACTAACCCTGCTGCCATGGTGCGAGTCACGGTGCTGTCCCAGCCCAGTGCCCACGAAGAGATGCTGGGGACCAGGATGCCAACTTTTACTGTACTACCGAGTACAGTAAAGCATGTTGATGTTTTTTAGAATGAATCATGTTCTGGAGGCAGCCTCCCAGGTCCTAAACACTGCTGGGTTTAATTTACCTCATTCTAACTCTCATTATCTCAGTCAAGAGATTTATACTGTCTCTCTACAAGGCAAATCAAAGAAGAATATTCTAGAAGTGTTTTACAAGTCTTCACGGGGGCTGAAACATTACAAATCTCCATTTGCTGGGTTTTTGCGCAGCAGCATAATATGACTGGTTTTCTCCACACGTCGTGGAGATGAAAGGCTCATTCAAGTGCTTACTTCAAACAGCAGGCCTTGTTAATAATGCACACACACTTGAATTAAAACCTCATTAGATGATGCCATGATAAAGGATTGATGAGTTCCCATTTTCTAACAAATTTATAGACTGTGTATGTGGAGTAAGTGAAAGTATTATATGATATGTAAACAGTGGTATATCAAATCAAATTTAATTTGTCACATGCGCCAAATACAACAGGTGTAGACCTTACAGTGAAATGCTTACTGTCACGTGGGACTAGGTGGGTGAGGAAGGAATCAGGCACAGAGAGTTCCACTGGAAAAGGGTGCTCTTTTAATATGGCACAAAAATAGACAAGCCCAACAATTACAGGGCGCGGACAGTAAATGTGACTACCCAAACACACAGGGTGCCAAGTCCAGAAAATATACACCTCTACCTAAACGCTCACACGTAACACGAAGACAATCCCGCACAAAACAAGGGCGGGTACACGTACTTTAAATAAGGAAGCTCATTAAGCACATACAACAGGACACAGGTGAAACTAATAAGACAAAACAAACAAATAAACGAAAAGGGGATCGGTGGCGGCTAGTAGGCCTGTGACGACGACCGCCGAGCACCGCCCGAACAGGCAGGGGAGCCAACTTTGGCGGAAGTCGTGACAGTACCCCCCCTGACGCGCGGCTCCCGCAGTGCGCCGGCCTCGAGGGCGAGGCGCGGGGCGATCTGGGTGGAGGCGGTGGCAGTCTCTCAGAAGAGAAGGATCCAAAATGTCCCTGGAACCCAGCATCTCTCCTCCGGACCGTACCCCTCCCAGTCCACGAGGTACTGTAGGCCCCTCACCCGGCGTCTCGAGTACAGAATGCCAGGTACTGTGTACGCCGGGGACCCCTTGATGTCTAGAGGGGGCGGGGACCAGCCACCACCGGCCTGAGGAGAGACACATAAAATGAGGGGTTAATACTCCCATCCCATACCTATGAAGTTGTAACCTGTAACACACCTCGTTTATTCTCCTCAGGACTTTAAATGGCCCCACACACTGCGGCCCCAGATTCCGACAGGGCAGGCGGAGGGGCAGGTTTCGGGTCGAGAGCCAGACCCGGTCCCCCGGTGCGAACACGGGGGCCTCACTGCGGTGCTGGTCAGCGCTCCTCTTCTGCCGTTCCCCCGCTAGTCTTAGCGACTCCTGGACGGCATTCCAGGTGTCCTTGGAGCGCTGTACCCATTCCTCTACCGCAGGAGTCTCGGTCTGGCTCTGATGCCATGGGGCCAGGACCGACTGGTAACCAAACACACACTCAAAAGGGGTCATGTTCGTTGAGGAGTGGCGGAGGGAGTTCTGAGCGAGATCCACCTGCACATTACTCTCGGGGTGAAAACCCGAGGTCAAGCTGACCGAGACCCCCAGTCTCTCCATAAATGCCCTCCAAACTCTGGACGTGAATTGGGGGCCCCGATCAGAAACGATGTCCTCAGGCACCCCATAGTGCCGGAAGACATGGGAAAACAAGGCCTCCGCAGTCTGCAGGGCCGTAGGAAGACCGGGCAACGGGATGAGACGGCAGGACTTAGAAAACCGATCCACAACGACCAGGATCGTAGTACTTTCCTGGGACGGGGGAAGGTCGGTAAGAAAGTCCACCGATAAGTGTGTCCACGGCCGTTGTGGAACGGGGAGGGGCTGTAACTTCCCTCTAAGCAAGTGTCGAGGAGCCTTGCTCTGAGCGCACACCGAGCAGAAGGAGACATAAAATCTAACGTCCTTAGCTAACGTGGGCCACCAGTATCTCCCTCTAAGATTCCGCACTGTCCTCTCGATGCCAGGATGACCCAAGGAGGGTAGAGTATGAGCCCAACGGATTAGCTTATCCTGGACCCCCCAACACGGCCCCGACCCCAGCCTCGGACGCGTCCACCTCCACTATGAACGCTAAAGAGGGATCCGGATGCGCCAACACGGGCGCATTGGTGAACAGCTCCTTCAGACGACTGAAAGCTCTGCCCGCCTCTGCTGACCAACGCAAGCGCACCAGTCCTCCCTTCAGCAGTGAGGTAATGGGAGCAGCCACCTGACCAAAACCCCGGATAAACTTCCGGTAGTAATTGTCAAACCCTAAAAACCGCTGCATCTCTTTCACCGTGGTCGGAGTCGGCCAATTACGCACGGCAGTAACGCGGTCACACTCCATCACCACCCCGGAGGTGGAAATACGATAACCCAGGAAGGAAACGGCCTGTTTGAAGAACACACATTTCTCGGCCTTGATATACAGGTCATGCTCCAGCAGTCGCCCAAGTACCTTACGCACCAGAGACACGTGCGCCGCAGAATAGATCAAGATGACATCGATGTACACTACCACTCCCTGCCCGAGCAGGTCTCGGAGAATCTTATCTACGAAGGATTGGAAGACGGCTGGACCATTTTTTAACCCATATGGCATGACGCGGTACTCATAATGTCCAGATGTAGTACTAAATGCGGTTTTCCACTCATCTCCTCCCCGGATACGCACCAGATTATACTCACTCCTCAGGTCCAGTTTTGTGAAGAAGCACGCCCCGTGAAATTATTCCACCGCCGTAGCGATGAGAGGTGGTGGGTAACTAAACCCCACTGTGATGGAAGTTAGACCTCGATAATCAATGCACGGACGCAGACCTCCCTCCTTCTTCTTCACAGAAAAGAAACTTGAGGAGACGGGTGATGCGGAGGGCCGAATGTACCCCTGTCCCAGCGATTCAGCAACATTTGTCTCCATAGCTACTGTCTCCTCCTGGGACAATGGGTACACGTGACTCCTAGGAAGTGCAGCGTTCTCCAGGAGGTCTATCCAGGAAGTCGTGACACTTACTTACTAGCCCTTAACCAACAATGCAGTTTTAAGAAAAATACCAATTTATTTTTTATTTTTTAAATAACAAATAATTAAAGAGCAGCAGTAAAATAACAATTGGTACAGGGGTACCGGTACAGAGTCAATGTCGCTTGCCGTGCGGTAGCAAAGAGAACAGTCTAAGACTAAAGTGGCTGGGGTCTTTGACAATGTTTAGGGCCTTCCTCTGACACCGCCTGGTATAGAGGTCCTGGATGGCAGGAAGCTTGGCCCCAGTGATGTACTGGGCCATACGCACTTCCCTCTGGTGTGTCTTTTCAGTCTCCTGAGGGGGAATAGGTTTTGTCGTGCCCTCTTCACGACTGTCTTGGTGTGCTTGGACCATCATGTGCATCAACAAAGTTATGTGGAAGCTTGAGATTACATGTTCAGTGTAGTCGGTTCAATTTTGTGTCTGGTGGATCGATTAGAACCTGAGATGAAACCGTAGGTAACTCATAACTCATTCAATGCCAATACTGATTGGTGTCATTGCCCTGTGTAGGGTGCTGTCTTTTGGATGGGACATTAAACAGGTGACTGACTGTCTGTGTTCACTAAAGATCCTATGGCAATTATTGTAAAAGTAGTGGTGTTAACCCCAGTGTCCTGGCTAAATTCCCAATCTGGCCCTCATGGTCACCTAATCATCCCCAGCTTCCAATTGACTCATTCATCCCCCCTCCTTTCCCTTGAAACTATTCCCCAAGTCGTTGCTGTAAATCAGAACGTGCTTTCAGTCAACTTACCTGGTAAAATAAATAAGAAATAAAAAACTCAAATTTGTGGAGTGTATGGAATTAAAAATATGAGTAATTCACTCTTCAAGACAATTGTAAAGTGTTGCTAAAGTGTGTATCATCACAATGAAATGGGGACATTATAGGTGCAATCTTACACTTGAGTAGCTCCACTCTCCTCCTTGATCCGTGACCTCAGTTCAAGTTGACCTCACTTAGAGGGCGTCCCTCCCATCCCTCCATGCATCCTCCACTGAGGACCAGAGGTCCCTAACTCTGTCTTTTACACACACTGTGATCTGGACGTTCACCACGGGAGGTTGGGGGCCCCTTAATTGGGGAGGACGGGCTCGTGGTAATGGCTGGAGCGGAATAAGTGGAATGGTATCAAATAAGTCAAACACATGGTTTCCATGGTGTTTGATGCCAATCCATTTGCTCCGTTCCAGCCACTGTTTTCCTCCCCTCACTATTATCCTCCTGTCTTATCTCCCATCTCCGTCATGACTGATAACATTTGTCTAGACGCTTTATTGTTGCAATGTTGCAGGGCCCCTTAACGAGAGCCGTTCATTCATGCATGTGTCACACACACACACACACACAATCCCAGCAAGCTGTTGTTGAGACATGGGGAGATCTCAGTGAGACACAAGGGCAGGTTGTTAGTTTGTTAGTTGACTCAGTGTATCATCAGCGTCTGCGTCAAACACATTATCTATCTCCTCCAGCCTGGAACAGGACCTCTCCTCTCACAGGCCATTTAGATGCTAATTAGACTGTTACAAGCAGCCGTCCGGCCCCTCAACACAGGTCATCTGGTGCTAATGAGCCAATGAGACACTACAGTCATATGGCAACAATGATATCCTGTTGGTCTGGCTCTATCTGAAGGGAGGTGGCACTTTGAGGTTGACACAGGGAAATTGCAAATAAGTGTTTGTTTTGTCTATTTGGTATGTTATTATCACAATTTATACAGATATGATTGACTCTTATTCCGTCATCGGTCTTGGGTCTGTGTGACAGTTATGGCCATCCACTTTGGAACAAGCGTTTTAATTAATACTTTTAAGTGCTATCCTATAGGTCCACATTGTAGATTTTGTTGCAGGACTTTTACCCAAATACATTCAATTCAAAATATTATTTTATGAAAAGAGAAAAACAAATTGTTTTGTAAATATCATAGTTTCTATATACATTACTTCTGACAATCAAATTGCCGTATGTTAAATGATATTGTGATGCATTCTGACTCTCAGTGTGCTTCCACAACACTTCCATTATTACTTTTGTATTGCTTTTGTTTGTGTTTGCGCCGCCAAATAAATACATTTTCAATATGTATTTCAATATCTCAGGGCCTCAGTCATGCCACGTTCGCCTGTGCTCTCGTGTCATTGCCGGATATTGATGTGGCGGTGTGAAGTGTGCTATTTCATTTCTGTTCCATTTGATGTATGACGTTTGTGTCGCAGTAAAGGCTTGTGTGCCAATCTCGGTGTTGCCTGAGAGTGTCGACACATTAGGGGGAAACAAATGAAGCTTTAACTCGGCTTAGTTATTCTATGTGTGTTTGTGAAACAGGCGTACAGCGAATGTTATTAGCTTGGCGGTGTAGAATTCTTAAGCGAGGATTGCATTTCATTTGGAGAGTAGGTGATGGAACAGAAGAGAGAGAACGTTTGTGATTGACGATGCTGTGGCATCCAAAATGGCTCATTGTTGATTTCATGTTGTATAACTAATAGTTGGGGACCCAACAGTGTGTACGGCCCAGTACATCAACAGGGGCCAAGCTTCCTGCGATCCAGGACCTATATACTAGGCGGTGTCAGAGGAAAGGCCAAAAAATGGTCAGAGACTCCAGTCACCCAAGTCATAGACTGTTTAACTCCATTACCGCACGGCAAGCGGGATCGGAGTGCCAAGTCTAGGACCAAAAGGCCCCTTAAGAGCTCATACCCCCAAACCATAAGACTGCTGAGCATTTGATCAAATGGCCACCGGACTATTTACATTGACCCCCCTGTTTTTACACTGCTGCTACTCGCTGTTTATTATCTATGAATAGTCACTTTACCGCTACCTACATGTACAAATTACCTCAACTAACCTGTACCCCCACACACTGACTCGGTACCGGTACCCCCTGTGTATAACCTCATTATTGCTTTTTTATTATGGTACTTTATATTATTTTTTTACTTTTGTTTATTTGGTAAATATTTTCTTAACTCTTTCTTGAACTAAATGGTTGGTTAAGGGCTTGGAAGTAAGCATTTCTACACTTGTTGTATTCGGCGCATGTGACAAATAAAGTTTGATTTGATTTAATATGTCAGCTCAGGTGATGCAAGTACAATGGTTAAACATCACTTAAATAAAAAAAATCTTATGAGACCATGTTGCAGAATAACCTGTTCCTGTGTGTCCTTTATTAAAAATACATATTGGTAGCAGAAGTACCCGTTGTGTGTATGTTTGAGTGTCCATGCATGTGTATGTGTATGAGTTATCGAATAAGTTTGCCTTTCAGTAAACAGTGAAGATCCCTGACCCAGAGAGTCTCGGGGTCCACATTCTTAACACAGACATGTGCTGGCAGACCGGCCAAGCAGAGGGGTCTTACAGACAAACCCTTTGAAGTCACTAATGTTCGTGGCTCATTTGACTTATCCACAGTGGAGACAGCACGCATGGGGACTTTAAGAGCCTCGAACCCCATCCGGCGCTGCTCCACGGGTCATGTGGAGCGCTATAAAAACACATACCCAGAACACTAAAAGGGCCAACGAAGCTGGACACCCATCCCCTTTGGGGGTTTGTCAGGACAGGGTCACCCCATTTGTAGTTTATGGGGTCCTTGTGACCCGGAGAACCATGGGTCTGCACCTCGTTGGAAAACTGGAATACATTTGACATTCAAGTAATTTAGTAGACGTGCTTATTCAGAGCGACTTACAGGAGTAATTAGGGTTAAGTGCCTTGCTCAAGGGCACATCGACAGATTTTTCACCTAATCGGCTCAGGGATTTGAACCAGCAACATCTGGGTTACTGGCCCAACGCTTTTAACCGCTAGGCTGCCTGCCACCTTAAGTGTCTTTTACCCAGTCCAGAGGCTGAACTAACAGGGCTCACTGTGAGGAGTCATTCATTGTGCTACCTCAGCAAGAACTCCTGCATTTTTTAATACAGTTCCACAGAAAATAACTTCAAGCCTGTAGTCTATTGAGGCCACTGTGGGCCTTGCCAAGGTTGTTTCGTAAGTGGTATTTTTTTAAATATTTGACCAAATGTCATTTCAATAGCATCAAATATCGAATGTAGTGTCTTGAAAACAGGAAAGATTTTGTAGCCGTTTGATACTCAAGGAAACAGAGCATCTCAATCTTCAGAGTTGGCTTAACGTTGGACCAGCTAGCTAGCTAACAAGCTTGTGTGTGCTGAGCGGCACCAGAAGTAAAATGTTAAACAACGTCTTACCAATGTGAAACGTGATAACTATATTATCCTTAACTAGCATTAAAAAGGTTCATCCGTTCTATAATTAAAAAAATGTATCTCTAATTTCTGAATCGTGCTTGTAATGGCAGGTTGCCTACACATGCACACACGCTGGCAAAGATTTTCAGCTGGCAGGCAGACACTGGACTGATTTTCTGAGTGACATAGTGAGGGATTAGCATTGGCACTTTAGCGTTTTCTTTCTGGGACTGGGAAAAAAACAGTACCACTTGCTGTGTGGAAGCAGAGAGAAGAGTCTATGGCTTGGGTGGTTGGAGTCTTTAGCGATTTTCCGGGCCTTCCTTTCTGATCTAGAGGGCCTGGATCGCAGGGAGCTCGGTCCCAGACCCCACCCTCTGTAGGGTCACTTTCCCTCGCGGTTCGGAGTCTGTTTCTCGAAAATGTCATTATTTTCCGGTTTTCGGTTCTGTTCTCTGAAACGGTTCAAACCCTTGCACAGAACTGGAATGCATGGATCATATAGTCAATATCGGAAAAGATACACCACCCCAATCTCTACGACTTTGTTGAAGATGAGGCTTTCTGAGCTGGATAGAAGGGATAGTGAGATGGAGGCAGAAAATGAGAAGTACAATTTGAGCTGGCCAGGTTATCTAGGCCGAGACAGGTCCCCTCTCTGAGTGAATCATCTATAATTTACAGCCATGTCTCCTGACGGCGTGATGTAGGGAGAGGTGCCCTCCTGGTCAACACAGGAATCAAACACCAAGTAGCAACACGCCCTAAACGAATCTAAACGAATGACCACCCACCAAATGATGTCAACAAACAGCAATTCAATCTCCCAAAAATGATATCATGAATGATGCATTAGGGCTGAGAATGAGAAAATGCATTTGCCAAGAACACAATGAGCTGTTGTAGCAACACCGTCATGGGGGGGGAAATACGGTAAACGCATTATGAGAATGGGCGAGAGATTAGTGATGTTGTTTCACCTTGGGAGATGAGGAAGCATCATGATTATAGACATAATAGGACTTAATGAGACCGACCTGGGATTTGATCAAATAAAAGCCTATTTTGTCTGCCTGTTTAAGTCCTTGCTGTGTGTCTGTGCTTAAGGAAGAGGGGTGAGGCCATCCAGCACCGGGCGCCCATCTTCTTCCATGTTAATAATGCATTTTTGATATGAGCTCCACATGAAATTTTAATCTCTGGAATATTAGCTCAC
Organism: Oncorhynchus clarkii lewisi; assembly: GCF_045791955.1. Taxonomy (NCBI): domain Eukaryota; kingdom Metazoa; phylum Chordata; class Actinopteri; order Salmoniformes; family Salmonidae; genus Oncorhynchus; species Oncorhynchus clarkii. Next base: position 31,651,862 of record NC_092164.1, read on the forward strand.
CAAGGGAGATACAAAATCTAATCAGTGGCCCGTGATTAAGCGCGGGTGAAGCACATATTGACCCATTTAAATTCACATTAACCCGCCATCAAAAATGTGTGAGGCATGGTACTGATGGCTGCTGGGATTGAGAGGTGCTATGTCTGTTTTGCTGGGATACGGTCCGATCGTCTCCCGCGTTTACATGCCGGTGTAAAGGAGAAAATGAGAGCGGGGGGAGTGCGAGAGAGGTTGTCTTTACCTGGTTAATAGCTGTCATGCTGCTAATGTAAAGGTTCATGTATAGATTGAGGTATGTTTAAATGTATGTTTGATGTGAACGCGTCATCTTAGACGTTCACGTTGAACAAAGATTGCAAACGATATGGGATTTCTTGTCGCCATTCCATTTTTTTCCCCCAGATATTGCTAGCCGTTATTGAGACACGTTGCAGGCCCACAGTGTTTGTACGAGTGTGTACATTTGCTTTTTATTACTTACATTCAGCACAACCGCATGGCACGCCATGGCATATTCCAACACCATCCAAACTCTCTCTGCCCACTAAATATTCCCCCCCCCCATCCCAGGATGGTAACCCAGCCCACCTCCCGCCTGGATGATGCCTCTTAGCCTAAAACAACCCTTTCCGCCTGGCTGGCAGGCTGACCCTTAATAATGTATCACCACCTCTCGTTCCCTCGCATGGCATCTAACATCTTCGGCAGATTAGGATTAAGCAAAAAGGCCCGGGGGGGGTTATAAAATATATAATAGTACCAGCTACCTATAATAGTACCAGCTACCTATTGTCCCGTAGGTGTCAGTAAACCATATCCAAATGCGTGTTGGAGGAGGTGCTGTGGTGGTGCTGGGTGGGCTCGTGGAATTAAAGAGTGTTAAATTCAACTGAACACCTTGGTGCCTTGCAGGGGGGTGGTCGGACACCCTCAGCTATCGCTGACATAGATTGTTGCGCTCACAGGGGAAGAACACTAGATCGGAATCTGATGGATTAGACTACACTCCGTAGCAACGCATGCTCATTTTAGGATAGGGCTGTTTTTGTGGCAGAGTGGAGTAGTGGATTTGTCCTGGCTGGCTGTAGCTAAATGAAATTGAAGAAAACCATACGTTTGTGTATTGCCTCGTTATTAGTGTGTTATAGTCTTACCGTTATGGCTTAATATCAGGCAGGCCGTTTAGGTGCTGTTTGTTTTTAATGTGCAGTAATTCAAAAGCAAATGGCCGCCTTGGGGACGACACAAATGTTCTGCCTCTCATCTCTTTGTTTCTAATAGAAAGCGTGGATTTACAATGTGGATTTTGTCAGCCCCCTAGTGTGGAGCATAAGGACCTCACACATTGCTCTCTCTCTCTCTCTCTCGTGCTGTACTCCGGGACTATGTGAGAGAGAGTGTATGTGTGAGCTATATTTATGCAACTGTCTGTGTACATTATGCATGTGCTTGCATTGATGCCTGTGTGTGTGTGTGTGTGTGTGTGTGTGCGCGTGTGTGTGTGTGTGTGTGTGTGTGTGTGTGTGTGTGTGTGTGTGTGTGTGTTTTTGAGGGGTGAATCTGTACTCTCACATAATTCTACAGCACCTTATTTAAGACCTAGATCCCCTCACACACACTTAACACACTTGTCTATGTGGCTGTCGAGAGAGGGGACGGTGCAGCGGACAGACAGAGGGAAGAGTGGCGGCTGGGACGTGTTTGACAACAGACCCTTCAAAGGCGGGTGGCTTGATCCCAACGCTTGGGGGTCTGGGATGGGCCTGGGAGGGGATTTGGGGGGAGGCCCATCGCTGGGAGCAGAGGGGGGCACACGAACGAGTCTGTCTGACTGACAGCTCTTTGTCCCGTCGCCTTTTTTTCTCCAGGTCCTTCTGACAAATTTAACCCGGGGCTGCTTTTGAACTGAGGGGATGTATTCGTTCACTTTCTCCCACGCCCTCTCCCGTCTCCCCATTTGCCTCTCTCTTTCTCCCCTGTCTCCCTCTCTATGTCATTTCCCACCTGGTTGGTGGAGCTTTAAAACAGGCACCACAGACCTGGGGTTCCACAGTAGAACCCATTCTACTCTAGCTCTCCAGCTTTCTCTCTGGCGACACATGTGAGAAAACATAAAACATGTCCACACAAACACAACTGTTCCTTAATAGCCTTCCCCAGACCATAAAAACTAAAACACTACTACCCCTCCTCCAGCCACCAGCCATTGTTTTGGCCCCCTCCTGTGGCTGGGAATGGGGGGTCATCCAATCTCCTTGTCTCCCTACCTGGGGAACCGTGAGCTCCCTTTACCACCCCGAAGAGAAGAAACAGCCACCGGACGAATCAGAGAGCCTGTGGAGCCAATTACCCAGCATGCTCTAATCCTCTCTCTGAACAAGAGGGGGAGGGATGGAGAGGTAGGGCAGTCAGAGCACCGGTGTAGTGTCAAATACACTGCCCCCCAGTCAAGATGCACCTCTGTCTGTCTGTCTCTTCTCACTTTTAGCATTTCAATGAATACAAGCTGGATTGCCTGGAGGCAGACCGTGAGTGCTGTTAATGGCCTTATCCTTAAGGACTCTTTTATGTGTCCTACCTCTCTCCATGTCATGTCAGAGCTCATCCTCTCTATCTCTTAACCCCCTTCCCTCTTTTCCTTCCCTCTCTCTCGTTCTCTCATTCTCTCCCCCCGGTCTCTTGTTCTCTCTCCCTCCCCTACAACGAGGTAATATTCATTGAAATTATACTGAGGTAAACAGAGCAGACCCTTAATATGACAGAGGCTGTCGGTTCGGGCGCTGCGTGCCATCCGTCAGTGGAAGTGATACGGGGCACCGTCATCTTCCTGGTGGCAAGGTGGAGGAATTATCCCCATCAAAGAGCCCCTACAGCCTGCAGGCATCCCATTAACCTTCCACAGCACAGCTCAATGGCAAGGAGACACTTTGCCAAGGCCCCTGCAAGCAATGACACACACACACACACACACACACACACACACACACACACACACACACACACACACACACACACACACACTCATCCCCTTGTACATGCACACATTTGCTGATACATAGACAAACACACACACACCATGACACACACTTAGACAAACATACACACACATACATACACATTCACCTCAATTACTTTTTCATTTATGGCCCGACAGCTGAGCATATGCAAAATTAAATCTCCTGGAGGAATGGGGCCGGCCCATCTCACCTTGCGTCAAAACGCACTCCTTTCCAATCCTCCCTCCAACCTTTTCATCTGGAAGGAAAGGCAACAGCGGGGTATTACTGGGTGTGTGAGGCAGAATGCCATCAAAGCGGAAATTTAGTATGACGTCCGAGTGTAAAAGAGCTCCACATGTTAATCCCTCTGCAAACGCTGGGCCGCCCGTTAACACACACACACTCACGCACGCGCGCGCACACACACACACACTCGCACGCACGCACACACACACACACACACACACACACACACACACACACACACACACACACACACACACACACACACACACACACACACACACACACACACACACACACACACACGCACGCACGCACGCACGTAACTCATGAATACACCATGTAAAACATACTTTAGCATGGACCCCTTACAAAAAAAGATTGCAGTTTTGAAACTGCAGTAAGAGTGCAGTAACTGCAGTTGACCTGTGGTATTTTGGACAAACTAACTGAAGTTCAACTGCAGTGTACACTGCAAAATTACTGAATTTTTTTTTATTTTTTTGGACACAGTATTTGCAGTGTATTGCAGTTATACTGCACTCTGACTGCTGTCTTTTTTTGTAAGGGACAGAATGGTGTTAAACCACCAAAACAACAAGGTCTTGTTATTTTCCCTGAAATCTGCTAATTGAGTTCCTGGTTAGAAGAAGACCAATGTTTTCCTGTTTTTTTCAGCATGGGTTTTAATCAGATCCTCCATGTCCTGTTCGATAAGACACTTAATTAATCAGAGAAAAGACTGACAGTTGGACGGAAACAGGACGGCTGAGATACTTCCTCTGCTCTCTATCGATAACACAAACAGAGGGAGGAAGCAAATAGAGAGAGAGAACAAAGCAAAAAGAGGGGAAAAGAGAAAGAGGGAAGAAACAAAAAGAGAGAGAGAACAAAGTAAAAAGAGGGGAAAAGAAAGAGGGAAGAAGCAAAAAGAGGGGAAAAGAGAGAGAGGGAAGAAGCAAAAAGAGAGAGAGAGAACAAAGCAAAAAGAAGGGAAAAGAGAGAGAGGGAAGAAGCAAAAAGAGGGGAAAAGAGAGAGAGGGAAGAAGCAAAACGAGGGGAAAAGAGAGAGAGGGAAGAAGCAAAACGAGGGGAAAAGAGAGAGAGGGAAGAAGCAAAAAGAGAGAGAGAACAAAGCAAAAAGAGGGGAAAAGAGAGAGGGAAGAAGCAAAAAGAGGGGAAAAGAGAGAGAGGGAAGAAGCAAAAAGAGAGAGAGAACAAAGCAAAAAGAGGGGAAAAGAGAGAGAGGGAAGAAGCAAAAAGAGGGGAAAAGAGAGAGAGGGAAGAAGCAAAAAGAGGGGAAAAGAGAGAGGGAAGAAGCACTGAGTAGAAAATAAGAAGTGCCCAAGGCTTAGTCACAGTTTGTTCCCTCTACCTCTGAAAGAGGCCATTTTAAAGGGGTCATGTCTGTTGATGTCTGGGTTGGGTTTTGTCATTCCTCTCTGTGGCTAAAGTGAAGTACCATGTTTAGGTGTTAGCCCTCAGGGTTGTTAGCCTCCTAGCCTTCTAGCAGCACAGCACTGCTTGCTCTCATTAAGGGAATGGGAAGAGGCTGCTGGTAAAGTGGATTCCTTGGCTGGTCATTCTTCTCTGTGGCTAAAGTGAAGTATCATGTTTAGGTGTTAGCCCTCGGGGCTGCTAGCTAACCTGCTAGCTATACCACAGCACAGCTTGCTCCCATTCAGGAGAATAGAAGACGCTACTGTTAAAAAATGTATGCCTTTGCCGTGGCTGCTTGTACTCCAGTGTGGCCCTGGGTTCGGCGGGCTAAAAAGTGTGATGAGATGTGATAGATGAGTGCTGGTGGGTGTCCAGACTGGCCGTATTGGAGAGACGCAGCTGGCCCGCTGCCACCCTCTCTCCCTGGCTCTGCCCCCTCCAGCTGTGCCCCCACTAGCTAGCTAGAACCCTCGGGCGCTACAGACCACACACACACACACATTAGTGTACACTTACACACTCACTGGTGTACACATACACACATCGGTATTCAGAAACACATAGACAAACAGACAATAAAAGGCCACTAAAATGTGAAGTTGTCACACAACACAATGCCACAGATGTGTCAAGTTTTGAGGGAGCCTGCTGACTGAGGGAGCAATTGACATGCTGACTGCAGGGATGTCCACCAGAGCTGTTGCCAGATAATTGAATTTTCATTTCTCTACCATAAGCCACCTCCAACATCTTTTTAGAGAATTTGGCAGTACGTCCAACCGGCCTCACAACCGCAGACCACATGTATGGCGTTGTGTGGGCGAGCGGTTTGCTGATATTGTAAACAGAGTGCCCCATGATGGCGGTGGGGTTATGGTATGGGCAGACATAAGCTACGGACGATGAACACAATTGTTGGCAATTTCAATGCACAGAGATACCGTGACGAGATCCTGAGGCCCATTGTCGTGCCATTCATCGCCCACCATCACCTCATGTTTCGGCATAATAATGCACAGCCCCATATCATACGGATCTGTACACAATTCCTGGAAGCTGAAAATGTCCCAGTTCTTCCATGGCCTGCAGACTCACCAGACATGTCACCCATTTAGCATGTTATGTTCTTTGATGCTCTGGATGGACGTGCACGACAGCGTGTTCCAGTTCCCGCCAATATCCAGCGACCACGCACAGCCATTGAAGAGTGAGTCAACCTTCCACAGGCCACAATCAGCAGCCTGATCAACTCTATGTGAAGGAGATGTGTCACACTGCATGAGGCAAATGGGGGTCACACCAGATACTGACTGGTTCTGATCCATACCCCTATCTTTTTTAGAAGGTATCTGTGACCAACAGATGTGTATCTGTATTCCCAGTCATGTGAAATCTATAGATTATTTAAAGCATAACTGATACATAATTTCTAACACGCTTCCTCGTTCTCTCTGTTTCCTGTGCATCTGTCTTTGTGTATGGTTCTGAAACCAAGTGGCCCAATGTTGGGACAGCAAAGCTCTCTGAATCTAAATCTGAATCTCTCTCTCTCGCTCCACAGCAACAGGAGCAGGACCCCACCAACCTGTACATCTCCAACCTGCCGGTGTCCATGGATGAGCAGGAGCTGGAGAACATGCTGAAGCCGTTCGGTCACGTCATCTCCACGCGCATCCTGAGGGACGCCAACGGGGTCAGCAGAGGGGTCGGCTTCGCCAGGTATGTTTGATGGCACTGGTGTAAAGTACTTAAGTAAAAATACTTTAAAGTACTACTTAAGTCGTATTTTGGGGGTATCTGTACTTTACTTTTTTATATTTTTTGACTATTTTTACTTCACTACATTCCTTAAGAAAATATTGTACTTTTTACTCCATACATTTTCCTTGACACCCAAAAGTACTCATTACATTTTGAATGCTTATCAGGACAGGAAAATAGTCAAATTCACACACTTCTCAACAGAACATCCCTGGTCATCCCTACTGCCTCTGATCTGGCGGACTCACTAAACACACATGCTTCGTTTGTATATGATGTCTGAGTGTTGGAGCCCCTGGCTTTCCGTAAAGAAATAAAAAACAACGAAATGGTGCCATCTGGTTCGCCTAATATAAGGAATTTGAAATTATTTATACTTTTACTCAAGTAGAATTTTACTGGGTGACTTTTACTTTTTTCTTGAGTCGTTTTTCTATTAATGTAACGGTTTTCTTCTATCTCTGACGAGGAGGTGTAGCAAGGATCGGACCAAAATGCGGCGTAGTTGGTGTTCATGGTTCTTTAATAAAGAAACTATACATGAATATACTAACAAAACAATAAGCGTGCGAAAACATAAACAGCCTATCTGGTGACAACAAACACAGAGACAGGAACAATCACCCACGAAACACTCAAAGAATATGGCTGCCTAAATATGGTTCCCAATCAGAGACAACGATAAACACCTGCCTCTGATTGAGAACCACTCCAGACAGCCATAGACTATTCTAGATAACCCTACTATACCACAATCCCAATACCTACGAAAAACCCCAAGACAAAACACACCACATAATAAACCCATGTCACACCCTGGCCTGACCAAAATAATAAAGAAAACATAGAATACTAAGATCAGGGCGTGACAATTAAGGTATCTTTACTTTTACTCAAGTGTGATAGTTGGGTACTTTTCCACCACTGCTTGCTGGAACACACACACTCACGCCAAAGACAGATTCTGTATTGCCTGAAGAGTGTGTATGTGTGTGTTTGGGGTGAGGGGAAGTGCGTGTATGTGTGCGTGTGTGTGTGTGTTTCGGGGGGGGGGGGGGGGGGGGGTTCCGTGAGATATTGACACTTGTGTCTGCATAGCATTATGCTACTTGTCTAGGCTCTATTTTCCTCCTGTAAAATGAGACTTTACCCTCCTATCCCTTCAAAGTCACGTACATCCTCCTCATTCTCCACACTGCTCTCATTTCTCTCCCCACAACACAACACTCCCGGCTTGTTTACCCAGAGGAAGGTGTTCATGAGAACAACAACACCATCTTGCAGAGATTTCTCTTAATCAGCCCGTGCTGCAGTCCCCTCCTATTCCCCACTCTATTACAGTGGGTTACAGAAGGATTGACAGGCAGACTCCTGCAGATCAATACACACACACACACACACACACACACACCAACACAACAGCTCAGCGCAGGCTAACACACTCCACCTGTTCAAGTAGGGCTGAGTGGGGAAGTAATATGATGGGGAAAGAGAGGAGTGGAAGGGAGAGGCAAAATCAGAGAGATGCTTAGGGATACTGTTGATGAAAGAAGAACAGAGAGATGCTTAGGGAGACTGTTGAGGAAAGAAGAGCAGAGAGATGCTTAGGGAGACTGTTGAGGAAAGAAGAACAGAGAGATGGGGGGAGAAAGTCCATAGAGCGGGAGAGCAGAAAGAGGGATGGGGGTGAAGAAATAGGGAGTGAGCAAGAGAGATGGAAAGGCAGAAGGAGAGAGCGAGAGAGACAAGAGTGCATCCAAAATGGTAGCCTATTCCTTATATAGTGCATATATTCCCTGGGCTCTGCTCAAAAGCAATTCACTACATAGGGAATAGGGTACCGTCCATTTGAGGTTTAAACAATCAGTTGTTGAGAAAGAGGGCCCCAGCCTCTAGTCCACAGATGTTGAGGGACAGAGGGGCATTAGAGAGAGTAAACCTTGCTAAGTGTTTCTGCACTCCTCCATCACTGTTATCAGAGCCCATTACTGGGGGCCTCACAGCTAATCACTGTGGACATGATCACCTGATGTCATTAACCATCAGGCCTCCCTGCCTCACAGAGAGCAGAGAGGAGGCAGAGCAGCCAGGGTGGTTGACAGGGGTACGTCAGACCTGAGAGAGCAGGAGGGAGGGGTGAGGGAGATGGGAGGGTGGAACAGAAGGAGAGAGAGAGAGAGAACAGGTTGTAACAGAGTGAGAGAGTGAGTCTGTATATAGAGATAATGTGGCACTTGACATTTATTTATTCTTTTGGAACTTTTGTAAGTGTAATGTTTACTGTACATTTTTTATTGTTTATTTCACTTTAGTTTATTATCTATTTCACTTGATTTGGCAATGTTAACATACCTGTATATCTTTATGTTTGAAGCCTGAAATGTGGCAAAAGGTCGCAAAGTTCAAGGGGGCCGAATACTTTCGCAAGGCACTGTATGTTAACATTGAGAAAGAGAGAGAATTGAAATGTAATTGAGAGAGAGGTAAAGACTAGTTCTAGAGGTAAAGACTAGCTCTGATCCAACTACTCACAGGAGATACATTTTACCAGTTAGAAATCAACCCCTAGTTCCACTCGTGACAGAAGTTCATTATTGAATATGGTTTGTATGAAGTGCTTTGGTAGGGCGAAGGGTTTATTTAGAATTAAGAAGAACAGAGAGGTTACCTCTGCTCTATACAGACGCTCCTCTGGGACCTCTCTCCCGTTGGGAATAGCAGGAGGGAAGGAGGGAGGTTCTGAACTGAGAGTGTGTGTAATTGTGTCTGTGTGTGTGTGTCTGGGGCGCGTGCGCCCCATTAGATCACTGGCAGCAGCGGTGGGTGAATGTGTGCAGGGTAGGCCATTCAAGGCCACTCACCCTGAGTGACTCACCCTGCCACAATGAGACACAGAGACCTGACCCACTTACACCACGGGTCCCACTGAGAGAGAGAGAGAGAGAGAGAGAGAGAGAGAGAGAGAGAGATGAGACCGGTGAGAAATATTGGGTAGAAAATAGGCAAGGGGGGGTGGATAGATGAGAGAAAGAGATGGATGAGTCATGAGAAAAAGATAGAGGGTCAAGAAGAGCGGTATGGATGACAGGGGGGTGAAAGAAAAGGAAAGAGAAGGATGAAACAGAAAAAGAGATGTGCGAGAGAGTAAGACAGAGTAAAGAAGGCAGGATGATAGATAGAGGGGATGGATAATCTAGTAAGTGATACACAGAGAGACATCACAGACCCCTTACTGGTACGTACGTCTTTAGTTGATCAGTGGTCTGAGTTGGGCGGAGGAAGGGAGGGTTTAATATGATACTACTCTGTTCTCTGTAAATGAGTCACAGTCACACTGTGTGACTCCACTCCCTTAGTAACTCCACCACACTCGCTCTTCCTGTTCCATGACACACAGACAGTCAACGCTCTCTCCAGTCTCTCATATCCTATTAGTGCTCACCCCACTCTCTTCCTCAATTAGCCCAGGAGAATTTGGATATCACTGTGACTCAAGGGTGTATATCCTCAATTAGCCTCCTCATAAAATGACTCAGCCACAATACTGTAGGCACTCGGCCAAGGAAAACAATAGGTGTTGTCATAGGGCCTCAAATCTGCATTGGGATCAACGTGGAAAATGTTCCATGCATACTCAAAGGTACTGCATGTATGAAATGTCATGCTTTTGGCATTCATCGCGTGTAAGAATTGTATTCTGCCTAGGCACTTCAGTAGATATGAAAGGACTGTTGTATGTTTTCTATAACACGTTTTAGGTATTCATTCATGTGTAATATAATATCCCCGCTTGAATTCATCCTTTTGTCACAGGATGGAGTCGACGGAGAAATGTGAAGTGGTGATACAGCATTTCAATGGGAAATACCTGAAAACCCCACCAGGCATTCCAGGTAAGAAGACTCCCCTCAATGCTGAAACATCCCCACCCCCCCCAGTTATTTAAATTGCACCGTCTCAACTTCCCCCTCTTTGGGAGATTGTCAACAATCGCATTTGTGACGCATGACGTGAGCGTCGTTGCTAGCGCTCGCCTCCCGGTCAAAAAGGGCCTCCCCTGGCTGTCCACCGACCGTTGAACTCTGGAGCTTCTAGGGCAGCCAAAGCACTCTTAATATTCACACTGCGGGCTTCTCTGCTGCTCGGAAATCTACTTAAGAGCTGCCTTTCCTGCAGCCAAACTTCCAAGGGAACCAAGAGAGAGAGAGTGTGTGAGAGAGAGAGAGAGAAAAAGAGATGGGGGAGTTGGAGAGGCAGAGAGAATAGGAGAATGGGCTGCCTCAGCAGTTTCTTAGGCCAGGTGCAGCGTTGCACTAAGACCCCTCTTCATTTCAATAGGGACCAGAGGGCAGAAGAGTTTCTGTGGAGGCCTCACCGGGCCCTCTGATGGTTTTATTGACACACTGGGATCCACAGGGACACAGCACGGATTGCCCTTAGAATATAGCCACCATAGAGACATGTTTGAAATTGCCCATACAATCACTCAGCCCACTGCATAGGCTATCCCACAAGCCATTAAAGGCAGGGACGTATATGAGGCTGGGATGTAATGGGAAACCTTTAACGTGTTAATATCACACTGACCTTCCCCTTTAAGTGTCTCTTCCCAGGTGCTTGGGACTATTATGTTTTATAGATTCTAAGGAAAGGTGCCAACCGACAAGATTTTTCAGCGATCAGCTAGAAATGTGTCTTTCTATAGTGCCTTCAGAAAGTTTTCAGACCCTTTGACTTATTCCACATTTTGTTGTGTTACAGCCTGAATTCAAAATGGTTTGAATGGATTATTTTTCTACCCACAATACCCCATAATGACAAAGTGAAAATATGTTTTTTTAAATGTTAGCAAATGTATTGAAAATGAAATTCAGAAACATCTATTTTATATAAGTATTCACACCTCTTAGTCAATACATATTAGAATCACCTTTGGCAGCGATTACAGCTGTGAGTCTTTCTGGGTAAGTCTCTAAGAGCTTTGCACACCTGGATTGTACAATATTTGCACGTTATTCTTTTTAAAATGCTTCAAGCTCTGTCAAGTTGGTTGTTGATCATTACTAGACAGCCATTTTCAAGTCTTGCCATAGATTTTCAAGCTGATTTATGTCAGAACAGTAACTAGGTCACTCAGGAACATTCAGTGTCATCTTGGTAAGAAACTATATTTGGCCTTGTGTTTTAGGTTATTGTCCAGCTGAAAGATGAATTTATCAGCTAGTGTCTGTTGGAAAGCAGACTGAACCTGGTTTTCCTCTAGGATTTAGCCTGTGCTTAAGCTCTATTCCGTTACTTGTTATCTTAAAAAACGTTTCTAATCCTTGCCGATGACAATCATACCCATAACATGATCCAGCCACCACCATGCTTGAAAAAAATATTTTTATTATTAATAAAATGTCATGTTTGAAGATATATATAGTGGTAGTCCGTGGTGTTGAATGTGTTGTGTTGGATTTGCCTCAAACATAATGCTTTCTATTCTGCGCATAAAGTTAATTTATTTTCCACATTTTTGGCAGTTTTACTTGAGTGCCTTATTGCAAACAGGATGCATGTTTTGGGATATTTCTATTCTGTGCAGGCTTCCTTCTTTTCGCTCTGTCATTTAGGTTAATATTGTGGAGTAACTACAATGTTGTTGATCCATCCTCAGTTTTTTCCTATCACAGCCATTCAACTCTGTAACTGTTTTAAAGTCAACATTGGCCTCATGGTGAAATCCCTGAGCGGGTTCCTTCTTTAACTCGTCTCCTCCCCTTCATCTCCACTGATTGAAGTGGATTTAACAAGTGACGTCAATAAGGGATTGTTTCTTTCACCTGGTCAGTCTATGTCACGGAAAGAGCGGGTGTTCTTAATGTTTTGTATACTCAGTGTACCATTGGTCATCATGCTTATCGGTCTATAGGTTAAGTAGCATCGTCTTCTGGAATTTTGTTAGGTATCATGTATCTTTTCCAACAACTATCACACGTGCACAGTATACAAAGCCTATTTTGTTTCCTGTACCTCTTCAGCTGAAGTAAAACATGTGTTTTTATAAGCCAGTCCATTGCGCAACAATTCTAAATGCAATCACATGTTAAAACTGTTTCGGTGCACGATTCAAATGAGCTACTATTTTTATTTCTCAACTGGTAATTGAAGCGTACCTTTCATTCAGCATTCAAATGCAGGCAACAGGCTATCAGTGTGTCACCCACCGCTTTACAACGCGAGCTGGAGGCAGGATGCATTGTGAAAACATGCTTCATTGTTTGAAGCCGGGAAAGTTTTATTTCATATGATATGAGGCATGTCTTACCTTGCTTCAAAGTAGCCTATAGGCAAGATAAGACAATGGAAACATGGAGGCAATTGTTTTATAAAGACCTCATCGGCAGCGTGTGTTTCAAGTTTGTGGAAGCCAGTTATGATTTTCAAATGCGCATTTTGGTGGAACAGTTTCATTTCAATAATAACGTTTTAGTTTCTCAAAATCTTAGTCATGTGGTTAATAATATAAAATCGGAATTAAAATGATAAAAACCAAAAAGTTAAACATCAACTCGTTCGAGATCACCAGCCTCTGCCATATGGACACATTGGTACACTGTGATCCATTTGCGGCTAAAGAATTTAACGCATGGAGCTGATAGCCTACAGGCCAATGCTGCAGTAGGCCTATAACTCTTTCACACCGAAGATTGGTGATTATCAAGGGGGAGATTGTTGGAAAGATTTTTCAAATAGCTTGCTGTGAGGAACTAGTTTTAATATATTATCATCCGCAGTGGAAATAAAAAACCACAACACTTTCCAACATTTCCGCGCAGCAAACCAGGTACTTCTATGCGTGCTCAGGTGCATATGCTCCGCTCCCTACACATGATCAGGACAGAGGCATATGCTCATTGCTCACATGGAGCACTCCAAACAAAAGACAATGAAAACATGTTCAAATCTTGTAAATGGTGAAGTATTTTGAATGATTAGATTTATTTCTGTATAGACAGGAGTAATTATCGATTTTTTTGCAAATGTATTTGCATTTACTTCCCTATTGGACCCGCCGCTATGCCGTTTCTCTCCTTTTCTATTGGTTTTAATATCAACTTTCTTTCGTTGTCTAGAAGCCAAAGGAACAATCCTAGTCATATTAGCAACCGATCCTAGTTGTTGCATATTTATATTCCCGTTCTTTCTACGTATCTAACAGAGGTTTTCATCTCTGTCACATATGGAACCGCTATCAGATGGGTCCCGATACATTTCTCAAATGTAAATTATAAATGACAAAACTTCTGGGTCACGTTGTTCAGCGCCATACCGAATTGTCATTCATTATTTCACCATGCTCAAAGGGATATTCAAATGTCCAACAGGCATTGGAAAACCTCCCTAATCGGTCTCTGTGGTTGAATCTGTGTTTGAAATGCACTGCTCTAATGAGGGACCTTACAGATAATTGTATGTGTGGGGTACAGAGATGAAGTAGTCATTCAAAAAATCGTGTTATTAAACACAATGGAACTTATTATGTGACCTGTTAAGCCACGTTTTACTCCTGAATTTATTTAGGCTTGCCATAACAAAGGGGGTTGAATACTTATTGACTCAAGACAGTTTTTGCTTTTCATTTTTTTATTAATTTGTAAATATTTCCGAAAACATTAGTCCACTTTGACATTATGGGGTATTGCGTGAAGGCCAGTAACAACGTTTCCATCCACAGCTTTCAAAGTCATACTGTATAAAACAAAATCATTGACAACAGTGATGGAAACAGGTCGTTTCGGTACAATTGTATAAATAATGTATTATGCAAGAAATGGTGGGGCAAATAAACTTGGAGTCACTGGATGATATGGTGTGGTCCTCCCACTATGACTTGAGAAAGCATGAACTCTCGTTTATTTGGCTGCAGATGAAGTAAGTTACGATGAACTTCACATCATAATGCTCCTTTCAATAAATATCTTATTCTGGTGACATGATGACTGATGCTCGACTGCCGATTGACAAATAAACACATTCTAGTTCTCATCCATAATAATCTCATCATGTAGACCACCCTCTCCGCACAGCCTACCTGCACTGTATCTGCCAGCTGGCTGCTAGAGCACACATAGACCAGCGTAGACACATTTTCTATTTAACGCAACTCTTTTTGTGACAAAACTACTGGTAGAGTTGAAAATGCAGATGTAAAAACATTGAACTTTGAACTTTTTATTCAGGACATGAAAACGTAAGCAAAAAAAGTACATTTTGCGCGCATGTCATCACCCACTGGCTCTTACCCGCAACAAGTCAGTTTGGTGGAAACGCCACAGGTGGGAAAATGCACATTCTTTATGCGGATTTTAGAAGATTCCCATGAAGATCTCTTGCCAATTGGATGGAAACCTGGCGACTGACACAACATCCTTTCTGAATACTTGCTGAAAAGAAAAAGAAAACACTGTATGCCAGAACTTCATTTAACTGAAATGTTCATATTCTGAAGGGTTTGGCAAAGCTGCTGTGATTTGATGGTCTCCTCTTGCACAGTGACATGTTTGATTACAACATCTCCTTGTTATTGCCGTTGATAAGAGCTCATTCCCATTGGACAACTGGTGCTATTGACAGACTGATTCATCCCGTCACTGTAGTACTGCCCGTTGTTTTTGTTTTTTTAACCTTGTTAGCTACAGTATCGTCTGTGTCTCTCTGTGTATGGAGGTTGAAATGTACTGTCTTTCTCGATCAAAACCCTGCCCACTTTGACATGGTGTCACTGTCTACCGAACGGAGATCTCTCAACAACAATGCCTCTAAACATCAAACGCAGATGTTCTAGCTGCAGGCCCCCAGACAGAGCAGAGTTCAGAGCGCCTGGCCTCTTTGTGAGGCAGAGCAGATCCTCCTCCTACACACGCGCTAGTGTAGAGTTAGCGTTGCGGGCGTTGCGTTTCTAAAGGCGTGAAGGCTACAGCACTAGCATAGCGTTAGCCTAGTGTAGCGTGTTGGGAAGGCCACTGTGTAGCTTTAGCCTAGTGTATCCTGGTGTAGCATGATGTGTTGTCGTGTCATGGTGCTGCTGGTATTTCTCCTGAGACCATTGCTATGCAGGGCACCCTCTTCATCCATTCTGTTCTGACAGCTCAGTGGGCAGGGGGGTGTCAAACGGACGTGACTGGCCTTAAACACACTGTCCCCTTGACAGGCATAAATACACGCACACATACTCACACAAAACCACTCGTCCTGACCTGAATGTGCAGTGTCAGCATCTACATAATGCTAATGAAGTCCTGTCTCTTTCTTATCACCATGTAACACAACCCAGAAACACAATGCACACATTCCTCGGTGCCCTAGGCTTGCGCCAGTCCTCTCTGGCCTACGTTTTGACAAGCCTCTGGAATTGCCTGCTTGGCCACCCCATTATATTTAGTAATATAGAGAGATGGGGCACGGCACCGCCAGCAGTTGTGTTTTTTCTACTCAGGTGTATCCAGTTGCTGTGCGATGATGTAGAGTTGTCACCCCGTGTCCCATAGGAAGAAGTAAATATCCGGACGTCAGCTACAGGTAATCAGTTAACGTCAAGGGGCCATAGGGAAATATGCAGGAAGTGGCCACTATGGACAGGAAGTCCGTGATTCAGAGATAAAGCAAGGACAGAGCTGGAGATGTGTGGTGCAGAGGCAGAGAGAGGATGACATTGGATAAATGAAATGCAGATGAAGGTCATATACTTTACAATAAAATGCACATGCAATTGAATTTGCATAGTAGTTACATGGGATTTCAATGTATTAGATGTAGCTAACTAGACAGCAACTATACTAGTTACTAGATCTTTTCAAACAAACTGACTTGGACCAGTTTCATTTCAATTCAATAGAGCAAGTGATACTGCAAAACGTAATCCCATACTGAAGCGTTTTGCTTTTCTATGTAGCCAATCTGTTGCTAAAGCCTGAGAGTGAGATGGGATGAGGATTGGAGCAGTCAGCTCTCCCCGTGTCTGATCCAGAGATCCAGAGACTGGAACATGATCGATCGCTTCGAAGGGGGACCACAGCTGTTTAGGTATTCTGTGCAATGCGGCAGTCAATGCTGCTGCCTGCGCCCGCCTGCCGCTCAACTCAAAACGCACACACTCGTGCGCACACACACACACACACACACACACAAAGAAATCGTTATTAGCGGCCTATTTTGCAGGAGAGAAGGTTTGAGGAATAGTTTATGAAAATGAAACCCTTGTTTTTCAGTGTCTGTAGTGTGTAAAACCACCCAACGCTGTGTAAGGAATCGCTAAAGTTGTAAAACATAGTGAAGTAAACCCCGATAGGGATGCATTATGATTTACGGGGTGAACTGGAGCATTTGAAAAGTCAAAGGCAGAGCAGATAAAAATGAGTTCATCCTCCTAGTGGTGTGAGCCTAGACGATTAGGTCTCTCTCATGCAAATGCTTTAAAACGCTGCTTATCATTGACACCCGTTTCTAAATGCAAGATGAGCTCAGGTACAGTAGATACATTACAGGTCGTTCCATTCTGGCAACGTGAACCGATTTCATCCATGCTGCTCTCGTCTCATGTCAAAGTGATGACAGCAAGAAGAATGAACTGATCAGATTAGAGTACAATACGACCTCATCCTATTGCTGTTCTTTGCTCTTGGAATTGGAGTGTGGTATGGAACAATCAAAATGGCAGCATGCTTTTGCTTGATCGACGCAGTGAGTGTGTTTCTAGATTCATTTGGGGAAGAAAAAGGAAGGAATAAGGATTTGCCAAGACTGTTACGTTGCTCGATGCTAACTTTGGTAACCCCATGAATATAGACAAAGATCAAGTCCAGACTGATTTAGAAATCTCTTCATCCTTTATCTTCCTTTGTTTTAGTCCGCCAACCTGACCGCGCGGTTGAAAGTCGACTCCAGTTGTCCAGTAGATGCTCTGTAAATGATGGAAACCGCATCAGGAAGTGGCAATGGCCCTGGGAGACAGAACCCAAACGGGAAACATGCAAAATGTTCAAGCCCTTTCCTGTTCCTCTTTCTCACCGTCCTATTCCATTCCCTCTGTTTGTCTGTTTTCACGATACCGCAGTGTCTCCCAGGCTCTCTATTCCAAAAAAACTGACGACTAAAGCCAAGTCCCTCCTCCTGACCACAGCAGTGCTTTCCCATGTAAAGCATCTCCACATATGAATGAGATTACTTTTGGAAAATCTTCAAAATTCCCCAGTTTTCTCAAATGAACTTCCTTTATCCTTGATGAATTCCCATGTAACCCAGGCTTCTGGTTTGGTAAAACCCCCGTACCCACCTGCCCACCGCAGACCAACCAGATGCAAGAGAAGGAGAGTTCATGGGGCCACCCCTGGGAAGCATCCCTCTCCTCCCTCTCCTCCCTCTCCCAAAGCACAACCGAGGCCTGTAGACAGTCCCCCTAACCAGAAATGTTGGCCCAACTAAAAGTCCCGTCATTCTTAGCAGAACAATGGGTCTGGGCCTGCCGGGGCTGCGGGGAAAGTTCCCTCCCTAGCCGTCCGACCACAGTATTAAACATCCCTCGCTGAATTAAGGCAAGTCCCAAATCACTTGGTAAGTCGTAAAAGCCCTTCTGAAACTGTCAGTCATACTTGAGTAATCCATGTTAATTTTTCAGATCCCTCCCACATTCCCCTGGGTAATAACCGGTCTGTCTGGTGTCCAATTTTCTCTCCCAGCGATAGATTTAACTTAATGCGCAGCTGAGCAGGTTGGGGGTTTGAGCTGCTGGTTTGCGGAGCAGTGTCAGGCAGTCTAAGAGAAGGGCACAAGCACGTGTTTGATTATGGGATGTAGGTTGATCTGGCATTGATCTGTAATTTGTTTTTTATTAAACTCTTTTACTAGAGTTTCGACGAAAAGCTGAAGATCAATTTGACGGTGTATCGTATATTATTTTATAATTATCCTCTGTTTCTTTTTTTACCCAATATAAACCATATCTCCATGTTCCTCAGCCGTGATTGCATTATTCCTCTCAACACTATCATCATTTCTGATATGCCGAGCAATAGGAAATAATTACCCTCCGTGGTCATTTTAGAGTGTAGAAATGCACTTTTGAGAAAGATATTGCATCTTAATGGAATCTGTTCCCATAGGGTAAACTCCGCTTTGGCTGCCTGCGTGTCTCACCATTAAACCAGGGAGACACAGGAAGTTATTAAAATCCCCAGTACATCACAGATTCTCTGCAAAGGATACATCCCCCAACCCCCCCCCCCCCCCCCCCCCCCCCCCCCCCGACGTGCACTTTCTCATTAGACTCTTATCTCACCCACAGACAATCGTCTGGATTTGTCACGCTTTGTTTGTTTGGCCACTGAACTATATCAATCCCCGGCACCGTGAGCACAACCAAGGTGAGGAGAAAGATGAGTCTCTCTCTCTCCGTGTGCAGGAGACTGTCGCAAAGCAATGAAATGTATTCAGCGACCGCACTACAGCAATAATAATAATAATAACCACTTGGATGGTATTCAACGTTTCTGTAGAGGACAGGCATGCTCTAGCTCTGAGGGCTTTTAGGCGTGTGTGGTTATGATTGACTTTGAGAGAGAAGTAGAGGGAGAAAGATGTAAGGACAGAAGGAGAGCAGAAAGGGAGAGAGAGACAACCCAGAGTTTAGAATCCTTCCAGCCAGCCCAAAGGTTAGGGGCCGTTTTCTGCCTGTGAAGATCAAAGGATGACCTTGGCTGTGAGACGGTCTCCTGAGCTTGACCCTGCTCAACCCACCCCAGCTGTTCTCTGGATTGATCTCACTCCTCTCTCTCATCCTCTCTCATCCACCCTCCCCTCCTCGCATTATCCGCATTCTTTCTCCTCATCGCTCCCCACTCAGCTTGTTTTTGGATGCAGTTCAATGCACACAATATTATTTTTGGAGCCAAATGCTCTTGTTTCGGGATTTCTGTGAAATTCACTGGTTTTTTGCAGCATTTGAAATTATAGCCAATGTGTATAATAATGATTTATTATAAGCAAAATGGAGAACCATGTGTAGGGATGGCAATATCTTTGCAAATGCTGTATACGTGCAAATGGTATAATATTGACTTGTTTGGTTATATTTGTGAGATACACATTGATCATGGAACACCACCGCCCTGGACATGAAGAAATATTCGATGTTTGAACCCAGGGACCTACTGTTCCGGTTTGTTTAACAATGAACCAGAATTATGTTGAGCTGCTCAATAATTAGGTCACAGGACTCGTGGCCATGGCCTGTCTTACAGACTGAAGATTTGAGATTGCTGAGGAGGAGAGCATGGCCCTAGGCACCTGTGGTATGTTCGGTGTTCTGGATACGTGCATTTTGTGCCTCGCTACTCTACTCCCCTCCGCCTCCCACTAGCCATCCATTTTGTTAGGTCAGGGAGTTTGATGACGAGCATTTGGTAAATTAAAATCTATTTTTTTCCGAAACACGTCTGTGTAAAGGGTATAGTGCGTTAAAGAGATAGATGCGGTAGTATTCAGTCCCTCAAATGTAGAGCACCATCATCGCAGAACACTATTTCAACAGACATTATAGCCTTGCTAATATGCCATTATAGTGACAAATAAGTAATATGTCCATAAGTGACTTTGACTTTGTCCACTCACGTGAAGTATAACTACTGTGGTGAAATGTAACTATTTTGATGTATTCGAATGAGACCATGTTGGCTTAAAAAAGTAATATCTTGGGAAGTAGCCAAATATATCCGCGCTGAGATTTGGGCTGCTTGTTTGTGTCTATTGTCTGTATGTCTCACGTCCTGTGTGGTGTAGGGGTTGAACATTTTCCCGGTATTTTACAAATGCTCCATCCCGAGAATAAAACACTTTTCTCCCAGGTAACCCGGTATCAATCAAAAGCATTATAAAGCATATAAATATGGCCTATATCCGGATTTAATTCGAGCTTTGATCGAAAATTCAAGTCTGATGCTACCTGAGCCTGATGAGCCATTCGTTAAATACATTTTATGAGCCATACATTAAATACATTTTATGAGCCATACATTAAATACATTTTATGAGCCATACATTAAATACATTTTATGAGCCATACATTAAATACATTTTATGAGCCCTACATGAAAGACTTTTGATGAGCCCTACATTAAATACATTTGATGAGCCCTACATTAAATACATTTGATGACCCTACATTAAAGACATTTGATGAGCCCTACATTAAAGACATTTAATGAGCCCTACATTAAAGACGTTTAATGAGCCCTACATTAAAGACGTTTAATGAGCCCTACATTAAAGACATTTAATGAGCCCTACATTAAAGACATTTAATGAGCCCTACTTTAAAGACATTTTATGAGCCCTACATTAAAGACATTTGATGAGCACTACATTAAAGACATTTGATGAGCCCTACATTAAAGACATTTTATGAGCCATACATTAAAGACATTTGATGAGCCTTACATGAAATACATTTAATGAGCCATACATTAAAGACATTTAATGAGCCCTACATTAGACATTTAATGAGCCCTACATTAGACATTTGATGAGCCCTACATTAGACATTTGATGAGCCCTACATTAGACATTTAATGAGCCCTACATTAGACATTTTATGAGCCCTACAATAAAGACATTTTATGAGCCATACATTAAAGACATTTTATGAGCCCTACATTAAAGACATTTAATGAGCCCTACATGAAAGACATTTAATGAGCCCAAGCCCAAAAAAGCCCAAGTGATTGTGCCAGTATCCAATACATACTGTATATGATATAGGCTACTGCACATTATGCACTACAGAAAAACAGAAAAGCCCATAGATGTAGCTAGCTATATGCTCTCTTGGGTAAATAAATGGAACTAGCTCCAGTAGGCTAATCTTTTGGAGTGTGAACTGTATTACTGTATTGTTTAATGCTGTATTGTATGGACTGGAATGACGCACATATTTCAAAGCGTGATAAAGCAGGGAGAGAACATGGATTCTGGTGCAGCACACGACGCCTACAACATCACAAGTATAAGTTAGCAAATTAGATTTTCATTTTGAAATATAACAGGGCCTATTTGTGTAATTAGTAGGCTGACTCAAATATACCTTTCATAATATTTCCCCTAATGCTATTAGCCTACCTCCTCTTTCTCTCTCTCTTGTTGCTCCATTCCTTCCTCGCTTTCAACAGTTAAATGAAATACGTTTCGTGGTCCTTATCTGCATCATTCTAATGACATCCTTGAATAATATAGGACTATAATTAGATGCAGAAGGCTTTTGGGTCTGAATAAATCACTTCTATAGGCTTCCACCATCATGCGTTCGCTCTTCTTTCAAACTCTGTGAGTTCTATTGGCTGCTGTATTTAACAGTCAGCAAACAAGAGCTTGCGTCCCTCTTCGAATAGTCTATTGATATAAGGAATGCAAAAAAAAAATCATGTCCAGCAAGCTATTCTAGTCTAGCTTTTCCTGCATGGGTCTCCAAGAGCTAAGGAGCGTTCTTTAAGAAGAGGGGCCAGTGGCCAGGTGCGGGCGTATTGTGCAAGAAACAGAGGCTATAAGTTAGAAGCTTATTATGTATAACCCATCATTAATTAGCTAAATATAAGCCTATTATTGAATGTATTACCTGAAAGAGGTAGGCCAGGACATCTATATACAGTATAGGCCTAGATCAGGATGATCTATTTTGGATCCAATTTGAATGGAGCTGATGGAGAGAGACTGCCAGAGAGTGCTTGCACTTGCACTGATTTAAAGCAACAATATTCACATGATAGACTGTTTTAAAACTGCTACTGCAATTTAGATTTAAAAAAAATTAGCTTTACAATAAAAAAATAAGGTGACCCCTGAAAGCCAGACGAAGATGGGTAAATTAGATTAGGTCTTTGTATTACTGTACCATAGACTAAGCTGCAACAAATGTAGTCCTACCTGTCAGAAGACAACATGTACCACGTTGAGATGATGGGTAAATTAGATTAGGTCTTTGTATTACTGTACCATAGACTAAGCTGCAACAAATGTAGTCCTACCTGTCAGAAGACAACATGTACCATGGTGAGATGACAGGTCAGCATGCATTGGGAACTTCTCTCCACACCGAGATGGGCTGTCTGTCTCCACCCTGAGCAGTGATGACTCACCAGGCAGAGAAGCCAGATTTCACATTCAACTGTAACAGTTCCATTTCACGTCATGTTGTTCATGGCCCACCGTTCGTCCCAGTAACACCTACGACAGAGAGATGAACCTGGCAGTGCCCTGAGAGAGAGCTGATCTGCCGTTAGAGCCATACACATGGTCTGTTGGAACATGCAGAAGTCAAGCTTACGGGTATTATTGGAAATGCTACTGGACCTCACTGTCATGTGCCAGACGCACACACACACACACTGGAACTCCGATGGACAAACACACGCATGCATATTCACACACACACACACACACACACACACTGGAACTCCGATGGACAAACACACGCATGCATATTCACACACACACACACACACACACACACACACACATACACACACACACACACACACACACACACACACACACACACACACACTGAAACTCGGATGGACATCCAAGAGCGGTTATCTTCTATGTCCCCCTTTCCCGCAGACCTCCTTTGGTAAAAGCAAGGCGATGTTTCTTCTTTCTCAACTGGGTCTTTGACAAGTCTGTATACAGTCTATGTTTATGGGTATATTTTTATGAAGTGCCTGCTGGCTGGGATTTATGAGATGAAGGACACCTGCAGCTGACCTCATCATATCCCTCACTTTCTCTGGCTCACGCTCACGCTTTCTCCCTCTGACTGTTTCTTTACTGCCTTTTATCTTTCAGCTCTCAGTACACACACACACAAACAGACAGATACACACACACACACACCGGCCCCTCCCCCTCTTATTTTAGGAGTCATTGCTTTGATTCCCTCCAGCCTCCAACTTAGATTGTCTCACAGAGAAAAGCTTGGCTGTGTTAGTGCTGAGCGATTAGTTATTTTTGAGGTCGTTCAGTTTCGGTTAGATTATTGAAATATAATAACATTTTTTATCAGATTTCTGTTTGATTATTTGAGTTAAATGCTGTAACAACACACTATAACACAATGAATAAAAGTCCCGTGATGGTAGTGACGGTCCATTACTGCTGATCACTTATTAACCTTCATTTATCACTTCACTTTTATACAATATTTCAGTTGTATATATTACAATTGTTTTATTTGATGACTTTATTATTTCATTTCAAGTCATCATCTCATCTCTATTAAACTGCTGCCTATGACGTCTGAAAAAAAAGTACTATTTTGTAGTACTTCAAAGTAAATAAGGCCTACTTTTATGACTGCTGAATGCCAACTATCAATCACTTTGATCATGTATTTTCAGGTAGAGATACCTCGCAAAGCAACAGCTGCTCTCTATGTCCCCTCACAATCACGCATTCTTGTCTGTCAATTAGTTGTCTAAAAAATGAAAACCAACATTTTGGTTAATCGCTCAGCACTGTGCAGTGGGACAGTAATTGAGCCTGGTTCTGTTCTGCAGTCAGTCAGTGCTCTGGTGCTTCACGTCGGGTGGAAAATATGAAGCTGTGGTGTCTCCGTTCAGAAGTTCCCCTGGCAGTGGGATGGCTGTAGATCTCACAACCGCTGGGCACATTGGCAATAGGGGAAACATAACAGTAGTTGCCCATAGAGGCAGGCCAGACACTTTAAGACACAGTGCTGTACCGTGGGATTGAAGAGACTCAAAGTGGCTTACATGCTTACTTTAGATAATCGGATCGATTGAAAAGCAGAGCCAATGAATGTATTGTTTTCTTTACAACAATGTGTATGTATGTGGCTCACTGTGTAGGCTTATCGGTGTTTGTGGCTCACTGTGTAGGCTTATCGGTGTATGTGGCTCACTGTGTAGGCTTATCGGTGTATGTGGCTCACTGTTTAGGCTTATCGGTGTATGTGGCTCACTGTGTAGGCTTATCGGTGTATGTGGCACACTGTGTAGGCTTATCGGTGTATGTGGCTCACTGTGTAGGCTTATCGGTGTATGTGGCTCACTGTAGGCTTATCGTGTATGTGGCTCACTGTAGGCTTATCGTTTATGTGGCTAATTGCCTGTATGCTGCCCTATTCAGAGTGTTTGTGTCAGGAATAGTAGCTGTTCAGTATTACTGAGAACAGGGATGTAGTTATGGTAACACCACCTCATCTTTCCATTGAAGAGACCTAGTCACTACACATTTGTGAATTACCTTCAGCGAGTCATATCTGTCTTTCAGCCCCAGACATCATCTGTGTCGGATGCACCCCGATCAATTTTTCAGGATGTCTTATTTGTGGAAGGGGCGCTCGGCGTTCTGCGAGTAGAGTTCTGTAGAGTGTATCCAATTTCAAGCTGAAAAGCAAATGGCCTTGGAGATCAAGGATTATACAGCACATTTCTAAGTAGAGCCGCTGGCTATTGATTCTGTTGGCCCCCTGTGAACCCAGGCCTGTGTTTGCTCTCTGTAAACCGCTAAATGTTGCTGTTTTTAATACCCCAACTATCACCACTATCACCTCTCAATCTGAAGCTATGCCAATGGTCCGGGATAAGTGGGGTCTGGTGGCCTTTCTAAAGGCATTTTGCATTTATGTGGTTGAAAGTAGACCGAGAAAATAAAGTCAGTGTTTTCCTACAGCTGGGCGTTTGATTGGAGGATGCACAACCATATAAGTTCTATTGAGATGCTTTACAAAAACGACCTTTTGGCATAGTATGAAGTATGGACTAAAATGTGAATACTTTCTCATAATCATCAGCTTCTTATAGGCTGTATTACATTACGGAGGTTCTAACTGTGGT
Source organism: Oncorhynchus clarkii lewisi (assembly GCF_045791955.1). Classification (NCBI taxonomy): domain Eukaryota; kingdom Metazoa; phylum Chordata; class Actinopteri; order Salmoniformes; family Salmonidae; genus Oncorhynchus; species Oncorhynchus clarkii. The sequence continues at coordinate 31,677,192 of NC_092164.1, forward strand.
AAAGCTGCTATTGGCCACCCTGTTTTAGCATCTTATTACCACAACAGTCACTGATGAGATCCCGGCAACTCAGTTTTCATATTGAGGTTTGGCTGTGAAATCCTCCTAGCCTGTGTAGAACGGGCATTAGTCACCAAAGGCTCACACTCATGTTGAGTTCTGACGTGTTGCCTCAAACTGTGAGCTACTCCGGCATCCCTGTGTTACCTCTTTCTTACCCCACTCTGTGGCAGACATTTTAAAGTTTGTTCTCCCCTCACATAAACACACGCGCGGTTAACATACACTCACAGGCTCATTTTGAAGTGTGGTAATTGGTTTTGGAAAGCCAGAAAAAAAAACAATATAACAATTCTTCTGAGCCTGATCGTCCAACAAAAAAACTAAAACAAGGAGGGGGGATTAAGTTATCTCGTCAAATAGGCTTCAATAGGCTCATTTGGTAGAAAAACCAACACGGGGACTTGGTAGAGACACACAGGATCCAGGGAGTGATGGGGAGAGGGTCCAAATCCCCCCCTGCTCACTAGTGGCCATTACAAACAGGCAGGATTAGGCAACTGGACCCCCGCTGTGGCTCTGAATGGATCAGAGGGGGAGAGAAGAAGGGCCCTCTCTCCAGTATTATCTAAATAACAGGCCCGGGAATTCAATAAGCACTCACTTCATTCATCATCGCTCCCAATTAAGCTGCAGCATGCGTCTGGCTGGTTGTTGTCGGCGACGGTCGCCGTGCCGACTCTCCTGCCCACTGCCTTTGTTTTCAGCACAGTAGTTCTAGTTGTCAAAATGGTGGGGGGTGTTAGTTACCTGTCACACACACACACACATGATCAGTGTATTCCCATTGCAAATCTAATTAGAATTATTTTGTGTCTCCCCCCACTCATTTCGTCTTCCCCTGCACTCGCTACCTCTCTGTGCCCAACTAGGCCCGCCTCTCACACTGAGCACAGGAGCCTCTGTCCGTCACTGCGTTGTTGGTGAAGCACGGCTCTATCGATATCTTGACTGTTTCCCCTCGGGTCGTTGCTTGCAGGGAGAGAAAAGCTTCTTTCCACCATCGATCTGGGCCCATTAACGGAGGATGAGAAAAACGATCGCTTTAATCACATTTGAGATGTTTAGGCAAGGACTTACTCAAAGTTTTTCTCATCAGGTCAGCCATTCTGCAGTACTTCTGTTCCTACCGCCTGATTTTCACAGAATGCATACCAGACACAGCCACAAACAGACACAATATACATGTTTTTAAGTGGTTCAAGGGAGTGCTGCAGAGTTTCTGCCACCAGCGGAGGCTATAGATCACGTGTCAAACTCATTACACTGCAGGTTTTCACTTCACCCTTGTATTTGATTGATGAATTAAGGTCACTAATTAGTAAGGAATTGCCATCACCTGGTTGTCTAGGGCTTCATTGAAAGGAAACATCTAGAACCTGCAGTCACTCGGAATGATTTTGACAACCCTGCTATAGAACAACACTGGGACATCACATTAAGAGAGAGACGAGAAAAGGAGAGAGATTGTGTGTGTGTGTGTGTGTGTGTGTGTCTGTGTGAGTGTCTGTGTGAGTGTCTGTGTGTGAGAGAGAGAAGAGAAAAAATAATATGTTTGACAGTGAGAAAGCAAGAGATGGAAGAGAGAGAATATGTTGCCTATGAGAGACGTGGCGAGAGAGAGAATGTGTGAGAAAGAAAGCCGAAGAGAGAGAGAGAGAGAGAGAGAGAGAGAGAGAGAGAGAGAGAGAGAGAGAGAGAGAGAGAGAGAGAGAGAGAGAGAGAGAGAGAGAGAGAGAGAGAGAGAGAGAGAGAGAGAGAGAGAGAGAGAGAGAGAGAGAGAGAGAGAGAGAGAGAGCAGTGCACCTGTTGCTGCTTCTATAAACCAGTAGAAAGCTCTTGTCAACAGAGCCTTAATTACAGCCCAGGACTCTTCCCCGTTCACACAGTAGAGTACCTACTGGTCTCAGGTCAGTGCTCCCAGGCCCCTCTCTCCACCACAGCCCACATAGACAAGACACTCCTTAGGGCCTGTATTTACGAAGGGGGGAAATCCGTCCAGAGTTAAGCGCGTGTAAATGGAACGTAATTCCCTTTTCATGCTAATTTCTCTCTACCCTTATTCTGACCTTGAATTATTTGTTTGAGGTGTAGATTTAACATTTAAAAATGAAGGTGTTGCGGAGGTGTGTCTACAGATACGCTGTGTTCTTTTATCATTTACATTTTTGGGGTACTTTTTTGTGATATCCAATTGGTAGTTAGTCTTGTCCCATCGCTGCAACTCCCATACGGACTCGGGACAGGCAAAGGCCGAGAGCCATGCATCCTCTGAAACACGACCCCGCCAAGTCGCTCTGCTTCTTGACACACTGCTCGCTTACCATAGAAGCCAGCCGCACCAATGTGTTGGACGGAAACACTGGGTTGTCAGTGTGCATGTGCCCGGCCACCACAAGGAGTCACTAGAGCGCGATGGGACAAGGACATCCTAGCCGGCCAAACCCTCCCCTAACCCAGATGATGCTGGGCCAATTGTGCGCCACCTCAAGTGTCTCCCGGTCGCGGCCGGCTACAACACAGCCCGGGATTGAACCCAGATCTGTAGTGACCGCCGATACACTCTATTCTGACCTTGACTTAATTTCCTCCTAATTCTACCACCTTTACGCACAAAGAAACGATAAATAAGGTTGAGCAACCTGTTGGTTCCAAGTGGAACAACAGCAACTTTCTTTTCCAATAGAAATAAAACCCTTCTTCATGCACTATAATTTACAAATTGATAAGAGCTATTGATAAAAGCTAGGCCAATGAGTAAGCCGTTTAGATAAGGGGATTGTAAATATAAATTATAATTGTTTTAGATCTATTTTCCTTTATGATCTCTGGAGACAAATGTGAAACCAGTCATGGTAGCAAACTGAAACATATCAACACACTGTACAGGCATCACTTTTTATAGAGTGAAGTTTAAAAAATGCTTGTCCTATAACTTGCTTCTCTGGGTGATGTTCTATCGATTCCCTGGGTCATTTAACATTTTCATGTGTACCTGAGTTATTGGCATTCAAGCAGGTAGAAATCCGGCCGATATGACGTAGCACTGTGATAAAGTCTATCTCACTGCACTGGAAGTTAAAAAGAATACGACTTTTAGATCGCGAAAACGTCTATATATACATGTCAGATTTCAATACTGTCCGATGTCATAACTCGGGAGGATGTCTTCTCTTGAATGATCCATTGATCATATTTTTGCGATATTTCTACCTCGAGAAATGAGTGAATTGCATGGTGCCATTGCCAGAGATATTATAGAAAGGAGATAGAAATCCAATGAATGAAGGAACATATAACGCACAAACCAGCAGGCTCTCGACCAATCGCATTCACGTTGTCATGCTGCGTTACGTGGTTGCTAAGCTAATCGTCACGCAATCCTTCTCAAAGTCAAATCAAATTGGATTTGTCACACGCACCGAATACAACCTTACAGTGAAATACTTACTTACAAGCCCTTAACCAACAATGCAGTTTTAATAAGAACAAATATATAAGGAGCAACAATTAACTTCTTATGGCTGCAGGGGCAGTATTGAGTAGCTTGGATGAAAAGGTGCCCAGAGGTGGCCAGAGTAAACAGCCTGCTCCTCAGTCCCGGTTGCTAATATATGCATATTATTATTAATATTGGATAGAAAACACTCTGAAGTTTCTACAACAGTCTGTGAGTATAACAGCACTCATTTGGCAGGCAGAAACCTGAGAAGAAATCCAAACAGGAAGTGGGAAATCTGAGGTTTGTAGTTTTTTTTTCAACCCAGCCCCTCACAGTGAGATATTGGTTACGTTGCCCTTCCTAAGGCTTCCACTAGATGTCAACCGTCTTTAGAAACTTGTTTGAGGATTCTACTGTGAAGTGGGGGCTCATAAGGGCTTGGAAGATTGTAGCTCTTTGGACATAGCTCTTTGGACATAAATGATGGACATTATCGAACTAAATCAAACATTTATTGTGGAACTGGGATTCCTGGGAGTGCATTCTGATGAAGATCATCAAAGGTAAGTGAATATTTAAAATGCTATTTCTGACTTCTGTTGACTACCCAATATGGCAGATATCTTTTTGACTGCTTTGTTGTCTGAAAGCTGTACTCAGATTATTGCATGATTTGCTTTTTCCGTAAAGTTTTTTTGACATCTGACACAGCGGTTGCATTAAGGAGAAGTGTATCTATATTTCCATGTCTAACAATTGTATTTCCATCGACATTTATAATGAGTATTTATGTAAAATTATGTGGCTCTCTGCAATATCACCGGATGTTTTTGGGGCCTTCACGACTGTATTGGTGTGTTTGGACCATGATAGTTTGTTGGTGATGTGGACACCAAGGAAGTTGAAGCTCTCAACCTGCTTCACTTCAGCCCCGTCGATGAGAATGTGGATGTGCTCGGTCCTCCTTTTTCTGTAGTCCACAATCATCTCCTTTGTGTTGATCACGTTGAGGGATTGGTTGTTGTTCTGGCACAACACTGCCAGGTCTCTGACCTCCTCCCTATAGTCTCATCATTGTCAGTGATCAGGCTTACCACTGCTGTGTCGTCGGAAAACTTAATGATGGTGTTGGAGTCGTACTTGGCCATGCAGTCATGGGTGATCAGGGAGTACAGGAGGGAACTGAGAACGCACATAAAACGTCAAAATGTTGTTCTCACATGTAAGTGTTATTTAACACTGTAAATTAAAGGAATGAGTGGTTTTGGATGGATTTTTCCTTTAAACCTGGAGCCTGGTGCACTGTACACAACAACATGACTAGTGAGGATTATTAAAGTAGATTTATAGGACTACTGTTCCACCCCTATTGTACTCTTTTATCACCTTCCAATGGATTGAACAATTGAATATGGCAACTTTCAGATGAATCAAACCACTCACTGTATTTTTAATTTCAGCAATATATTTTGTGCTTAAAGGCTCTCCAAACCATTTCCCCAGCCCATTATTCATGAATGCTTCACTAACCATAAATAATATACAAGATCAGAGGAGTTTTAAATCTACCAATTGGTGCTGAAAGGGAGACAAATGTGACTTGTTTCAGGAAACTTGGCGTATGTTGCACATCACTACTTCACAGGAGAGGCATTTGAACGCAAACATACATTTTTTAAAATCAAAATGCATGCCACGGAAAATGACAAGAACCTTCCTGCTAGCTATGATTGGCTGAGATAATGGATGGGCTGGACATGCCGTGAGATGAGTTTGGATTGGTCTGCCATGTAGCATGCTTCTGTCTATAACGTGAGCTGCTCAAGTATGTGTCGACAGTCCATTTTTGAAAGATATAATGTTAGCCATTGAGAACTACAAAAGTTTTGCTACTTTTCTCAACAACATTGATGCCCTGAATTTAGCAGGCGCTCTCGACAGATCAGTTGGAAAAAGTGATGGGATACTTTCTGCACACACCACGGTTAGTGTGAACCTTCGTGACCTGACACAATGCTGGCCAAACAAGATGTAGCCACAAACAAAACAGAGTTCAATGATTCCAATCGGAACCTAACGTTCACTAGCTAGCTAACAGTATGCTTTAATTTGCAATGAAAACAACTTTCTGACAAAATTAGAAACATATAATATCTGAAAATGAAGCTAAACTCTCTGGCTGGCTCGCTAGCTAACATTAGGTTTATGATCTTTGTAGTAACATTATTCAAATCAGAAATACATTTGCGTTGCTAGTTATAGCCTAATATTAGCTAACTAACATTGAACCTAGTTGTTAGCTTTAGCTACCTGCAGATTCATACTATAACAATGACAATGTTTGCATTGGTAGTAGTATGAGTTGGGATTATGCCAGTTCAGTGTTTAGTTAGCTACATGTCTAAACAAAATACTCCACTTTGCCAGATGTTTACATGACCCATCAAGTAGCCAGGTGTGTCTGGGGGTGATTACGGCCATCTATTGTATTTCATGAACATGTGTACATAGCTTAGATAGATGTGGCTGGGGGGGGGGGGGTCGTTATAACATTTCTTTCACATAACCCAATTTAGACAAGTGTGTCTGGGTAAGCATCATCTAATAATTATAACATTTTATACAATATTTGTATCTGGACATTTTCTGTTTTTGCTTTAGCTACTATGCAAATAGTCATTTCAATATACCATTATAACCTTCTGTATCCTGTGCACGTGACAAATAAACAAATAAAGATTTGATTTGATATAGTGTGTGTTTACCCCAGAGACGGCAATGTGAAGAGCAACATGACCTGCACCAAAGTTAGGATAACGACTAGATAAAGTGTATATTTACCTGGAGTTTTTCCTTATTGTAGTCTACTACTTTCACCACTTTTAGTCTTGAAATCTTTGGTTGTTTACTACACTACTCATTTTGTTTTGCACATGGTCTCACATGTGAATCCTTAAAAAGATAGGTGGGGCTAATGTTGAAGAGGGTGGAAATGATGCTGAATGAGTGTAGACAAAGAGGAGCTCTCCAGTAGGTGTACCCAAACTTTCAAAGGCCATTTTCTCCAAAGTGGGGTACAAAGTTGTTCAATTTTCAAAGCAGGATTACTTTCCCATTGTTCCTCAACTGCAGTGTATGATATACAATTTTCTGGGTCTGACTCTTTACTTTTATCCAATGTGAAAACAAAATGCTACATAAGATTGAATCGAGGGGGTTGGTCACAAGTAGGTGTGTATTTTCTTTCATTGGTCCCTAATATTCTGAACCCTTCTCTCCATATATTCTAGCAAGTCTGTCCAGAAAATTCTAATTAAAGGTACACCAAATTTAAAGAGATGGCTTTAGATAAACTGTACTGAAAACTATATTGAATGAAAACTCTACGGGAAAATATGTTTGCCAGCAAGTGGGAGGGTTTTCAGCAATTTAATTAAATGTAATCAGCGCACGCAAGGGAACTATTTTTGCAAAGCTCTGAATACCAACTACTAAAAAGTGCGTAGGAAAAGTGTACATTTCCTAAGTCTGAATCGGACCCAAAGCGTCTCAGAGTAGGAGTGCTGATCTAGGATCAGTTCCCCCTGCCCATGTTATCTTATTCATTATAATCTGCCTACAAGGTAAAACTGATCCTATATCAGCACTACTGAGATGTATTGTGATTACAACCCTGATCTCTCATCAGCTACAGTAAAGGGACAGTATCGAGCGGCTAGTCATACTAGCCCTGGCTCCATCGATCGTAAATCAACGTCTGTGGCAGCATTGATCATCAATCAACCTGGGTAATGCTATTGATTGGCTGGTCGCTATTGGCTGGTTGCTCCCTGCCCCAGCCAATGGTTGTCTGAGTACTGACCCCTACTCTGGTACAGTATCGAGGACCCATTGATAATTAATTTAATGTCCGGTAATTTCATTTTGTCGTGTCCAGGTTTAGTTCCTGGAAAGCCTGCAGTGGAAACCTAGGCCCTATTCCCACTATGAGAGATGAAGGAGAGTCTGAGGAGCGTAGTGGCGAAAGAGGGTTCTAGTTCCATCCCCAGTGGACCCAGACACAGTAAAGACTTCAAGTCAATCTTTTTGCACTGTCATATGGAATAACAGTTGTGCTTTAGAGGTTTCATACATACTCTGTAGATGAAAGACACCAAAAGACTCATAAGTCAATCTTTTTGCACTAACATTTAGAAAAATAGGTATGGGTTACAGACAACTAGAATCGGGAGGCTTCATGGAACATGAATGATATTTAACCTCCTGCACCCAGTATCAACAGACCTTACTAACAGGGACTGCTATGAAATCATACATAAGAGAGTTAGCCCACCAGCTAAGGACAATGACCACACTAAAGCCCTTTGACTACTGTACATACCACGTGCCATGTACTTTAGGACAGCCATCCAAAGCCCATAGACTATAATCATGTAAATGTAATTAACTAGAAAGTCGGGGCACCACAAAATAATATTTATAGAGCAGTTATCTTCCGAATAAACTCTTAAAGACCTAGTAATATTTTACATCAATAGCAGTCAATATTAATCGTCACCTTATTTCAGTCTCATCTGAAAGTTGTAAATTCTTGGTTATCTTCACGAACCCTGGCTAACAAGTTGAATCAGCAATACAAAATTCGATTTAATTATTTATTTACTAAATGCCTAACTAATCACACAGAATTACATATACACAGAATGAATCATACCTACATTACATAAAGGAAAACGTCCCTAGCGGGCGGAACAGATATGACAGCTGATTACACAAAGAAAAGGGGCTGGGTTTGAGTGAAAGAGTGGGAAGACTGAGGAACAAAGGGAGAAGCGATATCTCTATCGTAAATACAGTATCTTAGGCATACTAAATTACCGCCCATTTCGAAAAGGAAAATGCAATAAATATTTACTATGAGCTGCGCTTCGGTAGGTTGGTGGTAGATGGAAGGCCTTGTTGCCCAACTGAGTCCTTTGAAGAATGTCATCTAGTGGTAAATTGGATACGTTGTAGTAATGTCGTTGCGTGGTAGACAAGAAACTCTGTTCTTTCCTAGCCCACGTTTGCAGCTGCTGTTGCTAACTCAACGGCTTGGAGGTATCACTTCTGTAATGAATAAGAGTTAAAAGTTCATACCATTCGCAACCAAAGCTCAAGCTGAGGTTGGCTTAGTTCTGTAGTTGACATGTTAGTCCTTTTAACGCAGAGGCTGCAGACCTCACGTACTTGGAACAGGAGGTTACATTTTCGTCAAGGCTTTATATAGTGGAGTGAGAAGGGTGTGTTTGAAAAGTTTTATAACCCATGTCTCTTCACAGGGGCGGGCCACAGATTGAGCAGAGCCCTAAACTTATGAAAACCCAAATCTCTCATTTGGAAGCTAAAATTACATTTCATCTCTTCACCAGTAATTTTATATTCAAACATTTAAATTGAACAACAATTCCATGTGAATCCGATAACTACAATGTGCAGACTTTCCACTGTAGAGTTTATGTCATCCTATCATTGATGAGAATGTCTCAGATGACAACCGAACTGACATCATATTCATTAAGTACCACCGCATATGTTCAATTGTTCGGATTACCAGAATATAGTTCATTTCCCCCCACCTTCTGATGTTCCCAGAATGTTAACCAAAGGATTTTCAAATGTCACATCAGTAGGGTAGAGAGAGTGTAATGACGTTCGTCTGTACGAGAGGCGGACCAAAGCGCAGCGTGGTTGTTTTGATTCATGTTTTAATAAATAACTTCACATGAACAAACTAACAAAAACAAGAAATGTGAAAACGCAAAACAGTCCTATCCTGTGACAACAAACACAGTGACAGGAACAATCACCCACAAACACACAGTGAAACCCAGGCTACCTAAGTATGATTCTCAATCAGAGACAACTAATGACACCTGCCTCTGATTGAGAACCATACTAGGCCGAAAACATAGAAATGCCCCAAAACATAGAAAAACAAACATAGACTGCCCACCCAACTCACGCCCTGACCATACTAAATAAATACAAAACAACGGAAATAGAGGTCAGAACGTGACAGTACCCCCCCCCCCCAAAGGTGCGGACTCCGGCCGCAAAACCTTGACCTATAGGGGAGGGTCTGGGTGGGCGTCTGTCCGCGGTGGCGGCTCTGGCGCGGGACGCGGACCCCACTTCACCATTGTCTTAGTCCGCCTTATTGTCCGCCTCCGTGGCTTACTCACCATGGCCACCCCTCTCAATGACCCCACTGGACAGAGGGGCTGCTTGGGACAGAGGGGCAGCTCGGGACAGAGGTGAAGCTGCTGCTCGGGACAGAGGGGCAGCTGCTCGGGACAGAGGGGTGGCAGCAGCTTGGGACAGAGGGGCGGCAGCAGCTCGGGACAGAGGGGCGGCAGCAGCTCGGGACAGAGGGGCGGCAGCTGCTCGGGACAGAGGGGCGGCAGCTGCTCGGGACAGAGGGGCGATAGCAGCTCGGGACAGAGGGGCGATAGCAGCTCGGGACAGAGGGGCAGCTGCTCGGGCGGCCCCTGGCTGACTGGCGGCACTGGCGGCCCCTGGCTTACTGGCGGCCCCTGGCTGACTGGCGGCACTGGCGGCCCCTGGCTTACTGGCGGCCCCTGGCTGACTGGCGGCACTGGCGGCCCCTGGCTTACTGGCGGCCCCTGGCTTACTGGCGGCCCCTGGCTGACTGGCGGCCCCTGGCTGACTGGCGGCCCCTGGCTGACTGGCGGCACTGGCGGCCCCTGGCTGACGGGCGGCACTGGCGGCTCCTGGCAGACGGGCGGCACTGGCGGCTCCTGGCAGACGGGCGGCACTGGCGGCTCCTGGCAGACGGGCGGCACTGGCGGCTCCTGGCAGACGGGCGGCACTGGCGGCTCCTGGCAGAAGGACGGCACTGGCGGCGCTGGGCAGACGGACGGCACTGGCGGCGCTGGGCAGACGGGAGGCTCAGATGGCGCTGGGCAGACGGGAAGCTCAGATGGCGCTGGGCAGACGGGAAGCTCAGATGGCGCTGGGCAGACGGGAAGCTCCGGCAACGCTGGAGAAGAGGAAGGCCCTGGTAGCGCCGGAGAGGCCGGAGACTCCGGCAGCGCTGGACAGGAGGAAGGCTCCGGCAGCGCCGGAGAGGCGGGAGACTCCGGCAGCGCTGGACAGGAGGAAGGCTCCGGCAGCGGCGCCGGACAGGCGGGAGGCTCCGGCAGCGGCGCCGGACAGGCGGGAGGCTCCGGCAGCGGCGCCGGACAGGCGGGAGGCTCCGGCAGCGGCGCCGGACAGGCGGGAGGCTCCGGCAGCGGCGCCGGACAGGCGGGAGGCTCCGGCAGCGGCGCCGGACAGGCGGGAGGCTCCGGCAGAGGCGCCGGACAGGCGGGAGGCTCCGGCAGAGGCGCCGGACAGGCGGGGGGCTCCGGCAGCGGCGCCGGACAGGCGGGGGGCTCCGGCAGCGGCGCCGGACAGGCGGGAGGCTCCGGCAGTGGCGCCGGACAGGCGGGAGGCTCCGGCAGCGCTGGAGAGGAGGAAGCCCCTGTAAGGATGGGCCGGAGAGACAGCCTGGTACGGGGGGCTGCCACCGGAGGGCTGGTGCGTGGAGGTGGTGACGGATAGACCGGGCCGTGCAGGCGCACTGGAGCTCTTGAGCACCGAGCCTGCCCAACCTTACCCGGTTGAATGGTCCCGGTCGCCCTGCCAGTGCGGCGAGGTGGAATAGCCCGCACTGGGCTATGCAGGCGAACCGGGGACACCGTGCGCAAGGCTGGTGCCATGTAAGCCGGCCCAAGGAGACGCACTGGAGACCAGATGCGTAGAGCCGGCTTCATGGCACTTGGCTCGATGCCCACTCTAGCCCGGCCGATACGCGGAGCTGGAATGTACCGCACCGGGCTGTGCACCCGCACTGGGGACACCGTGCGCTCCACAGCATAACACGGTGCCTGCCCGGTCTCTCTAGCCCCCCGGTAACCACAGGAAGTTGGCTCAGGTCTCCTACCTGGCGTAGCCATACTCCCTGTTAGCCCCCCCCCAAGAAATTTTTGGGGCTGACTCCCGGGCTTCCATCCACGACGCCGCGCTGCCTCCTCATACCAGCGCCTCTCCGCTTTCGCCGCCTCCAGTTCTTCTTTGGGACGGCGATATTCTCCTGGCTGAGCCCAGGGTCCTCTTCCGTCTAATTCGTCCTCCCATGTCCATACCTCCTCGCGCTGCTCCTGCTGCTGCTTTTTCCGTTGCCCATTACCACACCGCTTGGTCCTGTTGTGGTGGGTGATTCTGTAACGACGTTCGTCTGTACGAGAGGCGGACCAAAGCGCAGCGTGGTTGTTTTGATTCATGTTTTAATAAATAACTTCACATGAACAAACTAACAAAAACAAGAAATGTGAAAACGCAAAACAGTCCTATCCTGTGACAACAAACACAGTGACAGGAACAATCACCCACAAACACACAGTGAAACCCAGGCTACCTAAGTATGATTCTCAATCAGAGACAACTAATGACACCTGCCTCTGATTGAGAACCATACAGGGCCGAAAACATAGAAATGCCCCAAAACATAGAAAAACAAACATAGACTGCCCACCCAACTCACGCCCTGACCATACTAAATAAATACAAAACAACGGAAATAGAGGTCAGAACGTGACAGAGAGGAAAAAGGGGGGAGAGGTATATATGACTGTCATAAACCTACCCCCAGGCCAACGTCATGACAGTACCACCCCACGTCAATTAAATTTCTATTCCACATTGGTTCAACGTAATTTCATTGAAATGACGTGGAACCAACGTTAATTCAACCATTGTGTTCTCAGTGGGACGTGCCATTGAAGCAAGACATACAAAGTCAGACAGCCAGACCCATGCCAGGACAGAACTAGAGAAATAGCTGGCAGAACAGTACAGTGCCAGGCCCTAACAGCCCATAGCATTGGAAACATCTGTCTCCCCACATTTAAATTGCAGCTAAGCGGTAGGGACCAGCAACACTCTAACCCATGCCATTTAGAAATAAATGTGGTGAGAGCTGTCTGCTTGTATAAATGTTATTGAAATGTGTACGACAAGAAGATTAAGAACACTCCATTAGACTTGGCACCTCCTCCCTCTACCCCATGTAGTGTTTATTTATTTATCTTCACCATGGTAACGTTAATGTCTGGAGTGGCTGGTTGGTCGGGGGAATTAGCAGATTAAGCTAAATTGAAGCGTTCTCGTCCTTTAACAGTTTTCTCTGTGCCTCAAAGAGTTTGTCCCAGGGAATTTTACTTCTCGAGTCTCACTGTCAGTGTTATAGTGTGCTAACACTCAAGCTAAAAGGTAATTCATACTGTAGGCCTACGTTGCTAGCACTCATGCTAAAGTCTAACCATACTGTAGGCCTACTTTGCTAGCACTCATGCTAAAGTCTAACCATACTGTAGGCCTACTTTGCTAGCACTCGTGCTAAAGTCTAACCATACTGTAGGCCTACTTTGCTAGCACTCGTGCTAAAGTCTAACCATACGCACTCGTGCTAAAGTCTAACCATACTGTAGGCCTACTTTACTAGCACTCATGCTAAAGTCTAACCATACTGTAGGCCTACTTTGCTAGAACTCATGCTAAAGTCTAACCATACTGTAGGCCTACTTTGCTAGCACTTATGCTAAAGTCTAACCATACTGTAGGCCTACTTTTCTAGCACTCATGCTAAAGTCTAACCATACTGTAGGCCTACTTTGCTACCCTAGTCAAAAAAAATCCTATAGGATTAGTGCTTTTTTCCCCAAAAGAATCAAATCAAATCAAACTTTATTTGTCACATGCGCCGAATACTTGTGAAATGCTTACTTAGCCCTTAACCAACCATTTAGTTCAAGAAAGAGTTAAGAAAATATTTACCAAATAAACAAAAGTAAAAAAATCTAAAAAGTAACACAATAAAATAATAATAAAGAGGCTATATACAGGGGGTACCGGTACCGAGTCAATGTGCGGGGGTACAGGTTAGTCTATGTAATTTGTACTTGTAGGTAGAGGTAAAGTGACTATTCATAGATAATAAACAGCGAGTAGCAGCAGTGTAAAAACAGGGGGGTCAATGTAAATAGTCCGGGTGGCCATTTGATTGGCTGTTCAGCAGTGTCATAGCTTCGGGGTAGAAGCTGTTAGGGAGCCTTTTGGACCTAGACTTGGCGCTTTGGTATTGCTTGCCGTGCGGTAGCAGAGAGAACAGTCTATGACTTGGGTGACTGGAGTCTTTTACAATATTTTGGGCTTTCCTCTGACACCACCTAGTATATACAGTGCATTGCGAAAGTATTCGGCCCCCTTGAACTTTGCGACCTTTTGCCACATTTCAGGCTTCAAACATAAAGATATAAAACTGTATTTTTTTGTGAAGAATCAACAACAAGTGGGACACAATCATGAAGTGGAACGACATTTATTGGATATTTAAAACTTTTTTAACAAATCAAAAACTGAAAAATTGGGCGTGCAAAATTATTCAGCCCCTTTACTTTCAGTGCAGCAAACTCTCTCCAGAAGTTCAGTGAGGATCTCTGAATGATCCAATGTTGACCTAAATGACTAATGATGATGAATACAATCCACCTGTGTGTAATCAAGTCTCTGTATAAATGCACCTGCACTGTGATAGTCTCAGAGGTCCGTTAAAAGCGCAGAGAGCATCATGAAGAACAAGGAACACACTAGGCAGGTCCGAGATACTGTTGTGAAGAAGTTTAAAGCCGGATTTGGATACAAAAAGATTTCCCAAGCTTTAAACATCCCAAGGAGCACTGTGCAAGCGATAATATTGAAATGGAAGGAGTATCAGACCACTGCAAATCTACCAAGACCTGGCCGTCCCTCTAAACTTTCAGCTCATACAAGGAGAAGACTGATCAGAGATGCAACCAAGAGGCCCATGATCACTCTGGATGAACTGCAGAGATCTACAGCTGAGGTGGGAGACTCTGTCCATAGGACAACAATCAGTCGTATATTGCACAAATCTGGCCTTTATGGAAGAGTGGCAAGAAGAAAGCCATTTCTTAAAGATATCCATAAAAAGTGTTGTTTAAAGTTTGCCACAAGCCACCTGGGAGACACACCAAACATGTGGAAGAAGGTGCTCTGGTCAGATGAAACCAAAATGGAACTTTTTGGCAACAATGCAAAAAGTCATGTTTGGCGTAAAAGCAACACAGCTCATCACCCTGAACACATCATCCCCACTGTCAAACATGGTGGTGGCAGCATCATGGTTTGGGCCTGCTTTTCTTCAGCAGGGACAGGGAAGATGGTTAAAATTGATGGGAAGATGGATGGAGCCAAATACAGGACCATTCTGGAAGAAAACCTGATGGAGTCTGCAAAAGACCTGAGACTGGGACGGAGATTTGTCTTCCAACAAGACAATGATCCAAAACATAAAGCAAAATCTACCTTGGAATGGTTCAAAAATAAACATATCCAGGTGTTAGAATGGCCAAGTCAAAGTCCAGACCTGAATCCAATCGAGAATCTGTGGAAAGAACTGAAAACTGCTGTTCACAAATGCTCTCCATCCAACCTCACTGAGCTCGAGCTGTTTTGCAAGGAGGAATGGGAAAAAATGTCAGTCTCTCGATGTGCAAAACTGATAGAGACATACCCCAAGCGACTTACAGCTGTTATCGCAGCAAAAGGTGGCGCTACAAAGTATTAACTTAAGGGGGCTGAATAATTTTGCACGCCCAATTTTTCAGTTTTTGATTTGTTAAAAAAGTTTGAAATATCCAATAAATGTCGTTCCACTTCATGATTGTGTCCCACTTGTTGTTGATTCTTCACAAAAAAATACAGTTTTATATCTTTATGTTTGAAGCCTGAAATGTGGTAAAAGGTCGCAAAGTTCAAGGGGGCCGAATACTTTCGCAATGCACTGTAGGTCCTGGATGGCATGAAGCTTGGCCGCCGTTATGTACTGGGCCATACGCACTACCCTCTGTAGCGCCTTACGGTCAGATGCCGAGCAGTTGTCATACCAGGCGGTGATGCAACCATGCTCTCGATGGTGCAGCTGTAGAACTTTTTTGAGGATCTGGGGACCCATGCCAAATGATTTCAGTCTCACGAGGGGGAAAAGGTGTTGTCATGCCCTCTTCACAACTGTCTTGGTGTGTTGGTGTATATTCATTTTGGTTTCATTCACCATCACAATATGGGTGTGATTCAAGGCTGCAGTTGTATTTGATTTGATTCTTATTCATGCAACTTCTTGTCTTTGAATTAGACATTACAATGACATACAATACTATATGCCAGAGAAGGAAGGGGGATCATCCTCCTCAGTGAATTCCATAAAAATAAAAATTGTGAAACATTAAAGTTATCCTTCTTAGATAGAACTTTACTAAATATATTCACGTCACCAAATAATTGAATAAAACACACTGTTTAGCAAAAAAGGTATACAGCACTTTCCTCAACAGCACTCTGTAAGATATCACCAACTGGAGGACAGCTAGTTCCCAACCTCCTCTGGGTACATTGACTTCAATTACAAAACCTAGGAGGCTCATGGTTCTCACCCCCTTCCATAGTAATTATGACAACTTCCGGTGGTCGTCCTCCAACCTATCAGAGCTCTTACAGCATGAACTGACATGTTGTCCACCCAATCAAAGGATCAACAAACCGCAAAAAATACTCAAACTGGACAGTTTTATCTCCATCTCCTCATTCAAAGACTCAATCATGAACACTCTTATTGACAGTTGTGGCTGCTTCGCGTGATGCATTGCTGTCTCTACCGTCTTGCCCTTTGTGCTGTTGTCTGTGCCCAATCATATTTGTAGCATGTTTTGTGCTGCTAACATGTTGTGCTGCTGCCATGTCGTTTTGCCACCATTTGGATGTCATGTGGTGTTGCTACCATGCTGTGTTGTCATGTGTTGCTGCCATGCTATGTTCTTGTCTTAGGTCTATGTTGATGTAGTGTTGTGGTGTCTCTCTTGTGTGTTTTGTCCTATTTTATTATGTTTTTATTTTTTATCCCAGCCCCCATCGCCGCAGGTGGCCTTTTGCCTTTTGGTAGGCCGTCATTTTAAATAAGAATTTGTTCTTAACTGACGCCTAGTTAAATAAAGTTTTTTTAAAAGAGCGAGAAAGACAATAGTTCAACAGTTTTGAACAAATTAATTTCTTCAGAAGAAGCAACAGTGAGAGAGAACTAGCTATATTTTGTTGTATTCTTTTTCGCTTTCACTTACTTAGCTAGCGAATGCATCTAGCTAGTTTAGCCTACTCAAACACATGCCTCAAACAGAGAGAGATGCTATGTTAGCTAGCTGGCTATGGTTATCCGACACTGTAACTTTTACAAGTCAAGGTAAGCTTTTGGTTTTATAAATTGATTGCCACCGGGGCCAGCTGGTGTAACTTGCTAAACTGCTTGCTGACTGTACACTGTACTGCATGATTGAAGCAGGTTTACTAACACGTTAGTTCTAGTAGCTATGTTGACTATGACGTAAGGCAACGATGTAGGCTGTGTGTAGTGGTTAGCGGTTATGATATAAAGGTTTTTTTGGGCCTGGTCACAGACAATGGATATGATGTGCACTGAAGTCCACAAGCGAAGGGAAAAGGTGAGAGGAGGAAAACGTGTAGATGTGAGAAGGAATTAAAGTGATCATGCTGTTTGTATGTGGCTGCTATGAAAGTGAACTGTGTTTGTGTGTGATCATAGACGATTCTGTTAAAAAATGTTTTTTAAACGGAAGCAAACGGAACGAAACGGGGATAAACATACCTGAATTTGTCCGATAGAAACTCTTGTTTGCAACTGTTAGACTAATGCTTACAACCTTTATTACTCAAATGTGACCAACCATCTCGATTCGGTCTTAAGTATCAACATTTAAAATGGTGTTGTTTACATGGGATAAAAGTAGAGACTCAGAGCTACAAAATGGTATATCATACACTGCAGTTGAACAATTGGAAAGTAATTCTGCTTTGAAAGTTGATACACTTGTAACCCCACTTGAGAAAATGTCCCTTGAATGTTTTGTTGGGACACCTACTGGAGAGCTCTTCTTTGTCTACACCTATTCAGCATTGTACACACCCTCTTAAGCCTTAGCCCCTCTTTACGGATTCACATCTGAGGCCATGTGCTTAACAGATTTAGTAAGTAAACAACCAAAGATTTGAAGACAAAGAGTGGTGAAGTAGTTGCCTACGATAAGGAAAAACTCAAGGTAAACCTACACTTTATCTAGTCCTTGGCCTACAGTATATCCTGATCTGACTTTGGTGCGGGTCATGTCGTTCTTCATATTACGGTCTCTGGGGTAAACACGTGCTATATTTGTCACATGCACAGGATACAGAAGGTGTAAACAGTGCGATGCAGTGCCTTAGACCACTGTGCCACTCGGGAGGCCCTGCAAATGGCTATCTGAGTTATACACATAACTTTAGTTAGCGTGCTAGCAAGCTAACATTCGCTAGCTAGTGTACAGTACACTTTAACGTGCAATGAAATTTACTTCCTGACAAAATTAGAAATATATAATATCTGAAAATGTATACATGGATGAACACACACACTTATCCCACCAGACATGCCACCAGGGGTCTTTTTACAGTCCCAAAATCCAGAACAAATTCAAGAAAGTGTACAGTATTATATAGAGCCAGTATTGCATGGCACTCTGTTCCATCTCATATTGCTCAAATAAACAGCAAACCTGGTTTCAAAAAACAGATAAAGCAACACTTCACAACACAATGCCTCTCCCCTATTTGACCTAGATAGTTTGTGTGTACGTATTGATATGTAGGCTACGTGTGCCTTATTTTTATTGATGTAGTTCTGTCCTTGAGCTGTTCTTGTCTATTAATGTTCATGTTTCATGTTTTGTGTGGAACCCAGGAACAGTAGCTGCTGCTTTCGCAACAGCTAATGGGGATCCTAGTGAAATACCAAATGTCAAAGTGGAATTATTCAACATTTTTACAAATTGATTCTCAATGAAAAGCTGAAATGTCTTAAGTCAATAACTATTCAACCCCTTTGTTATGGCAAACCTAAATAAGTTCAGGTGTAAAAATGAGCTTAACAAGTCACATAATAAGTTGCATGGAATCACTCTGTGTGTAATAGTAGTGTTGAACATGATTTTTGAATGACTACCTCATCTCTGTACCCCACACACACAGATATCTGTAAGGTCCCTTAGTCGAGCAGTGAATTTCAAACACAGATTCAACCTCAAAGACCAGATAGGTTTTCCAGTGCCGTGCAAAGAAGAGCACCTATTGGTAGATGGGTAAAAAAAATAAACAGACATTGAATGTCCCTTTGAACATGGTGAAGTTATTAATTACAGTTTGGATGGTGTATCAACACACCCAGTCACTACAAAGATACAAGCGTCTTTCCTAACTCAGTTGCCGAAGAGGAAGGAAACCGCTCAGGGATTTCTTCCTTTAAAACAGTTACAGGGTTTAATGGCAAGGGTAGGAGAAAACTGAGGGTGGATCAACAACATTGTAGTTACTCCACAATACTACCCTAATTGGCAGAGTGAAAAGACGGAAGCTTGTGCAGAGCAAATATAATTCCAAAACATGCATCCTTTTTGGCACTAAAGTAATACAAAGTGTTATGTTTGGGGCAAGTCCAATACAACACATTACTGAGTACCACTCTACATATTTTCAAGCATAGTGGTGGCTGCATCACCATGGCATCGCCAGGCAAAATTGTAGAGGTTAACCTGGTTGTCTGCTTTCCACCAGACACTGGGAGATGAATTCACCTTTCAGCAGAACAAAAACCTAAAACACAAGGCTAGATCTACACTAGACTGTGAATGTTCCTGAGGGGCCGAATTACAGTTTTGACTAAAATCTACTAGACAATCTATGGCAAGACCTGAGTATGGTTGTCTATCAATGATCAATAACCAATTTGACAGAGCTTGAATAATTTGTTAAATAATAATGGTTAAATGTTGCACAATCCAAGTGTGGAAAGCTCTTAAATACTTATCCAGAAAGACTCACAGCTGTAGTCGCTGCCAAATGTGCTTCTACAAAGTATTGACTCAGGTGTGTGAACACTTATGTAAATGAAATATTTCTGTATTTCATTTACAAAAAAAAATGTACAAAATGTTCTAAAATCTTGTTTTCACTTTGTCATTATGGGGTATTGTGTGTAGATGGGTGAGAATGTAGAATCAAAAAATAAGAACATGATGACGACCTGTATCCCATTGATTAAATCAAATTGTTCATCTAGCTCTATGTTGTTTGGCTGGAATGCCACTTAGCACACCTTTTTGGCACAAATGTATACAATCTTGTGGACAATCTCAGTAGGTTTCACAGCAGTGGCGAACGGTGACGTTTAAGATGAGGGAAGACGGTATTTTTTGGGGTGAGCGTGGCCTTATTTCTATTGCAGCATACTGGATGACTGTCATTCGTATTCCCTTCACCCAGCTCAATGTAACAGTTATGGTTTAGGCTACTACATGATACTCAAATTGTCCCTATTTCCATCATGAGGTCGCTACAACCCAGCTATGAATGAAAGTTTACAACGTAGCTGCACAGGCCGAGAGACAAATTAGAGTAATCAAGGGATGCGTCCATAAATTCACTCTGGCTATCTACTCCGATTTCACAGCACTCTCGCCTGTGTGCAGAGCGCAGAATAACTGATCAATTAATGAACAGCCGTTGGATATGACAGTGTCAGTAAACATTGGCAAAAAAATAAAAATAAATTGTTGCCAGCAGCACAGTTAGTCACCAACGTTCTAGATAACATGAAAACAGCTTAACCTTAATTAATTAATTAATTAATTAATTAAGCTTAAATGTTCTCTCATTTGTGTCTGGAAGTATCTAGCAAGCTAGCCAACGTTAGCCAGTTAGCGTGGGTGCTTGACTGCCGTTGTGAGGTCAGAACACTTGGATCAACCCTAGTCCTCGGCCAGAGAGTCCAGTGTGCGCTCTGAGCGCTCCGAGAGGGAAACACTCTGATTTATGAACAGACAATCTGACAACACTATGAATTTATGAGCGCACAGAGCACACTCTGAGCGCACTCTGGCACTCCAGAGTGAATTTACGAACACGAACAAGGTGACAGACAGTGACACATTCAACACTGCCTTGCACACTCTTGCCTGCGTCTAGCTGTTCTAGGGTGTAATCATTAGTTGCAAACAAGAGTTTCTGTTGGCCAAATTCAAGTATGTTTATCCCCTTTCATTCCGTTTTCTTCCGTTTCAGAAATGTTTTTCAACTGAATCGGCAGAATGAATACCCTGATCACGCGCAAACATAGTTCACTTTCAAAGCAGCCACATACAAACAACATGAACATTTTGCTCATTGTATAATTCCTTCTCGCATCTACAAGCTCTCACCTCTTCCCTTCCCTTGTGGACTTCAGTGTACAACACATCTATCTACTGTCTCTGACCAGGCGAAAAAACGTTTCCAAGCCAACTGCCACACACAGCCTACACCGTTGTCAACATATTAACTAACAACGTTAGTAACGTCATAATCAACATACCTACTAGAATGCGTTAATAAACCCGCTACAATCATGCAGCACAGGGTACAGTCAAGCAAGCAGTTTAGCAGTGGTGGGCCCCGGTTTAACACTGGTGGGCCTTGGTGGCGATAAATAAATAAAAGCAAACGCTTACCTTGACGTGGAAGAGTTCCAGTGTTGGATAGACATAGCCAGCTAGCTAACATAGCGTCTCTCTCTGTTTGAGCTGGGTGTTTGAGTAGGCTAAGCTAGCTAACTGCATTCGCTAGCTAAGTGAAAGTGAAAGAAATAGAAAAAAAATGCTACGAAATATCGCTAGTTCTCTCTCTCCCTCTTGCTTCTCCTTCATTTTTAAATAAATACATTTCTTCAAAACTGTTGAATAATTGTCTTTCTCTCTCCTTGAGTCATCTACTCACCACATTCTATGCACTGCAGTGCTAGCTAGCTGTAGCCTATGCTTTCAGTACTAGATTCATTCTCTGATCCTTTGATTGGGTGGAACATGGTCAGTTCCTGCTGCAAGAGGTCTGATACGTTGAAGTCCGTAAGTTGTCATAGTTACTGTGTAAGTCTATGGAAGGGGGTGAGACCCATGAGCCTCCTAGGTTTTGTTTTGAAGTACCCAGAGGAGAAGGGAAGCTAGCTGTTCTCCAGCTACACCATGGTGCTACCCTGCAGAGTGCTGTTGAGGCTACTGTAGGCCTTCATTACAAAAACAGTGTGTTCTAATCAATTATTTGGTGTCGTGAATATATTTAGTCTAGTTTTATCTAAAAAGGATAACTTTTTAATGTTTCACTATTTTATTTTTTATGAAATTCACTGAGGAGGATGGTATTCCACTGTTTCACAGCTATTGTTGTTGCAGTTGGTACAATAACTTTAATGTGTGACACAGATTCACCAGATTCTATCCTATAGGTCCTTAGATCTGATTTAATTTTCTTTTGGATTCTAATAGGAATTTTTCTTCTTCTTGGAATCCACTCATGCTAGTTTTTACTATACTTTGTAGGTCTGCATAGCAGGTATGGTCTGTGCACCTCTGAAGTGCTGGGTGTGTGACCCTACCGACTGTGCCAATGCAGCAGTTGAGTTTTAGTGTGCTATTGAATGTGAGGTAGTATAACCGTTTAAGATGTGCGTGTGTGACATCCTTGTCAACAGGCAACCAGCTGGGTGCTTTCTACTTTTGAGGACTGAAAAAAACTCCCATCCATCCATCTCTGCAGCTGCCTGACTAAACTAACACACCCACACAGTCTTATTCACAGCATGGCTACACTCTGTACTCACCGATGTACTACTGTGTCTTAACGCCATGCTAAGCTAGTAAGCTTCGCTACACTTGGTCTTCACACACACACACAGCCTTTGTCTGAGTGCATCCATATATGCAGTCCGAGGGTGGTCTTTGTCAGTGTCCAGTCCTCTCATATCTCTAAAGGTGGTCACCATCATCCATTACTGATATATCATGTACAATAACTTGACAGATCTGCGAACTGGGAGCTATGATGCAGCACACATCCATCAGCTCTGTTTATTTCTCTCAATCTGCCTTGAAATCAGTCCGTCTGCTCGTCAGACATGGGGGAAAAGGGGGAGACTACATTGCTCTTGTTAAGTGTGCAACAGCTCATTGATCAGCCCCTACCTACCTATCACCTCTTTGCATTGAGGGGGTCCTTTCCCGTAATCCATAATAACATCTCAGACCAGGACGGCTTGCTGCATGAGCCCTCAATGGGAAACACTGGGGGCGATCAATACCCATACATTGTGTAACCATATTGACTCGTAAGAGGGTGAGAGAGAGAGAGAGAGAGAGAGAGAGAGAGAGAGAGAGAGAGGAGTTGACTGACATCCTCGTCATCCTCCCCGTTTACATTATGGATCTCTCTCTCTCTCTCTCTCTCTGTAGCTGCATCTGCTTATCAGGACATTGAGTCGAGCCCCTCCCGTCGCTGCTGTCAGCCGAAAAGGCCGACAGGCATGTCTTCGGTTTCCATCCTCAAGGACGCCATGACGCTGGCTGGCAGTTGTTGTGAGGGCTATTGACGTAGCGCCGTCAAATCGGAACCCTTGGAGAGGGGCCGGCCGCTTCTTCCGCAAGGCTGGTGAGCCGCCTGCGTCTAGCCCACGGGTGTGGTGAAAAGGGGGATTTGGGTGGTGGGAGCTTATGTTAACCTCTGCATATGAGAGATATCGTCTTGTCGCTCATCTATTGCTCCACTGCTCCCCTCCACACCCCCACAACTCTCTTTGTGTCCAGATAGCAGGGGTTTTCTTCCTCGTTGTGGACGTATTGCTCAGACGGACATCTTTGCGTCTCTCTCTCTGTCTGCTTTTCCATTTGTCTTTGTTTTTTTCTGTTTCGGTCTCTTCTTTTTTCTTTCGAAACAAAATGATGGCCAGTCAGTCAACTCCCTCCCCAAAGTTAACAGGTCCTCCATTCTGATCCTAATTAGGCTATTTAAATGTATTATAAATCGTTCCCAGCAGGGAGGAAGCAGGACGAAGCCAAATTCGGGGGAAAAAAAGCCTCATTCTGAAGTTATATTGAGGAGTTGTCTTTCTTGTATAAGAATAAGCACTAATAGTGAAGGCAGTAATCAGAACTGAGTTAGACATACTCATACTGTTACAAAAGTACAGAAGATCAAAAGTCATGACGGTTGTTGTGGAAGATCTTGTACCGTAGAGATGTTGCCTTTTGATGAATCGTCTTCTGCGTACTGTACATGCTGTTGTAGAGAGCAATGAATAGGCCTCTATCCATTTATCATTGACAGTGCTTTGCCCGCACAGTACAAAGCGATGCTGGTTTGACTCAAAGCCTCCTCCTTGCTCTGCATTTGCCTTGAGAGAGGCCTCTTTTGTAACTAGCTTGATGGTTAAAAGCTGCTTGATTTCAATGGGCACCCACCCTGACACAGTTCTGGGCATTCCTGCATTGATTCTGCCAGATGTACAGTTCAACATGCTCCTGAGGAATAACAGGGAGACGGACTCGTAGCATACTGAATTGACATTCACAAGTTGTTATTTTAAAGCCAATAAGACTGTTGTTTTTAGTTTTAAAGATGCTGTTCCATTTTTTTTTTTTTTTAAGCAGTGAATGTATTTCTGAAGTGTAAAATGTTATAATTTGTGATGAACTAACGAGTAGCTTAAGCTTTCATTGTAACAGATGTTCGGCACATTGTACATACACTGTGATATGGAGGGCTGAAGGTTTTTGGTCATGCTGTGGGGTTCGAGTTCAAAGATGAATTGAGTACAGACACACATATTAAAGACTAGGAAATGAGGGTGTCTGATGTAAACAAAGCAGAGAGAGGCCATTGTGGGACCATGTGCTCCTCCAAGCTAGTGAGGTCATCTAATCCAGCCACTTCACACCAGGTGACATTTTTCCACCATTACAGCTCATGCTGTTTGCCGTAATGGCATCCTAGTGTGTGTGTGTGTGTGTGTGTGAGAGAGAGAGTGTGTGTTCCTCAACCCTCACAAATGTGTTGACCCATTACCATGGCAACGCACAGAAATAATAATTAAGAGTTCTCGCAGAGTACCTTGTTAGTGTCCATTGTTGACCTTGGACAAAAAGTACTTTTCCTCTTTCCCAAATGTTTTCGTCATTAAATAGTGCTAAATTGGTAGATGTGGGAAACCGTTTTTCTCTCAGAACTGCACAGATTGACTGAGGTGGCGGCCAATGTGGAAGTTGTAGCCGTAAGGCAGCAAAGCCACAATATGGGCAAAGTACTATAGCTGGGTCATTATGCATTCCTCTGTTTCATTTTCAGCATGGTGGCAGCTGGGGGAGGCTGGGGAAGGAAGGCCAGGAGAGGCTGGAGATTTTGGGCTCTAAATTTCACCAAATTGGCCGTTGTGTTGTGGGAGCTGGAGGCCTGCTCATGGGACGTCAGTGTTGCTGCATGTCAGATCCACTAAATTAGCCAGACCGCTAATTACCTCCCTGAGAAGACAGGCAGAGAGAGCTTTCAGAAGGTTTTCTTGTTTTTCCCATCAACATCACCACCCCTGTGGGTTGAAGTCTGAAGAGTTTGTTCCCAGAATCCCCCATTCATTTGCATCTTTGCCTCGTCTGCTTTTCACTCACTTCCTGTAATAGGCAAACAAATAATGTCTCTGTGTGTTAATCTCCTGCATCATCACTTGACCAAGGTCACAGTGAGGAAGCTGGTGGAGGGAGGACGGCTCATTGTAATGACGTCCCCTGCAGTGTTCCACTGTTGAATAGGGTGCTCATATTAGGACATCCGCCGTCTCATCAGGAATTGTCAGTCTCAACTGACATGCTGACCAGACCGGACACGTTGCGTGCGTCGCAAATTAAATGTAGAACTCAATTATTGCACCCACACTGCTCGTGCGCGCCAACGAGCGTCTGCGTTGCCAAGGGCTAAAATAGAAGTCATTCCTATTTGTGACGCAGATCGCGTTGCAAGTCCTGCCTCTCCCATCTCCTCATTGGTTTATAGAAGCAGGTACCCACATGACATCTCCTCATTGGTTATACCCACGTGGGTGATTGAAAGATCTAGTGGTTAGAGCGTTGGACTAGTAACCGGAAGGTTGCGAGTTCAAACCCCCGAGCTGACAAGGTACAAATCTGTCGCTCTGCCCCTGAACAGGCAGTTAACCCACTGTTCCCAGGCCGTCATTGAAAGTAAGAATTTGTTCTTAACTGACTTGCCTGGTTAAATAAATGTAAAATAAATAAATAAATAAAATAATACAACTAAAGTTTAGATGCGATCACCATATAAATTCAAAGATGAAAAAGCCGGCAAGGAGGAGAGATGACTAGAAACGATTCGGTTGGCCGTTTTATGTGCGGATTCTTTGGCAGAGTAGAGGACCTTGTGCATTTCAGGTAAAATAACAACTTAATGTTTATATCCCAGGACAAATTAGCTAGCAAGTGCAAGCTAGCTAGCTAAATTGCCATAAATGTTTAATACTTTTAGACCTGTCCCCAAATTAATGTCATTGGTTCAGAGTTTGTGTTGATATTTGAACCTGCGTGTCGTGATCACGTTTGGTGTGGGGGGACAAAATAAATGCATGCACGATGGTGCACGCGCGCAGCCGGTTTGGGTCCTGTGTGAGGCTGTCCTAATCTGGACACCATAATTGCTCTCTTTCCTGTGGTGTGGTTGGCTTTCCCGTGGTGTGGTTGGCTTTCCCGTGGTGTGGTTGGCTTTCCCGTGGTGTGGTTGGCTTTCCCGTGGTGTGGTTGGCCTTCCCGTGGTGTGGTTGGCTTTCCCGTGGTGTGGTTGGCTTTCCCGTGGTGTGGTTGGCCTTCCCGTGGTGTGGTTGGCTTTCCTGTGGTGTGGTTGGCTTTCCCGTGGTGTGGTTGGCCTTCCCGTGGTGTGGTTGGCTTTCCCGTGGTGTGGTTGGCTTTCACGTGGTGTGGTTGGCTTTCCCGTGGTGTGGTTGGCCTTCCCGTGGTGTGGTTGGCTTTCCCGTGGTGTGGTTGGCTTTCCCGTGGTGTGGTTGGCTTTCACGTGGTGTGGTTGGCTTTCACATGGTGTGGTTGGCTTTCCCGTGGTGTGGTTGGCCTTCCCGTGGTGTGGTTGGCTTTCCCGTGGTGTGGTTGGCTTTCACGTGGTGTGGTTGGCTTCCCCGTGGTGTGGTTGGCCTTCCCGTGGTGTGGTTGGCTTTCCCGTGGTGTGGTTGGCTTTCTCGTGGTGTGGTTGGCTTTCACGTGGTGTGGTTGGCTTCCCCGTGGTGTGGTTGGCCTTCCCGTGGTGTGGTTGGCTTTCCCGTGGTGTGGTTGGCTTTCCCGTGGTGTGGTTGGCTTTCCCGTGGTGTGGTTGGCCTTCCTGTGGTGTGGTTGGCTTTCCCGTGGTGTGGTTGGCTTTCCCGTGGTGTGGTTGGCTTTCCCGTGGTGTGGTTGGCTTTCACGTGGTGTGGTTGGCTTCGCCGTGGTGTGGTTGGCCTTCCCGTGGTGTGGTTGGCTTTCCCGTGGTGTGGTTGGCTTTCCCATGGTGTGGTTGGCTTTCCCGTGGTGTGGTTGGCCTTCCCGTGGTGTGGTTGGCTTTCCCGTGGTGTGGTTGGCCTTCCTGTGGTGTGGTTGGCCTTCCCGTGGTGTGGTTGGCTTTCACTTGGTGTGGTTGGCTTTCCCGTGGTGTGGTTGGCCTTCCCGTGGTGTGGTTGGATTTCCCGTGGTGTGGTTGGCTTTCCCGTGGTGTGGTTGGCTTTCCCGTGGTGTGGTTGGCCTTCCCGTGGTGTGGTTGGCTTTCCCGTGGTGTGGTTGGCTTTCCCGTGGTGTGGTTGGCTTTCACATGGTGTGGTTGGCTTCCCCGTGGTGTGGTTGGCCTTCCCGTGGTGTGGTTGGCTTTCCCGTGGTGTGGTTGGCTTTCCCGTGGTGTGGTTGGCCTTCCTGTGGTGTGGTTGGCCTTCCCGTGGTGTGGTTGGCTTTCACTTGGTGTGGTTGGCTTTCCCGTGGTGTGGTTGGCCTTCCCGTGGTGTGGTTGGATTTCCCGTGGTGTGGTTGGCTTTCCCGTGGTGTGGTTGGCTTTCCCGTGGTGTGGTTGGCCTTCCCGTGGTGTGGTTGGCTTTCCCGTGGTGTGGTTGGCTTTCCCGTGGTGTGGTTGGCTTTCACATGGTGTGGTTGGCTTCCCCGTGGTGTGGTTGGCCTTCCCGTGGTGTGGTTGGCTTTCCCGTGGTGTGGTTGGCTTTCCCGTGGTGTGGTTGGCTTTCACGTGGTGTGGTTGGCTTCCCCGTGGTGTGGTTGGCCTTCCCGTGGTGTGGTTATCTTTCCCGTGGTGTGGTTGGCTTTCCCGTGGTGTGGTTGGCTTTCCCGTGGTGTGGTTGGCTTTCCCGTGGTGTGGTTGGCTTTCCCGTGGTGTGGTTGGCTTTCCCGTGGTGTGGTTGGCTTTCCCGTGGTGTGGTTGGCTTTCCCGTGGTGTGGTTGGCTTTCACGTGGTGTGGTTGGCTTCCCCGTGGTGTGGTTGGCCTTCCCGTGGTGTGGTTGGCTTTCCCGTGGTGTGGTTGGCTTTCCCGTGGTGTGGTTGGCTTTTCCGTGGTGTGGTTGGCCTTCCCGTGGTGTGGTTGGCTTTCCCGTGGTGTGGTTGGCCTTCCTGTGGTGTGGTTGGCCTTCCCGTGGTGTGGTTGGCTTTCACTTGGTGTGGTTGGCTTTCCCGTGGTGTGGTTGGCCTTCCCGTGGTGTGGTTGGATTTCCCGTGGTGTGGTTGGCTTTCCCGTGGTGTGGTTGGCTTTCCCGTGGTGTGGTTGGCCTTCCCGTGGTGTGGTTGGCTTTCCCGTGGTGTGGTTGGCTTTCCCGTGGTGTGGTTGGCTTTCCCGTGGTATGGTTGGCTTTCCCGTGGTGTGGTTGGCTTTCCCGTGGTCTGGTTGGCTTTCCCGTGGTGTGGTTGGCTTTCCCCCAGTGGACTGATTTTTTTGTTGTTGAGGCCCAAATATCTGGGGAATTGAGATGAAAACGTCGATAAGGCTCCTGTCTGTGTCAAATTGGGGAGTGGGAGCTGAAAGGTCGCGTCCTGCACCTCACGCCACAGACAACACCTGCGTCGGCATCGTCAGAACGCCTCTAATGCGAATGCGATGACAGGTCACCCGTCCGCTGGGCTCGGAGCGGCAGCTGCAGGCGCAGGTGCAGGGGAACGGTGTTTGGACAAGGCTGGCTCACGTCGGCCCACAGCGCAGCCCCTTCGTTTGATCCTTCAGCTAGCTTACTCTCTCTCTCTCTCTCTCTCTCTCTCTCTCTCTCTCTCTGTCTCTCTCTCTCTCTATCTCTCTGTCTCTCTCATCTCTACAGTTCCCTTCTACACAGAGATACCAATCTCGCTGTCACGCACAAAAAAACGAAAAGGGGACGGACACAGTAAAGCCCCCCCCCCACCGCTCGCTTTTTCTTCTTTGTTTTTCTTTCATTCCAGCCCTCGGTGGCCCTGTCTTTCCTCTGACTTTGCATCTGGTTTGAAACTCACCTGCTCTTAGTGGGAGAACATGGCCTTCAGAGAGTTCTTCTGACAACTACGTATCACGCAGAAAACCCAACTTGTTATGGCAATTATGTCTTGGTGCTGCTGGGATTATCTACATTATCTAGATATGGGACTATATCCAGGAGTTGAGATTCCATGAAATGTCAATTGATGAGCTGCAATTAGCCAATCCTGGCCGCTGCCTCTTGTGTGTGCGGATAGTCCTTTGATGTTTTGAGGCTACTTCCTGGGTGACGGTATGGGATCTGATATTAAATAACAGACGTGATGAATGGCTATGTTTCCCCCATCGGTGTGAGTGTGACATTTCTCCCTAAGTGACTTGCAATGTTTCTCTCACTGCATATACTGTAGGTGCTAGCATCAGCACGTGGATAGACTCCCCCCTGTGGTCACTCAGAGAACAACACACATTCTCACATTCTCATCCGAACACTGGACTGTAGCCCGATGAGAAGCCTTACCGGTTGCAGAGTGGGGGAAAAAAAGCATAAAGATGAAAAGTAGGAACGGGCAGAAAAGCTGTTCTAAGGAAATAACAGGATTGTATAGGAGGGAACGGGAATGCCTCGCAGAAATGAGCTTTGGCTGACAGAGCACTGAAACAATACCGTATCTACGCAATTTATGAGAGCGATTACTCTGGTTATTATTTCAACAATACCCAGCTATGCTCTTTCAAGGGCTGCCAGTGGGGCTGAGGCTGGGGGAAGGAAGGACCTTGCCAAGACTAAGTGTCTGGGAGTTTCACAAGGCACTCGGAGGGAGGGAGGGAGGGAGGGAGGGACACTTCAAAAGGGCTCGGGTTCTTCAGAAGGGTTACTGTTTCAGTCTTCCTGACGTTGGTTTCTGTTTTCACTAACCTCTCTCTCTCTCACTCTCTCTCACTCTCTATCTCTCTCTCTCTCTTTCTCTCACTCTTTCTCTTTCTCTCACTTTCTCTCTTTCTCTCTCTCTCTTTCTCTCACTCTCTCTCTGTCTCTCTCTCTGTCTCTCTCTCTGTCTCTCTCTCTGTCTCCCTCTCTGCCTCCCTCTCTCTCTCTCTTGCTCTCTCTCTCTCTTTCTCTCTCTCTGTCTCTCTCTCTCTCTGTCTCTCTCTGTCTCCCTCTCTCTCTCTCTTGCTCTCTCTCTCTCACTCTCTCTTTTTCTCTCTCTGTCTCTCTCTATCTCTCTCTCTCTCTGTCTCTCTCTGTCTCTCTCTCTGTCTCTCCCTGTCTCTCTCTCTGTCTCTCTCTGTCTCCCTCTCTGTCTCTCTCTCTCTCTCTCTCTCTCTCTCTCTCTCTCTCTCTGTCTCTCTCTGTCTCCCTCTCTGTCTCCCTCTCTCTCTCTCTCTCTCTCTCTCTCTCTCTCTCTCTCTCTCTCTCTCTCACTGTCTCTCTGTCACTCTCTCTCTTTCTCTCTTTCTTTTTCTCTCTCTCTCTCTCTCTCTCTCTCTCTCTCTCACGCTCTCTCTCTCACGCTCTCTCTCTGTCTCTCTCTCTTTCTCTCTCTCTGCAGCCCCCAATGAGCCTTTACTGTGCAAATTCGCTGATGGAGGGCAGAAGAAACGCCAGAGCCAGAGCAAGTACCCGCAGAACGGGCGGCCATGGCACAGGGAAGGCGAGGTAAGCCACTGGCTCATTACAGCCGCCATTTTGGTTCCATAGGTACAGCCATCCGGCAGTTATCATTAACCCTCCATTACATACCACCTACTCATGGCACTGGAATGACGTTTGGTTTAACCTCTGAGGTAATGGCAGTCTTAAAAATGGGTCGTTTAGGTCCCCTCCCAAAGCTCTTTTAGGATTCCGAAACATGTGGGTCCAT
The DNA here is from genome assembly GCF_045791955.1 of Oncorhynchus clarkii lewisi. NCBI lineage: Eukaryota > Metazoa > Chordata > Actinopteri > Salmoniformes > Salmonidae > Oncorhynchus > Oncorhynchus clarkii. Next base: position 31,708,063 of record NC_092164.1, read on the forward strand.
GTACACCACGACAGGCTGTCTCCCATGTTTAAGGTTGGCGCTGGTAGTGGAAAAAAGTACTTTAAGTATCGATCCAAACCTTCAGAATAAGAGTTGACATGTAAATTGCGTTTGAAGGTTGTATGAGTCTGCTGTCAAGGCTACCAAACATATTAGTGTTCCTCTCATGGTTCATAGTGGTTCAGGCCTATAAATTGGATCCATAACATATTCAGCCGTTACAGCCTACAAGGGGAAGGGCAGTCGGGGAGGGGGGGGGGGGGGGTTCATGCGGGTCTACACCCCTACGGATAATGTGAACTTGCAGGGCCTGACAGTTGTGCTGAAGCTGCACGGCAGAGAGGAAAGGAAAATATATCGGCTCTCTGTTGAGATGGGCCTGGCTGTGTGTCCTTCAGGTAACATGCTCTCAGTCTGTCTGCTTGTAGGTTGTGTGTGTGTGAAGTTTGTGTGGGCTTTGCAAGCATATGTTTGTGTGTGTGAACGTCCATCACAGACTCAGCAGCCCAAACACCGAGCCCGGTGAGGCCTGTTTACCCTAACAGCCCGTTGCTACAGAGCCTCACACACTGACAGGGTCAGCTGATTACACTTGACGTGAGGTAAGGGGGGGGGGGGGTTGCAGCATCTGGAAATGATGAGAGAACAAAGGAGGCAGCATCGCAAGAGTAGACAGAACACACAACAACACTCTCATCTATCTGTCCTGACCCACTCTCTCCTCCCTATCTCTCATCTCTCCTTCCTGACCCCCTCTCTCCTCCCTCTCTCTCATCTCTCCTTCCTGACCCACTCTCTCCTCCCTATCTCTCATCTCTCCTTCCTGACCCCCTCTCTCCTCCCTCTCTCTCATCTCTCCTTCCTGACCCACTCTCTCCTCCCTATCTCTCATCTCTCCTTCCTGACCCCCTCTCTCCTCCCTCTCTCTCATCTCTCCTTCCTGACCCACTCTCTCCTCCCTATCTCTCATCTCTCCTTCCTGACCCCCTCTCTTCTCCCTCTCTCTCATCTCTCCTTCCTGACCCCCTCTCTCCTCCCTCTCTCTCATCTCTCTGTCCTGACCCACTCTCTCCTCCCTCTCTCTCATCTCTCCTTCCTGACCCCCTCTCTCCTCCCTCTCTCTCATCTCTCTGTCCTGACCCCCTCTCTCCTCCCTCTCTCTCATCTCTCCTTCCTGACCCCTCTCTCCTCCCTCTCTCTCATCTCTCCTTCCTGACCCCCTCTCTCCTCCCTCTCTCTCATCTCTCTGTCCTGACCCCCTCTCTCCTCCCTCTCTCTTATCTCTCTGTCCTGACCCACTCTCTCCTCCCTCTCTCTCATCTCTCTGTCCTGACCCACTCTCTCCTCCCTCTCTCTCATCGCTCTGTTTATACCCACTCTCTCCTCCCTTTTTCTCATCTCTCTGTCCTGACCCACTCTCTCCTCCCTCTCTCTCATCTCTCCTTCCTGACCCCCTCTCTCCTCCCTCTCTCTCATCTCTCCTTCCTGACCCCCTCTCTCTCATCTCTCTGTCCTGACCCCCTCTCTTCTCCCTCTCTCTCATCTCTCCTTCCTGACCCCCTCTCTCCTCCCTCTCTCTCATCTCTCTGTCCTGACCCCCTCTCTCCTCCCTCTCTCTCATCTCTCTGTCCTGGCCCCCTCTCTCTTCCCTCTCTCTCATCTCTCTGTCCTGACCCACTCTCTCCTCCCTCTCTCTCATCTCTCCTCCCTCTCTCATCTCTCCTCCCCCTCCCTCCCTCTCATCTCTCCTCACCCTCTCTCATCTCTTCTCCCTCTCTTCCTTCTCTCTCATCTCTCCTCCCTCTCCTACCTCACTCTCATCTCTCCTCCCTCTCCTACCTCTCTCTCATCTCTCCTCCCTCTCCTACCTCTCTCTCATCTCTCCTACCTCTCTCTCATCTCTCCTCCCTCTCCTACCTCTCTCTCATCTCTCCTACCTCTCTCTCATCTCTCCTCCCTCTCCTACCTCTCTCTCATCTCTCCTACCTCTCTCTCATCTCTCCTACCTCTCTCTCATCTCCCTCTCCTCCTTCTCTCTCATCTCTCCTCCTTCTCTATCATCTCTCCTCCCTCTCCTCCCTCTCTCTCATCTCTCCTCCCTCTCCTACCTCTCTCTCATCTCTCATCCCTCTCCTACCTCTCTCATCCCTCTCCTACCTCTCTCTCATCTCTCCTCCCTCTCCTACCTCTCTCATCTCTCCTCCCTCTCTCTCATCTTTTCTACCTCAACCCCCACACAGTAACAGTCCTTAGATTAAACTGCTTGCATCTCACATGCAGATTAACGACATGATTTGTGTTTTTATCTCTGCAAAAAGGCCCTCCTGTAGCCTCAGGCTCATCAGATCGGATGAGTTTTACATCTCTCCTCCCTTGTCTCCCCCATTTCCTCCCTCCTTCCCTCCCTCCTTTCTTCGCCTTGCTATGATTAAGGACATGATTGAGAGGCTGGTAAAGACGTCTGTGTGTGTGAGAGAGTGCTTGCACATACGTACATATGCACATGTGTGTTTGTTTACATTTGTTCGTACCTTTGTGTGTGTGTGTGTGTGTCAGCGATGCCCCCACAGTCATTGATCAGCAGCACAGCCAGGGTCTGGAGATAGGCATCACATGTGAGTCTGTTTATCAGACGTTCTCCGGTCCTTCACCAAGGACCTCCCATTCCGTGGCCAGAGGAAGAGGGCCTCCCGTTCCGTGGCCAGAGGAAGAGGGCCTCCCGTTCCGTGGCCAGATGAAGAGGGCCTCCCGTTCCGTGGCCAGATGAAGAGGGCTTCCAGTTCCGCGGCCAGAGGAAGAGGGCCTCCCGTTCCGCGGCCAGAGGAAGAGGGCCTCCCGTTCCGCGGCCAGAGGAAGAGGGCCTCCCGTTCCGCGGCCAGAGGAAGAGGGCCTCCCGTTCCGCGGCCAGAGGAAGAGGGCCTCCCGTTCCGCGGCCAGAGGAAGAGGGCCTCCCGTTCCGCGGCCAGAGGAAGAGGGCCTCCCGTTCCGCGGCCAGAGGAAGAGGGCCTCCCGGCGCACGCCATTTGCTATGTTCTCCATCTATCCCCTTTTTGAAGTCAGCCAAACTCCCAGAACACATCAGGGGTCTAGTAGAGCAGCAAGCAACCGCATTGTGGCGTGATTAGTCAGGAGTAGAAAAGAGGTCAGAAGTCTGTTTTCATCTAAGTGACTATGAGGCATGCAAATGCTCTCTCAAGCATGTCACATCTTTCAAATGATGTGCGCTTACACACACACACACACGCGAGATCCTACTCTGTAGGAGTCACACATGCTCGCACACACACACACACACATGACATACACTCATGCACACACACCCTAAATGATTAAATCGTTAACACACACACAGGTAGTCTCACAAAGTCACACTAGCTCAAGTGCTTTCTCTTGGGGAAAGTGTTCATATGTGAAAAACCACGGCGTTCTCCCGTGTGAAAGAAAGCCTGACAGATGTTTTTGAGAGAGAGGGTGTGTGTCCTACAGCCGGACACCATGGGTGGGGTTTCCTGTGGACGTCCAGTATAGGCATTCTTCCAGCTGTCTTTCTGTCACACCCACATACTGTACTACAGTATACACACACACTCTCACACACTTCCTCCCTCTGTCTCTCATTCACATGCTCCATCTTCTTCTCTCTCTGTCACACCCACATACTGTACTACAGTATACACACACACTCACACACACTTCCTCCCTCTGTCTCTCATTCACATGCTCCATCTTCTTCTCTCTCTGTCACACCCACATACTGTACTACAGTATACACACACACTCACACACACTTCCTCCCTCTGTCTCTCATTCACATGCTCCACAGCAACTCAATATTAGGAAGGTGTTCCTAATGTTTTGTATACTCAGTGTATACTCTCACTTCTTCCTCACATACTCTCACTTCTTCTTCCTCACATACTCTCACTGTCTCCACTGTGTATATCTTCTTCTCTTTCTGTTTACTCTCTCTTATTCTCTTTCTGTATACTCTCTCTTCTTCTCTTTCTGTTTACTCTCTCTTCTTCTCTTTCTGTTTACTCACTTCTTCTCTTTCTGTTTACTCTCTCTTCTTCTCTTTCTGTTTACTCTCTCTTCTTCTCTTTCTGTATACTCTCTCTTCTTCTCTTTCTGTTTAATCTCTCTTCTTCTCTTTCTGTTTACTCACTTCTTCTCTTTCTGTTTACTCTCTCTTCTTCTATTTCTGTTTACTCTCTCTTCTTCTCTTTCTGTTTACTCTCTCTTCTTCTCTTTCTGTATACTCTCTCTTCTTCTCTTTCTGTTTACTCTCTCTTCTCTTTCTGTTTACTCTCTCTTCTCTTTCTGTTTACTCTCTCTTCTCTTTCTGTTTACTCACTTCTTCTCTTTCTGTTTAGTCTCTCTTCTCTTTCTGTTTACTCTCTCTTCTTCTCTTTCTGTTTACTCTCTCTTCTTCTCTTTCTGTTTACTCTCTCTTCTCTTTCTGTATACTCTCTCTTCTCTTTCTGTTTACTCTCTCTTCTTCTCTTTCTGTTTACTCTCTCTTCTTCTCTTTCTGTTTACTCTCTCTTCTTCTCTTTCTGTTTACTCTCTCTTCTTCTCTTTCTGTTTACTCTCTCTTCTTCTCAATCTGTTTACTCTATCTTCTTCTCTTTCTGTTTACTCTCTCTTCTTCTCTTTCTGTTTACTCTCTCTTCTTCTCTTTCTGTTTACTCTCTCTTCTCTTTCTGTTTACTCTCTCTTCTTCTCTTTCTGTTTACTCTCTCTTCTTCTCTTTCTGTTTACTCTCTCTTCTCTTTCTGTATACTCTCTCTTATTCTCTTTCTGTTTAATCTCTCTTCTTTCTGTTCAGTCTCTCTTCTTCTCTTTCTGTTTACTCTCTCTTCTCTTTCTGTTTACTCTCTCTTCTCTTTCTGTTTACTCTCTCTTCTTCTCTTTCTGTATACTCTCTCTTCTCTTTCTGTTTACTATTTCTTCTTCTCTTTCTGTTTAGTCTCTCTTCTTCTCTTTCTGTTTACTCTCTCATCTCTTTCTGTTTACTATTTCTTCTTCTCTTTCTGTTTACTCTCTCTTCTCTTTCTGTTTACTCTCTCTTCTTCTCTTTCTGTATACTCTCTCTTCTCTTTCTGTTTACTCTTTCTTCTTCTCTTTCTGTTTACTCTCTCTTCTTCTCTTTCTGTATACTCTCTCTTCTTCTCTTTCTGTTTACTCTCTCTTCTTCTCTTTCTGTATACTCTCTCTTCTTCTCTTTCTGTTTACTCTTACTTCTTCTCTTTCTCTCTCTCCTCGTCATCTCACTTTCTTTTTCTCTTTCTTACACACGTTCTCTCTCGCGTGCGCGCGTTTTGTACCTGACTCTCTTCTTCTCTTTCTGTATACTCTCTCTTCTCTTTCTGTTTACTATTTCTTCTTCTCTTTCTGTTTAGTCTCTCTTCTTCTCTTTCTGTTTACTCTCTCATCTCTTTCTGTTTACTATTTCTTCTTCTCTTTCTGTTTACTCTCTCTTCTCTTTCTGTTTACTCTCTCTTCTTCTCTTTCTGTATACTCTCTCTTCTCTTTCTGTTTACTCTTTCTTCTTCTATTTCTGTTTACTCTCTCTTCTTCTCTTTCTGTTTACTCTCTCTTCTTCTCTTTCTGTATACTCTCTCTTCTTCTCTTTCTGTTTACTCTCTCTTCTCTTTCTGTTTACTCTCTCTTCTCTTTCTGTTTACTCTCTCTTCTTCTCTTTCTGTTTACTCACTTCTTCTCTTTCTGTTTAGTCTCTCTTCTCTTTCTGTTTACTCTCTCTTCTTCTCTTTCTGTTTACTCTCTCTTCTTCTCTTTCTGTTTACTCTCTCTTCTCTTTCTGTATACTCTCTCTTCTCTTTCTGTTTACTCTCTCTTCTTCTCTTTCTGTTTACTCTCTCTTCTTCTCTTTCTGTTTACTCTCTCTTCTTCTCTTTCTGTTTACTCTCTCTTCTTCTCTTTCTGTTTACTCTCTCTTCTTCTCAATCTGTTTACTCTATCTTCTTCTCTTTCTGTTTACTCTCTCTTCTTCTCTTTCTGTTTACTCTCTCTTCTTCTCTTTCTGTTTACTCTCTCTTCTCTTTCTGTTTACTCTCTCTTCTTCTCTTTCTGTTTACTCTCTCTTCTTCTCTTTCTGTTTACTCTCTCTTCTCTTTCTGTATACTCTCTCTTATTCTCTTTCTGTTTAATCTCTCTTCTTTCTGTTCAGTCTCTCTTCTTCTCTTTCTGTTTACTCTCTCTTCTCTTTCTGTTTACTCTCTCTTCTCTTTCTGTTTACTCTCTCTTCTTCTCTTTCTGTATACTCTCTCTTCTCTTTCTGTTTACTATTTCTTCTTCTCTTTCTGTTTAGTCTCTCTTCTTCTCTTTCTGTTTACTCTCTCATCTCTTTCTGTTTACTATTTCTTCTTCTCTTTCTGTTTACTCTCTCTTCTCTTTCTGTTTACTCTCTCTTCTTCTCTTTCTGTATACTCTCTCTTCTCTTTCTGTTTACTCTTTCTTCTTCTCTTTCTGTTTACTCTCTCTTCTTCTCTTTCTGTATACTCTCTCTTCTTCTCTTTCTGTTTACTCTCTCTTCTTCTCTTTCTGTATACTCTCTCTTCTTCTCTTTCTGTTTACTCTTACTTCTTCTCTTTCTCTCTCTCCTCGTCATCTCACTTTCTTTTTCTCTTTCTTACACACGTTCTCTCTCGCGTGCGCGCGTTTTGTACCTGACTCGACAACAGCATGCATAATCAGTCATGGCCATGCAGCCGACCCTTATGGGGGATTGTCTGTGTGAGCCAGGCAGCCATGGTGTGGAATTCATTAACACATGGAAGCAAGGGCACCACGCACGGGACTTATCAGCCTCACCAGACAGCTGGCCTGGTCTGGGATGCCCATTAGCACGTAGAGGCACACAGACGTAGACAAATACACACACAGACATAAAGGCACACACACACACTTCCTGTCAGTGGAACATACAGGCACATACTCTATATGTACATGCATACATTCAAATACACACACAAACACACACACACACACACACACACACACACACACACACACACATCCTGTCAGTGGAACATACAGGCACATACTCTATATGTACATGCATACGCTCAAATGCACACACATACACACACGCACACAGACACACACACACACAGACACACTTCCTCCGCCAACACTCAAACATACGGATACTCTCTCAAATGCGAACACGCATACTCTCACACTCAAACACACTCACACGAAGGAACCCCACCCAGGACTGCTGTTTAATTTTTGTGTTGTTTAAATGATATGTTTATTATTTTCCAAACGAAAAAAGAAGGCTGAGATACAAACATTGACATTGTACTGTTGAATGGGATGGCACATGTACTGGACCAAACAGAACTTAACTCACACATACACAAATATTATACATGGTAAATATTATACATGGTAAATATTATAAATGGTAAATATTATACATGGTAAATATTATACATGGTAAATATTATACATGGTAAATATTATACATGGTGAATATTATACATGGTGAATATTATAAATGGTGAATACTATACATGGTAAATATTATACATGGTAAATATTATACATGGTGAATATTATACATGGTAAATATTATACATGGTGAATATTATAAATGGTGAATACTATACATGGTAAATATTATAAATGGTGAATACTATACATGGTAAATATTATAAATGGTGAATACTATACATGGTAAATATTATAAATGGTAAATATTATACATGGTAAATATTATACATGGTGAATATTATAAATGGTGAATACTATACATGGTAAATATTATAAATGGTAAATATTATAAATGGTGAATATTATACATGGTAAATATTATACATGGTGAATATTATACATGGTGAATATTATAAATGGTGAATACTATACATGGTAAATATTATAAATGGTAAATATTATACATGGTAAATATTATACATGGTGAATATTATAAATGGTGAATACTATACATGGTAAATATTATAAATGGTAAATATTATAAATGGTGAATATTATAAATGGTGAATATTATACATGGTAAATATTATAAATGGTAAATATTATACATGGTGAATATTATAAATGGTAAATATTATACATGGTAAATATTATAAATGGCAAATATTATACATGGTAAATATTATACATGGTAAATATTATAAATGGTGAATATTATAAATGGTGAATATTATAAATGGTGAATATTATACATGGTAAATATTATAAATGGTAAATATTATACATGGTGAATATTATAAATGGTAAATATTATACATGGTAAATATTATAAATGGCAAATATTATACATGGTAAATATTATAAATGGTGCATATTATAAGAAGACAGCATTCAGTCATTACAATCTGTGTAGTTAAAGCAAAACTAAGTGGCCTAGTGAATGTTATGCTCACGCACGCACACATCCACAGTGGCCGTGTCACCCAGGGCTGATGCATCTGCTATGGGATTCATGTGGATCTCTGTTTCCCCTCACTCACGTGGGTGAGGTCCATCCCCTCTAGTTGCTGAGGGTCATTCCTCCTTTTTAGCTCACGCAAACTTCCTAGAGGAACGAGGGAGAGAGGGGGGTGGAGAGAGATAGAGGTAGGGAGAGAGGGAGATGGAGAGAGAGAGGGGAAGAGAGAGAGAGGTAGGGAGAGAGGGGGATGGAGAGAGAGAGGGGAAGAGAGAGAGGTAGGTAGAGAGGGGGATAGAGAGAGAGGCGAAGAGAGAGATGTAGGGAGAGAGGGGGATAGAGAGAGAGAGAGGTAGGGAGAGAGGGGGATAGAGAGAGAGAGGGGAAGAGAGAGAGGTAGGGAGAGAGGGAGAGAGAGAGAGAGGAAGAGAGTATGGGAGAGAGAGAGAGAGAGAGATAGGGGGAGATAAAAAAGTGTGCTGATGAAATCTGAAACCTCAGCAGCCTCCTGTGTTAAAGAAATGGGATTAGCCCTCATCCGGGAGAGAAGGCTTCGGGAATGCAGATGACGGATTGCAGGGAGAGAAAGAGAGAGAGGGGAAGAACACGAGAGAGTGGGAGAAAGAGGAAGAGAGACAAGGGCCTCACACACTTTCATGCATACGCTCACTGTCACTTCTTTCTCTCTGTCTCGCTCCCTCTCTCTCTCAAAGCTGGCATCGATCGTTGTCCCACATGCATAAAGTGTATTGAGATCCCGTTTGCTTCCTCTCTGTCAAATCCTGTCCATTATTGTGACTTGAAATTCAAGGATTAACCTGTAACGTGTCTCTCTTGTGTTGCAGACTGGTATGCAGTTAACATATGATCCTGCTGCTATGCAGAACGGGTAAGAGTCAGTCTGTACATCTCTGGCACCATCCATCCCTCTGAGCAATCTGTACGACTTGTTCAATATGATTGTCTCTTGATTCATGTAGTGTGTGCACTTTGTTACTGTTTACTTCAAATAATCTATAAGAGATGGAGTGATGGTCTCAGGTGTTAGTGCGTGCGTGTATTTCATGCCTGGTTGCCTGCATGTGTGCCCGTCCCTTTGTCTGTGACTGAGTGTGTGTGTGTGTGTGTGTGTGTGTGCGCGCGCGCCTTCGGTGCCTGTGTACGAAGGGGTGCAATGGAAATGAATGGCCTCGCAAAGTGTTCTATTTTTCCCTGTGTACTGTAACAGGAAGGGAAGGAGAGCTTTGAGTTCCATCCTCTCACAATGTGTCCTCAGTCTGTGACAGGAAGCTTCTCTCTCACTCCCTGCTTCTCCCAGCTTCCCGAAGCGTTTATCTCAATGACTCTGGAATAAGACTGGATGAATGAATAGAATCTCATTAGATGGGCATATTAGAAACATAATAGTAAGCTGTGATTATGAGGCTGGAAAGAAATAAAAGAAAATAGCACATTGACCACTTAGTAGACATACACTACATGACCAAAAGTATGTGGACACCTGCTCGTCGAACATCTCATTCCAAAATCATGGGCATTAATAAGGAGTTGGTCCCCCCTTTGCTGCTATAACAGCTTCCACTCTTCTGGGAAGGCTTTCCATTCGATGTTGGAACATTGCTGCGGGGACTTGCTTCCATTCAGCCACTAGAGCATTAGTGAGGTCGGGCACTGATGTTGGGCGATTAGTCCTGGCTCACAGTCGGTGTTCTAATTCATCCCAAAGGTGTTAGATGGGGTTGAGGTCAGGGCTCTGTGTAGGCCAGTCAAGTTTTTCCCCACCGATCTTGACAAACCCTTTCTGTATGGACCTCACTTTGTGCACGGGGGCATTGTCATGCTGAAACAGGAAAGGGCTTTCCCCAAACTGTTGCCACAAAGTTGGAAGCACAGAATTGTCTAGAATGTCATTATATGCTGTAGTGTTAAGATTTCCCTTTACTGGAACTAAGTGACCTGGCTCGAACCATGAAAAACAGCCACAGACCATTATTCCTTCTCCACCAAACTTTACAGTCGGCACTATGCATTGGGGCAGGTAGCGTTCTCCTGGCATCCACCAAACCTAGATTCAGCCGTTGGACTGCCTAATGGAGAAGCGTGATTCATCACTCCAGAGAATGTGTTTCCACTGCTCCAGAGTCCAATGGCAGCGAGCTTTACACCACTCCAGCCAACACTTGGCATTGTCTATGGTGATCTTAGGCTTGTGTGTGGCAGCTCGGCCATGGAAACCCATTTCATGAAGCTTCCGACGAACAGTTCTGGTGCTGACGTTGCTTCCAGTGGCAGTTTGGAACTCGGTAGTGAGTACCACTTCGCGGCTGAGCCGTTGTTGTTCCTAGACATTTCCACTTCACAATAACAGCACTTAGAGTTAACAGGGGCAGCTGTAGCAGGGCAGAAATTTGACAAACTGATTGTTGGAAAGGTGGCATCCTATGACGTTGCCACGTTGAAAGTCACTGACCACATACTTTTGTATATATAGTGTACATGGAGAATATATGTCTGCAGTATGTTGGGATTACTTCAAGGCTTTTAGTCTGTGACAATAGTTCTACTTTTAAAAGCCAAACGCTTTTTTTTTTTAAATAATCAAATCTCAAGCAAGAATTTTGCTAGGACTGTCTGGGACTGGTCTAAGAGGGGCCTAATGGAAGGAATATAGAACCTGAAAATGAGCAGTTATTGGCAGAGAGGTTTAAAATTCTCTTTTATTATTGGTCTATTAACTTATACCGCCTGCTCTACCAACTGAGCTAGGAGGACAACTGAGAGTGGTATAAAACCAGCTAGCGGATAGAAATGACACCCAGGACTGTTGTAGATCTGAATCAACGTCACAACATGATGAAGTAGCCCACCACCTCTTTTCCCTAGAGCCCAACACTTTGGAATAGCCTTCTTTTAAATGCATTGAGTTTTTTCCAACACTGTGGATTGAAGTCAGCCAGCAGCCTAAGCCAGTCAGCATTGTATAGCCTTAATACTCCAGGCTAGGGGCAGAAGCACACGACAACCCTTTTTTTCAGACGATGACAAAGCTCAATTTGATCTGATAAAACCAGACTTTTCTATCGTGAAGCCAGAAGACGCTTCAATGAAACTTTTATGCGCCCGACGGAACACAATATATTGCCTTGCGTTTGATTTGAGACAAAGCCAACGACGAGCTATACCCTCACGTGGGAAGCTCTGTCTGCTCGGCCTCAAATACCGTCTGTGTGACTGAGGATCTGTGCATCGACCACGATGTGTGTAGTGTCTGTGGGTGGGTGTGTGTCTTGTGCGTGTACGTGTGGATGTATCAAGGGACTTGAAAGGTCTTTTAGTAGAGAGATTGTCTCTGTGTATGGTACATTCCTGTCCGTATGTGGACAGAGACTGGCTCCAGGGATACGAGTGTCAAAAGATTCCATTTGGTTCCGTTAGACTGTTTCCCAATCCTGGTTCTGGGGACCCGAAGGAGTGCACATTTGAGTTGTTTTCCCCTAGCACTCAGACACCTGATTCAAATCATAGGCCTGATTATGAGTTCATTTTTTGAGTTCAATCAACTGTGTTAGTGCTAGGGGCAAAAACAAAAATGTGCACTTTGTTCGAGGTTATTGCATGAAAAGCCTAAGGCATAAACACACAAATATGCCCCCACATACTGGTGTCTATCTCTCTGTTACTTAGTAGAAAGGGTATGTAAATTGCCAGTCAGCTTTTTGAAACAGTAGTTCATTTACCAAACGTAAGCCCTTAATAAACACTTAATAGGCGCCTTAATAATCATGATCATCCTGACATTTCAATGTAGACAGTTGTAATGCATGGAGACCTACGGTGCATTCGGAGAGTATTCAGACCCTGTCCCCTTTTCCACATTTTGTAACATTACAGCCTTATTATTGTTTTCCCCACTCATCAGTCTACACACAATACCCCATAATGACAAAGCAAAAACTTTTTTAGCAGATTTATTCAAAATAAAAAACAGATACCTTATTTACAGAAGAATTCAGACCCTTTTCAATGAGACTCGAAATTGAGCTCAGGTGCATCCTGTTTCCAAATTGATTGGACATGATTTGGACAGGCACACACCTGTTTAAAGTTGAAGTCGGAGGTTTACATACTCTTAGGTTGGAGTCATTCAAACTCGTTTTTCAGCCACTCCACAAATTTCTTGTTAACAGACTATAGTTTTGCCAAGTCAGTTAGGACGTCTACTTTGTGCATGACAGTAGTAATTTTTCCAACAATTGTTTACAGACAGATTATTTCACTTATAATTCACTGTATCACATTTCCAGTGGGTCAGAAGTTTCCATACACTAAGTTGACTGTGCCTTTTAATAGCTTGGAAAATTCCCAAAAATTATGTCATGGCTATAGAAGCTTCTGATAGGCTAATTTACATTATTTGAGTCAATTGGAGGTGTACCTGTAGATGTATTTCAAGGCCTACCTTCAAACTCAGTGCCTCTTTGCTTGACATCATGGGAAAATCTAAAGATATCAGCCAAGACCTCAGAGAAAAAATTGTAGACTTCCACAAGTCTGGTTCATCCTTGGGAGCAATTTCCAAACGCCTGAAGGTACCACGTTCATCTCTACAAACAATAGTGCACAAGTATAAACACCATGGGACCACGCAGCCGTCATACCGCTCAGGAAGGAGATGAACGTACTTTGGTGCGAAAAGTGCAAATCAATCCCAGAACAACAGCAAAGGACCTTGTGAAGATGCTAGAGGAAACAGGTACAAAAGTATCTATATCCACAGTAAAATGAGTCCTATATCGACACAACCTGAAAGGCTGCTCAGCAAGGAAGAAGCCACTGCTCCAAAACAGCCATAAAAAAAGCCAGACTACAGTTTGCAACTGCACATGGGGACAAAGATCATACTGTCCCCTGGTCTGATGAAACAAAAATATAACAGGAAAAAGTGGGAGTCTTGCAAGCCAAAGAACACCATCCCAACCGTGAAGCACGGGGGTGGCATCATCATGTTGTGGGGGTGCTTTGCTGCAGGAGGGACTGGTGCACTTCACAAAATTGATGGCATCATGAGGCAGGAAAGTTATGTGGATATATTGAAGCAACATCTCAAGACATCAGTTAAAGCTTGGTCGGAAATGGGTCTTCCAAATGGACAATGACCCTAAGCATACTTCCAGTTACTTCCAAGTTGTGGCAAAATGGCTTAAGGACAACACAGTCAAGGTATTGGAGTGGCCAGAACTGGGCAGAACTGAAAAAGCATGTGCGAGCAAGGAGCCTACAAACCTGACTCAGTTACACCAGCTCTGTCAGGAGGAATGGGCCAAAATTCACCCAACTTATTGTGGGAAGCTTGTGGAAGGTTACCCGAAACGTTTGACCCAAGTTAAACAATTTAAAGGCAATGCTACCAAATACTAATTGAGTGTATGCAAACTTCTGACCCACTGGGAATGTGATGAAAGAAATCATTCTCTCTAATATTATTCTGACATTTCACATTCTTCAAATAAAGTGCTGATCCTAACTGACCTAAAACAGGGCATTTTTACTAGGATTAAATGTCAGGAATTGTGAAAAACTGAGTTTAAAGGTATTTGGCTAAGGTATGTAAACTTCCGACTTCAACTGTATATGAGGTCCCACAGTTGCCAGTGCATGTCAGTTCAAAACCAAGCCATGAGGTTGAAGGATTTGTCCTTAGAGCTCTGAGACAGGATTATGTCGAGGCACCGATCTAGGGGAAGGGTACCAAAACATTTCTGCAGCATTGAAGGTCCCCAAGAACACAATGGCCTTCATCATTCTTAAATGGAAGAAGTTTGGAACCACCAAGACTCTTCCTAAAGCTAGCCACCCGGCCAAACTGAGCAATCAGGGGAGAAGGGCCTTGGTCAGGGAGGTGACCAAGAATCCGATGGTCACTCTGACAGAGCTCCAGAGTTCCTCTGTGGAGATGGGAGAACCTTCCAGAAGGTCAACCATCTCTGCAGCAGTCCACCAATCAGGTTATGGTAGAGTGGCCAGACGGAAACCACTCCTCAGTAAAAGGCACATCACGGCCCGTTTGGATTTTACCAAAACGGCACCTGAAGGACTCTCAGAGAAACAAGATTCTCTGGTCTGATGAAACCAAGATTCAACTCGTTCGCCTGATTGCCAAGCGTCACGTCTGGTGGAAGTGTCCATACAGTGAAGCATGGTGGTGGCAGCATCATGCTGTGGGAATGTTTTTCAGCGGCAGGGACTGGCAGACAGAGGGAAAGATGAATGGAGCAAAGTACAGAGAGATCCTTGATGAAAACCTGCTTTAGAGGACCTCAGACGGGGGAAGGTTCACCTTCCAACAGGACAAAGACCCTAAACACACAGCCAAGACAACGCAGAAGTGGCTTCGGGACAAGTCTCCAAACGTCCTTGGGTATCCCAGCCAGAGCTGGGACTTGAACCCGATCAAACATCTCTGGAGAGACCTGAAAATAGCTGTGCAATGACACTCCCCATCTAACCTGACAGAGCTTGAGAGGAGAATGGGAGAAACTCCCCAAATACAGGTGTTCCAAGCTTGTAGCGTCATACTCAAGAAGACCCGAGGCTGTAATCGCTGCCAAAGGTGCTTCAACAAAGTAAAAAATCTGAATACTTATGCAAATGTCATATTTCAATTTCAGTTTTTTATACATTTGCAAAAACTTATTTTTGCTTTGTCATTATAGGGTATTGTGTGTAGATTGATGAGGTGGAAAAAAACGATTTGATCAAGTCAAGGGGTCTGAATACTTTCTGGATGCATTGTATAGGTACATCCAATACCCGTGTCTGACCTCCCTTTCTCTGTTCTGTTTCCTCTCTCCCCTCAGGTTCTACTCCTCGCCTTACAGTATCGCCACCAACCGCATGATCGCACAGACATCCATTACGCCCTTCATCGCTGCTTCCCCCGTCTCCACATATCAGGTGGGTGGTGTACTGGAGTGTAGCCAGAGGGAGATAGCCGTGGGGGCGGCTGGGGACTGCGTGGGTGATGGGCAACCTGGGGGGCTGGAAAACAGCAAGGGGCTCTCAGAGATTTGGAACTTCTGAGCTTTCCTCATTGGTTTGCCGACGATGCTGCATGACATCTGTTTTGTAGGCGGTAAAACACAACAGATGGAATGGCTCAACAGAAAAAGAGCAGGAAAGAGACTGATGGAACAGAGCGAAAAGCAACGTCCGTTAGGAATTTGTGTTGGGAAAAACAAACCATTTCTCCTTTGCTTTCCTGACCCTGTTGTGCTTTTAAAGCTTTTTTAAGCTGTCATTCCTTCCACAGTCATTTGACATAATTGTCCTGCTAACTGAGTTCCTCACTTTGCATCCCAGGTGATCCCTGGAACCATGTGAAACGGAGCGTAACGTAAGGGGGTAAATTAACTGTGCCAAACGTCAGTAGCGTTTCCTTTGCTAAACGCCCACAATTTCACGGACCTCCAGATGTTTGACTGCAACAAGCAGAAGGAATGAGACACCGTTCAGTTCACCTCCACTTTCCCCCAAGAGCACTCGCTGTTTATCATTCAGCCTTATTAGAATGCAGAAAGAGGGAGAGTGACAGGGAGAGCGAGAGATGGAACGATAGATAGTGAGAGAGCAAGAAAGAGAGAGCGATGGAGAGAGATGGAAAAAGAGAGAAAGACGGAGAGAGCGAGAAAGACAGAGAGAGAAAGCGAGGGAAGGAATGAGAGAGTGGAGGGGGTCGGTTGGTGAAGGTTGGCATGCTCGCCTTTCAGAGGCGTCTGATTTAAACTCCTGTCCAGCACTGGGGGGAGAAGGGGGACGGGGCGCGGCGCTAATCCGCGTTCTGAAAGCTTCCCAAATTGATTTATCAAAAACAATGGCCAGGCTTTTGAGGAATATTAATCCTCACAGTTTCAATATCGGCCACCACTGCTTCTTGTAATATTGCCCTTCAGCCAAGCAGCGCCAGGCAAGGTGAGTCCTCCATCTTCTGCTCAAGTACAAAGAGTAGAGCAGACAGAAACCACAGCATATGAGACAAAGGAATCATTAGTGGCCACAATGAAAAACATTCATATGATTTCAGCCATATGTGGTAGAAAGTAATAATGTTGTACACACATATTTTTTAGAATCTCTTATTATATCAAATCGGCCTAATGCAGAATATATTGTTTATTAAATTGTGTATTTTACATTTCCAATTGTATTTATTTACTGTATCTAGTAACAGTTTACAAATGTTCATTGTAAACTTTCTTTCTTCGGACTGTGTACTCTGGGAAAACATCTTGATTACTTCGTCACATGACTGTGGACAGTCCAGTCCACTTCCTGGTCTAGCCATACAGTCTTCCCTGCTGTGTTCTCTGTCTTAATGGAAGCACAAGCTCAGAGCAGGGTCAGCCAGAGGTAGACATACATTGTCAGACCAGACCACTGGAAAACAGTCTGTCACACAATGTACCAGCTTCTTATTAAGTCACCGCTGCCAATACTACTGCATCTATAATGAGAATGATAAAAAACAAATACAAAAAATACAATTACAAAAATCTTAGTCAAAGATGGAAAAACACAGTCTTGAAATGAAATTACAATGTAATTAGAATCTTGTTGATGTCGCATGGGAAAATTCTAAAGCTGGACGATTAGGGAACGAAGCTTTGTCTCGTCTCTGTTTTCTTCCTGTTGGTTGAGATCAAACATCGAGAGGAAGTAACAAACAAGCGTGGCTCTGTGCTATTCAATAAAAAAAAACATACTTGTTTAGGCATGCTCCAAATCATGGGCTTTAACGAGCTCAGAGGATTGGCGTTCTTATAAAAGATTAGCATCTATTTGTCTTTGTTGAGTCCAATCATTTTCCCAGGGATCAATGGGTAGACTTGTTTGTCTCTGACAAGTTGTCTAATGCTCCTCTCCGGTAAATCTAAATTGTCCGTTTATTCAACTGTGGCTTCTCTCACTATCGATAGCAGGAATTCTGTTGAACTGAATGACCCACATGAGCAGGAGTTGTCTTTCTCGTTCAGGGTCATTTTGTGGGTTCTTGTTATTTGATATTTGAGATGTCGAGCCAAGCCCAGTTGAGCCATCTTGGCTAGTGCCTAATTCTGCCTAATTCTGCAAATTCAAGAACTGTGTGTTTTCAACGGGCCAAGGCTCACCTCAACGCGCCCGCCACTTCCTGGCATGGAGGAAACCGCAGGAAAGGAAAAGGCACCGGCATGCAGAGAAATAGTGTGACAATGGAAAACCAGTTGTTGCACACTGTTGATTGTAAGGGAAAAGAGGTGGCATGGGTAACCTTAAGTCAATAATGATGTTTCATTTGATGTCTCCCTCATAGGTCCAGAGTACGTCATGGATGCCTCATCAACAATACGTTATGCAACCTACAGTAAGTGCATTACCATTCTCTGTCGTGATTTACTGTTTGTGCTCCAGCAGTCCCACATGGACCTTTAACCCTATTTGGGTTAGAGGTCGACAGGAAGACAAAGTTGCCTGATGTCTACCTTCACTTGCAGTAGATTCATGGTGCCTTCGGATAACTCACCAGAAGAGTTAGAGCGCCTTTTAGAATCCTCACCTCAAGAGATGTTTACAACCTCTAAGGCACTTTTCAATATATTTATGCGCTAATATGAGGCAGCATTGGGATTGGAAATGTAGACTCTCCATCTGGAAATTCACTTCAAACTTCTCCTGTGGCAAATCCATTTTCAGACCACCTTCGTAACTCACCCATATACTCATGCAGTGAACATCGCTGATAGCTAAATTATTGTTTCCGATGATTCAAGACAGTAGTGGAACAATCTATAGAAGTTGATAGTCCCATTGTAAGTGTACAAACACATGTTTCTGGTTGGAAACACACAGAGTTTATGGGTCTTGGTGGACTATAGCGTGACTCAGCAGCATTTAGCTAGCAGAGCAGAAACACCAGCTAGCCTGCTCAATCCATCTCAGCAACATACCCAAGCCATCAGCGTCCAGTACTGCAGTACTACTACTCAGTCAGCCTTTCATGTTATATTACTAATATAAAAATTATGTTTATTTATTTGTATTTCATTTTGATTTAACCTCTATTTAACTAGGCAAGTCAGTGACGAACAAATTCTCATTTACAATGACAGTCTACCAAATGTCAAAAGGCCTCCTGCGGGACGGGGGATGGGATTAGAAATAAATATAATAAAAATATAGGACAAAACACACATCACAACAAGAGAGACACCACAACACTACATCGAGACCTATGAGGACATCATGGCATGACAGCAACACCACATGACAACAACCTGGTAGCAACACAACATGGCAGCAGCACAACATGGTAGCATGGTAAACATGATTGGGCACAGACAACGGCACAAAAGGCAAGAAGGTAGAAACAACAATACCTCACACAAAGCAACTGTCAATAAGAGTGTCCACGATTGAGTCTTTGAATGAAGAGATGGAGATAAAACTGTCCAGTTTGAGTGTTTGTTGCAGCTCGTTCCAGTCGCTAGCTGCAGCGAACTGAAAAGACGAGCGACCCAGGGATATGTGTGCTTTGGGGACCTTTAACAGAATGTGACTGGCAGAACGGGGTGTTGTATGTGGAGGAGGAGGGTTGCAGTAGATATCTCAGATAGGGGGGAGTGAGGCCTAAGAGGGTTTTATAAATAAGCATCAACCAGTGGGTCTTGCGACTGGTATACAGAGATGACCAGTTTACAGAGGAGTATAGAGTGCAGTGATGTGTCCTATGAGGAGCATTGGTGGCAAATCTGATGGCCGAATGGTAAAGGACCATATATACCATTTGGCAGATACTTTTATCCAGAGAGACATACATTTTACATGCAGGTGGTTCCGGGACTTAGCCGTTGCAAACGCCATGCTCTACAAACTGAGCTACAAGAGGACCGGCGTTTCATGTCATATTAACATACACTACAAGATCTCCTGTCATAAATATGTACCACCCACAAGCTCAACAGATATCTAACTCAAAAAAGGATCCTTCTAGCTGGAATACAACCTCAATTATACCTACAGTAACTACCGGTACGTATAGTTATCTATTTCATTTTTCACACAGAGTAGCTAATAATAGCAGTTACTGTAATGCAACAGACTGGATTCCCAATTTAAGACAACTTAGTCTCTTGTTTGGGTAAAAGGCAATTAGTAGGTCCCATGCATTAGACCAGTCTGTATGAGTTTTTTTTTTATGAGAGCTGATGCTTTCAGTGCTCCTAATGGTTCTGCTTTTGCAGCCAAATCTCCCATCCTGGCTCTGAGCTTTACCGCAGCACGTAGCTTTTTATACTGGTATCACTGTGGTGTGTTCGTCTATTGCCATGTTACCAATATGTTATTACTATTGCACGACTGTGAGGGACTGAAAATGCGGCCTCGTGACGGAGGCTGGAGTATCTGAAGAAAGGTGGATCCCAAAGCCGTCCTATTGGTCTTCATACACTACATCATACCTAAAGGCACTGTGTGGGTCCTCCAGAGCCATATCTGAGACTTTCCTAGTGTTCCTAGTGACTGAGATCATTTACACACAGGCAGTATCAAAGACAACTACTGTACAGATGTGATGCCAGCTAAGCAGGAACAATGCAACACCGTAGCTCCTGATCCAGCATCACCAGCAGCACCACTATCCATAGAGAAGCCCTCCTACTACCCTACTGCTGCTCCCTGCTGCGCCCATTACCACCTGGCCTCCCCGTCTCAGTTACCCCCACGCTGGGAGACTAGCAACATGCAATCTGGCCCCAGCAGGGCACCACCAGCCTCCCAGCCAGCTCCTCTCCTGCCTTCTTCTAACCAGCCAGCCTCCATGACGGGAGCCCCCGGTGCTACAGATGCTACAGAGATGAGAAGATCAAGGCTTGGCTGCTGTTTGTGTGTGGGGCAGGTGTGCTGTATGAGGGTCTGGGGTTTACGCTGTTTCCTGCACAGTATGGGTGTGTGAGAGTGTATTTGTGACATACATAGAGAACAGCCGGCCTCGGGCAACTCCGCAGGCTGTAATAGGTGCTGGATTGTTGTGAATACAGCGTCCATTTTTTATATGTTTTACATTTCTAAGTATGACTAGGCTGTCAGTGTTGGTCTTACATAACCCACGAGGGTATCTGTCAGTCCCTCCAACTATTGGCTGTCAGTGTTGGTCTTACATAACCCACGAGGGTATCTGTCAGTCCCTCCATCTATTGGCTGTCAGTGTTGGTCTTACATAACCCACGAGGGTATCTGTCAGTCCCTCCATCTATTGGCTGTCAGTGTTGGTCTTACATAACGCATGAGGGTATCTGTCAGTCCCTCCATCTATTGGCTGTCAGTGTTGGTCTTACATAACCCACGAGGGTATCTGTCAGTCCCTCCATCTATTGGCTGTCAGTGTTGGTCTTACATAACCCACGAGGGTATCTGTCAGTCCCTCCATCTATTGGCTGGCGGTGTTGGTCTTACATAACCCACGAGGGTATCTGTCAGTCCCTCCATCTATAGGCTGTCAGTCCCTCCATCTATAGGCTGTCAGCGTTGGTCTTACATAACCCACGAGGGTATCTGTCAGTCCCTCCATCTATTGGCTGTCAGTGTTGGTCTTACATAACCCACGAGGGTATCTGTCAGTCCCTCCATCTATTGGCTGTCAGTGTTGGTCTTACATAACCCACGAGGATATCTGTCAGTCCCTCCATCTATAGGCTGTCAGTGTTGGTCTTACATAACCCACGAGGGTATCTGTCAGTCCCTCCTTCTATAGGCTGTCAGTCCCTCCATCTATAGGCTGTCAGTGTTGGTCTTACATAACCCACGAGGGTATCTGTCAGTCCCTCCATCTATTGGCTGTCAGTGTTGGTCTTACATAACCCACGAGGGTATCTGTCAGTCCCTCCATCTATTGGCTGTCAGTGTTGGTCTTACATAACCCATGAGGGTTTCTCTCAGTCCCTCCATCTATAGGCTGTCAGTGTTGGTCTTACATAACCCACGAGGGTATCTGTCAGTCCCTCTATCTATAGGCTGTCAGTGTTGGTCTTACATAACCCACGAGGGTATCTGTCAGTCCCTCCATCTATAGGCTGTCAGTGGTGGTCTTACATGACCCATGAGGGTATCTGTCAGTCCCTCCATCTATAGGCTGTCAGTCCCTCCATCTATAGGCTGTCAGTCCCTCCATCTATAAGCTGTCAGTTCCCTCCATCTATAGGCTGTCAGTCCCTCCATCTATAGGCTGTCAGTCCCTCCATCTATAGGCTGTCAGCCCCTCCATCTATAGGCTGTCAGTCCCTCCATCTATAGGCTGCCAGTCCCTCCATCTATAGGCTGTCAGTGTTGGTCTTACATAACCCACGAGGGTATCTGTCAGTCCCTCCATCTATTGGCTGTCAGTGATGGTCTTACATAACCCACGAGGGTATCTGTCAGTCCCTCCATCTATTGGCTGTCGGTGTTGGTCTTACATAACCCACGAGGGTATCTGTCAGTCCCTCCATCTATTGGCTGTCAGTGTTGGTCTTACATAACCCACGAGGGTATCTGTCAGTCCCTCCATCTATTGGCTGTCGGTGTTGGTCTTACATAACCCACGAGGGTATCTGTCAGTCCCTCCATCTATAGGCTGTCAGTCCCTCCATCTATAGGCTGTCAGTGTTGGTCTTACATAACCCACGAGGGTATCTGTCAGTCCCTCCATCTATTGGCTGTCAGTGTTGGTCTTACATAACCCACGAGGGTATCTGTCAGTCCCTCCATCTATTGGCTGTCAGTGTTGGTCTTACATAACCCACGAGGATATCTGTCAGTCCCTCCATCTATTGGCTGTCAGTGTTGGTCTTACATAACCCACGAGGGTATCTGTCAGTCCCTCCATCTATTGGCTGGCGGTGTTGGTCTTACATAACCCACGAGGGTATCTGTCAGTCCCTCCATCTATAGGCTGTCAGTCCCTCCATCTATAGGCTGTCAGTGTTGGTCTTACATAACCCACGAGGGTATCTGTCAGTCCCTCCATCTATTGGCTGTCAGTGTTGGTCTTACATAACCCACGAGGGTATCTGTCAGTCCCTCCATCTATTGGCTGTCAGTGTTGGTCTTACATAATCCACGAGGATATCTGTCAGTCCCTCCATCTATAGGCTGTCAGTGTTGGTCTTACATAACCCACGAGGGTATCTGTCAGTCCCTCCATCTATAGGCTGTCAGTCCCTCCATCTATAGGCTGTCAGTGTTGGTCTTACATAACCCACGAGGGTATCTGTCAGTCCCTCCATCTATTGGCTGTCAGTGTTGGTCTTACATAACCCACGAGGGTATCTGTCAGTCCCTCCATCTATTGGCTGTCAGTGTTGGTCTTACATAACCCACGAGGGTTTCTCTCAGTCCCTCCATCTATAGGCTGTCAGTGTTGGTCTTACATAACCCACGAGGGTATCTGTCAGTCCCTCCATCTATAGGCTGTCAGTGTTGGTCTTACAT
Organism: Oncorhynchus clarkii lewisi; assembly: GCF_045791955.1. Taxonomy (NCBI): domain Eukaryota; kingdom Metazoa; phylum Chordata; class Actinopteri; order Salmoniformes; family Salmonidae; genus Oncorhynchus; species Oncorhynchus clarkii. The sequence continues at coordinate 31,730,978 of NC_092164.1, forward strand.
AACCCACGAGGGTATCTGTCAGTCCCTCCATCTATAGGCTGTCAGTGGTGGTCTTACATGACCCATGAGGGTATCTGTCAGTCCCTCCATCTATAGGCTGTCAGTCCCTCCATCTATAGGCTGTCAGTCCCTCCATCTATAAGCTGTCAGTTCCCTCCATCTATAGGCTGTCAGTCCCTCCATCTATAGGCTGTCAGTCCCTCCATCTATAGGCTGTCAGCCCCTCTATCTATAGGCTGTCAGTCCCTCCATCTATAGGCTGCCAGTCCCTCCATCTATAGGCTGTCAGTGTTGGTCTTACATAACCCACGAGGGTATCTGTCAGTCCCTCCATCTATTGGCTGTCAGTGATGGTCTTACATAACCCACGAGGGTTTCTCTCAGTCCCTCCATCTATAGGCTGTCAGTGTTGGTCTTACATAACCCACGAGGGTATCTGTCAGTCCCTCCATCTATAGGCTGTCAGTGTTGGTCTTACATAACCCACGAGGGTATCTGTCAGTCCCTCCATCTATAGGCTGTCAGTGGTGGTCTTACATGACCCATGAGGGTATCTGTCAGTCCCTCCATCTATAGGCTGTCAGTCCCTCCATCTATAGGCTGTCAGTCCCTCCATCTATAAGCTGTCAGTTCCCTCCATCTATAGGCTGTCAGTCCCTCCATCTATAGGCTGTCAGTCCCTCCATCTATAGGCTGTCAGCCCCTCCATCTATAGGCTGTCAGTCCCTCCATCTATAGGCTGCCAGTCCCTCCATCTAAAGGCTGTCAGTGTTGGTCTTACATAACCCACGAGGGTATCTGTCAGTCCCTCCATCTATTGGCTGTCAGTGATGGTCTTACATAACCCACGAGGGTATCTGTCAGTCCCTCCATCTATTGGCTGTCGGTGTTGGTCTTACATAACCCACGAGGGTATCTGTCAGTCCCTCCATCTATAGGCTGTCAGTCCCTCCATCTATAGGCTGTCAGTGTTGGTCTTACATAACCCACGAGGGTATCTGTCAGTCCCTCCATCTATTGGCTGTCAGTGTTGGTCTTACATAACCCACGAGGGTATCTGTCAGTCCCTCCATCTATTGGCTGTCAGTGTTGGTCTTACATAACCCACGAGGATATCTGTCAGTCCCTCCATCTATTGGCTGTCAGTGTTGGTCTTACATAACCCACGAGGGTTTCTGTCAGTCCCTCCATCTATTGGCTGTCGGTGTTGGTCTTACATAACCCACGAGGGTATCTCCCCTCCATCTATTGGCTGTCGGTGTTGGTCTTACATAACCCACGAGGGTATCTCTCAGTCCCTCCATCTATAGGCTGTCAGTCCCTCCATCTATAGGCTGTCAGTCCCTCCATCTATAAGCTGTCAGTTCCCTCCATCTATAGGCTGTCAGTCCCTCCATCTATAGGCTGTCAGTCCCTCCATCTATAGGCTAACAGTCCCTCCATCTATAGGCTGTCAGTCCCTCCATCTATAGGCTGCCAGTCCCTCCATCTATAGGCTGTCAGTGTTGGTCTTACATAACCCACGAGGGTATCTGTCAGTCCCTCCCTCTATTGGCTGTCAGTGTTGGTCTTACATAACCCACGAGGGTATCTGTCAGTCCCTCCATCTATTGGCTGTCGGTGTTGGTCTTACATAACCCACGAGGGTATCTGTCAGTCCCTCCATCTATAGGCTGTCAGTCCCTCCATCTATAGGCTGTCAGTGTTGGTCTTACATAACCCACGAGGGTATCTGTCAGTCCCTCCATCTATTGGCTGTCAGTGTTGGTCTTACATAACCCACGAGGGTATCTGTCAGTCCCTCCATCTATTGGCTGTCAGTGTTGGTCTTACATAACCCACGAGGATATCTGTCAGTCCCTCCATCTATAGGCTGTCAGTGTTGGTCTTACATAACCCACGAGGGTATCTGTCAGTCCCTCCATCTATAGGCTGTCAGTCCCTCCATCTATAGGCTGTCAGTGTTGGTCTTACATAACCCACAAGGGTATCTGCCAGCCCTCCATCTATAGGCTGTCAGTGTTGGTCTTACATAACCCACGAGGGTATCTGTCAGTTCCTCCATCTATAGGCTGTCAGTGTTGGTCTTACATAACCCACGAGGGTATCTGTCAGTCCCTCCATCTATATGCTGTCAGTGGTGGTCTTACATGACCCATGAGGGTATCTGTCAGTCCCTCCATCTATAGGCTGTCAGTCCCTCCATCTATAGGCTGTCAGTCCCTCCATCTATAAGCTGTCAGTTCCCTCCATCTATAGGCTGTCAGTCCCTCCATCTATAGGCTGTCAGTCCCTCCATCTATAGGCTGTCAGTCCCTCCATCTATAGGCTGCCAGTCCCTCCATCTATAGGCTGTCAGTGTTGGTCTTACATAACCCACGAGGGTATCTGTCAGTCCCTCCCTCTATTGGCTGTCAGTGTTGGTCTTACATAACCCACGAGGGTATCTGTCAGTCCCTCCATCTATTGGCTGTCGGTGTTGGTCTTACATAACCCACGAGGGTATCTGTCAGTCCCTCCATCTATAGGCTGTCAGTCCCTCCATCTATAGGCTGTCAGTGTTGGTCTTACATAACCCACGAGGGTATCTGTCAGTCCCTCCATCTATTGGCTGTCAGTGTTGGTCTTACATAACCCACGAGGGTATCTGTCAGTCCCTCCATCTATTGGCTGTCAGTGTTGGTCTTACATAACCCACGAGGATATCTGTCAGTCCCTCCATCTATAGGCTGTCAGTGTTGGTCTTACATAACCCACGAGGGTATCTGTCAGTCCCTCCATCTATAGGCTGTCAGTCCCTCCATCTATAGGCTGTCAGTGTTGGTCTTACATAACCCACAAGGGTATCTGCCAGCCCTCCATCTATAGGCTGTCAGTGTTGGTCTTACATAACCCACGAGGGTATCTGTCAGTCCCTCCATCTATAGGCTGTCAGTGTGTGTCTTACATAACCCACGAGGATATCTGTCAGTCCCTCCATCTATAGGCTGTCAGTGTTGGTCTTACATAACCCACGAGGGTATCTGTCAGTCCCTCCATCTATAGGCTGTCAGTCCCTCCATCTATAGGCTGTCAGTGTTGGTCTTACATAACCCACGAGGGTATCTGTCAGTCCCTCCATCTATTGGCTGTCAGTGTTGGTCTTACATAACCCACGAGGGTATCTGTCAGTCCCTCCATCTATTGGCTGTCAGTGTTGGTCTTACATAACCCACGAGGGTTTCTCTCAGTCCCTCCATCTATAGGCTGTCAGTGTTGGTCTTACATAACCCACGAGGGTATCTGTCAGTCCCTCCATCTATAGGCTGTCAGTGTTGGTCTTACATAACCCACGAGGGTATCTGTCAGTCCCTCCATCTATAGGCTGTCAGTGGTGGTCTTACATGACCCATGAGGGTATCTGTCAGTCCCTCCATCTATAGGCTGTCAGTCCCTCCATCTATAGGCTGTCAGTCCCTCCATCTATAAGCTGTCAGTTCCCTCCATCTATAGGCTGTCAGTCCCTCCATCTATAGGCTGTCAGTCCCTCCATCTATAGGCTGTCAGCCCCTCCATCTATAGGCTGTCAGTCCCTCCATCTATAGGCTGCCAGTCCCTCCATCTATAGGCTGTCAGTGTTGGTCTTACATAACCCACGAGGGTATCTGTCAGTCCCTCCATCTATTGGCTGTCAGTGATGGTCTTACATAACCCACGAGGGTATCTGTCAGTCCCTCCATCTATTGGCTGTCGGTGTTGGTCTTACATAACCCACGAGGGTATCTGTCAGTCCCTCCATCTATAGGCTGTCAGTCCCTCCATCTATAGGCTGTCAGTGTTGGTCTTACATAACCCACGAGGGTATCTGTCAGTCCCTCCATCTATTGGCTGTCAGTGTTGGTCTTACATAACCCACGAGGGTATCTGTCAGTCCCTCCATCTATTGGCTGTCAGTGTTGGTCTTACATAACCCACGAGGATATCTGTCAGTCCCTCCATCTATTGGCTGTCAGTGTTGGTCTTACATAACCCACGAGGGTATCTGTCAGTCCCTCCATCTATTGGCTGGCGGTGTTGGTCTTACATAACCCACGAGGGTATCTGTCAGTCCCTCCATCTATAGGCTGTCAGTCCCTCCATCTATAGGCTGTCAGTGTTGGTCTTACATAACCCACGAGGGTATCTGTCAGTCCCTCCATCTATAGGCTGTCAGTCCCTCCATCTATAGGCTGTCAGTGTTGGTCTTACATAACCCACGAGGGTATCTGTCAGTCCCTCCATCTATAGGCTGTCAGTCCCTCCATCTATAGGCTGTCAGTGTTGGTCTTACATAACCCACGAGGGTATCTGTCAGTCCCTCCATCTATTGGCTGTCAGTGTTGGTCTTACATAACCCACGAGGGTTTCTCTCAGTCCCTCCATCTATAGGCTGTCAGTGTTGGTCTTACATAACCCACGAGGGTATCTGTCAGTCCCTCCATCTATAGGCTGTCAGTGTTGGTCTTACATAACCCACGAGGGTATCTGTCAGTCCCTCCATCTATAGGCTGTCAGTGGTGGTCTTACATGACCCATGAGGGTATCTGTCAGTCCCTCCATCTATAGGCTGTCAGTCCCTCCATCTATAGGCTGTCAGTCCCTCCATCTATAAGCTGTCAGTTCCCTCCATCTATAGGCTGTCAGTCCCTCCATCTATAGGCTGTCAGTCCCTCCATCTATAGGCTGTCAGTGGTGGTCTTACATGACCCATGAGGGTATCTGTCAGTCCCTCTATCTATAGGCTGTCAGTCCCTCCATCTATAGGCTGCCAGTCCCTCCATCTATAGGCTGTCAGTGTTGGTCTTACATAACCCACGAGGGTATCTGTCAGTCCCTCCATCTATTGGCTGTCAGTGATGGTCTTACATAACCCACGAGGGTTTCTCTCAGTCCCTCCATCTATAGGCTGTCAGTGTTGGTCTTACATAACCCACGAGGGTATCTGTCAGTCCCTCCATCTATAGGCTGTCAGTGTTGGTCTTACATAACCCACGAGGGTATCTGTCAGTCCCTCCATCTATAGGCTGTCAGTGGTGGTCTTACATGACCCATGAGGGTATCTGTCAGTCCCTCCATCTATAGGCTGTCAGTCCCTCCATCTATAGGCTGTCAGTCCCTCCATCTATAAGCTGTCAGTTCCCTCCATCTATAGGCTGTCAGTCCCTCCATCTATAGGCTGTCAGTCCCTCCATCTATAGGCTGTCAGCCCCTCCATCTATAGGCTGTCAGTCCCTCCATCTATAGGCTGCCAGTCCCTCCATCTATAGGCTGTCAGTGTTGGTCTTACATAACCCACGAGGGTATCTGTCAGTCCCTCCATCTATTGGCTGTCAGTGATGGTCTTACATAACCCACGAGGGTATCTGTCAGTCCCTCCATCTATTGGCTGTCGGTGTTGGTCTTACATAACCCACGAGGGTATCTGTCAGTCCCTCCATCTATAGGCTGTCAGTCCCTCCATCTATAGGCTGTCAGTCCCTCCATCTATAAGCTGTCAGTTCCCTCCATCTATAGGCTGTCAGTCCCTCCATCTATAGGCTGTCAGTCCCTCCATCTATAGGCTGTCAGCCCCTCCATCTATAGGCTGTCAGTCCCTCCATCTATAGGCTGCCAGTCCCTCCATCTATAGGCTGTCAGTGTTGGTCTTACATAACCCACGAGGGTATCTGTCAGTCCCTCCATCTATTGGCTGTCAGTGATGGTCTTACATAACCCACGAGGGTATCTGTCAGTCCCTCCATCTATTGGCTGTCGGTGTTGGTCTTACATAACCCACGAGGGTATCTGTCAGTCCCTCCATCTATAGGCTGTCAGTCCCTCCATCTATAGGCTGTCAGTGTTGGTCTTACATAACCCACGAGGGTATCTGTCAGTCCCTCCATCTATTGGCTGTCAGTGTTGGTCTTACATAACCCACGAGGGTATCTGTCAGTCCCTCCATCTATTGGCTGTCAGTGTTGGTCTTACATAACCCACGAGGATATCTGTCAGTCCCTCCATCTATTGGCTGTCAGTGTTGGTCTTACATAACCCACGAGGGTATCTGTCAGTCCCTCCATCTATTGGCTGGCGGTGTTGGTCTTACATAACCCACGAGGGTATCTGTCAGTCCCTCCATCTATAGGCTGTCAGTCCCTCCATCTATAGGCTGTCAGTGTTGGTCTTACATAACCCACGAGGGTATCTGTCAGTCCCTCCATCTATAGGCTGTCAGTCCCTCCATCTATAGGCTGTCAGTGTTGGTCTTACATAACCCACGAGGGTATCTGTCAGTCCCTCCATCTATAGGCTGTCAGTCCCTCCATCTATAGGCTGTCAGTGTTGGTCTTACATAACCCACGAGGGTATCTGTCAGTCCCTCCATCTATAGGCTGTCAGTCCCTCCATCTATAGGCTGTCAGTGTTGGTCTTACATAACCCACGAGGGTATCTGTCAGTCCCTCCATCTATAGGCTGTCAGTGTTGGTCTTACATAACCCACGAGGGTATCTGTCAGTCCCTCCATCTATAGGCTGTCAGTGTTGGTCTTACATAACCCACGAGGGTATCTGTCAGTCCCTCCATCTATAGGCTGTCAGTGGTGGTCTTACATGACCCATGAGGGTATCTGTCAGTCCCTCCATCTATAGGCTGTCAGTCCCTCCATCTATAGGCTGTCAGTCCCTCCATCTATAAGCTGTCAGTTCCCTCCATCTATAGGCTGTCAGTCCCTCCATCTATAGGCTGTCAGTCCCTCCATCTATAGGCTGTCAGTGGTGGTCTTACATGACCCATGAGGGTATCTGTCAGTCCCTCTATCTATAGGCTGTCAGTCCCTCCATCTATAGGCTGCCAGTCCCTCCATCTATAGGCTGTCAGTGTTGGTCTTACATAACCCACGAGGGTATCTGTCAGTCCCTCCATCTATTGGCTGTCAGTGATGGTCTTACATAACCCACGAGGGTTTCTCTCAGTCCCTCCATCTATAGGCTGTCAGTGTTGGTCTTACATAACCCACGAGGGTATCTGTCAGTCCCTCCATCTATAGGCTGTCAGTGTTGGTCTTACATAACCCACGAGGGTATCTGTCAGTCCCTCCATCTATAGGCTGTCAGTGGTGGTCTTACATGACCCATGAGGGTATCTGTCAGTCCCTCCATCTATAGGCTGTCAGTCCCTCCATCTATAGGCTGTCAGTCCCTCCATCTATAGGCTGTCAGTCCCTCCATCTATAGGCTGTCAGCCCCTCCATCTATAGGCTGTCAGTCCCTCCATCTATAGGCTGCCAGTCCCTCCATCTATAGGCTGTCAGTGTTGGTCTTACATAACCCACGAGGGTATCTGTCAGTCCCTCCATCTATTGGCTGTCAGTGATGGTCTTACATAACCCACGAGGGTATCTGTCAGTCCCTCCATCTATTGGCTGTCGGTGTTGGTCTTACATAACCCACGAGGGTATCTGTCAGTCCCTCCATCTATAGGCTGTCAGTCCCTCCATCTATAGGCTGTCAGTGTTGGTCTTACATAACCCACGAGGGTATCTGTCAGTCCCTCCATCTATTGGCTGTCAGTGTTGGTCTTACGTAACCCACGAGGGTATCTGTCAGTCCCTCCATCTATTGGCTGTCAGTGTTGGTCTTACATAACCCACGAGGATATCTGTCAGTCCCTCCATCTATTGGCTGTCAGTGTTGGTCTTACATAACCCACGAGGGTATCTGTCAGTCCCTCCATCTATTGGCTGTCGGTGTTGGTCTTACATAACCCACGAGGGTATCTGTCAGTCCCTCCATCTATAGGCTGTCAGTCCCTCCATCTATAGGCTGTCAGTCCCTCCATCTATAAGCTGTCAGTTCCCTCCATCTATAGGCTGTCAGTCCCTCCATCTATAGGCTGTCAGTCCCTCCATCTATAGGCTGTCAGTCCCTCCATCTATAGGCTGTCAGTCCCTCCATCTATAGGCTGCCAGTCCCTCCATCTATAGGCTGTCAGTGTTGGTCTTACATAACCCACGAGGGTATCTGTCAGTCCCTCCCTCTATTGGCTGTCAGTGTTGGTCTTACATAACCCACGAGGGTATCTGTCAGTCCCTCCATCTATTGGCTGTCGGTGTTGGTCTTACATAACCCACGAGGGTATCTGTCAGTCCCTCCATCTATAGGCTGTCAGTCCCTCCATCTATAGGCTGTCAGTGTTGGTCTTACATAACCCACGAGGGTATCTGTCAGTCCCTCCATCTATTGGCTGTCAGTGTTGGTCTTACATAACCCACGAGGGTATCTGTCAGTCCCTCCATCTATTGGCTGTCAGTGTTGGTCTTACATAACCCACGAGGATATCTGTCAGTCCCTCCATCTATAGGCTGTCAGTGTTGGTCTTACATAACCCACGAGGGTATCTGTCAGTCCCTCCATCTATAGGCTGTCAGTCCCTCCATCTATAGGCTGTCAGTGTTGGTCTTACATAACCCACAAGGGTATCTGCCAGCCCTCCATCTATAGGCTGTCAGTGTTGGTCTTACATAACCCACGAGGGTATCTGTCAGTTCCTCCATCTATAGGCTGTCAGTGTTGGTCTTACATAACCCACGAGGGTATCTGTCAGTCCCTCCATCTATATGCTGTCAGTGGTGGTCTTACATGACCCATGAGGGTATCTGTCAGTCCCTCCATCTATAGGCTGTCAGTCCCTCCATCTATAGGCTGTCAGTCCCTCCATCTATAAGCTGTCAGTTCCCTCCATCTATAGGCTGTCAGTCCCTCCATCTATAGGCTGTCAGTCCCTCCATCTATAGGCTGTCAGTCCCTCCATCTATAGGCTGCCAGTCCCTCCATCTATAGGCTGTCAGTGTTGGTCTTACATAACCCACGAGGGTATCTGTCAGTCCCTCCCTCTATTGGCTGTCAGTGTTGGTCTTACATAACCCACGAGGGTATCTGTCAGTCCCTCCATCTATTGGCTGTCGGTGTTGGTCTTACATAACCCACGAGGGTATCTGTCAGTCCCTCCATCTATAGGCTGTCAGTCCCTCCATCTATAGGCTGTCAGTGTTGGTCTTACATAACCCACGAGGGTATCTGTCAGTCCCTCCATCTATTGGCTGTCAGTATTGGTCTTACATAACCCACGAGGGTATCTGTCAGTCCCTCCATCTATTGGCTGTCAGTGTTGGTCTTACATAACCCACGAGGATATCTGTCAGTCCGTCCATCTATAGGCTGTCAGTGTTGGTCTTACATAACCCACGAGGGTATCTGTCAGTCCCTCCATCTATAGGCTGTCAGTCCCTCCATCTATAGGCTGTCAGTGTTGGTCTTACATAACCCACAAGGGTATCTGCCAGCCCTCCATCTATAGGCTGTCAGTGTTGGTCTTACATAACCCACGAGGGTATCTGTCAGTCCCTCCATCTATAGGCTGTCAGTGTGTGTCTTACATAACCCACGAGGGTATCTGTCAGTCCCTCCATCTATATGCTGTCAGTGGTGGTCTTACATGACCCATGAGGGTATCTGTCAGTCCCTCCATCTATAGGCTGTCAGTCCCTCCATCTATAGGCTGTCAGTCCCTCCATCTATAAGCTGTCAGTTCCCTCCATCTATAGGCTGTCAGTCCCTCCATCTATAGGCTGTCAGTCCCTCCATCTATAGGCTGTCAGTCCCTCCATCTATAGGCTGTCAGTCCCTCCATCTATAGGCTGCCAGTCCCTCCATCTATAGGCTGTCAGTGTTGGTCTTACATAACCCACGAGGGTATCTGTCAGTCCCTCCATCTATTGGCTGTCGGTGTTGGTCTTACATAACCCACGAGGGTATCTGTCAGTCCCTCCACCTATAGGCTGTCAGTCCCTCCATCTATAGGCTGTCAGTGTTGGTCTTACATAACCCACGAGGGTATCTGTCAGTTCCTCCATCTATTGGCTGTCAGTGGTGGTCTTACATAACCCACGAGGGTATCTGTCAGTCCCTCCATCTATTGGCTGTCAGTGTTGGTCTTACATAACCCACGAGGATATCTGTCAGTCCCTCCATCTATAGGCTGTCAGTGTTGGTCTTAAATAACCCACGAGGGTATCTGTCAGTCCCTCCATCTATAGGCTGTCAGTCCCTCCATCTATAGGCTGTCAGTGTTGGTCTTACATAACCCACGAGGGTATCTGCCAGCCCTCCATCTATAGGCTGTCAGTGTTGGTCTTACATAACCCACGAGGGTATCTGTCAGTCGCTCCATCTATAGGCTGTCAGTGTTGGTCTTACATAACCCACGAGGGTATCTGTCAGTCCCTCCATCTATATGCTGTCAGTGGTGGTCTTACATGACCCATGAGGGTATCTGTCAGTCCCTCCATCTATAGGCTGTCAGTCCCTCCATCTATAGGCTGTCAGTCCCTCCATCTATAGGCTGTCAGTCCCTCCATCTATAGGCTGTCAGTCCCTCCATCTATAGGCTGTCAGTCCCTCCATCTATAGGCTGCCAGTCCCTCCATCTATAGGCTGTCAGTGTTGGTCTTACATAACCCACGAGGGTATCTGTCAGTCCCTCCATCTATTGGCTGTCAGTGTTGGTATTACATAACCCACGAGGGTATCTGTCAGTTCCTCCATCTATTGGCTGTCGGTGTTGGTCTTACATAACCCACGAGGGTATCTGTCAGTCCCTCCATCTATAGGCTGTCAGTCCCTCCATCTATAGGCTGTCAGTGTTGGTCTTACATAACCCACGAGGGTATCTGTCAGTCCCTCCATCTATAGGCTGTCAGTGTTGGTCTTACATAACCCACGAGGGTATCTGTCAGTCCGTCCATCTATAGGCTGTCAGTCCCTCCATCTATAGGCTGTCAGTCCCTCCATCTATAGGCTGTCAGTGTTGGTCTTAAATAACCCACGAGGGTATCTGCCAGCCCTCGATCTATAGGCTGTCAGTGTTGGTCTTACATAACCCACGAGGGTATCTGTCAGTCCCTCCATCTATAGGCTGTCAGTGTTAGTCTTACATAACCCACAAGGGTATCTGTCAGTCCCTCCATATATAGGCTGTCAGTGGTGGTCTTACATGACCCATGAGGGTATCTATCAGTCCCTCCATCTATAGGCTGTCAGTCCCTCCATCTATAGGCTGTCAGTCCCTCCATCTATAAGCTGTCAGTTCCCTCCATCTATAGGTTGTCAGTCCCTCCATCTATAGGCTGTCAGTCCCTCCATCTATAGGCTGTCAGTCCCTCCATCTATAGGCTGTCAGTCCCTCCATCTATAGGCTGCCAGTCCCTCCATCTATAGGCTGTCAGTCCCTCCATCTATAGGCTGTCAGTCCCTCCATCTATAGGCTGTCGGTCCCTCCATCTATAGGCTGTCGGTCTCTCTATCTATAGGCTGTCGATCCCTCCATCTATAGGCTGTCAGTCCCTCCATCTATAGGCTGTCAGTCCCTCCATCTATAGGCTGTCAGTCCCTCCATCTATAGGCTGTCAGTCCCTCCATCTAAAGGCTGTCAGTCCCTGCATCTATAAGCTGTCAGTCCCTCCATCTAAAGGCTGTCAGTCCCTCCATCTATAAGCTGTCAGTCCCTCCATCTATAAGCTGTCAGTCCCTCCATCTATAGGCTGTCAGTCCCTCCATCTATAAGCTGTCAGTCCCTCCATCTATAGGCTGTCAGTCCCTCCATCTATAAGCTGTCAGTCCCTCCATCTATAAGCTGTCAGTCCCTCCATCTATAAGCTGTCAGTCCCTCCATCTATAGGCTGTCAGTCCCTCAATCTATAGGCTGCCAGTCCCTCTAATCTATAGGCTGTCAGTCCCTCCATCTAAAGGCTGTCGGTCACCCTATCTATAGGCTGTCAGTCCCTCCATCTATAGGCTGTCAGTCCCTCCATCTATAGGCTGTCAGTCCCTCCATCTATAGGCTGTCAGTCCCTCCATCTATAGGCTGTCGGTCCCTCTATCTATAGGCTGTCAGTCCCTCCATCTATAGGCTGTCAGTCCCTCCATCTATAGGCTGTCAGTCCCTCCATCTAAAGGCTGTCAGTCCCTCCATCTATAAGCTGTCAGTCCCTCCATCTAAAGGCTGTCAGTCCCTCCATCTTTAAGCTGTCAGTCTCTCCATCTAAAGGCTGTCAGTCCCTCCATCTATAAGCTGTCAGTCCCTCCATCTATAAGCTGTCAGTCCCTCCATCTAAAGGCTGTCAGTCCCTCCATCTATAGGCTGTCAGTCCCTCCATCTATAGGCTGTCAGTCCCTCCATCTATAGGCTGTCAGTCCCTCCATCTATAGGCTGTCAGTCCCTCCATCTAAAGGCTGTCAGTCCCTGCATCTATAAGCTGTCAGTCCCTCCATCTAAAGGCTGTCAGTCCCTCCATCTATAAGCTGTCAGTCCCTCCATCTATAAGCTGTCAGTCCCTCCATCTATAGGCTGTCAGTCCCTCCATCTATAAGCTGTCAGTCCCTCCATCTATAGGCTGTCAGTCCCTCCATCTATAAGCTGTCAGTCCCTCCATCTATAAGCTGTCAGTCCCTCCATCTATAAGCTGTCAGTCCCTCCATCTATAGGCTGTCAGTCCCTCAATCTATAGGCTGCCAGTCCCTCTAATCTATAGGCTGTCAGTCCCTCCATCTAAAGGCTGTCGGTCACCCTATCTATAGGCTGTCAGTCCCTCCATCTATAGGCTGTCAGTCCCTCCATCTATAGGCTGTCAGTCCCTCCATCTATAGGCTGTCAGTCCCTCCATCTATAGGCTGTCGGTCCCTCTATCTATAGGCTGTCAGTCCCTCCATCTATAGGCTGTCAGTCCCTCCATCTATAGGCTGTCAGTCCCTCCATCTAAAGGCTGTCAGTCCCTCCATCTATAAGCTGTCAGTCCCTCCATCTAAAGGCTGTCAGTCCCTCCATCTTTAAGCTGTCAGTCTCTCCATCTAAAGGCTGTCAGTCCCTCCATCTATAAGCTGTCAGTCCCTCCATCTATAAGCTGTCAGTCCCTCCATCTAAAGGCTGTCAGTCCCTCCATCTATAGGCTGTCAGTCCCTCCATCTATAGGCTGCCAGTCCCTCCATCTATAGGCTGTCAGTCCCTCCATCTATAGGGTGTCAGACCCTCCATCTATAGGCTGTCAGTGTTGGTCTTACATAACCCACGAGGGTTTCTCTCAGTCCCTCCATCTATAGGCTGTCAGTGTTGGTCTTACATAACCCTCGAGGGTATCTGTCAGTCCCTCCATCTATAGGCTGTCAGTGGTGGTCTTACATGACCCATGAGGGTATCTGTCAGTCCCTCCATCTATAGGCTGTCAGTCCCTCCATCTATAGGCTGTCAGTCCCTCCATCTATAAGCTGTCAGTTCCCTCCATCTATAGGCTGTCAATCCCTCCATCTATAGGCTGTCAGTCCCTCCATCTATAGGCTGTCAGTCCCTCCATCTATAAGCTGTCAGTCCCTCCATCTATAGGCTGTCAGTCCCTCCATCTATAGGCTGTCAGTCCCTCCATCTATAGGCTGTCATTCCCTCCATCTATAGGCTGTCAGTCCCTCCATCTATAGGCTGTCAGTCCCTCCATATATAGGCTGTCGGTCCCTCTATCTATAGGCTGTCAGTCCCTCCATCTATAGGCTGTCAGTCCCTCCATCTATAGGCTGTCAGTCCCTCCATCTAAAGGCTGTCAGTCCCTCCATCTATAGGCTGTCAGTCCCTCCATCTATAGGCTGTCAGTCCCTCCATCTATAGGCTGTCAGTCCCTCCATCTATAGGCTGTCAGTCCCTCCATCTATAGACTGTCAGTCCCTCCATCTATAGGCTGTCGGTCCCTCCATCTATACGCTGTCAGTCCCTCCATCTATAGGCTGTCAGTCCCTCCATCTATAAGCTGTCTTTCCCTCCATTTAAAGGCTGTCAGTCCCTCCATCTATAAGCTGTCAGTCCCTCCATCTATAAGCTGTCAGTCCCTCCATCTAAAGGCTGTCAGTCCCTCCATCTATAGGCTGTCAGTCCCTCCATCTATAGGCTGCCAGTCCCTCCATCTATAGGCTGTCAGTCCCTCCATCTATAGGGTGTCAGTCCCTCCATCTATAGGCTGTCAGTGTTGGTCTTACATAACCCACGAGGGTTTCTCTCAGTCCCTCCATCTATAGGCTGTCAGTGTTGGTCTTACATAACCCACGAGGGTATCTGTCAGTCCCTCCATCTATAGGCTGTCAGTGGTGGTCTTACATGACCCATGAGGGTATCTGTCAGTCCCTCCATCTATAGGCTGTCAGTCCCTCCATCTATAGGCTGTCAGTCCCTCCATCTATAAGCTGTCAGTCCCTCCATCTATAGGCTGTCAGTCCCTCCATCTATAGGCTGTCAGTCCCTCCATCTATAGGCTGTCAGTCCCTCCATCTATAGGCTGTCAGTCCCTCCATCTATAGGCTGTCAGTCCCTCCATATATAGGCTGTCGGTCCCTCTATCTATAGGCTGTCAGTCCCTCCATCTATAGGCGGTCAGTCCCTCCATCTATAGGCTGTCAGTCCCTCCATCTAAAGGCTGTCAGTCCCTCCATCTATAGGCTGTCAGTCCCTCCATCTATAGGCTGTCAGTCCCTCCATCTATAGACTTTCAGTCCCTCCATCTATAGGCTGTCGGTCCCTCCATCTATACGCTGTCAGTCCCTCCATCTATAGGCTGTCAGTCCCTCCATCTATAGACTGTCAGTCCCTCCATCTAAAGGCTGTCAGTCCTTCCATCTATAGGCTGTCAGTCCCTCCATCTATAGGCTGTCAGTCCCTCCATCTATAGGCTGTCAGTCCCTCCATCTATAGGCTTGTATCGTGAGAGTTTATATGGCCTGTAACAGCCTAATACTAGCTATACAGTAGCGTCCCCTCTGCTCCCTTCCTATGTTCCATGTTTCCTCCTCTCTCTCTGTCCCCATGGCCTCGTCCGTGCCCTAACCAAAGCTGCCGCCCTCCCCAAACCCCCCTCCACTCGTCAATGGGTAACACCCCCCAATCTGTCTCTCTTTATGTCTGCACCCGTGCCGCCGATCCAATGAAACACATTGAACTAACGGAGCGTGCTAGTCTAGCGTTCAGGGGGGCGCCTTAAAGTATTAAACCAATTGACTGTGCTGCAATTTGGGGCTGTGTGCGTTCACAGCGTGTTAGACCAATGGGCCGTTCTGGGGGGAGTGTTTTCCTGGTGTCTGGCGCAATATGTAGGCGGCGGAGCATGGTAAGGGGAGAGGTCATCGCCATAACCAATCAGAATCACTACACTAGAGCGCATACCTGGGTTCAAATACTGAATAGTTGAAGTTTATCAAATACTTTGAGCGTTTGCTTTTTAGCCTTTTTAGCCATCACAAGATGTTGCAGGGTTTGCACTTTTGGGACGACTCTATTCAACCATTATGCACAGCGAGTTTACACGATGCCAGATAGAGTATTTGAAAGGATATTGAATAGTAGTTGAACCCAGGTAGGCATCGAGTGTGCTACTGTCTGTGGCAGTTTGGAATTTTGAAGGTGTTAAATCACAAGTGAGAAGTGAACGTGTTCTTTGAGAAATAGTTTGCTGGCTGCTGCTACACTGCTGTCTTTTTGTTTATCTCACTAGATTGAGTTTGACAACCATAGCCAGACTGTGCCTGAGTGCTATACCCCTCAGCAGAGTGCTTCTTCAGGAGATGGAGAGAGAGAGGAAAAAAATGAAAAGACAACAGTTTGCAGAAATTTGTGTATCCTCGTTGCTTAAAGCGAAAACTTCAAAAGAAAACGACAGCTTGTTTTCAATTGCCGTTAAAAAAACGAATGAGGCTTCAACTCGCTTCTCTCTCGCTCTCTCCATTTATCTTTCCCTGTATCATTCTCTCTCACACTGTCTCCTCATCTTTCTCTTCTCCAACTCCTCTCTCACTCCATCTCCGCTCTCTCTCTCTCTCTCTCTCTCTCTCTCCATTTATCTTTCCTTGTATCATTCTCTCACACTGTCTCCTCATCTTTCTCTTCTCCAACTCCTCTCTCACTCCATCTCCTCTCTCTCTCTCTTCATCTTTCCCACTCTCACCTGCCCCTTCCAGTACTGATGTTCTTTGAAGCTGTGGTGTGGTGTAGATGTGCCAGCTGGGAGGGTGGTGTTGCCAGCAATACTTGGGCTGTGAGCTAAAGCCAGCAGTAGATCAGTAGACCTGGGATAGTTGAGTGGGCTAGAACCATAGCCAGTTTTACGTGGCCCCTTCTCCGGCAAACCCACACATTAAGATGCAAACACACACACTCCACAGTGCTAAACAACTGCAGCAGATAAACTAGCCATACACAATATTGTTGTTTTTTCCTGGTGACTGATGTGGTCACTACATTATGCTGGTTTGATATGTATTTCATGTGTGTGCAAGTTGCAGCATATTCACTGAGTTCCTCTGCATCGTACCATGGTCTTTCTTGCAGCGACTTTAGATAGAATCCTAATTATCTCCCTTCATGGGAAGCACTGAATCGTCCCACTGTACGATGCACTTTGGTTCAGCAGGAGAACATTATGTTCTGAATTTGATTAGTAGACAGAATTTGAGCCGGGGCTTCGGTTCGGTCTCAGGCTGTCCTTGAGCTGCTCTCAGTACGTGCGCGTAAAATGGCTCTGCTGATTTTCCCTTCTGTCAGAAAACAACTGCAACTCACGTGTCTCTGCCAGCAAATATGGTTACAGAGGGTCTGTTCTGTGTTCTAGACCGTTGGTTTGGTCAGTAGGAGATGTATTGGTGCAGCCTGGGTGCCAGTCTGTTCTGTGTTCTAGACCGTTGGTTTGGTCAGTAGGAGATGTATTGGTGTAGCCTGGGTGCCAGTCTGTTCTGTGTTCTAGATCGTTGGTTTGGTCAGTAGGAGATGTATTGGTGTAGCCTGGGTGCCAGTCTGTTCTGTGTTCTAGACCGTTGATTTGGTCAGTAGGAGATGTATTGGTGTAGCCTGGGTGCCAGTCTGTTCTGTGTTCTAGACCGTTGGTTTGGTCAGTAGGAGATGTATTGGTGTAGCCTGGGTGCCAGTCTGTTCTGTGTTCTAGACCGTTGGTTTGGTCAGTAGGAGATGTATTGGTGTAGCCTGGGTGCCAGTCTGTTCTGTGTTCTAGACCGTTGATTTGGTCAGTAGGAGATGTATTGGTGTAGCCTGGGTGCCAGTCTGTTCTGTGTTCTAGACCGTTGGTTTGGTCAGTAGGAGATGTATTGGTGTAGCCTGGGTGCCTTTCTGTTTCTGCTCTCTTGCCAACTCTTTATGGAACTGTCATGCAAAACATTTGGCTTGACAATGACAATGGTGTGTAGGTAGAAGCACAAACAGATCTGGGACCAGGTTAGTATTGATGTTATTAGTGATATTGATAGTGATGAAAAGCACAAACAGATCTGGGACCAGGTTAGTATTGATGTTATTAGTGATATTGATAGTGATGTTTTACTGGCTTGTAGTGTTATAGCGGTATTGAATGCAGCATGTTTGTCAGAGTTGCTTACAATACATTTCAATTTGTTTCTACAAGCACAATTTGGAGAAATGTATTCATTGCCTCGATAAAACAGCAATTCCAGCGTTTTCCTCTGACTCTGATACAGATCCTGGCCTCAGCTTTGATTGTTACTCTTTCTGATGAGTTTATTCATTCTCTAAGTCAGTCAGAGGACAGTTGATAAATCATTAGCCCATCCCTGGAGACTAGACCTCCCATGAAGAAAAGTCAAATACCAGAGCCCCATGTCCCGTCTATCTCCTCCTGAGACACAGACCGCTCACACACACACACACACACTCTCTGTCCCACAACGATTCCACGGCCGCTTCAGGGAACGCCGTGCCGGCGTTTGTTTTGGTGCCCCGTTACCACGGCAACCACAAGCCATCCCTGACCTTGTAATTCACCACGCCAGAGTTTCCAGGCACTCACACGGGACAGTGAGACCGTTGACAGACATGTCGTAACCGTGCCGTGTAACGGTCAAGGTGGCTGCAGCCAACGCACATCTGGGGCGGTGAAGCAGTCTCACCAGAGCATATCACAGCCACAGGGTCGGCCTAATCGGCTTAACTGGATTTCTTGTTGATTTGCGCGGTCACCGATGTGTACCCTCACATATCAGTTAGTCTGATACTCCCCCGCTTGCTGTAGTATATTTTGTGACGATGTTTTAGAAATGCTCAAAGTCTCTACGTTCGTCTCAGAATGTCTTGGTGTGTCCCTTTTTTCTTTCTTTGGTTTCTGTTTGTTCAATCTTGGTGATAGGGGCTCTCTAGGTATAGTCAAAGTGTACATTGTGGTGTTTCGGGTAGGCTATCAGGTAGTCTGTACCTCAGACTTGTATCTTAGCCTTTGCCACGTGGCTGCTGCAAAGAGAGGGCAGCCCTGTCTGTCTGATAGCCCTAGGTGGGATTTGTGCTGTGGATTAGTGAAATACACTCCACAATCCAGCCTCTCTTCTTAGGGTTTACGAGCCTGGAAAGGAGCCCGCGAGGCCCTGGAACCTGGTGCCGCCATGGCAGGCAGCACACAAAGACTATCTGAACTAGCATTTTCTGCTCACCACACACACACACACACACACACACACACACACACACACACACACACACACACACACACACACACACACACTAGCACTGAATGACTTATGCAATACCAGTAGCCTAACCTGTTTTTCCTCTGCAGGTGCTTTGGTGGCAGTGCACAATACCTACAGTATGCCCTGAAGGTGGGCAATCCTGCTATTAGGGGCCCCGGGGCCTCTACAGTTACCTAGCTCAATCATGAGTTAGTCTGTAAAGGCTGCTTCACAACAGAGTGAGGGCTTTACAGCTCATCTAACAACCTTGATGTCTGACATCTCTCCTCTCTAGATGAGGATCAATGCCATCTTTAACTAGCTGCACTTTATCCTCTTCTCCTGTTAGCAGCTCACACACGCACACACACACACACACACACACACACACTCAGTATGACACACTCAGTATGACACACACACACACACACACACTCAGTATGACATACACACACACACACTCAGTATGACACACACACACACACACACACTCAGTATGACACACACACATACACACTCAGTATGACATACACACACACACACTCAGTATGACATACACACACACACACTCAGTATGACACACACACACACACACACTCAGTATGACATACACACGCTGACACAAACATTAATTGAATATAGATCCAAAAACACATTCTCATACATATAAGATTCTCATGAATATATACAATCTAGTATATCTTTCTTAAACGCACGCACACACTCACACAGAGACAGACAGACACACTCCTATACACACACACTCTCGCAAACACAGAAAATCGAAATCACAAATCGGCTTAACACGTCTGTGAATTAAGCCCTTCCGTTACTCTCTGTTTCCTATTTTAAAAGCATTGTCAGTCGCTGAATTGGTTACAGGTACCCTTAGCTCTGTCCTGTCTCTCCCTCAATCCATCTCTCGCCCCCTTTTCTCAGTGTCCCCACATCCATCTAACTCCTCTATTCATCTAACTCCTCTATCTATCACTACTCTCTCTCACTCTCTGTCTCTGTCTCTCTCTCTCTCGCTCTCTATCTCTGTCTCTCTCTCTGTCTCTCTCTCTCTCTCTGTGTATCTCTCTCTGTCTCTCTCTCTGTCTCTCTCTCTCTGTATCTCTCTCTGTCTCTCTCTCTCTCTGTATCTCTCTCTGTCTCTCTCTCTCTCTGTCTCTCTCTCTCTCTGTCCATCTCTTTCTCTGTCTCTCTCTGTCTCTCTATCTGTCTATCTCTCTCTCTCTATCTGTCTCTCTCTCTATTTATCTGTCTCTGTCTCTCCCTCCCCTTCTCTGTCTCTCTCTGTCTCTCTCTCTGTCTATCTGTCTCTCTTCTCCCCCCTCTCCCAATCTCTCTCTATCTGTCTCTCTCTCTCTCTGTCTGTCTCTATCTGTCTCTATCTCTATCTGTCTCTGTCTGTCTCTGTCTCTCTATTTATCTGTCTCTGTCTCTCCCTCCCCTTCTCTGTCTCTCTCTGTCTCTCTCTCTGTCTATCTGTCTCTCTTCTCCCCCTCTCCCAATCTCTCTGTCTCTCTCACTCTCTGTCTCTCTCTCCCTCTCTATCTGTCCCCGTCTCTGTCTCTCTATCTGTCTCTCCCTCTCACTCTCTCTATCTGTCTCTCTCTCTGTCTCTCTCTCTGTCTCTTCCCCCCCTCTCCCAATCTCACACTCTCTCAATTCAATTCAATTCAATGGCTTTATTGGCATGGGAAACATGTGTTAACATTGCCAAAGCAAGTGAGGTAGATAATATATAAAGTGAATATATAAAGTGAAATAAACAATACAAATTAACAGTAAACACTACACATACAGAAGTTTCAAAACAATAAAGACATTACAAATGTCATATTATATATATATACAGTGTTTTAACAATGTACAAATGGTAAAGGACACAAGATAAAATAAATAAGCATAGATATGGGTTGTATTTACAATGGTGTGTGTTCTTCACTGGTTGCCCTTTTCTCGTGGTAACAGGTCACAAATCTTGCTGCTGTGATGGCACACTGTGGAATTTCACCCAGTAGATATGGGAGTTTTTCAAAATTGGATTTGTTTTCAAATTCTTTGTGGATCTCTGTAATCTGAGGGAAATATGTCTCTCTAATATGGTCATACATTGGGCAAGAGGTTAGGAAGTGCAGCTCAGTTTCCACCTCATTTTGTGGGCAGTGAGCACATAGCCTGTCTTCTCTCTCACTCTCTATCTGTCTCTCTATCTGTCTCTCTCTCTGTCTCTTCCCCCCTCTCCCAATCTCACACTCTCTCTCTCACTATCTGTCTCTCTCTGTCTCTCCCCCCTCTCCCAATCTCACTCTCCCAATCTCACTCTCTCTCTCACTCACTCTCTCTATCTGTCTCTCTCTCTGTCTCTCTTCCCCCTCTCCCAATCTCACTCTCCCAATCTCACTATCTCTCACTCTCTCTGTCTCTGTCTCTCTCTCTCTCTCTTCCCCCTCTCCCAATCTCACTCCCAATCTCTCTCTCTCTCTCTCCCAATCTCACTCTCTCTCTCTGTCTCTCTGTCTCTGTCTCTGTCTCTCTACCCCCCTCTCCCAATCTCTCTCTCCTCTCCTCCTGTCACCCTCTTTCCCATTACCCTACACTGCCCACCCCCCTCCTCTCTCCAGCCCGCCCTCGTTATTTCTTGTTGAGATGAAACTCCTGAAGGGAGAAAGATAGGTGAGATAGAAAAGAGATAGAAAGGGAAAATGAAAGAAACAGAAAGAGAGAGAAAAGCAAGAGGAGAGAGAGCGAGAGAGTGATGGAAGAGAGCGAGAGAGTGATGGAAGAGAGCCAGAGGAAGCAAGAAATAGAGAGAGGGATAGGTGCATGTTTTTACAGAAAGATAGATTTAGGGTTGTATAAACTTGGATTTTTTTACAAGGATATATACATGATAATACCCTCCACAACATAACCTTCACTCCAAATCAAAACTCCAAACCTACATCCTGATTTTGGACAAAATGACCTGGAAGGATTCTTACTGTTCAGTCTGAAGCTACCTCGAAAGCCTAGAATGAAAAGAGCATTACAATAATCTCTAGATATTTAACTTCATAAAGAACCCGGCTGCAACATTAATTAGCACTGAAGAGAGAAGTGAGCGGTATTGAAGCCCCTGAGCCCAACAATGGCAGCAGAGTTCCTCTCCCACCGAAATGCAGAGCCCTCTTTGGCCCCCTGCTCTTCCCTCTGTGCAGAGGTCACCACAGTACCAGACAAGGCACGGAAAGAGTACAAAGAGAAGCTCCTCATGGACAATCCAAAGACACTTTTTGTTGACTGCTACAAAAAAGCCACAAAGGTAAGCAACCTAATCTTCCACACAGACCTTCCCTGGGCATGGCACACGGCTATTAGAGCACTCTACCCCTCTTTTAAGAGAGAGGGTACAGGCGGAGGGTGGAAAATCAGAATAGTGTAAAACGAGGACCCTGAGACTGAGACACCTTCTGTCAACCTGTACAACAACGGAACAGTGGTGGAGGAGGGCAACTTCATACATTTCCAAAAGGACTTCCACAGAATCAAGGAGAGAGCACGGCAGGAGAAGCTTTCTCTTGGTGACGACTCCCCCACCCCGAGTGAGTCTGATCACACCTCCTCAAGCTGTCCTGAAGACGAGGATAGTCACCCTCCCAGCACATACCCAGGTCCAACAACTGCTCTGCTCCTGCATCATTGAGAGGGATAAATTCACAGAGCTGGAGAGAGACATGGTGGAGCTCAGAGAGCTAGTCCACACACTCCAGACAGCACAGACACACAAAACAGACCAGCACAACCCCCCCCTGTCAGAGAGAGCTGGCTGCACCCCGGTCTGGGAGGAGAGAACTTAAGGAGGGGAGAGAGGAACACACTGTTTCTTTCAGAGCGTTCACAGTCAGCCCACTGACACCCGTATCAGATCACAGCAAAATCACAATCTACTTGAACGAAGTAATACTCAGTCAAAACCAAAGGAACTGCATACCATTAATACATGCTATAGATGGAAGGAAAGTAGTGTAGAAACCTACCAAAAAAACAATCAGGCAACAACTAATTCAATCCCTTCTAGACAACTTCCTAGACAAAACATTTCACTGTAATAGGTGTAGACTTGGCAGAAAACCTGAACAGGTAGAAAACCTGAACAGTATATTTGACCTCTCAGCTCATCAAATCTAAAAATGTAAAGCAGACAACTTAAGAAAATTAACAACAATGCAAAATATGATTTGATGAAGAATGCAAAAACCTAAGAAAGAAACTGAGTAACCTATCCAACCAAAAACATAGAGACACAGAAAACCTGAGCCTGCGCCTTCACTATGGTGAATCACTAAAACAATAGAGAAATACACAACGGAAAAGGGAGGAACAGCACGTCAGAAATCAGAAACCCAAAAGGGCCAGTGGTGTTGATGGTATCCTAAATTAAATTATAAAATATACAGACCACAAATTACAATTGCCTGAACTTTTTAACAGTATCCTCAACCCTGGCATCTTCCCCAATATTTGGAATCTAAGACTGATCACCCCAATCCACAAAAGTGGAGACTAACTACTGTGGGATATGGGTGAACAGTAACCTTGGGAAAATCCTCTGCATTATCATTAACAGCAGACTCGTACATTTCCTCAGTGAAAACAATGTACTGAGAAAATGTCACATTTTTACCAAATTACAGTACGACAGACCACGTATTCACCCTGCACACCCTGATTGACAAACAGACGAACCAAAACAAAGCCAAAGTCATCTCATTCTTTGTTGATTTCAAAAAAGCTTTTGACTCAATTTGGCATGAGGGTCTGCTATACACATTGATGGAAAGCATTATAAAATGTACACAAACAACAAGTGTGCAGTTAAAATTGGCAAAAAACAAACACATTTCTTTCCACATGGCCGTGGGGTAAGACAGGGACGCAGCTTGAGCCCCACCCTCTTCAACATATATATCAACGAATTGGCACGGGCACTAGAACAGTCTGCAGCATCCGGCCTCACCCTACTAGAATCTGAAGTCAAATGTCTACTTTTTGCTGATGATCTGGTGCTTCTGTCCCCAACCAAGAAGGGCCTACAGCGGCACCTAGATCTTCTGCACAGATTCTGTTAGGCCTGGGCCCTGACAGTACATCTCCGCAAGACAAAAAATTATGGTGTTCCAAAACAGGTCCAGTTGACAGGACCACAAATACAAATTACATCTTGATACTGTTGCCCTCAAGCACACAAAAAACTATACATACCTTTGCCTAAACATTAGAGCCACAGGTAACTTCCAGAAAGCTGTGAACAATATGAGAGACAAGGCAAGAAGGGCTTTCTATGCCATCAAGAGGAACATAAAATTCAACATACCGATTAGGATCTGGCTAAAAATACTTCAATCAGTTATGGAACTCATTGCCCATTATGGTTGGGAGGTCACCAACCAAGAATTCACAAAATGGGACAAACACCAAATTGAGACTCTGCATGCAGAATTCTGCAAAAAATATCCTTTGTGTAGAATGTAAAACACCAAATAATGCATGCAGAGCAGATATAGGCTAATTATCAAAATCCAGAAAATATTTAAATTCTACAGCCGATTCCCAAACCTTCAATAATAAAGCCATTACCTACAGTGAGATAAATCTGGAGAAGAGTCCCTAAGCAAGCTGGTGAGCATAGCCGTGCCATTGAGAGAGGCTGCCGTAGGCTGATCTGGCTCTCAAGAGAAGACAGGCTATGTCCAGACTGCCCACAATATGAGGTGGAAACTGAGCTGCACTTCCAAACCTCCTGCCAAATGTAGGACACATATTTCCCTCAGATTACACAGACCCACAAGGAATTTGAACAAATCCAATTTTGATAAACTATCTACTGGGTGAAATACCCCAGTGTGACATCACAGCAGGACGATTTGTGACCTGTTGCCACAAGAAAAGGTCAACTAGTGAAGAACAAACACCACTGTAAATACAACCCATATTTATTTATATATTTACCCTATTTGCACATTGTTACAACGCTGTATATAGACATAATATGCATTTTGAAATGTCTCTATTCCTTTGGAAATATTGTACGTGTCATGTTTACTGTTCATTTTTTGTTTATTTCACTTTTTTTATTATCTATTTCACTTGCTTCGGACAATGTAAACATTTGTTTCCCCTGCCAGTAAAGCCCTTTGAATTGAAATGTATTGAATTGAGAGGGGAGAAACAGAGAGAAAGCTATATGCCGCACAGCACCAGTGTTCTGAACGCCAGGGAGGAGACAGCCTGAGCGATTCTGACAGGCCGTGTCTGCTCAGTTGGCTCTCCAATCGGCCCACACGGTCACCAGCAGGGTGTACACACACGCAGCACACACACACAGGAAGACAGACGCACTAGACAAATGAACGAGGGCAAGCGAGTGAAGGGGAAAGAGTCGGAGCCTAGCCGAGGAACAAGGCTTCGTTTCTGAACCCCTTACTCCAGAGGTTTGGCTGGTAGAGAAAAACGAGAAGTGACTCGTTTCGTGACAAAGCGATGAAAGAGCAGCAATGAATTCATCACATTCCCTCTGGTTCCATCCAGAGCGCTTTATGAAAAATAATCCTCGACCACTACTGATCCGCCCATTAGGGTTACACGCATCGCAGTAGCATGAGGGGAAGAGATGTGTGTTGACTCCAGACAATCAATGAAACATCCTCATATGTCGGTGTATTGACTCTCTGATGCTCTGCTGCTCCAATGCTCAACAACCCACTGATGCATAAAATGCTACTTTATTCTTCGCCACCCATTGGCACCAATGAATTAACATGACCTCTATTCTCTCTCCTCTCCACTTTCTCCTCTCCACTTTCTCCTCTCCCCTCTCTCCTCTCTCCTATCCCCTCTCCCCTTTCTCCTCTCCCCTCTCCCTCCTCTCTCCTATCCCCTCTCTCCTCTCCCCTTTCTCCTCTCCCCTCACTCCTCTCTCCTCTCCCCTCTCCCCTCACTCCTCTCTCCTCTCTCCTCTCTCCTCCTCTCTCCTATCCCCTCACTCCTATCCCCTCACTCCTCTCCCCCCTCTCCTCTCTCTCCTCTCCCCTCTCTCCTCTCTCCTCTCCCTCAGGGTGCAGTGATCACCCCAGCCATGGACCACACCATGTCCATGCAGCCTGCCAACATGATGGGCCCGCTCTCCCAGCAGATGAACCATCTGTCCCTGGGCACTACAGGAAGTGTGAGTACTGTACCACCCATGGACCCCTCCATACTGGATCTACTGGAGCCTAATCATAAGCCTCTGAGAATGTACCGTTGTATATCCTACTCACATCATGTGCTATCACTCTGAGACTGCAGCTACTGTATCTGTAGTACCATGCCTCCTGTATCTGATATATACATAGTGTATGGTTTCTGCCTAAGCATCTTAGACAGGTGTGCATACATTTTTCATATGGGAGGCCCCAGCGGCAATCCAACCCACGACCTTTGGTTTCGGGAAGAGTCATGCTCTCCCGACTGAGTCACATAAGACCGTATCTACTAAGGTAAAATCATATTTCTATGGAGACACAGGAAAAACTCTCCGCACACTTCCAGTCAGAGGCAGTTTTGTGCATCTGACTGGAAGTTTGTGGAGACTTTTTCCTGTGTCCCCAGTTTTGCATTTTGCCTCGAACACCTTAACTAATCAGATCTGGGTGTACGGTAGATTGTGCCTCCAACACCTTAACTAATCAGCTCTGGGTGTACGGTAGATTCTGCCTCCAACACCTTAACTAATCAGATCTGGGTGTACGGTAGATTGTGCCTCCAACACCTTAACTAATCAGCTCTGGGTGTACGGTAGATTGTGCCTCCAACACCTTAACTAATCAGCTCTGGGTGTACGGTAGATTGTGCCTCCAACACCTTAACTAATCAGCTCTGGGTGTACGGTAGATTCTGCCTCCAACACCTTAACTAATCAGATCTGGGTGTACGGTAGATTGTGCCTCCAACACCTTAACTAATCAGCTCTGGGTGTACGGTAGATTCTGCCTCCAACACCTTAACTAATCAGATCAGGGTGTACGGTAGATTCTGCCTAAAATCATATTTCTCTGAAAGCCTACATCTACTCAAGGAAAAAAAGTATATTTTACGGACTGTATCCGGAGCACAGCCATATCTTTTAATTGACTCCAGCCACATAGTATCACTGTCAAATCTGTACTGAACAGTATCAGTACCAGATATGGTTCACTGTCAGGGTCCTTGTCAAATAGTACAGGATTCTATGGTCAATACAGTATCTACAGCAGAGAATTACATTCCTTCTGCATATATCCCTCTCCACATCCACGATGGTAATACTGTGTGTGAAAAGCAAGATGTTTGAATAGCATATCTCCTTTATACAGTACCCTAAAGTTGAACACATTTCCTGGTGACTAGAACAACAGGCCTCTATGTGAAGACCAGGCGATATTATGACGCCTCTAACCCACTAAATCACACATCAACCATATCACTCAATCCAGATTCCTGCAAACCCCCCCCCAAAAAGGAACTCCCCCTCGTGTCAGGATCAAGCCGATTTAGAGGTGTCGCACACTATCCAGTCTCCCATTTCCTGCTCTAACACTATGGCTCCAGAGGCAGTGGGGGCTTAGTTTGCTCCAGCACTGTGTCTTGGGTGGAATGTGGGATTGAAACAGTGCTGTATTGTACAGTTACCGCCGGCCCCATGTGTTTCCAGGTGAGCTGTCAGCGACTGCGACGCCATGTTGGCTCTGGGATGAAAGAATGTCTCTAATCTCTCCCAGCTGTGCTAACACGCAGGATTAGAGCGGGTTAATCTGCGTTGATGGGTTTTGATGTGTGATGAAGGGGGGAAAAGTATGAAGTATTAATAAAAAACTCCTTTCTGCCCTAGTACAGCCCTGAGGCGCTGTACTGTATGTAGACTATGTGTGCTCCATATTGCATGCAATGTCCTAATAATCTACGAGAAAGAAGCCATGTGTCCTCTTATTATGTGGTCTGGAGCCAGATGTGAAAGCCCCTTTATGGTTACTTCGTAGGAGAAACCTGTGGAAATAGGTTTCAGTGGGATCTTGCGATCGCCTATATAACTAGGTATGTTTACGTTCTTTAAGATGGAGTGTTTACACATGGTACGCTGTTTCACGTCATGCCGTTCAGCCTGCTCTGTCTTACGAAAGGCTCAGTTTCAGCACCTGCCATTCGGCAGTGTCTGTCCTCAGAGTCAACATCTAAAATGGCCACCACACCTCAGAATACTTTTTGGCTGTTCCCGTTGTCCCTGTGGCTACATGGCTGGGTTTTTTTTTTTCTTTTCTTTTTTTTTCTCTCCCAAAGGAAATAACGGAATGTTCCCGTTCTGCCCCAGCAACGGCGATCGTAGGCTTCCGAGAATACAGCCGTGTTTTTACGGTAAAGAATGTGTATAGGAATGTCGGCCCCCGTTAAACGGTGGTGAAGAAAGTTCCTCGTTGCGAAAACACAGAGCTGGTTTTGAAGGTCAACTCTGTTCTACTCTGCCGTCAAAATGTGTTGGTAACATCACTCACTTTGACAATGTCATTGTCTAAATCACTGTTCTTGTTTTTCAGTTGGCATTCCTTGATAGTGTTTCACATGCATGACATTGCTACATTTCATGTACACTACTGTTCAAAAGTTTGGGGTCACTTAGAAATGTCCTTGTTTTTGAAAGAAAAGCTAATTTTTTGGTCCATTAAAATAACATCAAATTCATCTGAAATACATTGTAGACATTGTTAATGTTGTAAATGACTATTGTAGCTGGAAACGGCTGATTTTTAATGGAATATCTGCAGTCGTGGCCAAAAGTTTTAAGAATGACACAAATATTAATTTTCACAAAGTTTGCTGCTTCAGTGTCTTTAGATATTTTTGTCAGATGTTACTGTGGAATACTGAAGTATAATTACAAGCATTTAATAAGTGTCAAAGGCTTTTTATTGACAATTACATGAAGTTGATGCAAAGAGTCAATATTTGCAGTATTGACCCTTCTTTTTCAAGAACTCTGCAATTCGCCCTGGCATGCTGTCAATTAACGTCTGGGCCACATCCTGACTGATGGCAGCCCATTCTTTGTCAGAATTTGTGGGGTTTTGTTTGTCCACCTGCCTCTGAGAACTTGTGGTCAATCCTCAAATGGGATTAAGGTCTGGGGAGTTTCCTGACCATGGACCCAAAATATCGATGTTTTGTTCCCCAAGCCACTAAGTTATCCCTTTTGCCTTATGACAAGGTGCTCCATCATGCTGTAAAAGGCATTGTTCGTCACCAAACTGTTCCTGGATGGTTGAGAGGAGTTGTTCTCGGAGGATGTGTTGGTACCATTCTTTATTCATGGCTGTGTTCTTAGGCAAAATTGTGAGCGAGCCCACTCCCTTGGCTGAGAAGCAACCCCACACATTAATGGTCTCAGGATGCTTTACTGTTGGCATGAAACAGGACTGATGGTAGCGCTCACCTTGTCTTCTCCGGACAAGCTTTTTCCGGATGCCCCAAACAATCGGAAAGGGGATTCATCAGAGAAAATGACTTTACCCCAGTCCTCAGCAGTCCAATCCCTGTACCTTTTGCAGAACATCAGTCTGTTCCTGATGTTTTTCCTGGAAATAAGTGGCTTCTTTGCTGCCCTTCTTGACACCAGGCCATCCTCCAAAAGTCTTCGCCTCACTGTGCGTGCAGATACACTACCTGCCTGCTGCCATTCCTGAGCAAGCTCTGTACTGGTGGTGCCCCGATCCCGCAGCTGAATCAACTTTGGGAGACGGTCCTGGCGCTTGCTGGACTTTCTTGGGCGCCCTGAAGCCTTCTTCACAACAATTGAACCGCTCTCCTTGAAGTTCTTGATGTTCCGATAAATGGTTGATTTAGGTGCAATCTTACTGGCAGCAATATCCTTGCCTGTGAAGCAATTTTTGTGCAAAGCAATGATGACGGCACGTGTTTCCTTTTAGGTAACCATGGTTGACAGAGGAAGAACAATGATTCCAAGCACCACCCTCCTTTTGAAGCTTCCAGTCTGTTGTTCGAACTCAATCAGCATGACGGAGTGATCTCCAGCCTTGTCCTCATCAACACTCACACATGTGTTAACAAGAGAATCACTGACATGATGTCAGCTGGTCCTTTTGTGGCAGGGCTGAAATGCAGTGGAAATGTTTTTGGGGGAATCAGTTAATTTGCATGGTAAAGAGGGACATTGCAAATAATTGCAACTCATCTGATCACTCTTCATAACATTCTGGAGTATATGCAAATTGCCATCATACAAACTGAGGCAGCAGACTTTCTGAAAATGTATATTTGTGTCATTCTCAAAACTTTTGGCCACGACTGTACATAGGCGTACAGAAGCCCATTATCAGCAACCATCACTTCTGTATTCCAATGGCACATTGTGTTAGCTAATCCAAGTTTATAATTTTAAAAGGCCAATTGATCATTAGAAAACCCTTTTGCAATTATGTTAGCACAGCTAAAAATTGTTGTCCTGCTTAAAGAAGCAATAAAACTGGCCTTCTTTAGACTAGTTGAGTATCTGGAGCATCAGCATTTGTGGGTTTAATTACATGCTCAAAATGGCCAGAAACAAATAACTTTCTTCTGAAACTCATCAGTCTATTCTTGTTCTGAGAAATTAAGGCTATTCCATGCGAGAAATTGCCAAGAAACTTAAGATCTGATACAACGCTGTGTACTACTCCCTTCACAGAACAGCACAAACTAGCCCTAACCAGAATAGAAAGAGGAGTGGGAGGCCCGGTGCACAACTGAGTAAGAGGATAAGTACATTAGAGTGTTTAGTTTGAGAAGCAAGTCCTCAACTGGCAGGTTCATACAATAGTACCCGCAAAACACCAGTCTCAACGTCAACAGTGAAGAGGTGACTCCGGGATGCTGGCCTTCTAGGCAGAGTTCCTCTGTCCAGTGTCTGTGTTCTTTTGCCCATCTTAATCTTTTTTTCTTATTGGCCGGTCTGAGAGATGGCTTGTTCTTTACAACTCTGCCTATTAGCGCATCACTTTGTCCCTTTATTCTCCCTGAGAGCAGCCATGCTCCTGCGGGCAATAGGATCTAACACTCCCACTCCCACTCCCAGGTTAACACTGGATCAGACTTGAAAAGCAGATAGGTTGCTGCTAGGACCAATCCTTCACACGTCCTTTTCTTACTAGCACTGATTCTGCGGATAGCAGCTTACTTACCATGACTGAGATGTGGTTGTCTCATCTAGCTGTCTTAAGATGAATGCACTAAGTCGCTCTGAATAAATGTAAATGAGCATGGAGACGGATTCCCGTTCCAGTATTTCTAAGTCTATGTGGATAACAGTGATGGACCAAGACTACTCTGAGCCCACATCCCTCATTTCCATGGATAGAGTGGACATGCTGGTATACAGTATGACTGGGTAATAATGGATTGGGTTAGTAATGGTCTATTTTTCACCTGGTCTCGAAGGGCCTTACATGGTGTTCTGGGAATACCATATGAGGGCACAGCAAGACATTTCAATAGCATGCCTTCTTTAATCTTCAATGACATATCCATTTCTGATGGATTACAACATGCTTCTCTCTCTCTCTGCGTCCAAATAACTGTCTATTGGATTAAGCCCAGGGTGATATGTGAAGTGAAATAGAATGGTCAACAGAGCAAGCAGGCTGGTTCCACCGGGCTAGTGATGCCCTGCAGAGGAAGAGGAACATCTTGTGACTATCTCTAAAGTGGAACTCATTAGGATCCATTCTGATGCTGTGCCACCAGTAGTTACCGACAGTGAGTTGGTGCCCGTTACGTTCTGCAGACAGACAGACGGACAGAGAGGGAAGGAGTTGTCTTTCCTGCACCCCGCTGGTGCTTTTGGCTGTGTGGACAGTACAGAGAGAGGGACCTTAAGAAGTCCACTCACACCACCCTCATTAAGGACCCACACTGAGGCCGCCTCGCGCTCATCAAACACATGCCATCTGCTCGAGGCTTGGTGTGCGTGTGTGCACGCTTGTGTGCACACATTCGTGTAACACATGTGTACAATTTTCCCATATACACTGAGTATACAAATCATTAGGAACACCGGCTCTTTCCATGACATAGACTGACCAGGTCTTATTGATGTCACCTGATGTCACCTGTTAAACCCTCTTCAATCAGTGTAGATGAAGGGGAGGAGAGAGGTTAAAGAAGGATTTTTAAGCCTTGAGACATGGACTGTGTATGTGTGCCATTCAGAGGGTGGTTGGGCAAGACAAAAGATTGAAGTGCCTTTGAACGGGGTACGGTAGTAGGTGCCAGGCGCACCGGTTTGTGTCAAGAACTGCAACGCTGTTGGGTTTTTCACGCTCAACAGTTTCCCGTGTGTATCAAGAATGGTCCACCACCCAAAGAACACCCAGCCAACTTGACACGACTGTGTGAAGCATTGGAGTCAACTCAACATTAGGAAGGTGTTGCTGGTGTATTTAAGGAGCTTCGTTTGGCCGAAACAGGGTGTTGCCCTAAACACTGTCCAAAATGATCTATGATATCAGCCCGTCACTGTCGACTTCCTGACACGTCAGTTCCCTGGTGACTGTAAAGTCATGGTCATGTAAATGGGACAGAGAAGCTGAAGAAGTTCCTTATTAAGCCCCTCTTCAAGCCACGGAGAGATATAACATTTCAAAAGCCTGTCTCTCTTTTGACACATCGGTTTTGATATCACTAATTAAGTTCTGCTCCCCTCCATTTGCTTTCATGCCGTCGACACAGGTGAGTTAGCAGAGTGAGCTAATGGATAACGGGAGGGGACAAAAGGTCCTGAGGAATTGGTATGCAAACGGGCGCCGCTCGCCAGGGCAGAGAAGGTCACACCGTGAATTTGACAGCACTCTTCTAGCGGATTGTGGGCCGAAAGGGAAAGAGAACGAGAAGGAGGGCAATAGAGAAAGAGTGGGCGTGAGAGAGATGGCGAGTGAGAGAGAGAGAGGGAGAACCAAAAGAGAGCGTTGCAAAGCCAGGAAGTCAGACACGCCACCTCACCCCATCCGAAGTGTGACATCTCCCTCCCCACCCATCCTCCCAGGGTGTTGGTGGCCCTCTGCAGCAGGGAGAGAAGGGGGGGTAAGTTAATCACCCACGTCCATGGCCTTTAGCTCCTCTCATTAGTGCTGTGCGGCGGAGCCGTACCCGATCCATTAGCGCCAATGCCGGTAATGACACTCCACAAGCGTCGGGCGCCAGGCCAAGAGAATGGGCCACCGTCACACTTTTCATTACTGGGAAAGGAGGGAAAGGAGGGAAAGGAGGGAGGAAGGATCGTCCTTCCTGTTCCTGCTAAAAAAAAGGAGCAGGAAGAGGAGAGGCAACCCAGCTGGGTTTTTATTATCAGGCCTTATAGCTGAAAGCCTCTCTCTCACACAAACACACATACCCTGTATATTGTACACTGGTGGTGGGAGGGCATAGACTGATCTACACATTATGTAGGCATTCTACGCACAAGCATGTGCTGATGAAAAAGCATACATTTATTTAACTTGGCAAGTCAGTTAAGAACAAATTCTTATTTACAATGACGGCCTACCCCGGACAACACTGGGCCAATTGTGCACCGCCCTATGGGACTCCCAATCGCGGCCGGATGTGATACAGCCTGGATTCAAACCAGGGACTGTAGTGACACCTCTTGCACTGAGATGCAGTGCCTTAGACCGCTGCGCCACTCAGGAGTAGCGTGTCTGTAAAATGGCTATTCTGCAGCTCTGTTAAAAGACCTGGTATGAAATATAGGCCATGGGTGCACACACACACACGCATGTACACACACACACACTTATGCACACACCAAAACACACACACTTGCGGCGGACACACACAACTACTGAAGCAGCTCAGGGTGATCTGAGTGCTCTGTTTTGCACTCCTCTGGTTTCCGTTCTCTCTCCCTCTTAGGAGGGGGCATCTGCCTCCCTGTGAAGTTCAGAACCAGCAGGGGGCCTCTGCTTCCTCCTCTCTGTTCCTCTATCACTGGCCTCCCATAGTCAGACAGCTATGTTAAAAGCACACGTCTGCCTCACAGCGCCCCCCCGAGGACGGAAAGGGAACTACAAGAACAAAAATGTAAACGCAACATGCGACAATTTCAAAGATTTAGCTGATTTACAGTTCATATAAGGAAATCAGACAATTTAAGTAAATTCATTAGGCCCTAATCTATGGATTTCACATGACTAGACAGCCATGCAGAATGAGTTTTCACCCAAAATAGGGCTGTATTACAGACATAAATACTCCTCAGTTTCATCAGCTGTCTGGGTGGCTGGTCTCAGACGATCCCGCAGCTGAAGAAGCAGGATGTGGAGGTCCTGGGCTGGCGTGGTTACACATGGTCTGCGGTTTTGAGGTCGGTTTGACGTAATGCCAAATTCTCTAAAACAACGTTGGAGGCAGCTTATGGTAGAGAAATGAACATTACGTTTTCTGGCGACAGTGCTGTCGGACATTGCCAATTGCATGCTCCCTCAAAACTTGAGTTTGTGTCATTGTGTTGTGTGACAAAACTTCACATTTTAGAGTTGCCTTTTATTGTCCCCAGTACAAGGTGCACCTGTGTAATGATCATACTGTTTAATCAGCTTCTTGGTATGCTGTACCTGTCAGGTGGATGGATTATCTTGGCAAATGAGAAATCCTCACTAACATGGATGTAAACACATTTTGAGAGAAGTAAGATTTTTGTGCTTAAGGAACATTTCTGGGATCTTTTATTTCAGCTCATGAAACATGGGACCAACACTTTAGATGTTGCGTTTATAAAACAAAATCAGTGTATATATACACACACACACACACACTGAGTATACAAAACATTAGGAACACATTCCTAATATTGAGTTGCACCCCCTTTTGCCCTCAATTCATCAGGACATGGACTCTAAGAGGTGTGGAAAGTGTTCCACAGGGAGGCTGGCCCATGTTGACTCCAATGCTTCCCACAGTTGTGTCAAGTTCACTGGATGTCATTTGGGTGGTGGACCATTCTTGATACACACGGGAAACTGTTGAGTGTGAAACCCAGCAGCATTGCCGTTCTTGACACACTCAAACCGGATGCACCTGGCACCTACTACCATACCCGTTCAAAGGCACTTTAATCTTTTGTCTTGCCCATTCACCCTCTGAATGCCACACATACACAATCCATGTCTCAATTGTCTCAAGGCGTAAACATCCTTTAGCCTGTCTCCTCCCCTTCATCTACACGGATTGAAGTGGATTTAACAGGTGACAATAAGGGATCATATCTTTCACCTGGTCAGTCTATGTCATGGAAAGGCGTTCCTAATGTTTTGTCCACTCAGTGTAAACAGCAGATTAACGGGTGACGGGTGTGTTTGACCTGCAGAGTGGATACCATGTAAATTGAATATGTGGTGGCATGTTGTTTTAACCATAATGTTCAATCACTTGGGTCACAACAGTTTGATATGATTGGTAATAATGAACTAACATATTGTTTCTGTTTCCTGTGATCAATTGATTGTTGTTGAAGTTAGAAAAGACAGGTTGTTGATGTGTGTGTTCCAGTACATGACAGGTTGTTGATGTGTGTGTGTTCCAGTACATGACAGGTTGTTGATGTGTGTGTTCCAGTACATGACAGGTTGTTGATGTGTGTGTTCCAGTACATGACAGGTTGTTGATGTGTGTGTGTTCCAGTACATGACAGGTTGTTGATGTGTGTGTTCCAGTACATGACAGGTTGTTGATGTGTGTGTGTTCCAGTACATGACAGGTTGTTGATGTGTGTGTTCCAGTACATGACAGGTTGTTGATGTGTGTGTTCCAGTACATGACAGGTTGTTGATGTGTGTGTGTTCCAGTACATGACAGGTTGTTGATGTGTGTGTTCCAGTACATGACAGGTTGTTGATGTGTGTGTGTTCCAGTACATGACAGGTTGTTGATGTGTGTGTTCCAGTACATGACAGGTTGTTGATGTGTGTGTTCCAGTACATGACAGGTTATTGATGTGTGTGTTCCAGTACATGACAGGTTGTTGATGTGTGTGTTCCAGTACATGACAGGTTGTTGATGTGTGTGTGTTCCAGTACATGACAGGTTGTTGATGTGTGTGTTCCAGTACATGACGGGTTGTTGATGTGTGTGTTCCAGTACATGACAGGTTGTTGATGTGTGTGTGTTCCAGTACATGACAGGTTGTTGATGTGTGTGTGTTCCAGTACATGACAGGTTGTTGATGTTTGTGTTCCAGTACATGACAGGTTGTTGATGTGTGTGTGTTCCAGTACATGACAGGTTGTTGATGTGTGTGTTCCAGTACATGACAGGTTGTTGATGAGTGTGTTCCAGTACATGACAGGTTGTTGATGTGTGTGTTCCAGTACATGACAGGTTATTGATGTGTGTGTTCCAGTACATGACAGGTTGTTGATGTGTGTGTTCCAGTACATGACAGGTTGTTGATGTGTGTGTTCCAGTACATGACAGGTTGTTGATGTGTGTGTTCCAGTACATGACAGGTTGTTGATGTGTGTGTGTTCCAGTACATGACAGGTTGTTGATGTGTGTGTTCCAGTACATGACAGGTTGTTGATGTGTGTATGTTCCAGTACATGACTGGTTGTTGATGTGTGTATGTTCCAGTACATGACAGGTTGTTGATGTGTGTGTGTGTTCTAGTACATGACTGCTGCGGCTGCCGGGGCGTCTATGCAAGGGACCTACATTCCTCAGTACACGCCTGTGCCTCAGACAGCCGTCCCCGTTGAAGTAAGTCAGCCACAGACACACACACCTTTGTTTTACTATCCTTGTGGGGACCAAACAATTTATGCCCATTCAAAATCCTATTCTCCCTAACCTTAAACATAACCCTAACTCTTAAACCTTAACCCTAAGCCTAAAATAGCCTTTTTCCTTGTGAGGACCAGTGAAATGTCTCCACTTTTTCCTTGTTTTACTATCATTGTGAGGGTTTCTGGTACCCACAAGGATAGTAAAACCAAAAAACACACACACATGGATACACACTCATACACAGATGCATGCACACACTGGATGCACACACACACAAACACTCCTAAGGACAGAAATGCATACACACTCTCTCACACACACAGATAGACATAGATACACACACGCACAAACACTCAATAAGAACGGCCAAGCACACGTGTTGCCACGGCTTGCTACTGTTGAGCGTGCCGAGTGTGCAGCTCAGAGCAGGCGGGCACACGCTGAGAAATGATGAGTGTGGAAGGCTGTCTGGAGGGCTGATGGCGCCGGCCCATTCAGATGGAGCATCAGCCTGTATCAGATGACAGGTGCTGAATTGAGACACACTGCCGGCGGAGCTGTCCCTCTCCCGGATGGCCGTGTGCTCAACACACACATCCTTCAGCCCCAGGCCCCTGGTTAGCAAACGGCTGCCCAGCTGACAACGCCCTGACACCACCATCCATCTCTACAGCTCCATAGAGGAGATGATAATCAGGAGATAGCCACCCTTCATAAAGTCACCGGCTGGAGAGAGAGACTCGGAGACATAGCGTTAGCCCAAGGGTTCTCTTGTTGTCTCTCTCACCTATTCCGTTCTCAATGCCACACATGGTGGATGCCACCATCAGTGAGGTTCTATATATCAGTGCTGTTGAGATGAGCTGCAGACAAGGAGTGTCTCGGAGGACGATGTGTAAACATGGTGTTGAGATGAGTCGCAGACAAGGAGTGCCTCGGAGGACAATGTGTAAACATGGTGTTGAGATGAGTCGCAGACAAGGAGTGCCTCGGAGGACGATGTGTAAACATGGTGTTGAGATGAGTCGCAGACAAGGAGTGCCTCGGAGGACGATGTGTAAACATGGTGTTGAGATGAGCTGTAGACAAGGAGTGTCTCGGAGGACGATGTGTAAACATGGTGTTGAGATGAGTCGCAGACAAGGAGTGCCTCAGAGGACGATGTGTAAACATGGTGTTGAGATGAGCTGCAGACAAGGAGTGTCTCGGAGGACGATGTGTAAACATGGTGTTGAGATGAGCTGTAGACAAGGAGTGTCTCGGAGGAC
Organism: Oncorhynchus clarkii lewisi; assembly: GCF_045791955.1. Taxonomy (NCBI): domain Eukaryota; kingdom Metazoa; phylum Chordata; class Actinopteri; order Salmoniformes; family Salmonidae; genus Oncorhynchus; species Oncorhynchus clarkii. The sequence continues at coordinate 31,768,626 of NC_092164.1, forward strand.
GATGTGTAAACATGGTGTTGAGATGAGTCGCAGACAAGGAGTGCCTCGGAGGACGATGTGTAAACATGGTGTTGAGATGAGCTGTAGACAAGGAGTGTCTCGGAGGACGATGTGTAAACATGGTGTTGAGATGATCTGTAGACAAGGAGTGTCTCGGAGGACGATGTGTAAACATGGTGTTGAGAGCGTCCTTGACATCTTGTTAAGGTGATGGAGGAGATGAGACCACGATGGCTGACGTTCAGTGAGGTTAGGACGTTAAACCTTACAGTAATGAAACCCTTACCCTCTCACATGTAGCCTTGTGACTGTAAAAGCAGAGTTTTTATTTTTAAGGCTACTGTGGTATTAGGTTTAGATGTATTTAAACAGATTGGTACATAATTATGCAGAGACATACATAGAATGTGATGTGATACAATATATTACTAGACGGTTATATTGCGTTACATGGAGGATGATGTCACTTCCTGTTGTGTCATGCCCACTTCCTTTTTCCGTAGGGAGTGGTCACGGATGCCTCTCCTCAGTCAGTGGCCCCCTCGTCGCATGACGTGAGTGGGCAGCAGCATCAGATCCAGGTGGACGGGCCCAGCGACCATGTTGCTTACTCATACCAGTCCAAGTGAGTACTGCTGCCATCTTCTCACTGTACATATCAACAGCACATTACGATGACTAAGACCTGTCATTGTCTATCGTTATGCCGTATCGTAGCTGACTCTTTGCTGCTTTGTTCTTTGACATTGAGTTTTTGGGGTTTGTTGACTAATTAAAAGGGATAGTTTTACCCAAATGATAAATGATATGTATGTTTCCTTACTCTGTAAGCAGTCTATGGACAGGGTATGACGACAATCCGTGCTTTGGTTTTGTTCACCTGGACACTGTTTTCAAATGCTGTCATACCGTGTCCGTAGACTGTTAACACTACACGGTATGGAAACCAATATGTAATTTTGTCATTTGAGTGAACTATCCCTTTATTGTCCGTTTTAGAGTCTGTGCATTATGATGATTACCTTGCCTTTGATTCTCTCTCGTTGTGGTTCTTCTCTTCCTCATTAGATAGCGACAGACGAGGAGAATATTCCTGTGACAGTGTTGCCTTGAGACAGGGGGTTGGCTGCACTGAGAATGTGGAGAGAAGAGAGATTGCTTCCAGATTGCCCAGGCACCAAAAAAGAGACACTTTTTCATTTCCTACCTGGCCTAAGAGAGTTACAGAGAGAGAAGAGAGAGAGAGAAAGAGAGGAGGGAGGGTGGGTTGGGGAGGGGGGGGGTGAAGTCGCTGGGCACAGTGCAAAGAGTTGAAAATGTTTAGTCTGGCAACAGCCTGGTGGGCTGGGCTTCAGCTCGACTTACTCAACTGAAAAAAATAAAACATAAATAGGGAAATGTTCAATGCGCAGGTAGGTAGGTGATGAGGTTTATTTTGTAATTAGAAAAGGGGAAGTCAAAGTTTGAGATACACAGAGATTGTCTTCCTTAGATATTAAGCTATGATTTCTTTTCACTTTTTTTTTCTCTTGTTAAATTTGAGTTTTCTAGATATATTCAAAATAAGTGTTTTTCTTTCTTGAATCTTCATGGCCTTAATTTTAAGGGCGTCGGATGACTTTTTACAGAGAGTAAAGTCTGGCGTCTCGTTGAAAATAAAAAGCGATCTAAATCAGTCTCTTGGACCACTTTGATGGTACATGATACTGCAGGGGTTGAGCTAGAGACATTAAAACAACGTCTATCACATAAGCTGTACAGATTTAATAGACAAGAGTTTCTTTTTCTTTTCTTCGTTAGAAGAAAACGTTGATAAATAATTATGTCAGAGGTTACTAAATCTAAGAGAAAAAAGTAAATGTCTGCTAAGGAAAAGAGTGGGAAAAGATAAAAGCTTTCAGGAGATTTTTCACAATGAGGAGGGGGAAAAAAGATTGCATTGTAGAAAATGCAGTCGGTTGCAAATGCTGAACTTGTTTTTATTATCATAATTATTATTTTACATGGCAAGATCGCTGTTGATGACATTAGTGCTTTTATCTGCTACATTTGACCTTTTTTTATGAGCTTGATGGTGTTTTTAGCCCGCTTTGCTTGTCACACTATTCAAAAAAAGAACAAAGAAAAGAAAGACAAAAAAATCTAAAACAAACATAAAACGGTAGGAAAAAACATGTGCGCAGTGATAAACTTCGTAGATTGAGTAGGAGCTTACGGTTTAAACCAATCAGTGCAAAAGCAATAGAAGAAATTGTTGACAATTTCTGTAGTCTTTCCTAGTTGTGGATCAAATGCAGCCCAAGGATGGCCATTTTTATACCAAAGATGAAGAGACACTCTGATCCAGAGTTTTGTTGTTTTTCAGTTAGATTTTGTTGTTGATGCTGTTGATGTTATTGTTGATATTGTTGTTGTTGCTGTTGTCATTGTTGTTTTTAATTTGACCTTGATGGCCGGACCAGTCCGTACTTTTCCTTTCATTACAATTACACGTTTTGGCTAAAGCTACCTTCCACGGTTGTCGAAACTATCACACTGACATCAAACAGTACTTGAACATGTGATGCAACTAGTGGCAGTTCGACCTAATGTCCCTCTCTGCCACTTAAATTGTCTTTCCGCCTCTCATCTGTCATGTTCCACTCTTTCGCCAACTATGGGGGCATTCCACCAGTCAACAGTAAACACTATAGGAAATATTGGGTAATGTTGCAGCTCGCTCCTCGGTCATTAATGCTTCGCTTCTGACTTTGTTGGCCCCCTGATCTCTGCCTCGACGCTGTCGCTTCATCTCATTGAATCAATGACAACTGAACAAAACAAATACATTTTCTCCCCTCCCCGGGAGTCTCATCAACGTTATCCTGCATTTTTTCCCCTCCCCGGGAGTCTCATCAACGTTACCCTGCATTTTCTCCCCTCCCCGGGAGTCTCATCAACGTTACCCTGCGTTTTCTCCCCTCCCCGGGAGTCTCATCAACGTTACCCTGCATTTTTTCCCCCCTCTCCAGTCATCCAGACAACACATAGCAAAACTCTCCAGCACTCTCTCGTTTGTCTGCATGGACGTCAAACATGTCCTGCTATCCCAGGCACGATGTACTTAGGAGGACAGGGACTTAATTCAAGACTAGCATTGACACGTTAACCTCTGGTGTGCTTCGGTGTTTAATATATCTCTGAACTCCAAACATACAAAACGAACACATGGAAGCATAGTAGTGTTATCTGCTTTAGCAAACATTATCTCTCTTGAAGATCCATTTTTATGGGTTGGATAAACACTACTGTACTCAGACCTAAGGGGTTATTTTCCAGAATAGTGCACTACAATAATGTTGACAGTAACCTTTCAGCCAAGCCTAAAAAGCCCGTCTTCTCCGCCTCTAGACTCAGTAGCCTGTAAACATCTCTGCCCCACTCCTTTCAGCCTTTCATCAAACCCCTATCCATTGTACACAGTACCCTGTGTCTGGAGCGCTGTGTGTCTCTATCCCCATTACAGTACCCTGTGTCTGGAGCGCTGTGTGTCTCAATCCCCATTACAGTACCCTGTGTCTGGAGCGCTGTGTGTCTCTATCCCCATTACAGTACCCTGTGTCTGGAGCGCTGTGTGTCTCTATCCCCATTACAGTACCCTGTGTCTGGAGCGCTGTGTGTCTCTATCCCCATTACAGTATCCTGTGTCTGGAGCGCTGTGTGTCTCAATCCCCATTACAGTACCCTGTGTCTGGAGCGCTGTGTGTCTCTATCCCCATTACAGTACCCTGTGTCTGGAGCGCTGTGTGTCTCTATCCCCATTACAGTACCCTGTGTCTGGAGCGCTGTGTGTCTCTATCCCCATTACAGTACCCTGTGTCTGGAGCGCTGTGTGTCTCTATCCCCATTACAGTATCCTGTGTCTGGAGCGCTGTGTGTCTCTATCCCCATTACAGTACCCTGTGTCTGGAGCGCTGTGTGTCTCTATCCCCATTACAGTACCCTGTGTCTGAAATGGGACCTTATTCCCTATATAGTGCACTACATTTGACCAGGCACTGCATCTCAGTGCAAAAGGCATCACTACAGTCCCTGGGTCGAATCCAGGCTACATCATATCCGGCCATGATTGGGAGTCCCATAGGGCGGCACACAATTGGCCCAGCGTCGTCCGGGTTTGGCCGGTGTAGGCCATCATTGTAAGTAAGAATTTGTTCTTAACTGACTTACCTAGTTAAATAAAGGTTAAATAAAATTAAATAAATAGGGCGCTGGTCATAAAATAGGGCTCCATGTTAAGAATAGGGTTCCATTCCGGACAACACCTCTGGGTCCCTGCCTGCCTGCCCACTGTGGTGCTAGAGCCATAAAAAGGCACCACTAATCTGACCAGGCTTCACTCTCTCTCTTCTCTCACTCTTCCTCGGTGAGGTTTTCCCTCTTTATTGGATAGTGCAGGAGCTGAACCACAAAACCAATTTTAGTCACTTTCTCAATGAGCCTTGACAGGGCCCAATTTGTCTCCCCTCAGGGCATTGGGATCCGCTCCAGTGTCCCCCAAAGCCTATTTTTTTAGAGAAAAAGAGGGATTTTTGGTGTTCTTTTTTTCCATTAACAATTGCACGTTTTGAGATCCAGCAGTTCATGTGACTCAAAGGCAGGCTGTGCATTGCGTTCTGGGAAAGATGGCAGTGACATCATGGGTCAGCTATGACATCGCACACAGAAATGTCTGTAACAATGTAATTGTTCATCGAGTGCCTTTAACGAAGCTTCCAAATGATTCCAATATCTACAGGATAGAAAAAAAGCACACGGAAAAGCTATCTTATATAAGGGAACCGTACATTTTTGAAGGAGTTGTGCTAAACTAGTACAAATGTACAACCTACTCTAAGGTGCTACAGTGAAAGCTGTCTTGGGCATGTGCCTGCTTTGTGTCTGTTGGTCTGTGACGCACTGGCTATTGTCGATCAACATTAATTTACTACAGTGGCTCATCCCATTGGGTTGTGCTTTTCACAACCAATAGAAAACGGGCCCATCGTGAACTACGTGGTCTACATCGTGAGCTGCCATCATAACCATCGTAACACAGGCAATGCAATCGGAGAAAATATAACCATTCGACAATCTGTTGTCCCGTAAAACATTCGACCCACATGTCTTCCATCCCAATGACAAGTCAATGATCAAATTTACTGCACCAATCTACCAACACCAGAGCTACTCAGCTGCCCACTGTCCCCAAACACCTCTCTCTTTCCTCTTTTCACTCACCCTGTCACTTCCCCTCATCTTCTGCTTTTACTTTCCGAGTACAGAAAACTTTGAGATCACAGGATATATGCGCAAAGTCACCCACTTTACAATTCCAACAGACAAACAAACCCAAAACGTCTGTGCCGTTTTCACACCAGTGACAACAACCTGTGTACATTTCTGCACGTCTCTCCGGGTAATAACATTGATTTTTGCTGCGTGGTTTTTTCGTGAGCAGGCGAGCTGCTACAGTAGGAGGTGTCCAGATCTTAAGCTAGACCGTTGGTCGAGGTCGACGTTTGCTCCTCAACCTCCATGGTTTTCAAACTGTTCCTGAAACGATGTGCTCTACATCATAGACCACTCTTACAGCTGCTACTTTAAGAGACAGACTAAAGAAGAAACCATTGATTAACCGTAGGAATCTGACCGCACTCACCTTTGATCACAAAGGTCAACGCGCTACACATATTGTCACCGTCTAAGATTCAATAGCAATGACATACAAGGAAAATTAGGTGACAAATAGAAATGACCAAAAAAAAGCACACAACAGAACTGTATACGCTCCAAATTGCTACCAGAGATTCAAGAAAGAGAAAACATTGAAGTGAGGAGAGGTTTCCCTCAATGGGGTAAGAGCGATATCGATGAGGTCATTACGTGGTTGAAATAGCAGTATCAAGACTGACTGAACTCCTCTCTTATTCTACGTTAGCACAATGGCCGGGCAAGATGCCTGCTAAACATGTACAGTGATTCTCACTGCGTTTTAGGGAGCTGCAGTTAAAGATCTAGCTCGCTAGCCTATGTGTCAGAACAAACCAGCCAGAGAGGGTCATTGGCTCTACTACATTCGCTGACACACACACATACTCACTATTGCCAGACATTTCTGAGTATTACACACACACACACACAGTGTTTCAGTCAGTGTGTTAGTCTTGTCATTATCTCTTCATCAGAGTACGGTTATCACTCTGCTCTTCATTGCTTACCATCATAGTCTCAGTTACTTAGGCTCTATGGGGCCAACTTCCACGTGAGTAAAATGTTCACGTTCTCTCCCATTGACATCAATGCATTCACTAACTTAAACATTGACTTTAGTGGAAGTTAGGATTCGCCCCAATGTCTTTGGTATCTCCAGAGCAGCCGTGTTCCGTCTCAGTCTACTGTATCTATCCAGGCTGGGCCACAGAGCTGCTTCAGTTCCCTGCCCTTTTAACGCCGTCCACTCCTCCAATCCGTCCCATGTTGTGTCTGTCTCACTGCCTCCGTCCAGATATCAAGCCAGTCGGTCATATCTAGCTACCATATTTCTATCAAGTCCTTAGGAGCGTATTCACCACAATGGCATTCCAAGTTGATCAATGGCATACCCCATTGTCATAGGCTTCTTGTGATTTCCCATGTTGTGACTAGACAGTGATTTAGAGAAGACTGGCCCTGTGTCCAAAATGGACCCTATGTCTATATAGGGGATACTGTGTCCTATATTGGCACCCTATTCTCCATACAATGCACAACTGGACTGTATTATGACAGACGGTGCCTCAGAGTTGGGACTCCCGCAGTGTGACAGGAGAGCTCCGGGCTCGATATAACTCAACACTCTTTCAGCTCTTACTACCACGTAATTCAGTGGGGAAATTGCTCCCCCCCCCAAAAAAAATGTGTCCCACGCTTTTTAATTGATGCTCCGGTTCACCTTTGACGGGAGGCATCGATTGGCCGCACATCCCCAGGAGCTCATCCAACCGGCCTAACCTAACACACACCTTCCTCAGAATGAAATGGCTCCCAGAGACGTCAAACACTATTGAGTAACTATCATTAGAAATGGCCAACCAAATTTGCTGAAGAAACCTCCAGAACTTTCATTAAGCGTCAGGATTATTATACAATAAAAAAAAAGAGGAATATTTATTAGGACAGCAAAGCGGTTCTTAGATATTTTTTTGTTTAGTTCTGTTCTTTGTTGTTTTTCTATTTTTGCTTTTCTTTGGGTCAGCGCAGAGGAGGATGTGGTCATGCCTTATGCACGCCACTCAGTGTGTACGATCCTTGATAAATATCTGTACATCTGTGGATGTTAGGATTAAACTTCGGTTTTAATGAGTTGTTTTTTTCTCTGATGCTTTCAATAAAAAAATGTGGGAAAAAAAATCACGAATGTGCCTCGTTATTTGACTCTAATGTCTCAATCTTTGTAACTTCAAAACATGGTCTTTGTTACAATATAAAATAAACGGACACCATATTGTCAACTACTAACTCTACTCCATCTCCTGTAATAAAACCCCTCCCATATCATACCAATACACCTGCCTCTTTTAGTGCTAGTGGTAGACACGATATTGTCAACTACTAACTCTACCCCATCTCCTGTAATAAAACCCCTCCCATACCAATACACCTGCCTCTTTTAGTGCTAGTGGTAGACAACATATTGTCAACTACTAACTCTACCCCATCTCCTGTAATAAAACCCCTCCCCTCCCATACCAATACACCTGCCTCTTTTAGTGCTAGTGGTAGACAACATATTGTCAACTACTAACTCTACCCCATCTCCTGTAATAAAACCCCTCCCCTCCCATACCAATACACCTGCCTCTTTTAGTGCTAGTGGTAGACAACATATTGTCAACTACTAACTCTACCCCATCTCCTGTAATAAAACCCCTCCCCTCCCATACCAATACACCTGCCTCTTTTAGTGCTAGTGGTAGACACCATATTGTCAACTACTAACGCTACCCCATCTCCTGTAATAAAACCCCTCCCCTCCCATACACCTGACTCTTTTAGTGCTAGTGGTAGACACCATATTGTCAACTACTAACTCTACCCCATCTCCTGTAATAAAACCCCTCCCATATCATACCAATACACCTGCCTCTTTTAGTGCTAGTGGTAGACACCATATTGTCAACTACTAACTCTACCCCATCTCCTGAAATAAAACCCCTCCCCTCCCATACCAATACACCTGCCTCTTTTACTGCTAGTGGTAGACACCATATTGTCAACTACTAACTCTACCCCATCTCCTGAAATAAAACCCCTCCCCTCCCATACCAATACACCTGCCTCTTTTTTCGTGCTAGTGGTAGACACCATATTGTCAACTACTAACTCTACCCCATCTCCTGTAATAAAACCCCTCCCATACCAATACACCTGCCTCTTTTAGTGCTAGTGGTAGACAACATATTGTCAACTACTAACTCTACCCCATCTCCTGTAATAAAACCCCTCCCCTCCCATACCAATACACCTAACTCTTTTAGTGCTAGTGGTAGACACCATATTGTCAACTACTGACTCTACCCCATCTCCTGTAATAAAACCCCACCCCTCCCCTCCCATACCAATACACCTGCCTCTTTTAGTGCTAGTGGTAGCCACCATATTGTCAACTACTAACTCTACCCCATCTCCTGTAATAAAACCCCTCCCATACCATACCAATACACCTGCCTCTTTTAGTGCTAGTGGTAGACACCATATTGTCAACTACTAACTCTACCCCATCTCCTGAAATAAAACCCCTCCCCTACCATACCAATACACCTGCCTCTTTTACTGCTAGTGGTAGACACCATATTGTCAACTTCTAACTCTACCCCATCTCCTGTAATAAAACCCCTCCCCTCCCATACCAATACACCTGCCTCTTTTAGTGCTAGTGGTAGACACCATGTTGTCAACTACTAACTATACCCCATCTCCTGTAATAAAACCCCTCCCCTCCCATATCAATACACCTGCCTCTTTTAGTGCTAGTGGTAGACACCATATTGTCAACTACTAACTCTACCCCATCTCCTGTAATAAAACCCCTCCCATACCAATACACCTGCCTCTTTTAGTGCTAGTGGTAGACACCATATTGTCAACTACTAACTCTACCCCATCTCCTGTAATAAAACCCCTCCCCTCCCATACCAATACACCTGCCTCTTTTAGTGCTAGTGGTAGGCACCATATTGTCAACTACTAACTCTACCCCATCTCCTGTAATAAAACCCCTCCCATACCATACCAATACACCTGCCTCTTTTAGTGCTAGTGGTAGACACCATATTGTCAACTACTAACTCTACCCCATCTCCTGAAATAAAACCCCTCCCCTACCATACCAATACACCTGCCTCTTTTACTGCTAGTGGTAGACACCATATTGTCAACTTCTAACTCTACCCCATCTCCTGTAATAAAACCCCTCCCCTCCCATACCAATACACCTGCCTCTTTTAGTGCTAGTGGTAGACACCATATTGTCAACTACTAACTATACCCCATCTCCTGTAATAAAACCCCTCCCCTCCCATATCAATACACCTGCCTCTTTTAGTGCTAGTGGTAGACACCATATTGTCAACTACTAACTCTACCCCATCTCCTGTAATAAAACCCCTCCCATACCAATACACCTGCCTCTTTTAGTGCTAGTGGTAGACACCATATTGTCAACTACTAACTCTACCCCATCTCCTGTAATAAAACCCCTCCCCTCCCATACCAATACACCTGCCTCTTTTAGTGCTAGTGGTAGGCACCATATTGTCAACTACTAACTCTACCCCATCTCCTGTAATAAAACCCCTCCCCTCCCATACCAATACACCTGCCTCTTTTAGTGCTAGTGGTAGACACCATATTGTCAACTACTAACTCTACCCCATCTCCTGTAATAAAACCCCTCCCCTCCCATACCAATACACCTGCCTCTTTTAGTGCTAGTGGTTGTCAACATTTTGTCAACTACTAACTCTACCCCATCTCCTGTAATAAAACCCCTCCCATACCAATACACCTGCCTCTTTTAGTGGTAGTGGTAGACACCATATTGTCAATTACTAACTCTACCCCATTTCCTGTAATAAAACCCCTCCCCTCCCATATCAATACACCTGCCTCTTTTAGTGGTAGTGGTAGACGACATATTGTCAACTACTAACTCTACTCCATCTCCTGTAATAAAACCCATCCCATACCAATACACCTGCCTCTTTTAGTGGTAGTGGTGGACGACATATTGTCAACTATTAACTCTACCCCATCTCCTGTAATAAAACCCATCCCATACCAATACACCTGCCTCTTTTAGTGCTAGTGGTAGACAACATATTGTCAACTACTAACTCTACCCCATCTCCTGTAATAAAACCCCTCCCCTCCCATACCAATACACCTGCCTCTTTTAGTGCTAGTGGTAGACAACATATTGTCAACTACTAACTCTACCCCATGTCCTGAAATAAAACCCCTCCCCTCCCATACCAATACACCTGCCTCTTTTACTGCTAGTGGTAGACACCATATTGTCAACTACTAACTCTACCCCATCTCCTGTAATAAAACCCCTCCCCTCCCATACCAATACACCTGCCTCTTTTAGTGCTAGTGGTAGACACCATATTGTCAACTACTAACTATACCCCATCTCCTGTAATAAAACCCCTCCCCTCCCATACCAATACTCCTGCCTCTTTTAGTGCCTGTGGTAGGCACCATATTGTCAACTACTAACTCTACCCCATCTCCTGTAATAAAACCCCTCCCCTCCCATACCAATACACCTGCCTCTTTTAGTGCTAGTGGTAGACACCATGTTGTCAAATACTAACTCTACCCCATCTCCTGTAATAAAACCCCACCCCTCCCTTCCCATACCAATACACCTGCCTCTTTTAGTGCTAGTGGTAGACAACATATTGTCAACTACTAACTCTACCCCATCTCCTATAAAAAAAAACTCCCCTCCCATACCAATACACCTGCCTCTTTTAGTGCTAGTGGTAGACACCAAATTGTCAACTATTAACTCTACTCCATCTCCTGTAATAAAACCCCTCCCATACCAATACACCTGCCTCTTTTAGTGGTAGTGGTAGACACCATATTGTCAATTACTAACTCTACCCCATTTCCGGTAATAAAACCCCTCCCCTCCCATACCAATACACCTGCCTCTTTTAGTGGTAGTGGTAGACGACATATTGTCAACTACTAACTCTACCCCATCTCCTGTAATAAAACCCCTCTCCTCCCATACCAATACACCTGCCTCTTTTAGTGCTAGTGGTAGACACCATGTTGTCAACTACTAACTATACCCCATCTCCTGTAATAAAACCCCTCCCCTCCCATATCAATACACCTGCCTCTTTTAGTGCTAGTGGTAGACACCATATTGTCAACTACTAACTCTACCCCATCTCCTGTAATAAAACCCCTCCCATACCAATACACCTGCCTCTTTTAGTGGTAGTGGTAGACACCATATTGTCAATTACTAACTCTACCCCATTTCCGGTAATAAAACCCCTCCCCTCCCATACCAATACACCTGCCTCTTTTAGTGGTAGTGGTAGACGACATATTGTCAACTACTAACTCTACCCCATCTCCTGTAATAAAACCCCTCTCCTCCCATACCAATACACCTGCCTCTTTTAGTGCTAGTGGTAGACAACATATTGTCAACTACTAACTCTACCCCATCTCCTGTAATAAAACCCCTCCCCTCCCATACCAATACACCTGCCTCTTTTAGTGCTAGTGGTAGACAACATATTGTCAACTACTAACTCTACCCCATCTCCTGTAATAAAACCCCTCCCCTCCCCTCCCCTCCCATACCAATACACCTGCCTCTTTAAGTGCTAGTGGTAGACACCATATTGTCAACTACTAACTCTACCCCATGTCCTGAAATAAAACCCCTCCCCTCCCATACCAAACCACATGCCTCTTTTACTGCTAGTGGTAGACACCATATTGTCAACTACTAACTCTACCCCATCTCCTGTAATAAAACCCCTCCCCTCCCATACCAATACACCTGCCTCTTTTAGTGCTAGTGGTAGACACCATATTGTCAACTACTAACTATACCCCATCTCCTGTAATAAAACCCCTCCCCTCCCATACCAATACACCTGACTCTTTTAGTGCTAGTGGTAGACACCATATTGTCAACTACTAACTATACCCCATCTCCTGTAATAAAACCCCTCCCCTCCCATATCAATACACCTGCCTCTTTTAGTGCTAGTGGTAGACAATATATTGTCAACTACTAACTCTACCCCATCTCCTGTAATAAAACCCCTCCCATACCAATACACCTGCCTCTTTTAGTGCTAGTGGTAGACACCATATTGTCAACTACTAACTCTACCCCATCTCCTGTAATAAAACCCCTCCCATACCAATACACCTGCCTCTTTTAGTGCTAGTGGTAGACACCATATTGTCAACAACTAACTCTACCCCATCTCCTGTAATAAAACCCCTCCCCTCCCATACCAATACACCTGCCTCTTTTAGTGCTAGTGGTAGACAACATATTGTCAACTACAACTCTACTCCATCTCCTGTAATAAAACCCCTCCCATACCAATACACCTGCCTCTTTTAGTGGTAGTGGTAGACACCATATTGTCAATTACTAACTCTACCCCATTTCCTGTAATAAAACCCCTCCCCTCCCATACCAATACACCTGCCTCTTTTAGTGCTAGTGGTAGACAACATATTGTCAACTACTAACTCTACCCCATCTCCTGTAAATAAAAAACTCCCCTCCCATACCAATACACCTGCCTCTTTTAGTGCTAGTGGTAGACACCAAATTGTCAACTATTAACTCTACTCCATCTCCTGTAATAAAACCCCTCCCATACCAATACACCTGCCTCTTTTAGTGGTAGTGGTAGACAACATATTGTCAACTACTAATACTACCCCATCTCCTGTAATAAAACCCCTCCCCTCCCATACCAATACACCTGCCTCTTTTAGTGGTAGTGGTAGACAACATATTGTCAACTACTAACTCTACCCCATCTCCTGTAATAAAACCCCTCTCCTCCCATACCAATACACCTGCCTCTTTTAGTGCTAGTGGTAGACAACATATTGTCAACTACTAACTCTACCCCATCTCCTGTAATAAAACCCCTCCCCTCCCATACCAATACACCTGCCTCTTTTAGTGCTAGTGGTAGACAACATATTGTCAACTTCTAACTCTACCCCATCTCCTGTAATAAAACCCCTCCCCTCCCCTCCCATACCAATACACCTGCCTCGTTTAGTGCTAGTGGTAGACACCATATTGTCAACTACTAACTCTACCCCATCTCCTGAAATAAAACCCCTCCCCTCCCATACCAATACACCTGCCTCTTTTACTGCTAGTGGTAGACACCATATTGTCAACTACTAACTCTACCCCATCTCCTGTAATAAAACCCCTCCCCTCCCATACCAATACACCTGCCTCTTTTAGTGCTAGTGGTAGACACCATATTGTCAACTACTAACTATACCCCATCTCCTGTAATAAAACCCCTCCCCTCCCATACCAATACTCCTGCCTCTTTTAGTGCCTGTGGTAGGCACCATATTGTCAACTACTAACTCTACCCCATCTCCTGTAATAAAACCCCTCCCATATCAATACACCTGCCTCTTTTAGTGCTAGTGGTAGACACCATATTGTCAACTACTAACTCTACCCCATCTCCTGTAATAAAACCCCTCCCCTCCCATACCAATACACCTGCCTCTTTTAGTGCTAGTGGTAGACAACATATTGTCAACTACTAACTCTACCCCATCTCCTGTAATAAAACCCCTCTCCTCCCATACCAACACACCTGCCTCTTTTAGTGGTAGACACCATATTGTCAACTACAAACTCTACCCCATCTCCTGTAATAAAACCCCTCCCCACCCATACCAATACACCTAACTCTTTTAGTGCTAGTGGTAGACACCATATTGTCAACTACTAACTCTATCCCTTCTCCTGTAATAAAACCCCACCCCTCCCCTCCCATACCAATAATCCTGCCTCTTTTAGTGCTAGTGGTAGACAACATATTGTCAACTACTAACTCTACCCCATCTCCTGTAATAAAACCCCTCCCCTCCCATACCAATACACCTAACTCTTTTAGTGCTAGTGGTAGACACCATATTGTCAACTACTAACTCTACCCCATCTCCTGTAATAAAACCCCACCCCTCCCCTCCCATACCAATACACCTGCATCTTTTAGTGCTAGTGGTAGACACCATATTGTCAACTACTAACTCTACCCCATCTCCTGTAATAAAACCCCTCCCCTCCCATACACCTGACTCTTTTACTGCTAGTGGTAGACACCATATTGTCAACTACTAACTCTACCCCATCTCCTGTAATAAAACCCCTCCCCTCCCATACCAATACACCTGCCTCTTTTAGTGCTAGTGGTAGACAACATATTGTCAACTACTAACTCTACCCCATCTCCTGTAATAAAACCCCTCCCCTCCCATACCAATACACCTGACTCTTTTAGTGCTAGTGGTAGACACCATATTGTCAACTACTAACTATACCCCATCTCCTGTAATAAAACCCCTCACCTCCCATATCAATACACCTGCCTCTTTTAGTGCTAGTGGTAGACAATATATTGTCAACTACTAACTCTACCCCATCTCCTGTAATAAAACCCCTCCCATACCAATACACCTGCCTCTTTTAGTGCTAGTGGTAGACACCATATTGTCAACTACTAACTCTACCCCATCTCCTGTAATAAAACCCCTCCCATACCAATACACCTGCCTCTTTTAGTGCTAGTGGTAGACACCATATTGTCAACTACTAACTCTACCCCATCTCCTGTAATAAAACCCCTCCCCTCCCATACCAATACACCTGCCTCTTTTAATGCTAGTGGTAGACACCATATTGTCAACTACTAACTCTACCCCATCTCCTGTAATAAAACCCCTCCCATACCAATACACCTGCCTCTTTTAGTGCTAGTGGTAGACACCATATTGTCAACAACTAACTCTACCCCATCTCCTGTAATAAAACCCCTCCCCTCCCATACCAATACACCTGCCTCTTTTAGTGCTAGTGGTAGACAACATATTGTCAACTACAACTCTACTCCATCTCCTGTAATAAAACCCCTCCCATACCAATACACCTGCCTCTTTTAGTGGTAGTGGTAGACACCATATTGTCAATTACTAACTCTACCCCATCTCCTGTAATAAAACCCCTCCCCTCCCATACCAATACACCTGCCTCTTTTAGTGCTAGTGGTAGACAACATATTGTCAACTACTAACTCTACCCCATCTCCTGTAAATAAAAAACTCCCCTCCCATACCAATACACCTGCCTCTTTTAGTGCTAGTGGTAGACACCAAATTGTCAACTATTAACTCTACCCCATCTCCTGTAATAAAACCCCTCCCCTCCCATACCAATACACCTGCCTCTTTTAGTGGTAGTGGTAGACAACATATTGTCAACTACTAACTCTACCCCATCTCCTGTAATAAAACCCCTCTCCTCCCATACCAATACACCTGCCTCTTTTAGTGCTAGTGGTATACAACATATTGTCAACTACTAACTCTACCCCATCTCCTGTAATAAAACCCCTCCCCTCCCATACCAATACACCTGCCTCTTTTAGTGCTAGTGGTAGACAACATATTGTCAACTTCTAACTCTACCCCATCTCCTGTAATAAAACCCCTCCCCTCCCCTCCCATACCAATACACCTGCCTCTTTTAGTGCTAGTGGTAGACACCATATTGTCAACTACTAACTCTACCCCATCTCCTGAAATAAAACCCCTCCCCTCCCATACCAATACACCTGCCTCTTTTACTGCTAGTGGTAGACACCATATTGTCAACTACTAACTATACCCCATCTCCTGTAATAAAACCCCTCCCCTCACATACCAATACACCTGCCTCTTTTAGTGCTAGTAGTAGACAACATATTGTCAACTACTAACTCTACCCCATCTCCTGTAATAAAACCCCTCCCCTCCCATATCAATACACCTGCCTCTTTTAGTGCTAGTGGTAGACACCATATTGTCAACTACTAACTCTACCCCATCTCCTGTAATAAAACCCCTCCCCTCCCATACCAATACACCTGCCTCTTTTAGTGCTTGTGGTAGACAACATATTGTCAACTACTAACTCTACCCCATCTCCTGTAATAAAACCCCTCTCCTCCCATACCAATACACCTGCCTCTTTTAGTGGTAGACACCATATTGTCAACTACAAACTCTACCCCATCTCCTGTCATAAAACCCCTCCCCACCCATACCAATACACCTAACTCTTTTAGTGCTAGTGGTAGACACCATATTGTCAACTACTAACTCTACCCCATCTCCTGTAATAAAACCCCACCCCTCCCCTCCCATACCAATACACCTGCATCTTTTAGTGCTAGTGGTAGACACCATATTGTCAACTACTAACTCTACCCCATCTCCTGTAATAAAACCCCTCCCCTCCCATACACCTGACTCTTTTACTGCTAGTGGTAGACACCATATTGTCAACTACTAACTCTACCCCATCTCCTGTAATAAAACCCCTCCCCTCCCATACCAATACACCTGCCTCTTTTAGTGCTAGTGGTAGACACCATATTGTCAACTACTAACTATACCCCATCTCCTGTAGTAAAACCCCTCCCCTCCCATATCAATACACCTGCCTCTTTTAGTGCTAGTGGTAGACACCATATTGTCAACTACTAACTCTACCCCATCTCCTGTAATAAAACCCCTCCCAAACCAATACACCTGCCTCTTTTAGTGCTAGTGGTAGACACCATATTGTCAACTACTAACTCTACCCCATCTCCTGTAATAAAACCCCTCCCATACCAATACACCTGCCTATTTTAGTGCTAGTGGTAGACACCATATTGTCAACTACTAACTCTACCCCATCTCCTGTAATAAAACCCCTCCCCTCCCATACCAATACACCTGCCTCTATTAGTGCTAGTGGTAGACACCATATTGTCAACTACTAACTCTACCCCATCTCCTGTAATAAAACCCCTCCCATACCAATACACCTGCCTCTTTTAGTGCTAGTGGTAGACACCATATTGTCAACTACTAACTCTACCCCATCTCCTGTAATAAAACCCCTCCCTTTCCAATACACCTGCCTCTTTTAGTGCTGGTGGTAGACACCATGTTGTCAAATACTAACTCTACCCCATCTCCTGTAATAAAACCCCACCCCTCCCCTCCCATACCAATACACCTGCCTCTTTTAGTGCTAGTGGTAGACAACATATTGTCAACTTCTAACTCTACCCCATCTCCTGTAATAAAACCCCTCCCCTCCCATACCAATACTCCTGCCTCTTTTAGTGCTAGTGGTAGGCACCATATTGTCAACTACTAACTCTACCCCATCTCCTGTAATAAAACCCCTCCCATACCAATACACCTGCCTCTTTTAGTGCTAGTGGTAGACACCAAGTTGTCAACTTTTAACTCTACTCCATCTCCTGTAATAAAACCCCTCCCATACCAATACACCTGCCTCTTTTAGTGGTAGTGGTAGACACCATATTGTCAATGACTAACTCTACCCCATTTCCTGTAATAAAACCCCTCCCCTCCCATACCAATACATCTGCCTCTTTTAGTGCTAGTGGTAGACAGCATATTGTCAACTACAACTCTACCCCATCTCCTGTAATAAAACCCCTCCCCTCACATACCAATACACCTGCCTCTTTTAGTGCTAGTGGTAGACACCATATTGTCAACCACTAACTCTACCCCATCTCCTGTAATAAAACCCCTCCCCTCCCATACCAATACACCTGCCTCTTTTAGTGCTAGTGGTAGACACCAAATTGTCAACTATTAACTCTACTCCATCTCCTGTAATAAAACCCCTCCCATACCAATACACCTGCCTCTTTTAGTGCTAGTGGTAGACAGCATATTGCCAACTACAACTCTACCCAATCTCCTGTAATAAAACCCCACTCCTCCCATACCAATACACCTGCCTCTTTTAGTGCTAGTGGTAGACACCATATTGTCAACTACTAACTCTACCCCATCTCCTGTAATAAAACCCCTCCCCTCCCATACCAATACACCTGCTTCTTAGCCCCAATACTAGTATTCCATATAGAATTGTTTGCAATGCGGTGTGGTCCGATTGAAGTATTAAATACATTGCCTACATCTAAATCACTTCCATCTAATTTTTAATTGTATTTTTTATTTAACCTTTATTTAACTAGGCAACTCAGATATGAACTAATTCTTACTTACAATGATGGCCTACACTGGCCAAACCCGGACGACGCTGGGCCAATTGTGCGCCGCCCTATGGGACTCCCAATCACTGCCGGTTGTGATACAGTCTGGATCAGTCTAGGTTGTCTGTAGTGACACCTCTAGCACTGAGATGCAGTGTCTTAGACCGCTGCACCACTCGGGAGCCCCAAGTCTGCCACCTACCATGTCAGGTGACCTCCAGCCAACACATCCTCCCATAATTACAGGCCTCAGAAATGGAGTTAACACTTACAGTATCAATGATTTTCCCCATAGAAAAGAGCACCTGCCTGACTGGGCGTGAAGTGGTCATAATCAAAGGCAGAGAAGCCGGCTTCAGGGAAAGGAATCAATGCCGGCCAATCAGGCTCTTCACTCTCATTAAGGCCAATTGATGTCTGTCCTAGTCACCTCCTAGGGACATACACTGCCAAAGACACGAGCATTGTAGGCAAGTTTCCTTTTTCATCAAGGAGTTTTGAGCCAAGATGTCTAATAGCTCAAGGCCTCTCAAGACAAAGGATGTCTTGATAGAGAAGAATTGGCTGATATGTGTTAGATAATAGAGAAAAAGAATGGGAGTGTGGCGCCCTCCTTTGGGCCTGCATTCACAGATGTTCCAATCCGCTTTGTTTATGTGTAAACTCAAAATATAAGGTGAGATACTTATAGTTTACAGTCCATTTTACTCTATATATTAGTTTGCATTTGTTAGATACTGGCTGTGTTTACACAATTCTGATCTTTTGCCCAATTATTGGCAAAAGGTCTGATCTGATTGGTCGAAAGACCAACACTGGCAAAAATATAAAAATTGCCCTACGGTGTAGTCTACTCTTATCTGGTGCACAGGAGGGATGTTCCTTCCAGCCAAACACCACAAGGGTGCAGCAGACAAACACAGATGTTATCTCGCTGAGGAGGATGCATCAGAGGAGGGACTGGAATCAACTGAAAGGACATCGCCACTGAGCGAGAATGATGTGACTTACCATTCATCTCCTGAATAATTAGAGGTATGTGTCACTATGAAACTGTTAGATGACCTTGTTTTGGGGGGATTGCCTTTATGTGATAAGCCTACCATGGTTTGGTAGTCGTTTGTGAGGGAAAAAGAAAGTCAAAAACTACTCCTGACTTCTAGGAATACGTACCAGCTATGTGTATATGATCATGATGAACACAGAAGTGGCTGTTCTCTTGAGTCCTTCTGTGTGCAGAACAGTGCCTTCTGCTGTACAAAGTAGTAACTACTGCACTTTAAAACTGGGATACTTCTCAGCCCAAATAGTGAGCCAGCGTCAATAGCCTTCCAGAACCTATTCTACAAGCTTGGCATTCTGTCTGTGCCTGCCTATGGTCTTCTGTTCAATGGGGAATGGGGCAAGCTAGGGGAATAGGGGATTCTTGTTTTGCTGTTTTTGTGTTGTGGCTAGTTGAGCACAATTGATTTACACACAGCTTAATGGAATAAGGGAAGCTGTACAATTGGGTTGGATCAGACGGGAATCTAATGACCCTAGTCTTCCAGGTGCACATCAGTGGAAATTCAATCAAGAATCTGTGATTACTCAGCACACAACTGACTTGCACCCGGTGCTCCCAAATAAGCTGATTTTCCAGTAAGAGAGCAAATTACGAGGGAATCTAATGCCACAACCAAAACTAACAGACCACCACAAGAGACACAGGATGATATGGGGTTTGGCTCTCATTGTGTTAGCAGCTATTTTCTTGTGTTTAGGAGTAGGTGCAGTGTAGCCAACCAAGCTTGCATATACAGTACACAGCGCTATGCTAATTTTAATTCAATGGATTGAATTAGTGCAGAATTTCGTTGTGTCATATTAACCTCTATTGGTGAGGCAGTATCGCGTAAATAACCTTGTCTAGACACGCTGCTAGCTTAAACAATTAGACAATAGGGCTCGAGTCTGACTGCGCATTGTTCTGCCCACAGAATGAGCCTTGTCAAAGGACTGCGGTGGGGTCTAATTGATAAACAGGGTGAGAACGAACGCTGCCACCGAGACCGAAGGACAAGACAGGAGGACAAATAAATAACACGCTGTCACGCCAACGTCGAACAATGAAAATACGAGGCCCCCTTCAACAGCGCCAAATAACTCACGCTGCCCGTGGCTTTAAATCAGACAGCTCTCTCAGTTTCAATATTCCCGTGATGAATTGCTATCATTGTATCGCAGGAATTGGGAGCAGGGCCAGCCACATTGAAGTTCACAATGACATTAGTGGAACAATTGAATCTCGTGGGAGCCATGCTGCACACAAGGCTTTTCTAGTCCCGAGGTTGTACTGTGCGCCAAGGGCCTTTTGCTGCTCTCAATACACAGATGGCAATAGGTGATTATTGAGGATGTGAACACTCAACACACTATCACATTTCATTGTGAAATAGACACAAATGAATGATTAAATACGAGCCAATGCTGCTTGTTGCGTTTACGTTAGCGTCCCCTTGTGGTGTTTCCCTTAGCAAAGGCTAGTTGCCCTCCGATGGTGCAGAGACATGGGGAAAGAATTACTGTCGTTCGCCGTTGATGGCAAGCGTCTGAATCTGCACAAGAAGGAACTCAAACTGTCATTTCTTTGTTTTGCCAATACATACTTATTTGCCATTGACCTCAAATCTTTAAGGCTATTGCCCTTATTAACCTTGTTAAGAGAACAGTTATCTGCTCCATTATGCTCAGATGTTCTGGTCTCCGTGGTGTAGTTTGGGCTTCCTCATCACTCCCTGTCCCAGAGCAGAGGAGACCTGACTGCCAACATTAACTGGCATTGAGGCCAGGCAGGCAGGCAGGCAGGCAGAGAGCTTGGGTTCTCTGGCCAACTAGTCACCCAATGGACATCCAATAGCTATTCTCACACTTTGACTGACTCCACTTCAATGTCATCTTGGTAAGCAACTCCAGTGTATATCTGGCCTTGTGTTTGAGGTTAATGTCCTGCTGAAAGGTGAATTTGTCTTCCAGTGTCAACTGGAAGCAGACGACCAGGTTTTCCTCTATGAGTTTGCCTTTGCTTAGATCCATTCCATTTATTTTCATCCTAAAAAGCTCCTTAGTCCTTGCCGATGACAAGCATATCCATAACATGATGCCACCATCACAATGCTTGAAAATACAAAGAGTGGTGCTCAGTGATGTGTTGTGTTCGATTTGCCCCAAACATAATACTTTGGATTCAGGACATAAAGTTAATTTCTTTGCCACATATTTTGCTGTTTTAGTTTAGTGACTTATTGCAAACAGGATGCATGTTTGGGATATGTGTTATTCTGTACAGGCTTTCTTCTTTTCCCTCTGTCATTTAGGTTAGTATTGTGGAGTAACTACAATGTTGTTGGTCCATCCTCAGTTTTCTCCTATCACAGCCATTATAAAGTCACCGTTGGCCTCATGGTGAAATCCCTGAGTGGTTTCCTTCCTCTCCGGCAACTGAGTTAGGAAGGACGCCTGTATCGTTGTAGCGACTGTGTGTATTTATACACCATCCAAAGTGTAATTAATAACTTCACCTTGATCAAATGGACGGACATTCAATGTCTGCTTTTCTTACCGACAGGTGCCCTTCTTTGCGAGGCATTGGAAAACCTCCCTGGTCTTTGTGGTTGAATCTGTGTTTGAAATGTATTGCTCGACTGAGGAACCTTATGTGTGGGGTACAGAGATGAGGTAGTCATTCAAAAATGATGTTAAACACTATTATTGAACACAGAGTGAGTCCGTGCAACTTATTATGTGACTTGTTAAGCATTTTTTCCCTCCTGAACTTATTTATGCCTGCCATAACAAGGGGTTGAATACTTAATGACTCAACATTTCTAAAAACATAATTCCACTTGGACATTATGGGGTATTGTGCGTGGGCCAGTGACACAAAATCGCAATTTAATACATTTTGAATTCAGGCTATACCACAACTAAATGTGGAAAAAATCAAGGGGTGTGAATACTTTCTGAAGGCACTGTACTCACCAGGATCCTCTAGTTGGCAGCAGGAACAAACACAGCGATTTTTTTAAATAACAACCCTCAGATCCTCTTATCCACTCTCTTCCTAGCAGCATGTAAACCATCCTCATCCCACGCGAGCCCCCGCAATAAAGAGGGAAAGGGAGGAGAAGAGGTGTAGGACAGCATTTATGCTCAAACTAGCAGTTTACCCAGAGATATACAGCTTAGGCCAAGGAAGAGAGAGAGATTTATGAATTTATCCTCAGTCATTTTGAAACATTAGAACTTCAGATATAGACATGGCTACACAGACCTCAGTGATATACTGTAGCTAGGCCATCTGAGTAACAGTCTATAGGTGCAGGAACACAGATCTGAGAACGGACACTGGCTGGAGGGGCCGAAGTGTGGCCCCTTAAGATTTGCAGGATTGTTTTTTGAGCGTTGTTATTGTTATTTGAGAGAGCTCCCTGAAGGCTTCACACCACTGCTTCCCACTGTTTGAGGGAAGGACGTGCCGAAGAATTAGAACTTTGCAGATATTGTATTATTATATGGCTCAGATGCGTTAAGATACTTTAACACGTTAAATAAGGTAGTCTGCGTTCACACAGCCCCCCTCCCCCCAAAAATGTATAAAGGTTTATTACAGGATGAAAATAGTGCATAGTGAATGCTCTGAAAGACAAAACAAAACAACTCAGGAGCTATGTTGCATTGTTGAGGGTCACTTTTTCTTCCACTGTAGCTACAGTACCTGCACTCTTCACCTCCTATTTCTCAGCTCCAATTCAGGGCTCACAGCGTCTGTTTCCCAGCTTGTCTTCTGCCAGTTCTAACCTTGTGCCCTCATTAAGACGTGTGTTGTGGGAACGTAGTGAAAGAGTGCTGCGTATACGGTAAATGTCATGCCCTCGCCAGTAACAGTAACAATGGACGGTGGATGGGGACTGGCCATGGGGTGAAATGCCATGCAAAAGAATACTGTGGAACCGCACCAGCAGTCCCTTTTAAAGATCTGCAGTGGCTGAGTGAGACCCCTGGCCCTTTGAATTAAGAGTCCCCAGGGGGGAACTGACTCTGTGGGCTAGAGGGCAGAGGAGAATGACTGTTGTTTATTCTGGGTCAACGGTGGCCACTTCCTGGGAAGACTGAGACGTATGCAAACACTTATAGTCTGGACCATCTTGATATTGTGCCTCCTTGAATTCAGTCCAGCAGCATTTCCCCCTCTTTTTTTTCTTCCTCCCGGTGTCACGGTACATTACACATGTTATGGCTACGGTAGGCTAACCCGTGGTTGAACTGCAAAGGAACCCGGCAGACATAGGTGACTGGGGCCTGGATCTGCCTGCCGGGGTGGGGCAGGAGGGGGGCCTGGGACTTAAACGTTCCCACATGTGGAGGTAGTGCCAGGGAAGCAGAGGTTCTGCGCGGCTACGGGCGACGACACAACGCTGCAAAACAACCGTCAGAGGAGATTAGCCTGGAGATGCTGCAACACGTCGCAGGACCCTCTCACAAACTGACATGGGATCTGTATAGTACACTAGGCGCACAGACTCTCAGTCCTGTTTTTAGTGCTTTCCACATTGTGAAGCTGAGGCTCACATCCAGGGTTGACAAAGGGGCCCAGACCCACTGTACCACAGGGATAAGTGGATTGTGCTATGTTGTATTGGTAAGGGCCTAACACATTGTGCCTTACGACAATCTAAACATTACACAATGATCTCACAGGTGGTGAAGGGAGAGCCATCTGAACCCAGCCATGTTGCATTCTCTCTGCTGCCCGCTCCAGGGATGGAGCCAGAGCCAGGCACATCTGTTCAACACTATTTGAAACATCTATGGGTTGCTATGACTGATGAGCTGTGTTTTTCATTACACTACAGTGAATGAAATATGTGTCATTACATTTCATTAATAAAGTCTATGTCAGTTTGAGCTAATTCTGCCTTGCAAGAAACATTCTGTTGCGGCTCAAAGTAAAGCGCTAATGATGGGCTCTTAAGCCTTGCCTTAACTCCGTCACAGCAAGGAGAAGCACCAGCCAAGATCAACAGTGCGCTATGGTAACGGCTTGCCCACTCTCCATCAGTGTTGGCTCTCGTATTTCACTTCCCTGGACTACTTTCGGCTGGCTGCCTGGCCTGGCGTTTTAACACTTATAGCTTTTCCCTCTGTCTGACTGTGTCTCCAGACACTATAGGCCTGCAAATTGGGGCCCGGTTGCCATGGCGCCCCTCTCGACAACAAGAGTACACAGTGGTAAACATTAACACGTACAGCAGGCGAGGGCCAACACGGAGGAGGCGAAGAGAGCTGCGGCTAATGACGTCGCCAGAACATTCCGCACATCCACTCAATCCAGCCATGTAGGAATGACTGGGAGAGGAGGTTGAATATGACTGGTGGTGATACTGCTGCTGCAACTGCATTGGTCAACACACCTGGGGGTTTAAAACTCATCAGGAGAGGGGATGGGTTGGAGTTGTTCCTATTTCAAATCAAACTCTTTTGTATTTGGGATATGTGTGTCCTTAGGCAGTGGTACTTTAGCCTAGAGTAAGATATTTTGCGATTTGGGGGCGAGGACCCAAGTTATTTGTCTTTTTTTGACAGCTGTTGTATATACTGGAATCTGATTCTCATATGAAACTGTAGTCTACCATCTCCCTACAGTAAGTACAGGAACCCCATTAGCATGCATGTACAGCAGCATCAACCTGTCAAAGCTCTTAAAGCCAAGTTTTAATTAAGGTCTGATTCTAATCTGACATTCTTTGAAATGAGTGAAATATTTGTGCATTCTTAGCTCTATAGCTTAGTCTTTAGAGGTTTGGTTCGCCTTCCTCCCACCACAGCGTGCCGTTGGACCAGTACAATACCATCATGTGTAAAGTGCAGGCCCTGTAATGGTGGGGCTTATTTTGGGTTGACCACACATTCACTTTCCATTGGAGAGCTGCTGCATTCTTCCTGTGAATACAATGAAACAATCCACGAGCACACAGCAACTATTATCATTGTTCTAGGAGCTTGCCCAGTGGTCGAATCACATGGCTCGAGACGGGTCAGTTGGAAAATCTCAGCGTGATAAGCCCAGATGGGCCGACGCTTACTCGCACTCGAATCCATCTTATCAGATATAACACGTTCGCCCCATTCACCTCAAACAATACCTCTGCGCCGAGGTCAGCCTGGAGGAGAGGAAATTCATCTGATCCACCAGATGCACTAAAAACAAAGGGCCTGGGCTGCAACTGGGGCTGGTGGAGCGCCAGAGAGCGAGCCGTAATGGCAGTGGGTTTTAACGAGACTGGACCATAAGGTTATGCCAGAGCTCCTGGAAATAGATGCAGTGTGGTCCATTTCCTGTGCAGATGTTCAGGACATGGCCTCTCTCGGGCGGGGCAAATAAAAATTGACTGCTGTGATAAAAAAAAGGGCTTTTTAGTGGAACACACAATGGCCTAGACAGAATAAATATGCTGAATAGATATATTAACTGTGATCTGTGCTAAAAGCCCCTCTAAAACTTGAATATTGTTTTTTTTTAAAGTACATTTTAGGAGGGCAAATTAAAGTCATTTGACTTATGAAAGATGGATGGAGTACAAAGAAAGCTTTAAGCCTATAAGGGGTGAAATTGTTTCAAAGGAAAGTAGGCCTGAAGTAAATTAATAGAGTTACGATTTAGTGCAAAAACTGGATATAATGATCATCTTGGATTAACAATAACGTATAGATAAATCCACACTATTTTTGTTACTGGATGACAGAAATAAATACCCTTTAGAGAGACCAGAGCTACTCTGTTATTTATTTTACTCGTATTATTACCTATCCTGCCTTCATGTACAGTGTGCTTCAAAAATATTGGGACAGTGACACGTTCTTTGTAATATTGGCCCTGTACTCTAGCACTTTGGATTTGACTATGAGGTTAAAGTGCAGACTGTCAGCTTAAATTTGAGGGTATTTTCATCCATATTGAGTGAACCATTTAGAAATTACAGCACTTGTTGTATACAGTCAAAAAGATGCACAAATATCCTACTCCCCACAACATGTAAACCTCCCCTGTTAATGTATGGTGAGAGGTTAGCATGTCTTGGAGGGATGCTAACTTCCCCTGTTAATGTATGGTGAGAGGTTAGCAAGTCTTGGAGGGATGCTAACCTCCCCTGTTAATATATGGTGAGAGGTTAGCATGTCTTGGAGGGATGATATTTGTTAATCTGTAATTTTCTCACTCATCATTATTCACGATTAATTCAGGACTATCTGTTATCATTGTAGCATCCACATTACAGTATAACTATTTAGAAACATATTATATTCTTATATACAATACAAGTGACTCCAAAATGACACAGTACATTATTTACCATTCATTTCTATTGGGGACAAAATAATTGGAAAACACAACAAAAACAAACAGCATGCATCAAACAAGTTTGTAGAGTCACAAGCTTGATATAATCACTGTGTGCTAGGAATATGGGACCAAATACTAGTCTTTTGACTACTTTAAAACACATATAAGTCAATATGTCCCAATACCTTTGGTCTGATAAAATGGGGGGATTGTGTGCAAAAAGTCCTGTAAAATCATAGTCATTGTATCATTTCAAATCCAAAGTGCTGGAGTACAGAGCCAAAACAACAAAACGTGTCATTATTCCAAAACTTTTGGAGCTCACTGTATACATCTATCTCAAATACCTCATACCTCTGCACATTTATCTGGTACTGGAACTCCCTGTATATAGCTCCACATTGATCTGGTACTGGTACTTCCTGTATATAGCTCCGCATTGATCTGGTACTGGTCCTTCCTGTATATAGCTCCACATTGATATGGTACTTGTACTCCCTGTATATAGCTCCATATTGATCTGGTACTCCCTGTATATAGCTACACATTGATCTGGTACTGGTACTCCCTGTATATAGCCTCACATTGATCTGGTACTCCCTGTATATAGCTCCACAATGATCTGGTACTAGAACTTCCTGTTTTAGCTCCACATTGATCTGGTACTGGTACTTCCTGTATATACCTCCACATTGATCTGGTACAGGTACTCCCTGTATATAGCTCCACATTGATCTGGTACTGGTACTCCCTGTATATAGCCTCACATTGATCTGGTACTCCCTGTATATAGCTCCACATTGATCTGGTACTGGTACTCCCTGTATATAGCCTCACATTGATCTGGTACTCCCTGTATATAGCTCCACATTGATCTGGTATTGGTACTCCCTGTATATAGCGCCACATTGATCTGGTACTAGTACTCCCTGTACATAGCCTCACGTTGATCTGGAACTCCCTGTATATAGCCTCACATGGATCTGGTACTCCCTGTATATAGCTCCACATTGATCTGGTACTGGTACTCCCTCTATATAGCTCCACATTGATCTGGTACTCCCTGTATATAGCGCCACATTGATCTGGTACTGGTACTCCCTCTATATAACTCCACATTGATCTGGTACTCCCTGTATATAGCGCCACATTGATCTGGTACTGGTACTCCCTCTATATAGCTCCACATTGATCTGGTACTCCCTGTATATAGCGCCACATTGATCTGGTACTCCCTGTATATAGCTCCACATTGATCTGGTAATCCCTGTATATAGCTCCATATTGATCTGGTACTCCCTGTATATAGCTCAACATTGATCTGGTACTCCCTGTATATAGCTCCACATTGATCTGGTACTCCCTGTATATAGCGCCACATTGATCTGGTACTCCCTGTATATAGCTCCACATTGATCTGGTACTCCCTGTATATAGCTCCACATTGATCTGGTATTGGTACTCCCTGTATATAGCGCCACATTGACCTGGTACTAGTACTCCCTGTATATAGCCTCACGTTGATCTGGTACTCCCTGTATATAGCCTCACATTGATCTGGTACTCCCTGTATATAGCTCCACATTGATCTGGTACTCCCTGTATATAGCGCCACATTGATCTGGTACTCCCTGTATATAGCTCCATTTTGATCTGGCACTGGTACTCCCTGTATATAGCTCCATATTGATCTGGTACTCCCTGTATATAGCTTCACATTGATCTGGTACTCCCTGTATATTGCTCCACATTGATCTGGTACTGGTACTCCCTGTATATAGCGCCACATTGATCTGGTACTCCCTGTATATAGCTCAACATTGATCTGGCACTGGTACTCCCTGTATATAGCTCCATATTGATCTGGTACTCCCTGTATATAGCTTCACATTGATCTGGTACTCCCTGTATATAGCGCCACATTGATCTGGTACTCCCTGTATATAGCTCCACATTGATCTGGTACTCCCTGTATATAGCTCCACGTTGATCTGGTACTCCCTGTATATAGCTCCACATTGATTTGGTACTCCCTGTATATAGCGCCACATTGATCTGGTACTCCCTGTATATAGCTCCACATTGATTTGGTACTGGTACTCCCTGTATATAGCTCCATATTGATCTGGTACTCCCTGTATATAGCTGCACATTGATCTGGTACTGGTACTCCCTGTATATAGCTCCACGTTGATCTGGTACTCCCTGTATATAGCTACACATTGATCTGGTACTGGTACTCCCTGTATATAGCTCCACGTTGATCTGGTACTGGTACTCCCTGTATATAACGCCACATTGATCTGGTACTCCCTGTATATAGCTCCACATTGATCTGGTACTCCCTGTATATAGCTCCACATTGATCTGGTACTCCCTGTATATAGCTCCACATTGATCTGGTACTGGTACTCCCTGTATATAGCTCCACATTGATCTGGTACTCCCTGTATATAGCTCCACATTGATCTGGTATTGGTACTCCCTGTATATAGCGCCACATTGACCTGGTACTAGTACTCCCTGTATATAGCCTCACGTTGATCTGGTACTCCCTGTATATAGCCTCACATTGATCTGGTACTCCCTGTATATAGCTCCACATTGATCTGGTACTCCCTGTATATAGCGCCACATTGATCTGGTACTCCCTGTATATAGCTCCATATTGATCTGGCACTGGTACTCCCTGTATATAGCTCCATATTGATCTGGTACTCCCTGTATATAGCTTCACATTGATCTGGTACTCCCTGTATATTGCTCCACATTGATCTGGTACTGGTACTCCCTGTATATAGCGTCACATTGATCTGGTACTCCCTGTATATAGCTCAACATTGATCTGGCACTGGTACTCCCTGTATATAGCTCCATATTGATCTGGTACTCCCTGTATATAGCTTCACATTGATCTGGTACTCCCTGTATATTGCTCCACATTGATCTGGTACTGGTACTCCCTGTATATAGCGCCACATTGATCTGGTACTCCCTGTATATAGCTCCACATTGATCTGGTACTCCCTGTATATAGCTCCACGTTGATCTGGTACTCCCTGTATATAGCTCCACATTGATTTGGTACTCCCTGTATATAGCGCCACATTGATCTGGTACTCCCTGTATATAGCTCCACATTGATTTGGTACTGGTACTCCCTGTATATAGCTCCATATTGATCTGGTACTCCCTGTATATAGCTGCACATTGATCTGGTACTGGTACTCCCTGTATATAGCTCCACGTTGATCTGGTACTCCCTGTATATAGCTACACATTGATCTGGTACTGGTACTCCCTGTATATAGCTCCACATTGATCTGGTACTCCCTGTATATAGCTCCACATTGATCTGGTACTCCCTGTATATAGCTCCACATTGATCTGGTACTGGTACTCCCTGTATATAGCTCCACATTGATCTGGTACTCCCTGTATATAGCTCCACATTGATCTGGTATTGGTACTCCCTGTATATAGCGCCACATTGATCTGGTACTAGTACTCCTTGTATATAGCTTCACATTGATCTGGTACTCCCTGTATATAGCTCCACATTGATCTGGTACTGGTACTCCCTGTATATAGCGCCACATTGATCTGGTTCCCCCTGTATATAGCTCCACATTGATCTGGTACTCCCTGTATATAGCTCCACATTTATCTGGTATTGGTACTTCCTGTATATAGCGCCACATTTATCTGGTACTAGTACTCCCTGTATATAGCCTCACGTTGATCTGGTACTCCCTGTATATAGCTCCACATTGATCTGATACTGGTACTCCCTGTATATAGCCTCACATTGATCTGGTACTCCCTGTATATAGCTCCACATTGATCTGGTACTCCCTGTATATAGCTCCACATTGATCTGGTACTGGTACTCCCTGTATATAGCGCCACATTGATCTGGTACTCCCTGTATATAGCTCCACATTGATCTGGTACTCCCTGTATATAGCTCCACATTGATCTGGTACTGGTACTCCCTGTTATATACAATAAAGTCGATAAACCATCAAGTTAGTTCTTAAAAAAAAAATGATACCTGGAATACTTTAAAAAGTGAGCCTATACAACACTTGCTAACCTTATAGCACAGTTTAATCGTGCAAATTATTATAATTTTTTTAAAGTATAATTTAAGAACCTATATGCTCCATATTGATCTGGTACTCCCTGTATATAGCTCCACATTGATCTGGTACTCCCTGTATATAGCTCCACATTGATCTGGTACTCCCTGTATATAGCTCCACATTGATCTAGTACTGGTACTCCCTGTATATAGCTCCACATTGATCTGGTATTGGTACTCCCTGTATATAGCCTCACATTGATCTGGTACTCCCTGTATATAGCTCCACATTGATCTGGTACTCCCTGTATATAGCTCCACATTGATCTAGTACTGGTACTCCCTGTATATAGCTCCACATTGATCTGGTATTGGTACTCCCTGTATATAGCCTCACATTGATCTGGTACTAGTACTTCCTGTTTTAGCTCCATTCTAGCGTATTTTATTCTTCTTGTTTTACTATTTTTCTTTGTATTATTATTTGTTAACTCTACATCGTTGGGAAGGGCTACACCCGTTGTATTTGGCATGTGACAAATACAATATTTTATTTGAGGCCTACATCAGGCCGAAGCCTGTTTTTATTCCAACTAAAGGGACAAGGCAACACATCACAAACAATATTACTATTGTTCCCCCGGCAGCTGCTAACATCTGAGGCCCATTTGTTAGCATGTGATGAACAGTGTTTCTCCCTCCCATCACTAATTCCTTATACCTCATCTCTTTTCCTTCATCCATATAAGGGTGGGTGTAATCACATTCAGAAGGACTTGGATACATTGACAGGAAATAGAATTTAAAATGCTGAGTATTGGTAGTTATCTGACAGGTAAGATTTGTGTTTCTCTGTTTCATTTAATCCTGGCTATGTCTGTTTGACTATCTGTTTCAGTTTACTGTAAATCCTACTCTTATTCTAATATCAACATTTTGAAATACTAGTACTATGTGATTGCAAGCAATTTTTTCTTCATGTTGTTTTTATGAGCTCTGACTACGGTGGGAAAACACACAGCAAACTGTTAATTTGTCAAAGCATTCAACCAAATGATTATAACTCACTTGAGACAAACCATAATTCAGATTTTGAACTTGAGATATAACTCAAAGAACTGGTGCTGCACCTCACAGTCTCCATGGCAATCGAGCTGAGCTGGACCGTGCTGTCTAAGTCAGATTTCCTAATACATCTAAATCATCTCCCTGTCCAGAGAAATAGGGTGGAAATAGGTGGGAGTGTTCTGAGTGAGAAAATACCTCACAGCGAGAAAGTTTGGCAGGCCATCTTTGGATAATGCTGTAGAAATCTCTAAAGAGCACTGACTCCTAAGGCATACTGAATTCAGCCTTCATTAGAATTGATGAGTAACATAAAATGTATGCCCTTGTGTCCAAATGAAAACATTATTTAAGGAAGTTGTGTGGTTAGCGCATTAAACGCTGTTTTCCGCCAAAATACTTTTCAGGTTTCAATTATTACATTTACATTTTAGTCATTTAGCAGACACTCTTATCCAGAGTGACTTACAATTAATGCATTCATCTTAAGATAGCTAGGTGGGACAATCACATATCACAGTCATAGTAAGTAGGGGTGTAAGGGCCAAGAGACGAGAGGTGGCAGAGCAGAGTGCTCGGGTTGGGGTGTAAGGTATGAGCCTAAAGATAGGGAGGGGCAGTTCCTCTTGCTGCTCCATCGCCAAGTACCATGGTCTAGTCACATGTGGAGAGAGAAGGGAGAAAGAGATCAGGGCGTAGGGTAGTTTTGTGTGAGTGGAACCAGTGGGCTCAGTGGGGCTGAGTGAATGAGGAGTGGATATCGTCAACCTTCTTTTCAAAGCGAGGGAGGAGAAGGTGGAAACAATTTCCTAGGGTTACAGGCAGGATATTGACATTTTCCGTGTGATAAAGTATATTTAGCAGCGATACAGAGGAAGAGAAGGTAGAGAGGAGGAAGTGGAAGGATGATAGGTCCTCTAGAAGTTGCGTTTTCCTCCATTTTCACTGAACACATTCACCTTTAAATGTTTGGTAGAGGTAATCAGTCTGGTAATTAAGAGGCAAATGTCTCTTGCGTGCGGTGAAATGAAAGGTGCCGGTTTTCCCTTCCTAATCAAAGCAATGCACAGACTTAGAGCTGCACCCGTTTCCATAAGGTGAAGGAATGTGCATATTATGTGAATGCATGTTCACAGTCACGGTCAATTTGCTAAGCAGCGAGGGGAAATGGCTGCTCCACTTGAGGAAAACCCAAGGAATGAGGCGTTAAATGATTTCCATTTGGTCTATTGACGTCACCGATATTAGCCATTTTAACAGCATCCGCTCTTTCCACTGAGTCAAGAGAACACGTCTGCTCTGCTGGCTGACCGTATGGGTAGTTATACTGATATTGATCAAGACTTGTACACACCCAATAACATGTGGTCCATTCTGGCGCAAACACATAGTAATGCAAAAGTACGTAAGCACGCGTTCCACAAACTCTGCAGATACGTGCACACATACACACGCATGCACGAACGCACACAGACTCACACAAATGGACCACAGAAACACAAACGCACCCTGTATTCCTGCTCAAACAGATATGGTATTCACACGAACATGGTACTCACACGAACATGCACTGTATTCCTACTCAATACTGTACATAGATTCCTGCTCTCTCTCGCTCTCTCTCTCTGTGTGTCATGCGCGCGCACACACACACACACACACACACACACAGTGCATAGTTTCTCTCTCTATTGTTTACCATGTGGCCGTCCCTCAGCTCCTTGGTCTTATCAGCGGTGGGTTGCCATGGTATTTCCTGCCCGAACTAAGAGCAGAAGGTGGTACAGGATGAGTGCTGCTTCCTGCCTTGTATGGAACACCCCAAAACACCACCAAACAGGCTCTCTCTCACACCCTGGTGCATCCACACATCTACACTGACCACGCTCCGATAGAGACAGAGGACACATTTAGACGTCGCACACTAGTGTTTTTCAGCTGTAGAGAGCCAATGGTGGCTTCATGTGGGAAGGGATAAGGGAAAGGAGATAAATACTTTTCCCTTTTGTAATTTAACCATTTGTACATCGTTACAACACTGTATATATACATAACATGACATTTGCAATGTCTTTATTCTTTTGGAACGTCTGTGAGTGTAATGTTTACTGTTCATTTTTATTGTTTATTTAACTTTTGTATATTATCTACTTCACTTGCTTTGACAATGTGAACATGTGTTTCCCATGCCAATAAAGCCCATTGAATTGAATTGAATTGAATTGAAAGGGGAGGTGGGAGATAGAGAGAGAAAATAAAGGGAACAATGGACAATGCTGAGGAAGAGCAACCGTATCATTTTGTGCTGCTCTTTCATCAGATAGAATATCATTGACTTTGAGGGTGAGGGTGGCAGAGAGTGGTGGTAACACTTTCTCTCAAAATGTGGCTTCACTTCAAGACAAGGAATCTTCAAAGGGCTACACCACAAATACATCGATCAACCAAATGTATTTATAATGCCCTTTTTACATCAGCGGATGCCACGAAGTGGTTACACAGAAACACTGGCTCAAACCCCCGAACAGAAAGCAATGTAGAAGTATGCTGGCTACGAAAAACGCCCTAGAAAGGCAGGAACCAAGGAAGAAACCTAGAGAGGAACCAGGCTCTGAGGGGTGGCCAGTCCTCTTCTGGCTGTGCCGGGTGGAGATTATAAGAGTACATGGCCATTAAGGCCAGATTGTTCTTCAAGATGTTCAAACGTTCATAGATGACCAGCAGGGTCACATAATAATTACAGAGGTTGTAGTGGGTGAAAGAGGTCAGCACCCCGGGAGTTAATGTCAGTTGGTTTTCCATTGCGTGGAGACAGCAGGTGCGGTAGAGAGAGCGAGAAAGAGGAAGAGACCAGAGAGGGATAATGTATATTTTGCACTTTGACAAACCTCCTCCCAAGTCCCAACATTGCAGTGAGCAGACTCAATCTAGTGTGCGAGAAGCACATTTCTGCGTTCCTTTCAAAAACCACATGTACAGGACCGTTTTTAACTTTTAATTACGTCATTTGTGTCCCAACCTTACAAAAAGACTCCTTTGATTTTCAAAGCAAAAGTCTCCTTAGACTTCTTCAGAGGTCTACAGCGATGAGTAGCATTTAATATACAGTCAGGTTCGAAATGATCGACACCCTTGATAAAGATGAGCAAAAATGACTGAAGTGTTACAGGTTGCACAATAGACACTTAAAGGTCATTTCCGATTGAGCCGACATGTGCAGGGTTTCTGTATATTTCAATCACACCTTAACACTGAACTTCCGCGATACGGATTGAATAGAGCCGAAAGTCTCTAAATCTACAATAAAACACCACCTCCATGCCAACAGGCTCTTTGGAAGGGTCGCCAGAATAAAAGGTTTTATTGAGAGCAAACATCAAACGGAAACAACCTGGAGTTTGTTAAACGGCATTGGCACTTGGATTGGAACTGGGTGCTACAGTGAGATGAGAAAAAATTCAGATTTTGGCCCCGAAAACCAGTGGTAGGTTTGGCGTTGAAAGAAAAAAGCATACGCATACGCAGATAAGAACTTCATACCTACTGTGAAATATGGTGGTGGATATTTGATCTTTGATATTTGAGCTATTCTGCTTCCACTGGTCCTGGGGCCCTTGTTAAGGTCAAAGGTATCATGAACTCTACCCAGTACCAGGACATTTTAGCCAAAAACCTGGTTGCCTCTGCCAGGAGGCTGAAACTTGGCCACAAGTGGATCTTCCAGCAAGACAGTAAACCCAGGCACAAAACAAAGTCCACAAAAAAATTGTTAATTGACCACAAAATCAACACTTTGGAATGGCCATTTCAGTCTTCGGACTTAAACCCCATTGAAAACATGTGGTCTAAATTGAAGAGAGCAGTCCATAAGTGCTGACCGAAGGATATCAAGGATATGGAAAGATTCTGTACAGAGGAAAGGGAAGGAAAGGGGGATGCCTAGTCAGCTGAATGCATTCAACTGAAATGCGTCTTCCACATTTAACCCAATCCCTCTGAATGGTCCCTCTCAATGTGTTCTCCAATCTCATACAATATTATAGAGAAAAAGCTCAGTGCCAAGGGTGTAAAAAGTGTTGAAAACCAGGCTGTCAATAAATATGACCCTTGTTTTTTTTTATATTTTATATAATTTTAGAAATGTGTTGTTTTGGTTGATTCCATTGAATCATTAACAAAGGAAAATATATTCCTCAAGGTGGAAAATTACAATATAGCTAAGTACTGGTATTAATTATTCCATACAGTCTTTTTTGATTATCTTTATCAAGTGTGTCAATCATTTTGGACCTGACTGTATGTCCCATTTTTATTGTGGCGAGGAGCCTTATTTGGTCTGAATCTGGTTTCATCTGTGAGGTCTTTCCCATAGGAATTGTATCCAGGAATTTGGTTGAGGGAAGGAGACCATGGAAGCTTTCAGATGCTTTCAGATGCTTTCAGATGCTTTCAGGTGCAACTGATGTTGAATGTTATTAGAAGTGCCTTCTTCGGAAGACCAAGATCACAGGACTGGCCTGCATATATTTGGAACATGGCCTCTTGGATGCCATTACAGATGTACTTTCAGAGCAACCGGCCATATACCCACCATATCATCCCATCTTGATCTAACAATGCATCCTCTGTGGAAATCAATAGGCATTAAGGACCCAATTCCAACTTGGGAAATTGTGCCTTTCTTACACACACCTTTCATAAGCACTTCTCAGTAGTTGGTATTCAGACTTGTGTTATGAAGGGGCATAACCGGCTTTGCAGGCGTGGGTCCCTTGCACGCTCTGAATAAATGTAATACAACCGCTGAAAACCCTCCCACTTGCTAGCCAACAGTTGTCATTCAAATAGGGTTTCAGTACATTTATCTTAAGCCATCCATTTAAATATGGTGTACCTTTAATTACAATTGGGAGAATAGGGAGAATAGTGTACAATAGTAGGCTATACCCTTGTCTTTTAACTGCACTAACCATGG
The DNA here is from genome assembly GCF_045791955.1 of Oncorhynchus clarkii lewisi. Lineage (NCBI taxonomy): Eukaryota > Metazoa > Chordata > Actinopteri > Salmoniformes > Salmonidae > Oncorhynchus > Oncorhynchus clarkii. The sequence goes on from NC_092164.1 coordinate 31,805,525, forward strand.
AACTACTGTATGTGATGACACAGCCAAGTGTTGCACCATGCGTTGGTTTCAAACTGTTATGGCTTGGTCGGCACTCTGCTCTATAACGATTTAATTAGCCTACATGTCTTTTTTATATTATCAACTGTTACTCATGATTATAGGGCTCCCTAGTGGGAGCATCTCAGTGCTAGAGGCATCACTACAGACCCTGGCTCGATTCCAGACTGTATCACAACCGGCCGTGCTTGGTAGTCCCATAGAGCGGAGCACAATTTGCCCAACGTGGTTAGGGGTTGGCCGGGGTAGGCCGTCATTGTAAATAAGAATTTGTTCTTAACTGACTTGCCTAGTTAAATAAAGGTTACATAAATACAAATAAAAATTGCCAGCAACAATTACGCTTAACTCGGGTCAGAATCAGGGCCTACGTTTTTGTTCTATGGATCTGAGGAAGTGGTCCTTTTGGTGCTATAAAACCAAGATTCCTGATTACTTCTTAGTTGCAACAGTCATCTAACTATAAGTATGAACGCTCTATGTTACAGTGTGGTTCCCTGTGCTGCTTGACATCCTTTCTTTAATCTAAATGCAATGGAAGAAATTCTTGTTCTCATCAAACGACTATCAAATGATGAAAACCAGCTTGATTAAAGACCTGATCATTCTATTAGATTTACCCAGGTCATATCCCACATGAAAAAATACTACAGTTTACTATAGAATACTACAGTACTTATTATAGAATTCTTAAGTAGTATACTGTAGAATACTATACTACACACTGTAGTATCCCTCGACCATGTGTAGTACTTACTACAGAACGTTGTAGTATACTGTAGAATACTATACTACACACTGTAGTATCCCTCGATCATGTGTAGTACTTACTACAGAACGTTGTAGTATACTGTAGAATACTTAGGTCTATACTGTAGAATTTGTTCCACCTCTAACTGAGAAACCTTCATGCCAAGTATTGACCATATTGTGTTCCATATATATATAAAAGCCTCAACTTGTATTTCAAAGATAATAAAACAAAAACACTATAGTAAATGCTACAGTAATGTCCACAAAAGTACTACAGTAAATATTACAGTATACTAGTCTGCAAAAACACCACATTAATTATTATTTTATATACAGTACTGCAGTTTTCTTTTACTACAGTATTTATGCTCTAGTCAACTGTAAATACTACATTATACTCAAGTAAATAGTACAGTATTCACTGTAGTTTTTTTGCAGACTTTAGTCCGCAAAAACACAACAGTGGATACTACAGTAAAGTCAGAAAAAACACTACATTGAATGCAATAGTATTTATTCCATAGTATACTGTAGTATTTGTTGATGTGGGCCTGCTATGCACATTCCCTGTGTAAGAAGTATTCTCTTTCCCTTACTCACACCAGTGATGCATAATATTGAATTGTTTTCATCCAGAGAAAAGAAGGGGGCTCTCTCAACCGTTCTGGCTGTAACAGTCCCCTTTAATCTGGGTTTGGAGAGTGGCATGACCACCCTCTATTCGCCTCTCCCCACAGACATCACATAATGACAGGCTGGGAACAAATACCAAGACCGGGTCCAACCAAACTCTCCATGTACACAAAGATAATCCTCTTGAAGCAATTAGACCCTACCAGATTTCTTCTTTAATCCAGATTTCTTGTAAACCACCCCACTGATTCATGTCTTGCCTGGGGATATAAGGAGAGGTGGTTATGGGCCTTTGTGGTTTTCTAGGATGTTGGAAGATGAATGATCAAATCCAAGTTATTTATATAGCCTTTCTTACATCAGCTGATATCTCAAAGTGCTGTACAGAAACCCAGCCTAAAACCCCAAACTGCAGGCAATGCAGGTGTAGAAGCACAGTGGCTCGGGAAATACTCCCTAGAAAGGCCAGAACCTAGGAAGAAACCTAGAGAGGAACCAGGCTATGTGGGGTGGCCAGTCCTCTTCTGGCTGTGCCAGGTGGTGATTATAACAGAACATGGCCAAGATGTTCAAATGTTCATAAATGACCAGCAGGGTCAAATAATAATAATCCCAGTGATGATGATGTGATCATAATGATGATATGGGTTCTTACGAAATTATAAAAGTATTGTTAATTTCGGCACTATAAAACAAATATTCACATAAAATGCTTTCCTGGAAATCAGAAAATACAAGGTTCACATTCTTTCATGTTTGTGTTCTGTTGTTTTTGTTCTATTATTGCACTTCTTATCAATGGGAACATGACATTGCGATTCAGCCAGAGTTTTGAACAGTTTTCTAACACAGACCTGTGTAGACCTGTGTACATTTTACAACACTCTTGACTGCATTCATGGTGTTTGGATCACTAACCATAAAAACGGAGGGAGAAACAACATATTTCCAGCAACAGTATGTTGCCAAACTCAAACCCCTATCAGCGACAGGCCCTGAGTTGTTTGTTTTGTCTCCACTAAATACATTTCCCATCAAAAGCTAGACCTTTCTTGGACACCGCTCAATTTTCCCCTGGAGAACAATGGCCTAAAAAATGTTGTGATGTGGTGGCAGCATTTTGGAGTGGCTCTGATAAACGGGCCCTTACTGTGTGACTAATGTTAAGACCAAGCATTTCAGGAAGGTAACAGAAGATAGTGGGTGTGTTGTCAGCGTGACCTCTCTGAGACTTTACTTCCTCCATCCTTCCCATGCACGGCAAATCCATGGGGCAATTCGTGGCAAGGCGTTGCATAAACAACACTTCTCAGTTATGTATGATGTAGGTAGGATATTGTTCGTTGTGTGTGTGATGTGTTGATAAGTAAACTGAGCTTGGTATCGTCTAGTCTTGCTGCTGTTGCTAATTGATATCTAATGGGGGCAGTAAAGTGAGAATGGCTGGTTTCTGTCTAAAGCACACTTGCATTATGGTTTACTAATTAAAGATAGGCTGGTGTGGTCAACATCTTTAACCAGACCTAATCATAGACTACCATTGTTCATACATAACTACTTCACCACGGAACAAACTTGAACATACTGCACAGCAATAGGGGACTGGATCATATCTAATTTCAGTCTCCTGTTTGACTGGTTGAACTCTGCAGAGTTCTGTCCCTGCAAGTAGTGCTCATTGGCATGACACATAAGGTAGATTGAGGGTAGTGTGTTGGTGAGTCACTTTCCCTTGAGTTGCTGCAGGAGTGTTATCACCAAGGAGTTCATATTAGGGTGTGGATGCAGTCCCTAAAGCAGGTTTTAGACCTAAGAGGTTATGGGAGTGTCATTACCTTGTTACAACCTCTTTGCCAATCATAATAATAACACAAAAGAGAAAGTTCGGGACATTTTTCAAACAATGTAATGTACTTTTCTCCAGATGTGTCATGCTTTTCAAATATAAATGCTTCAATCCTGATCGTCTCATAACATATAAATGCATGCGTCCATACTGTTGATTAATCTTGATGGTAAGAGGAGCAGCCCTACATGTTACGCTAACTCATTGGGAACTCTCCAACAACTACATAAAATCATACCAGTAAGTCAGCTCCCCTACCTCAAGAACTGACACTTCATTATCTAGCTTTGTTTATAGTTCTCTACTGGGATCAGGGTGGCTGTCTAGTGATTTCTCTAAATGTTCCTGTAATCTATATGGCGTAATTCCAGTGAATGCCATACAGGGGAGGGAACATGTGTGTGTGTGTGTGTGTGTGTGTGTGTGTGTGTGTGTGTGTGTGTGTGTGTGTGTGTGTGTGTGTGTGTGTGTGTGTGTGTGTGTGTGTGTTAGAGATTTTCACCGGCCCACCCGACCCAGGTGGGTCATCAGGTTACAACTACAGCTGATGGACCCGACCACGGCTTTGTATAGCATATTCATTTTACGCTAATAAGGTGAATTTATTGACTTATAGAAGGCCTAGCCAACATTTTAAAGACCAATTCATAAAAACACTCTAAAAGTCTAAGCCTTTTGGGGGAGGGGATTCTCATGGTCTGACAAACATCACGGTAGCTCGGCCACCTTCCACTGCAGATGTGGAAGGCCGTATCTTTGGCTTAAACTGGCGGATTTTGATGGCGATTTTTGTATTATTTTACTTAAGGAATTTATTAACTAGAAGAGCATCTTGGCTGATAAACATACTTTTTTTGTAACTAATGTTCAATTGGGTCTAGGTCTGGTTGTCGTCGGGTACATTTGGGTTTGGGTCCAACTTTTTGCGTGAACGCATGTGCTTGCATGCGTGTGGGAGAGAGTTAGTATCTTAAGTAACTAAGACAGAGAGGTGTTAAAGAGGCTGACATTTTAGAATGTCTATAAATGTGCTTGTTGTGGTTGTTTGTCATCAGTGTTTTAGTAAGGAAGGCATACAGAGATATGTCATCGGTTTCTTGGTTTGCAGACTTGGCCTGAGAAGTTTACATGAATGTCAAGCACCTGCTATTGAACAAAATTCCACTCAGGATGTTTGCCTACTTCTTGTTGATTTGACAAAACATTGCAAATGTAAGCTGTGACTGAAACTGAAGCCTGTCTTTCTCTTTAAAGCTCATGTGAGGGCATAATATTAATACAGATGTGTATGATTTCTTTGGGAACATGGTTGTATTTTTGTATTTATTGAGGTGAAGTAGATAAAGTTATTAAAAGAAAGATAGAACAGGTTTGTGTTTACACGTCGTGTTGAGTGAGGAGGCTGGGTTGACCGTTTTGTTGTCCTATGTGCGTAGGTCAGTTAGAACTGTGTTTATGACTTACTTCACAGCCTCTGTGGCCTCCACCTTGTGGCTTGGCCATCTTACTGTGCTGAAAATTTGACACACCCGAGGGGCGGAGCTAGCATGTTGGAGTGAACGGCTGTGTGTGAGAGGCTCCTGCAACTTTTTTTGCGAAATATTGGCACTTTTTACAACAAACGTTTCTTTCTAATACAAGATTGTAACTTTTTATATGAAAATGCCGAGTAATAAGCGACCAAAGGACAATAAATCCACAGCGGAGGCCTACTCCCCACTAAACAACGAGACAGACATGGCGGGAGGCACATGCAACAACGTGACACTTACAGAACTTACCCGGGCTTTGGGGGAGCTACGTGTTGCTATAGCTGACAATCTTAAGGCCACTATTGCTGAACTGGACACCAAAATCGAGAGCATCATTCGAACGGTCGCTTCGCATGGCCAGAGTATTGTGGACCTTGAGAAGGCTTCTGAATTCAACGCTGGTAGGATCGACGAGTTAGAGAAGCTATGCACGTCATTGAAGGATAGTGTGCAGAGGCTTTCTGTGAAAGTGGTGGACCTGGAGGGCCGATCCAGACGTAATAACCTTCGCGTTGTTGGTCTTGCAGAGGGGGTGGAGGCGGGCTCTCGCCCCACCGACTTCTTCGCCAAGCTATTGAAGGATGCAATGGGATCGGATGTTTTGGCTTCGGATCCCCAGCTGGACCGTGCACATCGCTCCCTTGTCCCAGTGCCTGGACCGGGCCAACATCCTCGCTCAGTAATCATCTGTTGTCACAGTTTCAAGACCAAGGATCTTATCCTGCGTGAAGCTCGAATGAGGGGCAACCTGTCACATAAAGGGCACCCATTCCGTGTCTATGAGGATTATGCGCCCGATGTGGCAAAGCATCGTGCCGACTACAAAGATGTCATGACCAAACTCTACAAACTCTATCTTCGCCCAGCCTTGCTCTTCCCTGCAAGACTAAGAGTTACCCCGCCTTCCGGTGAGAAGATTTGGCTCCCCTCGGTTTTGGACGCAGAGAAGTTTATCCGGGAATATACGCCAATCCCCCGTACAGGTTAGAGTGCCTTGTCATTGTGTGTTAGGGTCTGCTCATGGACTCGAATCCATACTACACCATAATGGGTGAAACCGTATTAAATGGGCTCAACAAGGGCTACCGAACATGTAAGATGCTGATGAATGGCAGTCAGAGCTCTCACTTAACGTTAAATTCACTTTCATCCCGGCTGTGCTCAGAGCGATGCATATTTTTACTTCCAGGTTTGATCACTGACACCTTCGGATAGATATACTTATATTCCCCCAGTTGTGTTTTGTTATTTATTTTACAATCCTTACATTATTCTTATTACCATACCATTTATTTATTGCTTGCAGGGGACTGGGGGTGATGGTTGGGAAGGGGCAGACGCAGACACCTGGTTAGCAAGTTGATGTTTTGTGCGGTTCTGCCTTTGTCTAGCCGTGGGCCGCTCTCCTGACTAGATTCCCACCAGCCCTCTGTAGTGCTTGTGTCTGTGTAGGTGTGCGTACATATAATTACTATTTGTACTTTATTACTATTTTCTCTTAGCATTTTAGTATTATGTATGTGTATATTTTAAATCAGTGTAGATTGTTATTCTGGGGTATGAATGTTTGTATGTGTGTATGTGTATATGTGCATATGGATGTATATACATATTTTTTAAATATGTATTTTTATATATGCATTTTTTTGTGTGGGTGTGTATGTACAGTGCCTTGCGAAAGTATTCGGCCCCCTTGAACTTTGCAACCTTTTGCCACATTTCAGGCTTCAAACATAAAGATATAAAACTGTATTTTTTTGTGAAGAATCAACAACAAGTGGGACACAATCATGAAGTGGAATGACATTTATTTGATATTTAAAACTTTTTTAACAAATCAAAAACTGAAAAATTGGGCGTGCAAAATTATTCAGCCCCCTTAAGTTAATACTTTGTAGCGCCACCTTTTGCTGCGATTACAGCTGTAAGTCGCTTGGGGTATGTCTCTATCAGTTTTGCACATCGAGAGACTGACATTTTTTCCCATTCCTTCTTGCAAAACAGCTCGAGCTCAGTGAGGTTGGATGGAGAGCATTTGTGAACAGCAGTTTTCAGTTCTTTCCACAGATTCTCGATTGGATTCAGGTCTGGACTTTGACTTGGCCATTCTAACACCTGGATATGTTTATTTTTGAACCATTCCATTGTAGATTTTGCTTTATGTTTTGGATCATTGTCTTGTTGGAAGACAAATCTCCATCCCAGTCTCAGGTCTTTTGCAGACTCCATCAGGTTTTCTTCCAGAATGGTCCTGTATTTGGCTCCATCCATCTTCCCATCAATTTTAACCATCTTCCCTGTCCCTGCTAAAGAAAAGCAGGCCCAAACCATGATGCTGCCACCACCATGTTTGACAGTGGGGATGGTGTGTTCAGCTGTGTTGCTTTTACGCCAAACATAACGTTTTGCATTGTTGCCAAAAAGTTCAATTTTGGTTTCATCTGACCAGAGCACCTTCTTCCACATGTTTGGTGTGTCTCCCAGGTGTCTTGTGGCAAACTTTAAACGACACTTTTTATGGATATCTTTAAGAAATGGCTTTCTTCTTGCCACTCTTCCATAAAGGCCAGATTTGTGCAATATACGACTGATTGTTGTCCTATGGGCAGAGTCTCCCACCTCAGCTGTAGATCTCTGCAGTTCATCCAGAGTGATCATGGGCCTCTTGGCTGCATCTCTGATCAGTCTTCTCCTTGTATGAGCTGAAAGTTTAGAGGGACGGCCAGGTCTTGGTAGATTTGCAGTGGTCTGATACTCATTCCATTTCAATATTATCGCTTGCACAGTGCTTCTTGGGATGTTTAAAGCTTGGGAAATCTTTTTGTATCCAAATCCGGCTTTAAACTTCTTCACAACAGTATCTCGGACCTGCCTGGTGTGTTCCTTGTTCTTCATGATGCTCTCTGCGCTTTTAACGGACCTCTGAGACTATCACAGTGCAGGTGCATTTATACGGAGACTTGATTACACACAGGTGGATTTTATTTATCACCATTAGTCATTTAGGTCAACATTGGATCATTCAGAGATCCTCACTGAACTTCTGGAGAGAGTTTGCTGCACTGAAAGTAAAGGGGCTGAATAATTTTGCACGCCCAATTTTTCAGTTTTTGATTTGTTAAAAAAGTTTGAAATATCCAATAAATGTCGTTCCACTTCATGATTGTGTCCCACTTGTTGTTGATTCTTCACAAAAAAAATACAGTTTTATATCTTTATGTTTGAAGCCTGAAATGTGGCAAAAGGTCGCAAAGTTCAAGGGGGCCGAATACTTTCGCAAGGCACTGTATGTGTGGGTGTGTATGTATGTATGTGTGGGGGTGTGTAGATCAAATCAAATCAAATCAAATTTTATTTGTCACATACACATGGTTAGCAGATGTTAATGCGAGTGTAGCAAAATGCGTGTGCTTCAAGTTCCGACAATGCAGTAATAACCAACAAGTAATCTAACTAACAATTCCAAAACTACTGTCTTGTACACAGTGTAAGGGGATAAAGAATATGTACATAAGGATATATGAATGAGTGATGTACAGAGCAGCATAGGCAAGATACAGTAGATGGTATCGAGTACAGTATATACATATGAGATGAGTATGTAAACAAAGTGGCATAGTTAAAGTGGCTAGTGATACATGTATTACATAAGGATACAGTCGATGATATAGAGTACAGTATATACGTATGCATATGAGATGAATAATGTAGGGTAAGTAACATTATGTAAGGTAGCATTGTTTAAAGTGGCTAGTGATATATTTACATCATTTCCCAAAAATTCCCATTATTAAAGTGGCTGGAGTTGAGTCAGTGTCAGTGTGTTGGCAGCAGCCACTCAATGTTAGTGGTGGCTGTTTAACAGTCTGATGGCCTTGAGATAGAAGCTGTTTTTCAGTCTCTCGGTCCCAGCTTTGATGCACCTGTACTGACCTCGCCTTCTGGATGATAGCGGGGTGAACAGGCAGTGGCTCGGGTGGTTGATGTCCTTGATGATCTTTATGGCCTTCCTGTGACATCGGGTGGTGTAGGTGTCCTGGAGGGCAGGTAGTTTGCCCCCGGTGATGCGTTGTGCAGACCTCACTACCCTCTGGAGAGCCTTACGGTTGAGGGCGGAGCAGTTGCCGTACCAGGCGGTGATACAGCCCGCCAGGATGCTCTCGATTGTGCATCTGTAGAAGTTTGTGAGTGCTTTTGGTGACAAGCCGAATTTCTTCAGCCTACTGAGGTTGAAGAGGCGCTGCTGCGCCTTCTTCACAATGCTGTCTGTGTGAGTGGACCAATTCAGTTTGTCTGTGATGTGTATGCCGAGGAACTTAAAACTTGCTACCCTCTCCACTACTGTTCCATCGATGTGGATAGGGGGGTGTTCCCTCTGCTGTTTCCTGAAGTCCACAATCATCTCCTTAGTTTTGTTGACGTTGAGTGTGAGGTTATTTTCCTGACACCACACTCCGAGGGCCCTCACCTCCTCCCTGTAGGCCGTCTCGTCGTTGTTGGTAATCAAGCCTACCACTGTTGTGTCGTCCGCAAACTTGATGATTGAGTTGGAGGCGTGCGTGGCCACGCAGTCGTGGGTGAACAGGGAGTACAGGAGAGGGCTCAGAACGCACCCTTGTGGGGCCCCAGTGTTGACGATCAGCGGGGAGGAGATGTTGTTGCCTACCCTCACCACCTGGGGGCGGCCCGTCAGGAAGTCCAGTACCCAGTTGCACAGGGCGGGGTCGAGACCCAGGGTACCCAGGGTCTCGAGCTTGATGACGAGCTTGGAGGGTACTATGGTGTTGAATGCCGAGCTGTAGTCAATGAACAGCATTCTCACATAGGTATTCCTCTTGTCCAGATGGGTTAGGGCAGTGTGCAGTGTGGTTGAGATTGCATCGTCTGTGGACCTATTTGGGCGGTAAGCAAATTGGAGTGGGTCTAGGGTGTCAGGTAGGGTGGAGGTGATATGGTCCTTGACTAGTCTCTCAAAGCACTTCATGATGACGGAAGTGAGTGCTACGGGGCGGTAGTCGTTTAGCTCAGTTACCTTAGCTTTCTTGGGAACAGGAACAATGGTGGCCCTCTTGAAGCATATGGGAACAGCAGACTGGTATAGGGATTGATTGAATATGTCCGTAAACACACCGGCCAGCTGGTCTGCGCATGCTCTGAGGGCGCGGCTGGGGATGCCGTCTGGGCCTGCAGCCTTGCGAGGGTTAACACGTTTAAATGTCTTACTCACCTCGGCTGCAGTGAAGGAGAGACCGCATGTTTTCGTTGCAGGCCGTGTCAGTGGCACTGTATTGTCCTCAAAGCGGGCAAAAAAGTTATTTAGTCTGCCTGGGAGCAGGACATCCTGGTCCGTGACTGGGCTGGATTTCTTCCTGTAATCCGTGATTGACTGTAGACCCTGCCACATGCCTCTTGTGTCTGAGCCGTTGAATTGAGATTCTACTTTGTCTCTGTACTGACGCTTAGCTTGTTTGATAGCCTTGCAGAGGGAATAGCTGCACTGTTTGTATTCGGTCATGTTACCAGACACCTTGCCCTGATTAAAAGCAGTGGTTCGCGCTTTCAGTTTCACGCGAATGCTGCCATCAATCCACGGTTTCAGGTTAGGGAATGTTTAAATCATTGCTATGGGAACGACATCTTCAACGCACGACGTTCTAATGAACTTGCACACCGAATCAGCGTATTCGTCAATGTTGTTGTCTGACGCAATACGAAACATGTCCCAGTCCACGTGATGGAAGCAGTCTTGGAGTGTGGAGTCAGCTTGGTCGGACCAGCGTTGGATAGACCTCAGCGTGGGAGCCTCTTGTTTTAGTTTCTGTCTGTAGGCAGGGATCAACAAAATGGAGTCGTGGTCAGCTTTTCCGAAAGGGGGCGGGGCAGGGCCTTATATGCGTCGCGGAAGTTAGAGTAACAATGATCCAAGGTCTTTCCACCCCTGGTTGCGCAATCGATATGCTGATAAAATTTAGGGAGTCTTGTTTTCAGATTAGCCTTGTTAAAATCCCCAGCAACAATGAATGCAGCCTCCGGATAAATGGTTTCCAGTTTGCAAAGAGGGGGGATATATACGGTATATACAGTATATACGGCTGTGATTATAATCGAAGAGAATTCTCTTGGTAGATAATGCAGTCTACATTTGATTGTGAGGAATTCGAAATCAGGTGAACAGAAGGATTTGAGTTCCTGTATGTTTCTTTCATCACACCATGTCACGTTAGCCATAAGGCATACGCCCCCGCCCCTCTTCTTACCAGAAAGATGTTTGTTTCTGTCCGCGCGATGCGTGGAGAAACCCGTTGGCTGCACCGCCTCGGATAGCGTCTCTCCAGTGAGCCACGTTTCCGTGAAGCAAAGAACATTACAGTCTCTGATGTCCCTCTGGAATGCTACCCTTGCTCGGATTTCATCAACCTTGTTGTCAAGAGACTGGACATTGGCAAGAAGAATGCTAGGGCAGTGGTGCACGTTGTGCCCGTCTCCGGAGTCTGACCAGAAGACCGCCTCGTTTCCCTCTTTTTCGGAGTCGTGTGTTGGGGAAATTAGGGGAATAGGGTGGGAAGTAAAGGTGCTTGCAGGGGGGGAGGGGTGGGTTGGATACTGCTCGGGTGTAGGTGATACATATGCTGATCGTGATGGCTTGGTGCGCTTTCTTACCTTTTTATCAAGTTACATGTTATGCAGGCCACCATAGGAACTACAAACAAGAGGAGGGCGGGGCTTACATTCACTTCCTGGAATGTCAAGGGTTTAAATGAACCAATTAAGAGAGGCAAGGTCCTAGCCCACTTGAAAGCACTCTCGTCTGATATTATATTTTTGCAAAAAACCCATCTGAAAAATAACTCTTAATTGTAGGTGGTTGGGGCAAGTGTATCACTCTAACTTCTCTGCCAAAATGAGAGGCACAGCGATTCTGGTACGGAAAGGAATTCCCTTTCTACATAAAACCACTATTGCGGATAAAGAGGGTCGGCATGTGATCGTAATAGGAGAAATCCACTCTACTTCAGTAACTCTACTAAATATCTATGGGCCAAACATTGATAACCCCTCTTTTTTCAAAAGAGTCCTTGCCCTGATTCCAGATATCTCCCATACTAACCTGGTCATTGGAGGGGACCTTAACCGTGTGCTAGACCAATATTTAGATAGATCCTCTACCCGGCGAACCCCTACCTCATATTCAGGCGAATTCTTGAATACCTACATAAAAAATGCTAACTTATTTGATATATGGAGGATCGCTAACCCTACGGGTAGGGAATACTCCTTTTACTCTCATGTTCACAATGTTTACACTCGAATTTACTACTTTTTGGTTGATGCAAAACTACTCCCCTATACCTGTAATGTGAGGTATCATGATATTATAATCTCGGACCACAGTCCACTCACCTTCTCCCTGAGATTGGGTGACATTGTACCAAACGAGAGGGTCTGGAGGTTGAATCCTCAGCTCATCACAGAACCAACATTCTGTGAATATCTTAAAGACCAAAGTACATTTTTCTTTGATACCAACGACAACACAGAGACTTCCCCAGCATTATTGTGGGAAACACTGAAGGCTTATCTGAGAGGCTGTATCATCTCCTTTCAGGTTGCCAGGAGTAGACAAAACAGAGGAAAACTGGAAGAACTGGAGGGACAAATTCACTTACTGGATAGGGAGAATGCTAGCCATCCATCTATGGAGAAACATAAAAAAATTACCTCTTTAAAATATGAATTCTCTCAGCTAAAATCGCTAAATATTTTCTCTATGCCAAGTAAAAATATTTAGAGTTTGGTGACAAACCACACAAATTACTCGCCAGACAACTTCGAAAAAAAGTGAGTGACCGAATGATTCACAAAGTTAAATCTGCATCTGGGGAATTACTCTCTTGTTGTTCCTGTATGCTCTTTTATGTTTAGATAAGAATTATACCTGTCTTGTATACCTACCTATACACCATTCTTGTGTGTGTTCAATAAAAAATATTTGAAACAAAATTTGACACACACACACACACACACACACACACACATACAGTACACATGCATGCGCTCTATTCTTTTAGGGATACTATGGTGCAGGTGCCTTTATGTGTTGTGATATGTGTTGTTGTTTTTTATGCGTTGGTCATTGTTGCGTGTCCTGTCCTTCTAAGTCATTGATGATGAATGCTGTGATAAACAATTTTCCAAATTGGGATTAACTCTATTCTACTCTACTTACATGCACGCACGTGCACGCATGTGCACACACACAGACACGTGCACCCACCCACACACACACTCACCACAAAACGTAAAGGTTCGTACATTATAAACAAATGATCTTTCATACAGAAATTCTCACCAACGAGATAAATACAGAAAAATAACCATTGTGAATGTGTTATGTAAGTGTTATTGCACTGCAATGAAAGGCAGCCATACCTTGTTGTGTAGAGAGGGAGAGGCGTCATCTGTATAGAGTTACGAGGCTCAGGTCTCAAGGTCAGGGTTGTCGGGGGGACATAAACTGTCGGGGGTCTAGGGGTCCTCCCTCAGACACCCGACCCCTCAGATTTCTTGGGCATCTAAAGCTCATTTCATGCATTTCTAAACAATGTTGGGGTCCTTTTGGGGTTACTTGTATTGTAAAGAATATAATATGTTTCGAAACACTTCTACATGAATGTGGATGCTACCATGTTTATGGATAATCCTGAATGAATCGTGAATGAAGATGAGTGAGAAAGTTATTATGAGGGCACAGGGCGAGACCCAGATGCAGACACGGAAGGCAGATGATTCGAGTCTCTGATATTTATTATAATCCAACGGGCAGGCAAGAGATCATAAACATAGTCAGGGTCCAGGAGGTACAGAATGGCAGGCAGGCTTGAGGTCAGGGCAGGCAGAATGGTCAGGCAGGCGGGTTCAGAGTCAAGGCAGGCAAGGGTCAAAACCAGGAGGACTAGCAAAAGAGATAAGAAAAAGCACGAGCACTGAAAAACACGCTGGTTGACTTGACAAGATGAACTGGCAACAGACCAACAGGGAACACCCAAATAAATACCCAGGGACAAATTGGGAAAACGGGTGACACCTGGAGGTGGGGGGAGACAATCACAAAGACAGTTGAAACAGATCAGAGCGTGACAGTAAGCAAGTCCTGTTGGCGACAACCATACCCTCTGTCCGATCCGATAGCAGGGAGCCAGAGTCTGTTGGCGGTCCGATTGTCAACGATACCTGGAGATGGTCTTGAGAAGACCCGCCCAAGCTCTTTTCCAGGTACACCGACAGCGGCGGATGAACATCTGGGCTGAGGGTATGTTGACCTCAACTTCTGGCTCTGGGAAGAGCGGAGGCTGATACCCCATGGAGCATTCGAAGGGGGAGAGTCCAGTAGCCGAGCAGGGAAGAGTGTTCCCAGCATATCCACCCAGATCAGTTGCTGGCTCCAGGTGGTGGAGTTACTGGCAATCAGACACCGAAGTGTCGTCTCCATGTCTTGATTGGCTCGCTCCGACTGGCCGTTGGATTGGGGATGAAACCCGGAGGACAGACTGGCCGACGACCCGATAAGGATGCAGAACGCCTTCCTGAATTGGGACCAGAACAGAGGACCCCGATCCGAGACCATGTCGACCGGGAGTCCATGGATTCGGAATACGTGCTGCACCATTAGCTGGGCCGTCTCCTTGGCTGAAGGTAACTTGGGATGAAATGGGTGGCTTTGGAAAACCTATCCACCACCATCAGAATGGTGGTGTTACCATCTGACGGGGGAAGCCCAGTGACGAAATACAGAGAAATATGGGACCAGGGGCGATGAGGGACAGGAAGTGGCTGTAGGAGGCCAGACGGAGTCTTGCTTTGCGCGCATACCATGCATGCGGCGACCAAGGCTGAGACATCAGGAACCATAGCAGGCCATTAGAAGTGTTGACGTAGGAAAGCCAGGGTCCTGTGAGTACCAGGATGACCGATAAGCCTGGAGGAGTGAGCCCATTCCAGGACCTTAAACCGGACCACATCAGGCACAGACAGTTAGCCGGGCCCAAGGTCCGACTGGGAAGGCTGAGCCTTGCGGACCAGAGCCTCAATTCCCCAAACAACAGAAGCCATCAAACAAGAGGCAGGGTGGATGGCCTCAGATTCAGAGGGAGTGGCAGAGGATCTGTATAGAAGGGACAGAGTGTCCAGCTTCACGTTTTTGATCCCTGGGCGGTAGGAGATGGTAAAATTGAACCTAGTAAATAACAGAGCCCACCGGGCCTGCCTGGAATTAAGGCGCTTGGCTGTGCGGAGATATTCCAGATTCTTGTGGTCGGTCCAGACCAAAAACGAATGTTCAGCTCCCTCAGGCCAGTGTCTCCACTCCTCCAGTGCCATCTTGACTGCCAGGAGTTCTTGGTTACCCACATCGTAGTTTCTTTCTGCAGAGTTGAGTCGATGGAACAGGAAGGTACAGGGATGAAACTTTTGGTCCTGGGCAGATCGCTGAGACAGGTTGGCCCCCACTCCAACTTCAGAAGCTTCAACCTCAACCACAAATTGACGGGACGGTCCGGATGGATGAGGATGGGTGCTGTTGTGAACCGATGCTTCAGGTCCACAAAGGCTTTGTTGACAGCAGGAGACCATGTAAACTGTACTTTGAGAGAGGTGCAGAGTGCAGAGAGGAGGGCTGCCAGGGTGCTGTAACCCCAAATGAAACAGAAGTAGAAGCTAGCAAAACCTAGGAAACGTTGCAACTGCACCCTGGACGTGGGATGAGGCCAATCCACCACTGCTTTCACCTTTCCAGGATCCATCTGGACATTTCCCTCAGCAACGACATATCCCAGAAAGGAGATAGAGCTAGAGCAGTGGAACTCACACGTCTCGGCTTTTACAAACAATTGGTTCTCCAGGAGGCGCTGAAGGACCTGTCTGACTTGCAGAACATGTTCTTGGGCAGACCGGGAAAAATACAGGATGTCATCATGGTATCCGAGCACAAACTGGTTTAACATATCCCGGAGCACATCGTTTACCATAGCCTGGAAGACAGCGTCCAAATGGCATGACCTGGTACTCATAATGTCCACTGGCTGTGTTGAATGCTGTCTTCCACTCATCTCCTTCGCGTATCCGAGCCAGGTGGTAGGCATTCCAAAGGTCCATCTTGGAAAAAATGGTGGCCCCCTGGAGAGGTTCAAAAGCCGAGGAGAGGAGTGGTGTGGTAGGGGGTAACGATTCTTAATCGTAATATCATTAAGACCACGGTAGTCAATCCATAGACGCAAGGACTTGTCCTTCTTCTCCACAAAGAAAAACCCTGTGCCGGCAGGAGAAGCAGATGGACGGACATACCCAGTAGCTAGAGACTCCACTATGCACTCCTCCATGGCCTTGGTCTCCGGCACCTGGGAGGAGATCAATGGCACAATCATAAGGATGATGCCGGGGAAGAGAAGTAGCCCGTGCTTTGCTGAAAACCTCCAGGAGGTCGTGGTACTCTGTGGGGAAGGTAGGGAAATCTGAGATTTGACTTAAGCCCAAAGGAGGCTGTCTCGTGAAGGCTGCGCTGCTTTGAGGCAATGGGAATGGCAAAACGGACTCCAACCCAGGATTGAATTTGTGGTCCAATCAATAACGGGGTTGTGTTTTTTAAATCAGGAAAATCCCAAAACAACTGGAACATGCGTAGACTTAATGAGAAGCAGCTGTATTACCTCACTGTGATTTCCTGAAACCCATAGATGACTAGGAACAGTGCTGTGGGTGACTCTACCAATGGAGCGTCCGTCCAGTGCTCTAGTGTCCATGGGAACAGATAGAAATTGAGTGGGAATACCTCATTCAGAAACTAGAGTAGAAACATTAAAACTCTCATCTGCCCCAGAGTCAATGAGCACCCGTAGAGTTTTAGACTGGTCTCCCCACAGCAGTATAACAAAGCAGGGAGTATGGTTAATGGGATTAAGAAGATTCACAGTCTGGCTCACCAGAGTACTTGTGCCCAGTTACCTGGTCAGGTGGCAATATAATGTCCTGCAGCCCCACAGTACAGACAGCTGTTGGAACTCATTCTATGTGAACGTCCCTTAGGCGATAATCTAGCCCTGCCCAGTTGCATAGGTTCCGGAGTATCTGACTCACCCGTCGCTGATGATTCTCGAGGGAGCTCGGGTGGCTCCAGATTCCTTAGAAGGTGAGCGAGCCACTGCGGATGAACGAGTGTGACCCAGGCCAGACCTCCTCGCACTCCTGCGTTTGGATAGAAGACATTCTGAAGTTTCTAAAACTGTTTGAATAATGTCTGTGAGTTTAACAAAACTTATTTGGCAGGCGAAAACCCGAGGACAAACCATCCAGGAATATTTTTTTTTCGAGGTGACAGTGTTTTCAATGGGTTTTCTATGTGGATCAAGATTTCTAAGGCACTTGGTTGCAGTTCCTATTGCTTCCACTAGATGTCAACAGTCTTTAGAAATTGGTTTGTTTTTCCTTTGAGTAATGAAGTAGTAGCCATTTCCTATCTGGGTGGATAGCCAAGTGTACTGTTGTGGTTGGGGCGCGCGACCTGAAGCTCGCTCCACTTTAATTTTATCGGCTATTGAACGCAGTTTATCCTATCTTAAATTTGATTGATTATTCACGTTAAATACCTAAAGTTGGATTAGGAAAGTTGTTTGAAATGTTTGGACAAAGTTTACAGGTAACTTATTAGATAATGTGTAGTCATGTCGGGCAAGTTGGAACCTGTGTTTTTCTGAATCAAATGAACCAAATAAATGGACATTTTGGAGATATAACGTTGGAATTGATCGAACAAAAGGACCATTTGTGATGTTTATGGGACATATTGGAGTGCCAACAGAAGAAGCTCTTCAAAGGTAAGGCATGAATTATATTGTTATTTCTGAGTTTTGTGTCGCGCCTGGCGGGTTGAAGTATGATTGTCATGTGTTTGTTTGATGGGGTGCTGTCCTCAGATAATAGCATGGTTTGCTTTCGCCGTAATGCCCCTTTGAAATCTGACAGGGTGGCTCGATTAACAAGAAGTCAAGCTTTAATTTGGTGTATTGCACCTGTGATTGTATGAAAGTTAAATATTTATAAGAATTTTATTTGAATTTGGCGCTCTGCCATTTCACCGGATGTTGTCAAAACGATCCCGTTAACGGGATTTGATCCCTATTAAACCCCTGGTCGTGGTTCCGTCAGTGAACAAAGCCCTTCCAGAAGGTCCTGAAGTAGCTCCTCATGCCTCCCAATGGTGGCTCCCTGCAGGGAGACAGCGTGGCGGAGCTGGTCCAGGTATGCTACCTCTGTCATGGCCAGTTCGTACTGTAAGGGCACAAGGCGAGACCCAGATGCAGACACAGGGGGCAAATGGTTAGAGTCCAAGATGTTTATTAACAATCCAAAAGGGGTAGGCAAGAGAATGGTTGTGGAGAGGCAAAAGGTCAAAACCAGTTCAGAGTTCCAGAGGTACAGAATGGAAGGCAGGCAGGCAGGCTCGAGGTCAAGGCAGGCAGAATGGTGAGGCAGGCGGGAATGAAAAACAGGCAAAGGTTAAAACGGGAGGACTAGTAAAAGAGAATCGAAAAGCAGGAGCATGGGAAAAACACGCTGGTTGACTTGAACATACAAGACGAACTGGCACAGAGAGACCGGAATCACAGGGATAAATAAACCAGGGAAAATAAGCGACACCTGGAGGTGGTGGAGACAATCACAAGGACAGGTGAAACAGATCAGGGAGTGACACTTTTGGAGTATAGAGCCAAAAGAAGAAAAAATGCTTCACTGTCGAAATAATTACAGAGGACACTGTAATTCACTTGTACTACACCGGCTCTGACGCTCGTCGGATGTGGCAGGGCTTGCAAACCATTACAGACTATAAAGGGAAGCGCAGCCGAGAACTGCCCAGTGACACGAGCCTACCAGACGAGCTAAACTACCTCTATGCTCGCTGAGAGGCAAATAACACTGAAACATGCATGAGAGCACCAGCTGTTCCAGACGACTGTGTGATCACTCTCTCCACAGCCGATGTGAACTTTAAACAGGTCAACTTTCACAGGGAGCAACTGCTCGGCCTCCGACCGCAAGGCACTACAGAGGGTAGTGCGTACGGCCCAGTACATCACTGGGGCCAAGTTTCCTTTCATCCAGGACCTCTACACTAGGCGGTGTCAGAGGAAGGCCCTAAAAATTGTAAAAGACTCCAGCCACCCTAGTCATAGACTGTTTTCTATGCTACCCCACAGCAAGCGGTACCAGAGTGCCAAGTCTAGGTCCAAGAGGCTTCTAAACAGCTTCTACCCCAGGCCATAAGACTCCTGAGAATCTAATCAAATGGCTACCCATACTATTTGCTCATTTGCATTGCCCACCCTAACCCCCTTTTATGCCGCTGCTACTCTCTGTTATTATCTATGCATAGTCACCTTAATAACTCTGTCCACATGCAAATGTCACAGTGGCTTGAGAAAGTATTCACCCCCTTGGCATTTTTCATATTTTGTTGCCTTACAACCTGGAATTAAAATAGATTTTGGGGGGGTTGTATAATTTGATTTACACAACATGCCAATCACTTTTTATCCAGTTTTTTTGTAAAACAAACAAGAAATAAGACAAAAAAATAGAAAACTTGAGTGTGCATAACTATTCACCCCTATTCACATCCATCATTCCTTCAATTCTTACCAGTTTCCCAGTCCCTGCCGGTGAAGAACATCCCCACAGCATGATGCTGCCACCACCATGCTTCACTGTGGGGATGGTGTTCTCGGGATGAGGTTCTCGGGGTGATGAGAGGTGTTGTGTTTGCGCCAGACATAGCGTTTTACTTGATGGTCAAAAAGCTAAATTTCAGTCTCATTTGACCAGAGTGAGTACCTTCTTCCATATGTTTGGGGAGTCTCCCACATGCCTTTTGGCGAACACCAAACGTGTTTGCTTATTTTTTTCTTTAAGCAATGGCTTTTTTCTGGCCACTCTTCCCTAAAGCCCAGCTCTGTGGAGTGTATGGCTTAAATTGGTCCAATGGACAGATCTCCACTGTGGAGCTTTACAGCTCCTTCAGGGTTATCTTTGGTCTCTTTGTTGCCTCTGATGAATGCCCTCCTTGCCTGGTCTGTGAGATTTGGTGGGCGGCCCTCTCTGTCTCTCTCACAGGTTTGTTGTGGTGCCATATTCTTTCAATTTTTTTACAATGGGTTTAATGGTGCTCCGTGGTATGTTCAACGTTTCGGATATTTTTTTATAACCCAACCCTGATCTGTTTGGAGAGCTCATTGGTCTTCATTGTGGCACTTGCTTGGTGGTGCCCTTTGCTTAGTGGTGTTGCAGACTCTGCTGCCTTTCAGAACAGGTGTATGTATACATACTGAGATCACATGACACGTGGATTGCACACTGATGGACTTTATTTAACTAATTATGTGACTTCTGAAGGTAATTGGTTGCACCAGATCTAATTTAGGGCTTCGTAGGAAAGTGAATACATATGCACGCACCACTCTTACATTTTTATTTTTTGTTTTTATTTTTTGAAACAAGTTATTTTTTTCATTTCACTTCACCAATTTGGACTATTTTGTATGTGTCCATTAAATGTAATCCAAATAAAAATCCATTTAAATTACAGGTTGTAATGCAACAAAATAGGAAAAATGCCAAGGGGGATGAATACTTTTGCAAGGCACTATACCTCAATTACCTCGAACTAACCGGTGCCACCGCACATTGACTCTGTACCTATCTGTTTCACCTGTGTTTGTAATTGTCTTCACTCACCTCCAGGTGTCACCTGTTTTCCTCATTAGTCCCTGGGTACTTATTCCTGTGTTGCCAGTTCGTCTTGTCAAGTCAACCAGCGTGTTATTTCCTTGCTCCTGTTTTGTCCTTTTCTCTGTTTTTGCTACTCCTCCCGGTTTTGACCCTTGCTTGCCTTGACTCTGAACCAGCCTGCCTGACCATAATGCCTGCCCTGACCTCGAGCCTGCCTGCCACCCTGTACCTCCTGGACTCTGACCTTGGTATGATCTTTTGCCTGCCCATGACCATGCTCTTGCCTGCCCCTTGGAATATAATAAATATCAAAGGCTCGAACCATCTGCCTCCTGTGTCTACATCTGGGTCTCGCCCTGTGCCCTTATTGTACCGGTACCTCCTGTAAATAGTCTCGCTATTGTTATTTTACTGCTGCTCTTTAATTACTTGTTCCTTTTATTTCTTATTCTTGTTTTTTTAGCTGCATTGCTGGTTAGGGGCTTGTAAATAAGCATTTCACTGTAAGGCCTGTTGTATTCTGCGCATGTGACTAATAAGATTTGATTTGAATTCATATAATAGACCTAATCTTGCACACAACATAGCTGGATCGCCCCGTCCTGCCCCTAGGGGTCCGTGACGGTGCCACGTTGAAAGTCATTGAGCTCTTCAGTAAGGCCATTCTACTGCCAATGTTTGTCTATGGAGATTACATGGCTGTGTGCTCCGATTTTATACACCTGTCAGCAATGGGTGTGGCTTAATTAGCCGAATCCACCCATTTGAAGGGTGTCTACATACTTTTGTATATATAGTGTGGCTAGAGCTGAACCAGCTGTGGTAGCTAGCTATCTAGCTAGTTCATTCACTTCAGACAGAACTTCAGTCAAGAGGGGATGAAACAAACTAACGCTATTTTTTTTTTTTGTTGGCGAAAAGTTTTTGTATTTTAAAGGAACTCACTCCAGCTTTATACATAATTTTTAAAGTTGTAATACTGGAATGCACAAGGTGCAATTTCGAAATTTGGTAATGCATAATCAGTTCCTCTTGTCATTGCATACATTAGAGAGCTATTTCTAACTTGTCAGAAATGTCCAGATTAACTACCCCATGTCAGCTAGTTTTATTACTTACGTTTTTTTATCACATAGGTAGTATTGTTGTCATTTTTTCGTCACTCACATGAATACACATTAGACATGGCAAAATGATTATAATTGCAAGAAAATTAGCTTTAAACTGTACAATTTTCTTTGCATCCAATGACAAAATGTGTAGAATTGCAAGAAAATAAGCTTTAAAATTGCTAAATTCTCTCCACCAAGAAGAGGGGTGTCAATGGTTTGTGTCATGAACAGTGCTATTGCCCATAGAAATAGACGTGGCACGCGTGTACAGGGGGGCGCGGGATTTTGGAAGTGGGGCCCCGAGTGCATCACAGTGCACTAATAAAACTGGGGGGAAGACAAAAATGCAATTTCAGAATGTGGTGGGGTTATGTCCCCCCCGTCCCCAGTGAAAGTTGCGCCCCAGGTTCTGAAGCCTGACATCATGGTTTGAGTATGCCAAGCAAAAACATATGCTGGCAGCCCAGCAATAGACCAGTCATTTATGTTACAGTAGACTTAACCCGTGAGTACCACCCATCAAACCAAAACCTAGGAACATCAAGGAGCGCTCACCACCTTTACTAACCCCCCTCTGATGAATGATTGCTTTCCTCAGGAAGAGACATACGCAATGTATCAAATTGTATTTGTCACATGCACCGAATACAACAGGTGTAGACCCTTGTGTGAAATGCTTACTTTACAAGCCCTTAATCAAAAATGCAGTTCAAGAAATAGAGTTAAGAAAATATTTACTAAATAAACTAAAGTTAAAAGTAAAAAAGGAACACAAAATGACATAACAATGGGGGTTACCGGTACCGAGTCAATGTGTGGGGGTACAGGTTAGTCTAGGTAATTTGTACTTGTAGGTAGGGGTAAAGTGACTTGGCGCTCCGGTATGTGGTAGCAGAGTGAACAGTCTATGACTTGGGTGACTGGAGTCTTTTACAAATTGTTTCAGAGGTCCGTGTGAAAAAGTGCTAATGAAGCAAGTAAAGAAGTTATGTCATTTGTTCTCATGTTTGTGGACATGCTGTATTTTGTCTGATCAGTAATGTGTGTGCTATGGTACTGGCACAGTGAAGTGTGTAAAAATGTAAAGAATGATTCAAAATGTTGCATAATTGTAAGTAGAGAAGTGTTAAATTCATATGTTTTGTTTGGATGTATACTTCTCCTCACTTCTTTCGAAATCCTTGTCATCTATTTTGGAGCGTGTCATTTCAAGTTTTGCCTTCTGAAAAACTCTGTGCTCATAACATGTTTCAAGACCAGTGAGCTACAAGCCCAGCAGTTCAGAAGTAGCCTAAAGAAGAAGAAAACAGAGTCCTGCCCTTTCTGAAGATTTCCTGTTTCATGAAAGTGCATACATACTGTCTGACTCATATGCGGCAAATTCTGACTGCACTATTTACTTTAACCCCGGGTTCCTTGAGACGCATGAGAGCAACAGGCAGACGGAAAAATAAATCCGAAGAACGTCTCGAATTAAAGCCTGGATATTTACTATAATCAAGCTGCTAGTAAATGAAAAGAAGAGTAGTTTGTAATCCGTCTTTAAATGGAGCTACTTCGGTTTTCTGCTTTCTGGTGTGGAACGATACTCTTTGGTAGTGTTCTGCTAGAACAGATGGGTGAGTTAAAACGTTGTTTCAAGTAGCCTATGAATGTTGGTGGTTGGCTATAGTGTTATCGTTGGCTTGAAGTCATTATTGAAACATGTACGAGGTTATTGACCGCTAGTAACATTGACACGTGTTTCTGTTTCCCCAAAGTATAACTTCTAATTGCCATTCAGTTTTTTGTAGCAGGTGGTCAAACATAATCCAGCTCTACATTTTGGTGGAAGGCAAAATGTTCACCTCATTTGAGCTAAAACTCGCAAATATATTGATTGGCTTGTAATGCGAATTTGAATGCATAATAGTTAATGTATGCAAATTACGCAGTCAGTGTTGTTCAATATCAGAAACTCAGGAACTGTGGTACATTTATACCCAAATCCAAATGTTTTAATAAAGTGGGGATGGAATGATTGTATGAGCATAATGACTAACTACTTAGTGTTTTCCAAGAGGAAAACATATCAGAAAATAATTTGAGTGTGCCATGATGTTTCTGCAAAGGGGAAGTAGGCCTATGTATTAAAGTGCTTGCTTAACACAGTGGGAGGAGGTTTAGCTACACCACCTGTTGCAGTAGAAAACATGCATGGTGGTCCTTCCAATGGGACTTTTCATTCTTATGTACATTGTTGATACTGGAAGTGGGTATTATATTTGGTCTATCATTTGCAAGGTAGACACATCATAAATTGTCATCTATTTGCCCCTGTCTCCAACTCCAGCCCAGTCCCAATGGCACCAAGCAGCGTTGGTTTCTTATAATCCTCTCTCCCCCACATCTGCAATTATATTTTGCCATGGGTGACAATTAACAGCATTCATCCCCACCATAGCCCGTCTCCTTGGGCTTAAATGGCATACATTTTGAGAGGAGTTTTTCTAATGATATAATGACTTTTCACTCCACAACCTCTCTCTCTCTCTACCACCAGCTCTCAGCCCAAGATAATTCTTATCCATTCTGTTATAACTCAATAAAAGACTACAATCTTCACCTCAGGCCAAATTCTAAATTGTACACCTCTGCAGTACTTAATCTTAATGTCTTTATTGGTTTGTTTCAAATGGATCAACTCAGACATGTACAGTACACCCTAAAAACAGGAATAACAGAATATAGCCTAATATCCGTCTGCAATATCCTGACACAATGGATACTTCACTGTCTATACTGCTGTGTGAATGCTGCCACCTGCAGTGCACGTGGCTTCACTAGATCTGTTCCAGTTACTCTGGTTTTCAGACTTGCAGGTTGTATTTCTGTTGCTTCAAGCCACAGCTCTACTCTAACCTGCAGATTGTGAACAGGCAGCCACAGTAGGCTTTATGTCCTGGAGCAGAAGTACAATATTCTCTCCTAAATCAGTAACCTTGATATTCTCTAACAAGGAGTATACTGCTGCACTGTGAGTAAGTTGGAGGGAAGAGAACCTCATTTGCTCTCTCTCCTGTGCCGACGTTAGAGAGAGGGGTGATTGTTTTGACATGGCTGGTCACATGACCTGACAAAGTGGCTTCATCAGGTTCGCCCCCTCGCCAGCCGGTCCAATACCCTGGAGACCCAGGCTGCATCTAAAATGGCGCCCTATTCTCTATATAGTAAACTACTATTTATGAAATAGGGTTCCATTTGGGATACACCCCCCCCCCCCCCCCATTTCGCTTGGCTGAACTCGGCTCTCTGCGACGGGAATTCTTCAAGAGGAAATCCTTGAGCTGCACATGCAGACAGGCCCAGTTAACGGCCAATAACCCACTTTCACTATCGGTTGTGTCACGAGGACACTGCTGATGCAAGTAACAGGTTGAACTTTCTCTTCCTATGTGTGCAGTCTGTCACACTTAGATTTAGTGTGGTTGTGTGGCAGTGACGTCAATTCAGTCTGTGAGATATCTCCCTCCTTCATCTCTTTTTACTTCATTTCACCTCATCTCTGTTTTAGCTATTAAGAGCGTCTGATTTCGGTCAGGTTCTGTTTTTATTCATGCTAAAGACACTCCGGTAAAGGTCTGGAAGGAGAGCAAATGAGAAAGAAGGAAGTGATGTGGTGGTACTCTCTCTCTCTCTCTCTCTCTCTCTCACAAATACACACTCCAACATTATGTCCCAGTCTTTGATATTCACAAAGTGTATTGGTAAGACACAAATTCGCAAATTGACTGACAGATCTACTGATGTTCAATGTTCCCTTTGTTTGTTTTTATTGTCTTGTCTGGCGGTTGTCTTAGTAGAGATGACTATCATACACAAACAGGGACACATCCCACCACGGACTCCCCGTGTGAAGTTAAGTCTGAACACGACCATGGTAGACGGATGGCACCGCGGAATGTACTGATTGTTCACAGCAGAATTTAGGCCCTGGGAAAATAGTTTACATATGGTTGAAAAATGAATGTACATGTTAAATTGAAATGAATGGATTGGAGAATGAATGTTTTTTAAATAATGTACCACTTATTTAAACAACTGTCTCTTGGAATAACTACACTTAGCTACATAGTACCGAAAGGAACATTCGTTTTGTCTATTTCACATATTATTTTCAAAGTGAAATTGCCAAGTCTCTCAGTAATGATACATTCCTTCACGTAGTCTGGACTGAGATATGAGGTTAAGGTTTCACTGTACTCGCGGATGTTCAACAGACCATATTTTTCCAGTGTAGGAAATGTCCATATTAATATATCAGATGGGAAAGTTCACCTTTCTGGTGTTTGTAGCCTTTTTGTTTGTCTGTGTAATTGGAGGGAAATGTCAGTTTCCCAAGTCGAGCAAAGTTATCATCTTCGTTAGGTTAGTACAGTTCAGTCCCATATATCAACAATCAAAGGTCGGGGTTCAATCCAAAACGGTGCTATATAGTGCGCTTGACATTTTAAAGGTAATTGAGTCAACATCTGCAACATTTACCACGATCAAATTAAATCCCGGTCAAAGTCTTGTGTTTTAGACCCTCAGAGATTGAACTGTGCTCATTTGTAATAGTGAAATGTTTTCTTATTTTGAACCCTTATTTTACCAGGTAAGTTGACTGAAAACACATTCTCATTTACAGCAATGACCTGGGGAATAGTTACAGGGGAGAGGAGGGGGAATGAATGAGCCAATTGGAAGCTGGGGATGATTAGGTGGCCATGATGGTATGAGGGCCAGATTGGTCATTTTCCCAGGACTCCGGGGTTAACACTCCTATTCTTACGATAATTGCCATGGGCTCTTTAGTGACCACAGAAAGTCAGGGCACCCGTTTAATGTTCCATCCAAAAGACAGCACCCTACACAGGACAATGTCCCCAATCACTGCCCTGGGGAATTGGGATATTTTTTTAGACCCAAGGAAAGAGTATATCCTACTGGCCCTTCAACACCACTTCCAGCAGCATCTGGTCTCCCATTCAGGGAACAACCAGGACCAACCCTGCTTAGCATCAGAGGCAATCCAGCAGTGCGATGTTGGGTGGTATGCTGCTAGCATGAAGCAAAGTGCTGCAGTAAAGAGTGAACGTATTGGATGAGATGACACATGAGTGACCTAAATGAACCAACTAGTGACTGCCTCAAATAACCATATCCCTTTTTGTAAACTATCAATCTAACATGTCTTTCCCCCCTATCTCTTTGTGTCTCCACCCCAGGGCCCTCGTCAATGAACATGCTGAAGCTGAAGCGTCTGTGTAAGTTCTGTGACGTGGAGTCTACCAGCTGCACGGGCACAGGGAGCTGTATGGCTGACTGTAGCATCACATCCATCTGCCCCCATCCAGAGGATGTGTGTGTCAGCATCTGGTGAGTGACTACAGCACCCCTCATCATCTCTCGTTGAGAGCTGGAATGACCTTTAAACTTGACCTTAGGAGAGCAGTAGTAGTGGGTTCAGTGACACAATACGACCGTGTTAGTGAGTGACAGAGCGGAAATTCATAATCTTGCTCGGTGATTTGTCATTTAAAAACTAAATTTGCTGTCAACAAGGTTTAACTAAGTAGCCAAACCCAAAAGTGCCTCACCCACTAACCCAAATATAGTTGCGAAATGTGAATGTTAAAAAAGTAGAGAACTAGATTTGGCCTCCTGTTTCTCATTGAAAAAATGTTGGTAGCTAGAACCCCAAGCAATTCGCTACACCAGCAATAGCATCTGCTAAATATGCGTATGTGACCAACACCTCTTAAAATGGGTTTCACTACATAATCTACACACCACCCAGCAAGAGACCTGAGTAGCCCATTTGTAGGTTCATTTGTGCACCTTCAGGATTACCTCTGTATCAAATCATTACCATAATCCTTAGACTGCAATTTGTTAATTCGTCAAGTTATTTTCCCTTTTATTACTGTCAATAACTTAATTCATAACTTCATTGTAGTGGAACTAATGGCTCCTGTTGTCTTGTTTCCAGGAGGAAGAAAGACGACAACGTCACCATAGACACGATATGCCACAACCCAGCCCATAAGCTGCATGGTCTGGTGCTGGAGGACTATAACAACAGCAAGTGTGAGATGAGGGAGAGGAATGGCATGGGCTCCCAGTTCTTCATCTGCTCTTGCTCCGAGGACGAGTGCAACAACCACGTGTTCTTCACTCCCTGTAAGTCCCTATGTAGTGCTCTGTCACCTCATATGTAGTGCTATGTCACCTGTTATGTCATGCTGAAGATAGCCTTTTGTGGGCATTATGATTGGTCATACGAGTGCATTGACCATGACTTCTTCACCTTCTGTGAGTCCCTATGTGGTGCTATGTCACCTGTTATGTCATGGCTAAGATTGTGTAATGTAGGCTAGGCATTACAATTGATGATATAGTTTACAAACACCTTTGACGTAACTCAAAAGTAATGAACGTTTATGCAATTCCTTATTAGGTTGTCATGTAAGGTGTCACGTATTAAATGTTAACATGTGTGTACTGTTGTACACCCTCCAAATACAAGATTGCAAACAGGTTTTGCATCGTGGAGGCATTTTGGCCGTAGTCTCTCGTTCTAATCTTGGCCATGGAATCAAATGTATTTTGACTACAGCATCCAAGCAGTAACAACACAGAGGTACATTTGGCTTTCCAGAGCCCAAAATTGAAAGCATCTGCACATGGCCATCAACGACGTCATGGAAAAACATTTCCCCTCACCGTGGAGGATGGATAGCTCTGCTGCACACGGTCTAACTTCATGCTCACCACATAACATATGACAACTGCCCACTTGAAGCATTATGTACGTAGTGTAACACACGGAAATAACAGGTGAAAAACAGCGCGTGCGCCGTGTTAATACGATCAATGTTCCCGAACCTGGCCCCAAGCGGGAGTAGTGACCAGGAAACGTTCCTCTGTGGGCCCGTATTCACTGAGAGATGGCACAGGGACAGGTTTGACGTGACAGATCGCTTCTCTCTCTCACTCTGCGAAAACCAAAACAAACTCCACTTGAGGCCACGTTGAACATTTCAGACATGTGGTTTCCTGGCTGAAAAAAAGGAGCAAGCGAATGAGGGCTTGACGGGCACTTGCTGTACTGTATGCACACACACGTTCATAGACACACAAACACACACGCACACACAAATGCATGCACGTACGCAGGAACACACACAATCCTTAGCTGCCAAACATGTTCCTAATACAGTATCTCTGTCAGTAATTATAGAACACCAGCAGTCACATCAGCACTGATACAACAGTAGTCTGCCTGTTCAGACAACGTGTTAATGACTCATTTACAACCCTTCAAATCCTAACTGATCTGACATGTTGTGTTTTATTATGTTTTTACGAGACTTCAGCCAGCCCCAGAAATAGGATTGTAAACATAGCATATGCATAAACATTCACCAGATTACTCTGTCTAGCAGACACAGACATCACTCCTTAAGAGCATAAGAATCAGACATAGACTAGGTCTATAAAGGGAACACAATATGTGGTTGACTGGGGCATGGTTCAGCCTATTTGTGTGTTTAACAGACCAACAAGCTAACTTCGGCTTTGTAGCTTACAGATGCTTATTGACATTCCTCATGGAAGTGTTAGGGTCCTCTGCTTTGCTGGGAAGGAGCAGGCTACGTTGAGCGTAGCAAGATGCTCTGAGACAATAAAGCTACTTGGCTACTTCCTATTGATTTCCTAGCGCTGAAGGGAATTGGAGTGTGATGTATAGTGTGTATGACGTTCAAGCACAACTGAAATGTCAAATGTCCAAGTGTAGGCTACTGCACTCATCATGTATTGAGGGCTCCCGAGTGGCGCAGTGGGCTAAGGCACTGCATCCCAGTGCAAGAGGCGTGACTGCAGTCCCTGGTTCGAATCCAGGCTGTATCACATCCTACTGTGATTGGCAAAAATTGTCCCAGCGTCGTCCGGGTTTGGCCGGGGTAGGCCGTCATTGTAAATAATAATTTGTTCTTAACTGACTTGCCTAGTTAAATAAAACATTGTCCTTTGTGGTCATTGTTTTCTATGCAGTGGGCACTTAAGGTCAATAAACAAACAGACTTCTTTGACCCTTGTGGCCGGTCATAGAGTGAAAAGGCTATTGCCAAAATATGCTAAACTTTTAGAGTATAGTATGAGCACTGAGGAGTTCTAATATTGTAGCGGTGTATAAGTATTGTAGAATATACCTAACTGGGGGGCAGGCCTACTCTATGTTACAGAATAGGTATATTCTACAGTATTTTTACTGAGTATGTATTGTATAACTAATCTATAACATCTGCCTTGTCTCTCTCTCTCTTTCTCTCTTGTCTTTCCTCTCCACCCCAGACTCTCTTGACCCCCAGGTGGTGTCGGTGATCCTGGTCAGCCTGGTTCCTCTGCTGGTTCTGGCCATGCTGGTCATCACATCCTTCTATTGGTACCGCATCTACCACCAGCGCCACGCCGGTGCCAAGCGTAAGAAGACGCCTCTCGACTTCAGCGACGCCCGCGCCATCATGATGGATGACGACGGCTCGGACAGCAGCTCCACGCACGCCAACAACCTCAACCACAACACGGAGCTCCTCCCCATTGAGCTGGACGCCCAGGTGGGCAAGGGCCGCTTCGCCGAGGTCTACAAGGCCAAGCTGAAGCAGGGCGCCACGGGAGCCGGTGAGCCCTTCGAGACCGTCGCCGTCAAGATTTTCGCCGATGAAGAGTATGCCTCGTGGAAGAACGAGAAGGACATCTTCTCGGACGCTGACCTGCGCCACGAGAACGTCCTGCACTTCCTGACAGCGGAGGAACGTAAGGTGGAGAAACAGTATTGGCTGATCACGGCCTACCACCCCCGGGGCAACCTCCAGGAGTACCTGACGCGCCACGTCATCAGCTGGGACGACCTGTGGGTGCTGGGCGGGTCGCTGGCGAGGGGCGTGGCCCACCTGCACAGTGACCACACGTTGTGCGGACGCTACAAGGTGCCAATCGTCCACCGGGACATCAAGAGCTCCAACATCCTGGTGAAAGGGGACCTCACCTGCGTCCTGTGTGACTTCGGCCTGGGTCTGCGTCTGGACAACTCGCTGTCTGTGGACGAGCTGGCCAACAGTGGACAGGTATATATTCTTCTCTCCTGTCTCCTTTCTACTTAGGCTGCATCCAAAATGGTACCATATTCTCTATGATTAGGGCACTATATAGGAAAAAGGAGCTCTTTTATTTGACCAAGGCTTATAGGGCTCTGGTGAAAAGTAGTGCACTATTTTGGGAATAAGGTGCCATTTCAGACACATTAGTGTCTGGCTCATTTTCTCTTACTGGTTCCTCTTCTGGACAACATATTAATGATATCCATAGAGCAAGTGCTGCTGGGCCTTTTGTTTTATTACAGTGATTAGACAAACAACCCACGTTGTCAGTTAAAACTGCAATTGAATTGTACTGTTTCATGGTACTGGAAGCAATCATGCATATTCTACTATCAACAGCATTAGAATGGAGTAGAACAGAACAGAATACAACAGAATAGTCTCCCTCTACAGGTGGGCACTGCCAGGTACATGGCCCCTGAGGTGCTGGAGTCCAGGATCAACCTGGAGAACATCGAGTCGTTCAAGCAGACAGACGTCTACTCCATGGCCCTGGTACTGTGGGAGATCACCTCCAGGTGCAATGCCATTGGAGGTAAAGTAACACCACATGATGTCTGACCAATCACGTGACCGAGCTGCATTAGACAGTAACCAATTGACAGGCAATATTTCGATTTGAAGGAGTGACCTTGTGTAAGTGATGAGGTGTAATTTTCTGTAAAGTTCCATTAAGTTTGTTTTACTCCAATGCTTGTAAACAAAGTCAATGTAAACAAACTCTATATAGCCTAAAACAATGGTTACAACCATAATTTTGATATCATGGATGGTCAGTCCTTGCATCCATAGCTCTTTCAATGAATTTGGGAGTGGTTAGATTTCTCCAGTCCCATCCCTCAAGTTTTTACCTTAAGAGGGGTGGGTAGTACTGCTTTAAGGTGTTTATAGTGTCATGGCCACCGATTATGCACATTGGTCACCTTTTCCCATGATGCCCTTCACTCAAAGGAAGTAAAGAGAGTGGGTGTGTCCTGTTTTTCCACCCTTCTCCCGAAGTGTGCACTTTCACACAGCCACTGTCTCACATCACCATTACTTACTGTGGTGTGGGAAACATTTCAGAGAAACCAAAACGTGTCAAAAAACAATTCATTCTCTGTTAGTTCTCAAAGATAAGAGCCTTCTATTCACTAATGTACCATTCTTCCTGTTTGTCATCTCTCTGAACAACAAGGCCAGGATATGGGCAAATAATACAAATGGGTGATTATCCAATGGGCATCTTATGGCAAGCCACAGGGACATATTTGATATAACATAGAGGAATTTGTTGTTCACTTCCCTCTGTCTCTGTGGTCCATTTTGTCTTGTGGGTGATCCTGTTCGTCCATTGTGTCAGAATGTTGATTGAATGTTAGTGTTGGTGCTCGCCTGCTTCCAGCGCAGCCATTTCCTGTTTTCCCTTTGGTACCTAGGGGCCCCTTTAGCGCTGTCACAGAGGAAAACATGGCCAAATGATCAGCCTGTTATACCCTCTCAGCCTGTTATACCCTTTCCTTCCAATGGCATGGGGTGAAAGAATACTGTATGTGTGCCCATTGGGTACACCTCTGAAATGAAAATAGTCAATTTCCTCTCTCTTTCTTTTTCTTGCTTTCTTTCTCTCTCTGTCTCCCTGTCTTCCTCCCTCTTCTGTCTCTGTCTGTCTGTCTGTCTGTCTGTCCGGTCTGTCCGGTCTGTCCCGTCTGTCCGTCTGTCCGTCTGAATCTCCCCATGTCATGACATTACGTACATCCACCATCCATGACTATTCCAGCTGGCACTGTAGACAGACAGTGGTCAGAGGACAGGATAGCATAGATTTACGGGAGAGGGGAAGCCCGGCCCCTTCCTACCCCTGGATGGGAATAGAACCGGTGGGGAGAGAAGCAATTGGGATAATCCATGTGTTTTGGCTTAGTCTGATCTCGCCCACCAATAGCACTCGTCTTCCCATAGATTGGCATCTGTTCTGATTAAAGTGAAGGGGTGAAAGGTGTAGTGCGTTAGGAAAGCCCAAGGAGACTTTCCCATGTTGAAAGGTTAAGTCACTGTTGGAATGTAGCTCGTCTCCCACCTTGATACAGCAAGAAGCTGCCTTATTTTGTGTAATAACGTTACTGTGCTGCACTGACAGTTTGTTTGGATATTCCCTTGGGGGTAAAATGTTTGCAGAGTTAGAATGACTAACTCAACAAATGCTACTATCTATGTCTGCGAAACTGGCACTCACACAGCTACATACAGTACATGTATTTTTACCACTTGTCATCCTTTCAATAAAAACTTCCCATGCTATCATCCCAGCTCGGTGAGTCAATATTGACGGCATAAATCTCTGTTCACCTGAGAACACACACACACACACACACACACACACACACACACACACACACACACACACACACACACACGCACGCACAGCAGATGGCATAAAACTCCTCTCAACTTAGAAAACACAAACACTTCCCTCTTCCCCAAACACAGTCAGACTGACACATCTCAGTGCATCATTATAATGAGTGGGTAGGTGAAGCCGCCATGGCTTGTCTGTCTCAGCCGCCACCTGCCTCAGTGCCTCAGCAGACAGATGTCAGAAGCTCCCGTTGTCTCGCTGCCTTGCCTGGCAGACCGCCACATAACACAGGCAGTCAGTCAGTCAGCCACTTTGTCACAGTTTCGGGGCCTTTTGTATGATCTGGGATCTGTCACGCGGTACGAAGGCGCCTGTCTGTCAACAGGGCCAGTCGCAACCTCAGAGAAAGCAGCAGCAGCCATCACTATGCATTCTTTATCCTCAAAGTAAAAGTAAGGACAAGTAAAAAATAATCAAATATGGGAGAAAGTAATAAATACATCGTCCCGGGCCGTCTCTTTTCCCGAAATGTCTCCCATATAATTTGCACGGCTGGAATTAGGAGCGGGAAAGAGAGGAGGGCGTTCACTGGTTTAGGGAGGAATGGGAGAACAGTGGTGTTGACCATCCCACTGTAGGAGAAATTCCTTCACTCCCCTGAGGGAGAAGACAGGGTTAGAGTAGAGTGGAGGAGGGCAGCTGCTATCCAGATGTCATGGCCTCACCTCAAGCCTGAATGGGCCCCGTGCTGTCTGTCTTGTCTGTCTGTTTGCCTGTCTGTCTGGCTAGCTGTCTGGCATTCTGTCTGGCAAGCTGTCTGGCAAGCTCTCTGTCTGTCTTTTCTGTCTGTCTGTACCCTTACAGAAAATGGTTTCACATGTGGAAAATCACATGATTTCACATGAAATTTCACTTGAAATCATGTGAAAACGTGTTTTGTAACACTTCACATGTGATCACAAGTTTTCACGTGTAGTTTCATGTTATCACATGTTGATTTACATGTTACGACATTCATTTGTTGGGCTCCCGAGAGGCGGTCTAAGGCATTGCATCTCAGGGCCACTATAGTACCTGGTTTGAATCCAGGCTATATCACATCCGGCCGTGATTGGGAGTCCCAGAGGGCGGTGCACAATTGGCCCAGCGTCGTCTGGGTTTAGCCGGTGTAGGCCATCATTGTAAATAAGAATTTGTTCTTAACTGACTTGCCTAGTTAAATAAAGGTGACATTTTCTTTTCACGTGATCACATGGAAACATGTGTTTTTGGAACACTTTACATGAAATTCATGTGTTTTTTTCATACGGGTATGACTTCCTGGCTGTCTGTGTCTGGCTTCCTGGCTGGTTTGCTGCCTATCTGGCTGACTGCCTGCCTGTCACCCAGGGCTTTAACAACCTGTGAGGAAGATAAAACAAGGTCAGAGCCACAAACTCTCAGCTTAATCAAAACCATCAGAGGAGAGAAGTAGAATAGTTTATCGTTCTCCAAGAGGCAGGGAAAGAGTGTCAGGTGTGATTGTCAAGCTGTGACTTGTCGAGATTACAGCATCTCAAACAGATTCATGTTACTTTTTTGGCTCGGATCAGAAGCAAACTTTTGTTAGCTCTATGAGAATCTGTTTTCTTGAATTATTTAAGTTGACTGAAATCCTAGTATCTACTATACTGCCGATAGTGTACTAGAAAATTACCATTACAAAGTACTGTATGATGAATTCAGGTAATACCACATTCCTATGTGCATGAGGGGTACTGTATGTCTGTGGGTTTACATTGGTCAAATTGTATTGTTAGGTGTTACTGTACTGTTGGAGCTAGGAACATAAGCATTTATTTATCTTATCGTATTGTTAGGTGTTACTGTACTGTTGGAGCTAGGAACATAAGCATTTATTTCGCTATACCCGTGATAACATCTGCAAAATATGTGTACACGACTAATAAAGCTGATTTGACTTCAGATATACTCAGGTGGTGGCATGCTTTCTCAACCACAGGGTACAGTTTGAACAGGAATCTCTAGAATGAGTCATTGTAACAAACACAAGACTGGGGTAGCACAGTAACTTAAACAGGTCAGGCTTTGAACCAGGAAACCAGACTGAGACCTAATGGTTAATAGCACGAGGGAGAGAGAGAGGCTGGCAATGTAGTCTACACCTATGGAAACCCATGTCTGAGCTGCCAAAAATGTACTGTATCAACATTACAAACCAGCAAGAGGAAGTCGATGGTGAACTACAGAGTGGGAATGTTGAAACATTTTCTTGATTCACTTGCTCAAAACAAATCAAACTGAAGTTGTCAAATGCCCCCGAATACAACCTTACAGTGAAATGCTTACTTACAAGCCCTTCACCAACATTGCACTTTCAAGAAATATACACGCTTAGAAAAGATTGACTAAATAAACTAAACAAAAACAAAGTAACACAATAAAATTAAAATAACGAGGCTGTATACAGGGGGTACCGGTACCGAATCAATGTGCGGGGTACAGATGAACTGTTCACCATTCTTATGGCTTGGGGGTAAAATAGGTTAAGGAGCATTTTGGACCTAGGCTCCGGTACCGCTTGCCGGGAGTAGAGAGAACATTCTATGACTCGGGTAGCTGGAGTCTGACAATTTTTAGGGCCTTCCTCTGACACCGCCTGGTATAGAGGCCCAGGATGGCAGGAAGCTGGCCCTAGTGATGTACTGGGCCGTAAGCACTACCCTCTGTAGCACCTTGCAGTCAAATGCTGAGTAGTTGCCATATCAGGCGGTGATGCTCTCGATGGTGTAGCAGAATAACTTTGAGGATCTGAGGACCCATGCCAAATCTTTTCTCCTGATGGGGAATAGGCGTTGTTGTGCGCTCTTCATGACTGTCTTGATGTGTTTCGATCTTGATAGTTTGTTGTTGATGTGGACACCAAGAAACTTGAAGCTCTCGACCCACTCCACAACAGCCCTGTCGATGTGAGTAGGGGTGTGCTTGGCCCTCCTTTCCTGTAGCCCACGATCAGCTCCTTTATCTTGATCACGTTGAGGGAGAGGTTGTTGTTCTGCCACCACACTGCCAGGTCTCTGACCTCCTCCCTATAGGCTGTCTCATTGTTGTCGGTGACCAGGCCCTGTTGTGTCGTCGGCTAACTTAATGATGGTGTTGGAGTCGTGCTTGGCCACACAGTCGTGGGTGAACAGGGAGTACTGGAGGGGAATCAGCACACACCCCTGAGGGTCCCTGTGTTGAGGATCAGCGTGGCAGATGTGTTGTTGACTACCCTTACCACCTGGGGGCGGCCCGTCAGGAGGTCCAGGATCAAGTTGCAGAGGTAGGTGTTTAGTCCCAGGGTCCTTAGCTTAGTGATGAGCTTTGAGGGCACTATAGTGTTAAACGCTGAGCTGTAGTCAATGAACAGCATTCTCACATAGGTGTTCATTTTGTCCAGGCGGGAAAGGGCAGTGTAGAGTGCAATAGAGATTGCATCATCTGGGGATCTGTTGGGGCGGTATGCGAATTGGAGTGGGTCTAGGGTTTCTGGCATTGATGGTGTTGATGTGAACCATGACCAGCCTTTCAAAGCACTTCACGGCTACAGACGTGAGTGC
Organism: Oncorhynchus clarkii lewisi; assembly: GCF_045791955.1. NCBI lineage: Eukaryota > Metazoa > Chordata > Actinopteri > Salmoniformes > Salmonidae > Oncorhynchus > Oncorhynchus clarkii. The sequence goes on from NC_092164.1 coordinate 31,842,342, forward strand.
TACAGGTCGGTAGTCATTTAGGTTACTTTAGCATTCTTGGGCACAGGGACTATGGTGGTCTGCTCGAAACATGTAGGTGTTACAGTCTCAATCAGGAACAGGTTGAAAATATCAGTGAAGATACTTGCTAGTTGGTTAACACATGCTCTGAGTACACATCCTGGTAATCCGGCCTTTTGAAGGTTGACCTGTTTAACCTGTTGCGACGACCAAACCCGGATCCGGGATTCTATTTATAGACCTAAGCTCATTACCATAACGCAACGTTAACTATTCATGAAAATCGCAAATGAAATGAAATAAATATGCTATCTCTCAAGCTTAGCCTTTTGTTAACAACACTGTCATCTCAGATTTTCAAAATATGCTTTTCAACCATAGGAAAACAATCATTTGTGTAACAGTAGCTAGCTAGCGTAGCATTTAGCGTTAGCATTAGCGTTAGCATTTAGCAGGCAACTATCACAAAAACAAGTAAAGCCTTCAAATAAAATAACTTACCTTTGAAGAACTTCTGATGTTTTCAATGAGGAGACTCTCAGTTAGATAGCAGATGCTCAGTTTTTCCAAAAAGATTCTTTGTGTATTAGAAATAGCTCCGTTTTGTACATCACATTTGGCTAAAAAAAAAAAAAAAAAAAAAAAAAAAATTCAGCCCTCAAAACGCGAACTTTTTTCCAAATTAACTCCATAATATCGACTGAAACATGGCAAACGTGGTTTAGAATCAATCCTCAAGGTGTTTTTCCACATATCTCTTCAATGATATATCCTTCCTGGAAGCCTGGTTTCTCCTTGCTCTCAAATGGAAAAATAATTGCACCTGGCTTTACGCTCCAATTTCGACGCAGGGACACCAGGCGGACACTTGGAAAATGTAGTCTCTTATGGTCAATCTTCCAATGATATGCCTACAAATACGTCACAATGCTGCTAACGCCTTGGGGGAACGACAGAAAGTGTAGGCTCATTCCTTGCGCAATCACAGCCATATAAGGAGACAATGGAAAACAGAGCTTCAGAAATCTGCTCATTTCCTGGTTGACGCATCATCTTGGTTTCGCCTGTAGAATGAGTTCTGGGGCACTTACAGACAATATCTTTGCAGATTCTGAAACTTCAGAGTGTTTTCTTTCAAAAACTGTCAAGAATATGCATAGTCGAGCATCTTTTCGTGACAAAATATCGGGCTTAAAACGGGAACGTTTTTTATCCAAAAATGAAATAGCGCCCCTAGAGATCAAAGAGGTTAAAGGTCTTACTCACATCGGCTACGGAGAGTGTGATCACACAGTCATCCGGAACAGCTGGTGCTCTCATGCATGCTTCAGTGTTACTTGCCTTGAAGCACACATATAAGTCATTTAGCTTGTCTGGTAGGCTTGAATCACTGGGCAGCTTGTAATCCATAATAGTTTGCAAGCCTCCCACATCTGTAGTAGGATACAATTTTAGTCCTGTATTGACACTTTGCCTGTTTGATGGTTCGTTGGAGGGCATAGCGGAATGTCTTATAAGCTTCCGGATTAGTGTCCGCCTCATTGAAAGCGGCAACTCTACCTTTTATCTCAGTGCAGATGTTGCCTGTAATCCTTGGCTTCTGGTTGGAACATGTATGTACGGTCAATATGGGGACAACGCCATCGATGCACTTATTGATGAAGCCAGTGACTGATGTGGTATACTCCTCAATGATATTGGATGAAAATCATGAAACATATTCCAGTCTGTGTTAGCAAAACAGTCCTGTAGCTTAGCATCTGCGTCATCTGACCACTCTGATGTATGATGTATCTCGTTGTGTCAATTTGTCAGTTATCATAAAAGGTGATTTCTTCATTAACAGTTCTAATACAGATATGTGAGTCAATAGGAAAGTGATATGTACTTTAAAAATACTTTATAACATTATTAACTGACCTCAACTGAACAGGTCATCCTCATTTACAGTTGAAGTTTGGTTTGAAGAAATCAACTGTGGGAGCAATTATTAGGAAATGGAAGACATACAAGACCACTGATAATCTCCCTCGATCTGGGGCTCCACGCAAGATCTCACCCCGTGGGGTCAAAATGATCACAAGAACAGTGAGCAAAAATCCCAGAACCACACAGGGGGACCTAGTGAATGACCTGCAGAGAGCTGGGACCAAAAAACAAAGCCTACCATCAGTAACACACTACGCCGCCAGGGACTCAAATCCTGCAGTGCCAGACGTGTCCCCCTGCTTAAGGCAGTACATGTCCAGGCCCGTCTGAAGTTTGCTAGAGAGCATTTGGATGATCCAGAAGAAGAATGGGAGAATGTCATATGGTCAGATGAAACCTAAATATAACTTTTTGGTAAAAACTCAACTCGTCGTGTTTGGAGGACAAAGAATGTTGAGTTGCATCCAAAGAACATCATACCTACTGTGAAGCATGGGGGTGGAAACATCATGCTTTGGGGCTGTTTTTCTGCAAAGGGGCCAGGACGAATGGGGCCATGTATCGTGAGATTTTGAGTGAAAACCTCCTTCCATCAGCAAGGGCATTGAAGATGAAACGTGGCTGGGTCTTTCAGCATGACAATGATCCCAAACACACCGCCCGGGCAACGAAGGAGTGGCTTCGTAAGAAGCATTTCAAGGTCCTGGAGTGGCCTAGCCAGTCTCAAGATCTCAACCCCATAGAAAATCTTTGGAGGGAGTTGAAAGTCCGTGTTGCCCAGCAACAGCCCCAAAACATCACTGCTCTAGAGGAGATCTGCATGGAGAAATGGGCCAAAATACCAGCAACAGTGTGTGAAAACCTTGTGAAGACTTACAGAAAACGTTTGACCTCTGTCATTGCCAACAAAGGGTATATAACAAAGTATTGAGATAAACTTTTGTTATTGACCAAATACTTATTTTCCACCATAATTTGCAAATAAATTCATAAAAAATCCTACAATGTGATTTTCTGCATTTTTTTTGTCATTTTATCTGTCATAGTTGAAGTGTACCTATGGTGAAAATGACAGGCCTCTCTCATCTTTTTAAGTTGGAGAACTTGCACAATTGGTGGCTGACTAAATACTTTTTTGCCCCACTCACTGTATGTAAACTTCTGACCCACTGGGAATGTGATGAATTAAACAAAAGCTGAAATAAATCATTCTCTCTAATATTATTCTGGCATTTCACATTCTTCAAATAAAGTGATGATCCTAACTGACCTAAGACAGGGAATTTTTACTACGATTAAATATCTGGAATTGTGGATTGCTGAATTTAAAAGTATTTGGCTGAGGTGTATGTAAACTTCCGACTTCAACTGTAACTCACTTGTTTTGCATGAGCAGTTCTCAGAAATATACCCAGTCAGTGTTAAAACTTTTTTTCTCAAACCACTATCTACATTCTTTTGTTTTGTTGTCGTCTCATCCATTGCAGAGTTTAATGTTAGGTTGGTTGACTTGAAAAAATGTTCTCTCTTAAACCAATATTGACCATTCCTTCCTTTTTAGAAAACACTGCTTGTGTGGAGACCACACAATGACCTTAAGTGTGGACTTAGCATGGGAGCCTATAAAAAAAATACTAAATTGTTTATCGTCTCATTCGAAAACAATAGCTCCCAAAATAGCTCCCAAAATATGCCTAATGTTCATATGGCATATGTTTTCGAAATAAGACAAACTTTTTATTTTTATAGGCTCCCATTACACAACCCTGAAACTGTTTACATTTTAGCAGATGCTCTTATCCTGAGCGACTTACAGTAGTGATTACATACATTTTCCCCCGTGGGAATCAAACCCACTACCGTGGCATTGCAAGCACCATGCTCTACCAACTGAGCTACACGGGACAAAAAAAGAAAGAACCTCTATTCCTTTACTCGCTTGAATAATGACAGATGGGTGGGCGGGTGGGTGTACTTTTGCTAAAACACTGAAACGAGGGAAATCTTCTTGTCAAAAACAGGAAGCTCTTGCCTGTAGAGTCAGCTGTTGGCTCAAGCCGTGACCTAGCATCCGATTCCTGTCTGTGTTCATCTGGACTTCCTGTGAGGCCTCTCTTCTGGGCAGGGACTGTGCGTTTCTCATCTGTCAGCCAGAATTCAGTTGAACAGTATTACAGTATCGTACAGGGAAATAACTGATCAGCTTTAAAGTTCCAATGCAGCCATTTTTTATCTCAATATCAAATCATTTCTGGGTAATAATTTAAATTTTACCTTTATTTAACTAGGGAAGTCAGTTAAGAACAAACTCTTATTTTCAATGACAGATTAGGAACAGTGGGTTAACTGACTTGTTCGGGGGCAGAACGACAGATTTTTAACTTATCAGCTCAGGGATTTGATCTTCCAACCTTTTGGTTACTAGTCCAACACTCTAACCACTAGGCCTGCCGCCCCATTAAATACCTTACTTCAATTAAAATGGTCAAAAATAAACAAAAATTGCTTCTTAGCAAAGAGCAATTTCTCAAGCAAGAATTTAGCTAGGACCGTCTGGGAGTCATCTGACTGAGGTGGGGAAAACTGATCATTAGCTGTTATTGGCAGAGAAATTTGGAACTCTTTCTTATTGGTCTATTAACTAATTTACCACCTGGTGATGTCCTCAGGCAGGCCAAAACTCCATCCCATCACAACAGGCAGAAGTTTCAAGCAGCTCTTACACAAATTCACCTTGGTTATACATAAAATATACATATAACACAGGAAAATCACATTTCTGACTGCTGGGCCTTTTTACTCCGCTTACGTAACAGGTCAACCAACTCATCATTGTTTTGATTGATTGTGTTGTGAGATGGTAAAGGTTTTCATTATGATCCATATACTATTTCCATGTCTTCCTTCTATTCACGATGGCAGTACTAAACGAATGCAAAAGTGAAACAGTCGTCTCAGTACAGTACAGCTATTCATTGTGGATGTATTTCTGAATGCCACAGTGCCATTGCCCCCAAATAACCCTGTTGTTTTCAGTTGGCTCTATCTCATGTCTGTTTAATGTTATTTTCCAATAATGTTTTTGCAATATGGAGCTATTGAGGATAATTTACTTACTGGCATACCATTTATTTTGCGTCGGAAATCTGGAAAATGACTTTTAGTTTCATTTAGCGCTTGGTTCTTACAAAGAATTTGTCAGACTACTTTAGGTACCAAATTTGGCCTTCCTGAAACAAATGTTTTTATACGAGAACTCCACTCTTCAAAGTGAACTTGAGTTTGATTTGTTGCTCAACCCAAACGGACAGATCAGATCAATGTAAAGATAAATAGTTCTCTGCAAACCGTTGACTAAAGTTTCCAGACTGCATCATCCCAAGCCAACTCTTTGAAATTCTGCCTTGAGTAAACTTTGTTTGTGCATGGGGTTTGACGAGCATCTTGGATGCCGCGTTATAAGATAGCTGACACTGAGCCAACGCTGAGTTGGTGAGTTGTTTCAAGCACATTCTCACTGAGATCTAATGCAATAATATTGACCGTTTCTCTCAGACAGCGTTTCCCTGGCCCCTGATCCTATAAACCTAAAACATATGTATATTTTGACCTCTGTATCTCTCTGTTCATGTTTGAGAATATGATATGATACTTAATTGTCCACTTTCATGGAAAATCATTTAGTGAGGCCAGGGCTACATTTGAATATTCACAAACCAGTACCATGTTCTGTGGCTCTGTGTGTGTGTTTATGAACCTACTGTATAAACCTATAACGTATCTTTTGACTTCTGTATCTCTTTGGCTCCTGTTTTAAATGTTCGGCTCTGTGTGTGTTTGTGTACAGTGGTAAAGGACTACGAGCCCCCATTCGGTAAGGTGAGGGAGCACCCGTGTGTGGAGAGTATGAAGGACAGCGTACTCAGAGACAGGGGACGACCAGAGATCCCCAGCAGCTGGATCAACCACCCAGTAAGCAACAAGGCCTACTTTCATTATGCATAATGCACACATTCTCAGATGGATTATTGCATCATTTCCTTACGCATTTTATTTATCTTTTACAAAAGCTATTTTTTATTAGGGCCAACCTCTCTCTCTTCCGACTCGAGTATCTGTGTACCACTACTGACTGTAAGTCTCTGTGCTCCGCTGCTTCTCCCTCAGGGCATTCAGGTGGTGTGTGGCACGATAGACGAGTGCTGGGACCACGACCCCGAGGCCAGGCTGACTGCACAGTGTGTGGCCGAACGCTTCAATGACATGGAGCACCCAGACAAGCTGTCTGGACGCAGCAACTCAGAGGAGAAGATCCCCCAGGACATCTCTGTGACGGAGTTTGAAGAGATTGAGAAGAAGGAAGTATGCCTCAGAAACTACAATGCCCCTGCCGAGGAGGCTGAGAACTACAATCAACCAAGCAGCTGAGAGAGATTTAAGTGGAGAGTCTCTTTGTATATGCTCCGTTTATTTGTCTTGCTTGTGACTCAAAGGAACAAACAGATTGGCTGTTGTGTGTCATGGATGTAAAAGGGAACAAAACTGAACAATCCAATCAGCAAGGAATTTATCTTTTTTTATTTTTTATATTTACAGCATTTTCTCCAAAGACGGATTAAAGCCATGACTGGACTGGTGAAAATATAAAGCCCTCTTAACTAAATACTGTTCGCACTTTATCAATAGCTATGCATACCAAATGATGTACAGTACCAGTCAAAAGTTGACACACCTACTCATTCCAGGATTTTCCTTTATTTGTACTATTTTCTACATTGTAGAATAATAGTGAAGACATCAAAACTATGAATTAACACATATGGAATCATGTAGTAACCACAAAAGTGTTAAACAAATCACAATATATTTTATATTTGAGATTCTTCAAAGTAGCCACCCTTTGCCTTGATGACAGCTTTGCAAACTCTTGGCATTCTCTCAACCAGCTTCATGGAGGTAGTCACCTGGAATGCATTTCAATTAACAGGTGTGCCTTATTAAAAGTTAAGATGGAATGCAATTCCACAAACTAACAAGGTAGGGGTGGTATACAGAAGAAAGCCCTATTTGGTAAAAGACCAAGTCCATATTATGGCAAGAACAGCTCAAATAAGTAAGACAAATGACAGTCCATCATTACTTTAAGACATGAAGGTCTTTCAAGAACTTTTAAAGTTTATTCAAGTGCAGTTGCAAAAAACATCAAGCGATATGATGAAACTGGCTCTCATGAGGACCGCCACAGGAAAGGAAGACCCAGAGTTACCTCTGCTGCAGAGAATAAGTTACCAGTCTTAGAAATTGCAACCCAAATAAATACTTCAGAGTTCAAGTAACAGACACATCTCAACATCAACTGTTCAGAGGAGACCGTGTGAATCAGGCTGTCATGGTCAAATTGCTACAAAGACACCACTACTAAAGGACACCAATAAGAAGAAGAGACTTGCTTTGAGATTTTTGGTTCCAACCGCCGTGTCTTTGTGAGACGCAGAGTAGGTGAACGGATGATCTCCGCATGTCTGTTTCCCACCGTGAAGCATGGAGGAGGTGTGGGGGTGCTTTGCTGGTAACACTGTCAGTGATTTATTTAGAATTCAAGACACACTTAACCAGCATGGTTACCACCACAGCATTCTGCAGCTATACGCCATCCCATTTAGTTTGCGATCAGTGGGACTATCATTAGTTTTTCAACAGGACAATGATCCAACACACCTCCAGGCTGTGTGAGGGCTATTTTACCAAGAAGGAGAGTGATGGAGTGCTGCATCAGATGACCTGGCTACTTTGAAGAATCTAAAATGTATTTTGTTTAACACTTTTTTGGTTACTACATAATTCCATATGTGTTATTTCATAGTTTTGACGTCTTCAATATTATTCTACAATGTAGAAAATAGTAAAAAATTAAGAAAAACCCTTGAATGAGTAGGTGTGTCCAAACTTTTCACTGGTACTGTATATTCAGTTACTGTATATTCTTGATGACAATACAGTGCAATTATAGGAAAGAGGGGTACTGTACCATTTGTATCTGGAAAAAGAAGAGAGCAGTCAATACTGATACACTAATACAATTTTTACCCGTTTTCGACTGACAATTTTTACCCGTTTTCAACTGGCACTTTTTGACATTTTTAAAGACATCATTGAATGATTAAAGGGACTGGAGGATGGAGCTATATCAAAAACCAAGGTGAAAGTTTCATTCCTGGAAGCACGGTATGAGAAAAGGGCCAAGATATGAAATTGAAGATGATTCCCAACAAATAAAACCCAGGGGAATGCTGATATTTAATGACAAGGAAGGGAACTTGATCCCTTCTCAATTAAAGATCTCTATCAAAAACCCTCTATGTATAATGTTAAAAGCCTTAATTAAAGACGTTCAGTATTCTACTCTATTTTTCTTGCTGTCTATTATTCACCTTGACCTGACCTTAGGTCTCCGGTTGGATTGAATAAATTTAGGAAGCTCATGTCCATTCTCTTTTGGCTAAATGGCTACAGTGTCTTCAGCTTGCTCTCTACCCACAGTGTTGAAGGCTCACAGTGTGTGGACTACTGCCGGACAGGATATTCAGTCAAACCGCATTACAGTAATATGTTAGTTCATTCACTGCCACTCTGAAGTGGAGTTCTATTTCCTCTCGTCAGAGTTTCCAATGCTGTCACTGGTCTACCAGACTGTAACACAAGGCTCACTTAGTTTGGCTCAACCTTTAGGTCATATCAGGACACGTTTTGTAGGTTGTATGTCGGTACTTGAATATTGCCAAACCACATTTTAACAGTAGTAAACATGAACACAGGTGACCTCCAATTCATGATTTATCCCCCATTTAACTCACATTACCTTACACTTAATATAAAACAAATGTCTGCACCTCTGTAGAACCAAACTGTGACAGTGTGACAGTTCTTTATCCTCATCCATAACTCCTTGGTGAGTGTTTGTGAGGTGTCAGGTTAGATGGAGGTGGGAGGTTCAGCAGGTTTAGAGCACTGAAACCTGCCTAGCGTTGACAGACCTTTGATCCCATTCCCAGCCGATAGCCTCCGTCAGACAGTGCAGGTCTGTCTCTGCATGGGCCTCTGCAGCAGCTGCCCAGGTCTAACCTAACCTACATCTGCTGTTTCCCGTGTTCCATAGCAACACGGTGGAAAACACACTCCCCTGCCAAGACGCGAACCGCCAACAAGGAGCTCGCTGCCCGGACTCCACTACAAATCATCTCTCATTGGGGAATGCACGTGAATTCTGTGCTACAGAACCAATGAAGAGACGGAGGGTGGGGTTTGTTCGCAGCCGTCGCCTTGCTAAATTCAAGGTTAGAAGCCTCTGCTCTCAAGCTATCAATAAGAAATTGGCAGGTGAGAACTCGTGGCTTTGAAGTGCAGTCGTATTACGTTTAAGATATACAAATATAGGCTTAATTTCCCCTCCAAAATACATTTGCATACAGGCTAAAATAGAGTAAAATGCCTATTGAAAAATGCATTGAACTGTGAAATGAACCCACTGGGCACACACTGGTTGAATCAATGTTTAAAATAAATGTTATATTTAGCCGATGGTATTGCGGATGTAGCGAAATGCTTGTATTTCTAGCTCCAACAGTGCAGTAATATCTAATAAAACACAACAATACACATCAAACTAAAAAGTTAAGAATGGAATAAAGAAATATAAGGACGAGCAATGTCGGACTCTGGAGTATAAATATAGACAGTATATAACCAACATGGAATAGAGGTTGAATTGATGTCTGTGTTCAGTGGGAATGCAGTTGGCAACGTCATGCAAGTGATTAAGCAGCTACAGAGAAAGAGGGTCTCAGAGGAGCATTTCTATCCCTGGACCCTCTGTTTATTGGCTGTGTTTCTGTGAATATTATATAGCACCCCTGGCACTGTCACAGTGTGGGCTAAACTACAGACATTACAAATTGAGTCTGGACTAAGCCGGAGGCTATACACAGATGACAAATGATGAACTGTTTTTCATTAAGAATAGGCCAGAAGGAAACCAAACATAAGAGAAGCATGTATTTTTCAATATCAAAATAATGTATGCTATGTTAAATCTGCAGAGGCACTGAGGCAGGTGAACACAATCCTCTCTGGAGCTTAAAAAAAACCAGTCAGCCACTGAGAGACTAAAGAGGATGTTTTCCCCGCTGATTTGATACCAGGTCCAAACATGCTTTTACCCGTTACCACAGCAGAGTATTGGCATGGATCCCCAGAACAAGTCTGTTCGGTTGGGGAGAAAAACAGACATGGATCCCTAGAACAAGTCTGTTCGGTTGGGGAGAAAAACAGACATGGATCCCCAGAACAAGTCTGTTCGGTTGGGGAGAAAAACAGACATGGATCCCCAGAACAAGTCTGTTCGGTTGGGGAGAAAAACAGACATGGCTCCCCAGAACAGGTCTGTTCGGTTGGGGAGAAAAACAGACATGGATCCCCAGAACAAGTCTGTTCGGTTGGGGAGAAAAACAGACATGGATCCCCAGAATAAGTCTGTTCGGTTGGGGAGAAAAACAGACATGGATCCCCAGAATAAGTCTGTTCGGTTATACTCCCTCACTGTCTAGTTCTGGGAAAGTTGTTCAAATCAAATCACATTTTATTTGTTATATACACCAAATACAACAGGTATATACAACCAAATACAACCTTACCGTGAAATGATTACTTAACAAGCCCTTAACCAACAACACAGTTCAAGAAATAGAGTTATAGAGAAATAGAGTTAACAAAATATTTACTTAATAAATTAAAGTAAAACAACGCAAATTGGAGTGGATCTATGGTTTCCGGCGTTGATGGTGTTGATGTGAGCCATGACCAGCCTTTCAAAGCACTTCATGGCTACTAGCGTGAGTGCTATGGGGCAGTAATCATTTAGGCAGGTTACCTTCGCTTTCTTGGGCACAGGGACTATGGTGGTCTGTTTGAAACATGTAGGTATTACAGACTCAGTCATCGAGAGGTTGAAAATGTCAGTGAAGACACTTGCCAGTTGGTCCGCGCATGCTTTGAGTACACGTACTGGTAATCCGTCTGGCCCCGCAGCTTTGTGAATGATGACCTGTTTAAAGGTCTTACTCAGGTCGGCTACAGAGAGCGTGATCACACAGTTGTCCGGAACAGCTAGTGCTCTCATGCATGCTTCAGTGTTGCTTGCCTCAAAGTGAGCATAAAAGGCATTTAGCTCATCTGGTAGGCTCGTGTCACTAGGAAGCTCGCGGTGGCGTTTCCCTTTGTAGTCCGTAATAATTTGGGCCTTGTCTTGACAAAGCAGTATATCCTTCACATCAGACTCATTAAAGAAAAGATCTTCGTCCAGTTTGAGGTGAGTAATTGCTGTTCGGATGTCCAGCTCTTTTCGGTCATAAGAGACAGTAGCAGCAATATTATGTACAAAATGAGTTACAAACAATGTGAAAAAACAAACAAAATAGCACGGTTGGTTAAGAGCCAATAAAATGGCACCCATCCCCTCCGGCAGCCATAATATATGTTATATATAATGTTAAGCATCTCCTTCGGACAGTGTGCATCCTAAATAGCACCTTATTCCCTATATTCTGCACTACTTTTGACCTGAGCCCTTTGGGATGCACTCTATTTCTGAAGTAAATAATCTTACCCATGTGTGTTGGTCCATCAACATGAAGACTTATTTGAGTCAGTAAAACCTGCTGCATATGTCTGCCTTGTTACTGACTACATCTCAAACTTGGCATGCTGCCCTGAGAATAGGATCTATCAGTGGCTAAAGTACTTCACTAAAATACGTTAAAGTACTACTTAGGTAGTTTTTTTTAGGTATCTGTCCTTTACTATTTATATTTTTGACTACTTTTACTTTTACTTCACTACATTCTAAATGAAAATAATGTACTTTTTACTCCATACATTTTCCATCACACCCAAAAGTACTTGTTACATTTTGAATGCTTAGCAGGACAGGAAAATGGTCCAATTCACACACTTATCAAGAGAACATCATCCCTGCTTCCTCCGATCTGGCAGACTCACTAAACACAAATACATATTTTGAGTGCTGGAATGTATCCCTGGCTATCCGTACATTTTCAAAACAAGAAAATGGTGCCGTATGCTTTGCGTAATATATGATAAAATATTCTACTTTTACCGCTTGCTCCCGCTCTCCCTCTCTGGCACTCAAGGGCGCCAGACCGCCTTCACTACGCACAACTGTCACCATCGTTACGCGCATCCTGCGCTTCATCCCCCGTCACCATCACGCGCAGCAGCGCATCATTGGGCTCACCTGAACCCTATCATTATTTGATTGCCTCCCCTTATCTGTCTGTTGCCTCTGTGTGTTCCCCGTGTATGCATTAATGTCGTTGTGTGTTCCTGTCCTAACGCTGTCCTGTTCGTTGGTTAAATTAAACGTCTATTCCATGTAACTGCTTCCTGTCTCCAGCGCCGAGCCTTACATTTACTTTTTTAGAACCAAATACTTTTAGACTTTTACTGCAGTATTATTTTACTGGGTGACTTTCACTTTTACTTGAGTCATTTTCTATTAAGGTATCTTTACTTTTACTCAAGTATGACAACTGGGTACTTTTTCATGATACTATGTTGATAGATGTTTTATGGCAAACTGCCTTCCCTTTACTGCAGCAAAGGTGTTTGATGCTGTATTTATAATAGGGATTGGATTATTTTTAGTGTGCAACTGGCTGAAAGACTAAATAAGAGTTACAATTATGGGGATGCTTGGACATAAATAGCTTGCACTTAATTATGAATGAATAAACACCTCATTGTCCCATAGGGGAATTTGAATATGTTGTTGCAGACAAATTTCCCTATGGGATAATAAAGTATTAATTAATTAATTAATTAGTTAATTACAAGCTATTTATGCAGTGCGCCGCCACCGGCCTCGAGGACAACCCGGAGGACGAGGTGCCGGGCAATCCGGGTGGAGGCGGTGAAAATCTCTCAGGAGAGAAGGGTCCAAAATGTCCCCCACCGGAACCCAGCATCTCTCCTCCGGACCGTACCCCTCCCAGTCCACAAGGTACTGTAGGCCCCCCACCCGGCGTCTCGAATCCAGAATGCCCCGAACCGTGTACGCCGGGGACCCCTCGATGTCCAGAGGGGGCGGAGGGACCTCAGGCACCTCACCTTCTTGCAGGGGACCAGCCACCACTGGCCTGAGGAGAGACACATGAAACGAGGGGTTAATACGGTAATACCTAGGAAGTTGTAACCTGTAACACACCTCGTTTATTCTCCTCGGGACTTTGAACGGCCCCACACACTGCGGCCCCAGCTTCCGACAGGGCAGGCGGAGGGGCAGGTTTCGGGTCGAGAGCCAGACCCTGTCTCGGGGCCTCACTGCGGTGCTGGTCAGCGCTCCTCTTCTGCCGTTCTCCCGCTAACCTTAGCGAATCCTGAACGGCTTTCCAGGTGTCCTTGGAGCACTGTACCCATTCCTCCACCGCAGGAGCCTCGGTCTGGCTCTGATGCTATGGGGCCAGGACCGGCTGGTAACCTAACACACACTCAAAAGGGGACAAGTTAGTTGAGGAGTGGCGTAGGGAGTTCTGAGCGAGTTCAGCCCAAGAAACATACCGTGCCCACTCACCAGGCCGGTCCCGGCAATAGGACCGCAGAAACCTACCCACATCCTGGTTTACGCGCTCCACCTGCCCATTACTCTCGGGGTGAAAACCTGAGGTTAAGCTGACCGAGACCCCCAGTCTCTCCATAAACGCCCTCCACACTCTGGACGTGAATTGGGGACCCCGATCAGAAACGATGTCCTCAGGCACCCCATAGTGCCGGAAGACATGGGTAAACAAGGCCTCCGCAGTCTGCAGGGCCGTAGGGAGACCGGGCAACGGGATGAGACGACAGGACTTAGAAAACCGATCCACAACGACCAGGATCGTAGTACTTCCCTGGGACGGGGGAAGGTCGATAAGAAAGTCCACCGATAAGTGGGTCCACGGCCGTTGTGGAACGGGGAGGGGTTGTAACTTCCCTCTAGGCAGGTGCCGAGGAGCCTTGCTCTGAGCACACACTGAGCAGGAGGAGACATAAAATCTCACATCTTTAGCCAGCGTGGGCCACTAAGACTCCGCACTGTCCTCTCGATGCCAGGATGACCCGAGGAGGGGAGAGTATGAGCCCACCGGATCAGCTTATCCCGGACCCCCCTCGGCACGTACTGAGTCCCCACTGGACAGTTAGGGGGGGCCGGCTCTAACCGTGAGGCCTCCTCTATCTCCGCGTCCACCTCCCATACCACCGGTGCCACGAGACATGACGGTGGAATGATAGGAGTTGGCTCAACGGACCGCTCCTCGGTATCATAGAGGCAGGACAGCGCGTCGGCTTTGGTGTTTTGGGAGCCTGGCCGGTATGAGATGGTAAACCGAAACCTGGTGAAAAACATGGCCCATCTAGCCTGACGTGGATTTAGTCTCCTCGCTGCCCGGATATACTCGAGATTACGATGGTCAGTCCAGATGAGAAAAGGGTGTTTCGCCCCCTCAAGCCAATGTCTCCACACCTTCAGAGCCTTGACTACAGCTAACAACTCCCGGTCCCCCACGTCATAGTTCCGCTCCGCTGGACTGAGCTTGCTCGAAAAGAAAGCACACGGGCGGAGCTTGGGTGGCACGCCCGAGCGCTGGGACAGCACGGCCCCGACCCCCGCCTCAGACGCATCCACCTCCACTATGAAAGCTAAAGAGGGGTCCGGATGCGCCAACACGGGCGCATTGGTGAACAGCTCTTTCAAACGACTGAAAGCTCTGCCCGCCTCTGCTGACCAACGCAAGCGCACCGGTCCTCCCTTCAGCAGTGAGCTGATGGGAGCAGCCACCTGACCAAAACCCCGGATAAACCTCCTGTAGTAATTGGCAAACCCTAAAAACCGCTGCACTTCTTTCACCGTGGTCGGAGTTGGCCAATTACGCACGGCTGTATCGCGGTCATCCTCCATCACCACCCCGGAGGTGGAAATACGATACCCCAGGAAGGAAACGGACTGTTTGAAAAACTCACATTTCTCCGCCTTGTAATACAGGTCATGCTCCAGCAGTCGCCCAAGTACCTTACGCACCAGAGACACATGCGCCGCGCGTGTGGCAGAATAGTTTAAGATGTCGTCGATGTACACTACCACTCCCTGCCCGAGCAGGTCTCGGAGAATCTCATCTACGAAGGATTGGAAGACGGCTGGAGCATTCTTCAACCCATATGGCATGACGCGGTACTCATAATGACCAGATGTAGTACTAAATGCGGTTTTCCACTCATCTCCTCCCCGGATACGCACCAGATTATACGCGCTCCTCAGGTCCAGTTTTGTGAAGAAGCGCGCCCCGTGAAATGATTCCACCGCCGTAGCGATGAGAGGTAGTGGGTAACTAAACCCCACTGTGATGGAATTTAGACCTCTATAATCAATGCACGGACGCAGACCTCCATCCTTCTTCTTCACAAAAAAGAAGCTTGAGGAGACGGGTGATGCGGAGGGCCGAATGTACCCCTGTCCCAGCGATTCAGCAACCTATGTTTCCATCGCTACCGTCTCCTCCTGGGACAATGGATACACGTGACTCCTAGGAAGTGCAGCGTTCTCCAGAAGGTTTATCGCGCAGTCCTCTCGACGATGGGGTGGTAATTGGGTCGCCCTCTTTTTACTGAAGGCGATAGCCAAATCGGCATATTCAGAGGGAATGCGCACGGTGGAAACCTGGTCTGGACTCTCCACCGTAGTCGCACCAACGGCAACTTCTATACACCTGCCTGAACACTCCTCTGACCACCCCTTAAGAGCTCCCTGTCGCCAGGAAATCACCGGGTTGTGTTAAGCTAGCCAGGGAATTCCCAACACCACTGGAAACGCAGATGAATCTATAAGGAACAGACTAATCTGCTCCTTATGATCCCCCTGCGTTACCATGTCAAGCGGCACAGTAGCCTCCCTAACTACTCTTGACCCTAATGGTCGGCTATCTAAGGAGTGCACGGGGAAAGGTAGGTCTAACGACACCAGGGGAATCCCTAGCCTTAACGCGACCCCACGATCCATGAAATTCCCAGCTGCGCCTGAATCGACTAGCGCCTTATGCTGTAGAGAGGGGAAAAAACAGGGAAAGAAGTCAACACATACATATGACCGACAGGAAGCTCTGGGTGAGTCTGGTGCTTACTCACCTGGGGTGATCGAGTAGTGCTCCGCCTGCCCTCCCGACTCCCAGACGAGTTCCTCCAGCACCGGTCGACACTCCTCCTCCGGTCCCCCTCGAAGCCGCCCCTCCTAATTCCATAGGGATAGGGGCAGGAGGGCTGGGAAGTGGAAACGACAGGACCTGATCCGAACGCCCGCGGGCAGCCAGCAGGTTGTTGAGACGGATAGCCAAGTCAATGAGTTCATCCAGTGTGAAGGTGGTGTCCCAACATGCCAGCTCCCTGCGGACGTCCTCCCTGAGACTGCATCAGAAATGATCTATCAAGGCCCTGCCGTTCCACCCTGCTCCTGCGGCCAAGGTCCTGAACTCCAGGGCAAAGTCCTGTACGCTCCTCGTCTCCTGACGCAGGTGGAACAGCCGTGAACTCTGGGTAATTATCCCTCGCCGAGTCCGGACCATTCCACACTGCGTTGGCCCACTCGAGGGCTCGCCCAGTCAAACAGGAGACGAGGGCGCTCACGCTCTCCTCTCCGGAGGGAGCAGGACGCACGGTAGCCAGGTACAGTTCCAGTTGGAGAAGGAAACCCTGGCACCCAGCCGCCGTTCCGTCATACTCCCGTGGGAGCGTCAGCCGAAGAGCCCCGGAGCCAGATGTGGTTGCAGGAACAGGAGGTGCTGAAGGAGGGGGTGCTGGAGATGAGGTGGGAAAGCCACTCCTCTCCCATCGATCCATCCTCTCCATCATTTGGTCCATGGCCGAACCAATCCTGTGAAGCACGCTGGTGTGATGGAGGACCCTCTCTTCCATCGATGGGAGAGGAGACGCGGCTGCTCCTGCTGATTCCATTGCAGAGGGTGCGGGATTCTGTCATGAGATACTAGGAGTGGTGGGTGGAATCAGGCGCAGAGAGCAGGGTTCAGTAGAGTGTCAATTTATTCTCCGGCGCACAAAAAACAGTCACGCCAACACACAGGGCGCATACAATTGACCAGCCCAAAACACAGGACCAAAATAGTCCGGAGAATACATATATACATCCTACTAGCCACTACCGATCCCTCTGGCATGCATCTTTCAAGACTAAGTTTGAATTGGGTGCAGCGCAATGGACATATACTGAACAAAAATATAAATGCAACATGCAACAATTTCAACAATTTTACTGAGTTAAAGTTCATACAGTGGTTCCTTCTTTAAAAGTTGTGTCATACTGTGGTACACCTTGCGGGCTGCTGCAGCATTCTGTGGCACGTTATCTATTTGTCAGCAATTTTTTCTGATAATGCAAGTTATTGCTAGTTTGACCACCAGAGGGCATCTTTGAGAAGCATTTGATAGTCTTCCGTATTGGATTTAGCAGAGAATTTATAACATTTTTTATAAAAACTTAGAATATGGGATTGAGTTTAAGAAATTTGTCTTAATTTGATTAAAATTATGGTGTTTCTATTCAGAGATAAACAAAAAATGAAACCATCAGGGTTTCCGTTAGGTTGGGAAAATATGGCGCTGAACAACGGGAGGAAGGAGTAGGATGTCCTTGTAAATAAAAATGTGTTCTTAACTGACCTGCCTAGTTAAATAAAGGTTACACGAAGAGCATAACATTTCTGCACCCTAATTTTAAAATTCTTGTCTAACCAATACCCAAATGGAGATTAAGTGAAAATGTCTTGATTTATCAAGACCAGTCCCCATGCTTGTGTCAGAGCAGAGCGAAACGGTGATAAAATAGTTGTAGGCTTTTGCTTCTAACTTCAATATTGTCACGATTTCTAGGAGGGTGAGGCGCAGGGCGATCCGGATGGAGGCGGGGGAATTTTCTTAGCATGGAAGGATCTAATACATCCTCCTCCGGAACCCAGCATCTCTCCTCCGGACCGTACCCCTCCCAGTCCACGAGGTACTGAAGGCCCCTCTCCCGACGTCTCGAATCCAAAATGGATCATACGGAGTACGCCGGGACCTCCCGCACCTCAGACTCTTGGAGCGGACCAGCCACCACCGGCCTGAGGAGAGACACATGTAACGAGGGGTTAATGCGTGCGGTAATTAGTGGGTAGCTGTAACCTATAACATACCTCGTTCACTCTCCTCAGGACTTTAAACGGCCCCACAAACCGCGTACCCAGCTTCCGGCAGGACAGGCGGAGGGGCAGGTTTCGGGTCGAGAGCCAGACCCTGTCCCCTGGTGCGAACACCGGGGCCTCACTGCGGTGACGGTCTGCGCTAACTTTCTGGCGCAGTATGGCGCGCTGAAGGTGGACGTGGGCTGCCTCCCAGGTTTCCTCCGCGCGCCGGAACCAATTGTCCACCGCAGGAGCCTCTGTCTGACTCTGATGCCAAGGAGCCAGAACCGGCTGATACCCTAATACACATTGAAAGGGAGAAAGGTTAGTGGAGGAGTGGCGTAGTGAGTTTTGGACCATCTCTGCCCAGGGCACGAATTTCGCCCACTCCTCCGGCAGATCCTGGCAATAAGACCGCAGAAACATACCCACATCCTGGTTAACTCTCTCCACCTGCCCATTACTCTCTGGGTGAAAACCTGAGGTAAGGCTGACCAAGACCCCCAGACGTTCCATGAACACCTTCCAGACCCTTGGCGTGAACTGGGGACCCCGGTCAGACACTATATCCTCAGGCACCCCATAGTGCCAGAAGATGTGTGTAAACAGAGCCTCCGCAGTTTGTAAGGCCGTAGGGAGACCGGGCAAAGGGAGGAGACGACAGGACTTAGAAAAACGATCCACAACGACCAGGATCGTGGTGTTACCCTGTGAAGGTGGACGATCAGTTAAGAAATCCACCGACAGGTGTGACCAAGGCCATTGTGGAACGGGTAAGGGTGACTTTACATTTGTCACTTTGTCTGGTGACTTTACATGTTGCGTTTATATTTTTGTTCTGCTAGTCTCAAGAAACACTGTCTGGCAGTGGCGACTCGTCATTCAGGGCAGGGCCCCATATTTTTAGCAACAAAAAAAAGATCCCAGAAATGTTTGGGCTTGCCTTTTTTTTATTAATACGTGTCAACATATCAGTTCGCAGCCAATGTAAAAAATAAATATATCATTGAGTCTCCAAAATGCAGGTGTTTCAGCTTAGCATAGTGCTTTCTGTGGTGGTGGGGCAAACCAGCAGAAAATACAGAGCATTGCGCCGTGATTGCCTTAGTGTTCTGTCTCTCATGGGGACCAGTGGAGGCTGGTGACTTGAAAAATTGAGGAGGCTGGGAGACCCACGCTATAGGCACGTAACGCACAGAGACGACAAAGTGTGTTTCAAAAATCTGCAAAAACGAATGATTTTAACTTAAAGCATTTAATGAAGACATTTATTTTACAATATTATGGGGAATGGGAATGAGAGAGCTACTTACACCGTGTGGGAAAGAGATCACGCAGTGATTGAATGAGGGTATGAGGAATGAGTTGAGGTGTTCAGAGACTTGACCAGTGCAGGACAGGATTTGACTGGGAAGACAAAAAACTATAACACTAGACACTACACAGTTAGACAAAGGAGCTAAGAATGATTTAGTCCAAGCAAGGAGTAAAATCATTGATTTGTAATAATGTGATTGTGTATGTGATTGACTACATACAGGAATGAGAGAAAATTTATAGGGGTACTCACAGTGCATGGAGGGTAAGCATTCAATGTGCCAGTGGATGAGCGGGCACATGAGAAGTGGCTTCAGTTCATGCCAGGAGAAAGTTGACAAAGGTAGTGGAGTGGAGTAGTCATCACCTCTTATTCAGGGAACTGGATAGGACTTGGCTGTAAAATACAAATATCAGATACATTCCATTACAGCTGCACCATCATAAGTTTGGACAATGAGTTTCTCTATGAACTCAAACATCTCAAAATTCACAAAGTCAAACACAGACTGCGCATCTCACCCACTTTACACATCAAAGTATCCCAAGAAAAGTTCCTAAATGAAGCCCTGATCATCCACATACCTGACGATAACTGACAAATGCAAGCAGACTGGTGCCACTATAGGTCCCAGAGCTTTGGGACAATTTTTACTCCCTGGGGCCTGGAGTTTTGTGATGGCGCGAGAGGGGATGGCTGCCGTCTTATCGTCTCTTAAACAACCATGCTATTTAGTTTGTTTTGTCGCGTTGTTCGTAACTAGATTTGTACATAATGTTGCTGTACCATCTCTTATGACCGAAAAGAGCTTCTGGACATCAGAACTGTGATTACTCACCTCAGATTAGACAGCAAGTTTTTCTTCAGAGTCGGACGGGAGGAATATACTACTACAGACACCCAACCAGAACCAGATCCCCGTCATTTGTTGGAGAAGGAAATGGAGATTTTGCGGAAAAAGATCAGGGTGCCTTGTGAGGATCAGGCGACGAGTGGCTAACCTGCCTTTAGCATCGTCCTGTAAACAACAGCTGGTGCACGATATCTAAGGAAGTCTCGAGGTTTTGATTGCCTGAGGTAGAGTATCTCATGATAAGCTGTAAACCACACTATCTACCTAGAGAGTTTTCATTTGTATTTTTCGTAGCTGTCCATGTCACGCCCTGACCATAGTTTGCTTTGTATGTTCATAGGTTTTGTTTGGTCAGGGTGTGATCTAAGTGGGCATTCTATGTTGTATGTCTAGTTTGTCTGATTCTGTGTTTGGCCTGATATGGTTCTCAATCAGAGGCAGGTGTTAGTCGTTGTCTCTGATTGGGAACCATATTTAGGTAGCCTGTTTTGTCATTGTGGGTTGTGGGTGATTGTCTATGTTAGTTGCTTGCTTGTGTCAGCACAGTTCTTATTATAGATTCACAGTCGTTATTCGTTTACTGTTTTGTATTCAGTGTTCAGTGCTTTCTTTAATTAAAGTATCATCATGAACACATACCACGCTGCATTTTGGTCCGCTTCTTACGACGATCGTGAGTCCACATACCACCACAGACCGATGCTGGCACTAAAACCGCACTCAATGAGCTGTATACCGCCATAAGAAAACAGGAAAACGCTCATTCAGAGGTGGCGCTCCTAGTGGCCCGGGGACTTAAATCAGTTTAGCCTCATTTCTATCAGCATGGTAAATGTGCAAACAGAGGGGAAAAAACTCTAGACCACCTTTACACCACACACAGAGAACAGCGAGTACAAAGCTCTCCCTCGCCCTTCATTTGGAAAATCTTACCATAATGCTATCCTCCTGATTCCTGCTTGCAAGCAAAAATTAAAGCAAGAAGCACAAGTGACACGGTCTATAAAAAGTGGTCAGATGAAGCGGATGATAAACTACAGGACTGTTTTGCTAGCACAGCCTGGAATATGTTCCGGGATTCTTCCGATGGCATTAAGGAGTACGCCACATCAGTCACTGGTTTTATCAATAAGTGCATCGAGGACGTCGTCCCCACAGTGACTGTATGTACATACGCCAACCAGAAGCCATGGATTATAGGCAACATTCACACTGAGCTAAAGGGTAGAGTTGCCACTTTCAAGGAGTGGGACTCTAACCCAGAAACTTATAAGAAATCCCGCTATGCCCTCCGATGAACCATCAAACAGGCAAAGCATCAATACAGGACTAAGATCGAATTGTACTACACCAGCTCTGACGCTCGTCGGATGTGGCAGGGCTTGCAAACTATTACAGACTACAAAGGGAAGCACAGCCGAGAGTTGCCCAGTGACACGAGCTTACCAGACCAGCTAAATAACTTCTGTGCTCGCTTCGAACCAAGTAAAACTGAAACATGCATGAGAGCATCAGCTGTTCCGGATGACTGTGTGATCACGCTCTCCGCAGCCGATATGAATAAGACCTTTAAACAGGTCAACATTCACAATGCCGCAGGGCCAGACGGATTACCAGGACGTGTACTCCGAGCATGCTTTGACCAACTGGCAAGTGCCTTCATTGACATTTTCAAACTCTCCCTGACTGAGTCTGTAATACCAACATGTTTCAAGCAGACCACCATAGTCCCTGTGCCAAAGAACACTAAGGTAACCTGCCTAAATGACTACTGACCCATAGCACTCACTTCTGTAGCCATGAAATGCTTTGAAAGGCTGGTCATGGCTCACATCAACACCATTATCCCAGAAACCCTAGACCCACTCCAATTTACATACCCCACCAACAGATCCCCAGATGATGCAATCTCTATTGCACTCCACACTGCCCTTTCGCACCTGGACAAAAGGAACACCTATGTGAGAATGCTGTTCATTGACTACAGCTCAGCGTTCAACACCATAGTGCCCTCAAACTCACCACTAAGCTAAGAACCCTGGGACTAAACACCTCCCTCTGTAACTGGATTCTGGACTTCCTGACGGGCCACCTCCATGTGGTAAGGGTAGATAACAACACATCTGCCACGCTGATCCTCAACATGGGGGCTCCTCATGGGTGCGTGCTCAGTTCCCTCCTGTACTCCCTGTTCACTCATGACTGCATGGCCAGGCACAACTGCAACACCATCATTAACTTCTTATGGCTGAAATCCCGTTAACGGGATAGATTTGACAACAGCCAGTGAAAGTGCAGGGCGCCAAATTCAAACAACAGAAATCTCATAATTAACATTCCTCAAACATACAAGTATCATACACCATTTTAAAGATAAACTTGTTGTTAATCCCACCACAGTGTCCGATTTCAAAAAGGCTTTACGACGAAAGCATACCATGCGATTATGTTAGGTTGTGTTATGGTTATGTTACCTTGTCACAGAAAAACAGAGCCATTTTTCCAGCCAAAGAGAGGAGTCACAAAAAGCAGAAATAGAGATTAAATTAATCACTAACCTTTGATGATCTTCATCAGATTGCACTCATAGGACTTCATGTTACACAATACATGTATGTTTTGTTCGATAAAGTTTATATTTATATCCAACAATCTCAGTTTATATTGGCGCGTTATGTTCAGTAATGTTTTGCTTCCAAAACATCCGGTGATTTTGTAGAGAGCCACATCAATTTACAGAAATACTCATAATAAACATTGATAAAAGATACAAGTGTAATGCATGGAATTATAGATAAACTTCTCCTTAATGCAACCGCTGTGTCAGATTTTAAAAAAGCTTTACGGAAAAAGCACACCATGCAATAATCTGAGTACAGCACTCAGGCACCAAAACAAGCCATACAGATACCCGCCATGTTGTGGAGTCAACAGAAGGCAGAAATAGCATTATAAATATTCACTTACCTTTGATGATCTTCATCAGAATGCACTCCCAGGAATCCCAGTTCCACAATAAATGTTTGTTTTGTTCGATAAAGTCCATCATTTATGTCCAAATACCTCCTTTTTGTTGGCACGTTTAGCCCAGCAATCCAAATGCTCAATGCGCGATCGCTTAGTTCAGACGAAAAGTCAAAAAAGTTATATTACAGTTCGTAGAAACATGTCAAACAATGTTTAGAATCAATCTTTAGGATGTTTTTATCATAAATCTTCAATAATGTTTCAACCGGACAATTCCTTTGTCTTTAGAAATGAAAAGGAACACAGCTCACTCTCATGACCACGCACATGACTTAGCTCATGGCATTCTGCCAGACACCTGGTTGAAACAGCTCTCATTCACTTCCCCTTCACAGTAGAAGCCTTGAACAAGGTTCTAACGACTGTTGACATCTAGTCAAAGCCTTAGGAAGTGCAATCGGACCAAATTGACACTGTATCTTGGATAGGCAAAGACTTGAAAAACTACAAACGTCAGATTTCCCACTTCCTGGTTGGATTTTTTCTTAGGTTTTTGCCTGCCATATGAGTTCTGTTATTCTCACAGACATCATTCAAAACGTTTTTGAAACTTCAGAGTGTTTTCTATCCAAATCTACTAATAATATGCATATCTTAGCTTCTGGGCCTGAGTAGTACTTGAAAATCATACAATGTGATTTTCTGGATTTTTGTTTTAGATTCCGTCTCTCACAGTTGAAGTGTACCTTTGATAAAAATTACAGACCTCTTGTTACGCCCTGACCTTAGTATTCTTTGTTTTCTTTATTATTTTGGTTAGGTCAGGGTGTGACATGGGTGATGTATGTGTTTTTGTACTGTCTAGGGGTTTTGTATGTTTATGGGGTTGTTTACTATCTAGGTGTTTTGTATGTCTATGGTTGCCTAGATTGGTTCTCAATCAGAGGCAGCTGTTTATTGTTGTCTCTGATTGGGAACCATATTTAGGCAGCCATATTCTTTGGGTAATTTGTGGGTTATTGTCTATGTCTAGTTGTCTGTACTATTATATTATAGCGTCACGTAGAAATACAGTAGTCCCAGAGATAATGATACAAGGTGGGGGGGCTGTGCTTTGGCAAAGTGGGTGGGGTTATATCCTTCCTGTTTGGCCCTGTCCGGGGGAGTCCTCGGATGGGGCCACAGTGTCTCCTGACCCCTCCTGTCTCAGCCTCCAGTATTTATGCTGCAGTAGTTTATGTGTCGGGGGGCTAGGGTCAGTTTGTTATATCTGGAGTACTTCTCTTGTCCTATTCGGTGTACTGTGTGAATTTAAGTGTGCTCTCTCTAATTCTCTTTTTCTCTCTTTCTTTCTCTCTCTCGGATGACCTGAGCCCTAGGACCATGCCTCAGGACTACCTGACATGATGACTCCTTGCTGTCCCCAGTCCACCTGGCCGTGCTGCTGCTCCAGTTTCAACTGTTCTGCCTTATTATTATTTGACCATGCTGGTCATTTATGAACATTTAAACATCTTGGCCATGTTCTGTTATAATCTCCACCCGGCACAGCCAGAAGAGGACTGGCCACCCCACATAGCCTGGTTCATCTCTAGGTTTCTTTCTAGGTTTTGGCCTTTCTAGGGAGTTTTTCCTAGTCACCGTGCTTCTACACCTGCATTGCCTGCTGTTTGTGGTTTTAGGCTGGGTTTCTGTACAGCACTTTGAGATATCAGATGATGTACGAAGGGCTATATAAATACATTTGATTTGATTTGATTTGAAGGTCAGTTTTGCACTTCACCTCCTGATGATTATGATGACTAACAATGTTAGAATAAAAAATAAAAACACAAGGCTGAAACATGCTCTCTCTCTCTCTCTCTCTCTCTCTCTCATCTGCAGACATGTTTTGATGGGAGAGGATTCCAACACCCAGTCCCATCATTGCCACCTCACCCGCTCTTAAGATAACCTTCGGGCCGACTAGAGACATTTATGTAATTGTGATGAACTGAGAGAATATTTGGGTAGCACTGATTCATTAATCATATCCCTGCTCCTACGTTCTTACCTCTTTCCCTTTCTGTCTTTTACACCTCTCTCGCCACCTCTTACTTCTTCTGTTTTTATAATGCACCACAGATGTGCATTGAAGTACAGATTGAACTTGTATTTATAATATTACAAGTATATTTATAATGCATGTATTTATAACACTTGGATAATGAACTTCTTTCAATAAAGCGTTTCACATTCTCTACTGGTTGAAATTAATTAAGTCTCTCATTTGATGAAATACTACACCGATCCTGTGTTTATCAGACCAATGCAGATGAAGGGCATTAGATATTGAGATGAACTGCTTTTAGAGTATTTACATGATGCATAGGTGTAACGCCCTGACCTTAGTTATCTTTGTTTTCTTTATTATTTTGGTTAGGTCAGGGTGTAACAAGGGGGGTTTGTTTAGTTTTTGTTTTGTCTAGGGTTTTTGTAAGTCTAGGTGTCTGTGGTTGCCTGGATTGGTTCTCAATCAGAGGCAGCTGTTTATCGTTGTCTCTGATTGGGGACCATATTTAGGTAGCCATATTCCTTGGGTAGTTTGTGGGTTCTTATTCTATGTTTAGTTGCCTGTCTGCACTAGCCATATTAGCTTCACGGTTCGTTTTGTTGTTTTGTATAGTTTGTTCTGTGTTCTTTCTTCATTAAAAGGAGAATTTATGCTTATGAGGCTGCACCTTGGTCTCCTCCATATGACGACCGTGACAGAAGAACCCACCAAATAAGGACCAAGCAGCGTGTGAATGAGGGGCGGACATCCTGGGCCCGGGAGAAAGATGAGTGGGGGACATCCTGGACCTGGGAGGAGGTAATGGCAGGGGACAAGACCCTGCCATGGAAGCAGGTGGAGATAGCACGGGAGGAAAGGTGATGATATGACGAGTCAAGGCAACCACAGAAACCCCAATAACATTTTTTTGGGGGGGCACATGGGGCAGTCGGCGGAGCCGAGGAGTAAACCAGAGCCAGTCTGGGAGAAGGAGGAGTCAGAGGAGAGAGAAATGGGGGAGTTGTTGAGTTGGTGGAGGACGCACGGATTTGGAATAAAATAACGTGTTGTCAGTTTGGTACCACCTGAGTCAGCTCTCTGTACTCGTCCTGAAACGTGTGTTAAAGTTCCGGAACAATTGATGCCGGTTATACACACCAGGTCTCCAGTGTACCTTCAAGACCCAGTGCGTCCTGTGCCAACTCCTCGCACTCTCCCTCAAGTGCGCTTTCCCAGTCAGGTGTGTCCTGTTCCTGCTCCTCACACTCTCCCTCCAGTGCGCCTCCACAGTCCAGTACGTCCTGCTCCTCGCACTCGCCCTGAGGTGCGGGTCTCCAGCCTGGTACCACCAGTACTGGCACCACGCACCAGGCCTACAGTGCGCCTCGGCAGTCCAGAGCGTCCGGCGACAGTACCCAGTCCAGAGCGTCCGGCGACAGTACCCAGTCCAGAGCGTCCGGCGACAGTACCCAGTCCAGAGAGTCCGGCGACAGTACCCAGTCCAGAGAGTCCGGCGACAGTACCCAGTCCAGAGCGTCCGGCGACAGTACCCAGTCCAGAGCGTCCGGCGACAGTACCCAGTCCAGAGCGTCCGGCGACAGTACCCAGTCCAGAGCGTCCGGCGACAGTACCCAGTCCAGAGCGTCCGGCGACAGTACCCAGTCCAGAGCGTCCGGCGACAGTACCCAGTCCAGAGCGTCCGGCGACAGTTTACAGACCGGGGTCTCCAACGACGGGCCACAGTCCGGAGCCTCCAGCGACGGGCCACAGTCCGGAGCCTCCAGCGACAGGGTCAGGGTGTGACAATGGTGGTTTGTTTAGTTTTTGTATGTCTAGGGGTTTTTGTAAGTCTAGGTGTTTATATGTCTGTGGTTGCCTAGATTGGTTCTCAATCATAGGCAGCTGTTTATCGTTGTCTCTGATTGGGGACCATATTTAGGTAGCCATATTCCTTGGGTAGTTTGTGGGTTCTTATTCTATGTTTAGTTGCCTGTCTGCACTAGCCATATTAGCTTCACGGTTCGTTTTGTATAGTTTGTTCTGTGTTCTTTCTTCATTAAAAGAAGAATGCATGCTTATCACGCTGCACCTTGGTCTCCATATGACGACCGTGACAATAGGAAGTGTAGTGTATCATTTTTTAAATTATATTTTTGTATATATGAATTACAAATCAGCCTTTAACTTGTTAAATCCTGTTTCTAATCTATTAGTTAAATTGTGTAACCATTGATGTCCCAGGACCAAGATTGGTAAAAACTGTTGGATGTGTATAATTGTAATACATACATGCAGACACAGCAACATTCAAAGACTGGAATTTGATACCCTTGGTAATGGATATTACTGAAAAATTCTCTCAAAGACATTCATACCTGAATTGCACCTTTATTTACCAAGGTAGATAGAGTACATGATCAATGAATATATTAAATGTACAGGCCACAATGTGGGGATCTCATGCATGGTAATAACTACATGTATATCATCTAGGATGTGACGATGGTGAATAAAATCTCTCAATTTCTGCCCAATTAAGTGCATTTGTAAATCAGGATCTTTCTTGAGTTGGGCTCTGGGATGGTGTCACGGCTTTCGTCGGAAGAAGAGGAGTCATTGGACCAAAATGCAGCTGGGTACGTGTTCATCTTTATTAGCTCAACTGACTGAACACTGAATACAAAATAACAAAAGAATAGCTGAAACAGTTATGCATGGTGCAACCAACACTAAACAGAAAATAACAACCCACAACTAACAGTTGGAAAACAGGCTACCTAAGTATGGTTCTCAATCAGAGACAACGATAGACAGCTGCCTCTGATTGAGAACCACACCCGGCCAAACACAGAAATCCAAAACATAGAAAATGAACATAGAATGCCCACCCTAGTCACACCCTGGCCTAACCAAAATAGAGAATAAAAGCCTCTCTATTGCCAGGGCGTGACAGATGGTGTAACTGTTGAGATTGGGAGTTTATGGTTGTGTGGGGGGAAAGGGTTGAGTGTGTATCCCACAACTGTTGCGGACGAGTAAAAGATGTTAGGGACAATAGAGGATTAATCACAGCTACAGTGCCTTGCGAAAGTATTCGGCCCCCTTGAACTTTGCGACCTTTTGCCACATTTCAGGCTTCAAACATAAAGATATAAAACTGTATTTTTTTGTGAAGAATCAACAACAAGTGGGACACAATCATGAAGTGGAACGACATTTATTGGATATTTCAAACTTTTTTAACAAATCAAAAACTGAAAAATTGGGTGTGCAAAATTATTCATCCCCTTTAAGTTAATACTTTGTAGCGCCACCTTTTGCTGCGATTACAGCTGTAAGTCGCTTGGGGTATGTCTCTATCAGTTTTTCACATCGAGTGACTGAATTTTTTTTCCCATTCCTCCTTGCAAAACAGCTCGAGCTCAGTGAGGTTGGATGGAGAGCATTTGTGAACAGCAGTTTTCAGTTCTTTCCACAGATTCTCGATTGGATTCAGGTCTGGACTTTGACTTCTAACACCTGGATATGTTTATTTTTGAACCATTCCATTGTAGATTTTGCTTTATGTTTTGGATCATTGTCTTGTTGGAAGACAAATCTCCGTCCAAGTCTCAGGTCTTTTGCAGACTCCATCAGGTTTTCTTCCAGAATGGTCCTGTATTTGGCTCCATCCATCTTCCCATCAATTTTAACCATCTTCCCTGTCCCTGCTGAAGAAAAGCAGGCCCAAACCATGATGCTGCCACCACCATGTTTGACAGTGGGGATGATGTGTTCAGGGTGATGAGCTGTGTTGCTTTTACGCCAAACATAGCGTTTTGCATTGTTGCCAAAAAGTTCAATTTTGGTTTCATCTGACCAGAGCACCTTCTTCCACATGTTTGGTGTGTCTCCCAGGTGGCTTGTGGCAAACTTTAAACGACACTTTTTATGGATATCTTTAAGAAATGGCTTTCTTCTTGCCACTCTTCCATAAAGGCCAGATTTGTGCAATATACGACTGATTGTTGTCCTATGGACAGAGTCTCCCACCTCAGCTGTAGATCTCTGCAGTTCATCCAGAGTGATCATGGGCCTCTTGGCTGCATCTCTGATCAGTCTTCTCCTTGTATGAGCTGAAAGTTTAGAGGGACGGCCAGGTCTTGGTAGATTTGCAGTGGTCTGATACTTCTTCCATTTCAATATTATCGCTTGCACAGTGCTCCTTGGGATGTTTAAAGCTTGGGAAATATTTTTGTATCCAAATCCGGCTTTAAACTTCTTCACAACAGTATCTCGGACCTGCCTGGTGTGTTCCTTGTTCTTCATGATGCTCTCTGCGCTTTTAACGGACCTCTGAGACTATCACAATGCAGGTGCATTTATACGGAGACTTGATTACACACAGGTGGATTGTATTTATCATCATTAGTCATTTAGGTCAACATTGGATCATTCAGAGATCCTCACTGAACTTCTGGAGAGAGTTTGCTGCACTGAAAGTAAAGGGGCTGAATAATTTTGCACGCCCAATTTTTCAGTTTTTGATTTGTTAAAAAAAATTGAAATATCCAATAAATGTCGTTCCACTTCATGATTGTGTCCCACTTGTTGTTGATTCTTCACAAAAAAATACAGTTTTATATATTTATGTTTGAAGCCTGAAATGTGGCAAAAGGTCGCAAAGTTCAAGGGGGCCGAATACTTTCGCAAGGCACTGTATATATAATACAAATCGAGGTGAGGGCGATGGAAGTGCATTTGTCAGTTGATCTACTTAAATTCGGTAAATGGAACTGTGTGCTCTTTTCGAAGGATGGATCCCAGTCTGTTCAGGGCAATGGGATGCGGGGGGTCGGAGGTGGTCTGCCGGGCATTGGGATGACGGCCCAGCTCGGGATGAGGAGGGCTTTTAGCGGGTGGAATGATGGGGACCAATTGGAGGTTTACTTAGTAGCAATGCACATATCATGGTACAGCTACAGTATATAGACACTCAATCATCATGCTAATTTTTAATGGTACGTTTACAAACATATATTTTGATAAATATAATTGAAAGTTGTGTCTCATTATGGTAAGTGGTGAAATAAGTATAGCCAGCTACAATTGTAATGGCTTAGCAGATAATAAGAAAAAACGATCAGTATTTACCTGGCTAAAACATATATAAGAATTGATCAACTCTACAAGCAACACTAGACTCTATTATTATGGAGGGAGATTTTAATACGGTCTTAAATACCTCTATGGACCGGAAAGGAAATCACACTACAAACTATCACCCTCAGGCACTTAAGGAAATCATGAATGTCATGGATATATTGGAATTAGTGGATGTATGGAGACTTAAATACCCTGACCTAGTGAGATATACATGGAGGAGGCTTAATCAAGCTAGTCGCCTTGACTACTTTCTTATACCATTCTCTCTGGCATCAAAAGTTTAAAAAGTGTTGATAGGGGACAGAATGCGGTCGGATCATCACATAATTGGCATATATATTACTCTTACGGAATTTCCACGTTGGCGCGGATATTGGAAATTTAATCAAAGCCTACTAGATGATAAATTGTTTAGATCTAGGACAGAAGAATTTATAACAGACTTTTTCAGACATAACATAGGTACAGCAGATCCCCTTATTGTATGGGACACTTTTAAGTATGTCTTTAGAGG
Source organism: Oncorhynchus clarkii lewisi (assembly GCF_045791955.1). Lineage (NCBI taxonomy): Eukaryota > Metazoa > Chordata > Actinopteri > Salmoniformes > Salmonidae > Oncorhynchus > Oncorhynchus clarkii. The sequence continues at coordinate 31,873,374 of NC_092164.1, forward strand.
CCATGCAATTCAGTACTCATCAATAAAACAAAAGCAATTTAGATCAAAAGAGTCCATATTAACAAAGGAAATTGAAGGACTACCAGTACAGTTAGATAGCCTTAAAAACGGTATCATAGAAGCACTGAATACGTTAGAGGAAACTGGATGGAATATGAGGAAAAATGCACCAAATTATTTTCAATCTTCAACATAGAAATGCTACCAAAAAAATGTATTGAAACTTGTTACAAATGATGGAGTCACGCATGATTCACCAAATGATATTTTGAAAGAGGAAGTAAAGTACTTTAAGAATATGTTTTCATTTCAGGCTCCTCCATCTCCACTAACTGAAACTAATTGTATGGATTTTCTTCCTAATAATATTTTAAATTTAACATCTGTACAGAAAGACTCGTGAAGTCCAAATTACAGAGGAGGAACTGCTTGATGCAATTGGGGCCTTTAAGGATGGGAAAACTCCAGGGCTGGATGGCATACCAGTGGAAGTATCCAAACCCTTATTTGATATACTCAGAGGACCATTATTAGCATGTTTTAACCACTCCTATATAAATGGTAGATGATCAGACACGCAACAAGAAGGTCTGATATCATTATAACTGAAACAGGACCCAAGTGGTATATATAAAGATCCAGTCCATTAAAAAAATTGGAGACCTCTTACACTTCAGTGTTGTGATGCAAAGATCCTAGCAAAATGCTTGGGGCATAGAATTTAAAAAGTATTGTCAGATATCATTCATCCTAATCAGACAGGTTTTTTACATGGATGATACATTAGAGATAATATAAGACAAGTACTGGAAACAATAGAATACTATGAAATATTGGGGACACCAGGCCTGGTTTTTATAGCTGATTTTGAAAAGGCTTTTGATAAAGTATGACTGGAGTTCATATATAAATGCCTAGAATATTTCAATTTTGGGGAATCTTCATAAAATGGGTTAAAGTTATGTATAGTAACCCTCGGTGTAAAATAGTAAATAATGGCTACATCTCTGTCACGTTCTGACCTTAGTTTCTTTGTTTTGTCTTTTGTTTTAGTACGCTCAGGGCGTGAGTTGGGTGGGTTGTCTATGTTAGTTTGTCTATGATTTTCTATTTCTGTGTTTGGCCTGAAATGGTTCTCAATCAGAGGCAGCTGTCAATCATTGTCCCTGATTGAGAACCATATTTAGGTAGCCCGTTTTCCATTGTGTTTTGTGGGTGGTTGTTTTCAGTCTAGGTGTGTCTACACCAGACAGAACTGTTCCAGTTGTTTCGTTATTCAGTTTTCATTAAATAAGATGAACACTTACCATGCTGTGCTTTGGACCTCATCTTCTTCCCATGACGGCCATTAAAATCTCAGAAAGTTTTAAACTCTCTAGAGGAGTAAAACAAGGTTGTCCACTATTGGCATATCTATTTATTATTGCCATCGAAATGTTAGCTGTTAAGATTAGATCAAACAATAATATTAAGGGATTAGAAATCCGTGGCTTAAAAAATAAGGTGTCATTGTACGCTGATTCATGTTTTCTTTTAAAACCATAATTAGTCTCTCCGCGGCCTCATAGAGGATCTAGATACTTTTGCTATTCTCTCTGGATTAAAACCAAATTATGTGTACTATTTTACGTATTGGATCACTAAAAAAATGCACATTTTACATTACCATGTAGTTTACCCAAAAAATGGTCTGACGGAGATGTGGACATACTCGGTATACAAATCCCAAAAGAAAGAAATGATCTCACTCCAATAAATATTTATAGAAAGTTAGCAAAAATAGATAAGATCGTTCTACCATGGAAAGGAAAATACCTGTCTATTTGTGGGAAAATCACCCTGATTAACTCTAGTCTTATCACAGTTTACCTATTTGCTTTTGGTTTTTGGTTTTGCCTTCACCTAGTGACCTGCTTTTTAAATTATATGAACATAAAATATTAAATTTTATTTGGAACGGCAAGCCAGATAAAATTAAAAGGGCCTATTTATATAACGAATATGAATTCGGAGGGCAGAAATTATTAAATATTAAAGCATTAGACCTCTCACTAAAGGCATCAGTCAGTAAATCCAAATTGGTTCTCTAGTAAATTGGTACGAATGTCTCATCCTATGTTCTCAAGAAGGGCCTTTTTCCCTTTATTCAGATTACACCGGCCCACTTTCGATTGTTTGAAAAGGAAATAATCTCCAAAATATCTTTATTTTTTAAACAAGCCTTAGAAAGTTGCTTGCAATTTCAGTTTAATCCACCTGAAAAGACAGAACAAATAATACAACAAATATTGTGGTTAAATTCAAATATACTAATTGATTAAAAAAAATGATTTTTCAAAGAAAAAAAGGTATAATTTTAGTGAATGATATCATAAATAGGACTGGTGGAGTTATGTCACACATGCAGCTAACACAGACATATGGAAATGTCTGCTCTACCCCAAATTACAACCAATTAATTGCAGCATTACCACAAAAATGGAAGAGGCCAGTAGAAGGGGAAAAAAGTAAGGAACTTGTATGTTGGCCATGTATTAAAGAACATAAATGGTTAAAGAAAAGTGTGATAAATAAAAACATGTACCAATTTCATTTAAGGACCAAAAAACTGACAGGTGTGCCATAGAAATTGCAAAATAGTTGGGAAGAGATTTTCGATGTACCCATTCCATGGCACATGGTTTATGAATTGATACGCAAAACAACGGCAGGTGAAAAACTATACAAAATTCTTGAAACTAATAGAATGTTATATATATGGGGGATACAATCTTCCCAGGTCTGCAGATTCTGCTGTGAGGAGGCAGAGTCATTAGATCATTTATTTTGGTATTGTCCATATGTAGCTCCTTTTTGGTCACAGGTCCAGGAATGGCTGAAGAATTGCAACATTTGCCTAGAACTAACGCTGCAGACAGCCATACTGGGTGATTTGATAAGCCATAGTCAATCAATCAATAATATAATAATTATTTTAGCAAACATTTTTATTTTTAATTTACAATCTGTAGAAGCTATGAGAATAGAAAGGTTCAATTAGTTTGTGAAGCATCACAGCACAGTTGAAAAATATATGGCAAATAGAAATCCAAAATGGATGATGTTGAGAGATCTGTAAAATGTATTTATGTTCAGAACTTTTGTGATATAGCACAGTTACAAATAGAAATCAAACTGGAAATCAGAAATAGAGGAAGGAATAAAAACACAAAAAATAACTATTGTAAAATAGACTGTGTATGTAAAATATGTATAAGATGTATAAATTGAAGGTAAAAGCGGTAGGGTTTGCGGGAATAATAATAAAGGTATATTCTTAAAAAATGTATGTCTATATAGGTATGTGTATATATATATGTGTATATATGTGTATATATATATATGCATGCGTGTATGGATATATTTACCCAAAAAATATATGGGGGATTGGAAATGATGCAGACAATTACATTGATGGAACCAATATTCTTTCCGCAATATTAAGCTGATCCACCCCTTAAAAAAATAAAAATAAATAACTACATTATATAGGACTTGCATACTTGGCACAAAGTTACAGTGCCTTGCGAAAGTATTCGGCCCCCTTGAACTTTGCGACCTTTTGCCACATTTCAGGATTCAAACATAAAGATATAAAACTGTATTTTTTTGTGAAGAATCAACAACAAGTGGGACACAATCATGAAGTGGAACGACATTTATTGGATATTTCAAACTTTTTTAACAAATCAAAAACTGAAAAATTGGGCGTGCAAAATTATTCAGCCCCTTTACTTTCAGTGCAGCAAACTCTCTCCAGAAGTTCAGTGAGGGTCTTTGAATGATCAAATGTTGACCTAAATGACTAATGATGATAAATACAATCCACCTGTGTGTAATCAAGTCTCCGTATAAATGCACCTGCACTGTGATAGTCTCAGAGGTCCGTTAAAAGCGCAGAGAGCATCATGAAGAACAAGGAACACACCAGGCAGGTCCGAGATACTGTTGTGAAGAAGTTTAAAGCCGGATTTGGATACAAAAAGATTTCCCAAGCTTTAAACATCCCAAGGAGCACTGTGCAAGCGATAATATTGAAATGGAAGGAGTATCAGACCACTGCAAATCTACCAAGACCTGGCCGTCCCTCTAAACTTTCAGCTCATACAAGGAAAAGACTGATCAGAGATGCAGCCAAGAGGCCCATGATCACTCTGGATGAACTGCAGAGATCTACAGCTGAGGTGGGAGACTCTGTCCATAGGACAACAATCAGTCGTATATTGCACAAATCTGGCCTTTATGGAAGAGTGGCAAGAAGAAAGCCATTTCTTAAAGATATCCATAAAAAGTGTTGTTTAAAGTTTGCCACAAGCCACCTGGGAGACACACCAAACATGTGGAAGAAGGTGCTCTGGTCAGATGAAACCAAAATGGAACTTTTTGGCAACAATGCAAAACGTTATGTTTGGCGTAAAGGCAACACAGCTGAACACACCATCCCCACTGTCAAACATGGTGGTGGCAGCATCATGGTTTGGGCCTGCTTTTCTTCAGCAGGGACAGGGAAGATGGTTAAAATTGATGGGAAGATGGATGGAGCCAAATACAGGACCATTCTGGAAGAAAACCTGATGGAGTCTGCAAAAGACCTGAGACTGGGACGGAGATTTGTCTTCCAACAAGACAATGATCCAAAACATAAAGCAAAATCTGCAATGGAATGGTTCAAAAATAAACATATCCAGGTGTTAGAATGGCAAAGTCCAGACCTGAATCCAATCGAGAATCTGTGGAAAGAACTGAAAACTGCTGTTCACAAATGCTCTCCATCCAACCTCACTGAGCTCGAGCTGTTTTGCAAGGAGGAATGGGAAAAATTTTCAGTCTCTCGACGTGCAAAACTGACAGAGACATACCCCAAGCGACTTACAGCTGTAATCGCAGCAAAAGGTGGCGCTACACAGTATTAACTTAAGGGGGCTGAATAATTTTGCACGCCCAATTTTTCAGTTTTTGATTTGTTAAAAAAGTTTGAAATATCCAATAAATGTCGTTCCACTTCATGATTGTGTCCCACTTGTTGTTGATTCTTCACAAAAAATACAGTTTTATATCTTTATGTTTGAAGCCTGAAATGTGGCAAAAGGTCGCAAAGTTCAAGGGGGCCGAATACTTTCGCAAGGCACTGTATATTACATTCTACTCAATCCATAGGCTTCATTAATATCATTCAGACTGTTTTGAATTTGATATAACTGGCTACGATAGCTGAGGTTCATAGCTAGGTTCTGAACAAATATGTACAGTATACCGAACGTTTGGTTCCATACACAGATTGGCTAGATAGCTAGTTACACATCCATAGGCATACAGTTTTTTTTTTTAAATCCTCCACTGCACAATAAGCAATAGCATAGCTAGCTACGTTATTTAATCTATCTGCATTGCATGGCAAATATCAGCAAAGAAAGCTTACAAAATTGCACATTGAATTTGCAGTAAATGCTTTAGCTAGCTAGATTCTTTACATCCACTGTTTCACAAGACGACAGCCTGGTTTGCTGGTTGTTTCAGGAGTCCCTAAAACATTAAACAACCAGAATTACAATTTCATACTCATGTCACAACACCCATAAAGCTAATGTTTCAGGCCCTATTTAAATTGCGTAACGTCATAGGGCAAAATTAATGACAATAATGCATGTGTAACCAAACCATAGAGATCCTATTAAACTATTCTAAATCTATGGACAGAACATTTATTTTCAATAGCGTGACGTCAAATGCCAAAATGAGTGACTAACCGAACTTGCATAGTTTTTTTTAAGCGACACATGTAGCCTACCGGAATGCCGAAAAAATACGGGAGAAACTGGGAGTTTTGTTTAACATATTTTGAAAAACTTTATTTAACTCCCGGGATGTTATTGTTTTAAGAGCTGTGTAAAATAAATTATGGTCATTTTAAGCAAAATACAGCTAGTCTAATGTATGTATATATATATTTTTTAAACACTTCATGGTCATATTTCATAGTTTCGGGGTTCATCTGGATAATTGGGGGTAATATGTGTGGGTTGGGATGATGAAATAGATTCACCCCGAACGCACAAATAGTTATGTGCGCCAGTGTGTCTGCAACAAGCATAACCAATGTAACAAAATTGCAACCTAACGATCAACGAATAAATGTTGATGCGATGATCCAGCAAGGTTTTGTAAAACTTTTTGCAGCCTATGCTTCATCATATGAACATTACTTCATGTGTTACATCAATCAACATCAGACGTGTTTTGCATGTTGAAGTAGCTCGAATACTTTTTGGAAGGAGGAATCTCACAGTGAGAATATGAAAAATAAAAAGTATCCAATAATCGAAGCAGGATATTAATCAAGGCAATATTCATTGCAAATATAATTATTTAATTAAATAATTTAATTAGTTGAAATTTGACTGAGGATATTTGGTCTTCTTGTAAATGTGCATTTCCCCCAGTAGAGGGCAGAGTTGTCCTATAAGACATTCACACATATCTAAAGTATCAGCACATGATGTCAGAGCTGCTGTTTAAACATAGTAGTACATGCCTCATTAATTGGAGAATTCTGGCTAATGGCAAAATAACAGTATCTTGTTTGTATACAATATTGTGTGCATTTTCATGACTTCATGAGACAGAGGCATTTTCATTATGCCTATGTCTCATGAATAGTATTAACATAGGGGCTGAGGTAGAAAGAAATGAAAGACTTTCCATTTCTAAATGTCTTACTCATAGCCAATGTCCAACCAACCAACCAAACACTTGAGTCATTATGTGTCCTGGTGTGCCCTAATTGGAACACACACACACATACACACAAACACAGTTTTTTTCTGGTATTACATCACCATGCAATTCCACTTACCCTTTAACATTGTTAACGGGCACAGTATAATATTTCACACAGACACATGATAACTCTTTGCATAATACTAAACCCATCACTCCATACCCCCAGCCCTCCAATCACAGTGTTCGCTAACCCGATTAACCCTTTGAGTGGGTGGCAAGAGAGGGCATGGAAACAAACGCTCGGCCAAAACACCTTTCACTTCTGCTGATGTAATGCCAAGCACAGCAAGAGACAAGCTATGGCCAAATCTGCTCTCAACGAGACACGAGGTTACCATGGCAACTCATCATACATCATCTGTCATAGCAAGCTGATGTACTGTATGCTTTGGTGAGAGTAACAAACAACAGCAGGGAAGCTTGAGTGTGGGGAGGACACCGTACACAAATAATTCTAGCAGAGAACAACTGAATATCAACTCAGCTTCCAGCTGCTTAGTCTATAACATGAGTGAGACTCCATACCCTCCTCATTAAGCAAATGTCATGAGTAACATTGACCTAACCCTATGATAGGATTCGCTTACATCAACCCATAGCCATAGGATCATATGATGCTTAGTTGATGCTCTGCTAGGCATTCCCTTAGGCTTGTGCTACTGTAGCAGTGAGTTAGTCAGAATCGTAAGTTAGTTGATTTGCCATTAGGATAAGACTTCCAATCATCCCGGACCCAGGAGAAGCAGAGATGCGACAGAGATAAGTCGACAGCATTAGGAGCCCTTAGCCCAGCTCTTCGTTTCAGACACGGGGTCAGAGGATGGATGTAGGAGACGGAGAGAGAGCTGCCTCCTCCAGTTAATGTGGCGTGTCCAGTCACTTAGACTTCAATAGAAGAAGAACTTACCAAGGTCACAGTCATTGCATCATGAATTGAATAGATCCTGTCTCCCATGTTTTACAAGCAGGTGACACAGCAGCACTGCTGTGAGTGAATGCTATCAAGATATCACTCTCGGCCACTACGTTATCATGTCACAGACCGCATAGTCGCTAGAGAATTCATCGCCTAGCAGCTCGCCGCATTGACAGACAGCCTAACTCCACCTTCCTCGCCTCTCTTCCTTCTTTCCATCTCTCCCTCCCTCATTTTGTCCACGAGGCCAGCTCAGTTTAACTTTATTACAGGGGCGTGCGTGAATGGTGCACTGTGAAATGAAGGAGCTAGGGCGACCGGGGAAGAATCGATTAGACACGGCCAGGCCACTGTGGCACAGTCTGGGTTGAGGGCTGCTCTGTATTGAATCTCATTTGCTGCATGGCTTTTTGATCAGGAAAATAGAACAGAGCAGGCCTGCAGGTTATTCTGACTACAAATCATGAGCCAGCTGTTTTAATAGAAATCTGGAAGAGCCTTGAAATAACCTCTACAATCCGACACTTTGTATCATTGTGGAAGATAACATGACACGTTCCTTCACTGTCGGTAAAGGAAAGAGAGAGGAAAGTCAGAGGAAAAGTGGGCTGAAGGGTTCACTCATGTATTGTGTCTTTACTGTGTAGGATTCTCTTTCAACTATAGAAGGGCCTGAAGGGCCCACCTTGTGGCCACTTAATATTATGCGTTCCTAATACAGGTCACCACTCCAATAGAATATACTTGCACACATATTGTTTCCTGGCTCTTGCGGTTCTCTTTGTTTCATTACAGTCAATACACTCTCACTAACAACCTTGCTTCCACCTCTTGCTAACTATCAGCTTTGTAACATACTACTGATTCTATGTCTGAGGTCAGTTACATGTTCGCTGACAATGCTATCATTCATTCACTTTCTTTTTCTGTATCATTGACGTTGACTTTAGGGCGAAATTTGACCTTAAAGCCATGCAGTCTTTGCAAATGTATTTTTTAAAATCATCACGGTATGTCTAATACATCAATGTGTGTGTTTATTTAATGAAAATACAATCTGCATTCATTTGATATGCCATTCATTTGGCAATTGAAATGCTCAGTCTGATTGTGTGTTGATTCGGAAACAAATGTGAAGATATTTGGATACACAGTCCTGATTGACTGATAGAATGGTCTTAGAGCCCACCCCCTGACCCAAATGAACAGTCATTGGTCTATTATAAACAGATCACATTGTGGTGTCATGATGTGGGCCAAAAGTTCCATCCCACCTGAACAGGCTAAAGTTCCAGCAATTGTTTCAAACAGCGCTTACAAAAAAAAAGTAAAGATCTTGACCTCATGGTGTGGAATTAGCATTTAAAAAACAGGAAAATCCAGTTTTTAACTGCACTGCCCCTTTAAAGCCAACATGGAACCTGTTTGGTTAATTCGTCATCATTAATTCGTCATCAATATTCTGCTGCCAGAATATTGCCGTCTAGTTTTTGGGGGTGTCACCCAAGTAACATCCCATAAATCAGTTGTTTTTCAAATTAAATGGCAGGCTTTGGCTGCTCAAGAATCTCAGAGTGAAGCTATTCGTCAGCCGAGGCAGCTTGGAAATTGTGAGGCACACTTGTTTTCAACATCTGAATCATATTTTTTGTCTGTGGGATGATGTTAGGCCAAGTTCAACTGTTTTCCACGTGTAACATTTCTCATTCTTGAATGGCAGGCTATCAACCTCAAGAGGCATCATGGGGAGCAGCTAGGAGCAGTTCTCATCTATAACGAAGCCAGGGAGCTTGTTGAAGAGGCAGCCATGCTTTTAGGAGGTAAAAACACAGCATCCCCTTCAGGGGCTGACATATACTGCTAAACAACTGATGCCTTCGTTATTCTCAGGTAGATGTGAGTATGTGCATGATGAGCTGTTTGTTCTCTCTGAGCCAGAACTTTCTCCAAGTTTTTACAGTTAAGTATCTCAATCGGACTGGAAAGGTTGCATCTATTGTGCAGATCCAGCTGTATGCCTCAACCACAAATTGAAAAGATAAGATCGTCTAAGATCTGGAAATTATACGGTGCTTACCGTTTTCATTAATTTGGGTACAGTGAGGCAAAAAGGTATTTAGTCAGCCACCAATTGTGCAAGTTCTCCCACTTAAACAGATGAGAGAGGCCTGTCATGTTCAACTTATGACAGACAAAATGAGAAAAAAAATCCAGAAAATCACATTGTAGGATTTTTAATGAATTTATTTGCAAATTATGGTGGAAAATAAGTATTTGGTTACCTACAAACAAGCAAGATTTCTGGCTCTCACAGACCTGTAACTTCTTCTTTAAGAGGCTCCTCTGTCCTCCACACGTTACCTGTATTAATGGCACCTGTTTGAACTTGTTATCAGTATAAAAGACACCTGTCCACAACCTCAAACAGTCACACTCCAAACTCCACTATGGCCAAGACCAAAGAGCTGTCAAAGGACACCAGAAACAAAATTGTAGACCTGCACCAGGCTGGGAAGAATCTGCAATAGGTAAGCAGCTTGGTTTGAAGAAATCAACTGTGGGAGCAATTATTAGCAAATGGAAGACATACAAGACCACTGATAATCTCCCTCGATCTGGGGCTCCACGCAAGATCTCACCCCGTGGGGTCAAAATGATCACAAGAACGGTGAGCAAAAATCCCAGAACCACACGGGGGGACCTAGTGAATGACCTGCAGAGAGCTGGGACCAAAGTAACAAAGCCTACCATCAGTAACACACTACGCCGCCAGGGACTCAAATCCTGCAGTGCCAGACGTGTCCCCCTGCTTAAGCCAGTACATGTCCAGGTCCGTCTGAAGTTTGCTAGAGAGCATTTGGATGATCCAGAAGAAGATTGGGAGAATGTCATAAGGTCAGATGAAACCAAAATATAACTTTTTGGTAAAAACTCAACTTGTCGTGTTTGGAGGACAAAGAATGCTGAGTTGCATCCAAAGAACACCATATACCTACTGTGAAGCATGGGGGTGGAAACATCATGCTTTGGGGCTGTTTTTCTGCAAAGGGACCAGGACGACTGATCCGTGTAAAGGAAAGAATGAATGGGGCCATGTATCATGAGATTTTGAGTGAAGACCTCCTTCCATCAGCAAGGGCATTGAAGATGAAACGTGGCTGGGTCTTTCAACATGACAATGATCCCAAACACACCGCACGGGCAGCGAAGGAGTGGCTTCGTAAGAAGCATTTCAAGGTCCTGGAGTGGCCTAGCCAGTCTCAAGATCTCAACCCCATAGAAAATCTTTGGAGGGAGTTGAAAGTCTGTGTTGCCCAGCAACAGCCCCAAAACATCACTGCTCTAGAGGAGATCTGCATGGAGGAATGGGTCAAAATACCAGCAACAGTGTGTGAAAAACTTGTGAAGGCTTACAGAAAACATTTGACCTCTGTCATTGCCAACAAAGGGTATATAACAAAGTATTGAGATAAACTTTTGTTATTGACCAAATACTTATTTTCCACCATAATTTGCAAATAAATTAATTAAAAATCCTACAATGTGATTTTCTGGATTTTTTTTCTCATTTTGTCTGTCATAGTTGAAGTGTACCTATGATGAAAATGACAGGCCTCTCTCATCTTTTTAAGTGGGAGAACTTGCACAATTGGTGGCTGACTAAATTCTTTTTTGCCCCACTGTATGTGGCATACAACTGGATCTACACAATAGATTGCCTGGGATGTGGACAAATCGCACCAGACCTTTTGAGGTCTGAAAAGAGCTGACAAGCTTTGTTTTTTAATTGTAATGTCCCGTAATAATTTATTGCATTTGTAAAGTGCTTCTCATTATACAGAATCATTTCTAAGTCCACAAAATAAACGCTTCAAGGGACAAGGACACCAAGGAGCACAGCTATCAACAGAAAGCCTTCACAAAGAGAAATATATTTAGGCTCCTTTTAAAGGAGCCCAGAGTCCGTGGTGACTTCAGGTGGTCCGGGAGGGCATTCCAGAGGCATCTTCCTACGCTCTTAAAAAGAGGTGCTGTCTAGAACAGGAAAGTGTTATTCGGCTGTCCTCATAGGAGAGCCCTTTGAACAACTAGTTTTGGTTTCGGGTGAAATCCTTTCCACAAAGGGTTCTACGTGGAACCCAAAGGGTTATATCTGAAACCAATGGGTTCTACCATTCTACTACCTTTTTTCCCCGAGAGTGTAAAGTACTCCTAACTAACATTACCTTTTTTTCTTGGATGATTGATATATTGCAAGACTATTTTGGCATGTTGCGCAAGCCAGAGTCCATAGTCTCACATTGTCTGCCTTCTACTACCTTACAGTGCTGTAAATCTGTCCAAGTGAGACTATAGTCAATGTGACACACTCTCAGGCATACACAGTTTCAGAGCAAATTTCACCCCTTGCCAGGGTTAAGACAGTTGATACCCACATATTAACACCAAAGCTCATTTGGCTTCCTGCCCCCTTCAACACCAATTTGCATAACCAGAAGCTGTCTGGGTTAAAAGGAAATGAACAACGCTTTGGTGAAATTGGATTAATATTATGTTGCCATAGAAACATGTTTTAATTTGGGCAGGTTTAATAGAGCAATTATGCAGGTGCCTTTAATAACCCTTTTATTTATTTGTAACTTATTGCTACCTTTGTAATACAGGATTACAACCCAGCTGTAGGTTGACTATGTGAACATGTTGAAAAGGGCACATCAAAGTCTCTATATTATGCATTGTTAACTTGTAGAGTACTATAGGCTTTCAGGTCTTATTTTGTTTGCTTGACAAAATATGGTGTCCTTGGTCAGAATACATAGATATAGATAGAATACATACATGCAGAATACATACAGTGCCTTGCGAAAGTATTCGGCCCCCTTGAACTTTGAGACCTTTTGCCACATTTCAGGCTTCAAACATAAAGATATAAAACTGTATTTTTTTGTGAAGAATCAACAACAAGTGGGACACAATCATGAAGTGGAACGACATTTATTGGATATTAACTTTTTTAACAAATCAAAAACTGAAAAATTGGGCGTGCAAAATTATTCAGCCCCCTTAAGTTAATACTTTCTAGCGCCACCTTTTGCTGCGATTACAGCTGTAAGTCGCTTGGGGTATGTCTCTATCAGTTTTGCACATCGAGAGACTGAAATTTTTTCCCATTCCTCCTTGCAAAACAGCTCGAGCTCAGTGAGGTTGGATGGAGAGCATTTGTGAACAGCAGTTTTCAGTTCTTTCCACAGATTCTCGATTGGATTCAGGTCTGGACTTTGACTTGGCCATTCTAACACCTGGATATGTTTATTTTTGAACCATTCCATTGTAGATTTTGCTTTATGTTTTGGATCATTGTCTTGTTGGAAGACAAATCTCCGTCCCAGTCTCAGGTCTTTTGCAGACTCCATCAGGTTTTCTTCCAGAATGGTCCTGTATTTGGCTCCATCCATCTTCCCATCAATTTTAACCATCTTCCCTGTCCCTGCTGAAGAAAAGCAGGCCCAAACCATGATGCTGCCACCACCATGTTTGACAGTGGGGATGGTGTGTTCAGCTGTGTTGCTTTTACGCCAAACATAACGTTTTGCATTGTTGCCAAAAAGTTCAATTTTGGTTTCATCTGACCAGAGCACCTTCTTCCACATGTTTGGTGTGTCTCCCAGGTGGCTTGTGGCAAACTTTAAACGACACTTTTTATGGATATCTTTAAGAAATGGCTTTCTTGCCACTCTTCCATAAAGGCCAGATTTGTGCAATATACGACTGATTGTTGTCCTATGGACAGAGTCTCCCACCTCAGCTGTAGATCTATGCAGTTCATCCAGAGTGATCATGGGCCTCTTGGCTGCATCTCTGATCAGTCTTCTCCTTGTATGAGCTGAAAGTTTAGAGGGACGGCCAGGTCTTGGTAGATTTGCAGTGGTCTGATACTCCTTCCATTTCAATATTATCGCTTGCACAGTGCTCCTTGGGATGTTTAAAGCTTGGGAAATCTTTTTGTATCCAAATCCGGCTTTAAACTTCTTCACAACAGTATCTCGGACCTGCCTGGTGTGTTCCTTGTTCTTCATGATGCTCTCTGCGCTTTTAACGGACCTCTGAGACTATCACAGTGCAGGTGCATTTATACAGAGACTTGATTACACACAGGTGGATTGTATATATCATCATTAGTCATTTAGGTCAACATTGGATCATTCAGAGATCCTCACTGAACTTCTGGAGAGAGTTTGCTGCACTGAAAGTAAAGGTCTGAATAATTTTGCACGCCCAATTTTTCAGTTTTTGATTTGTTAAAAAAGTTTGAAATATCCCATAAATGTCGTTCCACTTCATGATTGTGTCCCACTTGTTGTTGATTTTTCACAAAAAAATACAGTTTTATATCTTTATGTTTGAAGCCTGAAATGTGGCAAAAGGTCGCAAAGTTCAAGGGGGCCGAATACTTTCGCAAGGCACTGTGGATATCCACTTGTGATTGTGATGCACAGCTGCATATGCTGTGCTGTTTGAGGTTGTAGCACTGTTAGAATAGGTAGAGCTCAGAGTCAATGCATGCATGTTCCTGAGTACCGCATGCTCTATATTGTAAAAAGTCCCTGCTTTCACACAAAAAAACATTTAAATGATTTCTAACTCTGTTTGCAACATTGTAGTGCTTGAAAAATAATCTGTTAATTAAAAAGACTGAAAGTAATAAACAAGATGACCGGCTCTGTTGAAAAGCAATGGAGACAAAACATCCTGTCTCTGTGTTTTTACATGCATGTTCGTCAAGTTATTACCATTTTGATATTATCATTTGGTAAGTTGCTAGCCTTGGCCTTTCTGTAGCTTCTTTTTGAGCTTTCATTATAATGCAGATGTGTTAAGGCAAGGTAAGGCAAGTGGTTAATGCTGGAACTTGATGTGCTTGCTTTTCTGATTCCTCTTGATTTCCATCTTGTATAACAGACTGTGCCACCAGATTAAGCTCTGCACTACAATTCAGACACTTCTCTGCATGAAATTGGATGCATCATTAAAAAGCACATTGCAAAATACGTGTTTCTCATAACTGCGGCATTGAGGAAGGTCGTCCGTGACTTGACCCCAGCTTACATAACAAGAAGAAGCGCAATTGTGAGTGGTTTGAGATGATTGGAGGCCTACTGTGTGAAACCCAGACAAATTGCTTGAGCCGACGTGTGGAATGGGACAGCCGACGTATGGAATGGGACAGACCATGTCGGTTTCAAAGACCCATCCATTTGGATGGTATTGTGGTACCACGAGCAGGCCTCTTTACCTTCTCAACCTCAGAGCAGACACCGCTTATTCCTGATGACCCAACAGACAAATGGAGGATTATGACAATTTTCAACCTGATGTTGCTCACTACCGATGACTGTGAATTTTTGTACTTTGCTTATGAGCCTAGGCAAAAGGGGACCTTTTTCCCCCCTTTTTATACCTATTTTTGTACACTTGTGAGCCATAACAAATAAGTTATGAACCTCAGATTGTTTACTAGATTTGAAGTCCCCAACCCGCCATCTTGATTCTTTGTATGCTAGGCCTTGGCTGAGACTACCTGCAGACTATCTCTGTCTCGCGGCATGCCTCTTTAAAGAACTCATGAAAGCCAGTAAACAAGGAGCCATGAAAGACAGAGAGGAACAAACATACACTCAAGGCTCTCTCTCAGGAGACAGAAGCAAGTGAATCTGCCATGCCCAGCCAGCATCTGCATCCAAAGCAGCTCGTTTTCATCTAGGCTGTGACAATGGATGCCATTGAAACTATCTTCACGGCGTTGTTTTCCATTGATTCAAAGGTCACACTTTCAGGATTTTTTGGAGGGTAATGTGCCTGTTGTGGAATATGCAGGCATTCGTGATGAATGAGAGACATTGTCTCTGGCTGAATTCCTCCCCTTGGCTCTGAGTTGCAGCAATAGCACACATATGCAGTGGTTTGTCTGTATTATGGACCTAATCTGATTCTGGTTTACCTGCAAGGCATCACACCATCATTCTTTCTTTCATCCTTCATCTGCTTCTCTTTATCCCCCTCTTATCTCTGTCTCCGTCATCTCTCTATCCAGGCCCACCGTTAAGTTGGCCCAAGCTTCAATTACCCACCAATGTTCCACTATGAATATTCTTCCCATTTTCTATGTGACCCAATGGTACTGTACATCTGTACATTGACTGTGAAAGTTGATAGCCTTCTCTGTGTTTATGGTACTGGTGTGTCATGCCACACTGAGGCAGCACAGATGTCGCATTGTCGGGAAGTGAGTTGAATAAAACCATTTTTAGAATGGCTATCTATTTCATATCACATTCTTCATAACATCTATTCATATTCAATGTTTCCCAAGATCACTTTTTTAAAATGTATATTCAATTACCCTATTTTTCATGGAAAAGCTACTTCATTCTTTTTCAGGGTAAAATGCAGTGAAGATAAATTGTCAAGGGCAAGGACTGTGTAGGTTGGCTTGAATGATGTACCTAATATAGATATAACAGCCAAGTATGCAACAGATGCTGTATTCCAGCAACGTGTCAAGAATACCTTTTTTACTTGTATTTATGTCCGTTGAATACAAAGTGGTGTGCATTGTAGTAATAAGTACTGTTATAATACCCACATTAGTTTTCCCTCCAGGGATGTAAACTGCCCATGAGTCTTTCTTGTCTCATGGAACATATTGTGATGAATGTGTTTGATATTGCACACACAAATACATTTGTGGCAGAATCCAATATTTTAGCATTTCAATCAACCAATCATTCAATCTATTGATCTCCAATCAATTGTATCACAGTCAATTAAAAAAACTCACCCATTTCCTCTGTTGATGCCTACATATCTAAAAAGCATAGAATAAAAGATGCAAACTGTACTATCCAGAGAACTATACCTAGGTTACACAATGATTTATGGTGTACTTTTGTCTTTGCTGGGGGACAAATAGTGAGGAGAACACATACATCTTTATTAATAACCATGCCTGAGCAGAGAACCTCCAAGGGCAATATAAATATCACTTCACATTAAAGTTATTCATCTTCACAATCTCACAGTCTCTCTCCTGTCGACAAGACAAGACAACCCACCCATTCCATTCTCAGAGTCAGGGACATGTATCATGCAACCACTTTATGGGCAGCTTGGCCAACATTTGAATAATGATCAAATCCACACAGTAAATGATTAAAGAAACCATAATTACTCATTTTTAAGCGGATATAACAATTATATTGTAGGCCCTATAATAAATACACATCCAGGGTTTCAACATGCTTATGTCGGTTCTGACATTCCATTGGTAGATACATCGGTCTGTCATCGTGGTACTTGCGCGGGATTGGTTTCTTAATGTCCAACGGCTCAGCAGTCTTTGGCTCCTGTTGTACCTGTCGTTCTGTGAGAGGCTATCGGTGGTTCCTGTTGTTCCGCCCATTCCCTCCCCTCACCAGTCAGTCAGACCGACTTTTGGCGAGAGCGTGCTGTAGGTAATGGTGGTTGTCACTGACAAATGTGAATAAAAAGCCGGTGGATTTACAGCGAAGGTAAGGAGAGAAAACCACGTCAAAAATATAGGGAGCGGAACCGGAGTAAAGGGAGACAGGGAAGCGTGCTCTTTCAAACCACGCAGAATATGGCGGAGCACCACACGGCTACTGACAGCAAGCACAAAGCGTCCTTGAATGCCGGGGGCTCGCTGCATGGTAACAGCCGACCTAACGCCGCGTGTGGAGGAGGGGGCAAAGGAGGCCTCTCTGGCGGACTGGCACAGCCGGCAGGGTGGCAGTCCTTACTCTCCTTTACCATTCTTTTTCTGGCCTGGTTGGCAGGCTTCAGCTCAAGACTTTTTGCAGTGATCCGGTTCGAGAGCATCATCCACGAGTTTGATCCATGGTAAGTAGTTAACTCATTTCCAGTATTAGCTAGCTAGCCAACAACTGCCTTTGGTTGTGTTGTAGTAAATATGCTCGCTAGCCACGAGCGACTCATGCTTGCTGCTGTTCTAGATGGGTTGATGCCTCGCTTTATTGACTGCACTGTAATGTCTGGCGATTTGTCTCCCTGGCCGCACAATGCAGTTTCCCTAGTCAACTACTGTATCTTGCACAACTTCACCGGTTGCAAAACTTTTACCGGACGGTTTTTCAAATATGATGAGTAACTTCAGCTCGCTAATCTAATAGCTAACCAGCTAGCGTTGTAAAACTAACACAGGTCAACCTGCAAAGCAACAATATGCTCCGTGTTATAAATAGGCTGACGGATTGTTAGCTAACTACTGTAACTTTAGCTAGGCAAGTAATGTCCCGAAGTCAGAACACCCTTGACATTTCCTCGTGAGGAATAGGCCTAGAACTTTGTTGTTCTAGTTGATGGGCTCTCCAACCCTGGTCCCAGAGAGCTGCCGCGCTGAAGGTTCACTCCGACTCGAATCTAGCACACCTTATTCTAATAACTAGCTGGTTGATAAATTGAATAAGGTTAGTTACAACTGGGGTTGGAGAGCCTTGTTCTAGTCATTCATTCATCGATTCACTCACTTATTCAAGTTAAGTATCCTAGCCAAAGTCAGTGTTATCGTGGCTCCAAGAGGACAGTCAGTGCCACTTCACTTTGGGTAGGACATGGTCAACTAGGTTCTGCATCTCAGGTTTTAGAGTATCATTTATAATTCCCAAAACATCCAAGGTTGTGGAAATGTATAATACTATAGGATAGGCATGTAAGTACTGCTCTACACAATGGTATTGTCCTCCTAACATTAATGTGGCCACTGGACAGCTTGAATGTAGTTGGACACTGCCAATTTATAATACAAATCAAGTTGATGTGGCATTTCTTATGACGGCAGGATTGAAACCCGGAAGCCAGGGGCCGTGTCTCCCCTCGATTTGTTCTTGGCTATTCCTTCACACTGTACACATTCTGCTATTGTTTATCTGTCAAAATGGTTCACACTGTACTGGCCGGCTGGCTGCACTGCCATTCATTCTTGGGGTTGTTATCAAATCGGTGTCCCATTCAAACAGCACTGCTGATGTGCTTTTATTGTAGACTATGTAGACTACTAGCCAATACTCAACTGTTGTTACTGGACTGACACAAGTATTGGCTAGTAGTGTACATGATTACACAAGGTGCAGTTAAACTGCAGTTAAACATCTGAATTAGTGCATTATCATCAATAAAGTGCATTTTAATCTGCCTAGGCAGTGTTGGTGTGCGCTCATTTTAAAGGGAAACTTTGGTATTTTGGCAATGAGGCCCTTCATCTACATCCCCAGAGGCAGATGAACTTGTGGATACCATTTTCATGTCTGTGTCCAGTTAGAAGGACGTTTTGCTAGCCAATGTTAACTGTCGTTAGTGCAATGATTGGAAGTCTGAGTATTTGCTAGCGTGCTATGTTAACGAGCAGGGATAATTGGTAGATCCTGGGCTAATGTTGCACTTTTCACAGCTACTACTATTATCCCTCTCCTGTTCTAAGCACCAAGCTTTGTCCAGACCTAAGTGTGTTGTCTGTATGAAGTACCTTCAAGTAGAACACCAGAGAACCTCCTCAGCAAAATTACAAGGAGACTCAATGCAGAATTGCACTGTGTGAGTCCCAAATGACACCTGGTCAAAAGTATTGCACTATATAGGGAAAAGGGTGCCATTGATTATTTTGGCCTATGTCTGATATGCTGCCTAACGGACCACCTTGGGTGGGCACATGGTTTCCCAGCCGTTCTATAAGGTAAATCGTTTGCTAGCTGTGTGATGTACTAGGTGACCTGAGGACTGTGGGAAGCTCATTCACCCATCTATCAAGCTCTCCCAGATGCATTAAAACCAGACGTGTCATATTTGATGCAGCAGATGATTTGTAACTCTTGCTGCTGTTAGGAGTATATTCAAAGAGCGTTCCTCAAATCAATTCTCTTTCATGACATTGAGTTTGTCTTGAGCCTTGGTCTGTTTTTAATTTTAGATTCAATCGCTGTTAACTTCCAAATGCTTGTGATTAAATTAATCAAGTGTTTTACTTACAAATCATGGTTATCTGAGGACTGAGTTGGTATCTTGGTTGCCTAGATGCTATAATACCACTATTGCTTTTTGGTTGAGCCTCCTCTCCAGCAATATGAAACTAACCATTATGTTGAACAAGCAGGCAATTTGAAAATGCGAGATTGGCTCTGTCAGCAGTATGCCAAGCTAATATTGAAATATGCAAACATTTGTCTGTGATTGAACAGTGAGTGGCATGGCAAGCCTGTTATATTTCACACTGCTCTCTAAGATTGTATTCTCCCCACCTCTTGGACTTTTGGAGAACAGTTGGGGGTATTACAGTAATAATATAGCCAATTTGCCTTATTGGGTCTGTAGGCTACTTGTTTCAAACACAAGGCTACGTCAATCAGTGTAAGGTTTTGTGTAGAAACTCATGTCTAACTTCAGCATTGCTCACCATTGCCAAAACATCACTTGGATCTTTTAAACAATTACAGCACATCTCATTCATCAAGATGCTGCATTGACTGACTGAATGCACTGCAAACACGTCATTGAGCTTACTGAAATTCATTCCACAAGCTTGAAATCCAAGCAATAGCCTACACACCTCTTTGGGGGGGAAGTGACCCCCTAAATCCCCTCTGGCAAATTTCTCTCTCTTTGTTCAATATTTGCCAAGCTGCTGATGGAGCCATTCAATATCACTCAAAGGGGTTGATTCCCACACGTCTGTGGTAACATCTGTCTGGGTTATTGACTGAAAAGAAAGTGGATTCCATCCAGACAGTGCACATGTAGGGAACTGGGACTGTCTGTCCTCCAGTTATCCCTGGTCTACTGCACATGTAGGGAACTGGGACTGTCTGTCCTCCAGTTATCCCTGGTCTACCGCACGCACATGTAGGGAACTGGGACTGTCTGTCCTCCAGTTATCCCTGGTCTACCGCACATGTAGGGAACTGGGACTGTCTGTCCTCCAGTTATCCCTGGTCTACTGCACATGTAGGGAACTGGGACTGTCTGTCCTCCAGTTATCCCTGGTCTACCGCACGCACATGTAGGGAACTGGGACTGTCTGTCCTCCAGTTATCCCTGGTCTACCGCACATGTAGGGAACTGGGACTGTCTGTCCTCCAGTTATCCCTGGTCTACCGCACATGTAGGGAACTGGGACTGTCTGTCCTCCAGTTATCCCTGGTCTACTGCACATGTAGGGAACTGGGACTGTCTGTCCTCCAGTTATCCCTGGTCTACCGCACATGTAGGGAACTGGGACTGTCTGTCCTCCAGTTATCCCTGGTCTACCGCACATGTAGGGAACTGGGACTGTCTGTCCTCCAGTTATCCCTGGTCTACCGCACATGTAGGGAACTGGGACTGTCTGTCCTCCAGTTATCCCTGGTCTACTGCACATGTACCGTGAACATATATCAAGGCAGATTACTTGAAACAAGGAAGGTGCAACTCACTGCACTTACTCTGAAGCAGGATGTGGAAAAGTTCCAATTCTCATAGATCTCCAACAGCGGCTTGGCTGAGGAGTATCCTAAAACCTAAGTTTATTCCCTGCAGCATCTGTCGCAGCCATCTGTCCAACAGCTAATGAAATATTCAGTGCAGTGTGGTGTCCAATTACCTGCAGTGGGTGGCAAACTTTGTAAAACAAAACGGAGTCCCTATAATGCATTGCTCGGCTCACACAGCACAGGGCACAAGGCTTGATTTGATCCTATCTCCCGCAATGAATTGGGCTTACCAGTGCTTTGGCTCCATAGTTCCAATTGTATTTAACCTATGTCATCAAATGCAGGCCTAGGCCAGAATTGCAAGTACCTCAAATGGGTAATTAACCAAGGAGATGGAATGTTTTGTGATTCTTAAAACAAACAAAAGCAGCATGTTAAATGTACTCTGGATAGTGAGTGCACATGTTGAAAGAATCTTTATCTCGTTAGTGTTCTCGCATTGGATCACTCTACCCACCCTGTTGGAAGTGACTCATCGATTAGAATCACAGATCCATCCTGAGGATCATTGAATTGACACGTAAAAAGGAACCTTTGTTGGGCTCCTGCAGATGAGGAAAGGCAGCTGTATGATGAAGGCTCCTGCTAATTAGCCAAGTGTTGAGGAGACCTGTGAGATGAGACCAATCATTGTGCATTTTCTTGAAGCACATTTTCAATACCAAAGACGCTGATTGTGTTCTGGCTTCAGTTAGACTCCGCTCTCTCAGGCGTAACAGAATTCGTATCACACCCAATACAGAGGGAACGATCACTCGCACCACTTTATTCTCCTGTTGTTTTCAATCAAGGTTGTTGATGCTAAGCTCACGATTAAATTCCATTTCCCGCGTACCCATCCCCAGGGTGCAGAGGCAGTGGTGGAGGCGATATGGCCGCCGCGTGCTGTTCCTACCCTGGGCACCTACAGCACGCGTAGGAGCTGGCAGGAAGGAGCTTAGAGCCGAGGGGCCTCTTTTTATAACTGTTGTGGAAATGTTACACTAAATATCTGTGTGCGCCATTTCTGAAAAGACTGATTTTATAAACTCGGGGCATACCATACATATGCACGCTTCTCTGTTATAAATCAGACCTCTGATAAAACTGTGTGTGAACCAGAATTATAACTGCGCCTGAGCGCCCATCATTTGCCTTTTATGGTGACAATGTCCTTTTTTGCTGTATAATTCAGAACTATTAGCATTAGGCCACGGCATACAAAATACATTGTTGTTCAATATTTAGTTTAACAATAGATTCGATTTCTATGTCCTGGTATAGGCTCTGAGATTAAATAGGCAATGATGCCGCGCTCATATCGCACAGCAATACTGTAGCCTAAGCCTTCCCATACTGTCAACTATTCTACATAAGTCACCTGTCTATTTACTGTGTTGGCTAGCTAAATGTACAAACAAAAATAAACTAATTGCAAAGACATGCAATCCAGCTCAAAGTTATACATGCTGTATATAGGTAGGAGCTACCGAAATGTAATTGTTTGTGAGTTTGGACATTTACAAGCAAATGTGAGAGACTTTACAAATGAACAAAGTTTTGACTCATGCTTGTCTGAAGGAAGAATGTTAATCGCTCTGGAGCAGAATGTGTACATGCTGTGTCTGTGGAGTCTGGAGTCACTCGGGCAAGAGGCCTGCCCGCTCTGAGAAGATTGGGTAAGAGCAGATGGGCTGAGAACGGAGAGGAGAATGCTGCCAATATCCGTATTAACTGCAACAGTGATGATTGTCATGGGGGTAGAGTAAAAGTCAGTTGGTCAGGTCTGTACAGCGTTGGTCCGACCAATCAGAATTCACGCTCTAAGACTGTTTTGATCACGTGGACTGGAATATGTTATGGGTTGCCTCTGGAGATGACATCAATGATTATGTTGACTCAGTCAAAAAAAACGATGTGATACCGTTATTCTTTTCAAAATGTTCCTGGCCCAAAAACCGTGGATTGATGGCAGCCTTGTAGGAAAACTTAAAGCGAGTGATGCTGCTTATAAACAGGGCAAGGCTGCCGGGGACAATAGGTTGGTTAAACAGTACAAATACGACCTACGCAGATCGATCAAGATGGCGAAACACAATTATAGGGACAAAGTGCAGGAGCAAGGCATATGTGGCAGGGAAAAATACCTATTTTCTCATGATTCGAGCACAATGACCATGAGCTGCCAAGGAGAGCCCCCGACGACAACGTGGGCTACACACACTCCACCGAGGACGTATGTAAGTCATTCAAACGTGTTAACCCTCACACAGCTGCCAGCCTAGACGTCATCCATAGCCGTGCCTTCAGAGCATGTGCACACCAGCTTACTGTTGTAAGCAAAACATTAGGAAATGTAGCTGGCTACATTCTTTCTATGATAAACATTAGAAATATGATGGCCATGCATAATTTCCTCCCCAAAATGTCTTGCTTTTTCATTGTACACACATTTTCTTGTGGCCGCCAGCCAAAGCCAGTCATGCATCATGCGTCCTCTGAAAAATGACCCGCCAAACCGTGCTTCTTAGCACCTGCTCGCTTAATCCGGAAGCCAACTGTTCCAATATGTCAGAGGAAACACTGTACAACTGAAGTCAGCCTGCAGGTGCCCGTCCCACCACAAGGAGTTGCTAGAGAGTGATGAGCCAAGTAAAGCCCCCCTAACCCGGACAACGCTGGGCCAATTGGCCGGTAATGACATCGAACTCCAGGCTGTAGTGCTTTAGACCACTGTGCCACTCGGGAGGCCCTACGGTAAGTTTCTTAATGTGCCAGGTGATGTGGACGCGATCTGCTTTCTCTCCTAACGTATTGTACAAATTGACTTCAGGTATTTACTTAAATCTAAACATTTTCATATAGTTTCAACTGTATTGACAGTATTGAAAAACCATCCCGTGGCTATTTCCAAATACGTCGGTATACTGTTTACCGCCTAAGGTGTGTGTGTGTGTTTATATACTCGCACTGTAGAAATAAACCTAAGACTATAAAGCACCTGCATTCCTGTTTGTTTATTTCAATTGGTTGCATTGAGATGGACATTTTCTTATTTTTGAATTATGATTGTGAATAGTGTTCGAGCAGGTTTTGCACAGTCGTTGCCGTCTGCAGCAAAGCGCAAGGCCCTCCTATACAAACAGCCCTAATTTCATGAGGATGGACAAAGCTATGCTCAGCTGGGAAGAGGAATGTGGTTGAGTTACTCGGAATTGGCAATTGCTGACTTTCCCTTTTTTCAGCCCAAATGAATTATACATAGGTATACCTAACGGTGTGGTTCTGAAAGTGTGCAACGAGGCTGCCTAACAAGAGCCTCTTCCTGTCAGCAGCCCAGAGGCAATGCAGCATCACTGTGATAAAGGGCGACAGCGCGCTGGAGTATTTGTTAATGTGATTAATTGCTTACCGCTAAGACCCCAGTGGCCTTAAATATCGATGTCTTCCTGAAGGAGGCCAGCATCCTGGGGAGTGGGAGATAAAGCCTTAGGCTTTTTTTTTTTTGAGGTCTCTGTGTGAGGCTGTGTATGCAGGGGGGATGTTTGAGCTAGCGGAATGGTATAAAACGTATCGCTTGCAAAACCTGTAGGGTAGTATTCTGCCAATAAATCATAAGGCTTAAAAATATATATATATTTTTTTTACATCCTCTCCCTCGGACTACGCACAATTGCTGCACTCAGGCTACCACTTTTAACGGGCATTAAAACAGCTCACAATTGCTGTTCTCAGTCAGTTCTTTCTCCCGCTCTCTCTCTGTATAGTCTGCCTACCCACATGCACTTGGATGCAGTTGTTGTTCCATGACCAGCAGAACCTATCCATCTTGCAATAACAGACGGAACAGTGACCTCATCGTAGGTATCATCTCAGAATGATTGCTCTGTTTCGGTAGTGTGAGCGCCCGCCTGGCTTTCGCCACCCCCTTGCTTTGGCGTTACATCTCGGTGAACAGAAACGTCAGGAGTCTAGGGCCAGAATGTTGGTCAGAAATCTAAGGGACCTAATCTGCTGATGCACAAAAAAAGAAAGCCCCTCGTTGCCAAGTCCTGGGATTTCATTCTCACTTCCCTCCCTGAGAGGATGGTTAGTATTTAGTTAGTAGTGGTGGTGGTGGATTGATGGCCGCAAACTCTTAATTTACATTTTTTTTGTCCGCTTTTAGTTGGAGTTTGATCTCTGGTCTAGGTTTGATTGCCTATCTCTCTGGGATGGATATCAGGGGCGGAGGCTAGATGATGCTAGAAGCTCTGACCGCCAACAGTCGGTGGGGGGGGGGCAGATGGGGACTTTTCATGAGTGAGAGAATCAATTGTCCAAAAAATGCATTATCCTATAAGTTTTTCATTGGGCAGGGAATCTTGTGGGGGTTGTTTTTCATTTACAAGACTAATGTTGAATTTCTTGTGAGCCTGATGGGGTTGCTTAGTGGGAGCAGAGCTGATTTAATAAGATCAACTGCTTAATATATTTTAGTGGAGAAGTTCAAATAGCTGAGTGCTTAAGTGTCAGTTTTGTATCTGTCTTTCAACTATTTCCATATTAGCCTGTAACTCGTTTTTACAAACTTGATAGTGAAAGTCCTTAACTTCAAACAGCAGTCTAGATAAGGTAGCATAACGGCAAGCAATCAAAGGGCTGTGGAAGCGAGGGCTATTGTGAAGATTGGGCCATAGTCTGCCTCTTGTGGGTTGGAAGAATCATTTACTAGATGGCTGCTGATCGGTATTTCCAGTGAGCTCATCTGGCATATTCTGTTATTGGTGGATTTTGCTGGCAGGCTGGCTGACTGATTCTCTGGGGTTGTTAGTCCCTTTTGGCTGGTTACCTGGCAAGCTGATTGGCCAGCTGGCTACTTGGTGTATCTGGTCCTGCCGTCCAAGGCAGGGCAGAGGAGGGGAGTTTTATTTTAATGGGGCCTGATGTATTGTTTTCTCTGGACATGGGCACCATCTCCGTTTCTGCTGCTGTCTGTTGTAAGCACACAGTGTCCTCTTGGCACGGCTATAGAAGGCGCCTTGCCCATTTTAGATATGCCGCTAGCTTGTGTTCAGGCCGACTGCCCCCATGTTCGCCTGCTGCAGATGCTGCTATTGTTCAAACAGTGTGTTCCAGCTCATCTCCCCCCCATTGCAATGAAGAAGAGCTGGCTTCATCGCAACCCGTGACATTATAGAACGATGGCTCTCGGGCCACATCTTTTGTTTCAGGTTGGCAAAACACTGACAGCCACTCAAGGACGAGGTTACAGGGAAGTCATCGTGGCGGAAGGAGAGGTGAAGGGCAGTGGGGAAAGGGAGAGCGGGGTGTCTTAAGAGGGACAGCTGGAATGGATTGTCATTCGGTGACAGCCAGAGAAAGACGGTCAGATTACTGTCAAATCTCCTCACACATCACGCCTTGTCGTTGCTAGTACTCTGACAGGTAGTCTGCGCAGGGTAGCCATGGAGAACCACAGGAGGGGACGAGAGGGGCAGTCTTAGCCCCCTGAGGATCAAGTGAGCCTGACATTCGGACAGCCCCCAAACTAAGCCTGATGGAGGTAAAAACCTGAGGTACAGCAGTATGATTGACGGGTGCAGAACATACTGATCGTGCATGCATTCAGCGTAGTCAGGAAGCCTGTTTTCTACATAAGTAGATGAAGGTTGACCACAGGGTCATTCTGTGAGAAGTGGAAGTTATTGGATATTAAAATGGTAGTGTTTTTTTTTAATGTGAGGAAAGCATGGCAGCAAATCAAACATGCAGATTAGGCCTAGTTTAAGTAATGGGTTAATTTAGCATCTGCTTCTTTCATTCGTTTTTGTGTAGTGAACTTTTATATTTTAGTGTACTTAGTGCATAGCTGGTCATGATCATTAACACCGAAGGAGAGCCCCTCCAATCCATTAGAGGGTATTTAATATCCAATTAGATTTTTTTAAAGCGTACCTTCAAGGATATGTCATGCAGTTTTGTACATTTTACAATCGGTTACTTCCGACTGCTGTATAAACATTTATTTCTCCTTTGATTTTTATCGGCCTCTTTCTTGGTGTTTTGAAATTGTGTAGGTTTATTCAGGCCTGCACTGCCACATTTTTCTCTTCTCCAGTCCATTTGCGAGATGTGACTTGCTGCTAATGATTGTCAGTGCTACTGAGTTCAAGGATCTTCTATAGTATTTACAGAATGCTGTGTTAGGCTAATTATCACCAGATATGACCACAAATGAAATAGTCTAGCTTTAAATAAAAAATGATTTGTTCTATTTTTCTCTAGGTTTATTTATTATAAAACTGAGTTTCCCATGACAGAACCCTTTTACAATCCAAGAGATTTCATTCTAACAGTCTTAGTATTAAAAGCAGAGATTCCTTTATCCTCTTGCCCCTTCCTCTCTCCTCAGCCTCAAATTGATTTTCAGAAATTAATATATAATATGATTTTTTTTCAGCAGCTCTTGAATTTAATTTGTCCTTGATGTGAAGCTTGGTGGTTGAGGAAGTGAGTGGCCTTCCAAATGCAAATCAATGTCCCACGTTTCATAATACCCCTTGTCTGTACTGATCCCTTTAGTCTCCAACTCCATAGGACGGACTGACCCTTTCGTGTGTGTGGGGGGGGGGGGGGGTTCCAAGTGACTTTCATATTGTATTTGTGTTTCCATTAGTTAGCCTAATATTTGGTCTAACTATAATATTTATCAGATAACTGTGAGCCAAACTACAAGCTGTAGCACTGTCACTTAGTACCTGTCAGTATATATTTTGTATTTGAACCTTTTTGTTTTAACTAGGAAAGTCCGTTATGAACAAATTCTTATTTACAATGATGGCCTACACCGGCCAATCCCAGACGACGCTGGGCCAATTGTCTGCCGCCTTATGGGAATCCCATTCAAACCATGGTGTCTGTAGCACTGAGATGCAGTGCCTTAGACCGCTGCACTCGGGAGCTCACTCGTTGGTGGATACGGCACTGATGTAGCACTTTTCACCAGTATTTGCCATGATACCATCCATTCTGACAATATTGAGAGTTCCGAATCTGAGAAACCTGGATTTGTAAAGATATTGCTGATGCCAATCTGATCAACGCCTCACCAGTATCAGGAACAGGAATTCCCTCAGTACCATTGCAATGCCAGTGGGATCAAACCACTTTGCAGAAGCCATGGTATGCTAACCAATTGCAGGGTGGCTACAGTATCACACGGTTGTGCCCTCAGAATTGAAAGCCTGACGCCTGTGACCTGACCAGTAGAAGGATGCCCTTATCGTTCTTTGCGGGATCGTAATCATTTTGATAACGTGCTCCGTCATGTATTTTTTTAATCAGTGAAAGACTCAAATAGAAAGGATGGCGATAGGGCTTGCATTCAAGGTTAAAGGTCAGGTGCTTTATCCTTCAGCACTGTTGCTGCTAAGTCACAGTAACAGTCTGGTGACCTAACAAAACATTTATAGTTGCTTTTGACTTACAAGCATCGTGGAGGTAATGGAGATGCCACATCCTTGCTCTCGCATCCCATCAGTTTCTCAGTTACTGGGGTTATTGAGTTTGTTGTCCACTTTCAATTGGATCATAAATCTGTAGCTAGGTTCCTTACCTGTTTTCCTCCCCCTGCAAATGGGGAAACAAATGAAGATGTGATTAATGAAGCTGGTGATGCACATCTTAACAGACATGCATGCACAGTGAACAGAACACCACAGGCTTTCTGGAGTTGTGCCAATCCCATTAATGTTCTCTCGTACTGTTGCTCCACAACTGGGGACCAGTGAATAATTATCTCGCAAAGAACACTTTGCGGTTTATTTTGATAGAATGTTGGTTATTAGGGTCTAGAGTTTACAAAGAACAGCTTGAAATAACAATCCATGATAGTGTTAACACGTTATTATAATTAGTATCTGTGTTTGCACCCATGGACCACGAAATGATTTGTTATTCCAAAATGACGGATGGATCAATGTTGCCTGTTTGTACGAATATCTTCCCCACTGACAGTGTTCTTTTGTTCAGTAACTCAGCCAAAACGGATGCTGCCACAGCGTCATTGCCCTGTGCGCTGACCAGGTTGACAGCAGAGGTGAGCTTAACTTGGTGTCTTTCGAACAACCTTCATTTCCTCAAAGGCTTTTAAAACTATTTCGAAGACTGTTCCGAAATGACCAACGAAGACCTCCGTTGCTTACGTGGATTCTTTTCCCCTGCATTTCTGCCTAACTAATTAAATCAAGTATCATACTTGATTACATAATCTGATCTGACATTACTAAAGCGCTGCTCTGCCTTAACAACAATATCAACAAGGCAGGTCCTACAGGCCCTAGTTTTGTTGCAACTGGACTACTGCCCAGTCATGTGGTCAGGTTCCACAAAGAGGGACCTGGGAAAAATGTACAACTGGCCTAGAACAGGGCAGCACGGCTGGCCCTTAAATGTACACGTAGGGCTAAAATTAATAATATGCATATCGATCTCTCATGGCTCAAAGTGGAGGAGAAATTGACTTCACTACTTGTTTTTGTAAGAAGTATTGACATGCTGAATGGACTGAGCTGTCTGTTTTTTAAACTACTGGCACACAGCTCAGACACCCATGCATACCCCAGAAGACATGCCACCAGAGGTCTCTTCAGTCCCCTAGTCAAGAACAGACACACAGTACTACATAGAGCCATGCCTACATGAAACCCTATTCCACATCAACTCACGCAAGCAGTAAAATCCTATTTAAAAGGGCTAAATACACCTGATGGTACAGCGACAACTGACGAGTCACACAGGTACACCTGAATTGAGTTTTGTAGTAGAGTAGTGGCTCGAGGGCACACACTGAATTTATTGTGTAATCTGTTGTGAAATGTATTTGTTTAAAGATGGTATGTATATTACTGCCCTAATATTTGATGGACCCCCCAGGAAGAGTGGGGATCCATCATAAATACATATACTCCAAGTCGACTCTGTCTCCTGAATTATGTGGTATAGAGCCCCATTGAAACCTTAGTCATTATTCATTTGTATGATCCTTGATTACATAATCCCGTGTTACGTTTTCAAAAGCAACATTTCCCCTGGTTTCCTTTTGTTGTTTGTTGGTGGCTCCCTCCTCCCCCAAGCCCTTGTAAAAATTCACTGCATTCAAAGGCTGAAAAGCCCCTGTGGCAGTATTATCTTCTCATCCCATTGTTTTTATCCCAAGTGAAGCTGCGACCTTCAAAGTATATTTCTTGAGCGACTGATGTGGTGCTTTTTCGAGAGATCAAGGGAGATGTTACAGCCACTTAGGAATTAACTCTTCTCAGATAACGATGGACCACTTTCATTATTAAAAGAACTCCTCTGCTTTATTGGAATATACACTGTTCAAAACATTAAACACCTGTTCTTTCCATGACAGACTGACCAGGTGAATCCAGGTGAAAGATATGATCCCTTATTGATGCTACTTGTTAAATCGACTTCAATCAGTGTAGATGAAGGGAGACTGGTTAAATGTGTTTTATTTGTATTTTTTTAAAGCCTTGAGACATGGATTGTGTATGTATGCCATTCAGAGGGTGAATGGGAAAGACAAAATATTTTAGTGCCTTTTGAACGGGGTATAGTAGTATACTTTCTAGAGTTTTCCCTGTTTTAACACTATAAACGTTTCTATTTACTTACGGAATATTAGCCACTTTCAATGCAACAATCCGAAACAAAATGAACTATGCAAGACTTAGTTGCAGGCAGAACGCATCGGAGTAGGATTCCATTGCAGTGACAGTCACGCCTCAGGCCTGTACTCCACACAGACCGGTGCGCCATAACCAATCAGAGCTGCAGTAGGCCTATATGCAGAAAGCATGTAGCGACGTGTGCACATTTGTTAAGGTTTTCATATCCTTTGCTGTGAGTTATTAGCCCGGTGAGTTATTAGCCCAGTTATAGATCATTTGTAGTCAGCAATGGAGGAGTGATTGCTTCCTACAAGAGCACAAAACGTGTGCATTTCTAGACCTCAGGTAAGAGCTTTAAGAGGCAGTGTTGTATTTTGAGGCGGGTTTGAATAAACTAAGTAGGCAGAGGGTAGCATCATTCGTCTGCTTCTCTGTAATAATGCTTATGGGAATAATCCTGCATTTTATTTTGTAAAGTACTTTCTTGCATCAAACATTTTCAATCACCTCGTCTGAGGACAAGTGGATAAACAGGTTAAAGTGAAGCCCTGCATGCCCCTGAATGTAGGCACTGAACACCACACATTGTTTTCTACTTTGATGGAGGACTACATTATGATCAAATAGCCACAGGGTACTTGACCACTGTTAAAAATAAATTAAAGCGTGTACAGCCTCGGTGTTCACAGTGAACGTGTGCTGGAAGTTGTACAGAATTTTCGCAATGCTCAAGTATGAGCTCAGCAGATCTGAAATTTGCTCAGTGATGAAAAACATTTAAGAGAACGTTGGGTGCACCTCAATATTAAGGTGTTTCTAATGTTTGGCACATTAGGCACTATTTATTTTCTTTGATGGGAAGAAGTAAATTCAGACTACATTTCCCTTTCGATATGTCTTTTCAATTATCAAATGTATTTATATAGCCCTTCTTACATCAGCTGATATATCAAAGTGCTGTACAAAAACCCAGCCTAAAACCCCAAACAGCAACCAATGCAGGTGTAGAAGCACAGTGGCTAGGGAAAAACTCCCTAGAAAGGCCAGAACCTAGGAAGAAACCTAGAGAGTAACCAGGCTATGAGGGGTGGCCAGTCCTCTTCTGGCTGTGCCGGGTGGAGATTATAATAGAACATGGCCAAGATGTTCAAATGTTCATAAATGACCAGCATGGTCAAATAATAGTAATCACAGTGAACAGGTCAGGGTTCCATAGCCACAGGCAGAACAGTTGAAACTGGAGCAGCAGCACGGCCAGGTGGACTGGGGACAACGAGGTCCTGATGCATGGTCCTAGGGCTCGGGTCCTCTGAGAGAGAGAATTAGAGAGAACAGGAAGGCCACGTCAGTGACTCAAGTGACGCACCCCTCCTAGGGACGGCATGAAAGAGCACCAGTAAGCCAGTGACTCAGCCCCTGTAATAGGGTTAGAGGCAGAGAATCCCGGTGGAGAGGAGGGAACTGGCCAGGCAGAGACAACAAGGGCGGTTTGTTGCTCCAGTGCCTTTCTGTTCACCTTCACACTCCTGGGCCAGACTACACTCAACCGTACAACCTACTGAAGAGATGAGTCTTCAATAAAGACTTAAAGGCTGAGACCGAGTCTGTGTCTTTCAAATGGGTAGGCAGACCATTCCATAAAAATGGAGCTCTATAGGAGAAAGCCCTGGCTCCAACTGTTTGCTTAGAAATTCTTGGAACAGTTAGGTCGGCCTGTGTCTTGTGACCGTAGCCTACTTATAGGTATGTACGTCAGGACCAAATCGGAAAGATAGGTAGGAGCAAGCCCATGTAATGCTTTGTAGGTTAGCACTAAAACCTTGAAATCAGCCCTTGCCTTATCAGGAAGCCAGTGTAGGGAGGCTAGCACTGGAGTAATATGATCACATTTTTGTTGGTTCTAGTCAGGATTCTAGCAGCCGTATTTAGCACTAACTGAAGTTTATTTAGTGCTTTATCCGGGTAGCTGGAAAGTAGAGCATTGCAGTAGTCTAACCTCGAAGTAACAAAAGCATGGATTCATTTTTCTGCATCATTTTCGGACAGACAATTTCTGATTTTTGCAATGTTACGTAAATGGAAAAAAGCTGTCCTTGAAACAGTCTTGATATGTTCGTCAAAAGAGAGATCAGGGTCCAGAGTAACGCCAAGGTCCTTCAGTTTTATTTTAGATGACTGTTCAACCATCAAGATTAATTGTCAGATTCAACAGAAGATCTCTTTGTTTTTTTGTGGGGCCTAGAACAAGCATCTCTGTTTTGTCTGAGTTTAAAAGTAGAAAGTTTGCAGCCATCCACTTCCTTATGTCTGAAACACAGGCTTCCAGCGAGGGTAATTTTGGAGCTTCACCGTGTTTCATTGAAATGTACAGCTGTGTGTCATCCGCATAGCAGTGAAAGTTACCATTATGTTTCCGAATGACCAAGTGGAATGATCACCAAGTGAAAAAATATATAGTGAAAACAATAGTGGTCCTAAAACGGAAACTTGAGGAACACTGAAAATTACAGTTGAATTGTCAGAGGACAAACCATTCACAGAGACAAACTGATATCTTTCCGACAGATGAGATCTAAACCAGGCCAGAACTTGTCCGTGTAGACCAATTTGGGTTTCCAATCTCTCCAAAAGAATGTGGTGATCGACGGTATCAAAAGCAGCACTAAGGTCTAGGAGCACGAGGACAGATGCAGATCCTCATTCTGATGCCATTAAAAGGCCATTTACCATCTTCACAAGTGCAGTCTCAGTGCTATGATGGAGTCTAAAACCAGACGGAAGCATTTCGTATAAATTGTTTGTCTTCAGGAAGGCAGTGATTTGCTGCGCAACAGCTTTTTCTCAATTTTGAGAGGAATGGGAGATTCGATATAGGCCAATTAGTTTAAAAACATATTTTCTGGGTCAAGGTTTGGAATTTTCAAGAGGCTGCTTTACTGCCACTTTTAGTGAGTTTGGTACACATCCGGTGGATAGAGAGCCGTTTATTATGTTCAACATAGGAGGGCCAAGCACAGGAAGCAGCTCTTTCAGTAGTTTAGTTGGAATAGGGTCCAGTATGCAGCTTGAAGGTTTAGAGGCCATGATTATTGTCATCATTGTCAAGTGATATAGTACTGAAACTCATTTACCACGACTGCTTATCGTGACCTTGAAATATACTTGGTTGATCTTTTTCAATGTGAAGTTCACTTAATTCAGTCATGTTTGCTTTTGCAATTATCAGTCTGTTGCTTTCACCATTGTCTTTCAAAAAAGGCATTTTAACTCCAAGTGAGTCGCCTCTTGAACTTTGATATGACTGACGGCTGGCCCTCACTTCTTTCCATTCTTTTGAAAGGAGATGGAATTGTAAAAGCTCTTTACTGCTCCGTCACCTGTCATCCCACTGTATTCTGAGAACCCTGTCGCCCTGAAAGCCCTTCTGCTGTAGTTGAATACGAGTGTCTGGCACCTTATTAGACCTCTGTGCCCTATTACATGCTGTGGTACATGACTGTGTATCTGGGTGCGTGTGTGTGCGCGTTTTTGTTTGAGCTTGGCCTCAATCACAAAAACCAACAGACCAGGCCACTATGGTCATGGGATCCCATTAAAAATAACCCCATTTAGGTGGAATGAAACACTCACTCTGTTGTAAATTCAATTGCTTCGTTTCCTCTGCCTTTGTAAGCTCCCTAATAAAATGTAACTTTTGATAAGACACTTAAATTGTCATTGTTTTACTTACTATGCCTTCAGAAAGTATTCAGACCCCTTGACCTTCCCCTATTTTGTAACTATACAGCCTTATTCTATAATGAGTTAAATAAATCAATTTCAATGCACAAAGCAAAAAGTTAAAAAAAAACTTTTTTTTGTAAATAGTTTTTCATTTGCACAATCATTGGAGTCCACCTGTGGTAAATTCAATTGATTTGAGCATGATTTGGAAAAGCATACACCTCTCTATATAAGGTCCCACAGTTGACAGTGTATGTTAGAGCAGAAACTAAGCCATGAGGTCGAAGGAATTGTCCGTAGAACTCCACAACAAGGTTGTGTCGAGGCACAACTCTGGGAAAGGGTACCAAAAAATGTCTGCATCATTTGAAGCTCCTCAAGAACACAGTGGCTGGCCTCCATCATTCTTAAATGTAAGAGGTTTGGAACCACCAACACTCTTAGAGCTGGCTGCCTGTCTGAACTGAGCAATTGGGGGTGAAGGGCCTTGGTCAGGGAGGTGACCCTGACAGAACTCCACTATTCAGGCCTTTATGAGGCAGTGGCCAGACTGAAGCCACTCCACAGTAAAAGGCACATGACAGCCCACTTGGAATTTGCCAAAAGGCACCTAAAGGACTCTCAGACCATGAGAAACAAGATTCTCTGTTCTGATGAAATCAAGATTGAACTCTTTGGCCTGAATGACAAGCGTCATGTCTGGATGAAACCTGGCACCATTACGGTGAATCATGGTTGTGGCAACATGCTGTGGGGATGTTTTTCAGCGGCAGGGACTGGGAGACTAGTCTTGATTGAAGGCTAAATTAATGGAGCAAAGTACAGAGCAAAGTAATGGAGCAAAGTACAGAGATGAAAACCCGCTTAGGACCTCAGACTGGGGCGAAGGTTCACCTTCCAACAGGACAATGACCCTAAGCACACAGCCAAGACTATACAGGAGTGGCTTCGGGACAAATCTCTGAATGTCCTTGAGTGGCCCAGTCAGAGCCTGGACTTAAACCTGATCGAACATCTCTGGAGAGACCTGAAAATAGTTTTGCAGCAACGCTCCCAATCCAACCTGACAGAGCTTGACCGGATCTGAGGAGAAGAATGGGTTGAAACTCCCCAAATACTAGTGTGCCAAGCTTGTAGCGTCATACCCAAGGAGAATCGAGGCTGTAATCGCTGCCAAAAGTGTTTCAACAAAGTACTGAGTAAAGGGTCTGAATACTTATTAAATGTGGTATCCATTTTTTTTGTATATTTCTTTTTATATATTTTTTTGTCATTATGGGGTATTGTGTGTCGATCAGGGGTGGTTTGATCAATTTTAGAATAGGGCTGTAACGTAACAATGTGGAAGGTCAAGGGGTCTGAATACTTTCTGAAGGCACTGTATACTACATTTTCTTCTAAAATGGCAAGTGAGGGTGGAAAAGCTATTTGAAGGCCTGACATTTTGGCCTTATTAGAAGAAGCGCAACCAATCATAATGACTCAGACATTAATGTCAGTCTGAGAATGCCTAACTGCATCTTGGTGCCATTTCCCTTTGTATAGGGTTGTTTGTGGAGCTGTGTTCATTATGGCACTAGTTTTTAGATGTAGTCATCTCGGTCATTTTTACAATAACTACACAAATTATTCAAGTGACAAATGTGACACAGTGTTCTTTTAGTCAACAAAATGCCATTTAATTTTAGTCACATCACCTTTGTATTGCCCCAGGCTACCTGGGGCAGGCAGGTAGGTTAGAGCGTTGGGCCAGTAACTGAAAGGTTGCTGGGTCGAATCCCAGAGCTGACAAGGTAAAGCTCCGTCATTCTGCCCCCGAACAAGGCAGTTAACCCACTGTTCCCCAGTAGGCCGTCATTGTAAATAAGAATTTGTTCTTCTCTGACTTGCCTAGTTAAATAAAGGTTAAAAAAATGAACCTGTAGTAAACATAAATCACCTACTTCAATGTGTTCTACCAACATTTTCCTGCTTAACATTCTGTTCTCTTCCCAACAGTAGAAATATAAACATA
Organism: Oncorhynchus clarkii lewisi; assembly: GCF_045791955.1. Classification (NCBI taxonomy): domain Eukaryota; kingdom Metazoa; phylum Chordata; class Actinopteri; order Salmoniformes; family Salmonidae; genus Oncorhynchus; species Oncorhynchus clarkii. The sequence continues at coordinate 31,910,040 of NC_092164.1, forward strand.
CAGTACCAGTCAAAGGTTTGGACACCTGCTCATTCCAGGGTTTTTATGATTAACATATTATTTATTTATTTTGATTTCACCTTTATTTAACCAGGTAGGCTAGTTGAGAGAGAACAAGTTCTCATTTACAACTGCGGCCTGGCCAAGATAAAGCATAGCAGTGTGAACAGACAACACAGAGTTACACATGGAGTAAACAATTAACAAGTCAATAACACAGTAGAAAAAAAGAGTCTATATACATTGTGTGCAAAAGGCATGAGTAGGTAGGTGAATAATGACAATTTAGCAGATTAACACTGGAGTGATAAATGATCAAGATGGTCATGTGCAGGTAGAGATACTGGTGTGCAAAAGAGCAGAAAAGTAAATAAAAAAAAACAGTATGGGGATGAGGTAGGTAAATTGGGTGGGCTATTTACCGATGGACATACAGTACCAGTCAAAGGTTTGGACACCTGTTCATTCCAGGGTTTTTATGATTAACATACAGTACCAGTCAAAGGTGAAGAAATCAAAACTATGAAATAACATGCACGTGGGAATATATTTGAGATTCTTTAAAGTAGCCACGCCTTGACAGCTTTGCACACTTTTGTCATTCTCTCCACTAGCTTCATGAGGAATGCTTTTCCAACAGTCTTGAAGTCCCCACATACAGCTCTGGAAAAAAATTGAAGAGACCACAAAATGATCTGTTTCTCTGGTTGGTCACAAGCCATCAAACAAAGCCGAGCTGCTTGAATTTTTGCACCAGGAGTGGCATAAAGTCCCCCAACATCAATGTGAAAGACTGGTGGAGAGCATGCCAAGACGCATGAAAGCTGTGATTGAAGATCTGGGTAATTCCACCAAATATTGATTTCTGAACTCTTCCTAAGTTAAAACATTAGTATTGTGTTGTTTAAAAATGAATATAAACTTATTTTCTTTGCATTATTTGCAGTCTGACAACACTGCATATTTTTGTAATTTTGACCAAATATACATTTTCTGCAAATAAATGCTCTAAATTACTATTTTTATTTGGGAGAAATGTCCGTAGTTTATAGAATAAAACAAACATTTTCATTTTACCCAAACACATACCTATAAATTAGTAAAACCAGAGCTGTCTGCTGAGCGCTTGTTGGCTGCATTTCCTTCACTCTGCGGTCCAACTCATCCCAAACCGTCTCAATTGGGTTGAGGTCGGGTGATTGTGGAGGCCAGGTCATCTGATGCAGCACTCCATCACTTTCCTTGGTCAAATAGCCCTTACACAGCCTGGAGGTGTGTTGGGTCATTGTTCTGTTGAAAAACAAATGAGCGTAATCCAGGTGGGATGGCGTATCAAACAAATTTTGCACCGTTGGCCGCATTCGGTCTTAAACATGTTTTTTTCACTCAAACCACCCATATTTTCCTTCTCTATTGGCATTTACTCGGATATATTCATAATAATGACTTTGATGCGTGATTTTGCCTGTCTCAGAGAAAGGTCCTTCTCGTCTGGACACTGTTCACTATGTATGGCGCAGGGGAGATTGCAATCCCAAAGTGAAGTTTTCTGAGGTTGGACAGGCGGACGACAACGCTTATTTTTACCCCCGCTGTTACAAACCAAATGGTAGCTTAGTAACGAGGGGTTACAATGTGCCAGTTGAGAGAAATGGCGCAGTGATAATTCAGATGGAATTTAGCGGGCACAGGTGTACCTTGTGTTGGCGCATACAGCGCTGCTTCTCCAATCAGCATCCAGGTTCCAAACAAAGCATTTTACAATATGTTTGGAATGTCATATGACTTGAGTTGTTGGCACATTGATGCTGTCCATTGTAATTTAGCTTCTGTGCAGCAATAACTGAGGGTCTTATCTCAGTGGCTGAAGGAGTTAACTGGCTACCTTTTGCAAGGACTGTGGAACAACATTCTCTTGTTTGATGGGGGATGTTGTCTTTTTGATTTGGTAGTCTTCAACTGGTAAGAGTAGTGTCGTAAAACAAAATGTGCCCTACTTACACAGGCTGTAGAATATGTGGACAGCTATAAATACCTAGGTGTCTGGTTAGACTGTAAACTCTCCTTCCAGACTAACATTAAGCATCTCCAATCCAAAATTTAATCTAGAATCGGCTTCCTATTTCGCAAACAAAGCATCCTTCACTCATGCTGCCAAACACCCTCATAAAACTGACTATCCTACTGATCCTTGACTTCGGCGATGTCATTTAAAAAATTGCCTCCAACACTCTACTCACCAGATTGAATGCAGTCTCACAGTGCCATCTGTTTTGTCACCAAAGCCCCATGTACTACCAACCACTGCGACCTGTATGCTCTCGTTGGCTGGTCCTCGCTACATATTCGTCGCCAAACCCACTGGCTCCAGGTCATCTATAAGTCTTTGTCTCAGCTCACTGGTCACCATAGCAACACGCACGCGCTCCAGCAGGTATATTTCACTGGTCATCCCCATAGCCAATTCCTCCTTCGGCCGCCTTTCCTTCCAGTTCTCTTCTGCCAATGACTGGAACGAATTTCAAAAATCACTGAAGCTGGAATCTAATCTCCCTCACTAACTTTAAGCATCAGCTGTCAGAGCAGCTTATCGATCGCTGCAGCTGTACACAGCCCATCTGTAAATAGTCCATCCAACCAACTACCTACCTCAGCCCCATTTTGTTTTTCTGCTCTTTTGCACACCAGTATTTTCTACTTGCACATCCTCATCTGCACATGTATCACTCCAGTGTAAATTGCTAAGTTGTAATTACTTCACCACTATTGGCCTATTTATTGCCTTTCCTCACTTCAGTTATCACACACTGTATTAGAGGTCGACCTATTATGATTTTTCAACGCCAATACCAATTATTGGAGTAACAATAAAAGCCAATACCGATTTAACATCTTAGAGCTCCCCCCTACTTTGTGCAATTTCCGCCTGAAGACATACCCAAATCTAACAGCCTGTAGCTCAGGCACAGAACCAAGGATATGCACTCTGAAGTTTGTGTAAATGTGAATTGAATGTGGGAGAATATAACACAATAGATCTGGTTTAGATAAAACAATGAAAAAAAAAACGTTATTTTTATTTTAGAAACTTTAAAATGAACAAGATGAAAACAAACATTCAGATAGGATGATGGGGACGATTTCAGTGAAAAATATAAGTGGGCAACAGTACTTGTGCAAAGTTTCCGAATGATAACTTCCAAAATGAGTGTGCTACATGATATTTATCATGAAGTCACCCAGGTGTCCCACACAAGTAGCCCAAATGTACCCAAGTGGCCAAATTGGTGAAGGTATACATTTGAAACAAATAACTATATACAAAATACATATATATATATATACACACACACACACACACACACACACACACACACACAAAATAACATGGGTAACTATTTACACACTTTCAATATTTGGAAGACCCTCAGTCCTCTATCAAATCAATTTATATAGCCCCAGCCTAAAACCCCAAACAGCAAGCAATGCAGGTGTAGAAGCACGGTGGCTAGGAAAAACTCCCTAGAAAGGAAAAAACCTAGAGAGGAACCAGGCGTGCCGTGTGGAGATCAGTGGTTGTAGAGGGTGCAACAGGACAGCACCTAGAGTAAAAATGAACAGTTTAGGGTTCCATAGCCGCAGGCAGAACAGTTGAAACTGGAACAGCAGCAAGGCCGGGTGGACTGGGGACAGCAAGGAGTCATCATGGCAGGTAGTCCTGATTCATGGTCCAATGGCTCAGGTCCTCTGAGAGAAAGAGAGAGCAGACACCGGATAAGTCAGGAAAAGTACTCCAGATATAACATACTGACCCTAGCCCCCACCCAGTTTGCCATATAACCCCACCAACTTTGCCAAACTCTAGACAATATTCTGCTGCTGATGCCAGCCATAGCAGTCTCTTTCTGATGTAAAGCAGAGGGTCACTGAGCATGTGGTGCATGTGATGGGAGACTACATCTTGCAAACAACACAGCAAAGCCTCCATGCTGTGCCCTTTTGGCCCTTAGGCACACCCATGCCTGCACAAATATATTTGGGCAGATGAACACTTGTGGCAGGAGCAGAAGGGACAGGGCTTGGTGCTGTAGCCAGCAAGCTCCTTGATGCTCCCTCTAATGTAGACTGATTGGAGGAAGCATGCTGGCTGTGTTGAGATGTATGGGTTTGCATTCTACACAATACCATTTTATATAAAATGTGTTCATCTGCCCAAATATATTTGTGCAGGCATGGTGTTGTGCAAATGGAGTAGACACCAGGTGGAAATTATAGGCAATTAGCAAGACACCCCCAATAAAGGAGTGGTTCTGCAGGTGGTGACCACAGACCACTTCTCAGTTCCTATGCTTCCTGGCTGATGTTTTGGTCACTTTTGAATGCTGGTGGTGCTTTCACTCTAGTGGTAGCATGAGACGGAGGCTACAACCCACACAAGTGGCTCAGGTAGTGCAGCTCATCCAGGATGGCACATCAATGCGAGCTGTGGCAAGAAGGTTTGCTGTGTCTGTCAGCGTAATGTCCAGAGCATGGAGGTGCTACCAGGAGACAGGCCAGTACATCAGGAGACGTGGAGGAGGCCGTAGGAGGGCAACAACCCCAGCAGCAGGATCACTACCTCTGCCTTTGTGCAAGGAGGAGCACTGCCAGAGCCCTGCAAAATGACCTCCAGCAGGCCACAAATGTGCATGTGTCTGCTCAAACGGTCAGAAACAGACTCCATGAGGGTGGTAATGAGGGCCCGGCGTCCACAGGTGGGGGTTGTGCTTACAGCCCAACACCGTGCAGGACGTTTGGCATTTGCCAGAGAACACCAAGATTGGCAAATTCGCCACTGGCGCCCTGTGCTCTTCACAGATGAAAGCAGGTTCACACTGAGCAATTGTGACAGACGTGACAGAGTCTGGAGACGCCGTGGAGAACATTCTGCTGCCTGCAACATCCTCCAGATGACCGGTTTGGCGGTGGGTCAGTCATGGAGTGGGGTGGCATTTCTTTGGGGGGCCTCACAGCCCTCCATGTGCTCTCCAGAGGTAGCCTGACTGCCATTAGGTACCGAGATGAGATCCTCAGACCCCTTGTGAGACCATATGCTGGTGCGGTTGACCCTGGGTTCCTCCTAATGCAAGACAATGCTAGACCTCATGTGGCTGGAGTGTGTCAGCAGTTCCTGCAAGCTGAAGGCATTGATGTTATGGACTGGCCCGCCCTTTCCCCAGACCTGAATCCAATTGAGCACATCTGGGACATCATGTCTCGCTCCATCCACCAACACCACGTTGCACCACAGACTGTCCAGGAGTTGGTGGATGCTTTAGTCCAGGTCTGGTAGGAGATCCCTCAGGAGACCATCCGCCACCTCATCAGGAGCATGCCCAGGCGTTGTAGTGAGGTCATACAGGCACGTGGAGGCCACACACACTACTGAGCCTCATTTTGACTTGTTTTACGGACATTACATCAGTTGGATCAGCCTGTAGTGTGGTTTTCCACTTTAATTTTGAGTGTGACTCCAAATCCAGACCTCCATGGGTTGATAAATTTGATTTCCATTGATAATTTTTGTGTGATTTTGTTGTCAGCACATTCAACTATGTAAAGAAAAAAGTATTTAATAAGAATATTTCATTCATTCAGATCTAGGATGTGTTATTTTAGTGTTCCCTTTTTTTTGTTGAGCAGTGTATATTTGTAATGCACAACAATACTGGATGAACACTAACTTAATATAATATATCAATATTATCAATTTAGTCTCAAATAAGTAATGAAACATGTTCAATTTGTTTTAAATAATGCAAAAATAAAGTGTTGGAGAAGAAAGTAAAAGTGCAATATTTGCCATGTAAAAAAGCTAGCTTTTAAGTTCCTTGCTCAGAACATATAAAAGCTGGTGGTTCCTTTTAACATGAGTCTTCAATATTCCCAGTTAAGAAGTTGTAGGAATTGTTGGACTATTTCTCTCTCTACCATTTGTATTTCATATATCTTTGACTATTGGATGTTCTTATAGGCATTATACTATTGCCAGCCTAATCTCGGGAGTTGATAGGCTTGAAGTCATAAACAGCTCAATGCTTGAAGCACAGCGAAGAGCTGCTGGCAAATGCAGGAAAGTGCTGTTTGAATGATTGCTTACGAGCCTGCTGCTGCCTACCACTGCTCAGTCAGACTGCTCTATCAAATATCAAATCATAGACTTAATTATAATAACACACACATACGAGCCTTAAGTCATTAACCTGTTATGGCTGCAATCCCGATACCGGGATCGATATGACAAATACCGGTGAAAATAGTGTGCCAAATTCAAACCACAAATCTCATAATTACAATTCCTAAAACATACATGTGTTTTATATCATTTTAAAGCTTTTCTCGTTGTTAATCCCACCAACGTGTCCGGTTTCAAATAGGCTTTTCAGCGAAAGCACTACAAACGATTGTTAGGTCTCCACCAAACCACAATAAGCACAGCCATTTTCCAGCAAAATATAGCATTCACAAAAAACAGAAATAAAGATAAAATTAATCACTAACCTTGAATTATATTCATCAATGACACTCATAAGACTTCATGTTACACAGTACATGCATGTTTTGTTTGATAAAGTTCATATTTATATAAAAAAATCTGAGTTTACATTGGCGCGTTAGATTCACTAGTTGCAAAAATATCAAGTGATTTTGCATAGCCACCTCATTCAACAGAAATACTCATCATAAATGTAGATGATAATACCAGCGCTCAAAAGTAAAAACACCACAGCCACAAAGATGGCGTCAACATAAACAAGAAATTACATGATAAATATTTTCTTACCTTTGATCTACATCAGAAAGCACTCCAGGAATCCCAGGTCCACAATAAATGTTTGTTTTGTTCGAAAATGTCTGCTATTTATGTCCAAATACCTTCTTTTGTTAGCGCGTTTGGTATACATATCCAAACTCTAATTCTGGTCAGCGTTATATCGTATATTCTCTAGCTAATAAAAAATCTCGCTCCCTAGCTAATAAAAAATCTCGCTCCCTATCTTTTGAATCACGATTCTGTCAGTACAGTAGCCTATGCTTTGGAGGGGCAGGTAGCCTAAACACTCGCACAGACACACTGGCAAAGCTTTTCAGCTTCCAGGCAGACACTGGAATAAGTTTGAGTGGCAAACTGAGGGTTTTGCATATGCATTTAAAAAATGTTTTTTGCCTGGAATGTAAAAAAAAACTTTATTAACCAACGGTTCTGTTCCGGAATAGTATGGATCACTTTTGTTCCAGGTCCTGTTTTTGTTCCTTGAAAATATATTTTATGTTCCCTGAACCGGTTCCTCTGGTTTAAGGTAAAATTAGTTTGCAATAAATGATGTCTACATTGTTGCTTATCTTTTAAACATGTCCTGCGTGATGATAGAGGACACTAAACCTTCCAAAAAGATTCTATCTTGACTAGATGAGGGTTAACTTTGAATTCAGAATTTAACCTTTCTTTTAAAGTTTGCTGGTTGTACCAGTTGTTACATTTTGCCTCACAATCTGCATTGGCATCTGATGGTACGGGATATCGGAGGGAAGATTCCACTCTGATTTAGAGGGTTTGGGTTAAATGCGGAAGACACATTTCAGTTGAATTACATTCAGTTGGACAACTGACTAGGTATCCCCCTTTTTCCCCCTGTTCCTTATCCACTGGTTTTTGGGGCTTTAGTTCTTTGAGGATACTGGGGTTGAGAAAGCGAGTAGATACATTCTTTTCTCCCTGAGTTTTGCCGCAGCACAGAAGCCCTGGCCTGTTTGATGGGCCCTGTCAGGGAACAGCTGAATTTCAGCCATGACTGATTCCCAGTCCCTCACTGCTAGTCCCTTTGACAGGCCTCTGCACACCCCCTGGCTGGGATTTGGGGATTTGCCTAACCAGAGGAGAGTGCTCTCGTTCACGACTCCAAATCCATCCACCCCAAATCTGGTGTGTGTGTGGGAGCAGGGAGACTTCCGTTATCCAGGATGAGCATGTGCAGCCCAGTCTTTCATGTGTTTTCTTTGCCCGCAGCTCTGCTTTCCACTAAGATGTTATCACTTCATATTTCACACATCTTTTATCTGGAGCGCTAACGTGCATGTTTTTATCTAATTTGGAAATCTAGATGAGGCCTAACTCTGGTTGTGTGGCTGGCTTCTTGTATTTATTTTTACATACAGTGAGACTATCGCCACTGTGACTGCTTTGGTGGAGAATTTATGACTTTCATAAGCATAACCGTGATTATTGTTTGCTCTCATTTTAGGTAGGCCTATTTTTTGCAACTCAGATTAACAACCTTGGTTTTTGCATTGGGATGTTGCACCCAGTCATTGATGTAGTAGGATGAATAATTAATGATGGGTGGACAATGTGCTGTAAAGAAATGCCCTTAATCCCTGTGTATCCGCTGTAGAGTAAGGGCCAGGCAGGTCTCCATGTTAGGTGCTCATGTCAGGGTTTCTCTTATTAAGCCAAATATGGGTCTGGCACATTAGTGGTTTCTTGCTCATTGAGCACATAGTGGAACCTCTTGCAGCACAGAGAGATAGCACAATCTTTCATTTCTGCAGTGATGAAACTGAGCTGCGGATGCTGAGGCATGTCTGGGGTGATATTTAATTGGAGGGGAAACAAAAGCCCCATTGTCTCTCCTCTCCTGAAAATTAGAGCTGCAATTAAGGCCAAATCTTACTTTGGATTATTTAATTATGCATGCACAGTCACATCCAGTAAAATGGATTGGCTTTTTTTGTTTTTCAAGGTCTACTACCCCCCCGTAGTAATTTTTGTATCCTACATTGGCTACTCATTAAATTGTATGGATCATTAACTTGTTATTGCTGCAATCCCACTATCGGGATAAGTGTCATCAACAACTGCTGAATAGCATAGTGTTACATTCAATAAATATTACTGAAAATATTTATATTCACGAAATCACAAGTGCAATATAGGAAAACACAGCTTAGCCTTTTGTTAATCCACCTGTCGTGTCAGATTTTGAAATTATGCTTTACAGCGAAAGCAATCCAAGCGTTTGTGTAAATTTATCGATCGCACGATAAAACATTAAGTACACTTAGCATCAGGAAGCTTGGTCACGAAAATCAGAAAAGCAATCAAATTAATAGTTTACCTTTGATCTTCGGATGTTTTCACTCACGAGACTCCCAGTTACACAACAAATGTTCCTGTTGTTCCATAAAGATTATTTTTATATCCAAAATACCTCCGTTTGTTTGCCGCGTTATGTTCAGAAATCCACAGGAAAGAGCGGTCACGACAACGCAGACGGAAATTCCAAATAGGTTCCATGATGTCCACAGAAACATGTCAAATGTTTTTTATAATCAATCCTCAGGCTGTTTTTAAAATATATAATCGATAATATATCAACCACAAATGTCTTTCACAGTAGGAGAGGGAAAAGCAATACCTATCCAAACTCTGTTGCGTGAGCAAAACTCATGTGACCACTTGAGTTTTCAAAATACAATTTTAATTTTTCTAAATAAAAGCCTGAAACTGTCTGAAGACTGAGACCTTGATGAAGCGATAGGAAAAGGAATCTGGTTCATATCCCTTTAAATCCAGCAAAGGGAGGCTATGGAACAAGGAGTTTTCAAAATAGAAGCCACTTCCTGTTTGGATTTTCCTCAGGGTTTTGCCTGCAATATCAGCTCTGTTATACTCACGGACAATATTTCAACAGTTTTGGAAACTTTTGAGTTTTCTATCCAATACTAATAATAATATGCATATATTAGCAACTGAGACTGAGGAGCTGGCTATTTACAATGGGCACCTTTTCATCCAAGCTACTCAATACGGCCCCTGCAGCCATATGAAGTTAAAGGATAACTCCACACAAAACAATATTTTTGGTATTTGTTTCATTAGGTCACTGGTTGATATAGTCCCAACATGTCTTACATGTTAGCAATCAAGTTTTCGAGATTTACAACTTTCAAAATATATAGTTGGTATGATGCATTTTGCATCATATGATGTCATACTGGCAGTGTTTCTGTATTTTGAAAGCTGTAGATCTTGAACACTTGATTGCTAACATGTAAGATGTTGGGACTATATCAACCAGTGACCTAATGAAACAAATACCAAAATATCATTTTTGGGTGGAATCTTCCTTTAAGAATAGCTGGTACATCAAACAAATGCTACTCTGCAATGGTGCATAAGAGGTCTTTGTCTAAGTAGAGCCAAACCCCTCTTTAGCCCAGTCAGAATACAGTGACTATCTCACCTTCCAGCTTGTACCTTATATGGCATTTGGTTGTTTCCAGGGTCTTTGAAGAGTTTGAACATCACATACCTTATTTAGGACAGGCAAGGGAATTGTGCTAGTTGAACCAAACCAAATCAATTTAGCAATTTGTGAGCATGTTTCTCCATTTGATTTAGCCTAAATTCCTTCCATCCATATTCAAATGCAGAGCCATGTCCTCACTCAAGTTTGTGCACTCATTTCCCACATAACACTCTAAATGGCTTATAAGTGTTGACGTTGTTTATTTTTTGTCAGTTGCACAGTAAGATCTATAGTCTGGTAGACATTTTTAAAGGGAGGGAATAATGTACTTCATTGGGTGCACACTCAATCAAATGATGTTTATGTAGTAGCTAAAGTGCTCAGTATTCAGAGAGCATTTGAGTTGTCTGCCAATTTATAAATGCCTCAGTCACTCTCCTTATTGTACTCTTAACTAAGTATTTGCATCCATAACGATTGCCAAGGTCAATCAGATGTCATTTCCCTAGTCCCTAGTTTATCTCTGGTTAAAAGTGGTACCAATGGTTGTGGCTAGGGACAATTGAGTACGCGGAGAGCTGTTGAACCTTAGCATTGAGAATGCTACAAATCTCAAGTGTCATTGTCTGGTAAAGATTGGAATGAAACAAAGGTATAATCCCACACATTACTATGAGTTTCCCTCCCTCTTAACCATCAAGGAATTATTGTGACGTAAAGCAAAATAATAGCTACTTTCAACCTGTTGACTGAAAAGAGGCAGGAGTGTTATAGGATTGAAGCTGGAAATGTCAATGACATTGTATTGACCGTATAAGCAATGATAAAGTCAAGGCTACTGTATGGTAGTATTCAGACAGGAAACGCTCTTATAACACTCAGTAGGATACTCATTTAACGTTTATAGGTTCTAGGGCTGTTCCCGACCACAAAAAATCTTGGTCAACCGAGAGTCGTCTGTTCTAGATAGATAGACATTTTAAAACGTGTATCAAAGGTCAAACAGTCAAGTCACCTCCTGGCTACACTAGTGACCATATCCCCCATGCATTCCGCAAAGGCGGAGGTGTTGCTAACATTTACGATAGCAAATTTCAATTTACAAAAAAAAAGGACTTTTTTGTCTTTTGAGCTTCTAGTCATGAAATCTATGCAGCCTACTCAATCACTTTTTATAGCTACTGTTTACAGGCCTCCTGGGCCATATTCAGCGTTCCTCATTGAGTTCCCTGAATTCCTATCGGACCTTGTAGTCATAGCAGATAATATTCTAATCTTTGGTGACTTTAATATTCACATTAAAGTCCACAGACCAACTCCAAAAGGCTTTCGGAGCCATCATCGACTCAGTGGGTTTTGTCCAACATGTCTCTGGACCCACTCACTGTCACAGTCATACTCTGGACCTAGTTTTGTCCCATGGAATAAATGTTGTGGATCTTAATGTTTTTTCTCATAGTCCAGGATTATCGGACCACCATTTTATTACGTTTGCAATTGCAACAAATAATCTGCTCAAACCCCAACCAAGGAACATCAAAAGTCGTGCTATAAATTCACAGACAACACAAAGATTCCTTGATGTCCTTCCAGACTCCTTCTGCCTACCCAAGGACGCCAGAGGACAAAAATCAGTTAACCACCTAACTGAGGAACTCAATTTAACCTTGCGCAATACCCTAGATGCAGTTGCACCCATAAAAACTAAAAACATTTCTCATAAGAAACTAGCTCCCTGGTACACAGAAAATACCCGAACTCTGAAGCAAGCTTCCAGAAAATTGGAACGGAAAGGGCGCCACACCAAACTGGAAGTCTTCCGACTAGCTTGGAAAGACAGTACCGTGCAGTACCGAAGAGCCCTTACCGCTGCTCGATTTTTCTAACTTAATTGAGGAAAATAAGAACAATCCGAAATTCCTTTTTGATACTGTCACATTCCCCAAGTGAGGATGGCTTTCACTTCAGCAGTGATAAATTCATGAACTTCTTTGAGGAAAAGATCATGATTATTAGAAAGCAAATTACGGACTCCTCTTTAAATCTGCGTATTCCTTCAAAGCTCAGTTGTCCTGAGTCTGCACAACTCTGCCAGGACCTAGGATCAAGAGAGACGCACAAGTATTGTAGTACTATATCTCTTGACACAATGATGAAAATAATCATGGCCTCTAAACCTTCAAGCTGCATACTGGACCCTGTTCCAACTAAACTACTGAAAGAGCTGCTTCCTGTGCTTGGCCCTCCTATGTTGAACATAATAAACGACTCTCTATCCTCCGGATGTGTACCAAACTCACTAAAAGTGGCAGTAATAAAGCCTCTTGAAAAAGCCAAACCTTGACCCAGTAAATATAAAAAACTATCGGCCTATATCGAATCTTCCATTCCTCTCAAATTTTGGAAAAGGCTGTTGAGCAGCAACTCACTGCCTCCTGAAGACAAACAATGTATACGAAATGCTTCAGTCTGGTTTTAGACCCCATCATAGCACTGCGACTGCACTTGTGAAGGTGGCAAATGACCTTTTAATGGCGTCAGACCGAGGCTCTGCATCTGTCCTCGTGCTCCTAGACCTTAGTGCTGCTTTTGATACCAACCCTTAACTTCTTATGGGCAGGTGGGACGGTAGCGTCCCACCTGGCCAACATCTGGTGAAATTGCAGAGCGCGAAATTCAAACTACAGTATTATAAATATTTAACTTTCATAAAATTTCAAGTGTAATACATAAGCTTTATTTTTAACTTCTTGTTAATCCAGCCGCGGTGTCAGAGTTCAAAAAGGCTTTACTGCGAATGCAAACAATGCGATTATCTGAGGACAGCTCCCTGCATACAAACACATGAAAAACATATTTCAACCAGGCAGGTGTGACACGAAAGTCTGAAATATCGATATAAAAAAAATGCCTTACCTTTGATCTTCTGTTGGCACTCCAAGGTCCCAGTTACATCACAAATGGTCCTTTTGTTCGATAATGTCCTTTATATCCATAAAAACTCAGTTTAGCTGGTGTGTTTCAGTCAATAATCCACCCAGTTTCCCTCCATCAAAATGCATACAAAATGAATCCCAAACGTTACTAATAAACTTTTCCAAACAAGTCAAACAACGTTTATAATCAAACCTTACGTACCCTAATACGTAAATAAACAATAACATTTAAGATGGAGAATCGTTATTGTCTTTACCGGAGAAAAATACCAAAGAACGCGCTCTCTTCCACGCGCTTGGAAACACTACAGCCAAAATGGGAGCCTCTTTCTTTCTAAAGAGCCCCAGGAACTGCAATCTGGGAGGACTTGGCCTTGTAATTAAAGTGATATGTTTTCTATTCAAATCTACCAATTATATGCATAGCCTAGCTTCTGGGCCTGAGTAACAGGCAGCTTACATCCGGATGTGAAAATACTGCCCCCTACCCCAGAGGTTAACACTTTTTTGGTTACTACATGATTCCATATGTTATTTAATAGTTTGATGTCTTTACTATTGTACAATATAGAAAATGAGTACTTGAACGGATGTCAAACTATCTTTAAACCAGATATCAATTTTTTTTTTGAAATATTGGAAAAAACTGATTGTCTTGACTACTACGTTAATTTAGTTTAACTCTACTGTTCCATTTGTACATGTGGATTTGTGGGGCACAACAGTAAAGAAGCCAACCATCACACAGTTCTTTCACAATAACTAGAGCTGGGACCATAAACCAAACATCACACTGACATTGCCCTCATACGAAGCAATTTTGATTGTCGGTAATTTCAGTGATTAGGCTGCACAACGTTGTCTGCTAATTTATTTTTCTAAAACCATTATTTGGTCAACAGTATTGTGTATTAACTTGCTTCCTGCAATGAAAATATCTTCCCTGTTTTGCTGCTGACTCTTATTCCCGCTTCCCTCCCTCTGCACACAGAGTAGAAGGGAGAGATGCATACTGACAGTTCAGCAACATTATAAATATGCGCTTCGGCTTTGTGAGTAACAACAATTTTTCAATTATCAAATAACATCACTTTACAAACACAGTATGTAATTAGATGACGCATCAATGGATTGACTAAATGGGGTCAGCCCTAATAGGTACCATACAAAGATGATTGAGTTTAACATGGCAAATCATGTAATTGAATTTGAGTGTGATATTAAACAGCTTTGTGTTGTTTTGTACTGAACTTTGTGTTTGGAAGTCTGCGCTGGTTTGCCCACTTAGATGTCATGCTCCATAAAACTTATGGTCCACTTGATTCATTCTGTGCAATTTATTTTCAACCATACATTTTAATTTACTCGTATTCATATTCAGATCCTTGTTAAGTCTTAATGACTCCATTACATTGAACTCAGTCTGGCGTCTGGAGTCTTTGACAGCCTCTGAGGGAGGATCAGCTCTCATACTTTCCTTTAAGTTTAATCATGCTAGTTAAGCAAAAAAAGGGCTTCAAACCTCTCAGTATTTGAAGTTTGCACATATCTTGGCATAACTGAAATATCTTAGATTTGATACTTTGGTCTTTCCAGTCCTCCTGGACTACCTTGTCATCTTAATTGTTTTCTTAGCCTCATTATTAGTAGGCACATTGGTGCAGGGAGAGACTTTAGCCCCACAGATGGCCCGTGCCCTGCCTGACTCATTCAGAGATATACAGTCACAGGGAGGATGGTGCTGAGGCCAGGAAAGATGGGGATTTATGCTTCGGAAGGATGAATCATCTCCTTTCAGCAGAGTGGTGACACCCCCTCCATTTGCCAATTCACCTCACAGCTATAGAATATGTAGTAGCAGCTGTGTGTTTGGAAATAATGATGAAGGGTTGAGGGTGTACAGAGACCGTGTAATTACCGGGGCCCTGGCAGTAAATTCTCTGACCCCAGGATTGTGGAATTTGTGGCGCTCCGCTCATCTGGATATGAGGATAACTTGTTTCAATGGTAGCTTTACTGTCTCTGATTTTAGCGAGCTTACCAGGGAGCGCGTACTCTGCTCGCTGTAAAGTGTGTACCATCTTGACGGGGGCTTTATTGAGCGCCTTCTCCTGGTTGACTTTTGAGCCAATGAGGCGTGCGTGTCTTAGACTGTCTTTGCTATTGGTCTCGGTGACTCCTGGGGTCGGCTAGTCATTCTGCTGTACGGCGGTATGATAGTGATGCTTTGTCTGGGGGGGGAATAATTGCAGCTCCAAGCTTTACCAGCGTACTCGGAAAGCTCAGGGCCTTTTCTGCTCACTTGCACCTTCAGACCGAGAGCACCCCTTCAGAGTCCAACGGTTGACCTCCCACCTGACGTCAATTTCTGATAAACTGCCACATCAGGGGATGACTGAGCGAGAAGTCATTTCATGCATAATTGTGTTTTGGGTGGTAGAACCAGAAGAGTGGGGGAGATATGAAGTCATCATGAGCAGGCTGTTTTTTCCCTCTAATTGGATAACGAGGAGGAAGACTGGAAGTTTGATCCAAATCACAGAGATGTTGTTTGCCTAGTCATTGAGTGGTGTCAATGGGTATTAAACACGTTGATTTTTAGATATGATGGTGATTACATATGATTGTAATTACCACTGGCGTTGTCCTTACTGTTTGATATCTCACGTTGATTACCGAGCAGTTATGCCAGGATGCTTTTTGTCAAAGTAATTGCTCCACTTCTCTGAGCATTCACTTTAGGGCCAGGACAGTGCCAGTATTGCGATGCTCCTTAGTATTGTGGCATGGAAACAAAACCCAAAGGGAATTGAACTTCTTTAGGAAAACAGCCCTAGTGTTGGAAACAAACATGTTGTCATCCAGAGTCACATTTCTTTCTTTCTCTCCCCTCTGGACTACTTGGGTGTAGCATCTCTCTTCTCCTTTTATCGGCACAAAAGAGGCTCTTATGATCGCTTTTGTTGTGTGGTGCAAACCGCTCAATTGGTCATCTAACACTCGGGGTCATACACTGACATGGCTTCCAAGATGTTGCTTCAACAAAAGCCTGTAAGCAGGTGGCAGTCGATTATTGTCCTCCTTTAACGTCATCTTAGATGATCCTTTCATCCAGATGGATTTGGCTACCCATGGAGCCGTTTTATAGAGAAAGGGGATGTGTAGGGATGAACAGTTAAGTCATACAAAGCTATAAGATGGCGAGGGCCCCGTGCAGCTTCTCATCGTGATCAGCGCATGGACTCTCAAAATAGCCAATGACATGGATGCTTCCCCACTGTGCACTTCACTGTTTGCAGACGGTCGTCAAACCTGCATTTTAATAAGGCGCCTCTATAGGTTTGGTATTATGGGCTCAGTTTGTCTTTTAGGATTTTATATAGTATTTGGCAGGGTGTTGTGATGTGTAAAAAGCCTTTTTTGGAATAATTAGTTTTAAAACCCAGCTCCATTTCACTGGCCAAATGTGGTGTGTTTGTCTGCAGTGTAGTTGCTGTAGCGCCATTCTCATGTTCCCCCACATATTTTTGTCATAAACACCCTTAACCAATATTTGTTTCCTTTCTGCCCCCATAAGTCTACCACTCCCTCTCTTCTGGGAGACTGCTCAGCTCCTCGGAGGCAAGAATGCCTCTGGTGTGCTCCTCAAAAGAAGACGCTTAAGTTGGAGGATTTGACTGCCGACTCGAGCTTTTATTTTGTTATGGGGAAGGGTTCCTGTGCCCAACTGGAAATGTTCCTTCTCTGCTTGGTTGTGTTTGTTCACTGGCTCCTTCAGCAGAGTGCTGTGGGTGTTTTCTATTTGATTGTTTACTATCCACGGGGAGGCATCTCAGAGTTGTTTACTTTCCCCTGCTTTGTTCAAATGTCACATCCGCTTAGATGGGGAGACTGGGGAGAGGAGGCTAAGCTCTACTTGATGGGTCTAGTTCTGCAGTCCCACTGTGAGAAAAAGCCTGCTCTTAAAGCTGGAAGTCTTAAAACAGAAAGGAGCATAGCAGTTTGCTTTGAACTTTAACCTAGACAAAATTTAAAGGTATTATTGAATTACAGTTAATGTACGGAAATCAGTCCATTTAAATGAATTAGGTCCTAATCTATTTAGTACAGATATACATCAGTTTGTCACAGATAACTTTAAAAAAAGGTAGGGCTATGGATCAGAACACCAGTCAGTATCTGGTGTGACCACCATTTGCCTCATGCAGCGCGACACATCTCCTTCACATAGAGTTCAGGCTGTTGATTGTGGCCTGTAGAATGTTGTCCCACTCCTCTTCCATGGCTGTGTGAAGTTGCTGAATTTTGGCGGGAACTGAAACATGCTGTCGTACACGTCGATCCAGAGCACCCCAAACATTTCTGTTGAGTATGCAGGTCATAGAATAACGGCTATTTTCAGCTTCCAGGAATTGTGTACAGATCCATGCGACATGGGGCCGTGTATTATGCTGAAACGTGAGGTCATGGCGGCGGATGAATGGCACGACAATGTCTGACTCAAAATGCCATCGATAAGATGGATTTGTTTTTCCTTGTCCGTAGCTTATGCCTTCACAACGTTGACATTAGCAAAGCGCTCGCCCACACGACAGCATACACGCTGTCTGCCATTTGCCTGTTACAGTTGAAACTGGGATTCCGCTGTGAAGAGCACACTTCTCCAGCATGCCAGTGGCCATCGAGGATGAGCATTTGCCCACTGAAGGCAGTTACGTCGCCAAACTGCAGTCAGGTCACGACGACGAGCATGCAAATGAGCTTCCCTGAGACGGTTTCTGACGGTTTGTGCAGATATTCTTCGGTTGTGCGAAGCCAGATGTGGAGTTTCTGGGCTGGCAAGGTTACGTGTGGTCTGCGGCTGTGAGGCTGGTTGGACATACTACCAAATTCTCTAAAACAACGGACACAGCTTATGGTAGAGATTCTTTCAATTTTCTTGCAACAGCTCTGGTGGACAACTGCACAATTTAGTGGCCTTTTTTATTTTCTCCAGCACAAGGTGCACCTGTGTAATGATCATGCGGTTGAATCAGCTTATTGATATGCCACACCTGTCAGGTGGATGTATTATCTTGGCAAAGGAGAAATGCTCACTAACAGGAATGTAAACAAATGTGGGTACAACATTTTAGAGAAATACACTTTTTGTGTGTGTGTGGACAATTTCTGGGATCTTTTAATTTCAGCTCATAAAGCATGGGACCAACACTTTACATTGCGTTTACATTTTTTGAAGTGTAAATAAATTCTGTGCTATCAGGTCTGCATGCATAAGCAGGTTAAAGTGAAACAATCGCATATGTCATTTTGTATGTTTTTTAGACTTAATATCCCAGACAACCTTTTCCCACTGACTTAAATGATTGACATTTTTTTTTGTCTCTGTCATTCATTGTTCACAAGGGCTTACTTTCATCTCAAATGGCTTAATCTAGTTTTCGTCTGTCATTCCCCGTTTCATGCTAATTTTAAAACTGCTCATTGAAGTCTAGGGTGAGGTTTGCCAGGAAGGCTTTTATTGATAGTCCTTTGTTACTAAATTATTAAATTTGATAATGAATTATTTTTTGAAAAACATTTAATTGGAGGCAATCTGCATAAAGCATAGGTCAAACATTTTAATAATGAAAATGTCGGGCGGTAAAGTTGCTTTTATCGCAGAGCATGCTACTGACTGCTTCTACCCTGATATTGTGCATCTAATAAAAATACCTCTGTGAAAATGAAGACTTGTTTTATTTTCTTGGACTGGCTCAGTGCAATTTCTCGGGAATGCAGCACATCCCTGTAGAGAACGCTTGTGTAACTGTTCTTATGGGGACTTTTGAGATCAGGGGGCTTTAGAATTGCTTCCAAACTGTCCTCTGGTTCCCAAGAGTATGGCTTTGATTCAGGAATGCCTCCCATTCACAAACTTGTACCAATTTATTGTATGTAGCCATGTCCTAAGTGTTTGGTCAATGTGGTTCCTTGATCAGTGTTTGGCTACTTTCAAATGAGCTGTGAGTTTAGGGGGTGCCCAAGCTCCTTGATGTGTTCCTGTGACTGATTTCTGGTTTCATTGAGTGTCAGTAAAGAGCTGGCCTCATTGAGAGGGACTGGCTGCTCACATCACTCTGCTTCACCCTCTCAAAGGAAGGGCCACAACACATTTTGGCAACAGCTTTATTCATAACCTCGTTTTTGTTTTGTTTCTGAAACTGCAATCTATCGAGTGTGAAATGTTTTTTTTTAATAGAATTTGCCCGCTCTGCATGCTCCACTGCCAGCCGTCGATGCCTGTACCATGAGGCTAAACAACCATTTTATTTTTCATTAGCCGTGTACACATTTGTTTAAAGTTTGGTCATGCAGTGCAGGGACTTGCTGAGTGACGTTCTGAAACTCTTGTAATCCTATGCGTTTTCTTTGTTTTAGAACTGCGCTGACCTCCAGAGGTCCTGAACATGTTTAGCAAGCACTCTAACCCCCTCAATCTGTCTCTCATTGAGCCAGGCTACTGCTGAACTGTTCCATGTGTGCATTGTCCATGACTGAGCTCATAGTTCTGTTTCTGCTGAGCGCCAGAAAGCAAAACCATGCAAATCTAACTGTGCCAAATACAACAAGTGTAGACTTTATGGTGAAAAGCTTGCTTACGAGCCCTTTCCAAACAAAGCAGTTAGAAAGTAAGACGATAAACAAATATAATAGTTACACAAGGTAACACTAACAATAACGAGGATATATATATACTTAATAAGGAGTACCAGTATGGAGTCCGTGTACTGTGGTACGAGGTAGTTGGGGTGATTTGAATGAGGTAATACCTACAGGTAGCTCCCCACCTGCTAAGCGAGCTTCTACCACAAAGCCAAAAGACTGCTGAAAAGTTAAACGGCTACCTGGACATTCTGCTTTTCACCCGCTACGTACCTGTACATATTACCTCATTCAAATCACCCCAACTACCTCGTACCACAGTACACAGACTCCATAGCGGTGAGGGGCCCCTGCATTGCGGGTCAGTGTGGAGGATGTGTTGTTGCCTGCCCTCACCGCCTTGGGGCGGCCTGTCAAAGTCCAGTATCCAATTGCAGGGGGAGGTGTATAATCCCAGGGTCCTTAGTTCCCTACAAGCTCATCACTAACCTATGGTGTTGACTACAGCTCAGTGTTCAATCAACAGCATTCTCATGTTGGTGTTCCATTTGTCCAGGTGGGAAAGGATAGTGTGGAGTGCAACCGAGATTGAGTCATTGCTGGATTTGTTGGGGCGATATGCGAATTGGAGTGGGTCTGGGATGATGATGTTGTGAGCCACTACCAGCCTCACAAAGCATTTCATGTCTACAGATATGAGTGCTACGTGGCTATTTAGTTAGACTGTCCCTGTGCCCAAGAACAGCAAGGTAACTTATGGGGGTCTGCTTGAAACATGGGTATTACAGACTCGGTCAGGGAGAGTTTCAAAATGTTGGGGAGCGATAACAAAATGATTTGATGATCGAGTCAAGTCAGACCGCTTGTGAATGCGTCAGATGGTAGCGTCAGTCTGCCTCTGAGTGAGTTTGAGTTAGAGGAATTGTGATATGTTCACATTCTTATTTGGTCATTTTAAAGTGAATGTAATTGCATAACTGGGCAGTCAATATAGCAGTAAAACTGAATTGAAAGTCAGCGGGTTCTAGAGTGTCTATTTAAGCAATAAGGCCCGAGAGGGTGTGGTATATGGCCAATATACTACGGCTAAGGACTGTTCATAAGCACGACGCAACGCGGAGTGCCTGGACACATCCCTTAGCTGTGGTATATTGGCCATATGTCGCAAACCCCCAAGTTGCCTTATTGCTATTATAAACTGGTTACCAACGTAATTAGAGCAGTAAAAATAACTATTGTCATACCCGCGGTATACGGCCATGGCTGTCAGCCAATCGGCATTCAAGGCTTGAAACACTCAGTTTATAATTAGTTTCAAACCTTTCCTTTTTAAAAGACAGTCTTACATGTCCATTACTTTCGTTACTTGCCTTGGGGCTACAGCAATAAGAATCCAGGGAAGACTTTTATCAGACTTATCCCTAGTGTCCTTTTACAGGAACACTCTGTTTTATTTGCTCTTTGTCTTTCCGTCAATCTGGAGCAAATAAACCAGACCGATTTTTATTTATTTGCATTTTTAGTCTGTTCTCTCCCCAGGCTAGGCCCAAATATAGCAGAACTAGGCTATATGCTATTGAACAGCTATTGAAAATATGGTATTGAGGGAGCGCATTCAAAGGACAATTTTAGAAGCACTAACGATTTTGGCAAACTTAACAGTTGGGATTCAGAAATGTTTCAATGCCTTTTCAAATGGCTTTAATTCCGTTGTACCCATGAACAGGGTTGGAAATTAACACCCGCCAAATGCAGATAGACTTTGTCATTCACGGATAAGAATGCATTTTTCACCAGCCACGTTGCCAAGTGGTCACAGAGCATTTGGTAACTTTTTAAAAATGTATTTATATCCAAAGCTCACAGAAGTTGGTTCGAAACGCAACTAAAGTGTGACTTTGTCCTTGTGTTTCTTGACTACAAAGACATCGCAGTCTGAGAAATGTTTTTCATCAGACAAGTGAGGGTCAGTGTAACGGCCCATCCCTTAAAGGGCCAGCTGAAATTTTTTGTCTCACGTAATGATTGAGCATGGATCACTCCCGAAAACGTTTATTTACAAACTTTTTAGTCATTGTTCACTTAGATTTGTGTGCTTCTACATTTCTACTTAGGAGCAAACACATTTGGTTAAAAGAAGCAGGTCACAAAAAAATGTACATTTAAAATCTGCCTGTCACAGTGCCTGGTAGACCAAAAAGTTAATTTCCCACCTTGCACATGAACAATTAAATATGGATATCATAATTATGTCTGTGCTCTGCAGATGGCTTTACATAGCTTGTCATTTTTCATGTGTTGATTTGAATAGACAGTTGCTAAGATCCTTGCTTATTGACATGATGGCAGTATGCCCCACCTAGGAACTGAAGCGGCAGCCATCTGTTATTGTTACCCAACAACTACAGCCAGCTGGCTTGTTTTGAAAAGTAAAAAATTGTGACATTTTTAGTTAGACATTAATTAGTTTTGTTCATAATTTGACAGATTTTTCATGGTGTTGTGATTTAACGACGTTCCGCGGATGCTGGTTTATCTCTGGAAGCCATGCACATGATCAGATACAAGTTCTTTGCTGTTTCAGCAAGTGTTTACACACTGAAATTATGCAGATTTTTTTTATTGCTCATTCCGTTGACTTGGCGGAATCATTAGCTCAATTTGGTATTCATCACATACTGATCTTATGAGCATATAGTTTTTCTTTCCCGCTCTTGTTCATGCAAACACCACTAAATCAGCTGTGACAGAACCTCATCAAGCCTGTATACTGGTGAGTAAGTAATTACAGTTAACATTTAAATCCAGAATTATCTACTAATTTCCTGTAGCATCTGCACAATATTGCCATCAAACATCCATAAAATGCAATTACTTGACGGATCGTTGAGCACGGAGTGCAGTAATTTAACCGTGTCGTGTGAATAGGAATACAGCCCATTCGCCAAAACGTCTTCTCGTCCAGCTTCTGTCTCTGTTGGACACTGCAGTATTATAGTAAACCAGTGTCACTCTTTTCCGCCATATGTGACTTGTTTCAGGAAACTAGGCGTATGTCGCACGTCACTACTTCACAGTACAGCCATTTGAACGTAAACATATATTTTTTTAATCAAAATGCATTTTTGTGCCTTCTGGAACATGTGAACTTTCATGTGCCTTAATAACTACCTTGTATTCCATCCATAAATATGAAGACAATTTTTAAATTACGAGCCTAGTTCGTTTAGCCATAGAAAAAGTGAGGAACCTTCCCACTAGCCATGATTGGCTGACATAATGGATGGACATGTGGCGATGAGTTTGGATTGGTCTGCCATGTAGCATGCTTCTGTCTATAACGTGAGCTGTTCAGTATGTGTTGACAGTCCTTTCTGCCATGCCGTTTTTTTAAAGATATAACGTTAGCCATCGAGAACTAAAGTTTTGCTACTTTTCTCAACATTAAGGCTCTGAATTTAGCAGGCTCTATCGACAAATCGGTAGGAAAAAGTGAATGGCTACTTTCTGCACAAGCCACGGTCAATGTGAACCGGAGGTACTTGACACAAAACTACAAACAAAATGGAGTTAAATGGTTACAGTCTGCCGTGAAGCGTTCATCCATGTATACGGGTAAGAGTCTAGCTACATTTTCCAGATATACACTGCTCCAAAAAAATAAAGGGAACACTTAAACAACACAATGTAACTCCAAGTCATTCACACTTCTGTGAAATCAAACTGTCCACTTAAGGAAGCAACACTGATTGACAATAAATTTCACATGCTGTTGTGCAAATGGAATAGACAACAGGTGGAAATTATAGGCAATTAGCAAGACACCCCCAATAAAGGAGTGGTTCTGCAGGTGGTGACCACAGACTACTTCTCAGTTCCTATGCTTCCTGGCTGATGTTTTGGTCACTTTTGAATGCTGGTGGTGCTTTCACTCTAGTGGTAGCATGAGACGGAGGCTACAACCCACACAAGTGGCTCAGGTAGTGCAGCTCATCCAGGATGGCACATCAATGCGAGCTGTGGCAAGAAGGTTTGCTGTGTCTGTCAGCGTAGTGTCCAGAGCATGGAGGCGCTACCAGGAGACAGGCCAGTACATCAGGAGATGTGGAGGAGGCCGTAGGAGGGCAACAACCCCAGCAGCAGGATCGCTACCTCCGCCTTTGTGCAAGGAAAAGCAGGAGGAGCACTGCCAGAGCCCTGCAAAATGACCTCCAGCAGGCCACAAATGTGCATGTGTCTACTCAAACGGTCAGAAACAGACTCCATGAGGGTGGTATGAGGGCCCGACGTCCACAGGTGGGGGTTGTGCTTACAGCCCAACACCGTGCAGGACGTTTGGCATTTGCCAGAGAACACCAAGATTGGCAAATTCGCCACTGGCGCCCTGTGCTCTTCACAGATGAAAGCAGGTTCACACTGAGCACGTGACAGACGTGACAGAGTCTGGAGACGCCGTGGAGAACATTCTGCTGCCTGCAACATCCTCCAGATGACCGGTTTGGCGGTGGGTCAGTCATGGTGTGGGGTGGCATTTCTTTGGGGGGCCTCACAGCCCTCCATGTGCTCGCCAGAGGTAGCCTGACTGCCATTAGGTACCGAGATGAGATCCTCAGACCCCTTGTGAGACCATATGCTGGTGCGGTTGGCCCTGGGTTCCTCCTAATGCAAGACAATGCTAGACCTCATGTGGCTGGAGTGTGTCAGCAGTTCCTGCAAGAGGAAGGCATTGATGCTATGGACTGGCCCGCCCGTTCCCCAGACCTGAATCCAATTGAGCACATCTGGGACATCATGTCTCGCTCCATCCACCAACGCCACATTGCACCACACTGTCCAGGAGTTGGCGGATGCTTTAGTCCAGGTCTGGGAGGAGATCCCTCAGGAGATGATCCGCCACCTCTTCAGGAGCATGCCCAGGCGTTGTAGGGAGGTCGTACAGGCACGTGGAGGCCACACACACTACTGAGCCTCATTTTGACTTGTTTTAAAGACATTACATCAAAGTTGGATCAGCCTGTAGTGTGGTTTTCCACTTTAATTTTGAGTGTGACTCCAAATCCAGACCTCCATGGGTTGATACATTTGATTTCCATTGATCATTCTTGTGTGATTTTGTTGTCAGCACATTCAACTATGTAAAGAAAAAAGTATTTAAGAATATTTCATTCATTCAGATCTAGGATTGTGTTATTTTAGTGTTCCCTTTAAAAAAAATTGAGCAGTGTATAAGTTTATCACATGGCCTCACATGAATCCTTAAAGAGATGGGTGGGACTAAGGCTCAAGAGGGTGTGAACGATGATGAATGGATGTAGACGAACTCTCCAGTAGGTGTAACAAAAATATTCAAGGGCCATTTTCTCAAAACTGGGGTTACACGTTTTTCAACTTTCAAAGCAGAATTGACTTCCCATTTCTTTCTCAACTACAGTGTATGATATACCATTTTGTATTTACTTTTATCCAGTGTAATTTTATTTATTTTTAAAAATCAAATTTAGCTACATAAGTCACATGAGCATGCAGTGAGAAGGGGAATAGGCTCTGTGTGGGTGGGGCCTCCCCCCGAGTGCCATTGGAAAGTAGCCAAGACTGGGTCCACTGGTAGAGCCTTGGCTAATGGTCCTTAATCTCCCATGGGTCTCCTAAAGCCTGCTGTAATGCTTCAACTCCAAGTAATCCAACTGGAACATCCCATAAGTGACCATTATCAAGCTAGTTCTGGTGTATGTATTTGTAATTCTGTTATTCAAATGTTTCATTTAGGTGGCAACTCGGAATATTACTCCTAACCTCCTCTTCTAGAGTTGACACTTGCATTTGTTCTTTCCCATACCTGCTTTTGAAGGCGTTTCACTCTTATGCAGGAGTCGCGACTCCAGTATGGATTTGTTGCTAGTTGGTCCCCATTGACTTCATTTGGCATTTATTCGCAATACTTTTTCTATTTAAAAAAAAATCTGAAATGGCAATAAGACATGCCATAGGTGTGTAAAGTCGGAATCAACAAATCCATGCAGGATAACCTGAAGACAATCAAGAAGATTGGCCAACCTTGAACCCCAGGTGTACGGTTTGCTCTAGAAATCACAGGCACTGCAGTCTATTTTGTTTAACTATTCAATGAGCTCAGAGAAGCTCAGAACATTGACTTTGACTGATACATTTGCAGAAGTTAAAGCATTTAAAAAAAAAAATTTTTTTACTTGCTTTTACTGAAGTTAACCTCTTTGATCTCTAGGGGCGCTATTTCATTTTTGGATAAAAAATGTTCCCGTTTTAAGCGCGATATTGTCACGAAAAGATGTTCGACTATGCATATTCTTGACAGTTTTTGAAAGAAAACACTCTGAAGTTTCAGAATCTGCAAAGATATTGTCTGTAAGTGCCCCAGAACTCATTCTACAGGCGAAACCAAGATGATGCGTCAACCAGGAAATGAGCAGAATTTCTGAAGCTCTGTTTTCCATTGTCTCCTTATATGGCTGTGATTGCGCAAGGAATGAGCCTACACTTTCTGTCGTTTCCCCAAGGTGTTAGCAGCATTGTGACGTATTTGTAGGCATATCATTGGAAGATTGACCATAAGAGACTACATTTTCCAAGTGTCCGCCTGGTGTCCTGCGTGGAATTCGGTGCGCAATTGCCAGCTGCTTGTACTTTTCCATTTGATTGAGGGGAGAAACCATGCTTCCATGAACGATATATCATTGAAGAGATATGTGAAAAACACCTTGAGGATTGATTCTAAACAACGTTTGCCATGTTTTCAGTCGATGTTATGGAGTTAATTTGGAAAAAAGTTCGCGTTTTGAGGACTGAATTTTCGTTTTTTTTTGGTAGCCAAATGTGATGTATAAAACGGAGCTATTTCTAATACACAAAGAATCTTTTTGGAAAAACTGAGCATCTGCTATCTAACTGAGAGTATCCTCATTGAAAACATCAGAAGTTCTTCAAAGGTAAATTATTTTATTTGAAGGCTTTTATGTTTTTGTTGAAATGTTGCGTGCTGGATGCTAACGCTAAATGCTACGCTAGCTAGCTACTTCTACACAAATTATTGTTTTCCTATGGTTGAGAAGCATATTTTGAAAATCTGAGATGACAGTGTTGTTTACAAAAGGCTAAGCTTGAGAGATGGCATATTTATTTCATTTCATTTGCGATTTTCATGAATAGTTAACGTTGCGTTATGGTAATGAGCTTGAGTCTGTATTCCTGATACCGGATCCGGGATGGGGAGATCAGAGAGGTTAAAGGCAGAACCAGATGTAGGCTATTTATTGTGACTAGCTTTTTGAAAAGGTCACCACTCTGCAGATGGGTCTGCTCCCAACCTGTGCGTTCTTGGTTTGTTTGCGACTTGTGTGGGCTTTCGTGTGCAAATTCTACGAAATCACCAAGCGCCCATGTTAAACATTGAGCTGTTGTGTTTCAGGCAGCCCCAGCTTAATATTTTGACCACTGCGTGGTTAATTCCCTGAACTCTTAACACTTACAGGTAATCTATCCATAGTGTGAAGACAGCGGGCAATTAGGCTTAGTCAAGGTGGCAAGTGCACTCCGGGAACAAAAGTCCATTTGGACATTTATCCAAACAGCAGGAGCAGAGCAGGAAAACCAATGATGCATTTGATTATGTGGTTACCAAGGTGCAAGACGTTATCGGCTCATGAACCACAAAGGAATCCCTTTTGTTTTATGCACTGAACGAGGGCTTTGTAACAATGGAGAACTCATATCTGTAACGGACATGATAGAAATTAGTTGTGATGCCTGAGGGCATCCCCAACCAATTTCCAATACATAAGATGCTGTGAATAATTTGCTCCAGAGTTGACACGTAAGCCACATTTTAGTTAATTTCCATGCTTCCCAGGCCAGACCATGATTTAAACGGCAGGGGTTTGTATCGCTTGAAGCTCACCTGCTCACTACTTGATGGTGCAGTGATGTTCTGTCGGCCGGGACCGTCTAGGCAGTTATGCATTAAATTGCTAATGCACTTGGCAGGCCACATTATCCGCCCCATCAATGTGACAAGTGCAAGGATAAAACACTCTGCTCTGCTGTCCATGAGATCATTGGAAAATGTTTTTTTTGTGAATATGTTGAGGCAGCGGGTGAAGTTTTTATAAGTGTTTTCTGTGGTTCTCTCTACTTCCGCCTCTGTGCTTTGACAGTTGACGAACAATAGCTTCCCTGTGTAGGGTATGAGAGGTTAGGTTGTGGAAGTAAGTGCTCTTTGCTGGGCAGCTCTTATACCTGGCTGGTCTCTCTACGCTCCAGAGTCTGAAAGAAACACTGGTTTTGCTGGCTCATGCTCAAACTTGTGAAAGTGTCCAGTCTCAGGTTATAAAATAATGTGATCTGACTGCATGAGGAGCCACAGGGATAAACCGTCCTAGTTCCATCTCTGTGGAATAGCCAGCTTCAGGTGCACTGCAATATAAGGTGTGTGCGCATTGTGTGTGCATTGTGTGTGCATTGTCTGTGCTCAACAGTAGCTTGGTCTCCTCACTAGATGTGTCAGTCAGTGAATAATGGATGAGCCATAACAAAAGCATGTGTTATATTCTACTTGAAAGTGAACTGCAACAGTAAGTGCACCAGACGTATGAATAGTGCAAGTGTTTGTTTACATCCTTTAATTCTTTGTTCCTTGCTGGCTTTTGTCACTGTTCAAAGCCTATTTCCTCGATACCAGAAATCCTTTTAAAAGCGCCAGAACTTTAAATCTCCCGTGTGTACAAACTGATATAAAATAACGTAAGCCTAGAAAAGACCGCCATTGACTAGAATTTGTCCCCCAAGCACTTTATCGAAGGATTTTGGCCATCCCCTTTCCCCACCTGCAGATACGAATCCTTCAGGTTAGTTGTGTAGAAGAAAAATCACCATGCAGTGATTAATGAGCTTGCCACCCATTTTGGGATGTATGTGTGAGCTTCTTGTCTCCCAGCAGCTCAGTGACCGTGTCCTGGCTGGCTCGAATCTCCTGAATCTACTTCTATGGAGCCAAAGTATTAGGGAAGGATTCTGCTATACCAGTGTTGGGGCTGTTTCTGCAGACCAACGTGGTCTGTCCCAAGGATGGATGTCCTTATTTCAGAGCCACAGGTGCATCGCATTGATTGCACAACTGACTCATGAAGTGTATTATATTACCCTGGTTACGTCAACTGTCCCCTACATATAAACTGTTTCTTTGTTTTTTACACTTGAAATTTAACATCACTGCCTCGCGCTGAGCCATATGAAGATTTTAGATATTAATCGAACTCATGGCCTAGCATGGAATCTAAGCAAAGCAAGAAACCACATGTGAATCTGTATGCAAAGCGTTTACAGAGTGGCTTCTGGCAGACATTTCACAATCTTTAGAGAAGATGAAATTAAATGAAAGTTTGCCGTTTCAGAGCGGCGATGTCACGCAAACCAAGCGGACTGTTCGGGTTGGAAGTTTGGGATGTCTCCGTATTGTCAGATAAAGTTGGTAATTGTCCTTCAAACTTGCACTAGCAGTAGACTCTTATTTTTCAAGGATATGTTAACACACAGGCCTACGCATATATGGGCATTCCACAGAGGAACCACGCGGAATGAGGCGACGAGATAATGTGCCCATGAATTGTACTTAATGGCTTTTTCTCTAGCAGTTGTCTTCCTAGTGTCTGCTTTTCTTAGTGTTTGTGGCTCGATAGCAGTCCAAACCATTAAATCTCTTCGGTTGCATTAATTTAGCTATTTGATTATTTCTTTTAGACACTTTTTTTTGGGTCACTTGAACCTGTGCTGGCTGGGGACATTGTTAGAAGTGAGGCTTTGTGAGATTGCAGAATTATGAGTGTGATTGAACTTGCAGTTGATCGGAGCGTTACTGGCTTCAATGCAAAAGCTTGCATGCTGAAGGGAAGCCTATTCTCTCAAATGATACAAAGCATGTGCAGCAACACTGGCCACCTTTCTTGTAGAATCAGGAAATAATAAGGCTATTCTTTCCAAATAATACTTGATTGCACATTCAACAATATCTTAAGATATTTGTATTAGCTACCTGCTTTTGTGTACCACGGTTTTATTTTTGCCTTGTACCAAACAAAGCCATATTCTCCGTCTTCCCACAGGTTCAACTACAGGTCGACACATCATCTGACCACAAATGGGTTTTACGAGTTCCTCAACTGGTTCGACGAGAGGTCGTGGTACCCCTTGGGGAGGATCGTGGGGGGCACAGTAAGTTTAACACGTTCCCTTCTGTGATCAAGCTTAAGTCATCCCAATGAAAAATTAGCCTGTTGGATGAACACATTACAAATAAATAAATACAGGCCTAGACTTCCTGTGTGGTTGTAGTGGGTGGTTAGCTGAGGAAGCACCATGGACCGTACATTTTCATAAGCCTCCCCCAGTGCTCTTTGGTCTTAGTCACGCTCCAGAAGCAACCAGTGAGCTGTGTTAACTTGGCGGAATCCCCATGACTGCTATGGTCCCCATGACTGTTTACCAACAAGAGCAGATGTTGGGAAATCACAACCTTTTTCACCGTGAGTGAACCTGCTGGTTCTGCAGGCTTTATCTCCCATTCTCCTCCCTCGGCGGAGCCTCGTATTTTTGGGTGGACCTGTAAAATGTGCACTGAGCACTGTGAATACAATACGACCCTGCTCTCCTCCCAGCTCCCGGCATGTTTCTCTGTACTGTGAGCACAGTAGCTAATGGGGCGACGGTTTTCGCCAGCCTTGGTAGTGCAAACCTTTTGAAATGGCTCCCTCTGTTACTTCCATCACTTTCTCCACCTAGGTTGGCAGCTGAAGTGTCTCTCTTTGTTCCCTGCCCTGTACAGTGTATTTACTTCAGGGTGGTGGGAGACGAGCCCCGAGCAGTTAAGACAGCCAGACATGTCAGCACTCAGTACTATTGTCAGTCGTTTTAGCAGCAGCAGATATTGCAGCTATGGAATATAGGCTAGTAGCGATGGCAGGTGTTGCTGTTTGGCAGCAATGGATTCAGTCATCCTGCACAAGGGATCCGAACATCCTAACCTGCGGATAACAAGTCTGTGTGTAGGCAATGAACCATACTGATGCTCAGCGTGCCAGGTTACCGGTCAGCGCTGAGAGTGCAGCAGGGTTTAAACCACAGGTGGGTCTGATGCTGGGTACACAGAATGCAAATGCCCAGCAACATGGAAATAAATGCAAACTGATGGTAGATCCAGGTTCAATACCTCGGTTAACCTTTTTTTGCTGCATGTCAGCTACCTGGCTCAATAAGCTCTGTTTTTCTACATGTTTTTTTCTCCCCTGACACATGATTCCACTATGAAGGTGAGAAGTGTTTCCCTCGGCTGTCCTGATGGTACTTACACACAGTCTACAAGGTATGAAGGGCCTTTGAATTTTGTCAGGCAGCCTTCGGAATGTAACAAATCACCTGTTCTGAAAACGGTGCTTCTATGAAGTCTCAGAAATCACGGCAGTTGTGGGAATACTGTAGTGTGAAAGCAAATTAGCTCGTACTCTTTGTTTCTGACAGTCAACAGAGTATAGGGAATGCATGACTAACTAGGGCTGTTGCAGTGACCGTATTAGCGGCGGTCATGAGCGATGACCGCATTCAAATTCCACGTGGCTGATGAGTCCTAATCAATTGTGCGCACAATTGGCCCAGGTTTGGCCGGGGTAGGCTGTCATTGTAAATAAGAATGTTCTAGTGAATTACATTTTTGAATAGCCTAGTAATAGGGATTTTTTTCTATTTTCATAATAGGCTGACATTACCCTTATAGCTACAGAATATCTCACCCCTGCGTTTCCATCTTTCTCTCCTTCCTCCCTTCCTTGAGCGTGCAGAGAGGGGGCTGTCAACGATTTAGTGAAAGCATGTTTCTATAGCGGTTCCCCAACGTTTACCAAATTAAGCACTGGCCTACTTGCGAGGAATATCACCTGTCACAAATCGAGATGCTCAATGGTTCTCAGTGGTTTATGTGTGGAGTGATTTAAATTGAAATTAGTCTCGATGGGTGAAAACATGATCACTTGATGAGAACGTATGCAGCCTGGGGCAAGGAACAGAGGTCAAGCTTTTGACTTTTTTCAAATCATCAATAGCCTATAGCGGCATCATGCAGCCCATATCTGTTTTGATTTCTAAGACATTCTAAGGTTTGTATCATTCACAACTACAGTTGCCAAATAACTCCAAATATAGCATATAAAGGACCTGTTTTAAATGAACACTTTAGTCACTTCATGTACGCTTCAGAATGGGGAAAAATATCCATCCCATTTTATTCAGCTAAATTCAATTATATTCTTCTTCCTATAAAATAATGGCACGGGACTTATGAGCATGCACTGTCTCGCAACCATTTCCATGACATAGACTGACCAGGTGTATCCAGGTCAAAGCTAGGATCCCTTATTGATGTCATCTGTTAAACCCTCTTCAATCAGTGTAGCTGAAGAGGAAGAGACCGTTTTTTAAGCTGTGAGACATGGATTGTGTGCGTGATGAGGGTGAATGGACAAGACGAAAGTGCCTTTGAACAGGGTATGGTAGTAGGTGCCAGGCGCACCGGTTTGAGTGTGTCAACTTTTATTTATTTATTTTATTTTACCTTTATTTAACCAGGTAGGCAAGTTGAGAACAAGTTCTCATTTACAATTGCGACCTGGCCAAGATGAAGCAAAGCAGTTCGACAGATACAACGACACAGAGTTACACATGGAGTAAAACAAACATACAGTCAATAATACAGTATAAACAAGTCTATATACAATGTGAGCAAATGAGGTGAGAAGGGAGGTAAAGGCAAAAAAGGCCATGGTGGCAAGGTAAATACAATATAGCAAGTAAAACACTGGAATGGTAGTTTTGCAATGGAAGAATGTGCAAAGTAGAAATAAAAATAATGGGGTGCAAAGGAGCAAAATAAATAAATAAATTAAATACAGTTGGGAAAGAGGTAGTTGTTTGGGCTAAATTATAGGTGGGCTATGTACAGGTGCAGTAATCTGTGAGCTGCTCTGACAGTTGGTGCTTAAAGCTAGTGAGGGAGATGAGTGTTTCCAGTTTCAGAGATTTTTGTAGTTCGTTCCAGTCATTGGCAGCAGAGAACTGGAAAGAGAGGCGGCCAAAGAAAGAATTGGTTTTGGGGGTGACTAGAGAGATATACCTGCTGGAGCGTGTGCTACAGGTGGGAGATGCTATGGTGACCAGCGAGCTGAGATAAGGGGGGACTTTACCTAGCAGGGTCTTGTAGATGACATGGAGCCAGTGGGTTTGGCGACGAGTATGAAGCGAGGGCCAGCCAACGAGAGCGTACAGGTCGCAATGGTGGGTAGTATATGGGGCTTTGGTGACAAAACGGATTGCACTGTGATAAACTGCATCCAATTTGTTGAGTAGGGTATTGGAGGCTATTTTGTAAATGACATCGCCAAAGTCGAGGATTGGTAGGATGGTCAGTTTTACAAGGGTATGTTTGGCAGCATGAGTGAAGGATGCTTTGTTGCGAAATAGGAAGCCAATTTTAGATTTAACTTTGGATTGGAGATGTTTGATATGGGTCTGGAAGGAGAGTTTACAGTCTAACCAGACACCTAAGTATTTGTAGTTGTCCACGTATTCTAAGTCAGAGCCGTCCAGAGTAGTGATGTTGGACAGGCGGGTAGGTGCAGGTAGCGATCGGTTGAAGAGCATGCATTTAGTTTTACTTGTATTTAAGAGCAATTGGAGGCCACGGAAGGAGAGTTGTATGGCATTGAAGC
Organism: Oncorhynchus clarkii lewisi; assembly: GCF_045791955.1. Classification (NCBI taxonomy): domain Eukaryota; kingdom Metazoa; phylum Chordata; class Actinopteri; order Salmoniformes; family Salmonidae; genus Oncorhynchus; species Oncorhynchus clarkii. The sequence goes on from NC_092164.1 coordinate 31,943,691, forward strand.
TTGCCTGGAGGGTTGTTAACACAGTGTCCAAAGAAGGGCCGGAAGTATACAGAATGGTGTCGTCTGCGTAGAGGTGGATCAGAGACTCACCAGCAGCAAGAGCGACCTCATTGATGTATACAGAGAAGAGTCGGTCCAAGAATTGAACCCTGTGGCACCCCCATAGAGACTGCCAGAGGTCCGGACAACAGACCCTCCGATTTGACACACTGAACTCTATCAGAGAAGTAGTTGGTGAACCAGGCGAGGCAATCATTTGAGAAACCAAGGCTGTTGAGTCTGCCGATGAGGATGTGGTGATTGACAGAGTCGAAAGCCTTGGCCAGATCAATGAATACGGCTGCACAGTAATGTTTCTTATCGATGGCGGTTAAGATATCGTTTAGGACCTTGAGCGTGGCTGAGGTGCACCCATGACCAGCTCTGAAACCAGATTGCATAGCAGAGAAGGTATGGTGAGATTCGAAATGGTCGGTAATCTGTTTGTTGACTTGGCTTTCAAAGACCTTAGAAAGGCATGGTAGGATAGATATAGGTCTGTAGCAGTTTGGGTCAAGAGTGTCCCCCCCCTTTGAAGAGGGGGATGACCGCAGCTGCTTTCCAATCTTTGGGAATCTCAGACGACACGAAAGAGAGGTTGAACAGGCTAGTAATAGGGGTGGCAACAATTTCGGCAGATAATTTTAGAAAGAAAGGGTCCAGATTGTCTAGCCCGGCTGATTTGTAGGGGTCCAGATTTTGCAGCTCTTTCAGAACATCAGCTGAATGGATTTGGGAGAAGGAGAAATGGGGAAGGCTTGGGCGAGTTGTTGTGGGGGGTGCAGTGCTGTTGACCGGGGTAGGAGTAGCCAGGTGGAAAGCATGGCCAGCCGTAAAATGCTTATTGAAATTCTCAATTATGGTGGATTTATCAGTGGTGACAGAGTTTCCTATCTTCAGTGCAGTGGGCAGCTGAGAGGAGGTGTTCTTATTCTCCATGGACTTTACAGTGTCCCAGAACTTTTTTGAGTTAGTGTTGCAAGAAGCAAATTTCTGCTTGAAAAAGTTAGCCTTGGCTTTTCTAACTGCCTGTGTATAATGGTTTCTAGCTTCCCTGAACAGCTGCATATCACGGGGGCGGTTCGATGCTAATGCAGAACACCATAGGATGTTTTTGTGTTGGTTAAGGGCAGTCAGGTCTGGGGAGAACCAAGGGCTATATCTGTTCCTGGTTCTAAATTTCTTGAATGGGGCATGTTTATTTAAGATGGTTAGGAAGGCATTTAAAAAAAATATCCAGGCATCCTCTACTGACGGGATGAGGTCAATATCCTTCCAGGATACCCCGGCCAGGTCGATTAGAAAGGCCTGCTCGCTGAAGTGTTTCAGGGAGCTTTTTACAGTGATGAGCGGAGGTCGTTTGACCGCTGACCCATTACGGATGCAGGCAATGAGGCAGTGATCGCTGAGATCTTGGTTGAAGACAGCAGAGGTGTATTTAGAGGGGAAGTTGGTTAGGATGATATCTATGAGGGTGCCCGTGTTTAAGGCTTTGGGGAGGTACCTGGTAGGTTCATTGATAATTTGTGTGAGATTGAGGGCATCAAGTTTAGATTGTAGGATGGCTGGGGTGTTAAGCATGTTCCAGTTTAGGTCGCCTAGCAGCACGAGCTCTGAAGATAGATGGGGGGCAATCAGTTCACATATGGTGTCCAGAGCACAGCTGGGGGCAGAGGGTGGTCTATAGCAGGCGGCAACGGTGAGAGACTTGTTTTTAGAGGGGTGGATTTTTAAAAGTAGAAGTTCAAATTGTTTGGGTACAGACCTGGATAGTAGGACAGAACTCTGCAGGCTATCTTTGCAGTAGTTTGGAATTAAAATGTCTGAATTTTTGGTGGTCTTCCTAAGCCAGGATTCAGACACAGCTAGAACATCTGGGTTGGCAGAGTGTGCTAAAGCAGTGAATAGAACAAACTTAGGGAGGAGGCTTCTAATGTTAACATGCATGAAACCAAGGCTATTACGGTTACAGAAGTCGTCAAAAGAGAGCGCCTGGGGAATAGGAGTGGAGCTAGGCACTGCAGGGCCTGGATTCACCTCTACATCGCCAGAGGAACATAGGAGGAGTAGAATAAGGGTGCGGCTAAAAGCAATAAGAATTGGTCGTCTAGAACGTCTGGAACAGAGAGTAAAAGGAGGTTTCTGGGGGCGATAAAATAGCATCAAGGTATATTGTACAGACAAAGGTAAGGTAGGATGTGAATACAGTGGAGGTAAACCTAGGTATTGAGTGATGAAGAGAGAGATATTGTCTCTAGAAACATCATTGAAACCAGGAGATGTCATTGCATGTGTGGGTGGTGGAACTAATAGGCTGGATAAGGTATAGTGAGCAGGACTAGAGGCTCTACAGTGAAATAAGCCAATAAACACTAACCAGAACAGCAATGGACAAGACATATTGACATTAAGGAGAGGCATGCTTAGTCGAGTGATCAAAAGGGTCCAGTGAGTGGAGAGATTGGTTGAGGGTCACGGCGATTTAGACAGCTAGCCAGGCCATCGGTAGCAAGCTAGCATAGGATGGAGGTCTGTTGTTAGCCACCTCTTGCTTTCGGTCAGTAGACTGCAACGCTGCTGGGTTTCACGCTCAACAGTTTCCCCGTATGTATCAAGAATGGTCCACCACCCAAAGGACATCCAGCCAATTTGACACAACTGTGGGAAGCATTGGAGTCTACATGGGCCAGCATCCCTGTGGAACACTTAACTCCTTGTAGAGTCCATGCCACGACAAATTGAGGATGTTCTGAGGGCAAAGAGGGGTGCAACGCAATATTAGGAAGGTGTTCCTTCTGCATAGCCAGAACACATTTTGTTCTTCTGAGCTTCTTTGGAGCTGCCTAAAACGTTGTGATGGTTTATATTTACATGGATGTATTAGGCTCGCTTAAATGTAGATGTTCCAAAGGTGCATGTCAGTGGCTTGTATACGGCTTGTATGCATGGAGGCCTGGAGATGCTCAACGTGTTTGTGAATTAACGGTCATTTACCTTGAGACCGGAAGTCATTTGCATGACAACCAGCTGACAGTATTCCATGACTGCCACAGCCCTATGGATGGCTGTGTTACTGTAAATCTAATGATCAAATCAATGTTTATTTGTGTCACAGCCCTATGGATGGCTGTGTTACTGTAAATCTAATGATCAAATCAATGTTTATTTGTGTCACAGCCCTATGGATGACTGTGTTACTGTAAATCTAATGATCACATCAACGTTTATTTGTCACACAGCCCTATGGATGGCTGTGTTACTGTAAATCTAATGATCAAATCAATGTTTATTTGTGTCACAGCCCTATGGATGACTGTGTTACTGTAAATCTAATGATCACATCAAAGTTTATTTGTCTCACAGCCCTATGGATGGCTGTGTTACTGTAAATCTAATGATCAAATCAATGTTTATTTGTCACGTGCGCCGAATAGACCTTACAGTGAAATGCTTACTTACAGGCTCTAACCAATAGTGCAAAAAAAGTATTAGGTGAACAATGGGTAAGTGAAGAAATAAAACAACAGTAAAAAGACAGTGGAAAAACAGTAGCGAGGCTGTAAAAGTAACGAGGCTATATACAGACACCGACACCGGTTAGTCGGGCTGATTGAGGTAGTATGTACATGTAGATATGGTGAACAGAGAATAGCAGTAGCGTAAAAGAGGGGGTTGGTGGGTGGAACACAATGCAGATAGCCCGGTTAGCAAATGTGCCGGAGCACTGGCCCAATTGAGGTAGCATGTACATTAATGTATAGTTAAAGTGACTATGCATATATGCTAAAAGGAGAGTAGTAGCAGCAGCGTAAAAGGGTTGGGGGTGTAAACTGTTGAAGCCTTTTTATCCTAGACTTGGCACTCCGGTGCCAAGCGGATAGAGCGAATAGTCTGTGACTGAGGTGGCTGGGGTCTCTGACAATTTTTAGGGCCTTCCTCTGACACCGCCTGGTATATAGGTCCTGGATGGCAGGGGTCTTGGCCCCAGTGATGTACTGGGACGTACGCACTACCCTCTGTAGTGCCTTGCGGTCGGAGGCCGAACAGTTGCCATACCAGGTAGTGATGCAACCGATGCTCTCGATGTTGCAGCTGTAGAACATTTTGAGGATCTGAGCACCCATGTCAAATCTTTTCAGTCTCCTGAGGGGGAATAGGCTTTGTCGTGCCCTCTTCACGACCGTCTTGGTGTGTTTGGACCATTGATGTGGACACCAAGGAACTTGAAGCTCTCCACCTGCTCCACTACAGCCCCGTCGATGAGAATGGGGGCTTGCTCGGTCCTCCTTTTCCTGTAGTCCACAATCATCTCCTTAGTCTTGGTTACGTTGAGGGATAGGTTGTTGTAGTACCTCTTGAAGTGCAGCTTGACTGTATCAAATGCAATCCATCCCATGCAGATTGTGAAGTACACCCAAGAGTTGCCCGACTTTTTTTCAGGCATTACTTTAACACCTGAACGGTGTCACTGCCATTTCTTCAGAGTGGTGTTCCCCAAAAACCCTTTGTTGCTAGTCTACATACATTTTAGCACCTCTCTCCGAACAGGGACCTAAGCAGTGTGCCGCAACCCACCCCTGCACCCTTCCTCCTTTATCCCTCCCCGCCATTAGCTCTCCTTCTCTCCCCTCTCTGTATTCAAACGGCTGCAGATGAGTCTGACAGCCCTCGTTCATTGTATGCTAACACGAAGGGTCACGCCTTTAGTCGACGGATGAGCATATACCAGTTAATGTGACTGTCTCTGCAGATCCCTCTTTTCTCTCCCACTCAAGGGGGACATCGGCCAGCCGCTCCCTCTCCAGAGTCGTAGATAAGATTTGAGGGCTGAAGAAATGTGACACTCGTTAACAATAGGGCTCTGCCAAGCCAATAAACCGACCTTTGTTACTGTAAAGAAATGGACCAGGCACATTTTCAAGCTGAAGGGCACAAATTCAGAAGAATATGGGGGTAATACAGACTACAGAGAGCCGAGCATCTGTTCGGAGGGCAAACAAACAGTGATTATTTCAGCAGTTGCTAGGCTCAATCCTCAGGACAGGGCGACTGGGTTGGATGATTTGGGAGGGAGGTGCAATAAGACCCTGGTTGATAGTTTAGCCCTCCTAGGCTATGACTAGCTATTTAGAAATGAGAATCACTGCAGGCAGAGACTTGCCAAAGTACCCTGGACTCCTCTATGCATGGCATAGCATACCTCAAGGCATCACTCACGCTGAAACACAGCCCCCCCCAGACTTCATAAACCTTTCACACAAGCCTAATTAGGACCAGTGTCATGCATTATAGACCGAGCCTTAAGGTTTGGCTGTTTGAGGTCTCAGCCTTGAATTCGGCAATTAGTCAGTATTTCAGTGGAGAATATCACCTTACCTGGTTTTCCACAAGTGTAAATCCAGAGCAGATTCAATTAACTTGACTCACTCTTGTGGTATGTCAAGTGGACACAGCGAGCCATCACTTTCTTGATGTATCACTCTCCTGCCTGACCTGTGGAGTTCTGACAAACTGCTCAGCGGATAAAGTTACAGTACGTTAGGGTTAATTAAAAGGCAGTCAGCATTTTATATCCAGGACAAGACTGATATCCCCATCCATTTGCATGAAGGTGCCATAAATGTTCCCATTCCACTCCCTCTAGACCGTCTCTTTCTCTCTCCAGGTATATCCAGGTTTGATGGTCACCGCAGGCCTTATCCACTACGTGCTGAACCTGCTGCACTTGACGGTGCACATCAGGGACGTCTGCGTCTTCCTGGCTCCAGTCTTCAGCGGCCTGACGTCCATCTCCACCTTCCTGCTGACTCGGGAGCTGTGGAACCAGGGGGCGGGGCTTCTGGCTGCCTGCTTTATCGCCATCGTGCCTGGGTACATCTCCCGCTCTGTGGCCGGCTCCTTCGACAACGAGGGCATCGCCATCTTTGCCCTGCAGTTCACCTACTACCTATGGGTAAGCCTGCCCCTTCCAGCCCGACCTTTATCATTTAAATATACTTTTTAGATCCTTTATTTGATGTTTTAACACATTTAGGGCTGGTTTCACAGACACAGATTAAGCCTAGTCCTGGACTAAAGAGCAAGCTCAATGGAGAATCTCCATCAAAATAGCTTTTTAGTCCAGGACCAGACTAAATCTTTGTCCCGGAAACCCACTATTGCCGCTGTAACACTCTGAAGTACCAGTTGGATGTTCTTTTTCAGTGTGTTTACTGATCGTTTACTCATGCCCCATTGATTGGAAGGGAGGGACAGGTTCTATTTGAGGAGATTTTCAGTCCTTAATGTTTTAATATCTACAGTGTATTTGGAAAGTATTCAGACGCCTTGATCTTTTCCACATTTTGTTACGTTAGAGCCTTATTCTTAAATGAAGTAGTTTCCCCCCCCCCTCATCAATCTACATACAATACCCCATAATGACAAAGCAAAAACACGTTTTTATAAATTTTGACAAATGTATTTTAAAAAAATCGGTCATCTCACATAGTATTCAGACCCTTTACTCAGTACTTTGTTGAAGCACCTTTAGCAGCGATTACAGCTTCAAGTCTTCTTGGGTACGACGATACAAGCTTGGCACACCAGTATTTGGGGAGTTTCTCCCATTCTTCTCTGCAGATCTTCTCAGGCTCTGTCAGGTTGGATGGGGAGCATCCCTCCACAGCTATTTTCAGGGCTCTCCAGAGATGTTCGATTTTGTTCAAGTCTGGGCTCTGGCTGGGCCGCTTAAGGAGTTTGAGACTTGTCCTGAAGCCACTCCTGTGTTGTCAGGGTCGTTGTCCTGATGGAAGGTGAACCTTCACCCCAGTCTGAGGTCTTGTCTTTCCCTTGATCCTGACTAGTCTCCCAGTCCCTGCCACTGAAGAATATCCCCACAGCATGATGCTGCCACCACCATGCTTCACCTTAAAGATGGTGCAAGGTTTCCTGCAGACGTTGCGTTTTGTATTCAGGCCAACGAGTTCACTCTTGTTTCTCATAGTCCTTTAGGTGCCTTTTTTGCAAACTCCAAGCGCCTTTTACTGAAGAGTGGCTTCCGTTTGAATACTTTCTGAATGCTCTAATAGCTGCTTTGGTGTGGTTAAATGATTGATACACTGACTAAATCATGATAACCTTAGCTCAGTCTGCTGACTGTATGTTTCAGTCGCTGCTGGGGACCTTTTAAAAATTGAGTAATCAAAAATAAGGTTGGCGGTGAAACATGTTTCTTATTTACCACACTTGAACAGTTCGATCAATTGAACAGTAACCCTTTTTTTCTGTTAATGCTAGAAACTGCCCTGATAGGCCTAGCAGAATGACAGCTCTGACCAGACATTGGATAGGCTAACATAGACGAGGTGGAAGTATTATCTATGCGCGCAATGTCTTACAATAGTGGAAATGGACCATGTGCTATAGAAGTAGGATTCTTAGCAAAATAAACACACTTTATGCCACCAGTGTGTCCTCTCCTTTTCAATGGCGTTACTGTCACAGCCTTGCACGCACTGCTCTACTCCTTCCCACATTTTGTACATTATGCTTCCTGATGACTTGAGGCCGATGCAGGTGCATGTAATGTATTCACATGACTAGATGAAATTGAAGTGCATTGTAAATGGACAAATCAAAGCCGACCTTGGCAGGGGGCACCAGGCTCCCCATCAGCTCCCCAGTATTCATTTCACTTGTCTAGAGGGGCTTAGATGCCAGCCAAGCTGATAATCGCCAGGACCGCTCCACACTAAGGCATCCTATTTATTTTTTCAGGAGTAAAACTGAACAGCGCTCCTAACAAACGGGGAGTGAGGTAGATATATTTATTTTTCCTCCTCCCGGCTTTGTCCTCTTTTTCATCCCAAGCCCAAGGACACACCGGCATTCACGCAGGTGAACGTGACGCGGGCTCTCTCCCACCACGCGTCACATGTTAGTCACACATGGCGAGCACTGCGGGATGGTTGAAAGGACCTTGTGTCCGTTTGTCCAGTCATGTATTTGAATTTGTGCGTTGTGCCTGAACTTGTTTCTCTTTCAATCTATCAGTCAGTGGACGTCGTTCAGCTTGACACTTGACCTGTTAAGTACGGACATATCGGAACAACTGCGGGGGCTTGAGACGCCTTCAACTGTTGCTTCCACAGCTTGAAGACCCATATCAGCACTATGGAGTGCTCTGTGTCATGTTAACTCAGGCGAGTGTGACTGAGCTGATAACGACACTTGGTTTGAAGAGCCCCTGCTTTCATCAACTAGCCACACACATGCACACCCTGGAGCTGCCGGAGTTGTGAAAGTGTTTAACCTCTCGCCCAGAGTGTCGCAGAGAACCTCCTACACTATGAGTGAATGTCAGAGCCGTGGCTGGCTCCAGACCCAGGGGGCTCCGCTATCTGCTCTCCACCACTGTTGTCACATGAAATACAGACAGCCAACGTATAATTTGCTTGATGCGGTGCATTTTACGTTTACTCGTGTACCGCTAAAACGCAACCAGGGACATTCTCTGTAACTTGCAGTGTCCGACTGTGATAAGCGACCTTCTCTGTCGTGATCGTTGCACAATGATTTGATACGTATCATTTCAATATTTGGTTTTGTAAGAGGAGCAGCGGTTGCAGCTTCATGGGATCTTTTCATTGTCATTCCACATAGACCATACCTGTCTTAGACTGAACCAAAACAACGAGCGTGTCCCAAATGGCATCTTATGGGCCCTGGGCAAAAGTAGTGCACTATATTGGGAATAGGGTGCCATGATTTGGAATGCAGTCAATGCGTATTCCTGGTGACACGGGTGGCCGTTGCTTATCGTCGCATCTTTAAGTGGCGCGTCATCATTGTAACGGCACCATCGGTGGAGAAAAAAACAAACTTGCACACCGTGGTCTTTCCATTTTGGCGAGAGCCCCGGAAAACAATTATCCCGGCCATGCGTCACTGCTTTTCATTATCAGTCTCATTTACCCACGTTTGTCTCGCCACTTTCCCCCTCTTCTGCTCTCTTTCTCTCTCATTCTCTAGCCCTTCCCTCAAATGCTAAAACGGGAACCTCTCCCAGGCTTCTTCTCCCCAATCTTCATTATCCGTCTCCTTCATTTTATCTGCTAATAACCTATTCAACTCGAGCCGCTTAATCTGCCTGGGTCGGCCCCACCTCATCCCCTCCCTAATCTATAATTGAATCCTCTTGCACCCCAGAGAGCTGCCCCTTTTAACACTAGCACTCCCCGCTACCCCCCCCCTCCCGCTACCCCTCTCCACCGTGCTTCCATTGTCCCGCTAATTCCCCAGTTTCTCTAGGCTCAGATTTAATTAGCCCTGCTTGTATTGCTGTGTGTGTGTGTGTGAGGGGGGGGACTTATTTCAACATGACCGTGCACATTCTCTGCATAGCAGTCTCCAGCCCTGGTAGAGTGTAGGCTAGCTCCCTTTTAATTGTCTGTGGCACTGGGAAAGCTATAGGCTTCCGGAGGTCCGCAGTGGCCTACATCTTTGTCAGCTCCCTCAGTATTACCTGCGAGGAGCTCTGTAGTTTCACCCGTGTCAACCAGATAGCGCCGCTTTGGTGAGGCCTCATCGGCGGGAACGAGCATGACATGGAGACCATTTAGGGTTGGTTTTAAAATAGGTGGGAGGATAGAGGTTTTCCGCTGCTCGTGGATATATTCGGACCAGGCCTGCTTTCTACCGCTAGTCAATCCTCATCGGCAGATCAAGTGAAGTGTGACTGATGTGTACCGCAGATGTTGTTCGATAGGTCTGTGCTCCTGCCGCTGCCTGTCCTGCTCCCTGCCATCACTTTCCCCCAGTAGTCTTTCAGACATGGTCCCTTTAATGTGTTGACTCAGGCTGTGGGGTGAGACCAGGTAACCAGCAGTCCCAGCTAGTGTTAGGAGCATACTAATATGCCAGGCAGCCCTCTCTTTTAACACTAGCAAGGCCGCTGGGCCAGACGCTCACCAGGGCGCGTTCTCATAGCATGTGCAGACCAGCTGCCAAGTGTCTTCAAATAGCCCTTCTTACATCAGCTGATATCTCAGTGCTGTACAGAAACCCAGCCTAAAACCCCAAACAGCAAGCAATGCAGGTGTAGAAGCACCTGTAGAAGCATGTCTTCAGACATTTTCACTCTCTCCTTGTCTCAGTCTGTAATACCAACATTGTTCAAGCTGGCCACTATTGTCCCTGTTACCAAGGTAACCTTCCAAAATGTCTTATCATCCCCAGTAGCACTCACATCTGTAATTATGAAGTGCTTTGAAAGGCTGGTCATGACACATCAACACCATCATCCCAGACACCCTAGAACCACTCGAATTCGCATATCGCCCCAACAAATCCACAGATGACGCGATGTCAATTGCACTTCACAGGGAAGGTGGTCAGAGACTTGGCAGTGTGGTGGCAGGACAACAGCCTCTCCCTCAACATCAGTAAGACCAATGAGCTGATTGTGGACTACTGGAAAAAGAGAGAGCATGCCCCCATCCGCATCTACAGGGCTGTAGGGAAGCAGGTCAAGAGCTTCCACCCCCTCGGGAGACATGGGACCTCAGATCCTCAAAATGTTCTACAGCTGCACCATTGAGAGCAACTTGAGTGGCTGCATCACTACTTGTTATGGCAAATGCACCGCCCTCAGATTTCCAAAGACTTCAACCACCCAAGCCGTAGACTGTTCACTCTGCTGCTGTACGGCAAGCGGTACTGGAACATCGAATCTCGGACCAACCGGCTCTGAGACGGCTTCACCTCCCGAGCCATAAGACTGCTAATTAATTAGTCCGGGTAACCGTTTAATTATCTGCATTGACACTCTTGCACAGACTCTATGCACCCTCGCGAGACTATATATACACACTACACGAAAACCCACGCGCACACACACACATGCATACAAATGTCACACACACTTTCGCACATCATATGCTGCTGCTACTCTGTTCTGTATTTTACTCTTATCTATGCTGATACCTAGTCACTTTACCCAGTTTTTAATGTACATACATTATATATATATATATATATATATATACAAAAGTATGTGGACACCCCTTCAAATTAGTGGATTCGGCTATTTTAGCCACACTCGTTGCTGACAGTTGAGCACACCGCCATGTAATCTCCATAGACAGACATTGGCTGTAGAATGGCCTTACTAAAGAGCTGTGACTTTCAAAGTGGCATTGTCATAGGATGCCACCTTAGCAACAAGTCAGTTCATCAAAGCAAGAACGGCTCGGCCGTGAAGTGGTAGGCCACACAAGCTCCCAGAACAGGCCCGCCGCAGGCTGTAGCGCGTAAAAAATTGTCTGTCTGTCGGTTGCAACACTCACTGCAGAGTTCCAAACTGCCCCTGGAAGCAACGTCAGCACATGAAATGGGTTTCCATGCCGACTAGCCGCACACAAGCCTAAGATCACCATGCGCTATGCCAAGCGTCGGCTGGAGTGGTGTAAAGCTCGCCGCAATTGGACTCTGGAGCAGTGGAATTGCGTTCTCTGGAGTGATGAATCACGCTCAACCATCTGACAGGCCGACAGGCTAATCTGGGTTTGGCGGATGCCAGGAGAACGCCGCCTGCCCCTGTTTTGGTTTCACTGATATTATATGGTGTTTCACTCGCACCTTTTTCCACTGTTCCATCAAGTGAATGTCGGCTGTTAAAGCATACTGTGGGAGTTAGAAAGTGCTATTAACTTTGTTGTCCTGGATGATATGTTTGACAGAATGACCGAAAACGTTTACCAGTCCTTAACCCTTTGTGCCTGTTCTCCCCCTCACAGGTGAAGTCAATAAAGACTGGTTCGGTGTTCTGGTCCATTGGCTGCTGCCTCTCCTACTTCTACATGGTGAGTGTCAAAGAGCCTTAGTTATTGGCCGGAAACACACAGAAAACATTGTCATTGATTTCCACCGACATAGCATTCCATCTCTGGGAATTGGAAGTCATGATTACATTAAGATAGCCCCAAGGATAGTTGAGAGCGATCGTAGATGTCAAAATGTGGTGTTAAAAAGGAGTCTGTACCGGACGCATTAAACGTTATTTATGAATCCCCCGACCTGTCAGGGGGTCGATGGAGCGAGAAGATAAAAGATGAACAGAGCTGACTGCCTCCCAGAGCGCTCTTTGTGTACAATTGGTGATTTTGAGCATCTGCAATCTCCTGCTTCCAGCTTCTTCAGTTAAATCTCCCCTCAGCCCAGGAAGAGACAGATGTCAATTGAAACGCATTGGAGAGATCCAGCTCCCTTTGATTCCCAGGATCCAAGCTCCTGCAGGAAGAGAGAAGGCGAAAGCCTCTAATGACCACATTTGAAGAGCAGGGAGATTTTCCACTGAGAAACCCCTGCAATTGTATAAGCCCCTCATTCTGTATGTCTCACTCATACGCCTCCAGAGATCTGGAGTGTGATAATATTTTGGCTTCCCCCGCCCGCTCTATGGTTCTGACTAGAGGGAGTACAGCTACGATCGGAATTGCCTTTTTCGTAGCAGGTTAGCGGAGCATACGCAGAAGGTTTCTATAATTAGGTCCGGAGAAGCGTTAGGGTTACGGTTAGCTAAAATGCTCTCCTGACTTGCTACAAAAAGTCACTTTCGGTCACAGCTGTACTCCCTCTAGTCACAACCCCGCTCTACCCATCCTCCCACCAACATCCTTCTGTGGTCTGATGCCTGACTGATGCCTCTCCTGTTGCAGGGTTTGTTTGCAACACGGCAAGCCTGTATCTCCCTTGTGGCTTGCCGGTGCAGCCCGCCATGCTGCAACATCTACCCCTCTACCTCTTCTTCCCATCCCGCTGTTGATTAAAGATACTCACCAATGAGGCTTAATCGAAGATGACACATCTGCGATGGCCAGCAAGAGATTCCGTGCTTAGCTCTGTCCTAATCAGCCCGGGGGAGGGAGAGAAGAAGCTCAGTTGAGATGACATGATGGACAAGAACTGCAAAAAGCACTACTGTGAGATGCGTGACATTCGATCTCTCCTGGGAGAGATCTTGTGTTCCCTAAGTTCATGTGACGGCTCACTCCTACCTTGACAGCAGCCCCCTTCTCCTGCCCTCAAGTTCTTTTCCCTCATAAAGTATTTATGAGGTTCTCAGCAGCACATGCCAGCTCTTCAGGTGATTGTTTGTAAGATGTCCTGCGTTCTGGAGGTTATTATTAGAAGTCCAGCAATGATCACAACTCTTGAGGCCCTTTTTACAGTGGAAAAATCGATCCAGAGCTTTGCAGCGTTGCGGCCTACCTCCCCAGTCCCCACCTGACTTTCATCAAAACAACTTTCTCCCACAGCCCCAGTTTATCTACTCCACTAATGCCGTCTCATTCCCCCGTTGGTGACCAACAGCATCTCCGGTTATTCTGTTTCCAGTATCCTACCCCCCGCAGAGGTGCCTGAGCCTCTTCAGCCCCCTTCTGAGCCAATCTAGCCCCATAGCAAGACCCCTACCCTCCCGTTTACCACTACAATACCCTCCGTCTCCCTATGCTTCTTCATTGTGGCCCCTGGGTGGCCAGATAAGCAGTGGAGTGTGGGTAAAGATAATGGCTAAAGTCTAGGCTCTAACGGTGTCTGGTTCTTTGCTGACCCCATTATGACTGCAATAAGACCTGTCCATTAGGGTCACTGGGCCAAATGCTAGCTTGAGGTGCACACACTAACAGGCTAGCATTGGGCCCATAGGAAGCCCTAACATAGCGTAACAGCCCTTCCTCCTGCGTGTATTGTAACCTACAGAAACAGTTCTTCCTCATTCAAATCAAATTGTAATACAACCCGTGTAGACCTTAAAGTGAAATGCTTACTTACAAGCCCTTAACCAACAATGCTGTTTTAAGGAAAATACGTGGTAAGTGAAAAATAAGAAATAAAACGAACAAAGAGCAGCAGTAAAATAACAATAGCGACGCTATATACAGGCGGTACCGGTACAGAGTCAATATGCGGGGGCACCGGGTAGTCGAGGTAATATGTACATTAGGTAGAGTTGAAGTTACTATGCATAGATAATAAACAGAGAATAGCAGTGTAAACGAGGGGGAAGGGGGCAGTGCAAATAGTCTGGGTGGCCATTTTATTAGATGTTGAGCAGTCTTATGGCTTGGGGGTAAGAAGCTGTTGGGAAGCCTTTTGGACCTAGACTTGGCGCTCCGGTACCACTTGCCGTGCGGTATCAGAGGGAACAGTCTGTGACTAGGGTGGCTGGAGTCTTTGACAATTTTTAGGGCCTTCCTCTGACACCACATGGTAAAGAGGTCCTGGATGGCAGGAAGCTTGGCCCCAGTGATGTAGTGCCTTGCAGTCGTAGGCCGAGCAGTTGCCATACCAGGCAGTGATGCTCTCGATGGTGCAGCTGTAGAACTTTGAGAATATGAGGACCCATGCCAAATCTTTTGTCTCCTGAGGGGAATAGGTTTTGTCGTGCCCTCTTCATGACTGTCTTATTGTGCTTGGACCATGATACTTTGTTGGAGATGTGGACACCAAGGAACTGAGCCTCTTCAGCCCCGCCGATGAGAATGGGGGTGTGCTCGGTCCTCCTTTTCCTGTAGTCCACAATCATCTCCTTTGTCTTGATCACGTTGAGGGAGTGGTTGTTGTACTGGCACCACACGGCCAGGTCTCTTACCTCCTCCCTATAGGCCTCCCTATAGGTCTCAACGTTGTCGTTGATCAGGCCTACCACTGTTGTCATAAGCAAACTTAATGATGGTGTCGGAGTCGTGCCTGACCGTGCTGTCAGGAGTGGACTGAGCACGCACCCGAGGGCCCCCCGTGTTGAGGATCAGCATGGAGGATGTGTTGTTACCTACACTTATCACCTGGGGGCGGCCCGTCAAAGTCCAGGATCCAGTTGCAGACTGCGCTCTTTAGTCCCAGGGTCCTTAGCTTAGTGATGAGCATTGAGGGCATTATGGTGTACGCTAAGCAGTAGTCAATTCTCACATAGGTGTTCCTTTTGTCCAGGTGAGGATGGGCAGCGTGGAGTGCAATAGAGATTGCATCATCTGGGGCGATATGCAAATTGGAGTGGTTTCTGAGATAATGGTGGCAATGTTGTGGGCCATGACCGACCTTTCAAATCACTTTGTGGCTTCAGACGTGAGTGCTATGGGTCGGTAGTCATCTAAGCAGGTTACCTTAGTGTTCTTGGGCACAGGGACTATGGTGGTTTGCTTGAAACATGTTGGTATTACAGACTCCGACAGGGAGAGGTTGAAAATGTCAGTGGAGACACTTGCCAGTTGGTCAACGCATGCTCGGTGTATGCGGCCTGGTAATCTGTCTGGCTCCTGCGGCCTTGTGAATGTTGACCTGTTTAAAGGTCTTACATCGGCTAAGGAGATCGTGATCACACAGTCGTTCAGAACAGCTAATGTTCCCATGCATGCACCAGTGTTGCATGCCTCGAAGCGTGTTGCATGCCTCGAAGCGAGCATAGAAGTTATTTAGCTCGTCTGGGAGGCTCGTGTCACTTGGCAGCGCTCGGCTGTGCTTCCCTTTGTAGTCTGTAATAGTTTACAAGCCCTGCCACATCCGATGAGCGTCGGAGCCGGTGTAGTACGACTCAATCTTAGTCCTGTTATTTTCGCTTTGCCTGTTTGATGGTTCGTCGGAGGGCATAGTGGGATTTCTTATTTAATTGTATTGTAAAGGAAGCTACTCCAAGGACAAGTGCTCTTCTCATAGAACTACTGTCACACCATTGCATGAAAGCCTTACAGGGATGTCACTTGGATGTTTCAATACCCCCAAGTGATGTTATGAGGATGAAGGATGATCAGGGAATCTACTAACTACATTATCTCCAGCTTATAACGTTCCTGATAGTTATTATTGCCGGAATGATATTTGCTTGACTATATCCTAGCAGCCTAACCAGGAAAAACATTGTTTTGATCAAGGTTTTTCTCAAGGGAAGTGTGATCAGTTTTCAATGAAAACATTGGTTTTGTTCGTTTCTTAATTTAGGACTGAGCTATATTGATAACCGCATTGTTTACTCTTACAGGCATATTGATTGTGTGCACACCATCTCTTTCAGCTACCTCACTGTCTCTTAGCAGACTTTGTTTTGGTGGTAATCAAGGTATTTTGTGCTCGGTGGTTGAGTTTTGGACTGTACTCTCAAAGAATCTCAGCCTCCAGAAGATTGCTGCCTGCTTATTTGACCCTCAAAACCATGGGGGGGTTGTAATGTTGTAATGCAGAAAAGGTTTCTCTCAAACACACACACAACGGCGAGGTCATTAGCAGTAGATTTGCGAGATGTTTCGTCAAATTACGCTCAAATTACGTTCCGGAGGCTGCGGGATGTGACCCTCAGAGCGAGACACTGGCCTCACTTTCTCCTCAACAACAGCACTTCTTCTGGGTTGGTGTTGTTTTCAATTAGCAACCTCATCTCTCACAGAACTGCTGTGTCCAAAAAAAAGGGTTGTCTCTGTTTTCATACGGTTCAGCTGTACCTAATTAGCTCATACCATCTAAAGCTAAAGATACAAATGGCTGTGAAAAGGTAATTACATTTAACCACTCCAGAAGGAACTTGAGGCGATTTATCTCCTTCTAGGGTGACTCTTTTTTTTTTTGTAATTAGGGGTAATTGGAAAACTTATTTTAACCATAGATGAGTGACTTGTGAATGCAGTGTGTGATTGTGTGGCTAAGCAGGTTTGTGTCAGTTTGAGCATTTATCCCAAAAGGCGGTCCTAAACAGAGGATGAAACATTTTACTACTATCCCTCGCCGTCTGTGCTCTGTACCCCCTACACAGTGTGATTTTCAATGGAGCCGTTTGAAGTACTGCAGCTGACGTTTTTGTAGAGTGTTCAATAAGCCCCTCTGTTTCACACCGCGTCTCTCTGACATTGTTGCTGCATAATTTCATGGCGCTTTTAAAGTTGAAGCATTTTTACTTCAGTCATAGTGTTAAATAGGATTTGAATTGGTTTTATATGGTGCCACTGCAAATGTCCATGTATTACTGTTGCAGGTGTCAGCATGGGGAGGATATGTCTTCATCATCAACCTGATCCCGCTGCATGTGTTTGTGCTCCTGCTCATGCAGCGCTACAGCAAGAGGGTCTATATCGGTGAGTGACCACAACCCCCTCTTCATAGGTTCCACCTCGGTCGCGTCATGCCATGGTTATGAACGTTCTCAAGCCGCCCTCTTCGTGATTAGGCCAGTCATTCTGGACAGAGGCTAACTACTGTTTAGTCTAAACTACACTATAGTGCCTGGAAATACGATGACATTGCTAAAGTAGTCAAATATTTAGTAGGAAACAACTTTGCCAGCATTATCATGTCGTCAAATGTACTTTAGGCAGATGGCAATGTTGTCATTAGCTAGCAAAGTTTGTCAAAAAATACCTAGCAATGCTAACGTTAGCTAGCTATAATCCGGTGTCCTTCCCCTAGCTAATGTTATACTGCATCTAAAGTCAATCTAGCGACATCAAAATTATGACAAAAGGTTTTCCTACAAAGTATTTGCCTTCCTTTTGAATGGCATTGTATTTCCAAGCCACTATACACTTTTGATGAAATCTTCATCAGCGCTCATAGTAGAATGTTCAGTTGGGCATCAGTAAAAAAATCAAGTTCAAAACAATATTGTGACAAAACATGCAACCCCTGAATGTGACTGCAAACCTTATCTATCTGCTAAAGAGATGTGACCGCACGCACCTGTTTTCCTCTAACCACTAACACCCGTTTTCTCTTTTCAATGCGACTGCATGGGGGGGTTAGTTATTCTGAATTTGACTGCGAGACAGCACATTGCAGAAATGCTGCAGCATCGTAAGCAGTACATATTTAGCTGAGCTGAAGGAACAGCAGGCTAGCTGGGTCGAGATAAATGGTCTTGCATCAGTTACTCTTGATTGTCTGTATTACTCACAGTAAACAGTACCCCATTCTTGGGTGATTTGAAAATAAATGACGACCCTATTTAAAGAGGGCCTCGACCCCGCTGTACTCAATCTCTCTGCATTTTCCCCAACAAAGGATTCCACCCTTCGACAATAACCATTTGTTAATGCAGACTATCTTTGCGTTCGAAGCCATAAATGTCTCACAACGATGCAGAGATTGTCAACCCCAAGCACCCTTTTTAATAGAAGAGGGCTTTGCATAGTTATTCAAGCAACCATCTTGTGCAAGGTCTTGCTCCTTAAAGTGCTTCATAACCATCTCGTTTTGATCTAGTTTTAACCTTCCTCCATCTACAATAGAGAAAGCCCTTCTAAAAACTAGATGCCTTTTTGGCATCGGAGCTTGCCACAATGGGAGTCCTCTTGACCAAAAATGCAGTTCTATTTCACACAGTTCATTACTTAGCTCCATCAGTCAACAGGCGATAATGAATCATAGTCGGGAGTGCTCAGGGCTAGTCACAGCCACTTCAAAAAGCTCCAGTGTTCAGGAAAGTATCAAATCTTAATTAGGGCACACTACAGCCCCCCCCCCCCCCCCCCAGCTACAAAGGTGGGAGTTCTACTGCCGGCTCATGTTAGGGCCCCCGCTGCACTTTTCTTTTCCCACGTCTATGTAAATTACTCCAGATAAGACGTTAATTGCATTTACGCCAACTCGGGAGTTGCATTGCGAAAATCAATTCACAAGAAATACCTCTAACTGAAGTGATGGTGGGTATTGAATAGAACCGTATCTGTGTTTGACCTTTTTGTTTGATCTCATCTCTCTCTCGATCCATTTTCTTTGTCTGTTTCTCTCTTTCTCCCTCAGCTTACAGCACTTTCTACATTGTGGGCCTGGTGCTATCCATGCAGATCCCCTTTGTGGGCTTCCAGCCAATCAGAACCAGCGAGCACACGGCGGCAGCAGGTAAGCCTCGCCACTTTTTTGTTTGTTTGTCTCCTGAGCGCACAAAACGACTCACCATTAGACGCACACCGCTTTTTCATATAACCAGGTATGTCTCGTTGAAATCTATTTTTCAACCGACACCTTGGACCATGACCAAGCAGTTGTGTTCTCTTGAATGGGCAGCGCCTTTGCTGTTTCGTTGATGCAACTTAAGTGTTCCTGTCTCGCCAACGGTCCCAGCTACTCCCAGACAACATTTAGGTGGCATTCCT
Organism: Oncorhynchus clarkii lewisi; assembly: GCF_045791955.1. NCBI lineage: Eukaryota > Metazoa > Chordata > Actinopteri > Salmoniformes > Salmonidae > Oncorhynchus > Oncorhynchus clarkii. The sequence continues at coordinate 31,962,848 of NC_092164.1, forward strand.
TTATTCTGGAGGGTAGTAACAGCTAGGGGTGTGAGCATTTTAAAAGTTAACATGAAAACTGGCTATAACACGGCAAATAATCTAACTAGACAATAGGCTATAAAGGCCTGGGTAAAGTTGTGTAATTTAAAAAAAACCTGAGAAAGAGGCAGACAATGTTAATTTGGTGAGTTTGAATGGCAGGAAAGACCAGACATTGCAAGAGAGATTACAGTTCATTCTGCCTGCCCCCCTCCCCTCCCTCCCTTGCACTGACTTGCCTGGTCTTTCTTTCCTCTAATGATGCGAGTGGGTCTTCGGTCTGTTGCGTGTAGAATATCCTAGCCTTTTCATTGATAGGCCCTGCTTTACTGAAATTGCGAGACATTGCAAGCCAATATATTGCAAGATACAGCATTCCAATTACGAGATACAGCTTTGGATTACCGATAGATAGGCCTAGTGCACGGTTCTGACTCTGTCTGCCTGGTGTCCGACCTGCCTAAACTGTACCCCTCCTCTCTCGCTATGAAAGATGCACGTTTGTTTTTGTTCTCGGCAGTACAGCAACTAATCTCTCTAGCAGAATCGAATCTTGACCCCAAGAAGCTACGTGCAAGAGGTTTGAGGAATCAATTATTTTGGAGTCGACTCCACTACATCATCGCTAAGTTGGAAAATTGGAAGAAAAAGGTCAGAGTCCTGTATGGCAATGCTTTGCAAGTTAAATGAGAAGGTGATGAAATGCAAACTTTGCGAGGTGTAATATAGGTACAGTATTTGTAGTTCAGGTGGTTAACCATCTGAAAGGGACTCATTGTGAGACCCAAGCCATTGCTGTCAGCAGCACAGCTGCATTGTGAATTAATGTGGAATTTTTCTTATCGTTTTAACGGAGAGACACTTTTCTTTCCCTCTGTTTTGAACGTTAAGAAAATGTCCATTTGCCAACATCCCTAGTAACAGGATTACATGGCTCTACAGCATCCATTTCAGCTTCCTCTTAGTCTAATGTAGCTTCAGTCTGATTTCTGATGTGGTGTTTGTTACGAGGGTGACCAGGGCAGCACAGCATGTCAGCGTCATGGGCTTTGAGGAAGGCACCAAGGCTCTCTCAAAGGATGGGCTTGTTTGGTGTCGGGCAACAGCTGCTCGTAACATCTGGCAGCGTGTCTACAGCAGCAGAGTGAAGGGCGTTGGTAGTGTCACCCGCTCTCTGGGTTCTGGAGGAGTTATGACCTTGGAATGCTCCCGGAGGGTTGGAACTTGGAAGTGCTCCTCTGTTTTGCTAAGAGGACGGAAGTAAGTGAAACGGGGCTCTGTTCAATCAGTAGTTCCACAAGAGAGGGACACCAGAGAAAAAAAAACAGATCCCATTTAGCCTGAAATGTTCCTGTTATTCAAATATAAAAAATAATAATAATATTTAACCAGGTGGGCCAGTTGAGAACACGTTCTCAACTGTGAGAAGTAGTTGGAGAACCAGGCTATTGAGTCTGCCTATAAGAATCCGGTGATTGACAGTCGAAAGCCTTGGCCAGGTCGATGAAGACTGCTGCACAGTACTGTCTTTTATCGATGGCGGTTATGGTATCGTTTAGGACCCTGAGCGTGGCTGAGGAGCACCCATGACCAGCTCGGAAAACAGATTCCGGAGAAGGTACGATGGTATTCGAAATGGTCGGTGATCTGTTTATTAGCTTGGCTTTCGAAGATTTTAGAAAGGCAGGGCAGGATGGATATAGGTCTGTAACAGTTTGGGTCTAGGGTGTCTCCCCCTTTGGAGAGGGGGATGACAGCGGCAGCTTTCCAATCTTTGGTGATCTCAGACGATACGAAAGAGAGGTTGAACAGGCTAGTAATAGTGGTTGCAACAATTTCGGCAGATAATTTTAGAGAGTGTCCAGATTGTCTATCCCGGCTGATTTGTATAGGGGTCCAGATTATGCAACTCTTTCAGAACATCAGCTATCTGGATTTGGGTGAAGGAGAAATGGGGGGGCTTGTGCTAGTTGCTGCAGGGGTGCAGAGCTGTTAGCCGGGGTAGGGGTAGCCAGGTTGTATGTTGTCATGTATTATTACAGCATCAGTTTGTAGCACATCTACCATCACATGATAGTCCTTCTGATTCAAAACGTTTCTATATAAACCTGCTTGCATGAGAGATTAAGGTTACTGCTATAACGTGCATACGCCAACCTTCTGTGATTTGCGTGTGTGTCCTGCCACAGGTGTGTTTGCACTGCTCCAGGCATATGCTTTGCTGCAGTACCTGAAGAACAGGCTCACCAAGCAGGAGTTCCAGACCCTGTTCTTCCTGGGGGTGTCGCTAGCTGCTGGGGTGGTGTTCCTCACCGTCATCTATCTCACCTACACTGGTGAGTCACTATACCTTACCACTACACATACAGCTCCTTGAGAAAGTATCCACACCCCTTGACTTCTTCCACATTTTGTTGTTACAGCCTGCATTAAACATTTCTCAAATTTAGAGTTTTTGTCACAGGCCTACACACAATACCCCATAATGTCAAAGTGGAATTATTTTTTTTAGATTATTATTATTTATTTATTTTTACACATGAGTAATAAGTATTCAACCCCCTTTTGTTATGACAAGCTGAAATAAGTTCAGGAGTACAGATTGCTTAAGAAGTCGCATAATAAGCATGTACTCTGTGCAATAATAGTGTTTAACACGATTTTTTAGTGGTCCCTCAGTCGAGCAGCTATTTTCAAACAAAGACCTAAGAGGTTTTCCAATGTCTCACAAAGAAGAGCATCTATTGGTAGATAAAAATAGATTTAAAAGAAGCAGACATTGAATTTCCCTTTGAACAAGGAAGTTATTAATGACACTTTGGGTGGTGTATCAATGCACCCAGCCACTACAAAGATACAGGCGTCCTTCCTAACTCAGTTGCAAGAGAGGAAGCAAATTGCTCAGGGATTTCACCATGAGGCCACTGGTGACTTTAAAACAGTTAGTTTAATGGCTGTGATAGGAGAAAACTGAGGATGCATCAACAACGTTGTAGTTATTTCTCCACAATACTAAGCTAATTGACAAAGTGAAAAGAAGGAAGCATGGCCAGAATACATGCATTCTGTTTGCAGCAAGGCAATGAAGTAATACGGAAAGAAATGTGGCAAAGCAATTCACTTTTTGTTCTGAATAAAAATGTTATGTTTGGGGCAAATTACAACACATAACTGAGAACCACTCTTCATATTTTCAAACATATAGTGGCGACTGCATCATGTTATGGGTATGCTTGTAATCATTAAGGACCGGGGCGTTCTTAAGGAAAATAAATCAATGGAATGGAGCTAAGCACAGGCGAAAACCAGGTTTAGTCTGCTTTCCACTACACTGGGAGATGAATTCACCTTTCAGCAGGACAATAACCTAAAACACAAGGCCAAATCTACACTGGAGGTGCTTACCAAAAAGACTAAAGAAGAATGTTAGTTATGCATATTCTTAACCGCCTCTGCTCAACATTCCTCTCGAGTCCCGACCCACATATGCCCTACTACTGAACAGACACCTGACCCACTAAAGCAGGGCAATTTAGTTGTTGGGCTAAAACGGGTCAGTGTTTTTTGTGTCTACCTTGTAGTTAATTGCACTCATCTCGTGTCTCAGGTTGGAATCAGTCCCTGGTTAGAATGGGCGACAGTGAAAACCTGAAGTGTTTCGGCTCTTGGGGACCAGAATTGAAAAGCCCTGAACCAAAGGGTCCCTATTTACTTTGTCATTTTTATTCATAAATGTTTTTATTGAACCTTTATTTAATGACGGCCTACTCCGTCCAAACCCTGACGAACCCTGGGCCAATTGTGCCACGCCTTATGGGACTCCCTATCGCGGCCCAGTGTGAAACAGCCTGGATTATATCTGTACACTTACCCATACACACCAGTGTCAACCATATGCCAAAAAGTCCTCATAATAACCACTAATGAAAGCATGTTCAAGTTTCCAGTCCTGTCTATTCATTGTTTGTTCATTTAGGCTACATCGCACCGTGGAGTGGACGGTTCTACTCACTGTGGGACACCGGGTAAGCATTGCTAACCTTGATTCACTTTCCTATTGATGAAACACTTGTTTAATTGAATGTGTCTGCGAAAGGGCTTACGCCATCCGTAGTTTCAAAGGAAATGCGAGAATAGTATTTTCTTCTCAAATAGAATAGTATTTTTTTCTTCACGCTTCGACTACATTCTGTATATAAACTGCAGCGTGTCTGATTAACTGGCGCATGTCTGCATTAAGCATCGATCAAACAGATTGTTTGCAGCGCTTTAAATCTCTTCCCTGAAGTACCAGATGTTTCTCTTCTATCCTCATCACTCTTTACCTCCCTCCTGCCCCCTCTCACCCTCTCCAGCTACGCTAAGATCCATATCCCCATCATCGCGTCGGTGTCGGAGCACCAGCCCACCACCTGGGTGTCGTTCTTCTTCGACCTCCACATCCTGGTCTGCACCTTTCCGGCAGGACTCTGGTTCTGCATCAAGAATGTCAACGACGAGCGCGTCTTTGGTAAGCCGGGGCTCATTAACACACACTGACACTCAACATACACATCATTTGAATAAATGTGAATATTTCGAGGGGAATCTGGTCATTTGAGAAGAATATGCATTATAGCAAGGGCATCATGTTTTTGATATACTGTACAAACCTGTACAAACCTGTAGATGGTGTACGGGAGGAAATGCTGACCAGTGTCACACAGCTCCAGTGCAGGAGCTGGTTTCTGTTTTTCCCCTCCTCCTTAATTGATCAATTAATGCCATTGATAGCCCCGAAACTGCACATCTGTTCACCCAGCTCTAAATCAGTTTGTCTCAGATGAAAAAACCGCCCTTGAGGATCTGAGTTGTGCACCATGCACTTTTGACATAAATGATCCTGCCTTTAAACTTTCCTGCCTCTCTGCTGCCCCCCAGTGGCTCTCTATGCCATCAGTGCGGTCTACTTTGCTGGGGTGATGGTGCGCCTGATGCTGACCTTGACGCCGGTGGTTTGCATGCTGTCGGCCATAGCCTTTTCCAGCGTGTTCGAGCACTACCTGGGGGACGACATGAAGAGGGAGAACCCTCCCATAGAGGACAGCAGCGACGAGGATGACAAAAGGAGCTCAGGGAACCTCTATGACAAGGTCGGTAGGAGTCATAGTCCAGGGCTCATAAAGCAGCTCAGAGTAGGAGTGCAGATCAAGGATCAGGTTCTCACTGTCTATAATTTAACAAAGCTAACGCAATGGTGAACCTAAGTGCTGGCGGTACCGCTATACGTTCAGAGGTGTCAGAAATCATTTAGCTATTTTCACAACCAAGAGTGATGGTCGCTGGCAGTGGCACGAAAGGGCTGGGTTTTTATGATTAAATAAGTTATAGGTGTGTCGACGCTTGACCCCTCACTGGCCAATCAGAACATGCTCCATGGCTAAATATGTGACCTACCACCTGGATTCGATCTGCTTTGAAGTTGATACACTTGTAACGCCACTTTTGAGAAAACGGCCCGTGCATGTTTTTGAACACCTACTGGAGAGCTGTTTGTCTACACACATTCAGCATCATTCACACCCTCTTAAGCCTTAACCACACCCAATTTGTCACATGCACAGGATACAGAAGGTGTAAACGGTTACTTCCATAGTGAAGTCTTGTTTAGACATGTAGCTAGCTAAACAATGAACCATAATCTAAACTCTAATGCCACGTTCAAAACCACTGAAGTCTGTCTTCAGTGAGGGGGAAAAACGACCTCTGACTGGGGATAAATCATTTTGAACGGTCATCCAACTCGGGAACTCATGCCACTTTCTAGAGCTCCGACTGGGAATAAATCATTTTGAACGGTCATCCAACTCGGGAACTCAGGTCACTTTCTAGAGCTCCGACTTTCCGACCTGAAGATTAGTGACGACATGATTTGACCTCGTATTTGTTAGGTTCCAGTTGTTTTGAACGTGGCAGTACTACCATGCATGCATCTGCAGGTAGCTAAAGCTAACCAACTAGGTTCAATGTTAGCTAGTGAGCTAACATTAGGCTATAACTAGCAATGCAAATGGGTTTCTGAGATACAAATACACCTAACGTTAGCTAGCTAGCTAACAATATGGTTTACCTGGAAATGAAAATGTATAGCTAGACTCTTACATGAATGAACGCTTCTCCCTCGGTCATGGTTGCCCTTAGTTTGAAGATGTAATCTGGAGACAGGTGTTTTTACAACAGTCTTCTGTGTTCTCTTTTAGACTCTCCGCATTTGGCAATCAGGGATTTCCACATCTGATTCATTTTCAGAGTCCGAAATAGTCAGCATGGCACGATCGTCCTACAGAAAGTAGTCCATCACAACCTTTTCCCCACTGATCTTTATAGATAACGCCTGTTCACTTCAGGGCAGCAATGTTGAGAGCAGTAGCAACGCTTTTTCAGTTATTCATGATATCTTTCAAAAAAAGCCACAGTAGAAAGGATATTGAGCGGCTCGTGTTATAGACCGAAGCATGCAGACATGGAAGGTTCCTGTATTTTTCCATGCCTAAACCAACAATGTATTCGTATTTACAGATGGTATACACATATTGTTATTATGGCACATGAAAGTTCACATGTTCCAGAAGGAATTTCTGCCTCAAAACAAATTGATAAAAAGTTCAAATGACTCTCCTGTGAAGTAGTGACGTGTGACATACACCTAGCTTCTTGAAACGGGTCACGTGGTTGCTTCAAGTTGTGTATTTACGGCCTTATGTATTGCCTTGGAATCAACTCCAGTTCCAATGTTAGTCCGTTATATCTTACGGAAACGCAATAACAATGTAGACCTATCCCATCTTTGCTAAATACGTTAACTTGAACCTGTTTGCAGTCCACAATTGTTCTAAGTAATTGGCTTCAATATGAAAAAATACAGTGCCTTTAGAAAGTATTCATACCCATTGACTTTTTGTTAAATTCCAAATGGATTAAATTGATTTATTTTTTTCTCACCCATCTACACACACAACCCCATAATGCCAAAGTGAAAACATGTTTTTAGAAATGTTTTCAAATTGATTGAAAATGAAACACAGATATCTCATTTACGTAAGTATTCACACCCTGAGTCAAAACGTGTTAGAATAAACTTTGGCAGCGATTACAGCTGTGAGTATTTCTGGGTAAGTCTCTTAAGAGCTTTGCTCACCTGCATTGTACAATATTTGTGCATTCTTTGTAAAAATTCTTCAAGCTCTGGCAAATTGTTTGTTGATCATTGTTTTCAAAGCCAATTAAAATCAAAACTGTAACTACGCCACTTAGGAACATTCAATATAATCTTAGTAAGCAACTCCAGTTTATATTTTAGGTTATTGTCCTACTGAAAGGTGAGTTTCCCAATATCTGTTGGAAAACAGACTGAACCAGGTTTTTCTCTAGGATTTGCCTGTGCTTAGCACTATTCCGTTCCTTTTTATCCTAAAAAACGACCTAGTCCTTGCTGATGACAAGCATACACATAACTTGATGCAGCCACCACCATGCTTGAAAATATGAAGTGGTGCTCTGTGATTGGATTTGCCCCATAATAACACTTTGTATTCAGGCCAATATTTTTGCAGTTTTACATTAGTGCCTAATAGCAAACAGTATGCATGTTTTGGAAAATGTATTTTCACACATTTAGGTTAGTATTGTGGAGTAATTACAATGCTGTTTATCTATCCTTAGTTTTCTCCTATCACCCAAGTGTAATTAATAACCATGCGCAAAGGAATATTCATTGTCTGCTTCAAAAATATATAGGTACCCTTTGCGAGGCATTGGAAAACCTCCCTGATCTTTGTTGTTGAATCTGTTTGACTGAGGGACCTTACAATTAGTTATTTGTACGTGTGGGGTACAGAGATGAGGTAGTCATTCAAAAATCATGTTAAACACTATTGCACACAGTGAGTCCATGCAACTTAAGCACATTTTTACTCCTGAACTTATTTAGGCTTGCCATAACAAGGGATTGAATACTTATTGACTCAACATTTCTTAAAAATAAAATACATTAAAAAAAATTAAAAAGTCAAGGGGTGTGAATACTTTGCTTTATCACATTTTATTCAGACCCTTTACTCAGTACTTTGTTGAAGCACTTTTGTCAGCGATTACAGCTTGAGTCTTCTTGGGTATACAAGCTTGGCACACCTGAATTTCTCCCATTCTTTTCTGCAGATCCTCAAGCTCTGTCAGATTGAATGGGGATCGTTGCTGCACAGCTATTTTCAGGTCTCTCCAGAGATGTTTGATCGGGTTCAAGTCCGGGCTCTGGCTGTGCCACTCAAGGACATTCAGAGACAGGTCCCCACTCCTGCCTTTTCTTGGCTGTGTGCTTAGGCTTGTTGTCCTGTTGGAAGGTGAACCTAAGTCCTGAGCACTCTGGAGAAGGTTTTCATCAAGGATCTCTCTGTACTTTGCACCATTCATCTTTCCCTCGATCCTGACTGGTCTCCCAGTCTCTGCCGCTGAAAAACATCCCCACTGAATGATCCTGCCACCACCATGCATCACTGTAGGAATGGTGCCAGGTTTCCTCCAGACGTGACACTTGGCATTCACGCCAAAGAGTTGGTTTGGAATCTTGGTTTCTTCAGACCAGAGAATCATGTTTCTCATGGTCTGAGAGTCCTTTAGGTACCTTTTGCAGCCTCCAAGCAGGCTGTCATGCCTTTTACTGATGCCTTTTTACTCCTTTTACTGAGGAGTGGCTTCTGTCTGGCCACTCTACCATAAAGGTCTGATTGGTGGAGTGCTGAAGAGATGGTTGCCCTTCTGGAATCTCACCAGAGGAACTCTGGAGCTCAGTCAGTGACCATCAGGTTCTTGGTAACCACCCTGACCAATGCCCTTCTCAACCAATTGCTCTGTTTGGCTGGCCGGCCAGCTCTAGGAAGAGTCTTGGTGGATCCAAACTTCTTCCCATTTAAGAATGATGGAGGCCACTGTGTTCTTGGGGACCTTCAATGCTGCAGACTTTTTTTGGTACCCTTCCCCATATCTGTACCTCAACCCATTCCTGTCTCGGAGCGCTACAGACAATTCCTTTGACCTCATGGCTTGATTTTTGCTCTGACATGCACTGTCAACTGTGGAACATTTATATAGACAGGTGTGTGCCTTTCCAAATCAAGTCCAATCAATTAAATTTACCACAGGTGGACTCCAAGAAGTAGAAACATCCCAAGGATGATCAATGGAAACAAGATGCATCTGAGCTCAGTTTCAAATCTCATTGCAAAGGGTCTGAATACTTCTGTATATAAGGTATTAAAGTTTATTTATTTTGCAAACATTTCTAAACTTATTTTTGCTTTGTCATTGGGGTATTGTGTGAAGATTGAGGGGGGGAATTATTTAACCTGTCTAGGACTAGGGTCTGACCCTGTCGTCTCAGATTTTGAAATGATGCTTTACAGCGAAAGCAAGACAAGCGTTTGTAAGTTTATCGATAGCCTAACATAGCATTAAGTCCAGCTAGCAGCAGGAAGCTTGGTCACGAAAATCAGAAAAGCAATCAAATTAACCGTTTACCTTTGATCTTTGGATATTTTCACTGACGAGACTCCCAGTTAGACAGCAAATGTTCCTTTTGTTCCATAAAGATTATTTTTATACCCAAAATACCTCTTTGTTTGTTACGTTATGTTCAGAAATCCACCGGAAATAGCGGTCACGACAACGCCAAAAAAAAATTCGAAATTATATCCATAATATCGACAAACATGGCAAACGTTTTTTTATAATTAATCCTCAAGGTATTTTTCAAATATCTATTCGATAATATATCAACCGGGACAGTTGGCTTTTCAGTAGGACTGGGAGGAAAAAAAAGGCTACCTCTCTCTTTTACGCAAGAATCACTGAGCCATCAGCTGGCTCTGAGTGATGCTGGCAATGTGGTCGTTTACGCTCATTCAAATCAAATCAAATTTTATTTGTCACATACACATGGTTAGCAGATGTTAATGCGAGTGTAGCGAAATGCTTGTGCTTCTAGTTCCGACAATGCAGTAATAACCAACAAGTAATCTAGCTAACAATTCCAAAACTACTACCTTATAGACACAAGTAAGGGGATAAAGAATATGTACATAAAGATATATGAATGAGTGATGGTACAGAGCGGCATAGGCAAGATACAGTAGATGGTATTGAGTACAGTATATACATGAGACGAGTATGTAAACAAAGTGGCATAGTTTAAAGTGGCTAGTGATACGTGTATTACATAAAGATGCAGTAGATGATATAGAGTACAGTATATACGTATACATATGAGATGAATAATGTAGGATATGTAAACATTATATTAGGTAGCATTGTTTAAAGTGGCTAGTGATATATTTTACATTTCCCATCAATTCCCATTATTAAAGTGGCTGGAGTTGAGTCAGTGTGTTGGCAGCAGCCACTCAATGTTAGTGGTGGCTGTTAAACAGTCTGATGGCCTTGAGATAGAAGCTGTTTTTCAGTCTCTCGGTCCCAGCTTTGATGCACCTGTACTGACCTCGCCTTCTGGATGATATCGGGGTGAACAGGCAGTGGCTCGGGTGGTTGTTGTCCTTGATGATCTTTATGGCCTTCCTGTGACATCGGGTGGTGTAGGTGTCCTGGAGGGCAGGTAGTTTGCCCCCGGTGATGCGTTGTGCAGACCTCACTACCCTCTCCCTCTGGAGAGCCTTACGGTTGTGGGCGGAGCAGTTGCCGTACCAGGCGGTGATACAGCCCGACAGGATGCTCTCGATTGTGCATCTGTAGAAGTTTGTGTGCTTTTGGTGACAAGCCGAATTTCTTCAGCCTCCTGAGGTTGAAGAGGCGCTGCTGCGCCTTCTTCACGATGCTGTCTGTGTGGGTGGACCAATTCAGTTTGTCTGTGATGTGTACGCCGAGGAACTTAAAACTTACTACCCTCTCCACTACTGTTCCATCGATGTGGATAGGGGGGTGTTCCCTCTGCTGTTTCCTGAAGTCCACAATCATCTCCTTTAGTTTTGTTGACGTTGAGTGTGAGGTTATTTTCCTGACACCACACTCCGAGGGCCCTCACCTCCTCCCTGTAGGCCGTCTCGTCGTTGTTGGTAATCAAGCCTACCACTGTTGTGTCGTCCGCAAACTTGATGATTGAGTTGGAGGCGTGCGTGGCCACGCAGTTGTGGGTGAACAGGGAGTACAGGAGAGGGCTCAGAACGCACCCTTGTGGGGCCCCAGTGTTGAGGATCAGCGGGGTGAAGATGTTGTTGCCTACCCTCACCACCTGGGGGCGGCCCGTCAGGAAGTCCAGTACCCAGTTGCACAGGGCGGGGTCGAGACCCAGGGTCTCGAGCTTGATGATGAGCTTGGAGGGCACTATGGTGTTAAATGCTGAGCTGTAGTCGATGAACAGCATTCTCACATAGGTATTCCTCTTGTCCAGATGGGTTAGGGCAGTGTGGTTGAGATTGCATCGTCTGTGGACCTATTTGGGCGGTAAGCAAATTGGAGTGGGTCTAGGGTGTCAGGTAGGGTGGAGGTGATATGGTCCTTGACTAGTCTCTCAAAGCACTTCATGATGACGGATGTGAGTGCTACGGGGCGGTAGTCGTTTAGCTCAGTTACCTTAGCTTTCTTGGGAACAGGAACAATGGTGGCCCTCTTGAAGCATGTGGGAACAGCAGACTGGTATAGGGATTGATTGAATATGTCCGTAAACACACCGGCCAGCTGGTCTGCGCATGCTCTGAGGGCGCGGCTGGGGATGCCGTCTGGGCCTGCAGCCTTGCGAGGGTTAACACGTTTAAATGTCTTACTCACCTCGGCTGCAGTGAAGGAGAGACCGCATGTTTTCGTTGCAGGCCGTGTCAGTGGCACTGTATTGTCCTCAAAGCGGGCAAAAAAGTTATTTAGTCTGCCTGGGAGCAAGACATCCTGGTCCGTGACTGGGCTGGATTTCTTCCTGTAGTCCGTGATTGACTGTAGACCCTGCCACATGCCTCTTGTGTCTGAGCCGTTGAATTGAGATTCTACTTTGTCTCTGTACTGGCGCTTAGCTTGTTTGATAGCCTTGCGGAGGGAATAGCTGCACTGTTTGTATTCGGTCATGTTACCAGACACCTTGCCCTGATTAAAAGCAGTGGTTTGCGCTTTCAGTTTCACACGAATGCTGCCATCAATCCACGGTTTCTGGTTAGGGAATGTTTTAATCGTTGCTATGGGAACGACATCTTCAACGCACGTTCTAATGAACTCGCTCACCGAATCAGCGTATTCATCAATGTTGTTGTTTGATGCAATACGAAACATATCCCAGTCCACGTGATGGAAGCAGTCTTGGAGTGTGTAATCAGATTGGTCGGACCAGCGTTGAACAGACCTCAGCGCGGGAGCTTCTTGTTTTAGTTTCTGTCTGTAGGCAGGGATCAACAAAATGGAGTCGTGGTCAGCTTTTCCGAAAGGAGAGCGGGGCAGGGCCTTAAATGCGTCGCGGAAGTTAGAATAGCAATGATCCAAGGTTTTTCCAGCCCTGGTTGTGCAATCGATATGCTGATACAATTTAGGCAGTCTTGTTTTCAGATTAGCCCTGTTAAAATCCCCAGCTACAATGAATGCAACCTCAGGATATATGGATTCCAGTTTGCAAAGAGTCAAATAAAGTTCATTCATAGCCATCGATGTGTCTGCTTGGGGGGGAATATATACGGCTGTGATTATAATCGAAGAGAATTCCCTTGGTAGATAATGCGGTCGACATTTGATTGAGGAATTCTAAATCAGGTGAACAGAAGGATTTGAGTTCCTGTATGTTGTTGTGGCCACACCACGTCTCGTTAACTATGAAGCAGACGCCCCCGCCCCTCTTCTTACCAGAAGATGTTTGTTTCTGTCGGCACGATGCGTGGAGAAACCAGCTGGCTGCACCGACTCCGATAGCGTCTCCAGTGAGCCATGTTTCCGTGAAGCAAAGAACGTTAGTCTCTGATGTCCCTCTGGAATGCTACCCTTGCTCGGATTTCATCAACCTTGTTGTCAAGAGACTGGACATTGGCGAGATGAATGCTAGGGAGTGGTGCACGATGTGCCCGTCTCCGGAGTCTGACCAGAAGACCGCTTCGTTTCCCCCTTTTACGAAGTCGTTTTTTGGGGTCGCCGGCCGGGATCCATTCCGTTGTCCTGGGTGAAAGGCAGAACACAGGATCCGCTTCGCGAACGTCATATTCTTGGTCGTACTGATGGTGAGTTGACGCTGCTCTTATATTCAGTAGTTCTTCTCGGCTGTATGTAATGAAACCTAAGATGACCTGGGGTACCAATGTAAGAAATAACACGTAAAAAAAAAAAACTGCATAGATTCCTAGGAACGCGAAGCGAGGGGGCCATCTCTGTCGGTAGTAGTGAAAAGGGCGTGAAACTACGTCTAAAGGCTGTAGACACCTTAGGGAAGACATAGAAAAAGGAATCTGGTTGATATCCCTTTCAATGGTCAATAGGGATGCATAGGAACACACAGGTTTAAAAATATGAGTCGCTTCCTGATTGGAATATTTTTACAGTTTTGGAAACTTTAGTGTTTTCTTTCCTAAGCTGTCAATTATATGCATATTCTAGCATCTGGTCCTGAGAAATAGGCCGTTTACTTTGGGAAGGTTATTTTTCCCAAAATAAAAAGTGCCCCCTAGCTTCAAGAGGTTTTAATGCAACCGCTGTGTTAGATTTCAAAAAAAGATACCCGCCATATTGGGTAGTCAACATTACTCAGAAATAGCATTTGAAATATTCACTTACATTTGATCTTCATCCGAATGCACTCCCAGGAATCCCAGTTCCACCTAAAATGTTCGATTATGTCCAAATATCTTCTTTTGTTAGGGCGTTTGGTAAACAAATCCAAAAGCGCATTCAGGTCGCGCCGAACGTCGGACAAAAAGTTCCGTTACAGCCCGTAGAAACATGCCAAACTAAGTATGGAATCAATCTTTAGGATGTTTTTAACATAAAACTTAATTAATGTTCCAACTGGACAATTCCTTTGTCTGTACAAATTAAGTGGAACGTAGCTACCTTTCACGTGAGCGTGCCAGACCGAGGCTGTGGCACTCTGCCAGACCAACAATATAAATATTGTTGACATCTAGTGGAAGCCTTGGGAAGTGAAAGATAACTAATATCACCCTGTATCTTCAATGGGGTCAATGGAGTTGAAAAACTACAAACCTCAGATGTCCCACTTCCTGGTTGGATTTTTCCTCAGGTTTTCGCCTGCCATATGAGTTCTGTTATACTCACAGACATCATTCAAACAGTTTTAGAAACTTCAGAGTGTTTTCTATCCAATACTAATAATAATATGCATATATTAGCATCTGGGACAGAGTAGGAGGCAGTTCACTCTGGGCACGCTATTCATCCAAAAGTGAAAATGCTGCCCCCTATCCCAAAAAGGTTAACCAACTAATTGCAGCATTACCGCAAAAGTGGAAGGTGGGACAAGGCAAGTGGAAGGTGGGACAAGGCAAGTGGGACAAGGGGCAAGTAAGGACTTGTCTGTCGGCCCTGCATTAAAGTCCAAAATTAGTAAAGAAAATTCTGAAAAATAAACTATACCAGTTTAATTTAAGGACCAAAAAATTGACATCTGTGCCATATAGATTGCAAAATAGTTAGAAAGTGATTTTCGATGTACCGATTCGATGGCACATGGTTTATGAGCTGATACACTTAACAACACTGGATTCAAAACCAATTGAGATTCTCCAACTGCCCTCACCTCATAGGTCTACCTTTTTAGTGGGGTTTTGCATTCCCCTTTTACACCTCTTTAGTGTACTCTGCTCTCACAATGTGAACCCTTATCCGGGGGTTCCAGTTGACACCTACAGGTAACTGCCAAAAATAAAGAGGGATGCAAAGTACATTAAAAGCAGTTGCTACCACACAGAGTTAATTAACATCCCATCATGCTTAGGTTATGTATAAAAATGCTTGGCAGGCATTTATTTTGGCTACCATGGCTGTGCCCTCATCCACAGGACATTAGTGGTGACTGAATGGTTTGATGAGCATGAAAACGATGTAACCACCATATGCCATGGCCGTCTGTCACCACATCTCAACCCAATTGAACACTTAAACCAGTTTCTGGAGCGGCACCTGGGACCGTTTTCCACCACCAATAAAACACCAAATAATGGAATTGTTTATGTGAGAATGGTGTCGCATCCCTCCAACAGAGTTCCAGACACTTGTAGAATCTACGCCAAGGAGCGTTGAATGAGTTCTGGCTCGTGGTGGCCCAACGCCCTATTATTGCACTTTATGTTGGCGTTTCCTTTATTTTGGCGGTTAGCTGTATTCAACCCATAGACATATTCCTGTAAGGAGTTACAAAATAATTTGACTCTGTTTGTATCTCCGATACTGTCTGTTTAGTGGGCAAGTTTGATGTGTGTTGGTCTCCCTCTGCAGGCAGGAAAGGTGCGTAAGCATGTGTCTGAGCAGGAGAAGGCAGAGGAGGGGCTGGGCCCCAACATCAAGAGTATAGTGACCATGCTGATGTTGATGCTGCTCATGATGTTCGCAGTCCACTGCACATGGGTCACCAGCAACGCCTACTCCAGTCCTAGTGTGGTGCTGGCCTCCTACAACAACGATGGGTAAGGACAAATAATAATATTTATCTAAAGCATCTTGTAGTCCGTCGTGCGTGCATACATTTTTACATATGGATGGCCCCAGCGGGAATTGAACCCATGACCTTTGGCGTCGCAAGCACCATGCTCTACCGATTTGAGCTACACCGTACAGTCGTATGAAAAAGTTTGGGCACCCCTCTGAGGCTGCAATAATTTACTCTGTCATCACAGAAAATGATCACAGTGGCATGCCATTCATTTTAGAATAAAAGCTGAGTACTGGGGTATTGTCCAGACAAAGATTTTTAGTGTAGCAATATTAAGTTATGATATTAAATCAGATGTGAAAAATAGGCTATGCGGAAATGTGGGCACCCTTCTCATTCTGTTGATTTGAATACCTGTAACTACTTAGCACTGATTAATTGGAACACACAGTTGGTTTGGTGAGCTCATTAAGCCTTAACTTCATAGACAAGTGCATCCAATCATGAGAAAAGGTATTTAAGGTGGCCAATTGCAAGTTGTTCTCTTTGACTCTCCTCTGAAGAGTGGCAACATGGGGGCCTCAAAACAACTCTCAAATGACCTGAAAACAAAGATTGTTCAACATTATGGTTTAGAGGAAGGCTACAAAAAGCTATCGCAGAGATTTAAGCTGTCAGTGTCCACTGTGAGGAACATAGTGAGGAAATGGAAGACCACAGGCACAGTTCTTGTTAAGGCCAGAAGTGGCAGGCCAAGTAAAATATCGGAGAGGCGAAGGCGAGGGATGGTGAGAACGGTCAAAAACAGCCCACAGACCACCTCCAAAGACCTACAACATCATCTTGCTGCAGATGGTGTCACTGTGCATCGTTCAACAATTCAGCGCACTTTGCACAATGAGAAGCTGTATGGGAGAGTGATGCGGAAGAAGCCTTTTCTGCACACACGCAACAAACAGTCGCTTGAGGTATGCAAACGCACATTTGGACAAGCCAGCTTCGTTTTGGAATAAGGTGCTGTGGAAACAAAGATTGAGTTATTTGGTCATAACAAGGGACGTTATGCATGGCGGCAAAAGAACACAGCGTTCCAAGAAAAACACTTGCTATAAAAACACTTGCAATTTGGTGGGGGTTCCATCATGCTGTGGGGCTGTGTGGCCAGTGCCGGTACTGGGAATCTTGTTCAAGTTGAGGGTCGCATAGATTCTACTCAATATCAGCAGATTCTTGGGAATAATGTTGAAGAATCAGTCACAAAGTTGAAGTTACGCCGGGGCTGGATATGTCAACAAGACAACGACCCAAAATCTACCCGGGCATTTATGCAAAGGAACAAGTACAATGTTCTGGAATGGCCATCCCAGTCCCCAGACCTGAATATCATTGCGAATCTGTGGGATGACTTGAAGCGGGCTGTCCATGCTCGGCTACCATCAAACCTAACTGAACTGGAGATGTTTTGTAAGGAGGAATGGTCCAAAATACCTTCATCCAGAATCCAGACACTCATTAGAGGCTGTGGGAAGCAGCTAGAGGCTGTTATTTTAGCAAAAGGAGGCTCTACTAAATATTGATGTGATTCTTCTATTGGGGTGCCCAAATTTATGCACCTGTCTAATTTTGTTTTGTTGCATATTGCACATTTTCTGTTAATCCAATAAACCCCATTTCACTACTGAAATATTACTGTGTCCATCAGTTATTTTATAGATCAAAATGAAATTGCTGATCCAAACACCCAATTATTTATAAATTGAAATCATGGAAATTGTCAGGGGTGCCCAAACTTTTTCATACGACTGTATCTATCGTTCATATACACTACATGATCAAAAGTATGTGGACACTTGTTAGTGTCAGCTCTGGCAGGGCAGAAATTTGACGAACTGACTTGTTTGGAAAGGTGGCATCCTATGACGATGCCACGTTGAAAGACACTGAGCTCATCAGTAAGGCAGTTATACTGCCAATGTATGTCTATGTCGATTGCATGGCTGTGTGCTCGATTTTATACACCTATCAGCAACGGGTGTGGCTGAAATAGCCGAATCCACACACTATTTTATATATAGTGTGTGTTCACACGCGCACATACATTTACACACACTCTCATAAAAGGGCTTGTTCATATTTCATCAGAAAGTTGTGACGTTGATGTGTTAACCTGGTTATTGTAGTATTATTGTATCTCGTGTCCCATGACTCTTAATTACTTCTACCCCCTCCTTTTTTGAAAATTCTGTTAAAAATCGCGCAACTTTTCAGCGTCCTGCTACTCATGCCAGGAATATAGTATATGCATATGATTAGTATGTGTGGATAGAAAACACTCTGAAGTTTATAAAACTGGTTAAATCACGGCTGTGACTATAACAGATCGTGTGTTTCATTGAAAAACGCAAGAAAAACTGCTCTCTGAAAGCAAAAAATAATTTCCATAAGTCACTTCCACCAGTTGTTAAAAGAGAACAGAATTTAATGGGAATCTGCCTGCAATTCATACAAATTCCGCACGATGGCGCCATTGTCCTAATTTTCAATTGAATTAATTGTTGGAAAATCCTTCTGTCTGACCTCCATTTTCCCAGTCTTCACCCGGATGCAGTTGAGGGAGAGATCAGACGGCATTGTTTTTGAAGTGAAGACCTATTGAAGAGACATCGCCCTGTAATCATTTTGATAGATTATAAACGTTTACTAATACCTAAAGTTGGATTACAAAAGGATTTCGAAGTGTTTTGTGAAAGTTTATCGTCAACTTTTTTAATTTAAAAAAATTACGCAGCGTTTAAAAACGATGATTTTTTCTGAATGACACAACTTCCATACAAAGCTATTTTGGGTATATATGGACCGATTTAAACGAAAAAAAGACCCAATAGTGATGTTTATGGGGCATATAGGAGTGCCAAGAAAGAAGCTCGTCTAAGGTAATGAATGTTTTATATTTTATTTCTGCGTTTTGGGTAGAGCCGGCTATCGCAAAATCTGTTGTTTACGTGTCGAGCTGGCATTTTGGGGGGTGCATGCTATCAGATAATAGCTTCTGATGCTTTCGCCGAAAAGCATTTTAAAAATCTGACTTGCTGGCTAGGTTCACAACGAGTGTAGCTTTAATTCAATACCCTGCTTGTGAATTTTGATCAAAGATTGAGTTGTAACGAGTACATTTAGCATTTAGCGTAGCGCATTTGCATTTCCAGGGGCATACTTGGGACGTCTGCGTGTCAAGTATTCTAGTGCTATTCAATAGTTTTCCATGTACTGTTCTTTCAATGCGAGGCTGACGTGCGCTGCTTATTTTCCAGTTCGAGATTTAGAACTATGGTAAACTAGAAAGTCAAACTATTCGACTCGAACTCCTCGCACATATATTTGTGTGGTTACAATATTGGTTCGTCATTGCCGTGACTCGACATCCCTGTCTCATAGGATCCCATAATAATAAGTTACCAAACATGTGGTTGCCTGGCTGTCATTCCCGTAACTCCTCAACTCCGTCACTCCCCATAGGACGAGGAACATCCTGGATGACTTCAGGGAGGCCTACTATTGGCTGAGGCAGAACACAGACGAGCACGCGAGGGTTATGTCTTGGTGGGATTATGGCTACCAGATAGCAGGCATGGCTAATCGAACCACCCTAGTGGACAACAACACATGGAATAACAGTCATATAGCACTGGTGAGTCACACACCATCAAAAGGGGGAATTGGGGATTTCAACTCAATTCAGACCTCATGCTCCAAAGTAAAGTAGACCCGTTTCTTGACTTTAACTTGCATCAATGAATTCAATATATTCACTTGTAGGAGCTGCAATAATGTGTGTGGGATTCGTCTTGCTCTTA
Organism: Oncorhynchus clarkii lewisi; assembly: GCF_045791955.1. NCBI lineage: Eukaryota > Metazoa > Chordata > Actinopteri > Salmoniformes > Salmonidae > Oncorhynchus > Oncorhynchus clarkii. The sequence goes on from NC_092164.1 coordinate 31,982,336, forward strand.
TGACTTGATTGATTTTCACAGGGCCAGCACAACTTTGAGAAGCGAGTATTGCCTATTTTTGGAGTCTTATACCTCCCTCTCCTTTTCCCACCACGTCTCATCTTTATCTGCCTCTTCTTTCCTCTGCTATTTCACTCTCCTCTGCTCAAACTCCCTCGTCTTCCCTCTGTAGGTGGGGAAAGCCATGTCGTCCAATGAGAGTGCAGCGTACGAGATCATGAGGAGTCTGGACGTGGACTACGTGCTGATCATCTTCGGGGGCGTGATTGGTTACTCAGGCGACGACATCAACAAGTTCCTGTGGATGGTCAGGATAGCGGAGGGAGAGCATCCCAAGGACATTCGGGTGAGTGCCTGGTTTGTTGAGACCTAGTTGGGTTCATCGACACCTCCCAATTCAGAAGGACCTTCATTCTTTTTAATAATTGTTGTTCTGTTGATGAACCTGGGTCAACACAGCCATCCAGTAATCTATCAGTCGGGGCAAACCCAAGGACATTGCTGTTCCTAGCTATGTTTATTTTCTTCACTGACATATCCAATGCAGATTTGTAAAAAAAAATGTGCATATTATTTTGAATATCAAAGACATGAACCGAACAATTGGTGGCTACATCATATCGTAGGTGGTGAGTTGGCAGAGTTATTTCAGTTTCTGCTATTTGATGTGTCCTTGAAGAAATTTGGTCCAAACCCTCGTCTCTCTTTGTTCCCTCCTCATGCCCATGTGCCCTTCAGGAGAGTGACTACTTCACCCCTCAGGGAGAGTTCCGCGTGGACAAGGCCGGCTCGCCCGTCCTGCTCAACTGCCTCATGTACAAGATGTCCTACTACCGCTTCGGCGAGATGCAGGTGAGAGGTGGTGAAGTACTTGAAGCAACAGCAGACTACAGTAAGCACTGAGTGACGGGCAACAGAGCGGCTTATGGACGTGCTGACAAGCCTGGGGGAAGGATGAAGGTGGGAGGGAAGCGCTCAGAAATGCTCTGGCAGGTACAGGCGAGATATGAGAGCGAAGAGCTGCCAGGTACTTATAGCGAGCTGCGTGTTGCCTGGCCAGCTGCTCAGTGAAGGATCAGTGGGCTGTTTCAGTAGGGTCCACAGACATGCAGCCAGGCAAAGCTGTCTCCTAGCTGTCTTAACCCATAAAGGAGATGGACAGACAGGTTAAGAGAACGATAAAGGCAAGGGAACAGAGATTGGTTTTGTGGAAGGGACGAGGACAAAAGCGATCGGGAGGTGGGAGAGACGGGTAACGTGTAGAGGGAGGGATAGGTGAAGTGATGTACAGATTTAAAAGAGCAGCGGAAGAGCCTAAAACTGAATTAAGATGAAAAACGCAACACTTGTGTGAACTGTCAACCACCATACTCACTTTAGCTCAGCTCAGTCACTAGCCGCCCTCGCCAACAACTTCAACCCCACCTACTGCTGTCCTTATCTCTCAGCTGGACTTCCGGACACCGCCTGGGTTCGACCGCACCCGCAACGCCGAGATCGGCAACAAAGACATCACGTTCAAGCACCTTGAGGAGGCGTTCACCTCGGAGCACTGGCTGGTGCGCATCTACAAGGTGAAGAAGCTGGAGAACAGGGAGCCGCTGGAGCACAAGCTCCGCAGCATCGTGCCCAGGCAGAAGTACACCTCCAAAAAGGTACAAGGCTTCCATGTCTCTCAGCATTCATTGTGCTAATGAATGTTAGACATTATATGATACTGGTGTAGTGAGTTTACATATGATTATTTCTTCTCAAATTTTAGCCACCAAAAGGAAATGTTCATAAAATGTGAGCCAACTCACTTTTATTTCCTACAGTTAAATGTGTGTGCGCTCACATTCTGATTTGTAGATGTATAGGAAAAAATTGCAGATTGAAAAGTGGTTTGTAAACCAAGTTTGTTTCATTATAGACTTCTAAGAGGAAGCGAGGACATATCAGGAATAAGCTGGTCCTGAAGAAAGGCAAGAAACTAAACAAGAAATAATGAAGACTGACAACAACAAAAAACATACAAAAAAATGCAACTAGCAAAGAACTCTACCAATGAAGAAGAACAGCGGCCATTGTCTGGAATGTTAGCCCTTAGCCTCGAGGGCTAGTCCTCTGAGCGCAGCATCCTGTGTGTTGGGGAGGGTGAAGTGTCATATCTGGCTAGCCCCAGAACTTTTGTCCGTTTTAGCCAGAGGACTTTTTGTCTTGCTCGTTCTTTCTTTTTTGTACTTGAATGTGGGGCAAGGCACAGAGCTGCTGAAACCGGGGTGAGCGTAAATTTTGTGGTACATTAAACTTATTTCTAGAGGGGGACAAAATAAAGAGAAAGGAAACTGAGGCTGGGAGCAATTGCACCAAAGAGCCCCTGATCTTGCTCCTTGGCACATGTCAATGTGTTGCCGTTGAGAGTGAGGAACCATTGGAATTGAGGACATGTTCCTGACGCGTGTACAGATAACGAATGGTATGCGGTAAGGAACAATTCCATTGTCTAGGCACAGCTGATCGATCTGTAACTTTTTTTTAATCATTTTTTGTTTGGCTCTAATTTGTCGTTACTGAGACAATTCTTTCGAAAATAAAAGGCCTAATATGTAAATAAAATGTCAAAGGGTTATAATATATTGGATTATTGTGGTGATTTAAATACGCAGATTTCTCTTTACTTTGTCGTGATGTTTTTAATGGCAGCAGATGGAACAGTGAATGCAATAATTGTCATTAGGAGGGATTTGAGATTTTGTTTGAAAAGAATGTGAATTTAACTTTCCCCCCTGAAATTGCTTAGATTGTATATTCTGCTGCTAGGTTTAAAAAAAGTAGCAATTCTATGTGAAATGTAGTGATTATTAATTAGGCCTCCAACCTGCAGGGGGCACGCTCTAGTCCGGTCTGTGAGCCTAGTGCCTCATTGCTGGTCTCTTCATCACCACATGTCCTTCTGTCTACTCAGTCATTTTTGCCGGTCCACAGACACACGTTAATGCTGCTGAGTAGATGCGTAGTACGGTAATGCAGGAAAACTAAAGTGTTGAATCTCAAGATGGCTGCCAGTGAGTGGACAGAGGGGTGCACCCCCTGGCATTGTACTGGGCCTGTTGTGAATTATAAATCTGTGTTGAACATGTGTGTGCATGCGGTCTACAGATCATAGGAATACTTTTTTTTTGTATCGTTTGTTTGATACTTCTTGCTTTACACACAAGTTATATAAATTTGCTTTGTTCTGTCCCTTCACAAAATGCCATATCGACCTTGCTCAAACACACACTAGAGGAACTCGTGTTTCTTTTTGTCAATCTTTGGGGACTAAGCCTTAATGTGATATAGAAAGTGTACAGGTTTGTTTTTTGTTGGGGATGGTGGACTTTCTCCTCTTGGTTCTCCAACTTTCAGCAGTGCAGCGCCTCTTCCTCTTCCTCACCACTACATTGATTTTATTTCACGACCCCTGGTCCCCTCAACTTCCAGATTTTTTTACATTGTTGTTCAGTCATGTTTAAATGTAGACTAAATAAAAGGTTCAAGTTTGTAAAAAGTGATTTGTGTGTACTATCAATTTATCAGTGTAAGGTGTTTGCCTGAAGTGTCTTTGGAATATCTTCTAGGTTTGCAGGCAGGGTGTTTTTTACTAAGTTGCTTCAGTCAATTCCAGGAACGGACATGTGGAATACAAGGCTGCTTTTTAGGTGCAAAACAATAATTACATTCTAAAAAAACAGATTCCATGATACCTTTTTATGTGGAAATATCTTTATCCTATAAAAGTTAGACTTTGGTATATAAACTGAGGCTTCAGAGAATTACAAAATGTACCACAAGATGGCAGCACTGGCCTTAATTCCAGCTGTTCTACATTTTCCACAACAACAAGACAGGCACAGTGATTGCCAGGGCACATTTATTAGAACAAAACAATTATGCCCCCATCCCTACCTTCAACCTATGTAATAATACATGGGGTGTTGCATAGGTTTTTTTAATCCTAGTGAATGAGGAGTTTGGTTCAAGGTCTTGGGTACATCAGTGATCTACAAAACCCAAATACCTCAGTTTGACACAAATCTTTCCAAATAACCCACACGTCTTGATTACTGAGTGCTGGAGACTCGGTAATCAAATTCATGCATCTGCATATTGCCAGATGTCAAGGTCACTAATTCAAGAACACACTTGAATGCTACAAGAAACTGGACAGCTTTGTGACAGCTAATTTTCTTCACTGCAAGATGATCCTGCCATTAGTATAGGTACTACAGTGTAACGCAGCAAGCCCCTCAGTCTATAATCATTGATCACTTTTCTATGAACAAAAAGGTGTCGCAAATGATTTTCCATTAGATGTTTGGCTAAATAAAGGCAATCCGATATAGTATTTGGGAAAACGTAAATATATAATGGCTATGTATAACCCAAAACATCCCCTTTACCACCACAGTACCTCATATCCTGATTGACATGTGAAGAGACGGTGCCTCTCTGTGAGAATGGGGTTGTGGCTCACATATATTAGCATGAGTCGTGAGCTGGGTACAGATCCAGATTAATTATGTGATATCAATGCTAAGGACACGTCCCTGGAAGGAGGAAACACCTCTGGGGAAGATGGGATCCAATGGAGTGTTGACTGTAAAGTAAAAGGGTGATGGTGAGGGGAAATCTGTAGTCAATGGAAGAACAGAGGCAAAGAGTCATTTCAGGAATGGTCAAAGGTCTGGATGGGGTAAGGATGGATAGAATAGCAACTGAAAGTGATAAGAGACTCCTAGTCAACAGCATTTGTTGGGAACTAATGTAACAAAAACATACCTCCAAGCATATTTACCACCAACACTTGTATGCCGTCTTCCTCCTGATGCTGCGTGACAAATAAAGGCGTTTGAACCGAAAAGAATCATGTGTGTGTCAACACAACTGGAAAGAAATACCAGTGGCAAATCATGTCATACCGTGCATTTGCAAAAGGCCCTGGCAAAGTAAGAAATTGACATTCTCTACCTCGAATACTATAAAAAGCTACATCGGTCTCTCCCACCCTCGTAGTTCAAGTGGAAACCACTTGATTCCCATGAGTGGGACCTTTGTCCATGTCATTAAGAGTCAGTATCTCTGGTCCCAATTGAGAGCGAGTGGCAGTTCCATCCTTATCCTGGCCTGGCCCCTCGTTTAGGGGCATAGAGGCTCTCTTAGTGTCCATTAGAGCAGTCTGGTTCTTGTGTCAGTTAGATTTCCACAGAGGATTGTGGTAGATCCAATCTTCTCCCTAAAGGCAAGAACAAAGACACAACCAGATGAGCATCTGTGGTTAAATTGAGCCGGTCTCCTGCACCTTGGGACAAAGCACCCTTAGTGGAGGTACCAACTAGAGGTCGACCAATTAATCGGAATGGCCGATTAATTAGGGCCGATTTCAAGTTTTCATAACAATCGGAAATCTGTATTTTTGGACACCGATTTGGCCCCCCCAAAATGTTACACCTTAAATAAAGATTAAATTAACTAGGCAAGTCAGTGAAGAACACATTCTTATTTTCAATGACTGCCTAAGAACAGTGGGTTAACTGCCTCGTTCAGGGGCAGAACGACATTTTTACCTTATCAGCTCGGGGGATTCAATCTAGCAACCTTACAGTTAACTAGTCCAACGCTCTAACCACCTGATTACATTGCACTCCACGAGGAGACTGCCTGTTACGCGAATGCAGTAAGCCAAGTTAGTTGCTATCTAGCATTAAACTTAACTATTATGATTGATTGATTTTTATAAGATAACTACACATGATTGATGATATTACTAGTTTATCTAGCGTGTCCTGTGTTGCATATAATCAATGCTGTGCGTATCGTTGCTCCAATGTGTACCTAACCATAAACATCAATGCCTTTCTTAAAATCAATACACAGAAGTATATATTTTTAAACCAGCATATTTAGCTAAAAGAAATCCAGGTTAGCAGGCAATATTGACCAGGTGAAATTGTGTCACTTCTCTTGTGTTCATTGCACGCTGAGTCAGTGTATATGCAACAGTTTGGGCTGCCTGGCTCATTGCAAACTAATTTGCCAGAATTTTACGAAATTATGACATAACATTGAAGGATGTGCAATGTAACAGGAATATTTTGACTTATGGATGCCACCCGTTAGATAAAATACGGAACGGTTCCGTATTTCACTGAAAGAATAAACGTCTTGTTTTCGAGATGATAGTTTCCGGATTCAACCATATCAATGACCAAAGGCTCGTATATTTCTGCGTGTTATTATATTATAATTAAGTCTATGATTTGAGATTTGATAGAGCAGTCTGACTGAGCGATGGTAGGCACCAGCAGGCTCATAAGCATTCATTTAAACAGCACTTTCGTGCGTTCTGGCAGTAGCTCTTCGCAATGCTTCAAGCATTGCGCTATTTATGACTTCAAGCCCATCAACTCCCAAGATTAGGCTGATGTAACCGATGTGAAATGGCTAGCTAGTTAGCGGGGTGGGCTAATAGCGTTCCAAGCGTCACTCGCTCTGAGACTTGGAGTAGTTATTCCCCTTGCTCTGCAAGGGCCGCGGCTTTTGTGGAGCGATGGGTAACGCTGCTTCGGGGGTGGCTGTTGTCGATGTGTTCCTGGTTCGAGGCGAGGAGAGGGACGGAAGCTATACTGTTACACTGGCAATACTAAAGTGCCTACAAGATCATCCAATAGTCAAAGGTATATGAAATACAAATGGTATAGAGAGAAATAGTCCTATAATAACTACAACCTAAAACTTCTTGCCTGGGAATATTGAAGACTCATCTTAAAAGGAACTACCAGCTTTCATATGTTCTCATGTTCTGAGCAAGGAACTTAAACGTTAGCTTTCTTACATGGCACATATTGCACTTTTACTTTCTTCTCCAACACTGTTTTTGCATTATTTAAACCAAATTGAACATGTTTCATTATTTATTTGAGGCTAAATTGATTTTATTGATGTATTATATTACGTTAAAATAAGTGTTCATTCAGTATTGTTGTAATTGTCATTATTACAAATAAATAAATTGGCCGATTAATCGGTATCGGCTTTTTTTGGGGGTCCTCCAATAATCGGTATCGGTGTTGAAAAAAATCATAATCGGTCGACCTCTAGTACCAACAACCGGATGTATCCAGTTTTCAGGGACACAGCTAATTCAACCTAGCTTCCTCTGAAAACCGTGTGGAAACGCCGCTCTTTAACTCCAGCTATGTTAGGTTAAGTCAAAGGGAGAGCCAGGTAGAGCCGAGCTCCAGCACCTCATGGGTCCAACGAGGAAAGTAAGATCAACTAAGTTTTGGGATAGGGTTGAACATAATAGCCCCAGCTCAAACCCTGGTTTTATATTGAACCCTGGCTCAACTCCCTTCTGTAGCCGTACCTTTTTACTGAAATATTTGGGTGTCCAGGGCGAGTTGACTGCAGCTCTCTGCCTCTCCTCCCCTCTCTGGCGCTCCTCCAGACGCCGCTTTTGTTCCGTGGCCTCGTCAATGTTCCCCTCCTTCAGTGACTTGGTGACATGCTGCCATAACCGCCTACACAAACACATACAGAAAATGTATTTAACAAACCCACCACACAGCTGACAAGCTATTGTTCTGTATACGCCAAGTCCAGGGAGTCCCTCCTCGTTTCAGCCCTGCTTTTTTTTATTTATTTTATCTTTATTTAACTAGGCAAGTCAGTTAAGAACAAATTCAATGACGGCCTAGGAACAGTGGGTTAACTGCCTGTTCAAGGGCAGAACGAGGGCAGAACGACAGATTCTTGTCAGCTCGGGGGTTTGAACTTGCAACCTTCCGGTTACTAGTCCAACACTCTAACCACTAGGCTACCCTGCCGCGCTTACTTCTGTTTGGTGCGTAATGAATACCACCCTGGGCCATTAAGGGACCAAAAGTACAGCACCAAGGAGCATCTTACCTGGACTCGTTCCGTCCCTGCTTCTCCACAGGCCGGAGCTTCTTCTTGACGATTGGCAGTTTGGCTGTGTCAATCACTTTGGTCTCCCCGCTGCTATAGGTGAACTCCAGGGTTCCGTTCCATTCCCCCTGGGCCTTGCACACAATGGTGTTGGTCGGGTTGTGTTTGACCTCTGCGGTCACCCTGAGAGGAACATATAGCAGGCATGTTCAGAAGATGTACTTAGTGGCCACCCATCATTACTCAACATTACTCTTATGATACATTGTACAGCCATAGCAATATCGAGACTAGGAGGTTAAAGTGTAGACTGTCAGCTTTAATTTGAGGGTATTTTCATACGTAATTGGGTGAACCGTTTAGAAATTACAGCACATTTGTACATTGTCCTCCCAATTCACTTATACAGTATATGTCCCATATTCCTAGCACGCAAATGACTACATCAAACTTGTGACTCTACAAACTTGTTGGATGCATTTGTTTTGGTTGTGTTTCAGATGATCTTTTGCCCAATAGAAATGAATGGTGCATTTGAGCCACTTAGTGTAAATAAGAATAGAATACGTTTGATATTTATGCCTCTAACTTTCTCACTCATCATTATTCACGATTCATTCATGATTATCCATAATCACGGTAGTATCCCCATTAATATAGTAGAAGTGTTTAAAAACATATTCTATTCTTAATTACAATAAAAGTACAGCAAAATGACTTATTTACCATTTAGTTATATTGGGCACAAATAACATTTGAAATTATGACGTTCAAATCATTTAAATACAGAGCATTCAAATCCTCTCTCAATTCAATGGGCTTTATTGGCATGGGAAACATACAGTATGTTTACATTGCCAAAGCAATCTCTCGCTCTCACACACACACACACACACACAGATACCCACCTGTGTACCTTCCCTCCATAGAAAGGCTTGGTGTGGAATGTGACGGTGGCAGAGTATCCACTCTTGGCACAGTTGATGGTGACTTTGCCACCCAGCTCCACCCATGGCACGGTGAGGATGGAGCGGGCGTAGGCACAGGGCAGAGTGAACACATACTCCTCGTCATGCTCCAGGAGGCATAAGGTCCCTGGGGAGCAGAGGGGGAAATATCAAATAAAAATGTTGTCACATTCTGCCCGAATACGATTACCGTGAAATGCTTACTTTACAAGCCCTTAACCAACAATGCAGTTCAAAAAATATTTACTAAATGAACTAAAGTAGAAAATGAAATCAAAAGTAACAATAAAATGAGGACAATAAGGAGGCTGTATACAGGGGGTACTGGTGCCGAGACTATGTGCGGGGGTACAGGTTAGTCGAGGTAATGTGACTCAAAGAGTCAGACCAGATAAAGGTCAGCATCTCACTGGTTCCAGGCTGTTTCTACGGTTGCCACCTCTTCCAACCATTGTTCATGTTTGGTTAAGACAATGAGTGACAACTGACAGGGAGTTGACAAGATAGCACAAACAGATCTGGGACCTGGCTATACTAGTGTATACTAAGTAGCCAAGCGCCAGTCACCAATGTCTAATAAAACTGTACATTCCGTAGAATAGTGCAGAAGATTTTGCAGAGACTAGAAGGGAAATACTGTACGTGGAAAAAATCCTTTGCAAGATACAGTATCTCCATACCCTAAATATACTCCTCTAGGATGAAAGATACAGTATCTCCATACCCTAAATATACTCCTCTAGGATGAAAGATACAGTATCTCCATACCATAAATATACTCCTCTAGGATGAAAGATACAGTATCTCCAGACCATAAATATACTCCTCTAGGATGAAAGATACAGTATCTCCATACCATAAATATACTCCTCTAGGATGAAAGATACAGTATCTCCATACCCTAAATATACTCCTCTAGGATGAAAGATACAGTATCTCCATACCATAAATATACTCCTCTAGGATGAAAGATACAGTATCTCCATGCCCTAAATATACTCCTCTAGGATGAAAGATACAGTATCTCCATACCATAAATATACTCCTCTAGGATGAAAGATACAGTATCTCCATACCATAAATATACTCCTCTAGGATGAAAGATACAGTATCTCCATGCCCTAAATATACTCCTCTAGGATGAAAGATACAGTATCTCCATACCATAAATATACTCCTCTAGGATGAAAGATACAGTATCTCCATGCCCTAAATATACTCCTCTAGGATGAAAGATACAGTATCTCCATACCATAAATATACTCCTCTAGGATGAAAGACACAGTATCTCCATACCATAAATATACTCCTCTAGGATGAAAGATACAGTATCTCCATGCCCTAAATATACTCCTCTAGGATGAAAGATACAGTATCTCCAGACCATAAATATACTCCTCTAGGATGAAAGATACAGTATCTCCAGACCATAAATATACTCCTCTAGGATGAAAGACACAGTATCTCCATACCATAAATATACTCCTCTAGGATGAAAGACACAGTATCTCCAGACCATAAATATACTCCTCTAGGATGAAAGATACAGTATCTCCAGACCATAAATATACTCCTCTAGGATGAAAGACACAGTATCTCCAGACCATAAATATACTCCTCTAGGATGAAAGATACAGTATCTCCAGACCATAAATATACTCCTCTAGGATGAAAGATACAGTATCTCCATACCATAAATATACTCCTCTAGGATGAAAGATACAGTATCTCCATACCATAAATATACTCCTCTAGGATGAAAGATACAGTATCTCCATGCCCTAAATATACTCCTCTAGGATGAAAGATACAGTATCTCCATACCATAAATATACTCCTCTAGGATGAAAGATACAGTATCTCCATGCCCTAAATATACTCCTCTAGGATGAAAGATACAGTATCTCCATACCATAAATATACTCCTCTAGGATGAAAGACACAGTATCTCCATACCATAAATATACTCCTCTAGGATGAAAGATACAGTATCTCCATGCCCTAAATATACTCCTCTAGGATGAAAGATACAGTATCTCCAGACCATAAATATACTCCTCTAGGATGAAAGATACAGTATCTCCAGACCATAAATATACTCCTCTAGGATGAAAGACACAGTATCTCCATACCATAAATATACTCCTCTAGGATGAAAGACACAGTATCTCCAGACCATAAATATACTCCTCTAGGATGAAAGATACAGTATCTCCAGACCATAAATATACTCCTCTAGGATGAAAGACACAGTATCTCCAGACCATAAATATACTCCTCTAGGATGAAAGATACAGTATCTCCAGACCATAAATATACTCCTCTAGGATGAAAGACACAGTATCTCCAGACCATAAATATACTCCTCTAGGATGAAAGACACAGTATCTCCAGACCATAAATATACTCCTCTAGGATGAAAGACACAGTATCTCCAGACCATAAATATACTCCTCTAGGATGAAAGACACAGTATCTCCAGACCATAAATATACTCCTCTAGGATGAAAGACACAGTATCTCCAGACCATAAATATACTCCTCTAGGATGAAAGATACAGTATCTCCAGACCATAAATATACTCCTCTAGGATGAATTTTTTCACTGGGTAGAAAAATGCCTGTGAAATGTTCTTCATTAGTGTTGGAGTTGAACAGAAAAAAAGTGCCTCGTTAACAACATTAAATGGTGGGATCATCAACCAAGATTTTCCCAGTTACTCCGGCAGAACGGCAGACACCCACTGTGCACGACCCCGCGTCGCCCCATGCATTGATTTCTCTCCCTTTGTGATGTTCACAGACACATCTCTTGGGGTTCATGGACTTGATTCCCCATAAGGGAGGACGTTAAAAGTTAACTCTGACCTACAACATCTCTTCACGTACATTCTGTTTGGTCATATAGGAAAAATGAATAATCCCACCAGCTTCTGCTCCTCTGTGGGTTGACCTGTTGCTTTCATGTCTTACTCATGAAACCAATCATCTTCCACTACAAAAAAAAACCTATGGGGGTTATCACGTAAAACCCTATAGTGAACCATAGGGAAGCATAGTGAACCATAGGGAAGCATAGTGAACCATAGGGAAGCACAATGAACCATAGGGAAGCACAGTGAACCATAGGGAAGCACAGTGAACCATAGGGAAGCATAGTGAACCATAGGGAAGCATAGTGAACCACAGTGAACCATAGGGAAGCACAGTGAACCATAGGGAAGCATAGTGAACCACAGTGAAGCATAGTGAACCATAGGGAAGCATAGTGAAGCATAGCGAACCATAGGGAAGCATAGTGAACCACAGTGAAGCATAGTGAACCATAGGGAAGCATAGTGAACCATAGTGAACCACAGTGAAGCATAGTGTACCATAGGGAACCACAGTGAAGCATAGTGAACCATAGGGAAGCACAGTGAAGCATAGTGAAGCATAGTGAACCATAGGGAAGCATAGTGAATGGAATGGAATTAGCATCCATTCAATGCCATTGCCCTCTACTGTTAACTATCTTATGACCAGTCTAACTCCTCCCGAATGGGACGTTAAACGGGTGCTCTGACTCTGTGGTCACAAAAGATCCCATGGTACTTATCATAAGAGTAGGGGTGTTAACCCCGGTGTCCTGACTCTCTGTGTTCACAAAAGATCCCATGGTACTTATCATAAGAGTAGGGGTGTTAACCCCGGTGTCCTGACTACATTCCTAATCTGACCCTCATACCATCACGGTCACCTAATCATCCCCAGTTTACAATTGGCTCATTCATCCCCCTCCTCTCCCCGGTAACTATTCCCCAGGTCGTTGCTGTAAATGACACTGTTCTCAGACAACTTACCTGGTAAAATAAGGGTTAAATAAATACAATAAAATACATATTATTGCTAAACAGTATAAGGGTGTTTTCACAGTTTAAGCCAATTTTGAATACTGCAAAGGAAACCAGACCCCTCAAAAAGAGACCCCAAAGCGAACCAAACTGAGACCATCTCAAGAGGTGGTCTGGGTTCGGTTCGCTTGAATTTCACGGTCCGGGTTTGCTTGTCGAGCTCCCCAGGTTTGCTTGTCATTATTCCTGCACCACGCATTAGACTACTGCAATAAACCCTCTGACATTAGTGCCAAAGTAGAGAGAAGATGACAGTTGTGCAGGTTCGCAAAAAAAAAAAACGTGCTGTTTTTGGTTAGGCCTATTGCTACTGTCAAGGATGCACAAAAATTCCAAGAGAGCTTCACAAGCTGTTTATTCGATTGTGGGGGTTGAATAAGGGTGAAAAGACGACAACATATTTGGTGAGAATCACAAAATAGGGTACTACATCCATTCCAGCTCTTAAGGGGACGGTAGCCTACATTGGGTGTACAATTTCCCATTACAGCATTATTTATTCTGTTACCAATATTTACATGTTAATAGTATCTTCTGATGAACTAAATGCAATCTATTAACTTCCAAAATGTAAGTAGGTATATGGTCTATCTAGCTGTCCGATAACACATTCTGATGGGATGGCTTGTCCCTGCACTTTATAAAAACCCAGAGTGCATTGAGTGAATGTTGGGAAAAGATCTGGGTTCCTTTCTAAACAGAGCAATGTAAATGCAAAGAGGAACTCGGACCACAAAATAGGTGAAGTGAACTGTCAAATAGAGTTGAGTCCTCATTCAAAGGCAAGGGAAGTGTGAACACAACGACAACTTAGTTGTTTTGCTTTATTTTACCGAGGAATGAGATCTGTATGTGAAAACACTCTAATTGAGTCAGGAGAGAAATCATGTGGAAGGTCATCACATGACTGGGCTGGCATATACTCATTTGGCTATATTTCAAGTGGGAAACATTTCCTTCACAATCGAGCCCTCTCCTCGACCCTTTGGTCTTACCTTGTCCACCTCTTCATACTGTGTATGCAAAGTGCAAAGACACAATTGATCCTCTTTTTAGCTAAACCCCCACATTGACCAACCGTGCTGTCCATGACAACCCACCGTGCTGTCCATGACAACCCACCGCGCTGTCCATGACAACCCACCACGCTGTCCATGACAACCCACCGCGCTGTCCATGACAACCCCCCGCGCTGTCCATGACAACCCGCCGCGCTGTCCATGACAACCCACCGCGCTGTCCATGACAACCCACCGCGCTGTCCATGACAACCCACCACGCTGTCCATGACAACCCACCACGCTGTCCATGACAACCCGCCGTGCTGTCCATGACAACCCACCGTGCTGTCCATGACAACCCACCGTGCTGTCCATGACAACCCACCGCGCTGTCCATGACAACCCACCGCGCTGTCCATGACAACCCACCGCGCTGTCCATGACAACCCGCCGCGCTGTCCATGACAACCCGCCGAGCTGTCCATGACAACCCGCCGAGCTGTCCATGACAACCCCCCGCGCTGTCCATGACAACCCACCGCGCTGTCCATGACAACCCGCCGCGCTGTCCATGACAACCCGCCGCGCTGTCCATGACAACCCACCGCGCTGTCCATGACAACCCACCGCGCTGTCCATGACAACCCACCGCGCTGTCCATGACAACCCACCGCGCTGTCCATGACAACCCACCACGCTGTCCATGACAACCCACCACGCTGTCCATGACAACCCACCACGCTGTCCATGACAACCCACCGCGCTGTCCATGACAACCCACCGCGCTGTCCATGACAACCCACCACGCTGTCCATGACAACCCACCACGCTGTCCATGACAACCCGCCGTGCTGTCCATGACAACCCGCCGCGCTGTCCATGACAACCCGCCGCGCTGTCCATGACAACCCGCCGCGCTGTCCATGACAACCCCCCGCGCTGTCCATGACAACCCCCCGTGCTGTCCATGACAACCCACCGTGCTGTCCATGACAACCCACCGCCACCGCAAATCACAGCAGGAGCAGATTGACACATGCTTACCTCGCCATCAGACATCATCTTAATCAGCACCAATCAATGCAGCACAAAATATCGTCCTTAAAAAAAAAAGTATTATATTTTCATTAGAGGCACAATACTCAAAAGATGCCAAACCACACAGGCCTCTAAATGTGAGAGGGTCACCATTGTGCTTCAAAAGCAATCCCAAAGTGAATGCACAAACCCTGTGGTATGACTAGGCATTAAAAAAAAGGTACGCCTGAGAATATTTTCTGGCCGTGGTGAATCAGTATAACATGTATACAGATTCAGTCTATTCTGTTCAAGGGCTTCCTGTATTCTGTGACTCGTTCAGAAAGGCCCACATTGTGGCGTCAAGAGGGCAGATAGAGGACTCATGTATTGATTGTCATCAGAGAACTTGCAAACCCTTCCATAGGACTATGCACAATGGATAGGTACAGTTCGAGAGTAAAAACTGGCTGCAGTAATCACAATTGTTGAAAGGTTTTAAAAACAATTCTAATTCATGCAACAGTTGGACAATAGATGAAGATTCTCCAAACTTTTACAATGAAAAGTATCCATCAGATAATGACTGCATTAAAAGCACATTTTCCTGTCAGGGGCAAATCATTTATGGAGCTCAAGGATTTGTGGGAATTCAGGAATTACAGTTACTGTACAAATCTCACTTTTTTCCCCCTCTAATGGTATCAGGGATTTTTTAAATATTGTGTTAAAATAAAAAATAATAGTACTCTAATTTGCATAAATACATGGGGTATTGATTTTGCATATATTAACATAAAGGAGTGGAACAGGGCTGCAACCAGCCTTCCTGCACTCACCTGCTCTGTCTAGACCTTCCTGCACTCACCTGCTCTGTCTAGGCCTTCCTGCACTCACCTGCTCTGTCTAGGCCTTCCTGTACCTGCTCTGTCTAGGCCTTCCTGCACTCACCTGCTCTGTCTAGGCCTTCCTGCACTCACCTGCTCTGTCTAGGCCTTCCTGCACTCACCTGCTCTGTCTAGACCTTCCTGCACTCACCTGCTCTGTCTAGACCTTCCTGCACTCACCTGCTCTGTCTAGGCCTTCCTGCACTCACCTGCTCTGTCAAGGCCTTCCTGCACTCACCTGCTCTGTCTAGACCTTCCTGCACTCACCTGCTCTGTCTAGGCCTTCCTGTACCTGCTCTGTCTAGGCCTTCCTGCACTCACCTGCTCTGTCTAGGCCTTCCTGTACCTGCTCTGTCTAGGCCTTCCTGCACTCACCTGCTCTGTCTAGACCTTCCTGCACTCACCTGCTCTGTCTAGACCTTCCTGCACTCACCTGCTCTGTCTAGGCCTTCCTGCACTCACCTGCTCTGTCAAGGCCTTCCTGCACTCACCTGCTCTGTCTAGGTCTTCCTGTACCTGCTCTGTCTAGGCCTTCCTGTACCTGCTCTGTCTAGGCCTTCCTGCACTCACCTGCTCTGTCTAGGCCTTCCTGTACCTGCTCTGTCTAGGCCTTCCTGCACTCACCTGCTCTGTCTAGACCTTCCTGCACTCACCTGCTCTGTCTAGGCCTTCCTGGACTCACCTGCTCTGTCTAGGCCTTCCTGCACTCACCTGCTCTGTCTATGCCTTCCTGCACTCACCTGCTCTGTCTATGCCTTCCTGCACTCACCTGCTCTGTCTAGGTCTTCCTGTACCTGCTCTGTCTAGGCCTTCCTGTACCTGCTCTGTCTAGGCCTTCCTGCACTCACCTGCTCTGTCTAGGCCTTCCTGCACTCACCTGCTCTGTCTAGGCCTTCCTGCACTCACCTGCTCTGTCTAGGCCTTCCTGCATTCACATGCTCTGTCTAGGCCTTCCTGCACTCACCTGCTCTGTCTAGGCCTTCCTGCACTCACCTGCTCTGTCTAGGCCTTCCTGCATTCACATGCTCTGTCTAGGCCTTCCTGCACTCACCTGCTCTGTCTAGGCCTTCCTGTACCTGCTCTGTCTAGGCCTTCCTGCACTCACCTGCTCTGTCTAGGCCTTCCTGCACTCACCTGCTCTGTCTAGGCCTTCCTGCACTCACCTGCTCTGTCTAGGTCTTCCTGTACCTGCTCTGTCTAGGCCTTCCTGCACTCACCTGCTCTGTCTAGGCCTTCCTGCACTCACCTGCTCTGTCTAGGCCTTCCTGCATTCACATGCTCTGTCTAGGCCTTCCTGCACTCACCTGCTCTGTCTAGGCCTTCCTGTACCTGCTCTGTCTAGGTCTTCCTGCACTCACCTGCTCTGTCTAGGCCTTCCTGCATTCACATGCTCTGTCTAGGCCTTCCTGCACTCACCTGCTCTGTCTAGGCCTTCCTGTACCTGCTCTGTCTAGACTGCCTCATTCATTAGTCACGTTCTGTTGCATAATTCAACAAGTGCAGGATACCCTCGGATTGAAAATCAACACGCTTGGCTCTAGATTACTCCTCTCCATACATACTTTACAATGTTTGCGAAATGAGAAATAATATAACTATAATCCGAGTCTTCATTTTCAGAAGTTTTTTTTATTTCAGCGCATCTAATTTGTAAAATAATTACTTTTTTCAATTCCACAAAAAAATGACCTCCATCAAAATAAAGTAGTCTCTCTTCTCTTTCTTGTGATGTAAGTGTGGAGACGATGCGTTTAGTCCCACACTAAGCTTTAGCCTTCTCATAGCTGCAACGGAAAGACAATGTATTCCATTGAGACCATTTCATGGGTGTGTTTGACAGGTCATTACAAACATTTCCGTGGTCAGAACGTTAAATGGGGGGGGGGGGGGGGGACAGAGGCACAAGCAAGAGTATGAAAGTAAAGTGAAAGCAATCAAACCAGCGATATTTAAGTGACAAGACTTTTGCACCCCTCAAACACAGGAAATAGATGGCTGAAAAACACAGCTCCTCAGGTGGCAGGAACATGCGCGTTGCCAATGCCATTCAAACTGCCAGCAACTGTATATTCCAAAACATGAGCATAAGCTTAAGAAAAGTGTATGATTTGAACTCAGCCATGTACTTATGGTGTCAGCTTTTAGCTGAGCCTCAACTCACCTTCCCCTATCATGGACACACCAATGGACATGCCCATGAACTTGCTTCTCGTCCACACGTGGGCATTGACACACATCCTCCTCTCTGGGCACTCGCAGTAGAACCCTGAGACAGGCGGGTGGTGGGACACCTGCTCGGCCATGAAGCGAACGCGGTAACACTCGCTCCCCGACGGACCGTCCTGCGGTTGGGTGTTGTTGGGGACCCTGGAGGCTGGTTCCCTGGGGCCCTGAGACCTGAGGGGCCTCACTCTGTCCCGAGGCACCTCCCAGGAACAGTGGAAGGTTTCGCCCAGTGCCGGGTTGTAGGGCTTCTTGGCCACAGCTCCTTTGCGGCCCTCGTGGAAGGCGGTAAGGTAGTACTCCACGAAGCGTACGATGCGGTCCTCCGCCGTGGCTCCAGCCGTGATGGACAGGAACATGTCCGGGTGGGCCATGAAGTTAGCGTACATCTCCAGCAGGGAGCGCTTCTCCAGGATGAACGTGGGCAGCACCACCTGGTAAACAGGGCGGGAGGTGACCTTTAAACTACATGAGGGAGACACTTCAATAGTGCTGATAGGGAACGGCACTAGTCATCATTTGAACCAAAAGCTTTTTAAATTGTCCTTCCATGACTGTTTTGATGCCATTGATAATCATATTCAACTGAGCAGGCTAGTGAAAATGACATACCAGTACATAACTGTAATCTGTACTTCCTAAAACAGGAATCAAGACATTCCATTCCTATTCAGTCAGTGAACCAGTAAACATTGTGTTGGCCATACCAGCTCTAACATTCCAAGGAAAAGACATGGAGAGAGCAGAGAGCGTTGGCTGTCTTACCCGGGTGAGGTCCATGCCCAGTTTGAGCTGGGAGAGGAGGTGCAGGATGATGCTCCGCTGGTCGTCCAGCACTCCCAGGTCCTCTTCCTCATTGTCCTCCATGTCAGTCACCTCCTCACTGGGGCTGATGGCCTCCAACCCTGCTGGGTGCTGCAGGAACAGAGAAACTGTTAGACTTAGGTTAACATGGTCTGACATAAGAGTGACAATGTCTCCCTGGTAAATGAGGTCTCCTGAGTACGGCTGTTGTGGTCATGAAATTTTGTCAGCAGGATATTGTCATGCAAAAGACTCCCAGGTCTCACAGTAATTGACCATTAATTGACAAATACTTTTAGCATCTCCAAAAATGGAAAGGATTTTTCCCATTACAGTGCGCATATAACGTGGCCATATTGAGCATAAAAGTGATCACTCGAAACTGGCGGCGTAGGCCTACCCAGGCCACGGCCTACCCAGGCCACGGCCTACCCAGGCCATTTTTTTTGTATTTATTTTATTACACTTTTAAAAGAAATGCATGTGAGATTTATTTTCTATGGGTAATTTCTATATAATGTAACAAAGAAATAGTTCGTGACAATCAAGTTGACTTCCGACTGACTATTGGTTACATTTTTTAAATTTATTTTTAATTTCTTTCTCTTTTTTGAGTTTTACCCCTTTTTCTTCCCAATTTCGTGGTATTGTTGTAGTAGCTACTATCTTGTCTCCTCGCTACAACTCCCGTACGGGCTCGGGAGAGACGAAGGTTGAAAGTCATGCTTCCTCCGATACACAACCCAACCAAGCCGCACTGCTTCTTAACACAGCGCGCATTCAACCCGGAAGCCAGCCGCACCAATGTGTCGGAGGAAACACCGTGCACATGGCAACCTTGGTTAGCACGCACTGTGCCCGGCCCGCCACAGGAGTCGCTGGTGCGCAATGAGACAAGGACATCCCTACCGACCAATCCCTCCCTAACCCGGACGACGCTAGGCCAATTGTGCGTCGCCCCACGGACCTCCCGGTCGTGGCCGGTTACAACAGAGCCTGGGCGCGAACCCAGGGACTCTGATGGCACAGCTGGCGCTGCAGTACAGCGCCCTTAACCACTGCGCCACCCGGGAGACCCCTTATTGTTGATTTTAATCATTCGGTGGTTTCCCTGAACAACGTCATGTGGATAAACTTTGTAGCGCATAAGCTAGCAAGTTCTACCACGCTAGCTTACTGGAATTGACTCACCAGCTAAGGTCATTTAGTAGTTCTAGCAATGGCAAACCAAATGTTGATCGCTAGGTTTAAAAAAAAAACATCTGGAGGAAAAAGAGTGTGTGCCAGAAAATACCGATACCGATAGCTTCCAGAATGAGACATTAACAGGTGGCGCCAGGATAGAAACAACCGCAATCGCCACCACAACTGCCAATGCCACGTTGAGCCACACATGCTTGCCTACCACACTGTCTCCTCTCGTTCTTTATGTTGCGGGCGGGGGTAAACCTGTGTTGGGACACGTCAGTACTTTTTTTTGAGACAGTAATACAATATGAATTGAGGATGCTGAATTCACTGTTATTATTCAGCAGTTGAGTCGGGAAATTAACATGGGGAAAGCTTGACTTTCCCTCCATAATGAGTGCACTTGACAGCTGCCCTGATGATATGTTCCCTAATATAAACTCTCTGTTCAGGATCATTGTTACACTTCCAGTGACATCACGCAGTGTGGAGAGACTTTTCTCAACAACAACAACTAGGATGAAACATCGTCTTCGCACATCAGTGACAAGCGCCCGGCTGAACCACTTCAGTTTGCGGTCTTTGAGCGTCAACTGACAGATACATTGGATTACGATGAAATCATCACCATATTCAACTCAAAGCCTCGCCGTCTGCGCCTTGTGATGTAGGTCACGCCTTATGATACATCTACTAAAGGTAAAGTACCTTTTTATAGTACTACTGCTTGCCATGGTATAAATGGTAACATCAAATACAGGCTTGTTTGCCCATCGAGATTAAAGTGCGCCTGGTCTAAAGTTACTGTCTTATTTTGATGCTGGGATAGGTAATTATTTGTATATGTAACGAGGTTGCGCCAAGTACTATGCACTAGTATAAAACGACTGTATTACGAAATAATATACGGTGCACATCGCAAAATAAATGTAAGAAACAAGTAGAAAAAAAATGCCTATCCAAATTTTTCTAGGCCTATCCCCACAACAACAAAATCTGGCTTCGCCCATGCTTGAAACAGGTCCTATATATGCTATATTTAGAGTTATTTGGCAACTTTAGTTGTGAATGATACAAACCTTAGAATGTCTTAGAACTCAAAACGGATATGGGCTGCATGGTGCGACAATAGGCTAGTGATGATTTGATAAAGAAGCTAAATAAAAGCTTGGGCTCGTTTCCTTGCCTCAGTCGTTCTCTCATCAAGTGAAAAACACCCATCAGACTATTCTCAATTTAATCTGGTCTTTACTAATATGTACAATTTGTTTCAGGGGGAAAAAGTAATGTCATGTGTATGCACTTGAATAGGGAATGGAGGGTGCAAGCTTTCCCGCTGGTCGGTTTTGTAGGCTACTTCGGTCTTATAACGGATCTGTGTTTAATACCAGCAGCTGAGAAATAAATGCAAGAACACTTATTTCACTCCAATCATCAACCACTGTTTGAGGAGTATGCTCTCGCTGCCCAACAGGTGATATTCCACCCAAACGCTGTATGCCATGGGCTCTCCAACCCTATTCCTGCCGCTACCCAGTGCTTTATTTGGGAAACCGAGTGAAATCTGTTCGAGAACATTGAGAGTAACATGTTTCCGCAACTAAACACATTTCACTAAACTGTTGACATCCCGTCTGTGCGCTCGAGAAAAGAATAAAGGATATATATATGTATATACACACACACACACACACACACACACACAGCTCAAAAAATAAAGGGAACACTTAAACAACACAATGTTAAGTCAATCACACTTCTGTGAAATCAAACTGTCCACTTAAGAAGCAACACTGATTGACAATAAATTTCACATGCTGTTGTGCAAATGGAATAGACAACAGGTGGAAATTATAGGCATTTAGCAAGACACCCCCAATAAAGGAGTGGTTCTGCAGGTGGGGACCACAGACCACTTCTCAGGTCCTAAGCTCCCTGGCTGATGTTTTGGTCACTTTTGAATGCTGGCGGTGCTTTCACTCTAGTGGTAGCAGGAGACGGAGTCTACAACCCACATAAGTGGCTCAGGTAGTGCAGCTCATCCAGATTCCTATGCTCCCTGGCTGATGTTTTGGTCACCTTTGAATGCTGGCGGTGCTTTCACTCTAGTGGTAGCAGGAGACGGAGTCTACAACCCACACAAGTGGCTCAGGTAGTGCAGCTCATCCAGATTCCTATGCTCCCTGGCTGATGTTTTGGTCACTTCTGAATGCTGGCGGTGCTTTCACTCTAGTGGTAGCAGGAGACGGAGTCTACAACCCACACAAGTGGCTCAGGTAGTGCAGCTCATCCAGGATGGCACATCAATGCAAGCTGTGGCAAGAAGGTTTGCTGTGTCTGTCAGCGTAGTGTCCAGAGCATGGAGGTGCTACCAGGAGACAGGCCAGTACATCAGGAGACGTGGAGGAGGCCGTAGGAGGGCAACAACCCAGCAGCGGGACCGCTACCTCCGCCTTTGTGCAAGGAGGAGCACTGTCAGAGACCTGCAAAATGACCTCCAGCAGGCCACAAATGTGCATGTGTCTACTCAAACGGTCAGAAACAGACTCCATGAGGGTGGTATGAGGGCCCGACGTCCACAGGTGGGGGTTGTGCTTACAGCCCAACACCGTGCAGGACGTTTGGCATTTGCCAGAGAACACCAAGATTGGCAAATTCACAGATGAAAGCAGGTTCACACTGAGCACGTGACAGACGTGACAGAGTCTGGAGACGCCGTGGAGAACATTTTGCTGCCTGCAATATCCTCCAGCATGACCGGTTTGGCGGTGGGTCAGCCATGGAGTGGGGTGGCATTTCTTTGGGGGGCCGCACAGCCCTCCATGTGCTCGCCAGAGGTAGCCTGACTGCCATTAGGTACCGAGATGAGATCCTCAGACCCCTTGTGAGACCATATGCTGGTGCGGTTGGCCCTGGGTTCCTCCTAATGCAAGACAATGCTAGACCTCATGTGGCTGGAGTGTGTCAGCAGTTCCTGCAAGAGGAATGGATGCTATGGACTGGCCCACCCGTTCCCCAGACCTGAATCCAATTGAGCACATCTGGGACATCATGTCTCGCTCCATCCACCAACACCACGTTGCGCCACTGACTGTCCAGGAGGTGGCGGATGCTTTAGTCCAGGTCTGGGAGGAGATCCCTCAGGAGACCATCCGCCACCTCATCAGGAGCATGCCCAGGCGTTGTAGGGAGGTCGTACAGGCACGTGGAGGCCACACACTACTGAGCCTCATTTTGATTTGTTTTAAGGACATTACATCAAAGTTGGATCAGCTTGTAGTATGGTTTTCCACTTTAATTTTGAGTGTGACTCCAAATCCAGACCTCCATGGGTTGACCACGCAGCCGTCACACCGCTCAGGAAGGAGATGCATTCTGTCTCCTATCGATGAACGTACTTTGGTGCGAAAAGTGTAAATCAATCCCAGAACAACAGCAAAGGACCTTGTGAAGATGATGGAGGAAACAGGTACAAAAGTATCTAAATCCACAGTAAAACAAGTCCTATATTGACATAACTCAGCCAGGAAGAAGCCACTGCTCCAAAACCACCATTAAAAAAAAAGCCAGACTGCAGTTTGCAACTGCACATGGGGACAAATATGGTACTTTTGGAGAAATATCCTTGGTCTGATGAAACAAATTAGAACTGTTTGGCTATAATGACCATCGTTAGGTTTGGAGGAGAAAAGGGGAGGCTTGCAAGCCGAAGAACACCATCCCAACTGTGAAGCACGGGGGTGGCAGCATCATGTTGTGGGGGTGCTTTGCTGCAGGAGGGACTGGTGCACTTCACAAAATAGATGGCATCATGAGGATGGAAAATGATGTGGATATATTGAAGCAACATCTCAAGACATCAGTCAGGAAGTTAAAGCTTGGTCGCAAATGGGTCTTCCCAATGGACAATGACACCAAGTATACTTCCAAAGTTGTGGCCTACAAACCTGACTCAGTTTACACCAGCTCTGTTAGGAGGAATGGGCCAAAATTCACCCAACTTATTGTGGGAAGCTTGTGGAAGGCTACCCAAAACATTTGACCCAAGTTAAACAATTTAAAGGCAATTCTACCAAATACTAATTGAGTATGTAAACTTCTGACCCACTGGGAATGTGATGAAAGAAATAAAACTGAAATAAATCATTAACTCTACTATTATTCTGACATTTCACATTCTTAAAATAAAGTGGTGATCCTAACTGACCTAAGACAGGGAATTTGTACTAGGATTAAATGTTAGGAATTGTGAAAAACTGAGATTAAATGCATTTGGCTAAGGTGTATGTAACCTTCCCACTTCAACTGTAGGTCTATGGGCTGGGCTAGGCTACATGAGGTGTGCGACTAGGATTTGAAAATGTCGCAAAAAAAGGGCAAGCTGTTTTTTGCTTACTGCACAAGCTGGGCATCATTCACAAATGATAAACTAATATTGTCACACATCAGACTATTCTTAATTTAGTGGTGTCTTTACATTCGCCAGGCCCACTGGCTCCAGGTCATCTAAGGGTCTCTGCTGTGTGGAGTCCCGCCTTGTCTCCGCTCACTGGTCACCATGGCGACACGCTCCAGCAGGTATATCTCACTGGTCACCCCCAAGGCCAGCTCTTCCTTCGGCCGCCTCTCCTTCCGGTTCTCTACTGCCAATGACGAGAGCGAACTACAAGGATCACTAAAGCTGGAGACTCATATCTCCCTCACTAGCTTTAAGCAACAGCTGTCAGAGCAGCTCACACTGCACCTGTACATACCCCATCTGTAAATAGCCCATCCAAGCTACCTCATCCCCATACTGTATTTATTTATTTATTTATCTTGCTCCTTAGCACTCCAGTATCTCTACTTGCACATTCATCTTCTGCACATTCTACCATTCCAGGGTTTAATTGCTATATTGTAATTACTTCGCCACCATGGCCTATTTATTGCCTTACCTCACTTTTCCTACCTCATTTGCACACACTGTATATAGACTTTTCTATTGTGTTATTGACTGTATGTTTGTTTATCCCATGTGTAACTCTGTGTTGTTGTTTTTGTCACTTTGCTTTATCATCTTGGCCAGGTCGCAGTTGTAAATGAGAACTTGTTCTCAACTAGCCTACCTGGTTAAATAAAGGTGAAAAAAATAAAACATATACTATATGATATATGGATGAAATTAGTTATGATTTAGAATGGACCATTATCATGCACCTGTATCGAAACAGGGACAGCGGGAAATAATACATGTCATCTATGGACTTAAATAGTGAATGGAGGTTTATCACCGTGGTTTATCTTCATGCCAGCCAGGTAGGCTATACTCCTGTTGTAAAGATAAACAATGTGCTTAATATTAGGAAAGTTGAGAAATAAATATAGTAGGCCTAGTCTATAGAAAGCTGATGGAGTCCTCTTTTTAGTAGAGGCCATCACTCTGTTTTCTCACGCAATTGCATAGCCTATAGAAATGTTACGCAACATGAGCTCATGGGCTCTCATGAAGTGTTTATTTAAATCAAATCAAATTTTATTTGTCACATACACATGGTTAGCAGATGTTAATGCGAGTGTAGCGAAATGCTTGTCCTTCTAGTTCCGACAATGCAGTAATAACAAGTAATCTAACTAACAATTCCAAAACTACTGTCTTGTACACAGTGTAAGGGGATAAAGAATATGTACATAAGGATATATGAATGAGTGATGGTACAGAGCAGCATAGGCAAGATACAGTAGATGGTATCGAGTACAGTATGTACAAATGAGATGAGTATGTAAACAAAGTGGCATAGTTTAAAGTGGCTAGTGATACATGTATTACATAAGGATACAGTCGATGATATAGAGTACAGTATATACGTATGCATATGAGATGAATAATGTAGGGTAAGTAACATTATATAAGGTAGCATTGTTTAAAGTGGCTAGTGATATATTTACATAATTTCCCATCAATTCCCATTATTAAAGTGGCTGGAGTTGAGTCAGTGTCAGTGTGTTGGCAGCAGCCACTCAGTGTTAGTGGTGGCTGTTTAACAGTCTAATGGCCTTGAGATAGAAGCTGTTTTTCAGTCTCTCGGTCCCAGCTTTGATGCACCTGTACTGACCTCGCCTTCTGGATGATAGCGGGGTGAACAGGCAGTGGCTCGGGTGGTTGATGTCCTTGATGATCTTTATGGCCTTCCTGTGACATCGGGTGGTGTAGGTGTCCTGGAGGGCAGGTAGTTTGCCCCCGGTGATGCGTTGTGCAGACCTCACTACCCTCTGGAGAGCCTTACGGTTGAGGGCGGTGCAGTTGCCATACCAGGCGGTGATACAACCCGCCAGGATGCTCTCGATTGTGCATCTGTAGAAGTTTGTGAGTGCTTTTGGTGACAAGCCAAATTTCTTCAGCTTCCTGAGGTTGAAGAGGCGCTGCTGCGCCTTCTTCACGATGCTGTCTGTGTGAGTGGACCAATTCAGTTTGTCTGTGATGTGTATGCCGAGGAACTTAAAACTTGCTACCCTCTCCACTACTGTTCCATCGATGTGGATAGGGGGGTGTTCCCTCTGCTGTTTCCTGAAGTCCACAATCATCTCCTTAGTTTTGTTGACGTTGAGTGTGAGATTATTTTCCTGACACCACACTCCGAGGGCCCTCACCTCCTCCCTGTAGGCCGTCTCGTCGTTGTTGGTAATCAAGCCTACCACTGTTGTGTCGTCCGCAAACTTGATGATTGAGTTGGAGGCGTGCGTGGCCACGCAGTCGTGGGTGAACAGGGAGTACAGGAGAGGGCTCAGAACGCACCCTTGTGGGGCCCCAGTGTTGAGGATCAGCGGGGAGGAGATGTTGTTGCCTCCCCTCACCACCTGGGGGCGGCCCGTCAGGAAGTCCAGTACCCAGTTGCACAGGGCGGGGTCGAGACCCAGGGTCTCGAGCTTGATGACGAGCTTGGAGGGTACTATGGTGTTGAATGCCGTGCTGTAGTCGATGAACAGCATTCTCACATAGGTATTCCTCTTGTCCAGATGGGTTAGGGCAGTGTGCAGTGTGGTTGAGATTGCATCGTCTGTGGACCTATTTGGGCGGTAAGCAAATTGGAGTGGGTCTAGGGTGTCAGGTAGGGTGGAGGTGATATGGTCCTTGACTAGTCTCTCAAAGCACTTCATGATGACGGATGTGAGTGCTACGGGGCGGTAGTCGTTTAGCTCAGTTACCTTAGCTTTCTTGGGAACAGGAACAATGGTGGCCCTCTTGAAGCATGTGGGAACAGCAGACTGGTATAGGGATTGATTGAATATGTCCGTAAACACACCGGCCAGCTGGTCTGCGCATGCTCTGAGGGCGCGGCTGGGGATGCCGTCTGGGCCTGCAGCCTTGCGAGGGTTAACACGTTTAAATGTCTTACTGACCTCGGCTGCAGTGAAGGAGAGACCGCATGTTTTCGTTGCAGGCCGTGTCAGTGGCACTGTATTGTCCTCAAAGCGGGCAAAAAAGTTATTTAGTCTGCCTGGGAGCAAGACATCCTGGTCCGTGACTGGGCTGGATTTCTTCCTGTAGTCCGTGATTGACTGTAGACCCTGCCACATGCCTCTTGTGTCTGAGCCGTTGAATTGAGATTCTACTTTGTCTCTGTACTGGCGCTTAGCTTGTTTGATAGCCTTGCGGAGGGAATAGCTGCACTGTTTGTATTCGGTCATGTTACCAGACACCTTGCCCTGATTAAAAGCAGTGGTTTGCGCTTTCAGTTTCACACGAATGCTGCCATCAATCCACGGTTTCTGGTTAGGGAATGTTTTAATCGTTGCTATGGGAACGACATCTTCAACGCACGTTCTAATGAACTCGCACACCGAATCAGCGTATTCGTCAATGTTGTTATCTGACGCAATACGAAACATCTCCCAGTCCACGTGATGGAAGCAGTCTTGGAGTGTGGAGTCAGCTTGGTCGGACCAGCGTTGGACAGACCTCAGCGTGGGAGCCTCTTGTTTTAGTTTCTGTCTGTAGGCAGGGATCAACAAAATGGAGTCGTGGTCAGCTTTTCCGAAAGGGGGGCGGGGCAGGGCCTTATATGCGTCGCGGAAGTTAGAGTAACAATGATCCAAGGTCTTTCCACCCCTGGTTGCGCAATCGATATGCTGATAAAATTTAGGGAGTCTTGTTTTCAGATTAGCCTTGTTAAAATCCCCAGCTACAATGAATGCAGCCTCCGGATAAATCGTTTCCAGTTTGCAGAGAGTTAAATAAAGTTTGTTCAGAGCCATCGATATGTCTGCTTGGGGGGGGGTATATACGGCTGTGATTATAATCGAAGAGAATTCTCTTGGTAGATAATGCGGTCTACATTTGATTGTGAGGAATTCTAAATCAGGTGAACAGAAGGATTTGAGTTCCTGTATGTTTCTTTCATCACACCATGTCACGTTGGCCATGAGGCATACGCCCCCGCCCCTCTTCTTACCAGAAAGATGTTTGTTTCTGTCAGCGCGATGCGTGGAGAAACCCGTTGGCTGCACCGCTTCCGATAGAGTCTCTCCAGTGAGCCATGTTTCAGTGAAGCAAAGGACGTTACAGTCTCTGATGTCCCTCTGGAATGCTACCCTTGCTCGGATTTCATCAACCTTGTTGTCAAGAGACTGGACATTGGCAAGAAGAATGCTAGGGAGTGGTGCACGTTGTGCCCGTCTCCGGGGTCTGACCAGAAGACCGCCTCGTTTCCCTCTCTTTCGGAGTCGTTTTTTTGGGTCGCTGCATAGGATCCACTCCGTTGTCCTGTTTGTAAGGCAGAACACAGGGTCCGCGTCGCGAAAAACATATTCTTGGTCGTACTGATGGTGAGTTGACGCTGATCTTATATTCAGTAGTTCTTCTCGACTGTATGTAATGAAACCTAAGATGACCTGGGGTACTAATGTAAGAAATAACACGTAAAAAAACAAAAAACTGCATAGTTTCCTAGGAACGCGAAGCGAGGCGGCCATCTATGTCGGCGCCGGAAATCATCAGATCATCAGATCAGATCAGATTTAGATTTTCAAATACTTTTGCATCGATGTCAGACTGATTAGAGGGACAATATAGTGCTGAATACCAGGCAGTTAGCAAGTTAGGCAGGCTACTATGGCCTCTATATGACCAGCAGCAGCATCAGAGCTTGGAGAAGCCTAGTTACAGCGACTTAAAGGTCACGTGGAGTCAGACTGCCTTCATGACTGGTGACCGCAGGTGTGGCGGTAATACAGTCACCCTAACAGTCCTACTTCTGACCTCAATGGGACTTCCTGGATAAACAAAATATTCAAAAAACGATTGTACACATACATGGATGTCATAACATCTATCACTGAAGGGTGTATATGTCTGACATTGTCTGGAGAACCCAGATAATCAGTGTTCATTTTCTCATACTGATCCCCTCCTTATTGTGACAACATTGGACACATCCACAATTAGAAGAGGACTCCATTTTTGCTTTTGCATTGTCTTATTTTCATTGCTAATCCAAGCACTACATAAAGTCCCATTCATTATTCAGAGAGTAGATACGGACCCATAAGAGCAGAGCCATTGGACAGAAGGACCCATTAAATAGGAATATGTAAATACCAGGCAGGGAACGCAACCAATTCCATTGTTCCATGCACCGGTTTACGGTTTCCTTCCTTGTAATGATGGTTCAGCGACACGCAAGGGGGTCGAGGTATGCCTCGGAGAATTTCCCTGAGAGTGCACTGCCTGATTCCTTCCAACAGCTTAGTGCCCTTCAGCGCTGCCCGGACTCACAATGCCTCGACAAGGCTTTGATATAGTTGAGATGTTGCAGTGAACGTGGACAGGGTTGTGTGGTCCGTTAAAAGGTTAAAAAAAGAAGATCTCCTGCAATAACTCAGGGAAGAAAAAAAGAGCCCATTGTATAATACAGGAAAGTGCTCCAGTGGGCAACAAACACTGTCTTCTCCTCCTTCTCCCTCTTTTTATTTCTTTCTCTAACCATGTACAGTGTGCATCTGACACGTGACAGACTGCCACCTAATGTCACCAAAAATGGCACTGAATGTAGAACAGAATACGGTTGTTAGTAGCAGGAAATGACAGACCGCAATGCCTTATACAAACAGAATGAACCATTACTTGGTAAATGCACACATGACCTAACACTCTCAGGTATATTACACACACACACACACACACACACTACCTTTAAACACCCTCACTTACGTTGCATGGTTGAGAAGATACAGGCTTGCTCTCAGTGCAGCTGGAGCTCATCTCCAGTAGGCTTTTGTGTATGTGTGAAAGAGACACCGATTAGAGACACACAGATCTAACCCACCAGGTGTCCACAAAGTCCTGAAGCAGAGTTTCTACCCACCGCGTCACCGTTGCATAGTACTACAAATAGAAAACCCCCCACAATTATACCTTTGGAGCGATATTCAGTTAAAGCTCCTTCAGCTTCCTTTCCTGACGACTTGTTGTGCTGAGAGAATGTTGTGCATAGAGGCAGAGTTGCCCTGCTGAAGATGAGACAT
Organism: Oncorhynchus clarkii lewisi; assembly: GCF_045791955.1. Lineage (NCBI taxonomy): Eukaryota > Metazoa > Chordata > Actinopteri > Salmoniformes > Salmonidae > Oncorhynchus > Oncorhynchus clarkii. Next base: position 32,012,752 of record NC_092164.1, read on the forward strand.
GCGCTGTGGTGTTGGTAAGACCCCAGTCTAGTGCGTGACTAAGAGAGAGAGGAGTTCAAGTAAAGTGCTCTCTCTCGCTTTCCTCCCTACCTCTCCCCTACTCCTTCTCCCCCTCTCCTGGCTTTCACATGATACATGATGGTGTGTTTGATCCACACCATCTCCTTTTCCCTTTCTCCCTTTCCCTCTCTCCAGGCATTGGGGGAGTGTGTGGGCGGAGAGCTGGGATAGGGGGGAAAGTTTGCTCATGCTCTCACTTCAAAAAGGCCAAATCTTTTTTTCCCTTGACTTGAGCAGACTAACCTTTTAGGTCTATTCAACACCCACCTCCGTCCTTCTCATCCTCCACCAAATGCCATGACATCCCCCGATCGCTGGTCCCGTCCCTCGCCCATTGCATGTGAAGAGGGCCAACATCACACTTCTATACTGACCTTTTGATATAATGGAAGTGTCCTTGTTTCACCTTTTCAGCACATAACTAGCCCACGTGTTTCCTGCTCTGTTCCCCTTGGTTTCACATGCTGAAGAATTAGATCCTTGGAAACACAGTGAGATGTCAACTTTGTTGTGGTAAATAAAATGAAAATGAAATGTTCAGTCAGCCGGAAAAAAAAAAACTTCTCCATTAGTCCTGAGCGAGTTCTTTTGTTGTCTCGGGAATTGCTCACTTAAACAGCTGCTCCAGTTTCAACTAATTCCAAACAGAGAATGGATCAGCCTCAGAGCACATGACAGATACTGAAAACACTAGTTCATACAGCAGAAACGTACAATCTGTTAGGATACCGACAGATAAAACAGAAGCAGGGTGAATTCACAGCGTGGCATGTTGATCAGCACAGAGGGAAAAGAGCTGCTCTGTCTGCCTCTCCAACCCTGAGAAATATCCATAGAAACAGATCCTGGATCAGATATGAGCTGCTCATTGACCATATTTATAAAGCGTCTCAGAGTATTAGTGCTGATGTAGAATCAGTACCCCCTTGTCCATGTAATCTTATACATTTTGTTTTAAAAGGGCAAAGCCGATCCTAGATCAGCACTTCTGCTCTGAGATGCTTTATGGGCCCAGAAACAGTCACTCCTGAGCATAATGTAGGTAAAACAATGAGACAATTACTTGGATGGGCTCAAACAAGTGATGACTATTAGACCCCATATTGTTTACCTATTGTGGCTGTCTATACTGTCAAACTGTCCAATAAAGTCATCTTTATGTCAGGAGCCATAGACGTGTTCCAATGGAGAGGTCATGTCAGGACAAATGTTTTACTTGTTTCATTTCTTTTTTTTTAAAACAGATAGCATTATAGCAGCTACACTTCTCCCCAAGGTACCAGGAAGGAATTGCAACAACAACAACAACAACAAAAACAGAGACAAAATCCAAGACAAAGAAAAGCACAGATGAGCCCTCGAGGTTGACGCAAAAACAAAATCTAAAATAACTGGAGAAAAGCATCCAGACAGAGCGTGAATGAGCGCACATCTCTCCCATCTTCTCCCCAAAATTACAGTACCCCCCCCCCACACATCTGCCATACTCACACCCTTGCTCCCGTCTGCCTCCCAACCCTGCACGAAGGTTGAAACGCAAAGAAAAAAAATATGGTTTTGACCATTTTTAAGCTGCCTTGTTGGTCAGTGTGTCAGGCCAAATGCAACATCTAGGAATACCAACACGCTTGCTACTCTTCTTCGTCCCAAGAGCTTTCTTTCCAAGCTGCTGCTACCCGTCTCATCCCTCTCCCTACTAGCAATGCCTGCTAACCTCCACAGGCAGCAGCCATGTCAAAACCACGGGTCTCCGCTGCAACCTCAAACAGCACAGGCTGCTGACCCAACCAAAACAGACCGAGGGTCAACATGCATACAGAACAGCCAATAACATATGCACAGGGACATGCTACTTGGACAAATGAACGTATTTGAAACTTAGACCATACGTGCATCTAAAATCTACAGATCCAATGCCAAGACTAGACTGAGACCTACAAGGATCACGGATGTATTGACTGGATCAATGCCCATGTCAATTGAGCTTGCTAGTATCAGACCTAAATATATGTTCCTGCGGAAATGAGGCAAGTAAAGCTGGGAGCAGAGCCTGGCTCCTTCATTTATAAATAATCATGGGGAGTTTCATCAGCGAGGCATTTAAGGAGGGGAGCGTTGCTCATGCACACATACACTTGTTGAACTGCACAGTACGTACGTACGTACACGCACACACACACACACACACACACATACGAGAGAGACACACACAGAGAGAGATCAAAGATATTACACTGGACTGAATCCCATTTTCTTAGTGCGTCATTAGTTTCTCCCAGTGTCACGTTTCTAATTAATGTGGCCGATAGTTTGAGATAATGGTTTTAGACTAGATTTCCTCATTATTTATCATACAGTAAATTTAATTTTAATTAAAAAAATGTGCTGCTATGTGTGGTTCCCATTCGAATCAAACAGCTCATCATGACGAGTACGGTGACAAAGTTTAAGGACCCTGGACATCAAGGCAGCTGAACTGGCAATGAGTCAATTATTTCCATTTCGCTCACAGCTCTATGTTCTGTCTCAGACAAGCCAACATTTATGTGAAGGTTAGTTTCACATTTTGATATTTCCAAAGTCTTAGTTGCTCTGACGTAAAAACCTGAGTAAAGCCACACAAGCGAGATTAATTAAAGTATAACGATGGCATTTCACACCACACACTTGTACATGTATGTGTGAAAGAGGACAACTATAAGCCCCCCCATATTTGAACAACAACTCAATCCCGTAGCGAGAGGATTAGCATAGAAACATCTCCCCCTCAACCCCTTTGAAAACACAGGGCTGTCAAAACAAAATACAGAACAAATCTCTAATGACTTTCTCTCAGAAGACAGACAAAACAGAGAGAAAACTCGAAATTGAGACTCAGACAAAGTGGGTTTTGAGACCTCTGAAGTCTCTGAGCCGTCTCAGCCAAAGTAATGAGCCTTCCAAACACAGAGAGGGACATGTTTTCAGAGCTTTGAAGTAAGACTGAAATGAGACAACTTTGAGGAAGTGTTTATATGCTGAACAAAAATATGAAACGAAACATGTCAAGTTTTGGTCCCATTTTCATGAGCTGAAAAAAAAAAAGATCCCAGAAATGTTCCAGACACACAAATGTGTTTACATCCCTGTTAGTGAGCATTTCTCCTTTGCCAAGTTAATCCAACCACCTAACAGGTGTGGCATATCAAGAAGCTGATTAAGCAGCATGATCATTACACAGGAGCACCTTGATCTGGGGACAATAAAAGGCCACAAAAAATGTGCAGTTTTGTCACACAATGCCACAGAAGTCTAAAGTTTTGAGGGAGCGTGCAACGGGCATGACGACTGCAGGAATGTCCAACGGTGCTGTTATCAGAGAATTGAATGTTAATTTCTCGACCATAAGCTGCCTCTGTCGTTTTTATAGAATTTGGCATTACATCCATATGGCCTCACAATCTCGCCAGCCCCTCCACATCCGGCTTCTTCACCCGCTCTGAGGAGGTGGAAAGGGACCATGCACCTTGTGACGGAGGGGCTGAGGATTATTTATATCTGTAATAAAGCCCTTTTGTGGGGAAAAACTCATTCTGATTGGCTGGGCCTGGCTCCCCAGTGGGTGACAAGGGCCCACCCATGGCTGCGCCCCTGCCCAGTCATGTGGAATCCATAGATTAGGATCTGATTTCCTTCTATGAACCGGAACTCGGTAAAATCTTTGAAATTGCGGCATCTTGCGTTCATAGTTTTGTTCAGTATGATATTATATTAGGTCTCAGTGACAAGAAGCATTGAGAGAGTTTAGTAAGGAGTGTAGATAAATTACTCAGGCTAAGTCACAGGTGGCTCTCCCTCTATCCGCCAACCTGTCTGAATGACGTTTGAGGGAAGAGGCTGGTGGAGAGCCTGTGAAGGGTTGTTTTCTGACAGGGATCTTGCTTACGGGGGAGGATACGTTCGTTTTATTTCTCTCAGAAATGAAAACTGACTGTTTTTTTCCACTCCCTTAATGATGGTATTTACTGTGTACACAAAACATTAGGAACACCTGCTCCTTCCATGACAGACTGACTAAGTGAATTCGCTTTCGACACCTTGTAAAGTCCATACTCTGAGGGCAAAAAGAGGTGCAATTCAATATTAGGCAGGTTGTGCCTAATGTTTTGTACCCTCTGTGTATATGACCATGACAACTACACAGTGAATGTTGTTTGAGATACACTACATATACAAAAGTGACTTTCAACGTGGCACCGTCATAGGATGCCACCTTTCCAACAAGTCAGTTCGTCAAATTCCTGCCCTGCTAGAGCTGCCCCGGTCAACTGTAAGTGTTATTGTGGTGAAATGGAAATGTCTAGGAGCAACGACGACTCAGCCGCGAAGTGGTAGGCCATACAAGCTCACAGAATGGGACCTGCCGAGTGCTGAAGCGCGTAGCGTCTGTCCTCGGTTGCCACACTCATTACAGAGTTCCAAAACTGCCTCTGGAAGCAACGTCAGCACAATAACTGTTCGTCGGGAGCTTCACGAAATGGCCGAGCAGCTACACACTAAGCCTAAGCTCATCATACGCAATACGGACGATTCTGGGTTTGGCGGATGCCAGGAGAAAGCTACCTGCCCGAATGCATAGTCCGGGGCTGTTTTTCACAAAGCGAGGTTCATACAGATATGGTTTGTCGAGATTGGCGTGGAAGAACTTGACTGGTCTGCACAGATCCCGGACCTCAACCCTATCAAACACCTTTGGGAAGAATTGGAACGCCGACTGCGAGCCAGGCCTAAACGCCCAACATCAGTGCCTGACCTCAGTAATGCTCCTGGCTGAATGGAAGCAAGTTCCCACAGCAATGTTCCAACATCTAGTGGAAAGCCTACCCAGAAGAGTGGAAGCTGTTATAGCAGCAAAGGGGGGGATCAACTCCATAATAATACCGATGAGTTTGGAATGAGATGTTCGACAAGCAGGTGTCCACATACTATTGGTCATGTAGTGTCTGACATCACACATGGGCAGTATCCATTCATTCACATCACTGTCTTCTGCTACCCTCTACTGGAGAGAGGAATGACCACTGAATGTATTGAAAGTGTGTAGAGTATAGGTCCAAGTGCAATGTGTGAAGGAAATGTGGGTTGGTGAATTGGACTGTCAATGCTAGTGCAAAAAGCTAATGTATGCCTCAGTTACATTTAAAAAAAATCTTATACCCTGTGGGTTGAAAGTCAATAAATGGGAAGATCCCCCCCCAAAACACTTCTGTTCCCTTCATAGCACTTGCCTTGTTATTTGTCAGTACCCCAGACAGTTTTTAGGTCCATTGCTTGACTATTTTGACTTCTGTATTTCTGTATTTATATAAAAATGCTACATTTCAGAAAATATCTAAAATGCATTAAAAATGATGTGTATTTATCGTTACATTAACAACAAAGTGTCTCGGCATTGACTAGAAAAATGTGTTTTTTAATGTAACAAGTTTTTCTTTTTTTAAACAAAGACCTACTGTGCTCATACACTTGATGTCATTGCTTTAGAAGCTTCTGATAGGCTAATTGACATCATTTGAGTCAATTGGAGGTGTACCTTCACACTCAATGCCTCTTTGCTTGACATCATGGGAAAATCAAAAGAAACCAGCCAAGACCTCAAAAAAATTGTAGACCTCCACAAGTCTGGTTCTTCCTTGGGAGCAATTTACAAACGGCTGAAGGTACCACGTTCATCTGTACGAACAACAGTACGCAAGTATAAACACCGTGGGACCACACAGCCGTCATTTACAAATGTAAATGAGAACTTGTTCTCAACTTGCCTACCTGGTTAAATAAAGGTGAAATTAAAATAAAATACCGCTCAGGAAGGAGAAGCATTCTGTCTCCTAGAGATGAATGTACTTTGGTGCAAAAAGTACAAATCAATCCCAGAACAACAGCAAAGGACCTTGTGAAGATGCTGGAGGAAACAGGTACAAAAGTGTCTATATCCACAGTAAAACAAGTCCTATATCGACATAACCTGAAAGTTTGCTTAGCAAGGAAGAAGCCACTGCTCCAAAACCACCATAAAAAGCCAGACTACAGTTTGCAACTGCACATGGGGAGAAATGTCCTCTGGTCTGATGAAACAAAAATCGAACTGTTTGGCAAAGGGGAGGCTTGCAAGCTGAAGAAACCCATCCCAACCGTGAAGCACGGGGGTGGCAGCATCATGATGTGGGGGTGCTTTGCTGCAGGAGGGACTGGTGCTCTTCACAAAATAGACGGCTTCATGAGGGAGGAAAATTACGTGGATATGTTGAAGCAACCTCTCAAGACATCAGTCAGGAAGTTAAAGCTTGGTCGGAAATGGGTCTTCCAAATGGAAAATGAAACCATGCATACTTCCAAAGTTGTGGCAAAATGGCTTAAGGACAACAAAGTCAAGGTATTGGAGTGGCCATCACAAAGCCCTGACCTCAGTCCTATAGAAAATGTGTGGGCAGAACTGAAAAAGTGTGTGCAAGCAAGGAGGCCTACAAACCTGACTCAGTTACACCAGCTCTGTCAGGAGGAATGAGCCAAAATTTGGATAGCCTTCTTGTGGAAGGCTACCCAAAACGTTTTACCCAGTTAAATAATTTAAAGGCAATGCAATCAAAATTCTAGATGAGTAAACTTCTGACCCACTGGGAATTTGATGAAAGAAATAAAAACTGAAATAAATCATTATCTCTACTATTATTCTGACATTTCACATTCTTAAAATGAAGTGGTGATCCTAACTGACCTAAGACAGGGAATTGTTACTAGGATTAAATGTCCGGAATTGTGAAAAACTGAGTTTAAATGTATTTGGCTAAGGTGTATGTAAACTTCCGACTTCAACTGTACATCTAAAAACTCAAGCAAAACACCTACAAACTGTCTGGGGTACTAACAAATGGCCAAACAAGTGTTAAGACGGGCCCAGGAGTGTTTTGGGGTGAACTTCCCCTTTAAACAAAGTAAACATCACTAAAATATTGTATTCTGAATACTCTGTGATCCTTTGTTTTGATTACAAAGCCCTGTCCAGGTCATTTGGGACAGCAAATACATGTGGTGTTCAGTCATTATCCAAGTTTCAAAGTTACAGAAAATACATGTTGTTCAGCCATTATCCAAGTTTCAAAGTTACAGAAAGTACAGATCCATTTCCTTGCCTCTCTGGTATGAGGAATTGAATGAAATAGCTGTCATTATTCCTCTACTAGCAATCTACTCTGCATACAGAATAGTGATGCTGGGACTATTGTATTATACCTGCCAAAATGTTGCATGGGGTATTGGAAATGCATAAAACCACCTGATTTCTGCTAACACAAGCACTTTAAATCACATTTTTCCTCGCCACACTCTTACCCCCTGCCAAGATGAAGTGCTTTCTCCTGATGTTAAACATCATGTTTTTACTGCTTCTGTTCTTCCTGAATCAGAAGAACAAGTCTAACACTGATTGACAATACATTTCACATGCTGTTGTGCAAATGGAATAGACAACAGGTGGAAATGATAGGCAATTAGCAAGACGTTCCCAATAAAGGAGTGGTTCTGCAGGTGGTGACCACAGACCACTTCTCAGTTCCTATACTTCCTGGCTGATGTTTTGGTCACTTTTGAATGCTGGCGGTGCTTTCACTCTAGTGGTAGCATGAGACGGAGTCTACAACCCACACAAGTGGCTCAGGTAGTGCAGCTCATCCAGGATGGCACATCAATGCGAGATGTGGCAAGAAGGTTTGCTGTGTCTGTCAGCGTAGTGTCCAGAGCATGGAGGCGCTACCAGGACACAAACCAGTACATCAGGAGACGTGGAGGGCAACAACCCAGCAGCAGGACCGCTACCTCCGCCTTTATGCAAGGAGGAGCAGGAGGAGCACTGCCAGAGCCCTGCAAAATGACCTCCAGCAGGCCACAAATGTGCATGTGTCTGCTCAAACGGTCAGAAACAGACTCCATGAGGGTGGTAATGAGGGCCCGACGTCCACAGGTGGGGGTTGTGCTTACAGCCCAGCACCGTGCAGGACATTTGGCATTTGCCAGAGAACACCAAGATTGGCAAATTCGCCACTGGCGCCCTGTGCTCTTCACAGATGAAAGCAGGTTCACACTGAGCACGTGACAGACGTGACAGAGTCTGGAGACGCCGTAGAGAACCTTCTGCTGCCTGCAACATCCTCCAGCATGACCGGTTTGGCGGTGGGTCAGTCATGGTGTGGGGTGGCATTTCTTTGGGGAGCCGCACAGCCCTCCATGTGCTCGCCAGAGGTAGCCTGACTGCCATTAGGTACCGAGATGAGATCCTCAGACCCCTTGTGAGACCATATGCTGGTGCGGTTGGCCCTGGGTTCCTCCTAATGCAAGACAATGCTAGACCTCATGTGGCTGGAGTGTGTCAGCAGTTCCTGCAAGAGGAAGGCATTGATGCTATGGACTGGCCCGCCCGTTCCCCAGACCTGAATCAAATTGAGCACATCTGGGACATCATGCCTCGCTCCATCCATCCGTTGCACCACAGACTGTCCAGGAGTTGGCGGATGCTTTAGTCCAGGTCTGGGAGGAGATCCCTCAGGAGACCATCCGCCACCTCATCAGGAGCATGCCCAAGCGTTGTAGGGAGGTCATACACACACTACTGAGCCTCATTTTGACTTGTTTTAGGACATTACATCGGACATTACATCAAAGTTGGATCAGCCTGTAGTGTGGTTTTCCACTTTAATTTTGAGTGTGACTCCAAATCCAGACCTCCATGGGTTGATCAATTTGATTTCCATTGATAATTTGTGTGTGATTTTGTTGTCAGCACATTCAACTATGTAAAGAAAAAAGTATTTAATAAGAATATTTCATTCATTCAGATCTAGGATGTGTTATTTTAGTGTTCCCTTTATTTTTTTGAGCAGTGTATTTCAAAGCCACCAGGGGGCAGGCTTGACACCAGCTTCTCTAAACTCTACCAAGTTCATCCCTGCAGTTCTGACGAGCACATGTACCCCCTGTCAATCACTCTATCCACCACATCCATTAGCCACCTCTATCATCTCAACTCCTGAAAATCACTATAGTTCAATGGCCCCAAAAAAGTTTTTAAAAAACCATCCACTTGAGATGAATCCTTTCCTCATATCTCTAACTCCTTCTTGACTTCTCTCCTTACTAAGGCAGAAGCAGAAGATGGCAGACGCTCTGTCTTCCCTGATTGGAGCGAGAATAATGAAATCGAGAATATATGAGGGTGTCGGCTATCATTAGAAGATAAAACTATGTGTCAAGCTGGACTAATGAGCCTTGGCAATTAGCTCCATCTCCTCTCTGCTCTCTTCCTCGACAGGCCCCTCCAGTTCTAGCACCGTTAATGAAATGTTGGTTTCACACATCAGAACAAAGGGGGGTTGGAGAAGTAGCTAGCCGCTAGTCTCGACACACAGTCTGGGTGAACTATCAGAAAGTTTCAAGTTGTGATTGTTTTTGGTGGACTCTATTGCTGTGACCTATAGACAGACCGGAGATGCAATCTAGTCCAGATACACAGCACAGAAAATCTTGACCATTGAAATCACATGAAATATTTACTGTATATGGCACTCAACAAAGCAGAGTTCCAAAATAACTTTTCAGCATGTAATAGAAAAACCCTCTAACCAGACTCTCTACCTCTTCTCTAACTCTGCCACATAAGCAAAGTTCTGTGACTACTTTGTCATTTTTAGTCCACAGAAAAATTTGAAGATGACCCCCCCCCCACCAAAAAACACTCGTATTGAGTAACTGCTATCGAACAAACACCAATTCCAAGCACTCACTGGAAATCCTCGATACATCACAGTCATGAGGGATTTGATCATAGGGAAGCCCCTAGCCAAATGGGAGAGAGCCCAGATGAGGCTCGCACCAGCACCACCACACGTAACCATTGATTTATCCTGTCGACACACCAAGTCACCTGACAATATCAAACTTCCACATTGATTTATCTGACACCCTCTGCAAAATGAGACTGTGTGGAAATGATCGACGTAGTTCAATTGTAGGCCTAGTACATAATTATTATTATAATTTTTTTTAACAATATAACTGCCTTAAGCATGGATCACTGGACTTAGTCTTATTATCAATGTTTGACCTATTACGATGAAAATGTACAGGGAATCCATAGAGTAGTAAATGTCACCACAGACACACATTAAGCGATTTACAGTCCTCGGTCTATTATTAATTACTACTTTACCATACAAAGCCTGTTACATTACGTTTCAATCCTTCTAAATTACAAGTTGGGTTTATAATACATGTTGTATACCTCATGATGGTATTTGTCTGGATTGCAATTATTCTCAGCACGCATCAAGATCAAAAAGCCACTTAACAAAATCATTGTGTATTCTGATTGAGATCTGTGTACTGACATGGGTGTTGAATTAATCTATCCTCGTGAGCCGCCCGATCCCGTGAGTTGACATGAAAACGCTGCACGGATATAATAGCGCAGCGATAATCAGTCTGGTAATTACAAGGCTAGAATTAATCTGTAATGACAAGCATTTATGACAAAGTCATGTTCTAATTGTAACATTCGACAGGGTTATTATGCCTTAGCATGACAGCCGATGTGTTAGAGGGGACAATCTCCTCATTAATCTTGGTCTCATTCGGAATGTAAAATATCGTTCAACTGGGATGATGGAATAATAATAATGTCAGAATCAAAGTTCAATGTGATTCAAATGACAGAGCGATTTCTGTGACATTGTAACGCCCCTGTTCTATTAGATATTCATGGGAAGCCCCCCGCCCCCACACACACACACACACTAACCGGGCACTAGCATCACTATTAACATTTTAGAAGTGCATTGAGTTCCTACGCCCCTCTGAGCAACAGTCACTGCAATGGGATTTCACAACAGAGGAAAAACGCAATCGCATCATCACGAGTCACAACAATAGACAAACACAGTCTGCTTAAACTAATAACACACAAGAGTGTGCAAAGCTGTCATCAAGGCAAAGGGTGGCTACTTTGAAGAATCTCAAATGTAAAATATAACACTTTACTGAAATGAGTAGGTGTATAGAAACACTTTGACTGGTACTGTATATATTACCTCCACTAACCTGTACCCCCTGTGCATAGCCTCATTATTGTTACGCTTTAATTGTTTAACTTTAGTTTATTTCATCAATATTTCTTTAACTCTTATTTTCTTAAAACTGCATTGTCGGTTAATTAGGGGCTTTGTAAAGTAAGCATTTCACGGTTGTATTCAGCGCATGTGATGAATAGAATTGTATCTTATTAGACTGTATTTCCTCTCCTTGCTCTGACACAGGACATGACTTGGATACGCTGAATTTCTCTCTCAAGCGTGAAAGCACCACATGAAAAACAAATGTTGTGTATGACAATATACAGCAAGTGTTATGCTCACAGTGCATTCGTTAGAATGTGCATGCACTTGTTCTGTGCATGATCAAGGTATGCATGGTTATGATTGGTTCAAAATGTCTTAATTGATAGGCACTTATCAGTTGATGGCCTGGGTAATACCTCTGCTACCCTTAGAGCGGGCGCAGATGGAGAGATCTTTGGAAGCAGTCATGTCGTCTCCTCTGTCAAGTTACAATAAACCACCACTTTCGAGATGCTTCTGAAGAACCTGGCCCCTTTTAACCGGGGATGAAACACACACGCGTACAGACACCCCAGAGGCTCAATGTGTGAGAGTATACTGCATATGGTGAGTAATTAAGGTAAGAGGTGTGTGTGTGTGTGTGTAAAAATCTCCCCTTACCTCAGCACCATGGGGGCTTCTTTTCCTGAGGGCTGGGGAGGGCTCTGCAGAGCGTAGAGCGGTCGGGCCACCGTTCTTCAGTTGCTCCCCCGAGGGCGAATTTGGTACAGTCCACACAGGAACACCATCTGCAAAGGGTGCATTAGAGAGGGTCAGAACCAACTGATTTCAGACCACGTTCAGGGGGGGTACACTGACAGCTGGGATCTATGAGCCTTTGGCCAGATCTCAAGCTTCATTGATCCGTATTGATTGACTTACACCGAGTGTAAAAAACATTAAGGACACCTAGTATTGACTGACTTACACTTAGTGTACAAAACATTAGGATTTACCTGGTCAGTCTATGATCCCTTATTGATGTCACTTGTTAAATCCACTTCAGTCAGTGTAGATGAAGGGGAGGAGACAGGTTAAAGAAGGATTTTTAAGCCTTGAGACAGTTAAGACCTGGATTGTGTATATGTGCCATTCAGAGGGTGAATGGGCAAGACAACAGGTTTAAGTGCCTTTGAACAGGGTACGGTAGTAGGTGCAAGTCGCACCGGTTTGAGTGTGTCAAGAACTATCAATGCTGCTGGGTTTCACACTCAACAGTTTACCATGTGTATCAAGAATGGTCCACCACCCAAAGGACATCCAGCCAACTTGACACAACTGTGGGAAGCATTGGAGTTTACATGGGCCAGCATCCCTGTGGAACACTTTCAACACCTGGTAGGGTCCATGCCCCGACGAATTGAGGCTGTTCTGAGGGCAAAAGGGGTTACAACTCAATATTAAGAAGGTGTTCCTAATGTGTTGTACACTCAGTGTATATTGATTTACTTATACAGTATATAATGCTGTGTATAGACAGTATATGAATAGAAAAATGTGTATATAGCAGTGAACTATCCTCATCATTCTCTATTTTCTTTGGAAAATCAGATAAGCTTTTTATTACATTTTGAAACCAAAAAAAACAACGGAGATAGATATGGGAATAGGTATATGAGGGTGATCTAGCTGAACCGATCTGCCACTCAAAGACAAGACAACAGGAAATGTAACCTGAGTGTTTGTGTGAGTATACGGACGGTGGACTTGCGGCTCCGACTTGCAGAATCTAGGAGTCAAAAAGGGGTGTGTGTTCGGAGCTCGAAATGAGAAACCAAAATGTTCCGAAAGAGACTGCAGGACTGGTGAGGAATCATTGTCCTGAAGGGTCACCAGTCTAATTCTTTTGTTGCTACTATTCTGTGAGAACGTGTTCTTTTGTAACACTATTAAACTGAAGGCCATGACTTTCCTTTGACAAGGTGTTCTGTGTACTTCCATAACCAGTCTAGTTGAAATCTAACAGACAATTTACAGGACTGCTGCAATTGAGGTAATAGAATATGGGAAGGAATGCGAGAATAGAACAATCACATTCTTCCACTACTGTGTGAATACATTTAGGATATGAACAAGTTATGGAAACGGTCAACTGTGAGCAAGATGTCTTTGTGTTGTGTTTGTGCCTATGATGAGGTGATTTATTTTTCTTGCTTGTTAAAATACAAGTCACGACTTCCCAGATATCAAGGACTAGAAATGGAGAGGGAGGAAATTGTAACCTGTATATTTCATTTGTTCCCCTTCCCCCTGCATGTCATTCAGTGCCCACCTGTATGCGTATGGCCAAATCTAACATGATCTACCAGCGGTATGGGACCGTTTCAGTTGTTTAACCATTTTGATGAGCACAAATAACCCGACCAAATGAAAGACCATACAAATAGTGTCTGTTTGAGATGCTAAGCTCTGCAGTGCCCGCCTTGACACGTGATTGGTCAAGTCACATGACTCCGGTCTATAATTAGTGTACACCCACGCAAGTTCAGCTACTTGTCTCGTAGGATGAGCTGAAACGCAGGCTGCGGCCTACCTTAATGTCCACGCAATCAAGACCCTGTAAGTAGAGCGCTGCTGAGGACCGTTTCCAAATTCCATTCCTCCCCCAGTTGAGATTGGGTTAACTCTAATGCACCTTCGTCTCTCTACTCTCTCGTGTCCATTATTGATGGTCCAGTTGAGCCGAGTCGACTGGCGAGGTGCCCAGGGTGTCAGAAAGCTTTGACACTGCCCTCCATGCAGGCTTCTGTTGATCTGGCAGGCAGAGCCCTCAGTACTCTGGGCAGCAAACCCCTACTGTAGCGAATGGTATCCTCCATTTAAAAATGCATGCACATAAGAGAGTACTGTATAACAAGTGGCAGCACTGCGGAGGACCAGCATTTTGCATTGCTGAGGTCCCTGCTTTTGTTGCATTTTCTCTACCTATTTAGTCTGTAGTTAAAATAAATGTACATGTGTTCAAGGAACTAAGATAAGAAGTGAAGGAACTAATTAAATATCCTTTGTAAGAGCATAAAACATTTGTTATATGTGATGCAATTCGGGCTGTTATTCTATGAACAGTTATTCAAATGTTGTTCAGGTAGTCCATGAGAGTGAGAGAGAGATTGTAGGGGGGGGAATTATCACTGCAGTTGTCCATTCTTTTGGGGAAAGAAAATACATTTTCTCGTGCCAGGAATTAATCATTGTGTCCTCCCTATTCAAATCTGGATGATATCCAGTGGCTGTCACTGAACAGCTGGGAGCTTAGTGATGGTCACACAATGACGATGATGCACCACCAAAAGCAGAAGAAGCACCTAAAAGAGAGAGTGTGTCAATGAAAACAGACGTGGGTGTGAACAGGGTTACGCTGCAGGCCAGGAGTGTTGTACAGAAAAATTCATGCATTACAGTATGCTTTTCAAAATGGCTTTGTCTTCCATTTCAGAGCTGGGACCTCAATGCGCCTCATTTGTGCCGCTTTACTGGCTCTAATGAGGACCCGCCACAGGAAAAGACGACCCAGAGTTACCTCTGCTGCAGAGGATAAGTTCATTAGAGTTAAATGCACCTCAGATTGAACGCTTCACAGAGTTCAAGTAACTGACACATTCTCCCTCCTCCCCACCTCCCATATAAGAAAGAAGTCAAAACACACTCAGCCCTCTCATTCATTTATGTGAAATGCCACTTGATTTTCCCCTAGTACCATTTGGAGACATGGCACATTTGCTAGTTATTTCACGATGGGGATCAAATAAAACTCTTGGCGAGGCAATTCATTCCTTCATGGATTTTGATCTCCAAAAAGGAAACGCTCCACGTTAAGCATTTGAAATGGACCGTCAGCAAGCTGTGTAGTAGTGGGAGCATGAGAACCAAGAAAGCAACGAGCAGCCAGATCCTCCACGACATCACTCAGTAGGCCACCCAATAGAACGTACAGGGTTTCCGTAAGTTTCACAAAGACCTTTAAAAAGCTCCAGGCATACAGTACCATCAGCACCAAAGAGATTTCTAAGGGGGTGACCCGCAGGGACGGTGCCAGTCAGCTAATTTGTGGTCCGTCCTCGTGCTTGGCGTTTGTCGGGCGCCGTGCAACAATGTGACCCTGCCCATGCAGTGGCTGTTGCAAGGGTTGGCTCAGGACAGTGTGGAATGGATGTTTTTTTCTTCTAATTTTGTCTGTCATAGTTGAAGTGTACCTATGATAAATTACAGGCCTCTCTCATCTTTTTAAGTGGGAGAACTTGCAATTGGTGGCTGACTAAATACTTTTTTGCCCCACTGTACACACACACACACACACACACACACACACACACACACACACACACACACACACACACACACACACACACACACACACACACACACACACACACACACACACACACACACACACACACACACACAACCCCTTTCCCCCACAACAACCATAGACTTAACAGTTGCACCATCCCAGAGCCCAATTCAAGAAAGGTCTTGATTTACGAATGCATATACAGTTGCAGCTGTATGAGAAGGCCTGCAAGACTGAGCAAAAAATGGGCAGAAGTGGGGAGATTTGATTAACCATTGCCACGTCCTAGATGATGGAGATAAACCCCCTTCCCCTGAAACACCCACAACACAGTCCCCCGTATTGACCATATTCCCAAGCATCTCAGTGCAGTCAGACCTTTGATTTTGTGCCACCAGGGCCACAATAATATACCCCCTCTCTGAATGTCCGAGTGTGACCTCCTCCCCATGGGTTACTGCAGCTAGTGTTGCCAGTACTGCCACTGCCTGGGTGGGGGCACCCCACCGGAATCCCCACCGGCTAGGTACAAGGTCGTCAAGGTTCTCATTAGCAGCTTTGAGAGTTTCCTTGTATAGTATGTTCTCCCTTTAGGGGGCTTTGGCTTTGCATTACCAACCCTGCCAAGCAGGCTCAGAATCTTGAGGGGGCAGTGCTGCTCTAGGTCTCTGACCACATTTCGGCTGCATACAGACCACTTACAGCAGGCCCATAAAACAGCTAGGGACTTCTCCTTAGTATCTGGGTCATTCAGGTGGGTGTCTAGGGTATAGGGTTGTGGACCGTTCCATCAATATAGGGTCATAAATAAATACATTCAATGTATAATTTATTTAAAAAATGTAGTTCCCCATGATGGGACAATAAATAAATGAGATGTATAATTTATTTTTAAAAATGCTGTTCCACCATGATAGGGCAATAAATACATAAGATGTATAATTCATTATAAAAAGTAAACTAAAATGTAAAATCCAAATAACTTCACAGATCTTCATTGTAAAGGGTTTAAACACTGTTTCCCATGTTTGTTCAATGAACCATAAACAATTAATGAACATGCACCTGTGGAACGGTCGTTAAGACACTAACAGCTTACAGACGGTAGGCAATTAAGGTCACAGTTATGAAACCTTGGGACACTAAAGAGGCCTTTCATATTTATTTTGGTGAAAAACACCAAAAGAAAGATGTCCAGTGTCCCTGCTCATTTGCGTGAACGTGCCTTAGGCATGCTGCAAGGAGGCATGAGGACTGCAAGGAGGCATGAGGACTGCAAGGAGGCATGAGGACTGCAGATGTGGCCAGGGCAAGAAATTGAAATGTCCGTACTGTGAGATGCCTAAGACAGTGCTACAGGGAGACAGGACTGACAGCTGATCGTCCTCGCAGTGGCAGACCACGTGTAACAACACCTGCACAGGATCGGTACAGCCGAACATCACTCCTGCGGGACAGGTACAGGATGGCAACAACTGCCGAGTTTCACCAAGAACGCACAATCCCTCCATCAGTGCTCAGACTGTCCGCAATAGCCTGAGAGAGGCTGGACTGAGGGCTTGTAGGCCTGTTGTAAGGCAGGTCCTCACCAGACATCACCGGCAACAACGTTGCCTATGGGCACAAACCCACCGTCGCTGGACCAGACAGGACTGGCAAAAAGTGCTCTTCACTGAAGAGTCGCAGTTTTGTCTCACCAAGGGGAGTGATGGTCGGATTCGCGTTTATTGTCGAAGGAATGAGGCCTGTACTCTGGAGTGGGATCGATTTGGAGGTGGAGGGTCCGTCATGGTCTGGGGCGGTGTGTCACAACATCATTGGACTGAGCTTGTTGTCATTGCAGGCAATCTCAACGCTGTGCGTTACAGGGAAGACATCCTCCTCCCTCATGTGGTACCCTTCCTGCAGGCTCATCCTGACATGACCCTCCAGCATGACAATGCCACCAGCCATACTGCTCGTTCTGTGCGTGATTTCCTGCAAGACAGGAATGTCAGTGTTCTGCCATGGCCAGCGAAGAGCCCGGATCGCAATCCCATTGAGCATGTCTGGGACCTGTTGGATCGGAGGGCTAGGGCCATTCCCCCCAGAAATGTCCGGGAATTTCCAGCTGGTGGAAGAGTGGGGTAACATCTCACAGCAAGAACTGGCAAATCTGGCGCAGTCCATGCGGAGGAGATGCACTGCAGTACTTAATGCAGCTGACTGTTAATTTTAATTTTGACCCCCCCCCCCCTTTGTTCAGGGACACATTATTCAATTTATGTTAGTCATGTTCATGTTTGCTAAGTTTATATCCTTCGTCTGCACAAAATTGAAAGCTCTCTCACAACCCCTGCTCACAGACAGACATTGGTTCTGGGATATGCAACCATTTCCTTTCTCATTCACTTAACGCCACACTTACCCAAACACCAAAAAGCACACACACACCACACCATCCATCTCAATACATCCACACATACCGTGCCTTCTATCTGCTGTGTTTTTATCTCTGCCATGTTGAATGTGCTTTTGTGTTCCAATTAGTTATATTTGAAGATAAATATAAAAGCTATATATATATATATATATATATATATACAGTGCCTTGCGAAAGTATTCGGCCCCCTTGAACTTTGCGACCTTTTGCCACATTTCAGGCTTCAAACATAAAGATATAAAACTGTATTTTTTTGTGAAGAATCAACAACAAGTGGGACACAATCATGAAGTGGAACGACATTTATTGGATATTTCAAACTTTTTTAACAAATCAAAAACTTAAAAATTGGGCGTGCAAAATTATTCAGCCCCTTTACTTTCAGTGCAGCAAACTCTCTCCAGAAGTTCAGTGAGGATCTCTGAATGATCAAATGTTGACCTAAATGACTAATGATGATAAATACAATCCACCTGTGTGTAATCAAGTCTCTGTATAAATGCACCTGCACTGTGATAGTCTCAGAGGTCCGTTAAAAGCGCAGAGAGCATCATGAAGAACAAGGAACACACCAGGCAGGTCCGAGATACTGTTGTGAAGAAGTTTAAAGCCGGATTTGGATACAAAAGATTTCCCAAGCTTTAAACATCCCAAGGAGCACTGTGCAAGCGATAATATTGAAATGGAAGGAGTATCAGACCACTGCAAATCTACCAAGACCTGGCCGTCCCTCTAAACTTTCAGCTCATACAAGGAGAAGACTGATCAGAGATGCAGCCAAGAGGCCCATGATCCCTCTGGATGAACTGCAGAGATCTACAGCTGAGGTGGGAGACTCTGTCCATAGGACAACAATCAGTCGTATATTGCACAAATCTGGCCTTTATGGAAGAGTGGCAAGAAGAAAGCCATTTCTTAAAGATATCCATAAAAAGTGTTGTTTAAAGTTTGCCACAAGCCACCTGGGAGACACACCAAACATGTGGAAGAAGGTGCTCTGGTCAGATGAAACCAAAATTGAACTTTTTGGCAACAATGCAAAACGTTATGTTTGGCGTAAAAGCAACACAGCTCACACCATCCCCACTGTCAAACATGGTGGTGGCAGCATCATGGTTTGGGCCTGCTTTTCTTCAGCAGGGACAGGGAAGATGGTTAAAATTGATGGGAAGATGGATGGAGCCAAATACAGGACCATTCTGGAAGAAAACCTGATGGAGTCTGCAAAAGACCTGAGACTGGGACGGAGATTTGTCTTCCAACAAGACAATGATCCAAAACATAAAGCAAAATCTACAATGGAATAGTTCAAAAATAAACATATCCAGGTGTTAGAATGGCCAAGTCAAAGTCCAGACCTGAATCCAATCGAGAATCTGTGGAAAGAACTGAAAACTGCTGTTCACAAATGCTCTCCATCCAACCTCACTGAGCTCGAGCTGTTTTGCAAGGAGGAATGGGAAAAAAATTCAGTCTCTCGATGTGCAAAACTGATAGAGACATACCCCAAGCGACTTACAGCTGTAATCAAAGTATTAACTTAAGGGGGCTGAATAATTTTGCACGCCCAATTTTTCAGTTTTTGATTTGTTAAAAAAGTTTGAAATATCCAATAAATGTTGTTCCACTTCATGATTGTGTCCCACTTGTTGTTGATTCTTCACAAAAAAATACAGTTTTATATCTTTATGTTTGAAGCCTGAAATGTGGCAAAAGGTCGCAAAGTTCAAGGGGGCCGAATACTTTCGCAAGGCACTGTATATATATATACTTATTTTTTATTTTTTTGTATTATTCAATCCCGTAACAAGGCTAGAATTGTGTGTTTCATTATTTGTCTCCTCTATGAGATCTTTGTGATTTTTAGAACCGCGTGGTCTTTGTGTCTCTGAACAACTGGTTGTCAATATACAGTTTATCGATGACGAGAGCTACTCGTTTCCCTTTCAATCTATTTTCCTTGAAAATTGGATACAGAACTTTGCGCCGTTCTGCAATTTCCTTCGGGAACTGGTCATTCATGCCTATTTTCGGGCCAGCAAGTATTTTACCCAGACTTTTAACCATTATTTTATCTTTAAAGAAAGCACATTTGGCAACGATTGGGCGTTCATACCTCTGCCCTCTCTGTCCGAAGCAGTGTACACGTTCGAGTTGGATTTTGTCGATAGCAATCTGATAGAATCTGAAGCGCTGTAAGGAGGAACTCTAACTACAGATTCAGGAACTTCTCCTTCTTTCTCTTGGATACCTGTAAGTACCAGATTCTCTCTCATGAATCTAGTTTGTATGCCAAGTAAGGCTTCTCTCAGAACCATGTTCTCCTTTAAGGCCCTTGCAGCTGCTGTCGGGGTCTAAGGGGAGACGGGTGGGGGATGCCTGTGGCGGACTCACCGGAGGAGGGACCGCAGGTGTGGTTGGGCTGGGAGGCCTGGGGCTGGCTGTGGGTCTGGGTCTGTTGCAGGATGTTCAGGCATTCTCCCAGGCAGCTCATGGTGGCAGCTGACGTGGCTTTGAGGAGCAGGAGGTCCTGGTCCAGGCAGGAAAGGGGTCCTCGCGTGGGGAGGGACTCGATGGACTGGACCAGGTTCTTCTGTTGACCCTCTGCTTGGCTCATCACCTGAGGGAGGACAAGACAAGGTTAGAGGGTGTGGGTCAATTTCAAATCTGAGTGAGGGTGTTGGAGAAAATAGAAGTAAACTTTTAGGATCACCACTTTATTTTAAGAATAATAGTAGAGAGAATTATTTATTTCACACCTCGACTCGTCTGTGACATTGCCTTTGTAACCCCATACACAAGCCAAGGTGAAGTGTGTAGCTCTTGGAGTTTCCATACACTCTTGACTCTATGCTTATTCTCCGTTTTTTAAAGCAGCATCAGTGTCATTAGACTTGTTCTTCTGATTCAGGAAGAACAGAAGCAGTAAAAACATGATGTTTAAAATGGCGTTTAACATCAGGAGAAAGCACTTCATCTTGGCAGGGGGTAAGAGTGTGCCGAGGAAAAATGTGATTTAAAGTGCTTGTGTTAGCAGAAATCAGGTGGTTTTATGCATTTCCAATACCCCATGCAACATTTTGGCAGGTATAATACAATAGTCCCAGCATCACTATTCTGTATGCAGAGTAGATTGCTAGTAGAGGAATAATGACAGCTATTTCATTCAATTCCTCATACCAGAGAGGCAAGGAAATGGATCTGTACTTTCTGTAACTTTGAAACTTGGATAATGGCTGAACAACACATGTATTTGCTGTAACTTTGAAACTTGGATAATGGCTGAACACCACATGTATTTGCTGTAACTTTGATAATGGCTGAACAACACATGTATTTGCTGTCCCAAATGACCTGGACAGGGCTTTGTAATCAAAACAAAGGATCACAGAGTATTCAGAATACAATATTTCAGTGATGTTTACTTTGTTTAAAGAGGAAGTTCACCCCAAAACACTCCTGGGCACTTGTCTGGCCATTTGTTAGTACCCCAGACAGTTTGTAGGTGTTTTGCTTGAGTTTTTAGATGTACAGTTGAAGTCGGAAGTTTACATACACCTTTGCCAAATACATTTAAACTCAGTTTTTCACAATTCCGGACATTTAATCCTAGTAACAATTCCCTGTCTTAGGTCAGTTAGGATCACCACTTCATTTTAAGAATGTGAAATGTCAGAATAATAGTAGAGATAATGATTTATTTCAGTTTTTATTTCTTTCATCAAATTCCCAGTGGGTCAGAAGTTTACTCAACTAGAATTTTGATTGCATTGCCTTTAAATTGTTACATCTGGGTAAAACGTTTTGGGTAGCCTTCCACAAGATTCCCACAATAAGTTGGGTGAATTTTGGCCCATTCCTCCTAACAGAGCTGGTGTAACTGAGTCAGGTTTGTAGGCCTCCCTGCTCGCACACGCTTTTTCAGTTCTGCCCACAAATGGGCAGAACTGATGGCCACTCCAATACCTTGACTTTGTTGTCCTTAAGCCATTTTGCCACAACTTTGGAAGTATGCTTGGGGCCATTGTCCATTTGGAAGACCCATTTGAGACCAAGCTTTAACTTCCTGTCTGATGTCTTGAGATGTTGCTTCAATATATCCACATACATTTCCTCCCGCATGATGCAATCTATTTTGTGAAGTGCACCAGTCCCTCTTGCAGCAAAGCACCCCGAAAACATGATGCTGCCACCCAGGTGCTTCACAGTTGGGATGATGTTCTTCGGCTTGCAAGCCTCCCCCTTTTTCCTCCAAGCAAAACGATGGTCATTATGGCCAAACAGTTCTATTTTTGTTTCATCAGACCAGAGAACATTTCTCCAAAAAGTACGATCTTTGTCCCCATGTGCAGTTGCAAACCGTAGTCTAGCTTTGTTATGGTGGTTTTGGAACAGTGGCTTCTTCCTTGCTGAGTGGCCATTTCAGGTTATGTCGATATAGGACTCGTTTTGCTGTGGATATATATACTTTTGTACCTGTTTCCTCCAGCATCTTCACAAGGTCCTTTGCTGTTGTTCTGGGATTGATTTTCACTTCTCACCAAAGTACATTCATCTCTAGGAGACAGAACCAGTCTCCTTCCTGAGAGGTATGACGGCTGCGCAGTACCACGGTGTTTATACTTGCGTACTATTGTTTGTACAGATGAATGTGATTCTTTCAGGCATTTGGAAATTGCTGGATGAACCAGACTTGTGGAGGTCTACAATTTTTTTTTCTGAGGTCTTGGCTGATTTATTTTGATTTTCCCATGATGTTAAGCAAAGAGGCAATGAGTTGAAGGTAGGCCTTGAAATACATCCACAGGTACACCTCCAACTGACTCAAATTATGCCAATTAGCTTCTAAAGCTTCTAAAGAAGCTTCTATAGCCATAACACCATTTTGTGGAATTTTCCAAGCTGTTTAAAGGCACAGTCAACTTAGTGTATGTAAACTTCTGACCCACTGGAATTGTGATACAGTGAATTATAAGTGAAATAATCTGTCTGTAAACAATTGTTGGAAAAACGACTTGCGTCATGCACAAAGTAGACGTCCTAACCGACTTGCCAAAAGTATATTTTGTTTAACAAAACATTTGTGGAGGGATTGAATAACAAGTTTTAATGACTCCAACCTGAGTGTATGTACATTTCCAACTTCAACTGTATATAGTGAAATCATATGTTTGAATTCAACAGCATACTCATTGACACCAATAGTGACCTATTATCATGAACTAATAAACCCACTTTTTCAGAGTAACTTTCACATTTAGATATAATACATTGACTCATACATGTCCCCCTAAACTTTAGCTACCACTCTTCAACCTTAGCTGCCAACTGTATCAACAACTAAAAGTTGAAGGGGTTATATTTGACAGATATGAATAGATGATTATGTGGAATTGAGGAATACATGTTCTGCATCATAAATGTGTTTTGACTAATTACTGAAGAACTCAAAAAGGTACTATGATTTTCTCCATGCGTCATAGATTCATCATTTGGGGTTGGATCCTTGTATGACTCACCTCTGGGAGGCTGAAAACGACATGAAAAGCCTGTAAACCACAGTGCCAATTCTAGCTAGCAGCTACTCGTCACTATTCCTCTTGTTTACATGTACAGTATATACATTACATTCAGAAAGTATTCACACCCCTAGACTTTTTCCACATTTTTTTTTTTTTTTTTTACAGCCTGAATTTAAAATGGATTAAATTGAGAAATGTCTTCAGTCAATAAGTATTCAACCCCTTTGATATGGCAAGCCTAAATTAGTTCAGGAGTAATCATGTTAAATAATACTTTGTAAGGTCCCTCAGTTGAGGAGCATCATTCCTAATTCAGTTGCCGGATAGTACAGATACGACTCACCATGAGGCCAATGGTGATAGGAGAAAACTGAGGATGGACCAACAACATTATAGTTACTGCTACAAATGTGACAAAGAAAATAAACTTTGTCCTAAATACAAAACGGTATGTTTGGGGCAAATCCAACACATCACTGAGTACCACTCTTCAAATGTTCAAACATGGTGGTGGCTGCATCATGTTATGGCTATGCTTGTCATTGGATTTTCATGTGCACTGTATGCAAAGCTGTTAGAAACTTACCCAGAAAGACTCAACTGTAATCGCTGCCAAAGGTGATTCTAACATGCATTGACTCAGGGGTGTGAAGACTTTCATTTTCAATAAATTTGCAAACATTTAAAAAAAAAACGGTTTTCACTTTGTCATTATGGGATATTATGTGTACATGGGAGAAGAAAAAATTCTTATGTAATCAATTTTGAATTCAGTCTAACTCAACAAAATGTGGAATATGTCAAGGGGTATGAATACTTTCTGAAGGCACTGTATTACCACTAGTATATTACCATAAGTATTTATATGCCTGCTACCAGTCACTTTCCACCCCTGTTTACATGTACTGTACATTACCAGTCAAAGGTTTGCACACACCTACTAATTCAAGGGTTTTCCTTAAATTTTATACTATTTTCCACATTGTAGAAAAATAGTGAAGACATCAAAACTATGAATAACACAAAATAAAGTGTTAAACACACCAAAATATATTTTATATATTTGAGATTCTTCAAAGTAGCCACCCTTTGTCTTGTTCAGTTAATTAATATTCCAACACACAAACACACAGCAGCCCACTCTTCAATGGCACATCCATTGTTTTGCTGACTGACAGATTCAGTGAGAGCCATTACAGCCAGGGGTATATTTGTGGTACTTCCATTAATGCGGAATACGTAGCTAATCAAACTACAATACAGAAATGGGATGTTATTGATAGGACTACCCTCTGAGGATATTTTTTATCGTCAAGAGATTTTGTACATCAAACACTACAATTAAATCAGTGACTAAATGCTTTTCTATTGGGACTGCACTGCAATGTTACGTTCTCCTTCAAAAACACAAACAACTGTTACCGGACTGACCCCCATGTATGTGACTGAAGTAGCTGCAGCTCAGTGGATCAGTCCACAACTCTCATCCATCCCACCATTCAGACAGAGGCCCTGTGTCCTATCATGAGGAGTCAGCCCTGATTTTCACTAGGCTTAACATGGGCTTAGTGTGTAGAGCCCCACGCCATGGGCAGCACATACACACCTTTTTGTTGTTAACAACCCATCGCCTTTACACTCAGTCAAGTTTCAGTCCTCAGACAGCTGTGGTGTTTTACATAGAAACACCTCCGGAGAGAGAGATGGAAGGAAAGAGAGAGAGATGGAAGGAAGGAGAGAGAGAGAGAGAGATGGGAGGAAGGAGAGAGAGAGAGAGAGAGAGATGGAAGGAAGGAGAGAGAGAGAGAGATGGAAGGAAGGAGAGAGAGAGAGAGAGATGGAAGGAAGGAGAGAGAGAGATGGAAGGAAGGAGAGAGAGAGAGAGAGATGGAAGGAAGGAGAGAGAGAGATGGAAGGAAGGAGAGAGAGAGAGAGATGGAAGGAAGGAAGGAAAGAGAGAGAGATGGAAGGAAGGAAGGAAAGAGAGAGAGATGGAAGGAAAGAGAGAGAGATGGAAGGAAGGAAAGAGAGAGATGGAAGGAAGGAAAGAGAGAGATGGAAGGAAGGAAAGAGAGAGAGATGGAAGGAAGGAGAGAGAGAGAGAGATGGGAGGAAGGAGAGAGAGAGAGAGAGAGAGATGGAAGGAAGGAGAGAGAGAGAGAGATGGAAGGAAGGAGAGAGAGAGAGAGATGGAAGGAAGGAGAGAGAGAGATGGAAGGAAGGAGAGAGAGAGATGGAAGGAAGGAGAGAGAGAGAGAGATAGAAGGAAGGAAGGAGAGAGAGATGGAAGGAAGGAGAGAGAGAGATGGAAGGAAGGAGAGAGAGATGGAAGGAAGGAAGGAAAGAGAGAGAGATGGAAGGAAGGAAGGAAAGAGAGAGAGATGGAAGGAAGGAAGGAAAGAGAGAGAGATGGAAGGAAGGAAGGAAAGAGAGAGAGATGGAAGGAAGGAAAGAGAGAGATGGAAGGAAGGAAAGAGAGAGATGGAAGGAAGGAAAGAGAGAGAGATGGAAGGAAGGAAAGAGAGAGAGATGGAAGGAAGGAAAGAGAGAGAGATGGAAGGAAGGAAAGAGAGATGGAAGGAAGGAAAGAGAGAGATGGAAGGAAGGAAAGAGAGAGTTGGAAGGAAGGAAAGAGAGAGAGATGGAAGGAAGGAAAGAGAGAGAGATGGAAGGAAGGAAAGAGAGAGAGATGGAAGGAAAGAGAAAGAGGGAATAGTAAGAGAGAGAAAAAAGAAGGAGAAAAAGCGATGTAGCCCCGGGTCATCAAGCCTAAGAGTATTTCCTACAGAGCCCAATACAGTACGCTGCAGTAGAATCTAAAAACAAATCCCTCTCAGGTGGCAGACGTGAGACTTCACACTCACGGTTGATTTAACACAACCTCGACTTAGAGAGAGAAAGAGACAGACAGCCAATCAGTAGAGATAGCCTGACTGAATTAGGCCACAGTCTCCCTCTGTCAGGGACCAGCCTCCTTTACTGGAAAACTGTCACGAGCTTGAACATCCTTCAAATGATGACACACACACTGACGATTCCCAGTGAGTTCTATTATTTTTTATATATATATATATATATATATATATATGCTTTGTATACACATTACATCCACTTGTCTTAAGACTCCAGACCAAAGGAATAGAGGGTCCACAGAGAGTGGACAAACTAAAATAGCTTGGTTCAAAATGGCAGCCAGTGTGGAGGTAGACACTAGGCAGAGATAAACTGCCTCCCCTCATTTCCCACTGGAGAGACAATGAGTATAGAAATAGCCTGACCTGACCAGACCTTTGAGCCGTGGATGTCTAAATGCCCAGTGGTGCTGCTCTATTCACTGGGTCCAGGCGTCTGATGGATTCACATCAGCCAGTTGTGACAGGCAGCACTGCTGGAGTCATGTGGTCTAGTTCCTGAGCTGGTCGGATGGTGATGGAACCTGCGAGTGAAAGGCAACAGCATGATGGCAGCACTCCCAGTGTTCACATGGAGGATGTGATGGATTTCATCAGGGGGTGTTGGGTTTCGACACCCAGTGAGTGTTGGTGTGCTGTGTTTCCATGAGACTGAGCAGAGGTTTGATCATGTGGAGATTCACTGGGGTGTGAAATATTACAGCCCGAGTCTCCTACTACAACCCACAAATTCACAGCTACTCACTACCTGTTAAGTTCATGTTTTCAGTATCCTTATATTTCTGCCACTACGGCACCGTCACTCTGTTATTAGTACGCCTGGTGGTAGTCTCACTGTTGATGGACCTGGTCTGAGTACAATGGCAACCATGTTTTGTGAAAATACGGTTTAGTAAACGTTGTTAAACTGGAACCTAGTTGTTGTGTCATTTTATAACTTTGGTAGCAGAGGATGGCTATTAACTGCAATGTGCCACCTTGCTTCGACAAGAAGAGGTCGTATGAAAGTTGGAATCTGGACACAGGTTACTAATCTGGACGAGAAAAAGCAAGCACTTGCGATGGTATTATCGCTCGAGGGACAGCACTGGAAATATCCGTGGAGGATTTGAACAAGGATGACGGTGTGGGAACGTTGATCAGAGCACTGGATTCTGTGTTTCTTAAAGAAGAGAAAGGCCTTCGAGGCATAATCAAACTTTGACCGTGTTACTTGAGACATTTCGGGTTGCAATGACGGAATACATAACTGATTTCGAACATGCGCAAGGATGCGCAAGTACGACATGGTTCTCCTGGATGCAGTGTTAGCTTTCAAGTTGCTAGATACCACCTGTCTGGATGGTAGAGACATGGTTCTCCTGGATGCAGTGTTAGCTTTCAAGTTGCTAGATACCGCCTGTCTGGATGGTGGAGACATGGTTCTCCTGGATGCAGTGTTAGCTTTCAAGTTGCTAGGTACCACCTGTCTGGATGGTAGGGACATGGTTCTCCTGGATGCAGTGTTAGCTTTCAAGTTGCTAGGTACCACCTGTCTGGATGGTAGGGACATGGTTCTCCTGGATGCAGTGTTAGCTTTCAAGTTGCTAGGTACCACCTGTCTGGATGGTAGGGACATGGTTCTCCTGGATGCAGTGTTAGCTTTCAAGTTGCTAGATACCACCTGTCTGGATGGTGGAGACATGGTTCTCCTGGATGCAGTGTTAGCTTTCAAGTTGCTAGATACCGCCTGTCTGGATGGTAGGGACATGGTTCTCCTGGATGCAGTGTTAGCTTTCAAGTTGCTAGGTACCACCTGTCTGGATGGTAGGGAGCAACATCTTTGACTGCTTCTACTGTGCTGACATTTGCATCAATGAAGTTGGCACTAAAAACATGTTTTGGTGTCGCGCCAATAACAGAGTGCAAATGAGTGATGCAGCATATTACACTGAGCAGCAGAGAAAAGGCACCAACAAGTCACGTTGTCAAGACAACCAGACGAGAGTGCCATTGCCCGGCACAAATCCACTGGACAGGTATGGAAGGAGATCAACATGTGCTATTTGTCAAAGCACTTACCATTGGGTTAAAGACTGTCCTCGTAAAAATGAACAAGTTAAACTAACAGAGGAACATGTAAACACAGAGAGAGTGTAATGTTACACTGCTCTGTTTTCTGATACCGTGATCTTTATAGTTGAATCCTTATGATCTGCTGTGATTGATACTGCATGTACACGCACAGTGTGTGGTGCAAAATGGCTTGATAACTGTCAGTGAACTAAATATGAAAGCCGTACAAAATATGATTGACACACCAACTATAGAGCTATGACATTTGGAGATGGTAGAAATCGTCCAATCTACCAAGAGTCAAGATAACAGCAAAAATCGGTCAGACTAAGTGTGACTAAGTGTTTCATTGAAACAGAGGTGGTGCCTGCAGATACAGTGCCTTGCAAAACTATTCATACACTTTGGCATTTTTCCTATTTTGTTGCATTACAACCTGTAATTTGAATTGATTTTATTTGGATTTAATGTAATGTACATACACAAAATAGTCCAAATTGGTGAAGTGAAAAAAATGAAAACTTGTTTTAAAAAAATAAAATAGAAGTATTTATTTGAAACATAAAAATGGTGCGTGCATACGTATTCACCCCCTTTCCTATGAAGCCCCTAAATAAGATCTGGTGCAACCAATTACCTTCAGAAGTCACATTATTAGTTAAATAAAGTCCACCTCTGTGCAATCTAAGTGTCACATGATCTCAGTATTTATGAACCTGTTCTGAAAGGCCCCAGAGTCTGCAACACTAAGCAAGCGGCACCATGAAGACCAAGGAGCTCTCCAAACAGGTCAGGGACAAAGTTGTTGAGATGTACAGATAAGGGTTGAGTTATAAAAAATATCAGAAACTTTTAATATCCCACATAGCCCCATTAAGTCCATTATTAAAAAATGGAAAGAATATGGCACCACAACAAACCTGCCAAGAGAGGACCGCCCACCAAAACTCACGGACCAGACAAGGAGGTCATTAATCAGAGGCAACAAAGAGACCAAAGATAACCCCGAAGGAGCTGCAAAGCTCCACATCAGAGATTGAAGAAAATAAATAAGCAAACACATTTGGTGTTCGCCAAAAGGCATGTGGGAGACTCCCCAAACATATGGAAGAAGGTACTCTGGTTAGATGAGACTAAAATTTAGCTTTTTGGTCATCAAGGAAAACACTATGTCTGGCGCAAACCCAACACCTCTCATCACCCCGAGAACACCATCCCAAAAGTGAAGCATGGTGGTGGCAGCACCATGCTGTGGGGATGTTTTTCATTGGCAGGGCCTGGGCAACTGGTCAGAATTTAAGGAATGGTGGACGGTGCTAAATACAGAGAAATTCTTGAGGGAAACCTGTTTCAATCTTCCAGAGATTTGAGACTGGGACGGAGGTTCACCTTCCAGCAGGATAATGACCCTAAGCATACTACTAAAGCAACACTCGAGTGGTTTAAGAGGAAACGTTTAAATGTCTTGGAATGGCCTAGTCAAAGCCCAGACCTCAATCCAATTGAGAATCTGTGGTATGACTTAAAGATTGCTGAAAGATTAAATACTTACAAAGCATTGTATACAGCACAGAACCCATCTAACTTGAAGGAGCTGGAGCGGGTTTGCCTTGAAGAATGGGCAAAAATCCCAGTGGCTAGATGTGCCAAGCTCATAGAGGAGAGACAAGAGACATGTAGCTGTAATTGCTGCAAAAGGTTCTATGGCTCTATGACGTATTGACTGGGGGGGGGTGAATAGTTATGCACATTCTGTTTTTTAGTCTTATTTCTGGTTTGTTTCACAATAAAAAATATGTTTTATCTTCAAAGTGGTAGGCATGTGTAAATAAGATGATACAAACCCCCCAAAAGTTATTCTAATTCCAGGTTGTAAGGCAACAAAATAGGAAAAATGCCAAGGGGGGTGAATACTTTCACAAGCCACTGTATCCCCGTACTATTAAGCAAAGCTTCCCTCAAGAAGTCAGGGGCTGTACTAGACATAAAAAATGACAAGGCAGTGATGTTTAAACAACCAGTGACCCTTGAAGCCACTATTGTGTAAACATTTTTGACAAAGGCATTACAGAGTCTATGTAAAAGATTAGATTTTGATGGAAACAGAGCACATGGAGATTCTGACAGTGACAGAGAACATGAGAACAATTTTAAAACGTCACAAACAGTTTGGACATGCTACAGTTGACGGAGTTCAGAAATGACTCAGCAGTTCTAGGAATAATGATGAGTGTATGTCCATTCTACGGCAGATATTTAACAGTGTTGAGACATGCCAGACCAGCTTTTGGTTTGCCACTGGCTTCCAAGTACGATGAAACAGTAGCTGTAGATCTACATGAGATAGGACACAGTGTGTGGTACTTTCACATGATTGACCAAATCATATGCCTCAGTGCTGGAAGCATTGTGAATACAAAGAAGCCCAGAGAAATCGTCAAGCACTTCATTCATTCCTGGATAAGTGTGCAAGGCCCGCCCCAGAAATTGTACAGTTACAATGGAGGAGAATTAAATAATAATGAAATAAGAGAATGGCTGAGAAATTCAACATGGCCAACTGCTGCATACAGTCCATAGAGAAATGGACTTCTGGAGAGACATAATCAAACACTCACAGAAAGTGAAGCAAGACAATGGATGTGACTGGAAAACAGCCCTAGATTGGGCTTTGATGGCAAAAAACACAATGCACAATGTTCATGGTTACAGCCCACAACAACTAGTGTTGGGGCATAACCCTAATCTTCCCTCTGTACTTGTTGACAAGCCACCAAAACTAGAAGGGAACAATGTGAGTGCATGGATGGGACAACACCTTTCAGCACTACATGCAGCGAGAAAAGCATTCACTGAAGGAGAGTGTTCAGAGAGAATTCTGCTCTACGTAAACAGCGTCGACCCACCGATGAGAAGTACGAGACTGAAAACAAAGTGTACTACAAACGAGTTGACTGTCAAGAGTGCAAAGGATGGTGTGGTGATATTTGTGAGTCACGGAGGCACCATTGTCAGGGTGCATCACTCAAGATTGCGGAAAGTAAATGATCAACAAGACGGAGGGGCTGTTGCTGAGAATCAGCCTCCTAATGTAAATGACAAAAAGGACAAATTAACAGACACAAATCTACCAGATGTCGCATCCAATGATATGGACACTGAAACTGACACAGGAAATGGAGCAGAGACCTTCAACCATGACACAGGTAATACTGTTGAGCGTTCAAATGAGGAAAACATTCAACAACAGCCACGTGTAAAGACAACATGGTTGTTTCAATCTGAAAACTGGACAAACTGTTAAATACATGGACAGAGAAAGTGGTATTCCACATACAGCAACCATCATTGGACGAGCAGGAAAAGCCAAAGGAAAACACCAGAACTGGTACAACTTGCAGTACTCTGAACCAGCTACACTTTCTGGTACAACAGGGTCAGCTGACCTGTCACTTGTAGATAATCTCAGAATTGAACCAATGGAAAATCAAGAAAATCAGAATGACATTCAAAATGATGTACTTAAAACAAAGGACATGTCATTTGACTCAGCTAAACTAGATAAGCTCAGTAATTGGAGGAAAAATGTAATGTTTGAGGAAGTCAAAGACATTGGCCAAAAATGCGTCTCAACAAGGTGGGTATGTACCCTTAAAGAATCATTAACTGGAATAGTGCCAAAAGCACGTCTAGTGGCTAGAGGTTTAGAGGAGCTGGCTGCTAAACAACTCCCAAAAGACTCACCGACATGCGCCTCAGTGATCTGCCAGAAAAAATGGACACTTCATTCCATAGACATCAAATCTGCATTTTTGCAGGGAACAGAGCTGTCAAGGGACATTCACATCCGAGCGCCGCCTGAAGCTACGAGCGAAGGAACACTGTGGAAACTAAAAAAAAGTGTGTGCATGGCCTGGCAGATGAATCACTCTACTGGTACAACAAAGTGCAGAGTACAGGTGGAAAAACGGTGGATTCAGCCATTGGCTTGATCGATTTTCCATTGGTTCAATTCTGAGTTTATCTACAAGTGACGTTGTTAAACTGGAACTGGTGTCCTTTTAAGTTAACAACTACTACAACTACTACCTCTACAACTTAACAAGCCTCTGGGAGGGATGGGATGTAAATCAGGTCATGGAAAAAGGGTAATGTAACAAGGCTCATTTTGGGCAGAATGCAGGTTAGCACAAGCTTGAAACAGCATAGAGAAAAGAAAGACAACCCAGTTTCCTATAATCCAAGTCCAAATTCAGAGATGGCCCCAAATGAGTGTTTGGGTTATTTAACAGTCAAACCATCTGCTTGATATTTACTCAAATCACTCTGGGTTCATTTCAGGTGACAAGTCTACTTTCCAAATGGTGAGAAATGTTGCTACTCATGAAGTCGTTTTTCTGTGAATGTTTTTTATGAGAAGATCTCATTTAAAAAAAAGTGGTTCTTAGTGTGAAGATTGACGCAGCGTATGAATCTGATCTGAATGGGGAATCTAACGACTTGAATCATCCAGGCACAAATGATCTTATCAAAAGCTTAATGAAAATGTTTACTTCTTCCAAGAATGTCAATAACCTGGCACAGTGTTGTTTGAATCCCAAGTAGAAAAATGCATTCATTGAAGAAAAATCCCAGAGCTATAGTTTCATGGGGAGCTTGGTAAAATGGCTCCATATTCCCTAGCGGAGTCCTTGTGGTGTTAGGTGATCCAATTCCTCAGCTAAGTTTTGATTACACGCTATCCTTCTAGCCGGTGTACTTTTCAACCAATGCCCTTTTAGAGTTCCATGTTTCAGAGAACCTGGACAAAGCCAACTTGTTCCAGAAGCAGAACCTCAAAGAGAGCAGCCTTTGTTGTTGGCTCCCATACCTGTGCATTGATACAGTGTCCGGTAGCTACAGCAGGAATGATGAGTTCTGACCACCATGTCCTTTATCCAGAACGGGCAAAAATGTTGTTATTTGAGCCATCAGTAAAATCAAATAACATTTTATTTGTCACATGAGGTGTAGACCTTACAGTGAAATGCTTACTTACAAGCCCTTTAACCAACAATGCAACAATGTTTTAAGACATGTTTTAAGACAAAATACCTACAAAAATAAGAAATAAAAGTAACAAGTAATTAAAGAGCAGCAGTAAAATAACAATAGCGAGGCTATATACAGTACCGGTACAGAGTCACCGGTTAGACGAGGTAATATGTACAGTACATGTACAGTACATAAAGTGACTATGCATAGATAATAAACAGAGTAGCAGCAGTGTAAAAGAAGCGGGTGAGGGCAATGCAAATAGTCTGGGTAGCCATTTGATAAGATGTTCAGGAGTCTTATGGCTTGAGGGCAAGAAGCTGTTAAGAAGCCTCATGGACCTAGACTTGGCGCCCCGGTACCGCTTGCTCTACGGTAGCAGAGAGTACAGTCTATGACTATGGTAGCTGGAGTCTGACAATTTTTAGGGCATTCCTCTGACATCGCCTGGTATAGAGGTCCTGGATGGCAGGAAGCTAGGCTTTAGATGTACAGTAACTAATGGAACTAATGTTCAGCCCTTTACCCATTCCTGGAAGGCAATGTCCGACAGAGGCAATGGTACAGCACACAAGTGTGTCCACTGCCAATAGTCCATATACCAGGCCTCAAAGTCAAAGACAACTCTAGTCTGCACCAGCTTCGGTTGCTGACGGTGTCTAAAGCTGTATACAGCCGAATATTTCGCAGGTTGACGTTTATTGTCATGAGTCTTGTCCTGGAGGCAGAACTGAGCAATTTCCCCTTAGATAGGCCAGCAGCAAAGACAAAATTGGTTATATTGTAAAAGTTCTAAAAGTAGCTTTTTAGTCTTCATTTAAGGTTAGGGTTAGGCATTAGGGTTAGCAGTGTGGTTAAGGTTCGGGTTCAAAATCAGATTTGAGGACTTTGTGGCTGTGCCAGCTAGTGACAACAAGATTCATGACGGAAAAATGCTAACCTGCGAATATTTCAGGGCAAAGACATAATAATAATGAACAAAAATAGGCCTACTTTTTTCAAAGCTTAGAGGAAAAACAGTTTATCCCTGATGGATAGAAGAATACACTGTCATCACTTTGAGAATGATTTCCATCAGCTGAAAATGTATGGAAGTCATCTTATCTATATAATTCAGCAGACAAGAACACAGCCCACTGACAATAGCAGGAACAAGACTAGACCGTTAGGACTAACTAAACAAAAGTTGTGAATGAGGCGACTGCTCAGCTAAAAGTGTCAGACAATCGTGATTCCATCAAGTTCTTATCTGCTGTCTCTGGCCTATAGTACAGTATAGCGTCATCTTTTTCAATAAATCCCTATAAGCAACTGCAGACAGGCTATACAGAAAGGTTACAAAATCAGTCGTTATAAAGGCAAAGCTTACATTATTGAATGAATGCATGTGAGCAATAGCCTGCTTAACCCAGATTGCTGCGCTGACAGTGTGTTCAGTCTGGTTTGAACCTATACTGGGACGGTTGTTGCTAACGTGTGCTAATGTGACTAGAATGACGTTGTAAGTAACACCCAACTTTCCAGAAAGCTTCAATTCTTGTTATTGTAACAGAAGTGTCCAATTTACAATAGCTATTAGTGAAAAAAAATACCATGCTATTGTTTGAGGAGAGTGCACAACAACAAATAAACTTTTATCACGGCAACTGGTTTGATACATTCACCTCTGAAGGTAAATAATGTACTTACATTCAGTAATCTTCAGTAAGACATGCAAAAAATGTAGCTAAGTACAGACTGATTGTCACGCCCTGACCATAGAGAGCCTTTTTATCCTCTATTTTGGCAAGGTCGGGGTGTGACTAGGGTGGGTAATCTAGGTTGTTTTATTTCTGTTGGCCTGGTATGGTTCCCAATCAGAAGCAGCTGTTTAGCGTTGTCTCTGATTGGGGATCATATTTAGGCAGCCATTTCCCCACTGTGTTTTGTGGGATCTTGTTTATGTGTAGTTGCCTGTGAGCACAGCTGAAAGCATAGCTTCACGTTTCATTTGTTTTTTTTTATTGTTTTGTGCGTTTCACGAAATAAAAGATGTGGAACCCATCACGCTGCGCCTTGGTCCGAATGTTATTTCGGCGGTTGTGACACTGATCAGTTTTGGAGGAAGAATTCGAAGGGCAGTTTCAGTCTCAAAATGTTTATGCAAATCAATGCCAAATTCTTCTTGGTTATTTAACCATTTTAGCAGAAACTGGAATTACTGCTATAATGCCCCTACAGAATGTAGAACATAAAGACACACCACCTCTCTCTAGTTCAGACTTCACTCCATAGGTACAACATTAGCTTGCCTATTAGCTAGATATCTCGTTTGTCGCATGCCATGTTAAGCAGTATGGATGTATACAGAGAAACGCAAAGCCAGATCAAGCTACAGACATAGAGAGCAGTACAGTCAATGTTGATCGGGTCAAACGCCCAGGCCCAAAAATATTTTATGAACTCACTGCACCAACGGCCCACCAGAGGGTCGACAGAAACACTGAATGCATAGGACATGGAGTGCAGTATTGAAACAAGAGTGTGTTGGGGTCAATGTTGCGGTCAACTTGAAATGACTGGGTCATGTACTTTGAACAGAAATATTCCATAATGTGGAAATAGTTCATTTAAAAATCCAAACTCCATGACTCCAATCTGGCTGAAATTGGGATGAATTTGGCAGACAGTCTGCCTAGCATCTACAACAATGAATAATCAATGAATCCATGATGATGTCATCAGAGAGGGACAGTTCCTGGTTCCACCCACCTCTTTGACCTCCAGCAGTCTGCCAGGATACTGGTTTTTGTCCCGTCGGGCAGCGGCTGGGGACTTGTGGTGGGTGATGGTCACGATGTTGCTGGGTGTGCCCAAACCCACCAAGTGCCTCTGGGTACCAGGCGAAGAGGAGGCTGGCAGGAGGGAGACACTACGGGACCGACCGGAAGATGATGAGCCCTAAGAGAGAAAGACAAAAAAAATAGAGGGATATGTGAAGTGCCAACTACTTCCTACTTCTACTTTCATCTAACATTCCCCTGTATCCTATGAACTGAGAGTCAAAACAGAAAACAGAAAGGGGTTTAGCCTTCTTGAATAAGCTTGTGCACTGTATGAAAGCCATGTTGAAACCAGTGCCTGACGAAGGGCAGCAAACCGAAGACAGCACCTTGTTGTTTCCTTAAAAGGTCCACATTTCAGTCGTATGAAGAGAACCATGACTAACCCTTAGCCTGGGCCTCTTGTTATCACAAACCCCAAACAAAACCAGAGCAAAAGCTTCCACCTCTCCAGTGAAGTTAACTCCTAAATTAGTTTCAGGGTACTTCCCTCCTGACAAGAGCCAAGAAGTTACATAGAGGTGAACGACCAGTTAAAAGAGATTTAAGAAGCTATCAACGGAACTTAAAGAGTGGACCTTTGCCTTTTGTTTTCTTTATAGCTCACACCATCAAAATCAAATCCAGTTAGCTCCTTCCCTCCCTCTCTCTACATCTCCCTGCCCTCTCTATAATAGCTGCCATGTCTCTCAGTCGGAACTCGTCCTCACCCTCAATCAATTTACAGCAGTCCCAGAGAGAAAGAGTCCCTACAACCTGGATACCACAGCGGACTGGGCACAGCCAAGAGAGAGAGCAGTAAGATAAATACATGAATCAAATAAACGACTCTGTCCCTGAGCACTGCAAACCGGAGGAGAAACAACTCAGCTTCAGTTTTAGAACTGGCAACTCTCGCTCCCAGGACCTCAGAGCCCTAATAGTCACAAACGGACAAGGGCACAATGTGACAGGAAAGTACAGGACATAAACTACAGTGCATTCAGAAAGTATTCAGACCCCTTCACATTTCCACATTTTGTTACATTACAGCTTTATTCTAAAAAAAAATATATGTTTTATTTTTTTATCACCAATCTACACACAATACCTCAGAATGACAAAGTGAAAAGAGTTTATTTTTTATTTTTACAATTTTGCAAATGTATTAATAAAAAATAAAAAACAGAAATAGCTTATTTACCTAAGTATTCAGATCCTTTGCATTGAGACTCGAAATTGAGCTCAGGTGCATCCTATTTTCATTTATCATCCTTGAGCTGTTTCTACAACCTGATTGGAGTCCACTTGTGGTAAGATCAATTGATTGGACATGATTTGGAAAGGCACACACCTGTCTATATTAAGGTCCCACAGTTGACAGTGCATGTCAGAGCAAAAACCAAGCCCTGAGATCGAAGGAATTGTCCGTAGAGCTCCGAGACAAGATTGTGTTGAGGCACAGATCTGAGGAAGGGTAACAAAAAATTTCTGCAGCATTGAAGGTCCCCAAGAACACAGTGGCCTCAATCATTCTTAAAATTTACCAAGAACCCGAGTTCTTCTGTGGAGATGGGAGAACTTTCCAGAAGGACAACCATTTCTGCAGCACTCCACCAATCAGGCCTTTATGGTAGAGTGGTCAGACGGAAGCCACTCCTCAGTAAAAGGCACATGACAACCCACTTGGAGTTTGCAAAAAGGCACCCAAAGGACTCTCAGACCATGAGAAACAAGATTCTATGGTCTGATGAAACCAAGATTGATACTCTTTGGCCAAGCATCACATCTGGAGGAAAACTGGCACCATCCCTACGGTGACGCATGGTGGTGGCAGCATCATGCTGTGGGGATATTTTTCAGCGGCAGGGACTGGGAGACTCGTCAGGATCAAGGGAAAGATGAACGGAGGAAAGTACAAAGAGATCCTTGATGAAAACTTGCTCCAGAGCGCTCAGGACCTCAGACTGGGGCAAAGGTTCACCATCCAACAGGACAACGACCCTAAGCACACAGCCAAGACAACGCAGGAGTGGATTCGGGACAAGTCTCTGAATGTCCTTAAGTGGTCCAGCCACAGCCCAGACTTGGAACCCGATCGAACATCGCTGGAGAGACCTGAAAAAAGCTGTGCAGCGACGCTCCCCATCCAACCTGACAGAGCTTGAGAGGATCTGCAGAGAAGAACTCCACAAATACAGGTATGCCAAGCTTGTAGCATCATACCCAAGAAGACAAGGCTGTAATCTCTGCCAAAGGTGCTTCAACAGAGTAATCAGTAAAGGGTCTGAATACTTAAGTGATATTTTAGTATTTTTCTTTATACATTTGCAAACATTTCAACCAACCTTTTTTTGCTTTGTCATTATTGGGTATTGTGTGTAGATTGATGAGGAAAAACAACAATTTAATCAATTTTATTGATTCATTTGAATTTAGAAAATGCTCTGTTATTAAAATAAATAAATGTTTTGCTCCATGAAGTAATCCAATAATGTGTACAAATCTTCTCTCATTGATTGAGACAGTTGGGTCCACCTAAAAGTGCCGCATGTCACTCCCCTG
The DNA here is from genome assembly GCF_045791955.1 of Oncorhynchus clarkii lewisi. Lineage (NCBI taxonomy): Eukaryota > Metazoa > Chordata > Actinopteri > Salmoniformes > Salmonidae > Oncorhynchus > Oncorhynchus clarkii. The sequence goes on from NC_092164.1 coordinate 32,051,594, forward strand.
TCACGCTCAATGAGAGAAGATTTGAAATAGACAAGATGGCAGTGTACACATAAACGGAGCATTTTCTAAATTCAAACAAACCACCTGCAACTGGATACTGTTATTTTAGAAGATACATGTTAGGCCGAATCGAGAACAAATATAGTATCGCCAAGTTAAGGTTAGTCGAAGATTCTCTGTGCTACACCAAACAGTACCCTTCATGTAACAGCTAATGGACCATCACATTAGCCCATTACAATCTGCTAGCTAGGCTAACTTATGAATACAGCAAAGATTAATCAAGCTTGTGAACTAAAGGTACTTGTTCTACTTTTCCGTGGATACAGAAAGAAAAACATGACTTTTCTCATCATAAAGGTACAAAAAACAGTATACTAATGAAACTCTCCAATTTCTGCATTCCATTAGGTCTCCAATTGGGGACTGTTAAATATTTATCCTCCTTGGTTAATGCATTTCCCTAGTAAGAAACAATTGAGTGAATAAATCTACATATACTGTATACATAATGCAGTCCCTCTCTACGTACTGCAACCTCAACAGTATTTCACCAAGCCCCCCCCATCCCAACTGGCAGGTCTCCCCCTCACAGGTGTGCCCTTACTGCGTGGGTCGACTTGGCCCTCCATAATGGAACATGGGCAGGAGACGGTATCAAAAAGATAGAAATCATCTACTGTAATGTATCTATAGTGGGGCTCTGCTGAGCCTGTTAAGAGGCACCTGAAAAAGGGACTGATGCTGAATACCCGCCTTAGCACACCACTCATGCATCAAACGCAATGATATGCTGGGGGGCCTGCAGAGAAATAAGTCTACAAAGAGCCAGGATGAGAGGAATTTCAAACCTCAATGAGAGTTATTCTAAAATACAGTAGCATCCTCTCTTCCACTGCAGTGTGGTAGAAAACGTAGCCTCCGGCAATATAAGAGATGCCTTTCTTCCTTACATGAACCAACTACAGTACAAAGAAAGTCATTGTCAATACACCAGAGAAAAAGGGTTGCTCTTTGTAACTGGTGACCGACTCATTGAAAGAAATGGTATGAAATAGGGCTGTGGTGGTCATGAAATGTTGTCAGCCAGTGATTGTCAAGCAAATGACTGCCGGTCTCACGGTAATTGGCCATTAATTAACATTAACATATTTAGCATCAACACCGCTACATTTAAAAAAAATATATAAATCCATTTAATTTAGCCTACACCATCACAATACATCCATTATTTATTTTAGACAGGTCTAAAGAAACATGATATGAAGAAAATTCTGTCTATTTCAGAAGAACAGGATAGCTTACTCAGTGTTAGGCCCTGATCTGGCTATGGGCTACACTAGTTCATTTATCAGAAAATATTTGCTTAAAATTCCTTGGAATTATGTTATATTATTTTAGAGTATGAAAAATACAATTGAACATAGCTGAATAAAATAGAAAGGATATGGGCCTCCCGAGTGGCGCAACGGTGCTAGAGGCGTTACTACAGACCCGGGTTCATTCCCGGGTTGTGCCACAACTGGCCGTGGCCGGGAGTTCCATAGGAAGGCGCACAATTGGCCCAGCGTCGTCCGGGTTAGGGGCGGGTTTGGCCGGGGCGGCTATACTTGACTCATCACGCTCTAGCGACTCCTTGTGGCAGGCCGGGTGCCTGCAGGCTGATCCAGGTCACCACTCGAACGGTGTTTCCTCCAACACATTGGTGCGGCTGGTTTCCGGGTTAAGCTGGTGTGTGCTAAGGAGCGCGGATAGGTGGGTCATGTTTCGGAGGACGCATGACACCACCGTCGCCTGTCCCGAGCCAGTTGGGGAGTTTCAGCGATGAGACAAGATCGAAATTGGGAAGAAAAAAGGGGTGTAAAATACACATTTCAAATCCTCATTTGATTTGCATCATGCAGCCTTAGAATGTATAAAAAAATCTAAACATAATATGTGAAATTTGTTTTTATTCAGAATGGACCATTATCATGCACCCGTCTCGGAACATGGGTAGAGAAAAAAAATAAATGCTGTCTATAGCAAATGGATGATGCTTTTCCCGTGGTTCATTTTCGTGGTTCATTTTCATGCCAGCCAGGTAGGCTATACTCCTGTTGCAAAGAGAAGCAATTTGCTTAACCTCTATTGGATCGGTGTCCCTAAACCAGGACAATTATTGCTCAATATGCAATAATGTGACTAGAATGACAATGTAAACAACAGCCAACTTTCCAGGACATAGACATGTCTTATAATGGGCAGAAAGCTTAAATGATTGTTCATCAAACTGCAGTGTCCAATTTACAGTAGCTATTACAGAAAAAAGAATACCAAGCTATTGTTTGAGGTGAGTGCACAACAACAAAACACATCATGGCACTTGGTTTGATACATTCACCTCTGAAGGTAAATAATGTACTTACATTCAGTAATCTTGCTCTGATTTGTCATCCTGAGGGTCCCAGAGATAAAATATAGCATAATTTTGTTTTTATATTCAAATGTAGGAACTGGGTTCTACAGTTTGACCCCCCCACCCCCGGCCATCTAGATGTGTGAAGGTTAGTGTATTTTCTGTAGGGAAGCCAATGATCAATCATGAATGACATTCCTGGGAGTGTGTAAACTTTTATTTTGTATACCATAGCATTTTTGTATGTTCTCTATAGGTATGTACTTGAAAATGTATAAATGGACCAATTCAGGTCATTTGGGCAAATTCCTGGCAGACTTGATACAAAATATTGTGTAGTGATGTAATTCTTAACTGGATTTGTCTGAAACGTTGCACACACACTGCTGCCATCTTGTGGACAACATCTAAATGACACCTAGACTCCTATCTCAATGTATGGCCTTTCTCTTGAATTTCAAATATGATGGAACACAACATATAGACCCTTTTACCAGATCTAATGCGTTATATTCTCCTACATTCATTTCACATTTCCACAAACTTCAAATTGTTCCCTTTCAAATGGGATCAATAATATGCAGATCCTTGCTTCAGGTCCTGAGCTACAAGCAGTTAGATTTGGGTATGTAATTTTAGGCGAAAATGGAAAGATAATTTATTTCAACTTTATTTAACCAGGTAGGCCAGTTGAGAACAAGTTCTCATTTACAACTGCGACCTGGCCAAGATAAAGCAGTGTGACAAAAACAACACAGAGTTACACATGGAATAAACAAATGTCGATAACACAATAGAAAAATCTATATACAGTGTGTTCAAATGTAGAAAGGCAATAAATAGGCCATAGTGGTTCATTTTTAATTTAGCATGAACACTGGAGTCATAGATGTGCAGTTGATGATGTGCAAGTAGAGATACTAGGGTGCAAAATAGCAACAACCAAAAAATAATAACATGGGGATGAGGGTGGGCTATTTACAGATGTGCAGTGCCCTGACAGCTGATGCTTATAGTTAATGAGGGAGACATGAGTCTCCAGCTTCATTGACTTTTGCAATTTATTCCAGTCATTTGCAGCAGAGTACCGGAAGGAAAGGCAGCCAAATGAGGTGTTGGCTTTGGGGATGACCAGTGAAATATACCTGCTGGAGCACGTGCTATGGGTGGGTGTTGCTATGGTGACCAGTGAGCTGAGATAAGGCGGGGATTTACCTAGCATAGACTTACAGATGACCTGAAGCCAGTGGGTTTGGCGACGGATATGTAGCGAAGGCCAGCCAACTAGAGCATACAGGTCGCACTGGTATATGGGGCTTTAGTGACAAAATGAATAGCACTGTGATCCTACATCCAATATGCTGAGTAGAGTGTTGGAGGCTATTTTGTAAATGACATTGCCGAAGTCAAGGATCGGTAGGATAGTCTGTTTTACGAGGGTATGTTTGGCTTTGTTGCGAAATAGGAAGCAGATTCTAGATTTAATTATGGATTGGAGATGCTTAACCTTTTTGGGATAGGGGGCAGCACTTTCACTTTTGGATGAATAGCGTGCCTCCTACTCTGTCCAAGATGCTAATATATGCATATTATTATTAGTATTGGATAGAAAACACTGAAGTTTCTAAAACTGTTTGAATGATGTCTGAGTATAACATAACTCATATGGCAGGTGAAAACCTGAGAATAATCCAACCAGGAAGTGCGATATCTGAGGTTTGTAGTTTTTCAAAGCTTGGCCTACCAAATACACATTGAGATATGGATAAGGTTGCACTTCCTACGGCTTCCACTAGATGTCAACCGTCTTTAGAAACTTGAATGAGGATTCTACTATAAAGGAGGGGCTCATGAGACCTCTGAGTCAGTGGTCTGGCAGAGTGCCTTGGTCTCATGACGCGCGCTCCCGACAGAGTTACCTCTCATTCCAGTGCTTTTCTGAAGACAAAGGAATTCTCCGGTTGGAACATTGATGTTTTATGTTAAGAACATCCTAAAGATTGATTCCATACATCGTTTGACATGTTTCTAAAGGACTGTAACGAAACTTTGAGTTTTTGTCTGGACGAAGTGCCTGCACCTCATGAAGATGGATTACTGGGCTGAACACGCTAACAATAAGTGGCTATTTGGACATAAATGACGACTTTGTGGAACAAATCCGTCATTTATTGTCGAACTGGGATTCCTAGGAGTGCCTTCTGATGAAGATCATCAAAGGTAAATGAATATTTATGGTGTTGTTTCTAACTCTGTTGATTCCAAAATGGCGGCTATTCCTCTGGCTGTTTTGGGTTCTGAGCGCTGTTCTCAGATTATGCTTTTTCCGTAAAGTTTTTTTTAAATCTGACACAGCGGTTGCATTAAGGAGAAGTTTATCTTTAATTATGTGAATAACACTTGTATCTTTTATCAATGTTTATTATGAGTATTTCTGCAAAATCACTGGATGTTTTGGAATCAAAACATTACTGCACGTAAGGCGCCAATGCAAACTGAGATGTTTTGGATATAAATATGCACATTATCGAACAAAACATACATGTATTGTGTAACATGATGTCCTATGAGTGTCATCTGATGAAGATCATCAAAGGTTAGTTATTAATTTTATCTATTTTTCTGCTTTTTGTGACTCCTATCTTTGGCTGGAAAAAATGGCTGTGTGTTTTTTCGACTTGGCTATGACTAACATAATCATATGTTGTGCTTTCGCTGTAAAGCATTTTTGAAATCGGACAAGATGGGTAGATTAACAAGATGTTTATCTTTCATTTGCTGTATTGGACTTGTTAATGTGTGAAAGTTACATATTTAAAAAAAAAAAAATTGAATTTTGCGCACTGCCTTTTTAGCGGAATGTTGTCGAGGGGTTCCCCTGCCCTAGAAAGGTTAATGTGAGTCTGGAAGGAGAGTTTACAGTCTAACCAGACACCTACTGTAGGTATTTGTCCACATATTCTAAGTCAGAACCGTCCAGAGTAGTGACGCTAGTCGGGCGGGAGGGTGCGGGCAGCGATTGGTTGAAGAGCATATATTTAGTTTTACTAGCATTTAAGAGCAGTTGGAGGCCACGGAAGGAGTGTTGTATGGCATTGAAGCTTGTTTGGAGGTTTGTTAACACAGTGTCCAAAGAAGGACCAGAAGTATACAGAATGGTGTCATCTGCGTAGAGAGGGATCAGAGAATCACCAGCAGCAAGAGCGACATCATTGATATATACAGAGAAAAGAGTCGGCCCAATAATTGAACTCTGTAGCACCCCCATAGAGGGACTGCCAGAGGTCCAGACAACAGGCCCCCTGATTTGTCACACTGAACTCTATCTGAGAAGTAGTCGGTGAACCAGGTGAGGTAGTCATTTAAGAAACCAAGGCTATTGAGTCTGCCAATAAGAATGCGGTAATTGACAGAGTCAAAAGCCTTGGCTAGGTCAATGAAGACGGCTGCACAGTATTGTCTTTTAACGATGGTGGTTATGATATCATTTAGGACCTTGAGCGTGGCTGAGGTGCAAACATGACCAGTTCGGAAACCAGATTCCATAGCGGAGAAGGCACAGTGGGATTCGAAATGGTCGGTGATCTGTTCGTTAACTTGGCTTTCGAAGACTTTAGAAAGGCAGGGCAGGATGGATATAGGTCTGTAACAGTTTGGGTCTAGAGTGTTTCCCCCTTTCAAGAGGGGGATGACCGCAGCAGCTTTCCAATCTTTAGGGATCTCAGACGATACAAAAGAGGTTGAACAGGCTAGTAACAGGCCTAGCCTATTATATAGTAGGCCTAGCCTATAGAGATGTTGCACAGCATGAGCTCATGGGCTGAGTACCTGAGTGCTGAGTACCAGGCAGTTAGTATGGGTGTTTTCTGTTAACTTCACTAGGGTAGGGCATTCGGAATTTTGGATGAAAAGCGTGCCCAAATTAAACTGCCTGCTACCCAGGCCCAGAAGATAGGATATGCATATAATAAGTAGATCTGGATAGAAAACTCTAAAGTTTCGAAAACTGTTAAAATAATGTCTGAGTATAACAGAACTGATATGGCAGGAGGAAACCCGAGGAAAATCCAACCAGGAAGTACTATTATTTTGATAGGCTGTTTTTCCATTGAAAGCCAATCCACCATACAAAGACTTAGGACCCAGTTCACGAGCTCTGTGGCTTCCTCTACATGTGGCCAGTCTTTAGGCATTGTTTCAGGCTTTTACTGTGACAAATGATGGAGATACAGCACTTTCAATCAGTGGCCAGTGGAAATTTCCATTCATCAGCCATGCGTCTGATTGTTTCTCCTTTCCTATTGACGAAGCTTTTGTCTGGTTGAAATATTACTGATTATTTATGACCAAAACAACCAGAGGATTGATTTTAAACATCGGTTGGCATGTTTCTACTAACTTTTATTGTACTTTTTAAAAACTTTTCATCTGGACTTAGTGCACGCACCTTAAGCATTCAGATTACTGGACAAAGGTTTTTGGTCATAAAGAGGGACTATCGAACAAAACAAACATTTATTGTCTAACATGGAGACCTGGGAGTGCCACCAGATGAAGATCATCAAAGGGAAGTGATTCATTTTAATGCTATTTCTGACTTTTGTGACACTCTCCTTGGCTAGAAAATGGCTGTATGGGTTTCTGTGGCTAGGTGCTGACCTAACATAATCGCAAAGTGTGCTTTCTCCGTAAAGCCTTTTTGACAGCTGTTGCATTAAGGAGAAGTTTATCTGTAATTTGATGTGGCTCTCTGCACTTTCACCGGATATTTGTTTGAGACAATGCATTTCTGAACTTAATGCGCCAATGTAAACTGAGATTTTTGGATATAAATATGAACTTTATCGAACAAAACATACATGTATTGTGTAACATGAAGTCCTATGAGTGCCATCTGATGAAGATCAAAGGTTAGTGATTAACTTAACCACTATTTTTGCCTTGTGAGCCCTCTCCTTGGCTGGAAAATGGCTGTATGGTTTTCTGTGACTAGGTGCTGACCTAACATAATCGCATGGTGTGCTTTCGCAGTAAAGCCTTTTTGAAATCGGACACTGTGGTTGGATTTACAAGAAGTTTATCTTTAAAATGGTGGATAATACTTGTATGTTTGAGGAATTTTAATTATGGGATTTCTGTTGTTTTGAATTTGGCGCCCTGCAATTTCACTGGCTGTTGTCGAGGTGGGACCTTGTACCAGAGAGGTTAAGAGAATGTATTTCTTGTTAAAAGGCTGAATAGCTCTAAAGGGAGTAAGCAAGGGGGGGGGGGTTTGTGCCACATCAGTTTTGATTGGCTCAGTTGAGTGGGGTTATTCACCTGTTTTATTTTGGTGGTTCATCTGACCAGTTTGTTCAGTCTGTTTGAGTTTGTGTAACAGTATAACTTTAGACCGTCCCCTCGCCCATACCCGGGCACGAACCAGGGACCCTCTGCACACATCAACAACAGTCACCCACGAAGCATCGTTACCCATCGCTCCACAAAAGCCGCGGCTCTTGCAGAGCAAGGGGAACAACTACTTCAAGGTCTCAGAGCAAGTGACGTCACCGATTGAAACGCTATTTAGCACGCACCACCGCTAACTAAGCTAGCCATTTCACATCCGTTACATTGGGATTGTTTTGTCCAATTCAGTTTGGCTGGACTTGTTTGTTCAACTCGTTTGAGGTTGCAATCGCAATTAGTTGCGAGTGCAATTCATTAATCTTATTCAATCAGTCCGAGTCATGTGGGTCGGGGAAGTGTATTAGAGAAGGGTTGAATTTTCAGGTCGCTTGGGGAAAGCATAAGAAATGCGTAAAGGTAAGTGTGGAATTCGTCTGTCGTTGGTGGGGAAGCTTCTCTCCTGGTTCGCTGCTTAAGTGCAGCATGGTAGGGAGGACGCGCCCGGTTTCCACCGGGGTTGAGCAAGTGTGAAAGAAAGAGTAAAAGAAGGATTCAGTCTGGAAGCGAACCGCTCCTGGACCGTAACTTAAGTGTGACCTGGTAGGGAGGACGCTCTTGGCCTGGAACCAACGTACGAATGTATGGTGATCAAACATTTACAGAAAAATGTCTGTTACCAGGACGGCTGGAGTTAAGAGTAAGGTGGGTACAGATAAGAACTTCTCAATTTACCATTTGCAGATGGTGGCGTAAACCAGGAGAAAGAATAACCTTTAAACTACGACTGATTAAACAGTGGTTGGCACAGGAAATAGTAATGATAGAAATGTGGGTAGGAGAATTACGGACATGGACCAGCCGTCCGGACATAAATTGTTAAAAAAAATATATATAAAAGTGAATGGCAGAACAGAATGAGAATAGGGAACAAAGAATAGTATGGATACTATAAGAAGCTCAAAGAGGTCAAATAAAATAAAGCGAGTGTCTAGACTAGGGCAACAAAGTAAGAGCCAAAGAAAACAAAGAATACACAGGTGCAAGACAGAACATTATCAGGTTCCCGGAAATCAAAGAAAAGTTGTGAAAATAGAAGTGGAAGTGTTTATGCAACGAAAGAATAGGTATCTAAATAAAAAGACTGGAAAAGCAACTGATGCTGGGTGCAGCACAGTAGTTAGAAAATATAAAAGTAACCTGGATAGAGGTAGGAGGAACTAGGGTGTGGTCTAGTCACCCAGAGCTAAACGGTCCTGTTGGAAGATACTCATTAAAAGCAGAGAGAGAGAGAGTGGTTTTAGGAATTGGACAGTAGGGCGAATTGGATCTACATTAGAGGAACTAGCACAATCAAGGAAATGACATTTTGTGTTAGTACTCATAGACGTTTAAGTAAAACTTGGCTTAGACTGAGAGAACAGGAGGGGTTTGAAAAAGGAATAGGGGTTAGAGGACAACAGTTAAAATAACCAGATACTAGTATTTAGTCAGCCACCAATTGTGCAAGTTCTCCCACTTAAAAAGATGAGAGGCCTGTAATTTTCATTATAGGTACACTTCAACTATGAGAAAAAATGAGAAAAAAAATCCAGAAAATCACATTGTAGGATTTTTAATGAATTTATTTGCAAATTATGGTGGAAAATAAGTATTTGGTCACCTACAAACAAGCAAGATTTCTGGCTCTCACAGACCTGTAACTTCTTATTTAAGAGGCTCCTCTGTCCTCCACTCGTTACCTGTATTAATGGCACCTGTTTGAACTTGTTATCAGTATAAAAGACACCTGTCCACAACCTCAAACAGTCACACTCCAAACTCCACTATGGCCAAGACGAAAGAGCTGTCAAAGGACACCAGAAACAAAATTGTAGACCTGCACCAGGCTGGGAAGACTGAATCTGCAATAGGTAAGCAGCTTGGTTTGAAGAAATCAACTGTGGGAGCAATTATTAGGAAATGGAAGACATACAAGACCACTGATAATCTCCATCGATCTGGGGCTCCACGCAAGATCTCACCCCGTGGGGTCAAAATGATCACAAGAACGGAAAATCCCAGAACCACACAGGGGGAACCTAGTGAATGACCTACAGAGAGCTGGGACCAAAGTAACAAAGCCAGTAACACACTACTCCGCCAGGGACTCAAATCCTGCAGTGCCAGACGTGTCCCCCTGCTTAAGCCAGTACATGTCCAGGCCCGTCTGAAGTTTGCTAGAGAGCATTTAGATGATCCAGAAGAAGATTGGGAAAATGTCATATGTTCAGATGAAACCAAAATATAACTTTTTGGTAAAAACTCAACTCGTCGTGTTTGGAGGACAAAGAATGCTGAGTTGCATCCAAAGAACACCATACCTACTGTGAAGCATGGGGGTGGAAACATCATGATTTGGGGCTGTTTTTCTGCAAAGGGACCAGGACGACTCATCCGTGTAAAGGAAAGAATGAATGGGGCCATGTTTCATGAGATTTTGAGTGAAAACCTCCTTTCATCAGCAAGGGCATTGAAGATGAAACATGGCTGGGTCTTTCAGCATGACAATGATCCCAAACACACCGCCTGGGCAACGAAGGAGTGGCTTCGTAAGAAGCATTTCAAGGTCCTGGAGTGGCCTAGCCAGTCTCCAGATCTCAACCCCATAGAAAATCTTGTTGAAAGTCTGTGTTGCCCAGCAACAGCCCCAAAACATCACTGCTCTAGAGGAGATCTGCATGGAGGAATGGGCCAAAATACCAGCAAGTGTGTGAAAACCTTGTGAAGACATACAGAAAACGTTTGACCTCTGTCATTGCCAACAAAGGGTATATAACAAAGTATTGATATAAACTTTTGTTATTGACCAAATACTTATTTTCCACCATAATTTGCAAATAAATTCATAAAAAATCCTACAATGTGATTTTCTCAATTTTTTTTCTTCTCATTTTGTCTGTCATAGTTGAAGTGTACCTATGATGAAAATTACAGGGCTCTCTCATCTTTTTAAGTGGGAGAACTTGCATAATTGGTGGCTGACTAAATACATTTTTGCCCCCACTGTAAGAACCTTCTAAAGTCATGACATAATTTTCTGGAATTTTCCAAGCTGTTTAAAGGCACCATCAACTTAGTGCATGTAAACTTCTGACCCACTGGAATTGTGATACAGTAAATTATACGTGAAATAATGTCTGTAAACAATTGTTGGAAAAATGACTTGTGTCATGTGCAAAGTAGATGTCCTAACCGACTTGCCAAAACTATAGTTTGATAACAAGATATGTGTGGAGTGGTTGAAAAACAAGTTTTAATGACTCCAACCTAAGTGTATGTAAACTTCCGATTTCAACTGTATAGCCAGTTAAGGAAAATGGTCTATGGCAGGGAAAGGGAAAAAAGAGGGCTGCGGAGTAGGAGGAAGATGAAAGAACCTGAAAGATATGGTGCACAATGTCCAATTTTTATAAAAGGTACTCAAGTGCATTATGTCCCATGGGGCTCGCAGGACCTGGAAGGGTTGTTTGCCCGCCTACCTGACCTCCATGATGGAGCAGGAAAATGGAATAGGACTTTTGAAGAGCAAACCATGGGTAAGCTACTGGCTGTGGGGGATCTGAAGGCACTGCTGGCGAGAGTAGTGGGAGTGGCAAAGAAGGAGGATGTAGGTAGGTCCAGTAACCTGAACGAGGCAATAGGGACTACACTGGGAGATGGAATAGACTTTAACTCACACTGCCCAGACTTTTGGTGTGCTCTAAGAAGGCAATACCCGGCAATGATTGAAAATTTACTAAAAGTGGAAGCACTGGGGGAGACAGAGAATCCAGCTGCGTATCTACATGGACAGCTGAAACGATGGAGGCTGGAAACAGAACGGGATCCAGAGGGGCACACACTGATGACAACTCTGTTCCGGAACTCAGTGTTAGAGGCCAAGCCCCAGCCAGTGAGAAGCAGGCTGGAGGACGTGGTGGGACTGTCTTCAAAATCACACAAAGAATTATGTGACCATGTAATCCATGCAGTGGGAAAATACAGAAAGGATAAATAAAGACTCAAGGAACAAGGAGAATACATTCAGAACAAGCTAATACAGCTCCAGCTGGAAGGACTAACGAACAAAGGGAAAAAGAAAGTCCAAGCTCCAGTGACAGCCCCTGTGCCTGAAGCAGAACAATGGCTGCAGTCTCCTCTGGAGGACTACAACCATCTCCTGTCCAGCAGGCCCAAGTACAACCCACACCACCAGTAGTGAATGTGTATGCACAACAACCCCAACAATGGAATAATGGCAATAAGCAACAAAGACTTCTGCAAAACAATCAGAGAGGAGGAAACAGGGGCCCGCTGGGACCACCTGGGATCTGTTGGGGCACACTAGGCAAAATTGTCCTATTAACCCCTGGCAACAACAGGGAAACAGGAACCAAAATAATTGGAAACAAACTGGAGGAGGCTGGCAACAAAAATCAGAAGCAACCACAGGGTCCTGTGAACCCATGGGCAGGGCCTAATCAGGGATACTAGGGGTGCCCAGAGAATCCTACAGGGGAGGCTCAGTTCCCAGTGATCACCACAAGAGCTGATCAAGAACCTATCCTGCAGGTTCAAATAGAGAACAGAGGCACACCCATGATGATAGATACGGGAGCCACTTACACATGTGTAAATCCAAATTATGCCTCTCATCTCTCCATGTCTGGTGAATATGTCAAAACTATAGGATTCTCGGGACAAACGCAGTTAATTCCAATGACAGGTCCAGTCCATTTAAGAGCTGATGATAAATCAGCAACCCTTCCTATATTAGTGTCAGAACAAACCCCAATGAATGTACTGGGAAGGGATGCTCTATGCAAAATGGGCAAACAAATGAAGTGCTCTCCTGAAGGGGTAACGGGACTAAAACCTACAAATGGTAATGACAAAAGGAACAGCAAATATGTATTGGTTAGGAGAAATGAAGATAGAAATAGATAAAACTGTAGTGGGGAAGGTTTATCCAGGCTCAGATACCTGAAGCTGATAGAGCAAAATCAGAGTATCACTGCACAATGCAGTATGACCCCTAACAAGACCATTTATTAGAACAACTTTGGATAATGAATGCAAATGGAAAATCAGTACCAATTATGTCCCAGTACATAATTATAGGGAAACAGGGAGCAGCAATGGATGTAGGGGACAGGGATGATTCATACTGTGGAACATTTTTATAATATTTCTGATTCTGTTCCACACATTACATTGCTAGTAAATAAGGGAGCTATAGAAAATTATTTAGGTCCATGAGGAAACAAGCAAAAATAAGCAAGTGGAACAAAACAGACTATCCACTCATAAAGCCTTTATTAAAATACTGCCCACAACAGTAATGAATGGGGACCCAAAGGAGGTAGAAGTTAGAGCTAACCAACAAGTAGAATTAGGAGAAGGGATAGCACCAGATAACCAGCAGAGGCAGGAAATATAACAAACACTTACCAAGTAGAATTAGGAGAAGAGATAGCACCAGATAACCAGCAGAGGCAGGAAATAGAACAAACACTTACCAAGTAGAATTAGGAGAAGGGATAGCACCAGATAACCAGCAGAGGCAGGAAATAGAACAAACACTTACCAAGTAGAATTAGGAGAAGGGATAGCACCAGATAACCAGCAGAGGCAGGAAATAGAACAAACACTTACCAAGTAGAATTAGGAGAAGGGATAGCACCAGATAACCAGCAGAGGCAGGAAATAGAACAAACACTTACCAAGTAGAATTAGGAGAAGGGATAGCACCCGATAACCAGCAGGGGCAGGAAATAGAACAAACACTTACCAAGTAGAATTAGGAGAAGGGATAGCACCAGATAACCAGCAGAGGCAGGAAATAGAACAAACACTTACCAAGTAGAATTAGGAGAAGGGATAGCACCAGATAACCAACAGAGGCAGGAAATAGAACACTTCCCAGAAGGGGTGTCACAACATGACACAGACGTTGGAGTAGTGAAATCAGCAAGTCCTGTAAGCATTAAAGTAAAACCAGATGCTAAACACCCCTGAAAAGACCAATATTATAGGAAACCAGAAGCCGAGGGAAGGCATAAGCATGACTATTGAGGGGCTGATAAAAGCAGGGGTATTAATAGAAACACAGAGCTGCTACAATACATCTCTATTGCCAGTCCTTAAAGCAGATGGAAAGAAATGGAGACTGGTACATGTCTTAAGAGCAATAAATTACATAGCACAGGACTGGCTTGCGGAAGTTCCAAACCCTTACACGATCAATGTTCCTCCAGATGCCAAGTACCTTACAGTGATTGATTTACGTGGAGCATTTTTTTGTGTGCCCCTGGCGGAGGAGTGCAGACATCTGTTTGCGTACACGTACAAATAAAAAAAGTAAACACATACAGTTTAAGTCGGAAGTTTACATACACCTTAGCCAAATACATTTAAACTCAGTTTTTCAAAATTACTGACATTTTATCCTAGTACAAACTCCGTCTTAGGTCAGTTAGGATCACCACTTTATTTTAAGAATGTGAAATGTCAGAATAATAGTAGAGAGAAATTTTTATTTAAGCTTTTATTTCTTTCATCACATTCCCAGTGGGTCAGAAGTTTACATACACTCAATAAGTTTTTGGTAGCATTGCCTATAAATTGTTTAACTTCGGTCAAACATTTCAGGTAGCCTTCCACAAGCTTCCCACAATAAGTTGGGTGAATTTTGGCCCATTCCTCCTGACAGAGCTGGTGTAACCGAGTCATGTTTGTATGCCTCCTTGCTCGCACACGCTTTTTCAGTTCTGCCCACAAATCTTCTATAGGATTGAGGTCAGGGCTTTGTGATGGCCACTCCAATACCTTGACTTTGCCACAAATTTGGAAGTATGCTTGGGGTCATTCTCCATTTGGAAGACCCATTTGCAACCTAGCTTTAACTTCCTGACTGATGTCTTGAGATGTTGCTTCAATATATCCACAATTTTCCTCCCTCATGATGCCATCTATTTTGTGAAGTGCACCAGTCCCTCCTGCAGCAAAGCACCCCCACAACATGATGCTGCCAACCCTGTGCTTCACAGTTGGGATGGTGTTCTTCGGCTTGCAAGCCTCCCCCCTTTTCCTCCAAACATAACAATGGTCATTATGGCCAAACGGTTCTATTTTTGTTTCATCAGACCAGAGGACATTTCTCCAAATGTACGATCTTGGTCCCCATGTGCAGTTGCAAACTGTAGTCTGGCTTTTTTTTAATGGCGGTTTTAGAGCAATGGCTTCTTCCTTGCCGAGAGTTCATTCAGATTATGTCGATATAGGACTCGTTTTACTGTGGATATAGATACTTTTGTACCTGTTTCCAGTAAGGAGAGAGTATAAGTCTGACCCCAAGGTCTATTTGAATGCATTAGGACAACCTAGAGGAATCCCCAGGGAATACAAAGCAAGAGATGAGGTTAAATCAGGATTTGAATATTTCTCTGGATAGCATCAAACAAAAATCCAGAATGGATTAATTATATTTACTATAACCAACAAAGATTCATTCATTATACAGACTATGCATTGGCAGCGTTGGGAGAAGAAGTACAGGCCACAAGCAGAATGACATGGCAGAACAGGCAGTCCTTGAATTGGCTCTTAGCAGAAAAGGGTGGAGTTTGTGTTATGTTTGGAGATGAATGCTGCACCTTCATCCCCAATAACACCGCCCCAGATGGTTCATTTACTAAGGCAATGACCAAGCTGAAAGGACTACGACAGGAAGTAAAGGTCAATGCTGGACATGACTCCCATGCCTGGGACTGGTTGGACTGAATCCTGGGAAAATGGGGAGCAATGTTTGCAAAAATGGCAATCATGATAGGTGTCGCACTAGTGGTGATGGGAGTGGTATTCTGTTGTGTTTTGCCTCTACTGAAATCTCTCCTGATCCAAAGACAGTCCTTACCAACCCACCTGTGGAGGTGTACCCTGTCCCTGGAGCTCCAGGACAATACACCAACAAACAGGGAAAACCATGTAATGCTAAAGGAGGACCTTTGGCCTGTCCATTTGGAAATCCTGCATGGTTATGGGGAGTAGCTCCAGGGGGAGGTGTGGCTTGTCGTACCTATCAACAACAATTGTTAGAGACTGAAATAGATGGTTAACTTCCTGACATATATCCAGTTCCGGACTATGTCAAGGATAATGAGGATCCTGATCACAGGTTTCAACAGAATGTAGGAGCACATTGGCACCAACAGTGCCCTAAAAGAGGTTATTGTAAGTGGTGCCCAATGGGATGGAAAGAAAGAGATGGATATTATCATTATATTGAACCATTGGATTGTGCAATGTGTCAAAGGGGTGATTGCCCATTGCATTGTGATGAATAGTGTGTTAGTGAATAGTGAATATACATATATTCAGTATATCAATTGTTGAATGATACTATAAATGATGTTAGACCTTCTGAGAATTTGTTTTGTCTAAACATGTATGTAACATAGGGTTTTTCCGGTTACAAGAGTCCACGGACCATGCCCTTAATCCTCCGACATGTTTAACGCTTATGCTAAAATGGTTGTTGGAGAGGTGTCCGTGAGGGAGGGCCACATGTTTAGGTGTCATATTGAGAACGATGTTATAAGGGTTTATGAGGTTGAGTTGATTGTTTTTATTGTATTCTACATAACTGAGAACCTTGGGCAAGGCAAAGCAATGCATGCACATGCTTATACACAGTGTGTTAAAGGACAATTGGCTAGAGGATGGATCTTTTACTTCTTTCTAGCTATATGTGAAAGGAGAGGTTTGGTCCTGATTCCCCAGTATGGGTGAGGAAGAGGAGCAACGGTCGATAAGGAGAAAAGGGAGGCAGATTGCCTCCATAGCAATACATACAGAAGGTGCTTCTCCTTCTCACTTGTACTGGATCAAATTTAAGGGTTGGGACGTAAGTCCCAAAGGGGGGAATATGTGGGTGCTTTCTGTTAAGAGAATGTGTTTCTTGTTAAAATGCTGAACAGCTCTAAAGGGAGTAACCAAAGGCACTATGTGTAATCCTGGGATTAAGTGTATTTATTTGTATAATTCTATAATGGCCTATAGTTATCTGTACTTAATCCTAGAATGGCCCGTAGTAATATTATAGTCCGATAATGGCATGTAGCAATCTTATAATTGCCTATAGTAATCTGTACTTATTATTTTCTGGAAATAATGTATAGGTGCGCCACCAATATAATTGATCCAAAGAACTAGAGGGGAGGGTAAACCCCGCCTAGAGGAAAGAACTTTGGAAACAATGGTGGAGATTTGGAAACAATGGTGGAGTAAAGCCGAGGGGATATGGTTATTAGCATAAAGTGGAGGGACTATGAAACTTGAATTAGCATGAAACTGTATAAAAAAGAGTGGACTGAAACTGAGTCCGGCAGTTGGTCAATGGACCAACTCAGCTTGTTACTTTGTAATAAAGTCTATTTGAATTCACAGGCTCCGGTATCTGAGAGATATTATTGAACCAATATTTCCACAACGTTAGCAAGTTTGGTAGGCTACTACTGATCATCAGCAGCATCAGAGCTTGGAGAAGCCTAGTTACCATGACTAACCGGTCACGTGGAATTTGACTGCGTTCATGGCTCGTGACTACTGGTATGCTAAGCCAGGAATATATCTTCGCCTTCGGAGGAGATGCAATACTCATTCACTGAAGTAGAATGGGAAGCTTAGACGCGATTAGACTACTACAGTTGCATGGTAATGACAACTTGTGCCCTCTGTCACAGTACAGGAATTCCCCCCCAAAAACACTTTAGACAAGAAAAAAAATCCTCATCTTGCTCTTCCCCCTCTTCTTTTGGGAGCCTTTCCCTTGCTGATCCAAGTTAGGGAGTAGAATTGGACTTCTCTGTCTATTCAACTGTGCAGCACTTTTTGAAAAAGTGAATGTGGTTTGAGAGTTTGCAATTACATTTTTCAAGCGGGTATCCAATAATATAAAGGCGTTTTCTTTACTTTTAAATATATGGATGAGTGCAGAAAGTGAGAACCAGGACACAACTAGAGATAAAGACATGGATAACCGTATAAGTGTATGTATGCCTACAGTATATAGAGAACTGAAAGTAGGCAGGTGATTGTGCTGAGCCAGTTGTTTGTACAGAGTCAGTAGCTGAGGTGTGGATGAGTGCATCGGGACTCACCAGCCCCTCCTGGCTGCCTCCCGTCGTTCTCTCCACATTCAGGTGCTCATCCGACCCCTTCAACTTCCACACCTAAGGCCAAACACAAAATAACAGAGAACTCAGTACATGGTCATGTTCGGTTGGGAAATGGAAAGATACTACCTGAACTTGTCCAATAAGAAAAGTTATTTATGTTTTCCATTACAAAACTATGTGCCCTACTGAACATGACCCAGATGCAAAACGGATTAAGTTTCATCGTTCCGCTGTTAAAATTAACTCGTCGGCTTACTCGTCATACAGTAGGTTCTGAATCTCTACTGTTTCCTCCACAACCCAGTGACTTCCAAACCAGGCTGTCAAGGCCCACAGCAGAGATCCAGAGGATGGGATAACTCCATCATGAGGCTGACACTCCACTGGCTCCACTGTCAAATGGAGAACCAATGTACCCCAGACAGACAGTGCAGAGACAGCACAGACCAACAACAGGGCTGAACTGGAGCGCCAGAGATGGTGGTTTTGCTATCCTCTTACCTAACATACCAAGAGAGCAGGAGTCCATAACTAGCCATACTTCTGCAAATTCAAAACATTCCCCAAATCAAGTCTACATTGGCACTGGCTGAAAACAAACTCATTTACATAAGGAAAACGGGTCTTTTGGATTGTCTTTTTGACAGGAAACAGGAAGAATATTTCTGAGATTTCCTGTGCCACGAGGCATGGGTGGAGGAAATGGGAGTGATGCATCATGGGAGAAAGAGAGAGGAGATGCAGACAGACAGAGAGCGCTGCGGTGCACTCACACAATCAGTCTGAGGACATGGAGAGATGGTGGGGGGGGAGGAAAGGGACACAATCAGTCTGAGGACATGGAGAGATGGTGGTGGGGTGGGGGGGGGGGGGGGGGGGGGGGGTAAAGGGATAGAAACACAGCACTGAAGAATAGGCTACTTGCTGAAACATTTTCCAACAAAGACAACACAATATGCTGGAGTAGAATAAAAATAAAAAAAACACTCCGGTGGCAGTCCTGAATCACTATGACCTCGATGTGAATATGACTTTCCCCACACAAAAGCTTTTGAAATCAAAAAGGTTTCCCTTTAAAAGCTATTGACAGGTGGCACGTACCCAGGTTACCTCTTACACCCAAGCAGAGCAACAAGGATGATAATGTATTCAAAGGGAATAGCTGACTCATAAGGCCTACTGTAGCAGCTGCAGGGCCCTATGTGAGTCCATAACCAGCCATACTTCAGCAAATTATATACACTCCTCAAATCAAGTCTACATTGGCACTGGCTGAACATCAACTCATTTACATAAGAAAATGTGTCTTTCTTTTTTTTACAGGAAACACAGTGCCACGAGGCATGGGTGGAGGAAATGGGGGTGATGCATCATGGGAAAGAGGGAGAGAAGATGCAGACAGACAGAGAGAGCATTGAATGTAGACTGCTGCGGTGCACTCACACAATCAGTCTGAGGACATGGAGAGATGGTGCGGGGGGGGAGATGGTGGGGGGGGAGGAAAGGGACACAATCAGTCTGAGCGAGCGAAGGAAAAGAAGAAAAAAACAGCACTACACAGTATGCTGAAGAATAAGCCATTTGCTGAAACATTTTCTTACAAAAACAACACAATATGATGTAGTAGAATTTAAAAAACTAAACACTCGACCTCGATGTGAATATGACTTTCACAGACTTTCCAACACAAAAAGGGTTTATAGGTTTGGAAGGGTTCCCCTTCAAAGCTGTTGCCAGGTGGCATGTACCCAACTTCGCTCTCACACTCAAACAGGCAGAGAATCAGGGATGATACTGTACTGAAAATGAGTACTCAACTGTAGCAGCTGCAGAGCCCTATGGGAGGAGATGGCAGGAGAGTTAGAGGGGTAGCGGTGGGAGGAGAAGGTGTAGGAGGGGTGCCAAGATAAGATGGGATCTAATAGAGAGGATCATTCTGCGAGGTGATGCCATTCATGTCTACAGAAAGCACTGTGTCTCCAGAAAGGATTCACTCCCCTTTTACTTTGACCACATTTTGTTGTGTTACAGCCTGAATTTTAAATGGATTACATTTAGATTTTGTGTCACACAATACCACATAACGTCAAAGTGGAATTATGTTTTTAGAAATGTTTACAAATTAATAAAAAATGAAAGCTGAAATATCTTGAGTCAGTAAGAATTCAACCCCTTTGTTATGGCAAGCCTAAATAAGTTTAGGAGTGAAATGTGGCTTGAAAACTCAATACATTGCATGGGCTCTGTATGCAATAATACATGATTTTTGAATGACTACTTCTCTGTACCCCAAATATAATGCACAATCTATAACATCCCGCAGTTGAGGAGTAAATTTCAAACACAGATTTAATCACAAAATACCATGGAAGTTTTCCAATGCCTTGAAAGGGGCATATATTCGTAAAAGGGGGAAAAAATAAAAAAGCAGACATTGAATATCCCCTTGAGCATTGTAAAGTTATTAATAACACTTTGGATGGTGTATCAATACACCCAGTCACTACAAAGATACATGCATCCTTCCAAACCGAGTTGCCGGAGAGGAAGGAAACTGCTCAGGGATTTCACCATGAGGCCAATGGTGAGTTTAATGGCTGTGATAGGAGAAAACTGAGGATGGATCAACAACATTGTAGTTACTCCACAATACTAACCTAAATGACAGAGTGAAAAGAAGGAAGCCTGTACAGAATTATTATTATAATTTTTTTTAATGCACCCAGTTTGTATTAAGGCACTAAAGTAAAAATGCAAGACATGTGGCAAATAAATTAACTTTATGTCCTGAATACAAAATGTTATGTTTGGGGCAAATCCAACACAACACATCACTGAGTACCACTCTTCTTATTTTCAAGCATGGTGGTGGCTGCATCATGTTATGGGTATATAGAATAACTAACTTCAAAGTAATGACTCGGGTCGTCAGTTGTGAGATGAAAGCTTATTTTTAGTAATAATACTGGTTCACTTGTACATAACTGACGCTATCGCTGTATTATTTTTTTAAATATTTTTTTTCAAGCAACTGCATGCACTTCCGGTCGCAAGGCATTCTGGTACTTGCGGTCAATAGCGTAATTTAATACATCAGAAATATGTACATAGTTCTCTCAATATCCATCACATGAATTCTAATACAATTACTCTTGTACATATGTAAAGAATTGTAAAATAAACATATATTTAGATACAGCTCAATGAATTAACTGTATACATTAACTCTGTAACCCATTTAAGCTACAACATCCTGTGTTCATCTAAATCTCTAAGCAGTATATCAACTGAATAGGTCTCCTCAACAAAGTCCCCGGGGCAGTTCGAACTGAACATGACTTAACTAGGCCATCTCGGCCTGGAAACAGTTCCCCAAACTTCCCTAGTTTCCAGGTTTGTCTAGCTGTGTTATCTTCTCCGATGATTGCAACGTCACTCACTTTCAGTGGGGTGGGCTGTGGTGTGTCACAGCGGTGTGCTGACTTTAGATCCAGCAAGTAGTCTCTTCACCAGCTGTTCCAGAAGCTGGTCACAACTCTCTGCCTGTACTTCCCATCTGCTTGCCATTTCCTCCTTGTTGAGCTTTGGGTGCTGGGTTTTCTGCTTTGAACAGTTCGTCAGCAGTCAGTCCACCTTGCATCTTCATGTTTGTATGAGCATTGGCTATGAATCTCTTTATTCAGGCGGTCACTCAACACTCTTCAGTTCGCTGTAGCTTTCAAGCTCCAACACGGGTTCAGTGATGTCTGTGCTGTTTGATGTGAGCTGTAGTCACCAGGTCACTGGACTTGAGTTCTGCATCCACCTCCTCTGGAACCTTGTCGTCATCAGTCTCCTCCGACTAAAATGGGGTGATGTCAGAATGCTGGGTCCGTTCCACCATAGCTGGCTCTGTATCAAGTTTTGAACAGTTTGTCCTCTTGTAGGGATGTCGGCTGGATTTATTTTCCCTTCCATATGTGACCATGACTCTAGATTGGTCAAGGACTGGATCTCTGGCACTCTGTTTGCGACAAACTGTTTACATTCGTGAGCTGCAAATCCAATCATCGAGTCTGTCCACATTTAGATCCGTTTTTGTTCCATTTTCAGTGTGGTCATGAGGTTTTTTGCTATTCTCGCTCCAATCACAGCTCCCATGAGCTCCAGGCGTGGCAGCGTAATTGTCTTGAGTGGGGATACCCTAGACTTTGATGTGACTAGACTTGTCATTGTTCCTCTGTCTTGTGATTCGCCTTGCATGTAAGCTACAGCACTGTAAGCCCTTTCATTTGCATCACAGAACACGTGTAGTTTCAGTGTGTGACTAGTTCTGAACACTACGGTTGCCATTCTCATGTCAGTTCAGATGGTCCCTTCATCCCAGCTGAGTCCTCTCTCCCACATTTCCTGGAGCATTTACTTGACCCTGATGTTGAAGGGGATCAGGAAGCAAAGAGGTTTGAAGATGCATGCAGAATACTTCTCATCTGGTCCCGGTCTCCACACTAAACCTAAAGCTTTGAGCACTACTCCTTGTGTTTCTAGCATCAACGGGTGGTAAGTTGTCGTACTCCCCTCCCATTTTGTTTTCAGTTCAGGAGAGTTAGTCATCCCCTTGCAGAGGTCTGTGCCTGCAGTCGACACCATTCGTTTTGCAGTTGTCACAAAGTAAGCCTCTTCAACATCGTGTGAACTTGCAATGAAGTCATCTATATGGAGTGACTTCTGGTTGTTCTGTTTCATATTGTTTCAGGTGCTTCCTGATTGTAGCTGCCAGCAAGAATGGACTTGGGGAAGCTCCAAATAGCACTCTGTTCACCCTCAGCACGCGCAGCTCCTCTTTATTTTCTCCCATTGGTGGGCATGTGAGCCACAGGAATCTCACCACGTTCGTCTCTCTCTGCTTTGGATGTCTGCAGGAAAACCTTCTTGATGTCTGCCATGAATGCGATCTCATGTAGTCTGAAATTATCGTCATGGGACGAGACATCAAACACCACTCTGTTTTGTCGTCACCTTGTCCTCCCGGAGTACTGCGTGGTGAGGTAAGTAGTATTTCATGTTGTTTGCGCTTGATGCATTGTCCTTGGTCACATCCTATGCCATATCCTGTTGTAAGTAGTCCTCCACAACTTCATTGTATCTGCGGTACAAAGTCACACCCTTCTTCAGTCTTTTCTTCAGACCTTCAAACCGTTTCTTGGAGATTTTATAGCTGTCTTGGAGTTCTGGCATTTCTTGTTTACATGGCAACTCCACATGGTCTAGTCCATCTTTGAAGGTGGTTGTTCTCTCGAACCTCTGTAGAGCCTCATTTACCTCTGGATTCTGTGTTGTTTTCTCGCTGGTGATACCCAGAGACTCAAGCTCCCAGAATGCATGCAGTTGCTTGAAGTCTAGTGTGTCTTCATCAAGTGGGATGAACATGCATATTGCCTCAGCGACACTTGACATGGACACGGATCCCTGCACCTACCATCCAAAGGTGATCTCTAAAGCAACCAGCGTCTCCGTCAGTCGCTCCACTCGGCCTGATACCATCTGCCAGTAGTAGTCTGCTCCTATCAGGACAGAGAGTTCAGGATCATTGTCATCTTCTGGAAAGTCTGCGAGCTACAGTCCCTTTCTATTGAGCTCATGTTGAATCTGTTCACCAGGAACCTTCATCACAGCTGTGCACACTTGTGGGGTTTCAATTGCCTCTATCTCTATTCTCTGCTGTTTGTCCCAGACATTCTCTTCAATGTGTTCTGTTAGGACGTTGCTGGAGCAGAAGTTGGGAAGAGTGAGTACCTCTTCACAAGGTTTTCATGTATGAAGCTTCTCTGACTGCCTCCATCTAATAAGCAACGAGCCATCTTCCCATGCCTTTGCCGTTTGTAGCAACACAGTGTTCTGTCAATCTGGTTTCATCTTCACTAAATGGGGAATAACTGAGTAAAGAACAGCTTCTGCAGAAACAATAGGGCGTTGCACCTCCCTCCTCTTACTGGTACACACAGTAAAAGAAGTATGCTGTGTGTTTCTGTCCTAAACATACAAAGCATCTTTCAATTTTATTTAGTCTCTGTTTTTCTCTTTGCGTGCAGCAATATTGTGGTCTGTGCAGTTTTTGGATTTGTGGTCTGCAATGTCACAGAATATACAGTTTTGTTCCTACTGCCTGGTTGTGTGCAGTGCCGCAGCAGATGGCATGTTGGGTCATTTTGTTTTCATTTCATTGGACATGACTTGTTCCATGGTTTGCTCTCTTTCTGTTGGTTGCATGTTCTTGGTCATCCCCCTGGTCTGAACCTCTTTCTGTAGGTTGCATGTTCTTGGTCATCTCCCTGGTCTGAACCTCTTTCTGTAGGTTGCATGTTCTTGGTCATCTCCCTGGTCTGAACCTCTTTCTGTAGGTTGCATGTTCTTGGTCATCTCCCGGGTCTGAACTTCTTTCTGTAGGAAACGGACTATCCTCTACTCCCCTCTGACGACTATAGTCAAGAGCTATGTTCTCTGGAATCATCTGCAGTAAGATTGGGCATAGTAGGCTTCAATAGGATTCTGACACTACACCCAGTGATTCTAAGCTCCTAATCCGAATTTCACATTCATCATATGTATTATATTAATGTATTTATGTCAGAGGATTTCTTTACAAGAGTGAGATTCAGCAGCTTTGACATGTGAGCACTAATCACTTTGTCATTACCGTGCGTTCCGTACCTATACTGTGGGACTCCCATCCTCCTCAATTGTTCAAGTCACTAGCCTCCAATGGTCAATAGTGTAATCCAATAATAATAATAAACAATACAACAGAAATACGTACATAGTTCTCTCAATCTTCACCACATGAATTCTAATTAAATGACTCTTGTAAATAACTGTAAATGAAAAATAGTTTTAGATACAGATCAATGAATTAACTGTAAACATTAACTCTGTAAACCATTTAACACAGTATTATTTTCTTTGGCAAGAACTAAGAAGTTTTTTAGGATACAAATACATGGAATAGAGCTGAGCACAAGAATAGAGCTAAACACAGTCCGCTTTCCAACAGACACTCGGGAACTCACCTTTCAGCAGGACAATAACCTAAAACACAAGGCCAAATAGACACTGAAGTAGCTTACCAAGGCAACACTGAAATGTTCCTGAGTGGCCTAGTTACAGTTTAGACTTAAAATTGTCTTGAATATCTATGGCAAGACTTGAAAATAGCAATGATCAACAACCAACTTGACAGAACTTACTTTAAAATGTATTTAACAAAAATTAAAATCCCCTCATCAATCTACACACAATAGCCCATAATTACAAAGTAAAAACAGCTTTTTAATAAATGTTTTCAAATGAACATTACCAGTCAAAAGTTTGGACACACCTACTCATTCAAGGGTTTTTCTTCATTTTTATGATTTTCTACATTGTAGAATAATAGTGAAGACCTCAAAAGTATGAAATAACACATGGAATCATGTCGTAAACAAACAAAAAAAGTGTTAAACAAATAAAGACATATTTCAGATTCTTCAAAGTAGCCACCCTTTGCCTTGATGACAGCTTTGCACACTCTTGGCATTCTCTCAACCAGCTTCACCTGGAATGCTTTTCCAACATTATTGAAGGAGTTCCCACATATGCTGAGCAGTTGTTGGCTGCTTTTCCTTCACTCTGCAGTCTAACTCATCGCAAACCATCTCAATTAGGTTGAGGTCGGGTGATTGTGGAGACCAGGTCATCTGATGCAGCACTCCATCACTCTCCTTCTTGTTCAAATAGCCCTTACACAGCCTGGAGGTGTGTTGGGTCATTGTCCTGTTGAAAAACAAATTATAGACCCACTAAGCGCAAACCAGATGGGATGGCGTATTACTGAAAAATGCAGTAGTAGCCATGCTGCTTAAGTGTGCCTTGAATTCTAAATAAATCACTGACAGTGTCACCAGCAAAGCACCTTCACACCACCACCTCACCTCCTCCTCCATGCTTCATGGTGGGAACCACCAAAACTCTAAAATTTGGACTCATCAGATCAAACGACAGAGTTCCACTGGTCTAATGTTCATTGCTCGTGTTTCTTGGCCCAAGCAAGTCTCTTCTGCTTATTGGTGCCCTTTAATAGTGGTTTCTTTGCAGAAATTCAACCATGCAGTCTACTCTGAACATTTGATGTTGAGATGTGTCTGTTACTTGAACTCTGTGAAGCATTTATTTGGGCTGCAATTTCTGAGGATAGTAACTTTAATGAACTTATCCTCTGCAGCAGAGGTAACTCTGGGTCTTCCTTTCCTGTGGCGGTCCTCATGAGAGCCAGTTTCATCATAGGTGATGGTTTTTGCGACTGCACTTGAAGAAATTTACAAAGTTTTTGACATTTTCCAGATTGACTGACCTTCATGTCCCTCTTTGGGCTGCAATCCCGTTAACGGGACGATATGTCAACAGCCAGTGAAAGTGCAGGGCGCCAAATTCAAAACAGAAATCTCATACAAATTCCTCAAACATACATGTAACTTATACCATTTTAAAGGTTGTTAATCCCACCACAGTGTCCGATTTCAAATAGGCTTTACGGCGAAAGCACCACAAACGATTATGTTAGGTCACCACCAAACCACAATAAAAACAGCCATTTTCCCAGCCAAAGAGAGGATTCACAAAAAGCACAAATAGAGATTAAATGAATCACTAACCTTTGATGATCTTCATCATATGACACTCATAGGAGTTTACATTGGCGCGTTACATTCACTAGTTCCAAAAACATCCAGTGATTTTGCTTAGCCACATCGATTCAACATAAATACTCATCATAAATGTAGATGATAATACAAGTTATACACATGGAATTATAGATATACCTGTCCTTAATAACCTCTTAAGTCTACCCCTTCCTTTTTCGAACATTCTGTTAAAAATCGCGCAACTTTTCAGCGTCCTGCTACTCATGCCAGGAATATAGTATATGCATATGATTAGTATGTGTGGATAGAAAACACTCTGAAGTTTCTAAAACTGGTTAAATCACGGCTGTGACTATAACAGATCGTGTGTTTCATCGAAAAGCGCAAGAAAAACTGCTCTCTGAAAGCTAAAAATAATTTCCATGCGTCACTTTCATGGGTTGTTAAAAGGGCACAAAATTAATTATGGACCTGCATGCAATTCCTACAGATTCCACACACCATTGTCGTCATTTTCCAGTGACTTTTTTGTTGGTAAATCCAACTAACTGGATTCAATTTCTTCCGGTCTCCACCAGGATGTTTTGAATGTGCACATTGGCAGCCATTGATTTGAAGACGAGGAGCTATTGAATACACATCGCCCTGTAATCATTTTGATAGATTATAAACGTTTACTAATACCTAAAGTTGGATTACAAAAGTATTTCGAAGTGTTTTGTGAAAGTTTATCGTCGACTTTTTTAATTTAAAAAAATGACGCAGCGTTTTAAAACAATGTTTTTTTCTGAATCACACAGCTTCCATAGAAAGCTATTTTGGGTATATATGGACCGATTTAAATGAAAAAAAGACCCAATAGTGATGTTTATGGGGCATATAGGAGTGCCAAGAAAGAAGCTTGTCAAAGGTAATGAATGTTTTATATTTTATTTCTGCGTTTTGTGTAGCGCCGGCTAAGCTAAATCTTTGTTTACGTCGCATTCAGGCATTTTGGGGTGTTGCATGCTATCAGATAATAGCTTCTCATGCTTTCGCCGAAAAGCATTTTAAAAATCTGACTTGTTGGCTAGGTTCACAACGAGTGTAGCTTTAATTCAATACCCTGCATGTGCATTTTGATGAACGTTTGAGTTTTAACGAGTACATTTAGCATTTAGCGTAGCGCATTTGCATTTCCAGGTGTCTACTTGAGACATCTGCGTCTCAAGTAAGAGCAAGAAGTTAATGTAACCGCTGTGTCAGATTTCAAAAACACTTTACGGAAAAAGCAAACCATGCAATAATCTGAGACGGCGCACAGAACAATCAAGTCAAATTAGCCTCCGTTGTTGTAGTCAACATAAACCATTATTTACATGCTAAATATTCCCTTACCTTTGATGATCTTCATCAGAATGCACTCCCAGGAATACCAGGTCCACAATAAATACTTGATTTGTCCGATAATGTCTGTTATTTATGTCAAATTAGCTACTTTTGTTAGCGCGTTTGGTACACCTATCCAAACGCTGGAGCTGGTAAACCATTTTTTCGGACAAAATCTTCAAGAAGTTATATTACAGGTCGAAGAAACATTTCAAACTAAGTGCAGAATCAATCATTAGGATGTTTTTATCATAAATCTTCAATAAAGTACCACCTGGAGAATTCCTTTGCGTCTTGAGGAGGAACAGAACGCAGGAAGATATCATGCGTTATGCGCGTGACTCATTCCCCTCTCATTCAGTCCCACAACACAGTAGAAGCCTCATTCAAATTTCTATAGACGGTTGACATCTAGTGGAAGCCCTAGGAAGTGAATCTTTATTCATATCTCAAGGGAATGGGTTGAATATATAGTAACCTCAGATTTCTCACTTCCTGTTTGGATTTGTTCTCAGGTTTTTGCCTGCCATATGAGTTTTGTTATACTCACAGACTATATTCTCTATACCCCCCTACCTTGTCACAACACAACTGATTGGTTCAAATGCATTACGAAGGAAATAAATTCCTAAAGGCACACCTGTTAACCTGTTGGATCTCTAGGGGCGCTATTTCATTTTTGGATAAAAAACGTTCCCGTTTTAAGCGCGATATTTTGTCACGAAAAGATGCTCGACTATGCATATTCTTGACAGTTTTTGAAAGAAAACACTCTGAAGTTTCAGAATCTGCAAAGATATTGTCTGTAAGTGCCCCAGAACTCATTCTACAGGCGAAACCAAGATGATGCGTCAAGCAGGAAATGAGCAGAATCTCTGAAGCTCTGTTTTCCATTGTCTCCTTATATGGCTGTGATTGCGCAAGGAATGAGCCTACACTTTCTGTCGTTTCCCCAAGGTGTTTGCAGCATTGTGACGTATTTGTAGGCATATCATTGGAAGATTGACCATAAGAGACTACATTTTCCAAGTGTCCGCCTGGTGTCCTGCGTGGAATTCGGTGCGCAAACGCCAGCTGCTTGTACTTTTCCATTTTACTACTACTTCATGAAGATGGTCTTGGCCATAGTGGAGTTTGGAGTGTGCCTGTTTGAAGTTGTGGACAGGTGTCTTTTATACTGATAACAAGTTCAAACAGGTGCCATTAATACAGGTAACAAGTGGAGGACAGAGGAGCCTCTTAAAGAAGAAGTTACAGGTCTGTGAGAGACAGAAATCTTGCTTGTTTGTAGGTGACCAAATACTTATTTTCCACCATAATTTGCAAATAAATTCATTAAAAATCCTACAATGTGATTTTCTGGATTTTTTTTCTCATTTTGTCTGTCATAGTTGAAGTGTACCTAGGATGAAAATTACAGGCCTCTCATCTTTTTAAGTGGGAGAACTTGCAGAATTGGTGGTTGACTAAATACCTTTTTGCCCCACTGTACTTCGAAAAATGTGTTTAACACTTTTTTGGTTACTACATGTTACTATATGTGTTATTTCATAGTTTTGAGGTCTCCCCTATTATTCTACAATGTAGAAAATAGTACAAATAAATGTTAAACCTTGAATGAGTAGGTTTGTCCAAACTATGGACTGGTACTGTATTTATATATTTTTTAAATGGAAATATCACATTTACGTAAGTATTCAGATTCTGGGGCGTTTCTCCCATTCTTCTCTGCATATCTTCTCAAGCTCGGTCAAGTTGGATGGGGAGCGTCACTGCACAGCTATTTTCAGGTCTCTTCAGAGATTTTCGATCGGGATCAAGTCCAGGCTCTGGCTGGGCCACTCAAGAACATTCAGAGACTTGTCCCGAAGCCACTCCTGTGTTGTCTTGGCTGTGTGCTTAGGGTCATTGTCCTGTTGGAAGGAGAACCTTTGCCCCAGTCTGAATGCTTTGGAGCAGGTTTTCATCAAGGATCTCTGTACTTTCCTCCGTTCATCTTTTCCTTGATCCTTCCAATCCTTGCCGCTGAAAAACATCCCTACAGCATGATGCTGCCACCACCATGCTTCACTGTAGTCATGGTGCCAGGTTTCCTCCAGACATAACACTTGGCATTCATGGTCTGACAGTCCTTTAGGTGCCTTTTGGCAAACTCCAAGCGGGTTGTCGGTGGCTCCCGTCTGGCCACTCTACCATAAAGGCCTAATTGGTGGAGTGGTGCAGAGATGGTTGTCCTTCTGGAAGGTTCTCCCATCTCCATTGAGTAACTTTGGAGCTCTGTCAGAGTGACTAGGGTTCTTGGTCACCTCCCTGACCAAAGCCCATTTCCCCCGATTGCTCAGTTTGGCCGAGTGGCCAGCTCTAGGAAGAATCTTGGTGGTTACAGACTTCTTCCGTGTAAGAATGATGGGGGCCACTGTGTTCTTGGGGACCTTCAATGCGGCACACATTTTTTTTGGTACCCTTCCCTAGAACGTTGCCTCGAGACAATCCTGTCTCGGAGCTCTACGGACAATTCCTTTGACCTCATGGCTTGGTTTATGCTCTGACATGCACTGTCAACTGTGGGACCTTATATAGACAGATGTGTGCGCCTTTACAAATGATGTCCAATCAATTTAAATTTACCACAGGTAAATGGAAACAGGATGCACCAGAGCTTAATTTTGAGTCTTATAGCAAAGGGTCTGAATACTTATGTGAATAAGTTATTTAAGTTTTTAAATTTTAATACATTTGCAAACATTTCTAAAAAACAGATTTTGCTGTGTCATTATGGGGTATTGTGTGTCGATTGAAGAGGAAAATCGACAAATAAGGCTTATTCTATTTTAGAATAAGGCTGTAACGTACCTTCCGAATGCACTGTATATGAATGCTATCTATTTTTGCCTGCTGTGTGCATTGAGGCTGCAGGAAAGCAAAATATTTCCAAAATCCAACGACTATAGAAAAGAGCATTTGCTGTGTGCCAACAATGCACCCAACAAAAGCACAGTGGTTTGCGACAAAATCTCACAACCACAAAGCTGCCTTCTCAAACTACAGCCTTTCTCCCACTCCTGACCCCTACACTAATACCATAGTTGTCCATTCAAGCCCTTTGTCCAAAGCCATATTAACAGCAATTTAATTTCCTCCAAAGTGCCTGAACCCAAGTAATTATATCAATCTGAGCTGTGCTTACAGAAGAGGGAAATGCTTGCGATGCGATTTGTAAACTCAGTGGTATATTCATCTCTAAAGGGAAGTCAATGCTTCCCTGTCACTGCACGGCTCTTCCTTAGGCACATATGCCAGGAGCTAGAGCTTAGTTGTGACTGCAGTGTGTGTGTGTGCACGCGTTGTAAACACCTTGGCACTGCTGTCGGAGTGGCGTCTGGCACATGCTTGGAGTTGGTTCATCCAGAATCGCTGCTCTTTGGCATTGGATGCTACGGAGAAACAAAAGGAGAGAATCAAATGTTCATTTCCGTTAACCATCATCACCACAATGGGAGAAATAGGACATCATTACACGAGTTCATGGTCATGTCAATAGATATGCAAAACATAATGACATACATTTTGTGATGACTATCACATTTCAGATTGACATCCAATTTGTGTCTGACACATTATCAGCCAATGTGCTGTGTATTCTATTAAAGGGTCAGGGTATGCATCTGTGTCTGTGTGAGGAGCTCTCACAGGCCCAAAGACGGCCTGCAATCCAAACACCAACCATGTAAAAAAGTGACTCACTGGTAGGGCTGTCGGTAGTCATGACCGCAGTAAAATTCCACGTGACCTCTTATGCAATCTGGACACGTGCTGGCAGTACCCAGCTAGCTAACGACCATCAGGTCGCTGATGGCCTGGGACTCAGGGCTCCATCGTCCCTCTAACCACTGACATCAATGCAAATGCTATCAAAAAACACATCAAACATTTACCATCAAAACAGTACTGTGCTTTTAAAACTCACCTCACTGTGATTGATCAATATGAAGAAAGAAGTTCAACAACAGGTTGAAACTGAGTGGAAAACATGGTTCCTGTCAATGTTGTTTCAAAGCCTAACACAACGAAATGGACAGAGCTTTCTAGGGTGATTAACAAAAATTATCATATGCATATTAGAGCTCATGCACATACAGTTGAAGTCAGAAGTTTACATATGCCTTAGCCAAATACATTTAAACTAAGTTTTTCACAATTCCTGACATTTTATCCTAGTAAAAATTCCCTGTCTCAGGTCAGTTAGGATCACCACTGTATTTTAAGAATGTGAAATGTCAGAATAATAGTAGAGAGAATTATTTATTTCAGCTTTTATTTCTTTCATCACATTCCCAGTGGTCAGACGTTTACATACACTCAATTAGTATTTGGTAGCATTGCCATTAAATTGTTTAACTTGGGTCAAATGTTTCGTTTTGGGTAGCCTTCCACAAGCTTCCCACAATAAGTTGGGTGAATTTTGGCCCATGCCTCCTGACAGAGCTGGTGTAACTGAGTCAGGTTTGTAGGCCTTGCTCACACAAATGTTTTCAGTTCTGCCCACACATTTTCTATAGGATTGATGTCAGGGCTTTGTAATGACCACTCCAACACACTGACTTTGCCACAACTTTGGAAGAATGCTTGGGGTCATTGTCCATTTGGAAGACCCATTTGTGACCAAGCTTCCAAACTTCCTGACTGACGTCTTGAGATGTTTCTTCAATATATCCACAATTTTCCTCCCTCATGATGCCATCTATTTTGTGAAGTGCACCAGTCCCTCCTGCAGCAAAGCACCCCCACAACGTGATGCTGCCACCCCCGTGCTTCACGTTTGGGATGCTGTTCTTCGTCTTGCAAGCATCCCCCTTTTTCCTCCAAACATAACAATGGTCATTATGGCCAAACAGTTCTATTTTTGTTTCATCAGACCAGAAGACATTTCTCCAAAAAGTACGATCTTTGTCCCCATGTGCAGTTGCAAACCGTAGTCTGGTTTTCTATGGCGGTTTTGGAGCAGTGGCTTCTTCCTTGCTGAGCAGCCTTTCATGTTATGTTGATATAGGACTCGTTTTACTGTGGACATAGATACTTTTGTACCTGTTTCCTCCAGCATCTTCACAAGGTTCTTTGCTGTTTTTCTGGGATTGATTTGCACTTTTCGCATCAAAGTAGATTCTCTCTATATCGACATAATCTCTCGGTCCTAGCTTTGATGCACCTGTACTGACCTCGCCTTCTGGATGATAGCAGGGTGGACAGGCAGTGGCTCGGGTGGTTGTTGTTCTTGAGGATCTTTTTGGCCTTCATGTGACATCGGGTGGTGTAGGGGTCATGGAGGGCAGGTAGTTTGCCCCCGGTGATGCGTTGTGCAGACCTCACTACCCTCTGGAGAGCCTTACAGGTGTGGGCGGAGCAGTTGCCGTACCAGGCGGTGATACAGCTCGTCAGGATGCTCTCGATTGTGCATCTGTAAAAGTTTGAGTGTTTTTGGTGACAAGCTAAATTTCTTCAGCCTCCTGAGGTTGAAGAGGCACTATTGCGCATTCTTCACCACGCTTCCTGTGTGGGTGGACCATTTCAGTTTGTCAATGATGTGTACGAACTTAAAACTTTCCACTACTGATCCATCGATGTGGATAGGGGGATGCTCCCTCTGCTGTTTCCTGAAGTCCACGATCATCTCCTTCGTTTTGTTGACGTTGAGTGTGAGGCTATTTTCCTGACACCACACTCCGAGGGCCCTCACCTCCTCCCTGTAGGCCGTCTCGTCATTGTTGGTAATCAAGCCTACCACTGTAGCGTTGTCTGCAAACTTGGTGATTGAGTTGGAGGCGTGCATGGCCACGCAGTACAGGAGAGGGCTGAGAATGCACCCTTGTGGGGCCCCAGTGTTGAGGATCAGATGGGTGCGATGTTTCCTACCCTCACCACCTGTGGGCTGCCCGTCAGAAAGTCCAGGACCCAGTTGCACAGGGCGGGATCGAGACCCAGTGTCTTGAGCTTAATGACGAGTTGAGTGTTATGGTGTTAAATGCTGAGCTGTAATCGATGAACAGCATTCTTACATAGGCATTCCTCTTGTCCAGATGGGTTAGGGCAGTGTGCAGTGTGATTGTGTTGTCTGTGGACCTATTGGGGCGGTAAGCAAGTTGGAGTGGGTCTAGGGTGTCAGGTAGGGTGGAGGTGATATGATCCTTGACTAGTCTCTCAAAGCACTTAATGATGACGGAAGTGAGTGCTATGGGGGGATAGTCATTTAGCTCAGTTACCTTAGCTTTCTTGGGAACAGGAACAATGGTGGCCCTCTTGAAGCATGTGGGAACAGCAGACTGGGATAGGGATTGATTGAATATGTCCGTAAACACACCGCCCAGCTAGTCTGCGCATGCTCTGAGGACGCGGCTAGGGATGCCATCTGGACCAGCAGCCTTGCGAGGGTTTTACTCACGTTGGCTGCGGTGAAGGAGAGCCCGCAGGTTTTGGTAGCAGGCCGTGTCAGTGGCACTTTATTGTCCTCAAAGCGAGCAAAGAAGTTGTTTAATTTGTCTGGGAGCAAGACGTCGATGTCCACGACAGGGATGGTTTTCTTTTTGTAATCCGTGATTGACTGTAGACCCTGCCACATTCATCTTGTGTCTGAGCCATTGAATTGTGACTCTACTTTGAATATATACTGACGCTTAGCTTGTTTGATTGCCTTGCGGATGGAATAGCTACACTGTTTGTATTCGGTCATGTTTCCGGTCGCCATGATTAAAAGCAGTGGTTCGCACTTTCAATTTTGCTGTGATGCTACCATAAATCCACAGTTTCTGGTTGGGGAAAGTTTTAATAGTCACCGCGGGTACAACATCACTGATGCACTTGCTAATAAACTCACTCACCAAATCAACGTATACATCAATATTGTTGTCTGAGGCTATCCGGAACATATCCAAGACCACGTGATCGAAGCAATCTTGAAGCGTGGATTCAGATTGGATGGACCAGCATTGACCAGACCTGAGCTCAGGCGTTTCCTGTTTTAGTTTCTGTCAATAGACTGAGAGCAACAAATGGAGTCGTGGTCAGATTTGCCGAAAGGAGGGCGAGGGAGGGCTTTGTATGCGTCGCGGAAGTTAGAGTAGCAATGATCCAGAATGCTGCCAGCCCGGGTCACACATTCGATATGCTGATAAAATTTAGGGAGCCTCGTTTTCATATTAGCCTTGATAAAATCCCCAGCTACAATAAATGCAGCCTCAGGATGTGGTTCCCAGTTTACATAGAGTCCAATGAAGATCTTTCAGGGCCATCGAGGTGTCTGCTTGGGGGGGGATATACACGGCTGTGATTATAATCGAAGAGAATTCTCTTGGTAGATAATGCGGTCGGCATTTGATTGTAAGGAATTCTAGGTCAGGTGAACAAAATGACTTGAGTTCCTGTATGTTATTATGATCACACCACGACTCGTTAATCATAAGGCATACACCACCACCCCCCTTCTTGCCAGGGAGATGTTTTTTCTGTCGGCGCAATGCTTGAAGGAACCGTGTGGCTGTACTGACTTCGATAACGTATCCCGAGTGAGCCATGTTTCCGTGAAAGAGACTGTTACAATCTCTGATGTCTCTGGAAGGCAACCCTTGCTCAAATTTCGTCTACCTTGTTGTCAAGAGACTAGACATTGGCGAGTAGTATCCTTGGGAGCGGTGAGCCTGTCTACGGAGCCGGACCAGAAGACCGCTCCGTCTGCGACGCAGTTGTTTTGGGTTGCCTACTGGGATCCGATCCATTGTCCTGGGTGGTGGTCCAAACAGAGGAACCGCTTTGGGAAAGTCGTATTCCTGGTCGTAATGTTGGTAAGTTAACGTTGCTCTAATAGTTCTTCCCGGCTGTATGTATTAGACTTACGATTTCCTGGGGTAACAGTGTAAGAAATAATACATAAAACTGCATAGTTTCCTAAGAATGCGAAGCGAGGCAACACTCTGTCAGCGCCAACAACTCCCTATGCCTTCATTAATAACAACACTGTTTCACGACGCATCAGTGACATGGCAGGAGATGTTTTGAAACAATTACTGCTTCGCATACAAGCCAGATAATTCCATGTGTTACAGCTGGATGAGTCAACAGACGAGGTGGGCCTGGCACAGCTCCTGGTATATGTCCATTACGTTTATGGGGGAGGGGGGGGGGGGGGGGGGCAATTAAGGAAGACATCCTCTTCTGCAAACCACTGGAAACCAGGACAACAGGAGAGGATATTTTTAAAGTACTGGACAGCTTTGTGACAAATGGACTTCGGTGGTCAAGATGTGTTGGTACTGATGGCGCAAAAGCCATGAAAGGGAGACATAGTGGAGTGGTAATGCAGTGCAAGCAGTTGCTCCCGATGCCACGCGGGTACACTGCATCCACCGAGAGGCTCTTGCTGCCAAGGGAATACCTGACAGCTTGAAAGACGTTTTGGACACTACAGTGAAAATGGTTAACTTTGTTAAAGCAAGGCCCCTGAACTCTTGTGTATTTTCTGCACTATGCAAGGATATTGGCTTCGACCATGTTTCGCTTTTACAACATACAGAAGTGCGCTGGTTATCAAGGGGCAAAGTATTGACACTTTTTTAAATTGAGAGACGAGCTTAAAGTTTTCTTTACTGACCATAATTTTCATTTGTCTGACCGCTTGCATGATAACGAGTTTCTCACACGACTGGCCTACCTGGGTGATGTTTTTTTTCTCGCCTGAATGATCTGAATCTAGGATTACAGGGACTCTCCGCAACTATATTCAATGTGCGGGACACAATTGAGACTATGATTAAGAAGTTGGAGCTCCTCTCTGTCTGCATTAACATGGACACCACCCAGGTCTTTCCATCATTGTAGGATTTTTTTGTGCAACTGAACTCAAGCTTACGGACAATGTCAAATGTGATATAGTGAAACACCTGAGTGAGTTGGGTGCACAATTACGCAGATACTTTCCCGAAACAGAAAACACAAACAACTGGATTCGTTATCCTTTTCATGCTCTGCGTCCAGTCCACTTACTGATATCTGAACAAGAGAGCCTCATCAAAATCGCAACAAGAGGTTCTGTGAAAATTCGATTTAAATCAGAAGCCACGGTCCGATTTCTGGATTGGGCTGTGCTCAGAGTATCCTGCCTTGGCAAATCACGGTGTTAAGACACTGATGCCCTTTGCAACCACGTACCTATGTGAGAGTGGATTCTCGGCTCTCACTAGCATGAAAACTAAATACAGGCACAGACTGTGTGAGGAAAATGATTGAAGACAGACTCTCTCCAATACAATCCAACATTGCAGAGTTATGTGCATCCTTTCAAGCACACCCTTCTCATTAACCTGTGGTGAGTTATTCACAATTTGTGATGAACAAATAAGGTTTTATGTGTAAGATGTTTAAATAAAAAGCAAAATGATTCATTATTATTATTATATTATTATTTGTACCCTGGTCCTATAAGAGCTCTTTGTCACTTCCCGTGAGCCGGGTTGTGACAAAAACTCACACTCATTCTTATGTTTAATAATAAATGTATTGTATGTGGCAGGCTTACAATTATGGCAAAAAAACAACATTTGAGAGTGCGCTGACCCTGGTGCTAGAGGGGGTACACAGCTGGAGGTTGAATGTTTGAAGGGGTACGGGACTATAACAATTCTGGGAACCACTGGTCTAGACTATCTAGACCAATTGGGCTGATCATTCGGAGTGACTGGTAAAACTTTAGTTCAAGAGTAATTCAGCATCTCAACCTATTCCGTGAGATACAATTTAATATTATGTACCAAAGTCTCAAGTCCCCACCCATGGAGAAAATAAAATCATTTAATTGGCAACGTAACCAAATATAGCAGCATTGTCTGGACTCCTGGAGTCCCTAGTAGTGATTAACTGAAACAATGGGCAGGTTGATCATAAATGGTGAAGTACTGAATGTTAAATCTATTCATGTGAGTTAAGCTCGAGAACAAGTCATTTCTTGGAATGATAATGGCCTCAATTTGAGCACTGACATGAGTGTCTGTCAATCACTTAAGTCCTTCACTGTTTTTCAAGCACCCGAAATGTCGCTTGAGTGAAGTGGCACGAGAAGAACACTAGGACAGATTCAGAGACACATACACACAGATGAATGCCAATGTGAAACTTAAAACAGTACCTTCTCCAGCGAATAGCTCCTCTGCACTCAAGCAAAGGCTCTGTTCATGCAGGCTATTCCTAATGAAACACCTGCACTGTCAGTCTGTTAAGAACCCCCGCCCCCATTGATTCCTTCTACACCATAAACATATATTTTCCTTTCAAAACGTCGCATTTAGATCAGCAATTTTGGGTCTTGATTTACACCGGCTATGCCGTGATTGTACATAATTAGCTATCTGTAATGAACAGAGGTGGATCTGGCAGAGCACCTGTTTTGAATGATGAAAAGGACGCTAAGTCTCTAACATGAGCTATTTGCACACTAATAATTTATTAGCGAAGACCGGGTCGTTCTTGTGCTCATTCTAAGAGGTAACCTATAAGGAGGCCAATGCTAATGAAAAATTCAAAGATGGTGTTTAGTTTTAAAAAAAAAGGTTTGTAGTTGGAAGGCTGGCAGTTCCATTCAGATGATGAATAAGCCACGCTTGTTTTGGAAAATGAGAACAAGTAGCACAACACAGTCCTACCCATTTACAATGAGCAACTAGTACTACTCGACAATGCTCTACACATCCCTTTTAAAATAACAATATCTCTGCATTTCAATAAGGTCAACATGCGCTTCAATGTAGACTCTCAAGAGGGCACTAATGTCTATCCATTGCCATTCAAGTATTACACCATGACCATGCAATTACACTGCTGCAAATTACAATGATTGAATGGATGTTGTTGGCTATAATAATACGGGCATACTCTCGTGGGAACTCGTAGGGGGATCTGATTAAGGTGAAGAGATAATATGACAGGGCAGCGCTCTGAATATGTACTTCATAACTGAAAGTGATGGAAGTTAAGTTAAACATGACTACTATGGGACAGTAGGGATTATTGCAGTTGCTGGGAAGAACATTGTAAAGCCTGGGGCTTATTCTACGCAGTGGCCGCTCGCAAAAATGTAATGAATGTAGTAGGGCTGCACAATTAATCAAATTCACATCGAAATCGCAATACTGACATGCACAATATCCATATTGCAAGAGATCCATATAAATCACGCACATTAAAACACCACTATGCCACGTGAAACATCCGTTTTTCTAGTTTACTCCGTTTGTCATCTCATTCCCTCCCCTCTTGTGGCTGCCTCCCACACACACCAAGTTCCACCCCATCTCAATCAAGCAGCGCAGTTCCTCCTCGCTGTTAGATTCACTAGGAGTTGTTCTATTAAGACAAAAGCTGTTCTGTTCGGTCAAATGCAGTAAACAAATTGTTCCAAAAAAAGAACGTTGCAGCTTTCCACTTTGCTTCTTAATATAAATCATTCTATTTCAATGATTCCAACAATTCACCCCGAGTGTTTTGATCTACAGGTAACTGCCAAAATAAAGGAAACACTTGAGTAAATGAGGGATACAAAGTATATTGAAAGAAGGTGCTTCCACGTAGGTGTGGTTCCTGAGTAAATTAAGCAAGCAATATCCCAACATGCTTACGGTCATGTATAAAAATGCCCAGTTTCCCATTATTTTGGCTACCATGGCTAGATGAAGAGATCTCAGTGACTTTGAAATAGGGGTCTCAAGGGAGCATAGGGGGTTTAAAGGATGTGTGTGTGTCTCAGGCTGCGTTTACACAGGCAGCCCAATTCGGATAATTTTTTGACTAATTGGTCTTTTGACCGATCTGATGCGATTGATCAAAAGACTAATTAATGGAAAAAAGATCAGAATTGGGCTGCCTGTGTAAATGCAGCCTTTGTCAGCAGATCTCAACCCAATTGAACACTTACGGGAGATTGTAGAGCGACGTCTGAGAAAGTTTTCAACAATCATCAAAACATCAAATGATTGAATTTCTCATGGACGTTCCAGACACTTGTAGAATCTATGCTAAGGTGCATTTAAGCTGTTCTGGCTCGTGGTGGCCCAAAGCCCTATTAAAAAGGCCCACATCACACCGAATGAGGATCTAGCGTATGTCTACCGATCGTTCAGCACACTGTGTTTTAGGGACCACCCGCTGTAGATGTCTGACTGCAGACATTTTCGCTTGATTTTACATGTAAATTTGGTGCGCACTAGGTTCGCAAATTACGGCTGGCACTCGGTTCAGAGGTGCTAAGTACTCTCGGCTGCCACATTGTATGCCACGCTGGAGACAGGCGCAGGAATACGAAATAGGGGGATTTAATACTTCACCCAAAATACAACATGCCATGAAAGGCACGGGGACAAAGCTCAAAACAATTACAGGGATGCAACGCAAAACAAAAGAGCGAGTTTAAATTTGTTCTTAACTGACTTGCCTAGTTAAATAAAAGGTAAAAAATAAATAAAAAATTTATACAATTACTAATCAGGGGGGAATGGGAACCAGGTGTGCGTAATGAGACAGTTCAGTGGTGCCTAGCGGCCAGTGACGTAGACCTCCGGAACTGGTGCACAGAAAGAGCAGCAGTACCAGGGGAATCCGTGATATTGGCCAGCAAACGCTATTGGTGTGTTTAACTCCTAAGACACTTTATGTTGGTATATCTTTCATTTTGGCAGTTACCTGTAGATCACAAACGTACAAAAGTATCTATATCCACAGTAAAACGAGTCCTATATCGACATATATCGATATATCGACACATATCTTCAGCAAGGAAGAAGCCAATGCTCCAAAACCACTATTAAAAAGCCAGACTACAGTTTGCAACTGCACATGGGTGTCACGTTCACTGTCTGGAGGTTCACTGTCGCTGGAGGCTCCTTTCCCTGGATCATCACTGCAGGCTTCGCGCCATGGATCATCACTGGAGGCTTCGGGCCATGGATCATCACTGGAGGCTTCGGGCCATGGATCATCACTGGAGGCTTCGGGCCATGGATCATCACTGGAGGCTTCGGGCCATGGATCATCACTGGAGGCTTCGGGCCATGGATCATCACTGGAGGCTTCGGGCCATGGATCATCACTGGAGGCTTCGGGCCATGGATCATCACTGGAGGCTTCGGACCACGGATCATCACTGGAGGCTTCGGACCATGGATCATCACTGGAGGCTTCGTACGTGGGGACGGAACAGGTCTCACCGGACTGAGGAGACGTACTAGAAGCGTGGTGCAGGGAGCTGCTACAACGCGTCCTGGCTGGATACCCACTTTAGCTCGGTGAGTGTGGAGAGCTGGCACAGGACACACTGGCCTATGAAGGCGCACTGGAGGCATAGTGCGTAGAGCCGGCGCAGGATATATTGGACCGTGGAGGAGCACTGGAGGTCTGGAGCGTAGAGCTGGCACAACGCGTCCTGGCTGGATGCCCACTCTAGCACGGCAAATGCGGGGAGCTAGCACTGAGCGAACCGGGCTGTGAATGCGCACTGGAGACACAGTGCGCATCTCCGCATAACACGGTGCCTGACCAGTCACACGCTCCCCACGGTAAGCACAGGGGAGTTGGCTCAGGTCTAAACCCTGACCGCCAATCTCCCCGTGTGCCTCCCCCAAAAGCTGCCTCTCAGGCTTCCGTTGTTGACCTAACTTCGCTGCCTCCGCCTACTTCCATGACAGGGTATTGTCCCCTGCCATAATCTCCTCCCCGGTCCAGCTCGTCTTCCAAGTTGGTGCACATTGCTTGGTCTTTTTGTGGTGGGTAATTATTTTACGTTCACTGTCTTCAAACTCCCGGTCATAAATGAGCCAAGGCACAGCGTGCATGTAATTCCACATCTTTAATGGAAGTGAAACCTTCACAAAAAAACAGGTAAACAGAAACTGAATGTGACGCAACCGTGGCGCACACAAACACTCACAGAAAATAAATAATTACCCACAACATAGGTGGGAAAAAAGGCTGCCTAAGTATGATTCCCAATCAGAGACAACTGCCTCTGATTGGGAACCATACCAGGCCAACAAAGAAACAGACAAACTAGAATGCCCACCCAAATCACACACCTGACCTAACCAAATAGAGAAATAAAAAAAGGCTCTAAGGTCAGGGAGTGACAATGGGACAAAGATCGTACTTTTTGGAGAAATGTACTCTGGACTGATGAAACAAAAATAGATCTGTTTGGCAATAATGACCATCGTTATGTTTGGAGGAAAAGGGGAGAGGCTTGCAAGCCGAAGAACACCATCCCAACTGTGAAGCACGGGGGTGGCAGCATCATGTTGTGGGGGTGCTTTGCTGCAGGAGGGACTGGTGCACTTCACAAAATAGATGGCTACATGAGGAAGGAAAAGTATGTTGAAGCAACATCTCAAGACATCAAGTCGCGAATGGCTCTTCCAAATGGACAATTACCCCAAGCATACTTCCAAAGTTGTGGACAAATGGCTTAAGGACAACAAAGTCAAGGTATTGGAGTGGCCATCACAAAGCCCTGACCTCAAGCCTACAGAATATTTGTGGGCAGAACTGAAAAAGTGTGTGTGAGCAAGGAGGCCTACAAACCTGACTCAGTTACACTAGCTCTGTCAGGAGGAATGGGCCAAATTTCACCCAACTTATTGTGGGAAGCTTGTGGAAGGCTACCCGAAACATTTGACCCAGGTTAAACAATTTAAAGGCAATGCTACCAAATACTCATTGAGTGTATGTAAACTTCTGACCACTGGGAATGTGATGAAAGAAATAAAAGCTGAAATAAATCATTCTCCCTACTATTATTCTGACATTTCACATTCTTAAAATAAAGTTGTTTTTTTACTAGGATTAAATGTCAGGAATTGTGAAAAACTGAGTTTAAATGTATTTGGCTAAGGTGTATGTAAACTTCCGACTTCAACTGTAGATGTAATATGGATAATTATTATAGATGAGATTGAATGTGTTCTAGGCAATATTCAAGTTTTATAATGTTCCATTGATCTTTTAAAATATTTTATCTTTGTCTGATTTTGCAGTGGGATTGAATCTACAGGTTTTATTTTGTTGCCATTATCACCAAAGACTCTATAAAGCATTATGCTACTTCACATATGCAGTCAGGCATCTCAATTAGCCCCTTGAAAAGCAGTGAGAATGACTTGACCCATATAAACACCCCTATTGTCTTATTGATTGCATCATGTGATCAACAGCTTAATTTTACATTTGATCATTCAAACATGATTCAATTCATGCTTTCCCCCATTTTTATGTCATACTCTCTGGAGCAATGAGCATGGCTCTGGGCGAAGCTCGAAACAGAATGCTCCCTCTCTTAGACTAAAACGAATTACCCTATGCTCCCTTGGTTGGATAACAGATGAAGACAGAGCCTGTGCTTTGGCGCCTGTATCAGATCTCACATAATTCCCCCTGGCTTCAATACAACATTCCTAAATTCAACTTAAAGTGTTCGACCAAGGACACCTGGAGGGAGATTATTGGCTTGTAGAAATATGAACCTTCTCAGTGACTTGGCACTTGACAATTTGTGAAAGGGAATTCAAGTGCATCCACATCATGGAAAGAAAGAACACATTCACATCTGGGCTGTACAAATCACCCGTAAGGCGATACTAAAGAGGGGTCTGTTGTTGCAGACTCGCCGAAGGTCGTTGAATAGGAAACTTGTTCCTGGCTGAACCTTGATCTTCTCCCTTCCCCATAGAGGCCCAGGGTTTCCATGACAACCTGTG
Organism: Oncorhynchus clarkii lewisi; assembly: GCF_045791955.1. Lineage (NCBI taxonomy): Eukaryota > Metazoa > Chordata > Actinopteri > Salmoniformes > Salmonidae > Oncorhynchus > Oncorhynchus clarkii. The sequence continues at coordinate 32,095,377 of NC_092164.1, forward strand.
TGTGATTTAAGCTGCGCCTACTAATCTTAGTCAACTCATGAAAAGCTGCTACACTCAAGGGGGGTGGGCATTGTTCCCCATCATTTGGTTTAACTCTGGCAAACTGAAGTTTGAAATAAAATGCCCCTATCCCAATGAAAGGAATGATTTGTAAGCCACTAAGTATAGTGTTTAGACCTTCCAAGCAACACAACATGCACCCAACTAGCTTCTTTGATAAGGACCGTAATTTAACCTTCTTTCATTTAAGCTGTATCTAATTCCATATCTGCATTGTAGACAGTGGATCCCTGTACTCCTGCATTGATTTACTACAATCACTTATTCTCTGTGGGACTATCACTTGCTCTGAGCTCAATAGATGGATCCTACATCATCCACAGATCATGGGCCAGTTATTCTGGTAGCTCTCTTGGCGAATGTATGGGGACATTCCAGAGACTGAAGCAGAGCAACAGGTAGACTCTCGCTGAATCAGTGGATACAAGCATAGGGCTAGAGCCGGGACGATGCCAGAACCGCGACACTCGTTAGTATCGTGCCAAGGAAACAAAACACAAAGCGGTTTTAACTCCCTTAGGAAAACAGCCCTAAGCTTGGAAACAAACATCCTTATGTTGTCATCCAGAGTCAACATTTTAGTTTTTTCAAGCTATAGCACACAATATTTGATATACAGCAGGTTTTTTAAAGGACCAAAGAGCTTGGTCTGCTTCGTGTTTTTATTTTTGCCATGGAAAAGAATATTGCGGTACTGGTATCGTCCCAGTCCTACTTCTGACAAACTCATGTCAAATGTGGGAAATTAAAGTTCGTAATGCAACTCATGACATTTTTTTTAAGCTAAGTTATAACATTCCAGGTTCAATTTCATTATGTGCTTTTCCTAAACAAAAGAGATGTTTTTCGGCAGTTGCACAATTTAAGCTGCTCAAGTGGTATCACTCTATGACGTAACTGCAAAACACCCGTTAGGAAATGCACACATCCCAATGTCCCCATGCAATCTCCCTGTATGCCCAATCTCTGACTAGGCAGCATGTCAAATAAATACTTAATATTATAACAGTTTCATTTGAGGAAGCTGAATAATTGGCAATTAAGTGTCTGCGTACCTCTGAGCTTGTAAAGCTCGCCATTGAACGAGTTGACGATAAACATGTGTGGTGCCTCATCACTCTGGACAACCGATGCACCAATCAGAGGCAAGGAGCCCCTGGGCTTCTGGCTCTTGCCCTGTTCATGTACAAAGTACTGCAGCTGTCCCAGCTCTGGATCCAGCACAAAGTACCTGTATGAGAGGGTGAGAGAAAAGGGAGGCATAGTGAAAGAGAAAAGAAAAAGAGGGGAACAGAGAGGGAGAGATTTTTTTTTAGGTATTGATTCTTTACGTACTCATCATTGTTTAATACGTCTGCTATTACTTTAGCAGTAATGGCAACTGCTAAGTAATAGTGTCATGAGACAGAGAGAGAGAGAGAAAAAGAGAGCAAGAGACACATGCACACCAGTGGACGAAGGGGAGGACCATCCTCCTCAGTGAAATTTCATTTTTTTTATAGTGAAACACTAAAAGTTATCATTTTTAAATAAAGCTATACTAAATATATTCATATGCCACAACATAATTGATTAAAACACTGGTGTTTTTTGCAATGAAGGTCTATAGTAACTTCAACAGCACTCTCTGTGGTAGCACAATGGTGTAGCCGGAGGACAGCTAGCTTCTTGTCCTCCTCTGGGTACATTGACTTCAATACAAAACTTTGGAGGCTTGTAGGCCTCGCCCCCTTCCATTGACCTACATGGTAATTATGACCATTTCCGCAGGATAACTTCCAACAAATCAAAGCTTTTGCAGTATAAACTGACATGTTGTCCATCCCATCATAGGATTAGGATCAGAGAATTAACCTAGTGTGTTGTATTGGGGTTGTGTCGCAGAGTATTATTGGAGAGAGATTGAAAGTGATAGCTGAGCATTTCTTGGATATTATTCAATTCAAAAGAGTTTTTTCAAATTACATGAGACGGAAGAGGTAGATTATAAAAAATAGTTATCTTGGTTTTAGAACTTTATTGTAGTGTCCAGTTAGTGCAATCTATTTCAATTTGCATTGCTAACTTCGGGGCAAGTAGCAGTAGCTAGCTAGCTATCAGCTCGCCGCCAACGCTACCGAAAATGTTGTTGACTTTTACCCCTTTCATTCTCTGGGGTACACGGAAAAGGTACGAATTAAAACGAAGGGTCGACCTATGCCTGAGATCAGTTTCATGAAGAAGGATGAAAAAGGTGAGGACATTCAATACGAATTGGTATCAAACATATGTTAGCTGGTTAGCCTTTCATCAAGCCGCCTGTATTGGTGACCTCGCCTTGTTTTTGGAAAGTGTGAGCCATGGGCGAAAGGAGGGTACAGTGACCTGAAGAACATCGATCGTTCAGCTAAAACGGCAAAACAAATGCAGGGAGCATATTAAATGTCCACATCAGATTCAGCCTTCTGGGAAAAAGCTGCATCGATCATGGCGAAGGTCTGTGTATTCAAACTGTGCAACACTATGAGGAAGTAAGAAAACAAGCATTTCGCTACACTCGCATTAACATCTGCTAACCATGTGTATGTGACCAATACAATTTGATTTGAAACAGGGATGTTTTCAAGCGGCTTATCAACACCACTGCGTTTTTGGACATGCAAGAACTGGCTTTTAGAGGACACGACGAAAGGGAAAGTTCCCGCTAACAAGGGCAACTACAAGGAGGTTGCAGAGGTAATTGCACATTTACTGGGATGTCGAAATCAATTCAGAATGATTTGATAGCTTCCATCGCATCATTCATTAAAAGTTAGATTAAAAAGAGAGAGAGGTTGATGCAGATAATGTTTTTCACCCGCTCAAGTAAGCTTTCCACTTTCCTCCGGTATTTATTTAGCAAAGATGATAACACATAATCACTCCAGACAGACACAAGCAAAAACTCATTACATAAATGGGGTAGCAACCTTGGCTTCACCTAAACATTAGAGCTCTGACATGCTGGATGGGATGAAAACGAGACAATTTTTCAGTCTGATCAACTCTAGGCTACTACGTTACTAGGAACAGCTGTATTTGACACGTCAAATAACACAGTTTAATTGTAGAATGTTGTGCTGGACCGAAACTTCTGGTATTAGCTAGGTAGCCACTTGTTCGCCTGTTGAAATTGAACTTCAGTTCATGAAAATAAATAGCTAGCCAGCTACTAAACCCTGTTGCCCAAAGCTAACATTATAAGCCAGCAAGCTTCATGAGGCTCGACCGGACTGGGTTATGTGTTGTGAAGCTAGCCACAATAAGGATTAGGCACAATATTGGAATTGACTGTTTGCCTTCAAAAGTACCTCTTGAAAGTGATGCAGAAGGTTACAATTGGTGGAATCATGCCATATTTAGAACAGATAATGTCAAACAAGGTTGGAATGTGAAGCAATGAAATGGGGTATCAGTCTACTCTGTGATACCCACAGAACACAACTGTGAAGAGTTTACGAAAATACTAGCATTGTAGCTCTTATCGCAGGACTGTGACTGTGTGAAACCCCTTCCCAGTTAGCATATTGTGTGTATTGACATTCATATGGCACTGTACAGTTTTACCTAAGGATTGGGGATCAATGAAATGGGGTAACAGTCTACTCAATACCCAATATATTTTTTCCCCAATGTACTCCTCAGAGTTTTCAGACTCAAACATCTGGAATAGTGTTCAATACACATAGGTTGACAATACATGTGGCTCAATTCACAGTTTTAGAGTCCCACAATAAGAGCTACGAAACTAATGTTCTCTGGGTGTCACTGAGTAGACTGATACCTATGGATTGTGGATCAATGACAAGGGGTAAGGCTGTACAGTGAAATAAGTATGCCCCAATGCAATTCTAAAGTCTAATACATCCAGTGTGGTTTCAACAGATTTGTCAAATTAACAAATGATTGTCTTTTGTTGATTTTATATAACATTTCAAACTTGTTTAGCATGACACTTATTTTGAAGGCGAAACAAAGTTCACTATTGTGGCTAATCCTTATTGTGGCTAGCTTCACATAGATTGGTCTGACAACCATCAATCAAATAAGAACGGTCTTATGAATTAGGGTTATTTTAGATGACACCTAGCTATATAGTTAGCTAGCTAACTATATAGCTACTGAAACAGATTGTCGTTTTGCTATGTTTTTGGGGAAGAACATTGTTTGCATCCATGAGCTAGCTAGCTTTTTTAAATGACCAGCACTGTAGGTGCGCGAGACCTGAAATACGAGGGATAGTGTAATCATCTGAAATACGAGGGATAGTGTAATCATCTGAAATACGAGGGATAGTGTAATCATCTGAAATACGAGGGATAGTGTAATCATCTGAAATACGAGGGATAGTGTAATCAATGTGTAGTAACTACGTAAAACGTTCATGAGCGCAAACGTTATTTGACGTGTATCTTTTTTGACATGCAAAGACCCAAACGGCGTTCCATAGCATACAGCCTATGTGACCTGTCCATTTTTTCAGGGTAAACTAATTGGTCACGTTGTTTTTAATGGTCAATTTGTATGTATGTCAGGAGAAAATGTGAATGTGATGAAATTAGTTTTATATTCAAAATTGGGCTGGCTAGGCTGCCTATTCGTTTTCAACCCAAAATGATTCACTGGAAATAATCAATACAACATAGTGATGACAGATGAGTTCATTTTTTATAAGGCACAGTTGCATAAGCGTGCATGATGCAAACATGCATAAAGCAAGCTCAGCCCAGTGAGTTATACTGTCTAGCAGTTGTCTCTGTGAAGAGGAAATACCCCTCCTAATCTAGTCTAAATATAATTAATATGAACAAGTATAAGGTTGCTGCAGTTTGAAAGGGTTTTCATCCCCCCCAGGTCCAAGAGTTAAAAAAACAAACATGTGACCTGATTAGGAAAAACTGGTCCCATCAAAGCCCTTATAAAACCTTTTTACAACTGATTAATCACTGCCATACCTTAGGGTCCAGAGTTTTCCTGGTTAGGTTAATAGATAAGGGAAAACTCTGGGCCCCAGGGGGTAAAAATTGCCCCACCACTCTGGGACCTAATGGTGCCAGCAGTCTGCTTGCAGTTGTCAGTTATCGTCAGGTATGTGGATGATCAGGGCTTTATTCAGGAACGTTTCTTTGGCTACTTTGATGTGTCAAGTGGGCAAGATGCGCAGTCTGTGTTTGACTTTGTGAATTTTGAAACTTCCGAGTTTAAGTTCATAGAGAAACTCATTGTCCAAACCTACGACGGCGCAGCTGTAATGGAATGTATCTGCTATTTGTATTTACAGCTAAGTGCCCTGATTTAGAGATGACCATTCCACAACCATTGCCATCATGTGCCCTCTCATCCACTGACACATTGAATGTTTCCTCTCCAAGCACTGTGAGTACCCCTATCAATTTTCTCTCATTACTATATGTAGAGTCAATCACATACACAATCACATTATTACACATCAATGATTTTACTCCTTACTTGGACTAAATCATTCATAGCTCTTTTGTCTGTGTTGTGTTATTGTTTATCTACCCAGTCAAATCCTGTCCAGCACTGAAGTCAAGGCTCTGAACAGCTCAACTCATGCCTCATACCCTCATTCAATCACTGTGGTGATCCTTTCCCAACACAGTAAGTAGCCCTCTCATTCCCATTTCCCATAACATTGTATTATAAATAAAGGTCTTTATAAAATGCTTTAGGTTAAAATAGTAGATTTCTGAAACACACTTTGTCGTTCCATGCATTCCGTGCCGATACCGTGGGTCTCCCATTCTCCTCAATGTTTCCACCACTCAAATTCCTCTCACCTTTCATGCAAAAATAGATATTTCACAGGGGCTCTTCATTATAGAAGCTTCAGCCATATTACTGAGCTCATTAAGAAGTGACTTCAACACCTACCCACTAGCTATCCCAAATGACCCAAGAAGGCATTAGAGTGTATGTGTGGAGTGGAGAGGCTGGAGCTCACAGCTCGCAAAGTGAAAATTAAACGGAATCAGACAGGTTTGTTACCTTTGATTATTGAATGGCCCCAAGCTTAGGCCTAATTTAATTTCAGTCAGAGCCTGCAACATGACATACACAGAGCAAATAAAGGACACACCCACTCCAGTCCTGGCTATGGGACAGTACCAGTTTGTCACCTATTAGGCTGACTTGTCACAACAAAGCATTCATGACATAGACAGTGTGTTACCCTGTTTGGTTGGCCTTTCATTGTATGGCCATCTAGACCCTGAAGTGTTATTACCTGGAGATTCCCTTACAGCCGATCAATCGTCTCTTTCCAAAGTGCGATTAGAGAAGCACCTCTATTGACCAGGCTTTGGAACAAGCCGAGCGAGTACTTACAGGTCAACAGCACCCACAGACAAAAACCTCCACACTGCTACAACCAGAACAGAGAGCATCATCATAGACCGTTTTCACATTGACGATGGACACTGGAGAGATTCTCGAGAGACATTACTATTGTCTAAACGTGCGAAATTCTTACTTTGCAAGTTACTCACCCCCCCCCTCCAAAAAAGAAATTGCCCCCCCCCCCCTTTGAGCAGAGCAGTGTAAACAAAATGTTCTTGTTGAGCTCAAAACTCCTACAGTATAAATGTATAGACATGTTCGTTATATTTGAGGCTTGCTTTATTTAGTTTTTACTGAAATTGCAGCCTGTCACATTCTGAAATTGTCGCAGTAGCTGCTGGCTGTAATGAGCCACATAAAACCATTGAAGCCCATTCCCGGGCACAGTTTTTTAAAATGTTGGTACTACAGTATTTAAAAAAAAACAAGATATGTAAATCCATTTTTAGATAGTAGATCATCAGGTTTTCATTTGTAACGTGTGGCGATTTCAGAGGTGGCACCGCAATGTGTGGTGGTGGTGGGGGGGAATTGTTTTCCTGGGGCCCGGAGTTTTTCCTGATCTGGTAGGCTAACCTGACCGGGTAAACTTCAGACCCTAGTTGTATGGGATGACATAGTAATAAATCAACTGTAAAAAATAGACTACGATGGGACCAGCATTTTTCTAATCAGGTCATAAATAAACTCCTGGCCCTAGGGAGGACGAAAACAAAGTCCTGTCAAACAAATTATGAGGCAAATCAGTCTAAACAACAGTACTTTGTCCCTCTTAATGCTGTCTTGTCTATTTTTATTAAACCAACTCAAAAGTGCTGGGGCAAATGTCAACTCCCCACACATTTACGGGCAGCCCTGCTGTGCTGATTTCTACAATGTGGATTGATGGAAATTGCCACACAATGCTACAAATGAAGAAACATAACCCATGCATGATCTACAGTGCATTCGGAAGAAATAGACCCTTGGACCTCTTTCACATTTTGTTGCGTTACAGCCTTATTCTAAAATGTATTAAATTGTTTTTTTTTCTCCTCAATCTACACACACAACCCCATAATGACAAAGCAAAAAGAGATGTTTAAATGACCTAAAACATCACATTAACGTAAGTATTCAGACCCTTTACTACTTTGTTGAAGCACCTTTGGCAGCAATTACAGCCTTGAGTCTTCTTGGGTGTAACACTACAAGCTTGGCACACCTGTATTTGGGGAGTTTCTCTCATTCTTCTTTGCAGATCCTCTCAAGTTCTGTCAGGTTAGATGGAAGAGTCACTGCACAGCTATTTTCAGGTCTCTCCAGAGATGTCTGATCAGGTTCAAGTCCAAGCTCTGGCTGGGCCACTCAAGGACATTCAGAGACTTGTCCTGAAGCCACTCCTGTGTTGTGTTGGCTGTGTGCTTAGGCTCGTTGTCCTGTTGGAAGATGAACCTTCAGAGCGCTCAGGATCTGACTGCTGGAGCTGGTTTTCATCAAGGATCTCTCGCTCTCTCTCTCTCTTTGCGCCGTTCAGCTTTCCCTCAATCCTGACTAGTCTCTCAGTCCCTGCTACTGAAAAACGTCCTCACAGCATGATGCTGCCACCACCATGCTTCACTGTATGGATGGTGCCCGTTTCCTCCAGACGTGACGCTTGGCCAAAGAGTTCAATCTTGGTTTCATCAGACCAGAGAATCTTGTTTCTCTTTGTCAGGGTCTTTAGGTGCCTTTTGGCAAACTCCAAGAGGGCGGTCATGTGCCTTTTACTGAGGAGTGGCTTCCGTCTGGCCACTCTACCATAAAGGCCTGATTGGTTGAGTGCTGCAGAGATGGTTGTCCTTCTGGAAGGCTCTCCCATCTCCACAGAGGAACTCTAGAGCTCTGTCAGAGTGACCATCAGGTTCTTGGTCACCTCCCTGACTAAGGCCCTTCTCACCGATTGCTCCGTTTGGCCGGGCGGCCAGCTCTAGAAATAGTCTTGGTGGTTCCAAACTTTTTCCATTTAAGAATGATCGAGGTCACGGTGTTCTTGGGGACCTTCAATGTTACAGAAATGTTTGGTACCCTTCCCCAGATCTGTGCCTCAACACAATCCTGTCGTCTCGGAGCTCTACGAAGAATTACTTCAACCTCATGGCTTGGTTTTTGCTCTGACATGCACTGTCAACTGTGGGACCTTATATAGACAGGTGTGTGCCTTTCCAAATCACGCCCAATCAATCAAATTTACCACAGCTAGACTCCAATCAGGTTGTAGAAACGTCAAGGATGATCAATGGAAACAGGATGCGTCTGAGCTCAATTGAGTCTCATAGCAAATGGTCTGAATACTTGTGTAAAGGTAGTTCTGTTTTGTTAATAAATTGGCCAAAATGTCTAAAAACCTGTTTTCGCTTTGTCATTTTGGGGTATTGTGTGTAGATTGGCGAGGAAAAACTTTAATTTAAATCAATTTTAGAATAAGGCTTTAACATAACAAAATGTGGAAAAAGTCATTGGTTCTGAATACTTTATGAATATATGCATTTTATTCTTGGGTGGCGGGAATGGGCTTCCATATCAAACAGCTCATCTTAACTTCCCGGTGAATTATACCCACATTTTCAATGGCAATTTTCTTATACCCCATGTAGCCTAATGATTTGCATGATATTTATTCAAATGAAACATGGTTTGTTGTAATGTTGTAAGGTAGGCCTACTGTACATTTATATGTGTTGGAGGAGTATTTCATTCATTTTTGATAGGCTAACCTTACTTGATGAAGACATGTTGTTAGCTTTATTAACTAGCAGTAACTTAGCTTGCATATGGCTAATGCCATGTAACTGGCTAATGTTATGTTCCATTAGCCGTTACAGGATAGGTACTGTTTGGCATAGCCAACAGATCCGACCCGCTTGCTTACAAGCTGCACTAGGTGTAACAGTTGGGATAATTGGACAATTTGGATGGAGTATTACGCATTTCTCAACCCTGGATTGAGGTATGTTTTCCGAGTCATATCTCGCACCGGTTCTGTGGTGTCTTAATCGACATAGGAATGCTGTCCAACCCTATTGCAGCTGTAAGCAAGAGGGTCAGATCGGCTGGCTATGTTTGGCGTAGGACAGAGCATTTGGCCAACCTTAACCTGCCGATACGATCTTCGTTCTTGATTTCGGGTCAAACATGGATGTTCTAAAATGTCTCTGTCTAGTTGCAGGTGGTTTGTTTGAAAAAAATTAACTTGTATTAAAATAAATAAATTTTTGCTCATTGAAGCAATTCAACAATGTGTTCACTGCCATCTTGTCCATTTCTTTCATTGATTGAGACAGGTGGGTCCACCCCAAAGTGCCACATGAGGGAAGATTTTATACATCTAAGCTATTAAGCTATTTGCCATGCGCATTTCCCTAACTGCACGCTTAAAACAAAACACACAGCTCATTTAAAAAAAAAAAAAGTTAATTATCCTCTGTGGCCAAATCATGCTCTCTGGTGTAGTATTTTGAATGATTTAATTTATTTCTGTATCGGCACGAGTACTTAGCTCTCTCATTTTGGCAAATGTAATTAATTTTACTGGATTCCAAGCTTGCATCAGCTGGTCTTGGAGCTTGTTGCTTTGTTCTAGAGGCTCATTTAGCATACCAGCCTATTTTAATCTATTCATACGTTGTTTCATTAGGGCAATTTGTATCTTGCAGCAGAAGATGTATCCGTGATAATGGTCATATTTCACCGGCCCCTTTGCATTAACACTCAAGACAGCTTGAACTAAATCTCTGGTGTTCAATACATTTTGTGTGCGTGCACATTGCATGCTTCCCAAAAGGGAATGTTGTTCTGACTTAAGCTGGTGATAAAATTGTCAACTTTACGAGACCTTAACAGTCCACAAATGTGCATTACCTTAACTTGAATGTATGCAGTGCATCAGACTCTAAATGTGGGCAATGATAGCTGGGTCCTTCACATTAGCCATTTTCCCATTAATCCTCAGGATTTCCATAAAGTGTAGTGCCATCTGGAAATGGATCCCACACCCACGACCTCCCGCTCCATCCCAAGAGAATGTGATTAATGTGTGCAACGGGGATCTTTGTGCCTGGGTCAGTATTTCAACCCTGACACAGTCAGCAAAGAGCAGGATTTATAATTGACCCCAGATATAGTCCTGGCCCTGTCAGTGGAAAACAAATGGTAATGGTGTTAAAAGTGATGGATAGTGTAACCTTACTCCTTACTAAACAGCCAGTTGTTTCAGTACAATACCATGACAACACTGCAGCACACTGTCCCCAGGTGAAATCAAATTCATGGCTAAGTAGCACACTAGAAACTGTAACAAAGCATGGGGAAACTATCCTCATACTTCCGAGACATCCCTCTCACACGACTCCTGGTTCAACTCCAATAGCCCAAAGGGACATCCTACTGCGGACACCAATTACCAGGAGGCACAAGGTACCCACACTGGACAGAACTGCTAAAAGACCTATGTTGAACAATGATTGATAACCCAATGAAACAGATACTTTCAATTGAGCTCCATTCTCCTGAGGGCCTGATGTCCAACAGTTCCAACTCAAGACTATCAGTCATAGCACCACTCTATGGGGGCGGAAGAAGCGGAACACCAAAGTCGAGGTGGGTACAATCTTTCCTGGCTACCCAAACACCTTGCTTCGGCCAAACGCTAGGCCCATGGACGTTCGTTTTTTCGCCGCAATAAGTCTGGATCTGAGTACCTCCTCAATGATATCTAGAACGAAACCATTTCTAACCATTCTGATTGGAACCAGAACCTGATGGGTTGGCCCAGAGCCAGAACATACATGGGTAATTCAAAGCAGCGATACTCTGATTAGTTAGAGATGATCCAATCGCATGACTGTTTTGCACAACACCACTAATTTTGATTTAATCACAAACAACTTCAACAATAGCAGTCTCAGACTGAAGTATGTAGCAAACCTAGAATAGGGGGGGGGGGGGGGAAATCAGTTTGAGTCGTCAGGTATTGTTCAATCATAGTGGTGAGCAGTGGTACTACACCCAGCACTCCCAAAATAGCATTTCAATAGGGAATACTACTGGAATTAAACTAATTATTCTCCACCATGATAATACACTCAAAAGTGCTTACTGTTGCACATTCTTTCACATACACAGACAGCCAGGCATTTCCTAACGGTATTAACATTGACTTTGCTAAAAGGAAATGCATATCAGCACATTCTGGGTCTCCTCTAGAGCTCTTGCATGAATACGCAAACAGCATGAGGAAACTGATGGATGGGGATACCGGAGGATAGACAACATGAGGGGAGACTAACACAAACAGAGGAAACTGATGGATGGGGATACCGGAGGATAGACAACATGAGGAGAGACTAACACAAACAGAGGAAACTGATGGATGGGGATACCGGAGGATAGACAACATGAGGGGAGACTAACACAAACAGCATGAGGAAACTGATGGATGGGGATACCGGAGGACAGACAAGATGAGGGGAGACTAACACAAACAGAGGAAACTGATGGATGGGGATACCGGAGGACAGACAAGATGACGGGAGACTAACACAAACAGCTGGCAGACTGTATAGCCTAACATAACTGAGAGCAGCTTTATAACTTTTATTACACTGTTATTTACAAGGTTGCCAAATACCCATTGGAGCTTACATCTCATCTTCATACATTTGGGAAAAATAATAATACCATCTTAATATACCCTATACAGTACTAGTCAAAAATGTTTAGACACCTCAGTCAAGGGTTTCATTTTATTTTTACTTTGTAGAATAATAGTGAAGACAAACTATGAAATAAGACATGGAATAATATAGTAAAAATATATATATTTCTCAATAAAATTCAAATTATACTTTATATTTCAGATTCTTTAAAGTAACCACCCTTTGCCTTGATGACAGCTTTTCACACTCTTGGCATTTTCTCAATCAGCTTCATGAGGAATGCTTTTCCAACAGTCTTGAAGGAGTTCCCACATATGCTGAGTACTTGTTGGCTGCTTTTCCTTCACTCTGGGGTCCAACTCATCCCAAACCATCTCAATTGGGTTGAGGTCGGGTGATTGTGGAGGCCAGGTCATCTGATGCAAGCACTCCATCACTCTCGCTCTTGGTAAAATAGCACTTCCACAGCCTGGAGGTGTGTTGGGTCATTGTCGAGTTGAAAAACAAAATTTATATCCCATTTGGTTTGCGCTTAGTGGGACCGGTCATATCGCTGCAGAATGCTAAGGTAGCCATGCTGGTTAAGTGTGCCTTAAATTCTAAATAAATCACTGACAGTGTCACCAGCAAAGCACCATCACACCTCCATCCTTCACGGTGGGAACCACACATGCAGAGATCATCCGTTCAACTACTCCGCGTCTCACAAAGACACGGCGGTTGAAACCAAAAATCAAACATTTGGACTCCTCAGACCAAAGGACAGATTTCCACCGGTCTAATGTCCATTGCTCGTGCTTCTTAGCCCAAGCAAGTCTCTTTTGCTTATTAATGTCCTTAAGTAGTGTTTTTTTTGCAGCAATTCAACCAGGAAGGCCTGATACACGCAGTCTCCTCTGAACAGTTGATGTTGAGATGTGTCTGTTACTTGAACTCTGAAGTATTTCATTGGGATACAGTTTCTGAGGCTGGTAACTTTAATGAACTTATCCCCTGCAGTAGAGGTAACTCTGGGTCTTCCTTTCCTGTGGCGTCCTCATGAGAGCCAGTTTCATCATAGCGCTTGATGGTTTTTGTGACTGCACTTGAAGAAACTTTCGAACTTAACATTTTACACACTAAGACATGAAGATCAGTCAAAGTAATGAACTGTCGTTTGTCTTTCCTTATGTGAGCTGTTCTTGCCTTAATATGGACTTGGTCTTTTACCGAATAGGTCCATCTTCTGTATGTACCTTGTCACAACACAACTAATTGGCTCAAACGCATTAAAGAAGGAAAGAGATTCCACTAGGCACATCTGTTAATTGAAATGCATTCCAGGTGAATACCTCATGAAGCTGGTTGAGAGAATGCCAAGAGTGTGCAAAGCTGTCATCAAGGCAAAGGGTGGCTACTTTGAAGAATCTAAAATACCATTTTATGGTTACTACATGATTCCATATGTATGACTTCATAGTTGTGATGTCTTCACTATTATTCTACAATGTAGAAAACAGTAAAAAATAAAGAAAAACCCTTGAATGACAATGTGTCCAAACTTGACTGGTACTGTATATACAAATGTATGGACACCCCTTCAAATAAATGGATTTGGCTATTTCAGCAATACCCATTGCTGACAGGTGTATAAAATCAAGCACACAGCCATCTCCATAGACAAACATTGGCAGTAGAATAGGATGCCACCTTTCCAACAAGTCAGTTCATCAAATTTATGCTCTGCTAGAGCTGCCCAGGTCATCTGTAAGTGCTGTTATTGTGAAGTGGAAACATATAGGGGCAAGAACGGCTGAGCCGCGAAATGGTAGGCCACACAAGCTCACAGAACGGGACCACCGAGTGCTGAAGCGGGTAAAAATTGTCTGTCCTCGGTTGCAACATTCACTACCGAGTTCCAAACTGCCTCTGGAAGCAACGTCACCACAAGAACCGTTCATCGGGAGGAAATGGGTTTTCATGGCCGAGCAGCCGCACACAAGCCTAAAACCACCATGCGCAATGCCAAACTGACAGACGAATCCGGGTTCGGTGGATGCTAGTGCCAACTGTAAAGTAATAATGGTCTGGGGATGTTTTTCATGGTTTAGACTCAGCCCCTTAGATCCAGGTAACGGAAATCTTAACGCTAGAGCATTCTAGACAATTCTGTGCTTCCAATTTTGTGGCAACACTTTGGTTAGGGGAAGGCACTTTCCTGTTTCAGCATGACAATGCCCACGTGCACAAAGCGAGGTCCATACAGAAATGGTTTGTCGAGATTGGTGTGGAAGAACTTGACTGGCCTGCACAGAGCTCTGACCTCAACCCCATTGAACATTTTTGGGATGAATTGGAATGCAGACTGCGAGCCAGGCCTAAATCGCCCAACATAAGTGCACTCAAATAAATAAACATCCTCAATCTACACACAAATCTGGGGAAGGGTACCAAAACATTTCTGCAGCATCGAAGGTCCCCAAGAACATAGTGGCCTCCATCATTCTTAAATGGAAGTAGTTTGGAACCACCAAGACTCCTCCTAGAGCTGGCCGCCCGGCCAAACTGAGCAATCGGGGGAGAAGGCCATTGGTCAGGGAGGTGACCAAGAACTCGATGGTCGTTCTGAAAGAGCTCCAGAGCTCCTCTGTGGAAATGGGAGAACCTTCCAGAAGAACAACCATCTCTGCAGCACTCCACCAATCAAGCCTTTATGGTAGAGTGGCCAGACGGAAGCCACTCCTCAGTAAAAAGGCACATGACTGCGTGGCCATGTACGCATCCAACTCAAATCATCAAGTTTGCAGACAACACAACAGTAGTGGGCTTGATAACCAACAACGATGAGACAACCTACAGCGAGGAGCTGAGGGCACTTGGAGTGTGGTGTCAGGAAAATAACCTCTCACTCAACGTCAACAAAACAAAAGGAGATGATCGTGGACTTCAGGAAACAGCAGAGGGTGCACCCCTCTATCCACATCAACGGGACAGCAGTGGAGAAGGTGGAAAGTTAAGTTCCTCTGCGTACACATTACTGACAAACTGAAATGGTCCACCCACACAGACAGTGTGGTGAAGGAGCAGCAACAGCACCTCTTCAACCTCAGAAGGCTGAAGAAATTTGGCTTGTCACCCAAAATCCTGACCAACTTTTATAGATGCACAATCGAGAGCATCCTGTACGGCAACTGCACCGCCCTCAACCGCAAGGCACTCCAGAGGGTGGTGCGTCTGCACAACGCATCACTACCTGCCCTACATGACACCTACAGCACCCGATGTCACAGGAAGGCCAAAAAGATTGTCAAGGACAACAACCACCTGAGCCACTGCCTGTTCAAACCGCTACTATCCAGAAGGCGAGTTCAGTACAGGTGCATTAAAGCTGAGACCGGGAGACTGAAAAACAGCTTCTATCTCAAGGCCATCAGACTGCTAAACAGCAATCACTAACTTAGAGAGGCTGCTGCCCACATTGAGACCCAATCACTGGCCACTTTAATAAATGGATCACTTTAAACAATGCCACTTTACATATCTTACATTATTCATATCATATGTATATACTGTATTTTATACTATCTATTGCACCTTGCCTATGCCGCTTGGCCATCGCTCATCCATATATTTATATGTACATATGCTCATTCACCCCTTTAGATTTGTGTGTATTAGGTAGTTGTTGGGGAATTGTAAGATTACTTGTTAGATATTACTGCACTGTCGAAACTAGAAGCACAAGCATTTCGCTACACATGCATTAACATCTGCTAACCAAGATGAACAGAGCAAAATACAGAGAGATCCTTGATGAAAACCTACTCTAGGGCACTCGGGACCTCAGACTGGGACAAAGGTTCACCTTCCAACAGGACAGCAACCATAAGCACACAGCCAAGAAAATGCAGGAGTGGCTTTGGGACAAGTCTCTGAATGTCCTTGAGTGGCCCAGCCAGAGGCCGGACTTGAACCTGAACGAATATCTCTGGAGAGACCTGAAAATAGCTGTACAGCGGCACTCTCCATCCAACCTGACAGAGCTTGAGAGGATCTGCAGAGAAGAAAATGGGAGAAACTCCCCAAATACAGATGTGCGAAACTTGTAGCATCATACCCAAGAAGACTGTAATCAGTGGTGCTTCAACAAAGTACAGAGTAAAGGGTCTGAATACTTATGTAAATGTGATATTTTCTTTATACATTTGCAAACATTTCAAAATACCTGTTTTTTCTTTGTCATTAAGGGGTATTGTGTGTAGATTGATGGGGAAAAAAACATTTATAATCAATTTTAGAATAAGGCTGTAACGTAACAAAATATGGGTCTGAATACTTTCCGAATGCACTGTATTTGAAATAAGAATGTGAAGCATATGAAAACATGAAAACAGAGTTCAAATGAAAAGTGCAGCATCTTATGCAACGGAAAACATTTGTTCATCCAGTTGTTTTTAAATGGTTTCTCCTGAGCTCTGTACCATCCCCATGGAAACCAGCCTTAAGCTCCGGCACACTGAGGACTCGTTCTAGTTCAAAGAAGAAAACATTTTGAGTTGTGATAAAACAGTAACCCTGAAAAAGCTTGGCTTACCACACATTACAAAGAGCATACTTAAGTCAGACTCAACAGCTTAGCATCCAGCCCACAGTATACATTTGATAACTGCACCTTTAGTAGATGGCCCCCCGAATGTTACAACCATCCAGCTTCCCAATTGGACCCAATGGCAGTATCAGAAACGTATTGGCTGGCTTGGAAATTGGCCATGGTACCTCCCGGAGTCTTTGCATTTGGTTTGACCCAGAGGCCTTGTGATACATTAATCGTGCAAGTAATGAGGCGCATGTGACGTGGAAGGTGTCACAGTGTCTGTCTGTATAACAGCCCAGTTTCTCTGAAAGCTGCACTCTGAGCATTGGGACCTTATAGACTGGGGAGCCGTAATAGAGGGGCAACCCATTCATCCTAAAGCACATGCAGGCCCTCTCTCAGGGTGATGGTGTGGTGCACAATTGGAGGACCTAGATAGACACCCAAATATGTGCATACGTGTGAGACAAACATGAAAACTAAGCATTCAGTACAATACTCGTGCACATTCACACACCTACAATATAGCAATTGAGATTGACATGATCACCCAAACACAGTGCAAACTTGGCACAGACCCGCTCTCAGAGATGCTCACAAGAACACTGCATAGCCAGGTACATACTGTACATAGCCTACAATGTGTATGCTCTTAGACACAGGGATGTGAGTGGCAGACCTAGTAATTACACCAACACAGTCTCCCACTGACAGACTGCCTCTTGTGCATTCCTTGCCATTTTTTAACTCTTAGGCATGGGAGGCTTTTCCGAACTATCACATCTGTTGTGCATGACAAAATACGACTTGCTGGTGGAAAACATGTCAAAAGGACATTTTTTTTTTATGGCATACTTTCTGACATTCATCTTTCAGCTTCCCAAATATGTGAAAATGTGCCATCCTTGGCCGCTAGATGAAAATCAGTCTCGACTGAAAGTACGTCTGGAAATCCTGTACGTGAACCCAAATGTCACACAAACTATGTCCAATGTTAGAACTATGTTAGAACTGCAATTTAAGGCCATGAGATCTGTGGTGAAGGGAAAATATATTGTTGGCTTTTCCAGCTTATAGACAGTGTTACATGTACTGGTACAGTAGGCTTTACTTGGCCCATTGACACATCAAATGTCAAGAAGAAGTGGGCTATACTAGCAGAAAAGCATTGAAAAGTGGCACACACCGTAACATAATAGTACAGTAACCCCAGGAAAAGCTTTCAACTTGGTTGCTCTCATTATTTTCAAGTAGAAGGCAGGTAGGCACACTACTGCGATGATTCAGGTAGTTTCAATAGGCTAGCATTATTTTACTTTGACAGAAGAAAACAACATGCTCCAGTGAATGGTCCTGTGTGGCTCAGTTGGTAGAGTCTGGCGCTTGCAACGCCAGGGTTGTGGAGTTCGATTCCCATGGGGGACCAGTACAACAACAAAAAGCATGAAAGTACGCACTTACTACTAGTGTAAGTCACTCTGGATAAGAGCGTCTGCTGAATGACCAAAATGTGAATCTGAGATTTGGAATGCGATTTCATATTAACTTCAGCCGGTGCTCAGTGTAGCTTAGCCGTCTTGTTTCCATGTTTCCTCGGATCTTGTCTCATCACTCCCAACGGGCTGGGGAGAGGCAATGGTGGAGTCATGCGTCCTCCGAAACATGACCCGCCGGAAGCCGCACCAATGGAAACGCTGTTCAGCTGGTGACTGAGGGGGCGATGAGCCAAGTAAATCCCCTCCGGCCAAACACTCCCTAAACCCAGATGTCCTATCGGACTCCCGGCCACGGCTGGTTGTGGTAGACCCCTGGATTGAACCTGGGTGTTTAGACACGCCTCTAGCACTGAGATGCAGTGCATTAGACCGCTGCGTCACTCGGGAGGCCCCTTAATCACTTTTTAAATTGAATATGGAACAGTTACCTTGAACTCCAAATAACCAAATTTGCCTCCAATACATAAAAAGTCATTTAGATATACAGAAGTATTTTGTTCTTGTGGAAGAATCATCTCGAAACCCAACTCCTTGTTGAGTTTTACACAGACATATTTGTCAACTATACATCTGCTTGAAGTATACTACGAGCTAACCTTTTGAAAAGAGGTAGAGCGTGTGTGTATATGCATTCACTCAGGTTGTGGTGAGAAAGGTCACATCTCCTTCGAAAAACACTTTTGGTTTTGAATCAATAACCAGGTACCTGGCAGTCATCATACACTGCACCACTTCTAAACAAAATCTTTGTGCTATAGGCTTAAAATGATGTTTGGATTCTTGCTTGAACAGTCGCCAAGATTATAAACTCAGCAAAAAAAGAAATGTCCTCGCACTGTCAACTGCGTTTATTTTCAGCAAACTTAACGTGTAAATATTTGTATGAACATAACAAGATTCAACAACTGAGACAAACTGAACAAGTTCCACAGACATGTGACTAACAGAAATGGAATAATGTGTCCCTGAACAAAGGGGGGTCAAAATTAACTGTCAGTATCTGGTGTGGCCACCAGCTGCATTAAGTACTACAGTGAATCTCCTCCTCATGGACTGCACTAGATTTGCCAGTTCTTGCTGTGAGATGTTACCCCACCAAGGCACCTGCAAATTCCCAGACATTTCTGCGGGGGAATGGCCCTAGCCCTCACCCTCCGATTCAACAGGTCCCAGACGTGCTCAATGGGATTGAGATCCGGGCTCTTCGCTGGCAATGGCAGAACACTGACATTCCTGTCTTGCAGGAAATCACGCACAGAACGAGCAGTACGGCTGGTGGCATTATCATGCTGGAGGGTCATGTCAGGATGAGCCTGCAGAAAGGGTACCACATGAGGGAGGAGGATGTCTTCCCTGTAACGCACAGCATTAAGATTGCTCAATCTGATGATGCTGTGACACACCGCTCCAGACCATGACGGACCCACCTCCAAATCGATCCCGCTCCAGAGTACAGGCCTCGGTGTAACGCTCATTCCTTTGACGATAAACGCGAATCCGACCATCATCCCACTGGTGAGACAGAACCGCGACTCATCAGTAAAATAAAAAAATTTGCCAGTCCCGTCTGGTCCAGCGACAGTGGGTTTGTGCTAGAGGTCGACCGATATGATTTTCAACGCCGATACAGATTATTATGTAATAATGACAATTACAACAATACTGAATGAACACTTATTTGAACTTAATATAATACATCAATAAAATCAATTTAGCCTCAAGTAACTAATGTTAAATTTGGTTTAAATAATGCAAAAACAAAGTGTTGGAGAAGAAAGTAAAAGTGCAATATGTGCTATGTAAGAAAGCTAACGTTTCAGTTCCTTGCTCAGAACATGAGAACATATGAAAGCTGGTGGTTCCTTTTAACATGAGTCTTCAATATTCCCAGGTAAGAAGTTTTAGGTTGTAGTTATTATAGGAATTATAGGACTATTTCCCTCTATACCATGTGTATTTCATTAACCTTTGACTATTGGATGTTTTTATAGGCACTTTAGTATTGCCAGTGTAACAGTATAGCTTCTGTCCCTCTCCTCGCTCCTCCCTGGGCTCGAACCAGCAACACAACGACAATTAGCGCGCGCTAACTAGCTAGCCATTTCACTTCAGTTACACGAGCCTCATCTCGGGAGTTGATAAGCTTGAGGTCATAAACAGCGCAATGCTTGACGCACAATGAAGAGATGCTGTCAAAACGCACGAAAGTGCTGTTTGAATGAATGTTTACGCGCCTGCTTCTGCCTACCACCGCTCAGTCAGATACTTGTATGCTCAGTCAGATTATATGCAACGCAGGACACGCCAGATAATATCTAGTAATATCATCAACCATGTGTAGTTAACTAGTGATTTTGATTGATTGTTTTTTATAAAGGTAAGTTTAATGCTACCTAGCAACTTACCTTGGCTTACTGCATTCGCGTAACAGGCAGTCTCCTTGTGGAGTGCAACAAGAGAGAGGCAGGTGATTATTGCGTTGGACTCGTTAACTGTAAGGTTGCAAGATTGGGTCCCCCGAGCTGACAAGGTGAAAATCTGTCGTTCTGCCCCTGAACAAGGCAGTTAACCCACCGTTCCTAGGCAGTCATTGAAAATAATGTGTTCTTAACTGACTTGTCTAGTTAAATAAAGGTATAAAAAAAAAGGTAAATCGGCGCCCAAAAATACCGATTTCCGATTGTTATGAACTTGAAATCGGCACTAATTAAATCAGCCATTCCGATTAATCGGTCGACCTCTAGTTTGTGCCAATAGGCGACGTTGTTGCCGGTGATGTCTGGTGAGGACCTGCCTTACAACAGGTCTACAAGCCCTCAGTCCAGCCTCTCAGCCTATTGCGGACAGTCTGAGCACTGGTGTAACTCAGGCAGTTGTTGCCATCCTGTACCTGTCCCGCAGGTGTGATGTTCGGCTGTACCGATCCTGTGCAGGTGTTGCTACACATGGTCTCTCTGTAGCTGTCCGGATTTTTATGAAATATCTTTGAAAGATAGGGTCCTGAAAAAGGGACATTTATTTTCTTTCACTGAGTTTATCTGGTTGGGATCTTTGCAAAATATCTATTTTGGATGTAGCAGTTGTAGCTAAAATGCTAACGCTCATTGATATAGGCTGTAGAAAAAGCTAGCCAAAAGAGCCATTCGTTTTTTAAAGTATAATGCAGTTGATTTGCGATGATGACATAAACATATTAAGCAGGACATTCATATGAGCCTTAAAATCCAATTATAATCCAAAAGTAGTGTGAAATGCACTTACAGTGCCTTGCGAAAGTATTCGGCCCCCTTGAACTTTGCGACCTTTTGCCACATTTCAGGCTTCAAACATAAAGATATAAAACTGTATTTTTTTGTGAAGAATCAACAACAAGTGGGACACAATCATGAAGTGGAACGACATTTATTGGATATTTCAAACTTTTTTAACAAATCAAAAACTAAAAAATTGGGCGTGCAAAATTATTCAGCCCCTTTACTTTCAGTGCAGCAAACTCTCTCAAGAAGTTCAGTGAGGATCTCTGAATGATCCAATGTTGACCTAAATGACTAATGATGATAAATACAATCCACCTGTGTGTAATCAAGTCTCCGTATATATGCACCTGCACTGTGATAGTCTCAGAGGTCCGTTAAAAGCGCAGAGAGCATCATGAAGAACAAGGAACACACCAGGCAGGTCCGAGATACTGTTGTGAAGAAGTTTAAAGCCGGATTTGGATACAAAAAGATTTCCCAAGCTTTAAACATCCCAAGGAGCACTGTGCAAGCGATAATATTGAAATGGAAGGAGTATCAGACCACTGCAAATCTACCAAGACCTGGCTGTCCCTCTAAACTTTTAGCTCATACAAGGAGAAGACTGATCAGAGATGCAGCCAAGAGGCCCATGATCACTCTGGATGAACTGCAGAGATCTACAGCTGAGGTGGGAGACTCTGTCCATAGGACAACAATCAGTCGTATATTGCACAAATCTGGCCTTTATGGAAGAGTGGCAAGAAGAAAGCCATTTCTTAAAGATATCCATAAAAAGTGTTGTTTAAAGTTTGCCACAAGCCACCTGGGAGACACACCAAACATGTGGAAGAAGGTGATCTGGTCAGATGAACCCAAAATTTAACCTTTTGGCAACAATGCAAAACGTTATGTTTGGCGTTAAAAGCAACACAGCTCATCACCCTGAACACACCATCCCCACTGTCAAACATGGTGGTGGCAGCATCATGGTTTGGGCCTGCTTTTCTTCAGCAGGGACAGGGAAGATGGTTAAAATTGATGGGAAGATGGATGGAGCCAAATACAGGACCATTCTGGAAGAAAACCTGATGGATTCTGCAAAAGACCTGAGACTGGGACGGAGATTTGTCTTCCAACAAGACAATGATCCAAAACATAAAGCAAAATCTACAATGGAATGGTTCAAAAATAAACATATCCAGGTGTTAGAATGGCCAAGTCAAAGTCCAGACCTGAATCCAATCGAGAATCTGTGGAAAGAACTGAAAACTGCTGTTCACAAATGCTCTCCATCCAACCTCACTGAGCTCGAGCTGTTTTGCAAGGAGGAATGGGAAAAAAATTCAGTCTCTCGATGTGCAAAACTGATAGAGACATACCCCAAGCGACTTACAACTGTAATCGCAGCAAAAGGTGGCGCTACAAAGTATTAACTTAAGGGGGCTGAATAATTTTGCACGCCCAATTTTTCAGTTTTTGATTTGTTAAAAAAGTTTGAAATATCCAATAAATGTCGTTCCACTTCACGATTGTGTCCCACTTGTTGTTGATTCTTCACAAAAAAATACAGTTTTATATCTTTATGTTTGAAGCCTGAAATGTGGCAAAAGGTCGCAAAGTTCAAGGGGGCCGAATACTTTCGCAAGGCACTGTATAAGTAACATAAATTAGACAACTTGCGTACATCGTCCTATTGCGGCAATGTTTGCAAACACAGAAAGGGGTCTAAGTAGAGCGGATATATGCTCTAGCACACTGCTGTCCTTTAGCTCATCTCTGCAGTCCTATATAGATACAGTGACGTTTCACCATGAATACTACCAGCTTTTTCCTGGGTGTGTAAACTCCCACAGGAAATTTTAAAAAACTGTCCATTTGTCATTTTTTGTGAATTTGATGTATGCCTCAACTGTTCCAGTTTAAAAAAGGCACACATAGCTAACATGCTATTCAACAATTGTATCAAGAAGTGTTTTCAAGTGGCCAACTAGGTACTTTACCATAAACTCTCTCTTTCCTCAAGTTCTATGTCCAAAATAAATAAACTCAGTTTGAGGAGCCCATACAAAACAACCTGCCATACATCCAGTTTCCTCATGATCGGTCACTGTCTAAACTTTCACACGCATAATTTCACAATTCTGACAAGTGTTCAGTGGTTTTCAAATAAGCCACTGACCTCAAGGGAAGTAAATCAACCTGGTCTCAGATAATTTCATATTATTCTGTACGTAAATCTAAGACACTCCATTTACTATGATGTTACCATAAAAAAAAAAAACATGTATTACATATAATACATAATGATTTGAATTTGCTAAATGAAGTCATGGCCAAAAGTTTTGAGAATGACACAAATATAAATGTTCACAAAGTCTGCTGCCTCAGTGTCTTTAGATATTTTTTGTCAGATGTTACTGTGGAATACTGAAGTATAATTACAAGCATTTCATAGGTGTCAAAGGCTTTTATTGACAATTACATGAAGTTGATGCAGAGAGTCAATATTTGCAGTGTTGACCCTTCTTTTTCAAGACCTCTGCAATCTGCCCTAGCATACTATCAATTAACTTCTGGGCCACACTGATGGCAGCCCATTCTTGCATAATCAATGCTTGGAGTTGTGGGTTTTTGTTTGTCCACCCGCCTCTTGAGGATTGATCACAAGTTCTCAATGGGATTAAGGTCTGGGGAGTTTTCTGGCCATGGACCCAAAATATTGATGTTTTGTTCCCCAAGCCACTTAGTTATCACTTTTGCCTTATGGCAAGGTGCTCCATCATGCTGGAAAAGGCATTGTTCGTCACCAAACTGTTCCTGGATGGTTGGGAGAAGATGCTCTCAGAGGATGTGTTGGTACCATTCTTTATTCATTGCTGTATTCTTAGGCACAATTGTGAGTGAGCCCACTCCCTTGGCTGAGAAGCAACACCACACATGAATGGTCTCAGGATGCTTTACTGTTGGCACGACACAGGACTGATGGTACAGCTCACCTTTGTCTTCTCCGTACAAACTTTTTTCCGGAACAATCGGAAAGCGGATTCATCAGAGAAAATGACTTTACCCCAGTCCTCAGCAGTCCAATCCCTGTTCCTTTTGCAGAATATTAGTCTGTCCTTGATGTTTTTCCTGGAGATAAGTGGCTTCTTTGCTGCCCTTCTTGACACCAGGCCATCCTCCAAAAGTCTTCACCTCACTGTGCGTGCAGATGCACTCACACCTGCCTGCTGCCATTCCTGAGCAAGTTCTGTACTGGTGGTGCTCCGATCCTGCAGCTGAAACAACTTTAGGAGACGGTCCTGGCGCTTGCTGCACTTTCTTGGGCGCCCTGAAGCCTTCTTCACAACAATTGAATCGCTCTCCTTGAAGTTCTTGATGATCCGATAAATGGTTGATTTAGGTGCAATCTTACTGGCAGCAATATCCTTGCCTGTGAAGCCCTTTTTGTGCAAAGCAATGATGACGGCACGTGTTTCCTTTTAGGTAACCATGGTTGACAGAGGAAGAACAATGATTCCAAGCGCCACCCTCCTTTTGAATCTTCCAGTCTGTTATTCAGACTCAATCAGCATGACGGAGTGATCTCCAGCCTTGTCCTCATCAACACTCACACGTGTTAACGAGAGACTCACAGACATGATGTCAGCTGGTCCTTTTGTGGCAGGACTGAAATGCAGTGGAAATGTTTTTGGGGGGATTCAGTTAATGTGCATGGCAAAGAGGGACTTTGCAATGAACTGCAATTCATCTGATCACTCTTCATAACATTCTGGAGTATATGCAAATTGCCATCATACAAACTGAGGCAGCAGACTTTGTGAAAAGTAATATTTGTTGCATTCTCAAAACTTTTGGCCACGACTGTATACATATGCTGTATGCAATTTTTCAAAACGTATGATATGTTACGAATTCTAGCTAGCTCGCTAATGTTAGCTACGCTAAGGGTTAGAGTTAAGTTTAGCTAAAATGGTTAAGGCTAGGGGAAGGGTTAGCTAACATGCTAAGTAGTTGAAAAGTTGCTAATTAGATAAAATGCTAAAGTTGTCCTTGATGAGATTCGAACTCGCAACCTTTGGGTGTCCACCCATCCATCCCGACCAATCACATTACTTTTGTTTTTGCCTTAACCCAGTCAACAAGGTGGGTTTGGGGCCTAATCCGTTTTAGACTTGGGGGACTCGGAATCGACTCGGACTCAGGGGGCTTCATACGGGCCGAGCACTTCCCGAGTCAGGCAGAAAAATATTACTCTTGGTTTCCGGCTAATGGTACTCGGGCCAAGTCCACTTCAGCATATCTGGCCTGATTAACCTTTTCAGAAGTAGAGCCATGAGGTTCTTTCGGCAGGTGATGCAAAAATAAAACAACTAATTAATGTAATAATTTCACCTCGAATTTGCTAAGTCATTTGCAAGCTAAAATTCTTCCCATTAGGCTTTTAGATGGAGCAGGACCCTAAAGAATTTATGCTATAAAGGAATTTGATTTGAGTACAGATTTTTTTGGAACCCCACTCACTAATTCTATTAATTTCAGTCCTTCGGCCAATCCTGTCTTAATATAATGGCATTATTGATTTTTAGGCATATGCTGGTGGCCACGTTAATTATAGGACGACTTGGGATACATGATCCACGACTGACAGCATATCTCAGGGTCATAGGCTATAGCCTATTTGTCTATGGTAGGCCTATCTGTAAACGCCAATACATCCTGCCAAAATACACCATATGAGTGGCCTAATGTAATTTTCTGGACCTGTCGAAAATAAACCCATAACTGATCCAAATGGTTGTATTTTAAAAGACCTTTATTTTGGCATGAAACACAAAATGACGTTTGAGCGGTTATTCAAATTAGCCTACATCTCGGGCAGTTTACAGCCTAGACAATAATTGTGTCCTAACAATAATACATTCCTCATTGCACTGTTGTTGTAGCCTATGGCGTAGAATAATTGTATTTTCTGAAAATGTAGGCCTAGATCTTCCATTTGATCATCTGCAACCTATGCTGAAGGAGTGAAGCAGCCTACAACCATGCATGTTGAATTATTGCAGTAACCTATTAAACGGTTACAAATGTAGTCTATAGCCTATTAAAATAGATAAATAAATAACGACCATGACAGTCAATGGAAAAAATCCTGCCGCTCAAAATGTTGTGGGTTCGATTCCCGGGGCCACGAACAGAAAATAAATGTATGCATGTATACTGTCACTTTGGATAAAAGCATCTGCTTAAAATGTCACATTTCTTATTTTTACACACCTTATATTTGTGAGACATCAAACATTTATTTTCTGTATGGAACCTTTGACAGTAGATATGCCTGCGCATTCTGAGATGCCAGAAGAAAATAAAACTGCGTATCTAAACCAGGTAAATTATGAATTGTATCACCAGCTGTGTTACTTAGCCATAGTGTTTCTTTGTCATAACCCATGCCAAAGTTTTGCTGAACCTGAACATAGACAAGGTTTAAGTTCATAATGATGATAATAATGGTTTATTTAGCTTCATGTGTACTATGGCAGCTAAATGCTGAATTACAGTAACACACATATACATAATATATATATTTATTATATAGTCCCAGTGGTTATTTGTAACGTTAGCGACTTTAATCATTTGGATCTAGCTAGTGGTCAATCACAAAAAAATACATTGTTTTGAAAAACTATTCATGGTTTGGTTTCCCAAGTGGCGCAGCGTTCTAAGGCACTGCATCTCAGTGCTTGAGGCATCACAACAGACACCCTGGTTCGAATGCAGGCTTTATCTCCTGGCCGTGATTGAGAGTCCCATAGGGTGGTGCACAATTAACCCAGCTCTGTCCGGGTTTGGCTGATGTAGGCCGTCATTGTAAATAAGTATTTGTTCTTAACTGACTTCCCTAGTTAAAAAGGTTCAATTTCTTTAAAATTACAACAACAACAAAATGGTTGACCCTATACAGTCATGTAGCATGCTCTCCAGCATGTAGCACATAGCACGCGCTCCAGTAGGTATATCTCTCTGGTCACCCCCAAAACCAATTCTTTCTTTGGCCGCCTCTCCTTCCAGTTCTCTGCTGCCAATGACTGGAACAAACTACAAAAATCTCTGAAACTGGAAACACTTATCTCCCTCACTAGCTTTAAGCACCAACTGTCAGAGCAGCTCACAGATTACTGCACCTGTACATAGCCCACCTATAATTTAGCCCAAACAACTACCTCTTTCCCTACTGTATTTATTTATTTTGCTCCTTTGCACCCCATTATTTTTCTTTGCACATTCTTCCACTGCAAATCTACAATTCTAGTGTTTTACTTGCTATATTGTATTTACTTTGCCACCATGGCCTTTTTTTGCCTTTACCTCCCTTATCTCACCTCATTTGCTCACATCGTATATAGACTGTTTATACTGTATTATTGACTGTATGTTTGTTTTACTCCATGTGTAACTCTGTGTCGTTGTATGTGTCAAACTGCTTTGCTTTATCTTGGCCAGGTCGCAATTGTAAATGAGAACTTGTTCTCAACTTGCTTACCTGGTTAAATAAAGATAAAATAAAATAAAATGGGTCAATCAGCTGCTGTCTTCTTTCATTGAAAAGTAAATCTATAAAAAAAACTATAAGTATAATGTTAAACATTCTATTGGTTGAATTATTAGTGTTCCCAGCTGATCCCATTCCTCACTTGAACCCTGTGTAAAGTGATTTGCTTGACAATACACGTGTTCTTGTTTGTCTCTCCACCCTCAGCCTCTCTGATGGACTGTCTCCACCCTCAGCCTCTCTGATGGACTGTCTCCACCACCGTGCAACAAATACTCAAAATGTGAATCTGAAGGATGGCACCCTGAGCCTGAGATGGTGTGGCTGGACAGTAAAAGAGTCAATCTCAAATGTGAAAACTGTTCAAGGGTGTGTAGACTTTCACTAGTCACTGTATACCTATTGCTTCTCAAAGAAAATATGTTAGAAATGCTTGTTGAGCTTAGGTCAACTGTTCTTCCCAATCAGAACCAAACATAGGATTAACTGAAAACAAAAACACTGTATAGCCTCAAAACTATAGTTTTTATATAACGGATGGCCAGTTCTTGCATCCATAGCTCTATATGTTTATGGTCAGTGCTATCTGGGATCCTTAGGATATCCCTATCCTAAACCATAACCCTTACACATAACCAAATCCCACAGGCCGCCAGTTGCCCATCCCTGACCTAGAGTCTTGAAATTCTGTGCATAGGTGCCTCTTCTCACAAAGAACAAATTTGCCTCAAGGACCCACAAGGTCTGCTATGATGGATTTTCCGCCATTTGGAATTTTTGAAAAACACTTAAAATGCCATCTCTTCCGGAACCACAGGGCCGATCTGGATGAAACTTGATATATGGCATCTAGGCACCAAGGTCTTTCAAAGCAATATTTTCCAGACTAGTATGTCAAACAACTGACCAATAAACATTAATGTCAGTGTGGTCTGGCACAAATGCATATACATCAGACAGATATTTGTATTGTAACCACTCTTGGTTCACATACCCTGTCAAGACTCAACACATTCAGATTGACCACCCGGTGGTGCTACAACAGGCACATATATATTTTGATTTGTTGAAAGTGAAAACCTCTGTGGTTACTGTGTTGTGTTGATTTGCTTCCCATTTGAGGTCTGGACTGTGATTCCTAGGATTTCTGTGTGGTGTCAAAATCTGACTAATTGTTGGAACTACTTCTTTTGCTCTTTTCTTCCCCTGTTATTCAAAAGGTGCTGTCAGGAGAAACACTTTCACATCCAAGGCTACAGATGGACAGCAAGGAAAGGGCAGATAGACCCAGAGAGACATGCATGTAAGAGATGAACACTGACGCTTTATACATTATCTGGAAATAATGGACAACTTGGTACAACCCGTGTTTATTACTTCCATATAATGTAGAGCGGAGGTGTTTATCCCGCTTATACCACTGTTGCCAAAGAAAACAAGCACACATTTACTGGTAAAATGTACATGCTTTCATTGAGATTTTGACAAGTAAATTCATACTATTTCATCCTTTCACTAAACCTGGTTGTTCGTTAAAACTGTTAGATTGCTAGAGAAGCGGATTTGTTGTTCATTCTATTTGTTTGATTACTATGCAGGCTGGCAATGTTCTTATCCCTTACTTGCTAGCTAGCCAACTACGGCTAACATAGTCACGTAAACTCTGCAGATAGAATAACATCAGAATTTAGTGGATTTTGGCCATTGCTGGGCTGATTCTGGCCCTAAAATGGCAACTTTGGCTCAGTTCAGGCTGCCAGATCTGGCCCAAATGACTCGGGCCTAGTCTGTACAGTCACTAATTTCGGACTCGGTCTGGATCCGGCTGCCAGACCCGGGCCAGCAGTTTTAGATCTGGTATGCCGGAATCAGGCCAGACGTTTGTGTTACCTGGGAAGTAACCATCGGTCTTATGTAACCATACCAAACCTTACATATCATACTAAAATGAAGTGTCTCAGACTTACAAACAGAATAATACAAAATGCTCTGAGACCAGGTTAAACAAATAGACTAGGTTGTTGGGACAGTATCTGTGCGTTAGAGATATCGATGATGCGCACAGATACTGTAACAAGGGAAGGCCGAAAAATGCTAAATCATGCATGAGCATTGTTATCCAATATGCACAGGCTCTGTAGTTGTCAAAATTACAATGTTTCCATTTTCTAGGCTATGGCTGGGATCTAAATAACAGTTCCTTCTGCTCACTTTTTATTTATTTAACTAGGCAGTTAAGAACAAATTCTTATTTACAATGACAGCCTAGGAACAGTGGGTTAACTGCCTTGTTCAGGGGCAGAACAACAGATTTGTACCTTGTCAGCTCGGGGATTTGAACTTGCAACCTTTCGGTTACTAGTCCAACGCTCCATCCATTAGGCAGGTATCCCTGCCGCCTACTTAAGTAGGCTAACTGGGCTGCAACCTGTAGCCTTTAAAGCAGTTGTGACACATTATC
The DNA here is from genome assembly GCF_045791955.1 of Oncorhynchus clarkii lewisi. Lineage (NCBI taxonomy): Eukaryota > Metazoa > Chordata > Actinopteri > Salmoniformes > Salmonidae > Oncorhynchus > Oncorhynchus clarkii. The sequence goes on from NC_092164.1 coordinate 32,125,812, forward strand.
AATCCACACAATACTGACCTAGTCAGTTAAGAACAAATTCTTATTTACAATGATGGCCTACCCCGGCCAAACCCTAACCAGGATGACGCTGGGCCAATTGTGCACCACCCTATGGGCCTCCCAATCACGGCCGGTTGGGATACAGCCTGGAATCGAACCAGGGTCTGTAGTGAAGCCTCTATCACTGAGATGCAGTGAATTCAATGTGAAATCGACAAAAAAATATCACCATGTAATTGGATTTAGGTTAAAAAAATAAAAATAAATAAAAAAACGAAATTCCCTTAGTTTCACGTCAATTCAATGTCATCACATATATAAAAATAATAATAATAACGTGGAACCAACGTTGATTCAACTCGTTTTTGCCCAGTGGGTAAGAACCTCATGATTGAAAGTTCTGCTTACCTGTTCTGCCATCCTTGAATTAAGTTTGTGTATTTGCTCAACACTCCTTCTAACTGACGCTTACACGCTTGCTGAAAATTCATACTGTTTCCTAATAAACCTCCCCGACTCACTCCTCCACCGGCCCCGCTCCCAAGTGAAGCCGAGCCGGGGCTATGAGAACCAGCTCGTCCGATCTGTCTCGCCGAATTCCCCTTGTCCGACGGCAGTGAAGCAGAGTTCGTTTTATTTGTCCCAGGATGCGGACTGCAGAGCATCTTCTCCATACTGACGACGCGATAAACGGAGTCGAGCAGGAAAATCGTGGTAAATTGTATGTCTACTGACCTAAATCGAAAGCATTAAATATGTAATATCCATGTTTCGCTGGTGATTTGAGCGTCCCTCTGCCCAAGAAACCAAGCATAATTCCCAGCAGTTGTATGAAGAGCACTGCTGTAGTTCCCTTTCTGAGGCGATAGAAGCACAGTTGCTCTAACGTTTTCGTGTTGTTGAGAAATCACAGTGCAGACACTCCCTCTCCTGACTCACTCGACCAACCCCCGGATATAACAATCCAATCTTATTACACATCATCATAGCCAAGAACACAGCTACAGAAACCCCCCCAATTTACGAATCACCATCACCCCCCCCCCCCACCCAAAACAAAATTATCTAAATATTTTTTAGTAATCCCAATCAGCTATAAAACCCATTCACGTAGTATTCATCCACATGATGTAGGCCAATTAAATTACATTAAATTAGGGGTAGCAGACAGATGTGACAAATGGGGTGAACTAGATGGTAATTGTCCATGAAGAAAAAATATGTGACATGCTTCAGCTCTTTGAAAGTATTTTTGTAGTAGTGGTAGAAGTTTAAAACGTTTTGCTTTAATGAAGCGGTGAAATATAGTCAAAGTTAAATATATAAAAATATCTGGTCTGATTACTTTGATAAACTACTTATTACTCTGGAGTTTGTGGCAGTTCCATCACATACTTCGTAACAAATAAGACTAGTACACTTTTACACACTCTTCTACTAGAAAACCACAGTATATGCAAGCTGTAATAATTACTCATAAGGAATTAGAGGTTTTAGGTATAGTAACCTCAATTCAACCATACATTTATGTCTTAATCAAATGATAAAGCTGCTATAAAAAAGTTAGGACTGGATGGGTAGATCAATAAATAGGATATATAAATGAATGAATAGATAAATAAAGTTAGAACACAGGATGAAAGACCTAATGGATGAAGGAATTCCTTAAAATATATAGGACATCATGGAATATGGATGAATGGACAATTTTGGTCGAATGGGAGTTGTGAATGTGTTATGTAAGTCAGTATTTATTTCTTTACTCCACACAAATAATGTTTGAAATAAAAAACAAAGTCATCTCCAATCCTGTTTCCATGTTCTAGTCAAGGATTTTTTTTCTTTCTTGGTTCTAGTGGGTGGTGAGCATAGAATTGCACATCAGCGCCACCTGCTGGGTGGGGGTTTACTACTGTGAAAGGCAGCCTACACAGACTAGAAGGGATAAGATGCATCCCAGTACCGTGACCGAAGTAAGGACTGGTAGGTGTGTCGAAAGGTAAGAAAGGTAAGTAGTGGGCGTGTGGAAAGCAGTGGTTGCGGCAAAAGCGCTCTGCTAGAAGGTTTTGATTCCGCTGTGTTTTTTTTCTTAAGAATTGTACATTTTCACTTATAAAACAGATTTTGTGAAAAGTATAGACTTGTTTATTAGAAGTATAGATGATGTGTGTACTGTTCCTCTATGCGTTGTATGCGTGTGCTTACTGTAACTGTCACCCTGATATTGGCTCCTAGGCAGCTACTTCCCACACCTTTACCAAACAGTAGTGCTTGTCAAGTGGGAGCGAAAGGTGTCCACGTGTTGTTGACATTCATGCCCTCCCCATTGAGTAGTTGACGGTATGTACAGTATGTATCAAAGTGACATCTAGATGGTTATCAATATTAGTTATTTCTTGTGGTGGCTGCTATCCTACTTGAAATACAATTTTGATACCTAAAATGAATGATACCTAGTAGGAAGCACAACACCGGTGCAGCACAGATAGATGAGAACATCTTTGGGTGCAGGGTGCACCGATCGTCGGTTTGTCGTCTCGTCCTGGTGCAGCACAATCAGCCACGCAAAGCGGTCCTGCCCTTACGAAAAAGCACTATAGCATTCCTATAAGCAACTACGTTTTTTATAATACCCTATAGTTATCTAATAGTATGCTAAAATAGATGATTTTGCTATTAAAATACTATAGATTGATTATAGGAGTCTATAGTACGTATTTTTGACCTATAACTTCAAACTATCCAATAAGATTTCAATAGCATAAATATTATGCAGTATCTGTATAGTATTCTCATGAATTTAAATAGTGTTCCTGGATTATTTTCTATACTATTCCCCTGAAGTTATTGAAAGCATTCCTATAGGCTATTCCTGTCCGGTTTGTTATAGTATTCTAATTGAAGTGATGAAAAATGATCCAAGACAAAACATTTCCTGCAAGCAAAAAAAGAAAGCCAAACAATATTTATTTTATATGCCAACATGGGTATAGCCAGGTTACTTTTAAAGTAGTGTGAATGTTTGGGATGGATACTTTCAAAACATTACATCAATTAAAAACATGTTGCATCTTAGTAAAATCAGACAAGTAATATTAATGTTAATTGATTTTAATTAAAAGATACATCTATTCCACTGAACGTGTACAATGCAATAATATAAGTGATGGTCCTTGCATCACTGGTGTATGTCCCTGATAAATTATCAATGAGTGATACTATTAGAATCACACAGATTCTGTGATCTCCAACTATTGCTCAATTCCAGGGAAACTAAATGCATGCGTTTTAATTGGAAGCTGCACGTCCCTAACATTTCCTCACACTGGACCTGAATTAAAGTATGTTGATGCTTTTCTTGGCCAGGTCACCGTTGCAAATGAGAATCAGCTCTCATTATCAATCAGCTAAATAACATCAACCAGGTCTCTAAAAAAACACCCATAACGAATCTCTTTCATAAGTGTTTGGCAGAGGGACAAGCCAGCCATCCAAATAAATAAATGTATACTTTATATCTTCCAAAGAAAAAGCTTTTTTAAGTCTCGACCTCTCAACTATTACACACATTATTTTTGATGAGATGCCTAGATTGCAGTTGATGAACAAACTGTCAGCTTGAATTACATCTGGTTGAACCACAACAACGGGAATATGTTGACATCAGCATGTTGTTTGACAAATGCAATTCAGTCTAACAAAGAAAAATAACTGCAGTTGTAACAACATCCATTTTTTAACACAACTGAAGTATTATCCCCTTTTCTGCGATTTTGCAGTTAGTTGTGTGATAAACAATCTGTTCTATAAATGAATCGACCGTATTACTCCACAGGCTGGGATGGGACAGAGCCAGTAATTAGTTATTAGTTTTAAATAAGCTGTGAGGTGAAGAGGTACAGATTTTCCATGAGTTTTGAGGGAGCCTGAGATTTTTTCTCTTTTCAGTCTCCTGTCTGCAAGCTTTGTTAGGAATATACCGGACTCTGACTCTGGGTGAAATCCTAAAACACTAAGACGTTTGGGAATGTCTCGCCAAAGAAGGAAAATCTGGCAAATTTGTTGTGGAACACCCTGCGTCCCATGTAAAAGATGACGTTGCCCAGAGAGGCCCCAGTTCAGTACACTATCAGTAAGGTGGATTAGCTGATGACAATTGAAATAAAACATTTCTTGTCCATATAATTCTTCCATTTTCTTGACAAAGAGGACTAAAGAAATGTGAGCTAATCTAAGGTCACGCTGTGAAATAAATCCTTGAAGCAAAATATGCATGCTGAATGTAAGTAGATTTTTTTGTTGTAGAAATGGAACCCGGAAGGATGCCAGGCAGAACAGTGATTGAATAAAACAGGAGATGCTTTCCAAAATGTTCTTATATGCAGTGATCGCGGTATTCTTGTCATTTCCTTTGGCGGCTTGAGATTTAGCAGTCGAGAGTCTAATTCTGTAATTTGTCAACCTATGCACCATGGATTCAAACAGTTGAACAATGGAAGCAAAAACAGTGTTGACAACCCCTTTACACCATTTTGCGGAATGTCAGTGCGAGCAGTGTGAAATGCATTATCCTTAATTTGATTGTGTGATCTTTCATTTTGCAGTTGTTGACAGTAAGAATAGAATCATACATATCCTCTGCCTTTGGGGACAACTTTACCAGGGTGCAAGCACCAGTTACAACTATATTCACCATTGAATTGCTTACAGTAACGAAGGATTGGCCTGGCAATTGCATCTGAGGAACAAATCAAGGAGAAGACTTTTGTCCTCTTCAGAATCCCACTGTTATCGCTCCAAAGTAATGGGTTTTGGACTAAATTGCAACATTCATCAATAAAAGGTTTTAATAAGGTATCCATTCTGGGTTTTTCTGGGCCAAACCAAAGTCCTGCAACCATCACATTTTCTTTCCAATGTATGTAAGGCAGTTCATTCATGGTAAATTGAAGGAGCCAAACTGAGTAATTTGAGGAGTTAAAAATGTGTACTCCTTTACAGGTCCAGGTTAATGTTAAATCATCAGCAGATAGCCTCTTCTCTTTCAGTAATGTTTGGTACATCTTTCCATCCATGACATCCTCGATTTCATATTCTCCTTCCTTCACTGTTTTCCTCAAAATATCTATTCCATGGTTCTCCAGTGTATCTCGCAGAAGGTCCCTCAAAGGTATTGACAAAAATAAACATTTTGTTTCTCTGATGAAGGACGTTCCACAATGTGAGCAATTTGTGTCTTCGGGTTGCTTTCCTAAGTAGTTTTGGCATTCATCACAAAATAAATGAAAGACAGCTGTCAGGGATGGATTACCCAAAACATTTTTGAAGAGATATTTATATGTTGGAACCAAGTTGGGGACACGCAAATTCAGCAAGGCAAGTAGGTCTATCAGGGCAGTTCCAGTCAGGCGATGACGCAGAACAAAGAGCATTATTGCTATAAGGTATTGCCCCTTTATTACTGATGCCCCAGGGTAGAACATTTCTTAATTCTGAAAAGAGTTAGATGCAAGGTATATTTAGACATTTGTTTAAGCGAGAAGGAAATGTATAATAAATCTGCAAAGGTAGGACAGATTGCTAAGGCCTGAGAGTTGTGTGTGTTTGTGCACCTGACACTAACAATCTCAGGGGCATCATCACGGTCTAAATCATCAGAGCCAGGTTGATTGGGGTGTGTTAGAGGGTCCTAAAAAAATACAGAAAAAACCAACACAGAACATTATCTCATGAAAATATTAGCTAGAATACATGACACTGACTTCACATGGGTGAGGCTTTCTGTGTGTGGGTGTGGGGTCTGTGTGTACCTGACACGCAATTAAATCCTCATTAAGCTCTAAATAATCAGAGCCATGTTGATTGTGGTTTGAAAGTAGCTAGCTAGAAACTAGATGCTGAATACAAACACTGACAATGTACCATCTAGCTAACAAGTTAACAAGCTACTGTATCTAGCTTGCAGATATACAGCTAGTGCACATATACTAGAGGTTGGCCGATTAATTAGGGCCGATTTCAAGTTTTCATAACAATCGTTAATTGGCATTTTTAAACAACGATAATGGCCAATTACATTGCACTCCACGAGGAAACTGTGGCAGGCTGACCACCTGTTATGCAAGTGCAGCCTGGAACCAAGGTAAGTTGCTAGCTTGCACTAAAGCTATCTTATAAAAAACTATCAATCTTCACATAGTTGATGATATTACTAGGTTAACTAGCTTGTCCTGCGTTGCATATAATCAATGCAGTGCCTGTTAATTTACAATCGAATAACAGCCTACTTTGCCAATGTTACGATCTACTAGGTGTGGTGGGTGGAATCAGGCGCAGAGAGCAGGGTTCAGTCGTTTTCCTCAGATTTATTCCCCAGCGCAACAAAAACAGTCACGCCAACACACAGGGCGTAAATACGTTGCTAGTCCAAAACAACAACAGGACTAAACAGTCCGGAGAATAAATACAAGAATAAATCACACCAACAAAACACAGAGTAACAAAAACAAGCCCGCACAAATACCCAGCGGGCCTAGTGCCCCTAAATACCCTACAAACAAATCCTAATACAAAACAGGTGTACCCAATTAACCAATAACCCAAAACAAACGGAAAGGGAATCGATGGCAGCTAATAGGCCGGCGACGACGACCGCCGAGCACCGCCCGAACAGGAAGAGGCACCATCCTCGGCGAGGTTCGTGACAGCCAAACAGGTGATGATTTAACAAAAGCACATTCGTGAAAAAAGCACAATCGTTGCACGAATGTACCTAACCATAAACAACAATGCCTTTCTTAAAATCAATACACAGAAGTATATTTTTTGAAACCTGCATATTTAGTTTTTAAAAATTAATGTTAGCAGGCAATATTAACTAGGGAAATTGTGTCACTTCTCTTGCGTTCATTGCATGCAGAGTCAGGGTATATGCAGCAGTTTGGGCCGCCTGGCTTGTTGCGAAGTAATTTGGCAGAATTTTACATAATTATGACATAACATTGAAGGTTGTGCAATGTAACAGCAATATTTAGACTTAGGGTTGCCACCCGTATTTCACTGAAAGAATAAACTTTTTGTTTTCGAAATTATAGTTTCCGGATTTGATCATATTAATTACCAAAGGCTCGTATTTCTGTGTTTATTATATTATAATTAAGTCTATGATTTGATATTTGATAGAGCAGTCTGACTGAGCGGTGGTAGGCAGCAGCAGGCTCGTAAGCATTCATTCAAACTTTACTGCGTTTGCCAGCAGCTCCTAGCAATGCTTGATCACAGCGCTGTTTATGACTTCAAGCTGATCAACTCCTGAGATTAGGCTGGCAATACTAAAGTGCCTATTAGAACATCCAATAGTCAAAGGTATATGAAATACAAATGATATAGAGAGAAATAGTCAATGTATCATAATAACTGCAACCTAATATTTCTTTACTTGGAATATTGAAGAACTGGGAATATTGAACCACCAGCTTTCATATGTTCTGAGCAAAGAACTTAAATGTTAGCTTTTTTACATGGCACATACTGCACTTTTATTTTCTTCTCCAACAGGGTGTTTTTGCATTATTTAAACCAAATAGAGCATGTTTCATTATTTATTTGAGACTAAATAGATTTTATTTATGTATTACATTAAGTTAAAATAAGTGTTCATTGTTCATTCAGTATTATTGTAATTGTCATTATTTCAAATATATATATAAAAATTGTCCTCCAATAATCGGCAATTTTCAACCGGCGTTAAAAATCATAATGGTCGGCCTCTAATACATACTAGTAACAGCATAGCATAAGCAATTGAACACCCTAAGCAGTAAAATGGTTGTAGCTACATTAAAAAATGAATCTAGTTTTCTAGAGCTCACACCTAGCTAAGGCAATATAACAACAACAATATCTTAATATTCCTGCTTGACCTGGTCTGTCGAGGAAAAGGAACGTTTTCATCACGCATCCATTTTTATATGGTCCCCTTATCACTCGGACTGGAGGCATTTCTTACAAGGGTAAGCAAATGAGCTAATTGTTGAAAACTGCTGGCATCACGTCAACTGCTAATGAAACTGAATCTGTAGCTAGCTATAAAAACTTGGGGGGCAAAGCATAAAAGGTGCCAAGCTCTACGTAACTAAATCGTGTGCATGGCCGAAATTAAAAAAACTAGGCGAGCAGCAAAGAAAATAACGGTTTTCCCTTAGTTTGCACTTTGCAGCAGAAGCAAAATATCACCAAACATGTATGCAGTTGTGGATTATTTTGAAGAAGCGACATCAGAAATTGTTCCAGTTGAAAATATTGAAGAGTGTGATGGGACGTGCAACAATTTGAAAGAATGTAGTGTTAATTGGCAGCGCACAGGGGGACGAGATATCCTGCCTACATCATAGCTCTGGATGGTCAGCTAATTAGCTAGCTAATGTTACCCAGATAAGGAGACAGTATAACGTAGGTAGCTAACAATATGTGGTTATTGTTATCAATTGTTAAACTTAGTTATAAACAATTAATACAGCCAAGACATTGGCTATAACAATAACTAATGTAGCTAACGTTAGCTAGCTAAGGAGCTAGTTATATCACTTAAGTTCACTAGTATGTGTAGGTAGCATACTAACCACTGGCTAGTTAGCTGTTTGGCAGGTCGATCCAACCAGCTTACTAGCTGCTGGTTAGCACGAAAGCTAGCTAACACATACTAACTGGGCTGATTGCCAGGCCATTGTTGTAAATAAGAATGTGTTCTTAACTGACTTCACTGGTAAAATAAAATATATACAGTGCCTTGCGAAAGTATTCGGCCCCCTTGAACTTTGCGACCTTTTGCCACATTTCAGGCTTCAAACATAAAGATATAAAACTGTATTTGTTTGTGAAGAATCAACAACAAGTGGGACACAATCATGAAGTGGAACGACATTTATTGGATATTTCAAACTTTTTTAACAAATCAAAAACTGAAAAATTGGGCGTGCAAAATTATTCAGCCCCCTTAAATTAATACTTTGTTGCGCCACCTTTTGCTGCGATTACAGCTGTAAGTCGCTTGGGGTATGTCTATCAGTTTTGCACATCGAGAGACTGAATTTTTTTCCCCATTCCTCCTTGCAAAACAGCTCGAGCTCAGTGAGGTTGGATGAAGAGCATTTGTGAACAGCAGTTTTCAGTTCTTTCCACAGATTCTCGATTGGATTCAGGTCTGGACTTTGACTTGGCCATTCTAACACCTGGATATGTTTATTTTTGAACCATTCCATTGTAGATTTTGCTTTATGTTTTGGATCATTGTCTTGTTGGACGACAAATCTCCGTCCTAGTCTCAGGTCTTTTGCAGACTCCATCAGGTTTTCTTCCAGAATGGTCCTGTATTTGGCTCCATCCATCTTCCCATCAATTTTAACCATCTTCCCTGTCCCTGCTGAAGAAAAGCAGGCCCAAACCATGATGCTGCCACCACCATGTTTGACAGTGGGGATGGTGTGTTCAGCTGTGTTGCTTTTACGCCAAACATAACGTTTTGCATTGTTGCCAAAAAGTTCAATTTTGGTTTCATCTGACCAGAGCACCTTCTTCCACATGTTTGGTGTGTCTCCCAGGTGGTTTGTGGCAAACTTTAAACAACACTTTTTATGGATATCTTTAAGAAATGTCTTTCTTCTTGCCACTCTTCCATAAAGGCCAGATTTGTGCAATATACTAGATTGTTGTCCTATGGACAGAGTCTCCCACCTCAGCTGTAGATCTCTGCAGTTCATCCAGAGTGATCATGGGCCTCTTGGCTGCGTCTCTGATCAGTCTTCTCCTTGTATGAGCTGAAAGTTTAGAGGGACGGCCAGGTCTTGGTAGATTTGCAGTGGTCTGATACTCCTTCCATTTCAATATTATCGCTTGCACAGTGCTCCTTGGGATGTTAAAAGCTTGAGAAATCTTTTTGCATCCAAATCTGGCTTTAAACTTCTTCACAACAGTATCTCGGACCTGCCTGGTGTGTTCCTTGTTCTTCATGATGCTCTCTGCGCTTTTAACGGACCTCTGAGACTATCACAGTGCAGGTGCATTTATACGGAGACTTGATTACACACAGATGGATTGTATTTATCATCATTAGTCATTTAGGTCAACATTGGATCATTCAGAGATCCTCACTGAACTTCTGGAGAGAGTTTGCTGCACGGAAAGTAAAGGGGCTGAATAATTTTGCATGCCCAATTTTTCAGTTTTTGATTTGTTAAAAAAGTTTGAAATGTCCAATAAATGTCGTTCCACTTCATGATTGTGTCCCACTTGTTGTTGATTCTTCACAAAAAAATACAGTTTTATATCTTTATGTTTGAAGCCTGAAATGTGGCAAAAGGTCGCAAAGTTCAAGGGGGGCGAATACTTTCGCAAGGCACTGTAGCTAGTTAGTAATCTAAGTTGCAAACACAGTTTATGATATTATGGGGTGAGGGGGTATGGAAGATGGTGAGTGATGTGAGCCGCTCATAGCTGTCACCGAGCTAATAATGCTCATTTTTACTTTGTAGAATATCGCAAAAGACTAGTAGATTTTTTTTTTAAGGACCAGGTCAGAATGTGCAAGAGAAGAAAGGGAGAGGATGTCACACTTCAGCATGGTAGGCGTACATTTTTCCTTTATTTTAAATGACACCGAAAAAACAACAAAATACAAAAACGACCATAAAGCTACATGCAGTGCAGAAAGCAACCCCACACAAACATAGTCAAGATCCCACAACTAAAGGTGGAAAAAAGGCTGCCTATGCATGATCCCCAATCAGAGACAACGATAGACAGCTGCCTCTGATTGGGAACCATACCCGGCCAACAAAGAAATAGAAAAACTAGAATGCCCACCCAAATCACACCCCGACCTAACCAAATAGAGAAATAAGAAGGCTCTCTAAGGTCAGGGCATCATGTGGAAAACTAAATACTGATCCAACCAACCTAAAAACTGTCTTTGGTGAAGGCTAATGCCCTAGGAAAATGTTCTAGTGAGATTAAACTTATTTTTAGATGAACCACCCCTTTAACATAACATTACTTGATAAACATTCTTGTTTTTTTCACCTTTATTTAACCAGATTGGCTAGTTGAGAACAAGTTCTCATTTGCAACTGCGACCTGGTCAAGATAAAGCAAAGCAGTTCGACACATATAACAACACAGAGTTACACATGGCCAGCTGTTTTTAGTCAAGATGTTTGTGTTTTTAATGTAATATGTAATTGTTGTACTGTATGTGTGTTTATAGTTTTGTTTAATGTTGTGTTAGTGTATGTAAGTTGTTTTGTCTGAAACGTTGTTCACCCTGCTGCTATTGGACCAGGCCTCTCTTGGAAAAGAGATATTATCTCAATGAGAAAAAACCTGTATAAATAAAGGTCAAATAAAAAAACACATGGAATAAACAAACATACAATCAATAATACAGTAGAAACATCTATATACAACATGTGCAAATGAGGTAGGATAAGAGAGGTATGGCAATAAATAGGCCATGGTGGCTAAGTAATTACAATATATATATTGTTTTATGATGTTTTACAGGTGGAACTGGCAGATGGTGTTAAACTCCAGGCAAACATTATCACTCGACTGAGCAAAGAACCATCAAAGTGCATTTCTGAGCTCATGACTGCTCTGTTTCCCTGAGAGGGGATGGATCATTGACAGGAATAAAATGTAATGGTTTCCGGGACCAGGAGGCAAAAAAACAGCTGTGCCCAAGTGTCTGCCATTTGCAGTAAGTTGCTGTAACGATTCTCGAAGGAGCAGAGGACCAAAGCGCAGCGTGGTAAGTGTTCATCTTATTTAATGAAAAAAAGAACACTTCAAAATACAAAACAACAAAGTGAAAACCGAAACTGTCTGGTGCAGACACACAAAGACTCAAAATAACCACCCACAAAACACAAAGGAAAACAGGCTACCCAAATATGGTTCTCAATCAGGGACAACGATTGACAGCTGCCTCTGATTGAGAACCATATCAGGCCAAACACAGAAATAGAAAATCATAGAAAAACTAACATAGACCACCCACCCAACTCACACCCTGACCATACTAAAACAAAAGACAAAACAAAGGAACTAAGGTCAGAACATGACAGTTGCTTAGTAATTTTTTACTATAAATACTGTACAATAACATGTAGAATTATGAAAGATAAGACTTTAACTTCAAAATACAGCAGAATTAATAGTACTGTAAATGGACAAAATGGGGTTTTATTTATTTATTTTAGAGTTTGAATGTGTATAACCTGATCTCAGGTCTATTAGTTTGTGTCAAGACTGCTGATTCATTTTGGGTTAGGCAGGCTATTCTGTACTCAAAGCAAATTTGTTAAAACCCTATTTTCTTTTTCTCCACAGCCTTTTTATTTAGGTGAAACCAGATGGAGAAGGATGTCTTAAAAATAATTTGAGCGAAACTTACAATGAGTTTAAATTGCTTAAGAAGTCAAAGATTTAGGTTTAAACTGCTATTTTTATACTCAAAGGGAGTAACTTGGAGCTTAAGGTCTAACTTTGAGATTTGTTAACTCAGTGAAAAAGTATGAATATTGATGATTTTCAAATATGATGTCCTCGTATCTGTCAACATCTTAATGTACACTGAACAAAAGTATACTATAGTTATTGCTGTAGTATCACTATAAGATTGCTATAATAATACCATAAGCTATACCGTTAGTATATATTTGTATATTGGTGTAGTAGTGTATAATATTACTTATTGCTGTCACGACTTCCGCCGAAGTTGATTCCTCTCCTTGTTTGGTCGGCGGCGTCGGTTTTCTAGCCATCATCGATCCATTTTCCATTTGTTTTGTCTTGTCTTCCCACACACCTGGTTTCAATTCTATCATTACGTGTTGTGTATTTAATCCTCTGTTCCCCCCATGTCCCCCTTCCGGTATTGTTTATTGTAAGTGCTTGTGCACATTATTTCTAGTGTGCGACGGGTTTTGTACCCATTGTATTGATTGTTCTGTTTATGGTGATTTTTATTATTAAACTGCTCTCCTGCGCCTGACTTCTCTGCCGCCAGTACGCACCCCTTACAGAATTCCGGACCAAACTTATGGAGTCAGCAGGAGAGGGTACCCCGGGTATAGGGGTGGAGGAGCGCGTCCGGGAGCACGCAGCAATGCTTCACCATCTTGGCACCGCCATGGACCGCTGGGAGAGACAGGGAGTTCTCCCATTGCCTCCACCAGCACATCCGGGGTCTCCACTACTCCTTCTCCTGGTCCCAGTGGGATTAGTCTCTTCCTTCCCCAGGAATACGATGGGACGGTTGCGAACTGCCAGGGGTCCTGTTGCAGCTAGACCTATACCTGGCAACCGTCCACCCAGCTCCTTCGGGCCGTGAGAGGGTGCCTCACCGGGAAAGCCCTGGAGTGGGCCAATGCCGTGTGGAGAGAGGGAGATGCGGCGTTGGACCAGTTTGAGGAGTTCACCCGAGGTTTCCGGGCGGTCTTCAACCACCCGCCCGAGGGTAGAGCGGCAGGTGAACGCCTCTTCATCTGAGGCAGGGGACGAGGAGCGCCCAGGAGTTCGCCCTGGAGTTTCAGACCCTGGCTGCCGGCGCGGGATGGAGCTACAGGGCCCTGATCGATCATTATCGCTGCAGTCTGCACGAGGACGTCCATCGGGAGTTGGCCTGCAGAGACACCACCCTCACATTCGACCGGCTGGTGGACCTATCCATCCGGCTGGATAACCTGCTGGCTACCTGTGGATGTTCAGATCGGGGTCTGGTGGTTCCATCCCCCCGCACCCCCTCTCCGATACCCATGGAGCTGGGAGGGGCGGTGCGCAGGGAGACCGGAGGAGGTTCCAGTTCGTGCACCATCTGTGGCCGCAGAGGTCACACTGCCGGTCGGTGCCGGGTTGGTTCCTCTGATTATCGAGGCAGCAGGCAGGGTGCTCTGGCGTCACCCCAGGTGAGTCGTCACCATTCTCAACCAGTGCCCTCTGTTGCACATATGTTTTTGTATGTCACTTTTCCTAAGTTTTCCCCGCATTCTCAGAATAAGGTGCTCGTCGATTCAGGCGCGGCTGGGAATTTTATAGATAGATCGTTCGCCCATAGTTTAGGGATCCCCATTGTTTCCGTGGCTGTGTCTTTCCCCGTTCACGCCTTAGATAGTCGACCATTAGGGTCAGGGTTGATTAGGGAGGCCACCGCTCCTCTGGGCATGGTAACGCAGGGAGGTCACGAGGAGAGAATTAGTCTCTTCCTTATTGACTCTCCTGTGTTTCCTGTGGTGCTAGGCCTACCCTGGTTAGCTTGTCATGACCCCACTGTTTCTTGGCAACAGAGGGCTCTCACAGGGTGGTCGCGAGAGTGCTCAGGGAGGTGTTTAGTGGTTTCCGTTGGTGCTACTACGTTGGAAAGTCCAGACCAGGTCTCCACCGTGCCCATTCCCCTTGAATATGCCGATTTGGCTCTCGCCTTCTCCAAAAAGAAGGCGACTCAATTACCACCCCATCGACGGGGCGATTGTGCAATAAATCTTCTGGTAGACGCTGCACTTCCCAGGAGTCACATGTATCCTCTGTCACAGGCGGAGACGGCGACTATGGAAACATGTCTCCGAATCCCTGCGTCAGGGGTACATTCGGTCCTCCGCTTCACCCGCCTCGAGTTTCTTTTTTGTGAAGAGGAAGGAGGGAGGTCTGCGCCCGTGTATTGACTATCGGGGTCTGAACCAATTCACTGTGAGGTATAGTTACCTGCTACCGCTCATAGCCACAGCAATTGAGTCACTGCACGGAGCGCGCTTCTTCATCAAACTAGATCTCAGGAGCGCTTACAACCTGGTGTGTACCCGGGAGGGAGACGAGTGGAAGACGGCTTTCAGTACCACCTCAGGGCACTATGAGTACCTCGTCATGCCGTACGGGTTGATGAATGCGCCATCAGTCTTCCAAGCCTTTTATCATGACATTGGCCTGGGGGGTAGGTTCATGACAGTCATAAATACCTCTTCCCCCCTTTTTCCTCTCTCTACCCTACTGAGGTTACATTTGCAAAACCCTTGGTTAACATAGAGATTCTGGGAACATCAGAAGGGGGGGGGGGATGAACTATATTCTGGTAATGCGACCAATTGAACATATGCGGTGGTACTTAATAAATATGATGTCAGTTCGATTGTCATCTGAGACATTCTCGTCAATAATAAGATGACATAAACTCTACAGTGGAAAGTCTACACATCAGAGTTATCAGATTCACATGGAATTGTTGTTCACTTTAAATGTTTGAATATGAAATTATTCGTGATGGGATGAAATGTGATTTTAGCTTCTAAAATGTAAGAGTTGGGTTTTCATAAGACAGGGCTCTGCTCAATCAGTGGCCCGCCCCTGTGAAGGGACATGGGCTATAAAACTTTTCAAACACGCCCTCCTCTCCCTTCCTATATAAGCCCTTGACGACAATATAACCTCCTTTTCCAAAGATTGGTTCAGAATGGTTCAGATAATAACTACAGAACGAAGCCAACATCAGCGTGAGCTCTGGTTGCGAATGGTAAGAACTTTGAACTCTTATTCACTACAGAAGTGATACCTCCTAGCCGTTGAGTTAGCAACAGCAGATGCAAATGCAGGTTAGGAAGGAACAGACGGAGTATCCCGTCTACCACACAACGACGTTATTACTAAGTATTCAATTGTCAACCAGAGACATTCTTCAAAGGACTCGGTTGGGCCACACGGCCTTCCATCTCCCACCAACCTACCAAAGCGCAGCTCAGAGTAAATATTTATTGCATTTTCCAAATGGGCGGTAATTTAGAATGCATCAGATACTGTATTTACGATAGCACAGCTTCTCCCTGTGTCGCTCAGTCTTCCCGCTCTTTCACTCAAACCCAGCCCTTTTCCTTTGTGTAACAAGCTGTCATATCTGTTCCGCCCGCTAGGGACATTTTCCTTTATGACGTAATTTGTGATCAAGTTGTGATTTAATTATGTGTAATTCTGTGTGATTAGTTAGGTATTTAGTAAATAAATAATTAAGCCCAATTTTGCATTGCTAATTCAAATTGTTGGCCAGGGTTCGTGCAGATAACCAAGAATTTACAACTTTCAGATGAGACTGAATTAAGATGACAATTGACATTGACTGCTATTGATGTAAAATATTACTAGGTCTTTAAGAGTTTATTCGAAAGATAACAGCTCTATAAATATTATTTCATGGTGCCCAACTCTCTAGTTAATTACATTTACATGATTAGCTCAATCAGGTGATACTAATTACGGATAAATTATTTTATAGAATAGCATGTCATATTACTTAATCCGGCACACTTTGTAGATGAGATTTTCAGGGACCTGCATGGGCGGGGTGTAATGGTGTATGTCAACTCTGAGAAATGCCTGTTCTTCCAGCAGTCAGTCTCTTTCCTAGGGTATCACATTTCCACCTCAGGGGTGGAGATGGAGAGTGACCGCATTGCAGCCGTGCGTAATTGGCCGACTCCCACCACGGTAAAGGAGGTGCAGCAGTTCTTAGGGTTTGCCAACTACTACCGGAGGTTTATCCAGGGTTTTGGTCAGGTAGCGGCTCCCATTACCACACTGCTGAAGGGGGGCCCGGTGCGTTTGCAGTGGTCGGCTGAGGCGGAGAGGGCTTTTGGTCAAATCAAATCAAATCAAATGTTATTTGTCACATACACATGGTTAGCAGATGTTAATGCGAGTGTAGCGAAATGCTTGTGCTTCTAGTTCCGACAATGCAGTAATAACCAACAAGTAATCTAACTAACAATTCCAAAACTACTGTCTTGTACACAGTGTGAGGGGATAAAGAATATGTACATAAGGATATATGAATGAGTGATGGTACAGAGCAGCATAGGCAGATACAGTAGATGGTATCGAGTACAGTATATACATATGAGATGAGTATGTAAACAAAGTGGCATAGTTAAAGTGGCTAGTGATACATGTATTACATAAGGATACAGTCGATGATATAGAGTACAGTATATACGTATGCATATGAGATGAATAATGTAGGGTAAGTAACATTATATAAGGTAGCATTGTTTAAAGTGGCTAGTGATATATTTACATCATTTCCCATCAATTCCCATTATTAAAGTGGCTGGAGTTGAGTCAGTGTCAGTGTGTTGGCAGCAGCCACTCAATGTTAGTGGTGGCTGTTTAACAGTCTGATAGCCTTGAGATAGAAGCTGTTTTTCAGTCTCTCGGTCCCAGCTTTGATGCACCTGTACTGACCTCGCCTTCTGGATGATAGCGGGGTGAACAGGCAGTGGCTCGGGTGGTTGATGTCCTTGATGATCTTTATGGCCTTCCTGTGACATCGGGTGGTGTAGGTGTCCTGGAGGGCAGGTAGTTTGCCCCCGGTGATGCGTTGTGCAGACCTCACTACCCTCTGGAGAGCCTTACGGTTGAGGGCGGAGCAGTTGCCGTACCAGGCGGTGATACAGCCCGCCAGGATGCTCTCGATTGTGCATCTGTAGAAGTTTGTGAGTGCTTTTGGTGACAAGCCGAATTTCTTCAGCCTCCTGAGGTTGAAGAGGCGCTGCTGCGCCTTCTTCACAATGCTGTCTGTGTGAGTGGACCAATTCAGTTTGTCTGTGATGTGTATGCCGAGGAACTTAAAACTTGCTACCCTCTCCACTACTGTTCCATCGATGTGGATAGGGGGGTGTTCCCTCTGCTGTTTCCTGAAGTCCACAATCATCTCCTTAGTTTTGTTGACGTTGAGTGTGAGGTTATTTTCCTGACACCACACTCCGAGGGCCCTCACCTCCTCCCTGTAGGCCGTCTCGTCGTTGTTGGTAATCAAGCCTACCACTGTTGTGTCGTCCGCAAACTTGATGATTGAGTTGGAGGCGTGCGTGGCCACGCAGTCGTGGGTGAACAGGGAGTACAGGAGAGGGCTCAGAACGCACCCTTGTGGGGCCCCAGTGTTGAGGATCAGCGGGGAGGAGATGTTGTTGCCTACCCTCACCACCTGGGGGCGGCCCGTCAGGAAGTCCAGTACCCAGTTGCACAGGGCGGGGTCGAGACCCAGGGTCTCGAGCTTGATGACGAGCTTGGAGGGTACTATGGTGTTGAATGCCGAGCTGTAGTCAATGAACAGCATTCTCACATAGGTATTCCTCTTGTCCAGATGGGTTAGGGCAGTGTGCAGTGTGGTTGAGATTGCATCGTCTGTGGACCTATTTGGGCGGTAAGCAAATTGGAGTGGGTCTAGGGTGTCAGGTAGGGTGGAGGTGATATGGTCCTTGACTAGTCTCTCAAAGCACTTCATGATGACGGAAGTGAGTGCTACGGGGCGGTAGTCGTTTAGCTCAGTTACCTTAGCTTTCTTGGGAACAGGAACAATGGTGGCCCTCTTGAAGCATGTGGGAACAGCAGACTGGTATAGGGATTGATTGAATATGTCCGTAAACACACCGGCCAGCTGGTCTGCGCATGCTCTGAGGGCGCGGCTGGGGATGCCGTCTGGGCCTGCAGCCTTGCGAGGGTTAACACGTTTAAATGTCTTACTCACCTCGGCTGCAGTGAAGGAGAGACCGCAAGTTTTCGTTGCAGGCCGTGTCAGTGGCACTGTATTGTCCTCAAAGCGGGCAAAAAAGTTATTTAGTCTGCCTGGGAGCAGGACATCCTGGTCCGTGACTGGGCTGGATTTCTTCCTGTAGTCCGTGATTGACTGTAGACCCTGCCACATGCCTCTTGTGTCTGAGCCGTTGAATTGAGATTCTACTTTGTCTCTGTACTGACGCTTAGCTTGTTTGATAGCCTTGCGGAGGGAATAGCTGCACTGTTTGTATTCGGTCATGTTACCAGACACCTTGCCCTGATTAAAAGCAGTGGTTCGCGCTTTCAGTTTCACACGAATGCTGCCATCAATCCACGGTTTCTGGTTAGGGAATGTTTTAATCGTTGCTATGGGAACGACATCTTCAACGCACGTTCTAATGAACTCGCACACCGAATCAGCGTATTCGTCAATGTTGTTGTCTGACGCAATACGAAACATGTCCCAGTCCACGTGATGGAAGCAGTCTTGGAGTGTGGAGTCAGCTTGGTCGGACCAGCGTTGGACAGACCTCAGCGTGGGAGCCTCTTGTTTTAGTTTCTGTCTGTAGGCAGGGATCAACAGAATGGAGTCGTGGTCAGCTTTTCCGAAAGGGGGGCGGGGCAGGGCCTTATATGCGTCGCAGAAGTTAGAGTAACAATGATCCAAGGTCTTTCCACCCCTGGTTGCGCAATCGATATGCTGATAAAATTTGGGGAGTCTTGTTTTCAGATTAGCCTTGTTAAAATCCCCAGCTACAATGAATGCAGCCTCCGGATAAATGGTTTCCAGTTTGCAAAGAGTCAAATAAAGTTCATTCAGAGCCAACGATGTGTCTGCTTGGGGGGGGATATATACGGCTGTGATTATAATCGAAGAGAATTCTCTTGGTAGATAATGCGGTCTACATTTGATTGTGAGGAATTCTAAATCAGGTGAACAGAAGGATTTGAGTTCTTGTATGTTTCTTTCATCACACCATGTCACGTTAGTCATAAGGCATACGCCCCCGCCCCTCTTTTTACCAGAAAGATGTTTTTTCCTGTCTGCGCGATGCGTGGAGAAACCTGTTGGCTGCACCGCTTCGGATAGCGTCTCTCCAGTAAGCCACGTTTCCGTGAAGCAAAGAACGTTACAGTCTCTGATGTCCCTCTGGAATGCTACCCTTGCTCGGATTTCATCAACCTTGTTGTCAAGAGACTGGACATTGGCAAGAAGAATGCTAGGGAATGGTGTACGGTGTGCCCGTCTCCGGAGTCTGACCAGAAGACCGCCTCGTTTCCCTCTTTTTCGGAGTCGTTTTTTTGGGTCGCTGCATAGGATCCACTCCGTTGTCCTGTTTGTAAGGCAGAACACAGGATCCGCGTCACGAAAAGCGTATTCTTGGTCGTACTGATGGTGAGTTGACGCTGATCTTATATTCAGTAGTTCTTCTCGACTGTATGTGATGAAACCTAAGATGACCTGGGGTACTAATGTAAGAAATAACACGTAAAAAAACAAAAAACTGCATAGTTTCCTAGGAACGCGAAGCGAGGCGGCCATCTCTGTCGGCGCCGGAAGTAATACGAGGGCTCTGTTTACCCTCACCTGAGGGCTCTGTTTACCTCGGCTCCCGTGCTGGCCCATCCTGATCCCTCTTTGGCGTTCATAATGGAGGTGGATGCGTCCGAGGCTGGGATAGGAGCTGTGCTCTCTCAACACTCGGGTACACCACCGAAGCTCCGCCCTGTGCCTTCTTCTCGAAGAAGCTCAGCCCGGCGGAGCGAAACTATGATGTGGGGGACCGTGAGCTGTTGGCTGTCGTCAATGCCTTGAAGGCGTGGAGACATCGGCTTGAGGGGGCAAAACACCCTTTTCTCATCTGGACTGTCCACTGCAATCTGGAGTACATCCGGGCAGCGAGGAGACTGAACCCTCGCCAGGCAAAGTGGGCCATGTTTTTCACCCGTTTTCTGTTCACCCTTTCCTACAGACCAGGCTCCCAGAAAGTGAAGGCAGATGCATTGTCCCCGCTGTATGACACAGATTAGCGGCCCATGGATCCCACTCCCATGCTCCCCGCCTCCTGCCTTATGCTGCCGGCAGTGTGGGAGCTGGACGCGGACATTGAGCAGGCGTTACGTGTATAGCCCTCTCCCGTCCAGTGTCCCGCTGGGCATCTGTATGTTCCGTCTGCTGTTCGTGACCGGTTGATCTATTGGGCCCACATGTCACCCTCCTCTGGTCATCCTGGGATCGGTTGGACAGTGCGCTGTTTGAGCAGGAGGTACTGGAGGCCTACCTTGGCAAAGGACGTAAGGGTTTATGTTTCCTCCTGCTCAGTGTGCGCCCAGTGCAAGGCTCCTAGGCACCTGCCCAGAGTGAAGTTACACCCCTTACCCATTCCACAATGGCCTTGGTCGCACCTGTCGGTGGATTTTCTTACCCCTCACAGGGTAACACCGCGATCGTGGTCGTTGTGGATCGGTTCTCTAAGTCCTGTCTCCTCCCTCTGCCCGGTCTCCCTATGGCCCTACAGACTGCGGAGGCCTTGTTTACGCATGTCTTCAGGCCTTACAGGGTGCCTGAGGATATAGTGTCTGACGAATGTCCCCAGTTCACGTCTAGGGTCTGGAAGGCGTTTATGGAACATCTAGGGTTCTCGATCAGCCTTACTTCGGGTTTCCATCCTGAGAGTAATGGGCAGGTGGAGAGAGTGAACCAGGATGTGGGCAGGTTTCTGTGGTCTTATTGCCAGGACTGGCCGGGGGAGTGGGCGGCGTTCGTGCCCTGGGCCGAGATGGCACAGAACTCGCTTCGCCACTCATCCATTAACCTCTCTCCCTTCCAGTGCGTACTGGGGTACCAGCCCGTTCTGGAGCCTTGGCATCCGAGTCAGACCGAGGCTCCTGTGGTGGTCGACTATTTCAGGCGCGCGGAGGAGACATGGGAAGCTGGCTGTGCTGCGCCAAAAAGAGAATGCAGACCGTCACCGCGGTGAGGCCCCGGTGCCGGGTCTGGCTCTCGACCCGAAACCTGCCCCTCCACCTGTCATGCCGGAAGCTGGGTCCGCGGTTTGTGGGGCCATTTAAAGTCCTGAGGAGAGTGAACAAGGTTTGTTATAGGTTACAGCTTCCCCCCGATTGCCGTATTAACCCCTCGTTCCATGTGTCTCTCCTCAGGCCGGTGGTGGCTGTTGGATCGGAGGGTGAGGGCTAGGGCCAGCACCATAACGAGACAATCGCTAGTTATGTATTTGACTAAGTCTGCTCCTCTGACCTCGGTCCCAATAATCCGTCCCAATAATCCGTCATGACATTTCTAATGTACCCTATACAGGATGCAGCTGTTCAAATTCTATTGATTCTAATCCAGCCTTTCTATTACCCACCCTTAAAGTCTTGAGAACACTGCAGCCATTTTGCTCCTCCTCTACCTCCTGAAAGAAGATCCAAATGGACTGTAGGTCACAGACATGGTATGTATTTCCAAGCAGACAGACCTTCAATAAGAATAGATGGGAATCCCTTCTTCATCAAAGTCTTCCTTGATGGAGAGGAGCTACTCACTGAAGAGCCTGAGGACATCTCCATGGGATTGGGAGTGTCAATGGGGGTCTATGTCCTTTTCAATATTTAGTATGCAGCATCAGTGAAAAGCACTATACTGTGCATTCAGAAATGTGTTGTGGGAGTTGATGAGGGGGGTAAATTACCAACAAATGTTGAATGGCAAATTTTTTGCTGCAAAGAGTGATATGGTCTCCCAGAGCATAAAGTAACACATGGTGAGTTGTAACAGCCCAAATTACTCAAATTAGAAACCACTTAGGAAGCTGTTATTTGTTGTGCTAATGATTTGTTAGTGTCTCTACATGCCTTTTTAGTTTTATTATTGACCTGTGAAATATTTATCTAAACATATCAGTTTTATCTGTAAGGGGGGGTCTTTTGATTGGTATAGTTGATGTCAATAATTATTGTGTTTTTGTTTATCGATTGCATATTTGGATTTCTGTAACTTTCAAAGTCAATCAAATTAATTTGTGACTTTACAGGTTTGCCCCTTAATGTTTTTTTATTTATTTCACCTTTATTTAACCAGGTAGGCCAGTTGAGAACAAGTTCTCATTTACAACTGCGACCTGGCCAAGATAAAGCAAAGCAGTGCGACAAAACAACAACACAGTTACACATGGGATAAACAAACGTACAGTCAATAACACAATATAAAAAGTTCAACTGTTGGAGTCAGTTGGAGTGCTGGTGCACACTGCCTTTATATCATAGGCTTGCAGTAGCTAAAGCTTAATAATAGCCACACCAAACCTTCACAAAAGTTTCCAAACTTGATTAGGGTAATATCTAAAGTAAGTCAACCCACAGGGAATATAGGAGCAGGCTATTATATTGCAGTTGGAACTTAATTTGGCCAAAGAAAATGGCTCAACAGAATGAAATATGGTTTAAACCTTCACACAAGTTCTGAGCAGGCTATATTGCAGCAATTATCAACAAAGGCAGATGCCTGCCCTACCCAACAAATCACAGAAATAGGCCTACTTATAACGTATCTTAAACAAAATATGAATCACACAATTAAAAAGACAGATCAAATTGAATTTAGCCAGGGGCGCAACCTTCGCTGGGGACGGACGAGACATGACCCCCCCCCCACACATTTTTGTCCCCCCCAGTTTTATCATTGCACTGTAATACACGGCAAGGGGGTGCTTTAGGACTATGCGGACACCTCAGAACGGTTGGGGAGGCTGTTTTGCGGTTTCAGTTGGCTGGATTTAGGATGCATAGACACCACTGAGTGTGCGGACAGGCTGTGTGAAGGCAAAGCTGCTGAAAGGCTAGCGTATAGGACCAGCATGGGAGAGATGCTGTCTGGGTGTGTTGCGCTTTTTCACCAAGTTGTAAAGGCAAGCAGGGCAGGAACTGGCTACTGAAGTAGTTGACAAGGTAACTGCTGTTTGACAGAAGAAAGAAAAAACATGTATTCCCAGTGCTGAGCTAGTAGTGTAACTGACATGTAAAGTTAGCTAATGTTTCATCCCCTCTCGACTGGAGTGAATAAACTACTAGCAGCTAGTTGGCTAGCTGGTAGCTACCAAAGCCAGTTCAGCTCTAGCTAGCCTCCAGCTAGCTACCTGTCAGGTAGCGGTATCTAACAGCTGTTGTTTGTATGGAAATGTTTTGTAGCCTTTGTTAATTAAGTACATTTGATGATGTACCATTAGCTAGAGTTAGCCAAAAGTTGGTTAACGTTAGCTAGCTAGCTGCCTAACTTTAGCTATTATTTTTGCCTCAATCACACTACCTGATTTAAATTATTAAACCAGCGGCCAAACGATTGAAGATCGATATTCTGACATTTTCTTCAGCGCAATGTGAGTTTTTATTAGTCAGTATAGCAATGTAATGTTATTGATCTGTCAGTTTCCCTAGCTAATTCCCTACTTTTCACACTGACACGGTATAAACAGCTCTACAGGCTTCACTGTCATGGTGCGCAGTCAGTACACAACACTATGCTCATCATGTCTTAGCAGGATCAGATGGTGACAGGTGTCCCTGTAGGGTCAGACAGCCAGGGAAGACCAGTCTACGCAGCTCAGGTGAATCTTGCAGTATATTATAACAATCGGTGAATAGATGCAAAGTTCCATCTTGAGTTGATGGGTAGGCTACAGTCTAGGATCTGGGAATTATGGTAATTTCAATTATTGAACCATTGATTCCATGCATGGATAATATAATGTATAAATGTACACCAAGGTCATTCTTTGTCATGCCTCATTTTAAGGGGCTCAGATGGTGTGGTGACAGGGGTCTCAACAGGGTCAGGCAGCCAGGGAAGACCAGTCTGTGACGGAGGTGAGGTAAATTCTTGGAGATTCAATACTTTGTTCTCTCTGTGCAGCAAATACTGGACAAGTAAGAAACTTCAAAGACTGAAACTATTTTAAGGCACTCTGACAACCTCTAAAGTTTATTTCCAAACTGTGTCAAGGTGCGTGGGGCTGCCTTAATTGACATCCATAGCTTCAGCACCCGGGGAACAGTGGGTTAACTGCCTTGCTCGGGCAGAACAACTGATTTTTACCTTGTCGGCTCGGGATTTGATCCAGCAACCTTTCGGTTACCGGCCCAACGCTCTAGCCACTAGGCTACCTGCAACTATTCCTATATGGAAGATGTACTGTTTCTGTGTGTTTATACGTAAGTGTGTGTGGTGTTTTTTGTTTTCAAAACATTCCCCTTGAGACATAAAAAAAAGAGTTGTTCATTTGTTACTAAAAACTACTATAACTATAATGCGTCTGGACCATGATGAACTAAGCCACTGCAGCACAGTGCTAGCTGTACCACTAGAGATTCTGGGTTCGAGGGTTTGGCTGGCAGTGATGCCCTTGCCCCATCACGCCCTAGCGAATCCTGTGGCGGGCCGGGCGCAGTGCACGGTCACCAGGTGCATGTGTTTCCTCCGACACATTGGTGCGGCTTGCTTCCGGGTTAAGTGTGGCATTGTGTCAAGAAGCTGTGCGGCTTGGTTGGGTTGTGTTTTGGAGGATGCACGACTCTTGACCTTTGCCTCTCCTGAGTCTGTATGGGAGTTGCAGCAATGAGACAAGACTGTAACTTCAAATTGGATACCATGAAAAGGGGGTAAAAAAATAATAATACTAATAATTGTGAATTTAGTTGGCTTACACTTATGGCACTTCCAAGGCTGCTTCATGATGATTATTACGGTCGTGTCAATCATGTAATACACTTAGGCTACTGTAACAAGGTATATGCCAGCATTTTAGGCCTACTGCCTCTGCACAGAGGCCTACTAGGCTTTCATGACAACGGCTGTTAGAGCTCACTTCGCCGCATATGAGCCCTGGTTAGAGTTCCTGTTGCAGCTTTCACTTTCTTCCACAACATTGGTGGCAGAGTTGGAATCACGTCCAGCTCACGTCTCGTTATGTGATCTAGTGGTGGGAATCATTCTATTTTTGTGTTGGGTGTAATTGCGTTGATATATCTAGTGAACAATGGATAAGCAACCATGGGTGTGACGGCTAGAAGTAGTCACTACAGGTGTGATCAAGCCTTACATCAAAGTTGCCTGAAGCTGACTGGAAAGTATTATGCCCCGACCAGTTATTCAGAAGAAAATCTTATCAGTGTGGACCCAAAACAAACACATTCTACACAACCATGGTGTTATTTTGTTACTGAAGCTTATATATCTAATAACCTGACAATGATCCACATCATATGGGTAGACAAATTATGTGTGTTATGCAGAAAAAACGCAACTATCCTTTTTTTTAGGATGCAAACCAGTAATATGAATCACTGTTGATCCGTCCTGTTCTGATCTAATGAGATGGATGTAGGATTTTCTACTTTGTCGGGTTCACCTAGGGGTCATAAAAAGGGTTGTACCCAAATGTTTAATGTATTTTTTTTTTAAATTATGATGCTTATGTTTTATTAATAGAAGGGGAGGGGTTAAAATATATATTCATTGTAGAAGTTTAGTATTGTTCTACATTTGTATTTTAGTTTAATCTCTCTCTTTTTCTGCCTCATTAATAAAGAGGCCCTTAGACAGAACTCTGCAGGGGAGTGAAGGAGATAAGACTAGGTAAACATTCCACAATAAATCTACTTTGTGGGAAGGGGACATTTACTGCTAAGTGTTTAGCTAACAATAAAGGCCCTGTTTATACAGCTTTGTAGGGTGGTTTTGGTCCCAGGAGTAGAGTAGTGATGATATAGGCAGTGACATCACCAGGGCGCGACTTAGGGTTTAATAAAACTGGAGACCTTTTGTTGGGGGCAGAACTTACTCAGAAACATGCGTGCTATGTTCCTGTTTGTCAACTTCTGTCTGCAATTGCATTAATAAAGGTTTTTGAATTATTTAATTAAGGATATTGTCATAATGCTAATTTCACCAATGAACCAATGATTGACAAAGAAGGACGTAAGGAACGAACCCTAACAACCTAGAATCAAGGCCTTTCCCAGTCATCCCTGATGAAGATGGGCCCCGTCTTGATTCTCATTGACGAAGACTGAACTCAAGTTAGGGGTCATATGTTAGACACTCCTATACCACTTTGCCCAACATGTTATACCCCATAAGTTGTAAATAAACCCCTTCTAAGGTGATATAACTTGTGTCATTATTATAGGGCTGTGAAACCCACAGCCGAATGGCTTCTGACTGAGCATTTCTCACTGGAAATTGCTGCTGACATTGAACATAGTTTAGGGTTAGGGTATTTAATTAATTTCAGACTTTCCTATGCCACTATTTACGACTATTTAGCCATGTTAATCATTATTGAAACATGCAAAAACTACAAACATTTAATAAAGATAATGAATACATGACTAGATACAAATATTTAATAAAAAATAATTCATACAAAAGTCAAGTGTTGGCTATACCATGAGTACAAACAAGTGAGTTGTGTGCGTGTGTGTATTAGGGTGTGTATTATAATTTCCCATCATAAAAATGTATCCCCATTCCCCAATCATATACCTTCACTTTGGATAGTGCCCTAAGCAACACACCACCAAGTAGGATCGCCCTAGATATGACAAAATGCCATGATGTAGTCATTTAGCCAAGACTGTGGACGTACAGTGCATTGCGAAAGTATTCGGCCCCCTTGAACTTTGCGACCTTTTGCCACATTTCAGGCTTCAAACATAAAGATATAAAACTGTATTTTTTTGTGAAGAATCAACAACAAGTGGGACACAATCATGAAGTGGAACGACATTTATTGGATATTTCAAACTTTTTTAACAAATCAAAAACTGAAAAATTGGGCGTGCAAAATTATTCAGCCCCCTTAAGTTAATACTTTGTAGCGCCACCTTTTGCTGCGATTACAGCTGTAAGTCGCTTGGGGTATGTCTCTATCAGTTTTGCACATCGAGAGACTGACATTTTTTCCCATTCCTCCTTGCAAGTGAGCTCAGTGAGGTTGGATGGAGAGCATTTGTGAACAGCAGTTTTCAGTTCTTTCCACAGATTCTCGATTGGATTCAGGTCTGGACTTTAACTTGGCCATTCTAACACCTGGATATGTTTATTTTTGAACCATTCCATTGTAGATTTTGCTTTATGTTTTGGATCATTGTCTTGTTGGAAGACAAATCTTCGTCCCAGTCTCAGGTCTTTTGCAGACTCCATCAGGTTTTCTTCCAGAATGGTCCTGTATTTGGCTCCATCCATCTTCCCATCAATTTTAACCATCTTCCCTGTCCCTGCTGAAGAAAAGCAGGCCCAAACCATGATGCTGCCACCACCATGTTTGACAGTGGGGATGGTGTGTTCAGGGTGATGAGCTGTGTTGCTTTTACGCCAAACATAACGTCTTGCATTGTTGACAAAAAGTTCAATTTTGGTTTCATCTGACCAGAGCACCTTCTTCCACATGTTTGGTGTGTCTCCCAGCTGGCTTGTGGCAAACTTTAAACAACACTTTTTATGGATATCTTTAAGAAATGGCTTTCTTCTTGCCACTCTTCCATAAAGGCCAGATTTGTGCAATATACGACTGATTGTTGTCCTATGGACAGAGTCTCCCACCTCAGCTGTAGATCTCTGCAGTTCATCCAGAGTGATCATGGGCCTCTTGGCTGCATCTCTGATCAGTCTTCTCCTTGTATGAGCTGAAAGTTTAGAGGGACGGCCAGGTCTTGGTAGATTTGCAGTGGTCTGATACTCCTTCCATTTCAATATTATCGCTTGCACAGTGCTCCTTGGGATGTTTAAAGCTTGGGAAAATATTTTTGTATCCAAATCCGGCTTTAAACTTCTTCACAACAGTATCTCGGACCTGCCTGGTGTGTTCCTTGTTCTTCATGATGCTCTCTGCGCTTTTAACGGACCTCTGAGACTATCACAGTGCAGGTGCATTTATACGGAGACTTGATTACACACAGGTGGATTGTATTTATCATCATTAGTCATTTAGGTCAACATTGGATCATTCAGAGATCCTCACTGAACTTCTGGAGAGAGTTTGCTGCACTGAAAGTAAAGGGGCTGAATAATTTTGCACGCCCGATTTTTCAGTTTTTGATTTGTTAAAAAAGTTTGAAATATCCAATAAATGTCGTTCCACTTCATGATTGTGTCCCACTTGTTGTTGATTCTTCACAAAAAAAATACAGTTTTATATCTTTATGTTTGAAGCCTGAAATGTGGCAAAAGGTCGCAAAGTGCAAGGTGGCCGAATACTTTCGCAATGCACTGTATATAGAATAGAGTCCAATTAGATGATTAAGGTGTGGTAACTATATTTTGTATATCTTTTTGTATGTGTTTTTATTCCTATTTAATTTTCTTTGGCACTTAGGAAGTGATACTGCCACAAAGAAGTTCCCCATACAACCACCAATTAGTGACACAACACTGCTCATTTGTGAAAGAAATGTAATGATGTATTGCATGAGTATTGTTCATTATTAACATCTGCCTAGGTTGCCTACATCCACCAGCGTGTACAACTGGACGACGGGTCACGAACGACGATCCACAACCAGGATATCCCATGGCCATACTTGTGGTGGTCTGCAGCTTGCAGAAATCAGGTTGAACCACCAAAGGGGGACTGTCACGACAATCCACACCATCCATAATTTTGCACTGTGAGTAGTCACCGCCCCGAAGTGAGGTCAGAGAGCATGTCAGCCTGCCGGAACTGCCTCTTTCGAGCAAAACGTATAAATGATGGGTTAAGAAAAAAACATTAGACCAGAAAAGCATGAAGCTGCAGCTGCACATATAAAAACCTCTTTGGGCTAGGTGGGGCGCTAGTGACCCACCTCGACAACATCTGGTGAAATTGCAGAGCGCGAAATTCAAAATACAAAAATTGTAATATTAAACGTACATGAAAATACAAGTGTCATACATCATTTAAAAGCTTAACTTCTTGTTAATCCAGCCGCTTTGTCAGATTTCAAAAAGGCTATATGGCGAAAGCATACCATGCGATTATCTGAGGACAGCGCCCCGCGTACAAAAGCATTAAAAACATTTTCCAAACCAGCAGAGGCATCACAAAAGTCAGAAATAGCGATAAAATAAATCACTTAACTTTGAAGATCTTCCTCTGTTTGCAATCCCAAGGGTCCCAGCTACATAACAAATGGTTGTTTTGTTTGATAAAGTCCTTCTTTATATCCCAATATATGTCAGTTTAGTTGGCGCGTTTGATTCAGTAATCTACCCGTTCCACTAGTTCAACATGCATTCAAAGGAATCCCAAAAGTATCCAATAAACTTTGTCCTAACAAGTCAAACAACGTTTCTAATCAATCCTCATGTACTCTAATATGTAAATAAACAATCAAATTTAAGACAGAGAATAGTGTGTTCACTACCGGAGATAAATAACAAAGTGCGCGCCCTCATCCACGCGTGCCACAACACCAGTCAAAATGAGAGCCACCTTGAAAAACGACATTCTAGCTCATTTTTCAAAAAACAAGCCTGAAACCCTTTCTAAAGACTGTTGCCATCTAGTGGAAGCCATAGGAACTGCAATATGGGAGGATTTCCTTTGATTTTCCCATAGACAGGTCCCACCTCAAAAAAAAAATGTTCCGGTTGGATTCTCCTCGGGTTTTCACCTGCCATATCAGTTCTGTTATACTCACATACATTATTTTAACAGTTGTAGAAACTTCAGGCAGTTTACCTTGGGCATGTCAGTCATCCAAACTTCCGAATACTGCCCCCTATCCCTAAGATGTTTTTAAGATGGTTTGAACTTTGAATGTAAAAACGAGGTGGAGAAGATAAACTCACCTAACGGACAATCACTGGTATGGTTGATTAGCTGTCCTAAGTAAAGTATCTTCAAAAGATAATTTAAGTAGGACCATCCTGGTACTCAGTTCAAACCATCGTATTACGTAACTCTCATAACCCCACTGGGAAACCATTGATACAGCTGGGTAGCCTATCTTCAAAAAAGCATCTTCAAGAGCAAACGGAAGGAAAATCAACTCTGTAATTCTGTTCAGGATTACACTACAAGTCACCGGATACCGGACAACAACAAAGAAGGACAAGAGTAGAAGACATGTTGGAACAATTTCGGACAATCAGAGCCTTACAAGTGTGCTGTGAAAAGGCCCAACCCCCTTTCTAAGGCTATTGGCATCCTCAGGGAAGTTACAGATTAATACAAAGCTATGAATCAAATAGGTGAAGACTTTACCACTACGTTCTTTTGGTGGTTGACAATAAATACAAATGTGGATTGGATTAATGACATCTATTATAATACACAGAGATACTGAGGATGCAGTAAAGTGGTTCTCTGACCAATTATCCGCCACCTCCCTCATGACCTGGTAAAATAGACTGACTCTCGATATGTTATTGGCAGAAAAGGGCGGGGTATGTAGAATGATTGGGGTTCATACGTACGTTTATTTTTTAATAGCACAGCTCCAGACGGATCAGTGACCAAGAACCTGGCCAGTTTAACCACATTAGCTCACGAATTAGCAGAGAACTCTGGGGTAGATAATTCTCTTACAAATTGGTTTGACAGTATTTTGGGAAATGGAAAAATGTCATCACTGTGTTGTGGAGACTTTCACCTGTATGAGTGTGTTGGTTCTGTGTGGATGTTGTTTGATTCCGTGTATGAGAGGTTTGATCACCAGGACTCTGGAGAGGTCAATGACGCAACAGAGGGTGAGGTATGGACCGATTCCGAGCTCCTGCCGGTGGGATGACGAATACGGGCCTCCAGGCCTAGGAGATGGCTCCGTTTCTTTTAACTACGAGGAGCCAATGTTGGATGAGATTGTTTTTGATGTTTAAGACTGTTTTTTTATGAAGATTGTAATAAAAATTCCAACATGAAGCGTTATGATGGGATGTAGGCCTATAACGGTCATTGATGAACATCGAATGTATTGTATTGGTTTGGATTATCCTTGTATACAATTTATGTATCAGGGTGTATTATTTTGTCATTAAGGGTGGATTTGTAATGGGATTTATATGTTCATATGAATGATTAGACTATTCCACCCTGAAACCATATGATTGTATGAAATTGATTAAATCCTGATGAAATTGATTAGAATCATGATGTGTGCGGTTTTAGTCAGTAGAATTATAATATCCGCGAGTGTAGTTTTTAGTCAGAATTACTGAGTAGTATTATTGAATTGGGTTATGAACTAGAGTATAACAATATATCTGTACGATGTGTCTATAATAATATCTTAGAACCAGACTGTCTGAGCAAGATTCGGTGCCGACCTTGGCTGGGGGCCACTGAGAGTACTTCCCAGGGCCTCCCTATCTTGAGGGTGGAAGGGGAGTGATTCTCACGAATTCCCCTAATCTTTGTCGGCTGGGTAGCATGACATTGTGGGCGTAGGATACCTAAATATTTGTCTGTGAGCATGTGTGCGTAGGACCTAATGTTTGTGGGGTGAAAGTATGTGCGTAAGACGCCAGTATAAAATGAATGGTTTTGTACCACTAACCAGCGCTCTCGTGATTAAACCTTTTTGTCTATTTAGCTGGACCTTCGTCTGTTTCATTCGACCAGGATCTTACAAATTATAGGTTTAAGTTGCAGACTGAGTAGTGTTATTGAATTGGGTTATGAACCTTGAGAACATAATTCTTGTAACACTTACTCAAAGCGGATGGCGATTTGTGTGCAAAGTATATGGTTACTGTAGGTGAAAGTAGTTCCTGAATGTACCAATGTTACGTGTCTCTGTCCCTCTCCCTCTCCATCTCTTCTTTAACAAGCAGCCATATTGTTGATGTATTACAGACTCAGACAGGGAGAGGTTGAAAATGTCAGTGAAGACACTTGCCAGGTGGTCAGTGCATGCACACGTCCTGGTTATCCATCTGGCCCCGCGGCCTTGTGGATGTTGACCTGTTTAAAGGTCTTACTCACAACGGCTGTGGAGAGTGGGATCACACAGTCATCCGGAACAGCTGATGCTCTCATGCATGTTTCAGTGTTACTTGCCTCGAAGTGAGAATATAAGTTATTTAGCTAGTCTGGTAGGCTCGTGTTACTGGGCAGCTCTCGGTTGTGCTTCCCTTTGTAGTCTGTAATAGTTTGCAAGCCCTGCCACATCCGACAAGTGTCGGAGCCGGTGTAGTACAATTTGATCTTAGTCCTGTGTTTACGCTTTGGCTGTTTGATGGTTCGTCAGAGGGCATAGTGGAATTTCCTATAAGCTTCTGGGTTAGAGTCCCGCTCCTTGAAAGCGGCAGCTCTGCCCTTTAACTTGGTGCAAATGTTGCCTGTAATCCATGGCTTCTGTTTGGGGTATGTATATACAGTCACTGTGGGGGCGACGCCCTCACTGCACTTATTGATAAAGCCAGCGACTGTACTCCTCAATGCCATTGGAAAAATCCCGGAACATATTCCAGTCTGTGCTAGCAAAACAGTCCTGTAGTTTAGCTTCATCTGACCACCTTTTTGTAGTCACTGGTGCTTCCTGCTTTAATTTTTGCTTGTAAGCAGGAATCAGGAGGATAGAGTTATGGTCAGATTTGCCAAATGGAGGTCGAGGGAGAGCTTTGTACGCGTCTCTGTGTGTGGAGTATTTTTTGCCTTCTGGTTGCACATTTAACATGTTGATAGAAATTCGGTAGAACTGATTTAAGTTTCCCTGCATTAAGGTCACCGGCCACCAGGAGCGCCACCTCTTGGTAAGCATTTTCCTGTTTGCTTATGGCTGAATACAGCTCGTTGAGTGTGGTTTTAGTGCCAACTTCGACTCTGTAGTGGTATGTAGACAGCTATGAAAAATACAGATGAAAACTCTCTAGGTAGATAGTGTGGTCTATAGCTTATGTGAGATACTCTACCTCAGGCGAGCAAAACTTTGAGACTTGTTGTTGTTTACATAAATGCATAGGCCCCGTCGCGTGTCTTACCAGAGGCTGCTGTTCTGTCTTGCCAATAGAGTATAACCCGCCAGCTGTATGTTCTTAATGTCGTCATTCAGTCACGACTCGTGAAACTTTATTACAGTTTTTAATGTTCCGTTGATATGATATATGTGCTGTCTGTTCGTCCCATTTATTTTCCAACGATTAAACGTTAGCTAGCAGAACGGAAGGCAAGGGCAGATTAGCCACTCGTCGCCTGGTCCTCGCAAAGCACCCAGATCTTTTGCCTCGAAATCTCAGTTTCCTTCTCCAGCAAATCATGGGGTTCAGGGCCTGGTCGGGTGTCTGCAGTATATCCTCGCGGCCGGCTCATTGAAGAAGAATTCCTTGTCCAATTTGAAGTGAATAATCCCAGTTCTGATGTTCAGAAGCTCTTTTCGGTCATAAGAGATGGTAGGAGCAACATTATGTACAAAACAAGTTATGAACAACGCAAAAAGACAAACAAAATAGCATGATTGGTTGAGAGCCGATAAGGCGGCAGCCCTACCCTCCGGGGCCATCACGGGCAATACAGTCTTTGCTGCAATTTAGAAAGTAATATTTCATGATCAACCGTGTCAAACGATTTGGATAAATCTAAAAAGATGCCAAGAGCATATTCATTGTTGTTCAGGGCTGTAAAGATTTTATCCACAAGTTGCAAAAGAGCTGTGGATTAGTTTTTATGAAAACCATATTGGTGTTCTTATAGAATACAGTGTTGATTTAAATGTTTCAACATCCTCTTATACACACATTTTTCTAGGATTATAGAAAAACATGGTAGTACAGATATTGCGCGATTGATAGATGGATAAAGAAACAGACATTGAATATCCCTTTGAGGATGGTGAAGTTATTAATTACACTTTGGATGGTGTATCAATATACCCAGTCACTAAACTGCTCAGGGATTTAACCATGATGCCAATGGTGCCTTTAACATAGTTACAGAGTTTAATGGCTGTGATAGGAGAAAACTGAGGACAATATTGTAGTTATGCCACAATACTAAACTAAATGACAGAGTGAAAAGAAGGAAGTCTGTACAGAATAATTATTTTCCAAAACATGCATTCTGTTTGCAATGAGACACTAAAGTAAAACTGCAAAAAATGTGGCAAAGAAGTTCACTTTATGTCCTGAATACAAAGCATTATATTTGGGCCAAGTCCAACATCACACATTACTGAGTACCACACTTCATATTGTCAAGCATGGTGGGAGCTGCATCATGTTATGGGTATACTTGTCATCGGCAAGGACTAGGGAGTTTTTTAGGATAAAAACTAATGGAATAGAGCAAATGTATTTATTAAAGCAAAATCCTAGAGAAAAACCTGGTTCAGTCTGCTTTCCAACAGATTCTGGGAGACAAATTCACCTTTCACTAGGACAATAACCGAAAACAAAGGCCAAATATACACTGGTGTTGCTTATCAAGACGACATTGAATGTTCCTGAGTGGCCTAGTTACAGTTTTGACTTCAATCGTCTTGAAAATCTATGTTAAGACTTGACAATGGCTGTCTTTTTTAAAGAATGTACAATCCAGGTGCGCAAAGCTCTTAGGGACTTACCCAGACAGACTCACAGATGTAATCACTGCCAAAGGTGAATTGACTCAGGGGTGTGAATATTTTTGTAAAAAATGATATATTTATGTGTTTCATTTTCAATATATTTTCTAAAATGTCTTAAAACATGTTTCCACTGTTATTACTGGGTATTATGAGTAGATACAGTACGTGAGATTATTATTATTTTTTAATCCATTTTGAATTCAGGCTGTAACACAACAAAATGTGGAATAAGTCAAGGGGTATGAATACTTTCTGAAGGCACTGTATGTTTTCATAGCCTGCTGGTGACTGGTCTTCTCTGTCTAAAGGCATGTCGTCGCAATCATCATTCTCAGTCACTACCAAAGTAGCACGTGGTTCTATGACGCATCCCAGCAGTATACAATGTGACTAATGTGTCCACCATGTAAAACTTTAAAGGTCATACATATTCCCTTGAGCCAGTAGATTCCAGGATCTTCACATGCTTTTGTGCTACATGTTTCCCTCAGGCGATACTCCTTCCCCACTAACATAACGCCAATCCGTTCGATTAAGCCCAGTGTCGGTTCAGATTTATTGCAGCCCAACGCTATGCACTTACTGTCAGAGGCCACAGTACATCGGTCTGGAGAGCAGATGTATCACAAGTAATGAGGGCAGGGGCTGGGCTCTCCTAAATATCCTCCTGAAAGCCTGCTGTTTATGCCCTAAACTAGTCTGAAAATATCACTAGCTATTCAAATCCTTGCTTCCTCCATCCTAGTTTCTTCAATACCTGT
Source organism: Oncorhynchus clarkii lewisi (assembly GCF_045791955.1). Taxonomy (NCBI): domain Eukaryota; kingdom Metazoa; phylum Chordata; class Actinopteri; order Salmoniformes; family Salmonidae; genus Oncorhynchus; species Oncorhynchus clarkii. The sequence goes on from NC_092164.1 coordinate 32,161,703, forward strand.
CAAAGCACTTTGGAGGAGAGGATCTAAGGTCCCTCTTTAGATCCTTAGGACAGAGGAAGCAAGGATTTGGCAGCAAGTCACGTTATCAGATACAACCTATACAGTACATTAAACATTTGACATTTTCGTAATTTAGCAGACGCTCTAATCCACAGCGACTTGCAGTTAGTGCATTCATCTTAAGATAGCTAGGTGTGACAACCACATATCACAGGCATAGTAAGCACATTTTCCTCAAAGTAGTAATATCAAAGCTACTCGGGAAGTGGGGAATCACTAGCTCAGTGCTTCCCCCTCTTATTGAGTAACTCAACTTGAAGGCCGACCATGGTACCATTAGCATCTAAATGATCCTTATAACTTCTTCTGTGTGCGATTAAAAAATAATCGGCTCAAGGACATACACCTGTTGTATTGGAAGCAATTATTGGTACGATGATTTTCTTCAAGTGTTTTATTTATTTACACAAAGATTGGCAAGAAGAGAAGGAGTGGAGAGGAGCTTTTCATTTCATTTGCCACCTCTCCTCGATTACCTTTGACCTTTTTCAAAAGGAGGCGAGAAAAGATGGAGTAGGGAGGACGCAGGAGTTGAGCAAATCTAATTGAGAAACGGCCCTAGTCTCTTCATGGAAGAAAAAGAGATCTGAAGACCTTCCTTAGCAACCCATTTTACATGTGAATTATTTATTTATAGCTCTAATGGCCAACTAAGCATTTACCGAATGATACATATAGTGAATCCTTACTTCCCTATGTAAACTGTATACATAATTTTATATGCAAAGTCTAATATGCTACTTCCGATATGACATTTTGGAGGCAGTACATCTGAAGTTCTCTCAGAGAAATTGGCCATCGATCAGAGGTAGAGAGAGAGAGAATTCATCAGAGCCCTGTCTTCTACTGTCTACTCCTCTCAGAGTATCAGTAAACACCTACAGTATGCTTCAATAGTTTTGGTGACGGAATTTTGTTTGTTTTTTTCGGCCCTGTGGTCTAGCGCTTTGGATTTGAACTGATACAATGAGTTTAACGTGCAGACTGTCAGCCTTATTTGAAGGGTATTTATTAAGGGTATCATCCATATTGAGTGAACCGTTAAGAAATTACAGCACTTTTTGTACATAGTCCCCCATTTTAGGGGACGAAAATTATTGAGACAAATTCACTTATGTGTATTAAAGTAGTCAAACGTTTAGTATTCGGTCCCATATTCCTAGCACATAATGATTACATGAAGATTGTGACGCTACAAACTTGTTGGATGCATTTGCTGTTTGTTTTGGTTGTGTTTCAGATTATTTTGTGTCCAATGGAAATGAATGGTAAATAATGTATTGTGTCATATTGGAATCACTTTTATTGTAAATAAGAATAGAATATGTTTTTAAACACTTAATGTGGATTCTACCATGATTACGGATAGTCCTGAATGAATCGTGAATAATAATGAGTAAGAAAGTTACAGACGCACAAATATCATACCCACAAGAAATGCTAACATCTCACCATTACAATAACAAACAGCAAATGCATCCAACAAATTTGCAGTCACAAGCTCGATGCATGCTACGAATATGGGACCAAATACTTGACTTTTTACTACTTTAATACACATACAGTATAGGTGAATTTGGCCCAGTACATTTGGTCCTCTAAAATCTACAGAAAATGCTGTAATTTCTAAACGTTTCATCCAATATGGATGAAAATAGCCTTAAATTAAAGCTGACTTTAACCTCATAGTCATTGTATAATTTCAAATCCAAAGTCCTGGAGTCCAACCAAAACAGAAATGTGTCACTGTCTCAATACTGTTGGAGCTCACTGTATTAGTCCATAGGCCAGCAGGAAAATGCGTCCACTTTGGGGTGGCAAAGGTTTTTATTTTTTCTCCCCCCCCCACCCCTCTTGTCTCATCGCTACAACTCCGGGCTCGGGAGAGATGAAGGTCGAGAGCCATGCGTCCTCTGAAACACAACCCAACCAAGCCGCACTGCTTCTTAACACAGCACGCATCCAACCCGGAAGCCCAGCCGCACCAATGCGTCGGAGGAAACACCGTGCACCTAGCGACCTGGTCAGCACGCACTGCGCCCGGCACGCCACAGGAGTCGCTAGTGCGCGATGAGACAAGGATATCCCTACCGGCCAAAACCTCCCTAACCCGGGCGACGCTAGGACAATTGTGCGTCGCCTCATGGACCTCCCAGGCGCGGCTGGCTGCAACAGGGGTGGCAAAGGTTTGATGGTATTCAATTGTTCCCCACAAGCCCCTGATAAAATGTATCCAAAATACGTGCTTTCTATTTTTTGTCATACCTTTAAATGTGTTGTTGTATGGGAGTAGCATGAACTGTTATGACAAGTTGGAATGTTCATATTCTCATTGAAAATTATTGTATCAAACAATGGAACATTCTATTGGGTGGACCTCATCTTAAAAAACATGATATTTGGTCAATTTTTGCCATCAGATCAAATGATTTACCTAGACTGACTCATCATTGAAACAACAATGTTACAAATAGCAGAACTACACTGAAAAAAATATATAAATGCAACATGCAATAATTTCAAAGATTTTACTTAGTTACAGTTCGTAAGTAAACCAGTCAATTGAAATACTTTCCTTAGGCCCTAGTCTATGGATTCCGCATGACTTGGAATACAAACATGCTGTTGGTCACAGATACCTTTTTTTTAAAGGTAGGGGCGTGGATCAGAAATTCAGTCAGTATCTGGTGAGACCACCATTTGCCTCATGCAGTGTGACTCATCTCCTTCATGTCGTGTCTTTGGCTATGCCGGATTAATTGCTATAACATGCTATTCTATAAAATAATTTCTTGGTAATTAATATCACCTGATTGAGCTAATCATGTAAATGTAATTAACTAGAGAGTCGGGCACCATAAAATAATATTTATAGAGCTGTTATCTTCCGAATAAACGAAAGATTTAGTAATATTTTACATCAATAGCAGTCAACATTAATCGTCATCTTACTTCAGTTGTAAATTCTTGGTTATCTGCAAGAATCCTGGCTAACAAGTTGAATCAGCAATACAAAATTGGGTTTAATTATTTATTTACTAAATACCTAACTAATCACACAGAATTACATATACAAAGAATTAATTATACCTGGATAATTCTTTACGTCATAGGAAAACGTCCCTAGTGGGCGGAACAGATATGACAGCTTGTTACACAAAGGAAAAGGGCTGGGTTGAATAAAAGAGCGGGAGACTGGAACAAAGGCGAAGCTGTGCTATCGTAAATACAGTATCTTATGCATTCTAAATTACCGCCCATTTGGAAAAGGAAAATGCAATACATTTTTACTCTGAGCTGGGCTTCAGTAGGTTGGTGGTAGATGGAAGACCGTGTTACCAAACACTTTGAAGAATGTCTCTGGTAGTCACATGGATAAATTGTAGTAACGTCGTTGTGTGGTAGATGGGATACTCTGTCTGTTCCTTCCTAACCTGCGTTTGCAGCTGCGGTCGCTAACTCAACGGCTAGGAGGTATCACTTCTGTCGTGAATAAGAGTTTAAAGTTCATACCATTCGCAACCAAAGCTCATGCTGATGTTGGCTTCGTTCTGTAGTTTTATCTGAACCATTCTGACATAGGATCGTCATCCTACCTCATTGGAACAGATAGTTGTCGTCAAGGCTTTATATAGGAAGGAAGAAGAGGGGTGTGTGTCATAATTTACAACCTCTGTTTCTTCACGTGGGCAGCCCTAACTTATGAAAACCCACATCTCACATTTTAGAAGCTAAAATCACATTTCATCCCATCACAAATAATTCCATATTCAAACATTTAAATTGAACAACAATTCCATGTGAATCTGATATTCCCCCACATACTGATGTTCCCAGAATCTCTATGTTAACCAACCACGCAGATGAGCTTCTCTGACACGGTTTCTGACCATTTGTGCAGAAATTCTTCGGTTGTACAAACCCACAGTTTCATCAGCTGCCCGGTGGCTGGTCTCAGACGATTCAGCAGGTGAAGAAGCCAGATGTGGAGGTCCTGGGCTGGCGTGGCTACACGTGGTCTGAGCTTGTGAGGCCGGTTGGACGTACTGCCGAATTCTCTAAAATGACGTTGTAGGCGGCTTATGGTAGAGAAATTAAAATTAAATTCTCTGGTGGACATTTCTGCAGTCAGCATGCAAATTGCATGCTCCTGCAAAACTTGAGACATCTGTGGCATTGTGTTGTGACAAAACTGCACTTTTTGTGGCCTTTTATTGTCCCCAGAACAAGGTGCACCTGTGTAATGATCATGCTGTATAATCAGCTTCTTGATATGCCACACCTGTCAGGTGGATGGGTTATCTTGGCAAAGGAGAAATACTCACTAACAGGAATGTAAAGAAATTTGTGCACAAAATTTGAGATAAATAAGCCTTTTTTTGCTAAGTATGCATATTTGTTTTATGGAAATTAGTCATACTGGGAAATAAAGTCCAAGAGATCCAAATCTGGTAACTGGATTTATAGTTGCCACCTGTAATATTGTCTATTGTATAGCAATACTCAACATGCTAAGATGAAAAGAGTGATCTGCCATTAGTTGAGTTACAAACACTTAGGTAGACACAAATGATCTCTAAAAAGGAACATTGGTGATTAAAAGGTCTTCTGTCTCTGAACAACATGATCATAAAATGATGATCTCTAACCTTCAACCTTACAATTTATTTAATTAAATACGTTACCTTATCATTTTGAAGCCATTAGTTCAGTGTCTGGTTTACAAATTATGTAATGGGTGATTAGAAAAAATCCAGCCTTTTAGCAATTGGACCAGTGCTGAAACACCTCAACAGCCATCAACCAATGTATAGTTCAATAGGCCATATACTTCAATATACTATTTTTCCATAACTTATTTTTCCATAACCTAATATGCTTTAATACTTCACCAGCTATGTACATTGATGCCCTCATCATCAGGCGGTTTGTTTGAATGTTATGTTGGAATGAAGTGTTGACAGGATTCAATCAGCCTGGTCTCATGACTAGCTGTAACATAATACATGTAAAACCGGAACACTAAAATTAGTATGATATGTCACGTTTGGTATGGTTACATTCGACAGAATGTTACTTAATAAGGCAATAACAAAAGTAAGATGGTTGGTCGGGGTGGATTGGTAGGCGTATAAGCGAACATCTAGCAACACAAATGTTGAGTGTACGAATCTCATCACGTGAAAACTTTAGCATCTTAGTTAATTAGCAACTTTGCACCTACTTACTCCTTTTTAGCTACTTTGCAATACTAGCATGTTAGCTGACCCATGTTAGCTGACCCTAACATATTGTATGAATTGCAATTTGTAACATATCATACGAATTGTAATTCGTAAAATAGGATACAAAATGGATGATCCACAAATTAATACATTCCATTGGAAATGTATCATACTAATTGGAGTGTCCTGGATTTACATTTACTATGTTAGGTCTAACCCTGATTCCAGGTTGATTCTAAACATAAATTTAATATTTAACAATATGGCATAATATTGTATATCATTATAATCACTAATAACCAGTGAACAATCCCTTTCGGAATATTATAGGTATTTTATTTATTTGTAATTTTACCCCTTTTTCTCTCCAATTTTGTGATATCCAATTGCGATCTTGTCTCATCGCTGCAACTCCCCAGCGTGCTCGGGAGAGGCGAAGGTCGAGTCATGCGTCTTCCAAAACATGACCCGCTAAGCCGTGCTGCTTCTTAACACCCACTCGTTTAACCCGGAAGCCAGCCGCACCAATGTGTCAGAGGAAACACCCTTCAACTGATGACTGAAGTCAGCTTGCAGGTGCCCTGCCCGCTACAAGGAGTTGCTAGAGCACGATGAGCCAAGGAAAGCACCCCGGGCCAAACCATCCCCTAAACCGGACGGCACTGGTCCAATTGAGCGCCGCCCTATGGGACTCCCAGTCATGGCCGGTTGTGACAGCCCGGGATCGAACCCCAGGCTGTAGTGACGCTTCAACACTGCGATGCAGTGCCTTAGAGTGCTGTCCACACTCGCGAGGCCCTAGTTAAATTTTATTGTTTGAAAATAAAATGTAGCAATTAGAGATACAAATAGCCTACTGAACATAAACAATTATATGAAATTTAGTTTTTGGTAAAAAAAACAATTATGCTAATATTTTACAAAGATGATATATTTTGCAAACCGGGCTAAATTGGTAGTGATATCTCCACAACTATAATCAATTTTGAGTTATCATTAGGCATATTGTAACGTCTGTCGTTAAATGAAGACCAAGGTGCAGCGTGGTAGGCATACATTTTCTTTAATATTGAATGGTCCACCAAAAAACAATAAACAACACAACGAAGGTAAAGCTAGGAGTGCACCACATGCAACACACAAAGACAAGATCCCACAACAGAAGGTGGGAAAAAGGGCTGCCTAAGTATGATCCCCAATCAGAGACAACGATAGACAGCTGCCTCTGATTGGGAACCAATCAACAAAGAAATATAAACATAGATTTCCCACCCTAGTGACCTACCAAATAGAGAATTTAAAGGATCTCTATGGTCAGGGCGTGCCACATATTCCACCTATTATTGAAAGAGTTGTGGCCATGTCAGACCAATCCCATTTAAACCAAAGGAGCTGGTTGGCGTCCATACTGGAAAATGGTTAAATCATTAATAGCTAGGCATCATTGTTTAGACTTTCCCTACCTTTTTGCATTACGATGGCATTTTGCGATAATGGGTATGTACTGTACCTCTTTGTTGGACGCAATCATTCCTATGGGATTTCATTTAGGGTGCAATGTACGGGACAGGTTTAACGTCACATTTCTTAATGTTCACACACTTTATAGAATCATATTGCATATCATTTTAATCAATAGACATCAGTGAATGCTTCTCTGACGTTTCCTAAGTGTTTTAATGTAATATATTTGAAACGGCTACAAAACTCAACAATTCGGACAGCATATTTGGCTAAATACATATATATAAATATAGAAATATATATATAAATATATATATAAATATGTAAATATATATATATAATACATTTAATTAGTTTTAGAAGATTGTTTCCTGACAAGAACAATTAAATGTCATACCCTTAATCCTTTTGGCCCAACTAACCACATAGGGGTCATATTAATGCCAGAGATAACCACATTTAGCTACCTCTTATACCTAAATATAACCCACAGACATGGACCTTAATTAAAATCATAATAGACTTTGCCACCCCAAAGTGGACAAATATGTTAAATTTGGCCCTCTGGCCATGGAATATATGGGCCATTCTGGAGTGGCATCTACTGTCTGAACATTCCATTTCAGTGACTGGAAGGTCTCTTGTTTGTTGGCAAGGTCTGTTCTAATAAAGAAGTTATATGGTGTCCTGACACTGGCAACAACTGAGACAACCTCAATGTCTCTGCTGGTTTGCAAACCTGCAAAAGTGCCATGTAAGTACTCTTCATTGTATTTCCATTTCTTAACAACATCAATATATTTTCTGTATACAACAGCCAAATAGAAAAGGAACAAGGATAACATTTATAAGGCTCAGCAAGTGTTCCGCACATATCCAGGAATGTAGCTTCATGAAGTTTATATGAACTCCTGTGAAAGTCATTTAACAGAATCCCAGTCAATGTGATCACATTTCAGACACCTTGCTGATGCTGTCCCTGTCCTTGTCTGCCTGATAGGTATGTTTGCTGCTTGAGAAATCTCTCTCTCGCTCTCTCTCTCTGACTAGTGGGAACAGACAGATGGTCGGAACACAGTGCCAGTTCATTAAACAAAAAGACAACTAACCTTGTCCTCTGCTCGGTGCCTATGACATTGCATTTGCAGAGGACAGTAGGATCAGATTAGCATGTCACCTGATCTAATTGCTTTTGGCATTGATGTCAGAGATAATCTACAGTTTGTTTTTTTGGGGTGCATTTTTATCCGTCTGTTTTGCTGCAAAAATGTCTATAATTTGAATAATGACTTTTCCTAAGCAGGGTAAGAGGTTCCTCTATCAATATTCCCAATTTTTTGGGTAAATAGAACATGAAATCCAGACCACAGCTAATGTAATACTGTGATTTAATCATTGATAATCATTTTAATGTGGCAAATGGAAGCATGGTTTTTCATTTGTTATTCTCTGGGTCATGCAGCTCACAGAAAGACATGACATCTGGTCATCGGAGGCCTGCCAGAGCTTATGGATGTTTGCACTCAATAGGCTAGAGGGGGCTGTTGACCATGCATACTCACAAGGTGTATGTGTATTGTGTGCATGTGTGTGCATATTATCGTGGAGAAATTATAAGATTATGTTAATAATACTGTTATTGCATCAAGTGGTTGTTTTATGTAACATAATAGGGTTCTTAGAACTCTACTGTGTCTGTGTGAACTGAGAGGAGCTTCTGAGATTTAACTCTAGCAACTGATTTATGATGGTCTTGTCCTCTCTCGGAGACCGCATTCCATAGAATGAGTTGGTGTTAGTGTACTGGGAGGTGCCAGGGTGGAGATGGCTCCGGTATGGATAATGATGAGGGGAACTTTGTTTTGGGGGCCAGACCCTGGTTTCTACACAATGAGAACAGTCTTTACAGCAGATACTGTCTGCTGTGAATTGTTAGTATCTTTCATACAAATCCTAACCTTGTGACCCATTCCATACATCTGTTGTTTTTCATGAACATTCAGGGAGATGTACTTTGCTATAAAACTCTGTGGCTCAAATCCCTCGTTGGGCTCTCAACTAATCACCTACGGGTGGGTCATCGACCAGCTTCATTATTGCAATAATTAATCAATGTTATTAATACATTTTGAATAAAGTAATATCCTGATTGGTGATTGAACTTGTCTCTCCTCATTATTGATTCGAATTTCCACGACAATATGTGTGTGTGCCTGATGTGTGTGTACTTCCTGCCTCCATGTATGCATGCCTATACGGGTGAAGGATGGAACCATGCATATAGATTACAACTGCTAGAAGACGAATGAAGGGTTTCATGAATGCAGGGTATGGACAGGGAGACAGAGCAATTCATGTACCCAGTCCTCTTGTGTCAGGAACCCACGGTAAATCAAAGGTCTGAAGGCCAGCATGCCACTGCATCTTCCACAGGGAGACCCGATCTGTGTCCCAAATGGCACCCTATTCCCTATATAGTGCACTACTTTTGACCAAGGCCCATGGGGCTATTGTCAAAAGTAGTGCACCATATAGGGAATAGGTGCCACACCCTGATCTGTTTCCCCTGTCTTTGTGCTTGTCTCCACCCCCCTCCAAGTGTCGCCCATCTTCCCCATTATCCCCAGTGTATTTATACCTGTGTTCTGTTTGTCTGTTGCCAGTTTGTTTTGTTCGTCAAGCCTACCAGCGTTTTTCCCTTCGCTCCTGTCTGTTTCTAGTTCCTGTTTTCTATTTTTCCCAGTTTTGACCATTCTGCTTGCCCTGAGCCTGCCTGCCGTTCTGTACCTTGTCACATCACCCTGGATTATTGAACTCTACCTGTGCTGACCCTGAGACTGCCTGCCATTCTGTACCTTATGGACTCTGATCTGAATTACTGACCTCTGCCTGCTCTTGACCTGTCGTTTTTCCTGCCCCTGTTCTAGTAATAAACTTTTGTTACTTCGACACTGTCTCCATCTGGGTCTTCCCTGAAACGTGATAATAGGGTGACATTTGAAACACAGCATGGATATGTATGCCCTGTAAATCAACAATAGGCCTTCACCACTTACTGAATTATTTTTTAAAAGTGATTTAACATTAATTTAACTAGGCAAGTCAGTTAAGAACAAATTCTTATTTACAATGACGGCCTGCCAGGAGGCAAATGCCTCCTGCGGCGACAGGGGCTGGGATTAAAAATGAAAAAACTAAATAAAAATATAGGACACAAAACAATGGCAAATGTTCTACTTTTAAACTCGGGATAAAACAGAGATGCTTGTTCTAGGTCCCACGAAACAAAGAGATCTTCTGTTGAATCTGACAATTAATCTTGATGGTTGTACAGTCGTCTAAAATAAAACTGTGAAGGGACTCGGCGTTACTCTGGACCCTGATCTCTCTTTTGACAAACATATCAAGACTGTTTCAAGGACAACGTTTTTCCATCTACGTAACATTGCAAAAATCAGAAACTTTCTGTCCCAAAATTAAGCAGAACAATTAATCCATGCTTTTGTCACTTCTAGGTTAGACTACTGCAATGCTCTACTTTCCGGGTACCTGGATACAGCCCCCCTTGGGTTGTGCTGTGGGGGAGATGTTTGTGGGCTATACTCAGCCATGTCTCAGGATGGTAAGTTGGTGGTTGAAGATATCCCTCTAGTCGTGTGGGGTTTGTGCTTTGGCAAAGTGGGTGGGGATATATCCTGCCTGTTTGGCCCAGTCTGGGGGTATCGTCGGACGGGGCCACAGTGTCTCCGGACCCCTCCTGTCTCAGCCTCCAGTATTTATGCTGCAATAGTTTATGTTTCGGGGGCTAGGGTCAGTGTGTTATATCTGGAGTGTTTCTCCTGTCTTATCCGGTGTCCTATATTTATTTATTTCTCTCTCTCGGAGGACCTGAGCCCTAGGACCATGCCTCAGGACTACCTGGCCTGATGACTCCTTGCTGTCCCCAGTCCCCCTGGTCGTGCTGCTGCTCCAGTTTCAACTCTTCAGCCTGCGGCTATGGAACCCTGACCTGTTCACCGCATGTGCTACCTGTCCCAGACCTGCTGTTTTCAACTCTCTAGAGACAGCAGGAGTGGTAGAGATACTCGAATGATCTGCTATGAAATGCCAACTGACATTTACTCCTGAGGTGCTGACATGTTGCACCCGCTACAACCACTGTGATTATTATTATTTGACCCTGCTGGTCATCTATGAACATTTGAACACCTTGGCCAAGTTCTGTTATAATCTCCACCCGGCACAGCCAGAAGAGGAAAGCCACCCCTCATAGCCTGGTTCCGCTCTACGTTTCTTCCTAGGTTCTGGCCTTTCTAGGAAGTTTTTCCTAGCCACCGTGCTTCTACACCTGCATTGCTTGCTGTTTGGGGTTTTAGGCTGGGTTTTTGTACAGTACTTTGTGACATCAGCTGATGTAAGAAGGGCTTTATAAATACATTTGATTGATTGATTGGCAATAAAGACACCACAACACTACATGAAGAGAGACCTAAGACAACAACATAGCATGACAGCAACACATGAAAACACAGCATGGTAGCAACACAACATGATAACAACATGGTAGCAACACAACATGGTAGCAGCACAAAACATGGTACAAACATTATTGGACACAGACTTTAAGAACAAAGGGAAAGAAGGTAGAGACAACAATATATCACGCGAAGCAGCCACAACTGTCAGTAAGTGAATATCTATGAGATCATACTTCCCCTACCACCCACACTCCATGGGGCGTATTCATGCCTAAATATTCCAACATCAAGATAACAGATTAGATGGAGTCTGTGGGCTGTTTGCGCTATCTTTTTATGGTCTCTTTGGCAGAGATAACACACATTTGGAGAAAATTAGGAGAAAATGATCTTATCTGCCTAGATCGCCACATTTAAGATTTCATTTAAGATGGCCCGATATACTGAGACAAAGGTCAAAGTTGTAGTAGCTAATGATCTTGGTCCCTTCACCTTGAGGTCAGTCTAGTTAGCCCATCCTGTAAAGTTAGGATTGTAAATGGAAAACATGGCTGCCTTTTCAGCCAACGGATATAGATGGGAAGCTCCATGACAGGTCCTCATTTGCGAGTGTTTGTTTGTTCTCTGTGGACTCTTATCTCCCAATAAACACAAACAGGACCCCAATTAGAGATTTATCTCAATACCTTAGTAAGTCATAATCTGTGTCCCAAATGGCACCCTATTCCCTATATAGTGCACTACATTTGACCAGGGCCCAAGCTGTATATAGGGAATAAGGTGCCATTTGGGACGCAAACATACACTTCCACAAGCATGCACCTTCAAATGTGAAGATTACATTTAATTGGCCCCTTGATATGAAAGTTATTATTTTCTGAGGGTGGCGATGATGACTTGCTAATGACTGGATGGCGAGACATGATGATGGAGACTGAACAGTAGCCTGATGGCCTAACGATGAGATCATAGATATTACAGGTAAATTAGGTAGATTCTTTTAGGTAAAAGACCTGAAGTAGTCAAACCACCAGTAGTTTATAATCACATTTATTTGAGGTAATATTTTTAATGATACATGTCTGATAATAACAATAATCCAATTTAAAATTATTCCAGAAGTATTTTCTGGATGTTTTTCAGTTCATCCAAGCAGTAATTTTTGAAGTGCATCACAGATTATAGGTTTACATGATTACTTGTGTACATTTTAGGAAATTGTCTGCATTCAAAACTCAAAACTGTTTGATTTCTGTAGATATGCTGTTGCTTGAAGAACATTAGAGACATCTACTGGCCAAAATTTGGATCTGTTGAATAATGGGAATGGACGAATAATGTTTGTTTCAGCTTGGGCCTGTAACATTTTATGACCTTGAATTATTCATTAAATAGGCATTGTGCAAAAATCCGTAAAACACATACAAAAGTAAACTACTTGCCACAGCTGAGGAAAACAGTGGCCCAGTGTTATTCTCATGGTGCCTGGAGCCATAACTTAAAGATTGGTGCATCCATAGTATTGTTAGGTTAATGTTTTTGAGGGGGTATCTTAGATCGATATCTTACAGTCTCAAATCTGTAATACAGATAATATTCTTCTTTGATAATCGATAAGAGGAGGAGAAATAGATTGTTTTTTATACAGTGTCCTCTTTTTTAGTGAAACTCTAATAGTAACAGACAAGTTCCCTCGCTTTATTTCCTCTCTGTGTGCAAATAATGAGGATTTCAAGTCTTGTCTCTGAAGGACAGAGATATGGCTGAACTAAGGTACCATTTTCTCCCCTCCACTTGTTGAGGAGATGGGGGATGCATCCCAAACGGCACATTATTCCCTACGTAGTGCACTTATTTTGACCAGAGCCTATAAGGATCTGGTAAAAAAAAAAGTGCACTATATATTCAAGAGGATGCCATTTGTTTTTAGGTAATGAACCTATATGATCCAGCTCATCAGTATGGTGAAGGGGACATTTATTCTGAGGGCCCCGGGCCCCAATCTGAGGGACCCACTGTCTGGATCAGGATTGGGGCTAGTGTGAGAGTAGTCCTGCCTTGCCCCACTCAAAGACATCACATTAGCATCCAGGATATGAAATTAACACCCACCACCCACCAAATGCTGGTAGATTTAGGTATTGGCAGGTAAAAATGTCTATTTCACCTGCCACGTTGGCGGGTGATCCGTTTGCAGGGCTCTACGGTGCGAGCATTACATTTGCGAATAAAAATAGTCTAAATTCAAATATGAGAATGTGTGAGTTTGTGTTAGAAAAATACATCAGTAAGCTGTTTTCAAAGTATTTATGCTGTTTTGTTTCATAGCTGCTAATTGAACAAAGAAATACAAATCCTATATCCCATTGTTGTATTTACATTGTTTTGTTCACAAGCTTGGTTATTTTTCAACATTCATTTGAGTCTGCTGCTTCAACTGATAGAGAAGAGATACCTTAGTCCAGTGGTCACCAACCTTTTCTGATTCAAGATCACTTTCGAAGTCAAAATGCAAGCCAAGATCTACCACTCCGATTGTTTTCAAAACATGACTATAGGCCCAATATTATCACTACATATTGGCTATGGACCATCCTCTTCAGTGAATGTCAGAAGAAAGAAAAATATTGAAACATTAAAATGTATGCTTTTTAGATAAAACTATACTAAATATATTAATGTCACCAAATAATTGATTAAAACACAATGTTTTGCAATGAAGGTCTACAGTAGCTTCAACAGCACTCTATAGGGTAGCTGCTTTACTGCTTCTTAGACTTGCTTTCGATGAGAATGACAGATCTATAACTCACATTTCTATGTACATTTGGTCAGGTTTCTCAAAAGTGACATATTGCAACTTTAATATAGAGCAGATTAACAAAGTAGTAGGCTATAAGACTAACCTCGCCCATTGCCTAATGTATGATTATTTTTTGTGATTAAAATAGAACGTCTGGCTATTAATTTAATATTATAAATATGAATTAGACTAATTAAAGGCCTATTATGATTCATTAATTGGGTCTTGCCTTTGAGAGACTAGAACTCACTCATAAACCTATTGATTCCTGAAATAAATTCTTATCCAATATCCACAGAATTCCTGAACACGTGATGCCGCTGAAGAAACTACTCATCCCACAATGCTACACAGCCGTGGAGTTCGAACCACTTTCTGCACCTACCCGCTGAGCAAGTATTTTGATTGGTGTGGCTATCTCCGGGCGGTTATTGTTAGGAAGTAGCCTGTAGATTAGATTTTACTCACACATTCAACTCAATACCGCCGTAGGAATGTGATGGATTAGAAAAATATGTGCCTTGGTTGTCAACATGTTCCCCGGCGTTTTCTATGCGCTCCTGGCGGGGTTTCTCGGGGCTGTCGCATCTTCATCTGCAAAGCTGTCACTTGGAGCCGATTACCTTAAAGGTGTATGTGAAACGGGGCTACGAACATGGGGAGAGCAGCGGAAATTTAGACAACCGGATGAAACTACCGCGTGTGACTGGGTGAGGAATCGCCCCCGTTTAAGTGCCTGAATTATTAACGCGATGGGATTTGGGTGGCTTTGAATAATGTAAATGTCAATGTGTTAGCATAGCAATACGTCCGCGAGAAGGGAAATTGGGGTTTTCCAGTGATGAGTTTAAGGCTCCGGATTCCAGCTCGTGCGCTCAGCATCAGCACCAGCACCATCGGCAGCATCATCGGCGGTTCGCTCAGCTGGACAGGCGATGCTGTGTTTCAAGCTTCTGTCGTACCCGCGTGCTTGAACGACATTGCAGCTCGTGCGACCTACAGTAGTGCAGTATTACATCGTTTATTTTTGTGTTAAAGCAATATATTTGCTTATGTTGAGTATCATTTTATTCTAGTGGCCGAATGTGATCCTAGTTTAACATATGGGCAATTGTCCATTCAATGTCAATACCAAATTGTAATTGGGCTGCTTGAAACGACCTTCATAATGTGGTGTTATGATTTTACGTTTGAGTTATCATCTATATTATTTATTTATAAAGCCGTCAGATATTTATTTTACATACATTTACATATCAAGACACATAACTAAAATAGGCTCCAAATCCCTGAAATGGAGCTCAACTATTTGATGTGACTCAATTGCCACATAACATTGTTTTCATTCATATAGACCACATTCCAGTACACGACACACTGACGTCACGCACAAATGCGTGCTACTATTGGCAG
The DNA here is from genome assembly GCF_045791955.1 of Oncorhynchus clarkii lewisi. Lineage (NCBI taxonomy): Eukaryota > Metazoa > Chordata > Actinopteri > Salmoniformes > Salmonidae > Oncorhynchus > Oncorhynchus clarkii. The sequence goes on from NC_092164.1 coordinate 32,177,146, forward strand.
CAGTAAAAAGCCATCACCATCTATGCCCGTTCAACATAGCCTAGATTTACGTTTTTATTACTTATAAACAACGTCACTTTTTGGGGTTCTCCTATGCTTACAATGATGTTTAGACTCTTGCTTGAATAGTCACAAAGATTATATTTGGTTATCTTTGCAAAATAACTATTTTGGATTCAGCCGTTATTAGCTAGAATTCTAACGCTCATTGAAATAGGCTGTTTAAAAAAAAAGTACAATGCAGTTGATTTGCGATGATGACACAAACATTATATTTAGCAGGACATACATACTAGCCTTAAAATATGATTATAATCCAAAAGTAGTGCGCAATGCACTTATAAGCAACATGTAAATAGAGGCTTTTTTTTTTTACCCTTGTTCCCCCTTGTTCTCCCACCAACTTGTGCACGTCGCCCTAGTGGAGCAATGTTTGCAAACACAGAAAGGGGTCTATTGTGTTTGTGTGTTTGTTTCAGCTACACATCCCCCTGAGGCTGCTTTGTGGGGGGCTGCTCTTCACTTGTAATGCTGTGATGTGGACATTCCTCGCTAAGGCTCTCAGGTACTCTTCCTCCTCCACCCGAACCACTGTGACCACCACCGCTTCCAACTTCATATCTTCCGTAAGTACATGTTTCCCTGTGGAAAAGACACACTTATTTATAAATAATGTATAAGACTAAAAGTGCATGGTTTGAATTAATACATGACACAGATTTTCCATTTTGAGTGCTGTCAGAGAGAAAAGTGTAATGACTGGTGCACTAAATTTAAATACCTGTATTTTGCCACAGGCCTTTTTGGGGCAGCTTATCTTCGGGGAGGCCCAGATTGCATTGTGGTGGGTGGGAATCTCCCTCACGTTCTCTGGCCTCCTGGTACTTCAGAGGGCAGCCCCCAACGACCGAGCCAGGAAGGATGAATGACAACCTGTCGGAAGGCACAACTAATTAACTGATATAGAAAGAAACCAGTAATGCAACGTATAGCCTACTATCTGTGACAAACAATAGCATTTCTTGGGTGAATGGCAACTTTGGAAGGTAAAGCACTGTCAAAACATACCATGTAAGGAATATACAGTGATTTTTGTTTTGTTTTAAACACTTTGACATCATCAGCAATGTGTGCATGACATCATTACTTGAGAACACAAAAGCTGTTTTGCTCACATATTCTAAGATGACACTCACTGTAAACTTCCACACCAACATTGCATTATTGCATGTTCAAGGTTATGTGTGAATGGAATCATGTATATAGCCTCATATCTTGAGGACTTGACCCTTAGAGTTTTTACATGTTTTGTGAATTCTGAGGAGGTTTGGCCTTGCCTGCCTTTATAGCAAATGTCTAATAGAAAGTTCCTCACAAGGTCTAAACCCAATTAAGTCAAACCAAAGTACCCAAATATGTTGATCCTGCCTTTTACCCACTAACCACAGCAGTGGCTCTGTCAATGCATTGTGAAATCAAACTGCTAAGTGGCCCAAAATAAATCGTAGTGACCTCAACTGCCTGCAAAGTGATACTGTCTAGTTCACTCAAAAATGTAAGTTTGTCAGACATATTCAAACCTCAAAAGTGGCCTAATGTCGAGATGAGACAAACTCCAATGAATGGAAAGGATAGGCACAGTCTAATTTAATCTTCTTTAGAGGGTGCCTGTCTTTCCAATTCATTTGGAGATGAGGCACAGAGCTGGATCTACACAGCAGACAGTCTGGACCTCTTGACATTAGCCCACATCTGACCTCAACTAAAATTTTGGAGTGAACTATCCCTTATTTCCTTTGGCAGAAGAGACTCATTTAATTCTGACCTAATGGGGTGTCTAAACAACAGTTACTCCAATGTCTGGCCTTTTAATTGAGTGTCACCAGCTGTTTGTCTTCCAGCTGTAGGCCTGTCTCATCAACAATGTCTATCCTAGTTTTCCAATGCAATTAAAATCAGTTTGAGGTTATCCTTGGGGTAAGAGAGGCATCCGGTAGCACAGTCCCTCCCTCTGCATCTTCCAAGACTCCCAAAAGGTCAAATGTTGCTGTGGGGTTTCTAACCCAACTACTGAAAGTAGTGTTTATTACTAGCATGCTTGTCCTCCAACGGTGTACTTCCCTGATATTCCTTAACACTGTGATGTGCTATTGTGGAAATGGGCTTTTTGCGTAATACTGACAACGTTACCATAGACTGGAGTTTGACTTGACAACTTTACTATACGATCACACTTTGCTGTTTTTTTTTATACGTATCATATGCATGCAACAACCAACGGTAGCTACCTGTATTCTGACTGTATCTATTAGACAATGATATGTCTGTATAAATGCAGAGGAATGCACACTGAAATCGGTTCTCCATCCAGTTGCAGTACATTACAGACTGCAGGTTTTGTATGTAATGTAATCTACTTCCCTGGCAATGTGACTATCTATGCTATTGAATCAGGATGGGAGACATTGGTGCTGACATTTCTCCTGTGTTCTTCAGTCTAAACTGAGGATAAACATTTACCTGTGAAGCCACTGTTACTAAGGGCAAGAGAAATCAATGCATTAGTGCAGTGGTTTCATGAAATGTTTGATTTATAGCCAGCACCTGTATGGGACATGTTTGTTGTAACCATTACACTGTAGATATGGATATCATGTTATAAACTGTAGATATTAGTTTGGGAGGTGCATATGACTGACCTGTTAAGATGTGTGCTCCAGATTAGTGCAGCACTGGGGCCCTACTAGGGGGATAAGAAAGGCAATGTATTATAAACAAAAATGCATTATTAAAAGAGTCCTTACTTGGACAAGACACCTCCCCATCCTTTGAATATGTTGCTTGGCTCTTAGTAAATGGTGTATGATAAGGGAGGAAGTCTCAGAAAATGTCTGTTAGCGAATATAATCTGATTGCACATACTGATGCTGTGTCTGTCAAACTGTTAGTCATCACTTCTTGGAAAACGATGAGAGAAAAAAGGTGTTTGTGCAGACTGCAAACTGTCTGCACTGGTAAGAAATATGAACCATTCATATCTAGTCTAATATAACTTATATTAAACTAACATTTAAGTGTAAATATTTTCTATTTACAGAAAATATTATGGACATGTGTAACCACTCATCCAAATATGAGATGGTGCACAATGTGAAATAAACCTCATCTAGGAAAGTGAACTGTTATTTGTTCATTCTATCACGTTAAGGTATGACCCAGGTGCAGACAGTGTAGAAGGAACAAATGTTTATTCGTTAAAACGGGCAGTCAAACGACAGGTCAAGGCAGGCAGGGGTCAAAAATCCAGAGAGGGTGTAAGACACCGGAACAGCAGGCGGAGTCAGGTCAGGCAGAGGTCGGAAATCCAGAGCAGTGTGGTAAAAGTACAGGACGACAGGCAGGCTCAGGGAAGGCAGGAATGGTCAAAACCCGGAAACTAGAAAACAGGGACTATAGCAAAGACAGGCGCTGGTACGTTTGAACAAACAAACGATCTGGCAACAGACAGAGAACACAAGTATAAATAAACGGGATAATGGGGAAGATGGGTGACACCTGGAGGGGGTGGAGACAATCACAAAGACAGGTGAAACAGATCAGTGTGTAACACATTCATTCTAAATGACTCATCTAAAACTCCAAGAGACTAATTAACTATCGTCAATGGAATGAGATGCACATACAGGCAGAATTTACAAGGTTACAAGTCCAGAAAATTTCTCAGATTACCTAATTAAATGATTGTCAAATCAAATTGTATTTGTCACATGTGCCGAATACCACAGGTGTAGACCTTATCGTGAAATGCTTACTTACAAGCCCTTAACCAACCATGCTGTTCAAGTAATAGAGTCAAGAAAATATTTACTAAATAAACTAAAGGAAAAGGGAAAAAAAGTAACACAATAAAATAACAATAATGAGGCTCTATACAGGGGGTACCGGTAACGAGTCAATGTGTGGGGGTACAGGTTAGTCTAGGGAATTTGTACATGTAGGTAGGGGTAAAGTGACTATGCATAGATAATAAACAGCGAGTAGCAGCAGTGTAAAAACAAGGGGGGGGGGGTTAATATAAATAGTCCGGGTGGCCATTTGATTAATTGTTCAGCAGTGTTATGTCTTGGGGTTAGAAGCTGTTAAGGAGCCTTTTGGACCTAGACTTGGCGATCCGGTACCGCTTGCAGTGTGGTAGCAGAGAGAACAGTCTATGACTTGGGTGACTGGAGTCTTTGACAATTGTTGGGCCTTCCTCTGACACCGCCTACAATATAGGTCCTGAATGGCAGGAAGCTTGGCCCCAGTGACGCACTACCCTTTATAGCTCCTTACGGTCGGGGGGCCGAGTAGTTGCCGTAACAGGCATTGATGCAACTGGTCAGGATGTCCTCGATGGTGCAGCTGTATAACTTTTTGAGGATCTCGGGACCCATGCCCAATCTTTTCAGTCTCCTGAGGGGAAAAGGTGCTGTCGTGCCCTCTTCACGACTGTCTTGGTGTGTTTGGACCATGATAGTTTGTTGGTGATGTGGACACCAAGGAATTTGAAACTCTCGACCCGCTCCTCTACAGCCCTATCGATGTGAATGGGGCGTGTTCGGCCCTCCTTTCAGACAAAGTCCAGTGTGCTATTAACATAACAATTAAGGCATATGATAAATTGAAACTGTACATGAAAACATGATGGTCATTCAGAATGCACCACTACATTAACTATTCCACGGGTACAGTATATTGTCTACCTGGAAATAATCTTAAAGGGATAGTTTTTGAAAAACGAACTATCTATTTAAATACGTTTTTGAGTGAACAATCCCTTTAATAAGACAAAAATGTTGACAGACGGACGACCATTTAAAAAAAACAATACATTTTTTGTCATTAATTTCCATATAACTCCAGTAACTTAAACCTTTGCATTCGGATAAACATTGAAAGAGAAGCACTTTGTGAAACATTTATTTATAGCGGTGTGTTTGAAAAATTTATAAAGAGACAGATATGAAAGAATACTAGTCCCTTTGTCCAGTGGCATAAAAAGGTAACTAAAAATGCTTTAAAGTACTACTTTACTTTACTATTTTAATTTTAATTCACAAAATTTCTCAAGAAAAAAAAAACACTTTTCACTCCATACATTTTCCCTAACACCCAAAAGTACTCGTTACATTTTGAATGCTTAGCAGGTCAGGAAAATGGTCTAATTCATACACATAAAGAGAACATCCCTGGTCATCCCTACTGCCTCTGATCTGGCCAACCCACTAAACATACATGCTTCGTTTGTAAATTACGTCTGAGTGTTGGAGTGTGCTCCTGGCTATCTGTACATGTAAAAAACAAGAAAACGGTGGCGTCTGGTTTGCTTAATATAATGAATTTGAAATGATTTACACTTTTGATACTTAAGTATATTTTAGCAATTACATTTACTTTTGATACCTACTTAATTATATTTAAATCCAAATACTTTTAGACTTTTACTCAAGTAGTATTTTACTGGGTGACTTTAACTTTTACTTTAGTCATTTTCTATTAAGGTATCTTTACTTTTACTCAAGTATGACAATTGGGTATTTTTTCCACCACTGACAACTTTCGCTAAAACTAGATTTGTCTGTCGGACTGCCAGATGGTTAAGTGTGATTCATCACTCCAGAGAACGCGTTTCCACTGCTCCAGAGTCTAATGTTGGCGTGCTTGACACCACTCCAGCCGATGCTTGGCATTGCGCATGGAGATCTTAGGCTTGTGTGCGGCTGCTAGGCCATGGAAACTAATTTCATGAAGCTTCAGACAAACAGTTTTTGTGCTGACGTTGCTTCCAGAGGTAGTTTGGATCTCAGTAGTGAGTTTTGCAACTGAGGACAGACCATTTTTACACGTTATGTGCTTTAGCACTCGGTGGTCCCGTTCTGTGAGTTTGTGTGGCCTACCACTTCGCAGCTGAGCCGTTGTTGCTCCTAGACGTTTTTACTTCACCATATGAGCAAGTACAGTTGACCGGGGCAGCTCTATCAGGACAAAAATTTGACTAACTGACTTGTTGGAAGCTAACTGACAATGGAGATTGCATGGCAGTGTGCATGATTTTATACACCTGTCAGCAAAGGGTGTGACCGAAATAACCAAATCCACAAATTTGAAGGGGTGTCCACATCCGTTTGCATATACAGTGCATTCGGAAAGTATTCAGACCCCTTGACTTTTCTCCACATTTCGTCATGTTACAGCCTTATTCTAAAAGTGATAAAAATAAAAAACGTTTTTATTCATCAATTTACAAACAATACCCCATAATGACAAAGCAAAAACAGGTTGTTGTTTTTTTGGTGCAAAAACCTCCAGAAATATCACATTAACATAAGACCCTTTAACTTGGTATTTTGTTGAAGCGCCTTTGAGAACGATTACAGCCCTGAGTCTAATTGGGCTTGACGCTACAAGCTTGGCACACCTGTATTTGGGGAGTTTCTCCCATTCTTCTCTGCAGATCCTTTCAAGCTCTGTCAGGTTGGATAGTGAGCATCGCTGCACAGCTATTTTCAGGTCTCTCCAGAGATGTTTGATCGGGTTCAAGTCCAGGCTCTGGCTGGGCCACTAAAGGACATTCATAGACTTGTCCCGAAGCCACTCTTGCATTATCTTGGCTGTGTGCTTAGGGTCGTTGTCCTGTTGGAAGGTGAACTTTCACCCCAGTCTGAGGTCCTGAGCGCTCTGGAGCAGGTTTTCATTAAGGATCTCTCTGTACTTTGGAAGGTGAACCTTCACCCCATTCTGAGGTCCTGAGCGCTCTGGAGCAGGTTTTCATCAAGGATCTCTCTGTACTTTGCTCCTTTCATCTTTCCCTCTAACCTGACTTAGTCTTCCACTCTGCCGATGAAAAACATCCCACAGCATGATGCTGCCACAACCATGCTTCACCGTAGGGATGGTGACAGGTTTCCTCCAGATGTGACGCTTGGCATTCAAGCCAAAGAGAGAGTTCTTTTGGTGCCTTTTGGCAAACTCTTAGCGGGCTGTCATGTAGCTTTTACAAAGGAGTGGCTTCCGTCTGGCCACTCTACCATAAAGGTCTGATTGGTGGAGAGCTGCAGAGATGGTTGTCCTTCTGAAAGGCTCTCCCATCTCCACAGATGAACTCTGGTACTCTGTCAGAGTGACCATCTGATTCTTGGTCACCTCACTGACTAAGGCCTTTCTCCCCCGATTGCTCAGTTTGGTGGGCAGCCAGCTCTAGGAAGAGTCTTGGTGGTTCCAAACTTCTTCCATTTAAGAATGATGGAGGCCCCTGTGTTCTTGGGGACCTTCAATGCTGCATACATGTTTTGGTACCATTCCCCAGATCTGTGCCTCGACACAATGCTGTCTCGGAGCTCTACGTTCAAATCCTATGACCTCGTGGCTTGTTTTTTGTCTCTAACATGCACTGTCAACTGTGGAACCTCATATAGACAGGTGTGTGCCTTTCCAAATCATGTAAAAACAATTGAATTTACCACAGGTGAACTCCAATCAAGTTGGAGAAACTTCTCAAGGATGATCAATTGAAACAGGATGCACCTGAGCTCAATTTTGATTCTCATAGCAAAGGGTCTGAATACTTACTGTACCAGTCAAAAGTTTAGACACACCTACTCATTCAAGGGTTTGTCTTTATTTTGACTATTTTCTACATTGTAGAATAATAGTGAAGACATCAACACTATGAAATAACACATGGAATCATGTAGTAACTAAAAAAGTGTTAAAGAAATGTGAGATTCTTCAAAGTAGCCACACTTTGTCTTGACGACAGCTTTGCACAGTCTTGGCATTCTCTCAACCAGCTTTATGAGGTAGTCACCTGAAACACATTTTATTTAAGAAGTGGAATTCCTTTCCTTCTTAATTCGTTTTAGCCAATAAGTTGTGTTGTGACAAGGTATGGGGTGGCATACAGAAGATTTGATAAATCTATTTGATAAAAGTTCAGGTCCATATAATGGCAAGAACAGCTCAAATAAGCAAAGATAAATGACAGTCCATCATTGTTTTAAGACATTATGGTAAGTCAATGCAGAACATTTCAAGAACTTTGTAAGTTTCTTCAAGTGCAGTCGCAAAAACCATCAAGTGTTATGATGAAACTGGCTCACATGAGGACCGCCACAGGAAAGGAAGACCCAGAGTTACCTCTGCTGCAGAGGATAAGTTCATTAGAGTTACCAGCCTCAGAAATTGCAGCCCAAATAAATGCTTCACAGAGTTCAAGTAACAGACATCTCAACACCAACTGTTCAGAGGAGACTGAATCAGGCCTTTATGGTCAAATTGCTGCAAAGAAACCACTACTAAAGGACACCAATAATAAGAAGAGACTTGCTTGGGCCAAGAAACACGAGCAATGGACGTTAGACCGGTAGAAATCTGTCCTTTGGTCTGATGAGTCCAAATTTGATATTTTTGGTTCCAACCGCCATGTCTTTGTGAGACACAGAGTAGGTGAACGGATGATCTCCGCATGTGTGGTTCCTACAGTGAAGCATGGAGGAGGAGGTATGATAGTGTGGGGGTTCTTTGCTGTTGACATGGGCTGTGATTTATTTAGAATTCAAGGTACACTTAACCAGTATGGCTACCACAGCATTCTGCAGCGATTCGCCATCCCATCTGGTTTGCGCTCAGTGGGACTATCATTTGTTTTTCAACTCGACAATGACCCAACTCACCTCCAGGCTGTGTAAGGGCTATTTGACCAAGAAGGAGAGATGGAGTGCTGCATCAGATGACCTGGCCTCCACAATCACCCGACCTCAACCCAATTGAGATGGTTTGGGATGAGTTGGACTGCAGAGTGAAGGAAAAGAAGCCAACAAGTGCTCAGCATATGTGGGAGCTCCTTCAAGACTGTTGGAAAAGCATTCCAGGTGAAGCTGGTTGAGAGAATGCCAAGTGTGCAAAGCTGTCATCAAGGCAAAGGGTGGCTACTTTAAAGAATATAAAATATAACAAATATATTGATTTGTTTAATACTTTTTTGATTACTACATGTGTCATTTCATAACAAAATAAAGGAAAACCCTTGAATGAGTAGGTGTGTCCAAACTTTTGACTGGTAGTGTATGTAAATAAAGTATTCAGTTTTTTTTTATTTTTTATACATTTGCAAAAAAATCTAAAAAACAATTTTTGCTTTGTCATTATGGGGTATTTTTATTTATTTAACTAGGCAAATCAGTTAAGAACAAATTCTTATTTACAATGACGGCCTACACTGGCTAAACCCGGACGACGCTGGGCCAATTGTGCTCTGCCCTATGGGACTCCCAATCACGGCCTGATGTGATGCAGCCTGGATTTGAACCAGGGACTGCAGTGATGCCTCTTGCATTGAGATGCAGTGTCTTAGACTGCTGCGCCACTCGGGAGATTGATGAGAAAAATTTAGAATAAGGCTGTAGCGTAACATGTTCAAACAGTAAAAGGGTCTGAATATTTTCCAAATGCACTGTATAGTTTATTTTGAGTAGATAAATATTCAACCTCCTGAGTCATGGCATGTTAGAAACACTGTTGGCGATTACAACTGTGAGTTTTTCTGGGTAAGTCTCTAAGAGCTTTCCACACCTGGATTGTGTAACATTTGTACATTCTTTTTTTTTTAAATTCAAGCTCTGTCAAATTGGTTGCTGGTCATCACTAGACAACCATTTTCAGGTCTGCCACAGATTTTCAAGACGATTTAAGTCCAAACTTGAACTGGGCCACTCTGGAACATTCACGGTCTTCTTGGAAAGCAACTCCAGTGTAGATTTGGCCTTGTGTTTTAGCTTACTGTCCTGCTGAAAATGTATTCATCTCCCAGTGTCTGGTGGAAAGCAGACTGACTGAACCAGGTTTCCCTCTAGGATTTTGCTTAGCTCCATTACATGAATTTTTTATCCAGAAAAACTCCCCAGTCCAAATATGCCCATAACATGATGCAGCCACCACTCTGCTTGAAAATATGGAGTGCTACTCAGTAATGTGTTGTATTGAATTTGCCCCAAACATAACACTTTGTATTCAGGACAAAAAGTGAATTGCTTTGCCAAACTATTTTTGCAGTATTGTTTGTGCCTTGTTGTAAACTGGATGCATGTTTTGGAATATTTGTTATTCTGTACAGGCTTCTTTCTTTTCCAAGTTAGAAATGTGGAGTAACTACAATGTTGTTGATCCATTCTCAATTTTCTCCTATCACAGCCATTAAACTCTGGCCTCATGGCAACTGAGTTAGGAAGGATGCCTGTACTGTATCTTTGTAGTAATTGGCTGTATTGATACACCATCCATAGTGTAATTAATAGCTTCACCATGCTCAAAGGGATATTCAATGTCTGCTTTTTTATTTTTTTTATCCATTTACCAATAGGTGCCCTTCTTTGCAAGGCATTGGAAAACCTCCCTGGTGTTTGTGGTTGAAATTCACTGGTCAACTGAGGGCCCTAACAGATAATTGTATGTGTGGCGTACAGAGATAAGGTAGTCATTCAAAAATCATTGCACACCGAGTTAGTCCATGCAACTTATTATCTGACTCGTTAAGCACACTTTTACTCCTGAACTTATGTAGGCTTGCCATAACAAAAAGGGGTTGAATACTTATTGACTTAAGATATTTCAGCTTTTCATTTTGAATTAATTTGTAAACATTTTCCACTTTAATTTTATGTGGTATTGTGTGAAGACCAGTGATAAAAAAAAATCTATATTGAATCCATTTGAAATGCAGGCTGTAACACAACAAAATGTGGAAAAAGTCAAGGGGTGTGAATACTTTCTGAAGTCACTGTACGTCATGTAGCTGAGTCGACCATTAATGTACTGAAAGGGGGTAACATGAGCCTTGAACCAGCCTCTTTCTAAGGAACCTCATACCCCATTACTTCTGATGTCTCTCCTCTAAGTGACTCTGACACAGACAGACATTAATCAGATTCAGGAACTTCTACATCTACAAAGAATTAATACATGCCTGTGAGGCGTGTACATGATGAGCAGATAATTAGTTGAAGTTATTTGGTTAAAGGTCAAACTGGAATGAGCTGGAACAGGAAGCACCTTTTAAAGATAAAATAAAGAATGTATTTTTGGAAAGCATTTAGTCTGATATGATAGTCAACTTTAGTCACAGTATTTGATAGTTGGGTCATTCTACGAAAATGGTGGGTTTCCTGTCCCGGCCTTATTCACCAGGAAAAACACTTAAAAGTGTGAGATAATGACACAAAAAAAATATTGTTTCAGGAGTTATGGTTTAGTGACATATTTTGAGTTTTTCTCCCTCTTTAAATGCCATAATACAAAGACAAGTATTATAGTTATTTAGTGGACTACTTAAAAACTAAAATATCAAATAAATATTACAAATAATTTACAAGTAGTAGCTGCTCCTCAATTTCATGTCACTGGTGTGAAAATGTATAAAAACCAAAAATGCAACATCGTTGCCAACTTCTTCCTGGGTCAAAGGTTCATTGGAGACGGGACTGTTTTGAAAAGCTTGATTATTAACTTGGTAATTTCATGCGAGGACTTAAGATTTCACAGTTTATAGTAAGGGGAAAGGAAATTGGATTAAAATGATTGATAAAATTCCACGATTAAGTGATTTATTTACAATTTAAGAAGTGTGGTTTGAGCTACAGTGGCTGCCGTCTTAGATATTCCATCTTGTCTGCAGATTTGTCACTGGTGTTACTGTTCTTGCTGGTAACGCCAGTGACAATAACACCAAACTTTTTTCTCAACGTAATGTTTTATAAAACCCTCAACAATTATATATATAAAAAAATACTTATTAGCATTTTATTACTGTTTCAATATTGTAATCACATAATTAGACTGAAATTACGTTCTAGAAAGCCTGAATTGTCATCTAAAATATAGGTAATACCAGTGACAAAAAGGCAGCACAAGCATTTTTGTTTATGTAAGTAGTAAAAATATAAATATGTTAAGCTGTCATTTATGTTGATTTATAACATTAAGGGGTTAACTATTATCTGACTATGTTTTGATAAAAAAATAAAAAAGAATGAACATTTGTAAAAGTTTGCTGTTCAAAAAGCCACCATTTTCATAGAATGACCCAGTTATATGAGTCACTACAGAGCTTATAAGGGTCGATCAGTTCAAGTAGGAGATAGCAGTATTGAGATACAGGTAGTTGAGCATTCTGCTTTAAAAGAAAAAAGGTGCACCAAATCAGAGATATGGTAACATAAACTCACGTGAACTTGTACATCGCCTTGGTCCATACAATTGACCTTATTTTAGCGCCCCAAAAACGTAATACTTCCAGATCAACTGTAATGTCAATACCATTGTAAAGCACAATTTCTCCCCTTTCCAACAAAATCAATTGCATGACCTAAACGCTGCCCGTTTCTGCATAATTCAACAAGACAATGAGCCCCGTCGGGTCTTTTTAAAAATGGCGGGTGGGGAAGCTAAACTCATGCATGGTAGTGAGGATTATTTTAATTTTTTTTCACTCCATCTGTCCAACTTATCGCCTCTAGAATGTAAATAAAACACTATAAAGAGTTTATATAATGTGTCATTACATACCTATTTGAAGGTTTGTGTCGAATTAGAATTGGGTTTTTAGGGCGGTGCTAAAGTGACCTTAGAAGTAAACAGCGGCTTTGAGAATGATGATTGCATGCAATGATGACGCAAAAAATGACTAGGTATCCCCCCTTACCCCTGTCACTGTCCCTTTCTTGTTTCTAAAGGATGAGAGAAGTGCTACACCTGGTGAAGAGAGATTGTAAGACAGAAATAGTTGCTTTTACGGCATGACACTTCACGATGTAAAGGAGGGTCCGTTTTTTAAACTTTTCTCCAATACTATAGAGCCATTACCATGTCGATCAACGCTTGAATAGAAACCTAGTTCACACCCCCGATTTTGACGTCAACACAGTCGCTACAGTCCCATTAGCTTTCTTTGTAGCCTCGTTTGAATGTTGTGGTTGCGCACATTTGTACGGAATGGGGTGAGTTTACGTTAGTAGATTTGATTGAAGCATCTTTAACTTTAAAGTCACCTATTCAATAAAAAAATTAACTGCTTAGAAAAAGTGACTGTCCGGCCTCTCGAGTGGAGCATCGCAGTACTTGAGGCATCACTACAGATCCGGGTTCGATCCCGGGCTGTGACACAGCTGTCTGGGAGATCCATGAGGCGGCGCACAATTGGCCCAGCATCGTCTGGGTTGGGGGAGGGTTTGGCCGGACAGAATTTCCTTGTCCCATCGCGCTCCAGCGATTCCTGTCTTTGGTCGCCAATTGTATGGCGTTTCCTCCGCCGCATTGGTGTGGCTGGCTTCCGAGTTAAGCGTGCAGTGTGTCAAGAAGCAGTGCTGCTTGGCAGGGTCGTGTTTCGGAGGACGTGTCGCTCTCTCCGTTCTCCTCTCCCGAGTCAGTACGGGAGTTGCAGCGATGGGACAAGACTAACTACCAATTGGGGAGAAAAAGGGGTCAAAACCAACAGGAAAAAGGTGACTGTCGTGATAGTGTCATGCTGCTTTAGTGACTTCAAAGTTGATTTTATTCTTCATAATACATATTTTAAAATCTATAAAATGTGGTCCATACACATTTCAAATGACACCCACGCCGTGCAAATGCACTCTGCATTCTCAATTAAGAGAGAAACATTTTTGTTTGATGAATACATAACCATTGTGTTCATTCAGCATGGCTTTGACAGTCTGTAAAATGCATTTTCATAAAAGGCGTATGTTTCTGAAAGTTTCCCTGTGGCCTCAATGGTACATTCCACCATGAGCTGTACAAAATGATATGCAGGGAGGGTGAAAGAGTTCAGAGATTCCTCATTCATAAACCAGAAAATATGGCACCAAAAATATTCTACATGAGTTAGGCTGTGCCCCAAATGGCACTCTATTCCCTACACAGTACACAACTTTTGACTAGAGCCCTGTGGGAATAGAGCCCCATTTGGGATGTAGCCATTCTGTTCATCACCAACAGCAAATACTCTTTCTGTAGTAAGGCTTCTGAACACACGATTGATTGTGTGATCATTTTCTCACAGACAAAGGCATTTTCACTGAAGTATCTGCTTTGAATTAAGCTTGTTTGTTTGCAATTGGCCTAGAGCCAATCTAGACTGTCTCTAGGAGACCGGTCTGTGCCTTTACATAATGTGTGAACTAGTTAGCATGGTCCACAATGTTCTTTCGGGTTTCAGTGCACGTTTCACTGGCCTAAATGTCATCACCAATGTTTGTCCCGCAAAGCTTAGCTCAGTCAGATTCATAACCACAAATGTCAAGCCGATAGCCTGTTTTGATATGACATTTAACAAATTCCATTTAGTGAACACAGGGGAATTACACATAGCTGCAGGCTTCTGTTCCAAAACGTTAAATATTATGTACATTTGATTTACCAGTTGTATAGTTATTCAGTGATCAAATGAAAATCTCAGAGGGCATTACAGTACTTTTTCTATAGAAACAGTTGTCACATACACCAGCCATTAAGACATCATGCTTACAACAGACAGCCATCCACCACTGTCACCAGCCTTCGGAGGGGACCCATCCTGCACATGGACATGACTGACAGCCTGTGAGAGGAAGCAGATACCCTATTCAACTGAAACTTAAGGTTACAGAGCTACAAAAATATCTTTACCCAACTGCCATTGTGTACTGTCCTATAAGTAAACATTTTTTTTTGGGGGGGGGGGGGGGGGGGGGGGGGGGGGGGGGGCTGAGCAAATTTGAGGTGTTGTGAGCGGAAACTTGAACGTTGTGAGAATTCTGTGCAAGTTCCGACACGCGATTACAGTGAATACTGAGGTGGAACCCTTAGTTTTAGACAGTAACCAATAGGCTATTGTGGCTATTTGGCCATAATGTAGTCCTACCAACAAAACCAATGGAGCAAATCCCATAACATTTTCAGATAGAAATCAAAAGCAATTTCTATGATATAGCCTACAGTAGTCTATATGTGGTGTTCAATGCAGGCCTACATTGCATGATACCTTTAAACATTTTTACATTATGAAGGGTTTGACATTAATTAAGGACTTTTTACTTGGTCTGTAACACCATGGGCCAAATAGGTACATTGCATTGTATGATGCAAGAAACCACTTTTCAAATAATTAATTATTATCATTCAGAGAATTAGACAATGAAGACTACCCCTCTGCCTATTTGCTCATTTCCATATTCAAGGCTGTCTCAAAATACAACACTGCCCCTTTAATTAAAACACACACGCTTTTTACCCGACTAGTTTTTCAAAACCAGCTTAAAGGGGCTGATATAATTAAGCAATAAGGCGCGAGGGGGTGTGGTATATGGCCAATATACCACAGCTACGGGCTGTTTTTAGGCACGACGCAACGTGGAGTGCCTGGATACAGCCCTTAGCGGTGGTGTATTGGTCATATACCACAAACCCCTGTGGTGCCTTATTTCTATTATAAACTGGTTACCAATGTAATTAGAGCAGTAAAAATACATGTTTTGTCAAACCCGTGGTATACAGTCTGATATAGCTGTCAGCTAATCAGCATTCAGGGCTCGAACATCCCAGTTTATAATGTTGATTGGATCACAGAAAAAACGTTAATCTATGTAGTGCAACCTAATGGGGTGAACTCGGTGAAGTTCAATCTCTGGAGTCTGCGCGGCCTGGCATTTCTTCTGTGCGGCAGTCCTGCAGGAGGTGAGCAGCCACGCATGCCTATAAGGCAAAGACTCTGCAGCTTGCAGCAACAGATTTGGCTGTTCTAAACAGCAAATGTAATGCCTTGTGGGTCGGTAGTACATCAACAGCGTGGCGCTGGCACCAAAGGCTATAGCTTATACCCATAAAGGATACTTTATGGAAAGGCTGAGGTACTGCAACATTGGAAGAGAAAATATGCCTATTGGAACTGATTGTTTTTGTCCACTGAAAAGCCCATCTGAGTTCAGGTCATGCGTTTGCTTTGTTTAGGCCTAGTCCTCAAACGGGACATGAACAAATACAGGAAATACTGTACGTTGGGTTTAAGAGTGTCTACCCTTTCTATCCCGAAGGTAGAGCCTAGTTTATAGCCACGTCAGATTCAGTCTCTGGCTAGGTTACATCAGTAAGTGCTCTCTTTCATGTTAAACGTGAGAGAAGCAGAGACTCATTTTACAGTTGATGGTTTTGCAGGGCTTGGCTGTGATTGTGAACAGAAGGGAAAATAACTTGTTTTTCATACAGGTATCAAAATCAGCACCAGGCAAAGAAAACTAAAATAAGTGACAAGTATTAAAATCAGGCAGAAAGAGGTTTTTCACAAAGAAGACCCTGAAATTTAAAAATGATCAAAAACAGAAAAGGAGAAGAAGTGTCAAGAGTTAATGCTCAGTGAAGTCAGGCGGTGGGAACACCTTTGCCTGTACGCATCATCAGTCCGCACCCTGAAAGACAGGCTGGTAGCACGGGTGCTGGAGCTTGGCTTCTTCTTCTCAGACAACGTACTGGTAATAGTCTGCCTTCCCGTGGTCGGGGGTTGCAAAGGGACTTAGCCAGGCTATGGAGAACGGATGGCCAAATACCACCCTCATGTTCATCCACTTTGTCCTTTTAACCCATCTTCTCTCCTCCTTTTTCAACTGCTCTATGCCCTGTTGATAAGATCCAACAGGCAAAACATCAGCAGGAGACCATGTGTCTCAAAATAATCCTGGCTACTTATACATCTTGGGGACGGTTCCATCAAGAACCTGAATAAAACTATGTGCAATCTGGATCTAGTAACTAAGTAGCATGGTTGGGGCCAATTCCATTTCAATTCAGGAAGCAAACTGGAATTCTAATTCCAATTGTCCTCAACGCTTTTCTATGACAAAAAATGGAATTGGAATTCCAGTTGACTTCCTAAATGTTCAAATGGAATCAACCCCAAACCTGCTGAGCAGCGATGGTTAAGAAGGAAGAGAGGAGCATTGAGTGGGGGAGTAAATGGGAGCTGGTGGCGTGTTCTGTTCACTTACCGTCTCATCGGTACAGATGGAATGGACCTGGGTCCCAAACATCACTGAGGTGAAAATGAGGAAGAGGAGTCCCTCAAAGCAGAGGAAGATGAGGAGGATGACGGTCGCAGGAGGAGAGAATGTACTGCACTCTGGGGAGGGCCGAGGGAAGAGAGGAGAAGGGAGAGAAGAGGTTTAAACTGGAGGGCACTGATAGTCTGGAAGCTGAGGAGAGGGGTGCTGGGTTCCTTCTCATCAGGTAAGTATTATCTTAGGGGGCAGGAAAGGAGAGACAAAGGTTGATATCCTGTATGTGGCATTGACCAATTAAGTCATGCTTTAACAAAGAGAGAGTCAAAGGAGAACAATCAGGGTACTGGAAAGGAAAACAACATGATACTTATGAAGTAGTGGAAATAAATAATTGCAAAAGGAAACCACAACACCAAATCCATGAAATGTGTTTCTCTGTTGCGGAAGAACCACGCAAAGTTAAAAACAGTATGGTGGATTTGACAGGGAAGGCTAACATAGCTGAACAGCATGGTACTCACTCGTCCAGTCTGACTCGAAGCAGAAGATAAAATGGAAGGCAACCATGACCAGGGCATGGAGGGATATCAGTGCAATGTACATCTGAAGGGAGACAAATATTACATCGCATCAGCTAACACAGTAGTAACACTACATCAGTTAACACAGTTGTAACACTACATCAGTTAACACAGTTGTAACACTACATCAGTTAACACAGTAGTAACACTACATCAGCTAGCACAGTAGTAACACTACATCAGCTAACACAGTAGTAACACTACATCAGCTAACACAGTAGTAACACTACATCAGCTAACACAGTAGTAACACTACATCAGCTAACACAGTAGTAACACTACATCAACTAACACAGTAGTAACACTACATCAGCTAACACAGTAGTAACACTACATCAGCTAGCACAGTAGTAACACTACATCAGTTAACACAGTAGTAACACTACATCAGCTAGCACAGTAGTAACACTACATCAGCTAGCACAGTAGTAACACTACATCAGTTAACACAGTAGTAACACTACATCAGCTAACACAGTAGTAACACTACATCAGTTAACACAGTAGTAACACTACATCAGCTAGCACAGTAGTAACACTACATCAGTTAACCACGCAGTGCTCTTATTTTGAAAAAGTATTTATCAGAATTCTGTCAAGATTGTGTACATTGTTATGGATACAGGTATCCTATGTGTATTTGTTTTCTCTCCTTCAGCCCTAGTCACACGTTTCACTCATCAGTCGCCAATCAGAAGACACACCTGCTCCTTTTCCCTTACCCAATCACATCCCCTTGGTTTTCCCAAACACTCTCTGTCCGTCTCTCCCTCCGGATAGAGATCATCTCTCTTTTGTTTTTGCATCTACATGTCACATTTGCCCGTTATTATGTATTGTAATTGTAATATTGTGTATGACTTTTTTTGTTGGTGGGAAAAGGGGATACCAAGACAAGTCGCCCATGGGCATACACTACCCGTAGGAAAACCTTGTCTAAGAACCCTGGTTAGAACTGGGCGGACCACCCACTGTATTTCATTGGTCAGTTAGCTAGCTGTGCTTGAGGAAGGTAAAGACTAGATTAGTTTAAAAAAAATATTTATTAGTTCTTTCCTTGGGTCCAGCTCAGCCCTTTTCCACCCCATTACCGTGTGTTGAACGGTAGATTTAAATTGTCTGTTGTTATTAGTTCTCCCTGCTCCTTTTCACTGTTATGATTTGCATGAGATATGTTACGGGTCTCGTTTCCATCTCCCCCTAGACTGCAGGGCCAAAGGGGTTCATAACATCCATAATGGAATAATGTGTTGTCTTGATGAATGTGGGCGAGAGTTTGCAGGTCTGTAGGAGGACATTAGTCAGCATTAACTAAGGTAGGAGGACATTAGTCAGCATTAACTGTAAGGTAGGAACACATTAGTCAGCAATAACTGAAAGGTATGATTGCTGAGACAAGTAGCAACATCTCATGTGAGGGAGTCAATAACAGCTTGTTGTGAATGTATGTTTGCGTAATAGCTGAGTAGCTCGAGGCTAAAAACACTCACTGTGAAAAGCACAAAGAATTTCTGGTTCTTCTCTCCTACGCAGTTGTTTACCCATGGGCAATGGTGGTCCATCTTCTTGATACAGCGTTTACACACACTGAGAGGGGCACACACAAGGACATGACAGCATGGAACAGCCACATAGAGAAAGAGGCCTGGAAATATGAGCCAAACCGTGACCTACACAAGCTGCTCCTTCTGGAAGCATGAAGACCAGCCACAACGCCTAGTTAATTAAATCCGGCAATTCAGAACACGCACACCAACACAGCAGAGTGAGTGGAGAGATACTCCACTCCTTCTAGCCACCTTCAGCTGCATGTCTGCACTATATAGGGAATAAGGTTACATTTGGGACAAACAACATGTTGACATTTATGGAGATGAGCGATGGGAATAACCAGCTGAACTGGACTCTCCCATCACACAGGGGGGTTACAGCAGAGACATATTATTTAAGGAAGAGGGTAGCAGACTGACAACTCAACTATCTGCCATATGGATCTGCAATATGCTCAGAGGTGTTCTGATACCATGGTATTCTCTGAAGGTGGAACAAGTGTTACAGTATGGTGTCATGATATTTATACTATATGCTTTAGAGGTGTTCTGATACCATGGTATTCTCTGAAGGTGGAACAAGTGTTACAGTATGGTGTCATGATATTTATACTATATGGTCACATCAATTCACATTTTTTGTTGCTATGTACTTTTTTCCAATTCCTACTTCAACTAATCCCTTTTTGTTTTAGCCATTTCCGTCCCCTTGAAACTATGTTAAAGCACAAGTCCGGGGAACAACTCCTTAGCCATCCAGTAAGTACCAGTGGGTATAAGTAATGCAGCAAGGCTGAGGCTAAACAACATTAGAAGAAAATAAGTGAAACGGGACAGACTAGACTGCAGCAGTCCTGTACTGTACCTGCAGTGGTGAGCTCTGTCAGGCTTTATACTGCAGCAGTCCTGTACTGTACCTGCAGTGGTGAGCTCTGTCAGGCTTTATACTGCAGCAGTCCTGTACTGTACCTGCAGTGGTGAGCTCTGTCAGGCTTTATACTGCAGCAGTCCTGTACTGTACCTGCAGTGGTGAGCTCTGTCAGGCTTTATACTGCAGCAGTCCTGTACTGTACCTGCAGTGGTGAGCTCTGTCAGGCTTTATACTGCAGCAGTCCTGTACTGTACCTGCAGTGGTGAGCTCTGTCAGGCTTGATACTGCAGCACTTGGGACATTTGTAGACCACCTGACCGGGCTTGAGCTGCAGGCTCTCGATAAACTCCTTGGTCGCGTTCCCTTTAGGCACCGCACCCTGGGAGGGAGGCACGGGTTAGGACAGGGGCATTCATTCATATCTGAAACCTATCTGAAAACAAGAGTTCTCTACAAGCAGGTTTTCTAGTGAAGACAACGTATTTCTAGACTGAAAGCACTGCATTCGACAGTTTAGCCTGAGAGTCCAGTCACTGACTCACTGGGTGCGTCCCAATAGTATCTCCTTTCTCCTGAAGTGTGTACTCATTCACCACTGCCCACAAATCTAATAGCATTGGATTGGTGGAGGCATGGGCTAATAAGAATATCCACCATATTTTTGATTCCAGTCATTTCCTTTCAAATCAGTGAAGGAAAATTATCATGTGCATACTTGGGGGGGGGGGGGGGGCTAAATGGAACAAAGCCACAGAATCACTGAGACAGACAGACAAAGCCAGCCAGACTAACCGGGTCTGTGCACATGGCCCGGGCGTGCGAAGCCAGAGCGAGGAAGGCGAGGGTACTGAACAGTGCCCCGTTGATTAGACTATAGAGCAGGTTCTTGGCGGGCAGCAGCATGACGAAGAGCACCACGAACTCGGCGTAGAACACCAGGCACCAGGTGATAACGCCGCACGCGATGCCGCAGCAGTCGCGGATGAACCACATGGCGTCGGAACTGGGGCGGGTCGGGGGAGGGGCGCAGTGCTCGGGCTGCAGGTAACCGGCTTGCCTCTCGATGTCCCTGCAGCGGTGCGCCGGGCTCTTCTTCATTCTAGAGCGGATGCAGCTCTCTCCGCATGCTGCTGAGAGAAGGGTTTGGATGGTTAGGAATAGGCTACAGATGTAGGTGTCAACGAAGTGATATCTGATGTGCCAATGTTGCAATGCATTTTCTATGTTGTTGGAATGCGCGGTTGTTGTAGTGTAAATGAGAAACTACAGGTGTATACAGAAGTGATTAGGAAGTGAAGTGTCAATGTTGCATTGACTGTACAGACACTATTGTTGGAATGTGGTCCGTTTCTGTTATTTGTTGGAACGTGGCGTTGTAGCCTGAAAACAAATGTTTGACTGAAAAGACAAGAGACCTGTGTGTTGCATAATCTACATTTATCTGAACTATGGTGATGGAGCAACGTTGACATGCAATTCAATCATCTGTGCAAACAGACAGTAACGGACAAAGGGAGTGAGAGGAGACGGCGCATGAGCGTTTGAAGTTCCTGTTAGTCTGTTTTAAGGATTCTAAAGCAAGTCAATTACCCTGGTCAAAATGTCTCTGTGGTCATTTTTGGCCCACGTTTAGTAGAAACAGAATGTCAGGGTACTAAATATAGCCATATATGTCAAAACATACGAAGAAAAGTTCACAAAAGCTGAGTATTCACTGCCTTTTCAAATGTATTTATCAATCAAACATATTTTATAAAGCCATTTTTACAAAAGCAGTTGCTTCAAGGTGCTTATGCAGATACCCAACATAAATCCCCAAAGAGCAAGCAATGCAGATGTAGAAGCACAGTGGCTAGGAAAAACTTCCCCCTCTGAAATCTGGCCTACAAGAGATCAGAATTACATCCATTGATGTGGCCAATTCAATCTCACTTTTATGATTAGCCACACTAGCTTAATTGAGCTTTAGCCTATCGGCTTTGAGGGGAACCCTGGTCCAACCGACATTCCTGCCAAAACTGTTTTCATATCATGTTTGTAAAAGCCCACTATTCAAGCATCCCTAACAGCCAGGGATATAGGCCAGTGAGTAAGTAGCCTCATAGTGACAATCAACCTGAGATAAACACATTACTGCACACACAAATGCACAAGCCTACACAGTGCCCTCCTCCCCATCCTCTGGTTGTCTCCAATATACACTACAGACTACAGTATTGTAGCCTGGGTAGTGCCTAGCGACAGACTCTGGACAGTCTGCCTACAGACAACAGGCTTAGAGCCCACCTGCTGTGTTAGTGGGCGTGATGTCCAGTCTGGCCATGGCTATCACTTTCCCCAATCAGCCCAGACATTACCATCTGCTGCTGATAGCCTGAATGTGCTAGCATAGCAGTAACGGCATCTAGCTAATTCACTGGGTCAGTGTGTCACTCTCTCTCTCACAGACACACACACACAAACTACAACACTCCTATCCTGCAAATTGGGCGTAGCTAATAGCCAGAATGCAAGGATCCCTCTGTGGATTTGATAAGCGCAGGTGTGGAATGTTTGTGTTAGCCTAGTTAATCATAAAATCATGATGCATATCATTTGTTTTGTCAAACAGCCAACAAATGGAAGGCCTTTGCTGTTATCCATCAAATGAAATATTCAGTTTGAGTCATTTCTGGTAGAACTTGCTTTAGACAAAGGAAGTGGAATGCTAATATCTCCCAGGGGTTGTTGCACGTCATTTCAGCAAGCCATGACACCCACCATCTCCTTGTTCTGAAATCATTTCTGTAGTCAGAAACATGTAAGATTAGCATTCCTGAAACATTATTTTGCTGAAATATAATGATTAAGTAGATTAAATTAAGTAGATTGATTGCCCCCAAATTGGCCATTTTAACTTATAGGATTCAAAACATTCAATAAATATAGTACCTAACATCTGATTTAGACCAAAACATTTTCTAACAATGAGTAAGACACGAGGAATCCAAATAAAGTCAAAATCCACCCACCGCGCCAATCCCACCCCAACTAGTATACAGTATCAGTTCTCCATGTCTGACAAGTAGTATGGAGCTGTGTCTCTGAGTAATGTTTCCTCGTCTTATTTTATGTATTCTCAGTGAATTTGGTGATGTTTCCCCCATGTTCAAAGAAATTGAAGTGGTTAGGTTTATGTCCCGTCATACCTACTGATATTACAAGGTTCTGACCACTAGATGGAAGAGGACCATCTAGTGGTCAGAACCGGGTAATATCAGGACGCAGGATGGGACACAAACCTAACAACTTTAATGACTCATTTCTCTGAACAGGGGGAAATGAGTATTTCCTAAATATTGGTGCATTACGGTAATGATAAGCAGGTTTCGGTAATGAGTGTTTCAGTTTGCCATTGAAAAACTGTACTGAGCTCTATTAGAGATTGAGTAACCCAATACATCATCAAACTGTGTCACTTGTTAATCCCAAATTATTTGCATAAAACAAAATGATCTTAATGCAATTGACTAAAATATCCCTTATTTTATCATAAGTACTGTAATTGTGTATGTATTATCAAATGTCAAAAGTGGACTTAAGCGTAAAAAAAAAGCCTATTTTTAGACAAAGTAATTTCTCAAGTCTTTCAAATGTATTTAAAAATGAGACTGTGCCATAAACTAGGCATCTTAGTATTCAGAATGATAGTTGATTGTTGCAGATGCATAATGGTTTTCTAATTCAATTTACTACTGCTATGGTTAACTGGTTTCTGAGAATCACCCGGTGGGTGTTGAAATCCTCTTTCTTGTGCTTTTTGAGGTGGAACAACCCATAAGTGAATCCATGTTGAGAGATGAATGAGCGTCACTCTCATAGAGTGATCAAAGCTAACAGTATCTCTTGTACAACATCACAAATACTGTTTCATAGAAACCAATAAGTCAGGAACGTCACAGAAACGTTGCACTATATCATCTCTTAAAGCTTCATAAATCCAGTGACACAATCTGTTACCAAGGACGATGCTACTAATGAAGTCACTATAGCTACTATGGCATTTGTACACATAAGCCAAAGCACTGTGAAGAAAAACACTTCCAAGCAAGCGTCGATTATCTATTATCTGCTAAATCAATGCTCTTTTGTGGTTGACTGGAAGGGGGAGTGAATAAACTACTCTTTCACTGAATGACATGCTGCTGTTACTCTGAATTAACTGATTTGACTTTAGTATCATCTTTGTCTTACAGCAGAAAGTACTTTTACAAAACTGCCATTCTATTCTGCCGTTCGAAGCAGCAATAGTTTTTAAAATTGTATTTATTTAACTAGGCAAGTCAGTTAAGAACAAATTATTATTTACAATGAGGGACTACCCCGGCCAACGCTGGGCCAATTGTTCACCGCCCTATGGAACTCAACCATTAATAAACATAACGGCATATAATGTCTAACAGATGACTTCAATGGACCATTTACAGAAGACTGGAGGGTGATCACTGTATGAGCGCTATACCGCTGAATGAGACATCCGTTTAATACATGATTAATAGGGATGCAGGACGAGCTGCTGCTTGGATGCCTCCAAACAGTACAACTGAGGAATGATGGCAGACACCGAGGAAGAGGCCACGGGAGGATGGGAGTGGAGATGTGTCTCAATAGAACGAAATAGCAGTTAACAGGCTGATGAGACTTCCGTTTATAACCTCTGCTGGCAGTCGCTGTCTGTGACATGAGATACTGCTGGCAGCTGAAAAGATACTGCTAACCTAACCGAAAGGCCGGCAGATGGCGATATTGATCTGGTATTGATAGTCCTAACACTATCTATTTATTTTGAAATTTCCTAACAAACACCTTACACTGAGTGTAATAGTAAGATGACAAATTGAATGAAACTGGTCTTTTGATCAGTTGACCCTCTAAGTCACAATCACTGTTATTGAGCTAGAATAATATGGTTAATTAGCTAATGCAACAAATCTCGATTCTGCTGTCAGATTCAGAATATAATGCGAGCTAGCTTGGTAGCTCAAATGATTAGCATGGTTCCATCGGTTTTATGACTTTACTTACTTAGTTAGTTAGCCAATTTGGTTAGTTTAGCTAGGCAACGGTAGAAACAACCATGCTGATTTCAACTCACCTCTTTCCTGGTTGAGGAAATACCTTTCAGAGAAGAGAAACGTTACTCGGTTTGACAGTCTGGCACGCAAACGTCAGCTAGGTAACGTTTCACCATTCACAACAGTAAATCGTAGCTAATTGTACCAAGTTAGCTAGCTTACGTTCACTAGCTGGTTATCCTTGCTAGCGTGGAGGTAGTTAGCAGTACCCCTTGTTGGGTCTCACTATTCACGCTTGACGTATCGAGTCCATCGTTAAACTACAAAACCACTTCGTTTCAATATTTCCTGTGATTCATTTGGAAATGCCCATAAGTGCAGACCTAACGTTACTAGTTCGGTAGGTGGATGCCTGTTTCCCCATTACTCAATATAGAAAGCGCTCTCTGGCAAGCAAGAAAAGATCTGAGGAAAAACAGGAAGTGCCCTGCCTTCCATGCGCAAGACTTCAGTGCGCTCCAAAGGTTATCTGGCGTTCCAAGCACCTGAAGATGCCCCAGTATATTTGTTGCCTCTGCAAGCAGATCTAGGAACAGATTTGCCTACCCAATCCCAAACTCAATCCCAAAGAACTGCATCTAAAAACCGATGTAGGATATTAATGTAGCTAATGGCCCAAAAGCCGGCAGATGGTGATATTGAGTCTTTTTAGTGTACCGTCCAAAGCGAATGTATGCAGCTGGCTATTTAGCGTATAACACTTATATCCTCCATGGACCAGTTTGTACATAAATCGAGTCTGAATGGAGAATGTTTTAATGATGAGAATGTGGAAAATATGGGTACTTTCTTTATGAAACACATGTTCCACCACCATGTAAGAGTGGCTAATGGTACTTCCTGATGATGTGCCACACTTTCATCCAGGGGTAAACAGCAGACTGCTGTTACTTGATTGGCTGAACATCATACACCCAGGGTTGTATTCATGACAGAAACATTTACCATTTAAGAACCAAACAGAGAAAACAGAACGAAACGGGGCGTTCAATAGAAACTCTTGTTTGCGTTTTCTGTTTGAAGTAAACGGTTTGCAACAGAATCAGCATAATGATTATACACCCCAGGACTAGCATTCATGGGCATTAGCCGCTCTAGCATGGTTATGGAAAGTGGTGTTTCATAAGGAAATGACGCCAATTTCCCCTGTTTTTTTCTCACCATTAAATCGAGTTGAGGAGGAAATTGACGCTGTTGCAATCTGAATGGAGAATGTTTTATGTTTGAACCGGTCCACGGGGGGATACAAGTGTAGCCTGCTACATGGACAGTAAGATGAAATGACTCAATATCGCCATCTGCTGGCCTTTGGGCTATGCATCTAACTCAATTTAAACTCCAACTGCACTACAAAGTAGTCTTTTGACTCCCACTAGCACGTCTGTATGCCCCTGCAAGAGACAAGACATATATTGAATGCAGGGATATGATACATGGATCTCACTGTCTGACATGTCAGATCCCTCTGTGTTAGCTTTTTGATGTGCAACATTGTTTTGCAAGGAGCATTACTTTTATGTAATAACTATAGCTATTTGTTAAAACATAGCAGTAATCAAAGAAATATCGATCTTAAAATTGTCTGAGTTTGAATGCATAACAAGCTAAATCATTGACATGTTATCTCAAAGGCAATAAAGTACAAATTCAAACAGTCCAAAAACACACAAAATTCCGGGCATTTGAATCGAATGGTAGAGCTGTATTGATTTGTACACTGATCCAGCAACAATCTGGATAGTTTCTGCCACTGAGGTACAATAAGAAGCTGAGTTTTATCTGTGCCTTTTTGCCGCTCTTTGATGACGTACACAGCGGAAAAACACACGTGGTATTTTAGTGCAACGCATCATGGCTACTGTACAAGTCAGTGAGGCTGAAAAGGTGTATATTTTGCATGGTGTACGGGTAGGTGGTATTCTGAAAGATTCCGCTACATGCTCTTGTTCAGTTGACCTTTTTGCGTGAATTCATTGTTTTATGGCTAGCTGTCTTTCTTTACCACAGCGAAAGGCATCCTCTTGGCATAGCTAGCTAACAAGCTAACGTTAATGCCAGAATGTGACAAGATGTTGTTCTTATGTTCTATGGTAATTTTTTCACCAGGATGACTTACGGGTTGATGGACGAGGATGCGAGGACTACAGACACATGGAGATTGAGACAGACATGGTGTCAAATACAGATGGCTCAGCCAAAGTTACACTGGTAATTTCAATGCTCCTTGCAAAACAATGTTGCACATCAAAAAGCTAACACAGTGGGATCTGACATGTCAGACAGTGAGATCCATGTATCATATCCCTGCATTCAATATATGTCTTGTCTCTTGCAGGGGCATACAGACGTGCTAGTGGGAGTCAAAGCTGAAATGGGAAAGCCAAGGCCCATGGTCCCAGATGAAGGCTACCTGGAGTTTTTTGTTGATTGGTGAGTGCATTGTTGTTTTGCTTGGAGTACAGTATAATTCTAATATGTCGGACACTGGTGGTAGTGTTGTAACAAGTCATTTATGATGAATCGCCCTCTTCTTGTACCCCTCCTAGCTCTGCCAATGCCACACCAGAATTTGAGGGTCGGGGTGGTGATGAGCTGGGCATGGAGTTGAGCAACACCCTGTACAAAGTGTTCAACAACAGATACAGTGTGGACCTGAAAAGCCTCTGCATCAGCCCAGGGGAACACTGCTGGGTGCTCTATGTGGACGTGCTGGTGAGTGACTGACACGGCAACGGGGCCTCAAAGTAGAGGTCTTAACAGGTTCTCAAATGGATCTGTGGCTTTCCCACCCGACGTGATATGCATCAATGAATTATAAAACAAAACATTCCGAATGGACCCAAGGACAGTCAGACCCGTTCCGAAAAGGCCTGTGTACAAAACACACCCGTGCCGTTCAGATCTGAGTAGAAAGGGAGAGAAAGAAACCTCCGACCTGGTGCTACCATCACCCTCAACAAAAGAACGGTATTGGCCAAATGATCCACAGTTACATGTCCTTATAACAAATGACCAAAAAACTATTTGTTTCGACGTGTAGCATATTCAAAACTTCATAGCCTGTTGTTTTATTGGTTTTTACTTTCCTAAAACAATAATTGTCGACCTCACGGTTCAGATGTTGGAGATTTGAGCGCTAAGTGCTTTAGGGCATTGCTTGCATTTAGGATATTGATATATATTTTTTTTTAATTAAAAAAAATATGAAAGAAGAGAAGCTTTGGCCTTAGAGAGACCGATAGAGAGAAACCGGCTCCGTGTTCCCAACACCACTGCATTATTTATCCTTCTCAGACAGGCTACTACTGCTATACAGATAAAGGTGTACAGAAGGAGGCAAAATTCGTTCATTTTCAATCAGAATGTTATGTTTTTTTTTTTTTATAAAGATAAGGATTACATTGTTCGATGAATAAATAGGGAACTCTGGTAGGCCTAAAATATTCTTCCTCACTGCAAGTTCAACAGCAGGTGTCAATTGAAGCTCTGGTGCCTGGGGCGGACTTAGTGATTTGGAGGCCCCAGGCGAGGGCCAGTCTGATTGTCCAACAAATCACTTCAAAAAAATAGGATCACCTTTACATGTTCATCCAAAATAATTCCAGCATCCGAACAGTGCACTGTGCACCTGCCAGCTTCTCTTCAAATCGCAAGTGGCTGAAACTACTGTATCTCACCGGAGAAAGCACCTGAGCGAGCGAAACGGCGCCCCTCTTTTTGGCCAGACAGCATCGATACATGGGCTACACATGCTTGTCATTTGCCTTGACGATGGTGGCAGTATTATCAGCAGCACCTGTCTTTTTACAAAATAAATGTGTATTGTATACCCTTAGAGTCTAAGGGCCCGGGGCTGGGTTTCTCCTAAGCTAGCCTCTTTGACAACCAGGCTTCCTTAATACGGGTAAGCCTGGGGAGGTTTATGGCAGAAAAATTGCTAAAAAGGGGGGAGACGCAGTGTAAATCAGAGACCCCCCCCGCTACATGTCAAACCAATGAAATGCCTTGCTTGGGCGGAGCTCCAATAGTGCTCACTAGATTAGTGTCGTAGGTGCAACAGTGTGCGCAGATTATTTTTTACACTCTATGATGGGAAATCGCTGATTTAAAACCTCAGCAAATGTTGCCGTATGTCGATTTTTGTGTATAGAGCACACTTCTGACAAGACAGATTTATATTTTTCCTCTGGGTGTTCTTTCATTTTCTGCAATGTTGCAAACTAGCATACTGAATAACTCTGCAAAATGTCCCTCCCGGTCTGAAAACAGTGTCGAACCTAACACGTAGCACAAACAGGCATGTGGGAGGGGGGGGGTTTAAAATGTAACATCCAATCAAAATCTTGCTGCTGGGAGCCAACGGACCATTCAAACCGTTTTTGCAATTCTACAGACCTCCCAACGGAGGCGTGACAGCGATGTGATTTTGGAGGTATTGCAACGCGACGCTTCTACTAAGCTAAAATATGGAATTGTTTTAAGATGTTCATATCAAGGATAAGTTGACTATCTGATTTAGAATTTTAGGACTCCTGTAGGTATACTTTTTTTTAAGGAAACATTGAATTTGGCCTAACTGCCATTAGCCCATAGAAGTACATTGAATAACAGATTCATACATGGGGGGGAACAATCACAAATTTCATCAAAAGGAAGAATGTTTTGAAGTGTCTATCCTATATCTGAGAGAGATATGGGAAAAATGTAACCAGTTTATAATAGCAGTAAGGCACCTCGGGAGTTTGTGGTATATGGCCAATATACCATGGCTAAGGGCTGTATCCAGGCACTCCGCGTTGCGTTGTGCTTAAGAACAGCCCTTAGCCGTGGTATATTGGCCATATACCATAGCCCCTCAGGCCTTATTGCTTAAGTAGTAGACCTTAAGTAGACCGTTCGGACACTACAGACGTTTTCATGACAAGACTGAATTTCGAGATGTCGCCTGGTCTGACAAACACAGCTGTAGTTCTGCCACCTTCCGCTGCAGATGTGGAATGCCGACATCAGCAGATGCGGTGGATTGAAGTGCAGCCCATGTAAAAATGAAACAAACTCTCTAGCTTTAACAGACAGATTTTGAGTATGATTGTTTTGGTTATTTATTGTCTCGAGGAGCATGGGGGTCCACCAAGCGGATAAATTATATATAATGCAGCAGTCAAAAGTTTGGACACCTACTAATTTAAGGGTTTTTCTTTTGTTTTGACTGTTTTCTACATTATAGATTAATAGTAAAGACTTTAACTATGAAATAACACATGGAATCATGTAGTAACCAAAAAAAGTTTTTTCCTATTCATGGTTTGAGTGCGAGTAGCCCCTATAACAGGCCTACCAGTAATTCTATTTTTATTGCTACAAATACAGCATTACAGTTGGAACTTAATTAGGCTGAAGAAAATGTCTCAGAATGAAATAAAAACACCTATTGCATAGTTAAAGACCTGGTTTAAACCTTCACAAAAGTTTTGAACATGCTAGGCCTATATTGCAGCAATTACCAACAGGCGAGTTCCCACTGTAGGCCTACTGCAAAAGGCTAATGATATTTATTTTACAACAGGTCTACTTGAGTAGCGGTGCGTGGGTATAGTCACTGGGGAAGTCGAGCCAGAAAATGTAAAGGCATATTACAATATGTGTTATGATAATTGCATTGTTTGCTCTATAACCTGTTAGTTCATATACTGTACCTTGTGACCGTGATATATAGGCCTAAAAAGAGAGTGGCAGAATACATTCAACCATACCTTTGTTTCATCACAAAACCTGGAGAGCGACCTCTGTCTAGTGAAGTCCACAAAACAGGAAAGCGAAGAGCTTTGACTAAGCTGAGAGGGAGCTGCCCTCCGTAGGGCTGGGTGGGTCAAGAGACCAGAGGTGGCAGGAGTGTTCGGGTTGGGATGTAGGGTTTGCGCATAGCCTGAAGGTAGGGAGGGACAGTTCCCCTTGCAAAGTATAATTGGTCTCTTTTATTTGTGTATGTGAAGTCATCACTTTTTATTTTGTTTCTCAGCTCCTGCAGTGTGATGGAAATCTTTTTGATGCCATCTCTGTTGCAATTAAAGCAGCTCTCTTCAATACAAAGTAAGGTGCTAAGCTTCAGTTGCTCATTAAATTGCAATAAATAGATGCTGTGATTTCATAGTCTGTCCTACAGAGCTCAAACAATAGAACATCTTGTCCTGAGTCAAACACTTTCTTCACCTTCGCTCTCTCCCAACAGAATTCCCAAAGTGCACATCTCTGAGGAT
Organism: Oncorhynchus clarkii lewisi; assembly: GCF_045791955.1. Classification (NCBI taxonomy): domain Eukaryota; kingdom Metazoa; phylum Chordata; class Actinopteri; order Salmoniformes; family Salmonidae; genus Oncorhynchus; species Oncorhynchus clarkii. Next base: position 32,208,579 of record NC_092164.1, read on the forward strand.
GAGGAAGGAGGGAAGGAAATAGAGCTGTCAGACGACCCCTATGACTGCATGCGACTCAATGTGGAGAACGTTCCCTGCATCGTGACCTTGTGCAAGGTGGGTTCGGTCATTCACATGGCAACACCTGCTGAGATGGTATTAGTGTATCAAATCACATCATTTACATGAGTTTAGTTTAGACAAAGGATAGTAAAGCTGGATGGTTTTGTCCACAAATGATGGTTATTCACATATTATTTGTGTGTCCTCGTCTCACTCCAGGTGGGCCATAGGCACGTGGTGGACGCCACGCTGCAGGAGAAGGCGTGTTCAGTGGCCAGCCTGATCATCTCTGTCACACACAAGGGGACGGTCACCTGTGTCAGGAAGGTGGGGGGGGGCAGCCTGGACCCAGAGAGCATCTTTGAGATGACAGAGGTGAAATAGGATGCCTGTGCTCTTTTTCATACCATCTGTCCTCACCCAGGCAAACTTATTAGCATAGAATGTTCAGTTGTATCAAATTTTAACCTTATCAGCACATCACAAAGTTGGTTACACAATTACACCTTTTGTGTAGAGGAAATTCATTAAGTGTGTGAATGTACAGTTTATTTTGTTTGTGAATGCATTGTGCAGTTTTTTTTTACAATTGCAATGCACGGTGCATTCGGAAAGTATTCAGACCCCTTCTGTTTTTCCACATTTTGTTACGTTACAGCCTTATTCTAAAATAGATTTTTTTTTAAATCAACAATCTACACACAGTACTCCATAATGACAAAGAGAAAACAGGTTTTTAGACATTCTTGCAAAAAATTAAAATAAATAAGACAAGTATTCAGCCCCTTGCTTGTTCACATAATTATTAAGATCCTTTGCTTTGAGCACTGAAATTGAGCCCAGGTGCATCCATTGATCATCCTTGAGATGTTTCTACAACTTGATTGGACATGATTTGGAAAGGCACACACCTGTCTATATAAGGTCCCACAGTTGACAGTGCATGTCAGAGCAAAAACCAAGCCATGATGTCAAAGGAATTGTCAGTAGATCTCAGAGACAGGATTGTGTTGATGCACAGATCTGGGGAAGGGTACCAAAACATTTCTGCAGCATTGAAGGTCGCCAAGAACACAGTGGCCTCCATCATTCTTAAATGGAGGAAGTTTGGAACCACCAAGACTCTTCCTAGACGTGGGCACCCGGCCAAACTGAGCAATCGGGGGAGAAGGGCCTTGGTCAGGGAGGTGACCAAGAACCTGATGGTCACTCTGACAGAGCTCCAGAGTTCCTCTGTGGAGATGGGAGAACCTTCCAGAAGGACAACCATTTCTGTAGCACTCCACCAATCAGGCCTTTATGTTAGAGTGGCCAGATGGAACCTCTCCTCAGTAAAAGGCACATGACAGCCCACTTGGAGTTTGACAAAAGGCACATAAAGACTCTCAGATCATGAGAAACAAGATTCTCTGGTCTGATGAAACCAATAGTGAACTCTTTGGCCTGAATGCCAAGCGTCACGTCTGGAGGAAACCTGGCACCATCCCTATGGTGAAGCGTGGTTGCAGCATCATGCCGTGGGGATGTTTTTCAGCGGCAGGGACTCTGGGACTAGTCAGGATTGAGGGAAAGATTAACAGAGCAAAGTACATAGATCCTTGATGAAAACCTGCTCCAGAGTGCTCAGGACCTCAGACTGGGGCAACAGTTAACTTTCCAACAGGACAACGACCATAAGCACACAGCCAAGACAACGCAGGAGTGGCTTCCGGACAAGTCTCTGAATGTCTTTGAGTGGCCTAGTCAAAACCCGGACTTGAACTTGATCTAACATTTCTGGAGAGACGTGAAAATAGCGGTGCAGCGACGTTCCCCATCCAACCTGACAGAGCTTGAGAGGATCTGAAGATAAGAATGGGAGAAACTCCCCAAATACTGGTGTGCCAAGCTTGTATCGTCATATCCAATTATACTCGAGGCTGCTAAAGGTGCTTCAACAAAGTACTGAGTAAAGGGTCTGAATACTTATGTAAATATGATATTTCATTTAAAAAAAAGTTTTATATACTAAAGATTTATGTGTGCATACACACACACACACACTACCATTCAAAAGTTTGGGGTCACTTTGAAATGTCCTTGTTTTTGGAAGAAAATTACTTTTTTTGTCCGTTTTAAAATAACATCAAATTGATCCGAAATACAGTGTAGACATTGTTAATGTTGTAAATGACTATTGTAGCTGGAAACAGCTTTTTTTTAATACATTTTTTAAAATAGCTACGTACAGAAGCCCATTATCATCAACCATCACTCCTGTGTTCCAATGGCACGTTGTTAGCTAATTCAAGTTTATAATTTAAAAAAAATAATTAGCATAACGCTTTTCTGATTATGTTAGCACAACTGAAAACTGATTAAAGAAGCAATAAAACTGGCCTTCTTTAGACTAGTTCAGTATCTGGATCATCAGCATTTGTGCGTTCGATTATAGGCTCAAAATGGCCAGAAACGAATAACTTTCTTCTGAAACTCGTCAGTCTATTTCTTGTTCTGAGAAAGGCTATTCCATGCGGGAAATTGCCAAAACACTGTAGATCTCATACAACGCTGTGTACTACTCCCTTCACAGAACAGTGCAAACTGGCTCTAAACAGAATATAAAGAGTGGGAGGCCCCGGTGCACAACTGAGCAAGATGACAAGTACATTAGTGTCTAGTTTGAGAAACAGATGCCTCCCAAGTCAACTGGCAGTTTCATAAAATTGTACCCGCAAAACACCAGTCTCAACGTCAACAGTGAAGAGGCGACTCCGGGATGCTGGCCTTCTAGGCAGAGTTGCAAATAAAAAGCCATATCGCAGACAATAAAAATAAAAGATTAAGATGGGCAAATGAACACAAACACTGGACTGAGGAACTCTGCCTAGAAGGCCAGCATCCCGGAGTCGCCTCTTCACTGTTGATGTTGAGACTGGTGTTTTGCGGGTACTATTTAATGAAGCCGCCAGTCATTTACAACATTAACAATGTCTACACTATTTCTGATCAATTTGATGTTATTTTAATGGACAAAAACAATAATTTCTAAGTGACCGCAAACTTTTGAACAAACGGTAAACCAGTCAAAGGTTTGGACACACCAACTCATTCCAGGGTTTTTCTTTATTTTTCAAAATTTTTGTAGAGTAATATTGAAGACATCAAAACTTTGAAATAACATGTATAGAATCATGTAGTAACCAAAAAAGTGTTAAACAAATCAAAATATATTTTGTATTTGAGTTTTGTCAAAGTAGCCACCCTTTGCATTCTCTCAACCAGCTTTACCTGGAATGTTTTTCCAACTGTCTTGAAGGAGTTCTCCAACTCATCCCAAACCATCTCAATTGGGTTGAGGTCAGGTGATTGTGGAGGCCAGGACATCTGATGCAGCACTCATCACTCTCCTTGTTCAAATAGCCATTACACAGCCTGGAGGTGTGTTTGGTCATTGTCCTGTTGAAAAACAAATGATAACGCAAATCAGATGGGATGGCATATTGCTGCAGAATGCTGTGGTAGCCATGCTGGTTAAGTCTGCCTTGAATTCTAAATTAATCACTAACAGTGTCAACAGTAAAGCACCATCACACCTCCTCCTCCTTGCTTTACGGTGGGAACCACATGTGGATGTCCGCTCACCTACTCTGCCTCCACAAAGACACCGCGGTTGGCACCAAAAATCTCAAATTTGGACTCCTCAGACCAAAGGATAGATTTCCACTGGTTTAATGTCAATTGCTTGTGTTTCTTGGCCCAAGCAAGTCTCTTCTTCTTAGTGGTAGTTTCTTTGCAGCAGTTTGACCATGAAGGCCTGATTTTCACGCAGTCTCCTCTGAACAGTTGATGTTGAGATGTCTGTTACTTGAACTCTGAAGCATTTTTATGGGCTGCAATTTCTGAGGCTGGTAACTCCTAATGAACTTATCCTCTGCAGCAGAGGTAACTCTGGGTCTTCCATTCCTGTGGCGGTCCTCATGAGAGCCAGTTTCATCATAGCGCTTGATGGTTTTTGTAACTGCACTTGAAGAAACTTAAAGTTCTTGACATTTTCTGGTTTGACTGACCTTCATGTCTTAAAGTAATGGACTGCTGTTTCTCTTTGCTTATTTGAGTTATTCTTGCCATAATATGGACTTGGTCTTTTACCAAATAGGGCTATCTTCCGTATACCCCCTACCTGGTCACAACACAACTGATTGGCTCAAACACATTAAGGAAAGAAATTCCACAAATGTAGTTAAGAAGGAGCACATGTTCATTGAAATGCATTCCAGGTGACTACCTCATGAAGCTGGTTGAGAGAATGCCAAGAGTGTGTAAAGTTGTCATCAAGGCAAAGGGTGGCTGCTTTGAAGAATCTCATTGAAAATACATTTTGATATTTTTAACACTTTGGTTACTACATGATTCTATATGTGTAATTTCATAGTTTTGATGTCTTCACTATTCTACAATGTGTTTGTTTTTTTTAATAAAGAAAAACCCTTGTATGTGTATATCTATCCAACACAAACATATTCTGATGCTCTGTTGTGTGTCTCTACAGACAGGGAAACGGGTAGGGAAAGCCCTCCACGCCCCCCTCATGGCGCTTCTGCAGGAGGAGGAGAGTCTGGGAAAGAAGAGACAGAAAGTGGGCTTTCTTGGTTAGCATCACTGTTTTTGTAAATGTTTACTATTCTAATAAAGCATTTTATTTGTACAGTCTTTTTCCTTGTCTGTTTTCAGAGAAAAGTATGAAGGGTATTTATTTAAAGACTCATGCAATGTCTTCCTTACATGTCAAAGCAGGGAAATTCTGAATCACCAATACAAATTGTGTATGAGTATTTTGAACAGGGTCTTCCTGGCATTCAAATGGCTCCAATAAAAACTAAAGCCCCTTACCTTTTGAGTCTTCTAGGTTGGCCAGGATTTCACAAATGTTCAGCATTAAGTGAAGTTAATATCAAAAGTGCTTCTACTGTATATCTTTTAAACTGAATGTTTTTCTGTAATTGAATCAAAGTCCTATTGTCCTTGCCATGTGTTAGTGTCATCAGAAAAGCACAAAGTGCACAGCTGAAAGAGATGAGACTTGACCATTTCCACTGCGTAAGAACCCTGGCCTGGGGCGTCTGCGCTGCCTGAACCTCTGTGGAAGAGCTACCACACAGCCTTCAACTGCATTGCCCTTGGGTGTAATCAGTACACCCTTGTCCAAGGACTAGAACAACATCTCAGCGACTACATCCACCAGCACATTGGCCCATATGAGCTAATCTGGCTGGACATCAGCGACATTGTGACTGAAGGCAAATGGATGGACCAGGACGGCAACAGCATCCTCTACAAGAACTGGAACTCTGATTCCAGATCCCCAAAGTTAAATAGTTCCCAGAACTGTGCCATCCTCTGAGACCATTGGTGGGAAATGGTTGGACAAGACCTGTCATGGCTGAGAAGGCCTCTGTCTACGAGTGCCATTTCTTTTATCTGCATTTCCCCTGCTTGAATTATATTTTTTGTTGCCTACCAAAAAAAACACATTGCTTTAAACCCCTGAATTTTGGACCTTTTCTAGAGCCAGACAAAAAGAACAGGTGAAACACTGGTACATGGAGAATTCTTTGTAAAATATAATGGAGTGGTTTCCTGGACACAGATTAAGGATTATCCAGGACACTGCCTCAATGACACATTTTCATGTGAATTTACATATTGTTTTGTACATGTATGAAATCCTTTTTGTAAATTCCTATCTAATTTACAATTATTATTTCAGAGAGCTAGCCTTTGAATACTTATTTGTTTTATCACAATGTCTAGACTGATATTTACTGAAAAATATGAAAACCGAACTACACTACTGAACAAAAAATGTTTTAGGGAATGTTCATTGAATGTTCACAGTGGTTAATATACACTGCTCAAAAAAATAAAGGGAACACTAAAATAACACATCCTAGATCTGAATGAATGAAATATTCTTATTAAATATTTTTTTCTGTACATAGTTCAATGTGCTGACAACAAAATCACACAAAAATTATCATCAATGGAAATCAAATTTATCAACCCATGGAGGTCTAGATTTGGAGTCACACTCAAAATTAAAGTGGAAAACCACACTACAGGCTGATCCAACTTTGATGTAATGTCCGATGTAATGTCCTAAAACAAGTCAAAATGATGCTCAGTAGTGTGTGTGGCCTCCACGTGCCTGTATGACCTCCCTACAATGCCTGGGCATGCTCCTGATGAGGTGGCGGATGGTCTCCTGAGGGATCTCCTCCCAGACCTGGACTAAAGCATCCGCCAACTCCTGGACAGTCTGTGGTGCAACGTGGCGTTGGTGGAATGACGAGACATGATGTCCCAGATGTGCTCAATTAGATTCAGGTCTGGGGAACGGGCGGGCCAGTCCATAGCATCAATGCCTTCCTCTTGCAGGAACTGCTGACACACTCCAGCCACATTAGGTCTAGCATTGTCTTGCATTAGGAGGAACCCAGGGCCAACCGCACCAGCATATGGTCTCACAAGGGGTCTGAGGATCTCATCTCGGTACCTAATGGCAGTCAGGCTACCTCTGGCGAGCACATGGAGGACTGTGCGGCCCCCCAAAGAAATGCCACCCCACACCACCCACCGCCAAACCGGTCATGCTGGAGGATGTTGCAGGCAGCAGAACTTTCTCCACGCCGTCTCCAGACTCTGTCACATGTGCTCAGTGTGAACCTGCTTTCATCTGTGAAGAGCACAGGGCGCCAGTGGCGAATTTGCCAATCTTGGTGTTCTCTGGCAAATGCCAAACGTCCTGCACGGTGTTGGGCTGTAAGCACAACACCCACCTGTGGACGTCGGGCCCTCATACCACCCTCATGGAGTCTGTTTCTGACCATTTGAGCAGACACATGCACATTTGTGGACTGCTGGAGGTCATTTTGCAGGGCTCTGGCAGTGCTCCTCCTGCTCCTTCTTGCACAAAGGCGGAGGTAGCAGTCCTGCTGCTGGGTTGTTGCCCTCCTCCACATCTCCTGATGTACTGGCTTGTCTCCTGGTAGCGCCTCCATGCTCTGGACACTACGCTGACAGACACAGCAAACCTTCTTGCCACAGCTCACATTGATGTGCCATCCTGGATGAGCTGCACTACCTGAGCCACTTGTGTGGGTTGTAGACTCCGTCTCATGCTACCACTAGAGTGAAAGCACCGCCAGCATTCAAAAGTGACCAAAACATCAGCCAGGAAGCATAGGAATCGAGAAGTGGTCTGTGGTCACCACCTGCAGAACCACTCCTTTATTGGGGGTGTCTTGCTAATTGCCTATAATTTCCACCTGTTGTCTATTCCATTTGCACAACAGCATGTGAAATTTATTGTTAATCAGTGTTGCTTCCTAAGTGGACAGTTTGATTTCACAGAAGTGTGATTGACTTGGAGTTACATTGTGTTGTTTAAGTGTTCCCTTTATTTTTTTGAGCAGTGTATATTTAAAAAAAAGTGATTATAATATTTTCGTACTGAGGACAAGATTTTAAACCAAAGTTTATTGCCACAATCTGATGACCCTTGGCTTCTGGCTAAAGGTTTGGTTGTTTCCTGTAAAAGTCCCTCAACAAATACTCAATGGTAACCCCTCCAACCTTCCAAACAATCGGTCTTCCGTGGTTCAAGGTTATAACAAGCTACAAGATGGGATTTAAAAGGTCACAGGTTTTAGCCAAAGGATTAATAATGTCACTTTTCCCCATAACAACAAGGAAGCCTTTTGTCTTTTCTTTGTAAGTTTTAGTGTTTTGGATTGATTACCTTGTCTATCCTAAAAAAAACTGTATTACTAACAATATCACACTGTACACTTTCACAGACCACTCAAAATGTCTAATTAATTAATTAAAATAATTGTCAGAGAAAAAGTTTAGTAATGTCTAAAAATACATTTACAGAGAAAAACCTTTGGCAAACAGCATCAACAATGCAAAAAAGCTAAAAGTAACTCAAGGTTACTCATTAGATGCAACCCTGCTCCTAAATCCATGGCACACCAGTGGCCCAGGGCAACATTCGTTCTATTAAGTACATACTAGCATATAAAACAAAGATAAAATACAATCAAGAAATATACACAAAAACCAAGTCCACCAGTACTGTAAAATCAGAAGAGCAGCACCATGTGCTGTAAGGAAGCGTAGACTCAGAGGCTCGAATGAAATGTAGTACCAGTGTTGTCTGATGGTCTTATGCAGTAGACAACACACCACTAATACAGACGCCCTGATTGTTATGCAAAGGCACATTTCCGCTCCATTTCTACACTGCAGTGAACTTGCAACAATGTGAAATAATTAACAGTAGTCCATTTCACAGTACGCTAAATGGATTCCTCCCCATCCGAGCCGATGAAGATCTCCGGTTCTAGGATTTGGTCTGCACCCGACAGTCGAATCGTATTTATATCCCCAGTGCTCTTGAACGTGCACAGCTCATTGTCCACCATCCTGCGGTCCATGAAGCCCATGCTGTTGTGACGGTTTATGGGCGTGCGAGGTCTTGATGGCATGAAGGATTCCGACGGGTCCAGGAAAGGCCTGTGCATGTCTTTCTCAGGCACCAGTTCAGGCTCGTGGTCTGCAGCAGTCTCTGTGATCTCTGGCACTCCGTCCTGGAGCGGCATGAATGTCCGGTAGGTGTCGACCGGCTGTCCTTGGAAGTGGGCCTGGATGGTACCCACATAGCTGGGCTCGCGGAGCAGGTGGCCATACACCATGGTGTCTTCAATGGAGGCGTAGACATGAGACTCATTGTCCGACCGGGTTTTGGGGAACATGCCGTCGCCTGGGATGAAGATATTCCCTTTCCTTACAAAGATGGAAGCCTCATTGACCATCGTTCTTTTCTTCTTCCTGTAAAGCACAAAAGAGGAATACAAATGGTTTTGAGTCAGACAAACTACAGTGGGGGAAACAGCCAAGTCATGGATTGACCTTAACATCAAAGCTATACAGATTGTTTTGGTGAGGCAGGTGTTCTCACCTTATCACCAAGCAGACGACTGTCAGCACAAGGAGCATAAGGAGCAGCACTGCTCCCACAGCCCACAGAATGGAGCTCTGGAGCAGCACTATAGAGACACACACAAGAAGATAATCATGATTAGATATGGTAAGAATTAGACAAATATAGCAGCATGTACTGTAGAAATGAAATGGGGTGCTGGTTTATGAGAAGGCTGAAAGACAGTTGCATGGAAGCATTATACTGTACATCCTCCCTTGTAACAAATCTACTCCCATGTAACAATTCAAAAGACTATGGCAAGTTTCAAGTTGATTGAGCAAAGAGAAGTGAAGTTACAAGGGTTTCATTTAGGATGTAAATAATGTTTTACAAAAGGTTCCATTTTCTCATCTTTTGACGGATTGCTTAGATTTTCTCAAATCATACTAGAGACAGTAATACGCGCTAAGAGTTAAGGTTCACAACTGAATTGCATGCTGTTAATTTATACTTTATTTTTTTTATCAACACCTGCTTTGGCATACACCTTCCTACCCTCAAGAACATCAATCAGTTTCAAGTTGATAGAGCAAAGAAAAGTTGAATTTGGGTTTGAATGAGAGCGCAATTTTATTTTGTAGAAAGTTGCGGTTTTCTCTTCCATCTTTTGACATATCGCTGAGCTTTTTCATACTTAGTAGAGGGATGAACATATATTTTGAGTTGAGTCAAGCTTCACTGCCAGCACCCCTAAATACAGTGTTGATGATTATGAGACCACCATGTCTCCCTAATAAGTGCCCTACGTGTATTGATGTCATTTAAGAAATATACATTAAAATTGAAATATAAATTGTTTTCATTTTCCCTCAAATTTAAGATATCTTAAAGAGTTATTGAAATAACCAGAAAAGGTCTTGAGAGAAAAATTCTAGAATTATGCAGATATCTTATCACAACTATAATTCAGTCACAACTCCATAATAACATTACAAACAGGTCCTTACTGCTAGTATTCTGTAGGGTGACCTTGCTGAGCACACTGAAGTGTCTGTCCTCCGGCAAACAGTTGGACATGTTGAGGTAGAAGCTCTCAGGGACCATCAGCTTGTCCTCTGCCGCCTCATCCTCCCTTTGACTCAATAGCTCCTCTGGAGAGTCCAGGGTCTGCACCTTGATGCACGTGTGCCCCTGGCCACACTTGGGCTGGCTGATGTTAGTGAACAGCAGGTTGGCCTGGAGGTGGCCTGGCAGATTGACGATCCAGGACACGGTGGAGTACGGCTTCATACCGTTGGGCCAGTTTGGGGTGGCCAGGAGGGCAGGGGAACCCATTCTGGGCTGGACAGTATATATGATGCTCTCTGATAGAGAAAAAGTAAGTGATGAGGAACAATCATTTTCAATACAGTTTGAACACAGTGGTTGAGAGGGAGGGAGAATGGAATTTTCCACTGAATCCATTGTTAAAACAAATCCCCTTGCTATTGCTGTATTTCAGTGCTCTCTTGTGGATGTTACACAAGGAATCATAAAAAGGTACGTGAAGAGAGTATTAAAGTAACTGTCCAGTGTTTCCAGATTTCTATGAAATGTGACCTATAATTCATTAAAATACGAGTGAAATAATTACACTTTTTTGGAGTAGGACAAAAATAAGCTTTGTGTTAGAATGGTGTAGGCGTACCTAGGGCTGTGGTGGACAACATTTTGTCAGCCGATGATTGTCAAGCAAATAACGGTCAGTCTCACGGTAATTGACCGTTAATTAACAAAACACATGTAGCATCTCCTGGCTTCCACACACAGCCTACAAGCCACTGGTGCTGACCTTTGGAACATCTACATTTTAAATAGTCTAATAAATCCATGTAATATAGCCTACACCATCACAATAAATCCATTATTTATTTTAGACAGGTCTAAAGAAACATGATATGAAGAAAATGTGGTCTATTTCAGAAGAACAGAATAACATACTCTGAGTTGTCTTTATGTTAGGTCCTGATCTGGCTATGCCATATGGCAGTGGGCTACACTAGTTCATTAAGCAGACAAGATTTGCTTAGAATTTCGTAGCATCATTTTATATTATTTTATAGTATGAAGAATACAATTGAACAAAGCTGAATAAAACAAATAATATTTTCTCCAAACAATTTGAGGGAGTGCACATATGTGGCTGTGTTGAACAGTTAACAAAGAAATAGGTACTTCTATATGCTTCATTTAGAGTTATTCATGTAACTTCAGTTCTACCAACGTTGCTCTATATGTTTAGATTTTTTATACATTGTAAGGCTGCATGACGCGACTAATGATGATTTGAAAAAAGTCGCTTGAAATGCATGAGCTCTACTTTGTTTGTTGCGCAGGCTGTACACACTTCATCAGTCTCTCACTCACAATTTGACAAGCACTTGATAATGCCTCGATTTCCCGGCGGCATCCCCTTTGTGTGGCTGTAATGCTCCTTAAAAGAAATCCATGCCTTTTGCGGCCAGTGGCCGTTGAGCCCTTGGGCTAAATATTATAATTCTCCTCTCCCTGAGTGCTACGAAGCACCGCTCACTCAGATGGCTCTCCATCACGTGATCGGGTCTTTCTTACAGGCTACAAGTGAAGACTGACATTGGGGACGCAACTATGCGCACCCTTATCCAATTCCAAGGTGCATATTAAAGATATTGGAAGAACGGTCCACATTTACTTTTTGTCAGCCAACAAGATGAGTAGGCTAAATGAACAGCAAAAGCACTAGCCTATGTCAATCTACTATTCCTCATAGTACAAAAGTGTACATATTCTATTCTGTGTGAGAAATAAATATTCCAAACATAGTCTGGGACAGTTGTGGGATGCGATAGATCCCAAATTAATACAACCACTAGCAACAACAAAAAAACATTAACAAGTGGTAATAAGTGGTAATACATAATTCACAAGTGATAGGCTAATATTGTCACCCATCTGACTATTCTTGATTTAATGCTGTATTTACATATACTAAATAATGTGTGTGTGAAATTAGTTCTGATTTAGAACCGACCATTATCATGCACCTGTCTCAAACCAGGGGCAGGGGGAAAAATACACGTAATCTATGCACTTAAATAGCGAATGTAGGACGCTTTTCCTGTGGTTAATTTTCATGCCAGCCAGGTAGGCTATACTCCTGTTGTAAAGATAAACAATGTGCTTACTGTTAGGAAGGTTGATAAATAAATATAGTAGATCTAGCCTATAGAAAGCTGATGGGATCCTCATCTTTTTAATAAAGGCCATCACTCAGTTCTCGCACGCAATTGCATATCATATAGAACTGTTGCCCAACATGAGATCATGGGCTCTCATTAAGTGTTTGATTAGATTTTAGCTGACATTTGCATTGATGTCAGAGTGATTATATGGACAATAGAGTGCTGAGTACCAGGCAGTTAGCAAGTTTGGCAGGCAGCAGCATGAGCTTGGAGAAGCCTAATTACCATGACTAAACTGCCACGTGGAATTTGACTGCCTTCATGACTCGCGACCGCATGGTGGCAATATGGTCACTGTAACAGTTCTAGGCATACCCCAACAACAGAATGGTGAGAGTGTATACCGGTCATTAAAAATAGACTGCTGATTGGCCAGCTCCTCCTCCTCAGAAGTATGACATCATGCTCTATGAAGAAATAGTAAATATTTTTTAAACGGTCTGTTTGAGATACAAGTTTTTTGAAGTGAATTTATGCTTTGGCCACAAATGGGGATATAGGATGAGTCAATTTGGGTATGAGTTAAAATGAGATTTTCACTGGACAGTTACTTTAAAAGATTTTAAAAAACGTGAAAAAAAAGACTGCAAATCCGGTTAGTTAGCATACCTGAGATTTCATCACTGAAGGACACATTGAGGAAAGGCCCTTGATTCAGGCTAAGGTCCTTGGCTGTGGCAGTGACAGAGACGTTGGAGTGCACTTGGACTTTGCGAATGATGCCTTCGGAGCAGAAGTAGCCAATGGAGGACCCATCACCCTCAGCTATGTGAAGGGAGACACTCCCATTGCATTCCTGTCCTGGCAGGGACTGCCTGAGGTTTCCTGTGGGGGACAGTAGATCCACAGTGCCATATACTGGGATGTTGAGGTGCCAGGTGAAGCTTTGTAGTAGCGTAGGGAGGCACATCGGAATTTTGGGGACCGTGAGAAGAGTCCCGCTCACAGAGCATGAGTCCAAACTCTGGCATCCTGGAATAGATCCACAGAGGCTTGAGAGATTATAATGGTTTACACACAGTGCTTTCAGAGTATTCACACCCCTCTACTTTTTCCACATCTTGTCGTGTTACAAAGGGGGAATAAAATGGATTCTGCATTTTTTGTCAATGATCTACACAAAATACTCCAATGTCAAAGTGGGAAAAAAATTCTAACATGTCAAAACAATCAAGAAAAATAAAACACTAATATATGCAACCCCCGGAGTCAATACATGTTAGAATCACCTTCGGCAGCGATTACAGCTGTGAGTCTTTCTGGGTAAGTCTCTAAGAGCTTTCCACACCTGGACTGTGCAACATTTGCCCATTATTCTTTAAAAAATGTCAAGCTCTGTCAAATTCATTGTTGATCATTGCTAGAGAACCATTTTTCAGGTCGCCATTGATTTTCAAGCAGATTTAAGTCAAAACTCTCGACATTCACAGTGTTCTTGGTAAGCAACTCCAATGTAGATTTGGCTTTGTGTTTTAGGTTATCGTCCTGCTGAAAGGTGAATTAATCTCCCAGGGTCTGGTGGAAAGCAGACTGAACCAGGTTTTCCTCTAGGATTTTGCCAGTGATTAGCTCCATTCCATTTCTTTTTTATCCTGAAAAACTGCCCTTAACAATTACAAGAATGCCCATAACATGATACAGCCATCACTGTGTTTGAAAATATAGCGAGTGGTACTTGGTAATGTGTTGTATTTGCCCCAAACATAACAGGCTATTCAGGCCAAATTTTGTACAGTATTACTTTTGTGCCCTGTTGCAAACATGATGCAATTTAAAAAAATATTTTATGCTTCCTTCTTTTCACTCTGGCAATTAGGTTAGTAAAAGTCTAAAATGATTTGGTTTTAAATATACTTCAGTATGAAAAGAAAACATAATTGCTAAAATATACATGAGTATCAAAAGTAAAAGTATGAATAATTTCAAATTCCTTATATTAAGCAAACCAGACAGCAAAATGTTCTTATCTTTTTCATTTACGGAAAGCCAGGGGCACGCTTCAACACTCAGACATCATTTACAAATGAAGCATGTGTTTAGTGAGTTTGTCAGATCAGAGGCAGTAGCATTGACCAGGGATGTTCTCTTGATAAGTGTGTGAATTACACAATTTTCCTGTCCTGCTAAGTATTCAAAATGTTATTTTGGGTGTCAGGGACAGTGTATGGAGTAAAAAGTACATTTTTTTTTTGGAATGTAGTGAATTAAAAGTCAAACATATAAATGGTCAAGTAAAGTAGACACCCCCCCCAAAAAAAAATACTTTAGTACTTTCAAGTATTTTTTTAGTACTTTCAAGTAAGGACTTTACACCACTGGAAATTAATAACTTCACCATGCTCAAAGGGATATTCAGCTACATCTAACAACAGATGCCCTTCTTTTCATTGGAAAACCTCCTTTGTTGTTGAATCTGTGTTTGAAATTCACTGCTTGACTGAGGGACCTTACAATTATCTGCAAGTGTTGGGTACAGAGATGAGGCAATCATTCAAAAATCATGTTAAACACCATTGTTGCACACAGAGTGAGTTCATGGAACTTATTATGTGACCTGTTAAGCAAATCTTTACTCCTGAATTTATTTAGGCTTGCCATAACAAATGGGTTGAATACTTATTGTCTCATGACATTTCAACTAATTAAAAATTCACACATTTTTTTTAAATAATAATCATTCCACTTTGACATTATGGGTTATTGTGTGTAGGCCAGTGAAAATAAAATCTCAATTGAATCCATTTTAAATTCAGGCTGTAACAACATGTGAAAAAGTCTAGGGATGTGAATCATTTCAGGCACTGTACATGAATATTATTGGTGCACATCCTTAGATTGCACATCCTTAGATTTGAATAATACAAAGACCATCTGTTCTACCTTTGTCACGAAGATACTCTAACAAGCTTAAATGAGAATGGTATAGATACTGTTCATAGTACTATAGTTCCTATGTTCAAGTGTAGTTATTTTGGAGGCAATACATGCAATCCTACTGTATGTATTGTTACAGTACCTATGGTTTTCGTGGCTGTCAGACGTAGGTCTTCACTTGGACAGTCCAGGAAAGAAAGACTTGCTTTGGTCCCTGAGGGAACTGTGATCTTCTCCTGGACCACAGAGTCCTTCCTCATCTCACAGTGGGAGTCAGAGCCCATCTTCTCAATGTGGAGGAATGGCCCTTCCTCCTCTGACAGATTTACAGTGCAGAGAACTGACCAGGGAATACAAGACAAACAGGCACAATCATCCTGAGAAATAGGTCACTGATCACCACTCAATTCATTTGATTGAATGATCAGGCTAATTTTAGTTCACAAGTTTATAATGGAAATATTAGTGGTGTATTGGTTTTGAAAAGTCTAGTGTTGGTTTAACAGATTGCATGCACAGAATAAATAAGCATCTTTGGATCTTATTTGTGATTGCTTACAGCACAATCATGTCATATAACAATTTATGATCGTCAATAGTCTTTGTACCTGGGTGGCCGCTCCTCATTACCGAGAGCCTGAAATGTAGGGACAGGCCCTGTTTGGTCTTGTCAGTCTCACAGTTAAACATAGTCATGGTGAAGCTGCCCTGCCTGTGTGTTGGCTGGGGGTCCACCAGGGTCTTCTGGATGCCCACCTCTCCCTCCTTGTCGTAAATCACCATCACTTTCTTCTTCCGGCAGAGAGGCGCCGTGTAATTCAGGAAGTTAACTGTGTAGTTATGCATGCCGGGCACCATGAAGTCCCACCTCATCAGGTCATTGTCAGAGAAACCTCTAGGGTAGTTGGCTGAGAGAAAGTTTGTATCGGACACCCCACGAGGTAGGTTGACTTTTATCACAGCCAGCACTGGAAGGAAGAGGGTTAAATAAGGTATAATGACATGAGTAATTCTGTCATTAGAGGGATACCGAATATATATAGGCTAATAGGGATGACCTCAGTGACCTCAACAGGCATTGATTTCCTGTGGCTCCTCCAATAGCTGCCAGACACTCACTTTTAATCTCCGGCCCAACAGTGACCTTGAAGTCCAGCGGCTCCAGCTTCCTGTCCCCAGGGACCTGCAGGGACACTCGGCCCTTGTACAGCACCTGGACCGTGGTGATGGTGCCATCTGGGCAGAACATGCCGATGGTGGCGGGCCCGGTGCGCTGGTAAGTGATGATGGTGTAGGTATGCTCGTCAGGACAGGACTCAGAGGGTGGGATCTGTCTCATTCCCGGTGATGGGAAGTCCAGCTGGAAGGAAAGGCCAGGTGGAACTTTCAGGTCCCAGGTGAAGGTTCTGTTGAAGTCTGGGAAGAGGGAGGACTCCGCCTGGACAATGTTCCCGCTGCAGGCGATCTCTGTGCAATCTGGAGGAGGAAAAACATCTAATTGGCGACAGATTTTCATGCGAATATTCTAAAATCTGAAAATATGCGCATTTTCCCACCAGTGGTGTTTCCACCAAACTAACTTGTTTCAGTGCGTGATGACATAGTGCTCACAAAATGTACTTTTTCACCTACATTTTAATGTACTGAATAAAAATCTAAAAGCTCAATGTGTCTCCATCGCATTTTCAACTCTGCCAAAGGTGCCCACTCTGGTCTTGGCACATGTGCTCTAGCCTACCGCTCAGATACAATGTGGGTAGGCTGTGCGGGTAGGCTGTGCGGGTAGGCTACTCTACATGATTAGACTATTATGGATGAGAGAATATTTTTATCTGTCAAACAGCAGTCAAGCATCGACCACTATGTCCCCAGAATAAGACCCTCAATATTTATTGGAAAGGAGCATCAAGCTCATCACCGTGTATCATGCTGTGAAGTTCATCATCATTTATTTAATCTGTATCCTAATAACCTGCATGGTTTCCCAAGTCGTAGTGGGAGGACCACACACCATATCATAACCTGACTCCAAGTTTAATTCGATATGATGATTATTTTTTTAATATTTGCGCATAATTAATTTTACAGAAAAAAAGATCCCAACATGTCTTATGAACAAATGATCTGTGAGCATTTATAAAATTGTAACAAAGCCTCCTGTAGTTTCCATCCCAGCTTTAGAGATGTAGTTTTTATGGGGTATGACTATGTGGATGGAATCATGGTTAGTGAAGCTAACCGATGAGCAAGGGTTTACACTTTTAAGACTCCTATTGGGTCCCTTGTGCCAGGAAAGCTCACTCAAGTGCTACTAGAAATCAGGTTTGGTCAGTGCCCTGTTGAGGCGAGGAAAATGGGTCAGAGGCGTCTTACCAATATCCCTGTTGATCTGCACACTGAAGACATATTGTGGCTGTGGGCAGGTGAACGTCACAGAGATGTTGTGGGCGTCTTTCAGGACGAGTTCTTTGGAGTTACAGGTAGGCCCCTCCCCAACACACACACTGCACTCTTTGGCTTTGGCGTCTCTGCTGATGGTGACGATAGTGTCTGGCTCTGGGGTCACTGACATCATTCGGCTCTCTGAGGAAGATTCGAAACATAAGCACTCAAACTACACTGAACAAAAATATAAATGCAACAAGTGCTGGTCTCATGTTTCAGGAGATGAAATAAAAAGGTCCCAGAAATGTTCCATACGCACAAAAAGCTTATTTCTCTGAAATGTGTTTACATCCCTGTTAGTGAGCATTTCTTCTTTGTAAAGATAATCCATCCACCTGACAGGTACGGCATACCAAGAAGCTGATTAAACAGTATGATCATTACACAGGTGCACCTTGTGCTGGGGAAAATAAAAGGCCACTTAAAATGTGCAGTTTTGTCACACAACACAATGCCACAGATATCTCAAATTTTGAGGGAGTGTGCAATTGGCATGCTGACTGCAACAATGTCCACCAGAGCTGTTACCAGAGAATTGAATGTTAATTTCTCTACCATAAGCCACCTCCGAAGTCATTTTTGAGAATTTGGCAGTACGTCCAACCGACCTCACAACCGCAGACCCATTGTGAGGCCCATTTTTTTAAGGTACACTACATACACAAAAGTATGTGGACCCCCTTTCAAATTGGTGGATTCAGCCATTTCAGCCACACCCATTGCTGACGGGTGTATAAAATCAAGCACACAGCCATACAATCTCCAAAGACAAACAATGGCAGTAGAATGGCCTGTACTGAAGAACTCAGTGACTTTAAATTTAGGCACCGTCATAGGATGCCACCTTTCAAACAAGTCTGTTTGTCAAAGTTCTGACCTGTTAGAGCTGCCCCCGTCAACTGTGCTGTTATTGTGAAGTGGAAACGTCTAGGAGCAACAACAGCTCAGCCGAGAAGTAGTAGACCACACAAGCTCCAAGAATGGGACCGGCTAATGCTGAAGCGCGTAGCACGTAAAAATCGTCTGTCCCCGATTGCAACACTCACTACACTCACTTCTCTAGAGTGATGAATCACGCTTCACAATCTGGCGGTCCAACAGAAATCAGGGTTTGGCGGATGCCAGGAGAACGCTACCTACCCCAATGCATAGTGCCAACTGTAAACTTTGGTGGAGGAGGAATCATGGTCTGGGGCAGTTTTTCATGGTTCGGGCTAGGTCCTTTAGTTCCAGTGAAGGGAAATCTTAATGCTACAGCATACAATGACATTCTAGACGATTCTGTGCTTCCAACTTTGTGGCAACAGTTTGGGGAAGGCCTTTCCTGTTTCAGAATGACAATGCCCCAGGGCACAAAGCGAGGTCCATACAGAAACGGTTTGTCAAGATCAGTGTGGAAGAACTTGACTGGCCTGCACAGAGCCCTCACCTCAACCACATCGAAGACCTTTCGGATGAACTTGGAACGCTGACTGCAGGTGTCCACATACTTTGTAGTGCATATCTGCATTCCCAGTCATGTGAAATCCATAGATTAGGGCCTGATTTCCTTATATGAACTGTAACATCTTTGAAATTGTCTCATGTTGGGTTTATATTTTAATTCAGTATAATTCATTGTTCTGTCTTCAACAAAATATAATTTAGTGTACATAAACTACATTACCAAAAGTATGTGGACCGGTTGGAAAGGAGGCATAATATGACGGTGCCTCGTTGAAAGTCACTGAGCTCTTCAGTAAGGCCATTCTACTACCAATGTTTGTCTAAGGAGATTGAATATACACCTGTCAGCAACGGGTGTGGCTTAAATAGCCGAATCCACTAATATGAAGGGGTCTCCACATAGACACTATATAAACAAAACTATGGTTCACATTATTGTGAGGCATGAACAGAAGAGTTGAAAGAGCTTACGTTTCGTCATTGGTTTGGCAGTGGCCGTGAATATAGAGGAATTCACCTCCCCGCCGTTCTGAACTTGCAAAGACACCGTGGCGTTGCTCAGTATATCTAAGTGAGCCACAAGGCCATTCCTGCAGTATGTCTGAGTTTTGACCTCTCCTTCAGTGCTGGTCCTGGTTACAGCGAACTGGTAGCCATCTTGACAGATCTCTGCTTCAGTCATCTCCTTCAGCCTGTCACTAGGGAAGTCCAAACTCAAAACGGTCATCTCTGGCACATTTAGGTGCCAGACAAGGGTTCTAATGAACTCTGGGAAGAGGGAAGGCTGAGCTGCACCTGTGGCAGGGCTGCAAGAGTCCTTGGTGCAATCTAGGTAAAATAAAATTACATAACAGGGAAGAGGAGAAGAAACACAAACAAAACCTGCTTAAAACAGTTCACCCGTAGTGCTAGATTTGAAAGGTGGCCTAGCTGTTTTTATTAGAGGTCGACCGATTATGATTTTTCAATGCCGATACCGATTAATTGGCCGATTAAATAAAATGTATTTGTAATAATGACAATTACAACAATACTGAATTAACACTTATTTTAACTTAATATAATACATCAATAAAATCAATTTAGCCTCAAGTAGATAATGAAACATGTTCAATTTGGTTTAAATAATGCAAAAACAAAAAGTGTTGGAGAAGAACGTAAAAGTGCAATATGTGCTATGTAAGAAAGCTAACGTTGCAGTTCCTTGCTCAGAACATGAGAACATATGAAAGCTTGTGGTTCCTTTTAACATGAGTCTTCAATATTCCCAGGTAAGAAGTTTTAGGTTGCAGTTATTATAGGACTATTTCCCTCTATACCATTTGTATTTCATTAACCTTTGACTATTGGATGTTTTTATAGGCACTTTAGTATTGCCAGTGTAACAGTATAGCTTCTGTCCCTCTCCTCGCTCCTTCCCTGGGCTCGAACCAGCAACGCAACGACAACAGCCACCATCGAAGCAGCGTTACCCATGCAGAGCAAGGGAAACAACCACCCCAAGGCTCAGAGCGAGTGAAGTTTGAAACACTATTAGCGCTAACTAGCCAGCCATTTCACTTCGGTCACACCAGCCTCATCTCGGGAATTGATAGGTTTGAAGTCATAAACAGCGCAATGCTTGGACGCACAACGAAGTGCTGCTGGCAAAAAGCACGAAAGTGCTGTTTGAATGAATGTTTTTCACGCCTGCTACCGCTCAGTCAGATACTTAGATACTTGTATGTTTGTATGCTCAGTCAGATTATATGCAACGCAGGACACGCTAGATAATATCTAGTAATATCATCAACCATGTGTAGTTAACTAGTGATTATTAATGATTGTTTTTTTATAAGATAAGTTTAATGCTAGCTAGCAACTTTCCTTGGCTTACTGCATTTGCGTAACAGGCAGTCTCCTTGTGGAGTGCAACGAGAGAGAGGCAGGTCGTTATTGCGTTGGACTAGTTAACTGTAAAGTTGCAAGATTGGATCCCCCGAGCTGACAAGGTGAAAATCTGTCTTTCTGCCCCTGAACGAGGCAGTTAACCCACCGTTCCTAGGCCGTCATTGAAAATAAGAATGTGTTCTTAACTGACTTGCCTAGTTAAATAAAGATTAAATGTGTAAAAAAATAAAAAATAAATAAAACAGGCAAATGGGCGCCCAAAAATACCGATTTCCGATTGTTATGAAAACTTGAAAATCGGGCCTAATTAATCGGCCATTCCGATTAATCGGTCGACCTCTAGTTTTTATGCAGTATCCTTGTTGACACAACTACCACCCACAGCATGCATATCAAATTCTGAAGCAGCTGTCTGTGGGGTACGTCTTTTTGACTGGTTTGATCGAATTAAGGTGGCAGCCTAAAGGGAAACCCAATATACAACAACGTTTCTCTAGACTCACCGATTTTCCTGTGGATCTGGATGGCAAAGGCCCTCTGTGGCAGTTCAGTGCAGTTGAAGAGCAAGGTGATGTTTTCATCTGGGACCAGGGCCAGAGATGAGTGACAGGCCGTCTGGGTGTCATTCTCACCACCACGGACTGTGCACACGGAACACTGTTCCAATGGAAGGAACAGTGAGGACGACACAGTCACAGCGGCATCTTTGTCAGGGTGGACATTCATGTGCAGACATTCTGAGGGAACAGAACAAAGGTTATTTATCATATTTTGCAGTCCAAACAGAAAAGGCTAATCTACTACTATATCGTTGTATTGAGGGGTAAAACTGTTGTTTGAATCAATGAACAGGCTAAGATTTCTGAGGTGAAGGTAACAACAAATACATGAGAGAAAAAGATTATAAAACAGTGACATAGCATTTCAGTTTCACTGAAAATTGGGAGTAGGCTAGATAGGCTAACTATTTGCATGTCTGGACTCGAGGCTGCACTGGTTATTGCACAAATACACATCCTTCCAGAACACTCGGTTACATTTTCTCTAAGAGGAAAATATTAATTTAGGTTCTCTGTGACATTCAAATTGACAGAAAGTAGCCTGTATCAAGTCCAGTGTCAGATGACTGGTCTGTGTCTAAACCTACCACGGCGGAAGCTCTTTTGTCTTTGAATAGCATATCAACATATAAAAAAATTCTACTTTAATAACAATCAAAAAATGTGACTAGTGTTGATGCTTCTGCAAACAGCGTGGTACGAAGCACACCGGCCACTGTGTACTCGACTGTAAAGTAGCACCCACAATTAAGTCAGTACTCAGACTGAAGTCTTATCAAAGCCCTTGTTACAGTTATGTATGTGATCTAACAAGGGTGTTCAAAGAATAAGTACTGTACTCTCATATTGTTTGAGAAACTCATCCTTTATTTGAAAATCTAAATATTTTGAGTAAAGTCTAATGGTTACATGGTGTACATCTTATGGTGTTAAGATGGAAGTTTGGTATGGTTAACTCAATACTTTCCATAGGCTGTTCTCTGTGAGAAAAGTACTATTGTAGTGCACCTACAAGAACATGCAGGAAATGTTCATCACCTAAACTTGCAGAGACTTGAAGCAAGCCCAGAACAATGACAGAATTCACATCACACAGTATGGTAAAAAGTGTTGCCAAAGGGTGATTCCTCACAAAACTAGAATTTGGGGGGGATTTTTATGACATTTCATCTAAAAAAAAAGGGTCCTTTGGGGGAAGGGTTGTTGACATATATTTGACATGATTTTGCTAGCCCACCACCACCCCCAGCCTCCATCTCTTTGGCTGTGCTTCCGTTTCATTTCAGGGTGATTGATATAGCATATTGAGCACACTGTCTGTAGTTATTTTATTATCTTAAATGATAGAGGCTTGCCCTGGTAGTGAGATGCCCTGGAAGAGCAGAGCCTAAACCCAAGACCTAATGAAATGTATTTTCTATTAAATGGTTTTCTGTCTGAAATATACGGCATATCAAAGTTCCAAAGTAGGATCTCTGCTACTTTTAGAATTAGAATCCAATTTAAGCATTCCCAGAGTAGCCTATGCCAGGCTTTCACCTTAACTTCAGTATGAAAGCCTGTAGAAGACCTGGTCAGAAATATGCTTAAATGAGGTGGAATGTATACAGAGACTGAAGAGAAAGCGAGACCTCCGGCTCCCTCATTTTTTCCTGATAAGGGTAGGGCCGCTCTGGTTTGCTTATTGCCTCCACCCCGTGGAGGTGGTGTCCCAGAGCGAGATATCGCACTAGCTCAAGGCAAGCAGGCAGCGGACAATGGGCACGTTCCTCTGCTCACGTTGCTGACACATGCCAGATCTTACAACACCTGGATATGTAGTTTATGTATCAGCTAACCACATATTTATTAGCAATCTGTCAGTCAATGACGACGTCTGAGTAGGGGATTGCGACCAATAAGTAGGACAGAGCAAGCTGTTCCCTCTCTCACATGAGCATGCCAGATATTGATCACGTTTCCCTGCTCAGACGTTGCATGCATAAATACGCTGCACGCAATGTCGGAGCAGGGGAACGCGACCAACGTTAAACGGCTTCAGTCATTCATCTTAAATTTATCCACCATCTTTGGTGCATCTAAGACCTTTGTCCCTCCCAACAATTGGAATAGGCACATTCAAATAGAGGCAGAGAATCTAAACTGAAAGCAAATCATTTTCATAGATACCGACATGGAGTAGTGTCATTTCAACCAAATTATATACAAAATAAAAACAATTTCATAAATATCAATTTTCAAAAGTATAATATGCTAGCACTGTAAATGAGCATACGTAAATATATTTGATCCCCTGCTGATTTTGTACTTTTGCCCACTGACAAAGAAATGATCCGTCTATAATTGTATTGTTAGGTTTATTTGAACAGTGAGAGACAGAATAACAAACAAACAAATCCAGAAAAATACATTTCTAACATTTTTGACATGCATTTGCATTTTAATGAGGGAAATAAGTATTTGACCCCTCTGCAAAACATGACTTAGTACTTGGCAAAACCCTTGCTGGCAATCACAGAGGTCAGACGTTTCTTGTAGTTGACCACCAGGTTTGCACACATCTCAGGAGGGATTTTGTCCCACTCCTCTTTGCAGATCTTCTCCAAGTCAATTAAGGTTTCGAGGCTGACGTTTGGCAACTCGAACCTTCAGCTCCCTCCACAGATTTTCTATGGGATTAAGGTCTGGAGACTGGCTAGGCCACTCCAGGACCTTAATGTGCTTCTTCTTGAGCCACTCCTTTGTTGTCTTGGCCGTGTGTTTTGGGTCATTGTCATGCTGGAATACCCATCCACGACCCATTTTCAATGCCCTGGCTGAGGGAAGGAGGAGGTGTAAAAGATTTGACGGTACATGGCCCCGTCCATCGTCCCTTTGATGCGGTGAAGCTGTCCTGTCCCCTTAGCAGAAAAACACCCCCAAAGCATAATGTTTCCACCTCCATGTTTGACGGTGGGGATGGTGTTCTTGGGGTCATAGGCAGCATTCCTCCTCCTCAAAAGTTGAGTTGATGTCAAAGAGCTCCATTTTGGTCTCAACTGACCACAACACTTTCACCCAGTTGTCCGCTGAATCATTCAGATGTTCATTGGCAAACTTCAGACAGGCATGTATATGTGCTTTCTTGAGCAGGCGGACCTTGCGGGCGCTGCAGGATTTTAGTCATTCACTGCGTAGTGTGTTACCAATTGTTTTCTTGCTGACTATGGCCCCAGCTGCCTTGAGATCATTGACAAGATCCTCCAGTGTAGTTTTGGACTGATTCCTCACCGTTCTCATGATCATTGCAACTCCACAAGGTGAGATCTTGCATGGAGCCCCAGGCCGAGGGAGATTGACAGTTCTTTTGTGTTTCTTCCATTGACGAATAACTACGCCAACTGTTGTCACCTTCTCACCAAGCTGCTTGGCGATGGTCTTGTAGCCCATTCCAGCCTTGTGTAGGTCTACAATCTTGTCCCTGACATCCTTGGAGAGCTCTTTGGTCTTGGCCATGGTGGAGAGTTTGGAATCTATTTGATTGATTGCTTCTGTGGACACGTGTCTTTTATACAGGTAACAAACTGAGATTAGGAGCAGTCCCTTTAAGAGTGTGACAGCTGAAACAGAGCTGAAACTTTACAGCTTGACATATATGATGAAATTCTGGTTGAGAATGAAACGACTGAACAACGAAAGAGCATAGCAAGTAAGTGAAAGAAATAGGTTTTGATGATGTTTTACTGGTAATGGGGACATATGTAAATGCCAAGAAAATAACTTTTTGGTCAGTGTGTGTGTGTGGAATGCAGTCAGCATTCCAATTGCACGCTCCCTCTAAACTTGAGACATCTGTGGCATTGTGTTCTGTGACAAAACAGCACATTTTAGAGTAACCTTTTATTGTCCTGTATAATGATCATGCTGTTTAATCAGCTTCTTGATATGCCACACCTGCCAGGTGGATGGATTAACTTGGCAAAGGAGAAATGCTCACTAACATGGATCTAAACAAATTTGTGGACAACATTTTAGAGTAATACACTTTTTGTGGATATGGACATTTCTGGGATCTTATATTTCAGCTCATAAAACATGGGACCAACACTTTACGTTGCATTTATATTTTTGTGCAGTGTAGTTTCGGTATAGTTTAGGTTCAGTTGAGAGGCAATTATCAGGGTCACTATCAGATGGGCACTGCACTCTCAACTCTCTGAAGAAGGAGCGGAGCGGGCCCTACTTTTGGGAGAACGAGAGGCAACGGGGGAAAAACCCTTTAAAAAAATGACACGCCCTCCTAAAACTGGTTAAAACTCCAGTTCTGTTTGTGACATTAAGATTCTAACAACGGCAGTGTGTTATATAAACTTATTTAGGAAAAGTCAAGGACGGAGCGGTGCAAGACTTTAAAAAAATGGCAGAGTAATAAAAAATGTTTTTATCATGAACAGTCAGATAAGATGAGAAAAGAGGAACCCGCACACTGCTCTTGATAGAATCACTGATCTCTAATAAGCTTAACATATTGTCCTCACGGCCTTCGTCAGAGCTTTTGTGAGTTTTTTAAATTAGCACCCTTATGTAGACCTAGCCCCACCCATATCCGTTCCACGCATCGAATGGGGTCCAGACATTATTTCCTAAAGGTCTTAATGATGAAATGCCTATGCATGTTATGTGGTAAAATTGAACATGAATTATGCCCCTATTTCAGAGTACTCTGATGTTTTTATTACGCTGTACCCAATGATTTATGAAAACTTGCTTGGTAGGTCGATGTCCTCATTGTGGTTTTACAGAAATTTTTAATACATTTTATGTACACACTTTATTTGAATAATTATGAAATGCATATTGTTATATTTGGTAGCACTTACTTGTTTTTCCTTTGCCTCCAAACCCTTTTGATTTGTGGAGCGGATGTGGGTGGGGCTAGGTCTACATAAGGGTGCAATTTTTTTTTTAACTCACAAAAGCTCTGACGAAGGCCGTGAGGCCGATTCACCATGTGGCAGTCTGACAGAAGACTCTGGGTTTGACAGGTGCCAGGAGAATGCTACCTGCCCGGATGTATAGTGCCAACTGTAAACTTTGGTGGAGGAGGAATAATGTTCTGGGGCTGTTGTTCATGGTTCGGACTAGGCCCCTTAGTTCCAGTGAAGGGAAATCTTAATGCTACAGCATTCAATGACATTCAAGACGATTCTGTGCTTCCAACTTTGTGGCAACAGTTTGGGGAAGGCCATTCTTGTTTCAGCATGACAATGCACCTGGGCACAAAGCGAGGTCCATACAAAAATGGTTTGTCGAGATCGGTGTGGAAGAACTTGACTGGCCTGCACAGAGCCCTGACCTCAACCCCATCAAAGACCTTGGGGATGAATTGGAATGCCGACTGCACGCCAGGCCTAATCGCCCAACATCAGTGCTCGACCTAACTAATGCTCTAGTGGCTGAATGGAAGCAGGTTCCCACAGCAATGTTCCAACATCTAGTGGAAAGCCTTCCCAGAAGAGTGGAGGCTGTTATAGCAGCAAAGGGGGGACAAACTCCATATTAATGCCCATGATTTTGGAATAAGACGTTCGACAAGCAGTGTCCACATACTTTTTGCCATGTAGTGTACAGTGCATTCGTAAAGTATACTTTCCAAATGCACTGTATACAGTACCAGTCAAAAGTTGACACACCTACTCATTCCAGGGTTTCTTTATTTAGACTATTTTCTACATTGTAGAATAATACGGAAGACATCAAAACTATGAAATAACGCATATGAAATCAAGTAGAAACCCAAAAAGTTAACAAATATTAATTTTATATTTGAGATTCTTCAAAGTAGCGACTCTTTGCCTTGATGACAGCTTTTTTTTCTCGTAGTTAAGTGAGGAATCACCCATATGTCCTGTGGAGGCTCAGCTCACAATGACCTCAGACTGTGAGAACATGAATGTAAATAAGAGGTGTGTCAGGAACAAGATAGTAAATAGTAGTAAACAGTAAATCCATGTTCTGTATCAAGTGAGATATGCCTCTTACATGTGTGTAGATCTTTGTTTCGATCTTTGTCATCTACTTCTACACGTGGCCGTGCCCTGCATCTGGACACAGACATTTATAAGATAACGGTTTTCCAGAATCAAGAACGAAGAGAGTATCGCCAATACCGACTTAGTTGAAGAATCTATGGTGGCAGTCTGTATGGGCAAACCTGTAACGTCCACTAACAGACACCAACAAGCTTTGGTTATATCACATTATCTGGCGTAAAAACTGTAGCGACAACATAACCTCAGCTCAGTATAACCCTGGCCTGTCTGCTATATATTTTACCCTTTATCTTTAGGTCCCCTCAATATCAAATTATTCTACATCCTTTTGTTTATATGGATGGCTCTGACTTAGAATATGTGGACAACTACAAATACCTAGGTGTCTGGTTAGACTGTAAACTCTCCTTCCAGACTCACATTAACCATCTCCAATCGGCTTCCTATTCCACAACAAAGCCTCCTTGACATGCTGTCAAACATACACTCGTAAAACTGACCATTCTACCGATCCTTGACTTTGGCGATGTCATTTACAAAATAGCCTCCAACACGCTACTCAGCAAATTGGATGCAGTCTATCACAGTGACATCTGTTTTGTCACCAAAGCCCCATGTACTACCCACCACTGCGACCTGTATGCTCTCGTTGGCTGGCCCTCGTTACATATTTGTCACCAAACCCCACTGGCTACAGGTCATCTATAAGTCTTTGCTAGGTAAAGCCCCGCCTTTTCAGCTCCCTAGTCACCATAGCAACACCCACCCGTAGCACGCGCTCCAGCAGGTATATATCACTGGTCATCCCAAAAGCCAAGACTTACTTTGGCCGCCTTTCCTTCCAGTTCTCTGCTACCAATGACTGGAACGAATTGCAAAAATCACTGAAGCTGGAGACGCATATCTCCCTCACTAGCTTTAAGCATCAGCTGTCAGAGAAGCTTACCGATCACTGTACCTGTACACACCCAATCTGTAAATTGCACACCCAACTACCTCATCCCCATATTGTTATTTATCTTCTTGCTCTTTTGCACCCCAGTATCTCTACTTGCACATCATCATCTGCACATCTATCACTCCAGTGTTACTGATAAATTGTAATTATTTTGCCTCTATGGCCTATTTATTGCCTCTCTAATCTTCTACATTTTTCTATTGTGTTATTGACTATATGTTTGTTTATGTGTAACTGTTGTTGTTTTTGTCGCACTGCTTTGCTTTATCTTGGCCAGGTCGCCGTTGTAAATGAGAACTTGTTCTCAACTGGCCTACCTGGTTAAATAAAGCAATACAATACAATAAACACACACACACACTTTACACATCTGGGAAATGCCATCGACTTCACGATTCGATATTATCATGATATTTAGGTGCCGATACAATATGTATAAACAATTCTCACGATTCTATATGTATTGTGATTCGATACTGTGATTTTATTGGGATTTCATGATCCAAACATATTGCTCACCATATGCCTGCTGCAGAGGGACAAGAGAGAGCCATGAGAGGACTAGTTTTGATCAGCCATGGAAAGAAGTGCTGAAAACAAATTGGCTCCCTATTTAAAAAAGTAGATATAGAAGAAGCTATGAATGAAAAATACTGGAGTTTTGGTGCAGGTACAATCAACTATCGCAACGATTATATTGCGATATTGTTAAAACAATACAAAACTATGTATCATCCAAAATAATATACCGATATGTAACTGTATCAATCCCCCCATCACTAATTTATAAGATTTCCTGAATTGAGAACAAAGAGAGTATCGCCAATCCCAGGCTAGTTGAAAAATCTATGCCGTTTTGTATAGGCGAACATGTAACGTCCATTAATGGACAACACAAACCTTTGGTTATTCACATTACATTATCTGGTGTTGAAACTGTAGCAAGGTATGTTGCTTGCATGTTATGTGTTAGGCCGCTCATTTCACAGTGTCAACTCAATCAACATGATAGATCTGACACAAATTGGAGAAAGGTGTCGGACTATTTTAGTACAAATTGTGCCTAAGTGCAGTTTAAATTCAACCTTGTGTGTTCTATTGAAATTAACTTCCGTATAAAGACGTCGTTTTCAGCTTTTCACTTCTCAGTCTGTCCTACCTGTCTAACGTTAAAATGTCATGTGGGCAAAATGTCATACCCATTTGGAAACTATTTCCAATTGCAGTGGATCAAGAATATGCAGAACGCTGTTACAGATTAACGTTACATGATTGCGAAACTATTTAATGTATAATATATATTTTTTTAAATGCTCGCAAATATACAAAACTAAAAACTTGTAACACTGAAGTACAACACAATGCTTACGTTTATCGACAACATCATATTCTGCAACATTGAGAATATGTAAAGGCCACACTCAGTACATGATTTATAACTTATTGTTAACGTCTGCTTGCTTTGTTTGAAAGGTTGTTTTGAATGTACTCTCACCTGACAGGTCGAGGCGTAACAAAATCACAATTCCCAGGAGCACTCCAGCGCAAATTGTAGTGAGCCGCATGTCCCCTGATAAAACGACAAAAATATGTGCCTTAAATATTTCTGGATAAATGTTGTTACCAAAACCACGATATTTGCCTTTTTTAAATCCCAGGTTAAAATATTTTTAATGGCGGTGACCAACCAGTAGCTTCCTGATTTACATTACCTGTTTCACTCAGGGCGACGTGTAGGCTAACGTAAATTGGTCTGTCGAAACTTGACGGAAGAATTTTAGCCGTTGACAGGCTGGTCTCTTGGACAAAACGTAACATAGTAAACGAAAATCCGGGCCACTCAAATTAGTATGTTATGTTTGCTATGGTTACATAAGACAGAAATTTAATAAAGGCCATCATTTAAGGAAGGTGGTTGGTCATGTGTAACCCAAAAGTTGCTAGTTTGAAACTCAACACGGACAACATTAGCATTTTAGCTAATTAGCAACTTTGCAACTAACTTGTTACTTACTACATTTTAGCTACTTTGCAACTATTTAGCATGTTAGTGTAGCCGATGCGAAATGACTAGCTAGTTAGCGGTGGTGCGCGCTGGTAGCGTTTCAATCGTTGACGTCACTCGCTCTGAGACCTTGAAGTAGTGATTCCCCTTGCTCTGTGGCTTTTGTGGAGCGATGGGTAACGATGCTTCGAGGGTGACTGTTGACGTGTGCAGAGCGTACCTGGTTCGTGCCCAGGTCGGGGCGAGGGGACGGACGTAAAGTCTATACTGTTACATTGGTGCCGTGACCCGGATCACTGGTTGCTGCGGAAAAGGAGGAGGTCAAAAGATGGGTGAGTGTAGCCGATGTGAAATGGCTAGGTGGTGCGCGCTGGTAGTGTTTCAATTGGTGACGTCACTCGCTCTGAGACCTTGAAGTAGAGGATCCCCTTGCTCTGCAAGGGTCGCGGCTTTTGTGGAAAGATGGGTAACGATGCTTCGAGGGTGACTGTTGACGTGTGCAGAGCGTCCCTGGTTCGCGCCCAGGTCGGGGCGAGGGGACGGATGTAAAGTCTAAACTGTTGCATTAGCTAACCCTTCCCTTTAACCTAACTCCTAACCTTAACCCATAGCCTAGCTAACATTATCCACCTAGTTAACTTTAGCATTAGCCACCTAGCTAACATTAGCCACACCAAATTGGAATTTGTAACGTATCATATGCACTGCAAATTCGTAACATTGTACAAATTGCAGTTTGTAATGTATCATATTAATTGTAATTGTTAACATATCATACAAATTGTAATTCGTGACATATACGAAATGGATGACGGACATCCACAAATGAATACATACCACACCATGTTACATATCATATCATACCAATTTTAGTGTTCCCGGACTTTTGTCTACTATAGATGTGGTAAAGAGGTCAATTGAACTGGACCAAAACAATGGAACTGCCATGGAAATGCATGGAGGGAAGGGCGTGAGGGAAAGATCCCGAGTCTCTCCCAGCAAGATTAGCCCACATTTAGGCTATTGTTTATATGTGTATATGTGTTTTTCAACAGAATCCACCCCGATCGCACATAAACACAGTTCTCTTTCAGAGCAGCCACTATGTATTCCTTCTCGCATCTCCTCTCCTCTCACATCTTCCCTTCGCCTGTCGACTTCAATGCACAACACTTCAGCTGAATGTGACCAGGCGAAAAAACCTTTCCAAGCCAAACCACTACACACACCCTACATCGTTGTCACCACATTAGCTAAAGTAACATGATAGTCAACATAGCTAATAGAACTAATTCGTTAGTAAACCCGCTAAAATCATGCAATAACGTTACAGTGTACAGTAAGCAAATACACCGGCGGGCCCCGGTGGCAATAAATTAGTCAAATCAAAAGCTTACCTTGGCTTGGAAGAGTTCCAGTGTTGTGTTGGAATGTCATAGCCAGCTAGCTAACATAGCATTTGTCTGTTTGAGCAGGGTGTTTCAGAAGGCTAAACTAGCTAGCTGCATTTGCAAGCTAAGTAAGTTAAAGTGATTTTTCTTTAACGAAATCTTATCTCTATTTCTTTCTTGCTTCTCCTTCATTTTTGAACTACTCACCACATGTTATACACTGCAGTGCTAGCTAGCTGTAGCTTATGCTTTCAGTACTAGATTCATTCTCTGATCCTTTGATTGGGTGGACAACATGTCAGTTCATGCTGCAAGAGGTCTGATACATTGAAGAACGTCCTTCAGAAGGTGTCATAATTACTGTGTAAGTCTATGGAAGAGGGTTAGAACCATGAGCCTCCTAGGTTTTGTATTGAAGTCAATGTATCCAGAGGAGGACAGAAGCTAGCTGTTCTCCAGCTACACCATGGTGCTACCCTACAGAGTGCTGTTGAGGCTACTGCAGACCTTCTTTGCAAAATAGTGTGTTTTAATAAATTATTTGATGACATGATTATATTCAGTATAGTTTTATCGAAAAAGGATAACTTTTTTAATGTTTTACTATTTTTATTTGTATGAAATTCACTGAGAAAGATGATCCTTCCCTTCCTCCTCTGAGGAACCTCCACTGATGTCAACCCCAACACATATTCATGTCATCGTTACCAATCAACTGCATTACAGTTAGAAATGAATTTGACTACCACCACCGATTTCTGTATGCTAGCCATGCTAACCAGTTTATACAAACGGGAGTTAGTATTTAGAAAGTACTTCTTCTAAACCTGAAAAGGGACAACTTATTCAGTGAAAACAGCCAAATATATCCAAATCAGTAACCACATTGTGGGCCAGTTACAATACAAAAATCATGACAGATTTGCCAAATATTTACTTTGTTTGATCAGATTTGTTGGAGGAGTGCTAATCTGGTCAATGGAACGTCTATGTTCCATTGACTCCTTTACCGCATCTATGTTACGTCTACCCCTGAGTCCAGGTTGCCGTTGAAGCCTTGACACCCTCCCTCTCTGTTTTAGCTTTATTGATGCCCTACAATGAATAACAATATTTCATTAATTGTTAGAAGACTACGTTTTATAAGTGTGCAGCATTCTTTGGGTCCCTAATTGTGTGTTGTGTTGATTATATTGCAGAGGACAGGTCCAATTCTAGGGTTATGTATTATTTATTTTCTGTAACATCAATATTTTAGTACACTAGGAAAGGGAGGTTTGTGTTTTCCAAAGACAATTAAGAAGGTGTAGTTTAGGCTATAGTTTTTTATTTGACAGAATGCTTATGACATATTTCAATATAGGCTAACCTGTGTTATTTGTTTATGAAAGACTTCATAAACAACCGTATCTGCCACAGTGTCATCATGTATCAGTTTTTTTTTGTGTGGACCCATGCAGATGTCAACTTTTGGGCTTTTCTCTCACTGCAGTATTGAGTCATCCTCCTGCCTCCACATGCCTAATGCCATATGGCTAGCATTCCTGAGATGGAGCCCGGGGCACAAGATTGGAACCCTAGGAAGACCACGTGAGGGCAGCAACACAGAACTAATGGTCACTGATTAAAGTAACTGCCCAGTGTTTCCGGGTTTCTATTAAATATTACCTATAATTACTTTTTGGGTATGAGTTAACAAAATATGAACTTTTAAAGGTGAGATTTTTACTGGACAGTTACTTTTAAACTGACTTGCACAGTTAAATCATGGTTAAATCAACACGTGGGAGCTCAGGATGATAGACGAGATTCCCACTAGTAAACACCAGTTGGAGGGCCGTTCAAGTGGATTTTCCCCAGTTGTGCATGGTTCATTTCCACTTCCCACTAGGTCATGAACACAGCATCATTTATATCCTAAAATTAGAAGCTCACATAGAGAGGCTTCTGGAAGTGGAGATGGACTCCCAGACCAGTACTGACATCTACTTTGGTAAGGCAGATATCAAAACCACAGCTTTGGTCGAACGTTAGGTTCTCTTCTATACTGTAGCAAGACAGCAGCACACCTGTTTTATGTTGGGGTGCTCTACTCTGGTATTTAACAGATCTAAATAGCTCTGCAGTGTGTGATTGTGTGCTAGGCTGCTTGCATTTGTGATTGGGGAAAGGATCAGATGTCAGAGTATTTCAGTTGACCGTGCCGCTCTTGCTGGATGATCGAGGGATACTGAAAGAAACGTAGTTACAGTGTGTAGTTTGTGTGTATTGTGTGTGTGTGGTCTGACAATTTCAGACAGCTGTGTAAGATGCAGTGAAGCAGTATACGGTATTGGCCGGGCTTGCCAGGCAATGGGAAAGCTATACCATGACACCTGTTTCACCTGCAGTGCTTGCAGTACATGTCATGCATCTATTCTACACACAAACATGCACACAAAAAACAAATGTAATTTCATTAACAGCCTTCCCTGTTTTAACTCAGCTGTGTTTTGGTTATAGTTGTGACTATTCCGACTGGAATAGTTTTTATCCCACCCCACACTCTCTCACTATCCCTCATTTGAACTCTCTTTCATGTTTAGGTCAAACGCTAAAAGGCAGGCCATTTTACTACATGTCAAAAATAATATTTTGTGAAGATGACTTCCTGGTAAGCATCTCAGTGTCTTTAAATCAGATATCAGTTAAGGGTGTGGTTCTGCTTCTTAATTTTTATGCAAAAACATTCAGTATATTCAAATGTATTCAATTAGTTAATCAAGTACTGTCTCTTGTTATGAGAATTGTATTAAATATACGCTATTTTTCAATTACTTTGAAAGTACTCCAGAATTCTGTAATGCCTGTGTATATTTAATAAAAGAAAAGGTTTACTGTGTCAGAGACTACCACAGGTGAGTTTGACTGCATTACTACTCCAACACAATGAGCAAGACCATCACACACCCTTAAATCAACATCAACACCCTGTTACAGACACACCTTTATACAGCATAGCAATAATGATTAAACTATTACCACAATTGAGTCAATCACATTTCTCTATTTCATTTACATCTTGTCCTTTTATTCTCAGACTTGTGGCACCTTGCTGTGCGACTTGTGGCCAGACAATTCTGCCATCTGAGGTTAGCTATGATATCTTGCTTTTGAATGTTTGAGCAGGTTCTAACTAAAAGCATGGCATAATAGCCTGGGTGCCAGTTGTTTCTGAGCAGATCTAAACAGACTGGGACACAGGCTATGATATAAGGCTATTTTGCTAAATGGTGCATGTGTTAATAATGAGTTGTCTGTCCAGAGAAGGATCTGGACCTCTGTTTGTATATCTGTCTTCCCTTAGGGCTCAAGAGAATCCATTTAGGTAGTGGCCTTGGACAGACGTTACCATGTGGAGTGCTATCACTGTGATGTTGATTTGAGGTTTGATGGGGAGATTAACCTACACATGATAATCAGAGTGGTGTACAACGAGATGCTGAGCTGGGCTTCCTTTTATATACATTTGATATTGTGATGTGCAAAATGAATCATGTGTTGATTTTTCTGTCCAATTTGTGAGGCTTTTATGTGTATAATAATATATATATAAAAAAGCTCAAAGTAAGAAGGCGTCTCATTTCTTGGACAGTTAGGTACTACATCAGCACTGAGTAAGTCAAATTAAAGTTCTTTACATCCTCGTGGGATTCCGAACCCAGTTCTCTACTCTTCAAGTCTCACTCAGGTTAACAGCGACATCGAGCGTTAATATTTGTCCCCACCGCTCACCTCCCGGAAGAAACTACCGACAGTAGCGAACATTTTTGCTAAAGCAGCAGGGTCAGTGCTATCTGGGATCCTTGGAACGGATAGGTAAACGCTATGGCTACGGTTAAACTACGTCCCAAGGATCCCACATAGCACTGATCAGAGAGGAAGAGGCGACGCCTCTCGTTCTTTCTGCCTAAATCAGGAAAAAGTCCATATTGAAATGGCGTCAGTCACTGCTCGTGGTATGACCCTTTGCATCTTGGCGCTGTTAAACTTTGTCTTCGTTTTTATAACCGGTGCAGACTTTGTTCGTTTCATCTCATTTCGAGCGATATATCATAACATCACTGGAGAGTCGCCACTGTGTCAAGGTATGTTTCCTGGCTCTTTGGCAAAGTGTTGTGTGTTCATCAGGAAAAGTAGCACATTCTAGTCTCAAACTATACAAACGGTTCACAGCTGTTGCAACTTCCAAATGTATTGTTTCAGTAGCAAGTTAGAATGTTTTTATTTGAATGGTTCATTCATCTCAATAAATAGTGTAACGAACCTGGGTTTATAAGCGCAACGAGCATGCTTTTGCGGCACAGTCGATAGCGCGCCGGACCTCGGGGTCGAGAGTTCGAGACCTGCTCCCTGCTGTTTCATTACATTGGTGTCAGAAGTGATCGGACCTTGCATCCACGACAGTGCGTGTGCTTGGACGGTGCGCGTTCCTGTAAGACGTAGAGTCGCAAGCTAGCGCGAGGACGCGCTCTTTGAAGGAGGGAGTAGTGTAACGATCTTGCGTTTATAAGCGCGGAAATCGACCCTGCTGCACGAGCATGCTTTTGCGGCACAGTCGATAGCGCGCCGGACCTCGGGCTAGAAGGCCTGCTCCCTGCCTGCTTCATGACAATACTTTTGGACCTGGAACCGAGACCGTAGAAACAAGTACTGCAGTCGAAATCGAACGCTGTGATGTAACGTTAATGTGCCTGTGCAAAACAATGTTAGCTGAACATGGCCCGGTTTCCCAAAAGCATCTTAACTTAAGGATCAGACTTTTTCTTTTGTCTTCAATTTTCACCTAAAATGACATACCCAAATCTAACTGGCTGTAGCTCAGGACCTGAAGCATGGATATGCATATTCTTGATCCCATTTGAAAGGAAACACTTAGAAGTTTTTAGAAATGTGAAATGAATGTAGGATAATATAAAACATTTAGATCTGGTAAAAGATAATGCAAACAATTAAACATGCTGATAATATAATATTGGAGTCTAGGCACAATTTAGATTGTGGCCACTAGATGGCAGCAGTGTGTGTGCAAAGGTTCAGATTGATTCAGTGAAGCATTGCAATACTGCACAATATTTTCTATGAAGTCTACCCGACTGTGCCTAATTGGTCAATTGATACATTTTCAAGTACATAACTATAGAGAACATACATTTTGTATTACCATATCATTTTTGTAAGTTTACACACTACCAGGAATGTGGATCATTAGCTGGATCATTAGCTCATACACTAACTTTCACACATCTAGATGGCCGGGCGGGGTGGGTGTGGAGCAAGAGACAACAGGGGTTCAAACTGTAGAACCCAGTTCCTACATTTGACAATAACAATAGATTTTATCAAACAAAACTATGCTACATTTCATCCCTGGGACCCTCGGGATGACAAATCGGAGCAAGATTACTGAATGTAAGTACATAATTTACCTTCGGAGGTGAATGTATCAAACCAGTTGCCGTGATAAACTTTTTTTTTGTTTTTGTGAACTCTCCTTTTAACAATAGCATGGTATTTTTTCACTGTAATAGATACTTGGATAGTGCAGTTAGCTTAAATTCTTGTTAATCTTTCTGCCCATATAAGATATGTCTATGTCCTGGGAAGTTTGCTGTTACTTACAACGTCATTCTAGTCACATTAGCGCACGTTAGCAAAAAAGCGTCCCGGTATCTCAATAAATAAATGGGGCGGCAGGGTAGCCTAGTGGTTAGTGTTGGACTAGTAACCGAAAGGTGACAAGGTACAAATCTGTCGTTCTGCCCATGAACAAGGCAGTTAACCCACTGTTCCTAGGCCGTCATTGAAAATAAGAATTTGTTCTTAACTGACTTGCCTAGTTAAATAAAATAAAAATATAAGGACACTGATCTCTTAGAGGTTAAGGCTATGATCATCGTTAGAACCAATGCTTTTGGGAAATAGGGCCAAGACTGGTACCCTCTGACTAACAAGATCACTTCAACAATGGGAATTCATCATTATACTTTGCTCCAAGACTTTGTTGTTGTCTTGTACTGATAATCACCAACACCTAACCTACCACACACTTATCGTATCCCTCTGTCCATATTTCTATACTTTATATAGACTCTGTACCATGGTCTGTAGCTTTGCGGGACAGCTCTGTTCTCAAGTCTGTGGTTGTGGATCTGGGGCTTCTGGCTCTTTTTATTGTCCAGCACAGCCTATTGGCCTGGGCTCCAGTCAAGCAGGCCTGTCAGTCTGTCCTGGGGGTACTGAACCGGGCCATGTACTGCTCCACCACTGCTCTGGCTCTCCAGGTAACACACACACTTTCATTTATAAAATCTTATGGTCTTAAAAAAATTAGACAATTCAACATTTAAATACCCCTTTTGCTGTCCTAATTCACTGTCTTGTCCCTGTTCTAGTTATTGATGCATTACTGGCAGCCTGTGACGGAGGCTCCCTGTCTGTGGTCAGTACGTAATGCCCCATGGAATACCTGGTTCCCCCTGCTCTGTTTCACCCTGCACTTCCTCTGCTGGTCCATCATCTGCAGTATACTGCTGATCTTTGACTATCCTGAACTACTGGGCATCAAGCAGGTGAAGTAAACCCATGCTGCTGTAATAGAGTAAGATTGCAGTCACGTGATTGCGATCAGAGGACCACTAGTTTGAGGCCAGTAAGGGGACAGGGACAGTGGAGGAAGTGATACTGTTCACTTTCACACTGATTACACCAAAGCATTTTCATGCATCACATTTGATCATTGTCCCTCTCCCACGCACTTGTAAATGTACAAATACTACTGTAATAGGCCTACAATTTTAATAACCTGCATAAATTCTGTCTGATGTGATGCCAAAGCTGTAATTAGTCAGCAATAGAATGATTAAGAATATCCTTCTGATGAAATGTAAATAACTGGTATAATATCTGCAATAAGTAATGTATCCCTTTCTCCCGGTCTCTCTCCATCCTCCCTCTTCCATCCCTCTCAGGTTTATTATGAGTGCCTTGGTTTGGGAGATCCTCTGGCTCTCAAGTCCCCCCGGGCTCAGCGTCTCTTCGCCCACCTGCGTCACCCTGTGTGTGTGGAGCTGGCTGTGGTGCTGTGGCTCCTCCCTGCCCTGCCCCTGGACAGGCTGCTGCTGGCGGGGAGTCTGTCGGCCTACCTGGCCCTGGCTCACTCCCTGGATACACAGGACTGTGCCTACCTCAGTGTCCAGCTGCATAGCAAACTGCGGCTCTTCTCTTTGCCACAGGATGGCACTGCTCAGAACAATGACAACCACAAGCAAGAGTGAATTGAAGTCATGGGTGTTGTAAGCTAGGTTTCCATCCAATTGCCAAAACATAAGAATATTCTAATATGCACATTTTCCCGCCAAAGATGTTTCCGTCAAATTGACTTGTTGGGGATTAAATGACTTTTACGGTTAAATTCCGATGTACAGAATATTTGTAATTTTAAAAAAGAAAGTTAAATGGGTTTCCATCGCATTTTAAACTCTACTGATGGTATTCTCACACACAAAAATTGCGTTATATGGCGTGTTCTTTACTCGCATGAAAAGGTTGGATGGAAACCTGGTTACTATTGAGAGCATTAGTAATGGCATCTTTTTGACATCACTAACTCCGCCATAGCTCGTTGGTCAAAGCCTATGGGGAAATTAATGTTTTTTTTTTGTCTCAACCCCGAAAATAAGGTCTGTGGTAAACATTGTACTTTTTGAGTTGACTGGAATTGAAATGGAATTGACCCCAACTCTGGTTATCTCATAGAACAAAATGTGTAAGATCTTCTAAGCCTGTGTTAACCTCATACTTTATTTCTGGTGTTTATCCCAAAACCCCATTCTTTCCCCATTAATTTCCCTTATAGGAATGGCTGAATGAACTAAAGATAACTAATTTCTGTTTTTTGGGGACTACAAGCTGGTGAGCTTTATTACTACACATGAATGGGATCAGATGGGATGTTTGTGTGGCTGCACACAGCAATTGACAAAAGTACACACTGCAGTTGTTTGTTAACATCACTTGGTAGGGGTAACACTGTTGATTTTAGAAAATGATAAGATTCAGAACGTCTGTAAATATGCCACCAAGCATTTAGGCATAGCTTTTAACATCAATGTATTTGTAAGTAATTACTCAGAATATATATATATATATATATATATATATATATATATATATATATATATATATATATATATATATATATATATATATATATATTTTTTTTTTTTTTTCTAAGTGTATATTTTTATATAGCCTATGAACATAACATTACATTTTACATTCCACCACCAAGTGCTAACTCATAGCCCTTCTAGTAATTTAATAGGATCTCTATGTCATAAACTGTCAAGCTTCCAGAAATGGCAGCCATATTGGTCAGGGAGAAATCCAACCCAGTCTAACTGGAATGAATGGCAGTAGAGGTACAATCCTAAAAGTAAGGCATATGACATAAGAAATTGTGTGATAGAATTATTGTCAACCTAAAATATTGTCATAATTATAAATTCTGTTTTATACAAGTTTCCTACACATTTTCTGTATAAATAGCCTCTAAAATATATGTAATCAGACGATAAATGTCTCCTTGGGAAGCTGTGAGTTCTATTATATGATACAATATCAGTAGGCTACTTGTTGCATTTTCAACTTGTCTAAGTCCTATCATCAACTGATTTCAGCCAGTGTATGGCTGTGGGATGTTGGCATATTGGCAGTTAATTTGAGGGGGGAAATCATTCTGCTAAAACTGGCTGGCTAGCTAGCTAACAAACACAGTGCAGATAAATTCTTCAATTTTTTATTTATTTTTTACACTGTCTTATCACTTCACTGGCAAACCATGGTTGACCAACTTCCTGACAAAAATGGCTGACCTATATCCCATCATAAGGTTCATGGCCATTCTAGTATTCTAATTATATGTGCCAACTGCTGTTCCACACTGTATTATTTTCAAAATTGGATTATGTCAGTGCTACTTTTTGCTGTTGTCTTTCATTTTGTTGTATTTGTCCTGTTCTTTTCCTATATCCCCACACACATTCTGTCACATTTTGAGGGTGTCTTTGTCTTATCCTTTTCTCTCCATCATCATTGTTTTTATATCCTTTGTGTTGCAGTAAATCAATGTATAATTACTTGAATAGCTGAATTCCTTCTAATTCCAACTGTGAGCATGGATTATAGGAGAGGAGAAGGTATTCATTGTTTAATTATTTTATATAGGTCTAATTACAGTATTTTTAACTACATTAATTATTTTAATAAGATAATATATAGGTGAAACTACCTTACAACTGTTCATGTGATGCCATATTTTCATCAGTTTTGTACCAACACAAGTTCTTTGTTACACTGGAACAAATTATAAGCAACTAAAACAAAATGTCTCAATAAATACAAGTCATAATGCATTTTTTTCTATTGTAATTTTTTCTCATTATTTTTTAGAGTTAATTTAAGTTTGATTTAGGCTCTTACCATTGATGTTGGCCAGGACTATTCAACTCTTACCCTACGAAGTTCAGAGCCTGCTGGTTGTCCTACCTGATAGTGAATTACACCCATCTAGTGTCCCAGGTCTCAATCAGTCCCTGATTAGAGGGGAACAATTAAAAAAAGCAGTGGAACTGACTTCAAGGTTAAGAGTTGAGTTTGCAAGATGTAGGCTATTCTCTCATGCATGATTCCTCCACTGTCTAAACTGGGAAAGTTTTTAAAAAATCCAAGAGAAAATACTATCAGATTTTGGAACCTATCGTATAGGATTTTATCCTATAGGATTCCAATACAAGAATCCAGTAGAAAAACCATATCAGATTTTGGACACGGTTCTATTGGACTGTTATTCCCAGATTCCGTGTGGTTAGTTTGAACAGGACGTGTAATCCGACTCTCCCGTCTCATTCTACTGATTTCAACCAGCTACATTTTGGAGTGATGCATTTTGATTTGGTGGTCGCTGAAACGGAAAGAAAAATGCAACACTTACAGTACCAGTCAAAAGTTTGGACACACCTACTTATTCAAGGGTTTTTATTTATTTTACAATTTTTGACATTGAAGAATAATAATAGTGAAGACATCAAATCTATGAAACAACACTGTCTTGACTTGACATCATTAATCTGGTGACTTGTTTATTTTATCAACTATGTTTAATTGTTACTCAATTAAATGAATCATATAACAATTAACTCATTAGGAATTTGGGGCACCACGGGAAAATGTTTTTAATGAGTTATTATCTCCCGACTTAAACTGTAAAGATATATAGATATCTCTTACATCAGTAACAGTCACTTATTAAATCATTACTTCATATCAGTCTCATTCTGAACGTCACATACTCCTTGATATCTGCAAGAACCCTAACCTTATTGATGAATCAGCAATACACCAATTGGCTTAATTATTTATATACTAACTACCTAAATAATAACACAGAATACACACACACAAACACTTACATGCGATAAAAGTCCCTAGTGGACTGACAAGATATGATGGCTTGTTACAAAAGGGAGGGGTCAATAGAACCTTTGAGGAGGGGGGTACAGTCACGTCCTGACCATAGAGAGCCCTTGGGGTTCTCTATGATGCAATAGGTCAGAGCGTGACTAGGGGGTGTTCTAGTCTTGAATTTCTATATTGGTGTGAGTATGGTTCCCAATTGGAGGCAGCTGATGATCGCTGCCTCTAATTGGGGATCATACTTAGTGTGGTCCTTTTCCCACCTACGTTTGTGGGATATTGTTTTGTTTTGGCTCAGTGTCATGTGCGCTACGAACTGCACGTTTGTTTATTCTTTGTTGTTTTTAAGGTTCACTTTAATAAATATGTGTAACTCTACTCACGCTGCGCCTTGGTCTGCTCATTATGTATACGACGAACGTGACAGAATATCCTACCACTACAGGACCAAGCAGCATACCATGGAGGTAAAAAAGAGCTGGACATGGGAGGAAATAATGGGTGGATGCGAGACCCTTCCTTGGCAGGAGTCGCCAATGAGTATAGGAGGACAGCGACGACGCCGGGGTCCGTGGCCACAGAAACCCCAATAATTTTTGGGGGTGGGGTACAAGGGGCTGCGGGTCGAGCCGAGGAGAGAGCCAGAGACCGTCGGGGAGTCGATGGAGATCGGAGAGAGATGTTGGTTAGGTGCATTCTGCATGGCATTCGCCCTGAAGACCGTGTAATCAGTCCGGTGCCACCTGTGCCGGCTCCACGCACCAGGCCTCCAGTGCGCCTCCCCAGCCCGGTACGTCCTGTGCCGGCTCCCCGCACTCGTCCACCAGTGCGTGTGTACAGTCCGGAACTTCCAGCAACGGTCAACGGTCCGGAGCTTCCCGCGCCGATGCCATGGCCGGAGCCTTCCTCTGCGCCGGTGTCCAGGCACGGCGTCGAGTCCCACTCCATGGCCGGAGCCTTCCTCTGCGCCGGTGCCCAGTCCAGGCACGGCGTCCAGTCCCGCTCCATGGCCCAGAGCCTTCCTCTGTGCCGGTGCCCAGTCCGGGCACGGCGTTCAGCCAGGCTTCAGGGTCAGATCTGCGGTCTGGACGAGGGCTATGTCCCGCACCGGAGCCACCACCGACGCTAGTTGCCCACCCTAACCCTCCCCATCCAGGTTCAGGTTTTGCGGTCAGAGTCTGCACCTTTAGGGGGGGGGGTCACACCCTGACCATATGGTGCCCTATGGTGCAATAGGTCAGAGCGTGACTAGGGGTGTTCTAGTCTTGAATTTCTATATTGGTGTGAGTATTGTTCCCAATTAGAGGCAGCTGATGATCGCTGCCTCTAATTGTGGATCATTCTTAGTGTGGTCCTTTTCCCACCTCCATTTGTGGGGTTTTTGTTTTGGTTTAGTGCTATGTGCACTACGAACTGCACGTTCGTTTATTCTTTGTTGTTTTTTGAAGGTTCACTTTAATAATTATGTGGAACTCTACTCACGCTGCGCCTTGGTCCGCT
The DNA here is from genome assembly GCF_045791955.1 of Oncorhynchus clarkii lewisi. Lineage (NCBI taxonomy): Eukaryota > Metazoa > Chordata > Actinopteri > Salmoniformes > Salmonidae > Oncorhynchus > Oncorhynchus clarkii. The sequence continues at coordinate 32,252,465 of NC_092164.1, forward strand.
CATTATGTATACGACGAAAGTGACACAGTTGTGTTGTGACAATGAAGGGGTGGTATACAGAAGATAGCCCTATTTGGTAAAATACCAAGTCCATAGTATGGCCAGAACAGCTCAAATAAGCAAAGAGAAACAATAGTCCATCATTACTTTAAGACATGAAGGTCAGTCAATCCGGAAAATTTCAAGAACTTTGAAAGTTTCTTCAAGTGCAGTCGCAAAAACCATCAAGCGCTATGATGAAACTGGCTCTCATGAGGAAAGGAAGACCCAGAGTTACCTCTGCTGCAGAGGATAAGTTCATTAGAGTTAACTGCACCTCAGATTGCAGCTCAAATAAATGCTTCACAGAGTTCAAGTAACAGACACATCTCAACATCAACTGTTCAAAGGAGACTGCGTGAATCAGGCCTTCATGGTCAAATTGCTACAAAGAAACCACAACTAAAGGACACCAATAATAAGAAGAGACTTGCTTGGGCCAAAAACACGAGCAATTGACATTAGACCGGTGGAAATCTGTCCTTTGGTCTGATGAGTCCAAATTTGAGATTTTTGGTATCAACCGCCATGTCTTTGTGAGACGCAGAGTAGATGAATGGATGTTATCTGCATGTGTGGTTCCCACCGCGAAGCATGGAGGAGGAGGTGTGGGGGTGATTTGATGGTGACACTGTCAGTGATTTATTTAGAATTCAAAGCACACTTAACCAGCATGGCTACCACAGCATTCTGCAGCGATACTCCATCCCATCTGGTTTGAGCTTAGTTGGACAATAATTTGTTTTTCAACAGGACAATGACCCAAAACACACCTCCAGGCTGTGTAAGGGCTATTTGACAAAGGAGAGTGATGGAGTGTTGCATCAGATGGCCTGGCCTCCACAATCACCCAACCTCAACTCAATTGAGATGGTTGAGTGAAAGAATAGCAGCCAACAAGTGTTCAGCATATATGGGAACACCTTCAAGACTGTTGAAAAAGCATTCCTCGTGAATCTGGTTGAGAGAATGCCAAGAGTGTGTAAAGCTGTCATCAAGGCAAAGGGTGGCTACTTTGGAGAATCTCAAAAAGAAAATATATTTTGATATGTTTAACACTTTTCTTGGTTTCTACATGATTCCATATGTGTTATTTCATAGATTTGATGTCTTCACTGTTATTCTTCAATGTAGAAAATAGTAAAATAAATAAAAATAAGTAGGTGTGTCCAAACTTTTGACTGGTACTGTAAGTGTTGCATTTTTCTTTCCGTTTTGGCGACCACCAAATCAAAATGCAACACTCCAAAATGTAGCTGGTTGTCTTCAGTAGGTTGTCCTCTAACACGTGATGCAAATAATATTTCCAGTTTCCATGTGGGTTTTGAGTTGTGTTAGTTTCAACAGCTTGATCAATATGAGTGATTCAATGCCACTTGTCAACAGGGTTTTGGTGCATATGCAGGTGCTCGTTTAAAAAAAGACTCAATTGTGGCACATGTACAGTATGTGTAAGTAGTCCATTTCAATATATCATAAACTGTTTTGATTTGGACATTTCAAAATGGTGTTTTGATATTGGGCTATTTATCAAAGGTTATTGTAAACAGGAAGCAGCAGCAGCATCATTTTCAACTTATGTTTTAGAAATGTTATTAGAACTTTCAACATTCATTTCCAATAGTATAGTACTTATTAGGTAAAAACTGCTGAATGAGTCCAAAAACTTGATGTGATGTGACTTATTTTGATGACCTGAAATCATGAAAATGGGGTTGACTTGCCTGTAATAAGACACATATTGTATATTTATCAATAACAAACAAGAAAAATTATAACTGCTATAAAACATATAACTGCTATAACAATACAGTGACTCAAAAACAACAAACAAATGGCTATAACTTAGCTAGCTAGTCAGCTGACAGGCAAAATATGGCAAATAGTCGTTTTTTAGCTAGCATAAAAAAGCATAATATGATGTACAATGACGAAAATATGACTAAAACATTGACAATTTTGTCAGGAACATAAGGAAACAAATACTGTACTCATGGTTCTTGCATTTATGCACAGCACAGTGAAGGATAAATAGAACGATAATGTTACAGCCACAGCTAGCAAGCTGAATTTGGGAGTTAGGCTAACACTTACGAGCTCGTGCTTGCTGTGACATCATCAGTCACTCTTAAAGGTACCTGGCATAGGCCCATCCACTTGGGAGCCAGGCCGGCCCACAGGGGAGCCAGGCCCAGCCAATCAGAATGTGTTTTCAACACAAAAGGGCTTAATTACAGACAAAAATTCTCCTCCATATCCCCGCAGTTGAAGAAGCCGGATGTGGAGGTCTTGGGCTGGCATGGTTACATGTGGTCTGCGGTTGTGAGGCAGGTTGGACATACTGACAAATTCTCTAAAATAACGTTGGATGCGGCTTATGGTAGAGAAATTAACATTTCATTATCTGGCAAAAGCTCTGGTGGACATTCCTGCAGTCAGAATGCCAATTGTTACTTTTGTGCATATGGAAGATTTCTGGGATCTTTTACTTCAATCCATGAAACATGGGACCAGTACTTTTACTGTTGCATTTATATTTTTGTTCAGTGTATAATTTTATGGGTTTGTTTAAGAAAAATATGTTCTAATAGGATTCTGATTGGGGTGACAAAATCCTACAAGATTTATCAAAAACCTATTGGATCCAATCAGATTACTTTTGATTTTCAATAGGATTCCAATATGATTCTGATAGAGGTAATACAAAATCCTATAGGATTGCCAGAATTATATAGGGTCCTATAGGATTACTTTTGATTCCCAATAGGAAAACACATAATCCAATAGAATTCCAATAGGATTCTATAAGAAATCGAGAACCCTGTAGGACCCAATATGATTACTTTCCATTTCAAATCGGAAAAAAGTTGTCCAATAGGATTCTGATAGAGGTGACACAAAATCCTATAAGATTGTGAGAATCTAATGGGATTCTATAGGATAAATCACAATTTTTGACTTGGGAATCCACCAGGGAAGACCGGTTAAAGCTTTTCACATCACCTAGGATAATTTACATTATCTCAACCCTCATGTTCTGGCTGAGGTGACCCCTTCTCTCCTTTCCTTCTTTCTTTCTTTCTTTCTTTCTTTCTTTCTTTCTTTCTTTCTTTCTTTCTCTCTCTCTCTCTCTCTCTCTCTCTCTCTCTCTCTCTCTCTCTCTCTCTCTCTCTCTCTCTCTCTCTCTCCCTCCCTCCCTCCCTCCCTCCCTCCCTCCCTCCCTCCCAATTAGAGGGACGAGGGGGTGACCGGCAGACGGGAGTCTTCTTTAAACGCCCTTTCTTGGGTCGGCCATTATGGTGTGTGCCACTAACTCCCCTGATGGAATTAAATGGAATTAGTGGATTACAGTAGTCGGACAGCACTGCAGTTGGGGAATATTTACTACCAATGGAGGTGTTTCAAATTGACATGCTCTAATTCACAGTGTAGTCGTCATTAAGATAATCGAGCTATGTAGACATTATTAATCCTGACTTTTTGACAGCATCGATTAATCAACTCTATCGGAAAGCTTTAGATAGAGACCAATCTTCCAGTTGGTGCTTTGAACGCATTAAGAACAACGGGTGGCGCACAGTCGCCCGTCATTCAGAAGCTGACTCCTCTCAAACCAACACAGAGGGGGATATAAAGCATTACTGCGGAATACCCAGGATTTGGTGAGTTTGGAAAATGATTTTTGAACATTTTTTGCGTGCATGCTTAAAACGAGGAGTGCTTAATTGTGGTGAACGCTTGGCTTGCAAATGTATAGCTACATGCAGACCAGAGGCATAGTTGGTATGTATGTTCACTTTTTATGATTAGAGAAAGTAACCATCATGGGAGGAAGAACCTGTGTAAAATGTCACCCAGTAAATAGGCTACGTAGGTGAGTTACATAGCCTCTACACATGATATAAAGTACAAAGTAGGCCTATTAATAGGCAACATTTCAATATAAAGTCTATTTTGATTTGAAAGCAAAGTGACGCACTCATTTTTCTCCAGTTTTCTATGATCAGTTTGAAAGGGAATATGCTATACAATTTAAATCACAACATATGTTTATTATAATTATTACATATGTGTCCTTTTTGACAGACCTGTTGCCAGAGCGTTAAAAGAAAGGAAGATTAGGCAACTTGCCAAAAGCAAGACCTCTTCTCTGTTATGTCTGTCTCCTCTTTACCGGAATGGAAACAACTCCTGCTAGAGCGAAAGAGGAGGGAGGAGGAGGAGCGAGAGAAGAGAGAAAAAGAGGAGGAGGACAAACTCGCCAGCATGCCTGCCTGGAAGCGAGGGATCATCCAGAGGAGGAGAATGAAACAGGAGAGTTTCGGGGACAAGGAGAGGGAGGGCCCCCTCCAAGTCAAGGAGGGCAGGTCCCCCTCTGATCCTGCGAGTGACCTGGACAGCTCTACACTAGTGCAGCTGGGAAGTGAACCACCACTCAGCCCAGACATCACGGGGCCTTGGCTGGATGAAGAGGCTAAACCGCAGTGTCTGGTGTTAAAGGAGACCATCATCCCTGTCGGACAAAACTCATTCATTCGCACACATGGCGGATGGAGGAGGGGAAGAGAAGCAGAGAGGGCTGGGGAGATGGGCCACGAGAAAGGGAATGAGCAGGAAATAGAAGTAGGGAGAGAGAGGCAAAAGGAGAAAGAAAGAGGCCACGTCAAAGGTCATGATGGAGAGTCTGGGAAGGGAAGAGATATAGAAATACAAATAGAGCGATACAGGGACAGGAGTGGGGGCAGAGAAAGGGACAGGAGTGCCGGGAGAGAGACGAGCCGGGATACTGTGAGAGACAGGGAAAGGGATTGCCCGAGAGGGAGAAAAGAGGAGGAGAGGGAGGAGGGAGACTCAAATTCTCCAACCCCGAAGTACTCCTATCCACTAGTCCCAGGCCTTCATACTATCAGAGCAGACAACATCATCATTATTGAACAGGACAGAAAGGGAAGTGATGAATGGAGGGGTAGAAGGAGAGAGTCAGAGAGGGATAGGGAGGTGATGGAAGAGGAGCAGGAAAATAGAGATGTAAAGATGGACCTCAAGGAGTTTCTGGCTGGTGGAGGGAGTGTCACAGAGATCCGAGCATCAGAAATATTGATCATTAAACCCTTAGCTGGCACTGAGGACTCAAGAAGTGGAGGTCTCAAAGGGACAGGCAGGGAAGGAGATGGAGAAAGAGGGAGAGATGCAAAGTGCAATAAAGATGGAGGGAAAGACTGTGAGAGGCAGCTGGAGAGAGAGGTGGCATGGCTGATGATGAAAGATAAAGAGAGGGAAAACTTGAGGGAGAAAGACCGACCACGGACACAAGTAGCTTCTTCAGAAAAAGAGGATAGGAGATATGGTGACACAGATGACAGTATCCACAACGAGAGAGGAGTTAGGGTGAGTGAGCTGCTGAGTAAATTTGGGGAGCACACAAAAAAATTCAGGGAACATCCAAAACCCCCATCCCGGTCTAAAAGCTCAGAGTGTTTCATCCGGCCTGGCAGGGGCAGAGAACCGTTTTGTCTGGATGATGGAGACAGGAGAGGGGAGGAGGAACATGCAGGATTCAGGGGTGTGCCCAAGCGGTCATTCAGCTTCTCTGACCGTGTGATATGCACAAAGGAGAATGGCATGCAGGACGAGGGGAACCATGATAGGAAGGTGGTGGAGAGGACATGTTCAGACAGGAGGGTGGCAGCAAAGGGAGATGTAGTGGAGGGGGAATGGTCAGAGAGGGGAGGCAAGCAGGAGTGCTGGACCTGGCTTTCAGATAAAGTGCCTGTGGGGAAGCATAGAGAGGGATGCATAAAAGCAGACAGGGCGGTAGGGGGACAGCACGAGAGACGGCCTGCTTTGGAAAGTAACGCCGGAAAAGAGATTGACCGTTGGGTCGAGAGAGTAACAGGAGTGGAGTTAGATTTGAGCAACAAGGGGACAGAGGAACTCACAGAGAATATGTATGGGGAGGCAGGGTTTACAATGGCCTCACTTAGAAACACCGAGGCCTCGTTTGCGCGAAGAGTGCCCATCAGACAGGATGGTCGAGAGAGAGCAGTGGAAAGAGAGGTGGAGCAAACGAGAGAAGAAAGCGAGAGAGGGTTGGACAAGGCGAGGAGCAAAGGGAGAGAGGGGGTGGGTGGAAGAGAGGCAGAACCTCAAGTGCGGGAGAGAAGGGAGTCAGACTTTAGGCGAGGATCAGAGGTAAGGGACATGAAGAGGGTATCAGAGGTAAAGGACATGAAGAGGGTATCAGAGGTAAGGGACATGAAGAGGGTATCAGAGGTAAGGGACTGCACAATTTCAGTTGAAACAACTCAGCAAAACTGTGTGATCACCCTCTCCATAGACAGAGCCAGTCCTCCTCAGTCTGTCGATAGTCATTACAACCGCGTGTCAGCGTTTACAGAGTGCTCATCAACCTTGCTCAGTAGTGTGGCACATAAAGGAACAGATTGGCATAGTAGTCAAGGAGCCCCGGGACACCATTCAACCCAGTCACCACTGTCACAGCACACAGAGGATCTTATCAACAAGATAGAGAGAGTGGGGGGGGCAGTGAATGAACGTGACAATCACAAAGGGACCCAAACATTGATGCTGGATGGCAAAGGCGTGGTGAGGGAGGACACAGAGACTGAGAGAGGGAGCAAAGCTTATAGGGAGCCAGGTGAGGTAAGCAAGGACACTATACTTTCACCTGGCGCACACGTGCACAGTCATGTTTACCCCAAAAAGTCAGTTCTTGAAGTGACCCCTAAGTGTCCTAAGTCTCCAAAGTGCTTTGCCTCAGTTGGAATCCCTCCAATGCCACTTGAGATACACATACCCAGGACCGTGTTCTATGGTGTGGGGGAGGCAAGCCTCCAAAGCGAATACGACCGGAGCTGCGAAGGAGAGGGAGGAAAAGGTGTGGAGAGGAAGGACAGTTGCAGGATCGGCAAGCCCTTGTCTCACATCGAATCCTTGCGAGAGAAAATCCAACAGAGAGAGAAGGAGAGGCTGAGGAACAAGGAGGGAGTGGCAACGACGGGGGATGATGGAGATGCGACTGAGGGGACAGAAAAGGCTGGGACTAGAAGGACTAGAAAAGCTTCATGTTCAGACTGGTGTGAGGAAGGAGAGATGGGGAACGAAATAGAGCGAGAGAGACAGAGACAGGAAGGCTCCCCACCGCAGACAACATCCACTCAGTTTGACGTCACACAGGAAGTGAGCGTGTCGAAAGCCGTCTCCCAGCTTCCTGTTCCTCTCTCGTTCTCGCAAGCTGTCAAAGGAGAGAAAGAAACCAGAGGGATCTCCATTGCAGCCTGTGAAGTAGCCTTGTTCAGCTCTCACACGACTGAGAGAGGGGAAGATCCAACCAAACATGTACTAGCAGAGTTACGGTGCGACAGGGGTCGGCAGAGGAAACAGAACACCGGAGGCAGAGGAGAAGAAGGAGAGGATAAACTCTCAGAGGAAGAGTACAGGCTGCATTATCTGCCTCCTTCACACTCTCCCGCGCCCTTAGACTCTCTCTCCCCCTCTCTGCTTCACCCTCCCTCTCTTGCTGAAATGAGCCGGATCTATAACTTGAAAACGGTGGGGTCCAGGGCGGCGGTGTGCATGAGTGACAGGACCGTGGATAGGCCTATCCCATCACACACTCCTAAGGTACAGTCCGACATATCTGCAGAACAACAGGAGCCATGCAGTCCAGAGAGATCAGTTGGGAGGCTGACACAGAAGCAGCTGTGGGGTGGTGGTGGGGCTCCTGGGAATAAAGCCTCTTCCAGCGATGAGAAGTCCGGACTTCAGACTGTACAGCGGCAGGTGGATCAGCTTCAGTTGCGAGAACAACAGGAAGTACAGAGACTATCACATGATGACAATGCAGCACAGTCGTCTTTTGGACAAAATATGAATTTGAAAGATAAAGAGTCTAAAGCTCAGCAAAGCCCTAGGATATCACACAACCAGCCTAATAAGGAACCTCAGCAGAAGCATCCGAGGCAAATGGACCAGCAAACAATCCTAAATCCCAGAAAATCTCAGTCCAATCTGCAACTGCACTCTGAAAGGCCTCCTCAACCCAAGCAGGCCCAGTCCAACCAACCCAAACAGGCCCGATCCATTACCATCAACTCCAGATCTGTCCTGACCCCCTCTCCTGAGAACTTATTACACCCAGACCAGGGAGTACCAACCACCCCATCAGCTTCCCCATCCCAGTCCCCCTCCGTCTCTCCCTCCCCTTCCCCTTCTCCGGCCCATTTCACCATCAGAAGCTTCTCTGGGGGCCAGCAGGTCAAGAGGGGCACCACCATCACCATCACCCCCAGGAAGCCTGTTGGAGGGGCAGCCGTGGAAGCTGTTTCTGTATCCTCTAGACCCCTGGCCAATACGTCTGCCCAGTCCCAGATGCCTGTCCTAACCGAGGAAGGAGAGAGAGGCAAGAAGAGGTACCCCACTGCGGAGGAGATCGAAGTGATCGGCGGGTATCAGAACCTGGACAAGTCCTGCCTGGTCAAGACTTCCAAAGCATCTCCCAAAGGGGTGAGTGTAGACTGCCGTTTGGCATATTGCAGACTATGCACTATAAATTGTATTGATGAAGTATCACATCTTGTAGTGATGATCATGGGATCCCATCATCTAAGGTTGTGTTTAATGAAGACCCAATTGGTAAAACAAAACGAAAATAGCAGAAAATGGCTTGAATAGATTATCAGTGTGTTATGGGATAAGATCGATGATAGTGTTTTGAGTTGTCACACATACTGTGACTGTCAGAAAACATCACCTCTTTCCTACTTGCTTCCATTTGAACCTTTTTATCACCCCCCCCCCCCCCCCCCCCCCCGCCCCCCCACACACTATCATGTAGAATCCCCTTTCACTCGCATTAGAACATCCTGTTTGATTGAACTGAGGAGTTAGAACACGTCAACTGAGCTAAGCCTGTTAAAGCCTTATCAAGCACGACATCATGATTCTCAGCTGTAAAGTAGCCTAAAATTACTAGCAGTGGCTGTGTGGTATCATTTAATAATAAACTAATTATAAACCCGTTATAAATCATTTGTTAGGGTGACCGTAATGTATAGAATTACCAGTCACGTTCAAATGAGCCTTCATGTAACACTTGAGGAAATCACACCGACAACTAGAGCCACCCTTCCTCCTCCCCCCTATCTAATTCTGTCTGTCTGACCGGAGGTTTTGCAGAGACGAGGTATGTGGGTTGTGAATCAGTCATCACTTTTTTCTGTTTCATATAGAAAGACAAGTTATCGCACAAAAGTTCAAAATGCTTTTAACATTGCGTCCCCTTTTCGTGAAAACAATTGGAGCCATAGCCTGTTAGAGACAGGATGCTTCCGGGTACCATTTCAGACACAGAAGAGTCTTTTAGAGTACTGTAATTAGGACGCCTACATAACAAAGTGGCTCATCAGGGCAGAACTAAAGACAAGGCTGGCAGTCTCCCCACACAAATAGAGCAAGAGGTTTAGAATGGGATGAGTCAGGTACAGTCTGTTTATATAGTAAGTTAGACCAGAATGTGCATATTTAGAGCAATTACTGTATACAGTATACCTATTGTTATATACTTAAACATGTATGGTTCATGTACTGTACTTTACTCAGGCAGCATGACCTTTAGTATAACGCACGTTGCTATTGTACTTTGCCTATCAGCATCTTGTTTCCTTTCGTTTTCTGTAAGATGCTACACAGTTCACGGACTGCGTCACACCATTATGTTGCAGGTTACTTCCTCTGCCAGATCCTGTCTTTCAATGAGTCTGCCGTTGTTGCCTTCCCGACAAGTCTTCCTTTGTATTTTCCTGTTTCTGCTGAGTTTGTTCTGCTGCATTGGAATTTTGGCAAGCGTTGACCTATTGGCATATAACAACAGAGTAGGAAAGAAATTAATAGTCTCGCGATGCCAATGACATCCTTTCAAGACTTGTTCAAATATGGGAATGAATGATAACACCTAAAAAAAAATTACTAACTTGTTAATTTAGCAATGGCACTTGAGGAAGCTCTCGCCATGTTTATTGTATAGTTTTTGCAACATTTGACTAATGATGCTATCCTACTGTAACCTAATTTCCAATTTATACTTCTTCAAATGGGGTCATCAGGCCCAATTTTGGTGCGACTGAGGAGAAACAGCCTCTCATTTGTCAGTGAAAGAGGAGGGTGGGGTTAAACAGAAGTGTAGTGAGGGGAAGCTCAACAACCTTGTGATACCCTAGCTGACACTGCCTGTCTGAGTCCCTGGTCAAAACTAGTGCACTTTACAGAGAAAAGGGTGACATTTTGGATGCATTCACTGGGTATTTGCTCTCATTTCCTCTTTCAGGCCTGCTCACTTCCTCTGAATGATAGAGACAGAGAAATAGCAAATATAGGGTGAGTGGGGTAAATTGAGCCAAAAAATTAGTTGAGCCACCCCTCGTTTCTAAGAAACCGTACACAAGATTAATCATGTGACCAAATGTTTAGGAAGAGGTCATCATTTCATGTAGTCTATGAAGGAAGAAACCACATGGAAAATGTGGTAAGCAAGTTAGTTAAAAAAAATTAAGATTTTCACAAACTCAAATGAACATATTGTGTTGTAGGTTTCATGATGCTTGCATCTAAACCAAATGTTAGAGTTTTAAGATTGTTTTATACATCAGTTGGGGTCTCTATAAGCTACAATATGAGGTCCTAAACCTAGCATGAAAGTGCCTACTAGCTGTGTGGGCTAATATATAGTAGTTTGCCTTGGGATAAGTTGAGCCCATGTCCATGGGTTAAGTCAGGGTTTCCTAAACTCAGTCCTCTGGATCCAAAGGGGTTCATGTTTTGTTTTTACCCCTAGCACTACAAATCTGATTCAATTCATCAAAGCTTGATGATGAGTTCATTATTTGAATCAGAACCGAGTTTGGGAAACGCTGGGGTAAGTTGAGCCAACGGCCACCAAACCCCATTCAAATTATGATTACATTTAGTCAGTTTTATGCATTATATGCATAGTATTTTTGCCACCTGTCATGCATATGAACTAAAGATCGTGCATTTTTATTATGACAGAGCAGACATCATCATGCGGCAGGGTAGCCTAGTGGTTAGAGCGTTGGACTAGTAACCGGAAGGTTGCAAGTTCAAATCCCCGAGCTGACAAGGTACAGATCTGTCATTCTGCCCCTGAACAGGCAGTTAACCCAGGCCGTCATTGAAAATAAGAATTTGTTCTTAACTGACTTGCCTAGTTAAATAAAGGTTAAAAAAAATATTTAAAAAAAGAAATGCCCCGTGTTTACAAACGTAAACAAGCAGGGGTGTAGCCCCCCTCGAGGTTCTTAAGAGTTCAGACATGGAAGTGAGAGAAGGGAAAAAGTCCATTTGAGCAGCAGTAAGGGATGTTTTTTTTGTTTGACTGAATGACACTGAAGAGGTACATTGACAAAAAAGAACTGTACCTGTTCGAAAGAGAGGCTATGATAGAGTAACAGAGGCACACAAGGTCTTATCTGATGACATGGAGTCTGAGATGATAAACATATCAAGACTCTTGCGGACCAATTTCATTGGGCTTAGTAGCCTCAAATGCAGAGAATTTGCCTACAAATTGGCACATGGAAACAACATCCCTGTCCCAGACAAGTGGTCAAGAAATGGGAGGATAAGTGATATTGAACAGAGAGATCTATATCTGAATGTAGGTATACATTTAGGATATACAATATACCACTCCCCCATTTCATTAATTCAACTTTGACCTACCAGCACCATCACCCATTGTCACAGGACTCCATCACCCACTTACCCTAAGGCTGCTCAACTTACCCGTCACTATGCTTAAGAGACCACTTTATTTGGACAAGCTATGTTTTCAAAACTGTTATGTTTACATTAATTCTGATTATTTCCAGGGATACACAACATCCTTTGTTAGAAAGAATACTATATTTCCCTTGACGTGGTGACGCTGAATGTAAAAAAAGGCTCAACATACCCCGATCTCCCCTACAGACTGGTTTTCAGTGAATAAATGATGCAGGGTTGTTTATTAATCAACTATGATACAGGATGTGGAGAATGACAAAGTATCATCCTCTGTAACTGAATGGACATACTCTGACTGAAATCATCCAAATATATCCAAACCTAATTGGATGCATTATTCACCTGAATGAATCTCACCCACTCTGTCCACACTGAGTAATGAGAAAACCCCCAAGAATTGTTTGTTTGGTATCTGTTCGGCACCAAATCCTGTAATGTACTCCTAGCTGTTAAGCACAGCTCTCCTTTACTATAGTCATCCTGCTGTAACTCTTCCGTAGCCTATTGGTGGCCACCTGTTGCTCACGTTGCTGTCCTAGAGACTGTTTGCCGTCAGCTCCTCTGAGCAGCAGCATCATCTCACAGAGGGGGGTGACTTCCTCCTCATCCTCGGTCAGATCTTTTGTCTCGCCCTTCCTCAATCCCTAGGTTCCCTTGGCACATCTATTTCTCTCAAACTAGACCAAGGCACCATTCTCGTCAACAGTGGCTGCCCCACATCCTGTGTAAGAATTTTTTTTGAGTATTCGTAAAGGTTCCCGATGTGACTATTTTATTTTATTTAACCTTATTTTACCAGGCAAGTTAGTTTAGAACAAATTCTTATTTACAATGACGGCCTACCCCGGCCAAACCCAGACGACGCTGGGACAATTGTGCACCGCCCTATGGGACTCCCAATCATGGCCGGATGTGATACAGCCTGGATTCGAACCAGGGACTGTAGTGACACCTCTTGCACTGAGATGCAGTGCCTTAGACCACTGTGCCACTCGGGTGCAGCGATTGACACAGTGCGCCTCCTTTCTTCCTCATTCTCTCTCTCTGGTTCTCTGTCTGTCCTCCATCTTCTCCCCTGCTGTGTTAGCCTGGGTTAATCTGTTCAGTCAGGGATTAGCCTCCTGGGCCTGAGCTTGATTCGTCTAACTTCTCTCACACCAGTTTATTATCAGGAGTGTGTGGACAGTCAGTCTGTTGTGAATATAAATGTACTACACCGACCTATAATATAATGTACTATAACGACCTACATATACCTCCCAGGGGCCAGGTTTGACTTCCTTTTGGGTCCAGGCAGCAACTTTGTTTACACCAAAGTGAACGCAGTGTCCGTGCTAAGTAAACAAACTGTAGGTTACACACATTTTTGTCAGGGAGGGTCCGACTAATTATGTCGTTTTTATGGGTGCCTTCACTATCTCCCTTTCATACGAAATAAGGGCAACACTGCAAGTACAGGTTATTTTTTGTTATTGTTCTTGAAGCATGTCCATCCTTATTATGTAACACTGCAATGTGGTCAGGCTGTCTATAAGGGTGTGGCTCATTTGTGTGAACTGTACTAAGCCTCTCTCCTGTGTCTTGTTTGCCCCCTCCAGGTGAAGGTGTGCTTCGACGAGAACCAGCTGGAGCAGGTGTGTGAGTACCCATCAGAGACCTCCATGTTTGACTCCACCCACTACCCCTTACTTGGTCAGGTGAAAGGGAGGGAGGAGGAGGTGGAGGAAGACGAGGAGGAGAGAGGAGTGCTTGTGTCCAGGAGCAGCAGGAATGTGGGGGCAGCGGTTGGCCTGAGAGTGCTGAGAGTGGGTCAGTATATGTCACTTCCTTACAAATACACTACATGACCAAAATTATGGGCATTAATATGGAGTTGGTCCCCCCTTTGTTATTATAACAGCCTTCACTCTTCTGGGTAGGCTTTCCACTAGATGTTGGAACAGTGCTCCAGGGACTTGCTTCCATTTAGCCATAAGAGCATTAATGCAGTCGGGCACTGATGTTGAATGATTAGGCCTGGCTCGCAGACGGCATTCCAATTCATTCCAAAGGTTTTCGATGGGGTTGAGGTCAGGGCTCTGTGCAGGCCAGTCAAGTTCTGCCACACCGATCTCAGCATTTCTGTATGAACCTTGCTTTATGCACAGGGGCATTGTCATGTTGAAACAGGAAAGGGCCTTCCCCAAACTGTTGCCACAAAGTTGGAAGCAAAGAATCGTCTAGAATGTCATTGTATGCTGTAGCGTTAAAATGACCATTCACTGGAACTAAGGGGCCTAGCACGAACCATGAAAAACGGCCCCAAACCATTATTTTTCCTCCACTAAACTTTACAGTTGGCTCTATGCATTGGGTCAGGTAGCGTTCTTCTGGCATCTGCCAAGCCCAGATTCATCCATCGGACTGCCAGATGGTGAAGCATGATCATTCCAGAGAGCGCGTTTCCCATGCTCCAGTCTAATGGCTGCAAGCTCTACACCACTCCAGCCAACGCTTGGCATTGCACATGGTGATCTTAGGCTTGTGTGTGGCTGCTCAGCCATTGATACCCATTTCATGAAGCTCCTGACGAAAAGACGTTGCTTCCAGTATCAGGAATCAAGGTAAGATGCAGACACGTCAAATTGACAATGGTTTAATATTCCAACAGGGGCAGGCAATAGTCAGGTCAAGGCAGGGGTCAGTAAACCAGAGGTGGGGCAACAGTACCGGACGGCAGGCAGGGTCAGGGTAGGCAGAGGTCAACAATCCAGAGGTGGGGCAAAGGTACAGGTCAGCAGGCAGGCTCAGCGTCAGGGACAGGCAGAGTGGTCAGGCAGGCGGGCTCAGAGTCAGGACAGGCAAGGGTCAAAACCAGGAGGGTGAGAAAAAGGAGAGACTGGAAAAAACAGGAGCTGAGAAAAAACGCTGGTTGACTTGACAAACAAGACGAACTGGCAACGGACAAACAGAGAACACAGGAGACAAAGGGCTGTGAGACATACGTAGGTTTGACTCTGGACACATGAAAGGTGGGATGTATACGAAGAGTACTTGGCAACAGAAGACTAACAGCAGAGGGGCTAATAATCTTGGAAATGGGAAATGGACCGATAAACCGGGGAGTTTGCCGGATTCCACCCGGAGGGACAGATCCCGGGTGGATAACCATACCTCCTGCCCGAGACGATACCGGGGAGCCGGGGTCCGATGGCGATCCGCCTGTCGTTGATACCTGGAGGTGGTCTTGAGGAGGGTCGACCGGGATTTCCTCCAGGTACGACGACAGCGACGGACAAACATCTGGGCAGAAGGAACACGGCCCTCTTCCTCCTGCTCGGGGAAGAGCGGGGGCTGATATCCCAGGGAACACTCAATCAGAGATAGGCCTGTGGCAGAGCAGGGAAGGCTGTTGTGGGCGTACTCAACCCACACCAGCTGCTGCCTCCAGGAGGTGGGATTGGCGGAGACCAGGCAGCGCAGAGTAGTCTCAAGATCCTGCTTGGCTCTCTCTGACTGGCCATTGGACTGGGGATGGAACCCAGAAGACAGGCTGGTCAACAACCCAATGAGGGCACAGAATACCTTCCAGAACCGGGACAAGAACTGAGGCCCCCAGTCGGAGACCATGTCCGCGGGCAGTCCATGGATCCGGAAGAGGTGCTGCACCAGGAACTGGGCCATCTCCTTGGCCGAGGGTAGTTTAGGGAGAGTTATGTAGTGAGCGGCCTTGGAAAAATGGTCAACCACAGTCAGGATGGCGTTGTTGCCCTCAGACAGGGGAAGACTCATGACGAAATCCAGGGAAATATGGGACCAGGATCGGTGAGGGGCAGGCAGTGGTTGCAGAAGACCAGCCGGCGCTTGCCGAGGAGTCTTATGTTGGGCACAGACCGTGCATGCGTATACAAACGCGGCAACATCCGGAACCATCATAGGCCACCAAAAGCATTGTCGCACGAAGGCCAGGGTCCGACGGGACCCCGGGTGGCCGGCAAGCCTGGAGGAATGGGCCCACTCCAGGACCGCGGAGAGGACAGCGTTAGGCACAAACATCCGATTATCAGGGCCCCCCCAGGGTTCGGCTGGGACCACTGCGCCTCCCGGACCTGGTTCCCTATACCCCAGTTGAGTGCCGTCACCAAGCACGAGGTGGGAAGGATGGTCTCGGGCTCCGGGGTGGTACCCATGGGGCTATAACAGCAGGACAGTGCATTCGGCTTGACATTCTTGGATACCGGCATTACGAGAGGGAGAAGTTGAACCGTATGAATAGCATGGCCCATCTGGCTTGCCTGGAGTTGAGGCTCTTGGCGGTGTGGAGACACTCCAGGTTCTTGTGGTCGATCCACATGATGAATGTGTGTTCCGCCCCCTCCAGCCAGTTGTTCCATTCCTCCAACGTAATCTTCACCGCGAGAAGCTCACGATTCCCCACATCGTAGTTCTTTTCAGTGGCGTTGATGCGGTGGGAAAAGTAGGTGCAGGGATGTAGCTTGAGGTCCAGGGCAGAATGCTGGGACAGGATCACCCCCACTCCAACATCAGAAGCATCGGCCTCCACCACAAACTGGTGGGAAGTGTCCGGATGAACCAAGATGGGAGCTGTGGCGAAGCGATGTTTGAGGTCCCAGAATGCCCGGTCAGCAGCTGGAGACTAAATTAACAGAACCGTGGGCAAGATGAGTGCAGGGGTAAGCCAGGGTGCCGTATCCCCAGGGTAAAGCGGCGATAGAAGTTGGTGAACCTCAGGAACCCCAAGCGTTGCAGCTGCACCCTGGAAGTAGGCTGGGGCCAATCCACCATCACTCTCCCCTTCCCGGGATCCATTTTCACACTCCCTGCAACGAAGATGAAACCCAGAAAAGATATGGTGGAACGTTTGAACTCGCACTTCTCTGCTTTTACAAACAGCTGGTTCTCCAGGAGGCGTTGGAGAACCTGTCAGACGTGGAGCACATATTCTTGGGTGGAATGGGAGAAGATGAGGACAAAGACAAACCGGTTCAACATGTCCCGGAGAACGTCATTGACCAGACACTGGAACACAACAGGGGCATTGGTAAGGCCAAATGGCATGAACCGATACTCATAATGACCACAGGCCGTGTTGAAGGTGATCTTCCATTTGCAAGGTGGGATCCCTGGGCGTGCGAGCAAAATCCAATTTCCTCTCCCTCCGTTGTTCCTGTAATCACCCATCGATACGGATGGTCAAGCTCTGTAGGTAACTACCGGGCTGCAAGCTTGTCCTTGACCTCCTCAGAGACGCCGTGCAGGAACATATCGAACATTGCCTCTTGATTCCAAGCACTCTCCGCTTGTTCCCACACAGCAGTAGCCCAGGTGAGAGCCCTCCCGGTCATCAGCGTGATGAGGTAGGCTATCTTGGAGCGATCTGAGGGGAAGGAGGAGGGCTGAAGCTTGAAGACGAGGATACATTGAGCTAGGAACGCCCAACAGGTGCTTGGCTCTCCATTGAAGCATTCCGGAGGAGGTAAGTAGGGCTCTCAAGAAGGTGGAGTGATCAATGAGACGGCGCTGCTTGTACTTCGCGGCTGAGCCGTTGTTGCTCCTAGACATTTCCACTTCACAATAAAAGCATTCACAGTTGACCAGGGCAGCTGTAGCAGGGCAGAAATATGAAGAACTGACTTGTTGGAAAACATGACTGTACCATGTTGAAAGTCACTGAGCGCTTCAGTAAGGCCATTCTACTGCCAATATTTGGCTATGGAGATTGCATGGCTGTGTGCTCGATTGTATACACCTGTCAGCAACGGGTGTTGCTATAATAGCCCGAATCCACTCATTTGAAGGTGTGTCCACATACTTTTGTATTTATAGTGCAGCTGAATACCTGTGCAAACCATTGCAAAACATTCTGCAACTTAACCAAGTGTTTCTTATTGGACAAGTCCAGGTTAGTCCCTCTCAGTTTTCGCCCGTCTGCATCCGTTTGGTTTCTAGTGAATACACCCCTCAGTCATGAAATGTGGTTGTCCAGTCTGAAATGTGGTTGTCCAGTCATGAAATGTGGTTGTCCAGTCTGAAATGTGGTTGTCCAGTCATGAAATGTGGTTGTCCAGTCTGAAATGTGGTTGTCCAGTCTGAATTGTGGTTTTCCAGTTTGAAATGTGGTTGTCCAGTCTGAAATGTGGTTGTCCAGTCGGAATGTGGTTGTCCAGTCGGAAATGTGGTTGTCCAGTCTGAAATGTGTTTGTCCAGTCTTAATTGTGGTTGTCCAGTCTGAAATGTGGTTGTCCAGTCTGAAATGTGGTTGTCCAGTCATGACATGTGGTTGTCCAGTCTGAAATGTGGTTGTCCAGTCTGAAATGTGGTTGTCCAGTCATGAAATGTGGTTGTCCAGTCTGAATGTGGTTGTCCAGTCTGAAATGTGGTTGTCCAGTCATGAAATGTGTTTGTCCAGTCTGAAATGTGGTTGTCCAGTCTGAAATGTGGTTGTCCAGTCTGAAATGTGGTTGTCCAGTCTGAAATGTGGTTGTCCAGTCTGAAATGTGGTTGTCCAGTCTGAATTGTGTCTCATAACTCCTCTTTATCTCTCTACTTTACAGATGAGTCTTGCCATCGGTAGACATCAGTCGGCTCGCCAAATTGCTCAAGTTATGTGGTTAAGATTAGATTTTATCTTGCAATATGACTTTTGTTTTCCTGTATTTTGTTTCTTTGAAACTATTCATTTAATGTTTGTAATCTTTTTTGATTTACAATATTTTATTTTACATAGGATCAGGGACTATTGGTTTTGAATAAAAGAAAACAACAGTTTTATGTAGTTTGTGAGATGAATGTGTAACGATGTGCGCTGAGAGTCGGGAAGCAAATTCAGGGAGTGAGTGTTTTAATAATTAAACGCAACATAATACAAACCACAAACAACGCATAGACAGGGAACTGGAACAGAAACAATGACACCTGGAAAAGGAACCAAAGGGAGTGACATATATAGGGAAGGTAATCAGGGAAGTGATGGAGTCCAGGTGTGTCTGATGATGCGCAGGTGCGCGTAACGATGGTGACACGTGTGCCCCATAACGAGCACCTTGGTGACCAAGAAGCTGGAGAGGTAGCACACGTGACAGAATGGTGGATGGAGCCTCAACTCCTCTATTTCAGTGTAAAAGTGTAAAGACAATATGAAAACATGGTACATATTGTAGCCTATAAGTTTTACTATGTACACTTGTTGTATTTTTACTATCAGGTGTGTACTTTTGGGTGATGATCACGTCTATGCAAGTTAGTGGATTACAAATGTATGGTAAAAAGGGTCCGGTCAGTTTAGTTTTAGTTAGCTTAGATCAACAACACAACGTCTCTACTGTATATAAACTCTGCATCAGCACTGTAACGATTCCCGGTGCATTCCAAATGACACCCTATTTCCGACAGGGCTCTGGACAAAAGTACTGCACTATAAAGGGATTAGAATGTCATTTTGGACACATCCTCAATGATGCTTACCGTATATCATCTGGTCCCTGTGCCTGCTGGATTTGCTCATACCGATGACATAAAGAACAGGTCATCTACAAGTCCAAGGTGAATTTTGAGCCTTGTGAACACCCCTCATGTGTAGTTTCTGGTAAACCATGGCTATATGTAACGTCATGACAATTCTCTTTTGTTCAATTACTTTTTCTGTTTGAACCACAACATGGATATCAGCTAGCCTTAATGCACATGATTTAAAACACTGATGATACATTATGGAATAATCACCAATACACATTATTATAATCTTTTTTTTTTTTAGGTTTCACTGTTTGCCCTTTAGTGGAATTAATGTGGTAGAATGAAAAAGAGTAGTATATCTACTGTATCTATGCTAATTTGACTGCATAGTTTTGAATGGAAAAGGTATTATGTTTGTGTCTCTGGTGTTATCATGTGAGACATGGGGGATGTGGGTGAAAACATGATTTAAGGGATGTTTACAACATTTAATCCATAGAATGGTCCTTTGGAGGAAGGATTGGTGACATATATTTAGCATTTGTATCTAAAAGCATAATTGAGAAATAATTCATCAAAGTTGGCATATTTATGAAATGTTGATCTTACACAGGTCTCTTTTTTAAGACTCCATTATGTTTATCTGTAGGTGCTACAAAGCAAACATTGGTGGCATATGAAGCTTTACTGCTTGCTCTGAAATATGAGTAGTGTTTTGTTTTCAATTTTCAAATTTTCTTGCATTAATTTATGAATACTGAAGAATAAGTACATTTTTTGATTTAGCAATTTTTTCTATATATTGTTGAACGTAATATACTCTATGGACATATCAAAGTTCTCTGTTACTTTTAGTTATTATCCAATTTGTAAGCATTAAGAACAGAGTGAATGTGAAAATTGATTCAAAATGGTTGCCCTCTGCTGGTGATTTGCAGGTTGTACAATATGTTGAAAGATTTGCCAAATATTTTTTTATATATTCTATATTCTTGTTTATATTATATTCATTAATTCATGTAAGAAAATTGTTATTGAAATCAAAATACCACTCATGTTTCAAAGTAAGTGGAAAAGATTTACAAGACACAGGTTTTTGTAGCACCTACATATGAAACATGACGTCTTAAAGGAGGCCTGGGTAAGGCCAAAATGTAATAACTATGACAACTTCAATTAATTATTTCTCAATTCTGCTTTTAAATACAAATGTAAAATATATTTCAATTATTCTTCCTCCAAAGAAGCATTCTATGGATTAAATGTTGTGAAATCTCCAAACTCATGGTATTTTGTCATCCTGGTTTTGTGAGGAATCACCGATATCCCAAATAAGGGCACAAACGTTATAATGGCTCCATGGGATGCTGTAATCTCAATTTTAGGTGCTCTTTTTTGATGAAAAATAATCTAAATGAAGAATATCAGATTGATGGTATATCTGATTTATGCTCCCACGTGTGCAATTTTAATACTTGGTTTTATTCTGTTTTCTATTGTGGTCGAAGAAGCTGGCTTCATGAGAGAAAAACATCAAATAAATTATTTGAAACAAATTGAAGTGTCATGATGGGTTGTGTAGATGTGACTATAGAAACATTTATGTTTCAAGGATATTTAGAGAGTATGTGATATTATCATGTCATGGTGGGACTTCTTGTGCACAAACGTGTCTGCATTGATGCAATCATTTACAATTACAAATCAAATCAAATTTTATTTGTCACATACACATGGTTAGCAGATGTTAATGCGAGTGTAGCGAAATGCTTGTGCTTCTAGTTCCGACAATGCAGTAATAACCAAAAAGTAATCTAACTAACAATTCCAAAACTACTGTCTTATACACAGTGTAAGGGGATAAAGAATATGTACATAAGGATATATGAATGAGTGATGGTACAGAGCAGCATAGGCAAGATACAGTAGATGATATCGAGTACAGTATATACATATGAGATGAGTATGTAAACAAAGTGGCATAGTTAAAGTGGCTAGTGATACATGTATTACATAAGGATGCAGGATGATATAGAGTACAGTATATACGTATGCATATGAGATGAATAATGTAGGGTAAGTAACATTATATAAGGTAGCGTTGTTTAAAGTGGCTAGTGATATATTTACATCATTTCCTATCAATTCCCATTATTAAAGTGGCTGGAGTGAGTCAGTGTCATTGTCAGTGTGTTGGCAGCAGCCACTCAATGTTAGTGGTGGCTGTTTAACAGTCTGATGGCCTTGAGATAGAAGCTGTTTTTCAGTCTCTCGGTCCCAGCTTTGATGCACCTGTACTGACCTCGCCTTCTGGATGATAGCGGGGTGAACAGGCACTGGCTCGGGTGGTTGATGTCCTTGATGATCTTTATGGCCTTCCTGTAACATCGGGTGGTGTAGGTGTCCTGGAGGGCAGGTAGTTTGCCCCCGGTGATGCGTTGTGCAGACCTCACTACCCTCTGGAGAGCCTTACGGTTGAGGGCGGAGTAGTTGCCGTACCAGGCGGTGATACAACCCGACAGGATGCTCTCGATTGTGCATCTGTAGAAGTTTGTGAGTGCTTTTGGTGACAAGCCGAATTTCTTCAGCCTCCTGAGGTTGAAGAGGCGCTGCTGCGCCTTCTTCACGATGCTGTCTGTGTGAGTGGACCAATTCAGTTTGTCTGTGATGTGTATGCCGAGGAACTTAAAACTTGCTACCCTCTCCACTACTGTTCCATCGATGTGGATCGGGGGGTGTTCCCTCTGCTGTTTCCTGAAGTCCACAATCATCTCCTTAGTTTTGTTGACGTTGAGTGTGAGGTTATTTTCCTGACACCACACTCCGAGGGCCCTCACCTCCTCCCTGTAGGCCGTCTCGTCGTTGTTGGTAATCAAGCCTACCACTGTTGTGTCGTCCGCAAACTTGATGATTGAGTTGGAGGCGTGCGTGGCCACGCAGTCGTGGGTGAACAGGGAGTACAGGAGAGGGCTCAGAACGCACCCTTGTGGGGACCCAGTGTTGAGGATCAGCGGGGAGGAGATGTTGTTGCCTACCCTCACCACCCGGGGGCGGCCCGTCAGGAAGTCCAGTACCCAGTTGCACAGGGCGGGGTCGAGACCCAGGGTCTCGAGCTTGATGACGAGCTTGGAGGGTACTATGGTGTTGAATGCCGTGCTGTAGTCGATGAACAGCATTCTCACATAGGTATTCCTCTTGTCCAGATGGGTTAGGGCAGTGTGCAGTGTGGTTGAGATTGCATCGTCTGTGGACCTATTTGGGCGGTAAGCAAATTGGAGTGGGTCTAGGGTGTCAGGTAGGGTGGAGGTGATATGGTCCTTGACTAGTCTCTCAAAGCACTTCATGATGACGGATGTGAGTGCTACGGGGCGGTAGTCGTTTAGCTCAGTTACCTTAGCTTTCTTGGGAACAGGAACAATGGTGGCCCTCTTGAAGCATGTGGGAACAGCAGACTGGTATAGGGATTGATTGAATATGTCCGTAAACACACCGGCCAGCTGGTCTGCGCATGCTCTGAGGGCGCGGCTGGGGATGCCGTCTGGGCCTGCAGCCTTGCGAGGGTTAACACGTTTAAATGTTTTACTCACCTCGGCTGCAGTGAAGGAGAGACCGCATGTTTTCGTTGCAGGCCGTGTCAGTGGCACTGTATTGTCCTCAAAGCGGGCAAAAAAGTTATTTAGTCTGCCTGGGAGCAAGACATCCTGGTCCGTGACTGGGCTAGATTTCTTCCTGTAGTCCGAGATTGACTGTAGACCCTGCCACATGCCTCTTGTGTCTGAGCCGTTGAATTCAGATTCTACTTTGTCTCTGTACTGACGCTTAGCTTGTTTGATAGCCTTGCGGAGGGAATAGCTGCACTGTTTGTATTCGGTCATGTCACCAGACACCTTGCCCTGATTAAAAGCAGTGGTTCGCGCTTTCAGTTCCACACGAATGCTGCCATCAATCCACGGTTTCTGGTTAGGGAATGTTTTAATCGTTGCTATGGGAACGACATCTTCAACGCACGTTCTAATGAACTTGCACACCGAATCAGCATATTCGTCAATATTGTTATCTGACGCAATACGAAACAAGTCCCAGTCCACGTGATGGAAGCAGTCTTGGAGTGTGGAATCAGCTTGGTCGGACCAGCGTTGGACAGATCTCAGCATGGGAGCCTCTTGTTTTAGTTTCTGTCTGTAGGCAGGGATCAACAAAATGGAGTCGTGGTCAGCTTTTCCGAAAGGGGGGCGAGGCAGGGCCTTATATGCGTCGCGGAAGTTAGAGTAACAATGATCCAAGGTCTTTCCACCCTTGGTTGCGCAATCGATATGCTGATAAAATTTAGGGAGTCTTGTTTTCAGATTAGCCTTGTTAAAATCCCCAGCTACAATGAATGCAGCCTCCGGATAAATCGTTTCCAGTTTGCAGAGAGTTAAATAAAGTTAGTTCAGAGCCATCGATGTGTCTGCTTGGGGGGGATATATACGGCTGTGATTATAATCGAAGAGAATTCTCTTGGTAGATAATGCGGTCTACATTTGATTGTGAGGAATTCTAAATCAGGTGAACAGAAGGATTTGAGTTCCTGTATGTTTCTTTCATCACACCATGTCACGTTAGCCATAAGGCATACGCCCCGCCCCTCTTCTTACCAGAAAGATGTTTGTTTCTGTCTGCGCGATGCGTGGAGAAACCCGTTGGCTGCACCGCCTCGGATAGCGTCTCTCCAGTGAGCCATGTTTCCGTGAAGCAAAGAACGTTGCAGTCTCTGATGTCCCTCTGGAATGCTACCCTTGCTCGGATTTCATCAACCTTGTTGTCAAGAGACTGGGCATTGGCAAGAAGTATGCTAGGGAGTGGTGCACGGTGTGCCCGTCTCCGGAGTCTGACCAGAAGACCGCCTTTTTTTGGGTCGCTGCATGGAATCCACTCCGTTGTCCTGTTTGTAAGGCAGAACACAGGATCCGCGTCACGAAAAACATATTCTTGGTCGTACTGATGGTGAGTTGACGCTGATCTTATATTCAGTAGTTCTTCTCGACTGTATGTAATGAAACCTAAGATGACCTGGGGTACTAATGTAAGAAATAACACGTAAAAAAACAAAAAACTGCATAGTTTCCTAGGAACGCGAAGCGAGGCGGCCATCTCTGTCGGCACCGGAACTACCGCACGGCAAGCGGTACCGGAGCAGCAAGTCTAGGGCCTTCAGCTTTTTACAGCACAGAGGTTACAGTCTGGCTGTCCAAACCAATGATGTATATAAACTCTGGTTTACTGTTGCTATGTATTGAACAGAATCAATTTTGGATCAACAATTTGTATTATTTTCTTATCATAAAAAACAACTACTGAAGATCCTGTTGTTTTTTATTTATTTTTACAAATGATGTCAGAGGTGCAAGTGTGAAACTCAGAGCACGGAGATAAACGACCAGTTTCCCTAAAGTAATTACCAGTTGGAGGGGTGTTCAAGTGGATTTTTCTCAGTCTTATGCTGGTATTTTAAATTATGAGATGTTGTAAACGCAGCAATAGTCGAGAAACCTGCCTATTTTCCTTTAAAGTTCATAATGCCAAGGTTTTTAAAGATATACGATATCACAGAGAAGTTTATTATCTCACATCTCGGGAAAAGATTTGTAATGTTGTGTTTCTTGTTCAAGTAATTCATGCAAACGTTGGGTTTTTAAGCTCGCATTCAATTGACTCCTTGAAGGAGTGTACCCAGAATGCACCAAGCGGCCCATTGAAAAGGTACGGGTATCGTACAGAGTGGACATTAATACGAATCAAATGGAGTTTCCCCATTTATTAAAGTATTAGCCCTAGGTGACCCCAAATAACATAAATATTCAAACCACATATCAACTCGTCTTATTACTCATCCGACTACACTCAACTTTGTTTATCTGGACATGCATGTAGGTTGTGTCTGGATCCAGCCAGGAGTGATGCTTTCACTCCTCAGTGCCCGTCCAATCGGTGCCCCCCGCTGGCCCAGACTCTGCAGGGGTACCTACGAGCCCTGGAGCCCCTGATACCTAAAGAAGAGCTGGTCCACACCCGCAAGAAGATCCAAATGTTTTGTGGAGAGGGGGGACTCGGTCCGCAACTTCAAGAGGGACTGGAGAGACGAGCTAGACACTTAAACAATTGGATATGCAAACAATGTGGGAAATTGTGCACAATTTGTAACCAACTGATTTTCACGTAACTAGACTGAGATAAGAAAATATCAGTTTTGGATGACACCTTATAGTACACACAATGCATGGTGCTAATTTCAAGTTCACTCTATGGCTCAAATTGCCTTTCCACAGCTGCCGTCCTTTATGGACTGTCCTGCATGACTGATAGTTGTTTTGCTGTTGTTCTCTTCTCTGTCGTCTATTATAGATATCTGACTGGTGGGTGCAGTGGGTATACCTGGAGAGCAGACAGCCCCTGCCCATGCATTCTAACCCAGCCATCTCCCTGACTAAGTGGGACTTCTCAGACTGGAGGGGCCAGCGTGTGTGAGTGCCAGCTGGCAGCATACTGCCATAGCTGTAGGCACAATGTCCTTGTGAGATACGAGAGGAGCAGGCCGGTTTACTGACTGTACACAGACAGTCACAGACAGTGTTGGCATGGTTCTAGATTGATGATGTACACACACTCAGCATTTGCACCTGTGGATTTGCTGAGTAGAGAGTGAGCACATCCTACTCCGGTACAACTACTGACAGATTGTCACATGAAAGTGGTGATGGCTGCCTTCTAAGTTGAGGCTCCTCTGGTTTAGAGATGTTATTTCATAGATCTGTATCCTACACTGAGTGTATAGAACATTAAGATGCCTCCCTGCTATTGAGTTGCACCCCCTTTTGGCCCTCAGAACAGCCCCAATTTGTCAGAGCATGGACTCTACAAAGTGTCGAAAGCGTTCCACAGGGATTCTGGCCAATGTTGACTCCAATGCATCCCACAGTTGTATCAGGTTGGCTGGATGTCCTTTGGGTGGTGGACCATTCTTGATACACGCAGGAAACTGTTGAGTGTGAAAAACCCAGCAGTGTTACAGTGCCTGGCACCTACTACCATACCCCGTTCAAAGGCCATTACATCTTTTGTCTAGCCCATTCACCCTCTGAGTGGCACACATATACAATCCATGTCTCAATTGTCTCATGGCTAAAAAAATCCTTCTTTACTGTATAATGGCGCTGGAAAGGATGGCTGCCATTTTATTGACTTTTAATGAACTGTGCTTTTTTGTTTGTTTTTTTGCATTGTTTGTAACTTATTTTGTACATAATCTTGTTGCTACTGTCTCTTATCACCGAAAATAGCTTCTGAACATCAGAACAGCGATTACTCACCTTAAATTGGACAAATAATGTTTATTTAATGAGTCGGATGGGAGAGATTTACTGCAGACACCCGAACAGGCCCTCATCCCCGTCGCTCGCAGGAGAAAGAGACAGAGCTTGTGCGGAAGGAGATTGGGGTGCCTTGTGAGGATCAGGCTAATCTGCCTTTGCCACCCATACTGGTAGCCAACGTACAATCGCTGGAAAATAAATGGAATGAACTAAAAGTACATATATCTTATCAACGGGACATTAAAAACTGTAATATCTTATGTTTCACCGAGTCGTGGCTGAACGACGACATTAATAACATACAGCTGGCAGGTTATACTCTCTATCAGCAGGATAGAACAGCAGCGTCTAGTAAGACAAGGTGTGGCGGGCTATGTATATTTGTAAACAATAGCTGGTGCACGATATCTAAGGAAGTCTCAAGGTTTTGCTCGCCTGAGGTAGAGTATCTCATGATAAGACCACACTATCTACCTAGAGAGTTTTCATCTGTATTTTTCCTTAGCCTTCTACATACCACCACAGACTGATGCTGGCACTAAAACCACACTCAATGAGCTGTATACCGCCATAAGCAAACATGGAAACGCTCATCCAGAGGCTATGATCCTAGTGGCCGGAAACTTAAATCAGTTTTACCTCATTTCTATCAGCATGTTAAATGTGCAACCAGATGGAACAAAAAACTCTAGACCACCTTTACTCCACACACAGAAACGCGTACAAAGCTCTCCCTCACCCTCCATTTGGCAAATCTGACCATAATTATATCCTCCTGATTCCTGCTTAAAAGCAAAAATTCAAGCAGGAAGCACCAGTGACTCGGTCAGATGAAGCAGATGCTAAACTACAGGACTGTTTTGCTAGCACAGACTGGAATATGTTCTGGGATTCTTCCGATGGCATTGAGGAGTACACCACATCAGTCACTGGCTTCATCAATAAGGGCATCGATGGCGTCGTTCCCACAGTGACTGTACGTACATACCCCAACCAGAAGCCATGGATTACAAGCAACATCCCACTGAGCTAAAGGGTAGAGCTGCTGCTTTCAAGGAGCGGGACTCACCCGGAAGCTTACAAGAAATCCCGCTATGTCCTCTGACGAACCATCAAACAGGAAAATAATCAATACAGGACTAAGAGCTAAATATCTTCTATGCTCTCTTCGAGGCAAGTAACACTGAAACATGCATGAGAACATCAGCTGTTCCGGACGACTGTGTGATAGCGCTCTCCACAGCCGATGTGAGACCTTTAAACAGGTCAACATTCACAAGGCTGCAGGGCCAGACAGATTACCAGGATGTGTACTCCGAGCATGCGCTGACCAACTGGCAAGTGTCTTCACTGACATTTTCAACCTCTCCCTGTCTGAGTCTGTAATACCAACATGTTTCAAGCAGACCACCATAGTCCCTGTGCCCAAGAACACGAAGGTAACCTGCCTAAATGACTACTGACCCGTAGCACTTGCGTCTATAGCCATGAAGTGCTTTGAAAGGCTGGTCATGGCTCACATCAACACCATTATCCCAGAAACCCTAGACCCACTCCAATTTGCATACCGCCCCAACAGATCCACAGATGATGCAATCTCTATTGCACTCCACACTGCTCTTTCACACCTGGACAAAAGGAACACCTATGTGTGTCACGCCCTGATCTGTTTCACCTGTCCTAGTGATTGTCTCCACCCCTTCCAAGTGTCGCTTATTTTCCCCAGTGTATTTATCCCTGTGTTACCTGTCTCTCTGTACCAGTTCGTCTTGTATGTTTCCAAGTCAACCAGCGTTTTTCCCGGTCTCCTGCTTTTTGCATTCTCCTTTTTCTAGTCCTCACGGTTTTGTTCCTTGCCTGTTTCAGGACTATGTACACACCTGCCTGACTATTCTGCCTGCCTTGACCATGAGTCTGTCTGCCATTCTGTACCTCCTGGACTCTGATCTGGTTTTGACCTTTTTGCCTGTCCACGACCATTCTCTTGCCTACCCCTTTGGATTAATAAACATTGTAAGACTCCAACCATCTACCTCCTGTGTCTGCATTTGGGTCTTGCCTTGTGCCTTGATATTGTGAGAATGCTATTCATTGACTACAGCTCAGCGTTCAACACCATAGTGCTTTCAAAGCTCATCACTAAGGTCCCTGGGACTAAACACCTCCCTCTGCAACTGGATCCTGGACTTCCTGACGTGCCGCCCCCAGGTGGTAAGGGTAGGTAACAACACAGTGATCCTCAACACGGGGGCCCCTCAGGGCTGTGTGCTCAGTCCCCTCCTGTACTCCCTGTTCACTCATGACTGCACGGCCAGGCACGACTCCAACACCATCATTAAGTTTGCCGATGACACAACAGTGGTGGGCCTGATCACCGGCAATGACGAGGCAGCCTATAGGGAGGAGGTCAGAGACCTGACCATGTGGTGCAAGGACAACATCCTCTTCCTCAATGTGATCAAGACAAAGGAGATGATTGTGGACTACAGGAAAAGGAGGACTGAGCACGTCCCCATTCTCATCGACAGGGCTGTAGTGGAGCAGGTTGAGAGCTTCAAGTTCCTTGGCGTCCACATCACCAACCAACTAACATAGTCGTAGCACACCAGGACAATCGTGAAGAGGGCATGACAAAACCTATTCCCCCTCAGGAGACTGAAAATATTTGGCATGGGTCCTCAGATCCTCGAAAGGTTCTATAGCTGCACCACTGACAGCATCCTGACGGGTTGCATCACTGCCTGGTATGGTAACGGCTCGGCCTCCAACCGCAAGGCACTATAGAGGGTAAAGAGTTCGGCCCAGTACATCACCGGAGCCAAGCTTCCTGCCATCCAGGACCTCTCTACCAGGCGGTGTCAGAGGAAGGCCCTAAAAATTGTCAAAGACTCCTGCCACCCCAGTCATAGACTATTCTCTCAGCTACCGCATGGCAAGCGGTACCGGAGCACCAAGTCTAGGTCTAAGATGCTTCTAAACAACTTCTACCCCTAAGCCATAAGACTCCTGAACATCTAATCAAATGGCTACCCAGACTATTTGCACCCCCCCCCCCCTTCTACACTGTTGCTACTGTCTGCTATTATCTATGCACAATCACTTTAGTAGCTCTACCTACATGTACATATTACCTCAACTAACCGGTGCCCCTGCACATTGACTCTGTACCGGACCCCCTGTATATAGCCTCACTATTGTTATTTTACTGCTGCTCTTTAATTATTCCTTACTTTTATTTCTTACTTTTTTCTGTATTTTCTGTTGGTTAAAACTTCTTCAGGATCGGCGGGTCCCCTGCAGGACATTGAGCTAACTTAAACGAATGTGATTAGCATGAGGTTGTAAGTAACAAGAAAATTTCTCAGGACATATACATATCTGATATTTGCAGAAAGCTTAAATTCTTGTTAATCTAACTGTACTGTCCAAGTTGCAATAGCTATTACAGTTCAATAATACCATGCTATTGTTTAAGGAGAGTGCACAGTTTTGAACATGAAAAGTTATTAATAAACCAACTAGGCACATTTGGGCATTCTTGATACAACATTTTGAACAGAAATGTAATGGTTCATTGGATCAGTCTAAAACATTGCACATACACTGCTGCCAGCTAGTAGCCAACATCTAAATTGCAGCTGGGCTGGAATAACACATGATGGCCTTTCTCTTGCATTTCAAAGATGATGGTACAAAAAAATACAACAGAACGGTTGTTTTGTTCTTGGTATTATCTTTTACCAGATCTATTGTGTTATATTCTCCTACAATCCTTTCACATTTCCACAAAATTCAAAGTGTTTCCTTTTCAAATGGTACCAAGAATATGCATATGCTTTATAGGTTAAAAGTAAAACCTTGAAATCAGCCCTAGCCTTTACAGGAAGCCAGAGGCTAGCACTTGACAATGTACTGGAATTTTTGGGTTCTCGTCAAGATTCTTGCAGCTGTAATCTGCACTAACTGAAGTTTATTAAGGCCTCGTGCCATATTTGGGTAGGCGGAAAGTAGGTCATTGCTGTAATCTAATCTTGAAGTGACAAAAGCATGGATTGGCTTTTCCGTATCACAATTCAATTATTTATTCTGCTCCCCAAGCTCTTTCAGCTGGATGTGTACAACAGTGACGGCTCCCGGATGACAGAGAGCCAGATCCATGCCGAGCTCCTGTGAATCAGGGCTGAGTCCTGGAAGCCGGACAATGAGCCCATGAGCATCCTGACCAGTGAGCATCACCAGACCTGGGGCCATTGTACTATACATACCCATAACAATACCTAAAGTATGGGACGTCCAGGGTGTGGAATGCAGAGGCACGACACTGTTTTCATATGCTAGGTCTCTGAAGTTCGACATTTTTCATTTTTTATTACCTTCAGTAAGGACTTAGGGGGATTGTTCGCTCAGTGCTTCACCTTTCTTTCATGTTCTCCCTTTTTTCTTACACATATAAATTGAACAAGGAGTCAGTTCGAGCGATTGAGAAGGGACTTTTTAACCTTGTGTCTGGACTCTCCAGTCATGAGGGTCTCAGATGACAGGTATGAGCCATGTTCTTCTCTCTTTCTCCTCCACCCGCACTCTATTGGTTAAGAGTGTTGGGCCAGTAATCGTATAGGTTGCTGGATCAAATCCCAGAGCAGACAAGGTCAAAATCTGTCGTTCTGCCCCTAAGCAAGGCAGTTAACCCACTGTTCCCCATCCAATGAAGACGTGGATGATTATGGCAGCCCCCCGCACCTCTCTGATTCAGAGGGGTTGGGTTAAATGCGGAAGACACATTTCAGTTGAATGCATTCAGTTGTACAACTAGCTAGGTATCCTCCTTTCCCTTTTCCCCAATTTCGCCAGGGCCGCCGCCAATAATGGCTGATCCCTGGCTCTGACTCCACTTTCCGAGGGTGTCTCTGAGGGAGTGGGATATGCCAAACAATCATTTCCAATTCACATGTATAATACACACTTGTACATGTATGAAATAGGACACATGTAAGCACCCTCCTAATTATTATTGTTATGTATTCTCTCTCCATTTCCTCTTCTCAATCATTTATGCAACCAAATTATTATTATTTCACCCATCCTTTGTTACTATTTTTGTAATTGCTGTACAGTATGCATTATTTTTGCTCATTTACATTTGACACATCAAGGGACTTGTTGAGCACTTAATTGGTTACATCTGACTGATGTGTTTTGGATTATGAGATAAATTAGTCAGGCAGTTCTATGTTACTTTGACCTTGACTGACAGGCACTCCAGTCGCATGGCAGCTCAAATCCTGCATGGGGGCGGGACACACTTGAACAGCGGCAATCATTGGTTTGACAAAACACTGCAGGTGAGTGGAGCAGTACAATTAACATTTATCCTTGGTCTTCTCTCTTCAATTAGAAACCTGACCCAAAGAAAACCCCTTTGATCCCACTTCAGATGCCCAAGAAGCTTTACTTCAACATTGGCTGTGAGATTAAGAGAGATACCGAGCATGCCAAGCAAAACCTTGATATGTGAGTTTGCATACCCTATGCAATTATTATCATGCATTATTTCCTCACTCCTGTGTTGTTACATATCATATAGGCTTTATTGAATCTAAATATGCGGTTGTTTATTTATATGGTGGTTCGACACAGACTACAGTACTAACGCTGTCGAGTGCATTGGTGTACTAGGCGATACTACAATGACAATGATAAGGAAACACTCAGCCTCTGTGCAGTCGATGTTTGCTTTGCTATGAAATTCAACACGGCTCTGAGCTGAAATGAAAGTGACACGGACCAAAGCAAATGGAGGCGTGTAAACACGATTATCTGCCCTCAGTGTTGGTTTAACCTTTACAAAACACGGTCAGAAGCGTAAGGCGGCTCTGGTTGGCTTTAGTGCCCCCTAACCTCCGTATTCTATTTTAAGAAATAGTTTGTGATCCTGAGCTGCCTGTATTATCCTGGGTTCAGACCATGTGCTGCCATCCTGTGGCCAAACTGACAACTGTCGATACATTTGTATCCCATTAGAGTGAAGATTCATCTTTATAATTTGAATTGAACAGCTAACCTGGGCCCGTGTACATGAAGTGTCTCAGAGCAAGAAAGCCAATCTTGGATCAGGGCCATTCATTATAATCTACAAGGCAAAAACTGATCCTAGATCAGCACTCCCACTTGATGCTTTATTCATGGATTTTGAATTTGTCATTTTAATTTTGCCATGCTTTTGCCCCCAGACTGATCAACGACCTGGATATCCGCTGCTTCAACTTCCAGAGGTTTGGGAAGGAGTTGCCCAAACGGCACAACCTGAGTCCCAACTCCTTCATCCAGGTGGCACTGCAGCTGGGCTACTACAAGTGAGCTCGTAGGAATCACTTACAAAGGGCATTCAGCCTCAAACCAGGATACTGTATGCAATAATAAGGATAATATGTGTGCAGTTGATGTTGTTTTCACACTTTGTGGTACTGATTTTCATAGATGTGCTAGTAAATGTTCATGCAAGAAGCATTATATTGTCATTGTAAATAAATGAGACAACATATGTTCTTGGCAGCCAACTTTCTGAAAATGTGGAATATCTGCATTTTCAAATATAAACTTTTCTGTAAATGAATTGTGATTAGCAGCAATTATTGTGTCCATATCCAATATCTGAATTGCGTTCAGTACGACAGAACGTTGTGCAACATTGAATTCAACTGAAACGGTACTGTACTGAACATCCGGTTTAAAAACGTTGTGATTATGGTGGCCCAAAGGGAAGTAACTATATGGTGTGCTGGACAAGTTTTGCGATTTCAGATGGTCACAACCATATTGATAAGGCCATTCCTCAGCACACTCACCAAATGGGAGCAAGCATACCTCAAAGCCTGTCAAAGATGGTTGTGCACTGTTTTCGGGAAATGGGTCATTCGGTTCAAAGCGTCACGGAACGTAGCAAACGTTGAAGCAAACTGAACGCACCCCTGCTCTATCTTTCTCCGTCAGAGTTCACAATGAGGTCTGTGCCTCCTGTGACATCGCCTCCCAAAGGATGTTTTGAGGGGGCCGCACAGACGACATCCGCTCTCCCACCAATCAAATGCTCAAGTTTGTGCTTGCCTTTGACGACCCCACTATCTCGGTGAGAATCATACTCAGGGCTTGACTTGTCCTTTGGACAAGTGGGAGTGAAAGCTCCGGTCAGTTAAAAAGTGGTCTATAACACTATTTTTACATCATTGCATGATGCAAGGAATCACTTTACAAAATAAAATGCATTATTATTACCATAGATAATCAGACAAAAGTGTGCCAATTGGTTTCTTTGCATATTCAAGCCTACAACACTGCTCCTTTAAGGCGCTCCTGAAGGGTGGTTGGGCCCCCTTACTACCTATAAAATATTGCAAAATTACAATTACAACCAAATACTTTTTTATGTCTTTATAAAAAAATGACTACTTCAAAGCAAGGTAACTATCTAAGGCATGTTTATCTATAACCTAAAATATTCAGATCTATTAACAGCATGTGAGGTATTTGTCAATTAGGCTAGAATATTTGTCAAAATGTTGAATAGAGTGGAATCACACCTTTCCAATGGTGTCAGATTTATTTCTCAAGTCCCATTATTGAGCGCTTGAGAGAGTTTTACAATAGGAGTATGTAGCATTGGTTTACAGTGCCTTTGGAAAGTATTCAGACCCCTTGACTTTTTCCACATTTTGTTACGTTACAGCCTTGTTCTAAAATGGTTTAAATGAAACAATTTCCTCAACAATCTACACACAATACCCCATTATGACAAAACAACATTTTTGCAAATGTATTACAAACAAAAAACAGATACTTTATTTACATAATCATTCAGATCCTTTGCTATGAGACTCGAAATTTAGCTCTGGTGCGTCCTGTTTCCATTTATTATCCTTGAGATGTTTTTACAACTTGATTGGAGTCCACCTGTGGTAAATTCAATTGATTGGACATGATTTGGAAAGGCACACACCTGTTTAAATAATGTCCCACAGTTGACAGTGCATTACAGAGCAAAAACCAAGACATGAGATCGAAGGAATTGTCCATAGAGCTCGGAGACAGGATTGTGTCAAGGCACAGATCTGGGGAAGGGTACCAAAAAATGGCTGCAACACTGAAGGTACCCAAGAACACAGTGGCCTCCATCATTCTTAAAAGGAGGAAGTTTGGAACCACCAAGACTCTTCCTAGAACTGGCCACCTGGCCAAACTGATCAATCGGGGGAGAAGGGCCTTGGTCAGGGAGGTGACCAAGAACCCGATGGTCACTGTGACAGAGCTCTAGAGTTCTTCTGTGGAGATGGGAGGACCTTCCAGAAAGACAACCATCTCTGCAGCACTCCACCAATTAGGCCTTTATGGTAGAGTGGCCAGACGGAAGCCACTCCTCAGTAAAAGGCACATGACAGCCCACTTGGAGTTTGCCAAAAGGCCCCTAAAGACTCTCAGATCATGAGAAACAAGATTCTCTGGTCTGATGAAACCAAGAGTGAACTCTTTGGCCTGAATACCAAGCGTCACTTCTGTAGGAAACCTGGCATCATCCCTACGGTGAAGCATGGTGGTGGCAGCATCATGCTGTGAGGATGTTTTTCAGCTGCGTGGACTGGGAGACGAGTCAGGTTTGAGGCAAAGATGAACGGAGCAAAGTACAGAGAACCTGCTCCAGAGCGCTCAGGACCTCAGACTGGGGCAAAGGTTCACCTTTCAACAGGACTACGACCCTAAGCACACAGCCAAGACAAAGCAGGAATGGCTTCGGGACAAGTCTCTGAATGTCCTTGTGTGGCCCAGCCAGAGTCCAGACTTGAACCTGATCAAACATCTCTGGAGAGACCTGAAAACAGCTGTGCAGCAACACTCCCCATCCAACCTGACTGCACTTGAGAGGATCTGTAGAAAACAATGGGAGAAACTCCCCAAATACAGGTGTGCCAAGCTTGTAGCGTCATAGCCAAGACTCGAGGCTGCAATCGCTGCCAAAGGTGCTTCAACAAAGTAAAGGGTCTGAATACTTATGTAAATGTCATTTTTCAGTTTTTGTATTCATGTTTAAATTAGCAAAAATGTCTAAAAAACAGTTTTTGCTTTGTCATTATGGGGTATTGTGTGTAGATTAATGAGGGGGGAAAACTATTTAATCAATTTTAGAATAAGGCTGTAACCTAACAAAATGTGGAAAAAGTCAAGGGGTCTGAATACTTTGCGAAGGCACTCTATTTGCGGTAAGGTGATTCACACACCAAGGCTTTTCCAGGATTTACATGACCGCACAAACCCTGTTTGCTGACCATAAATTAGATATAACTGGGTAAATAACTCACAAACTAGCAAGGAATATCAACAAATGTTGATAAACACACGTGGCTCTGATCTCATAAGCGCATCTCGCGACCTGAGGTGATAGAAAAAGGCTGTTGGTGCCGGTCAATGCAATACAATTCTACTCCCGATGCGCTCTGCAGAAATTGGGATAGCATGTTGCAAATCTTTGCATCCGGAAGACACTGATCCAACTCTGATTGGAGTAATTGTTTGAAATTGTGATTTGTTGGTTATAAAAATAAATGTACCTTTCCA
This sequence comes from Oncorhynchus clarkii lewisi, assembly GCF_045791955.1. Classification (NCBI taxonomy): domain Eukaryota; kingdom Metazoa; phylum Chordata; class Actinopteri; order Salmoniformes; family Salmonidae; genus Oncorhynchus; species Oncorhynchus clarkii. The sequence continues at coordinate 32,288,737 of NC_092164.1, forward strand.
TTCAGACAATGTACAGTACCAGTCAAAAGTTTGGACACACCTACTCATTCAAGGTTTATTTTTTAATGCCACCATCATTACGCACACCTGCCTTTCCTCCGTCACGCGCATCAGTGATTATTGTACTCACCTGGACACTATCACTTCTGTCATTACCTTCCCTGTATATATCTGGTTCCCCACTCTGTTCCCTGCTTCAGCATTGATTGTCGTATGTCCTTGTTTACCCGTGTGCCAACGCTTTGCCTGTCTTGTTACCTGTTTGTTCCTGATTAAATGTTGACTCCACGTACCTGCTTCTCATCTCCGGCGTCGGTCCTTACAGAATGCTGAAGCCACTATACGAAACTTTGGGGAGTAATGGCGTTCCGGTTGGTGGTGACGTTGATGGAACTGGGGGTGCCTAAGCCAGCTCGTCGGGCTGTCACGCCCTAGCTGGCTTGAGAAGTTCTTGCCCCAGTTGGCTCGGAAGGCGCCCATCCCACGTCGGGCCTCAGCTAGATCGTCAGGTTTTTATGCCCAGCCGGCTCGTCAGGCTGCTACGTCTCTGCCGGATAATCGGGCTCGAACGCCGCAGCGGGATCGTCAGGCTCCTATGCCTCAGCGGGCTCGCCAGGCTCCCATGCCTCTGCCGGTTCATTGAGAGTTTACGCCCAGCCGGCTTGCCCAGCGCCCATGCCTCGGAGGGCCCGTCATACTATGCGTTGGTCCTTACATTGTGCAAAGCTGACATCAAGGCACTCTCGGCATTCTCTCAACCAGCTTCACCTGGAATGCTTTTCCAATAGTCTTGAAGGAGTTCCCACATATGCTGAGCACTTCTTGGCTGCTGTTCCTTCACTCTGCTGTCCAACTCATCCCAAACCATCTCAATTGGGTTGAGGTCGGGTGATTGTGGAGGCCAGGTCATCTGATGCAGCACTCCATCACTCTCCTTCTTGGTAAAATGGCCCTTATACAGCCTGGAGGTGTGCTTAGTCATTGTCCTGTAAAAAAAAAAAGGAAAAAAAGGGTAGTTCCAGTATGCGCAAACCAGATGGGATGGCGCATTGCTGCAGAATGCTGTGGTAGCCATGCTGGTTCAATGTGCCTTGAATTCTAAATAAATCACTGACAGTGTCACCAGCAAATAACCCCTACACCATCACATCTCCTCCTCCATGCTTCACGGTGGGAACCACACATGTGGAGATCATCCGTTCACGTACTCTGCGCCTCACAAAGACACACCAATTCCAAAACTACTACTTTATAAACACAAGTGTAAAGGGATAAAGATTATGTACACAAAGATATATGAATGAGTGATGGTACAGAACGGCATAGGCAAGATGCAGTAGATGGTATCGAGTACAGTATATACATATGAGATGAGTAATGTAGGGTATGTAAACATTATATTAAGTAGCATTGTTTAAAGTGGCTAGTGATATATTTTTACATCAATTTCCATTATTAAAGTGGCTGGAGTTGAGTCGGTGTGTTGGCAGCAGCCAATCAATGTTAGTGGTGGCTGTTTAACTGTCACGCCCTGACCATAGTTTACTTTGTATTTTCTATGTTTTGGTTGGTCAGGGTGTGATCTGAGTGGGCATTCTATGTTACATGTCTAGTTTGTCCAGTTCTATGTTCGGCCTGATATGGTTCTCAATCAGAGGCAGGTGTTCGTCATTGTCTCTGATTGGGAACCATATTTAGGTAGCCTGGGTTTCACTGTGTGTTGGTGGGTGATTGTTCCTGTCTATGTGTTTTTCACCAGATAGGCTGTTTTAGGTTTTCGTTACGTTATTCACGTTCTTTATTTTGTAGTGTTTGCATTGATTCGTGTTTTACGTTTGTTCATTAAAACATGGATCGCAATCTACACGCTGCATTTTGGTCCGATCCTTGTTCTACCTCTTCATCAGAAGAGGAGATAGAAGAAAGCCGTTACAGAATCACCCACCACCAACGGACCAAGCAGCGTGTCAACAGGCAGGAGCAGCGCGAGGAGAAGCGCAATAAGGATTTCTGGACATGGGAGGAAATCCTCGACGGGAGAGGACCCTGGGCTAAACCAGGGGAGTGTAGCCGCACTAAGGTGCAGCGGGAGAAGAAACAACAGGAACAGCCCAAGGAGGAGTACAGTATGGAGTATACTACTTGGGAGGAGATCGACAGGTGGGCGGCCGACCCAGGGAGAGTGCCGGAGCCCGCCTGGGATTCGCTGGAGCAGTGCGAGGAAGGTTACCGTAGAATGGAGGCGGTGAAAGCAGAGAGGCGCTGGTATGAGAAGGCAGCACGGCGACGCGGATGGAAGCCTGAGAGGCAGCCCCAAAAATTTCTTGGGGGGGGGCTAACAGGGAGTATGGCTATGCCAGGTAGGAGACCTGAGCAGACTCCCTGTGCTTACCGGGGGGCTAGAGAGACCGGACAGGCACCGTGTTATGCAGTGGTGCGCACGGTGTCTCCAGTGCGGGTGCATAGCCCTGTGCGGTATATTCCAGCTCCGCGTGTCTGCCGGGCTAGATTGAGCGTCGAGCCTAATGCCATGAAGCCGGCTCTACGCAGCTGGTCCCCAGTGCGTCTCCTTGGGCCGGCTTACATGGCACCAGCCTTGCGCTCGGTGTCTCAGGTTCGCCTGCATAGCCCAGTGCGGGCTATTCCACCTCGCCGCACTGGCAGGGCGACCGTGAGCATTCAACCAGGTAAGGTTGGGCAGGCTCGGTGCTCAAGAGCTCCAGTGTGCCTGCACGGTCCGGTTTTTCCAGTACCACCTCCACACCCCAGCCCTCCGGTAGCAGCTCCCCGCACCAGGCTTCCTGTGCGTGTCCTTGGCCCAGTACCACCAGTGCCAGTACCACGCATCAGGCCTACAGTGCGCCTCGCCTGTCCAGCGCTGTCGGAGCCCTCCTCCTCTCCAGCGCTGTCGGAGTCTCCCGCCTGTTTAGCGCTGTCAGAGCTTTCCGCCTCTACAGCGCTGCCGGAGTCTCCCGCCTGTTCAGAACTGCCAGTTAGCATAGAGCTGCCAGTTAGCTTAGAGCTGCCAGTTAGCTTAGAGCTGCCAGTTAGCTTAGAGCTGCCAGTTAGCAAGGAGCTGCCAGTCTGCAAGGAGCTGCCAGTCTGCATAGAGCTGCCAGTCTGCATGGAGCTGCCAGTCTGCAAGGAGCCGCCAGAGCTGCCTGTCTGCAGGATGCCGCCAAAGCTGCCAGTCTGCAAGGAGCCGCCAGAGCTGCCAGTTAGCATGGAGCAGCCAGGGCCGCCAGTCAGCATGGAGCAGCCAGGGCCGCCAGTCAGCATGGAGCAGCCAGGGCCGCCAGTCAGCATGGAGCAGCCAGGGCCGCCAGTCAGCATGGAGCAGCCAGGGCCGCCAGTCAGCATGGAGCAGCCAGGGCCGCCAGTCAGCATGGAGCAGCCAGTCAGCATGGAGCAGCCAGTCAGCATGGAGCAGCCAGAGCAGCCAGTCAGCATGGAGCAGCCAGAGCAGCCAGTCAGCATGGAGCAGCCAGAGCTGCCAGTCAGCATGGAGCAGCCAGTCAGCATGGAGCAGCCAGAGCTGCCAGTCAGCATGGAGCAGCCAGTCAGCATGGAGCAGACAGAGCTGCCAGTCGACCAGACTCTTCCAGATCGGCCAGTCGACCAGACTCTTCCAGATCGGCCAGTCGACCAGACTCTTCCAGATCTGCCAGTCGTCCAGACTCTTCCAGATCTGCCAGTCGTCCAGACTCTTCCAGATCTGCCAGTCGTCCAGACTCTTCCAGATCTGCCAGTCGTCCAGACTCTTCCAGATCTGCCAGTCGACCAGACTCTTCCAGATCTGCCAGTCGACCAGACTCTTCCAGATCTGCCAGTCGACCAGACTCTTCCAGATCTGCCAGTCGACCAGACTCTTCCAGATCTGCCAGTCGACCAGACTCTCTCAGATCTGCCAGTCGTCCAGATTCTTCCAGATCTGCCAGTCGACCAGATTCTCCCAGATCCGCCAGTCGACCAGATTCTCCCAGATCCGCCAGTCGACCAGATTCTCCCAGATCCGCCAGTCGACCAGATTCTCCCAGATCCGCCAGTCGACCAGATTCTCCCAGATCCGCCAGTCGACCAGATTCTCCCAGATCCGCCAGTCGACCAGATTCTCCCAGATCCGCCAGTCGACCAGATTCTCCCAGATCCGCCAGTCGACCAGTTTCTCCCAGATCCGCCAGTCGACCAGATTCTCCCAGATCCGCCAGTCGACCAGATTCTCCCAGATCTGCTAGTCGACCAGGATCTGCTGAAACCGCCAGCCAGCCAGGTTCTGGTAGTTTCTACTACCTGCCTGGGCTTCTTCTCAGTGCTGAGCTTCTTCTCAGTGCTGAGCTTCCTCTCAGTGCTGAGCTACCTATCTGTCCCGAGTTACCTCTGTCCCGAGCTGTCCCTCTGTCCCATGTTATCATTGTGGTGGGTAACCTATTTAGGGACGTTTAGGAGGGGGATTAAAACTGTCATGGAGTGGGGTCCACGTCCAGCGCCAGAGCCGCCACCGCGGACAGATGCCCACCCAGACCCTCCCCTATAGGTTCAGGTTTTGCGGCCGGAGTCCGCACCTTGGGGGGGGGGTACTGTCACGCCCTGACCATAGTTTACTTTGTATTTTCTATGTTTTGGTTGGTCAGGGTGTGATCTGAGTGGGCATTCTATGTTACATGTCTAGTTTGTCCAGTTCTATGTTCGGCCTGATATGGTTCTCAATCAGAGGCAGGTGTTCGTCATTGTCTCTGATTGGGAACCATATTTAGGTAGCCTGGGTTTCACTGTGTGTTGGTGGGTGATTGTTCCTGTCTATGTGTTTTTCACCAGATAGGCTGTTTTAGGTTTTCGTTACGTTATTCACGTTCTTTATTTTGTAGTGTTTGCATTGATTCGTGTTTTACGTTTGTTCATTAAAACATGGATCGCAATCTACACGCTGCATTTTGGTCCGATCCTTGTTCTACCTCTTCATCAGAAGAGGAGATAGAAGAAAGCCGTTACATTAACAGTCTGATGGCCTTGAGATAGAAGCCGTTTTTCAGTCTCTCGGTCCCTGCTTTGATGCACCTGGATGATTACGGGGTGAACAGGCAGTGGCTCAGGTGGTTGTTGTCCTTTATGATCTTTTTGGCCTTCCTGTGACATCGGGTGGTATAGGTGTCCTGGAGGGCAGGTAGTTTGCCCCCAGTGATGCGTTGTGCAGACCTCACTACCCTCTGGAGAGCCTTACGGTTGTGGGCGGAGCAGTTGCCGTACCAGGCGGTGATACAGCCCGACAGGATGCTCTCGATTGTGCATCTGTAGAAGTTTGTGAGTGCTTTTGGTGACAAGCCAAATTTCTTCAGCCTCCTGAGGTTGAAGAGGCGCTGCTGAGCCATTGAATTGTGACTCTACTTTGTCTCTATACTGACGCTTAGCTTGTTTGATTGCCTTGCGGAGGGAATAGCTACACTGTTTGTATTCGGTCATGTTTCCAGTCACCTTGCCCTGGTTAAAAGCAGTGGTTTGTGTTTTCAGTTTCATGCGAATGCTGCCATCAATCCACGGTTTCTGGTTTGGGAATGTTTTAATCGTTGCTATGGGGTACGACATCGTCAATGCACTTTCTAATGAACTCGCTCACCGAATCCGCGTATTTGTCAATGTTGTTGTTGGATGCAATGCGGAATATATCCCAATCCACGTGATCGAAGCAGTCTTGAAGCTTGGAATCAGAATGGTCGGACCAGCGTTGAACAGACCTGAGCGCGGGAGCTTCTTGTTTTAGTTTCTGTCTGTAGGCTGGGAGCAACAAAATGGAGTCGTGGTCAGCTTTTCCGAAAGGAGGGCGGGGGAGGGCCTTATATACGTCACGGAAGTTAGAATAACAATGATCTAGGGTTTTACCACCCCTGGTTGCGCAATCGATATGCTGATACAATTTAGGGAGTCTTGTTTTCAGATTAGCCTTGTTAAAATACCCAGCTACAATGAATGCAGCCTCAGGATATGTGGTTTCCAGTTTGCATAGAGTCAAATAAAGTTTGTTCAGGGCCATCGATGTGTCTGCTTGGGGGGGAATATATACGGCTGTGATTATAATCAAAGAGAATTCCCTTGGTAGATAATGCGGTCGACATTTGATTGTGAGGAATTCTAAGTCAGGTGAACAGAAGGACTTGAGTTCCTGTATGTTGTTATGATCACACCACATCTCGTTAGTCATAAGGCATACCCCCCCTCGCCCCTCTTCTTACCAGAAAGATGGTTGTTTCTGTCGGCGCAATGCGTGAAGGAACCAGCTGGCTGCACCGACTCCGATAGAGTCTCTCGAGTGAGCCATGTTTCCGTGAAGCAAAGAACGTTAGTCTCTGATGTCTCTCTGGAATGCTACCCTTGCTCAGATTTCATCAACCTTGTTGTCAAGAGACTGGACATTGGCGAGTAGTATGCTAGGGAGTGTTGCGCGATGTGCCCGTCTCCGGAGCCTGACCAGAAGACTGCTTCGTTTCGTGCCTCTTTTACGAAGTCGTTGTTTTGGTTCGCCACTTGTCCTGGACAAGCGTTAATGTTGAGCCCTGATACTAATAGTTGTTTTAACCATTGTCAACCAATATTGGGTTGTTTTAATTACCTTAGTGGAATGCTCTGATTGTAACGTCGCTCTGGGTAAGAGTGGCTGCTATATGACTAAAATCGAAATGTAATTGAGCTTAAATATTAATTCAGGATATGGAGAAACGGCGCCACTTTTCGCCCCTTTGCTGTGTCCGAGGGGGGAAAAAGTGTTTGTTGTTTTCATTTATATCATTTTAATATCCCAAATGGACGTGGCAGTTTCACAAATTAAGGATTCTAGATTTAGTGGTTGTTTGATAAACCGAAGGCACAACAAAATCTCTTGTTTCATGGGTGGCTGAGAAAAGCAACTACTTACAGTTATTAACAAAGCCAACAATACATGGCAGGTTTACAGGGGATTATGACCCTATATGACCCGAAGTTTACATTATTGGTGTGTATTGATTCTCTGTTTGTGTGTTGCAGAGAGAGACAAAGCTGGAATTGCCAGAAATGCCGTAGAGACCTACAGTGCCTTGCGAAAGTATTCGGCCCCCTTGAACTTTGCGACCTTTTGCCACATTTCAGGCTTCAAACATAAAGATATAAAACTGTATTTTTTTGTGAAGAATCAACAACAAGTGGGACACAATCATGAAGTGTAACGACATTTATTGGATATTTCAAACTTTTTTAACAAATCAAAAACTGAAAAATTGGGCGTGCAAAATTATTCAGCCCCGTTAAGTTAATACTTTGTAGCGCCACCTTTTGCTGCGATTACAGCTGTAAGTCGCTTGGGGTATGTCTCTATCAGTTTTGCACATCGAGAGACTGAAATCTTTTCCCATTCCTCCTTGCAAAACAGCTCGAGCTCAGTGAGGTTGGATGGAGAGCATTTGTGAACAGCAGTTTTCAGTTCTTTCCACAGATTCTCGATTGGATTCAGGTCTGGACTTTGACTTGGCCATTCTAACACCTGGATATGTTTATTTTTGAACCATTCCATTGTAGATTTTGCTTTATGTTTTGGATCATTGTCTTGTTGGAAGACAAATCTCCGTCCCAGTCTCAGGTCTTTTGCAGACTCCATCAGGTTTTCTTCCAGAATGGTCCTGTATTTGGCTCCATCCATCTTCCCATCAATTTTAACCATCTTCCCTGTCCCTGCTGAAGAAAAGCAGGCCCAAACCATGATGCTGCCACCACCATGTTTGACAGTGGGGATGGTGTGTTCAGCTGTGTTGCTTTTACGCCAAACATAACGTTTTGCATTGTTGCCAAAAAGTTCAATTTTGGTTTCATCTGACCAGAGCACCTTCTTCCACATACTTGGTGTGTCTCCCAGGTGGCTTGTGGCAAACTTTAAACTACACTTTTTATGGATATCTTTAAGAAATGTCTTTCTTCTTGCCACTCTTTCATAAAGGCCAGATTTGTGCAATATACGACTGATTGTTGTCCTATGGACAGAGTCTCCCACCTCAGCTGTAGATCTCTGCAGTTCATCCAGAGTGATCATGGGCCTCTTGGCTGCATCTCTGATCAGTCTTCTCCTTGTATGAGCTGAAAGTTTAGAGGGACGGCCAGGTCTTGGTAGATTTGCAGTGGTCTGATACTCCTTCCATTTCAATATTATCGCTTGCACAGTGCTCCTTGGGATGTTTAAAGCTTGGGAAATATTTTTGTATCCAGATCCGGCTTTAAACTTCTTCACAACAGTATATCGGACCTGCCTGGTGTGTTCCTTGTTCTTCATGATGCTCTCTGCGCTTTTAACGGACCTCTGAGACTATCACAGTGCAGGTGCATTTATACAGAGACTTGATTACACACAGGTGGATTGTATTTATCATCATTAGTCATTTAGGTCAACATTGGATCATTCAGAGATCCTCAATGAACTTCTGGAGAGAGTTTGCTGCACTGAAAGTAAAGGGGCTGAATAATTTTGCACGCCCAATTTTTCAGTTTTTGATTTGTTAAAAAAGTTTGAAATATCCAATAAATGTCGTTCCACTTCATGATTATGTCTCACTTTTTGTTGATTCTTCACAAAAAAATACAGTTTTATATCTTTATGTTTGAAGCCTGAAATGTAGCAAAAGGTCGCAAAGTTCAAGGGGGCCGAATACTTTCGCAAGGCACTATATATGGTGGGGGGCAATTAAGCTTTGAATGTGCTGAGTGTAGGGAAAGCGATCACATGTGGCAGGCATTGATAAGGGGAGAGCCATGGATTAGTGATGAAGGGGGGTTGAGATCAGGTCAGGTCACGTTAAGGGAGAAAGAAAAGTTTATGGCCCGTATTACTTAAGTTATAAAGATATCATATTTGTTCAGATGTGTAGGAGGAGACTCAGTATAGAGAAAGTGTTAAATATCAGTGCTTGTGTGAAATGTCTGTGTCTAAATGCAGCTGTACTGATCCTCTGGGAAGAATTAAACTTGGTTAAGCTTTCATAATGTCCGTTGAGTTTTTTACTCTGAGAATTAGAACCTAACAAAAATAACTGTCCAGTGTTTCCAAATTCCGATGAATTGCAGAGCATTCGGAAAGTATTCAGACCCCTTTTTCCACATTTATGAAACAGCCATATTCTAAAATTGATTGATGAGAAAAAAAACGATTTAATCTATGCACTACCATAATGAAAAAGCAAAAACACGTTTTTAGAAATTTTTGCAAATTTATTCATCAAAACTGAAATATCACATTTACGTACGTTTTCAGACTCTTTATTCAGTACTTTGTTGAAGCACCTTGGCAGAGATTACTGCCTTGAGTCTTCTTGGGTAAGACACTACAAGCTTGGAGAACCTGTTTTTGGGGAGTTTCTCCCATTCTTCTCTGCACATCCTCTCAAGCTCTGTCAGGTTGAATGGAGAGCATCACTGCACAGCTATTTTCAGGTCTCTCCAGAGATGTTTGATCGGGCTCTGGCTGAGCCACTCAAGGACATGCAGAGACTTGTCCCGAAGCCACTCCTGTGTTGTCTTGGCTGTGTGCTTAGGTACATTTTCCTGTTGGAAGGTGAACCTTCAACCCAGTCTGAGAAGGTTTAAATCTCTCTGTACTTTGCTCTGTTCATCTTTCCCTCAATCCTGATTAGTCTACTAGTCAATGCCGCTGAAAAACATCCCCACAGCTGCCATCACCATGCTTCACCGTAGGGATGGTATTGGCCAGGTGATGAGTGGTGCCTAGTTTCTTCCAGATGTGACATTTAGCATTCAGGCCAAAGAGTTCACTCTTGGTTTCATCAGACCAGAGAATATTGTTTCTTATGGTCTGAGAGTCCTTTGCCTTTTGGCAAACTCCAAGCGGGCTGACATGTGCCTTTTACTGAGGAGTGGCTTCCGTCTGGCCACTCTAACATAAAGGCCTGATTGGTGGAGTGCTGCAGAGATGATTGTCCTTCCCATCTCCACAGAGGAACTCTGGAGCTCTGTCAGAGTGACCATCGGGTTCTTGGTCTTTTCTAGTTCTTTTCCCCCGATTGCTCAGTTTTGCCAGGCAGCCAGCTCTAGGAAGAGTTTTGGTGTTTCCAAACTTCTTCCATTTAAGAATGATGGAGGCCACTGTGTTCTTGGGGACCTTCAAAGCTGTATACATTTTTTGGTACCGTTCCCCAGATCTGTGCCTTAACACAATCATGTCTCAGAACTCTACAGACAATTCATTTTTTGCTCTGACATGCACTGTCAACTGTGGGACATTATAAAGACCAGTTTCTTACCAGATCATGCCCAATCAATTGAATTTAGCACAGTTGGACTCAAATCATCTCAAGGATGATCAATGGAAACAGGATGCACCTGAGCTCAATTTCAAGTCTCATAGCAAAGGATCTGAATGCTTAAGAAATAGTGTCTGTAAAAATGTTGTTTATCCAAGCCATGTTTTTTTACTTAGGTCCTGGAAGTTCTCTAGGTCCCAATTCCTTATAATTGCACTGCATGATGTGATGCCTTTCTGCGTCCACTGTTTTGCAGGGATGAAGCTGGGGTCGTATGTGGGCCAACTCAGCAGTTTGATCTCTCTGTCTAAATGATTTTGCTTAACTACCCTAAACCATGTCTTAAGAGAGGAATTAACCCACTGATTTTGTCTATTGCATATTTATATTACTATGTCCTTATTTCCCAAAACTGACTGTATGAGTATCTCTGTCAAAGTAGTCTCAATGTCTTTCCACTTGGATTCGGAATTGCACCAACACACCAGAGGTCTCATTGGGCTGACACATAATAATATTTGAGGTTTGGTAAGGACATACCCCCACAGTTGTTTGGTAATTGTAATGTTGTATATCTAGTTCTTGGTCTCTTACTGTTCCAGATAAACCTTGATATCCGTTTATCCCTACACTGTTTAGGTGGGATTTCTATGGGCAGTGATTGGAACAAATACAGTAACCTTGGCAGGATGTTCATTTTGACTGTTTCAATTCTACTTCTAAGATCCAGCTTGTCTTGTTTTGTTAGTAAAGCCAATTTTACATGGAAATACTGTGTTGAAAATGTGATTTTGTGGGTAAGCAAAATAGTAACCGAGTGAAACATAATTTTCAGTTTTTTGGTATAATGACCAGGCCTTGGCGGCATCCGGAACATTCAGCAGATCTTGAATTATCATTTGAGTATATCCTGACTGAACACAACCCTGCTTACAATGGATATGTTGTCCCAAGTGTGTTCATTTGGGAAAAGGTGCATTCTGTATTTTTTTCAGTCTAGTTATATATTGCTGACTTGTTGAGCCATGCGGTTACTTTGAGGAGCTATGGAAACCGGAAATTACTTCATGTGGTCTCGCGTTTTTGATCACGAACCGGAACAAACAAACGAAGCAAATGTCAAGCCGTGTTGTGATTAAGCAGCGCCAGTCATATGCAGACATTCAGCATTGGTGTTCGTTTCATTTAAAACAGGATCTATGAAGGGGAATAAGAGTACAGAGTAGTAGCACATGCGAGAACAATTGTATGTATTTGTAACATTTGTCTAAAGAAAAGGGAATACCGCCAAAGCAAGCGACAATATTGTAACCGGATTCGTAGGACATTGTGTACAACAGTGTAAGATATTTAAGTATTCGTTATTTGTTTGTTTTTACCGATATTTGATGTTTTTTTTTAATAACGATGAACGGGCCCTCTTATGCAGTCTCTAGTCCAAGGAAGAGTGGTGCGACAAGGCTGTTGTGGTCACTGTTTGGTGCCTGCTTTGTTGCTGCAGTCATCGGGTACAAACCAGTGGTCATAGTTCATGGGTTGTTCGACAGCTCTGGGGCATTTGTGGAGTTGCTTCGATTCATCAATCAGGTGAGTGTTTGAAAAGATATCACCACGGTCCACAAATCTAGCTAAAGAAAGATTGCTCATGGATAATAATGAACGCCTGATAGGCTATGTAACTACAGAACAGATCTGGCAGCTAGAGTTATGTAGAATGTGTGTGTAAGGCCCATACCAGTATCTTAAACTGTCAATCTTTGGGTAATTTCCATGTTTGTACATGGTGTTTCCATTGTGCTTGTGGAAGCTGGGTGCGCGCCTCAGTTTACTCATACCAAACATTAGTGTGGTCTGCTTGAGAATAGCAGGACACTACGGGGTTTTATGAGAACTTTGGTCGCTACAATGTTTCCATTTTCGTTAGGGCTGGTACAAGGGTTACCTTGTTATTTTATGAAGGCTATATTTAAGCAATAAGGCCCGGGATGTGCTATATGGCCAATATTCCACGGCTAAGGGATGTTCTTAACCACGACGCAACTTGGAGTGCTTGGATACAGCCCTTAGTCGTGGTATACTGGCCATATACCACAAACCCCCGTGAGGCCGTATTGCTATTAAACTGGTTACCAATATAATTAGAACAGTACAATTTTATTTTTTTGTCATACCCATCTGCTATAAACTGGGTGGTTCGAGCCCTGAATGCTGACAGACAGTTTATAATAGCAATAAGGCAACTCGGAGGTTTGTGATAAGTTCAATATACCACGGCTGTATCAAGGCACTCCGCTTTTCCCCTCTGGTCTTATTGCTTAAATATACCACGGCTGTCAGCCAATCAGCATTCAGGGCTCGAACCACCGTTTATAATATGAAATCAGCTGTTTGTCACCAGTCTTATCAGCTGAGTTCTTCATGAACACTTGGGAAATAGGCTGTTGATTGTTGCCAGATTCCAGAGCAAAATGTTCCTGGCATAATGTTGCCTAATCATCCCCCCTGGCCTTTGTTTTCTTGTGTGCACACCATCTTCAGGATTATGATCCTTGGGATCATTCTCTTTTTTTTAAGATCAACAATTCGTTCAACCTGAAAATACTTACATGGCTCCAGGGGGGATTTTTTTTAGCTGACTGTTATAAGGTGGGGAGGAGACTAAACAGGAGATATGCATCCTCTTGCAGTTTTCAACATAGCAACATCTCACGTGTTTCCCCTCTCCTTGAAGATGATCTCTTCCGGGCTCCCACATTGGTTAAGTGGTTCCCCACCCCCTAACCACATTTTATAATGATTATAAAGAACTTAAATGTCAGAGTGGAAACTACTGTAGTGGACAGAAGTTAAGATGTAACTTGATGGCAATACACACTGGATTGCAGGTGTGAGAATGTGAGAAGGTATCACAGGGTCTTTTTGATACACTGTGAGGTCCACTACTTCCAAACTGCCTAACAATCAATATTTGAAACATCACCTCAATAGACTCCTATTAATTAGTAATGTAGTAATACATTTCCAAAGGATAGACTTAGGTGATAACACAACAAGCTGAGGCATTTCAACCAATATAAGTATGCCTGTTTGGCCTCTGCTGAAAAACCAATAAGTCTTGGCTTTGCTTTTGTATAATCAATTCTGTCAGTTGATGCATTATTTTGTCATTATTAACATAATATTTTCACTCATTTGTCTGATGCTCCCACACTCCTAGCTTTATAGAACGTTAATTGATGAGGCTGTCTTTGTTATAGTGCTTTAATCTGTCCCATCCTCATCTTCTACTGAAAGTCTCACCCAGGAACCAATGTGTCAGTCTTCGACCTGTTTGACCGCAGCTCCAGCCTACAGCCGCTATGGAAACAAGTGGAGGGCTTCAAGGCTGCCATCTATCCCATCATGCAAAACGCTGCAAATGGGGTCCACTTCATCTGCTACTCTCAAGGTTTGGGTGTATAATTTGCATTTGTTTGGTTCCATTTTGAATCTTTATACATTTAACGTGGGCTATAATTTCACCTCATGTTTCTACAATGAAATGGGAATGTATGTACAGGTAACTGACTACTGGAAACACTTGAGTAAAGGAGGGATACAAAGTATATTGAAAGCAAACTCCACACAAGTGTGGTTCCTGAGTTAGTTAAGCTTTGGATCATGTATAAAAATGCTGGATGGGCCATACACCTGCATTGCTTGCTGTTTGGGGTTTTAGGCTGGGTTTCTGTACAGCACTTTGAGATATCAGCTGATGTACGAAGGGCTATATAAATCAATTTGATTTTATATTTTGGCTAGCATGGCTAAGCCCCCACCCACAGGGCACAAGTGGTCACTGAGCAGTTTGACGAGCATGACAATGAAGTAAACCATATGCCATGGACGTCTTACACTTCAGCTCCACTATACACGCCATGTTGCTTTGCCATCAGTGTCGCGTCAATGGGACGTTCTACCTGCTACACAGAGTTGTTGTTTTGAGAGCAGAGGGGGAGAGCTTATTTTATTATATTTTCCCCTACTGTACCACATTCATATATTGTGCATAAGTACAATAGCTTTGGTCCAGTTTTTCGCAAGGACTCATTCAATTGTTGCTGGTGGTTGGCCTCTAATTACCCCAGTAATATTGTGAACATAGTCAATGTAGCTAGCTAGCTAGAGTTTCTGCTAGTAGCTTCTTGACTTAATAGATCTTAGTAAAATAACCAGTGGTGTATGACGAGGACATATGCAACCAAAATCAACTTTATTTTTCATTATTTCAAGATCGAACGAACACACTCTCAGAGGTTAAATTCTATAGAGAATTTAACCTCTGCGTTTCTTGAGCTTGGATGCTGCCATTGGACGTGATGCAACGCGGGCAGTATAGCAGCTTTCATTCATTTCAAAGGCAGCATTCCCTCAATGGCTGATGGCAATGCCGGACGCCCCATGGCTGTAGTGTAGCAGGGCCATCGGTCACTAGATCTCAACCCAATGGAACACCTATGGGAGATTCTGGAACGGTGCCTGAGACTGCGTTTTCCACCACCAGAAACAAAACGAAAAATACCATCATTTGCTGTGGAGGAATGGTGTCTGATCCCTCCAACAGAGTTCCAGACACTTGTAGAATATATGCCGAGGTGCATTGAATGAGTTCTGGCTCATGGTGGCCCAATGCCCTATTATTACACTTTATGTTGGTGTTGCCTTTATTTTGGCATTTACCTGTATTTACCACCTCTCATTCTGTTCCAGGTGGACTAATTTGCAGAGGGATCCTATCTACTCTTCCTGATCACAATGTCCACTCCTTCATCTCTCTGTCCTCGCCTCAGGCTGGGCAGTATGGAGGTAAGCGTTCACTAGAATCCATCAACTTGATCTTTGTGCTCAACAGCATTGTTTGAAACATGGTACATTGTCATCCTGGCTCCCAGTGTCTGCTGAGGTCTGAACTAAACAGAGACTGGTCTTTTCTCTTGTTTCTGTTCAGACACAAACTACCTGAAGTACCTCTTCCCCCAGTTCATGAAGTTCAACCTGTTCCATTTCTGCTACACCTCAGTGGGCCAAAGGATATCTATCTGCAACTTCTGGAAAGGTTAGTAGGCTGAGCAGAGGATTGGGCAATACAAGGGTTGTGGACTCCCTCAACGCTGAAGGTAGAGGGATTTTATATATCAGATGACCTATGCCACGGGTTTCTCAAGGAGTCAACGTGGGTGTATTGATGATATGTGGTTGAAGTTTTTTTTAGACTAAAGTGTTTGTTTTCTCTTGCAGACCCCCATCACATGGACATGTATGTGAACAGCAGTGATTATCTGGCTTTATTGAACAGCGAGAGGACAAATCCCAATTCAACAGGTCAGCAACTCTGTCCACATTGCTGTGGGTTCTATATTAATCCACTATTTCAGAGAAGGGTTAGTCTGACTAGTCTATTGCTGCTGAGTCAATGTCAGGAGTTGTATTACTCTGGATTTTATAGGAAACCTTTGCTCATTGTACAGCATTGCTGTCATGTAATTACAATTTTATATACAGGACCTTCAGAAAGTATTCACACACCTTGACTTTTTCCACATTGTTGTGTTACAGCCTGAATTTAAAATGGATTACATTGAGATTTTGTCGTCACTGGCCTACACACAATACCACACAATGTCAAAGTGGAATTATAATTTTTAATTTCTTTACAAATTAAAAATTGAAAGGTGAAATGTCTTCAGTAAGTATTCAACCCATTTGTTATGGTAAGCCAAAATAAATTCACCAGTAAAACATTTGTTTAAAAAGTTACATAAGTTGCATGGACTCACTCTGTGTGCAATAAGTGTTTTAACATGATTTTTGAATGATTACCTCATCTCTGTACCCTACACATACAATTATCTAGGTCCCCTCAGTTGAGCAGTGAATTTCAAACACAGATTCAACCACAAAGACCAGGGAAGTTTTCCAATATCTCACAAAGAAGGGCACCAATTGGTAAAAATGATCAAATAAAAAGCAGACATTGAAATCAAACGCAGCATATTACTGAGTACCACTCTCCATATATTCAAGCATAGTGGTGGCTGCATCATGTTATGGGTATTCTTGTAATCGTTAAGGACTAGGGAGCATTTCAGGTTTGAAAAAACCCCAGAATGGAGCTAAGCACAGGCAGAATCCTAGATGAAAACCCGATTGTCTGCTTTCCACCAGAATCACAGTTTATACTTAAATCTATGGCAAAATCTCTGGGGTATTGCGTGTAGATAGATTAGGGTAAAAAATAAAATGTTTTAATCAATTTTGAATTCAGCCTGTAACAACAATGTGGAATAATTCAAGGGGTATGAATAATTTCTGAAGGCAGTGTAGTTAGGATATGATATTATTTCTCTTTCACACAGTGTGGAAGAAGAACTTCCTACGTATCAAGAAGCTGGTCTTAATCGGGGGGCCAGACGATGGAGTCATCACACCCTGGCAGTCCAGGTGACTAGTTCCTCTTTCCTAAAGAGTGTAATATTCTTACTAATCTATATTCTGTTAAAGCATTGTTTCCATTCTATCTGTTTTGTGTTTTGTTTTAAATGGACACCTCTTAGAAGAGTCTTCTCTCTCCACCTTAATGTATGAGGCCTTTGGTTCCTAGAGAGATTATACACTACATGACCAAAAGTTTGACAAGCAGGTGTCCACATACATCTCATTCCAAAATAATGGGCATTAATATAGAGTTGTTCCCCTCCCCACTTATCTGCTATAACAGCCTCCACTCTTCTGGGAAGTCTTTCCACTAGATGTTGGAACATTGCTGCAGTGACTAGCTTTCATTCAGCCACGAGCATTAGTGAGGTTGGGCGATTAGGCCCAGCTCGCAGTCGGTGTTCCAATTCATCCCAAAGACGTTTGAGGACAGGGCTCTGTGCAGGCCAGTCAAGTTCTTTGTCTATAGAGATTTCATGGCTGTGTGCTCGATTTTATACAACTGTCAGCAATGGGTGTGGCTGAAATAGCCGAATCCACTCATTTGAAGGGGTGTCTACATACTTTTGTGTGTGTATATATGTATATACAGCAAAAAACACTCAGCAAAAAAGGAAACGTCCTCTCACTGTCATCTGCGTTTATTTTCAGCAAACTTAACATGTGTAAATATTTGTATGAACATAAGATTCCACAACTGAGACATACACTGAACAAGTTCCACAGACATGTGACTAACAGAAATGGAATAATGTGTCCCTGAACAAAGGGGGGGGGGGGGGGTTTAAAAGTAACAGTCACTATCTGGTGTGGCCACCAGCTGCATTAGGTACTGCAGTGCATCTCCTCCTCATGGATTGTACCAGATTTGCCAGTTCTTGCTGTGCGATGCTACCTCACTCTTCCTCCAAGGCACCTGCAAGTTCCTGGACAGGTCCCAGACGTGTTCAATGGGATTGAGATCCGGGCTCTTCGCTGGCCATGGTAGAACACTGACATTCCTGTCTTGCAGGAAATCACGCACAGAATGAGCAGTATGGCTGGTGGCATTGTCATGCTGGAGGGTCATGTCAGGATGAGCCTCCAGGAAGGGTACCACATGAGGGAGAAGGATGTCTTCCCTGTAACGCACAGCGTTGAGATTGCCTGCAATTACAACAAAACCGCGACTCGTCAGTGAAGAGCACTTTTTGCCAGCCCTGTCTGGTTCAGCGACGGTGGGTTTGTGCCCATAGGCGACGTTGCCGGTGATGTCTGGCGAGGACCTGCCTTACATACAACAAGCCTACAAACCCTTAGTCCAGCCTCTCTCAACCTATTGCGGACAGTCTGAGCACTGATGGAGGGATTGTGCGTTCCTGGTGTAACTCAGGCAGTTGTTGTTGCCATCCTGTACCTGTCCCGCAGGTGTGATGTTTGGATGTATCGATCCTGTGCAGGTGTTGCTACACGTGGTCTGCCACTGCGAGGACGATCAAATGTCCGTCCTGTCTCCCTGTAGCGCTGTCTTAGGCGTCTCACAGTACGGGCATTGCAATTTATTGCCCTGGCCACATCTGCAGTCCTCGTGAGGAGGAAAAGTATGTGGATATATTGAAGCAACATCTCAAGAAATCAGTCAGGAATTTAAAGCTTGGAACATGGGTCTTCCAAATGGACAATGACCCCAAGCATACTTGCAAAGTTGTGGACAAATAGCTTAAGGATAACAAAGTCAAGGTATTGGAGTGGCCATCACAAAGCCCTGACCTCAATCCCATAGAACATTTGTGGCCAGAACTGAAAAAGTGTGTGCGAGCAGGGAGGCCTACAAACCTGACTCAGTTACACCAGCTCTGTCAGGAGGAATGGGCCAAAATTCACCCAACTTATTATGGAACGCTACCTGAAACGTTTGACCCAAGTTAAACAATTTAAAGGCAATGCTACCAAATACTAATTGAGTGTATGTAATCTTCTGAACCACTGGGAATGTGATGAAATAAATAAAAGCTGAATAAATCATTTTCTCTACTGTTATTCTGACATTTCACATTCTTAAAATAAAGTGGTGATCCTAACTGACCTAAGACCTTGGAATTTTTACTAGGATTAAATGTCAGGAATTGTGAAACTGAGTTTAAATGTATTTGGCTAAGGTGTATGTAAACTTCCGACTTCAACTGTGTATGTATGTATGTGTGTTATTCATTCAAGGTCATTAACTCAATGGTTCCATCCCTTCTTTTTTTACTTTTTTAGTCAGTTTGGATTTTACGATGACAACGAGACTGTCGTTGAGATAAAGGACCAGGATGTAAGTATTATTTTAGACCATGGTTGTGTGTAAACATGACACAAGATCATATGTACATTGATGTTGTCTTATAATGATTCCTTGCCGCCTTCTCCTTCTTTCCCAGTTATATTTGAGAGATGTGTTTGGTCTGAAGACCCTAAATGCTCGTGGGGATCTGTTCCTGTGCTCCATCGCTGGAGTAGAGCACATCAATTGGCACTCCAATTACACTGTGTTCAACACCTGCATTGAAAAGTGGCTTGTCTAGAGCTGACTACTCCACCGAACAGCATGGCAAGAACAGTCCCATTTCATACAATCGTTACAGTGAAACGCACACTCCTACTCATGCACAAAGTTTTACTTCTGCAGTGTGGTACTCATATTTCCACTGTGTGAAACTTTCATTGTGAACTACATCTTATGTTCTTACATTTCTGTGAGAATGAATCAAAACATTACCCTCGTGTGTGTGTGTGTGTGTGTGTGTGTGTGTGTTTTACCCACACATACTTTGAGGTATCACACAACAGTGCCTGACTGAGTGACATCCGGTACATTTGCAGACCCACTGCTCAGTTCATCTCATTGCTTAAGTGACTTTTACCATTGGTTTTTAGCTGGTAACAAATGTCTTTCTAACCTGTAAAGTAAACCGTTGGTCATTGCTAAGCCACCCGGCAGACCGCTGCAGTAGAAATCATGCCATTAGTTTTGTGTTACCCATGTGTCTGCGTTCCATTGTGTGTTTACAAACTGAAGTGCTATGGCACACTGCCTCTAGTGATTGTGCTAAAAGGGGGGAGAGGATAGAAAAAAGGGAAGAGCTACTGGAGACAAAAAACAAAACAAAAAAAGAATATGAGAACTGAAGGAGGGTTTAGGAATGGATGGAAGGGGAGTAGAGTGCCAGTGCCATGAGGTAAGTTACCTGTCCACTTGAGCATAATGTACGTGACTTACCTGTACCTCTCGTTGCAATTTGGTATCTCAGGCTTTTGATCAAACCTATGTCTGTTTTTGTCAAAGGAATGATTTATTTTTAACTTGACTGTTTTGTTATAGGTGTTTTTATTGTATGACAGGGGATTGCCTGTGAGACGATAGTAATTTCACTAAGTTACAATGTGAATTAAGGTGGCAAGCATTGCACAAAGATTGAAAATGTTATCTGTTTAAATGTAATTTGATGTGAACTTAAAATGAGACTCAGATTGTTATATTTTTATCGTTGACATTGCAGTATTAAGTGTATTTTAATATTGTCACATACTTCCTGGTTTATGTTCTGCTTCTAAGGGAAGTTTTAAAATTGACATTGCATAAATCAATAGATTACTGAAAGGGATACTTTTCTGTGTTCTCTGAGTTCTTTACACTGCATTTATCTGTTAAGGTTTAACACTTGTGGGAATTGGCCTATAGGGGTAGATTGAAATGTTTCTTACAGAATAAATGTTAAATGCATAACCATAGTAGCAATTGAAAGGGAACAGTTTGAAGGTAATAGGGAAATGATTAGACCAAAGGTGAGGACACAACAGTTCACAAGACTGAATCCAAATGTTACGCTTGAATTTATGTGCATTTTACATTTACTGTACTTTCGTCTGCATTGGTTGATAACAAAATCTGAAAATAATCTCGATACATTTAGTAACATAAGGCTATTCCTGGAAAATGGAAAATGTGGGGTAGGTGCAACATAAGACAAAATTACAAGGGTTTTAATGCTCTGAAGGTGACCATCCCTTCGGCTGTAAATGTGTCTACCGTGTCCACATTGTGTTCGGATTCCCTTTTCCCAAGCTATATTCAAATGCCACTATGTATTCTACAAATGGTATAATAGGTCAAATATAACGACTGATGGCAGTAGCTACCTACTGTAGCTAACTAGCCAGCTAACCACTGTAGCTAGCCAGCAAGCAACTCGAAAGGGATTGCAAACGGTTTAGCCAAACAAAAAAAGTTTTATCTAAATACACTTAAGGCTCCCCGAGTGGCGCAAGGCACTGCATCGCTGTTGCTAGCTGTGTCACTAGAGATCCTGGTTCGAGTCCAGGCCTTCACAGCGTCGTCCGGGTTAGGGGAGGGTTTGGCCCGCAGGGATGTCCTTGTCCCTTTGCGCTCTAGCGACTCCTGTTGTGGCCCGCTGACACATGCGGCAGGTGTACGGTGTGTCCTCCAACACATTGGTGTGGCTGGCTTCCAGGTTACGCCGGCATTGTGTCAAGAAACAGTGCGGCTTGGTTGGGTCGTGTTTCGGAGGACGCATGTCTCTCGACCTTCACCTCTCCCAAGTCCGTACGGGAGTTGCAGCGATGAGACAAGACTTTAACTACCAATTGGATACCGGAGAAAAAGGGGTAAAAATATACAAATACGCTGAAGGCCATGGAAGAACTAGGGCATTTTCCGCTTCCAGGAATTGTGTACAGATCCTTGCAACATGGGGCTGTGCATTTTCATGATGAAACATGAGGTGATGGCGGCGGAAGAATGGGACGACAATGGGTCTCGGGATCTCTTCACATTATGTCTGTGTGTTCAAATTGCCATTGATAACATGCAATTGTGTTCGTTGTCCGTAGCTTATGCCTGCCCATATCATAACCCCACCATGGGGCACTCCGTTCACAACGTTGACAGGAGTAAACCGCTCGCCCACACAACGCCATACACGCTGTCTGTCATCTCCGTGGTACAGTTCGACGTTGAACATTTGCCCACTGACGTCGGTTATGTCGCTGAATTGCAGTCAGGTCAAGAACCCTGGTGAGGACTACGAGCGCGCAGATGAGCTTCCCTGAGACGGTTTCTGACAGTTTGCAGAAATTATTTGGTTGTGCAAACCCACAGATTCATCAGCTGTCCGGGTGGCTTGTCTCAGAGATCCTCGCTCTAGAAAGAGGCCCGGATGGATTTCCAATTTCCAGTCGGAGCTCGTTTATTCCCGACTTCCCAGTTGTCTTGAACTCACTGAAGTCAAGTTTTCACAGTTCTGAGTTAACAGTTGTTTTGAGCGTGGCACAAATCACGCTTCATTGACAGCATGGCCAATGTTGAATGTTTATCATTTTAAACTTGGAAACGAGCCCCTTAATCACAGATTTGGGACCACACAGCCAATCCACTGAATAGCAGGCGAGTGATTGCTTTGCAAAGCTTGTAGAGTTAGCCACTGTCACTGATTCCTTCCAAACCACTCATTGTTGAATTTGCAATTTCCAACTTGTTGTGTAATGTTTATGTCCAATGGCAGATGATCACCAATATGTTTTATCTCTAATTTCGCTTCCTTATTTCTCATTTATTTTTATATAACCTTTATTTAACTAGGCAAGTCAGTGAAGAACAAATTCTTATTTACAATGACGGCATACCCCGGCAAAACCCAGACGACGCTGGGCCAATTGTGCGCCGCCCTATGTGACTAGCAATCACGGCCGGTTGTGATACAGCCTGGAATCGAGCCAGGGTCTGTAGTGACACCTCTAGCATGTTTATAATCTACATAGTTATTACCCCCCCTAAACCTGAATCTCAACGTAGCTTTATGATCTTTCTTACCACTATTATTTTAGGGTTCTAATCCCCCTCTTTGAAAAACTCCCCACTGTGAACAAATCTTTTACATTCCTGAACCTTCACTATCTCTATCCTTACATTACCCACAATAGCTATGATCTATTGTTATTCTCAATGACCTTCAAATCAAATCCAACTTTATTTCTCACGTGAGCCAAATTCAACAAGTGTAGACTTTGCCGTGAAATGCTTACTTATACAAGCCCTTGACCAACAGTGCAGTTCAAGAAGAGTTACCTTCCTGACCATATTAAAGTGTTATACCTAAATACAATTTTGGAGCCCGTTTTTGGTAATCTTTGGTAATGCAAACATGTATTTATTATATTTCTCATTAGACAGCAGTATACCATCCTGCATCCCACTGCTGTAGAAAATAGTACAAATAAAGAACAACCCTTGAATGAGTAGGTGAGTCCAAACTTTTGACTGGTACAAACATAACATTGAATATTCAACTCACCTTCAAATAGCTCCACGAGGAAGAAATTATTCACAGATTATCTTTGAGGTGTTCTGTCTTCAGGGTGTTCTGGGCTGATGGCTGTGTGAGAACAGAGTGGCAGTTGAGTGAGCTGGGGCCTTTTATGGCCCTGCCTCTGGGAGCCTGTCAGCTTGAGACATGATGAGAAAGAGTGAGAGAGGGCCTACCTGTAAGATATTTTGTGAATATTGCTATAAAACATACTTCAATTTGAAGAGGTTTTTGACCACTCAGGGAGCTAATCGCAAACACTCATTAAAACAGGAACAAATTATTGTCTACGCTAAAGAATGTGAATTTGGTCATCAAAATGCTTTTTGATATGTTTCAAAACGTGGCCGTTTCGAGAGATTTCTGGACACTATAGGGGACGCATTGGCCTTGTTATGGGTGAACGTCTATAAAGATAGATTGGTATAAGATATCTGATCCATTTCTGGGACACATGTTGACAAGATGTTGTGGAATCACAGAAGGGGAATATTGACCAACTGAGAATCTCAGTGTACAGCTCAATAAACACAATAGGCGTTTTGTTCCATTTCAGTCTTCTCTGATGTGTTTAAAGTGTCATATTGGGATGCAAACTAAAAATTGAATAAATGTCAACTCTATATCTGACATGATACTGGAGTCTTTTTTTTAAGCCCATAACCATGTGTGTGAGGTGTATACTTTTGTTTTTCAGTAGATTTGTTTTAGACTACCGAGAAACACTGTGTGACACTGATTTAGCCGACTGCAGTAAAAGGCTATTAAGTCATTAGTAAAGGGCCACATTGTTAAAAAGTACAATTATATTTTTTAGGTGGTTTTTAGCCTGTCAATCATTTATTGCTTCATAAGCAGAAAAATTGTGGGTTCCGAAGTCATTAAGCAGGTTGTGAACCTAGGGTCACCTTACGTTCATAATATTTAACGCATTAAGGAGTTATCTGTTAGACACCTAGAGAGGAGGAGAGAGTGATTTAGTCCCAAGCTTGCAGACCCTGTAGCTGCTTGTAAATACCCCTGCACCCAAGCCCCCACACATTTTATTTAACTAGGCAACTTAGTTAAGAACAAATTCTTACCTACAATAACGGCCTGCGCCACTCGGGAGGTCTCTCTCTCTCTCTCTCTCTCTCTCTCTCTCTCTCTCTCTCTCTCTCTCTCTCTCTCTCTCTCTCTCTCTCTCTCTCTCTTTTTCTCTCTCTCTCTCTCTCTTTGACTATGCAATATTAATCATTCAACTATGACACTAATGTTTATGACTAAACCTTTATATAAATCATATATATTATTGTTACACAATACTATGTATAAACCTTTATATAGATCATCAATATTATTATTACACAGGTATAAAAAGCTAGTATACATACACCAAAGACACAGCTTAAAGTGAATGGAAAAATGTTTTGCCTAACTGAAATTCCTCCTTACCGTCATCTCTGCTAAACAAGACCATGACGAAGACACGGAAAGTTTGAAACAGCATACCAAGCAGCTACGCAAAACGGTCTTGAGTGACAGCTAATCTGCCCAATTAGCTTATTCGCTTGAAATTCGACACTCCACATAAGGAGTTACCCTTATTACCCATATTTGTACAGATGCCTACAGTAGCTCTGATTGGCTATGGCGCACTGGTCCTGGACAAGACAGATGTTTTGTTGGGTTTTATTTACTGCAGTGTCTATTAATTGTCCAAATGCACAGCCGTTTTCCCACTCTATATTGCTATAGAATTTTCACAAATGCCTTAGTACTGTATATGTTATTCCCAAACATTCTATGAATTTATGAAAACAAAACTTAAACAACAATGTATTTTATTCTTCCTGGGGGTGTATATGAACAGATTTTAATAACATTTCATGTTGCTTAAACACAGTGTCAGTTCCACTTTAATTTACAGCATTCTCCTCACTCAGACAACAAAACATTTCCAAATGTTGCCCAATCCACAGGGATGGGGCAACTTCTTGTTGTGCAAGGTACTCAAGATCGGCTGTCAGTCAAAACCAATGATGTATACAAACCCTGGATTGCTAATGCTATGTATTGGCAATTGAGAGGCTTTAAAACTACCGGTTGGCAGTGGTGTAAAGTACTTAAGTAAAAATACTTTAAAGTACTACTTAAGTTGTTTTTTGTTGTCACGCCCTAATCTGTTTCACATGTCCTTGTTTTTATTTATTTGACCTTTATTTATACATGTTTTTTCTCATTGAGATAATATCTCTTTTCCAAGAGAGGCCTGGTCCAATAGCAGCAGGGTGAACAACGTTTCAGACAAAACAACTTACATACACTAACACAACATTAAACAAAACTATAAACACACATACAGTACAACAATTACATATTACATTAAAAACACAAACATCTTGACTAAAAACAGCTGGCCTAAAAACAATTACACTCTTCTATGATGTATACATCGATCAAGTGTTTAAACTCCACCAACGAAACTAGATCATCACATTTGAAAATGTTCAGGAGAGAATTCCAGGACCAGGGAGCTAAGTAACTTAAACTGTTTCTACCATGACCTGTTCTAATTTTTGGTACTGTTAGAAGCAAATCAGAATGGGACCGTAATTTATATTTATTTACTGACCTGACTAAAGAAGAACAGAGATAAAATGGCATTTTACCCAGTATGGCCTTATAAATCAGTGTATACCAGTGTTTAACACTGGTATACACTGATTTATAAGGCCATACTGGGTAAAATGCCATGCAAGGTCAAGGCCTATGCAAGGTCAATGACGACCAGCCAACAGCGCTGTAGAGATCACAATGATGTGTTAGACGTTTCTGATTTGTAATGAACCTGAGGGCTGCATGATACACTGAATCAAGTGCTCTCAAGGTAGTGGCTGAGGCCTGCATATATATAACATCACTAAAATCTAAAACCGACAGGAATGTACATCATACCAGCTCCTTCCTGGCCTCAAAAGAAAAACAAGCCTTATGCCGGTAATAAAATCCTATTTTCAGCTTGAGCTTCCTTATCAAGTTCTCTACATGCACAGTGAAGCTCAGCTTATCATCAACCCACACACCCAAATATTGTGCCTGTCTCCACCCCCTCCAGGTGTTGCTCATCATCCCCAGTGTTTATACCTGTGTTTTCTGTCTCTCTGTGCCAGTTTGTCTTGTTTTCCAAGTCAACCAGCAGTCATCTCCTAGCTCCTATTTTCCCAGTCTCTGTTTTTCCTAGTCCCCATGTCCTGACTACGAACCTGTCCACTCTAACTGCCCTGAACTCGAGCCTGCCTATCGCCTTGTACTGTTTGGACTCGGACCTGGTTACTGAACCCCTGCCTGTCCTGACCTCGAGACTGTCTAACGCCCTGTACTGTTTGGACTCTGACCTGGTTACTGAACTCTCGCCTGTACCCGACCTGCCTTTTGCCTACCCCTTGTGTTATAATAAATATCGTAGCTCAACCATCTGCCTCGTGTGTCTGCATATGGGTCTCGCCTTGTGCCTTTATATGTGGTATCTGTATTTTACTATTTATATTGTTGACAACTTTTACTTTTACTCCATACAGTTTCCCAATCACCCAAAAGTACTCGTTACATTTTGAATGCTTAACAGGACAGGAAAATGGTCCATTTCACACACTTATCAAGAGAACATCCCTGGTCATCCTTACTGCCTCTGATTTGGTGGACTCACTAAATTGTGACTGAGTGTTGGAGCGTGCCCTTGGCTATCCGTAAAATTTAAAAACAAGAAAATTGTGCCATCTGGTTTGCCTAATATAAGGAAGTTCAAATTTATATTTTTACTTCTACTTATTCATATTTTAGTAATTAAATTAACTTTTGATACTTAAATATTTAAAAATCAAATACTTTTAGACTTTTACTCAAGTAATATTTTACTGGATGACTTTCACTTGAGTCATTTTCTGTTAAGGTATCTTTACTTTTACTCAAGTATGACAATTAGGTTCTTTCCCCACCATTGCTGGTCGGCCATATTGGCCGTCCCCAGTAGGAATGTATGGAATTCTACAGTATTTCAATTAAATGTTTCAAGGCCAAAATAACATGCATTTAAGTATTGTTTTAATGGGGACAGTAACAGTAGTATCAACAACAACAAAAATATGCTAAGGAGAAGAAAGAAAATCATTAATTTATTTTATATTTTTATTAGCACACATAATATAATTGAAAATCATGCATTAAGGTGTCTGTAACATAATAAACGTATCAAAAACGAAAGTAGACATTTATAAAAAACATTTATATAGCTTTAAAAATATTTTTTACAGTGGAGGAGTACCAAGATTGATGCCCGATTGCTTCATTGCCTGTCAGTCATCCAGGTTTTATACACATCACTGCCGGGTCAAAACCCAGACAGGGCTGTGAAGCGCAGAGCCGGAGCTCTGATATTATGTATAGCGTGTTAAAGGCGGTCCGGTACAGTTCCTTCATATATTATGACAATATTTTGACAATATTTTGTGACGTTAGGGCTTTTGACAGCACAGACACAATGGAACTCTGCATTAAACGTTAACATTAAATTAGATCTGTAAACGTACAAACCCTATGTTACAACTATGAATGGACATTTACACGATCAATTCTCCCTTTATTCTGTTACATATCTTTTTTAAGTGTACAAACTTTTGTCAGTAATGGGCATCTGCAAAGGACATGAACAGAACGTAGCTAGTTGAAGTTAGTTAGTCAATCAACCAACTCCAGCCCAGACGTTAGAGTTCCTTTGCAGCTTCCGGTTTTAATTCCAAAATAAAAGTGCATTCAATACCGACATTATACCAGTAGATGGCGTAGGCTTGGGCCTTCAGCAAATTACTTTTGTGAGAATGATAAAGACACAGAAGAGCCTTGTCTAGAATTACCTCCTGAGCTGCAAAATATAAAGTAAACATGATACCTAAATATGCCATGTTGTTGTGTGTTATTTACTGGCCATATTATTGCATCATTTATTTGTATAGCTGTGTGGGG
The DNA here is from genome assembly GCF_045791955.1 of Oncorhynchus clarkii lewisi. NCBI lineage: Eukaryota > Metazoa > Chordata > Actinopteri > Salmoniformes > Salmonidae > Oncorhynchus > Oncorhynchus clarkii. The sequence goes on from NC_092164.1 coordinate 32,316,824, forward strand.
ATACTGTGGTGATCATGCAACCTAATGAATCACACTTTTTACAGTATTTGGGAGCACGGACTGTAGGCCTTATTTTGGGAATTTTGACTGTTGTATTAGTGAATTCCACTCTACTGTATATGTAGGCTTGTTATAGCTATTTGCGTTGCACAACCTCATCACGCAGAGGCTATATCCATATCAATAAATGAGACAAAACAAAACATTGATTAAGTGTTGGCTATAACCTGTCCTGAGGGAAATAGCCAAGGGGTCCCAAATGGTCAAGACTATCTATAACCTATTATTATTGCCAGATCTGTTTTTACTAACAGCCACTGTACATCCTTCAACTATTTAGGGAAAACATTATTTAGAGGCTATATTTAGAGGCCTGTGAGCTAGGGTCTCTTTTTAAGGCGAGCTCTATAATTTAGAAAAAACGTTATTTTCTAAAATTATTCCATAAGATACCAGTACCCAGCACCGAGCCACCAGCTTGTCCCAGACGTAAATAAATCCAAATAATATCTGATCCCCATTCCCCTCTTCTGTTGTCCTTTTTCTTCCTCTCCTCATCATGCACACTGCTCCCCAGACACTCCTAATTCCCCCCTCTTATCATCCTCTCCACAGGGTCCTGGCACCTATAGCTGGTTTCATGGATGAACTCTCACCAAAACTTTAAAATAAGAATTAGTTCTTAACTGACTTGCCTAGTTAAATAAAGTTTCAATAAAAATAAAATACAAAAATGAGAGGTAACGAGAATGTCATATATGGTAGACAAAAACACCATACCATTTTTGGGAATCATATTCCAAAAGTCAGCCAAGTCTTAAGTTTTATTGGCGAATAACAACCAACTGAAATGTGTCTTCCGCATTTAACCCGACCCCTCTCAATCAGAGAGGTGCGGGGGGCTGCCTTAATTGACATCCACGTCTTCAGCGCCCGGGGAACAGTGGGTTAACTTTTTTTTAACCCTTTTGTCCCCAATTGGTAGTTATAGTCTTGTCCCATCGTTGTAACTCCTGTACGAACTCGGGAGAGGCAAAGGTCAAGAGCCATGAAACACGACCCAGTCAAGCCGCACTGCTTCTTGACACACTGCTCGCTTAACCCGGAAGCCAGCTGTACCAATGTGTCGGAGGAAACACCATCCAACTGGCGACAGTGTCAGTGTGCATGCGCCCGGCCCGCCACAGGAGTCGCTAGAGAGCGATGGGACAAGGACATCCCGGTTGACCAAACCCTGCCCTAACCTGGACGACGCTGGGCCAATTGTGTGCCGCCTCATGGGTCTCCCGGTCGCGTCCGGCTGCGACACAGCTCGGGATCGAACCCGGATCTGTAGTGACGCCTCTAGCACTGCGATGCAGTACCTTAGACTTCAGTGCCACTCGTGAGGCCCCCTAACCCTGAATTTCTAATAAAATAATTCCCTACAAACCTCACTACTCCAACCCAAAAGACAACCCACTCCCCATTCCCGTCCAACCTCGCTGACCCTATCAAACTACCTCTCCCTTTATACATCATAGAGGTCACTAAATAATACGTTGAACCGTTTCCTCTACCATACATCCATTACACATTCCAGTACCATGTTTCCCTATCAATCTTAAGGATGGATTCAATCCCGTATGCCCTAATCTCATCCTACACAACATAACCTCCCTTCTGTTCCAATTACATGAAACCATCTCCTGTACACATTTCCTTGTATTATAAAAATGTCTACCCTTACTACTTTCATCCCATTGTCTAACCCATTTTTCTGAATCTGTACCTGTATATCCACAATATTATTTCCACTGCTCTTTTTGATATTATATCTACTATATCATTTACATAAACACCTTTATGAGCCGGAATCCAACAGAACTGAATTTCAATACCATTTCTTTGTAACCCCATTATTTCCAGCCGGACCTATTACTACTCTTCTTGGTTGCTCCTCCTCTATCCATTGCAATCCAACAATTAATCGAACCATTTCTGTTGAATTTACAGATAAATCACTAGTTAGTCTTTTGCATAGATCCACATCCAACTCAGGAATACACCTGCTCCTGTCTTCCCATTCATGGAATCCTTTGAACCATCTGTATACACTGCAAGACAAGAATAAAACGTTTGAACATATTGATCCACTATTGTTCCTACATTATCTTCACACCACTGTTTCTTTTCTTCTATCAGGCTAAGATCAACATGTGGTGTTGTATAGAACCACAGTGGCACATTTCCTATTGCCACAGACGGCCCTATAACAACATCTCTGAGTCCATATTCATCAACCCTTTTTCCAATCTCTGGGCCAAAACCCTTCTTTTGATATCGTTCATAATCCCAACAGTCTTCCAATACTGTCAGTGTAGGATGATCTTCCGTACTAGCCTTCAGTCTTGCCCAGTATGCCAGGACTATCTTAACTCTAAGGGACAGTTTCCCCAGTATCTCCTTGTAAAGCCTCAACCAGTGTAGTTTTAAAATGCACCATCGCACATCCTGAGTGCCCTCACTTGCATCATATCAAGGTGCTACAGCGATGTAAAAGCTGCAGAACCACATACAAAGCACCTGTAATCTACGGACGATCTCATGGCCAGTCCTCTACAGCCAGAAGAGGACTGGCCACCCCACATAGCCTGGTTCCTCTCTAGGTTTCTTCCTAGGTTTTGGCCTTTCTAGGGAGTTTTTCCTAGCCACCGTGCTTCTACACCTGCATTGCTTGCTGTTTGGGGTTTTAGGCTGGGTTTCTGTACAGCACTTTGAGATATCAGCTGATGTACAAAGGGCTATATAAATACATTTGATTAGATATGATCAAAGTCCAATAAATATTCAGTAAAGATTGCCTATCTGCACCCCAATCATGACCAACTATTGTCCTCATAAGTTTTAATACTTTCTTACATTTAATACATGTCTCAATACATGTAATATGATGTCTCGTGTAAGCTTAATCAAACCATAGCCCCAAATACTTAAGTTCTGTTACTCGTTCCATTCGTTCTCCATATAATTGAACACTGACATCTTCCTTCATCTTTTTGTTAGCGAACAACATACATGTATGGCAAGATTTAGATAAAGATAACTTGAAACCCCATGAAAAGGACCATTCCTCCACTGCTACAACAGCACCTTGCATTTTCTCTATTGCACAATAAATATTCCTTTCCAAATGGCACCATCATCTGCATATAAGGCCACCCCTATATCCTGTCTAATATCCCCAAAGATATCATCACTCATCATCGTGAATAAGATAGGACTAATATCAGTACCCTGTGGAGTTCCATTTTCCACCTCGTATTCTCTTGATAACTCCAATCCCACCCTTACCAGGAAGGTTCAGTCAAACAAGAAATCCATAATCCAGTTGTACATTCTCCCACTAATACCCATTCCATTCCATTTAATCTGTAGACCTTCCCTCCACATTGTATCATTTACTTTTCAATGTCAAAATATACTATTGACATCAATTCCTTCATTGCCAAATCTTTGGTCACCTCAGTACTAACTGTAACTAATTCATCAAGGGTAGTCCTTCATTTTCTGAATCCACTCTGGTATGGACTTAATAGACTCCTATGTTCCAGATAATAAATCCATCTGATGTAAGTGCAAAAGGTCTATAATTAGCAAGACTGGATGGATCTTTACCAGGCTTCCAGTCAAGTGTCTTCTTCTTTGTCTATGATATAATGGCAGTCCGCAAACCAACGCTAAAGGTGCATACCGCCACCTACTGTGCTGGAGTGTGTGGTCAATCACAGTTTACAACATTTCTAAATCATATTACCTAACTCAGTACTTCTGAGAAAATAAAAAAAAGAGCCCTACTAACTTCTAATAGACACTCCCACATCCCCAAAATCCCTTCCAAACCCCTCTAACCCCGTCCAACCTCAATGACCCTACACTCTTTCCCTCGCCAACATACTTACAACAATATGACAACACATGCTCCACCGTTTCATTGACCAGACACAAACCATTCACATGCTTGCCAACTAGATATAATGACGAGTTCAATGTACAATGTCCTAAGCGCAATCGAGAAAACACCACCTTCCTAATCTGACCTTTGAATCTTGGTCCACCAACCTTTCTTTGGAGGGCATATAAATGCTGGCACTTGGGCTCAGAGTCCCATATCTTATGCCACACATCTATCCAAATGCCTCTGATCTTACATTTGGCCTCACCTCTACCCAGTGGAACATTAATATCAATTATATCTTGTTTCAAAGCTCTTTTAGATAACTGGTCTACAATTTAATTCCCTTCCAAAGCCCGAATGTGCTGGGACCCAGCAGAATCTCACTACTACGCCCATTCTCTCAATTCTCCACAATAACATGAATACCTCCAATAGTAGGTCACTCCTATTAGATTTACCAGTTGAAAAACTATTCAATACAGACAGAGAATCTGAGCATATTATAATTCTAACAGGTTGTACATCCTCCACCCACTGGAGGGCAACTATTATCGCCAACATTTCAACTGAGTATACTGACAGTTCATCTGTTAGTTTTCTACATATCTGCACATCAGATTCGGGAATGTAAACACCTGCTCCTGTGCGCCCACTATCCGGGTCCTTGGATCCATCTGTGAAAAGCAGTATAAAAGCATAAACATTTCTACCAATGTAATTGTCAACCAGTTTCTCTATATCACTGACATCTGATCAATCTTTCCTTTTCTCTACCAAGGTTAGATCAACAACAGGATCTGGGAGTAACCATGGAGGAACATCCCCTATCACCACAGAAGGGCCAACCTCCAACTCCCTAAAACCCTTCTCATCAGCAAGCTTCCCAACTGTCCAACCAAAACCACTGCCTTGTCTACTAGTATATTCCCAATAGTAATCTAGAACAGTAGCAGTGGGATGCTCAACCTCACAGCCTTTCAACTAGAGGTCGACCGATTATGATTTTTCAACGCCATACCGATACCGATTATTGGAGGACCAAAAAAGCCGATACCGATTAATCGGCCAATTAAAAGTATATATATTTGTAATAATGACAATTACAACAATACTGAATTAACACTTATTTTAACTTAATATAATACATCAATTAAATCAATTTAGCCTCAAGTAGATAATGAAACATGTTCAATTTGGTTTAAATAATGCAAAAACAAAGTGTTGGAGAAGAACGTAAAAGTGCAATATGTGTTATGTAAGAAAGCTAATGTTTCAGTTCCTTGCTCAGAACATGAGAACATATGAAAGCTGGTGGTTCCTTTTAACATGAGTCTTCAATATTCCCAGGTAAGAAGTTTTAGGTTGTGGTTATTATAGGACTATTTCCCTCTATACCATTTGTATTTCATTAACCTTTGACTATTGGATGTTCTTATAGGTGTAACGGATGTGAAATAGCTAGCTAGTTAGCGGTGGTGCGCGCTAAATAGCATTTCAATCGGTGACGTCACTTGCTCTGAGACCTTGAAGTAGTGGTTCCCCTTGCTCTGCAAGAGCCGCGGCTTTTGTGGAGCGATGGGTAACGATGCTTCATGGGTGACTGTTGTTTGATGCGTGCAGAGGGTCCCTGGTTCGCGCCCGGGTATGGGCGAGGGGACGGTCTAAAGTTATACTGTGACATTGGTGCCGTGACCCGGATCGCTGGTTGCTGCGGAACAGGAGGAGGTCAAAAGGGGGGTGAGTGTAATGGATGTGAAATAGCTAGCTAGTTAGCGGTGATGCGCGCTAAACAGCGTTTCAATCGGTGACGTCACTTGCTCTGAGACCTTGAAGTAGTGGTTCCCCTTGCTCTGCAAGAGCCGCGGCTTTTGTGGAGCGATGGGTAACGATGCTTCATGGGTGACTGTTGTTGATGCGTGCAGAGGGTCACTGGTTCGCGCCCAGGTATGGGCGAGGGGACAGTCTAAAGTTATACTGTGACATTGGTGCCGTGACCCGGATTGCTGGTTGCTGCGGAACAGGAGGAGGTCAAAAGGGGGGTGAGTGTAATGGATGTGAAATAGCTAGCTAGTTAGCAGTGATGCGCGCTAAACAGCGTTTCAATCGGTGACGTCACTTGCTCTGAGACCTTGAAGTAGTGGTTCCCCTTGCTCTGCAAAAGCCGCGGCTTTTGTGGAGCGATGGGTAACGATGATTCGTGGGTGACTGTTGTTGATGTGTGCAGAGGGTCCCTGGTTCACGCCCGGGTATGGGCGAGGGGACGGTCTAAAGTTATACTGTGACATAGGCACTTTAGTGTTGCCAGTGTAACAGTATAGCTTCCGTCCCTCTCCTTGCTCCTCCCTGGGCTCGACAAGCAACACAAAGACAACAGCCACCACATCGAAACAGCGTTACCCATGCAAAGCAAGGGAAACAACCACCCCAAGGCTCAGAGCGAGTGAAGTTTGAAACGCTATTAGCTCGCGCTAACTAGCCAGCCATTTCACTTCGGTCACACCAGCCTCATCTCGGGAGTTGATGGGTTTGAAGTCATAAACAGCGCAATGCTTGACGCACAACGAAGAGCTGCTGGCAAAACGCAGAAAAGTGCTGTTTGAATGAATGTTTACGCTCCTTTTACGCGCCTGCTTCTGCCTACCATCGCTCAGTAATATCATCAACCTAGTGATTATGATTGATTGTTTTTTTATAAGATAAGTTTAATGCTAGCTAGCAACTTACCTTGGCTTACTGCATTCGCGTAACAGGCAGTCTCCTTGTGGAGTGCAACGAGAGAGAGGCAGGTCATTATTGTGTTGGACTAGTTAACTGTAAAGTTCAAGATTGGATCCCCCGAGCTGACAAGGTGAAAATCTGTCTTTCTGCCCCTGAACGAGGCAGTTAACCCACCATTCCTAGGGCATCATTGAAAATAAGAATGTGTTCTTAACTGACTTACCTAGTTAAATAAAGATAAAATAAAGGTGTAAGAAAAAAAAAAAAAAAATTGACAAATCGTCGCCCAAAATACCGATTTCCGATTGTTATGAAAACTTGAAATCGGCCCCAATTAATCGGCCATTCCGATTAATCGGTTGACCTCTACTTTCAACCCAATAAGCTAATGACCATTTTTTTTACGCCGTATATCCAAAAGCATCTCACCTGCCTCCACTAGTAAGGCACATACAGATGTTAATTTAAATGCACCAATACACATCCTTAAAGCTATATACTGGTTTCTGTCCAGCTTCTGAAGCCAAGTCTTCGCCGCTGTTCCATAAACTATACAGCCGTAATAATTTGTTGTCCTGATCAGAGCTCTACAAATATCCATCAACGATTGTCTGTTAGCACGCCATTCATAACCAGAGACAGAGCGCATACACTTTGTTTCAGCATTTATGACATGATCTTTCCATGTACAGTACCAGTCAAAGACACACCTACTCATTCAAGAGTGTGCAAAGCTGTCATCAACGCAAAGGGTGGCTACTTAGAAGAATCTCAAATATATTTTTGATTTGTTTAACACTTATTTGGTTACTACATGATTCCTTCCATATGTGTTATTTCATAGTTTCTGTCTTCACGATTATTCTACAATGTAGAAAATAGTAGAAAAATAAAGAAAAAATTTGAATGAGTGTTCAAACTTTTGACTGGTACTGTATTTCTTAAACTCCTGACCGTTAGCAATAAGGTTTCTGGTATTCCTCTGAACGATAACATAAAACCTTAACTCTAATTATCATCATACGGAGACATTCCATCATTAGTATTATTAGGAGTCAACATATCAACAATCATGAAGACAGTAACATCTTTTACTCCTAAAAACTTGGTTGCTGCTTCCACAATTATCTTCAATTAACAATTAACTTGGCAGTTATTTCTACAAACGCAGTCATGTTGATAACCTTTCCATTTAAGGGTATAAAGTCAATCTGATAAACTATTAAGGTGTCCTTTGAAGCATTTGTGAGAGCAAGATTTCTGAAGAGGTCTCGTATCCGTATCTGGACCAACATAAGCAACATATCCTACAGTAGGTCCCCTTATTCCAGGACTGACCCTATTATCTCCATCATTCTGCCTAATAGTTCCACCCATCTGCCTAATAGTTCCACCCATCTGCCTAATAGTTCCACCAATCTGCCTAATAGTTCCACCCATCTGCTTAATAGTTCCACCCATCTGCTTAATGGTTCCAGCAATCTGCTTAATAGTTCCACCCACCTGCCTAATAGTTCCACCCATCTGCTTAATAGTTCCACCCATCTGCCTAATAGTTCCACCCATCTGCTTAATAGTTCCACCCACCTGCCTAATAGTTCCACCCATCTGCTTAATAGTTCCACCCATCTGCCTAATAGTTCCACCCATCTGCTTAATAGTTCCACCCATCTGCCTAATTGTTCCACCAATCTGCTTAATAGTTCCACCCATCTGCCTAATAGTTCCACCAATCTGCTTAATAGTTCCACCCATCTGCTTAATAGTTCCACCCATCTGCTTAATAGTTCCACCAATCTGCTTAATAGTTCCACCCATCTGCTTAATAGTTCCACCCATCTGCTTAATAGTTCCACCAATCTGCTTAATAGTTCCACCCATCTGCTTAATAGTTCCACCCATCTGCTTAATAGTTCCACCCATCTGCTTAATAGTTCCACCAATCTGCTTAATAGTTCCACCCATCTGCTTAATAGTTCCACCCATCTGCTTAATAGTTCCACCAATCTGCTTAATAGTTCCACCCATCTGCTTAATAGTTCCACCCATCTGCCTAATAGTTCCACCCATCTGCCTAATAGTTCCACCCATCTGCTTAATAGTTCCACCCATCTGCTTAATAGTTCCACCCATCTGCTTAATAGTTCCACCCATCTGCTTAATAGTTCCACCAATCTGCTTAATAGTTCCACCCATCTGCTTAATAGTTCCACCCATCTGCTTAATAGTTCCACCAATCTGCTTAATAGTTCCACCCATCTATTTAATAGTTCCACCCATCTGCTTAATAGTTCCACCCATCTGTTTAATAGTTCCACCCATCTGCCTAATAGTTCCACCCATCTGCCTAATAGTTCATCCATATGCTTAATAGTTCCACCCATCTGCTTAATAGTTCCACCAATCTGCCTAATAGTTCCACCCATCTGCCTAATAGTTCCACCCATCTGCCTAATAGTTCCACCAATCTGCTTAATAGTTTCACCCATCTGCTTAATAGTTCCACCAATCTGCTTAATAGTTCCACCCATCTGCTTAACAGTTCCACCCATCTGCTTAATAGTTCCACCAATCTGCCTAATAGTTCCACCCATCTGCCTAATAGTTCCACCCATCTGCTTAATAGTTCCACCAATCTGCCTAATAGTTCCACCCATCTGCCTAATTGTTCCACCAATCTGCTTAATAGTTCCACCCATCTGCCTAATAGTTCCACCCGTCTGCTTAATAGTTCCACCCATCTGCTTAATAGTTCCACCCACCTGCCTAATAGTTCCACCCATCTGCTTAATAGTTCCACCCATCTGCCTAATAGTTCCACCCATCTGCCTAATAGTTCCACCCATCTGCTTAATAGTTCCACCCATCTGCTTAATAGTTCCACCCATCTGCTTAATAGTTCCACCCATCTGCTTAATAGTTCCACCCATCTGCTTAATAGTTCCACCAATCTGCTTAATAGTTCCACCCATCTGCTTAATAGTTCCACCAATCTGCTTAATAGTTCCACCCATCTGCTTAATAGTTCCACCCATCTGCCTAATAGTTCCACCCATCTGCCTAATAGTTCCACCCATCTGCTTAATAGTTCCACCCATCTGCTTAATAGTTCCACCCATCTGCTTAATAGTTCCACCCATCTGCTTAATAGTTCCACCAATCTGCTTAATAGTTCCACCCATCTGCTTAATAGTTCCACCCATCTGCTTAATAGTTCCACCAATCTGCTTAATAGTTCCACCCATCTATTTAATAGTTCCACCCATCTGCTTAATAGTTCCACCCATCTGTTTAATAGTTCCACCCATCTGCCTAATAGTTCCACCCATCTGCCTAATAGTTCATCCATATGCTTAATAGTTCCACCCATCTGCTTAATAGTTCCACCAATCTGCCTAATAGTTCCACCCATCTGCCTAATAGTTCCACCCATCTGCCTAATAGTTCCACCAATCTGCTTAATAGTTTCACCCATCTGCTTAATAGTTCCACCAATCTGCTTAATAGTTCCACCCATCTGCTTAACAGTTCCACCCATCTGCTTAATAGTTCCACCAATCTGCCTAATAGTTCCACCCATCTGCCTAATAGTTCCACCCATCTGCCTAATAGTTCCACCAATCTGCCTAATAGTTCCACCCATCTGCCTAATTGTTCCACCAATCTGCTTAATAGTTCCACCCATCTGCCTAATAGTTCCACCCGTCTGCTTAATAGTTCCACCCGTCTGCTTAAAAGTTCCACCCGCCTGCTTAATAGTTCCACCCATCTGCTTAATAGTTCCACCCATCTGCTTAATAGTTCCACCTATCTGCTTAATGGTTCCACCAATCTGCTTAATAGTTCCACCCATCTGCTTAATAGTTCCACCCATCTGCCTAATAGTTCCACCCATCTGCCTAATAGTTCCACCCATCTGCTTAATAGTTCCACCCATCTGCCTAATAGTTCCACTCATCTGCCTAATAGTTCCACCCATCTGCCTAATAGTTCCACCCATCTGTCTAATAGTTCCACCAATCTGCTTAATAGTTCCACCAATCTGCTTAATAGTTCCACCCATCTGCCAGGTTGGATGGTGACCGTTGCTGCACAGCTATTTTCAGGTCCGGGCTCTGGCTGGGCCACTCAAGAACATTCAGACTTGTCCCGAAGCCACCCCTGCATTGTCTTGGCTGTGTGCTTACGGTTGTTGTTCTGCTGGAAGGTGAACCTTCGCCCCAGTCTGAGGTCATGAGCGCTCTGGAGCAGGTTTTCACCAAGGATCTCTCTGTACTTTGCTCCGTTAAGCTTTCCTCGATCCTGACTAGTCTCCCAGTCCCTGACGCTGAAAAACATCCCCACACCATGACGCTTCCACCACTATGCTTCCCTGTAGGGATGATGCCAGGTTTTCTGCAGACGTGACGCTTGGTATTCAGGCCAAAGGGTTCAATCTTGGTTTCATCAGACCAGAGGATCTTGTTTCTCATGGTCTGAAGGACCTTTAGGTGCCTTTTGTAAAACTCCAAGCGGGCTGTCATGTGCCTTTTACTGAGGAGGAGCTTCCGTCTGGCCACTCTACCATAAAGGCCTGAGTGCTGCAGAGATGTATGTCCTTCTGGAAGGTTCTCCCATCTCCACAGAGGAACTCTGGAGTTCTTTCAGAGTAACCATCTGGTTCTTGGTCACCTCCCTGATCAAGGTCCTTCTGCCCCGATTGCTCAGTTTGGCCAGGTGGCCAGCTCAAGGAGGAGTCTTGGTTGTTCCAAACTTCTTCTATTTAAGAATGATGGAGACCACTGTGTTCTTGGGGACCGTCAATGCTGCAGAAATTTTTTGATACCCTTCCCCAGATCTGTGTCTCGACTCAATCCTGTCGCTGAGCTCTACGGACAATTCCTTCAACTTCATGGCTTGGTTTTTGCTTTGACATGCACTATCAACTGTGGGACCTTATACAGACAGGTGTGTGCCTTTCTAAATCATGTCCAATCAATTGAATTTACCACAGGTGGACTCCAATCAAGTTGAAGAAACATCTCAAGGATGATCAATGGAAACAGGATGCACCTGAGCTCCATTTCGAGTCTCATAGCAAAGGGTCTGAATACTTATGCAAATAAGCTATTTCGGTTTCTTTATTTTTAATAAATTAGCAGAAATGTATTAAAACCTGTTTTCGATTAGTCATTATGTGGTATTGTGTGTAGATTGATGAGGGAAAAAAGGTAATTTAATAAATGTTTTAATATGGTGTAACGTAACAAAATATGGAAAAAGTAAATGGGTCAGAATGCTTTCCGAATGCACTGTACATATTGGAGATGGGATTTCTGCCATTGAACTACAACTCCATAAAAGCAGTGCAATCCAGTTACCTCATTTCCGCCTCCCGGTATATCTGTTTGATGCGCCCTGAACAGGCCCTTTTCCGGCTTTGAGAAGTGTGGTGCAGAACGGCAGACACAAGTGAGTGGAAAAATGTTACAATTTTCAAGGCCAAAATTGCATGAAAACGCACAATGTCCAACTATCGTACGTGTAACATTGCTTGTTTGACTTTAAATCTGAAGTAAATCCGTTTATAGTCCGAAGTCGTTTTTAAATCATCCGAGTGTTTTTACCGGCCTTCAGCCGGGGCAGATTAACTTCATGCTTACACGTGCGACACTGCTAGTTAGCTTCCTATTTAGCGTCCTCCCGGGACCACTCGGAACATTGTTGCTATGCAAGATGTTCAGTTTGGTGTTAAACACATGTTTATCTCATGTTTTGCTCATAATGACATTAGCCATATAACTCGTTCGCTAGAAGACTCGGGCTTACTTTAGCCTTTTGGGCCTACTGTCGTGTCTGCTCTCATTCACATTGCCTTTAAGTTTTTATCCCGACTATTTAATATAATTTAACCACTTACACCAATATATTTGTGCTGTCCGTGTGTAGCCCAGCCCACGTTGCTATCACTAACGTTGACTGTATAATGGATAACGTTGGCTAGCAGGTTAGCTAGCTCTTCGTGTGTTACCAACAGTGGCAGCCATTCCTTCCTGATGTTGATGGCTTTATCATGAATAATTTTCTCATTTCTCTTATGTTAACTAGTTGAGCCGTAATGTGGTAGTATAAATATCGTGATATGGTAATTTTTACTGTTTTTGATTTCACCTTTATTTAACCAGGTAGACTAGTTGAGAACAAGTTCTCATTTACAACTGCGACCTGGTCAAGATAAAGCAAAGCAGTTCGACACAAACAACAGAGTTACACATTGAATAAACAAACATACAGTGAATAATAAAGTCTATATACAGTGTGCACAAATAAGGTAGGATAAGGGAGGGAGGCAATAAATGGGGCATAGTGTCGAAGTAATTACAATTTTGTAATATCATTGATTAGTGTGGGATACCATTATTACAAGGCCTTTGCCATGGAACTGGGGTCAGACATTGTGGTACCTTGACTCTCGTAATTAAATCCATCAATGTTACCTGACTAAATCTTCTGTTTTTCATCAGTGACTTCAGAGTCGTGGGAGACTGCCCCTGCAGTGGCTGAAACGCCAGAAATCAAGCTCTTCGGGAAATGGAGCACAGACGATGTTCAGATCAATGACATCTCCCTGCAGGTAGGGCATTTCAATGTTTGATTTGTGACTAGGCACTATAAAAAATAATTGTTTTTTTTGTGTGTAAGCGAGGCTAGAGTCACGCCTTTACAACCCTCATTGTCTTGGTGTGCTAGAGTGCTCGCAGAGTAAACTACTTTGCATATTCATTGGCTGTAGTCTCATGTGGCCCAGTCAATCACCAGCTCAGAAACATGAACATCGATGTATTCCCTGTTAACCTGGACATTGAAATGTAAGTTATTGGGAAGGGAGCTAGTATTGATGATGCTTTTTCCTTCAACCCAGGATTACATTGCTGTGAAGGAGAAGTACGCTAAGTACCTACCACACTCTGGAGGCCGTTATGCTGCCAAGCGTTTCCGCAAGGCCCAGTGCCCCATTGTGGAACGTCTCACCAACTCTATGATGATGCATGGCCGCAACAACGGCAAGAAGCTGATGACCTGTCGCATTGTGAAGCACGCCTTCGAGATCATCCACTTGCTGACCGGGGAGGTACGTACCTTATTCAACTTTTTTTTTTGTCCCAAATGTCACCCCATCCCCCTTCATAGTGCACTGCTATGGTCCTTGGTCAAAAATAGTGCGCTAAATGGGGAATAGGGTCCCATTTGAAATGTGGACTTAGCCTTGAACTCCATGCCTGTCAGCCTCCCGCCACTATGCTGGTCTGTTTCAGTGACTGAGTATAATCCAGTGGAGGCTCAGATAGACCCAGCTCTAGGAAGCAGAGCTGCCTAAACAAATGGGCAACTCTGTGCCGAAAGGCCTGGAACAAACGCCACGTGGAAATTGTTCTGCTTTCTTACGTCCATGCCTACGTTACTGTTATCACCCCAATTTTACTGGTCACCTCTATGTCCCATATGTTCTGTTAGGTTCTTATTTTTCAGAGTAAATAACCCACTGACTCTGAAGCTTTAACCAAGTTTAATTCTGCCCAAAGGTCCTGTACAGCTGTAATCCGACAACCCAACATTTGTCCCATCCAGATATTTATATCTCACTTAAGACTCTCCTTCTCTCCGATCCTTACATATTCCAGGCTCTACAGCAAGATAATAGAGGGTAACTGCATACCAAATGTTTATTACTCAAGAGAATCTGTCCTCACCACCTGACCTCAAACCCCTCCATCTAATCCAGGTGTCCATCTGTCTCCCCTCTATCAATATGTTGCTCTCCTCTTGTCACCAACACATTCCACAGCTTTGTCTTTCTACAGAGACCCGGTCTCTTTCACTCCTTAATATACTATGCGCCTGATCTATCATGTCTTTAATATCTCAATGTTCAAAATGTTGAATCCAACAGTACGCTCGGAGTGTCTTTGCCTGTGAGATTTGTACCCCTGGATTCCAATATGGATTCCAGTACGGTTGTGGTGGTTGACTTTGTCTCTCCTCTGCCTTGTCATCTCAGAACCCCCTGCAGGTGCTGGTCAATGCCATCATAAACAGCGGACCTCGTGAGGACTCCACCCGTATTGGTCGTGCTGGTACCGTTAGGAGGCAAGCTGTGGACGTGTCCCCTCTGCGTAGAGTCAACCAGGTAAAAGAGACTGCTGCCACATTCTCCTCCAACTCCGCCTGTTGCCACTTGGTTCACTGCCAAATCTAGGCTACATCACAAGTGAAGTTACAGGAATATAAAACTTGTTTGTACATTTCTCTTTTGTGCACACGAGGCTAGAGTCACGCCATTACAAACTCATTGTCCTGGTGTGCTAGAGTGCTCGTAGAGTAAACATCTTTGCCTATTCATTGGCTGTAGTCTCTTGTGGCCCAGTCAATCACCAGCTCAGATACAGAACCTCCATTTTGACTTGTTTTGTTGTAAAGATTCACAACAGTTTATTTATATTCTGTTTATGGCTGCTCACTGTCTTGTCTCCTGTCTCAGGCGATCTGGCTACTTTGCACTGGAGCAAGAGAAGCTGCTTTCAGGAACATCAAGACTATCGCAGAGTGCCTTGCTGATGAGCTGATCAATGCAGCTAAGGTGAGACTTTTTGTTGAAGGTGTATTCTCAATTGTGATTTCAGTATCATACAGATTTGGTTTTGAACAAGTTAATCAGATTTTTCACGTCTGCTGTTATGTTGGGAGGGTTTGTTCACCAGTGTTCATGTAAATTTATTCGGGGTTGACCAGTGTGTTGATTGTGTTTTGTCAGGGTTCTTCTAACTCCTACGCCATCAAGAAGAAGGACGAGTTGGAGAGGGTCGCCAAGTCCAACCGTTAAAATTGTTCCTTTCTAAAAAAAATTAAATGAGGAAATACATTTGAGGACTTCCATTGTTTTTTTTAAAAGTTTAATGTGGTATGGTGTTTAGTAATACTTATAAAGGCCTGAATACAGGACAGTTGAGGAATGAGTCAAAGGTTTTAAATTCATTTATTTGATAATCTACTAAATTACTTTAGTAAATTAATGCAGTATCTTAGGTGCATACTATTGATTGGACTACTGAAGTAAAAGGTAAATGTCAGTGCTTTATTGACAATGAGGACTTCGCAACAACACCTAAGTACTGTGAAAAACAATGCCAGTTTATTTTGAGTTACTGCACTAAATATACAGTGGGGCAAAAAAAGTTGTCAGCCACCAGTTGTGCAAGTTCTCCCACTTAAAAAGATGAGGCCTGTAATTTATCATAGGTACACTTGGACTATGAAAGACAAAGTGAGGAAAAAAAATCCAGAAAATCACATTGTAGGATTTTTGATGAATTTATTTGCAAATTATGGTGGAAAATAAGTATTTGATCAATAACAAGTTTATCTCTACTTTGTCATTGCCAACAAAGGGTATATAACAGAGGTCAAACGTTTTCTGTAAGTCTTCACAAGGTTTTCACACACTTGCTGGTATTTTGGCCCATTCCTCCATGCAGATCTCCTCTAGAGCAGTGATGTTTTGGGGCTGTTGCTGGGCAACACAGACTTTCAACTCCCTCCAAAGATTTTCTATGGGTTTGAGATCTGGAGACTGGCTAGGCCACTCCAGGACCTTGAAATGCTTCTTACGAAGCCACTCCTTTGTTGCCCGGGCGGTGTGTTTGGGATCATTGTCATGCTGAAAGACCCAGCCACGTTTCATCTTCAATGCCCTTGCTGATGGAAGGAGGTTTTCACTCAAAATCTCACGATACATGGCGCCATTCTTTCCTTTACACGGATCAGTCGTCCTGGTCCCTTGGCAGAAAAACAGCCCCAAATCATGTTTCCACCTATATGCTTCACAGTAGGTATGGTGTTCTTAGGATGCAACTCAGCATTCTTTGTCCTCCAAACACGACGAGTTGAGTTTTTACCAAAAAGTTATATTTTGGTTTCATATGACATTCTCCCAATCTTCTTCTGGATCATCCAAATGCTCTCTAGCAAACTTCAGACGGGCCTGGACATGTACTGGCTTAAGCAGGGGGACACGTCTGGCATTGCAGGATTTGAGTCCCTGGCGGCGTAGGGTGTTACTGATGGTAGGCTTTGTTACTTTGGTCCCAGCTCTCTGCAAGTCATTCACTAGGTCCCCCCGTGTGGTTCTGGGATTTTTGCTCACCGTTCTTGTGATCATTTTCACCCCACGGTGTGAGATCTTGCGTGGAGCCCCAGATCGAGGGAGATTATCAGTGGTCTTGTATGTCTTCCATTTCCTAATAATTGCTGCCACAGTTGCTTTCTTCAAACCAAGCTGCTTACCTATTGCAGATTCAGCCATCCCAGTTTGGTGCAGGTCTACAATTTTGTTTCTGGTGTCCTTTGACAGCTCTTTGGTCTTGGCCATAGTGGAGTTTGGAGTGTGACTGTTTGAGGTTGTGGACAGGTGTCTTATATACTGATAACAAGTTCAATCAGGTGCCATTAATACAGGTAACGAGTGGAGGACAGAGGAGCCTCTAAAATAAGTTACAGGTCTGTGAGAGCCAGAAATCTTGCTTGTTTGTAGGTGACTAAATACTTATCACCATAATTTGCAAATAAATTCATAAAAAATCCTACAATGTGATTTTATGGATTTTTCTTCTCATTTTGTCTGTCATAGTTGATGTGCACCTATGATACATCACAGGCCTCATCTTTTTAAGTGGGAAAAGTTGCACAATTGGTGGCTGACTAAATACTTTTTTGCCCCACAGTACAAAAGTATGTGGACACCCCTTCAAATTAGTGGATTCAGCTAGTTCAGCCATACCGGTAGCTGGCGGTGTATAAAATCGTGCACACGGCCACGCAATCTCCATAGACAAACATTGGCAGTAGAATGGCCTTACTGAAGCGCTCGGTGGCTTATGTGGCGCTGTCATGGGATGCCACCTTTCCAACAAGTCAGTTCCGTGTTTCTGCCTTGCTAGAGCTTCCCTGGTCAACTGGTGTGGTTACTGTGAAGTAGAAATGTCTGGGCGTAACAATGGCTCAGCCGTGAAGTGGTAGGCCACACAAGCTCATAGAACGGGACTGCAGAGTGTAAAAAAAAATAAATCTGTCCTCTGTTGCAACACTCGAGAGCCTTAGATCTGCCCATTCGTCATCTGCGATGGATACTACAGCTGGCTCGGAGCCCTTCGGTCCTCTGGGTTTGCAAAACCCCTCGAGGCAAAAGACCGTCTGGACCTCAGCTGTTGTGATCGGCAGCTCTATTGTAAGAAACATCTTGGTTCCCAGGGCTAAACCCCTGTTCTACCCAGGACATAACAAGGCTGCTTCAGACTGTGTTACCCAGGAGCACGAATACAGGACATAACACGGCTGCTTCTGACTGTGTTACCCAGGAGCACGAGTACAGGACATAACAAGGCTGCTTCAGACTTCTACACGGGAGCACGAGAACAGGACAAAACAAGGCTGCTTCTGACTGTATTACCCAGGAGAACGAGAACAGGACATAACAAAGCTGCTTCTGACTGTTCTACCCAGGAGCACGAGTACAGGACATAACAAGGCTGCTTCTGACTGTATTACCCAGGAGAACGAGAACAGGACATAACAAAGCTGCTTCTGACTGTTCTACCCAGGAGCACGAGTACAGGACATAACAAGGCTGCTTCAGACTGTTCTACCACAGGAGCACGAGTACAGGACATAACAAGGCTGCTTCTGATTGTTACCCAGGAGCACGAGTACAGGACATAACAAGGCTGCTCCTGACTGTTAACCAGGAGCACGAGTACAGGACATAACAAGGCTGCTTCTGACTATTCTACACAGGAGCACGAGAACAGGACATAACAAGGCTGCTTCAGACTGTTCTACCCAGGAGCACGAGTACAGGACATAACAAGGCTGCTTCAGACTGTGTTATCCAGGAACACGAGTACAGGACATAACAAGGCTGCTTCAGACTGTGTTACCCAGGAACACGAGTACAGGACATAACAAGGCTGCTTCAGACTGTTCTACCACAGGAGCACGAGTACAGGACAAAACAAGGCTGCTTCTGACTGTTCTACACAGGAGCACGAGAACAGGACATAACAAGGCTGCTTCTGACTGTTCTACGACACGCTGGTAGCTGACGCTGTCATAGCATTGAAAGATTTTTTTAAAAATCGGCCAATTTCAGGTCCGGTACCATCTTTGGGCTGCGGGTGTGAAAGACTCAGCAGGCTACTGGCATTACACGCGTGGCTAAAATACTTTTATAGATAACTTTGACACCTTCTGAAAACAGACGATACTCTACAGGAATGACAGAATCCATCCAAATCATCTTGGCTCCTAGACTGTCCACGAATTTCAAGGCTCAGTTAATCCCTACCGTTGTGCCGCAGTTGTCATAATGCTGCATCAAATGTACGTTATCCCAGGGGTGTTGGCAGACACAATGTAACTAACTTAATTTATGTCCCCCTAGCTGCCCTGAATACCTCTGATCCTACAGCTATTGTATGCAGTAATCATGTGCCTATGAACCAGAGTCACGGCTAGCACTGAGGCGGTGCCCGATTTCCTTTCCCTAGTAGGAAGTCCACTGTGAGCAGCACACCGTGCACTATCAGCTCAAATATAAATAACATGAACAAGTCAACTTCTGATAAGCTTCCCAGTAAAGCATAAAAAACAATCAACCAACCCAGAAAAGTGTTTAAAAAAATAGCCCAGAGTAACATACTATGAAACAAGGTTCATAAAGTTATTAACTTGTAACAGATGACACTCATTCTGACGATCTCTTTAAATAACTCACTTAGATAATACCTTTGATAGTGGTAGCTAGCTATACATGGTTATGACATCTACCGAAAAGACATGCCAACGGGGGCGGTGTTGCGGCCTAATATTCAGAATCACATTCCTGTAAAGCTTAGAGAGGATCTCATATTAAATACTGTTGAAATAATATGGCATCTGCCTCATCTCAAGCCTATTCTTATGGGAAGCTGCTATAGACCAAGTGCTAACAGTCAGGATCTGGATAATATGTGTGAAATGCTTGATAATGTATGTGATATCAACAGAGGTAAAGTGGCAAGAAAAAGTATGTGAACCCTTTGGAAATACCTGGATTTCTGCATATATTGGTCATAAAATTTGATCTGATCATCTAGGCCACAACAATAGACAAACGCAGTCTGCTTAAACTAATAACACACAAACAATTATACGCTTTCATGTCTTTATTGAACACACCGTGTAAACATTCACAGTGCAGGGTGGGAAAAGTATGTGAACCCTTGGATTTAATAACTGGTTGACCCCTCCTTTGGCAGCAATAACCTCAACCAAACGTTTTCTGTAGTTGCGGATCAGACCTGCACAATGGTCAGGAGGATTTTCTTTTACCAATCCTCTTTACAAAACTGTTTCAGTTCAGCAATATTCTTGGGATGTCTGGTGCAAACTGCTGTCTTGAGGTCATGCCACAGCATCTCAATCGGGTTGAGGTCAGGACTCCCTATCTTAGGTCAGTTAGGATCACCACTTTTAAGAATGTGAAATGACTGGCCCACTCCAGAAGGCTTATTTTCTTCTGTTGAAGCCATTCTATTGTTGATTTACTTCTGTGTTTTGGGTCGTTGTCCTGTTGCATCACCCAACTTCTGTTGATCTTCAATTGGCGGACAGATAGACTAACATTCTCCTGCAAAATGTCTTGATAAACTTGGGAAATCAGGGCCTGGGCCCTGAGGCAGCAAAGCAGCCCCAAACCATGATGCTCCCTCCACCATACTTTTTAGTTGGGATGAGGTTTTGATGTTGGTGTGCTGTGCCTTTTTTTCTCCACACAGTGTTGTTCCTTCCAAACAACTCAACTGTAGTTTCATCTGTCCACAGAATATTTTGCCAGTAGAGCTGTGGAACATCCAGGTGCATTTTTGCAAAGTTCAGACGTGCAGCAATGTTTTTTTTTTGACAGCAGTGGCTTCTTCCGTGGTGTCCTCCCATGAACACCATTCTTGTTTAGTGTTATACGTATTGTAGACTCGTCAACAGAGATGTTAGCATGTTCAAGAGATTTCTGTAAGTCTTTAGCTGACACTAGGATTCGTCTTAACCGCATTCAGCATTCTGCCCTGTGCTCTTGCAGTCATCTTTGCAGGATGGCCACTCCTAGGGAGTGTAGCAACAGTGCTGAACCTTCTCCATTTCTGGACAATCTGTCTTACCGTGGACTGATGAACATCAAAGCTTTTAGAGATACTTTTGTAACCCTTTCCAGCTTTATGCAAGTCTACAATTCTTAATCTTAGGTCTTCTGAGATCTCTTGTTTGAGGCATGGTTCACATCAGGCAATGCTTCTTGTGGATAGCAATCTCAAATTTTGTGAGTGTTTTTTATAGGGCAAGGCAGCTCTAACCAACATCTCTAATCTTGTCTCATTGATATGAATCCAGGTTAGCTGACTCCAATTAGCCTTTGGAGAAGTCATTAGCCTAGGGGTTCACATATTTTTTCAAACCTACAATGTGAATGTTTAAAGGATGTATTCAATATAGACAACACAAATACAATCATTTGTGTTATTAGTTTAAGCACACTATGTTTGTCTATTGTTGTGAAATTCAGGTAATTCCGAAGGGTTCACATACTTTTTCTTGCAACAGAGAGGTATAATTTCTGGGTAATTTAAATATTGACTGGCTTTCATCAAGCTGCCCACTCAAGAAAAAACATCAAACTGTAACCAGTGCCTGCAACCTGGTTCAGGTTATCAGTCAACCTAAGAGGGTACTTACAAACAGCGCAGGAATTAAATCATCAACATCTATTGATCAGATCTTTACTAAGGCTGCAGAAATGGGCTTTTAAGCAGTAGCCAAATCCATAGGATGTAGTGATCACAATATAGTAGCCATATCTAGGAAAACCTAAGTTCCAAAGGCTGGGCTTAATATAGTGCATAAGAGGTCATACAATAAGTTTTGTAGTGATTCGTCTGTTCATGTAAAGAATATTTGCTGGTCTGTGGTGTGTAACGAGGAGCAACCAAACGCTGCACTTGACACATGAAATTGCTTATTCCAGTTACTAATAAGCATGCACCCATGTAAAAACTGTTAAATACCCTTGGATTGATGAGGAATTGAAATATTGTATGTTTCAGAGGGATGCTGCAAAAGGTATGGCAAAGAAGTCTGGTAGTACAACCGATTAGCAAACGTACCGCAAATTGAGAAATCATGTGACTAGACTAAATAAAAATGTACTATGAAACAAAAATAAATGAGAAAAGGCTAACTGCTCCATCATTCATTAAATCAGATGGCCCATTCATCACAAAACCCACTGATATTGCCAACCACTTTAATGATTTTTCATTGGCAAAATTAGCAAACTTAGGCATGACATGCCAGCAACAAACACTGACACTGCACATCCAAGTATATCTGACCAAATTATGAAAGACAAGCACGGTATTTTTGAATTCCATGAAGTAAGTGTGGAAGAGGTGAAAAGATTATTGTTGTCTATCAACAATGACAATTCACTGGGGTTTGACAACCTGGATGGAACATTACTGAGGATAATAGCGGACGATATTGCCACTCCTATTTGCCATATCTTCAATTAAAAAAATACTAGAAAGTGTGTGCCTTCAGGCCTGGAGGGAAGCAAAATTAATTCCGCTACCCAAGAATAGTAAAGCCCCCATTACTGGCTCAAATAACTGACCAATCACCCTGTTACCAACCCTTAGTAAACTTTTGGGAAAAAATGTTGTTTGACCAGATACAATGCTATTTTACAGGAAACCAATTGACAATGGACTTTCAGCATGCTTATAGGTAAGGACATTCAACAAGCACAGCACTTACACAAATGACTGATGATTGGTTAAGAGAAATTGATGATAAAAATATTTTTTGTTTGACTTCAGTTTGGCTTTTGACATCATCAATCATAGTCTGCTGCTGGAAAAAACGTATGTGTTATGGCTTTTACACCCCTGCTATATTGTGGATAAAGAGTTACCTTTCTAACAGAGGGTGTTCTTTAATGGAAGCCTCTCCAACATAATCCAGGTAGAATCAGGAATTCCCCAGGGCAGCTGTTTAGGCCCCTTACGTTTTTCAATCTTTACTAACGACATGTCTATGTATGCGGAGGACTCAACACTACACACGCCAGCTACTACAGTGACTGAAATGACTGCAACACTTAACAAAGAGCTGCAGTTAGATTCAGAATGGGTGGCAAGGAATAAGTTCATCGTAAATATTAAAAAAATTAAAAGCATTGTATTTGGGACAAATCATTCACTAAACCCTAAACCTCAACTAAATCTTGTAATCAATAATGTGGAAATTAAGCAAGTTGAGATGACTAAACTACTTGGAGTAACCATGTATTGTAAACTGTCACGGTCAACATATATTGATACAACAGTAGCTAAGACTGGGCGAAGTCATGTCCATAGTAAAGCGCTGCTCTGCCTTAGCAACACTATCAACAAGACAGGTCCTACAGGCCATAGTTTTGTCACACATGTTCAGTAATGTGGTCAGGTGCCACAAAGAGTGATGTGGGATAATTACAACTTGCCCAGAACAGGGCCGCACAGCCCTCCATGTGTTCGCCAGAGGTAGCCTGACTGCCATTAGGTACCGAGATGAGATCCTCAGACCCCTTGTGAGACCATATGCTGGTGCGGTTGGCCCTGGGTTCCTCCTAATGCAAGACAATGCTAGACCTCATGTGGCTGGAGTGTGTCAGTTCCTTCAAGAGGAAGGCATTGATGCTATGGACTGGCCCGTCCGTTCCCCAGACCTCAATTGAGCACATCTGGGACATCATGTCTCGCTCCATGCACCACAGACTGTCCAGGAGTTGGCGGATGCTTTAGTCCAGGTCTGGGAGGAGATCCCTCAGGAGACCATCCGCCACCTCATCAGGAGCATGCCCAGACGTTGTAGGGAGGTCTTACAGGCACGTGGAGGCCACACACACTACTGAGCCTCATTTTGACTTGTTTTAAGGACATTACATCAAAGTTGGATCAGCCTGTAGTGTGGTTTTCCACTTTAATTTTGAGTGTGACTCTAAATCCAGACCTCCATGGGTTGATCAATTTGATAATAAATTAAATTTTATTAAAAATAAATTGATTGATAATAAATTGATAATTTTTGTGTGATTTTGTTGTCAGCACATTCAACTATGTAAAGAAGTATTTAATAAGAATATTTCATTCATTCAGATCTAGGATGTGTTATTTTAGTGTTCCCTTTATTTTTTTGAGCAGTGTATTTGGTTTTATATGTAATGTACGTGCCTTGACGTGTTTGCACCCCAGGAAGAGTAGCTGCTGCCTTGGCCTTGGGATCCCTAAGAAATACAAATACTAATGAGTTCCAAACTGCCTCTGGAAGCAAGGTCAGCACACTAACTGCTCGTCAGGACCTTCATGAAATAGGTTTCCATGGCAGAGCAGCCACACACAAGCCTAAGATCACCATGCACAATATCAAGCATATGCTGGAGTGGTGTAAAGCTCGCCGCCATTGGACTCTGGAGCAGTGGAAACGCGTTCTCTGGAGTGATGAATCATGCTTCACCATCAGGCAGTCCGACAGACGAATCTGGGTTTGGCGGATGCCAGGAGAACTCTACCTGCTCCAATGCATAGTGCCAACTGTAAAGTTTGGTGGAGGAGGAATAATGGCCTGGGGCTGTTTATATGGTTCGGGCTAGACCCCTAGTTTCAGTGCAGGGAAATCATAACGCTACAACATACAATGACATCCTAGACGATTCTGCGCTTCTATCTTTGTGGCAACAGTTTGGGGAATCCCCTTTCCTGTTTCAGCATGACAATGCCCCTGTGAACAAAGCGAGGTCTATACAGAAATGGTTTGATGAGATCGGTGTGGAAAAACTTGACTGGCCTGCAGAGCCCTGACCTCGACCCCATCGAACACCTTTGGGATGAATTGGAACGCCGACTGCGAGCCAGGCCTAATAGCCCAACATCAGTGCCTGACATCACTGATGCTCTTGTTGATGAATGGAAGCAAGTCCCCAAAAGAAATGTTCCACCATCTAGTGGAAAGACTTGAGTGGAGGCTGTTATAGCAACAAAGGGGGACCAACTCCATATTAATGCCCCTTATTTTGGAATGAGATGTTCGTCGAGCTGCTGTCCACATTCTTTTGGTCATGTCGTGTATATCATGGTCGGGAAGTGTTCCGCATTAGTCTACAACTCTGAATTATGCGTTTGAGCCATTATGGACAACTGTCAGTGTTTCAGCCCATAGTATTTTCCAATTTGGGCCTCGGTTAATCCACAGGAATTACAAACAATGCAAGCATAACGATGGAAATAGTTGAGACTTTTGAACTCGTACTCTCCCTGGCTGATTAATTTGGCCATCAGATCTCAACCAGCACATTGGTAAATGTATACAATTTAGTCTTCAGATCTGTGATTTATGTCCTGGAGAGTATGACAAAGAATATAAAATGACAAGTGGGGGGCATTTTAAGTCGGCGAGGGGTCACGTTAGCTTTCAAGTCTGCTTTCCAAAACGCAGACCCACTAAATCTCAATTTTAACAGATTTCACGTGTGTTCTAATCAAACAAACATGCATTTAAAATCCCCTTCGTGATACATGCAATGCTTTATCAGATTTCATTTGCATAATAGCAGAGGCATTTATAGGATTTGCACACAGGATCCCCCCCCCCCCCCCAAAAAATTGTGCCTTTCATTAATTAATTTGATGCAAATCTGTCATTTCGCCTACATGACTGGAGACATTCGTAGAATCCTTTTTTGATACCACAGAATTTCCTGAGTGGAGTGGCTACTCTGACAATGACAAACTGAGATCAACATGGCCTCGTGGTGAATGCAACCAAAAGCCCAGGCCAATGAAAAGACAGAAAACACTGATTCTACAATATTAAGAGAAAATATACAGTTGAAGTCAGAAGTTCACAGAAACAAGTTTTAATGACTCCAACCTTAGTGTATCAACCACTCCACAAATGTCTTGTTAACAAACTATAGTTCTGGCAAGTCGGTTAGAACATCTACTTTGTGCATGATGACACAAGTCATTTTTCCAACAAATGTTTGGTCTGTTTTAATATTTAATCATTTCTGCCCTCCAAATTCATATTCATTATATAAATAGGCCCTTTTAATTTTGTCTGGCTTGCCATCCCACATTTCTTTTAAATATTTTTTGCTCATATAATTTAAAAAACAGGTCACTAGGTGTAGGCAAGACCATAAGCAAATAGGTAAACTGGGATTTGACTAAAGAGTTCATCATGGTGATTTTTCCACAAATTGACAGGTGTTTTCCTTTCCATGGTAGTAAGATCTTATCTATTTTTGCTAACTTTCTATTCAAATGTATTGGACTGAGATCATTTATTTATTTCGGGATATGTATACCGAGTATGTCCACATCACCGTCAGACCATGTTATTGGTAAACTACGCGGCAATGTAAAAGTTTGTCTTTTTTTGTGACCAATACGTAATATTGGTCACAAAAGTTACAGTTGACTTACAATTAATGGAGTACAGTCATGTTCTATTTTACAGAAACAAATGGGAGTTCTCTCTGACCTTAAACACAATCACCATACTTAGATCTAACTACTCACTATTATTAATATATTACTTTGATATATATACACACACACATAAATATATAATAATTTATTATTATAAATAATAAATATAAAAACACAACTAGTAAAGTGTTGGTCCCATGTTTCGTGAACTGAAATAAAATATCCTAGAAATGTTCCATAGGCACAAAACACTTATTTAGCTCAAATTCTACACACATTTATCATAATTTGGTTAGAAAAAGTATCTAGATTCTCTTTGAGGCTGTGGAGGGATCCAAATTGTAGAATTAATTACTTTATCTCCCTGGCATATTACATAATTTATGCAGCAGCATACAAGACATTTTTGGACTCACCGTTGTGCTGTGCTCACTTGAACAGGAAGGTGGCGCGGCAGTCCCTCAGGGCAAATTGTCTTAACTTTTTCATTAAAGTCTGATATTCTCTGGATTCATGGCGCTTTCAAGACAACTGGGAACTCAGAAAAAAAATCAAATTTTTTTCATGGCGCTCAGGGGAGGGGGCGAGCTTCCAAGTCAGGAACTCGGGCCTCTTTTTAGAGCTCTGACCTGAAGATCACTGGCGTCATGATTCGACCTTGTATTTTTTCACAGTTATCTTGAACTCACCAAAGTCTAATATTTCCCAGTTTCCTTGAACGCAGCAGAAGTCATGCTGGATTGACAGGATAGCCAATGTATTCTACCTTTTCTGTCCCATGGTGTTGCGTGTGAATGTCTCCTTTTAAGCTTGGTAAGGAGACCCTTAAACCCAGACCACACACCCCCTCAACCGAATAGCAGGCAGGGGAAGCAAAATAGTGATTGCTTTGCAACGCTTTGCGTTTAGCTACGGATTCCTTCCAAACCACCCAAATGTTGAATTTTCAATTTCCAACTTGTGTAATGTTTATGTCCAATGGCCGATGAGCACCGATACGTTTTATCTATAATTTCTCTTAATCCTTTTCAAGGATTAAAAAGGATTTGCAGTAGATTGTCGACATGTTTCCTGATGATGACTACTTGTCTAACTTGCTAGCCAAGATTTTGAAAGTATGATGTTGACATGATCAGTCCAATCAAAGCTATGGTAGATATAATGTGATGAGGTAATTTTATCTGTGGCCAATGACCTTGAGCATACTAATGGCCACTTCTAATGTAAATCTATGGCAGCACCCAAGAGGGCTTGAACTTTCTAGCTCTCCCTGTAGATTTTGTGGTGCCATACTGTCCCCATGAGTGACAGAACACTGAACCAATCACGGCGCAACTAGAAGATTACCAACCCCTACGCTCTGTATTTTCCACAGGCTGTCCCTACACCACAGAAAGTACTGAGAGAATGAAACACCTGCATTTTGGATCTGCCTTACTCAAAAAAGCTAAATAAGAGACCATGTTTGTATGCAGCTTTATTAACTCAACACATTTTGATAACTGATAACATGCAAAACAGGCAACAAAAAAAAAGTGCTCTGCCCCACCTGCCCTGAAATTTGCAAAAGGCCTATACAACGATAGACAGAATCCATAGAATCTATACAACGGATGTGCCCATTTAAGTCAGGACTGGCAGCCACTGTGAGTGTACCCATGTGTTTACCAGTCAAATTGACATGGTTAGCGGTGGCAAGTCCCTTCTATGGATTATATTTCTATGGCCGCAACGTAACAACAGCCTACTTACTCTGAGCGCAGAGAGTGTGGTTCGGAGGATGGATCAGACATTTTGGATAATGGCAGCAAGTCTTGTTATATAATATAGGGATATAAAACTGATTTGGCTATGCTTTTGTCTCCAGAGAGCATCTCTGTAGAGCTGGGCCCGTATACATTACGCCTACATTTCAAATCTAGAGCCTATTAAAGATCCTCAAGCCACACTGCACTCTTTCCACAGAAGGGGAACCCTCTTTAGCCCCATTTAGTGCTATCCGGGATGCTTGAGACATCCCTACCTACCCTAAACTTAACCCTAAACCATACAACCTACCTAACCTTAACCATACCTCTAACCTTAACCCTTACCGTAACAGTTTTAAAATGTCAACTTCAATGGGGTGACGTCAGAGTTGCGATGTCCCAAGGATACAGTTTAGACTTTTCCCTTTAGCCCCTGGCCCAACAGTTGGACATTTTCTTTATGTTCATTTGTATTTTCCTATAGCCAATGAAGGTCTATGTGTTTACTATGGGAGAAGGGCAGGGTATTCAGAAGTTCGGCTTCCTATTGATAAGTAGGCAGAATGAAGACAGATGGCCTCCGAGCTTGGAGGCCTCGCTGCACGCTGTAGGGAGGAGGGTGTAGCCTGTCAGCTTCTGGAAGGCCTGTGGGGTGGGGGTGGAGAGAATACCGTTTTATTACATCCACATTTATGGGGAGAAGCTTCAGCCGATGTCCTCGACCGCTGGTTGACAAGCTTTTGTGTTTAGCCTGCGTTCCTTGTTCTACCGTGTACTTCATGTGATTATTTCATGGTGTATTGCAGCAGGGTGGAAAATTAATGCCTATATCATGGCACATTTGGGATTGAGTCGAGAGGGATTTTGTATTGAAAATATAATCTCTTATATGCCAAAGACCCAATACGGTGGATATAAAAAAAAGTATAGCTTAGTAAAGTAGCCTAAAGACAGCTGTTCACTCACAGGGACACTGTCAGGACACTCCTCAGTGGGCGGGTGAAGCAGGTAGTCCACTTTGGAGGGGCCCCTGACATAGACACAGTTAGCTGCTGCGCCCTCCGGGACCGTGAGCACTTCGTAGTGGTGATCAGTCAGCTGCTCCATCATCTACAAAAAACACAGAGGCAGTGCTAACAAAATTAGCATGACAGCAGCGGCCAGGGTCTGTTCACATTTGAGTAGCCCACACAGGGAGAAGCTGAACTGGGCAAGAGCCAATCATCTCTGGATGGGGACCAAATGGATCACAATCACTTGGGTAATGTGAGCAAATAGGGCTCTAAACAACACAATGACATTTTAAAAACAGCCCAACAAAGCTTGCTTTATCATTTACATTTTCATCTGAGCAGAGACATAAATACTGGGCTGGAGAATTTTCAGTCGATCACTTTGCATGTCTGAATGGCAGTTTGTTGTGGCAAGCAGAATGTACAGTTGAAGTTAGAAGTTCACATACACCTTAGCCAACTACATTTATAATCCGTTTTTCACAATTCCTGACATTTAATCCTAGTAAACATTCCCTGTCTCAGGTCAGTTAGGATCACCACTTTATTTTAAGAATGTTAAATGTCAGAATAATAGTAGAGGATGATTTATTTCAGCTTTTATTTCTTTTATCACATTCCCAGTAGGTCAGAGGTTTACATACTCAATTAGTATTTAGTAGCATTGCCTTTAAATTGTTTAACTTGGGTCAAACATTTTGGGTAGCCTTCCACAAGCTTCCCACAATAAGTTGGGTGAATTTTGGCCCATTCCTCCTGACAGAGCTGGTGTAACTGAGTCAGGTTTGTAGGCCTCCTTGCTCACACACACACTTTTTCAGTTCTGCCCACAAATGTTCTATAGGATTGAGGTCAGGGCTTTGTGATGGTCAATCCAATACCTTGACTTTGTTGTCCTTAAGCCATTTTGCCACAACTTTGGAAGTATGCTTGGGGTCCTGACTGATGTCTTGAGATGCTGCTTCAATATATCCACATACCTTTCCTCCTCACGATGCCATCTATTTTGTGAAGTGCACCAGTCCCTCCTGCAGCAAAGCACCCCCACAACAAGATGCTGCCACCCCTGTGCTTCATGGTTGGGATGGGGTTCTTTGGCTGGCAAGCCTCCCCCTTTTTCCTCCAAACACAACGATGGTCATTATGGCCAAACATCAGACCAGAGGACATTCCTCCAAAAAGTTGCAAACCGTAGTCTGGCTTTTTTATGGCGGTTTTGGAGGACTGGCTTCTTCCTTGCGGAGTGGCCTTTCAGGTTATGTCGATATAGGACTCGTTTTACTGTGGATATAGATACTTTTGTACCCGTTTCCTCCAGCATCGTCACAGGGTCCTTTGCGGTTGTTCAGGGATTGAGTCACACTTTTCGCACCAAAGTACATACATCTCTAGGAGACAGAACGCGTCTCCTTCCTGAGCGGTATGACGGCTGCATGGTCCCATGGTTTCATACTATTGTTTGTAGAGACGAACGTGGTACCTTCAGGCGTTTGGAAATTACTCCCAATGATGAACCAGACTTGGAGGTCTACAATTTTTTTTCCTAAGGTCTCTTGCTGATTTCTTTTGATTTTCCCATGATGTCAAGCAAAGAGGCACCGAGTTCGAAGGTAGACCTTGAAATACATCCACAGGTACACCTCCAATTGACTCAGATGATGTCAATTAGCCTATCAGAAGCTTCTAAAGCCATGATGTAATTTTCTGAAATTTTCCAAGTTGTTTAAAGGCACAGTCAACTTACATGGAACCCAAACCGGCTGCGCGCGTGCACCATCGTGCATACATTTATTTTGTCCCCCCACACCAAACGCGATCATGACACGCAGGTTAAAATATCAAAACAAACTCTGAACCAATTACATTAATTTGGGGACAGGTTGAAAAGCATTAAACATTTATGGCAATTTAGCTAGCTAGCTTGCACTTGCTAACTAATTTGTCCTATTTAGCTAGCTTGCTGTTGCTAGCTAATTTGTCCTGGGACATAAACATTGAGTTGTAATTTTACCTGAAATGCACAAGGTCCTGTACTCCACCAATTAATCCACACAAAACGGTCAACCGAATCATTTCTAGTCATCTCTCCTCCTTCTTGGCCTTTTCTTCTCTTGACTTTATATTGTGATTGGCAACTTTCTAAATTAGGTGCATTACCGCCACTGACCCATTTCGTCTTTCAGTCACCCACGTGGGTATATACATTGAGTAGATGGCACCTGCTTCTATAAACCAATGAGGAGATGGGAGAGGCAGGACTTGCAGCGCGATCAGCGTCACAATTAGAACTGACTCCTATTTCAACCTTGGCAACGCAGACGCTCGTTGGCGCAATAATTTAATATAGATTTCTAAATTTATTTTTGCAACGCGAGCGGTGTAGTCAGCCTGTTAGTGTATGTAAACTTCTGACACACTGGAATTGTGATACAGTGAATTATAAGTTAAATAATCTGTCTGTAAACAATTGTTGGAAAATTACTTGTGTCATCATGCACAAAGTAGATAACCGATAACCGTCCTAACCGACTTGCAAAAACTATAGTTTGTTAACAAGAAATGTGTGGAGTGGTTGAAAAACGAGTTTTAATGACTTCAACCTAAGTGTATGTAAACTTCCGACTTCAACAGTACATGGATAGAGAGCTACTGTATATTAGTTCACCATCTTTCTCTCGGACACACACTCACCCGGAGGGTCTTCTTGGCCCCATCACTGTCGCTGATGATGATAGTATCAGGACCTCCCATAGAGCAGATGTTCTTTAGACGAGTTCCCTCACACACTGGCACCGTGGACACAGTGAAGTCCTACAACGAGGACAGAGATGGTAAGAACATTAAGTGGCCTATAAAATGTTGTAGATTCTAAAATATTATTCTTATTGTGCACACAGGGACCCAAAGAAAAAGATTTATCTTTGAATTACTTTTTAACATGATCATGTACTTGGACATCAAATCAAGTAATTCATCAGATAGATTAGATAATACTCTGTAAATATTGCATGCAAAAAGCAACACCAGGAAAGCAGACAGACGGCAGACAAACAAAGACCCAAACACAATGGTGTAGTTTGCATGCCCTACCAGGAGTGATATTGAATATCGAAATCCAACAAGTTATGGTATTGACTACTGTTATAAGTCCATTAAAATAAACAGACCTGACTGTGAAAATCTAATTTTGTTTAGTTTACGTGAGCATGGTAGAGAATTAAGAAGTATGCATTTTCTTTGTACATTCATACTTTCCCATCCATCTCTTTCTACCCTCACACAAGTTAACTCACACGTGGACAGATATATACACACACATAGCTGCCATAAATGCACTTAGCAAGAGGAAGCCATCAATACTAATGGCGCTACTGTGGACCATGTCAAATCACAAGGGGCTTCCTGGTATGATCATCACCATCCCTGACCAATGGGACATAGCTTGCTCTTCCATCATTTGTCTTTGAGCCATGAATCTCATAATACAATAGAACAATGGCCACCTGCTCATCTCTGCTGCAACACATGGGCTCTGTCCCAATTAGTCTTTCCTAGATTCTTTATGTCCTCTTTGCTTGCCACCTCAGAACACATTGGAGGAGAAGGTTGGAGGGTCTTTGGATCTTGTCCTCGCATGTGGTTTGAGAAAGGAATCAAGCTATACTCACTCTGAAAGTGTCGGCCAGAACCTCAGCTCCTCTGTGGTTGGTGTGAGAGGAGATGCCCACAAAGAACTCCCTGCCAGTGAAGAGCACGTCGCTGCCCTCCAGCGTGGCCCCTACGGAGCCTCCCTCCTCTGCCCCCAACTCCACCACTGTCAGGTTCAGCTCCGACATCACCCTCCTCACCGCTTCAGCCTGAGGAAGAGAGGAGAAAGGGACAGGGAGGGAGAGAAAGAAAGGAGAAGTCAAACTGACTCTACGGCAACATTAATCTATAATTAAAACATAAATAACAACAATATAAATCAATAGTTGAGACAGAACTACAACACGTTTAATGGAATGATTCACAACATACACAAATCTCGTTCATCTAGGTTAAAAAAAGTCAGCGATACAGAGAAGTATTTCTCAGTTGTTGTGGTCAGTGTTTACCTCTCTGCGTCTCTGCTGTTTGAATGGCCTGGTGATGAGTGCCGTGTCTCCCTGTATCACAGCTACATCCTCTATCCTCCAACTCTCTGGTAGCTCCGGGTCAGCAGGGATCTCTATGAGCTGCAGCCCCACCTTCTGTCTCAGTGCCCCCGTCAGAACCCCAAACTGACGCTGTGCCTTGGCCAAGTCCGTCGTGGTTTCCTCATTATCGACCTTCCCAAAGGTCTCTGGGATGCCCCGCACCACTGCGTGGGTGAAGCAGCCGTACGGCAACACGCTCGCCATGATGTGTGTGTGAGAAAGAGAGGGTGTGTGTGTGGGAAGGTGTGGGAGTACCCTGGCTTTGGGCTAGTATTGGTGTTCTGCCACTACAAGGCAGAACAGAAGTGTGTTTGCCACTAGATGAGTGGGTGACAATTGTTGTCAGAGTGTGTTCCCAACTGTTTGAGAAGCTGTGAGGTGTGATGGCAAGACCAGCTGGACACTAAAGGGATGTGATAGTGCGAATCAGCAGCTCTATGGGGAGTCTGTCATCAGGCAGGAAAACACACAGGAGAAACTCTTCATCCCTGTTCTTCCACTTCAGTGATTAGCCACTCCAATACCAACTGCAAAGTTCCAGGGAGGTAAATATGAGTTTCAGTCTGAAAGAAAGGAGGGAGATATTATTTAGGGCTTTTGATGAGAAGGATAAAGCACGTTAGTACATGCTCAGTGACTCATTAGATGAAAGTTCCTGTGATCACTTGTGTCTGCTCTACTGCACGCATTTCACTCTCTTCAACTGTAGGACATATAGTAGGCTACCAATTCTGTCTGGAACTTAAGATGTTTTCCTCAGAAAGACAATGGTCTGTTTTGTGGTGCTGCTGGCATTGGACAGTTGGCATGAAGAAAAAAAAACGGCATAATCTCAAGTGTTCAGTGTCCACCATTTGCCATTGAATACTTGATTTAGTCCAACTAAATAATAATTATTCAATCATTTGTAATGTTACTTCTCTAACTTATTATTTCATAGAGACACTATTCTTATGTCAAGTTGAACCAGAATTAATACAGAGAACAGAGTGGACTGGAGAATGCTGACAAGAGCTGCATTGTTCAAGGGCAGATTATTTGAGCTCAACATTCTACAATGGTCTTGCAATGGCAAATCAATCAGCTCGTTGGCTACAGTTTAGAGACACTCCCTGCTTTATTTTCATCCTGTTGTGAATCCCAGCGCCAATATTATGTTTGCTTAAACGACTGCTCTCTCTCCCTGCTAGGCACACGAGTTTACTAAACCAGAATGTTGGGCAATTTCAGGTTGACCCCTCTTAACATTTTGACGCAACAAGTGTTGCAGGATTGCGCCTATATGTTCAGATGCTACCTACATATATGGTATTCTGGATAATTCATAGAAAATAGCCATTCACGGCGGAATTTGAGTAATTATCAGACAATAACAAACTAAAAGTGATGTCTCTCAATATTGATTTTTAGGAATGTAACCTACCTAAACCTCAAATCAAATGAATACAACTAGATTTCGGAATATTTCTCAAATGTATTTCATTTTGTTATGTTTTTTTAATCATCCCGTGCCAGCCATCTGCAGAGTAACCAAACAAGTTATTCGAAAAGCATCTAACATTGGTTGGCTGCAAGAGCTCATCACGCCCAGTGCAATGTTAAGATGTCTACTTTATTATTACTTTTACAGAGGTTAATCACATTCAGTTATTCCGCCATGTCTTTAATCGTATGCCTATTTTCTCTGTTTTTTCTTTCAATTTCAAAAACCTATCCCGTTATTATCTTCTCTTCTATATTTCCCTTTACCCGGCGCCCTGTTCACCCCTTCATCCCCCACTTCCCTTCCCCCAACCGTCCTAATTCCCTCCGCTCAGGGAGAAAAGTAGGATATTAATCACGATAGATTTGCTTCTTACCTTGTATGAAAGTGCAGATCGAATAGAATTCAGCAACCAGAGTGCAACTCGCAACTGATTCGGACTTCTGTCACTTTAAGAAAGTAAATTTGACAGCTAATCTTTTCGTAAAATGTTGCCCAAACCAGTTGAAATGTTGCTGTAACGTAAACTCGTTCAATGCAGAACACAGATTGATTTCAAGTGGTTTTCGGAGAGATTATTGCACCGGATTCATATTTTCTCCCTGATTCATTGTTTCCAAGTGTGCCACACCCCCGCTCCCTCGCCAATTTTGTATCCGCCCATTCTACAGATTAACGTCAACAGTTCTATCAATTCGCAATGTTAAATTGTATATAGTCACATTATTACTTCGCACGCTTTCGGGGCTTTTTTATAGACCCAATACGATTGACTATTCAACTTTGTGTCTTTGTGTCTGTGTATGTGTCTTGTTAGAGTCTAGTCTTTGTCTGCAAAAAATAATCCTGTTTTATTCTGCAATATTGGTCATATACTTAACCACGCAGTGGAGAAAGATATGATGGAGTTACACAACATAGTCTGTCAACATGTATATTTGTCTTGGAGAATTAAGGACAGGTTTCTAATTTATTATCAATGCTAGTGGTTTATCACACTTCCCGAGGTTCGGCCTCAGATTGATAAACATGACTCTGTCTCAAATTTGAGATAATCATCTCTGGTTAAATGGTAAACACTCAAACAGACCCGCTAGTGACAGATGGACTGTGACCTGCAGACAGGACAGTGCAATGTTCGTCTAGCGACTGGCATATGTTACTGAAATCAAAACGGTCAAAACAGTCAACTGCAGACTTGATTGGGAGTCAGAAGAAAATTATAATTTGATGACAAGAGAGAGAGAGACACACACAAAGACAGAGAGCAATAGAGACATACACACACACACAAAGACAGAGAGCAATAGAGACATACACACACACACATAGGACATAGACAGGATTAAGGAAGAACACCATCTGTCAGCCCATCTCCAGGCCTCACAAAACATCCTGTTGAAATACAGTGGCGGAGGATCTGTATTCTACGCATCAGCACTAGCATGAGCCAACTAGTTCAACCCTGTAACCTCCCTTCCGATAGCAAAGCATTTTCCAAAGGAAAACTAAAAAACAAGCAGTTCTTATTGGACAAGTTCATGTAGTGCCTCCCTGTTTCACACTGTTTTCTCACATTTTGTGCTTAATGAACGTGACCCTAGCCTATCTAATATTTATCCACAGTGGAGTGGGTTTCAGGAAGGCTGGCTGTACATGGTGTGTTTAATGACTGGTAAACAATTTATCCGGCCTTAGCCCACCCCTATCACAAGACTCCTGTCACTTGACTATCCTCCCTGCTCACCTCACGGCACTCATTAGGGAGTTATGGATAATGCAGTTACTTCCTCTCTCAGTCTGTCTGTCTGTCTCTTAGTTACTCTTTTTCTTTCTTAGTCATTCCCTGTCTGTCTGTCTGTCTCTTTATTATCTCATGCATAAATTGAATGCAAAAGCTTCTCAGCAAGAAATACTCTTGTGTAAAATGCATAATGCTATATTGTAGGTTTCACATACAGTGCATCCCCTCCACTCTTTTTACTGTGCCTTCTGTATCCACATCTGTGGGTGTAGACTTCATTATGGACATGATGTATAACTTCCCTTGCTATTTTTGATTCAGTACAATATAAATCACCACCACATTTTGTTGTTTTCTTAAAGGAAGGACCTCTGTAAATCCCCCTTTTAGACAGATTTTGACAAATTATACTGGGAGCGTGTGTTAGCACACCACACGGATACCATCCAAATTCAATTAGGAGAGTTTTGGGTGGAGACCTTGACTCCCAATGTGTCTGGTTGGTCAGAAATAAAGAGGACCAGACATGGGGAGGTAGATTGAGGGAATTTACAACTGACCATTTGAGGACAATACAACTGACATCTGGTCACTTATTGCGTTATCAGAGAGGGAAATATCACAGTAGGAAAATACATGTAGTTGACTGGGAGAGAAAGACTGAGAGTTGGATGGATTTGATACTGACTTGGAAGGAAGGCAAGGGAAATTCAATTTGGGAGTAGAGCGAGGCTGAAGATATTAGGCAGGGGCGTTGACCAAAACAACAGAAGAGTTTGTAATATCTTCCAAAGTGCCAAAGGATCAACTTCTAGGACTTCTGCGATGTCTCATCCACAACTGTTTCTTCTTTTCCTGTGCTGTCTTCCTCTGGCAGGTATGTAAGAAAAGGAGGATCATGCATAGGAATACTCAATTCAATATGACAAAGTATTTTTGTTTAACAAGGACAATTGTCTTTTTAGATTCGACCCATATCGCGATAGCAGGAGATAAGATAAGATACATTAGCCAGTCAGCCAAAAAGTTCAGAAGAAAAGCAATACCTCTAGTGCTGAGTTGTCTTTTTTCCCTCCACCTTAAGTACAATGTTAGTGTTATACCCCTATTAGTATGATGTATATCTTATAATTGATACATAATCTTAATGTATGTTGGTCCCCTTCCTTC
The DNA here is from genome assembly GCF_045791955.1 of Oncorhynchus clarkii lewisi. Classification (NCBI taxonomy): domain Eukaryota; kingdom Metazoa; phylum Chordata; class Actinopteri; order Salmoniformes; family Salmonidae; genus Oncorhynchus; species Oncorhynchus clarkii. The sequence goes on from NC_092164.1 coordinate 32,354,407, forward strand.
TTAGCACCTCTGTGTTGTTACACATGTGTGTTTCCTGCCATCTCTCCCATGGACTGCCTCAAGTTCCCCCAGGAGTGTCCTGCTGGACAGCGCTGCCTAGCTAGCACTGCAGTGGGGACGCGAGGTGAGTGCAGACTGTGGGTGTTTGTGTGTGTATATACATTCTTGCATGCGTGTGCGTGTGTGGGCATTGGGGACAGTATTGGGTTTCTGGTGGAGGTGGCATGACATATTGTGTTAATGACAAATACAATGAAGCCTATGTTCCGTGATTGTGCGTTGGATTGAATAACAAACTTGAGTGTCACTGCAATTGTGTTGTGTCAACTGAAGTTGAAGAGTTAAGTGTGGGAGATATTTTATGGTCCACTATGCCTGCCTAGACTTGCCTTTCTACTAGGTATTCAAAAGACTAGCTAAAAATGCTAACTGTCACCACTATCTCTCGTTAGCTCCCTAATTCCTGTGATGCCAGGAAATGATCTGCTGCGCTCAGTGGGTGGGATACAGGATTCTGTGTGCCTCTTAGGATATGAGGAGGATAAGAGGAAATGGAATGCTCTGAAAACACAGACAATGTCTTTCTTGTTAAAGAGTTTTTGTAACATAACTCAATGGAGGTCAGTAATTTGCAGTGGTTGAATGTATTGTGTTTAACACCTTTCTAAATGCAGAGCTGGTGTGGCCTACCCGCTGACACCTGGTGGGCCAATTGTTTTAGCCTCTTAGGATGACAGTAATACGTCACAATGCCTGCCAGTCTAGCATTTACACGGTCATCTCCTCTTGCCTCTATTTCATTCAGTGCACTGACGAATAGGCCTACACCAGGGGTGTCAAAGTCAAATGGACGGAGGGCCAAATAAAAAAATCAGCTACAAGACGAGGGCCGGACTGTTCGAATGTTCATTGAAAAATTTTTAAATGACGCATATAGTCTAGTGAACCTAATTGAACCTACTGAAAACCTAACAAATATATTACAATATGATCAGATAAATAAAGCAATATTTTCTTATGGCTCTGTCAGTAATCTTTAATTTTCAACAGACACAAAAGACAAATTTCCTTTATATAAATATCCCCATAACATGAACATTAAATGAAAGAAACCGGTATTCAAGGCACCATCAGTAGACTATATTTTCTATTTTAGCAAAAGTGGGCTAAATTTACTTCAAAGAAAAAACAATAATAGCAATTTTCTATCATCCACTCAACTGAAATATTTTTAAAATATAATTGGATTGAAATACAAAAAAATAAAGTGCAAAAATCTATTAATCAAAAACAACACTTTGTTTAAGGAGAAGTAACATGCAGTGAAAACAAATATTAAATTTTAACTTTTAAACTTGAACTGAGTAAAAACTCTAAATATGTGATTGCACAGTAATGTTCACTTGTTTGAGGTTGAGGGTGATACTTGGTGGTGTCCCATCTTTTCCACAAGTTCATCAATGTTCGGGGTAAGGCTCTGAGCTGAAGAAATCCTCAGAATTGAGTGGAGGTGTTCAGCAGTAAGTCGACTTCTGTGTGATGTTTTGTTCAGGTTCATCAAAGAAAACAGTTGTTCACACAGGTATGTGCTGCCAAACATAGACAACGTTTGAGCAGCCTGGATGCGCAGCTGGGGCATTGTGCCGGGGAGGAAACGGGCGAACTCCGCAGCACCCACTGCCGCATATTTTGCCCTCAGTGCATCATTGCATTGGAGGTCAATCAACTCCATTTGGAGGTTTGGTGGTGAGCTTTCCACGTCAACAGCAAATGGGTTACCGAGCAGTTCCAACCTGCTTTTTTGTGCTTCAAAGTCAGCAAATCGGCGTCGAAAGTCAGCGGCAAGCATACCTATTTTATCAGCCAACTGTGTGCTCGGGAACGCACTGGTAGAGAGCTTCTCTTTCATGGTCTGGCAGCTGGGAAAGTGGCTCAAATTTTCTTTCCGCATCTGCGTCTCCCACAGAGTCAGTTTGGTTTTAAATGCCTTCACTGTACTGTACATATCAGAGATGACACGATCTCGACCCTGCAGCTGCAAGTTTATTGCATTCAGATGACTCGTAATGTCACACAGAAAAGCCATTTCACACAGAAACATTTCGTCTCGGAGTTGTGTTGTGTCTTTCCCTTTGCTGTCCAAGAACAGACAAATCTCCTCACGAAGCTCGAAACATCTTTGAAGCACCTTTCCCTGGCTTAGCCATCGCACCTCTGTGTGATAAGGCAAATCACCATGCTCCGTTTCTAACTCCGTCAGAAATGCCTTGAACTGGCGGTGATTCAAACCTTTGGCTCTGATAAAGTTAACTGTGCGCGTGATGATGCTCATTACATGCTCCATTTTCAAGGCTTTACCGCACAACGCTTCCTGGTGTATGATACAATGATAAGCTGTCAGCTCACCTGTCGCGTTTTCCTCTTGCATCTTTTCCTGTATCTTCGCCACCAGTCCGCTCCTGTGTCCACACATCGCAGGTGCTCCGTCGGTTGTCAAACCCACGAGTTTTTCCCAAGGCAGCTCCATCTCATTTACACATCTTGACACCTCTTCATACAAATCATGCCCCGTAGTTGTGCCATGCATAGGACGTAAAGCCAAAAACTCCTCTGTCACGCTTAGGTTGGACTCCACTCCGCGGATGAAAATTGACAACTGGGCAATGTCAGAAATGTCGGTGCTCTCATCCACAGCCAAGGAATATGCAATAAAATCTTTTCCCTTTTTCACAAGCTGCTCTTTTAGATTGATGGACAACTGGTCTACTCTCTCGGCAATGGTGTTTCTGCTCAGACTCACATTTAAAAAGAGTTGCCTTTTTTCTGGGCAAACTTCGTCACAAACTTTAATCATGCAGTTTTTGATGAAATCCCCCTCCGTAAATGGCCGGGCTGATTTAGCGATCTCTTCTGCCAAAATAAAACTGGCCTTGACAGCAGCCTGGCCTTGTGATTTGGCTTTTTTGAACAGAGCCTGTCGAGATTTGAGGCCTCGTTTTAATTCCTCTGCCTTTTGTAGCCTTTGTTCCATGTCCATATTCTTGTTTTTGTCCGCGTGTTTCGTTTCATAATGTCGTCTCAGATTATACTCTTTCAGTACCGCCACACTTTCTCCACACAGAAGACACACAGGTTTTCCAGCTACCTTCGTGAACATATACTCCGACTCCCACCTTGTTTGAAACCCCCGGTTCTCAGTATCCACCTTCCGTTTTGCCATTTTTGATGGGTATCTGAAAGTTAATTTTACTGTGATGCTGACGACTGCTGTGCCAATAAATATTGAAATGAAGCAGCCTACTGCTCGGTGCGTCACCTTTGCATTGTGGGAAATGTAGTATTGGTGCGTGTAAAAGATCTGCGGGCTGCCGGCTTGCTGCGGGCCGGTTCTAATAATAAATCAAGATCATCCCAGGGGCCGTAAAAAACCTTCTTGCGGGCCGGATGTGGCCCGCGGGCCTTGACTCTGACATATGTGGCCTACACGTACTGAAGTGAAATAAAGTATACTGTACTGTATGGATCCAACTCCAAGTCTGGGTTAACTGACTATTAGTAGTGCTAAACTCATTCTGTGTTTTGAGTACTATTGGTATTACCCTTCTCTCCCATCTGTAGGCTCCCTGCGTCTGGTCCTGTATGAGAAGAGCTGTGCCATTCCCTCCCAATGTGGTCTGTCTGGGGAGAAACATACTGCAGGCCTGAACTTCACCTACCACAACAACTGCTGTGACACTGACCTGTGCAACGGGGCTATGGCCCATGCTGCCCCCATCTGGAGGGGAGGTGCACTGTGTATCCTGCCTATTCTCTCTCTCATACAGGGCTGATATACTGATTTATTGCATGTTATATGAAAATGCACTATCGTACAATAACATGCACAACCTATATATGTCATGGCGTGAATCCCACTAACCAAAACAATCTTAGTATAGACATACACAGTGTGACAAACTGACAGTGCCTCGTTTACATGAGCTGCTTACAGACAATAGACACACACACACACACACACATATCACACTATTTTAATGACAACGTAACTAGAGACAAAACATAATGTTGATGAAAATGGTACTTTGTTAAGAACCTTTGTTTAAATATGGGTTAGCTTTCTAATGTTTAGACTTTTCAACTGTGCTATATTTAACATTACCTTGTTGGAAAATGACTGGCAGCAATTAATAAACAGACAAACAAAACAAAACAATTGTGTTTTTAATGTCGATCTCTTAATGTGAATTAAGAAATGACTGTGTCTTTTCAGGGTGATTGAAACATACAAAAGAAGTTAAAAAGAAATGTCAGTCTCATACTAAGTTGATTGACATCCTCTGTAGAGATCTAATGAAATGTCATTGATTCAATGTCCACAACGTGATCTTGGTTAAATGCAACTGCCATTGATTGAAATGGAAGGTGAAGATAAGGGAGGAAATATGTCGAAGAAAGAATACATTAAAAGTAGGAATAAAAAAATAAAAATAAAATACGTTTTCAAATGACGATACGTTTGAGTAGGAGGAAAGACAACATTAAAGAAGAATAGGACTGCGTTCCTGCACACGGTTCCAACACCATCCTCAAGACACCACGGTGGTAGGCCTGATCAGTGACAATGACGAGTCAGCCTACAGGAAGGTAAAGCACCTGGCTGCATGGTACGCTGACAACAACCTGGCCCTCAATGCAAAGAAAACCAAGGAGCTCATTGTGGATTACAGGAAGTCTAAAAGCTGCAACCACGCCCCAGTTCTCATTGATGGCACTGAGGTGGAGCGTGTGCCCAGCTTCAAATTCCTGGGTGTCTACATCTCCGAGGACCTCTCCTGGACCCTCAACACCTCAACCCTGGTCAAAAAGGCACAGCAGCGCCTGTACTTTTTGAGGAGGCTGAAGAAGGCCCGCCTGTCTCCCAAGATCCTGGTGAACTTTTACCGCTGCACGGTCGAGAGCAATCTGACTAACTGCACCACAGTGTGGGTTGGCGGATGCTCCATAGCTGACCGGAAGGCCCTGCAACGGGTGGTGAAAACCGCCCAGCACATCACTGGTGCCATTAGCTCCCTGCCGTCGTAGACCTCCAGCGCAAGCGGTGTCTATGTAGGGCGCGCGACATCATCAGGTCCCTTCACATCCATGCTACAAACTGTTTGCCCTCCTACCATCAGGCAGGCAGTGCAGGTCTCTACACTACCGCACTAGCAGGCTCAAGAACAGTTTCTTTCCAGCTACTGTAACCCTGATGAACTCTGTGCCACGGCACTAGCCATATCCACCCGTCCACATCTTAGTACTGCCTCTCAGGGACCTTGTTGCACTACTCTCTTTGCACTCTTCACCGTACTACTGGACTCTGACATTGCTGACATCTGATTAAGGACACATTTCAGTTGTACATCAACATGTCTACCTCGGTAACCTCATTGCTGCTCTCACTACATTTCAGTTGTACATCAACATGTCTACCTCGGTAACCTCATTGCTGCTCTCACTACATTTCAGTTGTACATCAACATGTCTACCTCGGTAACCTCATTGCTGCTCTCACTACATTTCAGTTGCATGTCTCCTTGCACTTTCAATTTGCCTTCATTGCACATTTATACATCCCACTTAATGACATACGTTGTACTTAAATGTTTCACTTGTACATTTTTTGCACTCTTTTATTTGCACTTCTGGTCAGATGCCAACTGCAATTTGTTGTAGTGTACTTGTACTTGTTCAATGACAATAAAGTTTAAACTAATCTAATCTAAATCTAATCTAATCTTACAATAAAAGGTAATAGTTGTTACAAGCTTCAGTAAAGGAAAATATTAGAATCCAACAAGCTGCATTGAAATGAAGACTTGGTCCCTTTTGAAAAATAGTCATGAGCAATGTTCCCTCAAATATTTTCCGGCACTGAGCAAACTTGAACATGGTGAAAATTCTTTGCAACTTCCAGTGCATGTTTACTGTGAACACCGAGGCTATACAGGCTTTAAGTTACAGTTTTAACATTGGTCATGTGGGCTACTGTGGCTATTCAATTAAAATGTAGGCCTACCAGAGTGGCCTACCACCAAAAACAATGCATCCCATAACAGTTTAACACGAAAATAGCTGTTATATCATTAATCCTACAGTAGCAACAAATGTATATATTCCATGAGACTTTTGAAGAAAAAAAAACATGCAACCTGTTCATCCACTTGTGCTTCTGAAAATGTTTGATGCAAGAAACCACTTTACAGAATAAAATGCATTATTATTCTCATACCATTATTACAGAGAATCAGACACATTATGCTACCATCTGCCTATTTGCTACGTAGTTTATTCAAGCCTGTCTCAAAATACAACACTGCCACTTTAAGACAAAAAAGCTCTAAATGACTCGCTTTTCAAAGACTTCTAGAAATGTACACGTTTTGCGCTCTTGCAGGAAGTAATCAATTTCCTATTATTGACTACAGATTATCTATAACTGGGCAAATGTCTCACTAACTAGCAAAGGATATGAACAAAATGTGCACACGTTGCTACATGCAGCTCTCGCTTTGATCTCAAAACAAGCAAATCTCACGACCGCTCATTCTGTAAACACATTCCAGTTCAAAGTGAATGGCAATGGTCTATTTGCATATAGGTCTACACCAGCTCTGATTGTTTATGCCGTGCCGGTCTGTGTAGAGTAGGGGCTGAGAAGTTCGTGTCAATGCAATATACTCCTATTTCGATGCATTCTGCCTACATCAAAATCTCTTGGATGTTGTAGTTCGTTTTGTTTGGGTATGTTGCATTGAAAGTGGCTAATATTGTATTTATTCGATCACAATTTCCACAGTAAAGGGAAACGTTGATAGTGTTAACAGGAATAACTCTCGAACAGTGGTCACCAACCTTTTCTGAGTCAAGATCACTTTGAGTCATAATGCAAGCCGAGATCTACCACTCTGATTTGTTTTTTGTATGACTTAAAAAACGTAAGCCTATGTAACATTAACCAATTAAAAACAGTACCGTAGCAATGAGGTGTGTGCAGTAAACTATAAAATCAATACATCATCACTGCATGTTGGCTTTGCCCATTGTTGTTCGGGACATTTTTTTAAAATTATATAAAAAAAATTGAGGTAGGTTATTTGATTACTCCAGTAATAGATCCGTGGTTGTATTGCTTGTGAGGCATAACTGAGTGAGCATACTTTTAAATAAATCGCTTTTTATCTTTATTTTACTGGGCTGACGGTCAGTCTCAACGCAGGGAGAGCGCAGCAGACAGGGTCCGCCTCTCAAATATCACTCCGCTCACCCTTTCTTCAACTGACACTGACCAAAAACGGACAGTCTCCCTCCACTTGATGGCGAAACTCGAGTCGCAACGCATTCTTTCTGCCTCATGCACAAATTCATGTTGTTACTCCTATAAACAGAGAACGTGAAATATGAATTGATATTCCATACCCCAAAAGACAGTCTGTCTCTCTCTAGTCTAGTCTCTAGCTTTATTGTATGCCTGCTACATTAACTGCGGACACTGTAATCTGAGCCATCCGATTGGCGAGCGGTAAACAAAGTATGCACTTGATTTGCTCTCTGGGGCCGCCGGGAAAGCAGAGTTTGTAGCTTCAAACACACGAAACGCTTAAAAATGGCAACAGTTCGCATTCCGGCGCGCAGAGCAGCTGAAACGGGTGCACCTACCATCAACAGCCCGAGACGAATACAATAGAATAGGAACACAAGGCTTTATCGTTGTTTTTTTTACAGAAATGTTTGGCGATCGACTAGAAATGCTTGGGAGATCGACCAATCGATTGCGATCGACCGGTTGGTGACCAATGCTTTAGAAAGTTGAGTGAAGTTCAATCTCATGCTTCTCTCTGTGGGCTGATATTTAAATGCGGCAGTCCCTGGGGAGCTGCTGCGTAGCGGTCTCAAGGCTACAGGGAACATTGGCCATGACAGCAGGACTATAGACAATTGTCTGGTACAAGTTGGTCCATGGAAACCAAATAACACCAATAACATAAAGGATTCAAAAATAATAATGGATTTTATTAATGATTTTAAACTACAGACTCCCCATTGGGCACACACTGGTTGAATCAACGTTGTTTCAATGTAATTTGTCAGTGTATTGTGACTTGGAATCTGATATTTGTCACTGACTACTACCAATGTGCTATTTTAAGAGAGATTATTGAGAGATCTCATAACTAAATAGATTCACTGCAAGATGGTTAACCCATTTTTCCTAGGCCGTCATTGTAAATAAGAATTTGATCTTAACTGACTTGCCTAGTTAAATAAAGGTAAAATAAATAAATAAAATTGAAGTCATTCCAAAGGGTAGTTTATCAGAGCAAATTAAATGTAACTAACTTTTCTAAGTCAAATATCATCAATGATACTAGGCCTATGTAGTATTTGTGAAGTCATTAACAGCTATTCTTTCAATTCAACCCAGCGTTCAACTAAAAATAGACAATATAGGCTAGGGTTGAATAGAGGGAACCGGGTTACCAAGATTTACCAATATTTCCTGCCCAAACCCAATCCCTTTTCCAGGAATAAATAACTAAGAGAAACTGGTAAATTATTTAAATGAACAGCATGACCTTAAATGTAACTGTTAAACTGTAATCTGGTTTCTAGGAGTGCAGTCCACAATACATGTATCATCTCATCGTGTAGGCCTAATCCTATTCAAAAATGATGTACAGTGCATTCGGAAAGTATTCAGACCCTTTCACTTTTTCCACATTTTGTTACGTTACAGCCTTATTCTAAAATGGATGACATATTTTTTCAATCTACACAATACCCCATAATGAGAAAGCGAAAACAGGTTTTTAAAAATGTTTGCAAATATATATATAAAAAAACACAGAAATTCCTTATTTACATAAGTATCCAGACCCTTCGCTTATTAGACGCGAAATTGAGCTAAGGTGCATCCTGTTTCCAATGATCATCCTTGAGATATTTCTATAACTTGATTGGAGTCCACCTGTGGTAAATTCAATTGATAGGACATGATTTGTAAAGGCACACACCTGTCTATAAGGTCCCACATTTGACAGTGCATGTCAGAGCAAAAACAAAGCTATAAGGTTGAAGGAATTGTCCGTAAAGCTCTGAAACATGATTGTGTCGAGGCACAGATTCGGGGAAGGGTACCAAAACATTTCTGCAGTACTGAAGGATCCCAAGAACAGTGGCCTCCATCATTCTTAAATGGAAGAAGTTTGGAACCACCAAGACTTTTCCTAGAGCTGGCCACTCGGCCAAACTGAGCAATCAGGGGAGAAGGGCCTTGGTCAGGGAGGTGATCAACAATCCGATGGTCACTCTGACAGAGCTTTAGAGTTCCTCTGTGGAGTTGGGAGAACCTTCCAGAAGGACAACCATCTCTGCAGCACTCCACAAATCAGGCCTTTATGGTAGAGTGGCCAGACGAAAGCCACTCCTCAGTAAAAGGCACGACAGCACACTTGGAGTTTGCCAAAAGGCCAATAAAGGACTCTCATACCATGAGAAACAAGATTCTCTGGTCTGACAAAACCAAGACTGAACTCTTGGGCCTTAATGCCAAGCGTCACGTCTGGAGGAAACCCTGCACCACTCATCACTTAGCCAATACCATCCCTACGGTGAAGCATAGTGGTGGCAGGACCATGCTGTTGGGATGTTTTTCAGTGACAGGGACTGGGAGACTAGTCAGGATCGAGGGAAAGATGAACAGAGCAAAGTACAGATAGATCTTTGATGAAAACCTGCTCCAGACCTCTCATACATCAGACTGGGGCGAAGGTTCACCTTACAACAGGACAACAACCATTGCGACACAGCCAAGACAACGCAGGAGTGGCTTCGCGACAAGTCTCTGAATGTCCTTGAGTGGCCCAGTCAGAGCCCGGACTTAGACACGATCGAACATCTCTGGAGATATCTGAAAATAGCTGAGCAGCGATGCACCCCATCCAACATGACAGAGCTTGAGAGGATCTGAAGAGAAGAATGGGTGAAACTCCCCAAATACTGGTGTGCCAAGCCTGTAGCGTCATACCCAAGAAGACTCCAGGCTGTAATCATTGCCAAAGGTACATCAACAAAGTACTGAGTGAAGGGTCTGAAAACGTATGTAAATACGATTTTTCCGTTTTTTATCTTTAGTACATTTGCAAAAATGTCTATAAACCTGTTTTGAATTTGTCATTATGGGTTATTGTGTGTAGATTGATGAGGAAGAAAAAACTAATTAATCCATTTTAGAATAAGGATGTAACGTAACAAAATGTGGGAAAAGTCAAGGGGTCTGAATACTTTTGGAATGCACTGTATATGCCTGATATGCTTTAGAATAACATGGTTTTGGAGGGAAATACCAGGTTACCCTGGAGAAAAGTAATTTATTCTAGGGATGGAACATTTGTAAAATACAGGGAAAATATTTGTAAGATAAGCCTATGGTTTTAAGTTTGGTTGATTTCAAATGTAATTTTTAAGTTAATAATTAATATTTTGGATTCATTGCAACATTTACCTGGAGCTAACTCTGCAAATAGCACTGCTGGGTGATTTGAAAAGTCATCGTCAATTGATCAATAATATAATGATACTTTTAGCAAAACAATGTATCTTTAATTTACAATCTGTAGAAACCATGAGAATAGAAAGGTTCAGAACTTTTGTGAAACATCACAGCACAGTTGAAAAAGATATGGCACATAGAAATAGAAAATGGATGGTGTTCAGAGATAGATAGGAGGGGTTGAGTGGAGATGAAGTGTTGGGACTAAAAACAACAAGATAACTAATGTCAAATATACTGTGTCCGTAAAATGTTTACAGATTCAGAACTTTTGTGAAACAGCACAGTTAAAATTATATGGCAATCAGAAATCAGACAGGATGTTCTTCAAAGATAGATTCGAGGGTGTCTTGTTTTGCACACTTTGTACAAAATAATAAAATGCAGTACTACAGGATATTTCTTAACGTAGCTCTTTATTAGCTAGCTATAACTGGCATGTTCACGTATCGCCAACCAGGATCAAACTGCCTGTGACCTAACCGTTTGGGTGGTCTTAACGAATCATAGCACAGTACGACATGGCGGTAAAATGCATCCAATTACAATTCAGTATGTTTACACATATGAATATTACATACCCCTTATTTTAAAACAAAATAAACATGTTTACATATTCTAAGGGTTTCTTTTGAATACACGCTCTGTAGTTTGAACTCACGGTAAGTAACCATTTATATTGCATACTACACCAACTGAATCAACAGACTCTGAAACAATAATCCAACATACTGTTACTTTTCAAACAAGGGATTCTCAGCAACTCAGCTTTCACTGTAGAAATAACATCTTAACATTTCAAACAAATACAATACCAAAGCATTTCAAGTGAACGTTCAATAACAAGTTTACAGTCTGGAACTCTTTTAGGGCAGCGATCCGCCTACACCCTTTGACATTTCACAGGTCTAGGACAGCTCTTGGCTTGACCTCTCTTCCTGACCTTGTGCGATATGATGCTGAGCATGCTTCTGTGTCAGTCAACAGTTCTTGTGGTGTTGCAGGTAAGCATGGTGTATGTTGTGCTGTGTGTGTTTAGTCCATCAAGTTCTCTTTCAGGGGAACAGTTCATCTCATCAGTGTGTTGTTCTTTTGTGTTCAGTAGGTGATGACGATTGCGGCGGTACACCGCTCCTTCTGTGGTGCGGATGTGATATGAACGTTCAGTGTCAGCTGGCTGGATGACGACTGCTGGCTTCCAGAGGCCATGCTCCTGGATTCTAACTGACTCTCCGTCGATCAGTGGTGGCAGTGGTCTAGCTGACTTGTCGTAGTATCGCTTTTGTTGTTGTCTCTGTGCACGTTTTTCATGCATTTCCTTGTAGCTGACGACCTCAGGTTGCAGCTGCTGGTTGGTACTTGGAAGGATTGAGCGAAGTACGCGGCTCATCAACAGTTGGGCAGGTGATATAAAGTTGTCAACTGGAGTGTTGCGGTATTCAAGGAGACTGAGGTAGGGGTCTCTCTTGTCTGCTTTTGCTTTGTCCATGAGTGATTTAGCAATCTGCACAGATTTTTCAGCAAGGCCATTACTTTGAGGGTAATGCAGGCTTGAGGTGACATGTGTGAACTCCCATGCTTTTGTGAAGGATTCAAACTCATTGGATTTGTAACAGGGCCCATTGTCAGATATTAAAGTATCTACAATGCCATGCCTGGCAAAGGCTGCTTTCAGCTTCAATCACAGCTGCAGATGTGGTGCTGTGAAGCTTGTTGAGTTTGAAGTATCTGCTGTAGTAGTCCACTGTTACGATGTAGTTCTCGTTGTTCCAGGTGAACAGATCGGTTGCCACGACCTGCCAGGGTCGGTCTGGGATACAATGAGATAACATTGGCTCTTTGGTGTTTGAGGGGTGTCATTCAAGCCATATGGCGCATTTACCAACAATGTCCTCTATTTGTTTGCACATTCCGGGCCAAAACAAAATGTCCCGTGCTCTCTGTTTGCACTTTTCCATGCCCATGTGTCCAGCATGGATCTTTGTCAAAATCTCTTCTCTGAGACTGGAAGGAATAATGATTTTCTCTCCTTTGAAAATTATTCCTTGATCTGTGATAGTTCATCACGATGGTTCCAGAATTCTGAGACGCTCTGAGGGCATTTTCTCCTCTCCTCAGGCCATCCATCCTGTATGACTTTCCTCAGCTGTGTGAGTTGCGAGTCCTTTTCTGTTTCTGCTTGGATCTCCTTCAGTTTTGTGTCACTAACTGGTCAGTTGCTGTACAAAGTGTGCACTTGCATGTCCATCCCTTCACTGAGGCTGCTGTCCTTATAGGTAAGAAACTTCCTGGAGAGTGTGTCTGCGACAGGGATGTCTTTTGCCTGGACGGTGAGTGATTGTGAAGTCGTATTTTTGTAGTTGAAGGATCATTCTCTGTAGCATTGGCGGGGCAGCGACTAGTGGTTTCCTCACGATTGACTCAAGGGGCTTGTGGTCGGATTCCACAATGACTTGTCGTCCATATATGTACTGATGGAAACGTTTACATCCGAACAGAATGGCGTAGAGCTCCTTTTCGATTTGAACGCAGTTGATTTCACAGTCTGTGAGAGATATGGAAGCGTAGCCGTTGGGCTTTCCTTCTTGCAGTAGCACTGCACCTAGTCCATACTTCGACGGGGTCGTAGTAGGCCAGGACTGGTCCTGGTCCTCTCGTGATCAAGTCTTTCACATTCTGGAAAGCAATGTCGTGTTGCTTGTCCCAGAGGAACTCACTGGACTGCTTTAGCAGTTGACGCAGGGGTCCATTAGCGTTGGAGAGGCTGGGTGCGAACTTGGCTAAGTAGTTGACCATGCCAAGCACTGTTTCCAGCTCTGCACGGTTCTTTGGTGGCTCCATTTCTTTTATGGCTGAGATCTTCTGTGGATCTGGCTTGATTCCATCGGTCGTGCTCCTCTTTGGTTCGACCATAGACAAGGATGTCGTCCACAATTGCCACAACTCCGTCGATGCCTTTGTACACTTCGTCAATCTTTCGCTGAAACTCGTCTTGGGCTGAGATAATCCCAAAAGGTAGGCGACAGAACCTGTAGTGTCCAAACGGTGTGTTGAATGTTGAGCTTAGATGACTCTTCTGTGAGTTTGATAGCCCAGTAGCCTGATCTAGCGTCCATGACACTGAAGTAGTGTGCTCCCGCTAGCTTGTATGTGATGCCATCTAGTGTTAGTAAAGGATAATGGGGGCGTTTGATAGCCTTGTTCAAGTCTCTTGGGTCGAGACATACTCGGAGCTTGCCTGTGAGTGGTTTCTCCACCACCACTAACACATTTACCCAGTCAGTCGGTTTTGTAACCTTGCTGACTATGTCAGATTGCTCCATGCTCTCCAACTCTTTCTTCAGACGGGCACGGAGAGCAAGGGGAATCTTTCTCGGTGGGTAGACCACAGGGGTTGCGTCTGGTTCAAGGTGAATGGTACATTCTCCTGGGAATAATCCTATTCCTGTAAAAACATCAGCAAACTCCTCCAGTAAATTGTCTGTCTACTGGTGCTGTCACTGACAAAACCAGCTTGATGAGGTCCATGTCTAAACATGCTTTAAGATCTAGCAGGTGCACTAGTGTCAACAACATAAAAGTTCAACATGTCACTTTCCTTGTATTTGCATTTGAAAGTGCATGTGCCTTTTACTGGGAGCTGTTCACCACCATAACCAGTCAGTCTGCGCGTGGTGGGCTGTAGCTCGCACTCAGATGTCAAGCTGCTGTACTTATTCAGAGGAATAATGTTTACTTGTGCACAAGTGTCTAGTTTGAACTTTAGCTTTGTGCTTTGTGTTCCTATCTCAATGTCAGCAAAGGCTTGCTCTGTCTCTGATATTTGACTTTTCTGTGTCACTGAATCAATAAACAGTTCATCAGCGTTTGACTCTTTGATTGACATTTCATCTTCACTCACTGTGTGTACTGTTTTTCCACGGTAAGCTCTGCACACTTTTGCAAAGTGATTCCATTTTCCACATTTAGTACACTGTTGTTAGCTGGGCAATTTCCTTGTTCGCCGTGCACTTTGTATCCACAATATCCACATGTTTTGAGTCTGTGTTGCTCTGTTTTGGAGTTACGTCTCCCTCCGTTCTAAAACACGCTCTCTGTGCACCGCAGGTGTGCTTTGATGTTTGCCTGACTGCACTGCTTGTTCACATGATGCTTGCCTGACTGCACTGCTTGTTCACATGATGCGCTCGTTCTGCGGCGCAAAATGGTTTTCATCTGAGCCTGTGCTAGCTTGTGAGATCTGGCTATGTCCATAGCTTTGTCCAGCGTTACCTCAGACCCAACATTCAAAAGTTTCTCTCTCACTCGCAGTGAGTGTATTCCAAATACAATAACGGTCCCTGACCATTGTGAGGGTTGAAATTATGCTTGGCCTATCATGAGGGTGTAGGTGTGTGTGTGTGTGTGTTAGAAGTAACATTAGCGGAAAATGGCCTTGGGTGTAGGCAGTTATCATGAGTTATGGGGGACACATACAGAGCATAGTGTTGCGAAAACAGACTGTCTTTTGTTAGAACTGCCCAGAAACAGCTACACCTATCAACTGGAGCGCCTAGGGGCTGGGACCAACTCGTGCGCCAACAATCAACGATAGGTTGAGTAAGTTTAAACCACACTTGACCTCTACTCTGACAGTCCGGCTCGGAAGCAGGAACTACTTCTGTCAGAGTATTAAAGAAGATACCTTTAGGGTGTTGGCCAGTTCTCTGTTTGCCCTGAGAGGTGTGACAGATAGCCCGTATATACGAAATTCGCATTTACCATTTATTGCTTGAGTTAAATACTTGAAGGAAAATTGATGACTCTGAATTACACTTTATCCCGATACCAGATTAGGTAGACGCAACCCTTAACACCATCTCATCCTTGTTTGCATAATCACAGTCTTTCACAAGCAGACGCAGCTCTGTCACAAACTGTTCAAATGACTCGCTATCTCCCTGTACTTTCTCATGGAAATTGTACCTAGCAAAAATCGTATTGGTCTTCGGCGCAACATATGCTTCAAAACGATCGTAGTATATTTTCAGTACCTTTGATTCAGCCTCGGTAAGTGTCCATGTGTTGTAAATATCTCTCCCTGTTTCACCGATCCAGAGGAGCAGGTAGCTGCATTTTTCCTCTTCTCCTCTGTCCTTTTAAATTTTTTAAAAACAAATGTAATAATGTGTAATGTAAATGTAAAACAATTAAAAGCTGAAATGTCTTTTGTCAATAAGTTAAGCATTCAACCCCTTTGTTATTTTCATGCCTAAATAAATTCAGGATTAAAAATGAGTTTAATAAGTGGCACGTTGCATGAACTCACTCTGTGTGCAATAATAGTGTTTAAAATGATTTTTGAATGACTACCTCATCTCTGTACCCCACACATACAATTATCTATAAAGACCCTCAGTGAAGGAGTGATTTTCAAACACAGATTCAACCACAAAGACCAGGAAGTTTTCCAACGCCTCGCAAAGGGCAACTATTGGTAGATGGGTAAAAAAAAAATGGACATTGAATATCTCAATAATAGTCTCAATCTACAAGATCAAGGTCATCAAAACAGTCAAGCAGATCCTCAACGGCGAGTTCTGCAGCCATCAAAGCACGCGCCAAGGCAGACGCAGCACGTGCACAAGTCTCCTATGCTGAGAAGGAAGCTTCTGTGATGAAGCAAAAAGCTGACCTCGAGGCAACTTTAAATGTTCTCCAAGGTGAGAGAGCAGCTGCTGCTGCGTTGGCTGAAGCTGCAGCCTTTGAAGAAGCTGTAGGATCAGAACACAGAGAGCTTCGCAAAAAACTAGACACAGGGACACAGCCCTTAAGTCCAGTCCAACATACATGTGAGTATGTGCAACAACATGCTAGGCCCTACTTTGCTGAACTTCCATTTGAAGTGGAGAAACAAGAGCTTAGTGTTGACCCAGCTACATGCCATAATCCAGTAAGTAGCAAACAACAGAACATGAGCAGAGACTCTCCGTTCAAAATAAATGAACAGCAGCATGGTGGAAATGGAAAGCAAGCCCACTTCCAGTCACACACACAAAACTTCCCTGAGTCACAAGTGGCACCAGACCTCATCAAGTACCTCCTACGTCGTGAGATGGTGAGTTCCGGACTCCTGAAGTTTGATGATCGCCCTGAAAATTATTGGGCATGGAAAGCATCCTTTCTCAATGCGACCAGAGACTTGAATTTATCAGCCAGGGAAGAGTTAGATCGAATTACCAAGTGGCTAGGGGCAGAGTCGTCTGAGCAAGCAAACACAATTAGATCTGTCCATATTTCAAATCAAATCAAATCAAATCAAATCAAATCAAATGTATTTGTCACATACACATGGTTAGCAGATGTTAATGCGAGTGTAGCGAAATGCTTGTGCTTCTAGTTCCGACAATGCAGTAATAACAAGTAATCTAACTAACAATTCCAAAACTACTGTCTTGTACACAGTGTAAGGGGATAAAGAATATGTACATAAGGATATATGAATGAGTGATGGTACAGAGCAGCATAGGCAAGATACAGTAGATGGTATCGGGTACAGTATGTACAAATGAGATGAGTATGTAAACAAAGTGGCATAGTATAGTATAAAGTGGCTAGTGATACATGTATTACATAAGGATACCGTCGATGATTTAGAGTACAGTATATACGTATGCATATGAGATGAATAATGTAGGGTAAGTAACATTTATATAAGGTAGCATTGTTTAAAGTGGCTAGTGATATATTTACATCATTTCCCATCAATTCCCATTATTAAAGTGGCTGGAGTTGAGTCAGTGTCAGTGTGTTGGCAGCAGCCACTCAGTGTTAGTGGTGGCTGTTTAACAGTCTGATGGCCTTGAGATAGAAGCTGTTTTTCAGTCTCTCGGTCCCAGCTTTGATGCACCTGTACTGACCTCGCCTTCTGGATGATAGCGGGGTGAACAGGCAGTGGCTCGGGTGGTTGATGTCCTTGATGATCTTTATGGCCTTCCTGTGACATCGGGTGGTGTAGGTGTCCTGGAGGGCAGGTAGTTTGCCCCCGGTGATGCGTTGTGCAGACCTCACTACCCTCTGGAGAGCCTTACGGTTGAGGGCGGTGCAGTTGCCATACCAGGCGGTGATACAGCCCGCCAGGATGCTCTCGATTGTGCATCTGTAGAAGTTTGTGAGTGCTTTTGGTGACAAGCCGAATTTCTTCAGCCTCCTGAGGTTGAAGAGGCGCTGCTGCGCCTTCTTCACGATGCTGTCTGTGTGAGTGGACCAATTCAGTTTGTCTGTGATGTGTATGCCGAGGAACTTAAAACTTGCTACCCTCTCCACTACTGTTCCATCGATGTGGATAGGGGGGTGTTCCCTCTGCTGTTTCCTGAAGTCCACAATCATCTCCTTAGTTTTGTTGACGTTGAGTGTGAGGTTGTTTTCCTGACACCACACTCCGAGGGCCCTCACCTCCTCCCTGTAGGCCGTCTCATCGTTGTTGGTAATCAAGCCTACCACTGTTGTGTCGTCCGCAAACTTGATGATTGAGTTGGAGGCGTGCGTGGCCACGCAGTCGTGGGTGAACAGGGAGTACAGGAGAGGGCTCAGAACGCAACCTTGTGGGGCCCCAGTGTTGAGGATCAGCGGGGAGGAGATGTTGTTGCCTACCCTCACCACCTGGGGGCGGCCCGTCAGGAAGTCCAGTACCCAGTTGCACAGGGCGGGGTCGAGACCCAGGGTCTCGAGCTTGATGACGAGCTTGGAGGGTACTATGGTGTTGAATGCCGAGCTGTAGTCGATGAACAGCATTCTCACATAGGTATTCCTCTTGTCCAGATGGGTTAGGGCAGTGTGCAGTGTGGTTGAGATTGCATCGTCTGTGGACCTATTAGGGCGGTAAGCAAATTGGAGTGGGTCTAGGGTGTCAGGTAGGGTGGAGGTGATATGGTCCTTGACTAGTCTCTCAAAGCACTTCATGATGACGGATGTGAGTGCTACGGGGCGGTAGTCATTTAGCTCAGTTACCTTAGCTTTCTTGGGAACAGGAACAATGGTGGCCCTCTTGAAGCATGTGGGAACAGCAGACTGGTATAGGGATTGATTGAATATGTCCGTAAACACACCGGCCAGCTGGTCTGCGCATGCTCTGAGGGCGCGGCTGGGGATGCCATCTGGGCCTGCAGCCTTGCGAGGGTTAACACGTTTAAATGTCTTACTCACCTCGGCTGCAGTGAAGGAGAGACCGCATGTTTTCGTTGCAGGCCGTGTCAGTGGCACTGTATTGTCCTCAAAGCGGGCAAAAAAGTTATTTAGTCTGCCTGGGAGCAAGACATCCTGGTCCGTGACTGGGCTGGGTTTCTTCCTGTAGTCCGTGATTGACTGTAGACCCTGCCACATGCCTCTTGTGTCTGAGCCGTTGAATTGAGATTCTACTTTGTCTCTGTACTGGCGCTTAGCTTGTTTGATAGCCTTGCGGAGGGAATAGCTGCACTGTTTGTATTCGGTCATGTTACCAGACACCTTGCCCTGATTAAAAGCAGTGGTTCGCGCTTTCAGTTTCACACGAATGCTGCCATCAATCCACGGTTTCTGGTTAGGGAATGTTTTAATCGTTGCTATGGGAACGACATCTTCAACGCACGTTCTAATGAACTCGCACACCGAATCAGCGTATTCGTCAATGTTGTTATCTGACGCAATACGAAACATCTCCCAGTCCACGTGATGGAAGCAGTCTTGGAGTGTGGAGTCAGCTTGGTCGGACCAGCGTTGGACAGACCTCAGCGTGGGAGCCTCTTGTTTTAGTTTCTGTCTGTAGGCAGGGATCAACAAAATGGAGTCGTGGTCAGCTTTTCCGAAAGGGGGGCGGGGCAGGGCCTTATATGCGTCGCGGAAGTTAGAGTAACAATGGTCCAAGGTCTTTCCTCCCCTGGTTGCGCAATCGATATGCTGATAAAATTTGGGGAGTCTTGTTTTCAGATTAGCCTTGTTAAAATCCCCAGCTACAATGAATGCAGCCTCCGGATAAATTGTTTCCAGTTTGCAGAGAGTTAAATAAAGTTCGTTCAGAGCCATCGATGTGTCTGCTTGGGGGGGGATATATACGGCTGTGATTATAATCGAAGAGAATTCTCTTGGTAGATAATGCGGTCTACATTTGATTGTGAGGAATTCTAAATCAGGTGAACAGAAGGATTTGAGTTCCTGTATGTTTCTTTCATCGCACCATGTCACGTTAGTCATAAGGCATACGCCCCCGCCCCTCTTTTTACCAGAAAGATGTTTTTTCCTGTCTGCGCGATGCGTGGAGAAACCTGTTGGCTGCACCGCTTCGGATAGCGTCTCTCCAGTAAGCCACGTTTCCGTGAAGCAAAGAACGTTACAGTCTCTGATGTCCCTCTGGAATGCTACCCTTGCTCGGATTTCATCAACCTTGTTGTCAAGAGACTGGACATTGGCAAGAAGAATGCTAGGGAGTGGTGCGCGCTGTGCCCGTCTCCGGAGTCTGACCAGAAGACCGCCTCGTTTCCCTCTCTTTCGGAGTCGTTTTTTTGGGTCGCTGCATAGGATCCACTCCGTTGTCCTGTTTGTAAGGCAGAACACAGGATCCGCGTCGCGAAAAACATATTCTTGGTCGTACTGATGGTGAGTTGATGCTGATCTTATATTCAGTAGTTCTTCTCGACTGTATGTAATGAAACCTAAGATGACCTGGGGTACTAATGTAAGAAATAACACGTAAAAAAACAAAAAACTGCATAGTTTCCTAGGAACGCGAAGCGAGGCGGCCATCTCTGTCGGCGCCGGAAGTAGATACATACATATTTTCAACGCAGCAGCAGGGCTTAACATGGTCTGGCAACGACTAGAAGAGTGCTATGGTACACCCGAAGTGATCGAGAATGCACTGTTGAAGAAAATGTATGATTTTCCAAAACTGGCTAACAAAGACAATCACAAACTAAGAGAACTAGGTGACATTCTTCTCGAACTGGAGTGTGCTAAAGTAGAAGGGTACCTTCCAGGCCTCGCTTATCTGGACACATCTCGGGGGGTAAACCCTATTGTAGAGAAACTTCCATTCAGTTTACAAGAACAATGGATAGCACAGGGATCCAAATATAAGGAGGACTATCGGGTAGCATTCCCACCATTCTCGTTCTTCTCGAGATTCATCAGGAACCAGGCGGAAATTAGAAATGACCCCAGCTTCACCCTCTACACCTCAACTAACCAGGTGTCTATGAAAAGTGAGAAACCTGCCAGGTACAGCAGCAAGACACCTGTGACTGTATACAAAACAGATGCGTCATCTGAGGCCTCAGACCACCAAACCAAACCCAGTAAGACAAAGGTTGAAAAACCTGACCATCACTGCCAATACATAACAAGCCTCATCCTCTTAAAAACTGTTGTGGGTTTAGATACAAAACTCTAGATGAGCGCAAATCATATCTCAAAGACAATGGCATTTGTTTCCGATGTTGTGGGTCAACTCAGCACAGAGCTAAAGACTGTAAGGTTTCAATCAAGTGCTCTGAGTGCGACAGCGACAAACATCTTGCTGCTCTGCATCCAGGCCCAGCCCCTTCAAATACAGACACCGCTACAGCAGAGACAGAGCATGGCGGGGAGCAAGGTGACGATGCTCTTCTATCTGTCACCTCAAAGTGTACAGAGATCTGTGGTGAGGCAGTCAATCCAAGATCATGTTCAAAAATATGCCTAGTCAAAGCTTCTCCGGCTGGGAAAAGAGAGAAAGCTGTCAAAATGTATGTAGTGCTTGATGAACAGAGTAACAAATCTCTGGCCAAGACAGAGTTTTTCAATCTCTTCAACATCAATAACAACTCTGCTCCATACACCATGAAGACGTGTTCTGGGGTAACAGAGACTTCAGGCAGGAGAGCCGTCAACTTCATGGTGGAGTCTATAGATGGACACATACAGCTCACTCTCCCTACTCTGATAGAGTGTGATATAATGCCAGACGATAGGATGGAGATTCCCTCCCCCGACATTGCGTATCATCATCCCCATCTGCAACCAGTTATGGACAAAATTTCAGCGGTGGACCCAGATGCTCCCATCCTCCTGCTCTTGGGACGAGACATCTTAAGGGTACACAAGGTACGAGAGCAAATCAATGGGCCTCACGACACTCCTTATGCACAGCGACTCAACCTCGGGTGGGTCATCGTAGGTGAGGCCTGTCTGGGAACGGCTCACCGACCAGCCAATGTTAACGTGTTCAGGACAAACATACTTCAAAATGGTTGCACATCCCATCTGAGCCCTTGCCCTGACATCATCCAGGTAAAAGAGAACTACAACAGCGTAGCTCAGAAACACATCTCTCCCTCTACTCGAGAGATCCAATCACAACTGTGAACACAGACAGCCTGGGATGTTCCGTGTTCGACAAAACACAAGACGATGATAAACCAGCACCATCAGTGGAGGACAAAGCCTTCTTAGACATTATGGACAAACAGGTTTTCCAGGATGATGGAAACAACTGGGTGGCTCCTCTACCCTTTCACCCCACTAGTCGTCGCCTTCCTAATAACAGGGAGCAGGCCATGAACCGTCTCACATCACTTCGCAAGACTTTAGACAAAAAGCCTGACATGAAGCGTCATTTTATTGACTTCATGCAAAAGATGCTGGATAACGACCAAGCCGAACCTTCACAGCCACTAGAGGGAGACAAAGAACGTTGGTATCTGCCCATATTTGGTGTTTACCATCCACAAAAGCCTGAACAAATAAGAGTAGTATTTGATTCCAGTGCTAAGTGTCAAGGCGTGTCACTTAACGATGTTCTGCTCAGTGGTCCAGACTTAAACAACACACTCTTGGGTGTCCTAATGCGTTTCCGCAAGGATTGCATTGCACTAACAGCAGATGTGCAACAAATGTTTTACTGTTTTGGTGTACGTGAGGATCACAGAGATTACTTAAGGTTTCTCTGGTATGAAGACAACATCCCAGATAGAAACATAACTGAGTACAGGATGAAAGTCCATGTATTTGGGAACAGCCCTTCACCAGCCGTAGCCATCTACTGCATGAGACGAGCAGCGCTACAGGGTGAGAAGGAACACGGGTCAGAACCCAAGCAATATGTAGTGAGGAACTTCTACGTCGATGATGGTCTGACATCAGTAGCTGCTACAGAAGAAGTTATCAACATTCTAAGAAAAACACAAGCAATGTTGGAGGAGTCCAACATGAAACTACACAAGATTGCATCCAATAGCAAAACAGTTATGGAAGCCTTCCCTATGGAGGACCGTGCAAAAGACTTAAAAGATCTGAACCTAGGAGTGGATCCTCTCCCCTTTCAACAGAGTCTGGAACTTTCCTGGAACCTGGAAACAGACAGCTTCTCATTCCAGGTGTCCCACAATGAGAAACCTTTTACGCAGAGAGGCATCCTGTCCACAGTGAATAGTCTTTATGACCCCCTTGGGTTCATGGCTCCAATAACAATGCAAGGTAAAGCCTTAATCAGAAAGGACATTATTTGTTTCTTGATATGTTTTATTTCATAGTGGCACAATTTCATTATACCAGGCGGGGGAGTGTGCTGCCATTCTGTTAGAAGGTAACAGATTATTTTATTACAATGGTTAAATTGGATTTTCATTGTGTTTAATGGTGTTATTTGCCCCCTAGTGGAGCTTTCTGGTACTTAGAAAGACGACGCAAACAGGAAGTAGAGAATTTGTTCTGCACGCATAGAAGCAGCTACAAACAACGCTAAGGTGCAGTTCTTTCAATGTAGTTATTTCTTGTCACGCTTCAGCCTTGGAAAATATTTGTTTGTAAATTCGATTCAAGCATTTAGCTAATGATGATAATCTTGCTATTGATAGAGTTGCTTACATATCAATGTTGGTATGTCGTTAGCTGTATTACTTTGCTCGTGCGTCATGCAAACGAATTGTAAAATATACAATACTGTAGTTTGTTACTGTTTATAGTGTAATGTGCTTTGTTATTCTACATAGATGGTTGTACATTATTAGAGTAATGAAAGGAGCCAATTACCATATGAGTAACAATTAGCTATATGGTTTGGCATCATGCCAGATGCATGGTACCTTAGCACGTGCTTTGTATTTATGCAACTTCAAATGTTTAATGTACAGCTACAGTATGTCGGTGTGAATTGAATACTAAAGTATATTCTTATCTGTATTTTGCAGTTTCACAACATAAACGTTTTCAATATATTCATTCAAGACAAATCACGCCTTGGGAGTTTTATTGAAGACTTAGTTGTTAGCTATCTGTCTAGTTTTGCATGGGAACGCAACTCAAGGGCAGAATAGCTGCCAAAGGTGATTCTAACATGTATTGACTCAGTAGGTTGAATCTAATCAAGATACATTTGATACAAATGTTAGAATTTTCTTCCACTTTTACAACAGAGTTTTTGTGTAGTTTGTTGACAAAACAATACAATTAAATCCATTTTAATCCCACTTTGTAACATAAATACTTGTGAATACTTTCTGAAGGCACTGTATCAATTATTAATTTGTAGACAAACTGGATATTGAATTGTTTTTGGTTATCAACCAAATATCAGCATTTGATGGAGATGTATCTTCTGCTTGGATAGTACCATCAATGCCATTGACCTAGTCTGGCTTTAATTCCAGTTTAACTACAAATTAATCATTGATATGTTAGATTCACGTCTCCATCTCAACCAAAAACCAAAGAAAAGAATAGGACTAAATCAAATCAAACTTTAAATGCACTTCAAATAATGTTTGATTCAGTCCTATTCTTTAAAATTTGATATTTGGTTGTGTTGTCAAGCAAGCACAATTCTTTATTACTTTTGTAATACAGTAAATCGCCTACATTTAAGGCTGTATTGCAAACTGTAACAGTATTTCTTCAACCTCAAAATGAGTAACAAATCCATGGCCACATTTTGAAGTTACTGTAACTATAAATGTATTCTTATGTAATCATGAATATATGCAAAGGTCACAGGTTTGTGGAGATCTTCACAATTGCTATAATATTCAGTGCAGAATCTCAAACAGCATTGATCACTTGCACTATGTGCTTATACTGTAATCTCAACTGCAATCCAGGTCATTTGGTTGTGCTATTAGATGAAGCACAGTGATAACACATTAAGTTGTTGTATACACACCAAATATCTGACATTGTATTCCCATTTTCATTTTGTTGTGCTTTTAAATGGTTAAAAGTACAGTGATACATTCAGATGACAACTAAACCAAAAATCAGACATTGTCTTTCTGTTGGAATTTGGTTGCTTTTAGATGCTTGAAAGCATAGTGATAACACACTGGAAATTCAACAAACTTCTTTTTAAGTGCGTAAATAAAGGTTGAAATCGAATTGAACATTGTCTTAACCAAATATGACCCAAATGTGCCCAGTGGGTCATCCCACATGTTGAGGAAACGAAAGTATAAAATAGCTGACATAACAACGCCACCTCCGATGCTAAATATGTTGCAAATGACATCCCCATGGCTGTACTATTCAACAACGTGAATGGCACTTAGGTGATAGTCTTACAAAACCTTACCCTGGAAGACATACAAAATACACGGAATGTACAAAACATTAGGAACAACTTAATATTGAGTTGCACCCCCTTTTGCCCTCAGAACAGCCTCAATTTGTCGGCGCATGGACTCTACAAGGTGTCAAAAGTGTTCCACAGGGATGCTGGCCCATGTTGACTCTAATGCTTCTCACAATTGTTTCAAGATGGCTGGTTATCCTTTGGATGGTGGACCATTCTTGATACACACGGGAAAATGGTGAGCATGAAAAACCCAGCAGCGTTGCAGTTCTTACATGTATTGAACCATTTTTGTTGTTGTCATTTAGCAGACTCCAGAGCGACTTACAGTTAGTGCATTCATCTTAATAAGATAGCTAGGTGTCACAACCACATATCTCAGTCATAGTAAGTACTGTACATTTTCCCTCTAAAGTACACTGTAAAACTTGATTGTTGTTTTGACAGTATTATACAATAAAGCTAACAGTGAAATACAGTTATTTACAGTAAATTGCTGCAAATGGTAATGCACTCTAGGTGATTTTATGCGTAAACAGTAAATGATACTGTAAATTGCAAAGAAGCTTTGGCTTAAAGGTCTGAGCAGCCATTCTGATTCCCATGTAAAATAAGCCTTTTGAATGACTAAAACATCACCCAAAATATTTTTTCCAGATAAAAATGCTCAAAATCGGACAAAAATGACTTTTTCTCTCATGTCAAACTACCTGTAAGACTGAAAAGATACACTGAGTGGACGGGGAGCTAGTAGACTGAGTGGACAGGGAGCTAGTAGACTGAGTGGATGGGGAGCTAGTAGACTGAGTGGACGGGGAGCTAGTAGACTGAGTGGATGGGGAGCTAGTAGACTGAGTGGGCGGGGAGCTAGTAGACTGAGTGGGCGGGGAGCTAGTAGACTGAGTGGACGGGGAACTAGTAGGCTGAGTGGGCGGGGATCTAGTAGGCTGAGTGGGCGGGGAACTAGTAGGCTGAGTAGGCGGGGAGCTAGTAGGCTGAGTGGGCTGGGAGCTAGTAGGCTGAGTGGGCTGGGAGCTAGTAGGCTGAGTGGGCTGGGAGCTAGTAGGCTGAGTGGACGGGGAAATAGTAGGCTGAATGGGCTGGGAGCTGGTAGACTGAGTGGGCGGGGAGCTGGTAGACTGAGTGGGCGGGGAGCTAGTAGACTGAGTGGACAGGGAGCTAGTAGACTGAGTGGATGGGGAGCTAGTAGACTGAGTGGACGGGGAGCTAGTAGACTGAGTGGATGGGGAGCTAGTAGACTGAGTGGGCGGGGAGCTAGTAGACTGAGTGGGCGGGGAGCTAGTAGACTGAGTGGACGGGGAACTAGTAGGCTGAGTGGGCGGGGATCTAGTAGGCTGAGTGGGCGGGGAACTAGTAGGCTGAGTGGGCGGGGAACTAGTAGGCTGAGTGGGCGGGGAGCTAGTAGGCTGAGTGGGCTGGGAGCTAGTAGGCTGAGTGGGCTGGGAGCTAGTAGGCTAAGTGGGCTGGGAGCTAGTAGGCTGAGTGGACGGGGAGCTAGTAGGCTGACTGGACGGGGAGCTAGTAGGCTGAGTGGGCGGGGAACTAGTAGGCTGAGTGGGCGGGGAGTTAGTAGGCTCAGTGGACGGGGAGCTAGTAGGCTGAGTGGACGGGGAGCTAGTAGGCTGAGTGGGCGGGGAACTAGTAGGCTGAGTGGGCGGGGAGCTAGTAGGCTGAGTGGACGGGGAGCTAGTAGGCAGAGTGGACGGGGAGCTAGGAGACTGAGTGGACGGGGAGCTAGTAGGCTGACTGGACGGCGAACTAGTAGACTGAGTGGGCGGGGAGCTAGTAGGCTGAGTGGACGGGGAGCTAGGAGACTGAGTGGACGGGGAACTTACCGTGACACACTTCAAACAGGTCCACCAGGCACCTACTACCATACCCGTTCAAAGGCACTTACATCTTTTGTCTTGCCCATTCACCCTCTAACCATTCAATATTAAACTGATTATGGCAGAAGGCCACGTATGGCATTAGTCATGTAAACCCCTTACTCTGGTTATCCTAATCGGTTTAAGGTCAAAATCAAAGTAAGCATACGCCGATTAAAACAACTGGTTTTCTGAGCAATCTTTCAAATTATTAGCGGTGTATTTGATCTGAGCATGTGCCAGCATCGGTAGCGCTAGCCTCCATCTTAAACGCGAGTGAAGTGAGTTGTTAAAAACGGAAAGTATGCATCTTATAAATAGCTTTCACACACAAACTTTATGTGTCCGAACTCAGAATCTAATAGTCTTCTCAAAAATAACATGGTTACTGTGGTAGAAAGTTTATTTTGATTGGCTATTTTCTGCAAAAAGTCCCATCAGGTAGCCTGACTTCAGATGTGTCCATGTAAACAGGATCATTAGGGAAATTGGTATTCTTGCAAAGCATGTTAACATTTTAAGCAAACTACTATATTAACCTGACTATCCACAATAATCATATTATTTTGTGCATGTCACCGCACTTCATGTCTCAATTGTCTCCAATCCTTCTTTAACCCGGCTCCTCCCCTTCATCTACACTGATTTGAAGTGGATTTAACAGGTGACATCACTAAGGGATCATGGCTTTCACCTGGATTCACCTGGTCAGTCTATGTCATGGAAAGAGCATGTGTTCCTAATGTTTTGTACACAAAGGTTTTGTACACTCAAATTGGATCAGCTTAGAACAAGGCTGTTTTAAGCTGATCCACTTAAATCAGTACCATGAGACTGCACCATCTATGAGACAGTCTGAGCGCTCTATTCGATCTGTGTCGCTGAAGATTGCACTATAGAGAGCTCATTTCCGATTGAGCGACATATGCAGCGTTTAGCGTGAATACAATCTCCTTTAAAGCCGGAACATTGCCTTTAAATGTCAATCACGCTGTAACGCTGAACTTGATACGCTGATATGGATTGTATAGAACCAAAACAAATATTTCCAGTTCTTTCCCAGGGGACTGAATTTCAAGTCACTGTAAAATGGAAGACTTCAAAGTGTGCACTACAAAGCACAGGACGGTAGTAGGTTCAAAGGTGTTGTCGATTTAAACAACCTAAACAACACCCACCTCAATAGACCTCAAGTAAAACCCTTCCTCTGGCTCACTAAAGGTTCAAACTCTTTTATTTTTTCAAGTTTAATTGAGTCTTCCATTGTCATTAACCATATCAAAGAGTACAAACTCACAATCCCGTAGCATTCTCCCCTTGGAGATTTCAGTTTCTATGCAAAGAACATCTCAAATTTGTATGAATGTGACGTTTATGGTTTAGTCATGCGAGGTGTGTGCACGTCTGCATTACATCCTGTAGTTTTCCCTCAGATTTACAGTGAAACATGACTGAACTGGCTTGGTGCCTCAAGGCCATACAGAGTCAAGTACTTCCTCAAAAACCTAAAGTTAACATAAAGCAGCGACAATAGCCATATTTCTTTGTCCGGAGTAACTCAACTGCTCTGCAATATGAGCCTCTCAGTTTTTTTTTTTATTGTATCAAAAATATCCTTCACTTTGAATTACCCCCTGTATATAGCCTCGCAATTGTTTTTTTACTGCCGCTCTTTAATTATTTGTTACTTTATTCTCTTGACTTTTTTTTTAAAGGTATTTTCTTAAAACTACATTGTTGGTGAAGGGCGTGTAAGTAAGCATTTCACTGTAAGGTCTACAGACCTGTTGTATTCAGCCCATGTGACAAATACAATTTGATTTGATTCACTAGCAAAATAGCCTTTACAATGGGGACATAAGCTTGATAAACCCTTCACGGCGCTACAAGCCGGAGAAAGGAGAAGCCGAGATCTGTTGAAATCGTTTTCTGTGTGGATAAATGTGTGCTGAGAAACACCTCTGTATAGTGAGCCCCAATGTACTACAATTGGCCCAAGACCTGCTTTCCCGTTCCCTGAGCCTAACTTCTGATCATTTAGCATGTATAAAATGACTGGTTCAAACTGACCATGTCATCCACCCTGTTAACGGCTGTTTGCCCTGAACAATATATCAACACTGTAATAATATGTCGGTAATAATGTATAATTGTAGACACGCCTAGAACTAACCTCTCTCTTTCAGCTGCAGGTAGCAGTTAAACTGGTCTAGGTATGCGTGTCTGTGTGTAATCACAACAGGAACAGTTTTTTTTATGGCTTGGCCGAGAGATAGAAATTAATAGGGGGTAATGTGGAAATGTATGCAGTGCAGAATTAATCATAGTGACTGAACAGACCACTATACCTTCAGTTGGATGCAACCATATGTAACCTACTGCCTGTGTATACAACTTTAACTGTGTGTAACTGCCCCTGAATACACAGTATTAAGAGTGGATGTGCCACGTGACAAAAAGGGAACCATAAACTTTACGCCTCAGAGAGTTTCACAAACTCTTAAGTGGTCAATGAAAAATGTTCAACTTGATCTTACAGTGATATTGATTTCCTGTTCTCAAGAAAGACTGTTGGAATGGTGTGCGTGTGTCTGAGGGAGTGCCTGTATGTGTGAGTGCATTGGTGTGCGTGTATGCTGCCACAAGTAGGTAGGTGAGTGTGTCTAGGATATCTGATCAGGTGTGTGTGTATGTGTGTATTTGCTGGTGTGTGTGACTGATGAGATCCCCTTGTCCTCCTACTTAAGTGCTTTAGCCACGGCTGAGTAGGCGATGTGTATCTCTGTGTCGTTGGGGCAGGTAGAGGAGAACTCCTCGTGGGCGTACGCAGCATCCAGGTACCGCCACAGGTTGGAGAGAGACTTGGGGATGGAGAAAGTGCGATACTTAAGACACACCACCTCCGGGTTGGACAGAGAGACAGGGAAAAAGAGAAGAAGAAAGGGAGAGTTATTTCCCCCATTGCACATCATCCTGTAAAAATAATTTTTATTCATACATCTCTACATGCATAGTTCTAATGGTGCTTAGTGTTCATAGTGTAATCTGTACTTCATGGCTTTTAGCTTCAGTGTATAAATTCTGCGTCAATATATTTAGTCTGTATATTCTGCTTATTGTCCGTCTGTATATTCTGTTTATTGTGACAGCACCATTTCACTGAGTCAATTCCTGTACATGCAAATGTATTTGGTGAATAAAGGTGATTCTGAATACACGTGGCCACTGAATAACCAAACAAAAAGTAACATACAAAAAAGCTAAGACAAGAAAGGTAACCGTTATAGCCAATAAATATAATTGTGCGTTTGTAGTCCGAACAATAATGATCAAAAGAGCCCATTGGATCTGCCTGAACACTAATGCTAATATGTGAATATGTCCTTGTGATCTTACTTTGCAGTTTTCACTGAAGTTACTACTGTACATGTGGGAACATTTAGCAAACAAGTGGTCCACCAACCTCAATTAATACTGATTTGATTATAGACCTCATGCTAGGCCACAAGCAGGGCTTAAAACAAAGGATTACCTTGACAATGTTCAGCTTGGGAAGCAAGTTGCAGTCGGCCAGAGTGAGGACCTGCCCATCCAGGAAGGGACGGGAGGAGGAAGTGACTTCATCAGCGCTATTCTCGTCAATCTCGTCAGGAAGTGGGGAGCCAAGGTATTCGTCTAGCTTTTTCAGGGCCTTGAGCAAGCCTTTCTCTAGGTCTGACCATGCAGAGAACACACAAAGTACAACACATGGATTAAGACTGAAACACGTACATAAACTGTAGTACGAGCAAAGGTAAAGCTCCTCAGTAGTATCAAGCGAGAAAAGCCTTCATTGAGCTCCCTGTGATAAGACTGAAACAAACCTCTGAAAGAAGGAATTGAATGTGCTGCACCATGAAACAATATGACTCATAGAAATATAATTACTATTCTATATATATGGTGCATCCGGAAAGTATTCAGACATACCCATGGTATATGGCCTGATATACCACGGCTGTCAGCCAATCAGCATTCATGGGTGAACAACCCAGTTTATAAATAAAAAATATTCCTCATCAATCTACAAACAATACCCCATAATGACCAAGCAAAAACAGGTTTTTATAAATATTTGCAAATGTATTAAAAATAAAAAACAGAAATATTTTATTTACATAAGTATTCAGACCCTTTTCTATGAGACTCAAAATTGAGCTCAGGTGCATCCTGTTTCCAATGATCATCCTTGAGATGGTTCTACAACTTGATTGGAGTCCACCTGTGGGAAATTCAATTTTTTGGACATGATTTGGAAAGGCACACACCTGTCTTTATGAGGTCCCACAGTTGACAGTGCATGTCAGAACAAAAACCAAGTCATGAGGTCGAAGGAATTGTCCATAGAGCTCTGAGACAATATTATGTCGAGGCACAGATCTGGGGAAGGGTACCAAATAATTTCTGCAGCATTGAAAGTCCCCAAGAACACAGTGGCTTCCATCATTCTTAAATGGAAGAAGTTTTGAACCACCAAACTGAACAATCGGGGGAGAAAGGCTTTGGTCAGGGAGGTCACCAAGAACCCAATGGTCACTCTGACAGAGATCCAGGGTTCCTCTGTGGAGATGGGAGAACCTTCCAGAATGACAACCATCCCTGCAGCACTTCACCAATCAGAACTTTATGGTAGAGTGGCCAGACGGATGCCACTCCTCAGTAAAAGGCACATGACAGCCCACTTGGAGATTCTCTGGTCTGATGAAACCAAGATTGAACTCTTTGGCCTGAATGCCAAGCATCACATCTGGAGGAAACCTGGCACCATACCTGCGGGGAAGCATGCTGTGGGATGTTTACCAGTGGCAGGGACTGGGAGACTAGTCAGGATTCAAGTAAAGATGAACGAGCAAAGTAGAGGAGGAACATTGATGAAAACCTGCTCCAGAGTGCTCAGGACCTCAGACTGGGGCGAAGGTTCACTTTACAACAGGACAATGACCCTAAGCACACAGCCAAGACAACGCAGGAGTGGCTTCGGGACAAGACTCTGCATGTCCTTGA
This sequence comes from Oncorhynchus clarkii lewisi, assembly GCF_045791955.1. Lineage (NCBI taxonomy): Eukaryota > Metazoa > Chordata > Actinopteri > Salmoniformes > Salmonidae > Oncorhynchus > Oncorhynchus clarkii. The sequence goes on from NC_092164.1 coordinate 32,386,481, forward strand.
GTGACCCAGCCAGAGCCCGGACTTGAACCCAATCGAACATGTCTGGAGAGACCTGAAAATAGCTGTGCAGCAACGCTTACCATTCAACCTCACAAGTTTTGAGAGGATATGCAGAGAAGAATGGGAGAAACTCCCCAAATACAGGTGTGCCAAGCTTGTAGCGTCATACCCAAGAAGACTTGAGGCTGATATCGCTGCCAAAGGTGCTTCAACAAAGTCCTGAGTAAAGAGTCTGAATACTTATGTGAATGGAATACTTACATTTTTCACGTTTCTAAAAACCTGTTTTTGCTTTGTCATTATGGGGTATTGTGCGTTGATTGATGAGGGGGAAAAAACAATTGAATACATTTTAGAATAAGGCAGTAACGTAACAAAATGTGGAAAAAGTCAAGGGGTCTGAATACTTTCCAAATGCCCTGTATGCTAATATCATTACAACATTATTTGAATCAAAACAAAATACATAGTTTAAAGGACTTGAGGCACAGTTGTAAATTGTTGAACTAGAGTCATTTAAAATATCCTTTTGAATCTTTGCACATGACAATTGCTTATCTGAGTAGAGCGTGAAAGAGCTGCTAAAAATACAAGACAACATGCGACCGCTTTGTGAAGAGACGCCAAGCTCAGAGACGCCAAGCTCAGAGCATAATGCCATTAACAAAGACATTCCCTGCTGTTTTGGAAAACAGAGACAGATTGTGGGAGCTTCTTGCAGGTGCTTGTGACGATACCAGTATTGCAATATTTTTTCCATGAAAAAAATGAAAACACGAAGCAGGCCAAACTCTTTGGTCATTTAAAAACCTGATGTACAGTATATAAAATATTGTATGCTATAGATTGGAAAACAAATCAATGTGACTCTCGATGACAACATAATGATGTTTGTTTACAATATTAGGGTTCCGAAATAAGTTACATCTGTTTTGTTTCCTTGCCACAATACTAACGAGCATCGTGATACTGGTATCGTCCCAGCCCTAGTGCTTGCTAGCATGCAACAATGTTGTTGTACATGAAGGGTCGGGCTCAGTTCATCCTGATTTGTCATTGTCACTCACTGTCATTGAGCTGGGGGTTTGAATTCTTGATGTAGGCTGAGAACTTGGAGAACACGTCTAGGCCGGCTGTGTTAGACTCAGGGTTCCTGGAAGCCAGGCGGGGGTATCTGTGGGAGGGGGTTGGGGAGGCATAAAACATTTCAGTCAGTGGGGTATCATGAGGAAAACATATTGTCTTCCGAGAGGAACATAAATACGAATGTTAAAAATATAAAGTATCAAAAGCCTTCATGCATGTACATAAACGATCAACATACTCTACAGAGGCAAACAACAGATACAAATGATTCTTCAACACAACAATGGCACATGTAACATAGACCTGGAAGGGTATGAAACTTTTCTTGATACAAGTAGCAACATAACTGTCTGGTGGTATGATCAGAGGATGGATAGAAGGATAAAATGATGGAAGGAGTGATTACTTTGGAGGGGACAGGTTCTCCTCCAGGAACTCTTCTATCTTGTTGGTGTCGGTTTTCACCTCCGTCCCGTAGAGCAGGAAGGGGGGCTGAGCACCAGGGGCCAGGTCCTTAAGGATCTCTGGTTTCCTATCAAGAGACAGAAAATGACAGAGGAACAAACAGGAATGCTCTTTAATTATTTGTTACTTTTGTTTCTTATTTTCTTGTATTTTTCTTAAAACTGCATTGTCGGTTAAGGTCTTGTAAGTAAGCATTTCACTGTAAGGTCTACTACACCTGTTGTATTCGGTGTTTGTGACAAATCAAATTTGATTTGCAACAATGACAGAATTAGAGGGAATGAGAAAGAGGTAGAAGACATATGAGCGTATGTGAATGTGAAAAATGTATATGTTTGTGACAAAAAAAAAGAGTTAAGTCTTACTATGCTGAACAAAAATATAAAACACAACATGCAACAATGGACAAAGATTTTACTGAGTTACAGTTCATATAAGGAAATCAGTCAAATGAAATAAATTCATTAGGCCCTAATCTATGGATTTCACATGACTGGGCAGCGGTGCAGCCACGCCCTGGAGAGCCAGGCCCATCCAATCAGAATGAGTTTTTCCCCACAAAAGGGTTTTATTGCAGTCAGAAATACTCCTCAGCCCCCCGTCACAAGGTGCACCTGTGTAATGATCATGTTGTTCAATCAGCTTCTTGATATGCCACAACAGTCAGGTGGATGGATTATATCGGCAAAGGAGAAATGCTCATTAATAGGGATTGAAACAAATGTGTGCGTAAAATGTTAAAGAAAATGAGCTTTTTATGTATGGAACATTCCCCAATTTTTTATTTCAGCTCATGAAACATGGGACCAACATGTTACATGTTGTGTTTATACTTCTGTTCAGTGTACAATGGGTACAAGGGTACAAGACGGTGTATAAAGACAGATAGTAGCTTAGACATGTGCAAATGTAATATAAATGTATATGTAATATAAATACAGATTGATAGGCATTAGACCTCTTCATGTCCACGGTGGTGACGTTGAAAGTGACTCCTTTGAGCCACAGCACCATGAAGAGGCGCTGGGAGAATGGACAGTTGCCAATGCTCTGGCCATCACTGCCTGCCTAGAATGGGGTAGAAGTCCTTATATTATAGTCATTCATCCAAACAAGAAGATCATTTAATACAGAAGATCGATAGGGGAAGTCAAACAGGGATCACATGGTTTTAGATGAATTCTAAACATAAATACACTATAAAGTTGCCTACATAAGCAAAATAATTTTGAAATGTACTTGGCTTAGATGTAACATGTAAGGTGAGTGAGATTGGAATTGACAATAATGTGTGTAGTTCAAATGTTTTCATAGAAGGAATTAAATGGTTTTACTCAAATATACAATTCAATGTGTGAAAGAGTAGGGACTGTGGGTCTCTTGAAATTAGAATGGTGGGGAAATGGACAAGTCAGCATTTTAAGCTGCTACCACAAGAACATATTTCATACATGAACAAAAAAAAAGTTACACATCTACATATTCACACAGAGAAATCATTATAGGCCATGAAGGACCATGAGAGCAGGAAAAAAAGACTCACTATGCTTTATATTGGATCATTTCCTCCGAATGACCACACCCCTGGGCTGCTCTGGCCAGTTGACTAAATATAGATTAAGGAGCCTATATGGCATATGTATTATCTTAATGTACATTTAATAAGATTAGTACATTTTCTGGCCATTCAACTGAAGTGCCAAATGGAGTGCAGCAATAGGCATAGCTTCTGTTAATAAATAGCCTAATGTAATTCCATCTTATTAAATATAGGCTATTGCCAACTATGAAAGCCATTAGGCCTTCTCTAGGCATTCAGTCTTTGAACAAATTCCGCGAAGGACCAGTGACAACAGTTGACTTTACTCACCGATAGGTAATCTTGTTTTAGAAACGCTTGGGCCATTATGATGTTTCAGTAAAATAGATGACACTGTAGGCTACCACATAGTGACATGTTGATAGCGTAATGTAATGGCCCATTGTTTACAAAGTAACTTGTCCAAGATATGATTATGCATGTCGCTTACCTTCACAAAAAGTTCAACTTGAAGTCTATTTTCGTCACTCATCTTTTTGTTTAAAATGTTGCCGCTGGAACTGGAAGACCTAAAGGTGACACAGGGCAGTTTAGTTTTGGGACGGGAAACAACTGTCAATGTGCAGTATTACACACATTTTTTGATAGGCCTATTAGGTTCATTTCAATAATACACAGAAACCCGATGTCGACCAAGGGCTTGACAAGACATATTCTGTAGTTTATATAAACGAATACAAAACAAACATCAGAAAATAAAGTCTTACTGTAAACCGTTATGACTTAATAGCAACCTTCCAAGAGATTTGGTTGAGTGAGAATGTAGTCTAAATTGTAACAAATGTATGATTTCCTTACCTCGCTCACGTTCTGTGTGGGACTTCCAGTAAACGTCTAGTCAGTTTCCCCTCCCTCTGTGTCGCTCGCTACACACTCATCCTCCATTTCCTGATGGTGGAAGCCAACAACGCTCAACTAGCAACGAGTGATGTTAACCTAGCCGACTCAACTCCACCGATTGTGTGTGTACGTGAGAGATGTGGAAAAGAGAGGGGCGAAGAAGGGAAGGTGTAATTACATGTTCCCAACTATTCCGTTAGTCTATAGTAGGTCACCTATGCAATTTGGGTTATGAAATAAAAAAGAAGCCTACACAACGTGGAAGGAATTGCACCTGTACTAGCCCAAAGACCGGCAGACCGCGATATTGAGTGGTTTCATATTGTTAATGCAGCCTACTGTACATGAAGATATTTAAATGTCGGTTGTCTGCTCATCGGGTCAGGCACTCAAGCGTCAGTGATAAGCTTATGTAACAGACCTTTGAAGGTGTTGTGTGACACTTAATCAGGTATTCTGGTGTATTCTTTTATTGATATGTGTCATTATGTAGGTAGACAATTATCTACATATTTTAATATTTGACTAATTCCACTTCCTGGAAAATTGTGATATCATGACAATTAGGTGGGTTTATTCATGTTTATATGCTCTACACCAGAAGGGTATAAAACACAAGCTACTATAAATAATACCATTGTTATTACATGATGTGTACATACAATTACATTCATCAGGGGAAACAGATGCTGTGTTTAAATCTGGCCTTTGAGATCAATGAGAGGTGCTTATATATATTGACGTGCTTATATTGAAATATGCATATGTAGGTATTTGGTGTGGTAGAACCACACTGAATCTGAAATCAAACCCACCAGTAATCTAATTTAAGTACTATTTTCTGGACATTTGACAGCATCGGGCCGAGTCGTCGATTCACGAATGTGCTGTCGTCTCTCTCATGCACTTGATGGCGCTATTGGTTTGAAAGTGAGTTGCAGGGAAACAGGGTGGAGAACGATTCCATCAGCCTGTCTGCCAGCTGAGTTCGGCTGCCTATGGTGTCAGGGTGGAATCTCCTACTGTAGAAGACACATTAACGTAGGCTAATGTGAATAGACACCCAAATGATGCACACGGACACTAGCTTGATGTCCACACACTGGCTCAACCCTTACCTGAGCCATAGCCTAACCCTAACCCTAGATGTATAAGTTTGTCTTGAATTTATTTGACCATTTACTCAGTTACAGTTTCTTATGTTTGACAGATTGGCAGCCTCCTAACCAAAGCAGTATTTGTTCAACTTATTATCATGCAAACATCCATTATTGTTTCAGAATTTTGTCCAAACAGTACATTCTCAATTAAAATGTCTGAATATAAAAGTGTAGAGGACATTATTGTGTCAACAATGAAAAACAGCACCTTTTTTCCCCATTTTGTGACAACTTAATTCCTTTATTATTCAGAATAATATTACAGTATTTGTATGTGTGTTCAGTAGAGTAGTGTAAAGGCACTTTAAGTTGTTGCGTATCATAGTTGCAAGTATTATTCAGTTGATAAATGTTATTAAAGTAGATGAGGAGTTTAAGACAAATTCTGAGCTCACTGTGCCAAACCTAGTTAATAGAGGATGGAGACAAAGTAGTCTGAAACCTGTTTAAACAGTGTGAAACAGTGTGAACAGAAGTGTAACAGGTTTAAACAATACTGTGAACAGAAGTCATTGTTTGTCCAGTCTAAACACCCCAGGCCATCAGGGCGGCGCTGAGTGCCACAGTCACAGAGACCTGGACGGAGCTGGCCCCGTTACACAGGTCTGTCTGGCAGCATGAGGAGCTGCTCGTGACACCAGCACTAAAGATGGTTGCAGTGATGGTCTTGCCACACAGGTCTGAGTCCAGACAACCACGGGTGTGGAGTGTCAGAAACTCAGTGGAATTGAATTCTAGATGGAATGAGATTTAGAACAAAACATTAGGAAAACATGCTCTTTCCATGACACAGACTGACCTGGTGAATCCAGGTGAAGGCTATGATCCCTTATTCAGGTCACTTGTTAAATCCACTTCAATCCGTATAAATGAAGGGGAGGACTCAATTGCACTGATACAATTGAAACATGGATTGCGTATGTGTGCCATTTAGAGGGCAAGACAAAAGATTTAACTGCCTTTTAACAGGGTATGATAGTAGGTGCCAGGCATGCTAGTTTGAGTGTGTCAAGAAATGCAACGCTGCTGGATTTTTCATGCTCAACAGTTTCCTGTGTGTATCAAGAATGATCTACCACCCAAAGGACATCCAGCCAACTTGACACAATTGTGGAAAGCATTAGAGTCAACATGGGCCAGCATCCCTTTGGAAAGCTTTCGACACCTTATAGAGTCCATAACCGGAAGAATTGAGGCTGTCCTGAGGGCAAAAGTGGGTGCAACTCAATATTATGAAGGTGTCCCTAATGTTTTGTACACTCAGTGATTGCTAATTCATTGCATATTCACAAGTCTTTGTGTACAGGTTTCATTACTTGATTCTCCGGTGAAGCAGTTGAGAGTGGAGTTGTCACACACCATGTTTTTGGGAAAGATACATGTCCCAAAGATCCCCACACTGCACTGCTTACAGGTCAAGGACTGGGCTGTGGAACATGGAGGAGAGGCAAGAGAAGTGGATGAATCATGTGCAGTTCAACACAATACAATACGACACAAACAATGATACAGTAGGTAGATAGGAGCATGAACGTCATGAGTGGCATCAGGTGGAAGAATGAAAGAAGACAGATTGACGTCATACCTATAACTCACCCAGCAATTCACAATAAAAAGCTGAAACGTACATGTTTAGACATTCACAGTATGTATTTGTATCAGGTATATATATATATGAAAATGAATGGTTGATTGTATACTGTGTAAATTGATGTTGTACACAGTGCAGCCCTGAAACTAGAAGTGTGTTTAGTGGCTTCTCTTATCTACAAGTTTGCCAGTTAAATGTGGTTCAGTCATTACAATAGAGTCAATATCCTCTTATTAGTGAAGGTACTGCTACCACAGGAGACTAAACTTGTCATACAGTATAAGAATGGCCTCGGTACCCATGGAAAATACGCATCATTATTACTGGTAATCAGACTAAAACAATAGAAAGCACTCTCAGGTTCTTCAAACTCCTTTGTTGTGTACAGAATATGTGACATGCATCCATTGGATGTCTACCATTATATCATATTACAATTTTATAGCCTTAGAAAAAAAAAGCACCTAGTACAGAATTTGCGAAAAACCTGAACTAATCAAATCACAACCTATTACTGTATCTGTCTTTGAATATTGCCATAGGAACAGAAGAAGCTGATATGACTTACCCACTGCTATGAAGACCACCAGGACAGTCAGCACAATCAAAATTTTACTCTTCATCTTCTTGTAGGAGGCTAGTGTTTGTTGTTCTCAATAGGAGGGCTATTCGTAGAATCTATTCACTTTACAGAGACGGGAAAGAACACTAATCAAATGAATGGGGAAACATCCAGTTTCCTGCTAAAGGTGTGATGCAGATGGAGACTAGAATGAAGTATAGCAGGTTTTATCCAGCACAAGTCTGGAATGCAGACAGTATCTTATCATTTACATCACATTGAAATGCTCAGTCAAAAAGTTAAGTTGACGTCTTGATTTTATTATTTGTTCCAGCCTTTCACACACACCAAAATACACCATGTAGTGTCTCGTAGTAGCAAATATTTTCGAAAGTGTATTCGGTATGATTATTTATTGCACATAGAATACATAGAAAGGTTATCTCTATAAAAGAGCAACATGCTCAATGGGGAAACTCACTACGTATGATAATGGTAATTAATAGTGACATGGTTGAGAAGTTATTCCATTAAAAAGTGAATAGTGACTCTGACGTGTTGCAAATGTGAATGCAGTAAAGTACATACATTGATTAGCTGTTCATTCCGATGCTGTAGTAGGATGTTGAGTATTCTAGGCCCTAGAAGATAAACCAGTTTGAATTGGTACTTGGAACTAAAGCTTAGAGCGAAACTAGCCTGAATAAACATTGTAGTCTTTTCCAGAATAAACCATTTTCAATACATTGTGTATCTAAGAACTACAACCGACAATAACATCATTCAATGGAAACCTATGGAGGAGGTGTCCTTATTGTGAATAGTTTGTCGAGGCGAAGGCCAGATGGCCACCAGGGTGGCACCAGGGGCCACGGTGAGTTAGTTGGATGGCTCCGGCAGCCTGCCACTTTGCTCGGGTTGGTGCTGCAGCAGGTTTGTGAGATGGTGTAGCCGGCTCCTAGATGCTAGCAGTGAATGTGGTGTTACAGGAAGCTGTGGCCATGCAGCCCTTGCACGTGATGTTCAGATTGCTACTGATGTTGAACAATAAATGAAGAAGGAATAAAGCAGGAGCAATTGTAAATACAGGTATTTTTTGTTTGGCTAGCACTTTATTTAACAGTACACAAATTGCTAGGTTAACTGAGAAATGACACAGTAATTATCAAAAAATTACACTTAAATAAGCTAAGAATTACTTTTCTTATTTTTATTGTAGCTTTCTACTCGGATGAAACCACAGGGTCAGTACCTGCTTGTCCGCTCTAGCAGTTGGGCTCTGAGGTGCTACATGTTGTATTGTACCAAACAGACAAAGACTGGTGATCCCCACAGAACATGTGCTACGATACAGAGACTCTGCTGCGAGATGGGATGGAGAGAAAGATGGTGAGAAGGAGAACAAAAGGAGAGAAACAAATAAGATTGCTGTCATCATGACACTATTATGTACAATCACTAGTAACGGTAATCAAAAATTGCTAAAAGGTTTTAAAAACAATTCTAATGAATCCAACAGCTGGACAATGGATGAAGATACTCCAAACTGTATATATATATTTTTAAATCAGATATTGACTGAATTATAGCACATAAAACATTTAACTGGCACAGACAAAATAATGGAGTTCAGGGACTTGGGTTTATTGTCAAATTGAACTTTTTTATTTCTTAGAATGCACTCATACATACATTTTCTAACGGTATCATGTATTTTATTTTGTGTTAAAATAAAGTTAGATGTGCCTCATTTGCATAAATACACTGGGTTATTTTGCATATATTAATACATATGAATACATAAAGGGGTGGAACAGGGCTGCAACCACCAAAAACTTGTTCATTGTAATGGCTGGAATGCAATAAATGGAACGCTATCAAACAAATAAGGAAACCATGTTTGACACCGTTCCAATAATTCCATTCCAGCCATTACAATGAGCCCGTCCTCCTATAGCTCCTCCCACCATCTCCACTAATCTATGCCTACCTGCAGTCAGTCACCAGCGCTGTCTAGTCTGCCTCATTAATTACTGTTGTTGTCACGTTCTGTCGCATAATTCAACAGGTGTGTCAATAGCAGGATAGTTTCAGATTAAAAATCAATAGACTTGGCTCTAAATAACACCTATCTATACATACTTCACGTTGTTTGCAAGATCAGACATAGTATGACTATAATCCGAATGTTCAATTTTGGAAGTTGCTTTCATTTCAGAGCATAATTTGTAAACATTTCAACTGCATTCAATTATTACTTTTTTTCAATTCTACAAAAAATGCACACCCATCAAAATGATGTCTTTCTTCTCTTTCTTGTGACGTACAGTGCCTTCGGAAAGTATTCAGACCCCTTTACCCTTTCCACAGTTTGTTACATTACAGCCTTTTTCTAAAATTGATTAAATATTTTTTTAAATCAGCAATCTATACACAATTCCCCATAATGACAAAGCGAAAACAGGTTTTTAGAAATTGTTGCATATTTAGTAAAAATTAAAAACAGAAATACCTTATTTACATAAGTATTCAGACCCTTTGCTATGAGACTCTAAATTGAGCTCAGGTGCATCCTGTTTCCATTGATCATCATTGAGATATTTCTACAACTTGATTGGAGTCCACCTGTGGTAAATTCAATTGATTGGACATGATTTGGAAAGGCACACACCTGTCTATATAAGGTCCCACAGTTGACTGTGCATGTCAGAGCAAAAACCAAGCCATGAGGTCAAAGGAATTGTCCGCAGAGCTCTGAGACAGGATTGTGTTGATGCACATATCTGGGGAAGGTTACCAAAACGTATCGGCAGCATTGAAGGTCCCCAAGAACACAGTGGCCTCCATCATTCTTAAATTAAAGCACCAAGACTCTTCCTAGAACTGGCCAAACTGACCATTCTGGGGAGAAGGGCCTTGGTCAGGGAGGTGATCCTGATGGTCACTCTGACAGAGCTCTAGAGTTCCTCTGTGGAGATGGGAGAACCTTCCAGCAGGACAACTACCTCTGCAGCACTCCACCAATCAGGCCTTTATGGTAGAGTGGCCAGACGGTAGAGTGGCCACTCCTCAGTACAAGGCACATGACAGCCCGCTTGGAGTATGCCAAAAGGCACCTAAAGACTCTCAGAAACAAGATTCTCTGGTCTGATGAGACCAAGATTGAACTTTTTGGCCTGAATTCCAAGCGTCACGTCTGAAGGAAACCTGGCACCATCCCTATGGTGAAGCATTGTGGTGGCAGCATCATGCTGTGAGGATGTTTTTCAGCGGCAGGGACTGGGAGACTAGTCAGGACAGAGGCAAATATGAACGGAGCAAAGTACAGAGAGATCCTTGAAGAAAACCTGCTCCAGAGTGCTCAGGACCTCAGACTGGGGCGAAGGTTCACCTGGCTTCGTGACAATGCGCTGAATGTCCTTGAGTGTCCCAGACAGAGCCTGGACTTGAACCCGATCGAACATCTCTGGAGAGACCTGAAAATAGCTGTGCGGCGACATTCCCCGTCCAACCTGATAGAGCTTGAGAGGATCTGCAAAGAAGAATGGGAGAAACTCCCCAAATGCAGGTGTGCCAAGCTTCTAGCATCATACCCAAGAGGACTCAATGCTGTAATCGCTGCCAAAGGTGCTTCAAATAGGTACTGAGCAAAGGGTCTGAATACTTATGTAAATGCAATATTTACGTTTTTTATTTGTAAAAATTTGCAAACATTTCTAAGAACCTGTTTTTGCTTCGTCATTATGGGTTATTGTGTGTAGATTGATGAGGGGAAAATACTATTTTAATCCATTTTAGAATAAGGCTGTAACGCGTCTGTAACGTAACTAAAAGGTCAAGGGGTCTAAATACTTTCCGAAGACACTGTAAGTGTCAAGACGATGCGTTTACTCCGAGACAAAGTTTTAGCATTCTTATAGATGCAACGGAAAGACAATGCACTCAATTGAGCCCATTTCAGCCATTAATCCGGGGTGTGATACAAGCATTTCCATAGTCGTAACGTTAACAAGAAAAAAACGTCAGGCCCAACAGACCCGGCTCCAGGATGACATGCGTGAGGGGGCATTTCAAATCCATGGGGGGGGGCACAACTAGTCTTGCTTTAAAGCTTTAATAACGTAAGGTAGATTGGTCCTACTATTGTGTGTCAATTTGCTAAATTTCCACACACTATTCATTCCAAAACTTTACAAAAATATATCTGAAATTTAGCTGTACACATCAACAACCATGGCTTTATATAATAACAGAAAACTATGCACCCCACTACAACATGTGTATCCAAAATGCAGCCTGTAGCCATAGCTGCCATTGGTCTAATTTTTTTATTTCACCTATACTTAACCAGGTTGACCAGTTGAGAACAAGTTCTCATTTACAACTGTGACGTGATAAAGCTAAGCAGTGCGACACAACCAACACAGAGTTACACATGGAATAAACAAATGTACAGTCAATAACACAATAGAAAAGTCTATATACAGCGTTTGTGCAAATGAAGTAAGATTAGGGAGGTAAGGCAATAAATAGGCCATAGTGGCAAAATAATTACAATTTTGCAATTAAACACTGGAGTGGTAGATGTGCAGAAGATGAATGTGCAAGTAGAGATCCTGGGGTGCAAAGGAGCAAAAAAAAAAAAAAAAAACAATATGGGGATGAGGTAGTTGGGTGGGCTATTTACAGATGGGCTATGTGCAGGTGCAATGATCTGTAAGCTGCTCTGACAGCTGGTGCTTAAAGTTAGTGAGGGAGATATGAGTCTCCAGCTTCAGTGATTTTTGCAATTTGCTCCAGTCATTGGCAGCAGAGAACTGGAAGGAAAGGAGGCCAAAGGACGAGATGGCTTTGCGGGTGACCAGCGAAATATACATGCTGGAGCGCGTGCTACGGGTGGGTGCTGCTATGGTGACCAGTGAGCTGAGATAAGGCGGGGCTTTACCTAGCAAAGACTTATAGATGACCTGGGGCCAGTGGGTTTGGCGACAAATATGTAGCGAGGGCCAGCCAATGAGAGCATACAGGTCGCAGTGGCGGGAAGTATATGGGGCTTTGGTGTCAAAACGGATGGCACTGTGATAGACTGCATCCAATTTTGTGAGTAGAGTGTCAGGGGCTATTTTGTAAATGACACCGCCGAAGTCAAGGATTGGTAAGATAGTCAGTTTTACGAGGGTATGTTTGGCTGCAAGAGTGAAGGAGCCTTTGTTGCGAAATAGGAAGCTCATTCTAGATTTAATTTAGGATTGAAGATGCTTAATGTGAGTCTGGAAGGAGAGTTTACAGTCTAACCAGACACCTAGGTATTTGTAATTGTCCACATATTCTAAGTCAGAACCGTCCAGAGTAGTGATGCTAGATGGGCGGGCAGCTGCGGGCAGCGATCGGTTGAAGTGATAAGCTTATGTAACAGACCTTTGAAGGTGTTGTGTGACACTTAATCAGGTGTTCTGGTGTATTCTTTTATTGATATGTGTCATTATGTAGGTAGACAATTATCTACATATTTTAATATTTGACTAATTCCACTTCCTGGAAAATTGTGATATCATGACAATTAGGTGGGTTTATTCATGTTTATATGCTCTGCACCAGAAGGGTATAAAACACAAGCTACTATAAATAATACCATTGTTATTACATGATGTGTACATAAAATTACATTCATCAGGGGAAACAGATGCTGTGTTGAAATCTTGCCTTTGAGATCAATGAGAGGTGCTTATATATATTGATGTGTTTATATTGAAATATGCATATGTAGGTGTTTGGTGTGGTAGAACCACACTGAATCTGAAATCAAACCCACCAGTCATCTAATTTAAGTACTATTTTCTGAACATTTGACAGCATCGGGCCGAGTCGTCGATTCACCAATGTGCTGTCGCCTCTCTCATGCACTTTGTTACGTTCCCCAGTTTATGTGTTGTAGTTTGTGTATTTGCATGTGTTTTATTTCAGGAAATGGCTTCCTGAAATCCCTCAAGCAGCTGATTGGTCGACTCCAGGGCTAATTGGAAAGCTGACCCCGCCCCCTCGTCAAGACACAGCTGTCTCCAATTACCCATTCCTTCTGAAGCTATATAAAAGCCAGTGTTCTGTTCAGGAGAGAGAGATTTTGGAGGTAGGGATTGCTGAGAGAGATTTTGGAGGTAGGGATTGCTGAGAGAGATTTTGGAGGTAGGGATTGCTGAGAGAGATTTGCTTGGAGGTCATTGCAGAGAGATTTTGCTAGAGGTTGATTTTGATGGGAGCTCATTGCTGGGAAGTTGGTATGTTTTGTGAGTTTGTTGCTCAGATAGAGCTTATTTGATGTACTTTGTTTCTTAGTTTGTTTGTGAAATTGTTTAATATTCTGTTTCATTTGTTCCCCTTGCTTAGGCAAGAGGCCCGCGGGCATACATATACCCGTAGTATATTCATTGTCTAGGCACACTAGGTAAGACCTGGGCGGACCACTCCCTGTATTTTGGTTAGGGCACCAGGTGGTGCTAAATTAGGTAAGTAGTGGGTAGGCAGGTAAGATAGGAGAGGGGGGGGGGGGGGCTTTGAGATTTGCTTTCTTTGCTTTGGTTCCGTCCAGCCCCTTTTCCCCATATTACCGTGTGCAGGAATAAAGTCCTTGTAAAACGGTACCACATTCTGCCGGTTGTCATCCTTACTCGCACCTACAGTCCATACCTTTTTCACTTCACGGAGAGTTTAGTTGTAGCAGGGTGTTGCGTTCCCTCTTCACAGAGGCGTGCGTAACATAATGGGGGCTCATCCAGGTGCACCACGTTTTGAAGGCCGGACGATTACGTCATCAGTTCCTCGTTCAGGTCGCTTTTCCTCTGACAACCCTAAGCCTTTTCATGAAATCCGTGAATGTTTTTACTGTCACCAAAAGGGTCACGTGATTGCGGACTGCCCAGTTTTGAAAAATAAACCGAAACAGTCCCAGTCACCGTCCCCAAAAATGAAAAGCTTGGGTTTAGTCAAGTCTTTGGCTCGTCCATTGGATCGAGTTATTGATTCAGCATTTGAGAAACTGGATCCTGTCTATGCTCCGTTTATCTCTGCCGGTTATGTTTCCTTAACAGGAGAACAAGCTGATCAAAAGCCTATCCAAATCCTACGAGACACTGGGGCGGCGCAGTCAGTAATCATTACTGATGCTTTACCCTGGTCTCCTGAAACGTATTGTGGCTCACATGTCATATTACAGGGGATAGAGACAAAAACCGTACCTGTACCATTACACTGGGTCCACTTAGTGTCAGACTTGGTATCAGGACGTTTTCGTGTTGGTGTAGTATCTACACTGCCAGTAAAAGGAGTCACATTGCTACTAGGGAATGATATTGCTGGTGGTAATGTCATTCCTGTGTTAGAGGTAGTAGACAATCCAGAAATCAGAACTACAGATGAGAAATTGGTTCAAGCATTTCCACATGTTTTTCCTGCTTGTGTGTTAACGAGGGCACAATCTCGCAGGCTAGGAGATGTGGTGGATTTGGCTAGTTCTATTTTTGAGAATGTTGAGGTAGAAGACCATGCACCGAGTATGCCTTCTGCAATGCTGACAGTTTTTACCCCCGTAAAAACTAAGGCAGGGGAAAACGAAATTGTGCCCCAATTACATGACATTCTTTTGTCTGTCACCCCTGAGAAGGTGATTGAATGTCAAAAAGAAGACACCAGTCTTCGCAAGTGTTTTGCTTTGGTAATTTCCATTGAGGAAGCTAAAACTAGAGAGACCGCCTACTTTATGGAAGCAGGAGTTTTGATGCGTAAATGGGCATCTCATGACACCATTAATGACTGGAGTGAAGTGTGTCAAGTGGTTGTTCCTACACCGTTCCGACAGCAGGTGCTGTCACTCGCCCATGACCAGGCGTGGTCTGGACACTTGGGGATCACAAAGACTTATAACCGGGTCCTTCGTCATTTCTTCTGGCCAGGTTTGAAGTCTGACGTGGTCCAATTTTGTAAAACATGTCACATGTCAACTCACTGGGAAAGTGAATCAAACAGTTCCACGAGCGCCACTCTGCCCGATTCCTGTGGTGGGGGAACCGTTTGAAAGAGTGATAATTGATTGTGTAGGTCCATTGACGAAAACCAGGTCAGGTAACCAGTTCCTACTAACAATAATGTGCAGTGCTACTCGATACCCAGAGGCTATTCCTCTCCGTACTATAACGGCTAAGACTGTGGTGAAGGCACTAGTGAAGTTCTTCTCTACGTTTGGAGTCCCTAAAGTAATCCAAACTGATCAGGGATCCAACTTCATGTCTAAACTGTTTTCAAATGTGTTAAAGACATTGTGTATTTCCCATCGGTCTCTAGTCCGTATCATCCAGAGAGTCAAGGGGCTCTAGAACGCTGGCATCAGACGCTGAAGGCAATGCTACGCAAGTATTGTATGGATACCAGTACTGATTGGGATGAGGGGTACCCTTTGTCCTATTTGCTATAAGGGAAACGATACAAGAGTCCTTAGGGTTCAGCCCTGCTGACCTTGTGTTTGGACACACCCCACGGGGTCCGCTTAAAGTTTTGAAGGAGCATATCTTATCTCCTACACCCAGTAGCGCCCCTAAAAATGTGTTGGAATATGTCAGTAAGATGAGGGAGAGACTGCACGCCGCATGTGCGTTAGCCCAAAAGTCTCTCTCCTCGTCTCAAAAACGCATGAAGTTGCATTATGACAAAAAGGCTGTTGGCCGTTCATTTGCACCAGGGGATCAAGTTTTAGTTTTGTTGCCAATCCCTGGCTCATCTCTGTCAGCACGTTTTTCTGGACCATATCTGGTGGAAAAGAAACTCAATGACACCAATTATGTGATAAAGACACCAGATCGAAGGCGATCTTCCCGTGTGTGTCATGTTAACGTGCTGAAAACATATGTGCGTGATTCTCCAGACAGCTCCTCAAGTAAGCCGGTCCAGCCCGCCGTCTCCAGTGTGGCTGCGGTGGTGCTGAAGCCTGGCTGGGACCTAGATGAGGATAAGGAGGACGGGTTGGAGTTACGCCATACGTTACAGCAAGGTGAACGCTTATGTAATTCAGAGATGCTGAAGAAGTTACCCTCTCAAATGGAACATTTGGATAATGATCAAACTAAGGATCTTATCCTATTGATAAACAGTTTTCTCAGTGTGTTTCAGGACATTCCAAGTCGCACATCCATCTTGGAACATGACGTGGATGTGGGGAACGCTGTTCCTATACGTCAGCATCCATACCGGGTTAATGCTAAGAAAAGGGAGGTAATGAAAAGTGAAGTAGCTTATTTATTACAGAATGACATGGCAAAACCCAGTAACAGCTCCTGGAGTTCACCATGTATTCTTGTTCCTAAGCCTGACGGTACATCCCGCTTATGTACAGACTATCGTCGCGTAAATGCAGTTACAAAGTCTGATTATTTTCCTCTACCTCGCTTAGATGACTGTATTGATAGAATTGGCTCTGCTGCTGCTTGTAAGTTAGATTTGCTAAAAGGTTATTGGCAGGTGCCTCTGACCTCTTGAGCTTCTGACATATCGGCTTTTGTTACGCCAGATAACTTCGTACAATACACTGTGATGCCCTTTGGCATGTGTAATGCACCTGCTACTTTTCAGCGGCTAGTAGCAGAACAGACTTATCTGATTTCCACTGTAAACAAGCTAAACATCCAATCATGCTCCTTCCTTATCCTGGAGGATCTCCAACAAAGCCCTCTGAAATAACACATTGTGTTTGCAGATCTGCCAAATTGTACTGCTTACCTTGATGATGTGGTGATTCATTCGTCTACCTGGTCTGATCATCTCTCCACTTTGAAAAGTGTGTTTCAGCGGTTGGAGAATGCTTCTTTAACCCTCAATTTGGCCAAGTGTGAGTTTGGGAAGGCTACAGTGACTTAGGTAAACAAGTGGGACGAGGTCAAGTGCGCCCAGTAACTGGCAAAGTGGAAGCAATTGTTGCTTTTCCTGCTCCCACTACTCGCCGCCAGTTGCGCAGATTCCTGGGGATGGTAGGGTACTATCGTACCTTCTGTAAGAATTTCTCGAAGTTAGTAGCTCCCCTTTCATCTCTGCTTAGTCCCAAGGTACCATTCAAGTGGTCCAAGGACTGTAACTACGCTTTTGAGTCCGCTAAAGCGCTACTTTGTAGTGCCCCAGTGCTTGCCGCCCCCAACTTTGACAAACCTTTTAAGTTGGAGGTAGATGCTAGTATAGTGGGGTTGGGTGCGGTTCTCTTACAGGAAGATGAAGACGGAGTGGATCGGCCCGTCAGTTTCTTCTCCCGTAAGTTCAACTCGTGTCAGTCAAGATACTCTACAATTGAACAAGAGACACTGGCTTTATTGCTTGCCTTACAGTTCTTTGAGGTATATGTGGGCTCCAGTGCCTTGCCTGTTATGGTCTTCACGGACCATAATCCATTGGTGTTCTTGAAGCAAATGTACAACCAGAACCGCCGCCTTATGCGGTGGGCTCTGATTGTACAAGGATATAATGTACAGATAGCTTATGTGAAGGGCTCGGCGAATGTGGTTGCTGACGCTCTATCACGGGTTTACTAACTGGGGAAGCGATGGCTTTTGTTATTGCAAAACTAGGTTTGCAATTTTTGTGGTGGGCGTGTTACGTTCCCCAGTTTGTGTTGTAGTTTGTGTATTTGCATGTGTTTTATTTCAGGAAATGGCTTCCTGAAATCCCTCAAGCAGCTGATTGGTCGACTCCAGGGCTAATTGGAAAGCTGACCCCGCCCCCTCGTCAAGACACAGCTGTCTCCAATTACCCATTCCTTCTGAAGCTATATAAAAGCCAGTGTTCTGTTCAGGAGAGAGAGATTTTGGAGGTAGGGATTGCTGAGAGAGATTTTGGAGGTAGGGATTGCTGAGAGAGATTTTGGAGGTAGGGATTGCTGAGAGAGATTTGCTTGGAGGTCATTGCAGAGAGATTTTGCTAGAGGTTGATTTTGATGGGAGTTCATTGCTGGGAAGTTGGTATGTTTTGTGAGTTTGTTGCTCAGATAGAGCTTATTTGATGTACTTTGTTTCTTAGTTTGTTTGTGAAATTGTTTAATATTCTGTTTAATTTGTTCCCAGGGGAGAAGGGGAAGGCACCTTGGGAGTGCTTAGGCAAGAGGCCCGCGGGCATACATATACCCGTAATATATTCATTGTCTAGGCACACTAGGTAAGACCTGGGTGGACCACTCCCTGTATTTTGGTTAGGGCACCAGGTGGTGCTAAATAGGTAAGTAGTGGGTAGGCAGGTAAGATAGGAGAGGGGGGGGGGGCTTTGAGATGTACTTTCTTTGCTTTGGATCCGTCCAGCTCCTTTTCCCCATATTACCGTGTACAGGAATAAAGTCCTTGTAAAACGGTACCACATTCTGCCGGTTGTCATCCTTACTCGCACCTACAGTCCATACCTTTTTCACTTCACGGAGAGTTTAGTTGTAGCAGGGTGTTGCGTTCCCTCTTCACAGAGGTGTGCGTAACACACTTGATGGCGCTATTGGTTTGAAAGTGAGTTGCAGGGAAACAGGGTGGAGAACGATTCCATCAGCCTGTCTGCCAGCTGAGTTCGGCTGCTTATGGTGTCAGGGTGGAATCTCCTACTGTAGAAGACACATTAACGCAGGCTAATGTGAATAGACACCCAAATGATGCACACTGACACTAGCTTGATGTCCACACACTGGCTCAACCCTTACCTGAGCCATAGCCTAACCCTAACCCTAGATGTATAAGTTTGTCTTGAATTTATTTGACCATTTACTCAGTTACAGTTTCTTATGTTTGACAGATTGGCAGCCTCCTAACTAAAGCAGTATTTGTTCAACTTATTATCATGCAAACATCCATTATTGTTTCAGAATTTTGTCCAAACAGTACATTCTCAATTAAAATGTCTGAATATAAAAGTGTAGAGGACATTATTGTGTCAACAATGAAAAACAGCACCTTTTTTCCCCATTTTGTGACAACTTAATTCCTTTATTATTCAGAATAATATTACAGCATTTGTATGTGTGTTCAGTAGAGTAGTGTAAAGGCACTTTAAGTTGTTGCGTATCATAGTTGCAAGTATTATTCAGTTGATAAATGTTATTAAAGTAGATGAGGAGTTTAAGACAAATTCTGAGCTCACTGTGCCAAATCTAGTTAATAGAGGATGGAGACAAAGTAGTCTGAAACCTGTTTAAACAGTGTGAAACAGTGTGAACAGAAGTGTAACAGGTTTAAACAATACTGTGAACAGAAGTCATTGTTTGTCCAGTCTAAACACCCCAGGCCATCAGGGCGGCGCTGAGTGCCACAGTCACAGAGACCTGGACGGAGCTGGCCCCGTTACACAGGTCTGTCTGGCAGCATGAGGAGCTGCTCGTGACACCAGCACTAAAGATGGTTGCAGTGATGGTCTTGCCACACAGGTCTGAGTCCAGACAACCACGGGTGTGGAGTGTCAGAAACTCAGTGGAATTGAATTCTAGATGGAATGAGATTTAGAACAAAACATTAGGAAAACATGCTCTTTCCATGACACAGACTGACCTGGTGAATCCAGGTGAAGGCTATGATCCCTTATTCAGGTCACTTGTTAAATCCACTTCAATCCGTATAGATGAAGAGGAGGAATCAATTGCACTGATACAATTGAGACATGGATTGCGTATGTGTGCCATTTATAGAGGGCAAGACAAAAGATTTAACTGCCTTTTAACAGGGTATGATAGTAGGTGCCAGGCATGCTAGTTTGAGTGTGTCAAGAAATGCAACGCTGCTGGATTTTTCATGCTCAACAGTTTCCTGTGTGTATCAAGAATGATCTACCACCCAAAGGACATCCAGCCAACTTGACACAATTGTGGAAAGCATTAGAGTCAACATGGGCCAGCATCCCTTTGGAACGCTTTCGACACCTTATAGAGTCCATAACCGGAAGAATTGAGGCTGTCCTGAGGGCAAAAGTGGGTGCAACTCAATATTATGAAGGTGTCCCTAATGTTTTGTACACTCAGTGATTGCTAATTCATTGCATATTCACAAGTCTTTGTGTACAGGTTTCATTACTTGATTCTCCGGTGAAGCAGTTGAGAGTGGAGTTGTCACACACCATGTTTTTGGGAAAGATACATGTCCCAAAGATCCCCACACTGCACTGCTTACAGGTCAAGGACTGGGCTGTGGAACATGGAGGAGAGGCAAGAGAAGTGGATGAATCATGTGCAGTTCAACACAATACAATACGACACAAACAATGATACAGTAGGTAGATAGGAGCATGAGTGGCATCAGGTGGAAGAATGAAAGAAGACAGATTGACGTCATACCTATAACTCACCCAGCAATTCACAATAAAAAGCTGAAACGTACATGTTTAGACATTCACAGTATGTATTTGTATCAGGTATATATATATATGAAAATGAATGGTTGATTGTATACTGTGTAAATTGATGTTGTACACAGTGCAGCCCTGAAACTAGAAGTGTGTTTAGTGGCTTCTCTTATCTACAAGTTTGCCAGTTAAATGTGGTTCAGTCATTACAATAGAGTCAATATCCTCTTATTAGTGAAGGTACTGCTACCACAGGAGACTAAACTTGTCATACAGTATAAGAATGGCCTCGGTACCCATGGAAAATACGCATCATTATTACTGGTAGTCAGACTAAAACAATAGAAAGCACTCTCAGGTTCTTCAAACTCCTTTGTTGTGTACAGAATATGTGACATGCATCCATTGGATGTCTACCATTATATCATATTACAATTTTATAGCCTTAGAAAATAAAAGCACCTAGTACAGAATTTGCGAAAAACCTGAACTAATCAAATCACAACCTATTACTGTATCTGTCTTTGAATATTGCCATAGGAACAGAAGAAGCTGATATGACTTACCCACTGCTATGAAGACCACCAGGACAGTCAGCACAATCAACATTTTACTCTTCATCTTCTTGTAGGAGGCTAGTGTTTGTTGTTCTCAATAGGAGGGCTATTCGCAGAATCTATTCACTTTACAGAGACGGGAAAGAACACTAATCAAATGAATGGGGAAACATCCAGTTTCCTGCTAAAGGTGTGATGCAGATGGAGACTAGAATGAAGTATAGCAGGTTTTATTGTCTTCCATGAGGGTGCTGAGAGGACATTTGTCTGAAAAGAAGTCTGGAATGCAGACAGACAGTATCTTATCATTTACATCACATTGAAATGCTCAGTCAAAAAGTTAAGTTGACGTCTTGATTTTATTATTTGTTCCAGCCTTTCACACACACCAAAATACACCATGTAGTGTGTCGTAGTAGCAAATATTTTTGAAAGTGTATTCGGTATGATTATTTATTGCACATAGAATACATAGAAAGGTTATCTCTATAAAAGAGCAACATGCTCAATGGGGAAACTCACTACGTATGATAATGGTAATTAATAGTGACATGGTTGAGAAGTTATTCCATTAAAAAGTGAATAGTGACTCTGACGTGTTGCAAATGTGAATGCAGTAAAGTACATACATTGATTAGCTGTTCATTCCGATGCTGTAGTAGGATGTTGAGTATTCTAGGCCCTAGAAGTTAAACCAGTTTGAATTGGTACTTGGAACTAAAGCTTAGAGCGAAACTAGCCTGAATAAACATTGTAGTCTTTTCCAGAATAAACCATTTTCAATACATTGTGTATCTAAGAACTACAACCGACAATAACATCATTCAATGGAAACCTATGGAGGAGGTGTCCTTATTGTGAATAGTTTGTCGAGGCGAAGGCCAGATGGCCACCAGGGTGGCACCAGGGGCCACGGTGAGTTAGTTGGATGGCTCCGGCAGCCTGCCACTTTGCTCGGGTTGGTGCTGCAGCAGGTTTGTGAGATGGTGTAGCCGGCTCCTAGATGCTAGCAGTGAATGTGGTGTTACAGGAAGCTGTGGCCATGCAGCCCTTGCACGTGATGTTCAGATTGCTACTGATGTTGAACAATAAATGAAGAAGGAATAAAGCAGGAGCAATTGTAAATACAGGTATTTTTTGTTTGGCTAGCACTTTATTTAACAGTACACAAATTGCTAGGTTAACTGAGAAATGACACAGTAATTATCAAAAAATTACACTTAAATAAGCTAAGAATTACTTTTCTTATTTTTATTGTAGCTTTCTACTCGGATGAAACCACAGGGTCAGTACCTGCTTGTCCGCTCTAGCAGTTGGGCTCTGAGGTGCTACATGTTGTATTGTACCAAACAGACAAAGACTGGTGATCCCCACAGAACATGTGCTACGATGCAGAGACTCTGCTGTGAGATGGGAAGGAGAGAAAGATGGTGAGAAGGAGAACAAAAGGAGAGAAACAAATAAGATTGCTGTCATCATGACACTATTATGTACAATCACTAGTAACGGTAATCAAAAATTGCTAAAAGGTTTTAAAAACAATTCTAATGAATCCAACAGCTGGACAATGGATGAAGATACTCCAAACTGTATATATATATTTTTAAATCAGATATTGACTGAATTATAGCACATAAAACATTTAACTGGCACAGACAAAATAATGGAGTTCAGGGACTTGGGTTTATTGTCAAATTGAACTTTTTTATTTCTTAGAATGCACTCATACATACATTTTCTAACGGTATCATGTATTTTATTTTGTGTTAAAATAAAGTTAGATGTGCCTCATTTGCATAAATACACTGGGTTATTTTGCATATATTAATACATATGAATACATAAAGGGGTGGAACAGGGCTGCAACCACCAAAAACTTGTTCATTGTAATGGCTGGAATGCAATAAATGGAACGCTATCAAACAAATAAGGAAACCATGTTTGACACCGTTCCAATAATTCCATTCCAGCCATTACAATGAGCCCGTCCTCCTATAGCTCCTCCCACCATCTCCACTAATCTATGCCTACCTGCAGTCAGTCACCAGCGCTGTCTAGTCTGCCTCATTAATTACTGTTGTTGTCACGTTCTGTCGCATAATTCAACAGGTGTGTCAATAGCAGGATAGTTTCAGATTAAAAATCAATAGACTTGGCTCTAAATAACACCTATCTATACATACTTCACGTTGTTTGCAAGATCAGACATAGTATGACTATAATCCGAATGTTCAATTTCGGAAGTTGCTTTCATTTCAGAGCATAATTTGTAAACATTTCAACTGCATTCAATTATTACTTTTTTTCAATTCTACAAAAAATGCACACCCATCAAAATGATGTCTTTCTTCTCTTTCTTGTGACGTACAGTGCCTTCGGAAAGTATTCAGACCCCTTTACCCTTTCCACAGTTTGTTACATTACAGCCTTTTTCTAAAATTGATTAAATATTTTTTTAAATCAGCAATCTATACACAATTCCCCATAATGACAAAGCGAAAACAGGTTTTTAGAAATTGTTGCATATTTAGTAAAAATTAAAAACAGAAATACCTTATTTACATAAGTATTCAGACCCTTTGCTATGAGACTCTAAATTGAGCTCAGGTGCATCCTGTTTCCATTGATCATCATTGAGATATTTCTACAACTTGATTGGAGTCCACCTGTGGTAAATTCAATTGATTGGACATGATTTGGAAAGGCACACACCTGTCTATATAAGGTCCCACAGTTGACTGTGCATGTCAGAGCAAAAACCAAGCCATGAGGTCAAAGGAATTGTCCGCAGAGCTCTGAGACAGGATTGTGTTGATGCACATATCTGGGGAAGGTTACCAAAACGTATCGGCAGCATTGAAGGTCCCCAAGAACACAGTGGCCTCCATCATTCTTAAATTAAAGCACCAAGACTCTTCCTAGAACTGGCCAAACTGACCATTCTGGGGAGAAGGGCCTTGGTCAGGGAGGTGATCCTGATGGTCACTCTGACAGAGCTCTAGAGTTCCTCTGTGGAGATGGGAGAACCTTCCAGCAGGACAACTACCTCTGCAGCACTCCACCAATCAGGCCTTTATGGTAGAGTGGCCAGACGGTAGAGTGGCCACTCCTCAGTACAAGGCACATGACAGCCCGCTTGGAGTATGCCAAAAGGCACCTAAAGACTCTCAGAAACAAGATTCTCTGGTCTGATGAGACCAAGATTGAACTTTTTGGCCTGAATTCCAAGCGTCACGTCTGAAGGAAACCTGGCACCATCCCTATGGTGAAGCATTGTGGTGGCAGCATCATGCTGTGAGGATGTTTTTCAGCGGCAGGGACTGGGAGACTAGTCAGGACAGAGGCAAATATGAACGGAGCAAAGTACAGAGAGATCCTTGAAGAAAACCTGCTCCAGAGTGCTCAGGACCTCAGACTGGGGCGAAGGTTCACCTGGCTTCGTGACAATGCGCTGAATGTCCTTGAGTGTCCCAGACAGAGCCTGGACTTGAACCCGATCGAACATCTCTGGAGAGACCTGAAAATAGCTGTGCGGCGACATTCCCCGTCCAACCTGATAGAGCTTGAGAGGATCTGCAAAGAAGAATGGGAGAAACTCCCCAAATGCAGGTGTGCCAAGCTTCTAGCATCATACCCAAGAGGACTCAATGCTGTAATCGCTGCCAAAGGTGCTTCAAATAGGTACTGAGCAAAGGGTCTGAATACTTATGTAAATGCAATATTTACGTTTTTTATTTGTAAAAATTAGCAAACATTTCTAAGAACCTGTTTTTGCTTCGTCATTATGGGTTATTGTGTGTAGATTGATGAGGGGAAAACACTATTTTAATCCATTTTAGAATAAGGCTGTAACGCGTCTGTAACGTAACTAAAAGGTCAAGGGGTCTAAATACTTTCCGAAGACACTGTAAGTGTCAAGACGATGCGTTTACTCCGAGACAAAGTTTTAGCATTCTTATAGATGCAACGGAAAGACAATGCACTCAATTGAGCCCATTTCAGCCATTAATCCGGGGTGTGATACAAGCATTTCCATAGTCGTAACGTTAACAAGAAAAAAACGTCAGGCCCAACAGACCCGGCTCCAGGATGACATGCGTGAGGGGGCATTTCAAATCCATGGGGGGGGGCACAACTAGTCTTGCTTTAAAGCTTTAATAACGTAAGGTAGATTGGTCCTACTATTGTGTGTCAATTTGCTAAATTTCCACACACTATTCATTCCAAAACTTTACAAAAATATATCTGAAATTTAGCTGTACACATCAACAACCATGGCTTTATATAATAACAGAAAACTATGCACCCCACTACAACATGTGTATCCAAAATGCAGCCTGTAGCCATAGCTGCCATTGGTCTAATTTTTTTATTTCACCTATACTTAACCAGGTTGACCAGTTGAGAACAAGTTCTCATTTACAACTGTGACGTGATAAAGCTAAGCAGTGCGACACAACCAACACAGAGTTACACATGGAATAAACAAATGTACAGTCAATAACACAATAGAAAAGTCTATATACAGCGTTTGTGCAAATGAAGTAAGATTAGGGAGGTAAGGCAATAAATAGGCCATAGTGGCAAAATAATTACAATTTTGCAATTAAACACTGGAGTGGTAGATGTGCAGAAGATGAATGTGCAAGTAGAGATCCTGGGGTGCAAAGGAGCAAAAAAAAAAAAAAAACAATATGGGGATGAGGTAGTTGGGTGGGCTATTTACAGATGGGCTATGTGCAGGTGCAATGATCTGTAAGCTGCTCTGACAGCTGGTGCTTAAAGTTAGTGAGGGAGATATGAGTCTCCAGCTTCAGTGATTTTTGCAATTTGCTCCAGTCATTGGCAGCAGAGAACTGGAAGGAAAGGAGGCCAAAGGACGAGATGGCTTTGCGGGTGACCAGCGAAATATACATGCTGGAGCGCGTGCTACGGGTGGGTGCTGCTATGGTGACCAGTGAGCTGAGATAAGGCGGGGCTTTACCTAGCAAAGACTTATAGATGACCTGGGGCCAGTGGGTTTGGCGACAAATATGTAGCGAGGGCCAGCCAATGAGAGCATACAGGTCGCAGTGGCGGGAAGTATATGGGGCTTTGGTGTCAAAACGGATGGCACTGTGATAGACTGCATCCAATTTTGTGAGTAGAGTGTCAGGGGCTATTTTGTAAATGACACCGCCGAAGTCAAGGATTGGTAAGATAGTCAGTTTTACGAGGGTATGTTTGGCTGCAAGAGTGAAGGAGCCTTTGTTGCGAAATAGGAAGCTCATTCTAGATTTAATTTAGGATTGAAGATGCTTAATGTGAGTCTGGAAGGAGAGTTTACAGTCTAACCAGACACCTAGGTATTTGTAATTGTCCACATATTCTAAGTCAGAACCGTCCAGAGTAGTGATGCTAGATGGGCGGGCAGCTGCGGGCAGCGATCGGTTGAAGTGATAAGCTTATGTAACAGACCTTTGAAGGTGTTGTGTGACACTTAATCAGGTGTTCTGGTGTATTCTTTTATTGATATGTGTCATTATGTAGGTAGACAATTATCTACATATTTTAATATTTGACTAATTCCACTTCCTGGAAAATTGTGATATCATGACAATTAGGTGGGTTTATTCATGTTTATATGCTCTGCACCAGAAGGGTATAAAACACAAGCTACTATAAATAATACCATTGTTATTACATGATGTGTACATAAAATTACATTCATCAGGGGAAACAGATGCTGTGTTGAAATCTTGCCTTTGAGATCAATGAGAGGTGCTTATATATATTGATGTGTTTATATTGAAATATGCATATGTAGGTGTTTGGTGTGGTAGAACCACACTGAATCTGAAATCAAACCCACCAGTCATCTAATTTAAGTACTATTTTCTGAACATTTGACAGCATCGGGCCGAGTCGTCGATTCACCAATGTGCTGTCGCCTCTCTCATGCACTTTGTTACGTTCCCCAGTTTATGTGTTGTAGTTTGTGTATTTGCATGTGTTTTATTTCAGGAAATGGCTTCCTGAAATCCCTCAAGCAGCTGATTGGTCGACTCCAGGGCTAATTGGAAAGCTGACCCCGCCCCCTCGTCAAGACACAGCTGTCTCCAATTACCCATTCCTTCTGAAGCTATATAAAAGCCAGTGTTCTGTTCAGGAGAGAGAGATTTTGGAGGTAGGGATTGCTGAGAGAGATTTTGGAGGTAGGGATTGCTGAGAGAGATTTGCTTGGAGGTCATTGCAGAGAGATTTTGCTAGAGGTTGATTTTGATGGGAGCTCATTGCTGGGAAGTTGGTATGTTTTGTGAGTTTGTTGCTCAGATAGAGCTTATTTGATGTACTTTGTTTCTTAGTTTGTTTGTGAAATTGTTTAATATTCTGTTTCATTTGTTCCCCTTGCTTAGGCAAGAGGCCCGCGGGCATACATATACCCGTAGTATATTCATTGTCTAGGCACACTAGGTAAGACCTGGGCGGACCACTCCCTGTATTTTGGTTAGGGCACCAGGTGGTGCTAAATTAGGTAAGTAGTGGGTAGGCAGGTAAGATAGGAGAGGGGGGGGGGGGGGCTTTGAGATTTGCTTTCTTTGCTTTGGTTCCGTCCAGCCCCTTTTCCCCATATTACCGTGTGCAGGAATAAAGTCCTTGTAAAACGGTACCACATTCTGCCGGTTGTCATCCTTACTCGCACCTACAGTCCATACCTTTTTCACTTCACGGAGAGTTTAGTTGTAGCAGGGTGTTGCGTTCCCTCTTCACAGAGGCGTGCGTAACATAATGGGGGCTCATCCAGGTGCACCACGTTTTGAAGGCCGGACGATTACGTCATCAGTTCCTCGTTCAGGTCGCTTTTCCTCTGACAACCCTAAGCCTTTTCATGAAATCCGTGAATGTTTTTACTGTCACCAAAAGGGTCACGTGATTGCGGACTGCCCAGTTTTGAAAAATAAACCGAAACAGTCCCAGTCACCGTCCCCAAAAATGAAAAGCTTGGGTTTAGTCAAGTCTTTGGCTCGTCCATTGGATCGAGTTATTGATTCAGCATTTGAGAAACTGGATCCTGTCTATGCTCCGTTTATCTCTGCCGGTTATGTTTCCTTAACAGGAGAACAAGCTGATCAAAAGCCTATCCAAATCCTACGAGACACTGGGGCGGCGCAGTCAGTAATCATTACTGATGCTTTACCCTGGTCTCCTGAAACGTATTGTGGCTCACATGTCATATTACAGGGGATAGAGACAAAAACCGTACCTGTACCATTACACTGGGTCCACTTAGTGTCAGACTTGGTATCAGGACGTTTTCGTGTTGGTGTAGTATCTACACTGCCAGTAAAAGGAGTCACATTGCTACTAGGGAATGATATTGCTGGTGGTAATGTCATTCCTGTGTTAGAGGTAGTAGACAATCCAGAAATCAGAACTACAGATGAGAAATTGGTTCAAGCATTTCCACATGTTTTTCCTGCTTGTGTGTTAACGAGGGCACAATCTCGCAGGCTAGGAGATGTGGTGGATTTGGCTAGTTCTATTTTTGAGAATGTTGAGGTAGAAGACCATGCACCGAGTATGCCTTCTGCAATGCTGACAGTTTTTACCCCCGTAAAAACTAAGGCAGGGGAAAACGAAATTGTGCCCCAATTACATGACATTCTTTTGTCTGTCACCCCTGAGAAGGTGATTGAATGTCAAAAAGAAGACACCAGTCTTCGCAAGTGTTTTGCTTTGGTAATTTCCATTGAGGAAGCTAAAACTAGAGAGACCGCCTACTTTATGGAAGCAGGAGTTTTGATGCGTAAATGGGCATCTCATGACACCATTAATGACTGGAGTGAAGTGTGTCAAGTGGTTGTTCCTACACCGTTCCGACAGCAGGTGCTGTCACTCGCCCATGACCAGGCGTGGTCTGGACACTTGGGGATCACAAAGACTTATAACCGGGTCCTTCGTCATTTCTTCTGGCCAGGTTTGAAGTCTGACGTGGTCCAATTTTGTAAAACATGTCACATGTCAACTCACTGGGAAAGTGAATCAAACAGTTCCACGAGCGCCACTCTGCCCGATTCCTGTGGTGGGGGAACCGTTTGAAAGAGTGATAATTGATTGTGTAGGTCCATTGACGAAAACCAGGTCAGGTAACCAGTTCCTACTAACAATAATGTGCAGTGCTACTCGATACCCAGAGGCTATTCCTCTCCGTACTATAACGGCTAAGACTGTGGTGAAGGCACTAGTGAAGTTCTTCTCTACGTTTGGAGTCCCTAAAGTAATCCAAACTGATCAGGGATCCAACTTCATGTCTAAACTGTTTTCAAATGTGTTAAAGACATTGTATTTCCCATCGGTCTCTAGTCCGTATCATCCAGAGAGTCAAGGGGCTCTAGAACGCTGGCATCAGACGCTGAAGGCAATGCTACGCAAGTATTGTATGGATACCAGTACTGATTGGGATGAGGGGTACCCTTTGTCCTATTTGCTATAAGGGAAACGATACAAGAGTCCTTAGGGTTCAGCCCTGCTGACCTTGTGTTTGGACACACCCCACGGGGTCCGCTTAAAGTTTTGAAGGAGCATATCTTATCTCCTACACCCAGTAGCGCCCCTAAAAATGTGTTGGAATATGTCAGTAAGATGAGGGAGAGACTGCACGCCGCATGTGCGTTAGCCCAAAAGTCTCTCTCCTCGTCTCAAAAACGCATGAAGTTGCATTATGACAAAAAGGCTGTTGGCCGTTCATTTGCACCAGGGGATCAAGTTTTAGTTTTGTTGCCAATCCCTGGCTCATCTCTGTCAGCACGTTTTTCTGGACCATATCTGGTGGAAAAGAAACTCAATGACACCAATTATGTGATAAAGACACCAGATCGAAGGCGATCTTCCCGTGTGTGTCATGTTAACGTGCTGAAAACATATGTGCGTGATTCTCCAGACAGCTCCTCAAGTAAGCCGGTCCAGCCCGCCGTCTCCAGTGTGGCTGCGGTGGTGCTGAAGCCTGGCTGGGACCTAGATGAGGATAAGGAGGACGGGTTGGAGTTACGCCATACGTTACAGCAAGGTGAACGCTTATGTAATTCAGAGATGCTGAAGAAGTTACCCTCTCAAATGGAACATTTGGATAATGATCAAACTAAGGATCTTATCCTATTGATAAACAGTTTTCTCAGTGTGTTTCAGGACATTCCAAGTCGCACATCCATCTTGGAACATGACGTGGATGTGGGGAACGCTGTTCCTATACGTCAGCATCCATACCGGGTTAATGCTAAGAAAAGGGAGGTAATGAAAAGTGAGGTAGCTTATTTATTACAGAATGACATGGCAAAACCCAGTAACAGCTCCTGGAGTTCACCATGTATTCTTGTTCCTAAGCCTGACGGTACATCCCGCTTATGTACAGACTATCGTCGCGTAAATGCAGTTACAAAGTCTGATTATTTTCCTCTACCTCGCTTAGATGACTGTATTGATAGAATTGGCTCTGCTGCTGCTTGTAAGTTAGATTTGCTAAAAGGTTATTGGCAGGTGCCTCTGACCTCTTGAGCTTCTGACATATCGGCTTTTGTTACGCCAGATAACTTCGTACAATACACTGTGATGCCCTTTGGCATGTGTAATGCACCTGCTACTTTTCAGCGGCTAGTAGCAGAACAGACTTATCTGATTTCCACTGTAAACAAGCTAAACATCCAATCATGCTCCTTCCTTATCCTGGAGGATCTCCAACAAAGCCCTCTGAAATAACACATTGTGTTTGCAGATCTGCCAAATTGCACTGCTTACCTTGATGATGTGGTGATTCATTCGTCTACCTGGTCTGATCATCTCTCCACTTTGAAAAGTGTGTTTCAGCGGTTGGAGAATGCTTCTTTAACCCTCAATTTGGCCAAGTGTGAGTTTGGGAAGGCTACAGTGACTTAGGTAAACAAGTGGGACGAGGTCAAGTGCGCCCAGTAACTGGCAAAGTGGAAGCAATTGTTGCTTTTCCTGCTCCCACTACTCGCCGCCAGTTGCGTAGATTCCTGGGGATGGTAGGGTACTATCGTACCTTCTGTAAGAATTTCTCGAAGTTAGTAGCTCCCCTTTCATCTCTGCTTAGTCCCAAGGTACCATTCAAGTGGTCCAAGGACTGTAACTACGCTTTTGAGTCCGCTAAAGCGCTACTTTGTAGTGCCCCAGTGCTTGCCGCCCCCAACTTTGACAAACCTTTTAAGTTGGAGGTAGATGCTAGTATAGTGGGGTTGGGTGCGGTTCTCTTACAGGAAGATGAAGACGGAGTGGATCGGCCCGTCAGTTTCTTCTCCCGTAAGTTCAACTCGTGTCAGTCAAGATACTCTACAATTGAACAAGAGACACTGGCTTTATTGCTTGCCTTACAGTTCTTTGAGGTATATGTGGGCTCCAGTGCCTTGCCTGTTATGATCTTCACGGACCATAATCCATTGGTGTTCTTGAAGCAAATGTACAACCAGAACCGCCGCCTTATGCGGTGGGCTCTGATTGTACAAGGATATAATGTACAGATAGCTTATGTGAAGGGCTCGGCGAATGTGGTTGCTGACGCTCTATCACGGGTTTACTAACTGGGGAAGCGATGGCTTTTGTTATTGCAAAACTAGGTTTGCAATTTTTGTGGTGGGCGTGTTACGTTCCCCAGTTTGTGTTGTAGTTTGTGTATTTGCATGTGTTTTATTTCAGGAAATGGCTTCCTGAAATCCCTCAAGCAGCTGATTGGTCGACTCCAGGGCTAATTGGAAAGCTGACCCCGCCCCCTCGTCAAGACACAGCTGTCTCCAATTACCCATTCCTTCTGAAGCTATATAAAAGCCAGTGTTCTGTTCAGGAGAGAGAGATTTTGGAGGTAGGGATTGCTGAGAGAGATTTTGGAGGTAGGGATTGCTGAGAGAGATTTTGGAGGTAGGGATTGCTGAGAGATTTTGGAGGTAGGGATTGCTGAGAGAGATTTGCTTGGAGGACATTGCAGAGACATTTTGCTAGAGGTTGATTTTGATGGGAGTTCATTGCTGGGAAGTTGGTATGTTTTGTGAGTTTGTTGCTCAGATAGAGCTTATTTGATGTACTTTGTTTCTTAGTTTTTGTGAAATTGTTTAATATTCTGTTTAATTTGTTCCCAAGGGAGAAGGGGAAGGCACCTTGGGAGTGCTTAGGCAAGAGGCCCGCGGGCATACATATACCCGTAATTTATTCATTGTCTAGGCACACTAGGTAAGACCTGGGCGGACCACTCCCTGTATTTTGGTTAGGGCACCAGGTGGTGCTAAATTAGGTAAGTAGTGGGTAGGCAGGTAAGATAGGAGAGGGGGGGGGGCTTTGAGATGTACTTTCTTTGCTTTGGATCCGTCCAGCCCCTTTTCCCCATATTACCGTGTACAGGAATAAAGTCCTTGTAAAACGGTACCACATTCTGCCGGTTGTCATCCTTACTCGCACCTACAGTCCATACCTTTTTCACTTCACGGAGAGTTTAGTTGTGGCAGGGTGTTGCGTTCCCTCTTCACAGAGGTGTGCGTAACACACTTGATGGCGCTATTGGTTTGAAAGTGAGTTGCAGGGAAACAGGGTGGAGAACGATTCCATCAGCCTGTCTGCCAGCTGTGTTCGGCTGCTTATGGTGTCAGGGTGGAATCTCCTACTGTAGAAGACACATTAACGCAGGCTAATGTGAATAGACACCCAAATGATGCACACTGACACTAGCTTGATGTCCACACACTGGCTCAACCCTTACCTGAGCCATAGCCTAACCCTAACCCTAGATGTATAAGTTTGTCTTGAATTTATTTGACCATTTACTCAGTTACAGTTTCTTATGTTTGACAGATTGGCAGCCTCCTAACTAAAGCAGTATTTGTTCAACTTATTATCATGCAAACATCCATTATTGTTTCAGAATTTTGTCCAAACAGTACATTCTCAATTAAAATGTCTGAATATAAAAGTGTAGAGGACATTATTGTGTCAACAATGAAAAACAGCACCTTTTTTCCCCATTTTGTGACAACTTAATTCCTTTATTATTCAGAATAATATTACAGCATTTGTATGTGTGTTCAGTAGAGTAGTGTAAAGGCACTTTAAGTTGTTGCGTATCATAGTTGCAAGTATTATTCAGTTGATAAATGTTATTAAAGTAGATGAGGAGTTTAAGACAAATTCTGAGCTCACTGTGCCAAATCTAGTTAATAGAGGATGGAGACAAAGTAGTCTGAAACCTGTTTAAACAGTGTGAACAGAAGTGTAACAGGTTTAAACAATACTGTGAACAGAAGTCATTGTTTGTCCAGTCTAAACACCCCAGGCCATCAGGGCGGCGCTGAGTGCCACAGTCACAGAGACCTGGACGGAGCTGGCCCCGTTACACAGGTCTGTCTGGCAGCATGAGGAGCTGCTCGTGACACCAGCACTAAAGATGGTTGCAGTGATGGTCTTGCCACACAGGTCTGAGTCCAGACAACCACGGGTGTGGAGTGTCAGAAACTCAGTGGAATTGAATTCTAGATGGAATGAGATTTAGAACAAAACATTAGGAAAACATGCTCTTTCCATGACACAGACTGACCTGGTGAATCCAGGTGAAGGCTATGATCCCTTATTCAGGTCACTTGTTAAGTCCACTTCAATCCGTATAGATGAAGAGGAGGAATCAATTGCACTGATACAATTGAGACATGGATTGCGTATGTGTGCCATTTATAGAGGGCAAGACAAAAGATTTAACTGCCTTTTAACAGGGTATGATAGTAGGTGCCAGGCATGCTAGTTTGAGTGTGTCAAGAAATGCAACGCTGCTGGATTTTTCATGCTCAACAGTTTCCTGTGTGTATCAAGAATGATCTACCACCCAAAGGACATCCAGCCAACTTGACACAATTGTGGAAAGCATTAGAGTCAACATGGGCCAGCATCCCTTTGGAAAGCTTTCGACACCTTATAGAGTCCATAACCGGAAGAATTGAGGCTGTCCTGAGGGCAAAAGTGGGTGCAACTCAATATTATGAAGGTGTCCCTAATGTTTTGTACACTCAGTGATTGCTAATTCATTGCATATTCACAAGTCTTTGTGTACAGGTTTCATTACTTGATTCTCCGGTGAAGCAGTTGAGAGTGGAGTTGTCACACACCATGTTTTTGGGAAAGATACATGTCCCAAAGATCCCCACACTGCACTGCTTACAGGTCAAGGACTGGGCTGTGGAACATGGAGGAGAGGCAAGAGAAGTGGATGAATCATGTGCAGTTCAACACAATACAATACGACACAAACAATGATGAACGTCATGAGTGGCATCAGGTGGAAGAATGAAAGAAGACAGATTGACGTCATACCTATAACTCACCCAGCAATTCACAATAAAAAGCTGAAACGTACATGTTTAGACATTCACAGTATGTATTTGTATCAGGTATATATATATATGAAAATGAATGGTTGATTGTATACTGTGTAAATTGATGTTGTACACAGTGCAGCCCTGAAACTAGAAGTGTGTTTAGTGGCTTCTCTTATCTACAAGTTTGCCAGTTAAATGTGGTTCAGTCATTACAATAGAGTCAATATCCTCTTATTAGTGAAGGTACTGCTACCACAGGAGACTAAACTTGTCATACAGTATAAGAATGGCCTCGGTACCCATGGAAAATACGCATCATTATTACTGGTAATCAGACTAAAACAATAGAAAGCACTCTCAGGTTCTTCAAACTCCTTTGTTGTGTACAGAATATGTGACATGCATCCATTGGATGTCTACCATTATATCATATTACAATTTTATAGCCTTAGAAAATAAAAGCACCTAGTACAGAATTTGCGAAAAACCTGAACTAATCAAATCACAACCTATTACTGTATCTGTCTTTGAATATTGCCATAGGAACAGAAGAAGCTGATATGACTTACCCACTGCTATGAAGACCACCAGGACAGTCAGCACAATCAAAATTTTACTCTTCATCTTCTTGTAGGAGGCTAGTGTTTGTTGTTCTCAATAGGAGGGCTATTCGCAGAATCTATTCACTTTACAGAGACGGGAAAGAACACTAATCAAATGAATGGGGAAACATCCAGTTTCCTGCTAAAGGTGTGATGCAGATGGAGACTAGAATGAAGTATAGCAGGTTTTATTGTCTTCCATGAGGGTGCTGAGAGGACATTTGTCTGAAAAGAAGTCTGGAATGCAGACAGACAGTATCTTATCATTTACATCACATTGAAATGCTCAGTCAAAAAGTTAAGTTGACGTCTTGATTTTATTATTTGTTCCAGCCTTTCACACACACCAAAATACACCATGTAGTGTCTCGTAGTAGCAAATATTTTCGAAAGTGTATTCGGTATGATTATTTATTGCACATAGAATACATAGAAAGGTTATCTCTATAAAAGAGCAACATGCTCAATGGGGAAACTCACTACGTATGATAATGGTAATTAATAGTGACATGGTTGAGAAGTTATTCCATTAAAAAGTGAATAGTGACTCTGACGTGTTGCAAATGTGAATGCAGTAAAGTACATACATTGATTAGCTGTTCATTCCGATGCTGTAGTAGGATGTTGAGTATTCTAGGCCCTAGAAGTTAAACCAGTTTGAATTGGTACTTGGAACTAAAGCTTAGAGCGAAACTAGCCTGAATAAACATTGTAGTCTTTTCCAGATGGAGGAGGTGTCCTTATTGTGAATAGTTTGTCGAGACGAAGGCCAGATGGCCACCAGGGTGGCACCAGGGGCCACGGTGAGTTAGTTGGATGGCTCCGGCAGCCTGCCACTTTGCTCGGGTTGGTGCTGCAGCAGGTTTGTGAGATGGTGTAGCCGGCTCCTAGATGCTAGCAGTGAATGTGGTGTTACAGGAAGCTGTGGCCATGCAGCCCTTGCACGTGATGTTCAGATTGCTACTGATGTTGAACAATAAATGAAGAAGGAATAAAGCAGGAGCAATTGTAAATACAGGTATTTTTTGTTTGGCTAGCACTTTATTTAACAGTACACAAATTGCTAGGTTAACTGAGAAATGACACAGTAATTATCAAAAAATGACACTTAAATAAGCTAAGAATTACTTTTCTTATTTTTATTGTAGCTTTCTACTCGGATGAAACCACAGGGTCAGTACCTGCTTGTCCGCTCTAGCAGTTGGGCTCTGAGGTGCTACATGTTGTGTTTGTACCAAACAGACAAAGACTGGTGATCCCCACAGAACATGTGTTACGATGCAGAGACTCTGCTGTGAGATGGGAAGGAGAGAAAGATGGTGAGAAGGAGAACAAAAGGAGAGAAACAAATAAGATTGCTGTCATCATGACACTATTATGTACAATCACTAGTAACGGTAATCAAAAATTGCTAAAAGGTTTTAAAAACAATTCTAATGAATCCAACAGCTGGACAATGGATGAAGATACTCCAAACTGTATATATATATTTTTAAATCAGATATTGACTGAATTATAGCACATAAAACATTTAACTGGCACAGACAAAATAATGGAGTTCAGGGACTTGGGTTTATTGTCAAATTGAACTTTTTTATTTCTTAGAATGCACTCATACATACATTTTCTAACGGTATCATGTATTTTATTTTGTGTTAAAATAAAGTTAGATGTGCCTCATTTGCATAAATACACTGGGTTATTTTGCATATATTAATACATATGAATACATAAAGGGGTGGAACAGGGCTACAACCACCAAAAACTTGTTCATTGTAATGGCTGGAATGCAATAAATGGAACGCTATCAAACAAATAAGGAAACCATGTTTGACACCGTTCCAATAATTCCATTCCAGCCATTACAATGAGCCCGTCCTCCTATAGCTCCTCCCACCATCTCCACTAATCTATGCCTACCTGCAGTCAGTCACCAGCGCTGTCTAGTCTGCCTCATTAATTACTGTTGTTGTCACGTTCTGTCGCATAATTCAACAGGTGTGTCAATAGCAGGATAGTTTCAGATTAAAAATCAATAGACTTGGCTCTAAATAACACCTATCTATACATACTTTACATTGTTTGCAAGATCAGACATAGTATGACTATAATCCGAATGTTCAATTTCGGAAGTTGCTTTCATTTCAGAGCATAATTTGTAAACATTTCAACTGCATTCAATTATTACTTTTTTTCAATTCTACAAAAAATGCACACCCATCAAAATGATGTCTTTCTTCTCTTTCTTGTGACGTACAGTGCCTTCGGAAAGTATTCAGACCCCTTTACCCTTTCCACAGTTTGTTACATTACAGCCTTTTTATAAAATGGATTAAATATTTTTTTAAATCAGCAATCTATACACAATTCCCCATAATGACAAAGCGAAAACAGGTTTTTAGAAATTGTTGCATATTTAGTAAAAAATAAAAACAGAAATACCTTATTGACATAAGTATTCAGACCCTTTGCTATGAGACTCTAAATTGAGCTCAGGAGGAGGCTTGGGCAAGTTGCTGTCGGGGGGTACAGAGCTGTTGACCGGGGTAGGGGTAGCCAGGTTGAAAGCATGGCCAGCCATGGAAAGATGCTTATTGAAATTCTCGATTATCGTAGAGGGTATGGTAGAGGGTATGTTCGAATGTGAGTACATTGGAGGTAAATCTATGCGTTGGGTGACGATGAGAGTGGTTCCATCTCTGGAGGCATCAGTTAACCTAGTCGAGGTCTCCACATGTGTGTAGGTTGGGACGAAAGAGCTATCTAATGCATTTTGAGCGGGACTGAGGTCTCTACAGTGAAATAAAACAATAACAACTAGCCAAGACAGCAGGAGATAAGGCATGTTGACATTAGAGAGAGGCATAAAGCAATCACGGGTGTTGATCAGGAGAGCTAAGACAACAACGGGTAAATGGCGATGAATGGGCAGAGAGGGTCAGTTAGGTACATACAGGACCTGAGGTCGAGGCTGGGGCCGACAAGTAAACAAAATGAGGTACTGTGTTATTGAAACAGTCCAGGGGGCATCAGCTGTGTAGCCGAGTGATCATAGCCTGCACAAAGTGTGCCTACCAACACGCACAGATCAAGTGTACAGGATCAGCACCACTTGCTTATCAAAGATTCTTATTGGTTTCATAGCTTAAACCTCAATAATTAGGACTATAGGCTACATTTCTGTTGATTTTGTGACACTACGCAATGAGCGTAACCAAGCCGCCACTTTTACAGGTGCACAATATTTTCTGGGTGGGACAGTTTCAGAAAAGCAAACTAAATCCAACTAAGTGCATAGTCATAGCTGATTTTTTATTTTTTTTATTTTACAAGGCTTTAGCTCATTTGAATCTGCCGCGAATAAGAGTAAAGGACCATTCTGAGAGCAACACACACACTATAGCAAGAGAGCAGGGAGGGGGCGAAAAAGTAGGCTGTGTCGTTTTGATAGTATTGTCATCATTTTAACAGTACCCTATCACACATTGTGTAATGTAAATGAATGATAACTGAGTGAAAATTTGCCTTCTTCTATAAGTAGGCTACACACAGTACGATACTGGTCCAACATACAGCATTTATAAAAATGTAGGCCTATCTGAAATACAGGGAAAGATGAACGGAGCAAATTACAGAGAGATCCTTGATGAAAACCTACTCCAGAGCGCTCAGGTCCTCAGACTGGGGCAAATGTTTTTAACATGTGGAGCCGCACATTGCAGTTTACATGTGAGGTGAAAACATGTTAAAGGTGGTATTAAAGGTGGTGTTAACATGTGAACTCTACATGTAATACATGTGAAAATATGGTTTTACATGTCAAATTTAAGTTCAACATGTGAAAACAGCTAATTCACATGTGAAAATGTGATTTTTCACATGAAACTGCAAATTTGACCTGCGTTTTATTGTAAGGGAAACTAGACCTCATAACTTGTCTTGTAATCAGTATATAAGAGAACTAACGGGACTGCCCCAGTGGAGCTCACTTCAGACTGGTACTTTATGCATCTAAGTTTGACTGTGACCTCTCCAGCTTGCTGTTAATAAACAATGATTCAACCACCGTTATGCAGGGATCTTTTGACCCAGGCGAACGGGGAGATTTCCCACCTTAACACAGGATCCATGGCCCCCTGGGCTTGGCCTGAGAGTTGATAAATCTGAATGCACGTTTGTGAGAAGTGGTGTGACCAGAAACCGTTCACTGTTAAGGTCTTTTCAGCTGCTATCTCTGCCTGTCATATAGGTAATCTTCGACAATAACACAGTAGCGAAACATCCTCTGTTATGTCGTTTCATGAAGGGAGAGCTTTGCTTTACACCCAGTCTCCATGACTCTAGCTCCGATCTGGGACATGTCTATTGTGCTTGAGGTGAATTATCAGCAACCTTTTGAGCCGCTGGAAGGAGTTGAATATCTCTCCTTCAAGAGAGAAATTTACTGGGGGGAAGGGTGGTCCAAAAAGAGGAGGGTTTTTTTTTGCTCTGGGGAGGTTTTGTTGTTTTTGGAGAGGGGCACAGGGGAGGGTAGTGTGTTTTTTCTCTGGTTTACATTTGCTTTTCTGCTTGTATTTCCCTATAAACAATGGCTTGACTTACTTTTGATATTATCCTAAAACAGTTTAGAAACGTTTGTGAAGGTTTAGTATGGTGTTGCTATTATTAATCTTTAGCTACTGCAGGTCTATGATATAAAGGCAGTGCGCCCAGGCGCTCCAACTGACTTGAGGCGGGGAAAACTGTTTCAGGCCTATCAGAGTTACTCCTATAATCTAACAATATAATGCTTATCTTTAAGCAAATTTGGATTGAAAATTAACAAAGTACCCTCCTTCTGTACGTCTACAGTATGCTGCAGAAGCCAGTAGCTGCAGTAGCCATCTAACATAAAGAAATGCATTTCGGTGTCGTAACATGCCACCGGCATATCTCTATCTCTATATCTCTATCTCGCTGGGGTTAGGCCTAAGCTTCTCTTCCTTTATATTGGCCATATGTCACGCCCTGACCATAGAGAGCCCTTGGTTCTCTATGGTGTAGTAGGTCAGGGCGTGACTAGGGGGTGTTCTAGTTCAATATTTCTATGTTGGTGTTTTGTATGGTTCCCAATTAGAGGCAGCTGGTAATCGTTGCCTCTAATTGGGGCTCAGATTTAGGTAGCCATTTCTCCCACTTGTGTTTGTGGGATATTGTTTGGTTTTGTGCTTGTTGC
Source organism: Oncorhynchus clarkii lewisi (assembly GCF_045791955.1). NCBI lineage: Eukaryota > Metazoa > Chordata > Actinopteri > Salmoniformes > Salmonidae > Oncorhynchus > Oncorhynchus clarkii. The sequence goes on from NC_092164.1 coordinate 32,426,831, forward strand.
ACCACAGAGTCACGTTTTGTTGCTGGTTTATTGTTTTGTTGAAGAAGTTTCACTGTAATTAAATATGTGGAACTCCCTGCCCAGACCCCGGATCCGGCCATGGCACTGGGCTGAACTGGACTGGGCATCGGCGCAGAGGAGGGCTCCCGCCATAGAGCTGGGTTGGACGCCGTGCCTGGACTGGGCATCTCAATGTGAAAAAAACTGTTTGCATGTTCTTCACAAAGAGGGCAACAGATGCTACTGAGCCAGATGTCTATGTGTCAGGGGAGAAGCTCCAGGTGGTGTCTGATTTTAAGTACCTTGGCATCATACTTGATTCCAACCTCTCTTTTAAAAAGCATGTGAAAAATGTAATTCAGATAATCAAATTCAACCTAGCTAATTTCCGATTTATACGAAATTGTTTGACTACAGAGGTAGCATAACTGTACTTCAAATCTATGATACTTCCCCACTTAACATACTGCTTGACTAGTTGGGCCCAAGCTTGCTGTACAACATTAAAACCTATTCAGTCTGTCTACAAACAGGCTCGCAAAGTGCTTGATGGGAAGCCCAATAGCCATCATCACTGTTACATCCTCAGAAAGCATGAGCTCCTGAGTTGGGAAAATCTTGTGCAATACACCAACGCATGTCTTGTATTCAAGATCCTAAATGGCCTCGCTCCCCCTCCACTGAGTATTTTTGTTAAACAGAAAACCCAAACATATGGCAGCAGATCCACAAGGTCTACCAAGAGAGGTGACTGTATAAGGAAAAGCAACTTTAGTAAATACGCTTTCTCTGTGAGAGCTTCCCATGTCTGAAATACACTGCCATCAGACACACATAACTGCACCACATATCACACTTTCATTGAAGACATGGCTAAAGGTCAATCAGATTTGTGAACATAATCCCTAGCTGTGTATTGCCGCTTTCCATGTTGTCTGTTGTCTGTAGCTTGTGAGGTGTGGAAACACTTTGTTGCTTTTATGAATTTTGTCTTGCTGCTTTTTGTTATATGTTGCTCTGTCTGTATGCTACGTCTTGCTTGTCCTATGTTGCTCTATCTGTATGCTATGTCTTGCTTGTTCTATGTTGCTCTGTGTGTGCTCACTGCTCAATGATTGTCTATACTGTAATTGTTTTTAATAACCTGCCCAGGGACTGCTGTTGAAAATTAGCCGGCTGGCTAAAACCGGCACTTTTACTGAAACGTTGATTAATGTGCACTGTCCCTGTAAAAATAAACGAAATAAACTAAACTAAACACACACCTTGGTCCGTTTCGTACAACAATCGTGACACTATATATATATTTATTAAAATGTTAATATCATATAGTGGACACCTTCGCCTAATAGGCCTATCTGTGCGTGCAATGCCCTCATACATTTAGTGCTCAAATCTCTAACAGCTGAACCATGAGTTGGACAATTATTGTTTTAGGAAAGTAGCCTAAAAACCAACAGAAAAAATAGGCTATAAAGTTTGGCTACACAAGGAATAGTGTTCTTGTAATTTGTTATAGTCTGTTTTTAAGGTAAATGTGGCTCATTTGGCCAATATCCCTCGTTTATTGATGGTGCTGACTGCGCCAGGTCGGATCTGAATGCTAATGAAGATTCATATGAAGATTATGAAGATACTAGAATATTTGCATGAAAATCTGTCACCAATTGGATGGAAACCTAACTAGTGCACGAGTCCAGTGTCACTGTGATTATGCCTGCACATCATAGTTCACCAGCAGCTCCAAACATCTAAAGAATAAGCTACCAGCCAAACAAGATTGTAAGAATTGTACTTTAACTGCCCCCTCATACTCAACTCTGTAATGTGTCTGTATCTATGTAATTGTATACTGTATGTATTTACGTAAAAATAGGATGGAAGTAAGTCCCCGACTTTATTGTGCAATTTCGCTCACTTTTCTTTGGTGTATATATGTATTTTGTTTAACTGACAAATAAAATCAATCAATCAATCCAAACTGTGCAGCGGCCAATTGATGAATGGAAAGAGTCATCTGTTACAAAACACCAAAAAGTTGAATGACATTCGGAGATTGTCAAACCAAACCTTCAATACTGGGTAAGCTTACAAGGTAGGGAGATATGTACAGTTAAAGTCAGAAGTTTACATGCACTTAGGTTGGAGTCATTAAAACTCGTTTTTCAACCACTCCACAAATTTCTTGTTAACAATGTTACGTTCCCCAGTTTATGTGTTGTAGTTTGTGTTTGTGCATGTGTTTATTTCAGGAAATGGCTTCCTGAAATCCCTCAAGCAGCTGATTGGTCGACTCAAGATCTAATTGGAGAGCTGACCCCGCCCCCTCGTCAAGACGCAGCTGTCTCCAATTACCCATTCAATCTAAAGCTATATAAAAGCCAGTGTTCTGTTCAGCAGAGAGAGATTTGCTGGGAGGTCATTGCATAGGGGATTTGCTGGAGATTTGCTGGAGATTTGCTGGGAGGTCATTGCAGAGCGATTGATTGTGATAGAGAGATTTGGAGGTAGGGATTGCTGAGAGATTTTTGCTGGGAGTTCGTTGTTGGTATGTTTTGTGAGTTTGTTGCCCAGGTAGAGCTTATTTGATGTCCTTTGTTAGTTTGTAATTGTTTAATATCCTGTTTCATTTGTTCCCAGGGGGGAAGGGGAAGGCACCTTGGGAGTGTTTAGGCAAGAGGCCCGCGGGCATACATATACCCGTAGTATATTCACTGTCTAGGCACACTAGGTAAGACCTGGGCGGACCACCCCCTGTATTTTGGTTAGGGCACCAGGTGGTGCTAAATTAGGTAAGTAGTGGGTAGGCAGGTAAGATAGGAGAGGGGGGGGGGGGCTTTGAGATGTACTTTCTTTGCTTTGGTTCCGTCCAGCCCCTTTTCCCCATATTACCGTGTAAAGGAATAAAGTCCTTGTAAGCGGTACCACATTCTGTCTGTCATCCTTACTCGCACCTACAGTCCATACCTCTTTCACTTCAGAGAGTTTAGTTGTAGCAGGGTGTTGCGTTCCCTCTTCATAGAGGCGTGCGTAACAGCAAACTATAGTTTTGATAAGTTGGTTAGGACATCTACTTTGTACATGACACAAGCAATTATTCCAACAATTGTTCACAGACAGATTATTTCACTTATAATTCACTGTATCACAATTCCAGTGGGTCAGAACTTTACAGACAGTACACTAAGTTGACTGTGCATTTAAACAGCTTGGAAAATTCCAGAAAATGATGTCATGGCTTTAGAAGCTTCTGATAGGCTAATTGACATCATTTGAGTCAATTGGAGGTGTACCTGTGGATGTATTTCAAGGCCTACCTTCAAACTCCGTGCCTCTTTGCTTGACATTGGAAAATCAAAATAAATCAGCCAAGACCTCAGACAATCAGCCAAGACCTACCTTCCTTTTCATTGTCAATTAGGTTAGTATTGTGGAGTACCTACAATGTTGTTGATCCATCCTCAGTTTTCTCCTATCACAGCCATTAAACTCTGTAGCTGTTTAATACTCACCATTGGCCTCATGTTGAAATCCCTGAGTGGTTTCTTCCTCTCTGGCAACTGAGTTAGGAAAGACACCTGTATCTTTGTAATGACTGGGTGTATTGATACACCATCCAAAGTGTAATTAATAACTTCACCATGCTCAAAGGGATATTCAATGGCTGCTTTTTACGTATTTTTTACACATCTACCAATAGGTGCCCTTCTTTGCGAGGCATTGGAAAACATCCTTGGTCTTTGTGGTTTAATCTGTGTTACAGATTCACCTCGACTGAGTCACTCAACAATCAAGTTAACCACTATTATTGCACATAGTGAGTCCATGCAATGTATTATGTGACTACTCCTGAACGTATTTAGGCTTGCCACAACAAAGGGCTTGAATACTTACTGTCTCAAGATATTTCAGCTTTTTATTTTTGCTGAATTTGTAAAAAAATTCACAACTCCACTTTGACATTACGGTGTATTGTGTGTAGGCCAGTGACAAAAAAATGTCAATTTAATCCACTTTAACTTCAGGCTGCAACACAACAAAATGTGGGAAAAGTCAATGGGTGCGAATACTTTCTGAAGGCACTGTACATTGCATTTGAGTAATTTAACAGACATTCTTGAAGTAATATGGCAACAGGTGATCCTGCCTCATCTAAAGTGAAATTTTCTTGCTATAGACCACCAAGTGCTAACAGTCAGTACCTGGATAACATGTGTAGAGTGCTTGATAATGTACAGTGTGTGACTTCAACAGAGGTATATTTTCTGGGTTACTTAAATATTGACTGGCTTTCCAGTCCACTCGAGAAATACCTTCAAACTGTAACAAGTGCCAGCAACCTGGTTCAGGTTACCAGTCAACCTACCAAGGTAGTTACAAACAGCACAGGAATGAAATCATCAACATGTATTGATCACAGCTTTACCAATGCTGCAGAAATGTGCTTTAAAGCTGTATCCAAATCCATTGGATGTAGTGATCACAATACAGTATCCATATCTAGGAAAACCCAAGATCCAAAGGCTGGGCGTAATATAGTGTATAAGAGGTCATACAAGTGGTTTTGTAGTGATTTCTATGTTGATGATGTAAAGAATATTTGCTGGTCTGTCTTGTGTAATGAGGAGCAACCAGATGCTGCCCGTGACACATTTATGAAATGTCTTATTCCAGTTACTAATAAGCATGCACCCATTAAGAAAATTGTAGTGTCTTAACACTTAGTACTTATTTATGTAATAAGAAAGACTCGGAATACAAGCAATTGAACTGGAGCTTCACATTTACTCAAACTAGTTAGTACCAGAATAACATAGAACAATACTGCGCATGACCAAGGGTGCTCCATCCTTAAAGGGGACATCAGTAATTAACAGAACATAACAAAAATGACTGTAAAAACGGTTAAATCCCTGTGAATTGATGAGTAATTCAAAAATTCAGCCAGGTCACCCTTGATGCAAGTTAGTATTCGACGTTCATCCATGTCTGAGGACGTCGGGAGATGACGTGGAAACTGGCGACGAGGGGCAACAGTGAGTTCCAAAGGTTGCAAGTTCTAATCCAGCGAAATAAAAACATTTTTATAATGTTTCATTTACGCCTGTCGCAAACCTTACGCCTTTGAACACACCGACTGCGTCATTTCATCACTGCTGCGTAACATTTTGCACAGCTGGGCAGCTATACTGATGAAGGTACCTTTTGCACTGGTCGCATGCGGTTGGACACATGGAGGATAGAATCCTTTTCGCAGTATCCTCAAAACCATGTCTTTTTGACACAACTGCAGACAGCTACAGGGACATAATCACAAAAAATGCTGCTTGGAGACACGTGTCCACGATAGTAGGATTGCCAGATCAGTTTAGTAGTGAGCTTGTGCTAGATGTGGCTAACCTGGCTTGCTAACCTAGCCAATGAGGTGTGTGTGTGTGTGAAGAAATAGTCATATAAATGATGCTAGTTACTACCCCTGATAACTTTCCCAAATAATCATGTTTGAAAGAGTGTGAATGTCAGATAAATAGTAATAGAAATGGTAGATACTACTGTACCCCTGATAATTTGGTCATATAACCGTGTGTGTGTGTGTCTATGTGTACAGTAGGTGACATGTCCATGATAGCTATCTAATAACTATAGTTATGCTAGGTAATGGTTTGGCTTATCATGTTCATGTCTATGTAGAAGAAGACTGTAGGAGGAAGTGGAGAGGACTCAGGGACAGGTATCAGAGAGATAGAAGGGCAGAGAAAGAGAAGAAGAGGTCTGGGTCAGCAGCTTCAGGCCAGCAGCCTTGGCACTTCTGCCACAGTCTTTCTTTTCTGGATCCATTTATTGTGCCTCGGGCAACGAGTGGCAATTTAACAGCCAGACCCTCTACTACGTCATCCACAAGTGTTGTCGCCAAGACCCTCGTCAAGACCCTCAACGTCATCTACAAGTGCGACCATCGCCTCCACCGGAGGAGCGAGACCCTCTACAACGTCTACATCATCCACGAGTATGACCACTACCGGTGCAGCCATGGAAGATGATGAAATGGAGGAAGCACCTCTGGATCTATGACCACCTGAGATTATTATGAACCTCACGGAAGGGACCACTGAGGACCTCGTTGAACAGGATGTGGCCGTGGAGACAAACAAGGAGAGAAACAGAGAGAGAAACGAAGAGGAACAACGTCACACCAGGCATCCACAGAGGTACCAGCCCCCAGATCCACTCAACTCGTTTCAGCAAGGCTCCTCCAAGCCGTCGAGAGGGATGCAGCCCAACCTGATGCTCACAGGAAGGAGGATGAAGAGACCCTCTTTGCCATGAGCCTGGTGCCAACACTGAAGAGGCTGCCTCAGCAAAGAAAAGCGGTAGTCAAGGTTAAAATGTATCAGCTGCTTTTCCAAGCCGAGTTCAATGGTAAAAAAAATGTTTTCTCTACATCACAGGAAGTGTCATAAGTGTTGAGACAGTGAAGTAAAGTAGGCTACTAGCCTACTCATGTAGGCTAATTGGTATTTCAGATCAAATTATTAATATGAGGCAAATGTATAGCTGTTGTTTCTAGGTTAGAAAATATCCCAAAACAACAGTTTGCTGTCATATTCATCTTTTGATCTGAAATACAAATTCCATGAGTAAACAGCGAGTATTACCAACTTTGCCGCACTGTTCCAATATTTATGCCTATAACTACACTACACAAGCAGTATTTAGTTAATATAACAAAGGTGAGATTTATGTTATGTTAAGCTTGTATGTGTTGTTTTTCTCTTCCCTTCCGGAGATGGAGTGAATTTAGCCGACCAGCTCACAGGAAGAGGAGAGGAGTTGTCCTAGTTGTTGTTTTGACCTCTCTCATTGTACCTTTCTTTTCACACACGTCAGTTCCGTTTAAATCCGGTCAATTCATAAAGTCATTTTTTATAAAGTCTTAGGATAGCATAAATGATTAGTGTTACATAGATTTCTGAATTGACAAAATTGAAACTCATACACCGGAGAATTCACAGATGCTCTTGTTGGTCTCCTACAAGACTAAATGTGAATATATTTCTTTCATTTAAAACCACTTGAAAACCAGGGTGTTGAAACTGTTTGTGAAGTTAAGTTCAATCGACTGGTCCATGACGTCCAGGTGCCATTTGTTTGTTTAGCTGTGTTATGGCTACATATTATTTTTTCCAGAGAGACACACACACTCCTCTTCTCTACTCCTCTCTGTACCTCAGATCTCCAGTGCCCTGCCCTCTCTCTCTTTATGGCCATGTCTGAAGTTCCCCTACTACGTCTAGGCTTCATGAGTAGTCCCTGTATCAGTCTGCAGTTGTGCCAAAAATACATGCTCTTGTTGTTCTCTTACAGATTACAGGCTACACATTCATTTTTTACACAACATTTTATTTACACGCACACACATCTCTTTCAATAGTTCTATTTTTAAAAACATTTTTACAACACACACACCTATCCTGTTCTTTCCTGTACTTGAATACTAATTAAATTATGTTTTCATAGTCAGTTGTTTCAGTTGTTTATTAATATCTCATTTAGACTTCATCTGCTTATTTCTTCCTTACACCTTTGCAGATCTAAGACGAGATGAAAGTAAAAACATTCTCTTCCTAATTAGTTTTTTTTCCCACCTGTATTTTGTCAGGCCAGTGAACATGGTGGTAAACTGTACTATTTGTATGGACCCTAGGTTACCTAGGTTACCCTTTCCCTTTGTTATCATACTAACTGTATGTCGTATAACCTTAATTAGTGCTCCCGCTCACCTGGTGTACCATGCCAGGTGTGTATAATACTGATGTTAATGGGAGAGGGAAGGGTTAAGGTGTGGTCTTTACTCCCAAATTTCACTTAAATATAGCTTCCAAACGAAGAGAGACAATGATACATAAAGTAATCTGGGGGAAAATGCAATTTTATGGACAATGGTGGATGGTTCTTAAAATAACCTTTGTTTGATCTTAAAAGACCTGTTTCACTCCACGGCATACTGCCATGGGACTTCACCTGCTGCCGATGAGTAGTAGGTTGTCAGCTTCTCCCTCACCTGCAGTGCCTGTCTGGGGACATTGTTGGCACCTGCCCTGGTGACATCAGGTTGGTGACCATTTGGCGTGGCCATCTCCACCCGGAGCAGCTCCTGGAATGACCTCCGCATGTAGTTGTGGAGAACTCATGTGGCCTTTACGCAGGCATCGACATTTGAGGGGCTGAGACCAAGCACGCTCCAATACATTCCCCACCGGGCTGCCAGAATCCCAAAGGCGCATTCAACAACTAACCTTGCCCTGGATAGTCGTTTGTTAAAGATCCTTACAGGCTTTGGCAATGGCAGCTGGCGTCCAGCGTAGGGCCTCATGAGGTTGGTTCTTAAAGGGAAGGCCTCGTCGCCGACGAAGACGTGGGGAACAGGTCCCAGGTCTTCAGCCCCAGGGAGTGATGCAGGTGGTGGAAACTCCAGGGTGCTATCCTGAAGTGCCTGGCCGAAGGCAGTGTCCCGGAGAGTCCCGCCATCACTGCCCTTGCCGTAAGCACCAACATTGACAACACGAAAATAGTAGATGGCATCAACAACAGCCAAGAGTACAACTGAATATGTACCCTTGTAGTTGTAGAATTGCGAACGTGAGCACGGTGGAGCCTGGATTACTACATGTTTCCCGTCAATGGAGCCAAGACAGTTGGGGAAATTCCACCTCTCCTAGAACTCGGCAGCGATGGCCCTCCAGTCTTCCTCCTTGGGGACAGGCATGTATTTACCAACTAGACAGTCCCAAATGGCTTGTGCCACAGAGGGGACAATGCCTGCCACCGTGGACCGTCCAACTCGGAAGCTGAATCCTATGGTCCTGTAGGAGTCTCCTGTCGCCAAGAATCTGAAAACATAATTCAAAATAATGATCAATATTGTGTGTAACTTGAATTCCACCCACATATTATATCTACTGCATAGCTACCTCGCTACAGTTTATTATGCTCTACTAATTAAATTGTAATACTCATCAACCATCATTAACAATGCCGTGAAACTGTACAATTCAGTCTATGACTATATCAATAAACTGTAGCCCATGCCAACTCTACTCTTAGAAAGAATGGTACTATCTACTTAAAAGGGTTCTCCAGCTGTCCCCATAGGAGATCCCTTTTTGGTTCCAGGTAGTACCCCTTTTGGTTCCAAGTAGAACCCTATTGGGTTCCATGTATAACATTTCCCCCAAAGGGTTATACCTGGAACCAAAAATGGTTATCCTATGGTGAAAGCAGGACACTTTTGGAACCTTTTTCTCTAAGAGTGTATGTGAGTACAATAAGAATGTAATGGATGACTAACTGTCTTGAACAACAATGGGTCCTGGAGAAGACTAGCCTACCTTCATCAGGGCAGAAGGCACCTTTCTTTTCATTTGGTAACATTGCATAATTAAAAAAGGATTATAAACCAACTTTGGGAAAAGTTATAGTCCTAATGAACATTCTGTAAAAGTACATCTGATGTCAAGTAGGGATTATTAATAGAGAGCCCTTTAGCTAGCTAGGTTGCACATAAAAACAACGTATCAAATATCAATCAATTATGGTATCAAAGGCTTTCAAAATGTACTAGAATGTATCTTACCGGAGACAAATCGCCAGCAGCCATTTGTCAGACAGCAGCTCTTCCCTGTGCTTCAAGCATTGAGCTGTTTATGACTTCAAGCCTATCAACTCCCGAGATTAGGCTGGTGTAACCGATGTGAATGGCTAGCTAGTTAGCGGGGTGTCCGCTAATAGCGTTTTAAACGTCACTCGCTCTGAGACTTGGAGTAGTTGTTCCTTTGCTCTGCAAGGGCTGAGGCTTTTGTGGAGCGATGGGTAACGGTGCTTCAAGGGTGACTGTTGTCGATGTGTTCCTGGTTCGAGCCCAGGTAGGGGCGAGGAGAGGGACGGAAGCTAAACTGTTGCACTGGCAATACTAAAGTGCCTATTAGAACATCCAATAGTCAAAGGTATATGAAATACAAATGGTATAGAGAGAAATAGTCCTATAATTCCTATAAAAACCTCAACCTAAAACGTTTTACTTGGCAATATTGAAGACTCATGTTCAAAGGAACCACCAGCTTTCATATGTCCTCATGTTCTGAGCAAGGGACTTAAACTTGAGCTTTTTTACATGGCACATATTGCACTTTTACTTTCTTCTCCAACACTTTGTTTTTGCATTATTTAAACCAAATTGAACATGTTTCATTATTTATTTGAGGCTAAATTGATTTGATTGATGTATTATATATTAAGTTAAAATAAAAGTGTTAATTCAGTATTGCTGTAATTGGCATTATTACAAGTAAATAAATAAATAAAAATTCCAATTAATCGGTATCGTATTTTTTTGGGGGTCCTCCAATAATCAGTATCAGTATCGGCGTTGAAAAATCATAATCGGTCGACCTCTAAACATCACTCAGAGATGCACAAACTAGGCAAGTCAGTTAAGAACAAATTCTTATTTTCAATGACAGCCTAGGAACAGTGGGTTAACTGCCTGTTCAGGGGCAGAACAACAGATTTGTACCTTGTCAGCTCAGGGGTTTAAACTTGCAACCTTCCGGTTACTAGTCTAACGCTCTAACCACTAGGCTACCCTACCGCCCCCATATAACATTCAAAATGGGTGAACCTGGGCAGGGATTCCTTTAACAACTGACTTTCAGCACGCTTATAGGGAAGGGCATTCAACATCTACAGCACGTAAAAAAATGACTGATGATTGGATGAAATTGATAAGAAGATTGTGCGAGCTGTTTTTTTTAGACTTCAGTGCAGATTTGGACATTATTGATTATAATCTACTGCTGGAAAAAATTTATGTGTAATGGCTTTACACCCCCTGCTATATCGTGGATTAAGTTACGTGTCTAAGAACACAGAGGGTGATCTTTAATGGAAGCCTCTCCAACATAATCCAGGTAGAGTTGGACATTCCGAGGGCTGTTCTCTAGGCCCCTTACTTTAGTTTTAGAATGGGTAACAAGCAGTAAGCTAGTACAAAATATGTTTTTAAACTAAAAGCATTGTTTAAGGGACAAATTATTGACTAAACCCTAAGCCTCAACTAAATCGTGTAATTGAGCAAGTTGAGGAGACTAAACTGCTTGGAGTAAGCCTGGATTAAAAAACTCTCATTGTCAAAACATATTGATGCAACGGTAGCTAAGATAAGTAATAAAGAGCTGCTTTCTTGACATTGCTATCAACAAAACAAGTCCTACAGGCCCAAGTTTTTTTGCAACTGGACTACTGCCCAGTCATATGGTCAAGTGCCACAAAGAGGTTGGCAAATTACATTTGGCCCAGAACAGAGCAGCTTAAATGTACAGGGCTGACGTCAGTGACATGCATGTCAGTCTCTCCTGGCTCAAAGTAGAGAGATTGACTGTGTCACTTCTTGTCTTTTGAAAGGTTTTGACATGTTGAAAGCACCAAGCTGTCTGTTCAAACAACTAGCACACAGCTCAGACAACCATGCATATCCCACAAGACATGTCACCAGGGGTCTCTTCACCGTCTCCAAGTTCAGAGACTTTGGGAAACGCACAGTACTGCACAGAGCCATGACTACATCAAACTTTATTCCACATCAAGTAACTCATGCAAGCAGTAAAATCAGATTTAAAAAGCAGATAAAACTATACCTTATGGAACAACGCGGACAGTGAAGAAAAACACACCTGCAAACACGCTAGTACACACACTCTACACACGTACATTGTAATATTGTTGTATGGTGGTATTATACATTTTGTAATGTAGATATGTAGTGGTGTGAAAATGTCATAGGATGTACTGTTTTATTTCTGGTTTTGTGTAACTGCCTTAATTTGTTTGGACCCCAGGAAGAGTATCTGCTGCCTCGGCATCAACTTGTGGAGATCCCTAATAAATACAATACTCTTATCCAAAGCGACTTCCAGAAGCAATAAGGGTTAAGTGAATTGCTCAAGGTCACACAGACAGAATTTTCACCTAGTCGGCTCTGGGATTCGAACCAGCGACCTTTCTGTTAGGCTACCTGCCGCCCACCGATATAGACGTTTAGGTGCAAAAAAATGGAAATTGAAAGTGATCTGGTGCAGTGAAAAAGTGACTTGTGAATTTGTTTGTTGTACTCAGTCAATTGAACATGTACTTAGAGTATTGAAACATGATGCATTTTGATGATCTGTTTAGATCTTTATGCTAAGAGTTGGGAAAATGTACCACGTGAAAATTGCACCAAAGTGAGTGATTCCTTTTAATTACAAAACTGCTGATAATTCAAAACAGCAAAAAATGAAAGATTGCTTTTCATTATTTTCATTCCATAATACACACGTCACCACACATTGTAGTAACTTAAGCTTAATTAGAACGAAGAAAAACACATATGTAAGGTTTAAGAATTCAATGTTACAGCTTCAACAATACACTGATCGACTTCCAAAACAATAAGTATCTAATAAGTAACAAAATGAGTGTCTTTAATGCATTCTGAGACATGTGCTTCTCTCAACATTTGAGGTGATAACTAAAAAGCCCTTGATTATGGATACTCGGTGCATTATTCTGATAGGAGGCAAAGAACTTGAGAGGACGATGTGACAGCATACCATCAAAACATGAGAAAAACAAGTCAAGCTGGTTTAAACATGCAGTGTGAATGAAACACACATTTCGTCAAACCGGTTTACTAAAACAACACTAATTTCATGATGTATAAACATACTAAGATTGGTCTTTATTTCAGGCTGGAGGATGTAAAGTCTTTATTTCGATGTAGGGGCTGTCTTCTGGTTCTTCGGAATCAGAACCAGAATGTGTCTTCTAGTTGTTCTAGTTCTAGTACAGCATGCTGCCCCACACGGAGGCCACCAGGTTGGCACTGAGGGCTGCGGTGACAGAGAGCTTGGCAGAGGTTGCGCCGCTGATTGTGACTGGGTTACACTTGTTGGTGTCGCAGCAGGTCCTGACAGTGGTGTAGGTGGCGCCCATGAGGGTGGCATCGGTGGTGTTGCACATAGCACTCTCCAGACAGCCTTGGGTGTTGAAGCCTAGGAAAGTACTGAGGGAGGGGAATGCTAGAGAGAGAGAGAAGATATGAGGTTTAGAATGATGATGAACCTGATTCTGTGTGTGTGTGTGTCGGGCAGGGATGGGCAATTGGTGAAATTGGCACCCCTTTTGTAGGCTTGCAGATCAATTTCCAGTTGGGATCTCAACTTACTGTTGTCAGTCACTCAATTAACCATGTCAACTAACACTTTTTAGATTGGTAAATTAGGGGCTATTCCCATTGATGGAAGTTTAAGGAGATGAAGAGATTTCAATTGACATAATATGTGCATAAGCTTTCTATTTAAATTATGTCCTTGCCTTACCTTTTGTTGTGGCTGGCAACGTGAATTTTTTTCACTGCAGCTCCAAACAGTAAATATCAGTTTACTTGTAGCCACTATCTAGTTAGCTCTAGTTAAGATCTAATAATGGGATTTTCAGTTATTTTTACTGACTCTGATCTTTGACTCATTTAGTTAATTTGAGTTAGTAGCACGTAGGAATCATGATTCTACAAGCCTCTCGTTCGCACGTCCATAGCGGGCTTATTGGAGCTTTCATTTGTTACTGAGACCTGTGAAAGTGTTTTAAAAAATTGAATTTGTTGATTGCTAGGCATACAAATAAGATTATTTCGTGATACATTTGAAACAAGGTCCATTTGTGGCCGCAACTGGACAAGATTGTGAACGACTCTTGGTGGAATGCATTGCTTGACTGCCGTGAGGATGATAAGCACAAAACATATTGATGCAACGGTAGCTAAGATGGGGAGAGGTCTGCCAGTAATAAGTAATAAAGAGCTGCTTTCTTGACATTGCTATCAGCAAAACAAGTCCTACAGGCCCAAGTCTTTTTTCAACTGGACTACTGCCCAGTCATATGGTCAATTGCCACAAAGAGGTTGGCAAATTACATTTGGCCTAGAACAGAGCAGCACGGCTGGCCCTTAAATGTACACAGAGGGCTGACATCAGTGACATGCATGTCAGTCTCTCCTGGCTCAAAGAAGAGAGACTGACTGTGTCACTTCTTGTCTTTTGAAAGGTTTTGACATGTTGAAAGCACCAAGATGTCTGTTCAAACAACTAGCATACAGCTCAGACAACCATGCATATCCCACAAGACATGTCACCAGGGGTCTCTTCACAGTCCCCAAGTCCCAGAGACTTTGGGAAACGCACAGTACTGCACAGAGCCATGACTACATCAAACTTTATTCCACATCAAGTAACTCATGCAAGCAGTAAAATCAGATTTAAAATACAGATAAAACTATACCTTATGGAACAACGCAGCTGTGAAGAAAAACACACATGCAAACACGCTAGCACACACACTCTACACACGTACATTGTAATATTGTTATATGGTGGTATTATACATTTTGTAATGTAGATATGTAGTGGTGTGAAAATGTCATAGGATGTACTGTTTTATTTCTGTTTTTGTTTAACTGCCTTAATTTGTTTGGACCCTAGGAAGAGTATCTGCTGCCTTGGCAGCAACTTGTGGAGATCCCTAATAAATACAATACTCTTATCCAAAGCGACTTCCAGAAGCAATAAGGGTTAAGTGATTTGCTCAAGGTCACACAGACAGAATTTTCACCTAGTCGGCTCTGGGATTCGAGCCAGCAACCTTTCTGTTAGGCTACCTGCCGCCCACCGATATAGACGTTTAGGTGCAAAAAAATGGAAATTGAAAGTGATCTGGTGCAGTGAAAAAGTGACTTGTGAATTTGTTTGTTGTACTCAGTCAATTGAACATGTACTTAGAGTATTGAAACATGATGCATTTTGATGATCTGTTTCGATTTTTATGCTAAGAGTTGGGAAAATGTACCACGTGAAAATTGCACCAAAGTGAGTGATTCCTTTTAATTACAAAACTGCTGATAATTCAAAACAGCAAAAAATGAAAGATTGTGTCATGTATTGTCATGTTGTGTGTTTCTGTCCTTTCCCTTCACCCTGTCTCCCTCTGCTGGTCGTTGTTAGGTTACCTTTTCTCCCCCTCTTTCCCCCAGCTGTGCCTTGTCTCCTCCTAACTACCCATTCACCCCGTTTCCCACCTGTTCCCTTTTTCCCTCTGATTAGGTCCCTATATCTCTCTCTGTTTTTGTTCCTGTCCTTGTCGGATTCTTGTTTGTTGTGTTTCATGCCTGAGCCAGACTATCGTCATGTTTGCTGTAACCTTGTCCTGTCCTGTCGGAATCTGCCGGTCTATCTGAGCCTACCTATGTTTGGTTATTAAAGAAGCTCTGTTTAAGTTAGTTCGCTTTTGGGTCCTCATTCACTCACCGTAACAGAAGAATCCGACCAAGAATGGACCCAGCGACTTCGGATCCTCTCCACTCAGCCGTCGAGATCCAGGGAGCGATGCTAGGCAGACACGAGCAGGAATTGTCTTCTGCTCGACATGCCGTTGAGACCCTGGCCACCCAAGTCTCCAACCTCACAGAACAGGTTCACCATCTCCGCCTCGATCCACCGGCCACTTCCAGGGCTTTCGAATCTCCGGAGCCCAGAATCAATAACCCGCCGTGTTACTCTGGGGAGCCCACTGAATGCCGCTCGTTCCTCACCCAGTGTGATATTGTGTTTTCTCTCCAGCCCAACACTTACGCCAGGAGCACTGCTCGTGTCGCCTACGTCATATCTCTCCTTACTGGACGGGCTCGTGAGTGGGGCACGGCAATCTGGGAGGCAAGGGCTGAGTGTACTAACCAGTATCAGGACTTTAAGGAGGAACGAGCCGGCTTTGCTCGCTCGTCTTCTGGAGGGTCTCCGCGCAGAGGTAAAGGATGAGATTCTCTCCCGGGAGGTTCCTTCCAGCGTGGATTCCTTGATTGAACTCGCTATTCGCATTGAGCGACGGGTTGATCTTCGTCACCGAGCTCGTGGAAAGGAGCTCGCGTTCTCCGTTGCCCCCCTCTCCGCATCACTACCATCTTCCTCTGCCGGCTCGGGAGCTGAGCCTATGCAGCTGGGAGGTATCCGCATCTCGACTAAGGAGAGGGAACGGAGAATCACCAACCGCCTCTGTCTCTATTGCGGTTCTGCGGGTCATTTTGTCACTTCATGTCCAGTAAAAGCCAGAGCTCATCAGTAAGCGGAGGGCTACTGGTGAGCGCTACTACTCCTGTCTCTCCTTCAAGATCCTGCACTACCTTGTCGGTCCATCTACGCTGGACCGGTTCGTCAGCTTCCTGCAGTGCCTTAATAGACTCTGGGGCGGAGGGCTGTTTTATGGACGAGACCTGGGCTCGGGAACATGACATTCCTCTCAGACAGTTAAGGGAGTCCACGGCCTTGTTCGCCCTGGATGGTAGTCCTCTCCCCAGGATTCAGCGTGAGACGCTACCTTTAACCCTCACTGTTTCTGGTAATCATAGCGAAACCATTTCTTTTTTGATTTTTCGTTCACCTTTTACACCTGTTGTTTTGGGCCATCCCTGGCTAGTTTGTCATAATCCTTCCGTCAGACGTCGTTTCGGACAGAGGTCCGCAATTCACGTCTCAATTTTGGAGGGAGTTTTGCCGTTTGATTGGGGCTTCCGTCAGTCTCTCTTCCGGCTTTCACCCCCAGTCTAACGGTCAAGCAGAACGGGCCAATCAGACTATTGGTCGCATCTTACGCAGTCTTTCTTTTCGCAACCCTGCGTCTTGGTCAGAACAGCTCCCCTGGGCAGAATACGCCCACAACTCGCTTCCTTCGTCTGCGACCGGGCTATCTCCTTTTCAGAGTAGCCTCGGGTACCAGCCTCCGCTGTTCTCATCTCAGTTCGCCGAGTCCAGCGTCCCCTCCGCTCAGGCTTTTGTCCAACGTTGCGAGCGCACCTGGAAGAGGGTCAGGTCTGCACTTTGCCGTTATAGGACGCAGACTGTGAGGGCTGCTAATAAGCGTAGAACTAAGAGTCCTAGATATTGTCGCGGTCAGAGAGTTTGGCTCTCCACTCAGAACCTTCCCCTTAAGACGGCTTCTCGCAAGTTGACCCCGCGGTTCATTGGTCCGTTCCGTATTTCTCGGGTCATTAATCCTGTCGCAGTTCGACTTCTTCTTCCGCGATACCTTCGTCGCGTCCACCCGGTCTTCCATGTCTCCGGTATTAAGCCCGTTCTTCGCGCCCCCGCTCGTCTTCCCCCCCCCCCCCCCCCATCCTTGTCGAGGGCGCACCCATCTACAGGGTCCGCAGGATTTTGGACATGCGTCCTCGGGGCCGTGGTCACCAGTACCTCGTTGATTGGGAGGGGTACGGTCCTGAGGAGAGGAGTTGGGTTCCCTCTCGGGACGTGCTGGACCGTGCGCTGATCGAGGATTTCCTCCGTTGCCGCCAGGTTTCCTCCTCGAGTGCGCCAGGAGGCGCTCGGTGAGTGGGGGGGTACTGTCATGTATTGTCATGTTGTGTGTTTCTGTCCTTTCCCTTCACCCTGTCTCCCTCTGCTGGTCGTTGTTAGGTTACCTTTTCTCCCCCTCTTTCCCCCAGCTGTGCCTTGTCTCCTCCTAACTACCCATTCACCCCGTTTCCCACCTGTTCCCTTTTTCCCTCTGATTAGGTCCCTATATCTCTCTCTGTTTTTGTTCCTGTCCTTGTCGGATTCTTGTTTGTTGTGTTTCATGCCTGAGCCAGACTATCGTCATGTTTGCTGTAACCTTGTCCTGTCCTGTCGGAATCTGCCGGTCTATCTGAGCCTACCTATGTTTGGTTATTAAAGAAGCTCTGTTTAAGTTAGTTCGCTTTTGGGTCCTCATTCACTCACCGTAACAGATTGCTTTTCATTATTTTCATTCCATAATACACACGCCGCCACACATTGTAGTAACTTAAGCTTAATTAGAACGAAGAAAAACACATATGTAAGGTTTAAGAATTCAATGTTACAGCTTCAACAATACACTGATCGACTTCCAAAACAATAAGTATCTAATAAGTAACAAAATGAGTGTCTTTATTGCATTCTGAGACATGTGCTTCTCTCAAAATTTGAGGTGATAACTAAAAAGCCCTTGATTATGGATACTCGGTGCATTATTCTGATAGGAGGCAAAGAACTTGAGAGGACGATGTGACAGCATACCATCAAAACATGAGAAAAACAAGTCAAGCTGGTTTAAACATGCAGTGTGAATGAAACACACATTTCGTCAAACCGGTTTACTAAAACAACACTAATTTCATGATGTATAAACATACTAAGATTGGTCTTTATTTCAGGCTGGAGGATGTAAAGTCTTTATTTCGATGTAGGGGCTGTCTTCTGGTTCTTCGGAATCAGAACCAGAATGTGTCTTCTAGTTGTTCTAGTTGTAGTACAGCATGCTGCCCCACACGGAGGCCACCAGGTTGGCACTGAGGGCTGCGGTGACAGAGAGCTTGGCAGAGGTTGCGCCGCTGATTGTGACTGGGTTACACTTGTTGGTGTCGCAGCAGGTCCTGACAATGGTGTAGGTGGCGCCCATGAGGGTGGCATCGGTGGTGTTGCACATAGCACTCTCCAGACAGCCTTGGGTGTTGAAGCCTAGGAAAGTACTGAGGGAGGGGAAGGCTAGAGAGAGAGAGAAGATATGAGGTTTAGAATGATGATGAACCTGATTCTGTGTGTGTGTGTGTCGGGCAGGGATGGGCAATTGGTGAAATTGGCACCCCTTTTGTAGGCTTGCAGATCAATTTCCAGTTGGGATCTCAACTTACTGTTGTCAGTCACTCAATTAACCATGTCAACTAACAATTTTTAGATTGGTAAATTAGGGGCTATTCCCATTGATGGAAGTTTAAGGAGAGGAAGAGATTTCAATTGACATAATATGTGCATAAGCTTTCCATTTTAATTATGTCCTTGCCTTACCTTTTGTTGTGGCTGGCAACGTGAATTTTTTTCACTGCAGCTCCAAACAGTAAATATCAGTTTACTTGTAGCCACTATCTAGTTAGCTCTAGTTAAGATCTAATAATGGGATTTTCAGTTATTTTTACTGACTCTGATCTTTGACTCATTTCGTTAATTTGAGTTAGTAGCACGTAGGAATCATGATTCTACAAGCCTCTCGTTCGCACGTCCATAGCGGGCTTATTGGAGCTTTCATTTGTTACTGAGACCTGTGAAAGTGTTATAAAAAATTGAATTTGTTGATTGCTAGGCATACAAATAAGATTATTTCGTGATACATTTGAAACAAGGTCAATTTGTGGCCGCAACTGGACAAGATTGTGAACGACTCTTGGTGGAATGCATTGCTTGACTGCCGTGAGGATGATAAGCACAAAACATATTGATGCAACGGTAGCTAAGATGGGGAGAGGTCTGCCAGTAATAAGTAATAAAGAGCTGCTTTCTTGACATTGCTATCAACAAAACAAGTCCTACAGGCCCAAGTTTTTTTTCAACTGGACTACTGCCCAGTCATAAGGTCAATTGCCACAAAGAGGTTGGCAAATTACATTTGGCCTAGAACAGAGCAGCACGGCTGGCCCTTAAATGTACACAGAGGGCTGACATCAGTGACATGCATGTCAGTCTCTCCTGGCTCAAAGAAGAGAGACTGACTGTGTCACTTTTTGTCTTTTGAAAGGTTTTGACATGTTGAAAGCACCAAGCTGTCTGTTCAAACAACTAGCATACAGCTCAGACAACCATGCATATCCCACAAGATATGTCACCAGGGGTCTCTTCACAGTCCCCAAGTTCAGAGACTTTGGGAAACGCACAGTACTGCACAGAGCCATGACTACATCAAACTTTATTCCACATCAAGTAACTCATGCAAGCAGTAAAATCAGATTTAAAATACAGATAAAACTATACCTTATGGAACAACGCAGCTGTGAAGAAAAACACACATGCAAACACGCTAGCACACACACTCTACACACGTACATTGTAATATTGTTATATGGTGGTATTATACATTTTGTAATGTAGATATGTAGTGGTGTGAAAATGTCATAGGATGTACTGTTTTATTTCTGTTTTTGTTTAACTGCCTTAATTTGTTTGGACCCTAGGAAGAGTATCTGCTGCCTTGGCAGCAACTTGTGGAGATCCCTAATAAATACAATACTCTTATCCAAAGCGACTTCCAGAAGCAATAAGGGTTAAGTGATTTGCTCAAGGTCACACAGACAGAATTTTCACCTAGTCGGCTCTGGGATTCGAACCAGCGACCTTTCTGTTAGGCTACCTGCCGCCCACCGATATAGACGTTTAGGTGCAAAAAAATGGAAATTGAAAGTGATCTGGTGCAGTGAAAAAGTGACTTGTGAATTTGTTTGTTGTACTCAGTCAATTGAACATGTACTTAGAGTATTGAAACATGATGCATTTTGATGATCTGTTTCGATTTTTATGCTAAGAGTTGGGAAAATGTACCACGTGAAAATTGCACCAAAGTGAGTGATTCCTTTTAATTACAAAACTGCTGATAATTCAAAACAGCAAAAAATGAAAGATTGCTTTCCATTATTTTCATTCCATAATACACACGTCACCACACATTGTAGTAACTTAAGCTTAATTAGAACGAAGAAAAACACATATGTAAGGTTTAAGAATTCAATGTTACAGCTTCAACAATACACTGATCGACTTCCAAAACAATAAGTATCTAATAAGTAACAAAATGAGTGTCTTTAATGCATTCTGAGACATGTGCTTCTCTCAACATTTGAGGTGATAACTAAAAAGCCCTTGATTATGGATACTCGGTGCATTATTCTGATAGGAGGCAAAGAACTTGAGAGGACGATGTGACAGCATACCATCAAAACATGAGAAAAACAAGTCAAGCTGGTTTAAACATGCAGTGTGAATGAAACACACATTTCGTCAAACCGGTTTACTAAAACAACACTAATTTCATGATGTATAAACATACTAAGATTGGTCTTTATTTCAGGCTGGAGGATGTAAAGTCTTTATTTCGATGTAGGGGCTGTCTTCTGGTTCTTCGGAATCAGAACCAGAATGTGTCTTCTAGTTGTTCTAGTTCTAGTACAGCATGCTGCCCCACACGGAGGCCACCAGGTTGGCACTGAGGGCTGCGGTGACAGAGAGCTTGGCAGAGGTTGCGCCGCTGATTGTGACTGGGTTACACTTGTTGGTGTCGCAGCAGGTCCTGACAGTGGTGTAGGTGGCGCCCATGAGGGTGGCATCGGTGGTGTTGCACATAGCACTCTCCAGACAGCCTTGGGTGTTGAAGCCTAGGAAAGTACTGAGGGAGGGGAAGGCTAGAGAGAGAGAGAAGATATGAGGTTTAGAATGATGATGAACCTGATTCTGTGTGTGTGTGTGTCGGGCAGGGATGGGCAATTGGTGAAATTGGCACCCCTTTTGTAGGCTTGCAGATCAATTTCCAGTTGGGATCTCAACTTACTGTTGTCAGTCACTCAATTAACCATGTCAACTAACAATTTTTAGATTGGTAAATTAGGGGCTATTCCCATTGATGGAAGATTAAGGAGAGGAAGAGATTTCAATTGACATAATATGTGCATAAGCTTTCCATTTTAATTATGTCCTTGCCTTACCTTTTGTTGTGGCTGGCAACGTGAATTTTTTTCACTGCAGCTCCAAACAGTAAATATCAGTTTACTTGTAGCCACTATCTAGTTAGCTCTAGTTAAGATCTAGTTAGCTCTAGTTAAGATCTAGTAATGGGATTTTCAGTTATTTTGACTGACTCTTGATCTTTGACTCATTTCGTTAATTTGAGTCAGTAGCACGTAGGAATCATGATTCTACAAGCCTCTCGTTCGCACGGCCATAGCGGGCTTATTGGAGCTTTCATTTGTTACTGAGACCTGTGAAAGTGTTTTAAAAAATTGAATTTGTTGATTGCTAGGCATACAAATAAGATTATTTCGTGATACATTTGAAACAAGGTCTATTTGTGGCCGCAACTGGACAAGATTGTGAACGACTCTTGGTGGAATGCATTGCTTGACTGCCGTGAGGATGATAAGCACAAAACATATTGATGCAACGGTAGCTAAGATGGGGAGAGGTCTGCCAGTAATAAGTAATAAAGAGCTGCTTTCTTGACATTGCTATCAGCAAAACAAGTCCTACAGGCCCAAGTCTTTTTTCAACTGGACTACTGCCCAGTCATATGGTCAATTGCCACAAAGAGGTTGGCAAATTACATTTGGCCTAGAACAGAGCAGCACGGCTGGCCCTTAAATGTACACAGAGGGCTGACATCAGTGACATGCATGTCAGTCTCTCCTGGCTCAAAGAAGAGAGACTGACTGTGTCACTTCTTGTCTTTTGAAAGGTTTTGACATGTTGAAAGCACCAAGATGTCTGTTCAAACAACTAGCACACAGCTCAGACAACCATGCATATCCCACAAGACATGTCACCAGGGGTCTCTTCACAGTCTCCAAGTTCAGAGACTTTGGGAAACGCACAGTACTGCACAGAGCCATGACTACATCAAACTTTATTCTACATCAAGTAACTCATGCAAGCAGTAAAATCAGATTTAAAAAACAGATAAAACTATACCTTATGGAACAACGCACCTGCAACACACCTGCAAACACGCTAGCACACACTCTACACACGTACATTGTAATATTGTTGTATGGTGGTATTATACATTTTGTAATGTAGATATGTAGTGGTGTGAAAATGTCATAGGATGTACTGTTTTATTTCTGGTTTTGTGTAACTGCCTTAATTTGTTTGGACCCCAGGAAGAGTATCTGCTGCCTCGGCATCAACTTGTGGAGATCCCTAATAAATACAATAATCTTATCCAAAGCGACTTACAGAAGCAATAAGGGTTAAGTGAATTGCTCAAGGTCACACAGATAGAATTTTCACCTAGTCGGCTCGGATTCGAACCAGCGACCTTTCTGTTAGGCTACCTGCCGCCCACCGATATAGACGTTTAGGTGCAAAAAAATGGAAATTGAAAGTGATCTGGTGCAGTGAAAAAGTGACTTGTGAATTTGTTTGTTGTACTCAGTCAATTGAACATGTACATAGAGTATTGAAACATGATGCATTTTGATGATCTGTTTCGATTTTTATGCTAAGAGTTGGGAAAATGTACCACGTGAAAATTGCACCAAAGTGAGTGATTCCTTTTAATTACAAAACTGCTGATAATTCAAAACAGCAAAAAATGAAAGATTGCTTTCCATTATTTTCATTCCATAATACACACGCCGCGCCACACATTGTAGTAACTTAAGCTTAATTAGAACGAAGAAAAACACATATGTAAGGTTTAAGAATTCAATGTTACAGCTTCAACAATACACTGATCGACTTCCAAAACAATAAGTATCTTTTAAGTAACAAAATGAGTGTCTTTATTGCATTCTGAGACATGTGCTTCTCTCAAAATTTGAGGTGATAACTAAAAAGCCCTTGATTATGGATACTCGGTGCATTATTCTGATAGGAGGCAAAGAACTTGAGAGGACGATGTGACAGCATACCATCAAAACATGAGAAAAACAAGTCAAGCTGGTTTAAACATGCAGTGTGAATGAAACACACATTTCGTCAAACCGGTTTACTAAAACAACACTAATTTCATGATGTATAAACATACTAAGATTGGTCTTTATTTCAGACTGGAGGATGTAAAGTCTTTATTTCGATGTAGGGGCTGTCTTCTGGTTCTTCGGAATCAGAATCAGAATGTGTCTTCTAGTTGTTCTAGTTCTAGTACAGCATGCTGCCCCACACGGAGGCCACCAGGGTGGCACTGAGGGCTGCGGTGACAGAGAGCTTGGCAGAGGTTGCGCCGCTGATTGTGACTGGGTTACACTTGTTGGTGTCGCAGCAGGTCCTGACAATGGTGTAGGTGGCGCCCATGAGGGTGGCATCGGTGGTGTTGCACATAGCACTCTCCAGACAGCCTTGGGTGTTGAAGCCTAGGAAAGTACTGAGGGAGGGGAAGGCTAGAGAGAGAGAGAAGATATGAGGTTTAGAATGATGATGAACCTGATTCTGTGTGTGTGTGTGTCGGGCAGGGATGGGCAATTGGTGAAATTGGCACCCCTTTTGTAGGCTTGCAGATCAATTTCCAGTTGGGATCTCAACTTACTGTTGTCAGTCACTCAATTAACCATGTCAACTAACAATTTTTAGATTGGTAAATTAGGGGCTATTCCCATTGATGGAAGTTTAAGGAGATGAAGAGATTTCAATTGACATAATATGTGCATAAGCTTTCCATTTTAATTATGTCCTTGCCTTACCTTTTGTTGTGGCTGGCAACGTGAATTTTTTTCACTGCAGCTCCAAACAGTAAATATCAGTTTACTTGTAGCCACTATCTAGTTAGCTCTAGTTAAGATCTAGTTAGCTCTAGTTAAGATCTAGTAATGGGATTTTCAGTTATTTTGACTGACTCTTGATCTTTGACTCATTTCGTTAATTTGAGTCAGTAGCACGTAGGAATCATGATTCTACAAGCCTCTCGTTCGCACGGCCATAGCGGGCTTATTGGAGCTTTCATTTGTTACTGAGACCTGTGAAAGTGTTTTAAAAAATTGAATTTGTTGATTGCTAGGCATACAAATAAGATTATTTCGTGATACATTTGAAACAAGGTCTATTTGTGGCCGCAACTGGACAAGATTGTGAACGACTCTTGGTGGAATGCATTGCTTGACTGCCGTGAGGATGATAAGCACAAAACATATTGATGCAACGGTAGCTAAGATGGGGAGAGGTCTGCCAGTAATAAGTAATAAAGAGCTGCTTTCTTGACATTGCTATCAGCAAAACAAGTCCTACAGGCCCAAGTCTTTTTTCAACTGGACTACTGCCCAGTCATATGGTCAATTGCCACAAAGAGGTTGGCAAATTACATTTGGCCTAGAACAGAGCAGCACGGCTGGCCCTTAAATGTACACAGAGGGCTGACATCAGTGACATGCATGTCAGTCTCTCCTGGCTCAAAGAAGAGAGACTGACTGTGTCACTTCTTGTCTTTTGAAAGGTTTTGACATGTTGAAAGCACCAAGATGTCTGTTCAAACAACTAGCACACAGCTCAGACAACCATGCATATCCCACAAGACATGTCACCAGGGGTCTCTTCACAGTCTCCAAGTTCAGAGACTTTGGGAAACGCACAGTACTGCACAGAGCCATGACTACATCAAACTTTATTCTACATCAAGTAACTCATGCAAGCAGTAAAATCAGATTTAAAAAACAGATAAAACTATACCTTATGGAACAACGCACCTGCAACACACCTGCAAACACGCTAGCACACACTCTACACACGTACATTGTAATATTGTTGTATGGTGGTATTATACATTTTGTAATGTAGATATGTAGTGGTGTGAAAATGTCATAGGATGTACTGTTTTATTTCTGGTTTTGTGTAACTGCCTTAATTTGTTTGGACCCCAGGAAGAGTATCTGCTGCCTCGGCATCAACTTGTGGAGATCCCTAATAAATACAATAATCTTATCCA
The DNA here is from genome assembly GCF_045791955.1 of Oncorhynchus clarkii lewisi. Lineage (NCBI taxonomy): Eukaryota > Metazoa > Chordata > Actinopteri > Salmoniformes > Salmonidae > Oncorhynchus > Oncorhynchus clarkii. Next base: position 32,452,376 of record NC_092164.1, read on the forward strand.
AAGCGACTTACAGAAGCAATAAGGGTTAAGTGAATTGCTCAAGGTCACACAGATAGAATTTTCACCTAGTCGGCTCGGATTCGAACCAGCGACCTTTCTGTTAGGCTACCTGCCGCCCACCGATATAGACGTTTAGGTGCAAAAAAATGGAAATTGAAAGTGATCTGGTGCAGTGAAAAAGTGACTTGTGAATTTGTTTGTTGTACTCAGTCAATTGAACATGTACATAGAGTATTGAAACATGATGCATTTTGATGATCTGTTTCGATTTTTATGCTAAGAGTTGGGAAAATGTACCACGTGAAAATTGCACCAAAGTGAGTGATTCCTTTTAATTACAAAACTGCTGATAATTCAAAACAGCAAAAAATGAAAGATTGCTTTCCATTATTTTCATTCCATAATACACACGCCGCGCCACACATTGTAGTAACTTAAGCTTAATTAGAACGAAGAAAAACACATATGTAAGGTTTAAGAATTCAATGTTACAGCTTCAACAATACACTGATCGACTTCCAAAACAATAAGTATCTTTTAAGTAACAAAATGAGTGTCTTTATTGCATTCTGAGACATGTGCTTCTCTCAAAATTTGAGGTGATAACTAAAAAGCCCTTGATTATGGATACTCGGTGCATTATTCTGATAGGAGGCAAAGAACTTGAGAGGACGATGTGACAGCATACCATCAAAACATGAGAAAAACAAGTCAAGCTGGTTTAAACATGCAGTGTGAATGAAACACACATTTCGTCAAACCGGTTTACTAAAACAACACTAATTTCATGATGTATAAACATACTAAGATTGGTCTTTATTTCAGACTGGAGGATGTAAAGTCTTTATTTCGATGTAGGGGCTGTCTTCTGGTTCTTCGGAATCAGAATCAGAATGTGTCTTCTAGTTGTTCTAGTTCTAGTACAGCATGCTGCCCCACACGGAGGCCACCAGGGTGGCACTGAGGGCTGCGGTGACAGAGAGCTTGGCAGAGGTTGCGCCGCTGATTGTGACTGGGTTACACTTGTTGGTGTCGCAGCAGGTCCTGACAATGGTGTAGGTGGCGCCCATGAGGGTGGCATCGGTGGTGTTGCACATAGCACTCTCCAGACAGCCTTGGGTGTTGAAGCCTAGGAAAGTACTGAGGGAGGGGAAGGCTAGAGAGAGAGAGAAGATATGAGGTTTAGAATGATGATGAACCTGATTCTGTGTGTGTGTGTGTCGGGCAGGGATGGGCAATTGGTGAAATTGGCACCCCTTTTGTAGGCTTGCAGATCAATTTCCAGTTGGGATCTCAACTTACTGTTGTCAGTCACTCAATTAACCATGTCAACTAACAATTTTTAGATTGGTAAATTAGGGGCTATTCCCATTGATGGAAGTTTAAGGAGATGAAGAGATTTCAATTGACATAATATGTGCATAAGCTTTCCATTTTAATTATGTCCTTGCCTTACCTTTTGTTGTGGCTGGCAACGTGAATTTTTTTCACTGCAGCTCCAAACAGTAAATATCAGTTTACTTGTAGCCACTATCTAGTTAGCTCTAGTTAAGATCTAGTTAGCTCTAGTTAAGATCTAGTAATGGGATTTTCAGTTATTTTGACTGACTCTTGATCTTTGACTCATTTCGTTAATTTGAGTCAGTAGCACGTAGGAATCATGATTCTACAAGCCTCTCGTTCGCACGGCCATAGCGGGCTTATTGGAGCTTTCATTTGTTACTGAGACCTGTGAAAGTGTTTTAAAAAATTTAATTTGTTGATTGCTAGGCATACAAATAAGATTATTTCGTGATACATTTGAAACAAGGTCTATTTGTGGCCGCAACTGGACAAGATTGTGAACGACTCTTGGTGGAATGCATTGCTTGACTGCCGTGAGGATGATAAGCACAAAACATATTGATGCAACGGTAGCTAAGATGGGGAGAGGTCTGCCAGTAATAAGTAATAAAGAGCTGCTTTCTTGACATTGCTATCAGCAAAACAAGTCCTACAGGCCCAAGTCTTTTTTCAACTGGACTACTGCCCAGTCATATGGTCAATTGCCACAAAGAGGTTGGCAAATTACATTTGGCCTAGAACAGAGCAGCACGGCTGGCCCTTAAATGTACACAGAGGGCTGACATCAGTGACATGCATGTCAGTCTCTCCTGGCTCAAAGAAGAGAGACTGACTGTGTCACTTCTTGTCTTTTGAAAGGTTTTGACATGTTGAAAGCACCAAGATGTCTGTTCAAACAACTAGCACACAGCTCAGACAACCATGCATATCCCACAAGACATGTCACCAGGGGTCTCTTCACAGTCTCCAAGTTCAGAGACTTTGGGAAACGCACAGTACTGCACAGAGCCATGACTACATCAAACTTTATTCTACATCAAGTAACTCATGCAAGCAGTAAAATCAGATTTAAAAAACAGATAAAACTATACCTTATGGAACAACGCACCTGCAACACACCTGCAAACACGCTAGCACACACTCTACACACGTACATTGTAATATTGTTGTATGGTGGTATTATACATTTTGTAATGTAGATATGTAGTGGTGTGAAAATGTCATAGGATGTACTGTTTTATTTCTGGTTTTGTGTAACTGCCTTAATTTGTTTGGACCCCAGGAAGAGTATCTGCTGCCTCGGCATCAACTTGTGGAGATCCCTAATAAATACAATAATCTTATCCAAAGCGACTTACAGAAGCAATAAGGGTTAAGTGAATTGCTCAAGGTCACACAGATAGAATTTTCACCTAGTCGGCTCGGATTCGAACCAGCGACCTTTCTGTTAGGCTACCTGCCGCCCACCGATATAGACGTTTAGGTGCAAAAAAATGGAAATTGAAAGTGATCTGGTGCAGTGAAAAAGTGACTTGTGAATTTGTTTGTTGTACTCAGTCAATTGAACATGTACTTAGAGTATTGAAACATGATGCATTTTGATGATCTGTTTCGATTTTTATGCTAAGAGTTGGGAAAATGTACCACGTGAAAATTGCACCAAAGTGAGTGATTCCTTTTAATTACAAAACTGCTGATAATTCAAAACAGCAAAAAATGAAAGATTGCTTTCCATTATTTTCATTCCATAATACACACGCCGCGCCACACATTGTAGTAACTTAAGCTTAATTAGAACGAAGAAAAACACATATGTAAGGTTTAAGAATTCAATGTTACAGCTTCAACAATACACTGATCGACTTCCAAAACAATAAGTATCTTTTAAGTAACAAAATGAGTGTCTTTATTGCATTCTGAGACATGTGCTTCTCTCAAAATTTGAGGTGATAACTAAAAAGCCCTTGATTATGGATACTCGGTGCATTATTCTGATAGGAGGCAAAGAACTTGAGAGGACGATGTGACAGCATACCATCAAAACATGAGAAAAACAAGTCAAGCTGGTTTAAACATGCAGTGTGAATGAAACACACATTTCGTCAAACCGGTTTACTAAAACAACACTAATTTCATGATGTATAAACATACTAAGATTGGTCTTTATTTCAGACTGGAGGATGTAAAGTCTTTATTTCGATGTAGGGGCTGTCTTCTGGTTCTTCGGAATCAGAATCAGAATGTGTCTTCTAGTTGTTCTAGTTCTAGTACAGCATGCTGCCCCACACGGAGGCCACCAGGGTGGCACTGAGGGCTGCGGTGACAGAGAGCTTGGCAGAGGTTGCGCCGCTGATTGTGACTGGGTTACACTTGTTGGTGTCGCAGCAGGTCCTGACAATGGTGTAGGTGGCGCCCATGAGGGTGGCATCGGTGGTGTTGCACATAGCACTCTCCAGACAGCCTTGGGTGTTGAAGCCTAGGAAAGTACTGAGGGAGGGGAAGGCTAGAGAGATAGAGAAGATATGAGGGTTAGAATGATGATGAACCTGATTCTGTGTGTGTGTGTGTGTCGGGCAGGGATGGGCAATTGGTGAAATTGGCACCCCTTTTGTAGGCTTGCAGATCAATTTCCAGTTGGGGTCTCAACTTACTGTTGTCAGTCACTCAATTAACCATGTCAACTAACAATTTTTAGATTGGTAAATTAGGGGCTATTCCCATTGATGGAAGTTTAAGGAGAGGAAGAGATTTCAATTTACATAATATGTGCATAAGCTTTCCATTTAAATTATGTCCTTGCCTTACCTTTCGTTGTGGATGGCAACGTGACATTCTTTCACTGTAGCTCCAAACAGTAAATATCAGTTTACTTGTAGCCACTATCTAGTTAGCTCTAGTTAAGATCTAGTAATGGGATTTTCAGTTATTTTGACTGACTCTGATCTTTGACTAATTTCGTTAATTTGAGTTAGTAGCACGTAGGAATCATGGTTCTACAAGCCTCTCGTTCGCACGTCCATAGCGGGCTTATTGGAGCTTTCATTTGTTACTGAGACCTGTGAAAGTGTTTAAAAAAATTGAATTTGTTGATTGATAGGCATACAAATAAGATTATTTTGTGACACATTTGAAACAAGGTCTATTTGTGGCCGCAACCGGACAAGATTGTGAACGACTCTTGGTGGAATGCATTGCTTGACTGCCGTGAGGATGATAAGCACAATATAACTTCAGCCCCCCAAACAACTAAAATGAACGAGTCACTCAGAAAAAGCGAGTCATGACTCTTGAGTCAGTAAAAACAGTCGCTCAAAAATAAGGAATCATTCGCAAACTGCAATGCGCCCAGAGAATGTACTGCCACTAAGTTGATACTTTCTTTTGTCTGGGTGCTGAAATGTTTTTTTTTTTTTTATAAATAATGTGATGGTGTGATAAATAATGTGATGGGGCAAAAATAATGTGATGGTGCAAAAATAATGTGATGTTGTGATAAATAATGTGATGGGGCAAAAAATAATGTGATGGTGTGATAAATAATGTGATGATAAATAATGTGATAGTGTAATAATGTGATGGTGCAAAAATAATGTGATGGTGTGATAATGTGATGGTGAAAAAAATAATGTGATGATGTGATTATTAATGTGATGGTGAAAAAAATAATGTGATGATGTGATTATTAATGTGATGGTGAAAAAATAATGTGATGGTGTGATTATTAATGTGTTGGTGCAACAATAATGTGATGGTGTGATAAATAATGTGATGGTGTGATAAATAATGTGATGGTGCAAAAATAATGTGACGGTGTGATAAATAATATGATGGTGCAACCAAACCTCCCTTAGTAGCTCTGGCTACTGATGTAATGCATTTAGTTGAGAGAGTTAAATTGTTTAACTGCACAAATGGAGTGATTGCCCAAATCAGTTGACTGCTTGTGTGGGTATGGAGACCTGCGAGTCAATGTGGCCCCTCATTATGAGTTCAGATTTTTGGTGGCCCCCAGTTGCCTATCCCTGGTGTGGGGGATGGGGAGTTTCTACCGAGCATGTTGTTCAGGTGAGCTGAATGAGAGGGGATGGGGTGGGTTGGGATTTGAGGAGGGGTTGAGTACTTACTAGCTTTTCCAGTGAAGCAGCGACTTGTGTTGGTTGTGCAGACCTGATCAGCAGCATTTAGGCAAACGCCCACCAGGCCCACATCGCATTTGTTACATGTCAGCGACTCCACTGAAACACACAGCGTTGGGTGGGGTTAGACAATCAGATCACATGGCTTCACACACAACACACAATGGCTGAGTGAGAGAGGAAACATGACACTGATGAAATGTTAATTGTTTGTTTCTGTTAGACACATTAGAGGTTGTAAATACATCTGCCAGTACAGAATAAACAGGGGGCACCTTTGTGTAAGGTTGCATTTCATGACTGAAGACCTCAGATGATTTGATGTGTGGTCATAGACATCTGAGCCCTTTGGACCACACCCTTGTTTGGTGTGCTATACACTACCACAGCAGTGCCGGTATGTGGCCTTTATCATACATAATAATTCAGATTCACTGAAATGGCATTTCATTACATCATAGACATTACATGAATCATACAGAATTGTAATTCCCGATCATCACTGGTGTCTACAACATCCTTCTCTGCAGGATTGTGAATGAAGACCCCTGACCAAATGTTAACTCCTACAGAGTAGGTCTCTACAAAGTTTCTGTAGCAATTTCTCTGACCAGTCAATTAACAATCACTTAGCAGTGCATTCAAAAGCATAGGGAAAGTGCTCTCTACCTTCTACACCCACTTTAATGCTTACAGTTTCTACTAGTATTGCTACATGCTTTAAAAAAAACACTAGCCAGGAGATGCTGGACATTGCTACATAACTGGACTACAAACTCAAAAACTTTACAAATGAAACGACAACCCGAAGCCGAAAATAAACACAAAAAAGAGCCTCTAATAAAGTAGACGATCCTTTAGACTGAATAGAACGGACTCGTATCATAAAACCTATGGATGAGAATTGTTGCAGGAACAAACCTGTAGCTAAATTTACCCTGTCATGATAACAACTGAAATACAATATTGTCCAAGCAAATTGCATCCTCAGTTTTGTTTGTGAGCGAGTGGCAATGATGATTAATTAGACTCACCTAGCATAAAAGATGCAACAACTGCAAGGATTCCGAAAACGATTTTGTTCATCTTGACAGAAGTGATGAGTTGAGATTTGATCGCAAAAAAAAATCCCTTTCAAACGTCTTATTTAGCAAAACCAACTGGTAAAGCCTGGGTCCTAGACATTGGATTTTATACTGTCAGAATTGGGTTGGGGCGAAAGGAGGAGGGGGAAAATGGAGTTCAACCGGTTTTCGGTCATCCTCTGAAAGGTGTGAATGTTTGGAATGAGAGGTACACTAATCTAAGTGGTTGAGGAGGGAGCAGGTGGTGGGATGGGCGGAAGGAGGGAAAAGAGGGAGGTTTATGATCTACAGTATCTAGGTGTCACTGAATTCCTCTGTTATTCAAATATTCAAACAAAGCCCAGGTATGTCATCGCACAGCAACTGGTGCCAGGTTAACCTTATACAAGCCAACTGACTGAATATCACCGTAGAATTTCCTTTCATATCAGGTGATAGTCACACTCAAGTGATGATGAGGTGAAAGTATACCATAGAATATACACTGTGCAACTCAGCAGGAAGAGTGGTTCACAAGAGAGCTAAGGATCCACTCAGGGTTGTTGATCAAAAACATGAAACGTATAGGCCTAACTGATAACATTCAATCATTGTGCATTTCAAACTGGTCACAGAAGTATATTTTAAGATGCAGCTAAAACAAATAGGATGCTCTACTACTATAAAACAGGGAAACAAGGAAGGTTTGTTTGACACCAGATATTACACTAAAGAATGTCAAGCTTTGAAAAACCCAGCTCGTGAATACTTCAAATTTCTTAGCTATACAGTGCCTTAAGAAAGTATTCATGCCCCTTGACTTTTGCCACATTTTGTTTTGTTACAGCCTGAATTCAAAATGGATTAAATACATTTTTGTTCTCACAAATACAGAAATATCTAATTAACATAATGTTCACATGCCTTGAGTCAATACATCTTAGAATCATCTTTGGCAGTCTTTCTGTGTAAGTTTCTAAGAGCTTTGCACACTTGGATTGTACAATATTTGCACATTATTCTTTGAAAGAATTCTTAAAGCGGACTGTAAAATCTTGACCTCCATATTGGCTAAACGGCTGGAGGCAGTGTGTAAAGCGTCTGTGTGTAGCTGGTGAGATGAGTCAGGCGCAGGACAGCAGATATGAGTAATGAAAGCAATTTTACTCAAAAATATCACAATACACGTCGTATAAATACAAGGACACAAATTCGGACCGCAATACAATAAACAATCACAAACAAACATGGGGAAACAGAGGGTTAAATAATGAACAAGTAATTGGGGGATTGAAACCAGGTGTGTAAGACAAAGACAAAGCAAATGGAAAATGAAAAGTGGTTCGGCGATGACTACAAGGCCGGTGAGGTCGACCGCTGAACGCCGCCCGAACAAGGAGAGGGACCGACTTTGGCGGAAGTCGTGACACAGTGATTGAAACAATAATACATCCAGATCAAACAGGTTTCACTACTGGTCGTCACCTACCTGACAACATATGTAGATGCCATTCCCCAACCAGTGTCATGCATGCCATTGGCATTGGATGCTAAAAAAGACATGCCTGTCCCCAAGGAGGAAGACTGGAGGGCCATCGCTGCCAAGTTTCTGGAGAGGTGGAATTTCCCCAACTGTCTTGGCTCCATTGACGGGAAACATGTAGTAATCCAGAAAAACGGGGCGCCACATACCTGTCCTGCTGTGGTAGTGTATAGCACACCAAACAAGGGTGTGGTCCAAAGGGCTCAGATGTCTATGACCACACATCAAATAATCTGAGGTCTTCAGTCATGAAACACAACCTTACACAAAGATGCCCCCTGTTTATTCTGTACTGGCAGATGTATTTACAACCTCCTATGTATCTAACAGAAACAAACAATTAACATTTTATCAGTGTCATGCCTCCTCCCCCCCCCCCCCCCCCCCCCCCCCAAAAAAAATGCTGCTGATCAGGTCTGTACAACCAGTACATGTAGCTGCTTCACTGGAAGAGCTAGTAAGTACTCAACTCCTCCTCAAACACCAACCCACCCCATCCCCTCCTCTCATTCAGCTCACCTGAACGACATGCTTGGTAGAAACTCCCCATCCCCCACACAAGCAGTCAAATGATTTGTGCAATCACTCCATTTGTGCAGTTAAACAACTTAACTCTCTTAACCAGTATGCATTATATCAGTAGCCAGAGCTACAAAGGGAAAATTGGTTGAACCCCCCCATCACCTATCTGATTCTGATTATTTTGAGTGACTATTGTTACTGACCTGAGAGTCATGATTTGTTTTTCTGAGTGACTCGTTCATTTACAACTGTACATTTACAACTGTAAAAACTTGTTCATTTACATTTACAACTATGACATGGCCAAGATAAAGCAAAGCAGTAGGACAAATCAACAACACAGAGTTACACAAACAAACGTACAGTCAATAACACAAAAGAAAAGAGGAGAAGAGAAGAGTAGGGAGTTAGGCAATAAATAGGCCATAGAGGTGAAAATAATTACAATTTAGCATTAATATTGGAGTGATAGACGTTCAGATGATGATGTGCAAGTAGAGATACTGGGGTGCAAAAGAGCAAGAGGGTAAGTAATAATATGGGGATGAGGTAGTTGGGTGTGCTACTTACAGATTGGCTGTGTACAGGTACAGTGATCGATCGGTAAGCTGCTCTGACAGCTGATACTTAAAGTTAGAGAGGGAGATAAGTCTCCAACTTCAGTGATTTTTGCAATTCGTTCCAGTCATTGGCAGCAGAGAACTGGAAGGAAAGGTAGCCAAAGGAAGTTTGGGCTTTGGGGATGACCAGTGCAATATACCTGCCAACGAGAGCATACAGGTCGCAGTGGTGGGTGGTATATGGGGCTTTGGTGATAAAACGGATGGCACTGTGATAGACTGCATCCAGTTTGCTGAGTAGAGTGTTGGGGGCTTTTTTTGGAAATGACATTGCCAAAGTCAAGGAACGGTAGGATAGTCAGTTTACAAGGGTATGTTTGGCGGCATGAATGAAGGAGGCTTTGTTGCGAAATAGGAAGCTGATTCTAGATTTAATTTTGGATTGGAGATGCTTAATGTGAGTCTGGAAGGAGAGTTCACAGTCTAACCAGACACCTAGGTATTTGTAGTTGTCCACGTATTCTAAGTCAGACCCGGCCAGAGTAGTGATGCTAGTCGGGTGGGAGGTTGAGGCACAGCAATCGTTTGAAGAGCATGCACTTAGTTTTACTAGCATTTAAAAGCAGTTGGAAAGCCACAGAAGGAGTGTTGTATGGCGTTGAAGCTCGTTTGGAGGTTTGTTAGTACTGTGTCCAAAGAAGGGCCAGATGTGCAGTTGAAGTCGGAAGTTTACATACACTTAGGTTGGAGTCATTAAAATGTATTGTTATTAACAAACTATAGTTTTGGTTGGTTAGGACATCTACATCAGGTCGGTTAGGACATCTACTTTGTGCTTGACACAAATAATTGTTCTAACAATTGTTTACAGAAATATTATTTCACTTATAATTCACTGTATCACAATTCCAGTGGGTCAGAAGTTTACATACACTAAGTTGACTGTGCCTTTAAACAGCTTGGAAAATTCCAGAAAATAACGAAATGGCTTTAGAAGCTTCTGATTGACTCAAATGATGTCAATTAGCCTATGGGAGGTGTACCTTGGGTGTATTTCAAGGCCTACCTTCAAACTCAGTGCCTCTTTGCTTAACGCCATGGGAAAATCAAAAGAAATCAGCCAAGACCTCAGAATATTTTGTCTGGTTCATCCTTGTGAGCAATTTCCAAATGCCTGAAGGTTCATCTGTACAAACAATAGTACGCAAGTATAAACACTATGGGACCACACATCTGTCATACTGCTCAGGAAGGAGATGTGTTCTGTCTCCTAGAGATTAACATACTTTGGTGCAAAAAGTGCAAATCAATCCCAGAACAACATCAAAGGGCCTTGTGAAGATGCTGGAGGAAACAGGTACATAAGTATCTATATCCAGAGTAAAATGAGTACAATATTGACATAACCTGAAAGGCCGCTCAACAAGGAAGAAGCCACTGCTCCAAACCCGCCATAAAAAAGACAGATTATGGTTTGCAACTGCACATGGTGACAAAGATGTCCTCTGGTCTGATTAAACAAAAATAGAACTGTTTGGCCATAATGACCATCATTACGTTTGGAGGAAAAAGGGGGAGGCTTGCAAGCCGAAGATCACCATCCCAACCACGAAGCACAGGGGGTTTCAGTATCATGTTGTGGGGGTGCTTTGCTGCAGGGGGACTGGTGGACTTCACAAAATAGATGGCATCATGAGGCAGGAAAATGATGTGGATATATTGAAGCAACATCTCAAGACATCAGTCAGGAAGTTAAAGCTTGGTCGCAAATGTGTCTTCCAAATGGACAATGACCCCAAGCATACATAGTTGTGGCAAAATGGCTTAAGGACAACAAAGTCAAGGTATTGGAGTGGCCATCACAAAGCCCTGACCTCAATCCTATAGAACATTTGTGGGCAGAACTGAAAAAGTGTGTGTGAGCAAGGAGGCCTACAAACCTGACTCAGTTACACCAGTTCTGTCAGGAGGAATGGGTCAAAATCCAACCAACTTATTGTTGGAAGCTTGTGGAAGGCTACCCAAAATGTTTGACCCAAGTTAACCAAGAGTGGTGTTGTCTGCGTAGAGGTGGATCAGAGAATCACCAGCTGCAAGAGTGACATCATTGATGTATACAGAGAAAAGAGTCGGCCCGAGAATTGAACCCTGTGGCACCCCCATAGAGACTGCCAGAGGTCCGGACAACAGGCCCTCCAATTTAACACATTTAATTACATCTGAGAAGTAGTTGGTGAACCAGGCAAGGCAGTCATTTAAGAAGCCAAGGCTATTGAGTCTGCCGATAAGAATACAGTGATTAACAGAGTCGAAAGCCTTGGCCAGGTCGATGAAGACGTCTGCACAGTACTGTCTTTAATCGTTGGTGGTTATGATATCGTTTAGGACCTTGAGCGTGGCTGAGGTGCACCCATGACCAGCTCGGAAACCAGATTGCATAGTGGAGAAGGCACGGTGGGATTCAAAATGGTTGGTGATCTGTTTATTAACTTGGCTTTCGAAGATTTTAGAAAGGCAAGGCAGGATGGATATAGGTCTATAACAGTTTGGGTCTTGAGTGTCTCCCCCTTTAAAGAGGGGGATGACCACGGCAACTTTCCAATCTTTGAGGATCTCAGATGATATGAAAAAAGAGGTTGAATAGGCTAGTAGTAGGGGTTGCAACAATTGAGGCAATTTTTTTTAGAAAGAGTAGGTCCAGATCGTCTAGCCCAGCTGATTTGTAGGGATCCAGATGTTGCAGATCTTTCAGAACATCAACTATCTGGATTTGGGTGAAGGAGAAGTGGGGGTGGGGGTGGGGGGGGGGGGGGGCAAGTTGCTGCAGGGGGTGCTGAGATGATGGCCGGGGTAGGGGTAGCCAGATGGAAAGCATGGCCAGCCGTGGAAAAATGCTTGTTGAAATTCTCGATTTTCGTAGATTTATCGGTGGTGACAGTGTTTCCTATCCTCAGTGCAGTGGGCAGCCGGGAGGAGGTGCTCTTGTTCTCCATGGACTTTACAGTGTCCCAAAACCTTTGGGAATTAATGCTACAGGAAGCAAATTTCTGATTGAAAAAGATAGCCTTAGCTTTCTTAACTGACTGAGTGGATTGGTTCCTGACTTCCCTGAAAATGTGCATATCGCGGGGGTTATTCGATGGTAATGCACAATGTTTTTGTGCTGGTCAAGGGCAGTCAAGTCTGGGGTGAAGGGCTATATCTGTTCTTAATTGTATTTTTTTTTGAATGGGGCATGCTTATTTAAGATGGAGAGGAAAGCACTTTTGAATAGCAACCAGGCATCCTGTATATTGTGCTTATCATCCTCACGGCAGTCAAGCAATGCATCCCGCCAAAAGTTGCTCACAATCTAGTCCGGTTGCGGCCACAACTAGACCTTGTTTCAAATGCATCAAGATATAATCTTATTTGTATGCCTAGCAATCATCACACATGCGGTGACCTCACCTAGCATAACTAGTGCCTCCAGAGATGCAGCCTCTCTTATCGTCAATCAATGCTTAGGTTTACCCCGCACCCTACCATACCTGTCTGTACATTACGCCCTGAATGTATCCTACCACGCCCAGAAATCTGCTCCTTTCATTCTCTGTCCTCAACGCACTAGATGATCAGTTTTGATAGCCTTTAGCCATACCCTCATCCTTCTCCTCCTCTGTTCCTCGGGTGATATACAGTGGTGGCCAAAAGTTTTGAGAATGACACAAATATACATTTTGTGTGAGCAATGCAAATTTTGCCATGCAAATGAACTGAAACCCCAAAAAACATTGTGGCCCCTGCCACAAAAGAACCAGCTGACATCATGTCAGTGATTCTCTCGTTAACACAGGTGTGAGTGTTGACGAGGACAAGGCTGGAGATCAGTCATGCTGATTGTCATGCTGATTGAGTTCGAATAACAGACTGGAAGATTCAAAACGAGGGTGGTGCTTGGAATCATTGTTCTTCTTCTGTCAACCATGGTTACCTGCAAGGAAACACATACCGTCATTTCTTTGCACAAAAATGGCTTCACAGGCAAGGATATTGCTGCCAGTAAGATTGCACCTAAATCAACCATTTATCGGAACATCAAGAACTTCAAGGAGAGCGGTTCAATTGTTGTGAAGAAGACTTCAGGGTGCCCAAGAAAGTCCAGCAAGCGCCATGACTGTCTCCTAAAGTTGATTCAGCTGCGGGATCGGGGCACCACCAGTACAGAGCTTGCTCAGGAATGGCAACAGGCAGGTGTGAGTGCATCTGCACGCTCAGTGAGGTGAAGACTTTTGGAGGATGGCCTGGTGTCAAGAAGGGCAGCAAAGAAGCCACTTCTCTCCAGGAAAAACATCAGGGACAGACTGATATTCTGCAAAAGGTACAGGGATTGGACTGCTGAGGACTGGGGTAAAGTCATTTTCTCTGATGAATCCCCTTTCCGATTGTTTGGGGCATCCGGGAAAAAAGCTTGTCCGGAGAAGACAAGGTGAGTGCTACCATCAGTCCTGTGTCATGCCAACAGTAAAGCATCCTGGGACTATTCATGTGTGGGGTTGCTTCTCAGCCAAGGGAGTGGGCTCACTCACAATTTTGCCTAAGAACACAGTCATGAATAAAGAATGGTACCAACACAACCTCCGAGAGCAAATTCTCCCAACCATCCAGGAACAGTTTGGTGATGAACAATGCCTTTTCCAGCATGATGGAGCACCTTGCCATAAGGCAAAAGTGGCTCGGGAACAAAACATTGATATTTTGGGTCCATGGCCAGGAAACTCCCCAGACCTTAATCCCATTGAGAACTTGTGGTCAATCCTCAAGAGACGGGTGGACAAACAAAAACCCACAAATTCTGACAAACTCCAAGCATTGATTATGCAAGATTGGGCTGCCATCAGTCAGGAAGTGGCCCAGAAGTTAATTGACAGCATGCCAGTGAGGATTGCAGCTTGCAAAAGAAGGGTCAACACTGCAAATATTGACTCTTTGCATCAACTTCATGTGATTGTAATTGATTGTAATTATACTTCAGTATTCCACAGTAACATCTGACAAAAATATCTAAAAGTCACTGAAACAGCAAACCTTGTGGAAATTAATATTTCTGTCATTCTCAAAACTTTTGGCCACGACTGTAGAGGTTAACCCAGGCCTTGTGTGTCCCCAGGCGCTCTCATTCATTGACTTCTGTGACCTTAAAAGCCTTGGTTTCATGCATATTAACATCAGAAGCCTCCTCACTAAGTTTGTTTTACTCACTGCTTTAGCACTCCGCCAACCCTGATGTCCTTGCCGTGTCTGAATCCTGGCTGAGGAAGGCCACCCAAAATTCGGAGTTTTCTATCCCCAACTACAACATTTTCTGTCAAGATAGAACTGCCAAAGGGGAAGGAGTTGCAATCTACTACAGAGATAGCCTGCAGTTCTGTCATACTTTCCAGGTCTATGCCCAAACAGTTCGAGCTTCTAATTTAAAAAAGTGAATCTCTCCAGAAATAAGTCTCTCACTGTTGCCGCCTGTTATAGACCCCCCTCAGCTCCCAACTTTGTCCTGGACACCATACATTTATTGATTGCCCCCATCTATCTTCAGAGTTTGTTCTGTTAGGTGACCTAAACTGGGATATGCTTAACAACCCGGCCGTCCTACAATTTAAGCTAGATGCCCTCAATCTCTCACAAATTATCAGGGAACCCACCAGGTACAACTGTAAATCCGTAAACATGGGCACCTATATAGATATTATCCTGACCAACTTGCCCTCCAAATACACCTCTGCTGTTTTCAATCAGGATCTCAGCGATCAATGCCTCATTGCCTGCATCCGTTATGGGTCTGTGGTCAAACGCTCCCTAAAACACTTCTGAGATCAGGCCTTTCTAATCGACCTGGCCCGGGTATCCTGGAAGGATATTGACCTCATCCCATCAGTAGGGGATGCCTGGTTGTTCTTTAAAAGTAAATTCCTTAAATAAGCATGCCTCATTCAAAAAATGTAGAACTAATGAGTTATAAACCACACACAAGTCAGAGTTATATTTAAACTTAATCTTTAATTATATGAGCTTCACCATAGCCCTTTGACTCTCAGATCAATTCAGTGTCTATAAATTAATTCTGAGAGTGCTTACAAAATAATACTTAGTATCTTTTATAGTCAAGATACACCCCTCTCAACTCACATGACGAACCACAGATCTTAGGAACTTCACAAAGGGCCTTTTATTTAAAAAAGGAGTATCCCATAGCCAGATCGCATTAGCTATAAATTATTGTTCAGTTTGCTCTCTAAAACGAGGTTCTAATCTCATTCTTGGTACTTCATAGTACCAAAACATTACCCACTATCTGGAATGCTCTGTAGGCTTTACTGGCCAAAGACATCGTAAATCTCCTCTGTCAGTGCTATCTCATAGAGGCCCATCCTAATATACTAATGCAATACAAAGATTATAAAATAATCTTACAAGCACTATAACATAATCTTGCAATTTTCCATGACATCTCTCCATCACATGATTTAACAGATACATTCACATTGGAAGACACTGTTCAATTCTGACTTCTCCCTTTCTGATATTCTGCATATTACCAGACATGTAAAAGACAAGCCTGACCTCCTCTCTGGGCCCAAAGTGACTTTTCCCCAGAGAAGAAAGGAAAATGCAACTGCCGACATTATAGTTTAAAAAAACACATCCTAATGACAAGTATCTCACATAAGCATAGTATGAAAGTAAATAAAACATCTTATTTATCAATGTTACCTAACTAATTCTGATTCAGCTACGACACTAAGAACAGATATAGGGGCTGGGTTGAAAATCGACCAACCTCAGATTTCCCACTTCCTGTTTGGATTTCTTCTCAGGTTTTTGCCTGCCATATGAGTTCTGTTATACTCACAGACATCATTCAAACAGTTTTAGAAACTTCAGAGTGTTTTATATCCAATACTACTAATAATATGCATATATTAGCTACTGGGACTGAGGAGCAGGCCGTTTACTCTGGGCACCTTTCATCCAAGCTACTCAATACTGCCCCTGCAGCCATAAGAAGTTAAACCGGTTTGACAACAGTTTGTTTCATTCACAGTGCATGTTTAAACCAGCTTGACTTGTTTTTCTCATGTTTTGATGCTATGCTGTCACATCATCCTCTCAAGTTCTTTGCCTCCTATCAGAGTAATGCACTGAGTATCCATAATCAAGGCCTTTTTAGTTTTCACCTCAAATTTTGCAGAGAAAACAACATGTCTCAGAATGCATTAAAGACACTCACTTTGTTTTCACACAGTTTCTGTTCCTGAATGTTAAGATACTTATTGTTGTGGAAGTCAATCAGTGTATTGTTGAAGCTGTAACATTCAATTCTTAAACCTTACATAGGCATTTATTTTTATTTATTTATTTAAGTTACCACAATCATGTGTGTTGCATGTATTATGGAATTAAAATAAAGAAAATCCTTGAAAGGAATCTTTTGTTTTTTGCTGTTTTTGAATTATCAAAAGTTTTGTAATATATATATTTTTAAATCACTCACTTTGGTGAAATTTTCACATGTACATTTTCCCAACTCTTAACATAAAAATCTAAACAGATCATCAAAATGAATCATGTTTCAAAACTCTAAGTACATTTACAATTGACTGAGTGCAACAAACAAATTCACAAAGTCACCTGTTCACTACACCAGATCACTTTCAATTTGCAAGTGGGTCTAAAAGGGCGGCAGGTAGCCTAACGGAAAGGTTGCTGGTTTGAATCCCAGAGCCGACTAGGTGTAAAATCCATCGATGTGCCCTTGAGCAATTCCCTTAAACCTTATTACTTCTGGAAGTGGCTCTGGATAAGAGTGTTGTATTTATTAGGGATCTCCACTAGTTGCTGCCAAGGCAGAAGCTACTCTTCCTAGGGTCAAAAAGAATTAAGGCAATTACATCACACAAAAACAAAACAGTACATCATATAACATTATTACACCACCATATATCTACATTAAAAAATGTATAGCACAACAATATATTCGTGTAGAGTGTGTGTGCTAGTGGGGGTCTACTAAACTAGATGGAATTGTTTTAAGGTCATACCAATTATCATTAATTGATTTTGAAGACCTCTTGAATCATTAAAAATGCTATTAGCCCAGTAGTTCCCAAACATTTTGGGGTACTATACCCCTAAAACACCTGCTTATAGTTCAACCTCATGCGCATGCGATTCCTAAATTAGGTGTAAATTTTCCACCATAATTTGCAAATAAATTAATTAAAAATACTACAATGTGATTTTCTGGATTTTTTTCCCTCATTTTGTCTGTCATAGTTGAAGTGTACCTATGATGAAAATGACAGGCCTCTCTCATCTTTTTAAGTGGGAGAACTTGCACAATTGGTGGCTGACTAAATACTTTTTTGCCCCACTGTACATCAGTGGAGGCTGCTGAGGGGAGGACCACTCATAATAATGGCTGGAATGGAGTGGATGGAATCAACCACGTGTTTGATGCCATTTACTCCATTCCAGACATAATTATGAGCAATCCTCCCATCAGCAGCATCCACTGATGTACATATTGGCTTAACTAACCAGCAACCCGCACATTGACTCTGTACCGGTACCCCTTATATAAAGCCTCGTTATTGATATTTTACTGCTGCTCTTTAATTGTTTGTTACTTTAATTTCTTATTTTTTAGGTATTTTTCTTAAAACTGCATTGTTGGTTAAAAGGGCTTGCAAGTAAGCATTTCTCAGTAAGGTCTACACCTGTTTTATTCGGCCATGTGACAAATAAAATTTGATTTTACTCAGAAAAGGTTGGAGACCACTGTTCTAGAGTTTCCCCTGGTAACACTATCAATGTTTCCCTTTACTGTGGTAATTGTGACCGAATCAACATAATATTAGCCACTTTCAATGCAACATACTGAAACAAAACGAACTATGCAAACAAATGATTCTGTTGTAGGTAGAACGTATTGGAGTAGGATTCTATTCCATAGACACACTACTCAGCCCTTACTCTACACAGACCAGTGCGACAAACAATCAGAGCTGCAGTAGGCCTATGCAAATAGACCTTTGCCATATATGGATTTGTGCCATTTACTTTGCGCTGGACTGTGTTTACAGCATGAGCGGTCGTGAGTAGATGCTCTTGTTTTGAGATCAAAGTGAAAGCTGCATGTAGGCACATTTTGTTCATATCCTTTGCAAGTCAGTGAGTTATTAGCCCAGTTATAGATAATTTGTAGTCAGCAATAGGGGATTGATTTACTCCTACAAGATCAGAAAACGTGTACATTTCTAGACATCTTTGAAAAGCGAGTAAGGGAAAGAGCTTGTTTTTGTCTTAAAGGAGCAGTGTTGAATTTTGAGACAGGCTTGAATTAAGTTAAGTAGCCAATAGGCAGAGAGTAGCATAATTTGTCTGACTCTGCAATAATGATATGGGAATAATACTGCATTTTATTTTGTAAAGTGGTTTCTTGCATAAAACAATAACATTTGAAAGATGATAAACAGGTTAATGTCAAGCCCTGCATGTATTGTGGAATGTAGGCCAACATTGAACACCCCACATTATCTGCTACTGTAGGCTGAATGATCTCAACAGCTATTTCTATGTCAAAATGTTATGGGATGCATTTTCTCCATTGTTTTTGATGGTAGGCCACTTTGGTAGGCCTACATTTTGATTGAATAGCCACAGTAGCCCACATGATCAATGTTAAAACGATACCTTAGAGGGTACAGCCTCATTGTTCACAGTAAACACGCACTGGAAGTTACACAGAATTTTCACAATGTTCAAGTTTGCACTCAGCAAACCTGAAATTTGCTCAGTGCCCCAAAAATTTGGAGGGTCTTCAGTGCATCAGCTGCTGTCTTATCAATCATAGTTTCTGGGAGGACATCAGCAGCAGGCACTCTAGCGCAGAGCAAAGGATCATGTGTACTTGACACAAACGGAGAATCAACCATTGAGCGAATGGGTGGGTGGGCAGAGGCCAGGTAGACAGAGCAATGCGCCGAAACTAAAGTTAAAAATGTAGGCCTTATGCAGTGCCTTCGGAAAGTGTTCAGATCCCTTGACTTTTTCCACATTTTGTTACATTACAGCCTTATTCTAAAATTGGTTAAGTAAAAAAAATCCTCAGCAATCTACACAGCGAAAACAGTTTGACAAAGCGAAAACAGTTTGACATTTTTGCAAATGTATTAAAAAAGAATAATAATACTTTACTTACATAAGTATTCAGACCCTTTGCAACAAGACTCGAAATTGAGCTCAGGTGCATCCTGTTCCTATTGAGCGACATTGAGATGTTTCTACAACTTGATTGGTGTCCACCTGTGGTAAATTCAATTGATTGGACATGATTTGGAAAGGCACACACCTGTCTATATAAGCTCCCACAGTTGACAGTGCACATCAGAACAAAAACCAGCCATGAGGTTGAAGGAATTGTCCATAGAGCTCCGAGACAGGATTGTGTCAAGGCACAGATCTGGGGAAGGGTACAAAAAATGTCTGCAGCATTGAAGGTCCAAGAACACAGTGGCCTCCATCATTCTTAAATGGAAGATGTTTGGAACCATCAAGACTTGTCCTAGACCTGGCCGCTTGGCCAAACTGAGCAATTGGGGGAGAAAGGCTTTGGTCAGGGAGGTGACCAAGAACCTGATGGTCACTCTAACAGAGCTCTAGAGTTCCTCTGTGGAGTTGGGAGAACCTTCCAGAAGGACAACCATCTCTGTAGCACTCCACCAATCAGGCCTTTATGGTAGAGTGGCCAGACGGATGCCACTCTTCAGTAAAAGGCCCATTTCAGCCCGATTGAAGTTTGCCAAAAGGCACCTAAAGACTCTTAGACCATGAGAAACAAGATTATCTGGTCTGATGAAACCATGACTTAAAACTCTTGGGCCTGAATGCCAAGCGTCACATCTGGAGGAAACCTGGCATCCCCCCGGTGAAGCATGGTGGTGGCAGCATCATGCTGTGGGGAGGTTTTTCAATGGCAGGGACTGGGAGACTAGTCAGGATCGAGGCAAATATGAACGGAGCAAAGTACAGAGGTCCTTGATGGAAACCTGCTCCAGAGTGCTCAGGACCTTAGACTGGGTGAAAGATGGTTCACCTTTCAATAGAACAACGACCCTAAGCACACAGCCAAGACGACGCAGGAGTGGCTTTGGGACAAGTCTCTGAATGTCCATGAGTGGCCCAGCCAGAGCCCAGACTTGAACCTGATCTAAATTCTCCGGAGAGACCATATGAGAAGAGAAAATAGCTGTGCAGCAACGCTCCCCGTCCAACCTGGCAGAGCTGGAGAGGATCTGCAGAGAATGGGAAACTCATGCCCAAGAAGACTTGATGCCGTAATCGCTGCCAAAGGTGCTTCAACAAAGTACTGAGTAAAGGGTATGAATACTTATGTCAATGGGAGCTTTGTCATTATGGTGTTTAGATTGATGAGGGGGAAAAAATCATTTAATTCATTTTAGAATAAGGTTGTAACATAACAAAATATGGAAAGTCAAGGGGTCTGAATTCTTTCCGAAGACACTGTAAATATAAAATAACTAGAGATGTCACACCAGTGGCCTCAGTAAATGTTTTTCTTCCTATTAAGATATATATATATAAACATGTATAATCTCCCAGGTACCCCCTGGAGACTGCCCACGTACCCCGAGGGGTTGGGAAACACTATTAGCCCATACGCATGGACGTTCGGGGGCTACAGACGATTTTGTGAGAAGACCGATTTTTAGGACGTCTCATGGTCTGACGAAACCGCTCTAGCTTTGTCACCTTTCACCACAGATGCGGAAGTGCGACAAGGGCAGATGTGGTGGATTGAGATCCAATGCAACAATAAAACAAAAAATATTAAAACCCTTTAGAACACATATTCGGTCTTTCTCTAATTTACTATAGCGGCCGGGAACTGCCTTGTTTTTCTAACAATGTGTCAATATCACAAAATTAACTTCCTAACAACCTGTTGTCGTATTCGCGTGGCTATTGTCGTCAACCAGAAACAGGTGTTGAGAACTTGATCTGGCGGAATAAGACAATACAAGCGTTTCTTTCAGAGAGCGCTCGGTAATCCACGCCCCCAGTGGGCAGATAATATGACATAGCCTCTTATTTTAAAAGTCCGCTATGGTTCTGTTTAGCCTAGTTAGGCTAATATATTTGCAGTTAATAAGTAAAATATATTTGAGTAGAAAACATGAAAACAACGAGTCCCAGGCAGTTCACAATAGAACATTAATTATTTATTAGGCTACCTAAATTATTGGGATAATCGGTTTACCACAAGGTTTTGGAATACATTGGGCTCGTTGACAAAACAGACCATGGAACGCCTTTTCCAATAAGGGTCTGTGGTGAGTCTGTGTAAATCATGTGTTTATATTAGACACGTTGATAGCAGTGAATGACAGCTATTAATTTACTCTGATAATATTTGTAAGTAGAAGCCATATCAGCCAGGGAAAGTAATTGTTCTCACTTTCATAGAATATTCAGATTTGTTTGCCTGACTGTGGGGCTCTTTACCTGAATTAATATGATTTTCTTGTGATCACAACATAACTACTTATTTTGCTCAAATAAAGATATAATTAAATTGTTTTCTTTTAAAAGATGGGCCTGGCTGAGAATAGAACATTCAGTTTTCTACCTGAGTGTGGCGCTGTTTACTGCAATTTTATGGATTCTCTTGCGACCAGAACAAAACTACTTTTACTCAACTAGAGTGAAATAAAAGGTAGTAATCGACCTTGGTATGTTTCCATGTTTTCTACTCAAAGATATTTTACTTAAGTAAAATACTAAATTAACTGCAATACACTGGTCTCAAATAAAAGCATACCACTGCTGGTTTGCTTCTGAAGCTAAGCAGGGTGGGTCCTGGTCAGTTCCTGGATGGGAGACCAGATGCTCCTGGAAGTGGTGTTGGAGGGCCAGTAGGAGGCACTCTTTCCCCTGGTCTAAAAAAAATATCCCAATGCCCTGTGTAGGGTTCCGTCTTTCGGATGGGATGTTAAACGGGTGTCCTGACTCTCTGAGGTCATAAAGATCCCATGGCACTTATAAGAGTAGGGGTGTTAACCCCGGGTGTCCTGGCTAAATTCCCAATCTGGCCCTCAAACCATCACGGTCACCTAATCATCCCCAGTTTACAATTGGCTCATTTATCCCCTCCTCTCCCCGGTAACTATTCCCCAGGTCGTTGCTGCAAATGAGAACGTGTTCTCAGTCAATTTACCTAATAAAATAACGGATAAAAAAAAGCCTAACTAGGCTACACAGAACAATGGTGGAGCCACTAAAAGAGGTTTGAATTTATTAAAGTGTGTCCCAGTCCAACACGCCTAGCTCTGCCCACTGGGGCGTGGCTCATAGCGCTCTCTGAAATAAGCGCTTGTTTCAAATATGTTTAAGTTAACCTCATTATTCTTTGCTCGTATCGTCGTATTCCACACGATCGAGTTCTCATCCCATCACACCAGAAACAGGGTATGCTGTCATTTGACTTTACAACGTTTATTTTCAATTCATTACAGGGCTCCGGAGTGGCGCCTATGACATCCGGCCGTGATTGGGA
This sequence comes from Oncorhynchus clarkii lewisi, assembly GCF_045791955.1. Lineage (NCBI taxonomy): Eukaryota > Metazoa > Chordata > Actinopteri > Salmoniformes > Salmonidae > Oncorhynchus > Oncorhynchus clarkii. The sequence continues at coordinate 32,475,160 of NC_092164.1, forward strand.
GTCCCATAGGGCGGCGCACAATTGGCCCAGCGTCGTCCGGGGTTTTGCGGTCATTGTAAATAAGAATTTGGTTAAATACAATTACTCAAAATGACGGCGCCGAAGCAGACACGACTTTTCACAGTGAAAGAGGCTAATGTTGGTTGATGATTCGGACACGCACTTTGAAAAGCGATGATGTCGAGGTGAGTGAAAAGTAAACAGCAGAGATGTGTGATGCTGTGGAACTTGGGGAATAGCTCACAAATTAGCGAATCATGTCATGATAACTTGGTTGGTAAAGGCGAGCACATCAGCGGTGAAGCGCGAATGATTGCTCTCTGTCTCATGGAAATAGTTCGTGTTTAGCTGTATCTAGTTGGTTGTCTTGTTTCTACCGGTGTAATTCATATGGAAACGACCCAAGCTGCTTGCTATAGCTAGCTAGTTAGTCAGGTAATAAAAGTGGGCTGCGCTCACGAAGCGTCCTCCAGCTAGCCATACAGACATCCAGTTAACTGGCCACCGAAATGAAGCCAAGGCTAGAGTAATTCGTTTTTTTCGTTTGGGTTTGGTGTGCTAGGTGCAGATATTCATAGCCTATACATACATTGCCTCGCAGAGAGTATGAAGCAGAGGAGGAAGAGTGTACTCTCCGCACACCCGAGAAGGGGAGCCTACATTTCCATGGAAGGTGTCTGCCCCAAGTCCCACCTTTCACCCTTATACTACACATCCTTGGCCTAAAGTGAAAGTGGCTGGGGTTTTCGATATGTTTAAAGTTGTAGAAATGTATATCTTTTGCAGAGCTTGTAATGGATTTCAACAAGAAAATGGGTGGGGTTGACCATCTTGACCAATTTAGGAGCTATTACAATGTTGAACGTACAGGCAGAAAATAGTGGAAGTATGTGTTTCGGGGGATGCTCAACATTGCCATTTTAAATGCATACATTGTGTGGGGGACCCTGCAAAGGCCCCTTCCCAGAAACCGCAGGCGCTGGTCCCTGAAGGCATTCAAAATGCAGTTTGTCCATTCACTTTGTGATATGGCTACAGTGGCAGGAAGAGAGGAGCCAAGACTGTGGCACCAGGGCGTGTGGACTGAGTTGTAAACTCATTTGAAAGCAGGTGAAGTTTGAAGGGCGCATGGGGGGGTGTGTGGTGTGCATCCGGAGTGGACGCAGGGCAAAGAGTGGCAGATGTGTCGAAACCTCCTTTGGGTGCACTGTGTTCTGTGCCAATTTGCAGGATTGGGCAGTGCTTCCAGACGTTCCATGACCTTTAGGCAAACGCAAAGACTAAAGTGAGTGTGAAATATGAATTTGTCCTACACATTGTCTCTGAACAGTTGTTTTGTATCTAATACTTCTTATGTTCACTGAATTGTTGTCAAAGTAGGCTACTATTTCTACATTGTCAGGCCTGGTCTGTACTAAATCTTATTGAGGTTACCCACATTTTGACATGGTCTCTCGTTTATTTTTACATTATTACAGAATAAAGAATAGTTCTCAATCAAATAGCATTGAGTTTTGAAATACTTTATGAATATTGTCCTCTGGTCACGTTTTTGATATTCTTATTTATATTAAGTATATTGTTACATTTTGAGTGAGTAATTTACTACAATTTAAATACTCTATGGTTTTTGTTCTTTTGAGTGTTAACCGTTGTTTGATAGTTTATTTACACATTGGAAAGCAATGAGTGCTATTCCTTGACACAAATGTGGTGTCATATAGAGGATGTGCTCTTTAACTTGTAATTGTCATTTGTTCTTTGTTTTTGAGCTCTGTCTGTTTTGAAATGCGTGAGAAAATGAGCTTCACTTCAATTCTCAGTAATCTACAGCAGCATTGTAGAATTCTATTGGGGTCTAAAGGGTTAAACTAACATCCAACAGAGGAGCGGATGTCAATTATAAGAACATGCTATAATCTTAATTAAAGGTTTCTATTATGCTAGATCAATTTGTGGACAGATGGTCATTACTAACTGAACAACATGGAGATTCATTGGGACTAGGGATTGATTCTGATCAATGACCCCTTCCTTTTTATGGACTGTAGCCTACATGTGTATGTATTAACTGATTCCTTCAAAGTATGTACAGTACGCATCCCAACCCACTCAGGTGTGTGTTAAATCTTGCTAGTGTCACTGCTTTTGTTAAGGTTTGTTTGTTATAGTTCTTGCTTTAGGTTAGGTGTCTTATTTTTCAATAACAATCAGTGCAGTTCCTGTATGTTGGAATTGAATAATACAAAATAAGTTTAAAAAGAAATTAAATCTTCAAGCTCTGTCAAGTTGGTTGTTGATCATTGCTAGACAGTCATTTAAGTCTTGCAATTAGTTTAAGCCCATTTAATTCAACTGTAACAAGGACACTTAGGAATATTCAATGTCGTCTTGGTAAGCTACTCAAGTGCATATTTGCAGTTGTCCTGCTGAAAGGTGCATTTGTCTCCCAGTGTCTGTTGGAAAGCAGACTGAACAAGGGTTTCCTGATTTTCTGTGTTTAGCTCTATTCTCCTTATTTTTATCTGAAAAACTCCCCAGACCTTGATGACAAGCATACCCATAACATGATGCAACCACCCCATGCTTGAAAATATGAAGAGTAGTACTCAGTGATGTGTGGTTGGATTTGCCCCAAATATGCTGCTTTGTATTTAGGACAAAGTTAATTTCTTTGCCACAATTCTTTGCAGTTTTACTTTAGTGTTTTACTGCAAACAGGATACATTTTTTATTCTGTACAGGTGAACTTGTGGATACGCTTTGTCTGTGACCAGTATGACGGAAGTTCACGAACGAGAGTTACCCATATACTTCGTCATTGCGCTATCTGCCACTAGATGTCCAGTCATTGTGCTAACGCCAGTTAGCACTGGCTCGCAAAACTACTTCCTACATACTGGACACAGAGACATAAAAGTTGAATCCACAAGTTAATCTGACTCTGGGAAGTAGAGAAAGGGCCTCATATCTCGTTAAACTTTGAACTGTTTAAGTCACCATTAGCCTCATGGTGAAATCTCAGAGCGGTTTACTTCCTCTCCGGCAACTGACTTAGGAAGGCAGCCTGTATCTTTGTAGTGATGTATTGATACACCATCAAAAGTGTAATAACTACACCATGCTCAAAGGGATATTCAATAGCAGGCATTTTTTTTATCCATCTACCAATAAGCACCCTTCTTTGCAAGGTATTGGAAAACCTCCCAGGCCTTTGTGCTTGAAATTCACTGCTAGACTGAGGGACCTTTAAAATTTTGTGTGTGATGTGTACAGAGATGAGGTAGTCATTCAGAAATCATATTAAACACTTATTTCATACAGAGTCCATGCAACTTGTGACTTAAGCATATTTCTACTCCTAAAGTATATACGCTTGTCTTAACAAAGGGGTTGAATACTTAGTGACTCAGGACATTTCTGTTTTAGCATTTATTTATTTTTTTTGTCAAAAATAAACTCCACTGACATTCTTTAAAAAATATATTTCACCTTTATTTAACACGTTCTCGTTTATAACTGCACCCTGGCCAAGATAAGGCAAAGCAGTGCGACAGTTACACATGGGATAAACAAACAGTCAATAACACAATATAAAAATCTATATACAGTGTGTGCAAATGTAAGATTAGGGATGTAAGGGAATAAATAGGCCATAGTGGCAACATAATTACAATTTAGAATTAACACTGGAGTGATAGATGGGCAAGTAGAGATACTGGGGTGCAAAGGAGCAAAAAATAAATAATACGGGGATGAGGTAGCTGGGTGGGCTATTTACAGATGGGTTGTGTACAGGTGCAATGATTTGTAAGCTGCTCTGACAGCTGATGTTTAAAGTGAGGGAGGTGTGAGTCTCCAGCTTCAGTGATTTTTTTGCAATTCAATCCAGTCATTGGCAGCAGCAAACTGGAAGGAAAGGCGGCCAAAGGAAGTGTTGGCTTTGGGGATGACCAGTGAAATATACCTGCTGGAGCGCGTGCTACGGGTGGGTGTTGCTATGGTGACCAGTGAGCTGAGATAAGGCGCGGCTTTACCCGCAAAGACTTAGATGACCTGGAGCCAGTGGGTTTGGCGACGAATATGAAGCGAGGGCCAGCCAACGAGAGCATACAGGTCGCAGTGGTGGGTAGTATATGGGGCTTTGGTGACAAAATGGGTGGCACTGTGATAGACTACATCCAGTTTGCTGAGAAGAGTGTTGGAGGCTATTTTGTAAATGACATCACCGAAGTCAAGGATCGGTAGGATAGTCAGTTTTACAAGGGTATGTTTGGCAGCATAAGTTAAGGATTTGTTGCGAAATAGGAGGCAGGCTCGAGATTTAATTTTGGATTGGAGATGCTTGATGTGAGTCTACAGTCTAACCAGACACCTAGGTGTTTGTAGTTGTCCACATATTCTAAGTCAGAACCATCCAGAGTAGTGATGCTAGTTGGGCGGGCAGCGATCGGTTGAAGAGTATGCATTTAGTTTCTTGCATTTAAGAGGCGTTGGAGGCCACGGAAGGAGTGTTGTAATGGCATTGACGCTCGTCTGGAGGTTTGTTAACACAGTGTCCAATAAAGGGCCAGAAGTATGCAGAATGGTGTCATCTGCGTAGAGGTGGGTCAGAGAATCACCAGCAGCAAGAGCGACATCATGGATGAATACAGAGGAAAGAGTCGGCCTGAGAATTGAACCCAGTGGCACCCTCATAGACTGCCAGAGGTCCGGACAACAGGCCCTCCGATTTGACACACTGAACTCTGTCTGAGAAGTAGCTGGTGAAGAAGAGGCAGTCACTTGATAAACCAAGGCTGTTGAGTCTGCCGATAAGAATGTTGTGATTGACAGAGTTGAAAGCCTTGGCCAGGTTGATGAATGCGGCTGCACAGTATTGTCTTTAATCAATGGCGGCTATGATATCGTTTAGGACTTTGAGCGTGGCTGAGGTGCCCCCGTGACCAGCTTGGAAACCAGATTGCATAGTGGCGAAGGTACGGTGGGATTCGAAATGGTCGGTGATCTGTTTTGTTAACTTTGCTTTCAAAGACTTTAGAAAGGCAGGGCAGGATGGATATAGGTCTGTAACAGTTTGGGTCTAGAGTATCTCCCCCCTTTAAGAGGGGGATGACCACGGCAGCTTTCCAATCATTTGAGATCTCAGACGATACGAAAAGGGGTTGAACAGGCTAGTAAAGGGGTTGCAGCAATTGTGGAGGATCATTTTAGAAAGAGAGGGTCCAGATTGTCTAGCACAGCTGATTTGTAGGGGTCCAGATTTTGAAGAGTGGCAGATAAAATGGGTTGAGAAAGATTCCACCAGCCTAAGCTGCTACGGTGGCCAGGGTGGGGAATAACATGTTACACTGAAGTTATGGAACTTATGCAAAACACACACTCCTACTTGCAAGACACACTACACTCTTAGAAGAAGAAAAAAAGGTTCCAAAAGGGTTCTTCGGCTGTCCCCATAGGAGAAACATTTTTGGTTCCCGGTATAACTATTTTGGGTTCCATGTAAACACCTCTGTAAAGGGTTCTACATGGAACTCAAAAGAGTTCCACCTGGAATCAAAAGGGTTCTACCGTGAACCGAAAGGGTTATTCAAAAGGTTCTCCTATGGGAACAGCATAAGAACCCTTTTAGGTTCTAGATAGCTCCTTTTTTTTCTAAGAGTGGAATGTAGGCTAATGTGAACAGATACCCACATGATGTCAGTTTCATGCTTGTTGGAATAAAAGGAATGGGTGTGCACACAAGTGTTTTAAAATAGATGCAAAATAAAGCATTCTGTACCTTTCAAATTAATTACCACAAGTAATGAGTTTGAGCTGAGCTCCAGCACATTACGGGTCCAAAAATGAGTAGGATAAATAGTGTAGAAGTACTGACCTTAACCCTAGAAATATGTAATATGGGACCAAATACTACACACTTGGCTACTTTCCTACACCAGTGCATTTTTCAAAATATTTATGACACCTTCAAATGGGAGTAGTATATATACAGTGAAGTGCTTTAATTTCTAGATGGTAAAACAAATATATGTATGAAAATGCATTGGAGCCCTCAGTCAAAAAGTCACTTTTCTTTAGGGCTGTCCCCGACAAAAATAAATACATCTTGGTTGACCGAGAATCATCCTGTTCTTTTGATAAATTGGTCAGACACACCCTATGGGTTTGAATAAAATACGACATATGCACTGATCTTGTCTGATGCTTTACGCACACTATTTGATTAAATAATTAAGACCGACAAATGACTAAAGAGCCCGATGGTCAGACTGTGTAATAAAATGACAGCGAGTGCCTGTGTTACTGGAGCACGTTGTCTCGCTCTCCTCCCTACTGCAGCAAAACGGCACCAGAGCAAGTGTTTATTGCTGTCTGAGCCGAAGCTGCAACAATTTCAACCTTTTAGTTTCTTACTTGTTTGACAGAAAAGTTCTGTTACCGGAATCCCTAATTTCTTTATGAAAAATATCCCCTCAACGGTTGCTCTCTTTACATGAAACATGTAAGCGTCGCATGCATGTGACCAATAGTCGATCATAATCACATCAATAAATTGGTTATAACAAACTCTGAACACAGTAACACGTGATAGTAAAATGGTTGCGGATAATAAACTCGAAACTGACAAATGTTTACAGGTTTCTTAGGAGGGAAAGGGGAAGTCAAATCTGTGGGTGACATTTGACTTGTGGTGCTACAAGTTCTGGAGATCAAGAAAAAGGAGGGTATAGGACCAAGCGTTGCGGGAGTATAATGTGGGCTGTTAGATTACAATATTACTTTCTGACCATTTGGAATTGTGTAAACACCACAAAATAAGTGTACCAGAGAGTATCGAAGAATTAAAAAAATATATAAAGCCTTTATTACAGCAGACTAAAAACAGTTGTATGCATTTGAATTACAGTTTATTTATTGTTTAGGCTAATTATTCAAAGCTGTCTTTAACATTTAAATAAACAAAAATGCTTGATTGCATTTCAAAGCATGAATGTCTCGTATACTGTGTGATGGCATGAATATAGGCATAAATTAAGTTACGGTATTAAGACTAAACATTACTTATTATAATGATGATCATAATAGTAGTTATTATAAAAATAAGGATATCAAGAAAAAGGGGTATAGGAGCATGAGTTGCGTGCATATTATGTGTGACAAACAGGTGCTGTTAGATTACAATATAATTTCTGCCTGTTTGGAACAGTGTAAACACTAAATAAATAATACCAGTCTGTTCTAACAAATTGTAAAGCCTTTATTACAGCATAGCAAAGATTAAAAACAGCTGAATCTGTGAAATTGCTTTAACAGACATTTGCGGTTGCACGAGTGTTGGTCTTCAAAGATTCAGTAGACTATTAAACAAACACTCAACAGGCAACAGAAGCAAGATAATTTTTATTTCTGTAAAGTTTTCAGACCCCTTGACCTTTTCCACATTTTGTTAGGTTACAGCCTTATTCTAAAATGTGTTAAATTGTTTTCTCTTCATTAGTCTACACACAATATCCCATAATGACAAAGCAAAAACAGATTTAGAAATGTTTGCTCATTTTATGAAAAAAGGAAATATTACATTTAAGTATTCAGACTCTTTACGCAGTACTTTGTTGAAGCACCTTTGGCAGAGATTACAGCCTCGAGGCTTCTTGGTTATGAGGCTACAAACTCTGTAGGGTATGACTCTACTGGCTCTGGCACTCAAGGACATTCAGATATTTCTCCCAATGCCACTCCTGTGTTGTCCTGGCTGTGTACTTAGCCTCATTGTCATGTTGGAAGGTGAACCTCCGCTCCAGTCGGAGGTCCCGAGAGCTCTGGATTAGGTTCAGCAAAAATATCTCTGTACTTTGCTCCATTCATATCTGCCTCGATCCTGACTAGTCTCCCAGTCCCTGACGCAAAAAATGATCCCCACAGCATGATTCTGCCACCAACATGCTTCACCGTAGGGATGGTGCCAGGTTTAGTCCAGACGTGACGCTTGGCATTCAGGCTAAAATAATTCAATCTTGGTTTCATCAGACCAGATAATCTTGTTTCTCAAGGTCTGTGAGTCTTTAGGTGCATTTTGGAAAACTCCAAGTGGGCTGTCATGTGCCGTTTACTGAGGATTGGCTTCCGTCTGGCCACTCTACCATAAAGTTCTGATTGGTGAAGTGCTGCAGAGATGATTGTCCTTCTGGAAGGTTCTCCCATCTCCACAGAGGAACTCTGGAGCTCTGTCACAGTGACCATCAGGTTCTTGGTCACCTCCCTGATCAAGACCCTTCTCCCCCGATTCCTCAGTTTGGGTGGGCGACCAGCTCTAGGAACAGCCTTTGTTCTTCCAACCTTCTTCCATTTAAGAATGATGGAGGTCACTGTGTTCTTGGGACCTTCAATGCTGTAGAAATGTTTTGGTACCTTTCCCCAGATCTGTGCCGTGACACAATCCTGTCTGTACTTTACGGACAAGTCCTTGGACCTCATGGCTTGGTTTTTGCTCTGACATGCACAGTCAATCAAATTCACTAATAAAGCCGATGTCACAAAGTGCTATACAGAAACCCAGCCTAAAACCCCAAACAGCAAGCAATGCAGATGTAGAAGCACAGTGGCTAGGACAAACTCCCTAGAAAGGCAGGAACCTTGAGAGGAACCAGGCTATGAGGGGTGGCCAGCCCTCTTCTGGCTGTGCTGGGTGGAGATTATAACAGTACGTGGCCAAGATGTTCAAATGTTCATACGTGACCAGCATGGTCCAATAATAATAATCAGTGGTTGTAAAGGGTGTAACAGGTCAGCACCTCAGGAGAAAATGTCAGTTGGCTTTTCATAGCCGATCATTCAGAGTTAGAGACAGCAGGAGCGAGAATACTTAATTTCACACAGGACACCGGATAAGACAGGAGAAAAACTGCAGATATAGCAGACTCTAGCCCCCCCAACACAAACTATTGCAGCATAATTACTGGAGGCTGAGACAGGAGAGGTCGGGAGACACTGTGGCCCCATCTGACTATACCCCCGGACAGGGCAAACCAGGCAGGATATAACCCCACCCACTTAGCCACAGCACACACACCACTAGAGGGATATCTTCAACCACCAACGTACTAGCCTGAGACAAGGCCGAGTATGGCCCACGAAGATCTCCCCCACGGCATGAACCCGACAGGAAGATCAAGTCAGAGACCCACTCAAGTGAAGCACCCCTCCTAGGGACTGCATTGAAGAGCACCAGTAAGCCAGTGACTCAGCCCCTGTAATAGGGTTAGAGGCAGATAATCCCAGTGGAGAGCAGGGAACCAGCCAGGCAGAGACAGCAATTTTTCTGCATTTTTGGACAGAAAGTTTCAGATTTTCACAATGTTATGTAGATGAAAAAAACAGTCCTTGAAACAGTCTTGATATGTTTGTTAAAAGAGAGATCAGGGTCCAGAGTAATGCAGAGGTCCTTTACAGTTTTATTTGAGACTGTACAATCCTCAAGATTACTTGTCAGATCCAACAGATGATCTCTTTGTTTATTGGGACAGGGCTTCACCATGTTTCATCGAAATGTACAGCTGTGTATCGTCCACATAGCAGTGAAAGTTTACATTATGTTTCCGAATGACATCACCAAGAGGTAAAATACATAGTGAAAACAATAGTGGTCCTAAAACGGAACCTTGAGGAACACCGAAGTTTACAGTTAATTTGTCAGCGGTCATACCATCCACAGAGAAACTGATATCTTTCGACAGATAAGATCTAAACCCGACCAGAACTTGTCCATGTAGACCAATTTGGTTTCCAATCTCTCCAAAAGAATGTGGTGATCGATGGTATCAAAAGCAGCACTAAGGTCTAGGAGCAAGAGGACAGCTGCAAAGCCTTGGTCTGACGCCATTAAAAGGTAATTTACCACCTTCACGAGTGCAGTCTCAGTGCTATGATGGGGTCTAAAACCAGACTGAAGCGTTTCGAATACATTGTTAGTCTTCAGGGAGGCAGTGAATTGCTGCGCAACAGCTTTTTCAAAAAATTGAGAATGGAAGATTTGATATAGGCCGATCCTTTAAAAAAAATATATTTATTTTCTGGGTCAAGATTTGCCACTTTTAGTGAGTTTGGTACACAGCCGGTGGATAGGGAGGCGTTTATTATGTTCAACAGGAGGGCCAAGTTCAGGAAGCAGCTCTTTCAGTAGTTTAGTTGGCATAGAGTTCAGAATGCAGCGTGAAGGTTTAGAGGGTATGACTATGTTCATCAATGTGTCAAGAGATATAGTATTAAAAAAACTTGAGTGTCTCCCATGACCCTAGGTCCTGGCAGTGTTGTGCAGACTCAGGACAACTGAGCTTTGGAGAAATACAGATTTAAAGAGGAGTCCATAATTTGCTTTCTAATGATCAAGGTCTTTGTCAAAGCGGTTCATGAATTTATCACTGCTGAATTGAAAGCCATCCTCTTGGGGAATACTGTTTTTTAGTAGTTAGCTTTGCGACAGTGTCAAATACATTTTGGATTGTTCTTATTCTCTTCAATTAAGTTGGACAAATAGGATGATCGAGCAGCAGTGAGGGCTATTCCATACTGCACGGTACGGTCTTTCCAAGCTAATCGGAACACATCCAGTTTGGTGTAGCACCTTTTTCTTTCCAATTTTCTGGAAGCGTGCTTCAGGGCTCGGGTATTTTCTGTATACCAGGGAGCTAGTTTCTTATGACAAATGTTTTTTTGTTTTTAAGGGTGCGACTGCATCTAATGTATTACGCAACATTAAATTAAGTTCCTCAGTTATGTGGTTAACAGATTGTTGCACTCTGACGTCCTTGGGTAGGTGGAGGTAGTCTGGAAGGGCATCTAGGAATCTTTGGGTTGTCCGAGAACTTATAGCACGGCTTTTATGATCCTTGGTTGGGGTCTGAGCAGATTATTTGTTGCGATTGCAAACCTAATAAAATGGTGGTCAGGATTATGAGGAAAAACATTAAGATCCACAATATGTATTCCACGGGACAAAACTAGGTCCAGAGTATGACTGGCAGTGAGTAGGTCCGGAGACATGTTGGACAAAACGATGGCTCCGAAAGCCTTTTCGAGTGGGTCTGTGGACTTTTCCATGTGAATATTAAAGTCCCCAAAAATGTGAATATTATCTGCCGTGACTACAAGGTCCGATAGGAATTCAGGGAGCTCAGTGAGGAACGCTGTATACGGCCCAGGAGGCTATAAAAAAATGATTGAGTAGGCTGCATAGATTTCATGACTAGAAGCTCAAGACAAAAACGCAGTCTTTTTTTTTTGTAAATTGAAATTTGGTATAGTAAATGTTAGCAATACCTCCGCCTTTGCGGGTTGCGCAGGAGGATATGGTCACTAGTGTAACCAGGAGGAGAGGCCTCATTTAACACAGTAAAGTCATCAGACTTGAGCCATGTTTCAGTCAGTTCAAATCACATCAAGATTCTGATCAGTGATTAGCTCATTGACTATAACTGCCTTGGAAGTGAGGGATCTAACATCAAATAGCCCTATTTTGAGATATCAATCTCTTTCAATGACAGGAATGGAGGAGGTATTTATTCCAGTGAGATTGCTAAGGCGAACACAGGCATGTTTTGCCCAACCTAGGTCGATACAGTCTCAATGGGGATAGCTGAGCTGACTACACTGACTGTGCTAGTGGCAGACTCCACTAAGCTGGCTAACAGCCATACTGCCTGGCCTGCACCCTATCTCATAGTGGAACTAGAGGAGTTAAGAGCCCTGTCTATGTTCATAGATAAGATGAGAGCACCCCTCCAGCTAGGATGGAGTCCGTCACTCCTCAGCAGGCCAGGCTTGGTCCTGTTTGTTGGTGAGTCCCAGATAGAATTTGTAGATAATTGTCCCTTTGCAGAAAACAGTTTAACCAGCGATTTGAGTTGTGAGACTCTGCCTTAGAGCTAACTGGGAGGGGGCCAGAGACAATTACGCAATGCCAACATCTCTCTAGCTGATTTACACGCTGAGGCTGTGTTGCGCTTGGTGACCTCTGACTGTTTCATCTTAACATCATTGGTGCTGACATGAATAACAATATCACTATACTTTCTACACTCGCCAGTTTTAGCTTTAGCCTGCACCATCTTCAGATTAGCCTTAAAGTCGGTAGCCCTGCCCCCTGGTAAACCGTGTATGAATGCTGAATGATTCGTTTTAAGTCTAATACTGCGGGTAATGGAGTCGCCAATGACTAGGGTTTTCAATTTGTCAGCGCTAATGGTGGGAGGCTTCGGCGTCTCAGACCCCGTAACGAGTGGAGGGGAGACCAGAGAAGGCTCAGCCTCGTTGCTTAATGGGGAGAACCAGTTGAAAGTTTGTAGGCTGAATGAGCGACACCGGTTGAGCATTCCTACAGCATTTCCTTCCAGAAGCCATGAGAATTATCCAGCTGCAGGGACTGTGCGAGGGGATTTCTACTACTATCTGTACTTATTTGTGGCACAGACGCTGTTTCTTCCTTTCCTACACTTAAATTACCCTTGCCTAACGATTGCATCTGAAGCTGGGCTTGCAGCATGGCTATCCTCGCCATTAGGCGATAGTTCTCCTGTATATTATGAGTACAGCGACTGCAATTAGAAGGCATAATGTTAATGTTACTACTTAGCTTCGGCTGGTGGAGGTCCTGTAGAACCATGTCCAGATAAAGCGTCTGGGGTGAAAAAGTTTAATGGAAAAAAGATTGAAAACGGTATTTAAAAAGTAAAAACCTTAAAGTTGGCAGGTAGCAAATTAACGCTAGCAACAAAATGCACAGCAGCATGTAAACAAGTCCACCTGTGGGACCTATGTTGGCAGGTGTGTGGCTTTCCAAATCATGTCCAATCAATTGAATTTACCACAGGTGGACTCCAATCAAGCTGTAGAAACATCTCAAGGGTGTTCAATGGAAACATGATGCACCCAAGCTCAATTCCGAGTCTCATAGCAGAGGGTCTGAATACTTACAGTACCAGTCAAAAGCTTGGACAGACCTGCTCATTCCAGGGTTTTTCTTTGTAGAATAATATTGAAGACATCAAGACTATGAAATAACACATGGAATCATGTAGTAACCAAAAAAGTGTTTTAAAAAATCAAAATATATTTTAGATTCCTCAATGTAGCCACCCTTTGCCTTGATGACAGCTTGGCATTCTCTCAACCAGCTTCACCTGGAATGCTTTTCCAACAGTCTTGAAGGAGTTCCCACATATTCTGAGCACTTGTTGGCTGCTTTTCCTTCACTCTGCGGTCCAACTCATCCCAAACCATTTGTTGCGAAATAGAAAGCCGATTCTAGATTTAATTTTGGATCGGCGATGCTTGATGTGAGTCTGGAAGGAGAGTTTACAGTCTAACCAGACACCTGGGTATTTGTAGTTGTCCACATATTCTAGGTCAGAACCGTCCAGAGTAGTGATGCTAGCCGGGCGTGAGGGTGCGGGCAGCAATCGGTTTAAGAGCATGCACTTAGTTTTGCTAGCATTTAAAAGCAGTTGCAGGCCACGGACGGAGTGTTGTATGGCTTTGAAGCTCATTTGGAGGTTTGTTAGCACAGTGTCCAGAGAGGGGCCAGATGTATACAAAATGGTGTCGTCTGCGTAGAGGTGGATCAGAGAATCACCCGCAGCAAGAGCGACATTGTTGATATATACACAGAAAAGAGTCGGCCCGAGAATTGAACCCTGTGGTACCCCCCATAGAGACTGCCAGACAACATGCCCTCCGATTTGACACACCAAACTCTGTCTGAGAAGTAGTTGGCAGTCATTTGAGAAACCAAGGCTGTTGAGTCTGCCGATACAAATGCGGTGATTGACAGAGTCGACAGCCTTGGCCAGGTCGATGAAGACATAGTACTGTCTTTTATCGATGGCGGTTATATCGTTTAGTACCTTGAGCATGGCTGAGGTGCACCCGTAACCACCTTGGAAACCCGGAATACACAGAACTAAAGCTTAGTGAAACTAGCCTGCATAAACCTTGCTGTCTTTTTCAGAATATTACTTGTTTTAGTACATTTTATGTATTTAAGAACTATAACAACACATGGAAACCTATGGAGGAGGTATCCTTATTGTGAATGGTTTGTCTAGGCTAAGGTGCTCCAGATGGCCACCAGGGCTGCACCAAGGGCCACTGTGAGAGGTAGTTGTACGGAGCCAACCCCGTTGCAGATTGGTGCTGGAGCAGGTCTGTGAGACGTTGTAGCCGACTCCCAGGATGCTAGAAGTGGATGTGGTGTTGCAGAAATTTGTGGCCAGGCAGCTCTTGTGCTTGATGCTACTGATGTTGAACACTGGAAGAAGGAATAGAGGAGGAGCAATTGTAAGTCCAGGTAGTTGTTGTTTGGGTAGTCAGCACTATATTTTACCGCTACAGAAAAGACTAGGTATTAGCAGAGAAACTATTTGATGAAATGGTAATTACACAGTAAAAACCTAGGAATGACCTATTTTTATTGTAGCTTTCTACTTGGATGAAACCACAGGTCAGTCAGTACCTGCTTGTCCGCTCTAGCAGTTGGGCTCTGAGGTGCTACATGTTGTATTGTACCAAACAGACAAAGACTGGTGATCCCCATAGAACATGTGTTGCAATACAGAGACTCTGCTGTGAGATGGATGGAGAGACAGAGCAGAAAGAGAAGACGGTGACTGACCTTGTTGATGGTGACAATAAAAATGATAATGCTTGCATCGACCTGGGATTTTAAACTGTCAAGGGTTGGGTTTGACTGCTCTTCTGAGATTTGGAGTGTGAGTTAATATAGGTGTGAATGTTTTAAAGAGAGGAGGGAGCAGGTTTCAGTTTAAAAGTTTACTAGTCATATGTACGGGATACACATGGTATACACCATCCAAAAAAATGCTTACTTGCGTGTTCCTTCTCGACAATGCAACAACACTTAGAAATAAAAACGATAAGAATACGAACATAAGGTAAGTGGCTCAGTAGAATAGATAATACAGGAAGGCACAATTTATAGTGTTTCGGGAAAGGGGTGATTGGGGGGCAAATGTTACAATTGTGCAGTAAGTTTCTGTTAGCGGTAAGCAAATCCAGTGTACCTGGCATGCTGGCCTTGATGTGGGCCATGACCAGCCTCTTTTGACACTTCATGATAACTGGGGTGAGTACGACGGGGCGATAGTCATTTGGACACATAATCTTGTTTTTCTTGGACACTGGGACGATGGTGGTCTCCTTGAAGCAGGTGGGGACTATGGCCTGGGACAGTGACGTGTTTAAGAAGTCCAAAAAGAAGCCCACCAGCTGGTCAGCATACACTGAGGACACGGCCAGGGATGCCATCTGGGCTGGCAGCTTTGTGAGTATTCACTCTTTTAAGAGTTTTCCCTCACGTCAGCCTCGGAGAACGAAAGCACCTGGTTGTCCGTAGCAGCGAGAGTCTTCCTGGATGGTTCAATATTGTCTGCTTCGAAGCAAGCATAGAATATGTTAAGATCATCTGGGAGGGACACTTTGGTGGGCCACACAGCTGGATAAGCCTTTGTAGTCCGTGATAGTCTGTAGTCCTTGCCACATGCATCGCAAGTCTTGAGTTGTCGACTGTCAATTCAAGTTTGTGTCTGTATTGTCTTTTTGCGTCCCTAATGGATTTGTGGAGTTCGTACCTGCTTGCCTTGTACCAGTCACGCATCACCGAGTCATCAGAGTTTGTTCTGCTGACATTGAATGCTGCAGTTCGGGCTCTCAGCATGGTACAAATATCTCTGTTCATCCAGGATTTTTGGTTGGGGTATGGCCAGATTGTGAGTACAACATCAACACATTTCCCAGTGAAGCCTATGACTGACAATGTATACTGAACAAAAATATGAACGCAACATGTAATGTGTTGGTCCCATATTTCATGAGCTGAAATAAAAGTTCACATATACATTTTCCATATGCCAAAAACCTTATTTCTCTCAAATTGTGTTCACAAATTTGTTTACGTCCCTATTAGTGAGCATTTCTCCTTTCCCAAGATAATCCATCCAGCTGACAGATTTGGCATATCAAGAAGCTGATTAAACAGCATGATCATTACACAGGTGCACCTTGTGCTGGGACAATAAAAAGCCACTCTAAAATGTGCAGTTTTGTCACAACACAATGCCACAGACGTCTCAAATTTTGAGGGAGCATGCAATTGACACTGACTGCAGTAATGTCCACCAGAGTTGTTGCCAGATAATTTTATGTTAATGTCTCTACCATAAGACGCCTCCAACATTGTTTTAGAGAATTGGGCAGTACGCCCAACTGGCCTCACCAACGCAGACCACAAATAGACCATCGCCAACCCAGGACCTCCACATCTGGCTTCTTCACCGGCGGGTTCGTCTGAGACCAGCCACCTGGACAGATGATGAAACTGAGGAGTATTTCTGTCTTTAATAAAGCTCTGTGGGAAAAAACTAATTCTGATTGGCTGGGCCTGGCTCTCCAGTGGCTGGGCCTATGCCCTCCCAGGCAATGTGTGCACATTTGTCATTTTGTTCATATCCTTTGCTAGTTAGGGAGTTATTAGCCCAGTGTTAGATCATCTGTAGTCAGAAATGGGGGAGTGATTGCTTCATACAAGAGCACACAACGTGCATTTCTAGTCATCTTTAAAAAGAGTCAGGTCGAGATGTATTTTTGTCTTAAAGGGGCAGTGTTGTATTTTGAGACAGGCTTGAATAAGCTAAGTAGCCAATAGGCAGAGGGTAGCATCATTTTGTCTTCTCAGTAATAATGGTATGGGAATAATGATGCATTTTATTTTGTAAAGTGTTTTCTTGCATCAAACACATTTTCAGCCACCTCCTTGTTTGAATGACAAGTGGAGAAACGGGTTAACGTCAAGCCCTGTAAGTCTCATGGAATGTAGGCCTACATTGAACACCACTCACTCATTGGCTGCTATTGTAGGCTGAATGATAAAACAGCTCCATGCTAAGTTATGTTGCATTTTCTCCATTTTTTTGAATGGTATGTCACTGATAGCCTTACATGATAATCACATTCCCAGTGGGTCAGAAGTTTACATACACTCAATTAGTATTTGGTAGCATTGCCTTTAAATTGGTTAACTTGGTTAACTTAGCCTTCCACAAGCTTCCCACATTAAGTTGGGTGAATTCTGGTCCATTCCTCCTGACAGAGCTGGTGTAACTGAGTCAGGTTTGTAGGCCTCCTTGCTCACACACTCATTTTCAGCTCTGCCCACAGATTTTCTATGGGATTGAGGTCATTGGCTTTGTGATGGTCAATCCAATACCTTGACTTTGTTGTCCTTAAGCCATTTTGCCACAACTTTGGAAGTATGCTTGAGGTCATTGTCCATTTGGAAGACCCATTTGTGACCACGCTTTAACTTCCTGACTGATGTCTTGAGATGTTGCTTTAATATATCCACATCATTTTCTATCCTCATGTTGCCATCTATTTTGTGAAGTGCACCAGTCCCTCCTGCAGCAAAGCACCCCCACAACATGATGCTGCCACGGCCGTGCTTCACGGTTGGGATGGTGTTCTTCAGCTTGCGAGCAGCCCCCTTTTTCCTCCAAACATAACAATGTTCATTATAGCCAAACAGTTCTATTTTTGTTTCATCAGACCAGAGGACATTTCTCCAAAAAGTATGATCTTTGTCCCCATGTGCAGTTTGCAAACCGTAGACTGGCTTTTTTATGGCTGTTTTGGAGCAGTGGCTTCTTCCTTGTTGAGCAGCCTTTTCAGGTTATGTCGATATAGGACTCATTTTACTGTGGATATACAGTTAGTCGGAAGTTTACATACACCTTAGCTAAATACATTTAAACTCAGTTTTTCACAATTCCTGACATTTAAACCTAGTACAAATTCCCTGTTTTAGGTCAGTTGGGATGATGTCATGTCTATGCTAATATGGCAAAAAAAATACCCTAGCTAGCTGACCAACAGCTGTAACAGTGTACTTGAGAGAAAACAAGAGCTCATTGAGAGAAAACATAGACGAAATATAGTTTACATGTTGTCAACAATCTAAGCCAACCCCGTCTGTTTTGCAACCCCATAGTTGTTGCGAAGGCATCGATTTGTTGCTAAACAGCCAACCCCTCTATTCAAACACTGGGGCATCAAATATGGCACGTCAAACGAGGGAACTGTAGCCTACTGTTTAGATGGGTTAAATGGAATAGTAGCCTCACTGAAATTACTGTAGGTCTATAACCTCCTACATAGTCTAATATGAATTAAGCATTTCTTCCAGTAAAATAATACACCATGTAAATGTGTACTCCGGAACAGGAGTGGAGAAATGTAATGTCTTTATTTCAGCAACTTCAGAGAATTAATGCGCAGATAGGTGGTATCATTATCAACGTCATAAAAGCTGATAGTATTTTAACTAGAGGTACTTACGGTTCCAAAAAGTTGGACCTGTTCCGACATGTACCTGGGGATTTCCCACCCGGACCCGATGCGCATAATTATTATTTTTTTATTTTTAAATATAGAGACCCGTTCCAAATGGAATCGAGGACAACTAGACCCATTTCGTAGAGACCTGGTTGGATCCAGATCCGATCCAAGTGTAGAACGCAGCAGAAAAGTTTATTTTTATTTGTTAAAGCAACTTTATTAACCGGAGCTGATAAATCACGAGGGAGAGGCGCCGCTCTAGCAGGCGGGGAGCGTCTGTACTCTGAGCAAGTGACATGGGGAGGAGGAGGGAGGGAGAGACAGCAACCAACCAAGCCGACTCGCGCTATAGTAGACTAATATAGGTTATCATAGTGTTATATAAATATTCATACACATAGCTCATATAAACAAAGACATTCCGTCGTAAGAACACATACACCCAGCCAGAAGACTGACCCCCTCTTCCTTATATAAACACACATCTCATCTCCCTCTAACTGGCCGGTCCCAAGAGCAAAGAACTTTTGCTGTGCACCAATGGGGCCCGCTCTGGCTAGAGCAAGGCCCGCCTCCAACCCTCCGACCAGTCAAGAAGACCGAAACGACAAGACTCCACCTACTTTATTCTATGTATAAAAATGTATGTAACCATTGTATAGGCCTCTTTTTCACCTGGCTCCTTGCCGAGTTATGTGAACTAGGTCCGTGCACGTAAAACTGCGGGACAAGATATCTCTGACTCATTAAAACTGTCTTTCGTTACAACTGAAATCCACTCTGTCCAGCGTCCGTGATTTGGTCTCAACTCTCCAGTATTTGAACACTAACAATAGGTTATTTATCAGCAAATATGATTACGAAGAACCTGTCTTGACTGCATCAAACCGGGAGAAGCTAGTTAAGCTAGCTAACGTTAGCTAGCTAGGCTAATTGAGGCTGCAGTGCATGCACTTTCTCATCCTACAGTTACAAAAAACAACTCCATTCAAATATTAAGTAGCAGCGTACCTGGCAAAGGCAGATATTGATTTCTTTATGCTCACTTTCATCCATCGTACAGGACGCGAACAGGTGACTAACATTTCGACGTCAAACTGAGGTCTTCCTCAGTGACCTGACCATTGCGCTTAGCTCTTATTTATAGCCCATTGAGACACAACAATGTAAAAAATAAAGTATAATGATAACGTTTCAAAGTAAATGGCAAATTATGGTAAAACAATAAGCTGCATGGTATGTCTCGTTAATCAATTAAACATGTCAAAATATACACTGCTCAAAAAAATAAAGGGAACACTAAAATAACACATCCTAGATCTGAATGAATGAAATATTCTTATTAAATACTTTTTTCTTTACATAGTTGAATGTGCTGACAACAAAATCACACATATGATCAATGGAAATCAAATTTATCAACCCATGGAGGTCTGGATTTGGAGTCACACTCAAAATTTAAAGTGGAAAACCACACTACAGGCTGATCCAACTTTGATGTAATGTCCTTAAAACAAGTCAAAATGAGGCTCAGTAGTGTGTGTGGCCTCCACGTGCCTGTATGACCTCCCTACAACGCCTGGGCATGCTCCTGATGAGGTGGCAGATGGTCTCCTGAGGGATCTCCTCCCAGACCTGGACTAAAGCATCCGCCAACTCCTGGACAGTCTGTGGTGCAACGTGGCGTTGGTGGATGGAGCGAGACATGATGTCCCAGATGTGCTCAATTGGATTCAGGTCTGGGGAACGGGCGGGCCAGTCCATAGCATCAATGCCTTCCTCTTGCAGGAACTGCTGACACACTCCAGCCATATGAGGTCTAGCATTGTCTTGCATTAGGAGGAAAGGAGGAACCCAGGGCCAACCGCACCAGCATATGGTCTCACAAGGGGTCTGAGGATCTCATCTCGGTACCTAATGGCAGTCAGGCTACCTCTGGCAAGCACATGGCTGTGCGGCCCCCCCAAAAATGCCACCCCACACATGACTGACCCACCGCCAAACCGGTCATGCTGGAGGATGTTGCAGGCAGCAGAACGTTCTCCACGGCGTCTCCAGACTGTCACATGTGCTCAGTGTGAACCTGCTTTCATCTATGAAGAGCACTGGGCGCCAGTGGCGAATTTGCCAATCTTGGTGTTCTCTGGCAAATGAAAAACGTCCTGCACGGTGTTGGGCTGTAAGCACAACCCCCACCTGTGGACGTCAGGCCCTCATACCACCCTCATGGAGTCTGTTTCTGACCGTTTGAGTAGACACATGCACATTTGTGGCCTGCTGGAGGTCATTTTGCAGGGCTCTGGCAGTGCTCCTCCTGCTCCTCCTTGCACAAAGGCGGAGGTAGCGGTCCTGCTGCTGGGTTGTTTCCCTCCTACGGCCTCCTCCACGTCTCCTGATGTACTGGCCTATCTCCTGGTAGCGCCTCCATTCTCTGGACACTACGCTGACAGACACAGCAAACAGCTCGCATTGATGTGCCATCCTGGATGAGCTGCACTACCTGAGCCACTTGTGTGGGTTGTAGACTCCGTCTCATGCTACCACTAGAGTGAAAGCACCGTCAGCATTCAAAAGTGACCAAAACATCAGCCAGGAAGCATAGGAACTGAGAAGTAGTCTGTGGTCCCCACCTGCAGAACCACTCCTTTATTGGGGGTGTCTTGCTAATTGCCTATAATTTCCACCTGTCTATTCCATTTGCACAACAGCATGTGAAATGTATTGTCAATCAGTGTTGCTTCCTAAGCGGACAGTTTGATTTCACAGAAGTGTGATTGACTTGGAGTTACATTGTGTTTGTGTTCCCTTTATTTTTTTGAGCAGTGTACATAGATTATATTTGTCAGTGAATCCGGAGATACAGACCCTAAAAATCAAGGTAACAACATTATAGAAACGAGGACAGTGAAAATAATTGTTTAGCCCCTTTTGAATCCAGTGTCTAAGCAGTACTGCCAGAATGTCTCTCCTTGTTTTAGTTAGCATACCATGTCACCACCTCTTGGTGTAATTTGGCTGTGTTCTATGGCTACAAAGCGAAGGAAGGGAGGAAGGTGAGCCATGGTTGGCTTCAATGCAGTGGCACGCAATAGCATAGTCTGTTTTTATTTCGAATAGCAGGCTCATCAATCCACCTCCAGGCCACCTGAGGAAGTTCAGTCAGAACCGCAACAAGAATATTCAGTGATCAACATATCACCAGGGTCTCTCACTGATGCCCAAATGTCAGTCCTGAGTAAAGGACTCTCTTTATCCCCTTCTGATAGGATAGACCCCTTTGCATTAAAAGACACTTTCAAATGTATTTGCCAATTACATTTAAAAAAGTTATTCTGTACTAATAGGCATTGATTTATGGGACACTGGGGGAGGAGACCTTAATTTATGATGTCCAGAAAAACTCATATTTCCACAATGTCACACTTTGGAAAATATACTATATATAAAGTATGTGGACAACCCTTCAAATGAGTGTTAGGCTCACAAATCGAGCACACCCCCATACAATCTCCATAGACAAACATTGGCAGTAGAATGGCCTTACAACCCATGTGCCGGTCTCATCAAATCCATCGTATTGAAACACCCTCAAGTGATCCAAATCTACAAGAGTTCACAACATTGCCCTGCATTTTTTTTTTCGCTGTGTGCGCAATCTAGCCGATTTCCATTACGTACAGCATCCAGCTACCAAGGACGGGTGACACTTGGCTCCCAGGCCCGCCCAATGGTAATTACAAGTGTGGCCACTGTGTATGTTGTGACAAAATGATCAACACTAAAGTTTTTTAACCACCCAAGAACATGTAAAGCATACAAAATCCAAAGCTTTATTAACTGTAGCACCACAAATGTCATATACAGTGCCTTGCGAAAGTATTCGGCCCCCTTGAACTTTGCGACCTTTTGCCACATTTCAGGCTTCAAACATAAAGATATAAAACTGTATTTTTTTGTGAAGAATCAACAACAAGTGGGACACAATCATGAAGTGGAACGACATTTATTGGATATTTCAAACTTTTTTAACAAATCAAAAACTGAAAAATTGGGCGTGCAAAATTATTCAGCCCCCTTAAGTTAATACTTTGTAGCGCCACCTTTTGCTGCGATTACAGCTGTAAATCGCTTGGGGTATGTCTCTATCAGTTTTGCACATCGAGAGACTGACATTTTTTCCCATTCCTCCTTGCAAAACAGCTTGAGCTCAGTGAGGTTGGATGGAGAGCATTTGTGAACAGCAGTTTTCAGTTCTTTCCACAGATTCTCGATTGGATTCAGGTCTGGACTTTGACTTGGCCATTCTAACACCTGGATATGTTTATTTTTGAACCATTCCATTGTAGATTTTGCTTTATGTTTTGGATTATTGTCTTGTTGGAAGACAAATCTCCGTCCCAGTCTCAGGTCTTTTGCAGACTCCATCAGGTTTTCTTCCAGAATGGTCCTGTATTTGGCTCCATCCATCTTCCCATCAATTTTAACCATCTTCCCTGTCCCTGCTGAAGAAAAGCAGGCCCAAACCATGATGCTGCCACCACCATGTTTGACAGTGGGGATGGTGTGTTCAGAGTGATGAGCTGTGTTGCTTTTACGCCAAACATAACGTTTTGCATTGTTGCCAAAAAGTTCAATTTTGGTTTCATCTGACCAGAGCACCTTCTTCCACATGTTTGGTGTGTCTCCCAGGTGGCTTGTGGCAAACTTTAAACAACACTTTTTATGGATATCTTTAAGAAATGGCTTTCTTCTTGCCACTCTTCCATAAAGGCCAGATTTGTGCAATATACGACTGATTGTTGTCCTATGGACAGAGTCTCCCACCTCAGCTGTAGATCTCTGCAGTTCATCCAGAGTGATCATGGGCCTCTTGGCTGCATCTCTGATCAGTCTTCTCCTTGTATGAGCTGAAAGTTTAGAGGGACGGCCAGGTCTTGGTAGATTTGCAGTGGTCTGATACTCCTTCCATTTCAATATTATTGCTTGCACAGTGCTCCTTGGGATGTTTAAAGCTTGGGAAATCTTTTTGTATCCAAATCCGGCTTTAAACTTCTTCACAACAGTATCTCGGACCTGCCTGGTGTGTTCCTTGTTCTTCATGATGCTCTCTGCGCTTTTAACGGACCTCTGAGACTATCACAGTGCAGGTGCATTTATACGGAGACTTGATTACACACAGGTGGATTGTATTTATCATCATTAGTCATTTAGGTCAACATTGGATCATTCAGAGATCCTCACTGAACTTCTGGAGAGAGTTTGCTGCACTGAAAGTAAAGGGGCTGAATAATTTTGCACGCCCAATTTTTCAGTTTTTGATTTGTTAAAAATGTTTGAAATATCCAATAAATGTCGTTCCACTTCATGATTGTGTCCCACTTGTTGTTGATTCTTCACAAAAAAATACAGTTTTATATCTTTATGTTTGAAGCCTGAAATGTGGCAAAAGGTCGCAAAGTTCAAGGGGGCCGAATACTTTCGCAAGGCACTGTACATTTTTATTTTTATTTTTTATTTTTTTATTTTACCTTTATTTAGCCAGGCAAGTCAGTTAAGAACAAATTCTTATTTTCAATGACGGCCTGGGAACAGTGGGTTAACTGCCTGTTCAGGGGCAGAACGACAGATTTGTACCTTGTCAGCTCGGGGGTTTGAACTCGCAACCTTCCGGTTACTAGTCCAACGCTCTAACCACTAGGCTACCCTGCCGCTACCCTGCTACCCCACATCCTGAAATGCATAAAACAACGGCGGAGAACATTGAGCGGGAGAGCATGCTCTCGAAGATGGCGATAGGAACAAGGCATCCGACACGGATAGTGTTATGAAATCTTCATGTATTTTTCCAGGCTTGGGGTCGATGAGGTGGAAGGAAGTAGGTTACGAGTGTGAATCTGATGACGCTAGCAACCATAAGGGAGATGGTGCGTCGAGGAAGGTTGGCGTCAAGTACGAACAGAATGAGCTGTACTCCAGTCGCTCTGGGGGTGAATTGGAAGAGTGAAGATAAATTACCTGTGTTGGCAGGTGTGGTGAAGATCTTGGAGCGTGAGCCTTGCACCGATGGTCATGGTAAAGATGAATCTGGTACAGTAGGAGTGATTTTTGGAGAAAGTGCACCACATGTGGTTTCAGGTTGGGTGCGGATGCATTGGTGAAGGTAACCTGAAGTGGACTTGTGATTGTTTCTTCCTTCCAGAGGGAGCAGGCGCCACGCGAATGAGACCTGTTCTCGCTTTGCTCTCATGAACAGGGTGCCATTGAAAGGAGTTAATGATTACTGTGGTAGCTGTGAGGGTGAAGCTGGATCAACTAATGTTGAAGATTCCCGGTGTTTGACACCTGCCAGCGAGTGTTTCAGGTGCCAAGCTTATGGTTGTTTCAGCAGTGTGTAGGAGGGCGATTCCTAGATGTGAGAAGTGTGCAGGAGGGTATGGGACAAGGGATTATGAAGTATTGGTGAAAGAAGCCGTGTGTGTTAACTGTATGGGTGCCCATGCTGGGGATCAGAAGTGCAAGAGAAGCAGGTGGAGGTTGCCAGGGTCAGATTTGTACGTGTTTGCGGAGACAGTGAAGTGCAGGAAGATGGGTCAAGGGTGAGGGATCCTAAGAGGCTCCCGGTGTGTAGTACATTTTTGACCAAATGAAATATGCTTCAGGAAAGTTGGCTTTTTAGCGTCCATTGGCATGGTTAACTGTACTGCAGAAATGGAATGTAAATCAGAGAAAATAGTTGTGGCAGCTGCAGAGAAGTACTTGGGTTTGAGATTTTACTACAGAAGAGTTACAGGGTGTGTTAAATGGTAGTGTCCCATCCTCCTAGGGCGTCAACCTGGTGTAGGATCAAAATAGTGGAATGTGGTGGTGGGTTTTTGAGTATAAGGTTAGTTGGCAGTGTCATTTTTTATTTCCCCTTTTTGTAACAAAGTATAACACATTTATACTCCAGTACAATTCATTGGTGGCTGGAAATGCACTATTAATATTGGATGCCAACCGCTGTTAAACCTCATCGAAGAAGGTTCCTAATGCAGAGGACAAGACCCCTGCAAAACAATACCAGCTTCACAAGCTTTAAATCGACAGGTTAGTGGTAAAAAAATGTTACATCTTTACAATAATAGGGTCAAGCCATGGCATGATATAAGTATGATGAGTTTGCCTTTTGTGAAGAGAATAAAAACATTATATTAAGACATGAGCATGCGTGACAAGGACAGCTTGGGCTCATCTGATTGGCAGGGCTAAGCATGAATAGTCATTGAAAAAGATAAAAAACATCCACTACTACATTTTCCCACTAAAGAGAAAATGATTAATATGTGAGCCATTTCCCATTTGTCCGATTTAATATTGTAATGCAAAATACTGTGGTTGCCGCATGTGATGTCGACGCATGGTTCGTTTTCATACTTTCAAATGTAACGAGTGTTAAAATAGAAATATGAAAGGTTTAGTGCACTTCCCGCCAGCTGTTACACAGAACTGGCGTGAAGGGTGTTTGGGCGTGGATAAAAGTCATGACGCCGATAGACAAAAGCAAACAACTAAGGTGGTAAGGGATTTTGTAGAAGCTTTAATCATTTATTTTTGCAGTCACCCAGCAATCCCGTACAGTATACACATTTACAGTTTAAAAATAGGTTTTCAAAAATAAAATGTTTCATATTTACCTAACCAGTCAAGCCATTTAGTTAGTACAACATCAAATTAGTACACAGTTCTTCCTAAACAAGTAGGTTTGACAAATTTCTAATTAACCTAGAAAATCCTATTAATACAAATAGCATTTATAAAGCTTGATTTAATTATCTACACCTACATTCTAATATTGCCATACAAATACAAGTATTACTTTAGGCAAAAAGGAATATGCAGGGTGGACAAAGATACAATTCCCAGTCAAAACAAGATTAACCACATTGTTTGCCCTTTTTAGGGACAGAGACTAGTTTAGCAACTGGCCCTCCTTTGGTCTAGGTCATCAATGGGGGAAACATGGTCATAGAGCAATTGCATTATTAATTGTAATTTGGGTGATCAGTGGAGCTCCCCAACACCAAGTGGCTGGATAATCGGCTCATTAACATTGAACATCAAATTGAAATAGTGGTTTGAAAGTAGCATTCATCTGAAATTAACATTGACTGAAATGGCATGTACTTAACCTTTAATGTATACATTGGCCTCAGGGATACTGTATAATAGAGCATGGCAATTGGGACAACACTGAATGCAGTCCATCACCCATGACACCTACTGTACAAGCAGGTATAACCAACACCAAAGTTGGTAAATATTGTCTTTGTTAGCGGAGCTCCCTAATGAAGATGAATGAATCAGTCAGTATACACATTCATTGGTTATACAGTATAATGACTGAAGTGCATCATCCTACTAAAGTGCCAGAAGGCATCTGCTCAATTATGTTGATGAAAAGTTGCCTATTGTATGTGAGCATTCCATTTAATTGAATGTTTTTCGTGGTGTGTAAGTGCAATGGAATGAGGGTCAGGGAAAAGCTAATCTGACTGCATTTCCAAGTGAGCAATAAAACTAATTTAGAGACTTCCAGAGGCATCAAGGACAAATCTATTTTTTTAGTGGAAATAATTGAAGTTTAGATGGTATGATACACTAAATGTTTCCTCCTTGGCCTAAATTATATAAGATAATGCAGGACTTCTATACATGGACAGATTGCTGCTAATGTTGGCATGTGTGAACCATCAACCTACATGCGTATCAACCTCTGTATATGTATAGGCCAGAGGGCTCCCCCCCCCTTACACTAGGACTTTGGTCATGAAGGTGGTGGCGAGGGCCAGGTGCAGGATTCTCATTCGGGGCTGGCCCGGGGCAGCGTTACACAGGTCCGAGCTACAGCAGGTCTTGTTTACGCTGTAGACTGTGACGTTGGAAATGGAAGGGAACGTGGTTGTAGACACCTTATTGCAGTCGTTCATTTTCAGGCAGCCTTTTGTCTTGATTTCCAAAACATGAGCTGTGGATGAAAAGACATAAATAATGTGGTGCCTCTTGACTTATTTACTTGGGCATCGTCGTGCCAAGCGGCGCATAACCCAACAAACTAGGAATCGTAAGTGGTTTTCCATAAGCTTTTTGCCCCAAGGCAGAAAGCTGACAAGTGAAATTTTAGCATCTGCAAAGGGATAGTAGCAGGTTGTCTTCCTTCCTTTTTGGCTTCTGAAGAGGACAGAGGCTCTTAAAAAGGTGCAAAAACACACAAAATAAAAAATAAACTTACTGTTGTACTGGTCTTTGTAGCAAACTTGCACTTGTCTTTTACCAATTTCGCTGATACTGTAAGCTACTTCTTGAGGAAAGTCCTTACTTGCAATGACTGCTATATGGATGTTGAACGCACTAAGTCGCGCTGGATAAGAGCATCTGCTAAATGATTACAATGTAAGACACCAGTGACCTGTGTCAGCCAGTCCTTTGGTCCTTACCTGCTTTTCCGACACCGTTGAAACATTGCTCGTCAGCGCCGCAGGTGACTTTGGTCTGGAACACGTTGAAGATGCAGAGCTCACAGTTGAAGCACTGCAGAGCCTGGCCTGGGATGAGAAAGCAGGATAAATAAAAACCAAGCAATAAATTACCATGCCATTCTACAAATCATCATGTTCAAGGAAACATTCTTGTAGATGACCTAATGCGTGTTGATGCAATCCTACATCATTGAGACAGTCTGTTAATATGGGCCAAACAGCGGTTTAGTCGACGACTCCCACCCGGTTTTGTACACTTCAGTGGATGAAGGGCCCAACCTGCGTAGGTACCATTATGGTTAATCATAGAAGGGCATGGTTGTTTGAATATTTGTTCACTACTCAAAACAAAGTTCTGTAGCTTTTGATGGGGACAGACAAAATGGCTGCTTCCCAGTAAGCGCTACTCCAAAACAGAGCAAAATCGGGTCAGGGAACTACCCTACTTTTATAAACAAGTAGTTTAGTGGTTTTAGGGGGCAGAGGAGGAATGGTCTGCCGGAAACTACAGAATGAACTGAATGACCGCAACAACCATAAATTCAACAAATTAGTTGCAAGTCCCTGAGCAAGTTGACTTATTCAAATAACCCTCCCAGAAACACACGCAGTACCTTAGGAGTTCAAAACCTGGCCAACAAAAGTGTACGTATATACCAGTGTGTGCACGTCAACCCCCCAAAAATGTATGCCTTTCCATGAAAGCAGGAAAACATGGTATGACCTTCAATTATCAATGTCTGGTGGACAAAAATCATTTAAGCAATTTGATTGAACCAAGGAACGTTGGGTTGCTTAGAAAGGTTGTAAAAGCACCATTCAGAAGACTGCTCGCTCCCCCCCCCCCACCCAAACACTGGTTTCGGTTACACCCCATCGCAGATAAGTTCAGACTCGGGTTACAAAGTGCCACTCCTGATCATAAAAAAACCCCACCAAACTGCCATTGAATGTGAGTGGATCTCCACAATCCAACCAAATGACTCAACTGCTTGGGTGTCATGTTCCACACAATATATACACACAAAAGTATGTGTACACCCAATTAGTGGAATCGGCCATTTCAGCCACACCCATTGCTGACAGGTGTATAAAAGCGAGCACACTGCCATGCAATCTCCATAGACAAACATTGGCAGTAGAATGGCCTTACTGAAGAGCTTAGTGACTTAATGTAGCACTGTCATAGGATGCCACCTTAACAAGTCAGTTCGTCATTTCTGCCCTGTTAGAGCTGCAAGTGCGGTTGTTGTGAAGTGGAAATGTCTAGGGGCAATAACGTCTCAGCCGCGAAGGGGTAGGCCATATAAGCTCACAGAATGGGAACCCCAAGTGCTGAAGCGCGTAAAATAGTCTGTCTGTTGCAACACTCACTACCAAGTTCCAAATTGCCTCGAAGCAACGTCAGCACAATAAACGTTTGTCGGGAGCTTCATGAAATTGGTTTAAGGCCTAGCAGCCGCACACACCTGAAGATCACCATGCGCAACGCCAAGCGTTAGTTGGTGTAGTGTAAAGCTCGGCACCATTGAATCACGTTTCCACTCGAGTCCATCACTCCAGAGAATGCTCTTCACCACCTGGCAGGCCGATGGAAAAATCTGGGTTTAGCGGCTGCCAGGAGAACCATCTGCCCCAATGCATAGTGCCAACTGTAAAGTTTGGTGGAAGGAGGAATAATGATCTGGGGATGCTTTATTGTTTGAGCTTGGCCTCTTAGTTCCAATGAAAGGAAATCTTAACGCTACAGTGTACAATGACATTCTAGAGGAGTGTGCTTCCAACTTTGTGGCAACAGTTTGGGAAGCCCCTTTCCTTTTTCAGCATGACAATGCCCCTGTGCATAAATTGAGGTCCATACACAAATGGTTTGTTGAGATCGGTGTGAAAGAACTTCTGGTCTGCACAGAGCTCTGACCTCAACCCCATTGAACACTTTTGGGATGAATTGGGACGCCGACTGCGAGCCAGGCCTAGTCGCCCAACATCAGTGCCTGACCTCAGTAATGCTCCTGGCTGAATGGAATCAAGTTCCCACAGCAATGTTCCAACATCTAGTGGAAAGCCTTCTCAAATTATAGCAGCAAGGGGCGGGCGGGGGGGACCAACTCCATATTTATGCCCATG
Organism: Oncorhynchus clarkii lewisi; assembly: GCF_045791955.1. NCBI lineage: Eukaryota > Metazoa > Chordata > Actinopteri > Salmoniformes > Salmonidae > Oncorhynchus > Oncorhynchus clarkii. The sequence goes on from NC_092164.1 coordinate 32,505,207, forward strand.
GTTTTGGAATGACATGTTCGACAAGCAGGTGTCCACGGTCTTTGATGCACTACATGACAAAGTATCATTGTGACCTTGCAGACATTGATTCAGCTTTTATCCAACTTTAAAGCCACTCCGTGTATCAAAACATCTTGTTGCCATTTGAGCTGATCATTCAATCATTGTTTGAATTCCATTCTTTAGGTTCAAATATGAAATAAGGTGTCGTTCCGACAAGACATCCTTGAGGGAATACGCAGAGAAGGCAGACGGGACAGATGTAAGCGCACAAGTAAACTTCCACTTGTCAACCTTCCCACTTAATGCTTTGACCTAAAAGCAGCAAAATGCTGATATTTTTCCACTTATTGGTCTTCTGACCAATCAGAGCAGCTCTTTTGATAATAATTGTTCTAAAGAGCAGAGTTGGACTGCCTGTGTTAACTCAGCCTAAGTGACGGTTTCCCCAGACACAAATCAAGCTTAGTCCTGGACTACAAAGCTATTTTGACCATGCTTTTTAGTTCAAGACTAGACTTAAATGTGTCTGGGAAACCGTCCCCATGAGTGAAAAATAATCAATTGTCCTCAATGAGAATGCTAATTCCCCTACCACTACAGTACGTACAACAACCTACAGGCTCAGCTCCTGGAAGCACACCAAACAAGGTTGCCATACTGTGCATAGTAACGTACGGGCCTACGTAACGTACATGAGTCATGACATGAATGTTTGTCAGTCTTGGGGCCGCACCTTGACATTACCCTTCACAAATCCAGTCAAACCCGTTACCCAGTCTCTCCCATCGCCCCACCAAATCGGTCACCACCTCACAAAAACAGGGGACAGTCAGGTTGCGCAAACAGAACTGCTCCTAGGCTTACAGTTGGCTGCATTCCTGCCACAACAGGTCATTTACCGACGCAATGAGGGGGTTAAGGATGAGCACACAAGCCTTGTTCGGACACGCAAGAGCATGGGGAGACAGCGAGTCATATGGGAACTGACTGAGGCACCATAATGGTAGTCTGATTCTATATTCGTCATCATGGGGAATGTTCACCACACAAGCAACCTCTTAATAATTGTGTCTCCACCATCGTTGCCTTTTAAGAGGACAGTGACCATTGAGTATGAATAAACAGTTACTCATACAACTCACCCTAAAATAAAATGCACAAAAAAAATGTGGCCTATGACTGTCAAAAGGTTATACTTTAAGGCAGACTGGACATACTATATGTTTAGGACATACATTATTAGAAACAATATGGTTTGTGTTATACTGTATAAGGCTAATTATTATTATTATTACATGGACAAAGTGTAAGGCAGACTGATAAATACACAGGATTACCATGTCACAAAATAGTCGTCATGGGGAATTTTATTGGCCTGTAGCAACATTCAAGCATCTTAAATTCCCCCATCCGAAATAAAACTCCTTGTGGGCCTATGCAGTATTGCATGGATTCCATTCGAACTACCAAGCCAACAAAAACAGACCTGATAAGCAGTTGTATAGTGCCCTGTACAGTCCTCAGCCCTATTTAGGTTTTTGTATATTGTCGGGTGTTTTATGTTCTGTAAGGAGTTTTACGCAAGCAGCGGTGTAAAAGTATTAAATTGTATTTTTGGGGTATCTGTACTTCATTTATATTTGAAAACTTACTTTACTACAATCCTAAAGAAAATGTACTTTTTATTTCATACATGATCCCTGACACCCAAAAGTATGTTACATATTGAATGCTTAGCAGGACAGAAATGGTCCATTCACACACTTAAAAAGGGAACATTCCTGGTCACCCCTACTGCCTCTGATCTGGTGGACTCACTAAACACACATTCTTAAATTTGTAAATTACATCTGTGTGTTGGTGTGCCCCTTGCCGTCTTGTTTTCTTAATATAAAAAAGGAACTTGAAATGATTAATACTTTAACAGTAACATTTACTTTTGATACTTACGTAGATTTAAAATCAAATACTTTTACTCAAGTAGTATTTTACTGGGTGACTGCCACGCGAGTCATTTTCTATTACCTGAGTAAAATTACAGTATGACAACTGGGTACTTTTTCCACCACTGGATGCAAGGCAACATTGTGAAAACAGACACAATGCCATCTTAACAAAGATACCTAAAGTAAACTGGTAGCATAAGGAAACATTCTCCCTGTGTTACTGTTGGACATACGCTTATCACATTGTACAAAAACACTACATTTGCAGATCCTCATCTCATCAGGCAAATGAGCAAAACAGACTTGATAGATTTCTAACATGAGTACCAAAGTTGTCCACCTGATGACAATGTGGCCTGATGAGACTCCCATGGTGTGTCGTAATCTAGAGCCTTGACCAGGCAGATCAAGGCTTTCAACAAACATTGTGTATTGAATTATAGTGAATGAAAAAGGTAGATCAGGATTCCGTAAAATAACCGATCAGGTTATTCAGGACAATTGGTTACGCATCTCCCAGTTCTAAGGCCCACCATGAAGTACAGTGCAACAAAACAATTGAGAAGGGGAAGACAGTGGCTTCATGGATGTGTTGATTCTATTCATTTTAAAATGGTCTAATGTGGTCTCAACTGAGCAAGTCTCATCTTATTTAAATAACCTGGACATATAGTACACAAAACATTTTGCTTAAGCCTAAAATCCTTTACAAATAAAGTCTGGAACTACTCCAATGTTCATTCCAACCGGTGTTCAGTAAAGCCGAGCAAAAGCCAAAGTATTTAGTATTGTTTGCCTTTCCCAATTTCTGTTTCCCCTAAAATGTTTTCTAAAAAAAAAGGTTACACTACATTAGCAAAAGTATTTAAATACCCAATAAATTACTGGGAGTTTATATATGGAGTGAGTATATATGGACTCTTTATTTTCATAGTTGACACCTGCTCAAACACATAATTCCAAAATAAGGGGCATTAATATGGGGTTGGTCAACCGTTGCTGCTACAACAGCCTCTACTCTTCTGGAAAGGCTTTCCACTAGATGTTGGAACATTGCTGCGGGGACTTGCTTCCATTCAGCCACAAGAGCATTAGTGAGGTCGAGCACAGATGTTGGGTGATTAGGCCTGCTTACATTTGGCGTTCAAATTCATCCCAAAGGTGTTCGATGGGGTTGGGGTCAGGGCTCTGCAGGCCAGTCAAGTTCTTCCACACCGATCGACAGTTCTGTATGGCCCTCGCTTTGTGCACGGGGGAATTGTCATGCTGAAACAGTAAAGGGCCTTCCCCTAACTGTTACCAAAGTTGGAAGCACAGAATCATCAAGAATTTCATTGTATGCTGTAGCATTAGATTTCCCTTCACTGGAACTAAGGGGTCCGAACCATGAAAAACAGCCCCGGACCATTATTCCTCCGCCACCAAACTTTACAGTTTAAGATGGCATCCTACGACGGTGCCACTTTGAAAGTCACTGAGCTCTTCAGTAAGGCCATTCAACTGCCAATGTTTGTCTATGGAGATTGTGTGGCTGTGTGATTGATTTTATACACCCGTCTGCAATGGTGTGGCTAAAATAGCCAAATCCACTCATTTCAAAGGGTATCCACATACTTTTGTGTTCATAGTGTACCATAATTCCCGTGACAATGTAGTTGTCAAGTAAAATGTTTCACCTTGAGGGTGTCAGCAATGCACACTAGTTCTACACCGTGTCCCTGAAAGGTTACACCTTTTACTCTGACGCCATCTGGTGGCATTTTCTAAACTATACATATTGTATACTGCCCTCAAAGTACATTTAAGTTTTTACACAAGTCCTACAAACACATCCTTAGTACTGTTAGAAAGGTAAGAACTGTGGGATTCAGCTAAAGGTATCAACATTTGCAAAACTAGTTTCTATTGCACAAATTCAGGTAGGCCCCTCCCATTTGTTTTCTAGTGAATACACTGAAGTATTACACTGAACAACACTGAGCCAAAAGAGTAAGCGAGCAACATTACATTTTCATACGATCTTAGTTTCACCAACAAAAAAACTTCAGGGGAACCTATGCAAATGTATGAAATCATGTTCTGAAAATATTTGGTAAAAATCATGAGGAATGAGGCCAGAAATTGTGTGTCATTTTGATTCTTACATAGTCACAATTCAGGAAGAACTCAGTCAAGGTAGATGATTGCAGAAAATCCTATAGTAAGGGTGTGGTTTGAAACCTGAGCTGGGACAAAGGCATGCTTCGTGGAACTAAGGTATTTAAAACTTTGGGTCACACATAAAAACAGCAAGCCTTTAAAAATCACATGCATAATGTGGACAGGTTCTGACACGCAATCTAGGCGAGTTTAGTATGCCTGGATCTGTGCTTAAGGGTTTGACAAACCACACATACCAACCCTAAAACATCAAATAGGGTGGAGTGAATTCACCGAAAATAAAATAGTACAAGAGCCACCAAGTTAGGAATAAGAGTTTCATGGCAAATTAAAGATATAGTTCACCCAAATTATGAAGTTTCCTTAGCCTGTTAGCAATACATGTTATTCTTTACCAGAGGGATTTTTAAAATGCATTTTATTTCACCTTTATTTAACCAGGTAGGCCAGTTGAAAACAAGTTCTCATTTACAACTGTGACCTGGCCAAGATAAAGCAAAGCGACAAAAACAGTTCCACATGGGGTAAACAAACATATAGTCAATAACACAATAGAAAATCTATGTACAGTGTGTGCAAATCTAGTAAGATTAGGATATACTACAAGCCACCAGGGTCTGAACTTGAATGGAAAATGACTGAGGATAATAGCGGACAATATTGCCACTCCTAGTTGCCATATCTTCAATCTAAGCCTACTAGAAAGTGTGCGCCTTCAGGCCTGGAGAGAAGTTAAAGAATTTCCGCTACCCAAGAATAGTAAAGCCCCCTTTACTGGCTCAAATAGCCGACCAATCAGCCCGTTATCAACCCTTAGAAAACTTCCACTTATAGGGAAGGACATTCAACAAGCATAGAACTTACACAAATGACTGATTGGCTGAGAGAATTATAAAACGATTGTCGGGGCTGTTGTGTGGCTTTTGACATTATCGATCAGTCTGCGGCCTGAAAATCCTGTTATAGCGTTACACCCCCTGCTAGATTGTGGATAGATTTACCTGTCTAACAGAACACAGATGGTGTTCTTTAATGGAAGCCTCTCCAACATACTCCAGGTAGAATCAGGAATTCCCCAAGGCAGCTGTTTAGGCCCCTTACTTTTCAGATGACTCAACCTTCTTGCCGTTTGTGCTGTTGTCTGTGCCCAATGTTTGTACCATGTGTTTCTGCCTTGCTATGTTGTCTAATGTCTCTTTATGTAGTGTTGTGCCTTGTGGTGTGTTTTGTCCTATACACAAAAGTTTGGGGTCACTTAAATGTTCTTGTTTGAAAAAAAGCTATTTTTTTGTCCATTTAAATAACATCTCTTGATCAGAAATACAGTGTAGACATTGTTAATGTTGTAAATGACTTGTAGCTGGAGTTTCAGAAGAAAGTTTTGTTTCTGGACATTGAGCCTGTAATCAAATTCTACGAATGCTGATGTTCCAGATACTCAAGGTTCAATAAAAATAGACACTGTATATGTCAGCTACTACAGAGACTGCAACATTTAATTTTAGAGTGGGTGGCAAGGAATATATTAGTCCTAAATATTAATAAACTTACAGCATTGTATTTGGGACATGCACTAAACCTCAACTAAATATTGTAATTCATAATGTGGCAATTGAGCAAATTGAGATTAAACTGCTTGGAGTAATCCTGGATTGTAAACTATCATGGTCAAAACATGATACAACAGTAGCTAATCTAAATGTATAGCTTCCGTCCCTCTTCTCGCCCCTACCTGGGCTCGAACCAGGGACCCTCTGCACACAACAACTGACACCCACGAAGCATCGTTACCCATCGCGCCACAAAAGCTGCAGCCCTTGCAGGGCAAGGGGAACAACTATTTCAAGGTCTCAGAGCGAGTGACGTCACCGATTGAAACGCTATTAGCGCGCTCCACCGCCAACTAGCTAGCCATTTCACATTGGTTACACTAAGATGGGGAGGAGGCTGTCCATAAAGCGCTGCTCTGCCTTAACACAGTCAACAAGGCAGGTCCTACAAGCCCTAGTTTGGTCACATCTGGACTACTGTCGTGTGGTCAGGTGCCACAAAGAGGGACTGGTTCAGAACAGGGAAGTGCAGCTGGCCCTTAAATGTACATGGAGAGCTAGCATTAATAACATGCATGTCAAGTTCATGGCTCAAAGTGGAGGAGAGATTGACTTCATCACGGCTTGTTTTTGTTCGAGGTGTTGACAAGCTGAATGTGCCGAGCTGGTTTAAACTACAAGCACACAGCTCGGACACACATGCATTCCTCAAGACATGCCAGAGGTCTCTTCACAATCCACAAGTCCAGAACAGACTATGGGAGGCGCACAGTACTACATAGAGCCATCACTACATGGAACTCTATTCCACATCAGGTAACTGATTCAAACAGTAGAAGCAGATTATTATATATTTTTTCTCCACACTTTATGAAACAGTGGAGTCAAGAGACACACGCATACGGGCAATTGCACACGTTCACTAATATTGTTGTGTAGTGGTATCATACATTGTGTTGTGGATGTGGTGGTGTGACAGTTATGTACTGTTTTATCCTTTGTTGTGTGTAATGTGTCTTAATGTGTTTGGATCCCAGGAAGAGTAGCTGCTGCCTTGGGAGCAGCTAATCGGGATCCCTAATAAAATACCAATTACTACATAGCAGGATCAATGAGTAAGCCAGCTAACTTTTTTTCAAGACCGGCTTGAAATTGGAATGGTCTAATTGACTTTAAACATTTCAGCTTTCTTCATTAAAATCAGAAAATAAGTTGTTTATCAAGTTTAGCTGACTAACTCACTCATCGATCCTGCTTTGTAGTATAGGCCTACCGATCTGGCCACTGTCTCAAACTTTTTAGCACAAATTCAATGCAAGTCAGTGGTACCGCTATTAGCGTTTCCACTTCATATCCAAATCTATGAGTAGCCTAGCTTCATTGAGGTGCACAGATACTTTAGGGTGTTTTGGAAATGTAATTGAAAAAAAATTGAAAAAGTTAGCATTTGAAAGTGGCCAGGTCAAGAAAACCAAAGCCTGGATCGCTGTCATACCTTGTCCATAGACTGCTTACAGGGTAAGGAAACCAATTTTATTCTGTAATTTGGGTTAACTATCCATTTAACCATAAATAAATAAATAAATAATTGATGACATTCCTTTATAAAGCATTGTTATCTGCTGACCATATGGTCCTATATAGTCAATAAGGTTCAAGTCATCCCAGCTTTACAAAATGGGCTACATTAGCCCAAGATGTACTCTTCAGGAGTAACGGTACCATCAGGCTCCTTAAGGTCCTGTAACTCCTTAAGATCCAAGGACCTCATGTTATTTTCAGAGGTAGACTGGCTCTGGCAGCCAAACACTCAATTTAAACCGAATCCATTCTCAATTGTAATAAGGTTCGAGAAACAAAGCCCTTTAGTTTCATATCACCTCCAAATAATTTCACAAATGCATAATACACTTACTGTACACAATTTTAACCGGTTCTAACAGTAGCAGCCAACAGTATTTTTAAGTTACATTTTTCTGGCAGCCTTCATCCTTTACACACAGGTGTCCAGGAACATGCTAGATAGCTCATTAGTACAGGTGGTCCCTCAGTCTTCTGTAAACACACACTAACATGGAGCTATGGCAGTGTAGGAACACTAACCCTATAAAAAAGGTGCAAATCAATTTAACGTTTGTTTTTGAAAATGATTGCTAATTCAAATGGTCCTTATGCTTCCAAAATCAAGTCACAAGTAATGCGTATTAATGTTCAGACCAAGCTTTGGGGCTCTTAAGAGCCACTGAACAGGCTGATTGGCACATGGGTTCTGTTGCTCATTAGAAAACGAATAAAATGGATTTCAGTCTTCCTGAACAATATCTTGTTTGGTTATTGATGTTTGCCCCCCTGTAGGCACTGTAGGATAGCTATAATATCCTCAAAATCCCAAGAATTAATTTAAGATCAATCTAATTGTAGTTGACCGAGGATGTTTAGTGGCGCAATTCCACATCTAACTAAGGTGTTCGGTGCAGTATTTCTCAAGTAAAAAAAAAAACGTGTGAAGTGTGGTCTTATGTAAACAGAGCTGCTAGGCAAGTCTGTCACACTGTTATTGGATGAAGTGCAAATCACCGCACCCACGTTAGTGGGTAAATGGACATAAACAAATCCAAACCAAACCTTAATTTTACCCAGTGTGATTTTCCAAACTGTTTGAGACAAGATTGGTCATAGTCAAAGTTATTACATTTACACTAAGTCAATTTTGACACTAACATAATTGACTCAGATGCCACAGGCTGTTTTCAAAGGGATTCATTGTTTATTAAAGGCAGTCCCTTCTTAACAAAGTTATTCTGTAGAGAACAGTGGAGGAAGGGGAGGACCATCCTCAAATTTCATAATTGTAAACCGTATCTAAAAAGGATAACTCAAAACTATACAATATATTCACACCACCAAATAATTGATTAAAACATTTTTTGCAATGGTCTACAGTAGCCTCAACAGCATGCTGTAGGGTAACATGGTGTTGCCAGAGGACAGCTAGCTTCTGTCCTCCTCTTGGTACATTGACCAAAAAACAATCAGATTGACAGAAATATGGCTGAGACGCAAAGAAAGTTCTCAAGAATGATCAGATTAATATTGCCATTGAGAACATTCAAAACAAAACGAGACATGACCTTTCAAGGTCAGTCTCGCAAAAATATGCATTATTGTGTTCTAACTACCCGCTCTTCAAAGCGTTCTGAACAAGTTAAGGGAATCGTTCACAACCATTGGCACATTCTAAAATCCGATGATGTCTCGGTAATGTGTTTTTGGACCTTCCCTTGGTCGTATTCTCACGGGGCAGAAATCTCAGAGACCAATTGGTAAACTCTGATTTACCACCGAGATATTCCTGAACAACGTCTATTTGCGCCCCTACTGGATGGAAATTACAAGTGTAATGGCTGTGCTCAATGCAATGGCACTTCTAAATGTAGATCCTTCAAACACCCACAAACAGGGACATCGATCCCAATCAAAGGTGTTATTACGTGATCCACTAAGGCAGTTATTTATCTTGTAACTTGTCCTTGTGGTAAAAATGATGTGGGTAAAACAAAGCGCAAATTAAAAGTACGCATCTCAGAGCATCGTAGCACCATTAGGTGCAAAAACTTTTCTTACCCAGTTGCGGCCCACTTTTTGGAGGCAGGCCACTCAATTTCGTCTCTGCGTTATATTGGCGTTGAACATTTCACCCTCCCTAGGAGAGGGGGTGTCCTTGATAATTTATTGTTAAAACGAGAGGCTGCCTGGATCTTTAACTTAAAGACCCTTGCTCCCTTCAGTCTCAATGTAGACTTTGATCTGAAGCCATTCTTGTGATTATTGTTACTTTGCCATTGTAATTGTTTGTCAGCTTGTGTAGTCTAAAATGAATCTATGATCGTATGCTATCCATTTGTTGTTTGTTTGCTGTTCTTTGTATGCCATTTTAATATCTGAGAATAAACCAATGATATTAGGCTACTCATGGCCATGATTACAGACACCTGTGTCTTCTGACACTATATAAACGAGTCATTCCGCAGGGTTTGTGATTATACCCTGATGAAGACAGCTTGGCTGTCGAAACGTTGGTAATGACATTTTTACATCTGAGCTCATAGTGTGTGCGGCCCTTTTATTTTGAAGTTTTCTACTCCGCTAGCCAGCACCTCGCCTAAATAGGTGTGCGTTTCTTTTTCTTCTAGGTTGTAAGTAACAAGAACATTTCCCAGACATATCTGATATGGGCAGAAAGCTTAAAATCTTCTTAGAATAACTGCACTGTCCAATTTACAGTAGCTAATACAGTGAAAGAATACCATGCTATTGTTTGAGGAGTGTGCACAGTTATTGATACATTTTCAATTTCATTAGGCACGTTTGGGCAGACTTGATACAACATTGCAATGGTTCAGCCTAAAACTGTGCACTTACACTGCTGACATCTAGTGGCAAATATTAAAATGGCACCTAACCTGGAATAATACATTGACCTTTCGCTTGCATTTCAAAGATAAAATACGTAATTTTTTTCCTTTTAATTGTCTTTTACCAGATCCTAGTGTGTTACATTCTCCGACATGAATGTCACATTTACACTAACTTCAAAGTGTTTCCTTTCAAATGGTATCAAGAATGTGCATATTCTTGCTTCAGGTCCTGAGCTACAGGCAGTTAGATTTGGGTATCACATTTGCTAACTGCTGACTGACTACAAAGCAACATTACTGCATGATTGTAATGGGTTTACTAATGTGTTAGTTCTATTAGCTATGTTAACTAGGACATTACTTTAGCTAATAAGGGGACAACGATGTAGGCTGTGTGTAGCAGTTATGACATGGTTTGGCTTGGAAAAGTTTTTTGCTAGGTCACATACAGCTGATGTGTTCATTGAAGTCCACAAACGAAGGGGAAAGGTGAGTAGAGACTACAATGAGACTACAATGGATACGTGGCTACAATTAAAGTGAACTGTTTATGCCTGATTAGGGGTTTATTCATTTGGCCGATTCTGTTTCTTCAACGGAAACAAACGAAGCGGGGTTAAAAAACGGAATTTGTCCAATCGATACTCGTTTTCAACTGTTGGACTAAGGATTACAGGCATGAGTCACTGTCTGTCCAATAATTTCTCTCACATGTGTGCTCCTACTTTGTAAACTTTTCATAGGCTAGGTTGTAGCAACCTCATGATAGGTTTAGGGAAAATGTAGTAGCTTAGACCTATCGACGTTAAATACAACTGGGTGAAAGGAATATGAATGACAGTCATCCAACATGCTGTAATAGAAATAATTCATGCTCATGAAAAATAAATCGTCCTCCATCATAAACGGCACTGACTGCCACATTAGACTCCTTACTCCAATGACCTACGTGTAATGAAACTGAGTAATGAACAAGGGCTTGGGCTACGGTAGCTACAATGTTACCATTTCTAGAAGCGCATCGTGCCAACAATCACTACTTAGCTAAGACAGATATGATTGATTAAATCAGTTTCAGATATTAATCTCAAATGTTTCATTGATGGCAATTGAAGACTCAAATAAAGGCCACGTCATTACCATCACGTCAATGAAGTGGGATGAGTAAAACTGTTCAAAAATATGTTGATTATTTTATTGTAACCAGTTTATGGAAGAATCCGAGTTCTTATTATACATTATTTTTTCCATACAAAGACTAAAAAAAATACACACACATCAGCATATTCAGTTAGCATTATAACATGGACAAATACCAGCAGATAATTTCATAATACTAATTTTGAACTTTTCAGATAAACTTGTACAATTATTTCTTTGCCCCTTCCCCGCTCTTTCTATGATACGAGGATCCGAACTTTCAAATGCGAACAATTAAGCTGATTTTCAGATCTTTTTCACTAGTAATTGGTCTTTTGACCAATCAGACCAATTATTTTGCCAATAAATTGGGCAAAAGTTCAGAATTTGGCTTCTTACGACATCCACGTGTTCTAATTGGCTGTAAAGTTAACCTATTGATATGATAAAGTATCGTGTATCTTATTACAAGAAAATACAGGTTAGCTTCGAATGATGAAGAGGATTGTCGAATATCGTTTAGTCTAAACAATTCATTACACACACATATCGAAGATTGTTTTTAGGTATGAAATTGATACCTAAATGAGACAAGCAATTGTTTCTTACCAACTGAAAAACACAGGCCAACTGCGAAAATGCTGAGAATAATTCTGTTCATCGTTGAAAAAAAGAAGTTTCGCAGGTTTCTATCCTTGCCTCTATGGACCGTTAGCTATGTTCTCAAACAACAGCTTTTCACCAACTCGCTATTTATAACCTCCCTCCCATCACCACAGACGCGTCGCCGTTATACAAGGTAGAGAGGTATCTTGGCCACGTTCAGTTGCAAAACGTCCTGAACGTTGCAGATAGAAATTCCACGAATAGAGCCGGCGACATTATTCTACGTGTCGGAGCAGGGCGTTGGACATACCTTTGAGGGAAGCATGTGCTCAAAATGAACCCCCTCCCATCCCCCTTAAAAAAACGTTTATAATTCACAGCTTCACAGAAATTCACAGCATACCAAATGCCACCATAGGCAATTATTAAACATGTTACATTTTTTATTATAGGCATATTTATTTCTGCAACAACACATCATCACAAATTGTAAGTAAGCTATTTTCAGTGCCTTCTAAACACATGATTGACATTGGGAAAATAGCTGATCCTTGAGGACGACTTGCGGGATTGGAAGGGCTGTGTTGGAGAGGCATGTTGTTCTACATAGCATATTTCTTTCTGAATGTTCCAACACGTTGCTTCCTGCTGAACATGCCCCAGCCCTCACCACACCCTAATTTGCCCTCCCACCTGTGCACAGGTGATGGTGGTGTTCAAGAGACAATAAGCAATGTTCTTTAGTTAGGGGGTGTCAAACTCATTCCATGGAGGGTCCAGTGTCTGATGTTTTTCGTTATTTCCTTTCAATTCGTGTCCAATTAAGACAAACAACCAGGTGAAGGGAGTTCCTAACTAATTAGTTACTTTAATTGATCAGGGGAGGAATTAAAACCTGCAGACACTCGGCCCACAGTGGAATGAGTTTGACACCAGTACTTTAGGTCATAGTTCTGTCAAAAACAATTATGTTGGCATTTTTGTGCCAATTTGAAAGTTCTGTATCATATTTTCCAAGACTAGCCTACATTAAATACACACGTAGGTTATGTCAATCGGTGGAGGCCGCTGAGGAGAGGAAGGCTCGTAATAATGGCTGGAATGGAGTCAATGGAATGGTATCAAACACTGGTTTCCATGTGGTTGATTCCGTTGATGCCATTCCAGCCATTGTTATGAGCCTTCCTCCCCTCAAGCAGCCTCCACTGATGTCAATATCCTCCAAAAAACAATGAATCCGTGTGTAAAGACAACGAACTCCCCTGTACTTTGTCAGAGTAAATAGAAGGGCACACTAGTGGTATACCTGGATTTCTCTTGCGACACAACTCTCATCTCCCCATCCTTTTACTGATGTTATTATGCCCAACAGAGCTTAATGCCAACCTAGTAGGCGACAGGTCATTCATTATATAGGCATGAGGAATCAGACAAAATAGGCCTACGTTATGTTAACAGTATTTCTATTTTTGTTTCCAATTAGTCTGCTGAAAGGAGAGGTAATCTAAATGTTGGGGAAGTGCATAACCTATGGAAAAACAGGCTCAAATAGACCGTTTCAAATACACAAAAATGAATATATTTCAATTGAAAGACATTGGTTGTGTAAAAATGAATATCTTGCAACTGAAAGACATTGGTTGTGTTATTTTCTGTGTCATAGTGTTTTCACCCCAGTATCTTTCCCGATATCTCAGGCTGCCTATCCTGTCTGAAATGTGTCTGTTGTTCTGTGAAAGAGCAGGGCCTGAGTTTCTTACTGTGCATGTGACCATTGACCGTTTTGTATATTTTTGACATTCTTAAACGGATTACATTTGAAGGTTAGCTCTATTGGAATATTAATATTAGAATGATTTGCCAATAATAATATCAGCTGTACATCTATATCCTTTGGAGGTGTGGCAGTTTGTTCTTTAAACCACAGTGTCTATGGTAAATACAGCTAATACGAAGTACATCTAGTTCCCTCCCTATACGTCTATATCCTTTGGAGGTGTGGCATTTTGTTCTTTAAACCGCTGTGTCTATGGTAAATACAGCTAATACGAAGTATATCTATTCCCCTCCCCATATGTACATCATAGGCCTGCCATACGATTAGGGGCTTTACCTACCTCCAATGTCAATGTGTGGAATTTTCCATCAGCAGTAGTAAGTCTCAAATATGCATGCGTGCTTGCGTACACACACACACACACACACACACACACACACCACACACACTGACACACACAACGCAATATAATAAGCTATGTGCATGCCAATTCAACCTGTGCCAACATGTTAGACAGATCACTGTCTGAAGGAGTCTGGTAAGAGACCATCGTCCTCCAGCACTGAATGTTGGAGTGATCAGAGAAACACAATTCTTTCAGTCATTGTCTTGGCCATCATGCACCAAATGAGAGCATTCCGCAATGTATGGTTGCTATTGTGTATTGTTTGCTTGTTATTCGGGCAACCCATTGGGCACAAACTGGTTCAATCAATGTTGTTTCAACGTAATTTGTCAACGTATTGTGACGTGGAAAATACATTGGATTTGAAAAAATTAATCAACTCAATTCTATGATCAATGTTCCAACATCAGACTATACACGCATTTCCATACAATACAACACATATAAACACACATAGACTAAACAATCTTTTGAGGATCCTTTTGGCACCATTCATACAAATTGAATCACTGTTATATTTTGGAAGTTACAGTATGTTGCCCAATGCAATCTCTCGAGTGCACTGCCCAGAAAGCATACACTTAACAACAAAATGACAATAGAAAAATAATGGTAATATCAGTAGGAAAGGAAGAGGAAACTTGTTGGCCTTCTGCCCAGTGTGCCCAAGGTGTGTGAGGAGAGACCAAAGGAGGGACAGGTCCTTACTTCTGATGCTGTGGTCAAAACTCCTGAACCATGTGGTGACCTCTCCCACTCTCCTCTCCCTTGGAAAATGTGACAGAGTCAGGGCAGTCACATGGTTGCGTACTGCTCATTTTACTAAAGAGGAGCAGCACTGTCTTGGGTAAAAAGTAGAATAATATATACTTTCAGAAAGTATTCACACCATTTGACTTTTGTGCTACAGCCCGAGGTAAAAATGTACACAAATTGTGTTTTTTAAATTTTTATTACAACACACAATACCCCATAATTCCAAAGTGGAATTATGTTTTTAGAAATGTTTAATTAATTAAAAATGAAAAGCTGAAATGTCTTGAGTCAATAAGTGTTCAACTCCTTTGTTAGGGCAAGCCTAAATAAGTTCAGGAGTCAAACTGTCAGGATAAAAAATAATGGAGCTAAGAACAGGCAAAATCCTAGAGGAAAATCTGTTTCAGTCTGCTTTCCACCAGACTCTGGGAGATTAATTCATATTTCAGCATGGCAATTACCGAAAAACACAAGGCCAAATCTACACTGGAGTTGCTTACCAAGAAAGACAGTGAATATTCCTGAGTGGCCGAGTTACAGTTTTGACTTAAATCTGCTTGAAAATCTATGACAAAACCTGAAAATGGTTGTCTAGCAATGATCAACAACCAATTTGACAAATCTTGAAGAATTTTGAAAATAATAAATGGCAAATGTTACAGTATGTGAAATGTCTCTGAAGCCACACCCTGAAACTCTCCCGAGTACAGGAGTTTCAGCGATGAGACAAGACTGTAACTACTATCAATTGGGGAGAAAAAAGGGGTGTATATATATATATATATAGTGAAATAAATGACTTGTATTAAGCCTTTTTTTTCTGTTAAAATAAGCTAAATATTTGCCAATGACATTTAGATAATTTAGCTTGGTACAAAAAACTAAAACACTAATATAATATATTTAGTCTTGCTTAGTTTTCACTTTTTGCAATGTATCCCTTGTTATATTATGGTTATATTGTTATGGTTATACTCTGTTTTGGGAACATCTACCCAAAATATTTCACATTTTTTATTACTTTACCAAACATATCATGGCACTAGTGAAAGTCAAAATCTGTAAAATTTGTGAACGTCTAAATCAATATTCGGGCCATTTAAACAGGGTGCGTCCCTCCTATAGACCAGGGGAGAAGGGCTCGATTTTGTCGTTCTGAGCATTTGCAATGCGTCTGCCTCCGACGTATAACAAATGTTTTACTTCCACACAAATGTACTTCTTTACTTATTTTAGGTTTCATGAAGTGTGTAGGTTGCATTCTTAATCGTACAGCTATGAAAGTTATGTATTTAAACCTGCCTGCTCGAGACGCATTCAGCGATTACTTTGCGTTGTCTGTGCAGTGAAGCAGTCGAGCTGGATAAAAAAAATTCAAAGGGCCGCCCCATAAATGGATGTAATGATGCAGCCGACCACCACAGGAAGGCAAATATACGTTTATTCGACAGAGGATGTGCACGTGGTTGTAGGAAGGTCTGGATGGCTGTCTTCTGACTTATAAAACTATGGGAAATCAATAAAATAAGTTATGCAAACGTACATTTAAAAAAAAAAAAGTAATTCTAGTGCCCGATTTTGGGGACTGTCAGTTTTAATAAATAACCTATCACGCTTCAGTTCACAGCTGTGCAGAGTATGTGAGTTGAGCGGAGTCAGGAGAGGAGCGTTCCCAATTTGACTGGAGCGCTGAGCGAGATTCCCAAAGGCTGGAGCATCGGCCTTTTAATCTCCTCCAATTTCGTTCCAGTAGTGCTCACTTAATTAGCTCAGGGCATGCCCGGCCCAGCATGCATTTGTAGTCTATTTGTAGCTACCCACTAGTGATGGGTCTTTCGCGAACGAGTCGGCTCTAAGACCCGGCTCTTGTAGGTGAACGTTGGGAGCCGGCTCGCATATCAGAAGAGCTAAATCTATTTATAAAATGTAAAAAAAAAATAACGTATGAATAATCAAAATATTTAAATGAATAGAATGAACTAATTCAAAGAACGAAAAAATACATCAAATAATATAGGCCTAAATGCTCAAGCACACATTCGTTCTGACTGTCTGATCAGACTAACAGCCTCACCTGTCGTTCCTGTCAATCAGACACGCAGTGTCAACCACTGAACCAAAGATGCATGAGGTTGGGCTGGGCCAATTCACTCACAGTCACACATTTAGCAGCCGAGGAGAGAGAGGAAGGACAGCTGTGAAGACAACACCTGGAAAATGAGTAGGAAGCACAGTAGCATTTGGATGCATTTTAATAATGTTGACAGTGTTAGAGCATAGTGTAGATTTTGCCAAAACAAAATCTCATATAAAGCCGGCTCTACGCACAACCTACACCGGCATATGCGAACTGTGCACCCAACTGTGAAGCTAGCTGTAGCGGAGTTTCGAGAAACTAGCGGGCCTGCTAGTGATAGTGGTGGAGCCAGCACCTTCACACGTGGAGATGTATCCACCCAGTCAAGTAGGCCTACTCTGCGTCCAACAGCAGCGCAGTCTTCTATGGAACAGTTTATGCCAAAGTCTATGTCTGTAGCAAAACAAGGCCAAATTGATATTGCATTGGCTAAAATGATTGCCACCGATTTCCAGCTATTTTTGATCATGGAGGACAGAGGTTTTAGAAATTATAGCAATAGTCTAAATCCAATGTACACAATTCCAAGCAGGAAACCCCTTTCAAAATCACTTATTCTACAACTGTATGAGAGCACACAGGCTTCAGTACGGGAAAGAGTCCAAAAAGCTACTGCAGTTTGCCTTACCACTCACTGCTGGACATCAAGGGTAACCACTTCTTACATGTCAGTTACATGTCACTTTATTGAAGATTTTTTCGATGTCTAGCGGTCTTCTGGACTGCTTTGAGTTCAGCGACAGACACACCTCACAACTTGGCAGAGGAACTGTTGAGAGTGGCCAGAGAATGGTAAGTAGATGGAAAAGTGGTCTGTTGTGTTAGCGACAATGCATCTAACATAGCCAAAGCCATGAACATTTTTAAATGGATCCATCATCCATGTCTTGCCCACACAATCAACCTGATTGTAAGAGATGCTCTGAAGCTGATGAAGCCCACTGTGGACAAAGTGAAAGCAGCTGTGGAATACTTCCACAGGAGCACATTAGGTGCTGAAAACTAAAGTCTACACAACGCCAGATGGGGATGTCTGATGCCATCATCTCTAGCCTGGTCATTGTCAATGCACCTGTTGATGCTCTGACCCAAGAGGAATGGGATGTGGTGGAGGAGGTGTGCAGAGTCCTGGAAACATTTGAGCAGGTCACTGTGGAGATCAGTGGAGAGAGGTACAGTAAGCAGCTATTACTACATCATTATATTATACATCATTATATGAGCAGTAGATGAGAATGTAGTATCAGTAGACAAAACATGAACCTGAACTAATAAGTTACTGTTCTCTCCTTTCAGCTATGTGACAGCCTCAGAAATTATGCTCCTGTGTAAGGGTCTGCAGCGAATCACAGCCAGCCGCCAGAGAGAAGCAAATGTAATCACAGGACATGTGACAGACTTGATGGACACCCGGTGTTCATCAATGGACAGAATGGAATATAATCACGTGCTATCAGAAACCGCAGCACTTGACCCTAGGTTTATTAAGAAGTTAGCCTTCAGTGATGCCAGAGTGAGTGATGAGGCTCTTCAAAGAATAACCTCAGCAGCAGGGAGGGACAGCCCCGGCAGTCAGCTGGCTCAGGCACCAGGGCAACAGGAAGAAGAGGGAGCAGATTGAGCAGAAGCACGAGCAGTAGTGCCACAAACGTCTGACGAGAGAGTAACTGGGGATGCAGCACAAAGGAATTCCTCAGCAGATGCCATAATGGAAGTCCGATCCTATTTGGAGGAGCCCCTCCTCCAAAGATCTGCAGATCCTCTGAGCTGGTGGAAGAACAAGGCCTCTGTCTACCCACAGCTTACTAAAGTCATGACAGGGAGACTCTGCATAGTGGCCACATCCGTTCCCTCTGAGAGGGTCTTCTCAAAAATGGGAAAAATAATTACTGAGAGAAGAAACTGCATCAGCCCCTCGAAAGTTGAGGCAGCTTGCATTTCTGAATGCAAATCTCTCATAAAAGCAAACTATGGTCAGCATTGCTGTGTGCTGCTGGTTATAACATGGCAATAAAGGAGAGAGAGAAAAGAGGGACCAGTTTAATGTTTTAAGTGGAATGCTACAATTTTGCACGTTGTTATTTATTTTTCTTTGACATGGTGCAATATTCTATTATTATGCTGTTCAGATTGTATTATTGTTGAATGGTTAGATTTATATGCACTTTGTTTATATACATTAAAAAAGTTATACTTTAAATGCACATGTTTAATAGCATTCTTTTTCATAATAAATCAACGCATTTCTAAATACATTGTGGTTAAGGTAGAGTATGATTTCATTTAATAATTTAATTCAATTTTTTTTTAACACCAATCATACTGTTTGACTAGAAAAAATACAAAATATATATTTTTTAATTGCCGTTTGGGAGCCAAAAGAGTTAGCGCTTTTTGGTTAGCTGAGCCGAACGAGCCGAATGCCCATCACTACTACCCGCTCTAGAAATGGTTAAATTAGCTAATATTATAGACAGATCACACATTCATGCAGCTGTCACGTTGTCTTTATCCATACCAAAGCTGCTGTTATGGATAAGCCTTTTACTTGAGAGCTCTGTCCTCTTTGCCAGGTCTCCCTTGACCAAATTATGTTATTTTTGACCTGGTAAAATAACCTAACAGTTGTGTGCACTCTCACCTGATATAATTGTGTGGTCCAGTGGCAGATTTTCAGATTTTTCAAAAGAAAATAGACATATACAGTATATCATCAGCAATTCTCAATCAGATGAGATACACAGCTAACCCAAATTGAATTTCATTCATTTCTTAAATCTTCTCTAGGCCCTCCCTTCCCAAACCTGAAGCCCCGTCCCCCGCAGAAAAGACCAGGAAGAAGATTTGGCTTAAGGTACAACTTCCTATTGAGGAAATGTAAGAGAATTCAATGTAATATTTAGAGTTACTGATGTGAATAGAAGCATATACAAGCAATCTATCAAATGTATTTTAGATAGCCCCTTTTACATCAGCAGTTGTCAGAAAGTGATTATACCCAGCCTAAAACCCCAAAGAGCGAGCAATGCAGACGTAGAAGCACAGTGGCTCGGAAAAACTACCTATAGATAGGCAGGAACCTAGGAAGAAACCTAGAGAGGAACCAGGCTCTAAGGGGTGGCCAGTCCTCTTCTGGCTGTGCTGGTGGAGATTATAAAGGAGTGCAGCCATCTAGGCCAGATCGTTCTTCAAGACATTTAAACGTTCATAGATGACCAGCAGGGTCAAATAATGGTTATACAGGGTGAAATAGTTCAGCACCTCAGGAGTAAATGCCAGTTGGCTCTTCATAGCTGAGTAATTAGAGGTTGAGACAGCAGGTCCGGTAGAGAAAGACAGGATCAAACAGCAAGTCTGGGACCAGGTAGCACTTTTGGTGAGTCCTGAGCAGGTCGAGGTTTCCATAGCCGCAGACAGAAACAGCAGAGACTGGATCAGCAGTACGACCAGGTGGACTGACGACAGGGCTAGCCTGGAGTCACAAGGCCAGGTAGTCCTGTGGCATCGTCCTAGGGCTCAGTTCCTGCATCCTTTATTTAATTTGTGTTTTAATTTGTGTCGACTAAAGCCCAGAAACACACACTTCATTTAGGTTAGTGTAGTCAAGGCTTTGTCACTGAAATAATATTGTGCTTATCTGTCCACCAAGCCTGCTGGGTGACAGGTGAGTCTTTTCACCAAGCTGTTCCAGTCCTGGAGTGGCACGCTGGAACTTCCAGAGGCTTGTAGACCTGAACAGTGTAATGTGGTCCAGGTAATTATCACACATCTGTTTTGTTGTATAATTATTTCCACTTAAGAAAATTGTTCCTCTTTCTTTTATATCTGACATCCCTATTATCTCAACCACAGCCCTCACAGCTGCAGTCGTCTGCCCCTGCACCTGCTATACTGGTGTTGTGTCTTTGGCTATGCCGGATTAAGTGATATGACATGCTATTCTATAAAATAATTTCTCCGTAATTAATATTACCTGATTGAGCTAATCATGTAAATGTAATTTAACTAGAGAGTCGGGCACCACAAAATAATATTTATAGAGCTGTTATCTTCCGAATAAACTCTTAAAGACCTAGTAATGTTTTACATCAATAGCAGTCAATATTAATCGTCATCTTAATTCAGTCTCATCTGAAAGTTGTAACTTCTTGGTTATCTGCACGAACCCTGGCTAACAAGTTGAACCAGCAATACAAAATAGGGTTTAATTATTTATTTACTAAATTCCTAACAAATCACACAGAATTACACATACACATAATTAAATCATAACTTGATTACAAATTACGTCATAAAGGAAAACGTCCCTAGTGGGCGGAACAGATATGACAGCTTGTTACACAAAAGAAAAGGGGCTGGGTTTGAGTGAAAGAGCGGGAAGACTGAGGAACAAAGGGCGAAGCTGTGCTATTGTAAATACAGTATCTTATGCATTCTAAATTACCGCCCATTTGGAAAAGGAAAATGCAGTAAATATTTACTCTGAGCTGCGCTTCGGTAGGTTGGTGGTAGATGGAAGGCCGTGTTGCCCAACCGAGTCCTTCGTCCTTTGAAGACTGTCTCTGCTGGTAAATGGAATACGTTGTAGTAACGTTGTTGTGTCGGTGGCATTGCATTATCCCCAAAGCGGGCCAAGAAGGTGTTTAGTTTGTCTGGGAGCAAGACGTCGGTGTCCGTGACATGGCTGGTTTTCCTTTTATAATCCGTGATTGACTGTAGACCCTGCCACATACGTCTTGTGTCTGAGCCGTTGAATTGCGACTCCACTTTGTCTCTATACTGACATTTCGCTTGTTTGATTGCCTTGCGGAGGGACTACACTGTTTGAATTCGGCCATAATCCCAGTCACCTTTCCATGGTTAAATGCGGTGGTTCACACTTTCAGTTATGCGCGAATGCCGCCATCTATCCACGGTGTCTGGTTAGGGTAGGTTTTAAAATTCACAGTGGGTACAACATCTCCAATATGCACTTCCTTATACACTCACTCACCAAATCAGCGTATATGTCAATATTATTCTCTGAGGCTACCCAGAACATGTCCCAGTCTGCCCTCACATATGTACAGTGTTCCCAGGAGTGGCAGGCAACCCAATTCATTTTGATTGGGTTATTTTGCCTAAAAACCTTTAGGCCTACCCATAGAAAAAAAAAACCTGCAAAGGTTGGCAAAAATGGTGTCTAGCATCCCCATTGGCTCGCAAATGCTTCTCAACGTATTTCTTTGTAGGCTCTAGCCTTGAAATAATATAGCCTAAATAATTCATTTTTGTTCTTTGTTAGGTTCCCTGTCTGGCTCCTGACCTATTTAGAGTGTTTATATGCTGTTTAATATGACATGTAGTCTGAAATTATGTTCGCTTCTTACATGAACCTTTTAATGTATATTCAAATACTTTTCATTCAAATCCATATGGTTTGGTTTTAATACTTTAAAACCAATTGGTAGGTCCAGGTAGTCACAAAAATAGATGGATGTTGACACCTGGTATACACCTGGTTGATTCAATTGTGATTTTAATGAATGGAGCGAAATCGCAGTAGTTTCTTCCCAGTGATGAGCACGGAGCAGTTTTTAGCAGAGTGGTTGGAAAGGACATGGTGAGCACAGTGCGCAAGAACCACTCCATGAGCCGGGATTCAACTGTGCTCACATGTGACATTGTCCAATCCATTTGAGAAAAGAGGAAGACAAGGAGCAATTATTGTTCACCATCATGAAGGAATTGAGTTGTGAGAAGGCTGAGCTCCAGCATTTGGGAATCTTGCTCAGGCTCCAGTCAAATTGGACATGTTCCGCACCAGCTCTGCTCACATACTATGACGGATTCAATGTCATGTTTTAGTTAGGCCTATTCACCATTTCAACACTGTCACGGGGGTAGCATTAAGAGAAGAGGAGAGGTATAGTTTGGACTGCACTATTTATCTCCTTGTCTTTGTGGATGCAAATAAGCTGATAACTCAAAAACAGGGAGAGATGTGGGTTGGTGTGAGTTTGGAGTGTTGGATATCAGCAAGAAACAAAGGAAGGTATGAGCGTAAACCTTAGGAGGAGAGAAAAATAGGAAATGCAAATAAATGAAATGAGAAAAACAAGTTTGGAAATTTCAATAGAGAATGATTAGGGGCCTCTAGTGGTCAAAATGCAGTATTAACATGGGCAGCGCCATTCAGGGCTGCCCATTTTATTTTATATTAAAAAAATCACAACAAATACCAACATACACATAAGAACAACGACTTACAGACACACACAAACCAAACTAAATCTCCTCTGCCCAGACCCGCATGCTCACACCCCCATCCTTAGTGCCTGCATTATTGTTTGCCACATTAAATTGTAGGGGAGAGAGAGGTATGTTGTCACATTTTTCACGCTGTCTTAACATTTACTGGGCACAATATATCACAATGGTATAAATGTCATACCAAATGAAAGACGGAAGTCTTGGGCACATATTCTGTATTCATTACATCTTCATATCTATTTCAGTACTGAGTTGTAAGACCGTTAAATAGAGAGTGTGCATTTGTGACAATTTGCCCCATCAGCGGGTACATTGACACACTACGTCTGGTAAGTTGTCACATTGGATTATCAACAAATAAGAACACAACTAATTAATTGTGAATATTGATTTTAATTTCAAAACCAAATTCAACTTCATTAAAGATGTCACGACTTCCGCCGAAGTTGGTCCCTCTCCTTGTTCGGGCGGCGGACGGCGGTCGACGTCACCGACCTTCTAGCCATCGCCGATCCACTTTTCATTGGTTTTGTCTTGTCTTTCATCACACCTGGTTCCAATTCCATCAATTACATGTTGTGTATTTAACCCTCTGTTTCCCCCCATGTCCTTGTCCGTAATTGTTTGTTGTAGTGCTTATGCACGGTATGCACCGGGTTTTGTTTGTATTCTGTTGACGGTGGTTTATGGTTATTAAACACAACCGTTGTAAATCAGTTTCCGCTCTCCTGCGCCTGACTTCTCTGCCGCCAGTAGCATCGCATTACAAAATAACTCAAAATAAAAGCAATCATGCCTTTCAATCAAAACAATAATACTGGCAGAGCGCACATTCATTAAGTGGCACGACCACTTTGCTGAATTTTGAAATCGAACATTCTCTGGCGTAGTTGTTGGAATCGGAATGGAATGTAAATGCTGCAGATAACTGCAGCTTAAATGTTTAAAGTCTTAACAAAACAGGCATGGTGTTTAAACACACTTATGCACAAATGCACAGCCTATACGACGAACATCGGTATCTGACTAATCAGACTCATCTTCAGAGTCACAGTTCTGGCACACATACATTGCCTGGCCTGAGGTGCAAGCATCATGGGCCCATTTGTTGCATCTCTCACACTTCACCCAAGTCTCCTTTGGAAGGCTGAAAATGGCTCCACACAGA
Source organism: Oncorhynchus clarkii lewisi (assembly GCF_045791955.1). Lineage (NCBI taxonomy): Eukaryota > Metazoa > Chordata > Actinopteri > Salmoniformes > Salmonidae > Oncorhynchus > Oncorhynchus clarkii. The sequence goes on from NC_092164.1 coordinate 32,529,526, forward strand.
CGAGGCAGAAGCAGTCCTCTTCATCTGATGACTATTCTACAATCTTCTTTTTTTTTAGCTGCTTTCTTGTTCTTTGCAGATCCAGATTTGGCTTCCCTTTCTTCGGAAACAGTCTTTTGCTAGATTGTGCCTTATTATTTTCCATTTCTAGTGCCTGCTTCACTGGTGTGTCAGTTAGAATTGCGGTTTTGTACCGTTTTCTTCCTTTGCAAGCTGGTTTTCGGGGGCCAGCTTTTGGATATGGCTGGATGTCCTCTGGAGATGGTAGTCTGCTGTCAGCAATGGCATAGCTGGACATGGGTGAGCTGGTGCGTGTAATTCTTGTAATCCAAGATGGCGTAGCAGTCAGACGTCTTTGTCCTGTCGTGTCCCTTGTATTTATTGTTTTACATATTTTTCGTCGCATATCCTTTAAAATATTTTGCTAAACCTCATCATCTAAATACTCTCCTGCAACCCGCCTCGCCCAATGTGGCGTGGATCTGCTTTTTTCCCCTAAAGTATTTATATTTACTTTGGATCTGGAATCCCTCAACTGAAGCTAGCCAGCTAACTACCAGATAGCAGTCAGCAAACCATTGCCAGCGGTCATCAGCTAACCTTCAGCTCGGAAAGCTCTCGCCAGTTCGAACAACGTGACTCTAACCAGAGCATAACGGACCTGTTATTTTTATCCCCGGATTCCTACCACAAACTGAACATTTTCATCTGGATCTTCACAACTAGCTAACCGCAATCCCGGATGACTACTCCTGGCTAGCATTTCCATCCCAGAGCAAGCACCAATTTAGCTTGAAGCTAGCCCGGCCAGGGCTCCTGTGCTACCACCGAAGCATACTCCAGGGCTACAATATCAGCCTGCTAGCTACCTAGAGCTACTTGGAACCCTACTAATTCCACGAATGGCCTATCGACGTCACCGCACGAAGAGGCAAAAACAGACTTACCCCCATCGCAACATCCCCCCCAAAGGCTAACTTTCTAGCCCCTGCTATCTGCTTGCTTGCTAACCCGGTCTGCTAACTGCTAAACTGCCGGGCCCTGGTCTGCTAACTGCTAGCTTGTCTGCCCGGTCTGCTAACTGCTAGCCCTTGGTAACTGCTTGCTTTCTAACCCGGTCTGCTAACTGCTAGCTTGCCCTGGTCTACTAGCTGCTAGCTTGTTTAGCTCCGGCCTACTAACTGTTAGCTTGTTAGCCTGCTAACTGTCTGAATCGCCGTGTCCCCAGCCAGCCCAACCACTCACTGGACCCATATGTTCACTTGGCTACGCATGCCTCTCTCTAATATCAATATTCCTTGTCCATTACTGTCCTGGTTAGTGATTACTGTCTTATTTCACTGTAGAGCCTCTAACCCTGCTCAATATGCCTTAACCAACCATGTTGTTCCACCTCCTACATATGCGATGACATCACCTGGTTTAAACATCTCTAGAGACTATATCTCTCTCTTCATTACTCAATGCCTAGGTTGACCTCCAATGTACTCACATCCTACCTTACTTTTGTCTGTACACTATGCCTTGAATCTATGCTATCGTGCCCAGAAACCTGCTCCTTTTACTCTCTGTTCTGAATGTGCTAGACGGCCAGTTCGTATAGTCTTATCCTACTTCTCCTCTGTTCCTCTGGTGATGTGGAGGTTAATCCAGGTCCTGCAGTGCCTAGCTCCACTCCCACCCCCCAAGTGCTCTCATTTGTTGAATTCTGTAAACTTAAAAGCCTTGGTTTCATGCATGTTAACATTAGAAGCCTAATCCCTAAGTTTGTTTTACTCACTGCTGTAGCACACTCTGCCAACCCAGATGTCTTAGCCGTGTCTGAATCCTGGCTTAGGAAAACCACCAAAAACCCAGAAATCTCCATTGCTAACTATAACGTTTTCCGCCAAGATAGAACTGCCAAAGGGGGCGGTGTTGCAATCTACTGCAAAGATAGAAAGTAATACAGAATTCTGCAGGCTAAGTCTGTACCCAAACAATTTGAGCTTCTACTTCAAAAAATGTACCTTTCCAGAAACAAGTCTCTCACTGTTGCCACTTGCTATAGACCTCCCTCTGCCCCCAGCTGTGCCCTCGATGTGAACTGATTGCCCTCCATCTATCTTCTGAGCTTGTGCTACTAGGTGACCTAAACTGGGACATGCTTAACACCCCGGCCATCCTACAAACTAAGCTTGATGCCTTCAATCTCACACAAATTATCAATGAACCTACCAGGTACAACCCCAAATCAGTAAACACGGGCACCCTCATAGATGTCATCCTAACTAATTCGCCCTCCAAATACACCTCTGCTGTTTTCTATCAAGATCTCAGCGATCACTGCCTCATTGCCTGCATCCGTAATGGGTCTGCGACCAAACGACCACCACTCATCACTGTCAAACGCTGCCTAAAACACTTCTGCGAGCAGGCCTTTCTAATCGACCTGGCCGGGGTATCCTGGAATGACATTGACCTCATCCCGTCAGTAGATGATGCCTGGCTATTCTTTAAAAGTACCTTCCTCACGATCTTAAATAAGCATGCCCCTCTCAAAAAATTTTGAACTAGGAATAGATACAGTGGGGCAAAAAAGTATTTAGTCAGCCACCAATTGTGCAAGTTCTCCCACTTAAAAAGATGAGAGAGGCCTGTAATTTTCATCATAGGTACACTTCAACTATGACAGACAAAATGAGAAAAAAAATCCAGAAAATCACATTGTAGGATTTTTTATGAATTTATTTGCAAATTACGGTGGAAAATAAGTATTTGGTCACCTACAAACAAGCAAGATTTCTGGCTCTCACAGATCTGTGAGACCTTCTTCTTTTAAGAGGCTCCTCTGTCCTCCACTTGTTACCTGTATTAGAGAAGGGGTCAAAATCAAAAGTAACAGTCAGTATCTGGTGTGGTCACCAGCTGCATTAAGTACTGCAGTGCATCTCCTCCTCATGGACTGCACCAGATTTGCCAGTTCTTGCTGTGAGATGTTAGCCCACTCTTCCACCAAAGCAGCAAGTTCCTGGACATTTCTGGGGCAACGGCCTTAGCCCTCACCCTCTGATCCAAGAGGGAGGAGGATGTCAGTCCAGCCCCTCAGTCCAGCCTCTCTCAGCCTATTGCGGACAGTCTGAGCACTGATGGAGGGATTGTGCGCTCCTGGTGTAACTCGGGCAGTTGTTGCTGCCATCCTGTACCTGTCCCGCAGGTGTGATGTTCAGATGTACCGATCCTGTGCAGGTGTTGTTACACGTGGTCTGCCACTACAAGGACAATCAGCTGTTTGTCCTGTCTCCCTGTAGCGCTGTCTTAGGCGTCTCACAGTACGAACATTGCAATTTATTGCCCTGGCCACATCTGCTGTCCTCATGCCTCCTTTCAGCATGCCTAAATAATGTTCACACAGATGAGCAGGGACCCTGGGCATCTTTCTTTTGGTATTTTTCAGAGTCAGTAGAAAGGCCTCTTTAGTGTCCTAAGTGTTCATAACTGTGACCTTAATTGCCTAACGTCTGTAAGCTGTTAGTGTCTTAACGACCGTTCCACAGGTGCATGTTCATTAATTGTTTATGGTTCATTGAACAATAACGGAAAACAGTATTTAAACCCTTCACAATGAAGATCTGTGAAGTTATTTGGATTTTTATCAATTATCTTTGAAAGACAGGGTCCTGAAAAGGTGACATTTCTCTTCTTGCTGAGTTTATAAGTACGTTTATCGTACTAACGTTTAACGTTTATCAGAGCTGATTACACAATATATCAATGTTTGTTAAGCATGTTCTATGTGTCTATGTATACTAGGGCAATTTGTTACATGTGAAGACTTGCCCCAAGGTCATTGAGACAACTTGCCCCAAACTGACATGTGTGCTAATGTTGGCTAAATCGCAAGGTTAGCTCAACATAGGACTGCAGCTAAAATATCAAAAGACACGTTATTGTCGTCTCTACTCAGTGCAAAATTCTCATTTTGAATGTTCATACCTAACAAAGTTTTATTGAATAAAATGTAAAGTGACAATTTTTTACTTTTGAAGGGGAAAAATAAGAAACTTGTGCTCACCTCAGATTAGTGACCTTGACCACATGTGAACAGGAAGTTGACCATAGAACATGTAGTCACACAAAGTAGCTATTTGATTTTTGAGATAGACCCTCTAGTGTTGGAGGTATGAACACTTTGACAACTTACCCGTGTGAAAACTTACCTCGCACTCACCTACCAATTAGTTTTTCTCTGTCGCCTGTGTATTTCAATAATAAATAATTAGATTTTTATATTGTGTTAACTGTGGGATTGATTGATTTCCACGTTTTTAGTAGACATTTTTCCAAGATGAGTGATGAGAAGAGAATAAAAAGTCCAGGCTTTTGGGTATCTCACTACATCCCCATATGCCATGTCTTGAAATATGCAGACAGACGGATTAAATCTACGTTTACATTGTAATACTTCTGACAGCCAACTTTATAGCCCCGCCCATAACGTTTAGATTTCAAACATTCCCAGCAAGCATCGATGATTGAGTCATTATTAGTTTTACACTTAAGACATGACTCTGCCGTTGTGCTGTATAATTTATGAATTTTGTCTCTTAAATTGCATGTATTTGAAAATATCTATAATGGTCAGTCCAAAATTGCTTTTTAAATCTGTCATGGAAATAAATGTATTTCCTGTTACCAAGTCATTTAAAGTTTCTATGCCTTTAGTTTTCCAGGGCTTCCACCATTTTAATGAAGTCAACTGGTTGGGACTTCCAACTTCATTGGCTGATCTCTCCTGATGACCCTTTTGGGGTCCTGTCCAACTGGGTCATCAGGAGGAATCAGCCAATCGTGAAAGGGAAAATGTACTACTTCAAAATGGAGATTGCCTCAATGGCGCTGCCCATGCTGTCACAGCATGGGTCTAATGGTACAGATACAAAGATGTGTTCAATCTGTCTCGAAGGAAATTGTATAACTTCCCGTAAATGTATAAGCCCTGTATGAAATGTCTCAAACATTTGACGTGACGCACATCGTTGCCAGGAATTAAGACACACACAAAGTAAGCCCTTAGAATAGAATTGAAGTTGGACGTATATCTGTTAGTCATACATTCACACCTCAGAGCATGTGCTTGCTCACCGGTATGCACATGCATGCTCTCTCTCACACACACACACACACAAATAAACAGTCTTGGGCAATCAGCTATAGGCCCTTTGTGACTACTGCCTTCACAATGTATAGTATCCAATCACAGATCAGACAACTAGACATACCACAATGGTCTACACGTATTATCCAGCAAATCATTGACACCATCTGGCCAGGAGGCAAAATAACAGCTGTATCTCAGTGGTTTGGTACGATTTTTCCAGTATCAGACACAACATCAATGAGAAGATTAGAAAAGGTTCAATTCCCAAGATGCTCAGAGAACTGCTGTTGAAGGGCAACTGTAAAATATTCAGAGGGAGATAGTTCCATACTTATGAGGGATTTTTTTTACAACAATTTCATGGTGACTATGGAGAAATAATTACCTAATTTATACATAAACCAAACACAATTGTACAAAAAAAGAAAATGTTTATTGAGAATTCTGAATCCTTGTCACTCTTCCACGGTTGCAAAAAACCACAGACATACAGTACCAGTCAAAAGTTTGGACACACCTACTCATTCAAGGGTTTTCTTTATTTTTTACTATTTTCTACATTGTACATTAATAGTGAAGACATAAAAAAAGAAGTGTTAAACAAATGAAAATATATTTGAGATTCTTCAAAATATTCACCCTTTGCCTTGATGACAGCGTTGCACACTCTTCGCATTCTCTCAACCAGCATCATGAAGTAGTCACCTGGAATGCATTTCAATTTACAGGTGTGCCTTGTTAATAGTTAATTTGTGGAATTTCTTTCTTTCTTAAAGCGTTTGAGCCAATCAGTTGTGTTGCGACAAGGTAGGGGTGGTATAGAGAAGATAGCTCTATTTGGTAAAAGACCAAGTCCATATTATGGCAAGAACAGCTCAAATAAGCAAAGAGAAACAACAGTCCATCATTACTTTAAGACATGAAGGTCAGTCAATATATACATTTCAAAAAGTTTGAAAATCGAATTGCTGCAAAGAAACCACTATTAAAGGACACCAATAATAAGAATAGACTTCCTTGGGCCAAGAAACACGAGCAATGGACATTAGACTGGTGGAAATCTGTCCCTTGATCTGAGGAGTCCAAATTTAAGATTAATGGTTCCAACCGCCATGTCTTTGTGAGAGAATGCCAAGTGAACGGGTAATCTCTGCATGTGTGGTTCCCAAGGTAAAGCATGAAGGAGGTGTGATGGTGTTTTGCTGGTGACACTGTCTGTGATTTTTTTTTTAAGAATTCAAGGCACATTTAACCAGCATGGCTACCACAGCATTCTGCAGCGATACGCCATCCCATCTGGTTTGCGCTTAGTGGGATTATCATTTGTTTTTCAACAGGACAATGACCCAAACAGACCTCCAGGCTGTGTAAGGGCTATTTGACCAAGGAGGAGAGTGATGCCGTGCTGCATCAGATGACCTGGCCTCCACAATCACCCAACCCCATTGAGATGGTTTGGGAAAAGTTGGACTGCAGAGTGAAGGAAGAGCAGCCAACAAGTGCTCAGCATATGTGGGAAGTCCTTTTTTATTTATTTAACCTTTATTTAACAAGGCAAGTTAGTTAAGAACAAATTCTTATTTACAATAACAGCCTACCCCGGCCAAACCCTAAGACGGACGACACTGGACCAATTGTGCGCTGCCCTATAGCCTGGAATCAAACCAGGGTCTGTAGTGACGCCTCTAGCATGGAGATGCAGTGCCTTAGACCGCTGCGCCACTCGGGAGTCCTTCAAGACTGTTGGAATAGCATTCCAGGTGACTACCTCATGAAGCTGGTTTAGAGAATGCCATGTGCAAAGCTGTCATCAAGGTAAAGGGCAGCTACTTAGAATCATCTAAAAATCTATTTTAATTTGTTTCCCTTTCTTGGTTACTACATGATTCCATGTGTTATTTCATAGTTTTGATGTCTTTACTATTATTGTACAATGTAGAAAATAGTAAAAATAAAGAAAACCCTTGAATGAGTAGGTGTGTCCAAACTTTTGACAGGTACTGTACATTCATTCTAATCTTGACAAATCCATTCTTATTGTTCTGAAATCAAATCATATATCAAGCATTCTACTTTTTGCCACAAGGACTCAAACGCACATGTGCAGTAGGGTGATGAAACCCCTACATCACAAACAAAAAAACTTCTCCCCAAATAGAAGCAGATTTTCTGTCGCTATATTTTACATAAATATTTATATTATGTGTGGAGGGTCACCAGTCAAGTCAGTGCCCGTTGTGGAGAGAGATGAGTCCTGTTGTAGTGAAACCAGCCCAGCAACATGTGACAGAGCTGACATTCTCACCGTGCAGTACCAGCACAAACAAGACTGTTGTTTTGGGTGACGCACACAGAGACAGTAGGTAGGTTGGTATGTCTTTTCTGGGTCATTCTAGAACATTTAATTCATTTCAGGTTTATTTGTGTCTATCCTATGTCGCACATATACAAATTCAAAGCTATAATGTGTCCTAGACTCGCACTTCCTGTAAACCACAAATCACAGCGCCCGTGCGTCTCTGTTTAAGGCAAATTTAACAGAACACTATTGTGAATGACCACTTTGACACACTGGCCTCAGTGAGTGTCACACAATAAAAGAGTGATACAAGCCTGAGTGTGTGACTTGGTAAAACAATGGTTTACAGGAGCAGGTGAAACGGCAACACCCTTAGTGACAGATTTTGTCCTTATCATCGACCAAGCAGTCTCTGTGAGAGCCAGCCAGTGTACATGCGTATGGGGGTAGAGCAGGGATTGCTATTCAACCAGTGGTGACGGTCTACCACGACCCTTTACCAAACCGTGCCAAAGACAGAACAGAAAACAAACAGAACATGGCGAGAGTTCACCATCGGAGCAAAATGGGGTAATATCACAAAAGGAAACAGTAGCGTCAAATCCAATAACATCCATGGACTTTCTTTCCCTCCACCTTTTCTGTTTTGGCACTGGTGAGTTTGGTAACAGATGCATGTAATTCTAAGTGTGTGTGTGGGTTTGGGATTAGAACCTGTGCGTTTGTCTCGCTCACATTTAAACGTCCTAACCTAAACAAAATAATAAAATCTGCAGTATGGGGAGGAGGCATCTGTATGGAGCTTGGTGCAGCTGACCCGTCCCCTCAATCATCATCTTCTCTCCCTTCTCTTTCTCTCTGGGCATTAGCGGATGGCTTTGACAGGGCTCTTGAAGCTGGAGGCTGCTTGCAGCTGGAGCTGGTAGGCCATGGGGTGAATCTTGAATCCATAAAGCCTGTTGTGAGGACATGAGAATTCATTAGATCTTGATGAACGTGTGACAGGAGTCTATGAAGAGATTCTATTATGGTAGCACTTATTTTACACAACCGTTTCCTATGGTATGTAGCTGAAATGTATTAGGAAATTATCTGCTATGAGTAGAAATTGATCTAGGACTTGCTTTCAGTGAGTTACGTGGGAATGACATGAAAAGAAACAAGCCTATTTTACACAGTTGTACTGACCTAGGCACAAACTGGTTGGCGGGCCTCTTGGGCCTGTACTCGGGGTGCACCATGAAGAGCATGTGGGGGAATCCAGTGCCAAAGTAGGCCCCGTCTGTGTGGTGGTGCCGGGAGGACTTGGGCGTGTACACGTCCATACACTTAGGGCAATACAGCTTCACCATAGCCTCGCCTGGGATATCTGACAGACCTAGGGAGGGATAGGGGGAGAGTTTAGAGACATTACTGGTCTGAAATAATTATGCAATGCTCGAGGACACACTACTGTATTCATCCAGGTGTCTCTTGGAAACCAGATTAGATTTGAAATGGATCGTAATACATTCAAATCTTACACAGAGGATTCAACGATAAAGTACACAGAGGATATGCGTAGCATAGTTTGGGTTAGGAAAGCAATGTGGCTGGATACCCAGAATTGTTTGTCTTTGGCACATGAACATTCAAAGCCAAGATACAAATGTTGCTCTTTGAGGTTAATCAAAATTACCCTTAAGTCTTATAGTCAATCACTTGTCCCCACACTAGGCGTGGGTGGTAATGGTTGAAACAAGACAGACATACACTCACCAATGGGCAGCATGGGCTGGTTCTCACAATAGACGCGGGGGCAGTAGCCAAAGTCCCCCTGTTGATACTTCTCCAACTGAGAAAAAGAGATAGAGATCAATGGAGAATGTGAAAAACATTTCAGGAGAAATGCTGCATACATGTGATATGCAGCCTTTCAACAAACTTTGGAGACAGAGAAGGGTCGTTGCTGTACCATCTGAGCAATGCCCCTGTTGGTGAGGATGTATCGTGCGTGGATCAGCCCGTAAAGCATCTCCGCTGCCTGCTCTATGAGGTCACTCTGGTTGGGGTTGTCCTCCAGCTCCTCATCTGTGGAACATAGAGAGGAGAGAAGAGCTTATATGAAAGGGGAAGAGGCCACTCACATGTTCTGATTTAAAGATTACTCACAAAAGCATAATTGTGTACATAACTGTAACGTCTTTACACATGCTAAAGATATCGGCATCTAATACAGCAAGACAAAAATATTGAATTGGGTGTTTTAGTGCTGGGCTAGAACAAACGCCTGCCACACACTATAACTCAGGATCAGGGTTAGTGACCACTGAGGCAATTTAGTGTGCGTACACAACTTTAACACTGAGGTGATGCAACCATAATATGTGTATTCTGATCTAAATTGTGTGGGATGTTCTGTACTTCCGAGTGCAGTAGAGATGGTTCTGGAGTTGGGCTGACCTGGTTCTAGGTCCAGGATCATGTCCAGGGCCTGGCGGTAGTGGGGAACCTGCTCATTGAGCCCAGTCAGGTTGAACTTGTCCTGGATGTAGTCCTCATCCACCTGCCAATGGAGGAGAAGACAGAAGTTAGCGACAAATGCCAGACCTATTCATGTTTGAAAGTAAGTTTGTGTAGTGAGGGGTGTCTATGAATGACAGGATTTTACTCGAGCACTACTCAACTCACCACCTGCCTATCAGTACATTTGGTTAGCTGAATCAGGTGTGTAGGGCTGAAGCAAAAACCTGCACATCCAGGATAAAGGATTGGCCACCCCTGTCTTAGCTTACATTCACTTTTTGGTCAATGAGTTTGGCTATATTGCCCTGGGTGCTGCTAGATACTGACCTCACAGAAAAACTCGTTTCCCCTCAGTCCACAGAACCAGGAGATCCATGACACTTCCTCTGAACTGCTCATCTCGGGAGACTAAAGGGCAAAGACATTCAACAACAGAGCCATTTAGTGTGTGAAAGTGAAAACGGAAGGTTGATAGTTCAGCAACACAAAAATATCATAGGTAGATAGCTACAATAAAAAAGACAAACATAATTATATCAAAACCATAAGAGCAATTAGCTAGGTAACTAGAAAACGTTAACTGTTGGTTTACCTAGTTAGTTACCGTGCCAATGTGTAGTTAACGTTAACTAGCTAAATCATTGGTAACGTTAGTTGACATTGGAAGTGTACGAAATAAGGATATTACCCATGAAAATACCTATGTTACATCAACAATCATAATTAGTAGCGTATCCAATAGTTTGCTAGATGACCAGCAGAAAATTATAGCTAAGTTACATCCTTAGCTAGTAGCTAACGTTAAAGCCAGGTGGAAATTCAATATGGCGCATCGTCCAAACTAGGCCGCATTAAATTTGATCAGTTTTCAGTCGCAAATCCTCTTAGCTATATCATATCTCACATTAATATATGCAGTAATTCTGGTAACTTACCCCCTCTTTAAAGGGTTTAACGCCAGTAAAATATAAGAAACGTAATATTTAGTGTTGTAAATAAAATGGACACCACCTCCCAGTAAACCGCTGCTGTAGGCGTTTTCGTTGTAGGCAAATTGATGACGTACAAATTCAGAGACTATGGGTACTGTAGTTTTGAAGTCCTCCAAAAACACTATTACGAGAAAGGCAGAAATGCTTTTAATATATTGTCCAGTATAAAATGTAGGATAGGAACAGAAGTTATAATTGCTTCTTATATAGACCAGAAACTCTCAATCTTCTCTGGTAAACCATCAGTGAGGGCACTCCAGAGCGGATAGATACGATTTTATTTGAATATCAAATTTGTCACATGCGCCGAATACAACAGGTGTAGGTAGACCTTAGTGAAATGCTTACTTACAAGTCCCTAACCAACAATGCAGTTAAGAAAATACCTGCAGAAAATTAAGAGATAGGAAAAACAGCCTTCTACGGACACTGGAAGAATGCCAGTCCTCATATTTTTGGGTCCTTCGTGAATCATGTTGTAACAAAGGCGGCCAAGTCCTGTAGGGGAGGCTTTGTCAAGGGCTTAGGATAGCACTTAGACCAATAACCTTCAAAGCTCTAAACGGGAGTGAAAATCTCCCAGCCCTTGTTAAGACTTCTATCCCACATCATCTCAATGCAACCCAGACACTTTAATTAGGCTAAAGACTTTCTAGGTGGGGCCTCAATCAAGTCAAGTCCCAAACCATCTCAATTTCACTATTATTCTACAATATTGAAAATAGTAAAAATAAAAACCCTTGAATGAGTAGGTGTGTCCAAACTTTTGACTGGTACTGTGCATGCATATCAGTGCAGAGAACCACCTACCATTGCCCAGGCACTGAAATTAATATAGATTTAACTTCACATGGGGGCAATTCATAAATAAACTCAGACAAAAACAGATTTTCCATTAAAACAAAAGTTTATTCTCTGTAATTTTATTATAATAAGACACTTCTCTGCTTGTACATTGCTCCCTTGAACTTAAAAAATGGCAACATTTGTTTGTGGGAATGTAAGTTGGGGTAGACAAAAACGTTGATATATACACATGTATATATTGGTATGTTACGGTTCCATTAATAAACCATAAATTATAGAACAGCTTTAACCACTCCAGGTACCTTGGTAATGCTGTAAATATAGTACAATCTTTGAGGTTTTCAAGAATACACTATCGTTTTCTTTAAAACATGGATACATACAATATGAGCACATCAATAGTAAGAGTTAAGGAAGGATGCAGGGCTCATAAGCCTGTGTTAAGTGTTTGGCTACCAATGTTTTTTTTTTCCACAGGCAAGGCAAGCTGCACCCATGGATGTGGTAATGCTTAGTAGAAGTCAGTGGAAAATAAAATGTACCCACTTCATTTTTGCCTGCCTTGGTGTATGGCAAAAATGGCATTATACCCAAGTAACTGATTATGTACTTAATTTGGATAAACATATACTTGAATGTATATACATAAATGTATAAGAAAGAACTGTAGAATTGTCTTAATATAGTTCTTAAAACTAAGTGTGGGCAAACAAGGCAAAAGCGTTTGCCATCCATATGACCCCCCCCCCCCAAAAAAAAGTTATTATATAGACACCAGAAAAAGCATGCGCACACTCAAATGCCCTACTCAAAACATCCCAAAACTAATCTTAAAATGGTGGCTGTCAGTAAACAAACAAACCCCAACTTACAAGCAGTGAAAAATGTATGCAAATAAATAAAATAAAAAGTTATAATTTTATCCATTTCAACTTGGATGCTGCCCCCCGCCCCCATCAAATTTTCAAAACCAGCTGTAAGCCATTTTGTGAATCAGTCAGTCTACATCAAAAGTTCTAAACCCATGTATTCCCTGTAACACTCTTGGAGAATAGTATTATACCTTGCAAATGTATTTGGACATTTGGGAAATCAGTGGTGTGACAACACATCACCCTGGCCCTTTTCCACCATAGTCCAAGATTCAGTTCAATTGAGCCATATAGTTGCCACCGAGGTTTTGGAAAGGTTGTCTTGAAATAATGTACACTTTGAAAATACTTCCTCAATATGGAGCTCTTGCCAGCCCGACTTTTGTTACAGGGGTCTCTTCTACAGCACAGTGCAGTTGTATTTGAGTAGAGTGCCTTCCTACATTGAGTAGGACAGCATGAATATAGTAGTACAATACTCTGATGGCCAAACTTAGCACTCTGGAACCAGAGTACGACACCTGCTGCATCATGTAACAAACTTGTTCAATAAAAATACACCAACCAGTTCTTTATACTATAGGAGTGGACTCAATTATCAATTGAAGAAAAAAAAAGAAAAAAGTCAAACGGTAAAATAAAATAAGAGCATATAACTGTATATTTCTTTCTCGCAACATGACTTGCATTTTCAGTGAACAAATGTTTCCCTGACCAGAAGTTTCATGTGAAAGTATCTTGAGAAAAAAAATTGCCTCCACAGAAAATGTATTTGTTTTATTTTTTATATAAAGCATTCAAGCTATTAATTCAGTGTTCTTAGGGTAAACAAACTTGATGAACAGGAGAGAATCTTACTTCAGCAAAACGTCCTTTTTTGCAGTGTATATAAGAGGGCTCTCCAACCCTGTTCCTTGAGCACTACTAGAATTTCACAACAACCCTAATCTAGCACACACGTTTCTCAGAATTAGCTAGTTGATAAACTGAACCAGGTTAGTTACAACTGGGCTTGGAGCGAAAAACTACAGGAGGGTAGCTCTCCAGGAATAAGGTTGAGACCCCTGGTATAGAACGTCTGCAGCTTGTGAGAAGAGAATGCTACGTTGAGAGAACCTTTTATCTAACAGGAACAAAAGAGCAACAGAAAGTAATAAGAGCAGGTCAACAATAACAAAATCACACCGTCTAGTTCTGAACAAGCAGCAAAGACATTGATATTAGAGACAAAAATCAATATGAGGAGAGTGTGGATGGGTGAGCAGTAGTACTTCAGCTGGCCTGTTGTGGCTGTCACAGTAATTAAAGAGATGTACTTGTTCGTTGGGAGATCAAAAACTCAGAGGGAAGTGGGGGGAATTGTATAAAAAGTTATTTTAAAGACCTGCTTTGCAGAAGAAAAATACACACCCCTAACCTTTTAAGGGGGGGGGGGGGGGACTGAAACAAAACTGACAAGAGGCAAAGAGGGGAAACAAAACAAATAATTATTTTGTATAAATCTATGGTACAATTGTTCTCGTTAAAATAAGAACCTGCACCCCCCCCACCCCACGTGGGAACATATAATGTAGATAACTGCCCTACAGAATACCACCCCATTCCAAAGCGTGGTAGAAATATACACAGGTACATAAATATAAAAATCTGCCTTCTCCTGGTTAGCCAATTTATCCAACATGTTTATCATGACATGTTTAACATATCATACTGCATACACACAAACTACTACGCGTGATTGTGTATATCTGTTATATGTCATATTGTGCTTGTAAATGCAAACACGTGTTGTTTTTTTATGTTTTCCGTCAAAAGGTGTGTGTTCAAAACGAACAAGCGTGTCTGCTGATCCTAAATCGGGGTGGAATTCTGAAAGGTGGTGGGGGGTACAACTGAAAAGGGGGGAGCAGAGTGACACTTTACAATAACGGACAGGAGATAGAAGATGGATGAAGAGCGAAAGAAGCCTAACGTGTGTGTACACTGTCTCCATAACTATGTATTGAACATTAATGTGCTAATATGTTAAGGGACGAGAACAGAGAGGCTGAAGGAACGACAGACAAAGGGATAAATAACAGTGGGGCGGGGTGGATGCATTTGAAATGTTTCCAGATCTTCCACTTCACTTCCTGTTTTTGGGGGAGGGCCAGTTTCCACGGCGCTCGCCGCGTTGGCCCCCTCCATTTCCGGCTCCACCACCACTGGGCGGGCCCCGTGGGCCTCTTCCTTCTCTTCCTCCAGCGTTGACCCTCCTGTTTTGTCGCTCCATCCCGGGACGCTGGCTGGAGAAGCTTCTCTTGTTTGCCGCCTGCTCTTTCGCCGTCATCTCTCGCTCTCCGACCACTCCTCCTCCCCCGCCTCCACCACCACCTCTTCCGGGTGGGTGATGATGGTGATGGGAGGAATAGGACTTCCCTCCTCCTCCCTCCCTCTCCCGGAACTCGGTGAAGTCACTGCTCTCGGAGGCGGTCTCCCACTCCTCATTGGCCTGATCGGAGTTCTGGTTGGAGAAGTCAGGGGATTTGGCACCCCCTGCTGGGTTGTGGTGATGCTGAGAGTGGGCCTGGCCGGAGATGCCCTGGTTGTAGTGGTGGTGGGGGTGACTGTTTGCACTTCCAAGATGGCCACCGGTACTGTTGTTGCTGTTGTTGTTGGTAGCCGTAGTAGCATTGGGGTTAGCATTGGGGACATCGCATGTTGTGGGAGCCACGTTGGGAGTGCCGTCAGTGACATCCTGAACATAACTCTGTCCGGGCGAGGAGGGTCGTCCTCCTCCGATGACCCCGACTCCTCCGTTGATGCGAGCGGCATTCTCTCGCTCCTTCAGCCGCCGGAAGCGCGGTGGCTTATCCTGTTGATGCTGGGAGCGCCCGTGGCGACGGCGTCTCGGGGGGCGCTCAAAGCCATCACGCGGGACACGAGGGAAGCCACGCCCATCCGGCCCAGAGAGAGGGAGTGGAAGGGGCCCGCTGGAGTTGGTAGTGGGGTTAGCCATGGATTGCTGGATCCCAACTCCTCCGTTCTCTGTGGAGCCCTGTGGGGCTGGAGTAGGTGTAGCAGGGATAGACTGTGGAGGGGTTGCTCCTCCCTGATTCTGAGCTTGGCTTCCGTCCGTTGCCTTCTCCTTCTTCTCCCCACTGGTTCCACGACCCGTGTCTTTGGGTGCGGCCGACTGCATTGGGGCATGATGCTTGCGGACCGAGGCTGAAGACTTGGAGGCCCAGCCGTGAGGGTCGGCCCTAGATCCTGACCTGTGACCTCCAGCCATTCCTCCTCCTCCTCCACCACCACTTTTATAGATAGAACCTCCTCCCCCGCTGCCACCTCCCCCACCACCTCCCCCCCTGCCCCTCCTGGAGGGCACACCCCTGGGGGTGAACACCCGGGTATGGGAGCCTCTGGGTGGGGCGGAGCCGCTACCGGTAACGTTATCTGTGCCGCTGCCGTTCTTGGTGCTGGACTTGCGGTCTTCTTTGTCCGACTGGGCTAGGTCGCTGGCGGCACTCTCGCTGCCTGTCTCAGACCCCCTCTGCCTCCTCCTCTTTGGGACCTCCTCATATTCAGAACCCTCGCTGCGGGTCTCGCTCTGATTACGGGCGCGCCCCGGGTTGGCCTGCGACCCCCCTCGGCCTCGCCTTCCCCCCGATGCCTCGTCGTAGCCTCCGCCGGATCGGTAATCTCGGCTACTCCTGCTGCCCACTGCCCTGCCACGGCTAACGCTGCCACCCCCGGCCATGCCCGTGTAGGTGCCTCTGTAACCCCGGCCGCGCCCGTAGAACTCGCCACCTCGCCCGACTCTGCTGCCACGGGCCGAGACGCTGTGGTAGGATGCACCACCGCCCCTTTCAAAGGAACGCTCTCTGTCCCGCCTGTTAGAGGGGTGGCCGGAGTACCCTGATGAGGGGGTGGGATTGACCCCATTTTTGGGCCCCTTACCCACTCCTCCTCGTTCGTTTGCTGTTCGATCCTTCCCTCCGTTTCTGGGTTTAGGACCTGTCTGAGCCGGCACTTCTTTACCAGACACTGCAGCGAAGCTCTGTGGGCCGGAGGATCCTTCCTGCTTGACTGATGAATGGCCTCCATCTTGTCTTTCATCTTTGTCTTTTCCGAAACCTCCACTGGTCTTTTCTCCTCCCTCGCCCTCCCCTCCTCCCTCTCTCTTCAGCACAGGCCTCTTGATAGGCCCCGCCCTCTTGTTGGTGTTTCCACCTCCCGATTGGCCACCGGCGGGTTTGTTGTGGTCAGACGCTGTTGGGTGATTGGAAGAATCCTCTCCTCCGCGGGAATTTCCACCCATTGCTCTCCTGTTGTGTGAAGAGGGGACCCCTGCGTTGCTGCTGCCTGGCCTTGGCCCCCACTGGGTCTCAGTCTTGTGTTCCCTCCCGCCTCGCTCCCTCTGGTTGGGCTTGGGGTCACGGTGGTGGTGCTGCTCCTGGCCCTGCCTCTGCTGCTGGGACTGAGGATGGGACTGCTGAGATGTCACAGAGGACTGAGAGTGGCTGTGGCCAGGGCCCATCTTATCCTGCTTCATTTCTCTGCCGCTTCCTGTTTCATGTCTCTGCCCGGTTCCTGTGTCGGCCTCGCGCTGAGGTGGAAGGTGATGCAGGACCGCCTTTCCACTGCCGTCCTCCCTGGATGAGGAAGAGGAGGATGAGCAGGAGGAAAGGGACGGCTGTTGGAGCAAGGGCGAAGGGTCACCCTTCTTCAGGGCTTCGCCTCCTCTCTCGCCGCGGCCATTCTCAGACTTGTGGAGATGGAGGGGGAAGTGGGAGGGGGCTTGATGTTGTTGATGACCATGGTGTTGAGGGTGGTGGGAGTTGTTATTCTCCAGGGGGGAGAGGTCAGTGCGCCCGTTGCGGTCGTAGTGGGGGCGGGGGGCCCCCCAGATCTGGCCCTGTTGCTGGCCGCCCTTGTGGCTCTGGCCCTCATCCTGGTGGCTGAAGCCTCCACCACTCCCCCTCTGTTGCTGCTGCTGGTGTGGGGCCATGCGGGAGCCCTGGTCGGGGAAGTTGCTGTAGTTGCCCCGGCCTCCCATGTAGGACTGGTGGTGGTGACTGCCTCCTCCCTGGCCCCCCACCTGAGTGCCCACAGGTGGTGGGGTCTGGTTGGAGGAGCCGGAGCCAGAGTTGGGCTGCTGGATGGGGCCTAGCCCCCCCTCTCGCAAACCACGGACTGGAGGGGTGTCACTCCTAAAATAAAGACCAGAGATTTATAAAAGACACTTGTGGAAACTGCATCCTGTACTAACAACACTGACTCAATTCAAATATGTAAAATCTAATGTGATTTCAACTCATACATATTTTCCTATTCAATCAGTATTGTATGATCTGACAATTAAAGGGGTACTTCAGGCTTTGGGCAACGGGGACCTTTATCTACTTCCCTAGAGTCAGATGAACTCGTGGATACCATTTTGTGTCTCTGTGTCCAGTATTAATTTAGAGGTAGTTTCGCAAGCACAATGACTTGAAGTCTAAGGCTCTAGTTCGCAAGTGCGCTAGAGCTAACTAGCAATTTCCTTTAAAAAGTAGGCAGAGAAATGGTTTCCACACGTAAATCTGACTCTCGGGAAGTAGATTAGTAGTATCCCTTTAAATGATTGTGATTGACATTTGACCCCCGTCCCGTCTTACCTAGTCCCACTGCCACTGTCCTCTTCCAGAGCCTGCTTCTGTCTCAGAGGGGAACTCAGTCCCCTGCCTTCGCTGCCCGTGGGGAACACCTCGGGCCCCCAGGCCAGTTTGGGGTCCATAGGGGGCGTACCACGGTGGGGGTGTCCCGGGTGCTGTTGCCTTTCGAAGTTATCCGAACCAGAGCCCCCCGAATCGGAGCGCTCACGTCCCATCATCCCTGCAGCAGAGATGGGTAACGTTAGAAAAGTCACACACAATTATTCCAATTTTGGCTGACAACCTGGTGCTATTTCTTAGAGCATTTTAACTTTATTGCATTACCATAATCTCTATGGGCTAAATCCTACATTTAAATCTGGTTTGCACAAATCTGCCATTGACCTCAATAGAGGATTTACAATGTTTTGTTTCTTCACGAAACTAAGTTCCATGCAAATTCAGATTCAGCTCTATGACAATATGCCTACTCCTTAATCACACTACCATGAGTACCCACCTGCGTGTTGCATGTTGGGCGGATAGTAATCCATGGGCCCTGGAGGGCGACCCTGCATGCTCCCCTGCATCATCCGTGGGTCCATGTAGGGCATCATCATCCAGCGGGGGTCAAAGTTCATGGGCAGGGGGCCGCGGGCCATTGAGCCCTGCGGAGGGTACTGCAGGGGCCCAGACTGCTGCTGCTTGGGACCCTGGGTCTGAGGGGTGGCCCCTGGGCCCTGCTGCTGAGGTGACTGCTGAGGCGGGAGCTGCTGCTGACTCTGTTGGGCTGCTTGGCTGTGCTGCTGCTGCCACTGCTGCTGCTGCTTCATCAGCTGCTCCTGAAGACACCAAGTGGGCGAGATATTATAATAATAATAAATACATAAGCCATTTAGGAGACCTTTTATGAAAAGCGGCTTAGTCACACGTGTAGGGCTGGGAGATATATCAAGTTAATTCGATCAATTAGAATGTATGTTTTAGCGCAAAAAATTCCACATGCATGCATCGGGAGAATCAAATTATTTTGTTTTTCGATTTTATGAGCGTTTATGTCCGCTCGTTCTTATCTTATCTCGTCGTTTTGGTCTGGTCTCCTTCGCTTCTTTTGTGCTGAGTGCACCTTCCCACTCAAACACCAAGCCCCTCCCCTGCCACTCGCAACAACAAAGATGGAAGATCACTTTTTCCTCTCTGACAACAAGCAGTTTCAACTCACTATTTGCGGTTTGGTCCAACAGAATCGGTCATACACTGAAACACATGGAGAAATTTTACTGTAGAGGAAAACGTAACCTTATGTCTTAACTCCAAAAAGTGACAAAGAGCAGACCCTACAAAGAGCAGGACCTCCCGAGTGGCGCAGCGGTCTAAGGCACTGCATCACAGTGCTAGTGGCATCACTACAGATCTTGGTTCGATAACGGGCTGTGTCGCAGCCAGCCGCGACCAGCCGCGACCAGGAGACCCATGAAGCGGCACACAATTGGCCAAGCGTCGTCCAGATTAGGGGAGCGTTTGGCTGGCCGGGATGTCCTTGTCCCATTACGCTCTAGCGACACCTGTGGTGGGCCGAGAGCATGCACACTGACACTGTAGCCAGGTGTACAATGTTTCCGCTGACACATTGGTGTGGCTGGCGTCCGGGTTAAGCGAGCATTGTGTCAAGAATTAGTCCGGCTTGGTGGGGTCGTGCTTAGGAGGACGCATGGCTCTCAAGCTTCGAGTCCGTACGGGAGTTGCAGCGATGGGACAAGACTAACTACCAATTGAATATCATGAAATTGGGGAGAAAAAACATTTTTTATACAAATAATAATACTAAAAAATAACTGAAATATCACATATACATAAGTATTCAGACCTTGCTATGAGACTCGAAATTGAGCTCAGGTGCATCCTGTTTCCATTGATCATCCTTGAGATGTTTCTACAACTTGATTGGAGTCCACCTGTGGTAAATTCAATTGATTGGACATTATTTGGAAAGGCACACACCTGTCTATATAAAGTCCCAGAGTTGGCAGTGCAAGTCAGAGCAAAAACCAAGCCATGAGGTCAAAGGAATTGTCCGTAGAGCTCTGAGACAGGATTGTGTCAAGGCACAGATCTGGGGAAGGGAACAAAACAATGTCTGCAGCATTGAAGGTCCCCAAGAACACAGTGGACTCCATCATTCTTTAATGGAAGAAGTTTGGGACCACCAAGACTCTTCCTAGATTTGGCCACCCGGCCAAACTGAGCAATCGGGGGAGAAGGGCCTTGGTCAGGGAGGAGACCAAGAACCCAATGGTCAATCTGACAGAGCTCTAGAGTTCCTCTGTGGAGACTAGAGAACCTTCCAGAAGAACAACCATCTCTGCAGCACTCCACCAATCAGGCCTTCACAGTAGAGATGCCAGACAGAAGCCCATCCTCAGTAAGAAGAACATGACAGCCCGCTTGGAGTTTGCACCTCTGGTCTGATGAAACCAAGATTTAACTCTTTGGCCTGAATGCCATGTGTCACATCTGGAGGAAACGAGGCACTGCTCATCAACTGGCCAATACCATCCATATGGTGAAGCATGGTGGTGGCAGCATCATGCTGTGATGATTTTTTTCTGCAGCAGGGACTGGGAGACCAGTCGAGACAAAGAAGAATGGACCAAAGTAGAGAGAGATCCTTGATGTAAACCTGCTCCAGACAACGACCCTAAGTACTCAGCCAAGAGAAAGCAGGAGTGGCTTCAGGAAATGTCTCTGAATGTCCTTGAGTGGCCCAGCCAGGGCACAGAATTGAACCTTATCGAATATCTCTGGAGAGACGTGAAAATAGCTGTGCAGCGACGCTCCCCATCCAATCTGACAGAGCTTGAGAGGATCTGCAGAGAATGGGAGAAACTCCCCAAATGCAGGTGTGCCAAGCTTGTAGCGTCATACCCAAGAAGACTCGAGGCTGTAATCGCTGCCAAAGGTACTTCAACAAAGTACTGAGTCTGAATACTTATGTCAATGTCATATTTTAGTTTGATATTTTTTATAAATTCACAATTTTTTGGGGGGGGGTTTGTCATTATGGGGTAGTGTGTGTAGATTGATGAGGGGGGGGGGAAACTATTGCAATCATTTTAGAATAAGGAAAAAAGTCAAAATGTGGAAAAAGTCAAAGGGTCTGAATACTTTCCGAATGCACTGTATATTGCTATTCATTATAATTGAAAAAAAGAAATGGTGTTATATCAGCACAGATTATTTATAGCGTTTGTTGTCAAACTGCAGTCATAAAATGGAGCCACAAAAAGGTAGTGGTAAATTCCTCAAACTGGCACTTTGGGAAGGTTAAGCCAATCTGAAATGCAGTGTCAAAGACAGAACAACTACTCTGGACCCACATTGATTTGGTTTGTATTGATCGGGGGTTCTTTTCTGGGACAGTGAATGGAACGGTTTGCTTGCTTTGTAGAATGGAACTTCAATTTGGGATGTGAAAGGGACAATATATACCCCATATACGTCGATTTGACTGGGCTTCATCCCCCCGTGTATGTCTCAGCTCTTGTCTACGTCACATCAAGTTTCGATTTTATTTTATTAGGATTTCTTAGTCCAAATAGTCCTCATTTGGACTCATCTTCGAAGAGTCCTTAAACTTTAAAATACAATTTAGAAAAAGAAAAAGCATATTTACGAAAGTAAATAAGAGTAATTTTGCTGCACTGAAATCTAACGTGCCATCATCTGAGCCATTAATTAGTCATGTCAACAAATGCAGTGTTAGTAGAATGTATTTTGCAATAAGCATGCGGATTGGCTGTGATCAAATCATTAGTTCCCATGTACTCCCATATTTCTTTACTCACAATACCCTCTAATATCTTACTGAGTGAAGGGAGTAGACTGATTGGTCGACTAGTGGCAGGCGTAAAGGGTTCGTTGTCTTTCGGAATTGGACACATACATTTGGAAATGGACCCTTTTCCAGTGACCAATTAAATATTTCAGTCGAGCAGCATAGCGAACCAAATGTAGTCCTTATTAAGATCATTACCCATAAATGTACCTTTGGTAATGACTTCAATAGGTTATTAGACTGACCTGTTGCTGCCTCTGAAAGCGGGGAGGCAGGGACTTCTGGTACTTGGAGAAGCCCTGCCCGGGGAGTGCACTGACTTGGCGACCTGCTCCTCCTCCCATGCCCTCTACCTTCATTGGGTCTACCACTCCTCCACCACCACCTCCTCCGCTGCGGATGTGAGCACTACCTAGGATCTCCTCCTTCTCTTCCCCAGGCAGCAGGACCTCCAGAGAGGGCTGCTGCAGTTGGGGAGTGGGGGGCTGGGGATACACCTGGGTGTCTGGATGGAGGAAGGGGAGAGAATACAGCAATGATATACCCCTGTTTGTTTGAAGAGGTAAGCAGATGTGAACGAGCACAAGTAACATGCTATCAAATTTGAAGGAAGGTACTATTGTGAATTTAAGATGTGATAAATCAACAACTTCATAGATGCACAACTGTTTGGTGAAATCCATATTAGCCTTTTGTCTATGGCCCAAACATTGAACGTCTTGAACGTGAATGATGCCAATCATGTGCAGCCTAAGACAAGAAACAGCGCATGACTTGTTCATATCGTAGTCACATGCATCAGGTAGCCTAGACCATAGGCCTATACGTTTTGTATCACAACTATATAATAACGCCCAACTAACGCAAAACATAGCTTATAGGCCTAGGCCCCCTGAAACACAATTGGAGAGCACATAGCCTAGTCAAACATGTGGTCTTATAGGCCCAGGCATTGCACAATCGTGTGGGGAAAAAACAAATGTTCTGGCTGGCCACTATTTAAAAGAAGATCCCAGCTTTCTGGTGCTGCTATATTTATTGCTCAACTCTTAAAATTAAGCACATTAATCTGCTTTACAACCGGTGAAGCCGGCAGCGTGAGATTTAAGGGGAAGCAAATTTTCACCATAAAAATGCACCTTTATAATAAAGCATTCCATGCATCTGTA
Source organism: Oncorhynchus clarkii lewisi (assembly GCF_045791955.1). NCBI lineage: Eukaryota > Metazoa > Chordata > Actinopteri > Salmoniformes > Salmonidae > Oncorhynchus > Oncorhynchus clarkii. The sequence goes on from NC_092164.1 coordinate 32,552,760, forward strand.
GATTAATTGAAGACAGCCTACTATTCGTAATGTGATGACTAGATTGGATAGTCACAATTTAGGTGAAAAAAAAACAAGAAAAAAAACGTGGTCACTGTTCGCAAAAAAAGACGTTCGATGTATGGCTATGTATGGCTGAGCGCGTGTAGCGTAGAGTAGGCCTAGGTTAACTTCTTAAGGTATAGGGGGCAGCATTTTCACTTTTGGATAAATAGCGTGCCCAATTTCAACTTCCTGCTACTCATGCCAAGAATATAAGATATGCATAATATTAGTAGATTTGGATAGAAAACACTCACACAAGTTTCTAAAACTGTTTGAATCATGTCTGTGAGTATAACAGAACTTATGTAGCAGGCAAAACCCAGAGGACTTGTTTTCAGTTCCTACCGCTTCCACTGGATGTCACCAGTCTTTGGAATTTGGTTGAGGTTATTCATTTGTGCAATGAAGAAGTACGGCCATCTACAAACTGCGTAACACTGTTGAGAGTTGCGCAAGACTTGAAAAGTAGCTTGGTTTGTTGTCTTCCTGTATTGAACACAGATAGACCAGTCTTCAATTTGATCGATTATTAATGTTTAAAAATACCTCAAGTTGTATTACAAAAGTAGTTTGAAATGTTTTGGCAAAGTTCACAGGCAACTTTTGAAATATTTTGTAGTGACATTGCGCAATTTGGAAGCTGTTTTTTTTCTGGATCAAACGCGCAAAATAAATTGACATTTTGGATATATATGGACGGAATTAATCGAACAAAAGGACCAATTGTGATGTTTATGGGACATATTGGAGTGCCAACAAAAGAAGCTTGTCAAAGGTAAGGCATGTTTTTTATTTTATTTCTTTGTTTTGTGTAGCGCCTGCAGGGTTGAAATATGCTACCCTCTGTTTACTGTTGTGCTATCATCAGATAATAGCTTCTTATGCTTTCGCCGAAAAGCCTTATTAAAACCTGACCTGTTGGCTGGATTCACAACGAGTGTAGCTTTAATTTAGTATCTTACATGTGTGATTTAATGAAAGTTTGATTTTTATATATTTTATTTGAATTTTCTGCGCTGCATTTTCCCTGGCTTTTGGCAGAGTGGGACGCAAAAGCGTCCCCTATACCATAAGAAGTTAATAGGCTATATCAGATTTCTTCTCTCTTTGCACTGAAAAATGTTGGCCTTCTATTAACACATTTGATGCTATTCTACTACACTTTATATGAATGGTACATTAGCATAATATTTTTTAACATGACAAATTACAAGGTAGCCTACTTTGCTGACACTTACAAACAGATCAATAACAACTTTGTCCATAGGCTGGTGCCAATAAGACAGGCAATACTATTGTTCTCTCAATTAAGTTGATCATTTTGATAACTAAAAGACAGATTACATCAATAACCATTTACTTTCTGCCATTGTATTTTGAAACATTGCAATATGACTGGCTGGGTCTTTACTTTCGATGGCAGTCGCAACTCAACAATCATGTACTTGGCATTTGCCGCATTGCCTTTCCTTCTGACTGTAGGCAATGAGATTTAAAACAATCCACAAATTATTTTTGAGGAAGAAGCTAATGATCCTCTGTGGCCAAATCATTAGTAGCCACTTTTGAATGATTTGATTTATTTCTGTCAGTGGTATAAGGTGCTCAAGTAGAAGTACTCAAATGATTGTCTCGCCTGGTTCACCAACTACTTCTCTGATAAGAGTTCAGTGTGTCAAATCGGAGGGCCTGTTGTCCGGGCCTCTGGTTGTCTCTATGGGGGTGCCACAAGGTTCAATTCTTGGGCCGACTCTCTTCTCTGTATTCATCAATGTTGTCGCTCTTGCTGCTGGTGAGTCTCTGATCCACCTCTACGCAGATGACACCATTCTGTATACTTCAGGCCCATCTTTGGACACTGTGTTAACAACCCTCCAGACGAGCTTCAATGCCATACAACTCTCTTTCCGTGGCCTCCAAATGCTCTTAAATACAAGTAAAACTAAATGCATGCTTTTCAACCGACCACTGCCTGCACCTGCCCGCCCGTCCAGCATCACTACTCTGGACGGTTCGGACTTAGAATATGTGGACAACTACCTAGGTGTCTGGTTAGACTGTAAACTCTCCTTCCAGACTCACAACAAACATCTCCAATCTCCAAATCTAGAACTGGCTTCCTATTTCGCAACAAAGCATCCTTCACTCATGCTGCCAAACATACCCTCATAAAACTGACCCTCCTACCGATCCTCGACTTCGGCGATGTCATTTACAAAATAGCCTCCAATACCCTACTCAATAAATTGGATTCAGTCTATCACAGTGCCATCTGTTTTGTCACCAAAGCCCCATAAACTACCCACCACTGCGACCTGTACGCTCTCGTTGGCTGGCCCTCGCTTCATACTCGTCGCCAAACCCACTGGCTCCAGGTCATCTACAAGACCCTGCTTGGTAAAGTCCCCCCTTAGCTTGCTGGTCACCACAGCAGCACCCACCTGTAGCACGCGCTCCAGCAGGTATATCTCTCTGGTCACCCCAAAAAAACAATTCCTCCTTTGGCCGCCTCTCCTTCCAGTTCTCTACTGTCAATGACTGGAACGAACTACAAAAATCAACACTTATCTCCCTCATTAGCTTTAAGCATCAGCTGTCAGAGCAACTCACAGATTACTGCACCTGTACATAGCCCATCTATAATTTAGCCCAAACAACTACCTCTCCCCCCTACTGTATTTATTTATTTTGCTCCTTTGCACCCCATTATTTCTATTTCTACTTTGCACATTCTTCCACTGCAAATCTACCATGCCAGTGTTTTACTTTCTATATTGTATTTACTTCGCCACCATGGCCTTTATTTTTGCCTTTACCTCCCCTTATCTTACCTCATTTGCTCACATTGTATATAGACTTATTTTTCTACTGTATTATTGACTGTATGTTTGTTTTACTCCATGTGTAACTCTGTGTTGTTGTATGTGTCAAACTGCTTTGCTTTATCTTGGCCAGGTCACAATTGTAAATTAGAACTTGTTCTCAACTTGCCTACCTGGTTAAATAAAGGTGAAATAAAAAATATAAATAAATACTACTTAAGTCGTTTTTTGGGGTATCTATGCTTTACCATTTATAATTTATGACAACTTTTACTTCACTATGCTCTTAAAGAAAATGTACTTTATTCCATACATTTTCCCTGACACCCAAAAGTACGTGTTACATTTTGAATGCTTAGCAGGACATGAAAATGGTCCAATTCACACACTTATCAAGAGAACATCCCTGGTCATCCCTACTGCCTCTGATCTGGCGGACTCATTAAACACACATGCTTAATTTGTAATGATGTCTGAGTACTGGAGTGTGCTCCTGGCTATCGGTAAATAAATAAAACAAGAAAATGATGTTGTCTGGTTTGCTTAATATCAGGAATGATAAAATAATTCATACTTTTACTTTTGATACTTAAGTAGATTTTTGTAATTACATTGACTTTCGACATTTAAATATTTAAAACCAAATACTTTGACTTTTACTCAAGTGGTATTTTACTGTGTGACTCACTTTAACCGGAGTAATTTTCGATTAAGATATCTACGTGAAGACCAGATTGTGAATGAGAGACTGATGAAGTGTATGCAGCCTGCGCAAGAAACAGAGCAGAGCGCATGTATTTCATGAGACTTTTTTCAAATCATCATTAGTCGCATCATGTAGCCTTAGTACGTATAAACAAATCTAAAAACATGTAGTGTAACGTTTGAATCACAACTAAAGTTACATAAATAACTCTAAATGAAGCATATAGGAGGTCCTGTTTCTTTGTTAACCACAACACAGAATAACCGCATGTGCGCACTTCTTCAGAAATCATTGTGAAAATATGTGTTCTATTTATTCAGCTATGTTCAAATTGTATTTTTTCTTACTATAAAATAATGCCACAGGAATTATAAGCAAATCTTGTCTGCTAAATGAGCTAGCGTAGATCAGGGCCTAACATAAGAACGACTCAGAATATGCTATTATGTTCTTCTGAAAGAGGCTAGATTTGTTTTCTTATCATGTTTCTTTAGACCTGCTTAAAATAAGTAATGGATTTATTGTGATGGTGTAGGCTACATTAAATTAATTTATTAGACTTTAAAATGTAGATGTTCCAAAAGCTCCGTATCATTGGCTTGTAGGCTATGCATGGAAGCCAGGAGATGCTAAACATGTTTAAGTTAATTAACGGTCAATTACCGTGAGGCCGGCAGTTATTTGCAATGACAATCACCGGCTGACAAAATGTAATGACCGCCACAGCCCTAGTCAAAACTCACCAGTAATGGAGTCATAGCTGCTGTTGCTATTGGCCCTCTGTCTGTCGGTGGGACTGGGCCCTGGCACTAGGTCCCTGGTCAAAACCTGGGCAGCCAGGACAGCAAGGGGGGGCTCGTCATGGTCCACGCAGGGAGAAGGGGGCTGGCTGATGTTAGGGGAGGAGGCCGAGGCCGATAGGGAAGGGCTGGGGCTTCCGGCCGTGGCGGAGTTGCCGTCCAGACTGGGGGGCTTTGAGCCTCCGCTGCTCCCACCACCACCCTGCTGCTGGGCCTTCTCATCCAGCCTCTTCAGCTTCTCAGCGCAGGCCGCGCGCCGCTCTTCCTCCATCCTTCGCTCTTCCTCCTCGCGGCGCCGGCGGGCACGTTCAACGGCGGCTGAGATCTCCGAGGAGGACTGCTTCCTGCGCTGGCGCCACGTCTCGTCCTCGTCTTCACCAGAGGGCGGAGCTAGCAAACTAGCTGTCTGAGGCGGAGGAGTGGGTCCTCCGGGGACGGGGGAAGTAGCCTGCTGCTGTTGGAGCTGTGGGGAGGGGGCGGGCTTCCCGGGGGCCAGGGAGGCAGAGACAGTTCCGGGGGCTACCACCGGGCCGGACTGATTAGGAGAGTTGCGGTCCTGGGAGAGGAGAAAATGGAATGAGGACACACACACACAATCTTAGCTGCATTATGAAAATAAAACTTCCCTGGTATGATGGTATGAATAACTAAACTTAATAACCGAACCGCAAAAAAGTGTGTGAAAATGCTGTGCGGATATATACTGAGTATACAAAACATTAGGAACACCTTCCTAATATTGAATTGCACTCCCCTTGGCCCTCAGAACACTCAATTTGTAGGTGCATGGACTCTATAAGGTATTGAAAGCCTACCACAGGGATGCTGGCCCATGTTGACGCCGATGCTTGTGTCATGTTGGCCAGATGTCCTTTCGGACGTGGACCATTCTTGATAAACATGGGAAACTGTTGAGCATGAAAAACCCAGCACTGTTGCCGTTCTTGACACACTCAAACTAGTGCACCTGGCACCTACTACCATACTCAGCTCAAAGGCACTTTACTATGTTTTCCCATTCACCCTCTGAATGGCACACATACACAATCCATATCTCAATTGTCTCAAGGCTTAAAAATATTTTTTTAACCCGTCGCCTCCCTTTCATCTACACAGATTGAAGTGGATTTAACAAGAGACATGAATAAACGATCATAGCTTTCACCTGGATTCACTTGTCGGTCTCATGGAAAGAGCAGGTGTTCTTAATGTTTTGTATACTCAGTGTATATACGAGGCCCTCTCTCTCCCCAGGTAGGCAGATACCTGTCGGTAGTAGGAGTAAGGCCCCTGTCCCTGGTGGAGGAGAGGCCCAGGTGGGGGGGAGGGCTGCTCCCGGGGGCCACCCAGTCCAGGCCTACGCCCCTGTAGTGTACAGGCAGTCACAGGTTAGTTAGCCATTACGTTAATATCCACGTCCTCAAAGCAATTGTGCTTTTTACTATGAAATAGTCACTGTTCACTTGCATATTATCCCTGAGCTGCCTCTGAACGTCTACTAGACTAGCCGTACCTGGAAGGTGGCGGGGGCAATTTGGCCCCCCCAGCCGCTGTTGCACCCCTCCTCAGCCCACCCTGGCTTGCTTGAGGGGGGTGGGGAGCAGTCCTGGTCAGCATTGGAGGGAGGGGTGCAGCTGGTGTCCCTGTCCCCTCCACTGTCAGAGGCTCGGGAGCGCTGGACCACCTGAAGGGGACCTTCTTGAGACCCCTGTATCTCCCTGGGGAAGGAAATAAGAGTGTGTCACGTCAAAAGCAATCCCACATGCAACAACTCATTTCATGAATTCGTTATTTTCTGTCTCCGTCATTTATTAATTCAGAAACCATTTATGCGGGTGTCTCGGTCTAGATGGCACAAAGGAGGATTGCGAGCAGAGAACAGTACAAAACGTTTGAAAAGGTCAAATTGTATTTCCCACACCATGTCGTTCTGTTATGTTGGGCAGCTACTGTGGGACATACCGTGGGCCGTTCTTGCTCTCGCTTCTTTCCCTCCTCTCGGGTCTCTCGTTCCTCTCCTCATCTTCTTCTCCTTCATCGTCGCTGAACTTTAACTTGGCTGAGTAGTCGATCTCCTCATGTGCCCCTGTTTGACAGGCCAAACGGTTCAGAGTAGAAGCACAATGGAACGCATTTGTACCACTGACATCCACCACCATTTTTAGGGGGTAGATCAGCTTTAATATTGCAGATAGAAGCCACAATCTATCAATGTCATTTTCTGCATAATTTCCAATCCCCCATATATATTTATTAATTTCCCCTAATACGACCACCCCTCCCCTAATTGAAGTAAACTAACGGACAACAATACTTAGGCTTTTACTTCCTGCTTATACATACTATATACATTTTACGTACACAGTATATTTTACACAATTTATTATAAAAAATTTTTTTAAATGATATTATGTTTGGTTTGGATATTTTAGACCATATTCACATTTTAGGCCTATTTATTTTGACTGCAACTATAGTTGAAGTGTTTTCTATTTACCTTTGCAGATGTTATACATTAATATTTTGTTACATGCTTAATTGAAAATTTGCACAAAGGTTCTCAGTAAAAGGATAAATAAAATATGAGTAAGTACCTTGATTTGTTGAGTATAATTCAAAATACATTTTATATAAACTATTTATTCATTTAATTAATAGAAAATGTGCTAAATAGTGATGTATCGTTATATGAAATGACCTATTTTGGGATATGAGATTTGTCATATCGCCCCGCCCTACCCTCAACCCCACCCAGCTATCTCTGAAAACCATCTAGTTTTGATTTCTAATTGACAGATATTTTTAAACTGTGCTGTTTCACAAAAGTTCTGAACCTTTATTCTCATAGCTTCTACAGAATAATTATATTATTGATCGATTGACTATTACTTTTCAAATCCCCCAGCAGGGCAATTTGCAAAGTTAAATCCAGGTAAATACTGCAATTCTTCAGCAATTCCTGAACCTGTGACCAAAAACAAGCTACATAAAGGCAGTACCAAAACAAGTGATCTAATGATTCCATCTCTTTTCAGATAATTCTGCAGAGCAGGGATGGTTTTGTCCCCCATATAGATGAAATTCTACCAATAGAATGTTGTCTACTAATTTAAATTGAAAAACTACATTTTGAAACCAGTGTCGTTTTATGTATCACTTCATAAACCATGTGCCATGGAATCGGCACATCGAAAATCTCTTCCCAACTACTTTGCAACCTGTATGGCACAGCTGTAAAAATGTTGGTCCTTATCACAATTTATTTTATTAATGCAGGGCTGACAGAAAAGTTCCTTACCTTCGCCCCCTTCCACATGCCTCCATTTTTGTGGTAATGCTGCAATCAGTTGGTTGTAATATTGAATAGAACAGACATGTCCATATATTTTTGTTAACTGCATGTGTGACATAGGACTGGTGAAGTTATATAATTTACAAAGATATCTTAAAAAAACGTTGTTTTTTTAAATCAATTAGTATATTTGAGTTTAACCGTAACATTTGTTCGGTCTTTTCTGGTGGATTAAAGTCAAATTGCAACCAGATTTCTATTTTTAGTCAAACATATCTGTTTGGGCTTCTTGCAGTCTACAAATTATTTGTAATTAGGTTCCGGCCCCTCCAACCATCCTCTCAAGAAAAAAATAGTCCCGTCTGAAACTAGTTGATGATCCCTGCTTTAGTGAGGTCCACCAATGCTTTAATATTTAATCATTTCTGCCCTCCAAATTCTTATTCATTATATAAATAGGAACGTGTAATTTTATCTGGCTTGCCATTCCAAATAAAGTGGAATATTGTTGCTCATATAATAAAATAAAAAAAACAGGTTGTTATGTGTGGGCAGGGCCATAAGTACACTGAACAAAAATATAAACTTCACATTTACTGAAATACAATATGGCAGAAATTTTCCACACACACAAAAAGCTTATCTCAATGTTGTGCACACATTTAAAAAAATCCCTGTCAGTGATAATTTCTCCTTGCCAAAATAATCCATCTACCTGACAGGTGTGGCATATCAAAAAACTGATTAAACAGCATGATCACTAAAACAGGTGCACCTTGTGCCGTTATGGTATGGGTAGACATAAGCTACTGACAACGAACAGAAATTAAATTTATCGATGGCAATTTGAATGTACAGAGATACCGTGACAAGATCCTGAGGCCATTGTCGTGACAATAATCCGCCATCACCAGCTCATGGTTCAGCAAGATAATGCATGGCCCCATGTCACAAGGATCTGTACACAATTCCTGGAAGCTGAAAATGTCCCAGTTCTTCCATGACCTGCATACTCACCAGACATGTCACCCATTGAGCATGTTTGGGATGCTCTTAATCGACATGCACAACAGTGTGTTCCAGTTCGTGCCAATATCCAGAAACTTCGCACAGTCATTGAAGAGGAGTGGGACAACATTCCACAGGCCACAATTAGATGTCACATTGCATGAGGCAAATGGTGGTCACACCAGATACTGACTGGTTCTGATCCATACCCCTACCTTTTTTAAAGGTATTTGTGACCAACAGATGTGTATCTGTATTCCCAGTCATGTGGAATCCATAGATTAGGGCCTAATGAATTAATTTCAATTGACTGATTTACTTATATGAATTTTGTAATAGTTGCATGTTGCGTTTATATTTAAACTGGGATATGACCAGTTAAGAGTTGATCAGGGTGATTTTTTTCACAAATAGACAGGTACTGTCCTTTCCATGTTGCCAACTTTCTATAAAAAAGTATTGTAGTGAGATCATTACTTGCTTTCGGGATATGAATACCGAGTATGTCAACCTCACCATCTTATCATTTTATTGGTAAACTACACAGTAATGTAAAAGTTGTATTTTTTAGCGATCCAATACGTAATATGGTACTTATCATAGTTCTGTTGTAATCCAGAGAGGATAGAATAATTATCTATATTCTCCATGAGGCTGAGCAGGGATCCAGATTGCGGATTTAAAACATGAATCGTCAGCATACAATGACACCCACAGAGGGTATCAGATGTATCCTCACTTGGATAAACCTGGTAGGTCTCCCCTCCCCTACTCACAGCACTACTGGATCCATGAGATGCAGTCAAATGTGATGCCCACTTTGTTTCTCCATGTATTAGCAAACTCCCGCTATATTAGAATAAATTCGGGTTGAAAAAGAATGAAAGCGGAATAGTAACCCTTGCGGCTGGCTTCCTTGTGGTGGGTGGGGGTCATGCTCAATTGGCTTCTTTTGCCAAACAGAAGAAAAAAATGTATTCTTTGCGATTATGGTGGAGAAATAAAAATCTGTGTCACAATGTGTAATTTTCAAACATTATATTATTAAATCATAATGCTTTCATAAAGTGCTATCCAGTCATAATTTTCCCATCTTGTTTAAGGTATGTTCTCATATCAATTGAACAGTGTACCCATATTATTCATGTGATGATTTTTAAACTTGCCACTGCTCTCTGAGCAGTATAATCAATAAATATAAGTGTTCATGAGTCCTGACATCTCCTCCCCCTTTCTCTCTCTCACCTGCCCAGCCCTCGTCTCCGTCCTGGTGGTCCAGTTCGTCTAGCTCCTTCAGGTCATCCTGCTTCAGGATGGAGGGTCGCTTCACCATCTCTCCTCCCCCACCACGGGGACCGCCCTGGGGACGCCCACGACCGTCATGACCCTGCTGGCGAAACCTGGGAGGTGCCTCACCAGGTGGAGGGTACCCATAGGGCCCCAGGGGGCCGTACGGAGGTGGGAAGGGCAGGTAGGGAGGGTACATCTGAGAGACAGAAAAAGAGATACACAAAAGCATTGGTGCAAAAAAGCAGAGATTGACAATAGACTGCTGCTACACTGGTGGCTAACAGGCTGTGAGCCCATCTGTGTGTACCTGTAACAGTGTGATGTTCTAACACCTTAATATACAATGGGAAACGTCGCTAACGAGATACCCACTGATGTACAGAAACACCTAATTAAAATGACAGTATTGTCAAGACTTCGTTCCAAAACCAACAGAGCAAAAAAAACAATGGAAACACATTGAAGTTCAGTTTTTTATTTGGTATATAAAACGTTATACGACAAAGTGCGTTTAAAGTAATCACACACGCTTTATATTTGCAACAAGCCAGTTTGATGGAAATGGCTGCCGGTAAAGTGTGCATATATTTTGTGTGAATATTAAGAACAGGCGTTGCCGCTTGAAGATCTTTTACAAATGGATGAAAAACTAGCTACTGAGATAATACAGTGCCCTCAAAGTATTCATACCCCTTGAATTATTCCACATTTTGTTATCTTATAGCCTGAATAAAAAAATATATATAAAATGTGTTTTTCCCCTATCTCAACCATCTACACACAATACCCTATATAGCGAGGAAAAATATGACATTTTTGCAAATTTAATGAAAATAAATACAGAATTATTCCTGCCCCCGAGTCATAACATGTTAAGTGTCACCATTGGCAACATTTACAGCTTTGAGTATTCTAGGTAAGTCTCTACGTGCTTGCCACACCTGGATTGTACAATATTTGCACATTATTCCAAAAAAGATTATTCATGATCTGTCAAGTTGGTTGTTCATCATTGCTGGGCAGCTATTTTCAAGTCTTGCAATATATTGCATGTTGATTTAAGTCAAAACTGTAACTAGGCCCTCTGGAAAATTTACTGTCATCTTGGTAAGAAACAGTGCATATTTGGCCTTGTGCTTTAGGTTATTGTCCAGATGAATTGTGAATTTGTCTCCCAGTGTCTGTTGGAAAGCAGACTGAACCAGGTTTTCCTTTAGGATTTTGCCTGTGTTTAGCTTTATTCAGTTTCTTTTTATCCTCCCAAAAAAATCCCTAGTCCTTGCCAATGACAAGCATACCTATAACATGATGCAGCCACCGCCATGCTTGTAAATATGATGAGTGGTATTTAGTGATGTTGTATTCAAGACATGAAGTTAATTTCTTTGCCACGTTTTGCAGTTTTACTTTAGTGCCTTTGCAAACAGGCTTTCACCTTGTCAGCTTGGGGGATTGTAAGGTTCCAATCTTGCAACCTTACAGTTATAACTAGTCCAACGCTCTAACCACCTGCCTCTCATTGCACTCCAGGAGGAGCCTGCCTGTTACGCGAATGCAGTAGAAGCCAAGGTAAGTTGCTAGCTAGCATTAAACTTATCTTATAAAAAACAATCAATCATAATCACTAGTTAACTACACATGATTGATGATATTACTAGTTTATCTAGCGTGTCCTGCATTGCATATAATCGATGCAACGCTGGGGGATGATTTAACAAAAGCGCATTTGCGGGAAAAAGCACAATCGTTGGACGACTGTACCTAAACACTAATGCCTTTCTTAAAATCAATACACAGAAGTATATTTTTAAACCTGCATATTTAGCTAAAATAAGTCCAGGTTAGCAGGCAATAATAACCAGGTGAAATTGTCACTTATCTTGCTTTCATTGCACGCAGAGTCAGGGTATATGCAACAGTTTGGGCAGCCTGGCTCATTCCGAACTAATTTGCCAGAATTTTACATAATTATGACATAACATTGAAGGTTGTGCAATGTAACAAGAATATTTAGACTTAGGGATGCCATCCGTTAGATAAAATACCGAACGGTTCCGTATTTCACTGAAATGATAAACGTTTTGTTTTCGAAATTATAGTTTCCGGATTCGACCATATTAATGTCCAAAGGCTCGTATTTCTGTGTGTTATTATGTTATAATTAAGTCTATGATTTGATAGAGCAGTCTGACTGAACGATGGTAGGCAGCAGCAGGCCCGTAAGCATTCATTCAAACAGCACTTTCATGCTTTTTGCCAGCAGCTCTTCGCAAGCTGAGCGCTGTTTATGACATCAAGCCTATCGGCCTAATGGCTGGTGTAACCGATGTGAAATGGCTAGCTAGTTAGCGGGGTGTGCGCTAATAGCGTTTCAAACGTCACTCGCTCTGAGACTTTGAGAAGTTATTCCCCTTGCTCTGCACGGGCTGAGGCTTTTGTGGAGCGATGGGTAAACGCTGCTTCGAGAGTGGCTATTTTCGATGTGTTCCTGGTTCGAGCCCAGGTAGGGGCAAGGAGGGGGACGGAAGCTATACTGTTACACTGGCAATACTATAGTGCCTATAAGAACATCCAATAGTCAAAGGTATATGAAATACAAATGGTATAGAGAAATAGTCATAAATACTATATTAACTACAACCTAAAACCTCTTACCTTGGAATATTAAAGCCTCATGTTAAAAGGAACCAGCAGCTTTCATATGTTCTCATGTTCTGAGCAAGGAACTCAAACGTTAGCTTTCTTACATGGCACATAATGCACTTTTACTTCTCCAACACTTTGTTTTTGAATTATTTTAAACCAAATTGAACATGTTTCATTATTTATTTGAGGCTATATTTATTTTTATTGATGTATTATATTAAGTTAAAATAAGTGTTCATTCGGTATTGTTGTAATTGTCATTATTACAAATAAATAAATAAAAATCGGCAGAATTAATCGGTTTCGGCTTGTTTTGGTCCTCCAATAATCGGTATCGGTGTTGAAAAAAATCATAATCGGTCGACCTCCAGTATCCAATTGGTAGTTACAGTCTTGTCTCATCGCTGAAACTCGCTGTTTCCTTGCTCTCCGGCAACTGAGTTAGGCAGGACGCCTGTATTTTTCTAGTGACTGGGTGTATTGATACACCATCTAAAGTGTAATGATTAACTTCACCATGCTCAAAGGGATATTCGATGTCTTGTTTATTTTTTTTGCCCATCTACCAATAGGTATCCTTCATTGCGAGGCATTGAAAAACCTCTTGGTCTGTGGTTGAATCTGTTTAAAATTCACTGCTCGACTGAGGTACCTTTCAGATAATTGTATGTGTAGGGTACAGAGATGAGGTAGTCATTACAAACTCACGTTAAACACTATTATTGCAAACAGAGTGAATCCCATGCGCTCTTATTATGTGACTTATTAAGCAACATTTTACTCCTGAACTAGAAGTTTTTCTTAAATGGGTTGAATACTTATTGACTCAAGACATTTCACCTTTTAATTGTTTATTAATTTGTTAACATAAAAATATATATGAAAATCCACGTTGATATTATGGGGTACTGTGTGTAGGTCAGTGACACAAAATCTAAATGTAATCCATTTTAAATTCAAGCTGTAATAACAAAATGTGGAAAAAGTCAAGGGGCGTGACCACTTTCTGAAAGCTACATCTATTGTGAGCACACATGCAGAGATCACACCAGGAGTAGACTTACGAATGGAGGCATGATCCCTCTGTACTGTGGGAAGCCAGGGCCCACGGGGGTCTGGGGCAGCACGGGGCTGCTGGCAGGGGGGTTCCTAGGCGGCCCATGGGACTGTGGGTTCTGCTGCTGGTGGAGAGGTTGGCCTGCCTGGCCACCAACGGCAGCCCCCTCCATGACCAGAGTCCCGCCTGGGCCACCCTCTGCGACCCCCTCCCCGGTGGGTGCCAAGGCGCGGCCCCCACCGTCCCGCCAACTCGTCATGTCTGGGGAGAGGGGGAAAAACAAGGAAAAGAGGTTAAAAAAAACAGGAGGGAATAGAAGCCACTTATACCAGCATTTGTATTCAGGAAGAAACACTGGACATGCAATGAAATCTTGCCATAACCGATGTCCTAGTTACAGAACTGTTTCCAAAAATTTATTTTTTTCTTTCTTTCAGTGAGAGGAATCTTAGACTCAGGAGTGAATAAGCAGGGAGGTAATTCTCCAACTGGCATGTCTGGAAAATGTGGGAATTTTAGGACATTTATTTATTTTATTTTTTTACAAAGAAATGAAAAAAAATGCACTTGTTCTGACCACTGCTTCTTGTTCTGTTGGTAGCCCTCTTCACTGTGTGGTCTATAATAACCTATACAGAAATGAGCGTTACTCACTCGGAGGGCGGAGGCTTGGTCCGGGCCCATACCACTGATCTGCAGTGCCCTGTTCTTTGCCAGCTTTGTCCTGGTCGCCAGCCGCCTGCAGGGTGGGAAATTCCTCGCGAGAGAATGGCGACGGTTGGTTTGATCCCTTTCCACCTGTATGGTGCGAGAGAGGGGTTACTCACAGTTAAATATCCAGACGCGAGTTAGTTAGGAAGCCATTGATGATGCAGTCAAGTCGGCGGAGACGTGACAGATGTAAAGTATGATACTCACCATCTCCTTGTGCTCCATGTGTAACACTGGCCTGAGCCCAGGACCTTGCCCCTGCGGCCTGGGCTGAAACCGGGGCGGGAACCGGAGGTGGAGCCTGAGACACACACACAACAGCACAACAATAAGGACCATGGCGGTATGGAACCATGTTGTGTTTCAGTTCACATTGATATGGAATTGGTGTGTACCTCTGGAGCTGGCGGGGTTCTCGGGCGGGTCGGTACAGGCGTCTGTGAAACCACAGGCTGCGGCAACTCCAGCTGCGGTTCTGACAATACATCGGTACTGAGAGAAGGAGAGAGAGAAACGCCAGATGGGTAAGTGTCAGACACGCCAGTCAGTCACACCGACAATTGAGCCAGTTACCGAGTTAGTAGGGGCCTATTACCGATGTTCCACGGCGGTATTGCTGGCGTTTCCTGAGATAAAATAGCATCTCTATATTCATATCACCATTAGAATATATTTATTCTGAAGATGGACACAATCCTGCTAATTCAGATAAATCATCAATATAGATGATAAATCGATTCAATTCGAGTTCTGGGCAGATGTAGATTTTTAACAAGAGGCAATAATACCCAGCCACGTTAAATAGTAAAGCTCAGTGAATAGAGTGCTGACTGAGAATAATTTAGTATAGTGAAATCAATAGAGCGCCTCATGGGGAATGTGCATGGGGGCCCCCCTCCTCACCTCTTTGGGTCTGCTGGTTCCAGCTTGCTTGCCCATCCTGTGCCGTCTTTGGGAACTAGCGAGACGTTGGGGTCGTTGCCTTTGTTCTCCGCCTTCAGACTGGGCAGGCTGGCAGGGGGTGGCATGCGCCGCGCGGAGGCAACTTTACCAAGAGACTGCAGGCCATGGCGGGGGGGAACTGATGGGGGAGGAAGAGAGAGAGGAGACGAGGTCATTAGCAGAAAGACCACAGTAACTTGAGACCACTGAGAACCAAATGGGAGGGGAGATGAGGTCATGAAAACAACAGTGGTTATCGCCGATGTAGGCGTTTGATAAAGACTCCACAAGAACTGCAGAGAATTGAGTTACAACTAGGGCTGGGTGAGAAGGCCTAAAAAGCATATCTTGATTTTTTTTTTTATGTTGTAGAATGTAAAGGGTCAACTATTACTGCATTTCAAATAGTAGTCGAAAATCGAATGAATGCAGGGCTTGTGAAATTATACCCAGCTAAATATAAACCTTTAACTTGCCTAGTTAGGTAAAGGTTAAAGAAAGAAAGAAATAAGCCTTCCACAACCATGAGACCCACTAATAATTGAATTTGTCAAGAAGCCACTCCTATGTTGTCTTGGCTGTGTGCTTAGGGACGTTGTACTGCTGGAAGAGCAGGTTTTCATCAAGGATCGCTCAGTACTTTGCTCCATTCATCTTTCCCCCAATCAACATTATTATAGACACTGGCCTAGATACTAGCTAATATGGCTTGTCATCATGTATTGGAGTTCTCCCTTTCACTGACACAGTAAGACATTATTGTTCAAAATTGATCAAAGGGCCAGTCTAAAATAATAAACGGTCCGAATCTGGCCTGCGGGCCACCAGTTGAATAGCCCTTGAGTAAGCCCAAGCAAAGCATATTTACGATAACAGAGTTTACGTGATCAATGGAGGGAACAAACTACATAGGCATTTTATATGAAACGGAGCCAAATACAAGACAGGATTTACATGTGTAACTCCAGTTCTCATGAAGGATGTAAGCTACTCTCACTCCATCATCTGCTCACTCACACATCTCACTCACACATAATATGCACCTACATTAATACTGAATCTACACACATACAAGCTGCTATTAATCCTTCTAATTTTCTGTTGCCTAGTCACCTTACCTCTGTACATATAGTGGAAAGTAGTGTGAACCCTTTGGAATTACCTGGATTTATGCAAAAATCGGTCATAACATTTGACCTGATCATCTAAGTCACAACAATAGACAGTCTGCTTAACCTAATAACACACAAAATTATATTTTCCATGTGTTTGTTGAACACACTGTTAACATTCACAGTGCAGGGTGGGAAAAGTATGTGAACCCTTGGCAGCAATAACCTCAACCAAACACTTTCTGTAGTTGCGGATCAGACCTGCACAACGGCCAGGAAGAACTTTGGACCAATCCTCTTTACAAAACCGTCTCAGTTCGGCAATATTCTTGGGATGTCTGGTGTGAACCTCTCGAGGTCATGCCACAGCATCTCAATCGGGTTGAGGTCAGGAGTCTGACTGGGCCACTCCAGAAGGTGTATTTTCTTCTGATGAAGCCATTCTATTGTTGATTTACTTCTGTGTTTTGGGTCGTTGTCCTGTTGCATCACCCAACTTCTGTTGAGCTTCAATTGGCGGACAGATAGTAACATTCTCCTGTAAAATGTCTTGATGAACTTGGGAATTCATTTTTCCACCGATGACAGCAAGCTGTCCAGGCCCTGAGGCAGCAAAGCAGCCCCAAACCATGACACTCCCTTCACCATACTTTATAGTTGGGATGAGGTTTTGATGTTGGCTTTTTTTTCTCCACACATAGTGTTGTGTGTTCCTTCCAAACAACTCATCTGTCCACAGAATATTTTGCCAGTAGCGCTGTGGAACATCCAGGTGCACTTTTGCAAACTTCAGACATGCAGCAATGTTTTTTTTTTGGACAGCAGTGGCTTCTTCAGTGGTGACTCCCATGAACAACATTCTTGTTTAGTGTTTTACGTATCGTAGACACGTCAACAGAGATGTTTGCACGTTCCAGAGATTTCTGTAAATCTTTAGCTGACACTCTAGGATTCTTCTTAATACCTGTTATGGCTGCGATCCCCGTACAGGGATCAACATCAGGGGAAATTTCAGAGTGACAACTAAAAATACAACTTCGTAACATTAAACATTCTTGGAAATGCAAGTGTCTTACACCCTTCAAAAGATTAGAATCTTGGTAATCAAACTATGTTTTCCAATTAAAAATAGCTATTACAGAGAACAAATCCCATGCATTTTCCGCCATGACAGTTTTTACACATTCACATCTGAAGGTAAAATTATGACTTACAACCTGATATCTTGCTCTTATTTCTCTTCATGAGGGTCCCAGTGATCAAATGAAGTGCCGTTTTCTTTCGTTTGTGCCGTGAATTCCATCTCTATCAATTTTTTACGGAGCATTCGACGTAATTACACACGGTAAAACATTGTTTATCTAGTCATGGTTGGTTTCAGTGCATTCCTCTGGATGTTTGCAACACAGCCAAACGTCATTGTTTTTTTTGCGGGGAATATTGACCAAAGTGAACTGATTTGAAGACAACGAGCAATGACTACCTTACGCACCAATAATTTCAGCTAAGCTTCATTGATTGACTATATTTCTGCCCAATGACCACTGATCTTCTTGAAATCTAGCTGGGTAGATAGCCAATGAGCGGAGGTAAACGCCAGTATGTAATGGTTTTGGGTTGGACCACAATTCCTTGTTTGTAATCGCACGCGCAGGGAACTCCACTCTCGCCTTGACGATCAGAGGAGTTGCTGTAAGGCTTTTTACGCGCAGCTGTATTTCGGAAAGTTGTAGCTTCAACGATTTCATTGAAGATATCATGGCGAATAAATCAGGTAAAGCGAAGTCAAAGTCTAAAGTGAAAGTGAAAAAGTGAGACAGATTTTTTGTTTGAGGAATCTTGGAGTGTTATGATTCAAACAAACTGAGGAGCTGTTTCTGCAAGGACATGACGTACTTCTGGACGGGTAAGTGCTAATGCCGTTTTATGAAATATAAAAAATAATATATTATATATAAAAAATTTAAATAAACACTTTTGCAATGAAATGTGTGGTTTGTTTGTGTGTGTGTGTTGGTTTGTTTGGGTGTGGGGGTGTGTGTGTATATATATATATATATTTTTTTTTTTTTATTATTATTATTTTTTTTTTTTCCCAAGTCAGATTATATTTTCCATTTTTTTTATTCAAATGGAATGGAGTAGAACAGCAAACACACACATGGCCACTGCGCCTGCTACTCCTCTTCATTTCCATATGAAATAGCCATTGGGTGCTGGTGGCGAGCGCAGGCCCACAACATTGGCCAGAGTTGAATGGAACAGCACTTCACCTTAGTGACTGTTCCCTCTGCTCTATACAATACATATTTGTTTATTTTATGTGATGATAAAAGGCTCATACAATACAAATATTTTTATAATGTTTTCTTTCACAGTGATAGCGACTCCGACTGGGAGCCCCCGGTGCCAAGCTGCCCGCTCTACCTCTGCCCCCAGTGGTGTTCATATGCCACAGTTCATTACTGCAGGCATGACTGTGCCTCAGGGCCAAAAGGGCACAGCATGGAGGCGTTGTTGTGTTCTGTGTCGCATGAAAGGCACCACTTGTTCAGTTTGCCTCTGCTTTACATCAGAAAGACTACTATGGGGCATGGCACAGGCAGCAAAATATTGTGACGAGGACTTCCAAGGGGTGTACTGTTTTTTAAAAATATTTATTTTCTAATATATATATATATATATTTTTTTTACATTTGTGTGTGTTAGAATTGCTTTTTGATATGTTGTATATAGTTATTTGCACGGCTGTATATAGTTATAGGTCATTTCACCAATTCGGCCACTTGGGTACATTTGGGCAACTTGTGGGTGACACCTGGGTGACTTCATGCTAAATGTCATGTAGCTCACCCATTCCTGAAGTTATCAGTCTGAAACTTTGCACACCTACAGTTGCCCTCTTGTGATATCCATCAAAATTATCTCCAGCATCCTATCTGACTGTGTGGCTATTCTAGTACATGTGAAAGATGATACTACAACAATAAAAAACAGAAAACGTATGCTCTTTCTTTCTCTTTCCTTCCATCCATCAGATCTACTGTGTTATATTCTCCTACATTCAATTAACATTTCCACAAACTTCAGAATGTTTCCATTCAAATGATACCAAGAATATGCATATCCTTGCCTCTTGGGCTGAGCTACAGACAGTTAGTTAGATTATGCACTGTGGTCTTGCAGTCATCTTTGCAGGATGGCCACTCCTAGGGAGAGTAGCAACAGTGCTGAACTTTCTCCATTTATAGACAATTTGTCTTACCGTGGATTGATGAACATCAAGGCTTTTAGAGATACTTTTGTAACCCTTTCAAGTTTCAAGTTTATAATAAAAGCATCACATGTGCAGTCACTTTTGAGAGTGGTGCTTTCCTGCTAAAGGAACATTTGCGCATATAGCCTACTGCCGTGTGCACATTGCTGCGCTTATGTGAAGAAATAGCTTCATAGTGTATCTAATTTTGAAGCTAAACGTTCTCTCTCATCTGTTGTGTCATTCTCATTGCTTACATTTTTTGGGGGGATGGTAGTGGTTGCATTAATTTGGGATATTTCGCATCCCACAACTGTCCCGGACTATGTTTGGGAATATTTATTTCAAGATAGAGAAGGTCAACTTTTATACTATGGTGGATAGTAGATTGCCATAGGAGAATGCTTTTGCTGTTTTTTTGGTCTACTCATCTTGACAGAGAGCCATATGAGTGAAATGTGCTTCAGACCACGCAGTCGGGAGAATGTTTTGTTTTATTTAACCAGGCAAGTCAGTTAAATAATGCAAAAACAGTGTTGGAGAAGAAAGTAAAAGTGCAATATTTGCCATGTAAAAAAATCTAACGTTTAAGTTCCTTGCTCAGAACATATGAAAGCTGGTGGTTCAATATTCCCAGTTAAGAAGTTTTAGGTTGTAGTTATTATAGGAATTATGACACGTCGACTATTTCTCTCTATACCATTTGTATTTCATTTACCTTTGACTATTGGATATTCTAATAGGAACTTTATTATTGCCAAGCCTAATTTCAGGATGTGATAGACTAAGTCATAAACAGCGCTGTGAATCAACCATTGCTAAGAGCTGCTAGCAAACGCAGTAAAGTTTGAATTAATGCTTACAAGCCTGCTGCTGCCTACCACCGCTCAATCAGGTCGCAATTGTAAATGAGAACTTGTTCTCAACTTGCCTACCTGGTTAAATAAAGGTGAAATAAATAAAATAAAATAAAAAATAAAATAAAAAATATCAAATGATAGACTTAATTATAATAAACAGAAATACGAGCCTTTGGTCATTAATATGGTCAAATCCTCAAACTATCTTTTAGAAAACAAAACGTTTATTCTTTCAGTGAAATACGGAACCGTTCCATATTTTATCTAAAGGGTGGCAACCCTAAGTCTAAATATTGCTGTTACATTGCACAACCTTCAATGTCATAATTATGTAAAATGCTGGCAGATTAGTTCGCAAATAGCCAGGCGGCCCAAACTGTTGCATATATCCTGACTCTGCATGAAATGAACGCAAGAGAAGTGACAATTTCCCTAGTTAATATTGCCTGCTCAAATTAATTCCTTTTAACTAAATACGCAGATTTAAAAAATATATACTTCTGTGTATTGATTTTAAGAAAGGCATTGTTGTTCATGGTTAGGTAGATTCGTGCAACGATTGTGCTTTTTTCACGAATGCGCTTTTGTTAAAACGTCACCTGTTTGGCGACGTAGGCTGTGATTCGATGACAAATTAACAGGCACTGCATTGATTATATGCAACAGGCTAGTTATCCTAGTAATATCAACCATGTGTAGTTAACTACTGATTATGTTAACCTCTTTCAGCTAGGTGGCACTATTTTTATGTTTGGAAAAATAACGTTCCCAATGTAAACGGCCTATTTCTCAGGCCCATATGCTAGAATATGCATACATATTGACAGATTAAGATAGAAAACACTCTAAAGTTTCCAAAACTGTCAAAATATTGTCTGTGAGTATAACAGAACTTATATTGCAGGCGAAAACCTGATGAAAATCAAACCAGGAAGTGGCTTCTATTTTGAAAGCTCTATGTTCCATAGCCTGCCTTTGCTCCATTTAAAGGGATATCAACCAGATTCCTTTTCTTATCGCTTCCTCAAGGTGTCAGTCTTTAGACATAGTTTCAGGCTTTCATTTTGAAAAATGAGCGAGAAAGATAACATCGCGTCAGGTGTTCGCATGAGTCTTGCTTGCGCAACAGAGCTTGGGCAGCCATTGTCTCTCCCTCTCTTGCTAAAAAAGACAGTTGCGGTTGATATATTATCGATTATATATTTTAAAAACAACCTGAGGATTGATTATAAAAACTTTTGACATGTTTCTGTGGACATTATGGATACTATTTGGAATTTGTCTGCGTTGTCGTGACCGCTCGAGCTTGTGGATTTCTGAACATAACGCGCCAAACAAGGTATTTTGGATATAAAAATAATCTTTATGGAACATTTATTGTGTAACTGGGAATCTCGTGAGTGAAAACATCCGAAGAGCAAAGGTAAACGATTAATTTGATTGCTTTTCTGATTTTCGTGACCAAGCTACTTTGATGCTAGGTGTTCGTAATGTTTTGTCCAGTGATCGATAAACTTACACAAACGCTTGGATTGCTTTAGCTGTAAAGCATATTTTCAAAATCTGACACGACAGGTGGATTAACAAAGAGCTACGCTGTGTTTTGCTATATTGCACTTGTGATTTCATGAATATAAATATTTTTAGTAATATTATTTGAATGTGGCGCTCTGCAATTCAGCGGTTGTTGATGACAATTATCCCGCTAACGGGATGAGTAGCGTCAAGAAGTTTAGATTGATTGTTTTTTATAAAGTTAAGTTTAATGCTAGCTAGCAACTTAACTTGGCTCCTTGCTGCACTAGCGTAACAGGTGGTCAGACTGCCAAGCAGTTTCCTCATGGAATGCAACAGCCATAATCGGCGTCCAAAATGCAGATTACCGATTGTTATGAAAACTTGAAATCGGCCCTAATTATAATTATTATATTCAGCCCAAGGGCACAACAGCCACAAGGGGCATGGATTTTTTAGGGGTCATTACGGCCACACAAAGAGGATGCTGCAGGGAAATTCGATGCATTATCAAGTGCTTGTCAAATTGTGAATGAGAGACTGATGAAGGGTGTACAGCCTGCACAAAAAACATGCCTTTCATGCAACTTTTTTCAAATCTTCAGTCGCATCATGCAGCCTTAATGTATTAAAAATCAAAACATATAGCCCAACGTTATAAACATATAAGGGGTAGAACGATTTGTACCTTGTCAGCTCGGGGATCCGAACTCTAACCACTAGGCTACCCTGCCGCACCAAATAAGGTCTGTGTTTCGTGCCTCAGCGTTTCGTGCCTCAGCGTTTTGATACCCGTGTAAATCTCACTAGGATAAGGTAATGTTTGTAAAGACATCATTGTGCACCAATGATATGACCGCTGTTTCGTTGATTGACTGTATTTTAACCCAATGACCACTGATCGTCTTGAAATCTAGCTGGGTAGATAGCCAATGAGCTGAGGTAAACGGCAATATGTAATGGTTATGTGTTGGAAGACCAACCCATGTAGTAAACTCCGGCGTAAAGAGGGTCATTCGCCATTGAAGATTCATACTGGAAGGAGCGCATGTTACGCACAGCACTTTTTTTGGTAAAGCGCATCTTCAGCTGTTTATATATATCAATCAGTATGGCGACTAAGTCAGGGAAAGCTAAATCTAAGTCTAGCTATACAGATGTACACACAATTTTAGAAGAAATTGATCGGGAAAGTAAGACAGATTGTTGGAGGACTGAATTAGTCCACCCACACAGACAGCGTTGTGAAGAAGGCGCAGCAGCCTCTTCAACCTCAGGAGGCTGAAGAAATTCGGCTTGTCACCAAAAGCACTCACAAACTTCTACAGATGCACAATCGAGAGCATCCTATCGGGCTGTATCACCGCCTGGTACGGCAACTGCTCCCCCCACAACCGTAAGGCTCTCCAGAGGGTAGTGAGGTCTGCATAACGCATCACCGGGGGCAAACTACCTGCCCTCCAGGACACCTACACCACCCGATGTCACAGGAAGGCCATAAAGATCAGAGGACAACAACCACCCGAGCCACTGCCTGTTCACCCCGCTATCATCCAGAAGGCGAGGTCAGTACAGGTGCATCAAAGCAGGGACCGAGAGACTGAAAAACAGCTTCTATCTCAAGCCCATCAAACTGTTAAACAGCCACCACTAACATTGAGTGGCTGCTGCCAAGATACTAACTCAACTCCAGCCACTTTAATAATGGAAATTGATATAAAAAAAATGTACCACTAGCCACTTTAAACAATGGCACTTAATATAATGTGTACATACCCTACATTACTCATCTCATATGCATTTACTGTACGCTATATCATCTACTGCATCTTTGTAATACATGTATCACTAGCCACTTTAAACTATGCCACTTTGTTTACCTACCCTACATTACTCATCTCATATGTATATACTGTACTCGATACCATCTACTGCATCTTGCCTATGCCGTTCTGTACCATCACTCATTCATATATCTTTATGTACATATTATTTATCCCTTTACACTTGTGTTTATAAGGTAGTAGTTTTGGAATTGTTAGATTACTCGTTGGTTATTACTGCATTGTCGTAACTAGAAGCACAAGCATTTCGCTACACTCACATTAACATCTGCTAACCATGTGTATGTGACAAATACAATTTGATTTTGATTTGATCTTGGTGATTATTATTTCATTTTATAAGAGGCACCTGTGCTCCCAAATTATAATTCCAGGAGGCACAGCAAAAATATTTAGGAGCATATGCCCCCAAAATGGTAGCACTGTAGAGCCCTGTTGTATTCTTCATTCTATAAAATAATGCCACGGAATTCAAAGCAAATCTTGTCTGCAAAATGAACAAGTGTAGCCCACAGCCAGATCAGGGCCTAACATAACGACAATTCAGAGTACGCTATTCTGTTCTTCTGCAATAGACTATATACCATGTTTCTTTAGAGCAGTCTAAAATAAATAATGGGACATATTGTGATGACGTAGGCTATATTACTTTTTAAAATATAGTTGTTTCAAAGGTCTGCATCAGTGGCTTGTAGGCTATGCAGTCTCTCAATCCAAGATGGCAGCATGTCAAGTCGTTAGTCTGTGATTAGTAGTTTTTAACCTACTAACAACAATTAATTTATAGTGGCGCAAATCTATACTTTCCTTGTTGTGTAGTGCAAACTACTTAGTTTTGCTGGTGTAAGATAGTGGGTCTCCCCCAACTCGAATAATATTTTAATCGGCATTTACACTTCTTTACTCAAAGCTTACCTAAGTAACCCTCCCTTTCCCTCTGCTGAGTGTCTCGTCCAAGCTGCTACTCTTCGCTCTCCACCTGGCTGTCAGCGGCAGCTCAACAATCCCCAAACCGTTCTCTCAATCCACCCCCAATCTACTCACACACAGACTCATACATACACACACAGTCCCTCTCTCCCCGTACCTTTCCTTGGCCTTTATTTCTTAAATCTCTCAGAGAAAATGACCATTTCAGTGGTATTGCTTTGCGGAGTGACATTACTGAACCCTGGAGAAAATAAACATTGCCGCTGGGTGAGTATATCTGACAATGGGCGCCTGTTGTCTAAAATTGATGGGGTTAGGATTTTGGCTTTATCAACTGATGCAGTTGTGTTTTCTGAAACCTGGCTCCGCAAGTCTCTTCTTGATAAGGATATTTGTATAAAATGGTTACAGTGTGTATCGCACTGATTGATTTAAGGTGTGGGTGTGGCTATATATGTAAAAGCCTACATTCCTTGTAAGTGTGGAAAGTCTGAAACTATTTGACAACAGTTGGAATTTCTTGCTTTGAATCTCTGTCCCTGGTATACTTTTAATTAAAAAGCCATTGTCGGATTACTACCATTTTAATTCTTCGGAAATGTGGTGGGTACTCTATTAGTTCCCAGGATTTATTTTGCCAACGGTTCCAATTTGGTAAAAGGGCCTTTATGTACTCTGCGCCATTGGATTGGAACACCTTACAAATTACTTATAAACTGGAAGAACTTGTCCCGATTGGTGTTTTTAAATAATTTATGAAGGATTTTGAGGCGGATTCCTTGACCTGTCAATGTTTTTTATTTGCTGTTTTATGATTTCGTTATTGATTTCTATGGTTCTTACTAGAGGACGCCCGAGTATGATTTTTCAACGCCGATACCGATTGGAGGACCAAAAAAGCCGATACCGATTAATCGGACGATTTAAAAAAAATGTATTTGTAATAATGACAATTACAACAATACTGAATGAACACTTATTATAACTTAATATAATACATCAATAAAATAAATAATGAAACATGTTCAATTTGATTTAAATAATGCAAAAACAAAGTGTTGGAGAAGAAAGTAAAAGTGCAATATATACCATGTAAGAAAGCTAACGTTTAAGTTCCTTGCTCAGAACATGAGAACATATGAAAGCTGGTGGTTCCTTTTAACATGAGTCTTCAATATTCCCAGGTAAGAAGTTTTAGGTTGTAGTTATTATAGGAATTATAGGACTATTTCCCTCTATACAATTTGCTGCACTTGTGCATGTGACATTAAAACTTAAAACTAAACGCTAAAATGTTAAGTGCTAAAATGTGGGTTGTGTATGCACTTCTAGTCAAGTTGGCCCATACATCTCATGTTGGAAAATGATTGCATAATATGACTTATTATCATAATCGATATCAACAAATCCAATCACCTATGATGGATCAGAAAATGATCCGATGACCTGGATAAGGACACCTCACGTCAACACCTGAAATTGTTCCACACACTAACACACTACCTGGACAATGGAAACGAGAATACTCACCAACAGGCTTTTGTGCTTCAAGGCTCTTTCCTTTGTAGGTATCAAACAGGTTGAGAGACGCATACTTGGATTTGCCATCCTTCCCCTTTGCAGTTTGCCCAGAGCGCTCTGACATTGCGCTGTCCGCTCATTGAGTAAGGTGAGCCCTGAGACTGGAAGAGAGAAAGAGATGGAGACATTTGACACCATGTATGCGTCACTGAACGTGAAGGTAAACGTGGTGTTGAGTTGATGCAGGTTCTAAACAACAAAACGAGTCCCGATATCCAGTCTTTTCTTAACAGTGTATGCATTACAAAGTTTGTAGTGTGGACAGACAGAGGGGGGGGGGGGGGGACAGTGCTCAGAACAGGTCAATAACATTAGAGACCAATGTGTGAGCAGAGCTAGCACGTGAACAGTACATTGCCATGAACAAGGCAACACAGGAAATACTGTACCGAGAGAATAATGCGATCCATGGCATAGTTTCCATGGTGATGCATTATAAATTATGTCTTTTTCTAGGACTGCCTTGAGAGGGGTTGCCTCCATGGCAACAACACCAGGGTTGAGCCCATTTTCCAGCTCACCAATAAAATCCACTGGGCTGACATCGGTCCAATTCATAAAGATTTGGCTACAGCTAGAGAGTTGTTCTGTGTCTGTAAACGGATCATATATTACAAAAACAATATCCGTCTTTGTAGGCGGCGCAATCTTGTTTGGGGAAAATGTTGCCCTCTTGTCATGTTACAAAGATGGAGGTCAATTGCAAACTGCACATTGAGTTGATGATTATCAAATTAATTAACGGGCAACTGGGGCCCTCTGTAGCTCAGTTGGTAGAGCATGGAGCTTGCAACGCCAAGATGGTTTGTTCGATTCCTGGGACCACCCATACGTAACAAAATGCAGGGGGTCCGTGGTCAGATCTCAAAATATATACAGTACCAGACAAAAGTCATTTCAAGGGTTTTTCATCTAGAATGACCCAGAAAAGACATACCAACCTACCTACTGTCTCTGTGTGCGTCACCCAAAACAACAGTCCTGTTTGTGCTGGTACTGCACGGTGAGAATGTCAGCTCTGTCACATGTTGCTGGGCTGGTTTCACTACAACAGGACTCATCTCTCTCTACAACTGCACTGACTTGACTGGTGACCCTCCACAAATTATAGTATAAATATTTATGTAAAATATAGTGACAGAAAATCTGCTTCTATTTGGGGAGAAGTTTGTTTGTGATGTAGGGGTTTCATCACCCTACTGCACATGTAGGACGTGAGTCCTTGTGGCAAAAAGTAGTATGCTTGATATATGATTTGATTTCAGAACAATAAGAATGGATTTGTCAAGATTAGAATGAATGTACAGTACCTGTCAAACGTTTGGACACACCTACTCATTCAAGGGTTTTTCTTTGTTTTTACTATTTTCTACATTGTACAATAATAGTGAAGACATCACAACTATTAAAAATTTTGAGTCATGTAGTAACCAAAAATAGTGTAAAACAAATTAAAAATATATTTTAGATTCTTCAAAGTAGCCACCATTTGCCTTAATGACAGCTTTGCACACTATTGGCATTCTCTCAACCAGCTTCACCTGGAATGCTTTTCCAACAGTCTTGAAGGAGTTCCAACACAGGCTGAGCACTTGTTGGCTGCATTTCCTTCACTCTGTGGTTCAACTCATCCCAAACCATCTCAATTGGGTTGAGGTCGGGTGATTGTGGAGGCCAGGCCATCTGATGCAGCACTCCATCACTCACCGTCTTGGTCAAATAGCCCTTACACAGCCTGGAGGTGTGTTGGGTCAATGTCCTGTTGAAAAACAAATGATAGTCCCACTAAGCGCAAAACGAGATGGGATGGCATATCACTGCAGAATGCTGTGGTAGCCATGCTGGCTAAGAGTGCCTTGAATTCTAAGTGAATCAGAGTGTCACCATCACACCTCCTCCTCCATGCTTCACGGTGGGAACCACACATGCGGAGATCATCCGGTCATCTACTCTGCGTCTCACAAAGACACATCGGTTGGAAGCAAACATCTCCAAATTGGACTCTAGAAAGGACAGACCTCCACCGGTCTAGTGTCCATTGCTCGTGTTTCGTGTCCCAAGCAAGTTTCTTCCGCTTATTGGTATCCTTTAGTAGTGGTGTCTTTGCAGTAATTTGATGTGAAGGCCTGATTCATGCAGTCTCCTCTGAACAGTTGATGTTGAGATGTGTCTGTTACTTGAACTCTCTGTCTGTTACTTGAAACATTTATTTGGGCTGCAATTTCTGAGGCTGGTAACTCTAATGAACTTATCTTCTGCAGCAGAGGTAACTCTGGGTCTTCCTTATCTGTGGCGGTCCTCATGAGAGCTGGTTTCATCATAGCGCTTGATGGTTTTTGCGACTGCACTTGAAGATACTTTCAAAGTTCTTGAAATTTTCCAGATTGACTGACCTTCATGTCTTAAAGTAATGGAGTGCCGTTTCTATTTGCTTATTTGAGCTGTTCTTGCCATAATATGGACTTGGTATTTAACCAAATAGGGCTATCTTCTTTATACCACCCCTAGCTTATCACAACTGATTGGCTAAAACTCATTAAAGGAAAGTATTTTCACAAATTAAGAAGGTACACCTGTTAACTTCTTGGTGATAGGGGGGCAGTATTGCGTAGCTTGGATGAATAAGGTGCCCAGAGTAAACTGCCTGCTACTCTGTCCCAGATGCTAATATATGCATATTATTAGTAGTATTGGATAGAAAACACAAGTTTCTAAAACTGTTTGAATGAGGTCTGTGAGTATAACAGAATTCATATGGCAGGCGAAAACCTGAGAAGCATCCAACCAGGAAGTGGGAAATCTGAGGCTTGTAGTTTTTTAACTCAGCCCCTATTGTAGGTACAGTGGGATATTGGTAATGTTGCACTTCCTAAGGCTTCCACTAGATGTCAACAGTCTTTATAACTTTGTTTAAGGCTTCTACTGTGGTGGGACCGAGAGAGGAATGAGTAAGGTGTCTGTCTGGCAGAGTGCCACAGGCTCGTATCGCACAGTCACGAGAAAGTTAGCTCTCGTTCCATTGCTTTTCTTCAGACACAGGAATTCTCTGGTTGGAACATTATTGAAGATTTATGATAGAAACATCCTAAAGATTGATTCTATACTTAGTTTGACAAGTTTCTAAGGGCTGTAACGGAACTTCTTGAACTTTTCGTCCGATGTTCGGCTGGACCTGAACGCGCTTTTGGATTTGTTCAGCAAACGCCCTAACAAAAGAAGCTATTTGGACATAAATGACGGACATTATCGAACAAAACAAAAATCTATTGTGGTACTGCGATTCCTGGGAGTGCTTTCTGATGAAGATCATCAAAAGTAAGTGAATATTTATAATGCTATTTCTGACTAATGTTGACTACCCAATATGGCGGATATCTTTTTGGCTGCTTTGTTGTCTGAACGCTGTACTCAGATTATTGCAAGGGTTGCTTTTTCTGCAAAGTTATTTTGAAATATGACACCGCGGTTGCATTAAGGAGAAGTATATCTCTAATTCCATGAATAACACTTGTATTTATCAACATTTATGATGAGTATTTCTGTAAATTGATGTGGCTCTCTGCAAGATCACCGCATGATTTAGGACTCCTGAACGTAACTCGCCAATGTAAAATGAGATTTTTTTATATAAATATGCACTTTATTGAACAAAACATACATGTATTGTGTAACATGAAGTCCTATGAGTGTCATCTGATGAAGTTCAAAGGTTAGTGATTAATTTTCTCCATTTGTGCCTTTTGTGACTCCTCTCTTTGGCTGGAAAAATGGCTGGGTTTTTCTGTGCCTTTGTGGTGACCTAACAATCGTTTGTGGTGCTGTCGCTGTAAAGCCTTTTTGAAATCAGACACTGTGGCTGGATTAACAATAATTTTATCTTTAAAATGGTGTAAAATACTTGTATGATTGAGGAATTTTAATTATGAGATTGTTGTTTTGAATTTGGCGCCCTGCACTTTCACTGGCTGTTGGTGGGGTGGGACGCTACCATCCCACATATCCCAGAGGAATAAATTGAAATGCATTCCAGGTGAATAATGCATGAAGCTGGTTGAGAGAATGCCAAGAGTGTGCAAAGCTGTCATCAATGGAAAGGGTGGCTACTTTGAAGAAACTCAAAAATATAATATACACTGCTCAAAAAAATAAAGGGAACACTAAAATAACACATCCTAGATCTGAATGAATGAAATATTCTTAAATACTTTTTTCTTTACATAGTTGAATGTGCTGACAACAAAACCACACAAAAAATATCAATGGAAATCAAATTTATCAACCCATGGAGGTCTGGATTTGGAATCACACTCAAAATTAAAGTGGAAAACCACACAACAGGCTGATCCAACTTTGATGTAATGTCCTTAAAACAAGTCAAAATGAGGCTCAGTAGTGTGTGTGGCCTCCACGTGCCTGTATGACCTCCCTACAACGCCTGGGCATGCTCCTGATGAGGTGGCGGATGGTCTCCTGAGGGATCTCCTCCCAGACCTGGACTAAAGCATCCGCCAACTCCTGGACAGTCTGTGGTGCAGTCTGTTGGTGGATGGAGCGAGACATGATGTCCCAGATGTGCTCAATTGGATTCAGGTCTGGGGAACGGGCGGGCCAGTCCATTGCATCAATGCCTTCCTCTTGCAGGAACTGCTGACACACTCCAGCCACATGAGGTCTAGCATTGTCTTGCATTAGGAGGAACCCAGGGCCAACAGCACCAGCATATGGTCTCACAAGGGGTGTGAGGATCTCATCTCGGTACCTAATGGCAGTCAGGCTAACTCTGGCGAGCACATGGAGGGCTGTGCGGGCCCCCAAAGAAATGCCACCCCACACCATGACTGACCCACCGCCAAACCGGTCATTCTGGAGGATGTTGCAGGCAGCAGAACGTTCTCCACGGCGTCTCCAGACTCTGTCACATGCTGCGTGAACCTGCTTTCATCTGTGAAGAGCACAGGGCGCCAGTGGCGAATTTGCCAATCTTGGTGTTCTCTGGCAAATGAAAAAAGTCCTGCACGATATTGGGCTGTAAGCACAACCCCCACCTGTGGACGTCAGGCCCTCATACCACCCTCATGGAGTCTGTTTCTGTTTCTTCTGATGTACTGGCCTGTCTCCTGGTAGCGCCTCCATGCTCTGGACACTATGCTGACAGACACAGCAAACCTTCTTGCCACAGCTCGCATTGATGTGCCATCCTGGATGAGCTGCACTACCTGAGCCACTTGTGTGGGTTGGAGACTCCGTCTCATGCTACCACTAGAGTGAAAGCACCGCCAGCATTCAAAAGTGACCAAAACATCAGCCAGGAAGCATAGGAACTGAGAAGTGGTCTGTGGTTATCACCTGCAGAACCACTCCTAAACCACTAATTGCCTATAATTTCCACCTGTTGTCTATTCCATTTGCACAACAGCATGTGAAATTTATTGTCAGTGTTGCTTCCTAAGTGGACCGTTTGATTTCACAGAAGTGTGATTGACTTGGAGTTACATTGTGTTGTTAAAATAAGTGTTCATTCAGTATTGTTGTAATTGCCATTATTAACAAATAAATAAATAGGCCGATTAATCGGTATCTGCTTTTTTGGTCCTCCAATAATCGGTATCAGCGTTGAAAAAACATAATCGGTCGACCTCTACTTAGGTTACTAAATGATTCCATGTGATAGTTCCTAGTTTTAATGTCTTCACTATTATCCAACAATGTAGAAAATAGTAAAAATAAAGAAAACCCCTGGAAAGAGTAGGTGCCCAGACTTATGACTGGTCCAGACACCCTAGTCATAAACTGTTCTCTCTGCTACCGCACGGCAAGCGGTACCGGAGTGCCAAGTCTAGGTCCAAGAGGCTTTTAAACAGCTTCTACCCGAAGCCATGAGACTGAACAGCTTATCAAATGGCTACCCAGACTATTTGCCCCCCAGCTACAACTCTGTTATTATCTATGCATGGCCACTTTAACACCCCTACCTGCATGTACACAATTATCTCAATTACCTCGACACCGGTGTCCCCGCACAATGACTCTGTACTGGTACCCCCTGTATATGGCCCCCCCTTTGTTATTCACTGCTGCTCTTTAATGATTTGTTTTTCTTATCTCTTACTTTTTTCTGAATTTTGATTTCTTAGGTATTTTCTTAAAACTGCATGGTTGGTTAAGGGCTTGTAAGTAAGCATTTCACTGTAAGGTCTACACCGGTTGTATTCGGCACGTGACAAATAAAATTTGATTTGGGTTTGATTACTGTATGTTTACAGATGCAATTAATTTTGGCCAAAGGAATAAATTTAGGGGGTGTAATACATTTTAGAGGAATACTATTACATTGTATTTATTTTTTTGCCCTGCACAAAATGGGTCTGGGGGGCTCACAGTGATATTGGTATGCACAGTACTCTGCCAATTCTAAATTGTTCAACTCAATATTTCTTTACATAAATGCTCTGTAATTTAAAGTAACTGTCCATTGAAAATCTCACATTTAAAATGTTCATATTGTGTTAACTCATACCAAATAAAGTTATTGACTGATCTTATAATCGTAGCTGTGGCCAATGCATAAATTGGATTTAAAAAAAGCTTAACTTCTCTAGGATAGGGGGCAGCACTTGGAATTTTGGATAAAAAGCATGCCCAAATTCAACTGCCTGCTACTCATCCCCAGAAGATATGATATGCATATTATTAGTAGATTTGGAATTGAAAACACTCTGAAGTTTCTAAAACTGTTTGAATCATGTCTGTGAGTATAATATAACTTATGTAGCAGGCGAAACCCCGAGGACAAACCATTCAGATTATTTTTTTGAGGTCACCCTCTTTTCAATGGGTTTTCATTGGGAATACAGATTTCTAAGGGACTTGCTTGCAGTCCCTACCGCTTCCACTGGATGTCACCAGTATTTAGAAATTGGTTGGGGTTATTCCTTTCTGTAATGAAGAAGTACTGCCATCTTGAACCAGGTTCACTTCATGTGTACTGTTTGATAGAGGTGCATGACCAGAAAGCATGCTTGAGTTTGTTTTCTTCCTGTATTGAACACAGATCATCCCGTCTTGAATTTTATCAATTATTTACCTTTAAAAAATACCTAAAGTTGTATTACAAAAGTATTTTGAAATGTTTTGGCAAAGTTTACAGGTAACTTTTGAGATATTTTGTAGTCACGTTGCGCAAGTTGGAATGGGCGTTATTCTGGATCAAACGCGCCAAATAAATGGACATTCTGGATATATACGGACGGAATTAATCGGAAAAAAAGGACCATTTGATGTTTATGGGGCATATTAGAGTGCCAACAGAAGAAGCTCGTCAAAGGTAAGGCATGATTTATATTTTTAGTTCTGCGTTGTGTCGCGCCTGCAGGGTTGAAATGTTCTCTCTTTTGTTTATGGAGGTGCTATCCTCAGATAATAGCATCGTTTGCTTTCGCCGAAAATCCTTTTTGAAATCTGACATGTTGGCTGGATTCACAACACGTATAGCTTTAATTTGGTATCTTACATGTGTGATTTCATGGAAGTTTATTTTTATAGGAATTTATTTGAATTTGGCGTTGTGCATTTTCTCTGGCTTTTGGCCAAGTGGTACGCTATCATCCCACATATCCCAGAAGTTAAAAAAGCCAACTCAAACAAAAAAAATGCTTGTTTCCTTGAGGATTATGTCATCCTCCCGAGGAGGATGAGCTGACCAATCAGCGGTCTACTCGCATGAATATTGACCGGTAAACGCCCACACCATTCTGTTGTTGGGGTATGCCCACACACTATTCCAACACAGAAAAGGCTGCTTTTAAACATACATGACCACAATTTTTTTGAGGGAAAAACCTTCATATTGTAATTAATTATAGGTTATATTTCATAGAATTACACTGGAGAGTACTATAAGCTTTATTATGGCAAAGTTCTCACTCTGCCTCATGGAAAAATGTGTAGAATTGCAGGATTGGTGCTGAGCGATTAGTGCCTTTTGAGGCCGGTTCGGTTTCAGTTAGATTATTAACAATAGAAAGATTTTCGATTTCAATAATATTTTTTAAACATTAAATGCACTATGCATTGTTGGTTGAATGCTGTAGCGCAGAATAAAACAAGTCTCATGATAGATTATCACTTATTAACCATCAGTTATTCACATTACAGACCGGACAAGTAGCCGCCACAATAGAATATGGTCATCGTAGTTAATCATCACGTTTTCTGCACTAAACTATGTAGAAAATTGGCCTGTTGGAAACTACAACACCTTACTGCATCGCACAGTTCGACATGATCGGATTTATCTCAAGAAACTGCAGCGCAAGGTGCGTATTGAGATCACAGTAAAACAAATTAAACGTAATTTAAATAATTTTACTGCAGTTGGTCAAATAGTTGTTAAAAAAAATCCCCTCAGCGCCCTGTAGGATATTAGCTTTAAAGCTGTGACAATTTTTGCTGCCCCATAACAAAATGTGTAGAATTGCAAGAAATTAGCTTGGAAACGGTAATATTCTCTCTCCAATGCCAAGAGGCGGACCATTAAAATGTTCCTTCCCGGGGCCCGAGACATCAAGTCATGGTAAAACACCTTGTATTTTATTTGTATCTCACTCAATTATGAGGGGTACCTTATTACTTTGTCATCATAGAAGGGTTCCCCGACCTCAAGAAGTTTGAGAACTCTTGTAATAGTGCACTGCAAACCACAAGAGCAACTGACAAGATAACTTGACCCATTTAAAAGACTGCAACAATATTATTAGAGACCAGCAGGCACCCACCATTAAATACACTACATGATAAATAAAGGATGTGTTCAATGCACATTTGTATGGCGTAAAGATATGAGTTGCTTTAATGGGATAAATGTACTTTTAGTCGTGCTATTGTCCCAAACACTGCCAAATAGCAGCACACCTTGTGTGCCTCAATACCCCGATGAGATTAGAAAATTAGGTCGTGGGATGGCCGGCAAATAACATGTTGTTCAGGGATTAAGAGGGCAGATAAGCAAGACATCAATGTAATACACCAGGAAAGGGCCTTGTAACGCAAAAAGGAGTTCAGGGCCAGCCACAGCATGCCATCATAACAGCACACTCAAAGGCAAGGGTCAGCACAACACAGTCCAAGTATACCACTTCACCAAAAATAGTTGCTAGCATAAACATCACATTGTCTGTAGCCATAGTTAACTCTGAACAGCAATCTAATACGGCCTCCATATTCACGTTGGGAGGGGGACTGCGATGTTTCGTAATGCATACCCAGATAAATTGCGGTGGTGAAATTAGTTTAGTTTACATTCCTCGTTGAATCACAGTGAATACGTCAATCAACTCAGTTTTTAATGCTTTAGTATAGATTGTATAAATCCCAATTTCTAGGAACTATGCGATTTGGCAAATTATTTTATGAAGAGAACAAAACAAAATGGCGGTGCGGGTAGGCCATCTGCATTATAACAAACCGGTTAGCAATTAAGCTAGCTAACTATACGATGCAAACATTGCATGTAGCTATAACCCACGCCGTGATACACATGGGCATGGCTGTTGTGCCACAAGATTGTATAACTATACAGTAGAACCAATATATCTAAATTGGTAACCTAGCCATCTGTAATAGATCTCTCTACATCTCGCCCTGCTATGAACCAAACCAGCCAGCTAATAGCTAGCTAACCAACACTATTGTCGCTAGCGAGTGACTGTTAGCCGATGCTAACGTTAGTTAACTAATGTTACCTCATTAGCACACATCTCTAGCGGTTGCCATCGTTACATTTCAACTATAATATAGTTAGCTAGCTAGCTAATATTTTACATCAGGAAATACAAGATGTAAGTACTAACCTGGTCTTGTCCCGACTTGTCTCGAGTTGTATCGCAGAATAATGTAATCACGTTAGCCCTCTACTAACTAACGTTAGCTAGTTTATTGCTCACGCTGTCGCTGGCAAGTAACGTTTACCCTAGCTTGCTAGCAAAATTACCACTCTGCTAGCTCAAACTACAAATTAATTAACGTTATAAAATAAGAGAGGGGATATTGGAGATTGATGTGTGTAAAGCGGCTTACTTGTACTCCTTTTTCTTTTTCCACAAAACCAATGAAAAATAAAAATATTACAGGAGAGCTTAATCCGTCACTACAAGAGCCGTCAACGGCTACTAGAGACGGTAGTGCAGAGGGGGCGGAGGGCACACAAAGAGGGCGGGGTCAGATTAACATAATGAATTCTGAATCAGCATGTTGTCCTATCAGATCTAACATTTCGGATTATTTCAACATTTTGCATGGTTTTCACGCCTTATCCTACATTGTCAGGTCGAGTAGCCAAATAATGTATTTTACAGCGCTCTGATCAGCGAACCGTGTACTGGGTTTATTTCGTTTCACTGTCTGGTTGCTATTTATCAACACCAAAACAAAATCAAATGTGTGTTTTTCACTCACAATATAATGCAATTCAATAGTTTATGTTTTACACCTCTTGATCAGATCTCATGCATGACCAAAGCGTTAAAGGGGAAGTTCACTCATTTTTACGTGGCCTTAATTTCACTCTTTCTGTGCTTGTAGTTGATCCCCCAAAAACTGTTTTAACATTTTTATATATTTATTGTTTTTATTTTGAGCACAATTTTTTTTAGCGAATGCAGAGACATTCAGAATGTGATTCTGAATTTTTGGAGTGTTTTCGGAGCTTTTTCTAAACATGCTTTAGACACATTTTCATAGTGCATTGTAGTCAATGGCAAGTGATGACTCAAAAAGTGACAACCAATTTTCTCTGACCAAACAAAAAATAAACAAAATACAGTTTGGGGGATCAACTACAAGCACAGAAACAGTGAAAATGAGGCCACGTGAAATGGGCGAACTTCCCCTTAAAAAACTGTCAATAATATTAGTAATTCATTCATTTATTAGTAATTCATTCATTCAATTATTCATGAATATATTAGTAATTTCATTCATTAATTAATTGTTGACTATAGACAGGCAGCACTATCCTGATGCAGCACAGGGGCTGTATCCATAACAAAACATTTTTAATTGTTGATTATAACTTGTGGATGAAATACTGAAACTATTCCCATTCTTCAACGCTTTGAGACAGCATCTCAATATTGGAATTTTGACCTAGATAGTTTGTGTGTATGCATTGATATGTAGGCTACATGTGCCTTTTTTTTATGTATGTAGTTTTGTCCTTGAGCTGTTCTTGTCTATTGATATTCTGTATTATGTCATTCTGTATTGTTTCATATTTTGTGTGGACCCCAGGAAGAGTAGCTGCTGCTTTTGCAACAGCTAATGGGGATCCTAATAAAATACCAAATAGATGTGAAGCTTTTCGAGAATGCTTTTTAAATGCGAAACATGTATTTTGATGGAAGGTCTAAGATGTCAAGTAACAATTTCCTCTCTTCCTTTTTTAATTTCATGCATGGAAAATATAATGTGTAGCAACATTCAGGTAACCTTAATTATCAAGGTCAATGTTTTTTTTTTAACTCAATTACTTTTACTCTAAGTACTTTTTAATTGAGGTACTTTTGACTTACTTAAGTAGTTTTTTTTAAACGTCATTTTTCTTCTTCTTGAATAAAAAGTAATTAAAGTAACAGAACTTCTAATTGAGTAGGATATTTCAGTACTCTTTCCACTTCTGACTTTGATCAGCATAAAATAAAATAATTGAATGTTCTGTGAGTTCTCTCTATTTCCCATGCATGAACAGTTTCAGTATGTCAAGATGGACAGTAGACCTATTCATGAAGATTACGAAAACATATGCAGATGATAGAGTAGCTTTCAAGTGGGGTAATTTTTGTACTTTTTTTTCAGTGTCAACGCTTAATTAAAGTATTTATTTTATGAATTGTTTTACTCTCTCCTCCATTAAGTTGTTTTTGTTGTTGTTGCATTAACTAGCTCTATGTAACATAAACACACAGTAATCAATGTCAATCGAGACATTGATCTTGAAAGAGAATTTGTTTGGATAGAACACAAATCAACCTTG
Organism: Oncorhynchus clarkii lewisi; assembly: GCF_045791955.1. Classification (NCBI taxonomy): domain Eukaryota; kingdom Metazoa; phylum Chordata; class Actinopteri; order Salmoniformes; family Salmonidae; genus Oncorhynchus; species Oncorhynchus clarkii. Next base: position 32,591,205 of record NC_092164.1, read on the forward strand.
AGTTTGGTCATTAAAACAGCTAAAGTTAATCATTAGTGTCACACCAACATTCGCTTTGGCTCCCCCTCCTGTCCAGCTCAGGCATTCGGCGTTCCCGGACTTCAAGCTGCTGCCGAACCCAAAATACCCCTGACTGCAGTGTGCAATTCGGGGCCTGGCTCAATGTGGGTGGAGTCCCACGTTTGACCCCACCCACTTTTTTTTGTCCATCTGAGGTTTGACAGTCGCACACGGAGTACACGGCAGATGTGTTGTAACACTTTTTGCTTCATGCTATATTTTGAGACAAGCTACTGATATTGTTGCAGTGAACATACTTGTTGTGTAAGTCATGTACTCTTAAAATTGTGTTGATAAATGTTATAACTTTGTAATTATATTATTTAATTGAGCATATATACACACACACAGTTGCTACCTGTCCTGATTTATACTGCTATTTACTTTCCTCATGAAAATGGAGACAGACTATACCACAGTGACAAGCTGAATGTGCTTTTACATTAAGTTATACCAGCTCCAGTACAGAGATCAGAGATTCGGGTGACTTCTATGTCATCTTTACTAAACAATTGAAACAATTAACCCAGCAGACAAAAACAAGGTTTGACCCCTCTTCAAAAATGGCTTCACTCCTGCTCCTCAAAAGAGACAGACAGTAATGTTCTTGTTGTCAACTGCCTCAATGTAGAACATCTCGTAATCTCTCTGTAGCTGGAACATGAAGGGTTCCTTGAGAATATTTTCCTCTTCATCCAAGCCACCATACAACCGTAGTTCTTTAAGCATCACCAATCCAAAATTAAATCTAGAATCGGCTTCCTATTTCGCAACAAAGCATTCTTCACTCATGCTGCCAAACATACCCTCGTAAAACTGACTATCCTACCGATCCTTGACTTCGGCGATGTCATTTACAAAATAGCCTCCAACACTCTACACAGTAAATTGGATGTAGTCTATCACAGTGCCACCCGCTTTGCCACCAAAGCCCCATATACAACCCACCACGGTGACCTGTATGCTCCCGTTGGCTGGCCCTCGCTTCATATTCGTCGCCAAACCCACTGGCTCCAGGTCATATATAAGTCTGTGCTAGGTAAAGCCCCGCCTTTTCTCAGATCACTGATCACCATTAGCAGCACCCGCCCGTAGCACGCGCTCCAGCAGGTATATTTCACTGGTCATCCCCAAAGCCAACTCCTCCTTTTTGCTCCTTTGCACCCCAGTAACTCTACTTGCACATTCATCTTCTGTACAACTATCAGTCCCTTGTTGAATTGCTAAATTGTAATTATTTCACCACTATGGCCTATTTATTGCCTTTACCTCCCTAATCTTACTACATTTGCACACACTGTACATATACAGTGCCTTGCGAAAGTATTCGGCCCCCTTGAACTTTGCGACCTTTTGCCACATTTCAGGCTTTAAACATAAAGATATAAAACTGTATTTGTTTGTGAAGAATCAACAACAAGTGGGACACAATCATGAAGTGGAACGACATTTATTGGATATTTCAAACTTTTTTAACAAATCAAAAACTGAAAAATTGGGCGTGCAAAATTATTCAGCCCCCTTAAGTTAATACTTTGTAGCGCCACCTTTTGCTGCGATTACAGCTGTAAGTCGCTTGGGGTATGTCTCTATCAGTTTTGCACATCGAGAGACTGACATTTTTTCCCATTCCTCCTTGCAAAACAGCTCGAGCTCAGTGAGGTTGGATGGAGAGCATTTGTGAACAGCAGTTTTCAGTTCTTTCCACAGATTCTCGATTGGATTCAGGTCTGGACTTTGACTTGGCCATTCTAACACCTGGATATGTTTATTTTTGAACCATTCCATTGTAGATTTTGCTTTATGTTTTGGATCATTGTCTTGTTGGAAGACAAATCTCCGTCCCAGTCTCAGGTCTTTTGCAGACTCCATCAGGTTTTCTTCCAGAATGCTCCTGTATTTGGCTCCATCCATCTTCCCATCAATTTTAACCATCTTCCCTGTCCCTGCTGAAGAAAAGCAGGCCCAAACCATGATGCTGCCACCACCATGTTTGACAGTGGGGATGGTGTGTTCAGCTGTGTTGCTTTTACGCCAAACATAACGTTTTGCATTGTTGCCAAAAAGTTCAATTTTGGTTTCATCTGACCAGAGCACCTTCTTCCACATGTTTGGTGTGTCTCCCAGGTGGCTTGTGGCAAACTTTAAACAACACTTTTTATGGATATCTTTAAGAAATGGCTTTCTTCTTGCCACTCTTCCATAAAGACCAGATTTGTACAAAATACGACTGATTGTTGTCCGATGGACAGAGTCTCCCACCTCAGCTGTAGATCTCTGCAGTTCATCCAGAGTGATCATGGGCCTCTTGGCTGCATCTCTGATCAGTCTTCTCCTTGTATGAGCTGAAAGTTTAGAGGGACGGCCAGGTCTTGGTAGATTTGCAGTGGTCTGATACTCCTTCCATTTCAAGATTATCACTTGCACAGTGCTCCTTGGGATGTTTAAAGCTTGGGAAATCTTTTTGTATCCAAATCGGGCTTTAAACTTCTTCACAACAGTATCTCGGACCTGCCTGGTGTGTTCCTTGTTCTTCATGATGCTCTCTGCGCTTTTAACGGACCTCTGAGACTATCACAGTGCAGGTGCATTTATACGGAGACTTGATTACACACAGGTGGATTGTATTTATCATCATTAGTCATTTAGGTCAACATTGGATCATTCAGAGATCCTCACTGAACTTCTGGAGAGAGTTTGCTGCACTGAAAGTAAAGGGGCTGAATAATTTTGCACGCCCAATTTTTCAGTTTTTGATTTGTTCAAAAAGTTTGAAATATCCAATAAATGTCGTTCCACTTCATGATTGTGTCCCACTTGTTGTTGATTCTTCACAAAAAAATACAGTTTTATATCTTTATGTTTGAAGCCTGAAATGTGGCAAAAGGTCGCAAAGTTCAAGGGGCCGAATACTTTCGCAAGGCACTGTATGTATTCATTTGTGATGCTATCCTTGATATGATCCTGTTATTGTCACACGCTGCACATGTTTCTATCTATCTATCTATCTATCCATCCAATGTTATCATGATTTGTTATAAGGGATATTATACTTATATTATACAGGAAGTATTATTAAAGAGATGCTATACATTGAAATACAGATAGATGTAGTAGTCCCAGAGTTAAGGATCCAAGTTCAGTTTTGCATTTCACCTCCTGATGATTATGACTGACCGTGTTAGAAAAAAAAAAAAAAAAGCTTAATCATGCTCTCTCTCTATCCATCTGTCTCTCGTCTGCAGGTATGTTTTGATGTGAGAAAGGAAGCCAGTCCCGTCATCGCCACCTCACCCGCTCTTAAGATAACCTTCGGGCCGACTGGGAGCCCAAGGCTGGTTAAGAGGCACCGCTAGAGACCATATGTAATTGTGATGAACTGAGAGAATATTCGGGTAGCACTGTAATTCATTAGTCATATGCTGTCTTCCCTGCTCCTGTTTTACCTCTTTCCTTTTCTGTCTTCAACATCTCTCTCCCCACCTCCTCTTTCTTTATAATGCACACCATATGTGCTTTGAAGTACAGATCAGCCGTTTCCAGCTACTAGTCATTTACAACATTAACAATGTCTACACTGTATTTCTGATACATTTTGTTATTTTAATGGACAAAAAAAAGTGATTTTCTTTCAAAAACAAAGACATTTCTAAATGACCCAAACTTTTGATCAGTAGTGTAAACATTCATACCTATATACATACATACACACTTGTTTTTAGAATATACCTTCCTTTATTATTCACCGCAAACCCTACCACCACAATAACAACACTTAGGCTTCTACTTCCAGCTTATACATACTATACACATTTTACAGACAATCTATTTTACAATAGTTATATTTTGTTTATTTTTAGTCCTGGCCTTCCTCTATTTCTGATGTCCATCAAGTTTGATTTCTCCAGACCAACGCAAGGGGGAGTTAGAGCACTCATTATGCATTTGGGTCCCAAGGTTTCTATATGACCAATCATATCGAGTGGTTCCAATGACGAATTTGACACGAGCCACCTGTCCCTGGTGACTTTCTTCAGCAAAGATGGCTGACAAAACATTATGACATGAGTATGAATTTGGATTTTCGCGACAATGTAAACAGATTTTTTAATATAAATATGAACTTTATCGAACAAAACATACATGTATTGTATAACATGAAGTCCTATGAGTGTCATCTAATGAAGATCATCAAAGGTTAGTCATTAATTTGATCTATATTTCTGCTTTTTGTGACTCCTCTCTTTGGCTGGAAAAATGGCTGTTTTTTTCTGTGACTAGGTACTGACCTAACATAATCAGATGGTGTGCTTTTGTCGTAAAGCCTTTTTGAAATCGGACACTGTGGTGGGATTAACAACAAGTTTTTCTTTAAAATGATGTAAAATACTTGTATGTTTGAGGAATTTTAATTATGAGATTTCTGTTGTTTGAATTTGGCGCCCTGCACTTTCACTGGCTGTTGTCATATCGATCCCGTTAACGGGATCTCAGCCGTAAGAAGTCAAAAACTAAAAGATTGCTAATTTGACCGCTTCAAGTCAAGTACATGAACCTACGGTGTCAGGAAAAAAAAAACAGCCATTTATCTATCGTAATTTACGAGAAATCGTACAATGTACAAACGATGATGGTTTTCTTTTTCAAAAAAGTTACAGATCCAGTCAAAATTTTGGGCCTGCTCCGAAATATGTGATAGTTGGCTTCTAAACGAGTTGGACAAAGTGGGTTTGGTGTCAGTTTGGTGTCAGAATGATATGTTATTTACTGATGGACTCTGACTTGCTGGCTGTTTAAACAGTGATGAACCATCACCAAAATGACAGACTGAAATCAACACTAAAAGTGTTGGAAAATGGCATCACTATAGTCTCTAGGCCGTGCCGGGTTCAAGGAGATGCCCCACTTGACCGAAACTTGCTCTGCCTGACCGCAGCGACCGTGCAAAAAAGTAGGCCAAAATGAAGTCTGGTCTAAATTTCAGGTGCTTTTGGGTGACAGCGGCAGAACCGTTAGGGTTAGATGGACAATTTAACCACAGGAACGTTCCTAAGGTCCTCCCGATCTGTGCAAGCCTAACTTTGACCGTGTGGCATTAACCCTTAACAGTGAAAACAGGGTGTTTTCGTCTGACAGTTTACAATGACATCTCTCCCCATTGGAATACATTGCCTGCTCCCCTAACTTCAACCTGAAGCCTATGTGGGTTATGAATGTCATATCAAACTGTCTTCGATGACAGTCCATCAGGCCACTATGAGGACTACCTGCGTTGATGCTAAGCTTCCTGGAGCAAACGGAAGTGGTTAAGTTCACCCTAAAAATGTTTTGATATACCCAACCTGCAGTTTGTGAAAAACACTGCATTCAACCCTCTGTAAATCAGTCAGTTCTTAACGTAAAAACTTAAAACTCAGGAGTCTGTAAGAAACTAACCCAATGAGGATGTGTTCACGTTAAGCTTCCTGTGCCAACTGAAAGTGCCTTACATTGGGGTCATAGGGGCTGTTTCGAAGGATTAAAAAGGTCACATCTTTCTAAAACTTCATATGTGTGATTAGGAAACCCTTATGAACTGTAAATCAGCCATTTCTCCCAACAGATGTCCAAGAAAAAACTCACACACACACAGCTAGGATGGAGTGACACAGTGTGGGGCTTAAAGACACACAGAGCCTGCAATGGCATCACCATAATCTCTAGGCCGTGCTGAGAGACGCCCTACTTGATCGTAGCTTGCTCGATCTGACCGTAGCAACTGTGCAAAAAAATGTGGCCCAAAATTAAGCCTGGCCTAAATTTCAGGTGCTTTTGGGTGACAGCGGCAGAGGCGTTAGGGTTAGAAACACAATTCAACCACAGGAATGTTCCTAAGGTCCTCCCGATCTGTGCAAGCCTAACCTTGACCGTGTGGCATTAACCCTTAACAGTGAAAACAGGGTGAATACATTGCCTGCTCCCCTAACTTCAATCTGAAGCCTATGTGGGTTATAAATGCCATATCAAACTGTATCAAAAAGTTTAAACAGTGATAAACCATCACCAAATTGACATGCAGAAATCAACACCAACGAGCGATGGAGAGGAACCACTATCACTGCTCGGCCATCCCGAGTTCAACGGGCCAGTCAATTGGGCATTTCTGCAGTATATTAGAGCATGTCAAATTCATGATGGTAAATGCCCATTGAAAGACATTGCAAATGGACACCCGTGCAGCTGGTTACCTGAACTGGTTACCAGGAGCACATTTTTAATTACAGTATCCATTGACTTAGGACTCAATGTGCAGTTCCTATGCTTCCACTAGATGTTCTTATAAATGAGGCCAGTCTGAATGAGTGGACCCTACCGTGTCGCAGAGCTTTTTCATGCGCAATCCAGAGAGAGTGCATTTCTTGTTTACCTTTTATATTGACAACGTTATTGTCCGGTTGAAATATTATGGATAATTTAGGCTAAAAACAACCTGAGGATTGAATATAAACATTGTTTGTTTCTATGAACTTTATGGATACAATTTAGATTTTTTGTCTGCCTGTTTTGACTGCGTTTGAGCCTGTGGATTACTGAAGAAGACGCGAACAAAACTGAGGTTTTTGGATATAAAGAGACTTTTTATCGAACAAAAGGAACATTTATTGAGTAAATTAATGTCTTCTGATTGCCACCATATGAAGATCATCAAAGGGATTAATTTTCTCTATTTCTGAGTTTTGTAACGCTTCTGCTTGGCTGGTTACTGTTTGTAATAATTTGTCAACTGGGCGATGTTCTGGGCTAGGTATGTTCTGGGCTAGGTATGCTTTCGCCAAAAAGCATTTTATAAATCTGACACCGTGGTTGGATGAACAAATATGTTTTGTTTTCTGAATTTTTATAATGAGCATTTCTGTATTTGGCGCTCTGCAATCTCACTGGATGTTGGCCAGATGGGACGTCCCACATACCCTAGAGAGGTTAACATAGTGATATATATATCATTGGTCAGTATAAATGCCATTTGGACATGGTTCACTGACTTTTGGGTTCGGAAGCCTCAATAAAATAAGACAAAGGTATGTTCATATGGTTGTTATATATGTATTATGGGTTCTGGACAGGGGCCTGGAGGGTCACTGTCCAGCAGAGGGAGGACCCCAGGGGCTTGAAAGCCATCCCATCTATCATCGTCCTCATAGAGAACAGGGGCCATGTTTGAACATGGCCACCTAGCAGACACCTGTGAAAAGGTGGTCTGCATGAAATGACGGGATGTGGGTCACCGCTACGATATAAGAATAATCTTTATGGAACAAAAGGAACATTTGTTGTGCAACTGGGAGTCTCGTGAGTGAAAACATCCGAAGATCAAAGGTAAACGGTTAATTTGATTGCTTTTCTGATTTTCGTGACCAAGCTTCCTGATGCTAAGTGTACATAATGCTATGCTAGGCTATCGATAAATTTACACAAACGCTTGGATTGCTTTCGCTGTAAAGAATAATTTCAAAATTTGAGACGACAGGGTGATTAATAAAAGTCTAAGCTGTGTTTCAAAATATTGTACTTGTGATTTCATGAATATGAATATTTTCTAGTAATACTATTTGACTGTTGCGCTATGCTATTCAGCGGTTGCAGACGGAAATTATCCCGCTACAGGGATTGGTAGCGTCAAGAAGTTAACCAGCATGGCTACGACAGCATTCTGCAGTGATACGCCATACCATCTAGTTTGGGCTTAGTCCCACTACCATTTGTTTTTCAACAGGACAATGACCCAACACATCTCCAGGCTGTGTAAGGGCTATTTTACCAAGAAGGAGAGTGATGGAGTGCTGCATCAGATGACCTGGCCTCCACAATCCCCCAACCTCAATCAAATTGAAATGGTGTGTTATTTCATAGTTTGTGTCTTCACTATTGTTCTGCAATGTAGAAAATTGTAAAAATAAAGAAAAACCCTTTAATGAGTAGGTGTTCTAATACCTTTGACCAGTAGTGTACATCCAAAAAGGTCAGCTGTGCTGTCCCTTTGAGCACCTGACCACATGACTGAATAGGCTTAATTAAAAGATAATGGCATGTCATTAGTGAAGATTTTAAAAAGTAAGGGGCCAAGACACCTGCCCTGGGGAATTCCTGATTCTTCCATTCAAGAACACCCTCTGTGTTCTGTTAGATATTTAACTCTTTATCCACAATAAAGCAGGGGGTGTTAAACCATAACACAAGTTTTTCTACCTGCAAACTATGATCAATAATGTCAAAAGCTGCACTGAAGTCTAACAAACCAGCCACCCAAATATATTTATCATCATCAGTTTCTCTCAGCCAATCAGTCATTTGTGTCAGTGATGTGCTTGTTGTGCCTTTCCAATAAGCATACTGAAAGTTTGTCGTTAATTCGTTTACTGTAAAATAGCATTGTATTTGGCCAAAACTATTTTTTCCAATAGTTTACTAAGGGTTAGTAACAGGGTGATTGGTCAGCTCTTTGAGACAATAAAAGGGGGCTTTACTATTCTTAGGTAGCGGAAATTACTTTTGCTTCCTTCCAAGCCTGAGGGCACACACTTTCTAGTAGGCTTAAATATGGCAAATAGGAGTGGCAAGTCCAAGTGGTCAGACCCCAGTGGCTTGTCGTTGTTGATAGACAAGACGTTTTTCACCTCTTCCACAGTCACTTTACTAAATTCAAAATTAAAATGGTTGCCTTTCACAATTTGGTCAGATATACTTGGATGTGTAGTGTCAGGCATGACATGCCATCAACAAACGCTAAGTTCGCTAATCTTGCCAATTAAAAAAATCATTATAGTAAACTCAGCAAAAAAAATAAACGTCTTTTCACGGTGAATTGCGTTTATTTTCAGCAAACTTAACATGTGTAAATATTTGTATGAACATAACAAGATTCAACAACAGACATAAACTGAAGAAGTTCCACAGACAAGTGACTAACAGAAATGGAATAATGTAAACAGGTCCCAGACGTGCTCAATGTGATTGAGATCTGGGCTCTTCGCTGGTCATGGCAGAACACTGACATTCCTGTCTTGCAGGAAAATCGCACACAGAACGAGCAGTGTGGCTGGTGGCATTGTCATGCTGGAGGGTCATGTCAGGATGAGCCTGCAGGAAGGCTACCACATAAGGGAGGAGGATGTCTTCCCTGTAATGCACAGCGTTGAGGTTGCCTGCTGTGACACACCGCCCCAGACCATAATGGACCCTCCACCTCCAAATCGATCCCGCTCCAGGGTACAGGCCTCGGTGTAACGCTCATTCCTTCAATGATAAACCCGAATCCGACCATCACCCCTGGTGAGACAAAACTGCGACTCGTCAGTGAAGAGCACTTTTTGCCAGTCCTCTCTGGTCCAGCGACGGTGGGTTTGTGCCCATAGGCGACGTTGAGGCCTGTGATGTCTGGTGAGGACCTGCCTTACAACAGGCCTACAAGCCCTCAGTCCAGCCTCTCTCAGCCTATTGTGGACAGTCTGAGCACAGATGAAGGGATTGTGCGTTCCTGGTGTAACTCGGGCAGTTGTTGTTGCCATCCTGTACCTGTCCCGCAGGTGTGATGTTCGGATGTACTGATCCTGTGCAGGTGTTGCTACATGCGGTCTGCCACTGCGAGGACAATCAAATGTCCATCCTGTCTCCCTGTAGCGCCGTCTTAGGCGTCTCACATTACGGACATTGCAATTTATTGCCCTGGCCTCCTTGTAGCATTCCTAAGGCACTTTCACGCAAATGAGCAGGGACCCTGGGCATATTTCTTTTGGTGTTTTTTAGAGTCAGTAGAAAGGCCTCTTTAGTGTCCTAAGTTTTCATAACTGTGACCTTAATTGCCTACCATCTGTAAGCTGTGTCTTAACAAACGCTCCACAGGTGCATGTTCATTAATGGTTCATCGAACAGGCATGGTGAACAGTGTTAAAACCCTTTACGGAAAGATCTGTGTAGTTATTTGGATTTTTACGAATTATCTTTGAAAGACAGGGTAATATCTAACAATTACCTAATACAGAAATCTAAGTAAAGGAATTAAGAATATATAAATGTATGGATGAGCAAAGTCAGAGCGGCTTAGACTAAGATACAGTAGAATACAGTATATACATGTGAGATTTGTAATGCAAGACATGTAAACATTATTAAAGTGGCATTATTAAAAGTGACTAGTGTTCCATTTATTAAAGTGGCAATGATTTCAAGTCTGTATGTAGACAGCAGGATCTCTGTGCTACTGATGGCTATTTAACAGTCGGATGGCCTTGCGATAGAAAAACAGTCGGCGTTGTCGGCAGGATTCACCACGATTTATAGTTGAACTGGTGAGTCTGAATCAGTGGAATCAGCTGGCACCTAAAAACAAGGTAGGCAAAGTTCCTACACCTGTTAATACTCATTCTGACTTCTTAGGGAGATGAGAGTTGTAGGCTGAAGACAATTTAAAAGACATGGAAAGCCAGAGTTTATTCAGGAGGCCAACTGTATATACTACCGGTAGGGTCCCTAGGAAGGTTTAGCCCCTAATAGGAGGGGGGGGGGGGGTTATGACTTTACAACCACGTAGTAAATTCCCTGCAGAGACTCTCGTCTCCCTGACCATGACGTATGGGAGAGAGAGGGTCACAGTAGAACAAAAGGAACTCTCCCGCCAAATTCTACTACATCCCAGAATTTGAGAATTGAACAATATTCCTAATTTTGGAAAATATGTAAACGGTCGGTGGAGAAGCCAGCTACGACCCAGTCCGTTTTGTGTGACCTGATGAAAGACAATACAGGCTCATTACCCTAACTCTGTTTATACAGGTTCCTCTGTTATGAGGCTTGCATCTAATTCTTGTATAAAATGAATGATTAAAGATTAAACTATTTGCGAAATTTTGGAATGTGTCATTAACCTTTTAAATTTGAGAATTGGCCTTAGTTTGACTAAGTCAGTAGCCACACCCAAGTGAATAGACATTGGTTGGAAATTATGAACCAACCCCTTTTCCACTCTTGAATAAAAGACTCCGTGACGAAAATTCAACTCAGTTCTAAACACCGTGAGGATTTGGGCTAATTCTAACTTCAACTCTACAGACCAGGAAATGTGAGAGCTTGCTCCACACGTGAAATGGTTTGATCACCTGAAGAAGAAGTGCATACTAAACTAGCATATATCAGACTGCAGCTGAACATATGCACACATCTAGTACGAGAACACTGATCGATGAGGAAGCATCTCCAGAGTGAGATGAAACTCTCAGACAATGGTGACCTCGACAGGGTAAACCAGAGCCTCACATCACCAGCTCAGCTATCGAAGCCAGCTTCACGTAAATACAATGCATTGCTTTTCCGAATGAGCAAATGTTAGTATCATATGTATTTATGTGAGAATAGCTTCCCAGGTCCGATAGAGAACCATGTTCCATTCGTCTGCTTTCCAAAACCCACTTTTTTCTCTCTCTCTAATGTGTTATAACCTAAATGTTTTTGTTTAGTCCACTAGGGACAGTATTTACTGTATAATGTTATTATGTATTGTATATTCTGTCATTGTTAAATTAGTTAGTAATTAAATAATTGAGCCAATTTATGTATGGATGATTCATAATAAAGGCTGGGTTCATGCAGAACCATCAGATGAGACTGACTGAAGGTAATAATTATTATTATTTAATAGAAGACTAAGAGTTATATTAGAAAAAATATGACTGAACCAACATTTTCCATGGTGTCACGACTTCCTAAGTTAATTTAATTTACATGATTAGTTTAATCACGTAATAATAATTAGAGAATTGATTTGATAAATAACAGAGTCTTCACATTTAATGATAAGTCAGGGACACGACATTTATGGAGTCTAAGATAGGACGAGACTTGAATTAGATATACAGTGGGGAGAACAAGTATTTGATAACCTGCAAAATCGGCAGTGTTTCCTACTTACAAAGCATGTAGAGGTCTGTCATTTTTTATCATAGGTACACGTCAACTGTGAGAGACGGAATCCAAAACAAAAATCCAGAAAATCACATTGTATGATTTTTAAGTAATTAATTTGCATTTTATTGCATCCCACAAGTATTTGATAAAGCAGAAAATCCCCGCTGGTGGGGCGTTCCCGAGCCACAAAGGGGGGCAATAGTAGCCCATACCTATGATTATGCCGGTGGGAGGTCGAGACAACGTGCAATACTGTATGAGACCGCCAGAGCAGAAAACAAATCCAAATCTAGTTGTAAACTACCCTATGAGAACAGTGAGGAGCAGACAGGCCCCTAGACAGGGACAATCTTAGAATACATCTAAGATACTACTGAGGTGTACCACACTAGTCGTAGAACAAGTCCAATGGCAAAAATAGTCATGCCTTAGGTTCAACTACAATACAACTTCTAAAATGCTCTAATCGTGTGTTCCGGTAAGATAATATTTCAGAATAAATCGGTAAGATAACTGGTCCCCTTGATTACCAGTACCAATGCCAGCAACAATCAGTCCAGCTACAGTCAGTAAAAAGGTTAGAGACCTAACAAATCAAATTACCCTTGACAACAGCGACAGAGTAGTTAGGAGTCACTCAGAGTGCAACACGGAGAAGGAAGTCTCCAGAGCACTCTTCCAATGGTTAACACACATGCCACTAATAAATAGAACCCTCCAATCAGAAAGAAAGTTATTCGAAGTCATGAATCATGATCACACCGCGTACAACTGGTCCAGTGATTATAGAGTACTTCCATTGTGAGGTTAGCTCCTCCATGGATAACATAGCTATGAAATAGACTTCTTCATACCTGTTGCCACTACAATAGTGGAAGACACAGTGACCTGTAGTAAGACCACTCTAGACTCCCTCGATACCAATTCTGACTGACCTCCAGGCATTGACCTGAAAATTATCTGATTATGTCAGACTCATTCTGAACAAGTTGTAGTCTACCAGGATACTTGGTTTTATTCCCTTGACATGTGCGAGTGTGTAAGCATAAACGCACATGTACAACAGAACATCCAACTAGAATTTAGGCTAGGATCACTTTTATTATTTAATTTCACCTTTATTAAACTAGGTAAGCTAGCTGAGAACAAGTTCTCATTTACAACTGTGACCTGGCCAAGATAAAACAAAGCAAAGCAGTGCGACAGAAACAACAGCACAGAGGTACACATGGAATAAACAAGCTGATAGGAGAATTATGCAAATTATGTTCTCCAGGTACATCACCCAATTAAATTATATTACTCTCAGTCTGCAAACCGGAATTTGTAAGATCCTGGTTGAATGAAACAGACGAAAGGCCCAGTCTACCACAGTTAAATGTTTATTCACGGGAACGTTCTGAAGTCAAGAATACAAACAATTCATTTTATACTGACTTCTCATGCCCACACATACACACAACCATACGCACACACATACACACAAACATACGCACACACATGTCCTGCTACGCACACACTCTGTGTCTCTTCCCAGCCGACAGAGATAGTGACTTTGTCCTTGAGACGTACTCTCCGTTCTCTCCCAAATCTCTAGTCAGGTCGGCATCAAGCTCAGACAGTCTGTGTTTAAAATACCATAAAGGCATATTGTTTTACCCTAATTCTGACTAGGACTACACATTTATTGATTATGATTTTATACATTCTAATCAATTCCATACAATTATGTTTCAGGGCGGAATATTCTAATCATTCAATTAACAGACAATTCTCACCTATCACAAGCATACAGTCAATAACAAAATAGAAAAAAAAGTAAGTCTATATACAGTGTGTGCAAATGGCATGAGGTGGTAAGGCAATAAATAGGCCATAGTAGCAAAGTAATTACAATTTAGCAGATTAACAGTGGAGTGATAGATGAGCAGATGATGATGAGCAGATTATGGTGTGTAAGTTGTGATACTGGTGTGCAAAAGAGCAGCAGTAAATAAAAACATTATGGGGATGAGGTAGGTCGATTGGGTGGGCTATTTACAGATGGACTATGTACAGATGCTGCTCAGATAGCTGCTGTTTAAAGTTAGTGAGGGAAATGTACGTCTCCAGCTTCAACGATTTTTGCAATTCGTTCCAGTCACAGGCAGCAGAGAATTGGAAGGAAAGGCAGTCAAAAGGAGGTGTTGGCTTTGGGGATGACCAGTGAGATATACCTGGTGGAGCGCGTGCCATGGGTGGGTGTTGTTATCGTGACCAGTGAGCTGAGATAAGGCGGAGCTTTACCTAGCATCGACTTATAGTTGACCTGGAGCCAGTGGGTCTGGCGACGAATGTGTAGCGAGGGCCAGCCGACTAGAGCATACAGGTCGCAGTGGTGGGTGGTATATGGGGCTTTGGTAACAAAACGGATGGCACTGTGGTAGACTACATCCAATTTGCTGAGTAGAGTATTGGAAGCTATTTTGTTGATGACATCGCCGAAGTCGAGGATCGGTAGGATAGTCAGTTTAACTAGGGTAAGTTTGGCGGCGTGAGTGAAGGAGGCTTTGTTGCGAAATAGAAAGACGATTCTAGATTTGATTTGGGATTGGAGATGTTTGATATGAGTCTGGAAGGAGAGTTTACCTAGGTATTTGTAGTTGTCCACGTATTCTAGGTCAGAACCGTCCAGAGCAGTAATACTAGTCAGGTGGGCAGGTGCGGAGAGGGAGGGGTTAACTACATACAGGGCCTGAGTTCGGGGCTAAGGCCAACAGATAAACAAAGGTAAACAAAGTGGAGTACCGTGATAAATGAACAGTCCAGTAGGCATCAGCTATGTAGCCAAGTGATCATAGGGTCCCGTGTACAGCAATAGATGGAACAGGGAAGCCGCGGGGTAGGCGTTGCTGCGCTAGCGCGCAGGTGACACAGCGTTTAAAGTTAGCAGGCCGGGGTAAGTAGAACCCTCTGCTCCGAAGTCCGGCAAAGGAAAATACCAGCCTTAGTAAAGTTGAACACTTTACTTTGAGGCCTTTGACTCTTCAGCTACAGTACTCACCAGTTTCTCCACAAAGGTCCATAGGTCATCCCTGTAGACTGCCTTGCAGCTGGTGCCTTGCAGCTGTAGACTTATCATGTAGTTATGAACTTAGGATTGATTTGGATCTCTTTTAGTCACCATTTGGACTAATCTTCCAAGAGTCCTTAAACATTAAAATACAATTTATAATACAAACACATTTTCACATATAACACACTATTACAAACATACATAATATACTAACATAATGACCCAATAAATACTCAATCTAAAAAATATTGATTCTTCATCAACTGTAGTCCCACAACATTTCTATGTATTATATTTAAATCGTTTTAAAATAATGTTGAAATTTACACATTGAAAGGTTTCTGGTTTGCTCAGTTAATTTATTCCATTTCTTAATTGCTCTAAATAGAAATGTTCTTTTGCCTATTTCTCTTTTCTCTCTGGATAACGCATAGATGGTGGACAATCTATTCCTAGTATTTACGGAATGTCTGTCTCTTACCAACTGAATACCGTTGTGAATAGAACTTGGCCGTTTTAAATGATGTATATTATAAAATAAAATAAGCATGTTTTTTTCAATTATCTTGTGGATGGATGACCAACCAAGAACACTGCGCATGACTGCAACAGAAGAACCATATCTCCACCTTAAAATAACCCTTGTTGCTTTGTTCTGTGCATTCTGCAGCCTCCTAATTTCACTTGATGATGCATTTCCTCAGACCACAGAACAGTAGTTCACCGGACTCTCAATTAATACTTGTGTTATTTACTGAATCATTTTTCCTGGTAAATATTTAGCTATCCTTCTGATCATGCATGCTGTTTTAATATATCTTTTTTTTTTTTACATAGATTAGTTATTTGAGACGACCATGATAAGCAGTTGTCTAGCTGCACTCCCAATAGTTTGGTTTCTGTCAAACTATAGGATAGTGCCCAAAGCAACACACCGCAAATTAGGAACGCCCTAGACATGACATTAGAGACAATGCCATGATAGAGTTATTTAGCCAAGACCATGGACGTATATAGAATACAGTCCAATTAGAGGATTTAGGAGTGATAACTATATTTTGTATATCTTTTGTTTATGCTTTCATTCCTTTTCGATTCAGTTCCCTTGACACTTAGGAAGTGATAGAGCCATAAACAAAGTTCCCATACACACATCACTTAGTACCACCATGCCACTCGTTTGGGAAAGAAATGTAATGATGTATTTTGTGAGTGTGTGTGCATTGCCAACATCTGCCTAAGTTACTGCCCAGATCTACAAGCCTGGACAACCAGACAACAGGTCCTGAACGGCGATACCCAACCCAGACCCATCCTTGGAGGGGCCAGCAGCTTGCAGAAATCATCCCAGGGTAGACCACCAGAGGGAAATAGCAGCGATGATCCCCAACCAGTACATTTCTGGGTCATTTATTTTTTGCGGTCGGTTGCAACATGCCGAATAATACCAAGATTGAACCACCAGAGGGGGACTGTCATGATGCTAGCCCTTTCAGAGAATTTGCTACCAGAGATGTGAACAACCCCCTATTAGGAGGGGGGGGCAGTTTTATGACTTTACAACCACGTAGTAAATTTCCTGCAGAGACTCTTGTCTCCCTGACCATGACGTATGGGAGAGAGAGGGTTACAGTAGAACAAAATAACTATCGCGCCAAATTCTTCTACATCCCAGAATTTGAGAATTGAACAATATTCCTAATTTTGGAGAATGTGTAAACGGTCGGTGGAGAAGCCAGCTAAGACCCGGTCCGTTTTGTTTCATGTTTGTGACCTCATGAAAGACAATACAGGCACATTACCCTAACCCTGTTTATATAGGTTCCTCAGTTATGAGGCTTGCATCTAATTCTTGTATAAAATGAGTGAGTAAAGATGAAAATATTAGCAAAATGATGTAATGTGATGTTAACCTTTAAAATTAGAGAATTGGCCTTCATCGTAAAGTTTGACTAAGTCAGTAGCCACGCCCAAGTGAATAGACATTGGTTGGACATTTTGAACCAACCCCTTTTCCACTATTGAATAAAAGACTCGAAAAGTCAACTCAGTTCCAAATACCACGAGGACTTGTCCTCAGATTTAAAAGGGCTAATTCTAATTTCAACTCTACAGACCAGAAAACGTGAGCTCTTGCTCCATACGTAAAATGGTTTGATCACCTGAAGAAGTCCATACTAAACTAGCATATCAGACTGCAGATGAACATATGCACACATCTAGTAAGAGAACACTGACCGATGAGGAAGCATCTCCAGAGTGAGATGAACCTCTCAGACCACGTGAATCTCACTCCACAACGACCCGGCAGAATCTACAAAGGACAATGGTGACCTCGACTGGGCAAACCAGAGCCTCACATCACCAGCTTAACTATCGAAGCCAGCTTCACGTAAATACAATGCATTGCTTTTTCGAATGAGCGATCATTAGGTGCATATGCATTTATGTGAGAATAGCTTCCCAGGTCCGATAGAGACCCATGTTCCATTCGTCTGCTTTCCAAAACCCACTTTTCTTCTCTTTGAATCTATCGTGTTATAACCAAACTGTTTTTGTTTAAACCACTAGGGACAGTATTTACTGTATAAATGTTATGTATTGTATATTCTGTCATTGTTTAATTAGTTAGTAATTAAAAATGTAGCCAATTTGTGTATGGTTGATTCATAAGTAAAGGCTGGGTTTGTGCAGATAACCAATAATTTTACGACGTTCAGATGAGACTGACGGTAATAATAATAATAATTAATTAATAGAAGACTAATTGATCAGATATTAAAATAACTTTACAGTTATATTCGGAGAATTATGACTCTGTAAACCAACATTGTCCGTTGTAAGCTGACTTCCTAGTTAATTTACATGATTAGTTTAATCACGTAATAATAATTACAGAGAATTGATTTGATAAAAGAACAGTCTTCACATTTAATGATAAGTCAGAGACACGACATATGACATTGCTTGGATACTCATGAGAAAGAACGCCTTCACAGACGCGGATATTGTCAAAATGTTTTTCCGGCCTCAGCCGAAATATATGATTTCACAAACAAGAAAGCTATTTTAAATCAAGTTACGGGACTAAAACGCTGACTCGACCATAACAAGACGCATATAAGACATTGGCGAGGACATCGGTAAGCAACTGATTACTGACATATCCGTGGCGCCGTGTTTTAGTATTTCGCTTGACGAAGGCGCTGATGTAAGTGACATTGCCCAATTATGTGTTTGGGTCTGCTTCCCTCAAAATGTGTCGTTCAGAGAGGAACTTGTGTGTTTTATGCCCCTTCAGGGACAAACACAAGGATAGGATATTCTGAAATCCCTTGTTACATTTGTTGCTGATAATAATATTGACTGGTCTAATCTGACATCTGTGTGCATTGACAGTGCCTCAAACACGCGAGGGAAGAAGAAGGGACTCATAGGCCTGATGAGAAAGAGGATATTCCAGAATTAGTTACGTTTCATTGTATCATTCATCATGACGCACTTGTGACTAAACTCAAAGTCTGTGACTTACAGAACGTGATGCAGCAAATCGTGCGCGTGGAGCTGCAGGCAAATGACACATTGCAAGGTGAACTAAGATCAGGTGTTACCCATTTCTGAAGCCTTGTGTCAGACACAGAGTATCCACTTCTGAAGCAGTGTGTGCAAAATGTGACATTTTTTTGTCAGCAACATTTTCAACAATGAACATTGTGAAACAAAAACAGAGAAACAGACTGACCAATGCACACCTGACCTGGACTGCCTCACAAGGATAGTAACAAGACATTTAGAATGAATTCAGTCAAGGAGCAGAAGGGACATTTTCACCCACCCAACTACTGAGGCAACCCTTAATATGGGTCTTATACATATGATGTAGCCTATTTAATGTGCGCTGGTATATATTTGTGAGGTATATATTTGCGATGTGCTCTATTGCACTCGATTAATAATATTGGAAGAAAAAGTACTACAAATGAAAATGCTGTGCGGCCCTCTGAATGATATTTCAACCCAAAGTGGCCTCCTTACAAAAAATAGTGAGTAACACTGCTGTAAACCATGTCATTCGGTTCTTCATAGGGTTGGGTACTGATGGTTTCATAATTAGCTCAAATGACAGAACTCAGACCATCAAGGTAGTTGGGGACGAATCGGAGTTCCTCGAGTTACATAACAAGGTGCCCCAAGGTTCGATACTCAGCCCACTACTGTTTACAATCTATATAAATGACATAGGTAATAACGTAAAAATAAAATTAGTAAATTGTATGCAGATGATACAGTGTTGCATTTCATTGCTCCATTGATTGGACAAGCTTTTTTTACATTCGAAGTCTGACTTTCAAGCACACCAGAGGTCACTATTGGATCTAAAGTTAGTGGTAAATGCAAACAGAACGCATGCTGTTTTCTAAGTCCCGTAACACAGATTTAAATTAAAAAAGTAATGACTAGTTCGGCTAGCACACAAATTGAGTGAGTCCCATCCTACAAAAATCTTTGTATCTGGCTTGATGACACTCATTTAAAAAAAAACATGTCACTAAGCTGGTGAAGAAGTTGGAAGTTGAAGGTTGGTTTCTTTTACAGAAACAAAGCATGTCTGCCTGTTGTTAAAAGGAAGGAGATTCCCCAGGTCACTTGTCTACGTGAGATTATGAGGATATCTTCTAAATGCATGCCGCAGCAGCAACACTTAAACCACTAGATGCTGTTGTCCATTGTGCCCTTAGCTTTATTACTGGTGATGGTTATAGAACTCACCATTGTGTTTTGTAGCAAAAACACAATGCAAGCAGCATTTTCTTGGGTTGATCTACAAAGCACTCATGCAGAAACTTCCTATGATCATCATTCATTTATTTTAGACTTACAAATGACCAAACCCAGTCTCAGGTTTGTACTTATTATGGATCCCCATTAGCACTCTTCCTGGGGTCCAGCAACATAAGACGGTTACATATAGTTAAAAATACATGGCATTCCATTTCATAACACCGTACCCAACACATTCAGTGTGTTCCCTTAGACCACCACCACATATCTACAATACAAAATCCATGTGTATGTGTGTAAAGAGTGCGTGTCTTAGAGTGCGTGGGGCAGCAGGTAGCCTAGTGGTTAGGGCGTAACCGAAAGGTTGCTGGATGGAATCCCCGAGCTGACAAGGTACAAATCCGTTGTTCTACCCCCGAGCAAGGGAGTTAACCCACTGTTCCCTGGGGGCTGAAGACGTGGATGTCGATTATGGCAGCTCCCACACCTCTCCGATACAGAGGGGTTGGGTTAAATGCAGAAGACACATTTCAGTTGAAGGCATTCAGTTGTATAACTGACTAGGTATCCCACTTTCCCTTATCATGGGCCTCTTCGCTGTTCCATAAGCTGTAATTTCATGTTTTATTAAATCTGATTCTACTGCTTGCATCAGTTACCTGATGTGGAATAGAGTTCCATGTGCGCCTCCCATAGTCTGTTCTGGACTTGTTATTAAGAGACCTCGGGTGGCATGTCTTGTGGGTTATGGATGGGTGTCTGAGCTGTGTGCTAGTAGTTTAAACAGACAGCTCTGTACATTCAGCATGTCAACACTTCTTACAAAAAACAAGTAGTGATGTCAATCTCTCCTCCACTTTGAGCCACGAGAGATTTACAAGCATAGAATTAATGCTAGCTCTCCGTGTACATTTAAGGGCCAGCCATGCGGACTATGCTGTTCTGTGCCAATTGTAGTTTTCCGAGGTCCCTCTTCTTAACTCTCCGGCAACTGAGTTAGGAAGGACACCGGTATCTTTGTAGTGACTGGGTGTATTGATCCAAAGCCTAATTAATAACATCACCGTGCTCAAAGGGATATTCACCATCTGATTTTAATATCATTGTTTTTAAACACAAATACTGAGGCATTGAAAAAGCTCCCTGGTCTTTGTGGTTGAATCTGTGCTTGAAATTCACTACTCCATGCAACTCATGTGACTTGTTAAGCACATTGTTACCCCTGAACTTATTTAGGCTTCCCATAACAAAGAGGTTGAATACTTATTGACTAAAGACATTTCAGATTTTCATTTAGTCAAATGTTCTGCAAACACAATTCCACTGACATTAC
This sequence comes from Oncorhynchus clarkii lewisi, assembly GCF_045791955.1. Classification (NCBI taxonomy): domain Eukaryota; kingdom Metazoa; phylum Chordata; class Actinopteri; order Salmoniformes; family Salmonidae; genus Oncorhynchus; species Oncorhynchus clarkii. The sequence continues at coordinate 32,612,372 of NC_092164.1, forward strand.
TGTGTAGTGTGTGTCGATCAGTGACAAAATCTCTAATCCATTTCAAATCCAGGCGGTAACAACAAAATGTTGATAAGTAAAGGGTTGGGAATACATTCAGAAGGCGCTCTGTGTTTGCTTCAAGTTGTGTATTTACAGTCTTATGTATTGCGTTGTCATCAAGACCAATTCGAATGTTAGTTCGTTAAATAGTCTGCCCCATATTTGCTAAATATGTTGAACATGTTTGCAGTCCACATACTTCTAATAGCATTGCTTCAATATGGAAATGCATTGTTAAACATAGCCCCTTTATCAGTGTGAATGCTATAGCCTAGGACAACTGTAAATTGTAGATCCTCAAAAGAAATCAGCAGTTGATATGGAGGACTGAATAGTTTGGAGGAGCATGTCTTTGGTAATCAGATGAGCGGCGCTCTTTGAAAATGAGGATGATAGCCTACTTGAACAAGTGAAATGCAGCTATGTGAATTTTGAATAATGAAAAAGCATGAGGGCAAAAACCTCAAATATTTCAAAGCAGTTTCAGTAGACCATTTAAAACTCCTTTATTCATAGGCTACTTGGCTAATGAACTAGCATAAAAATACACACTGATGAGATTCTGCTATTAAGGAGAGGGTAGGTTGTGCTTAGTTTTTAATCAAGTTAAATGAAATGGTGGGGGGGGGGGGAAGAAACCGAGTGTTCATTTACATTTCTAAATATGAGATTTAACGGCACAAAAGGCACATCTCTCCTTCCATGAGCACTGTGCGTCATGACTGGATCGGCTGTGCTTCTCACAATCCATCCATTATCAACTGCGTTACCGTTAACACCTGCTTTTTGTGAGTCTTAAATATTGCCACTGGTCCCACAGGTAAATTGCCAAACCTGGTGTTAGGTCTGTAAAATGCCAGTGTGCCTGTTTTTCCATGACGAAATTGCAAACCAACTTAAGTTTGACACTTGTGCCTACTTAGTTCCAGGCAAAAAAGGGCCCAGGATGTTAAAGGAAATTTATTGAAAATTTTATTCACATACCTACAGGACAGTAGCTCTCCAGGAACAGGGTTGGAAAGCCCTGTTCTATCCTAAATGTAAATTCTATTACTCCAATGTTTACAAACAAGAATTTCCATTGCCCTATGCTTCAGCTGTACACCAAAACAAGTACTGGGGCTGCCATTTCGCTGAAAGATTAATCCCAGACTGCAGATTTAAATCTTTGAACAGATGAGGGGCTCTAAATAAAAGGAGGACAGACTTATGAGAGAATATAAGCCTCTACCTTGCAACTGTGCTCTGCTTGACCATTTTCTGGCGTGCACTCCTGGAACCTGAGGCATCAACCACAGAGAAACCCCCAGCAGAGTTGGGGAATCCATGAGCTGCCACATATTTGCGGTAGGCTTCGCGAATAATGCGAAAGGCTCGTGTGTTGGCATAGGGGATGTCTGTAACTGGGTCTCTGTATAATGCAGCCTTGTGGGTGACAGGACAGACTTCCTGGGTGGGGGGTTGGGAGCCGGTCCGCACAGCCTGGGGGAAGGCAGCCTCAAAGGCCTCCTCGTCACTAAAGGTGATGTAAGTGCGGGAGCAAAGACCTCCCAAGGGTTGCTGGGAAGGCATTGGACTTGCTGCCACAGGAGCAACGAGCAGTGGTGTGTCCTGGTCTAACCTTTAAAAAAAACAAATACAAACACTTTAGTTAGTGGTACATAGACTCCCTGGCTAAATAAAGGTTAAATATGTAATAAAACAGACTACCGACAAAGGGCAATAATAGCTTTATTGTAAACAATGCTGTACTCTACTCCAGGTCCAAACTGTGGCCATTGCAAAGTAGCCTAGGCTACAGTGGCTACTTGGGCTTAAATAACAAGGAGACAAACACTATACAGAAAATGCATCCAATATTAATTTCACATTCAAATAGTACTTGATTTCAGTAAGACGGCTGCTGCATCCTGTCTGGGTGTTTTTTTAAATATTTTTTATTTAACCTCTAGGGCCAACATCCAGTGAGATTGCAGAGCACCAAATTCAAATACAGAAATACTAATAATAATTCAGAAAGATGCAACTATTTTACATAGGTTTAAAGATAACCTACTTGTGAATCCAACCACGGTGTCAGATTTCAAAAATGCTTTACGGCGAAAGCATACCTTACACTTATTTGAGAACATAGCCCAGCAGACAAATCATTACAAACAGTAACCAGCCAAGTAGAAGAGTTACACAAGTCAGAAATAGAGATAAAAATTAATCACTTACCTTTGATGATCTCATATGGTTGCACTCAGAAGACATTTATTCAATAAATGTTCCTATTATTCGATAAAGTCTCTTTACATCCAAAAACCTCCGTTTTGTTTGCGCATTTTCTTCAGTAATCCACAGGCTCAAACGCAGTCACAACAGGCAGACAAAAAAATCCAAATAGTATCCGTAAAGTTCGTAGAAACATTTCAAACGATGTTCATAAACAATCCTCAGGTTGTTTTTAGCCTAAATAATCGATAATATTTCAACTGGACAATACCGTCGTCAATATAAAAGGTAAACCAGAAAGGCACTCTCTCGGTCACGCGCATGAAAAAGCTCTGTGACACAGCAGGGTCCACTCATTCAGACTGCTCTTACTCCCTTTTTCAGAATACAAGCCTGAAACAATTTCTAAAGATTGTTGACATCTAGTGGAAGGCATAGGAACTGCAATTTGAGTACTAAGTCAACGGATACTGTAATGGCATTGAATAGAAAACTACAACAATCCAAAAAAATCCTACTTCCTGAATGGATTTCTCAGGTTTTCGCCTGCCAAACCAGTTCTGTTATACTCACAGACACTATGTTAACAGCTTTGGAAACTTTAGAGTGTTTTCTATCCAAATCTACCAGTTATATGCATATCCTATCTTCTGGGCCTGAGGAGAAGGAGGTTTAATTTGGGCACTCTTTTCATCCAAAATTCCAAATGCTGCCCCCTTCCCTAGAGAAGTTAACTAGGCAAGTCAGTTAAGAACCAATTCTTATTTTCAATGACGGCCTAGGAACAGTGGGTTAACTGCCTTGTTCAGGGGCAGAACGACAGATTTTTTACCTTGTCTGCTCTGGGATTCGATCTTGCAACCTTTCGGTTACATGTCCAATGCACTAGGCTACCCCTCCTGCCACCCCAGTGTTTATTTGATTTAAGATAGCAACGTTGCTTTTCATACTAAATATGGTGTTCCAAAATCAAATGGAAATAAGGTATGCAGTTAGGGCTGTGGCAGTCATAAAATTTGGTCAGACGGTTATTGTCATGTAAAAAGACTGCTGGTCTCACGGTAAATGACCGTTAATGAACATAAACACATCTATGCATACAAGCCGTATACAAGTCAATACAGTGCCTTGCGAAAGTATTCAGCCCCCTTGAACTTTGCGACCTTTTGCCACATTTCAGGCTTCAAACATAAAGATATAAAACTGTATTTTTTTGTGAAGAATCAACAACAAGTGGGACACAATCATGAAGTGGAACGACATTTATTGGATATTTCAAACTTTTTTAACAAATCAAAAACTGAAAAATTGGGCGTGCAAAATTATTCAGCACCCTTAAGTTAATACTTTGTAGCGCCACCTTTTGCTGCGATTACAGCTGTAAGTCGCTTGGGGTATGTCTCTATCAGTTTTGCACATCGAGAGACTTGCATTCCTCCTTGCAAAACAGCTAGAGCTCAGTGAGGTTGGATGGAGAGCATTTGTGAACAGCAGTTTTCAGTTCTTTCCACAGATTTTCAATTGGATTCAGGTCTGGACTTTGACTTGGCCATTCTAACAACTGGATATGTTTATTTTTGAACCATTCTATTGTAGATTTTGCTTTATGTTTTGGATCATTGTCTTGTTGGAAGACAAATCTCCGTCCCAGTCTCAGGTCTTTTGCAGACTCCATCAGGTTTTCTTCCAGAATGGTCTTGTATTTGGCTCCATCCATCTTCCCATAAATTTTAACCATCTTCCCTGTCCCTGCTGAAGAAAAGCAGGCCCAAACCATGATGCTGCCACCACCATGTTTGACAGTGGGGATGGTGTGTTCAGCTGTGTTGCTTTTACGCCAAACATAACGTTTTGCATTGTTGCCAAAAAGTTCAATTTTGGTTTCATCTGACCAGAGCACCTTCTTCCACATATTTGGTGTGTCTCCCAGGTGGCTTGTGGCAAACTTTAAACAACACTTTTTATGGATATCTTTAAGAAATGGCTTTCTTCTTGCCACTCTTCCATAAAGGCCAGATTTGTGCAATATACGACTGATTGTTGTCCTATGGACAGAGTCTCCCACCTCAGCTGTAGATCTCTGCAGTTCATCCAGAGTGATCATGGGCCTCTTGGCTGCATCTCTGATCAGTCTTCTCCTTGTATGAGCTGAATGTTTAGAGGGACGGCCAGGTCTTGGTAGATTTGCAGTGGTCTGATACTCCTTCCATTTCAATATTATCGCTTGCATAGTGCTCCTTGGGATGTTTAAAGCTTGGGAAATCTTTTTGTATCCAAATCCGGCTTTAAACTTCTTCACAACAGTATCTCGGACCTGCCTGGTGTGTTCCTTGTTCTTCATGATGCTCTCTGCGCTTTTAACGGACCTCTGAGACTATCACAGTGCAGGTGCATTTATACGGAGACTTGATTACACACAGGTGGATTGTATTTATCATCATTAGTCATTTAGGTCAACATTGGATCATTCAGAGATCCTCACTGAACTTCTGGAGAGAGTTTGCTGCACTGAAAGTAAAGGGGCTGAATAATTTTGCACGCCCAATTTTTCAGTTTTTGATTTGTTAAAAAAGTTTGAAATATCCAATAAATGTCGTTCCACTTCATGATTGTGTCCCACTTGTTGTTGATTCTTCACAAAAAAATACAGTTTTATATCTTTATATTTGAAGCCTGAAATGTGGCAAAAGGTCGCAAAGTTCAAGGGGCCCGAATACTTTCGCAAGGCACTGTATCTAATAAATCAATTGAAAATACACCATCACAAATAAATTCAGTATTAATTTCAGGAAGGTCTAAAGAAACATGATATGTATTTCAGAAGAACAGAAAAGTTGGCCTACAGTATGTTATCTGCCATGCCATAGGCTGTAAGCTTGTTCTTCAAGCTGACAAGATAATGTATTGTGCAATTATTTAATATTATATGATTTTACAATAAGAATAATATAATTACATTTTGCTGAATAAAAATGGAGGATATTTTTCCCATTCTGGCGTGAGAAGGCCCATTTGAAGTGGCTATGTTGAGCGTAAAGGTGATAATTTGAAACAGGTCCTATATGCTAGATTTATAGTTATTTGGCAACTTTAGTTGAGAATGATACAAATCATAGACGCCTTAGAAATCAAAAGATATGGGCTGCATGATGCGACTATAGGCTGTTGATCATTTGAGAAAGTTGCAATAAAAAAGCTTGCGTTCTGTTCTTTCCCTCAGGCTGCAAGCTGTTCTTTCATAAAGTGATCATATTTTCACCCATCAGACCAGACTCAATTTCATCTAGTCTTTACTAATAAATACAATTAGTTTCGATTTAGAATGGCCCATTATCAAATGGGCAGGAAGAGGGGAAAGAGAAAAACATGCATGTAATCTGTATGCACTCGAATAGCGAATGGAGGCCACTTTCCTGCTGGTTCGTTTCACTCATGTTGGGTAGGCTACTCTGGTTATTTCTCGGTGCAACAGATGATATTCCGCCCAAACTCTGTATGCCATGGGCTCTCCAACCCTGTTCCTAACGCTACCAAGTGCTTGATTTGGGAAACCAAGTGAAAGCTGTTCGGGAACATCGATAGTAAGATGTTTTCACAAGGAAACATATTCTATTAACTTCTTTGGGCTGGGGGCAGTATTGAGTAGCTTGGATGAATAAGGTGCCCAGAGTAAACTGTCTGCAACTCAGGCCCAGTTGCTAATATATGCATATTAGTAGATTTGGATAGAAAACAATCTGACGTTTATAAAATGTTTGAATGATGTCTGTGAGTATAATAGAACTCATATGGCAGGCAAAAACCTGAGAAAAAAATCCAACCAGGAAGTGGGAAATCTGAGTTCTGTAGTTTTTCAACTCTTGGCCTATCGAATACACAGTGTCTATGGGGTCAAATAGCACTTCCTAAGGATTCCACTAGATGTCAACAGTTTTCAGAACCTTGTTTGATGCTTCTACTGTGAAGTGGGGGTGAATGAGAGGGGAATGAGTCAGAGGTCTGCCAGAGAGCCATGAGCTGGTGACGCACGTTCACATGAGAGTTAGCTTGAGTTCCATTGTATTTCTGAAGACAAAAGGAATTCTCCGGTTGGAACATTATTGTAGATTTATGTTAAAAACATCCTAAAGATTGATTCTATACACCGTTTCACATGTTTCTACGGACTGTAACGGAACTTTTTGACATTGTCTGCTCCTAGTGATCACGCGTCATGAATTTGGATTACTGGGCTGAACGCGCGAACAAAAAGGAGGTATTTGGACATAAATAGACATTATCGAACAAAACAAACATTTATTGTGGAACTGGGATTCCTGGGAGTGCATTCTGATCAAGATCATCAAAGGTAAGTGAATATTAATAATGCTATTTCTGACTTCTGTTGACTACACAACATGGCGGATATCTGTTTGGGTTGTTTTGGTCTCAGAGCGCCATACTCAGATTATAGCAAAAGGTGCTTTTTCCGCAAAGTTTTTTTGAAATCTGACACAGCGGTTGCATTAACTTTTTATGGCTGCAGGGGCAGTATTGAGTAGCTTGGATGAAAAGGTGCCCATTGTAAACGGCCAGCTCCTCAGTCTCAGTTGCTAATATATGCATATTATTATTAGTATGGGATAGAAAACACTAAAGTTTCCAAAACTGACAAAATATTGTCTGTGAGTATAACAGAACTGATATTGCAGGCGAAACCCTGAGGAAAATCAAAACAGGAAGTGGCTTCTATTTTGAAATCTCCATGTTCCATAGCCTCCCTTTGCTCCATTTAAAGGGATATGAACCAGACTCCTTTTCCTACCGCTTCCTCAAGGTGCCAACAGTCTTCAGACATAGTTTCAGGCTTTATTTTGAAAAATGAGCCAGAGCGATAACATCGCGTCAAGTGGTCACATGAGTTTTGCTCGCGCAACAGAATTTGGACAGCCATTGTTTTCCCCTCTCCTACTGTGAAATACATTTGCGGTTCATATATTATCGATTATATATTTTAAAAACAACCTGAGGATTGATTATAAAAACGTTTCACATGTTTCTGTGGACATTATGGAAACTATTTGGAATTTTCGTCTGCGTTGTCGTGACCGCTCTTTCCTGTGGATTTCTGAACATAACTCGACAAACAAACGGAGGTATTTTGGATATAAAAATAATCTTTATGGAACAAAAGGAACATTTGTTGTGTAACTGGGAGTCTCGTGAGTGAAAACATCCGAAGACCAAAGGTAAACGATTAATTTGATTGCTTTTCTGACTTTCGTGACCAAGCTACCTGATGCTAAGTGTACTTAATGTTTTATTGTGCGATAGATAAACTTACAAAAGCTTGGATTGCTTTCGCTGTAAAGCAGAATTTCAAAATCTGACACGACAGGTGGATTAACAAAAGGCTAAGCTGTGTTTTCCTATATTGCACTTGTGATTTCGTGAATATAAATATTTATTGTATGTAGCGCTATGCTATTCAGCGGTTGTTGATGACACATCAGGATTGCAGCCATAACAAGTTAAGGAGAAGTGTATCTATAATTCCGTGCATAATAGTTGTATCTTTTATCAATGTTTATTATGAGTATTTCTGTAAACTGATGTGGCACTCTGCAAAATCACCGGATGTTTTGGAACTACTGAACATAATGCGCCAATGTAAACTGAGATTTTTTGATATAAATATGAACGTTATCGAACAAAACATACAATACATGTAACATGAAGTCCTATGAGTGTCATCTGATGAAGATCAAAGGTTAGTGATTAATTTGATCTATATTTCTGCTTTTTGTGACTCCTCTCTTTGGCTGGAAAAAAATGTGGCTCTGACCTAACAATCGTTTGGTTTGCTTTCGCTGTAAAGCCTTTTTGAAATCGGACACTGTGGTGGGATTAAGAAGAAGTGTATCTTTAAAATGGTGTAAAATACTTGTATGTTTGAGGAATTTTAATTATGGGATTTCTGTTGTTTTGAATTTGGCTCTATGCACTTTCACTGGCTGTTGTCATATCGATCCCGTTAGCGGGATCTCAGTGGGATCTCAGCCCAAACAACCCCCCTCTCTGCGCACTGGAGAAAGGAATGAAAAGGAGAGGAGATGGAAACGCACAGTGGTGATATTACTTTTAGCTAAAAGGTAATGTGTCAGCCTATTATGAAAATATTCAAAAAGCCCAATTACTAGGCTATTCAAAATTATATATACGCACAGTGGTGATATTACTTTTAGCTTAAAGGTAATGTGTCAGCCTATTATAAAAATATTCAAAAAGCCCAATTACTAGGCTATTCAAAATTATATATATATATATATATATATATATATATATATATATATATATATATATAAAAATGTGAATAGCCTAGTAATTGGGCTTTTTGAATATTTTCATAATAGGCTGACACATTACCTTTGCCAAATGAAAAGGAGAGGAGTAATGTCAACCAAATAATTGAGTTGATTTGTTTTACAGGTACCGCATGCACCCCTCTGTCTCAGTATGTGTAAACCATGTATCGGATGCTGTCTGGACAATAAGAGTATGGCATGTCATACTATTTCTGGCCAGACAGGATCATTTACATGGGCTACATATAGTAAGACAGAGGGGCGCTGATTGGCTCGCTCGGATGCTCTCTCAGGTGATAGTTTCAGCAGAGAGGAAGAGGCGAAGCGAGAGGGCTCACTCTCGCCAAAATCTGTATAGAATAAGCCCAAAGTGGTTATATTGACATATTATGCAGACCTAAACTTGAAGCCTACCTTCCCGCCTTTGGGACAATGACTCTCCTTGTTAGGACGGACACATGAGAGCATCTCGTCATTATATTCAGATGTGTTTTTATTTCTTACGAATTGGAAAGAAATCGATTGCACAGTTCAGATGCTGGCTTCCACTAAAGTAAATTGATGTTTTGCCAAAACTATTTAAATTACCCATCTAAATAAAATACTTCACCAGGGAGCATGACTTAGCCAAAGAGGATCATTATTTTGAAAAGAAAAATAGCAGTGGATTGTTTAAAAATCACAAGTGCGTAGGTCTATGCCTATTTGGGAAGCCCTCAATTTGGGCAGCGTGTGGCAATAGTCCTAGCTGATTGAGTTGCAGCTGTCAGTGAAAAGCATCTAAAATGTGTGTGAAGATAATGTGTCTTGAGTATAATTTAAAATGTTGCAACAAGAAGGGGAGGGATGTGTGGCGAAGATATGGCACGTCTTTCTCCAGAATACGTGTACTCAGCTCTCCAGAAAGAGCTTAGCTGTCTGCCGCCAATTCCTGCTCATTCATTGTGTGAATTGTTTGCTGTTTGTATATATATCATGTCACAAGTAGGCCTAGTAAATGTACCGTTAATCCTTCTCTCTAGAAACATACAGAGGGAGTGCATGTGCCTGTGTACGCATAGAAGTAGGCCTACCTGGCCTGCTGTGTGCATATGTAGAAAAGTGCCCAATTGGGATGTCTGATCTCTGACTTAACTCAAAGTCCACCACTAATAAACTGAGCCAGTCTGGTTTTTTGTTTTTACATCCTTTGAGAATAATAATGGTTAGTCGCAGTACTTGAAAAATGTTCCAACTCTCCCCCGGCCTCGATGTAAAAGAGAAATGTATCAAGATCTGATGATCCCATATATCCAGTGGAAACAAGGAGGTCGACCGATTAAAATCGGCATGGCTGATTAATTAGGGACGATTTCAAGTTTTAAATCGGTCATTTTTGGACGCCGATTACATTACAATCTATGAAGAGACTGCGTGGCAGGCTGACCCCCTGTTACCCGAGTGCAGCAAGGAGCCAAAGGTAAGTTGTTAGCTAGCATTAAACTTATCATATAAAAAATAAAAAAAACTATCTTAACATAATCACTAGTTAACTACACATGGTTGATATTACTAGTATACCTAGCTCCTGCGTTGCATATAATCAATCCGGTGCCTGTTAATTTATCATCGAATCACAGCCTACTTCGCCAACTGGTGATGATTTAACAAAGTGCATTCGCGAAAAAAGCACAATCGTTGTACCAATGAACCTAACCATGAACATCAATGCTTTTCTTAAAATCAATAGACAAGTATATTTTTTAAACCTGCATATTTTGTTAAGATATTAGTGTTAGCAGGCAATATTAACTAGGGAAATTGTGTCACTTCTCTTGCGTTCAGTGCAAGCAGAGTCAGGGTATACAGTGCCTTGCGAAAGTATTCGGCCCCCTTGAACTTTGCGACCTTTTGCCACATTTCAGGCTTCAAACATAAAGATATAAAACTGTATTTTTTTGTGAAGAATCAACAACAAGTGCGACACAATCATGAAGTGGAACGACATTTATTGGATATTTCAAACTGTTTTAACAAATCCAAAACTGAAAAATTGGGCGTGCAAAATTATTCAGCCCCTTTACTTTCAGTGCAGCAAACTCTCTCCAGAAGTTCAGCGAGGATCTCTGAATGATCCAATGTTGACCTAAATGACTAATGATGATAAATACAATCCACCAGTGTGTAATCAAGTCTCCGTATAAATGCACCTGCACTGTGATAGTCTCAGAGGTCCGTCAAAAGCGCAGAGAGCATCATGAAGAACAAGGAACACACCAGGCAGGTCCGAGATACTGTTGTGAAGAAGTTTAAAGCCGGATTTGGATACAAAAAGATTTCCCAAGCTTTAAACATCCCAAGGAGCACTGTGCAAGCGATAATACTGAAATGGAAGGAGTATCAGACCACTGCAAATCTACCAAGACCTGGCCGTCCCTCTAAACTTTCAGCTCATACAAGGAGAAGACTGATCAGAGATGCAGCCAAGAGGCCCATGATCACTCTGGATGAACTGCAGAGATCTACAGCTGAGGTGGGAGACTCTGTCCATAGGACAACAATCAGTCGTATATTGCACAAATCTGGCCTTTATGGAAGAGTGGCAAGAAGAAAGCCATTTCTTAAAGATATCCATAAAGTGTTGTTTAAAGTTTGCCACAAGCCACCTGGGAGACACACCAAACATGTGGAAGAAGGTGCTCTGGTCAGATGAAACCAAAATTGAACTTTTTGGCAACAATGCAAAACGTTATGTTTGGCGTAAAAGCAACACAGCTGAACACACCATCCCCACTGTCAAACATGGTGGTGGCAGCATCATGGTTTGGGCCTGCTTTTCTTCAGCAGGGACAGGGAAGATGGTTAAAATTGATGAGAAGATGGATGGAGCCAAATACAGGACCATTCTGGAAGAAAACCTGATGGAGTCTGCAAAAGACCTGAGACTGGGACAGAGATTTGTCTTCCAACAAGACAATGATCCAAAACATAAAGCAAAATCTACAATGGAATGGTTCAAAAATAAACATATCCAGGTGTTAGAATGGCCAAGTCAAAGTCCAGACCTGAATCCAATCGAGAATCTGTGGAAAGAACTGAAAACTGCTGTTCACAAATGCTCTCCATCCAACCTCACTGAGCTCGAGCTGTTTTGCAAGGAGGAATGGGGAAAAATTTCAGTCTCTCGATGTGCAAAACTGATAGACATACCCCAAGCGACTTACAGCTGTAATCGCAGCAAAAGGTGGCGCTACAAAGTATTAACTTAAGGGGGCTGAATAATTTTGCACGCCCAATTTTTCCGTTTTTGATCTGTTAAAAAAGTTTGAAATATCCAATAAATGTCGTTCCACTTCATGATTGTGTCCCACTTGTTGTTGATTCTTCACAAAAAAATACAGTTTTATATCTTTATGTTTGAAGCCTGAAATGTGGCAAAAGGTTGCAAAGTTCAAGGGGGCTGAATACTTTCGCAAGGCACTGTATGCAGCAGTTTGGGCCGCCTGGCTCGTTGCGAACTGTGTGAAGACCATTTCTTCCTAACAAAGACCGTAATTAATTAGCCAGAATGACATAATTCTGACATCTAACAGCACTAGACTTAAGGTTGCCACCCGTTCGATAAAATACGGAACGATTCCGTATTTCACTGAAAGAATAAACGTTTTGTATTTGAAATTATAGTTTCCGGATTTAACCACATTAATGACCTAAGGCTCGTATTTTTGTGTGTTTTATATTACAAACATTATTGCTTCAATATATCCACATAATTTTCCTTCCTCATGACACCATCTATTTTACCTGGCACCACACGGCCAGGTCTCTGACCTCCTCCCTATAGGCCGTCTCATCGTTGTCTGTGATCAGACCTAACAATGTTGTGTCGTTGACAAACTTAATGATGGTGTTGGAATCGTGCTTGGCCATGCAGTCATGGGTGAACAGAGCGTACAGGAGGGGACTGAGCACACGCCCCCGTGTTGAGGATCAGAGAGTTCTTACCTACCCTTACCACCTGGGGGAGGCCTGTCAGGAAGTCCAGGATCCATTTGCAAAGGGAAGTGTTTAGTCCCAGGGTTATTAGCTTAGTGATGAGCTTTGAGGGCACTATGGCGTTGAAACCTGAGCTGTAGTCAATAAACAGCTTTCTCAAGTAGGTGTTCCTTCTGGGATGATGGTGTTGATGTGAGCCATGACCAGCCTTTCAAAGCACTTCATGGCTACAGACGTGCACGGGCCGGTAGTCATTTAGGAAGGTTACCTTAGCATTCTTGGGCATAGGGACTATGGTGGTCTGCTTGAAACATGTTGGTATTGGAACATTTTCATCAGGTTGTGTTTTTATTTGTCGGCTTTAGGCATATGTATTTTATTTAGTTGAAGACTGCTGCATTGGCTTTCTCTGAGTTCCATGTGCTCATTTCTTTAGCCGCCAATGGATCACAGTGTAGGCTATCAATGTGTCCATATGGCAGAGGCTGGTGCTCTCGCCTTAGTCGAATTAGAATGTTCAGATTTGTATAATTTTCTATTCTGATTTTTATGATTAACCACATGACAATGACTGCCTGTCTTTTGGACAACACCCTTGAAAAAAACATGCCGGTCTATGGAAATCAAATGCCTGTCCAACTGATTCATTTTGCTGCCGGCCCTGCATTTATCCAGATACTAGAAGGCTTTTAACAAACCGTTTCCAATAGCATTGCTACATTCTTGTAAAAAATTCTGAAACTCAATGCAGATGTAGCAATTTTTTTCAGCAAAACAAAACTCTTCCACCTAAAAATGTGTCTCCTTACCCTTCCACGTCCACATTTTCTTCTTTTAAGACGGAGTGAGGCACCAGGGGCATGAGGACAGAGTGGTAGCGGATGGTGGGGCCCTCAAATCGCCGCTTCTTATGGACCTGTTTTTTCTTGTCAGCCTCAAGACGTTCGTAGTTCTCTTTAAAATAAGAACACACAGAAATGGTCAATTAACACGACCCTGGCCAAGCTCTGGACATATTTTCTCACATTGTTCAGTATGCACTGCCATGTGTCATATCTTTTAGCGCTAGGTATTTTTTCTGTCAATTATTCTGGATGGGCAAGAGACCCATAAAAAGGCTTTGTGCATGGACAAATCTCCGCTCCGTCTCATTCTGAGCGACATCTATTTTTCCTTCCCTGCTTTTGTCCTTAAACCTCCATTCTAAATAGAGTTTAGACAGTTTATTTCCCACCAACTTCATTAATATCAACTCATGTAATAGGGACTAATAGGAACTCATTGCAATCCATTCAGGTAACATGAGCTGTTAACTTGTATATTCAAGTGCCACTATGTCTGTAATTACGATTCAGGTAGTTTAAACACCTGCAATTATGGTGTGCACTCCCTCGTATTTTTGAAGTTTCTAGTTACCGTTTCACTGTGCCTATGTGGACAGTGATGTTATGAATCAGTAAACTTAATTTAACTTGAACCACGTCGTCGTTGTTGGGAATTAACAGGGCAACTCTTCACCATTTAGATTCCCCCTTTCGTCTTACCTAGGGATCGGAGGTTGACCTCAGCAGTTATTTTGGCCTCAGCCAGCAACTCTTCCTGGGTCAGGGGTCGGTCGTGGTGGGCTCCCCTCCGCCGTCGGGGGGCATCCTGTCTTTCTTGCAGTCGCAGGTTGGTCTTCCGCGTATGCTCGCTGGTCGACTGGCGCACAGACTTCCGAGCTGGGGAAGTTGCCAGTTAGTGACAAGGCTTACAGGGATGGTCCACTCAAAATACAGTTTAACATTACTAAACTAGTCAATTCCCCAATACGTGTCTGCATTAGATTTTACACTATTGGCTAAATCAGAGTAAAAAAAAAAAAAAGGTAGAGGACACACCTCCCATCTTTGCCATTAATCACTTCTGTGACAGCATGTGTAACCTTGTGGGTGGGTATCTCCCTTTTAATGTTGTTAAATGGGGTTTCAATGGGCATTAAGCCAAAGTTAATGATTTCCTGGACTGTTGCTCAGGCGTATAATTAACTGGTAGTTCCCTCCTGGATGGAATTATGTGATCCCCATTGCCCAGTTGCAAGTTATTTGAACAGAGTGTGCCCTGTACCTTTTCATACTACGTGTTCTTACATAAACTATTTTCACAAATGTAATGTTGGCACATTTTTCAGAAAGGGATACTTTTGTAATACAAGTTGGACTGGACTGTTTGTTAGGCGTTGGGCCATATGGTAATACAATTAAAAACTGTTAAAAAAAATAAATCTTTGCTAATGTATGTAAAAATAAAAAATAAATGGAAATATAACATTTACATAAGTATTCAGACCGTTTACTGAGTACTTTGTGGAAGCACCTTTGGCAGCGATTACAGACGCGAGTCTTCTTGGGTATGACGCTACAAGTTTGGCACATCTGTATTTGGGGAGTTCCTGCCATTTTTCTCTGCAGACCCTCTCAAGCTCTGTCAGGTTGGATTGGGAGCATCGCTGCAAAGCTATTTTCAGGTCTCTCCAGAGATATTTGGTCAGGTTCAAGTCCGGGCTCTGGCTGGGCCACTCAAGGACATTGATGCTTGTCCCGAAGCCACTCCTGCGTTGTCTTGACTGTGTGCTTAGGGTTGTTGTCCTGTTGGAAGGTGAACCGTTGCCCCAGTCAGGTCCTGAGCGCTCTGGAGCAGGCATTCATTAAGAATCTTTCAGTACTTCGCTCCGTTCATCTTTCCCCACAATCCTGATTAGTCTCCCAGTCCCTGCCGCTGAAAAACATCCCCACAGCATGATGCTACCACTACCATGCTTCACCATAGAGATGGTGCCAGGTTTCCTCCAGACGTGACGCTTGGCATTCAGGTCAACAAGTTGAATTGTGGTTTCATCAGACCAGACAATATTGTTTCTCATGGTCAGAATCCTTTGTGTGCCTTTTGGCAAACTCCAAGCGGGCTGTCATGTGCCTTTTACTGAGGAGTGGCATCCGTCTGGCCACTCTACCACAAAGGCCTGATTGGTGGAGTGCTGCAGAGATGATTGTCCTTCTGGAAGGTTCCCCCATTTCCACAGAGGAACTCTGGAGAACTGTCAGTGACCATCGGGTTCTTGTTCACCTCCCTGACCAAGGCCGTTCTCCAATGATTGCTCAGTTTGGTCAGGCGGCCAGCTCTAGGAAGAGAGTTGGCGGTGCCAAACTTCTTTCATTTAAGAATGGAGGCCACTGTTCTTTGGGACCTTCAATTCTGAAGAAATGTTTTGGTACCCTTCTCCAGATCTGTGCCGCGACACAATTCTGTCTCAGAGCTCTACGGACAAATTTTTATTTTAATACATTTGCAAAAAGTAGGGGGAAAAAAATGTTTTTGCTTCGTGATTATGGTGTATTGTGTGTAGATTGATGAGGAAAATATTTAAATCAATTTTATAATAAGGTGTTAATGTAATAAAATGCGGAAAAGTCAAGGGGTTGGTATACTTTCCGAATGCACAGAGATATATATACACACACACACACACACACACACACACACACAACCGCTCAAAAGTATGAGGTCACTTAGAAATGTCCTTGTTTTTGAAAGAAAAGCAATTTTTTTGTCCATTAAAATAACATAAAATGGATCAGAAATACAGTGTAGACATTAATGTTGTAAATTACTATTTTAGCTGGAAACAGCTGATTTATTATGGAATATCTACATAGGCGTATAGATGCCCATTATCAGCAACCATCACTCCTGTGTTCCAATTAACACGCTGTGTTAGCTAATCCAAGTTTATGCCCTAGAATTGATCAATAGAAAACTATTTTGCAATTATGTTTGCACAGCTGAAAACTGTTGTTCTGATTAAAGAAGCAATAAAACTGGCCTATGGACTGGTTGAGTATCAGAATCATTAGCATTTGTGGTTTTGATTACAGGCTCAAAATGGCCCGAAACAAAGTACTTTCTTCTGAAACTTGTCAGTCTATTCTTGTTCTGAGAAATGAAAGCTATTCAATGTGAGAAATTGCCAAGAAACTGAAGATCTCGTACAATGCTGTGTACTACTCCCTTCACTGAACAGGGCAAACTGGCTCTAACCAGAATAGAAAGGAGAGGGAGGCCCCCCCCCAACTTTTAGTTGTAGTCGAGTGGTTGATCGCCTATGTTCGCGGTCCCCCAGGGGTGCACATTGTGGTTGTTGGGTAGAAGTAGTGAGGATGCAAGTTCATTAAGTTACCTTATAAGCTTTGGTGATAAATCGACTCATATACACACACACACACACACACACACACACAGTTGAAGTAAGAAGTTTAAGTACAAATTAGCCAAATATATTTAAACTCAGTTTTACAGTTCCTGACATTTAATCCGAGTAAAATTTCTCTGTTTTATGTAAATTAGGATCACCACTTTATTTTAAGAATGTGAAATGTCAGAATAATAGGAGAGAGAATGATTTATTTCAGCTTGTATTTCTTTCATCGCATTCCAGTTGGTCAGAAGTTTACATACACTCAATTAGTATTTGGTAGCATTGCCTTTAAATTGTTTAACTTGGTTCAAACGCTTCAGGTAGCCTTCCACAAGCTTCCCACGTTGGGTGAATTGTGGCCCATTTCTCCTGACAGCTGGTGTAACAGTCAGGTTTGTAGGCCTCCATGCTCGCACACACTTTCTCAGTTCTGCCCACAAATGTTATATAGGATTGAAGGAAGGGCTTTGTGATGATCACTCCAATACCTTGACTTGGTTGTGACCATTTTGCCACAACTTTACAAGTACGCTTGGGGTCATTGTCCATTTTGAAGACCCATTTGTATCCAAGCTTTAACTTCCTGACGGATGTCTTGAGATTTTGCTTCAATATATCCACATAATTTTCCTTCGTCATGATGCCATCTATTTCGTGAAGTGCACCAGTCCCTCCTGCAGCAAAGCACCCCCACAACATGATGCTGCCACAACCGTGCTTCACGGTTGGGATGGTGATCTTCGGCTTGCAAGCACCCCCCTTTTTCCTCCAAACACAACGATGGTCATTATGACCAAACAGTTCTATTCAGACCAGAGGACACTTCTCCAAAAAGTATGATCTTTGTCCCCATGTGCAGTTGCAAACCATAGTCTGGCTTTTTTTATGACGGTTTTGGAACAGTGGCTTCTTCCTTGCTGAGCGGCCTTTCAGGTTGTCGATATAGGACTCGTTTTTACTGTGGATATAGATACTTTTGTACCCGTTACCTCCAGCATCTTCACAAGGTCCTTTGCTGTTGTTCTAGGATTGATTTGCACTTTTCGCAAAGTCGTTCATCTCTAGGAGACAACGTGTCTCCTTCCTAAGTGGTTGGACAGCTGGGTGGTTCCATGGTGTTTATACTTGGGTACTATTGTTTGTACAGATGAACGTGGTACCTTCAGGCGTTTGGAAATTGCTCCCAAGGATGAACCAGACTTGTGAAGGTCTACAATTTTTTTGCTGAGGTCTTGGCTGATTTCTTTTGATTTTCCAATGATGTCAAGCAAAGAGGCACTGAGTTTGAAGGTAGGCCTTGAAATATATCCACAGGTACACCTCCAATTGACTCAAATTGTGTCAATAGCCTATCTGAAGCTTCTAAAGGCATGACATAATTTTCTGAAATGTTTTAAGCTGTTTAACGGTACAGTCAAATTAGTGTATGTAAACTTCTGACCCACTGGAATTGTGATACAGTGAATTATAAGTTAAGTCTGTAAAGAATTATTGGTAATATTACTTGTGTCATGCACAAAAGTAATGTCCTAACCCACTTGCCAAAACTATAGTTTGTTAACAAGAAACTTGTGGAGTGGCTGAAAAATGTGTTTTAATGACTCCAACCTAAGTGTATGTAACTTCCAACTTCAACTATATATACACACACAAATATATAAAAAATGATACCATATATAAATATCTCTGAGACATTGGTTGTGTAGATCCAGCTACGGTGCAGGTGGTGACACCCGAATTTGAATCCAGTTATTATGAGGAAGGCTGAGCGTGGGTGTATCAGCACTAGGAGTTGACGACTACTTTTGCTTAATAAGCAACTTCTGACAGTAAAAACTAAATTGCGATTGTTGCGAAATTACTCATCGCTACTGTGTCTCAAAATGTTTGCCCAAAATGATTCAGAATTTGGTCTCAAAATTACATTCCTACCATGCGGTCATCAGAAAAAGGCTTTCCAACGAGATAGCCTAGACGTAGTTATTTTAATTGACTCTTTCCACCATGCATATCTGCAACGCCCATGTTTGTTTACAGAGAATTCCGTTTAAACATGAGATATTCAATGAAATGTGCAATTTTCTCTGGGCATATGGGCATTTGAAAGGACACATCTCAGATATTGCCACCGCTCCCACCTCAGCGTAAGATTGCTAATGTTAAATTGCCAATCCTTACGTTATGGTATGAAAATACCACAGCCAATACTGTAAACCCACTTGCGTTTGGGCAATAAGATACTTTGTTGAAAATAGAGTCCGTATAGATAGAGGCCCCTTACTCTCTCCAAACTCCTGAAACTCCTGCGGCACCCTCCTCTCCATTTTGGCTTTCTCCGTCTTCTTCAGCTCCTCTGAAGGCCTCTTTGGTTTAGGCTTGGTCACCTTCAGAGGTTCCTTGGAATAAAACAATCAACATGTGCGTGAAAAATGTGCATACAGTATGAAAAACACATGCAAAACACACATGATTTATTCATACACCTTGGAAGTTCATACTTTGATAAATGTCCCTTTTCATAAATGGCATTATCTAAAACAATTAGGGCTGTCCCGGACCGAAAAAAAACTTGGTCGACCAAGAGTCTGTTCTTTTAGCCAAATAGTAAAACCTGTATTTTTCCATATACAGTGCATTCGGAAAATATTCAGACCCTTTCACTTTTTCCACATTTTGATACGTTACAGCCTTATTCTAAAATTGATTACATAAAACATTTTCCTCATCAATCTAAATACTATACCCTATAATGGCAATGTTAGAATTCTTTCTAAACTAGCGCTCAGGACCTCAGACTGGGGCGAAGGTTTTACCTTCCAACAGGACAACGACCCTAAGCAAACAGCCAAGACAACGAAGGTGTGGCTTCGGGACAAGTCTCTGAATGTCCTTGAGTGGCCCAGTCAGAGCCTGGACTTGAACCCGATCAAACATCTCTGGAGAGACCTGAAAATAGTTGTGCAGCGACAACCTGACAGAGCTTGAGAGGATCTGCAAATAGCATCATACCCAAGAAGACTTGAGGTTGTAATCACTGCCAAAAGGTGCTTCAACAAATTACTGAGTAAAGGGTCTGAATACTTCTGTAAATGTTATTTTTTTTTACATTTTTTATTAATACATTTGTTTAAAAAAAAAAATGTTTGCGCCTTGTCATTATTGTGTGTAGATTGATGAGAAAAACATGTAAACAATTTTAGAATAAGTCAAACATAACAAAATGTGTAAAAAGAGAAGATGTCTGAATATGTGCCATCCCCACAGCCTCCACAACGGATCAGTCCACACAGTCAGGCGCGCATCAGACAGGTGTGTTGTACACCATGATATTTCGTTTTTTTTGTGTTGCTACTGCTCACCTAAAATAAATCTCAGTCGACCAATAGGATATCGACCAAACAATCAACCAGTCGACTAAATGGGGTTGGCTCTAAAAACGATACCAAAATCTAATTATGCATATTAATGAGGATATCAATGTCGCATGGTAGGGGGTCCAATATGGGTTAACTTTGAGCACCTTCTGCTCTTGAATGGATGGTCATACGCGAGTTGTGCCAAGATGATGTTCTTTCAATGTGTTTGCCAAAATCTGTTAGGCATACACGTGGCCCTGATAAAAACAGTTCTCTCATGGGTAAATGTGCATGGTACTTTTTCTTCAAATCAAAAAGGGTGATTAATTCAATATGGAATGACCCAGTATTAACTGAGTTGTAGTCTAGTGGTTGATCGCCTATGTTTGCGGTCCCCCAGGGGTGCACATTGTGGTTGTTGGTAGAAGTAGTGAGGATGCAAGTTCATTAAGTTACCTTATAAGCTTTGGTGACAACTCGACTCTTCCTGCGAGGAGCATCATCCTCCTGGTCACTATCAGGCTCGTCACCCTCATCTATGTCAAAGTCACTGTCGACCTCGTCCTCTGTGTCTGAGTGCTCCCCTCTGTACTCATCATCTCCTGATTCCTTGAGGGAGAGTCCAAATCAAACATACATATTAATAATGGTCGATAGCAAATGGGCATGGCCAAATACATGTTTTATTTACAAGGAACAAATAAACCCATAAAGCAACACAGTCTACTTTATAAAAATTGCTGGTGTCCAGGAGTTAGAATTGGGACCATGCATACTTTGCTAATTCAAAAACAGAGAACCAAAGGACAAGCTACAATACGGCAAAGTTAGCAAACAAGTAACTGCAATGAAGCCGCCATCTTTATGCATGCCAGCTAGTAGAAATAAGCTCAAGAGAGAAATATATCACTAACTCAATGCTAGTAGCCCCTACAACACCGTCCCCCACAGAACATGGACTTGAATGGGGATTTCTGTTCGAATAATACTTTTAGTGTTGTGTGAAAATGTGAGCCAGCAATGTACCTACTCATAAGACTACACAGTGAAGAGTCAAAGATACAGGCCAATTTGATTGTAAAACTGATCCATTACAATTATTATTATTTATTTCTTTAAATAATAATTGGGCAAACCCGATATACTTTAAAATGGTGGGGGACACACAAATTCTCTACTTCAGCATTTCCCAAATTAGGGTTCACAAACACAAAGTTTCCTGATTTGAAAATGGGGTCATAGCTTAGTTATAGAACCACATTTACTTGAGTAAGCTTTGATATCTGCTATTCGCGGTGGGGACAAAGAGCAGTTTCTGTTTTGTTCCTACAAATTTGGGTCTAACTTTTGAACGTTTGGAGCTATTAGCTATTCTTAAAAGCTAAAACTCCAAGGAACACAAGCATAATGAAGCACACAAGCCGTGCAGGACTCAATGGGGGGGGGGGGGGGACGAGTTAGTTGGCTAACGTTGATAAACAACCAGAAAAAATTGTTGAAATAAAGGACAAACCAACAAAGTATCTTAATAGGTAGGGCTGTGACGGTCATGGCATTTTGGATGATGTAATTGGCCAGCAAAATGACCACGTCACCGTAAAAACCTTTCGAATAGCATTTATTTATTTGAAATGTTCTCCTCTCCTGACGGCATCTGCAGTCATAGAAATAGAACGGGCTTCCCCATTCACGTCAATGATGGTGTGATGGAAAATGTTAGTGCTTTTCTAATAACCAATTTCGGTGTTCATGCAAGTGACTGATTGAACGAATCCTCACTATCAGTATCTGCAATTAGGCAATACACCCAGACGCTTGATTTGAGAATGAAAGATCTCAGTTTCAACGTCTCAGCTTAGAGAGAAGAAGCCTCGCGAGGTATTGGTCTGTCACATGCATGACGCAAACATTAATGATAAATTAATTATGAACGACGAATAAGCTAAATCATGCAAATATAACTTGTCTGCAGTATATAAGAGAACTGGACTGGCCTGGGAGAGCTCCTGATCAACATGTGTACTCGGTGCATTGAGTTGGTTGGAACCTCTCCAGGGCGCTGATAATAAATAATTATTAATTTAAGATCGACTTTGAGTGTCCCTGTGTAGAATTTGCCATTTGCGAGAGTGTCCATAACAGAAAAACAGGGAGTAAAATGTGCTAAAACATGTGCTGTGATTTCCTGATTCACATTACAAAAAAATATATGAGCTAAATCAGTTATCATTTGAATGAACATTCTATATTACCATGGAAATTACTGTATCACAATACCAGTCAGCCACTGAGTGCGTAACCATGAGTTTACCAGACAAATTGCAAGGGTTAGAGGTTCCTGGCCTGTGTGCTGCTGCACTGTGGTCATTCAGTCAGCTGTTTGTTCGACAAAAAGAATTACAAATAATCACACACACGGCAGTTTATAAAGGTACACTACCCTGTTCATGAAAATAGATAGCTCCTACAGACAGTGAGTCACATGGGCATGGCTTGCTATATTACAGCAGGCGTCGAGGCATTCAGTTTAGAGTTCAACCGATGAATCGGAATGGCCGATTAATTAGGGCCGATTTCAAGTTCATATACCAATCGGAAATCGGTATTTTTGGATTTTATTTATTACACAGAGTGTTCTTTAATGGATGCCTCTCACATTTAATCCAGTTAGAATCAGGAATCCCCCAGAGTAGCTGTTTAGGTCCCTTGCTTTATTCCATTTTTACTAATGACATACCACTGACTTTGAGTACAGCCAGAGTGTCTATGTATGCGGATGACTCAACACGTCAGCTACTACAGAGACTGAAATGACTGCAACAAATCAACAAAGAGCTACAGTTAGTTTCAGAGTGGGTGGCAAGGAATAGGTTAGCACTAAATATTTTTTTAAGCTCTAAGCATTGTATTTGGAACAAAACACTCACTAAACCCTAAAACTCAACTAAAACTTGTAATTAATAATGTGGAAATTGAGCAAGTTGAGATGACTAAATTGCTTGGAGTAACCCTAGATTGTAAACTGTCATGGTCAAAACATATTGATGCAGTAGTAGTTAAGATGGGGAGAAGTCTATAGTAAAAGCGATGCTCTGCCTTCTAACCCGATCAACAAGGCAGGTACTACAGGCTCTAGTTGTCACACCTTGACTACTGTTCAGTCATGTGGTCAGGTGACACAAAGAGGGACTTAGCTCTGTGTCCATCTAAGGGCTAGCCCTAAAATTAATAATATGCATGTGAATCTCTCCTGGCTGAAAGTGGAGGAGAGATCGACTTCATCACTACTTGTATTTATGAGAGGTATTGACATGTTGAATGCACCGAGCGGTCTGTCTAAACTACTGGCACACAGCTGGGAAACCCATGCATACCCCACAAGACATGCCACAAGAGGTCTCTTCACAGTCCCCAAGTCCAGAACAGACTATGGGATGCACACAGTACTACATAGAGCCATGAATACATGGAGCTCTATTCCAAATCACAAGCAGTAAAATTGGATTAAAAAAACAGAATTTTTAAAAACACAGCGGGGACTGTGAAGCAACGCAAACATGGGCACAGACACATGCATACACACACGTTATGTGGTAGTGGTCAAGTAGCGGGCTGAGGGAACACAGTGTGTTGGGAAATCTGTGAATGTATTGTGATGTTTTTAAAATTGTATAAACTGCCTTAAATTTCGCTGGACCCCACGAAGAGTAGCTGTTGCTTTGGAAGCAGCTAATGGGGATCCATAATAAATACAAATGACATACTTTTATTTTGAAGGCACACCGCAAATGCCACTATTGTGCCTAACCCTTATTGTGGCTAGCTTGACAACATGACAACTAGCTGACTGCTTATAATGTTAGCTTTGGGCAACAGGGTTAAGTAGCTGGCTAGCTATTTATTTTCATGAACTGAAGTTCAATTACAATAGGCAAACAACAAGGGGAAACATAGCTAATACTTACTCACAAGGATTACTAAATCATTGCTAAGAATAATGAAAATGACTGCAGTTTCTACTGGTCATTGTTTTCAGGCTGGTTGTATTGGTGCTGGCTAGGTACCAAGCTAAAGCTAGCTAACCCAGAAGTTGCGGTTGAACAAATTATGCTTTATCACCAACACGGTATTGTAAACACATCGTACGTGGCCGGTGTTTGTGTTCCATAGTATTCATGTCGTGAAGCTATTACTGTGTAACTCCGGTAGGGCAGCATCTGAAAAATAACACACTTGGTAGTGTGTACTGGTCTTCAACCAGTCGGCGAAAGCCAACATAACCCATGACAAAGAGCAGTTGATTGTTAAGGGCAATGAATTCCAATATCTTGGTTTTAATGGATTTTGCCTTTGAGTTGTCTCGACTTGTTGACTGCTTGATCCATAGCCTCATTGTGTAAAAACTTTTTTTTGATGCTAGTGGTTGTATTAATTTGCAATCTATTGCATCCCACAAATGTCCCAGAAAACTTTTGTACTATGGTGGATAGTAGATTGACATAGGCGTGTGCTTTTACTGTTCGTTAGGTCTACTCATCTTGTTGGCTGACTAAAAATAAATGTGGACAGTTCTTCCAATATCTTCAATATGCGCCTCAGAATTGCGTCCCCGCAGTGGTCTTCACTTGTAGCCAGTGAGAAAGACCCAATCACGTGACAGAGAGCCATGTGACTGAGATGCTTCTGAGCACGCAGCATGCAGGGAGAAGGGAATTAAAATTATTTTTTTCTGCCAAAGTGCCACTGTCTGCAAAAGGCATGGATTTTTTAGGGGGCATTACGGCCACACATTATGCCGCCGTGAAATTCAAGGCATTATCAAGTGCTTGTCAAATTGTGAATGAGAAACTGATGAAGTGTGTACACTTTATGCAACTTTTTTCAAATCATCATTAGTCACCTCATGCAGCCGTAGAATGTATTAAAAATCAAAACATAAAGCCCAATGTTCGTATCACAACTAAAGTTACATAAATAACTAAAATTAAGCATAAGAGTACATGTTTGTTAAGCACTCAACACAAAAGTTATTTGAAGAAAATATCCTTTCTATTTTAAATCAGCTTTGTTAAATTGTATTCTTCATACTATAAAATAATGCCACGCAATTCTAAGCAAATCTTGTCTGCTAAATGAGTGCAGCCCACAGCCATATGGCATCGCCAGATCAGGACCTAACATAAGGACAACTCAGATTATGCTATGCTGTTCTTCACAAGACATGTGTGGCAGGGACTACAGACAATCCCGGAATACAAAAGGAAAACCAGCCACGTCGTGGAAACCGATATCTTGCTTTCCGGACAAGCAAAACACCTTCGCCTGCTTTCAGGAGAAGAGTGGGACTGCGGGCTCTTATTCTCTGTGGCCGACGTAAGACATGTAAACATGTTAACATGCAAAACATATGTCAAAGCGGACATGTATACCTATATAACGTAGGTACATGAGGTAATGACGCCACGTAAAATGTAGCGCTACACGTGCAACACAGCATTCCTAACCTAGCCCACAATGTCTGCTGTGTGGATCAAGCAGTCAACAAGTCCAGCAGTCATTTCAAAGAGTACATTTTTTTATGCGATACAACTCAAAGGCAAAATCCATTAATGCCAAGATAATATAATTAATTTCCCTTGACAATAAACCGTTTGTCGTGGGTGATGTTGGCTTTCGCGACTGGTCGACTAACGTTACCAAGTACGCTATTTTTCTGTGTAACTAGCGTCACTGCTATTTAGCTTCACGACATACTATGGAACACCGTTTGGGTCTTTGTGTGTCAAATAACACTATTTGACGCATTATCTTTTAATTTGACACAAACACAGTTCCATTATAGAATGATGTGTGTTCTGAGTTTGCACGTGCAAGCCAAGCACCACCACTACTATCAGTAGCATTGTCAAAGCTGTACAAAAAAGTCTGCAAACAAGCAACCACCGGCCACTCAAGACGTGTATACAATACCGCGCTGGTAACGAAGCATTATTTGTTCAACCGCAACTTCAGGGGTAGCTAGTTAGCTTGGTACCTAGCTAGCACCAATACAACCAGCATGAAAACAATGACCAGTAGAAACTGCAGTCATTTTCACTATTCTTAGCAATCCTTGTGAGTAAGTATTAGCTAGGTAGCCACTTGTTGTTCGCTTATTGAAATTGAACTTCAGAGCTAACGTTATAAGCAGCCAGCTAGCTTCATCTGTCTAGTGACGCTCGACCAGACCGGGTTATGTGCTATGAAGTTAGCCACAATAAGGATTAGGCACAATAGCGGAATTTGAAGTTTTATTTTGAAGGCAAAGTACCTCTTTGAAAGTGATGCAAAAGGTTACAATTGGTAGAATTATGCCATATTTAGACTAGATAATGTTAAACAAGGTTGGAATGTGAAGCAATGAAATGGGGTATGAGTCTACTCGGTGACACCCACAGAACACAGTTGTTTAGAGTTTACGCAAATATTAGTGTTGTAGCTTGTATCGCGGGGCTGTGACTGTGTGAAATCACCTCCCAAGTCAGCCTATTGACATTCATATTGCACTGTACAGCTTTACCTAAGGATTGTGGATCAATGAAATGGGGTATCTGTCTGCTCAATACCAAATATATTTAGAGTTAGACTCCAAAACATCCACACAGTATTGTTTTTACGCTGGAATAATGTTCAATACACATAGGTTGACAATAAATGTGGCTCAATTCATAGTTGTTTCAGAGTCCAGCAATAAGAGCTATGACGCTAATGTTCTCTGGGTGTCACTGAGTAGACTGATACCCCATGTCATTGATCCACAATCCATAGGTAAGGCTGTACAGTGAAATAAGTACGCACCCAATGCAATTCAAAAGTATAAGTCTGGTTTTAGACCCCATCATAGCACTGAGACTGCACTTGTGAAGGTGGTAAATGACATTTTAATGGCATCGGACCGAGGCTCTGCATCTGTCCTCGTGCTCCTAGACCTTAGTGCTGCTTTTGATACCATCGATCACCACATTCTTTTGGAGAGATTGGAAACCCAAATTGGTCTACACGGACAAGTTCTGGCCTGGTTTAGATCTTATCTGTCGGAAAGATATCAGTTTGTCTCTGTGAATGGTTTGTCCTCTGACAAATCAACTGTAAATTTCGGTGTTCCTCAAGGTTCCGTTTTAGGACCACTATTGTTTTCACTATATATTTTACCTCTTGGGGATGTCATTCGAAAACATAATGTTAACTTTCACTGCTATGCGGATGACACACAGCTGTACATTTCAATTAAACATGGTGAAGCCCCAAAATTGCCCTTGCTAGAAGAATGTGTTTCAGACATAAGGAAGTGGATGGCTGCAAACTTTCTACTTTTAAACTCGGACAAAACAGAGATGCTTGTTCTAGGTCCCAAGAAACAAAGAGATCTTCTGTTGAATCTGACAATTAATCTTAATGGTTGTACAGTCGTCTCAAATAAAACTGTGAAGGACCTCGGCGTTACTCTGGACCCTGATCTCTCTTTTGAAGAACATATCAAGACCATTTCAAGGACAGCTTTTTTCCATCTACGTAACATTGCAAAAATCAGAAACTTTCTGTCCAAAAATGATGCAGAAAAATTAATCCATGCTTTTGTCACTTCCAGGTTAGACTACTGCAATGCTCTACTTTCCGGCTACCCGGATAAAGCACTAAATAAACTTCAGTTAGTGCTAAATACGGCTGCTAGAATCCTGACTAGAACCAAAAAATTTGATCATATTACTCCAGTGCTAGCCTCTCTACACTGGCTTCCTGTCAAAGCAAGGGCTGATTTCAAGGTTTTACTGCTAACCTACAAAGCATTACATGGGCTTGCTCCTACCTATCTCTCTGATTTGGTCCTGCCGTACATACCTACACGTACGCTACGGTCACAAGACGCAGGCCTCCTAATTGTCCCTAGAATTTTTAAGCAAACAGCTGGAGGCAGGGCTTTCTCCTATAGAGCTCCATTTTTATGGAACGGTCTGCCTACCCATGTCAGAGACGCAAACTCGGTCTCAACCTTTAAGTCTCTACTGAAGACTCATCTCTTCAGTGGGTCATATGATTGAGTGTAGTCTGGCCCAGGAGTGGGAGGGTGAACGGAAAGGCTCTGGAGCAACGAACCGCCCTTGCTGTCTCTGCCTGGCCGGTTCCCCTCTTTCCACTGGGATTCTCTGCCTCTAACCCTATTACAGGGGCTGAGTCACTGGCTTTACTGGGGCTCTCTCATGCCGTCCCTGGAGGGGGTGCGTCACCTGAGTGGGTTGAGTCACTGATGTGGTCATCCTGTCTGGGTTGGCGCCCCCCCCCCCCCCCCCCCCCCCCCTTTGGGTTGTGCCGTGGCGGAGGTCTTTGTGGGCTATACTCAGCCTTGTCTCAGGATGGTAAGTTGGTGGTTGAAGATATCCCTCTAGTGTTGTGGGGGCTGTGCTTTGGCAAAGTGGGTGGGGTTATATCCTTCCTGTTTGGCCCTGTCCGGGGGTGTCCTCGGATGGGGCCACAGTGTCTCCTGACCCCTCCTGTCTCAGCCTCCAGTATTTATGCTGCAGTAGTTTATGTGTCGGGGGGCTAGGGTCAGTTTGTTATATCTGGAGTACTTCTCCTGTCCTATTCGGTGTCCTGTGTGAATCTAAGTGTGCGTTCTCTAATTCTCTCCTTCTCTCTTTCTCTCTCTCTCAGAGGACCTGAGCCCTAGGACCATGCCACAGTGACATGATGACTCCTTGCTGTCCCCAGTCCACCTGGCTGTGCTGCTGCTCCAGTTTCAACTGACCTGAGCCATAGGACCATGCCCCAGGAATACCTGACATGATGACTCCTTGCTGTCCCCAGTCCACCTGACTGTGCTGCTGCTCCAGTTTCAACTATTCTGCCTTATTATAATTCGACCATGCTGGTCATTTATGAACATTTGAACATCTTGACCATGTTTTGTTATAATCTCCACCCGGCACAGCCAAAAGAGGACTGGCCACCCCACATAGCCTGGTTCCTCTCTAGGTTTCTTCCTAGGTTTTGGCCTTTCTAGGGAGTTTTTCCTAGCCACCGTGCTTCTACACCTGCATTGCTTGCTGTTTGGGGTTTTAGGCTGGGTTTCTGTACAGCACTTTGAGATATCAGCTGATGTACGAAGGGCTATATAAATAAATTTGATTTGATTTGATAATCCATCCAGTGTGATTTCAACAGATGTGTCAAATTAACAAATGGTATTTTGCTGATTTTATATAACATTCCAAAAGTCTACTTTAATTCTAAAGGCTAACCGCAAAGTCCACTATTGTGGCTAGCTTCACATAGATGGGTCCGACCACCATTAATCAAATAAGAACTGTCTTATAAATTAGGGTTATTTTAGATGACACTTTAGATATGACCAGGTGAATCCAAGTGAAAGCTATGATCCATTATTGATATCACTTGGTAAATCCACTTCAAATCGTGTAGATGAAGGGATGGAGACCGAATTTAAGCCTTAAGACAAGGATTGTGGATGTGCCATTCAGTGCAGCATAGCACCCTGGATCCCACTGCTGGCTTGCCTCTGAAGCTAAGCAGGGTTGGTCTTGGTCAGTCCCTAGATGGGAGACCAGATGCTGCTGTAAGTGGTGATGGCAGGCCAGTAGGAAGCACTCTTTCCTCTGGTCTAAAAAAATATATATCCCAATCCCAACATTTCCCTGTGTAGGGTGCCGTCTTTCAGATGGAATTGTTAGACAGGTGTCCTGACTTTCTGTGTTCACTAAACAGGGCATAAAATTAACACCAGCCACCCACCAAATGCAGGTCAATTTAGGTACTGGTGGGTAAGAATGTCTATTTCACCAGCCACGTTGGCATGTGGTCAACTTGCAAGGCTCTACGGTGCGAGCATTACATTTGCAAATAGTGATAAGTCAAGTATGAGCACGTGTGAGTTTTGGTTAGAGAAATGCTGCAGAAACTGTTTTTTTTTGCTGTTTTGTTTCATAGCTGCTAATTGCACAAAGAAATACATATCCCACTTAGCGCAGCAACACTGCCTGGCATGGGAGCTGTGTGCAATGAGTAAAGTGCTGAAATTCATTTTGAGGCACTTGGCACAGGCCTAAAAGTTAAAAGGTCTAAAAGGTCTAATTTACTCGAAAGTCTACAAAGTGAGACTGTCCTCATGCTTCTTGGCTATTTACATTGTTGTTTCAACTTCAGTTTGAGTCTTCAACATAGACATCCTAGTCAGATGCCAAATCTCTCACACACAACCCACTCCAATTGGAAGCTAAATTCCCAATCCAGCCCTCATACCATTATGGCCACATTATCATTCCCAGCTTCCAATTGTCTCATTCCTCTCCTCTATTTCCCAGGTCGTTGCTGTAACTGAGAAAGTGTTGTCAGTCAACTTATCTGATAGAAATACATTGTTTACCGTTATTTTAAGTGCCTTTGTTTGAACAGAGTATGTAGTAGGTGCTAGGTGCACCGGTTTGTGTCAAGAGCTGCAACTGCACAACAGTTTCCCATGTGGATCAAGAACGGTCCATCAGCCAACTTCACACTACTGAGGAAAGCACTGGAATAAACATGGGCCAGCATCCCTGTGGAACACTTTCAACACCTTGTAATTTATACTCCAACGAATTGAGGCTGTTCTGACAGCAAAATGGAAGGTGTCCTTAAATTTTGTACAATCAGAAATTGAAAAATAATTTAATCATCTTAATTTAAGATTATAGTAAATGAAAAAGAACTCAGATGATTTCAATAATCACATATTCCTCACTAAATTGAATCACTTAGATGTAAATTATCCTATGCACAATTTAACCAGGGGGTCAGAGCAGCAGCAGCAGGCTGAACGTTTGATGTACCTACTCTATTATCTGTCCCTTGATATTAAAACATTGCAGCTAAAGTAGAAACCCCCTGAATTTAGAGAGCTGACCACCACAGGACTTGGAAGAGATCTGGGTACTGTTCGCTAACTACATTATTACGGTACACTTCGTTTCCCAATCACTACTGCGACGCTAAATTAGCTACTTACGTCGTTGAATCCGCCGTATGTGGTCTTGTAGAATTCATCTTCCTCTTCAGCATCTAACAACTTAGACATGCGGCTCCCCGCGGTTTTACGGGGCTCTTTGCTAAATGCTAAACTCATGTTGATCTAGCTCAGTTTGATTAATAGGGAACGTGCTAGCTTGTTGAAAGCTAACAATCAAGTTCTAGTTAACCTTAGCTACCACAAAATACTATGCAGGCAGCTAATGACGTAAATATGGTGCGACATGCTTTTTCTTCTTCAGGTTTGACGGCACTACAGAACCTTCTTCGGTGAGATTTAATGGCGGTTGGCATCCAATATGTTGCATTACCGCCACCTACTAGACTGGAGTACAACTCCGTTATACTTTGCTTGAAAAATAAATGTATAAATAAACAAATTCCATTCCATCTAACACTACCCTAAAAATAAAAATACCACCCTACTCCACTATTTATATCTATTTAGTCCTACCTCATGCCAACAACCTGAAAGGATGGGACATCCCTTAACACCCTGTACCTCTTCTGATGTGAAGTCTCGCACACCCAAATGCCCCTCTGCAGCTCCCACCACTAACCTCAATTTTCTGCCATTTATGTTCCATCCCTGCAGTGCAGTTGATAACCATTGATATAAATGCCAAAAATCCAATCTTACTGAAACATATCACTTGTTGGCCTATCCCTCTGTACTGGTACAAATCTACTACTCACACCACTCCTCTCAGGATCCCTCCCCCTTGACCCATCTTCCTCTACTTTATTCACTGCCTCAGAAAATTACAACTTCTGCACTACTCTAACCCTGGAAACCTCAACCTGCCTCTCTCGCACGGGACATTTCTGATCCCCAACCCCATGGGCACCCCTACCACTACTTCCCCGTATGCTTCATATTCCTTTTTGTCTCATGCCCTTCTGCACACTTCTCACCCTCCTACACACTGCTGCCACATGCCCATAAGCTTGACACCTGTAACAACGTAATGTATTCAGTACAAAATCTCGTTAGGATATATAAGTTATCCTGTATGTCACTTTGCCGGGCAAAGAAGACACAACATCAAAACTCAAAAGAACAGGCAATGACTTCTGTTTCACTACTCACGCCACCCTGTCTGCGTTGCACCAAACGACAAGCATCACAAACACTGGGAATCTTCCCCTTCAGTTGGTCAACTTTTACTGCTACCCCAGTAATCACTCATTTCAACTGCGCCCTTTTTTTGAGAGTGAAACTATTCAGATTTCTTGCCCCCATTTGTTTAACGCAGAGCACCTTCTCCCTCTGACCAGCTGAAATGCAAACAGTTAACAGAAGACCACTTCTGGTTACCCTCACCGATTCCACAGTACCCGATTCTGTTTTCACCCAACCTGAAACCACAAATAGATCAGCCAAAAGGCAAGGGTCCACTTTTTCTAAAAACTTCACTCCTACTGTCAGACTCATCTTTATCCTGACCCTCGGTGCAAGCCTCGGGCTCCGAGAACTTCACCATACCTACCACCTCCACCTACCACCTCCAATACTCCAATGCCTTCAATCACTTCCATTTCTCCTCCTGTCTTCAGCTCACTCTGCTTATACTTTCTACCATTATTCTTAACAAACCATCTCCCTTTTTCCCGCCATTTTTAACCGACCCACGGTCACCACATTGGCGGGTGATCCGTTTGCAGGGCTCTACAGTGAGAGCATTACATTTGAGAATAAAAATAGTCATAAGTCAATATGAGCACATGTGGAAGTTTTGGTTAGAAAAATGCTGCAGTAGCTGTTTTCAAAGTATTTCTGCTGTTTTGTTTCATAGCTGCTAATTTCACAAAGAAATACATATCCCACTTAGCGCAGCAACACTGCCTGGCATGGGAGCTGTGTGCAATGAGCCAAGAGCTTGACAGATTCGTTTTTGGAGGCGCTTGGCATAGGCCTAAAATTTGGTGTAATTTACTCGAAAGTCTACAAAGTGAGACTGTCCTCGTGTTTCTTGGCTATTTACATTGTTTTGTTTGAACTTTATAAGTTGAAGCAGCACACTCAAATTAGACATCCTAGTCAGATCCCAAATCTCTCACACACACACTTCACTGTAAAGGCTACACCTGCTGTATTCAGCATGTGACAAATAAAAATTGATACATACCACAGGACTCCAGTGGCCCTGTTACCGCGGTAAACTTCCACCCTTAAAGGAGCTGCTGAACATTTTGTCTCTGAATATTTTGATTAAAAGACTCTGGTCACACACATTTTTATGAAATTGAGCAATACACCACATTACTTCTTACTAATACATTTCTTGTTTTAAAAACAAATTCTAATTTCTCAATCCGGCCCTCATACCATCATGGCCACCTAATTATCACCAACTTCCAATTGTCTCATTCCTCTCCCCTGTAACTATTTCCCAGGTCGTTGCTGTAAATGAGAATGTGTTGTCAGTCAATTTACCTGGTAAAATAAGGGTAACCTAAAATTGCCTTTGTTTTAACAGGTTATGTAGTAGGTGCCAGGTGCACTGGTTTGTGTCAAGAACTGCAACTGCTCAATAGTTTCACATGTGTATCAAGAAATGGTTCACCAACCAACTTCGACACTACTGTGGAAAGAAAGCACTGGAATCAATATGGGCCTGAATCCCTGTGTACCACACTTTCGACACATTGTTGTCTATGCTCCAACGAATTGAGACTGTTCTGATGGCAAAATGGGGGGGGGGGGGGGGGGCAAAACAATCTTAGGAAGCTGTCCTTAAATAGTTTAAAATCAGAAATGAAAATGTTATGATAGTAAATGAAGAAAACCCCGATTTTTTATTTATTTTAAATAATCACATATTCCGCACTCAATTTACCCACTTAGAGATGTAAAAAAATAAATATTTTAAGCATAATTTAACCTGGGGTTCTTATCCAGGCGCAGGCTGAACGTTTTACGTCCCTACTCTATCCTCTGTCCCTTGATATTAAAACACTGCAGCTAAAGTAGAAACCCCCTGAATTTAGAGAGCTGGCCACCTCTTCCAAATCCTGTGATCTGGGTACTGTGTAATGTTCGCTAGCTACATTATTACTTGAAACTTCGTTTCCCAATCACTACTGCGACTCAATAGCTAGCTATCTGCCAAGACAGCTAGCTAAATTAGCTACTTACGTCGTTGAATCCGCCGTATGTGGTCTTGTAGAATTCATCTTCTTCTTCAGCATCTAACAACTTAGACATGCGGTTCCCCGCCGTTTTACGGGGCTCTTTGCTAAATGCTAAACTCATGTTGATCTAGCTCAGCTAGATTAATAGGGAACGTGCTAGCTAGCTGAAAAATATAACTTGTTTGTTGTTAGCTACCACAAAAGACCATGCAGCAGCTAATGACGTCGATATCAAATATGTCCTACTAAAATATAGCACATCCTGTCGTTTCCAATGGGAGGCAAGTGAGCCTAGTAGGTGGGACCAAGTGTCAAGATGGGTTTTTCAAAGTTGCGTTTATTGGTCAATCAGATGTCAGTCAGATGGATTAGTGACGTCCATGAAATACATCGTCATCATATTCAAACCAAGTTCAAAATGAGATCCGGACGGTGATTTGAAAAAACAGAGAAAGACCTCTCGTAGCTAGGCTGTGCTTGTTCCTAGGCAAGGACGATACGGGACGCCTCGGCGGAAATGGAGTCCCTAGAGAAAGCAAGAACAAGATAGTCGGAAGGAGTAGTGCAGTATTATCATAAGGCGATGAATACTTGGAGAACGGGGGAATGGAGGAGAAAAGAGAGTGGCGGTCTAAGAGAGAGAGAGGGAAGAAAAGGTTGATCTTGAGTCAGATAAAAATGGCAGAAAAAAGGGAAATAGTTTGTTAAAGAATGGAAGTTTGTTAAAGAATGGAAGAAAATGTAAGCAGAGGGAGCTGAAGTCAGGAGAAATTAAAGTGAATGAGGGTGAAGTTAGGTGGTAGGTGTGGTGAAGTTATTGGAGACTGTGGAATGCACCAAGGATCAGGAAAAAGATGAGTGACAGTAGGAGTGATGTTTATGAAAAAAAACTGACTCTTGCTGTTGTATAGCACACTATTACTTATACAGCTAATATAAGGACAAGACATGAGTAGAAATTAACTTGGGTTTCACAGGATGAACATTCCAAGCATTTCAATGTAGGTAAGCAAGGGGGGGGGGGGGGGTGTTACGTACACCTCTGTGTCAACTCAACTCCCCGTGGTGTGAAAGAGGTATGGGATTGTATGTGCAAGTAAGGATGATAGAGGCAGAGAATTTACAATTTTCAGGGAAAACCAACCAAAGCATAGAACGTAAATGTCAAAGCCCCCTCTCCTACCTTACCTGCCTACCCACCACCCGGTGCACTAACCAAAATACAGGGGGTGGTCCACCCAGGTCTTACCTAGTGTGTATAGACAGTAAATACTACGGGTTATGTATGCCCCCAGA
Source organism: Oncorhynchus clarkii lewisi (assembly GCF_045791955.1). NCBI lineage: Eukaryota > Metazoa > Chordata > Actinopteri > Salmoniformes > Salmonidae > Oncorhynchus > Oncorhynchus clarkii. Next base: position 32,648,026 of record NC_092164.1, read on the forward strand.
CCTCTTGCCTAAGCAATACCTAGGTGCCTTCCCCCCTGGGAACAAATGAAACAGAATATTACAATTTCACACAAAAAAAAAACTCAGAAACACAGGACATCAAATAAGCTCTGACTGAGCAACAAATTAACAGAACATAACCATCAGGTCTCTCTCAGCAACAACAAACATAGAGATCTGGCATGTACCATCTGAAAAACCACCAACATATGATAACCCTGAGCTCTTTCTAAGAAACAACCAAAACAGGCTATCGCCCTCGGCTCTTTCCTAACAAAGGAACACTGGCTTGCCCCTTGCTTGCGCAAAAAGTCAGAGTGCGCGCTGCCGCTGGGGGCACAGGCTTTTGGCGGGGCTTGTTGAGTTGGCTACTTTTGTGAGAAGGCAGAGCAGGTCGATGCTGGTTGATGAATTTGACAATGAATGTATGTTTTTGTCAGCCAGAGGTGACTGAATTAATGTTTAGGCTTATAGATAATCGTTATAGTAACGAAGTATAATTTCAAAACATGAGCATAAAAACAGGTAATAATAAACATTAATATTATATTACTTCACAGTAATTTGCATTTTCAGTCCTTCCTCTTGCGTTAGCCAAGAGGTGGTGTATCCAGGGAGATACACCACTGTGGTCTTATGCTGCCATCTATTGGAATTATTTAGCAACTGCAGTATTATTGAATAAATTGTATATACAATATACAAAATTGTATTTACAATTTAATATACAATATATACAATATACCTTAATAAAGTAGTAATTACTCAGAATTGCAAAATATAAAATGTTCTAGTTCATTTTATCACTTATAACCATTTAAACCATAACAAATTAAACTGACAAATGCCATACATTTAAGTTAATTATTTTAAATAAACTAATTATTTAGATAGGTGACATTATCTGCGAAAGTAACACACCCTTAACATATAAACGCAGACACTAAAAATGTGCTATTTTTTATAATAAATCTGGTAGCCATATTTTATTCAGGATCATCGATTTTTTCTAAATATGTAAGGCTGGGCAGTGTCTCTCATTGTCATCGATCGCTAGCCCTGAAATACCTTTTGCCCTTGGAATGCTGAGCTCCCCCCATTGTTTTCCTATGGAGAGGCATGCGGGTATATTTCGCCAAATATCTCGCAATGTGTATATTTAGGTTTTTTTCAAGTACGACACCATTTTAAATCAGGATAATCTCTTATTTCTAATTATGCAAACTACCATTCAAATGTTTGGGGTCACTAAGAAATGTCTTTGTTTTTTAAAAGAAAATCATATTTTACCATTAAAATAACATCAAATTCATCAGAAATACAGTGTAGACATTGTTAATGTTGTAAATGAATATTGTAGCTGGAAACGGCAGATTCTTTATTGAATATCTATATAGGCATACAGAGGCCCATTATCAGCAACCATCACTCCTGTGTTCCAATGGCACGTTGTGTTAGCTAATCCAAGTTTATCATTTTAAAAAGGCTAATTGATCATTAGAAAACCCTTTTGTAATTATGTTAGCACAGCTGAAAACTGTAGTCCTGATTAAAGAAGCAATAAAACTGGCCATCTTTAGACTAGTTGAGTATCTGGAGCATCAGCATTTGTGGGTTCGATTACAGGCTCAAAATGTCCAGAAACAAATAACTTTCTTCTGAAACGTGTCAGTCTATTCCTGTTCTGAGAAAGGAAGGCTGTTCCATGCGAGAAATGGCCAAGAAACTGAAGATCTCATACAGCGCTGTGTACTTCTCCCTTCACAGAACAGCGCAAACTGGCTCTAACCAGAATAGAAAGAGTGGGAGGCGCCGGTGCACAACTTGAGCAAGTGGACAAGTACATTAGAATGTCCAGTTTGAGAAACAGACGCCTCACAAGTCCACAACTGGCAGCTTCATTAAATTGTACCCGCAAAACAATAGTCTCAACGTCAACAGTGAAGAGGCGACTCCGGGATGCTTTATCCTGACCCTTGGTGCAAGCCTCGGGCTCTGAGAACTTCACCATACCTACCACCTCCAATACTTCGCCCTCATTCACTTCCATTTCTCCTCCTGTCTTCAGCTCACTCTGCTTACACTTTCTACCATTCTTCTTTAACAAACCATGTCCCTTTTTCTATTTCTTGTCCTGGAATCCTGCTTAACTGACAGGTTAAAGTCTGCTTGAAAGAGCCACTAAGCTGCTAGCGTTAGCCATCACGCTAACGAAGTTAGTCCCAGATGAGTTTTCCAATGTCTGGAGAAGTAAATTAACGGTTCCAGGACTGTAGGAGCTGTATCTACTACGCTTTGTTTCGGAGGACAAACTGGATCACCCAAAGTTCCAATGCGGCAATTGTTTGCTTGCCGAGAATTTTAGGCTTGAGGTGGTTTCCTTGATCACGCCAGCCTATTTAAAAAAAACTGGGGAAAACGCGGAGTGGAATGTTTACATTTTCTACGCCGGTGGCTGGACGGCATTCGCGCATGTTGGATGCATATCTGTCTTGTCGTTTCTCGTTATCTGACTGGCCGGTGTTGCCCAGAGTTCGGAGCAGATCCAAACAACTAATAGTTTAGCCGCCCTAGAGCCTGACCTTCCTGCACCTTCGTTGCTGGGGGTACCTGTGTCTCTCGGCCGCTGTGCCTACTCCTACCCCTATGATTTCGACTCCGGCAACCTTCCATCCCTGCTCTGGATCGAGCGGGGCTTCTCCATCTGTCGGAGGCCTGCACCATCCTGTGAAGCGTGGGAGTAGGCGGATTTCCTTGTCCTTCTTGCCAGCTGGGATTTTGGGCAGCTCCATGGTAAGAAACGTGACTGTTCCTGGTGCAAAAACAATGTCCTATCCCGGAGCTCAAGTAAATGACATTACTAAGCTGTTCCCGAATGTACTACGTCAGGACATGGACATTGATTCTACTGTAGTCTATGTGGGTTTTAATGACATAATGAAGTCAGCTGAAACTGGATGTCAAAGAGCTGATGGATTCTCTGTAAAAGGCATAGATTATGGCATTGGTCACCAACATTTTCTGGGTTAAGATCACTTTCCGAGTGAAAATGCAAGCCGAGATCTACCGCTCAGGCATGAATCTGAGCAAGTTTGATGTGATGATTGTTTGTTGAAATGTATGTACAGTGGCAAGAAAACGTATTTGCCAAAGCAGCAGCTACTTTTCCTGGGGTCCAGCAAAATTAAGGCAGTTTATACCATTTTTAAAACATTACAATACTTTTTCAGATTTCACAACGCACTGTTTTCCCTCAGGCCCCTACTCCACCACTACCACATCGTGTGTGTGTATACATATGTGTATGCCAATGTTTGTTGCTTCACAGTCCCCGCTGTTCCGTAAGGTGTTTTTTATCTGTTTTTTTAAGTCTCTCATTTTACTGCTTGTGTCAGTTACTTGATGTGGAATAGAGTTCCATGTAGTCATGGATCTGTGTAGTACTATGCACCTCCCATAGTCTTTTCTGGACTTGGACTGTGAAGAGACCTCTGGTGGCATGTCTTGTGGGGTATGCATGGGTGTTCGAGCTGTGGGGTATGCATGGGTGTCCGAGCTGTGTGCCAGTAGTCAGGCAGACAGCTCGGTGCATTCAACATGTCAATACCTCTCATAAATAAAAGTAGTGATGAAGTCAATTTCTCCTCCACTTTCAGATTGACATGTGTATTATTAAAATTAGCTCTCTGTGTACATCCAAGGGCCAGCCGCGCTGCCCTGTTCAAAAGTCCTTTTTGTGGCACCTGACCACACGACTGCACAGTAGTCAAGGTGTGACAACTAGGGCCTGTAGGACCTGCCTTGTTTATAATGTTGTTTAGAAGGCAGGGCATCGCTTTATTATGGAAATAGACTAGATTCCCACATTATTCATTACGAGATGTAGTTGAGGTTTAGGGTTTAGTGAATGATTTGTCCCATTTTACAAAGCTTTTTTTGGTCCGATATACTTGGCTGTGTAGTGTTAGCGTTTGTTGCTGGAATGTCATCCCTAAATTTAGTTTATCTTGTCAATAAAAAAGTCATTAAAGTAGTTGACAATATCCGTGGGTTTTGTGATAAATGAGCCATCTGATTCAAGGAATGATGGAGCAGAGTTGGCTTTTTTCCACTATTTAATTGAAGGTACTCCAAAGCTTTTTACGATCATTTTTTTTCTCCATAGTAATAGTTTATTTTTATTTAGCTTAGTCACATGATTTTCTTAAATTTGCAATATGTTTGCCAATCAGTTGGGCTGCCAGACTTATTTGCCATACTTTTGCTTCATCCCTCTCAACCATACAACTTTTCAATTCCTCATGCACAGGGATTTAACTGTTTTTAGTCATTTTCTTAATGGCTGAATTCTTATTAGTAACTGGGATAAGCAGTTTCATAAAGGTGTCAAGTGGAATGTCTGTTTGCTGCTCATTACACTCCACAGACCAACACATATTTACATCAACAACATAGGAATCACTACAAAATATATTGTATGACCTCTTATACTCTATATTTGGCCAAGCTATCGGAACTTTGTTTTCCTAGATATGGCTACTATATTGTGATCACTAAATCCGATGGATCTGGATACAGCTAATTTCTGCAGCATTAGTAAAGATGTGATCAATACATGTTGACGATTTCATTCCTATGCTGTTTGTACTCTACCCTGGCAGGTTGACTGGTAACCAGAACCAGGTTACAGGCACTGGTTACAGTTTGAAGCTTTTTCTTGAGTGGGCAGCTTGATGAAAGCCAGTCAATATTTAAATCACACAGAAAATATACCTCTATCACATACATTATCAAGCATTTCACACATGTTATCCAGATACTGACTGGTAGCACTTGGTGGTCTATAGCAGCTTCCCACATGAATGGGCTTTAGGTGAGGCAGATGAACTTGTAGCCATGTTACTTCAACAGCATTTAACATGAGATCCTTTCTAATCTTTACAGGAATGTGGTTCTGAATAAAAACAGCAACACCTCCACCACTGGAATTTCTGTCTTTCCTGTAAATGTTATAACCTTGTATCATCAAAAGGTATTGTCTACACGAGTTTCAGAGATGGTCAGAATATGAATGTCTTCTATTACTTGCAAGTTATTAATTTCATGAACCTTGTTTCTTAAAGCTACATACGTTAATATGGGCTATTTAAAGCACTTTTCTAGGATGCTTGCTTGTTTTCACTGCTTTACTAAGAAGCTTAGCAGAAGTATATATGCTCATGTTATTAGTGAAAGGTGAAAGGATCCAGAAACTCAAATGATTTGGGTGGCTCCCATCCTCCTTATAAAACGTGTTGTTTGCAAACGCTATCGGAATTGTCAACTAAAGTTACACACATTGAGCTGCAATAATAATCATCATCAAGCCAGTTGTGAATCCTCCTAAAGCATTCAATGCCACAATTCAGAGGGCACAGGGCCAGATATGATGGGTATTTTATTAGTGTCTAGTTATTATGGCTGCGATCCCCGTACAGGGACCAACATCAGGGGAAATTTCAGTGTGACAACTAAAAATACAACTTCGTTACATTAAACATTCTTGAAAATGCAAGTGTAATTTTACATCTGAAGGTAAAATTATGACTTACATTCTGATATCTTGCTCTTATTTCTCTTCCTGAGTGTCCCATTGATCAAATGAAGTGCTGTTTTCTTTGATAAAATCCATTTTTATAGCCTAAATCGAAACATTTTGTAAACCGTTTGTGCCGTGAATTCCATCTCTATCAATTTTTTTACGGAGCATTCGGCGTGATTCCCCCCTGTAAACAATCGTTTATCTAGTCATGGTGGGTTTCAGTGCATTCCTCTGGATGTTTGCAACACAGCCAAACTTCATTGGTATTTTTGCTGGTAGTATTGACCGAAGTGAGCTGATTTGAAGACAACGATAAATGACTACCTTACGCACCAATAATTTTAGCGAAGCTTCATTGATTGACTATATTTCTGCCCAATGACCACTGATCTTCTTGAAATCTAGCTGGGTAGATAGCCAATGAGCTGAGGTAAACGCCAGTATGTAATGGTTTGGACCACAATTCCTTGTTTGTAATCGCAAATAAAAATGTATTTATTTATTTATTTTTTGCAATGAAATGTGTAGTTTGTTTGTGTGTGTGTGTGTGTGTGTGTTGGTTTGTTTGGGTGTGTGTGTGTGTGTGTGTGTATATATATATACAACAATGGCCGGAGTTGAATGGAACAGCACTTCACCTTAGTGACTCTTCCCTCTGCTCTATACAATACATATCTGTTTATTTTATGTGATGATAAAAGGCTCATACAATACAAATATTTTTTTTATGTTTTCTTTCACAGTGATAGTGACTCCGACTGGGAGGCCCCGGTGCCAAGCTGCCCGCTCTACCTGTGCCCCCAGTGGTGTTCATATGCCACAGTTCATTACTGCAGGCATGACTGTGCCTCAGGGCCAAAAGGGCACAGCATGGAGGCGTCGATGTGTTCTGTGTCGCATTAAATGCACCACTTGTTCAGTTTGCCTCTGCTTTACATCAGAAAGAGACTGCTATGGGACATGGCACAGGCAGAAAAATATTATGACGAGGACTTCTAAGGGGTGTACTGTTTTTTTTAATAACTAAAGTGATCACTGCCATACTGTGTTAGATCTTGTCTCAACAGGACCACAATGGAAATAAGTCTTAGACTTTGTCATCCTCAATGATTTTATTAATGTGCATGTATGGCGTTAAGTTGTGTGTTTTTTTTTTTAAATGGTCAAATTAATTAACTAAAAGGTTCCTTTAATAGTGCTATGCCCAGGCCTAAACCCTGATTGGTTTACATTCAAAATACATTTCTCAGATAAAAAAGAGCAAAGTTGTACATTTTCCAAGGATTGAAGAATCTTAGCTAGACAAAGCCCTGAAATGAGGCAATAATTGAGCCCTTGCGACGAAAAAAATGTATATTTTTGAAGAAAATAATTCAACAAACAGTAGTTTCACGAGACTAAAATGCACTAATATTTAAGATTTAATTATAGGCTCACTTGGATTCTTGGATTTTTTTAATGTACACTGTGTTAATAACATTACGACTACGCAACCCAGCATGCTATGCGAGGGTGGGGTAGTTGAAGTATGCCTTGCATGGCTACAAGGATATTGCTAGCTGAAGTATCTGTTTATTAAAAAGTAGTTAAACCTATGTCCGGTTTGTCATTTAACAAGGAACAAACATAACATGGTGTCAGATTGATAGTCGCTATGAAGAGACAGAGAAAAGGATGATCTCCGCAAATTTCCGCTACAAAAATGTAACATTCTACGGCAAGTCAAGTGACGTGAGTAGTCGAAGATACTAGCTAGCAAGAGCGATGGCACTGAGCAGCAGCGAGAGTGACAGCAGTGAGAACGAGGCTGCATTGGAATCTGTTTACGAGCAAGCTGATCCCGAGTGTTTCCCGTCATGGATAGGCTTAGTTATTCTACTCCTATGCAGTTAACAGGCAATTTAGCCAACAATTGGAAACATTTCAAGTAGAGATTCAATATCTACTTAGCAGCCAGTGGAGCAGGGGAGATATGATAAATTGAAAGCTTCCATTTTTCTGTATGTTATTGAAGAGGATGCATTGGACATTGACTGTGCTCATGGCTAAATTTGAGGAGTAGTTTGTACCAAGCCAGAACATCACGTTTAAGAGATACAAGTTTTTCTTTCATGATCAGTTTTGACCAGTACTTCGCTGAGCTGAACACACTGAGCAAAACATGTGAATTTGAAAATCTGAAAGACTCACTCGTGAAAGACAGGATAGTCTGTGGCATACTTGATAAATGTACTGCTGCATGAGCAAGATTTAACTTAGGATAAAGCAGTGAAGGTGTCGAAATAAATTGCCCTAAAAATTGTCAAAGACCCCAGCCACCCCAGTCATAGACTGTTCTTTCTACTACGGCATGGCAAGCGGTACCGGAGTGCCAAGTCTAGGATAAAAAGGCTTCTCAACAGTTTTTACACCCAAGCCATAAGACTCCTGAACAGGTAACCAAATGGTTACCCGGACTATTTGCATTGTGTGCAAATTTTGTGAAGAGGGTATGTAGTGACAGACTGAAAATGACCAAGAATCACTACTGGCTGAGTATGTGGACGTGTTTGAGGGTCTCAGATGTTTACCTGAAGAACGCAAAATATGTACTGATGACAAAATTACTCGAGTTGTGCATGCAGAAAAGTACTATTTGCACTGAGGAAAAAGCTCAAGGAGGAACTCGGACTCATGGAAAAGATGGACTTCATCACAAAAATGGATGAACTGACAGATTGGGTAAGCTCACTGGTTATTGTGGTGAAAAAGAACGGCGAGCTCAGGATATGTCTAGACCCGAGAGATCTCAACAATACTATCAAGCGAGAGCATTTCAAGTTGCCAACCAGAGAAGAGATAATGTAGCAGTTTGCTGGAGCAAAGTAGTTCAGAAAGCTTGATGCCTCATCAGCATTCTGGCAAATTAAGCTAGATGATTCAAGCTCAAGGCTATACGAGTTCAACACACCTGAGGGCAGGTATAGATTTCTTTGTCTAGCATATGGGATTCTCTCGGCAACATCAAGACAATCCACATGATCTTCAAGCACATTCCAGGAGTAGAAACCATGACGGTCAACATTGTCGTCATGGGGGGCCACAAAAAAAGAACACGACGTCTCACTCTCGCGTGTGCTGGACCTGACACAGAAAGTCAAACTGAAACTAAACAAGGATAAATGCGAGTTTGGTATGAAAACACTTTCTTCATGGGAGACATGAGGAAATCAGCCATCAACAATATGGAACGCCCGAAGAATAAGGACAATGTGAAACGCTTCATGGGCACCTACCTTGCAAAGTTCATATCTCAACTGTCAGCACCATCCACTCCACTCACGTCTTCTGGAACAGAAAAACGATTGGGAATGGGCCCATGAGCAGGAAAACTGCTTCCAAAACCTGAAGACAATCAAAGAAGAGCCAGTGCTCAGGTTCTATGATCCAGAGAAAAGCACAAGGATTTCTGCAGACGCATCAGTTTGGCCTGGGAGAAGTTCTTCTGCAACAGCATAACAACACATGACAACTCGTCGCTTATGCGTCCAGAGCCTTGACAGTCAGAGAAACAAGGTATGCACAAATCGAGAAAGGACTACTGGCGAGCACAAACACGTGTGGAAGGTTTCATCAATACGTCTACCGACAAGCCTTCAAAGTAGAAACTGTCGTGGAAATTTCCTCTATTTACCAAATCATGGGAGCAAACCACACACACAAGTCAGAGTTAGTTATCAAAGTCCATCTTTAATTATATGAGCTCTATCACAACCCTGTGACTCTCAGATCGATTCAGTGTCTAACCATGAATTCTCTGAGAGCCCCTTCCACATTTCAAATGAGGTCCTTTATAGTAAAGACACACACACAGGATAAGACAGCATAGACATAATAAATCGTTCAGCTTTGTCTCCTTACTCAAACCCCAGAACCATAAACCAACCCTCCATATCAACAGGCATATATCAAATTGTCATTTAGATACAACCAATTCTAAATACAACCAATCCTGGACAAGCTCACGGAGAGGAGAATGATTCCAGACACTGCCATCTCTGATGGGAAAACTAGGGAGTGAACTGGCACAAAAAAAATATGATTACACATGATGATACTTTGACCTCTCCCCTCTCTGCGGCCCATGCAACTTAGTCTTGACATAGAACAGATACTGCAAACCCTGCCACAGTATTATACAAAAATAACATTCTCTCAGAAGTAATTTACACACATTTGATGAATATAAAACATCTTACATATGTTACCAACAAATTCTGAATCTTCCACGACAAAACCAACTACAAACCATTGGTGTTGATCATGTCTAAGCCACTGAATGATTGTCCAATGAGAATCCAGAGAATGTTGATCAGACTGCAAAAGTGTGATGTGAAGATGATCTACACCCTGGGAAAGTTAATGTTCGCCACAACACTCTTTCTAGAGCAGTTGATAAGAAAGAGAGAGCCGACATACAGAAAAACACTGAGATTCAGGCCTAAGTCGAAATGATCATAGCATCAGTTCCTGTCTTCTGAGAGAATGGAGCAGATTAAAAGAGAGACTGCAGCTGACCAAACAATGACAGAGTTGAAAGAAGCAATAGTGAAAGGATGGCCCGCAAAGAAAAACAGTTCAAGGAGAATACAGGATTACTGGATGTGCAGAGCTCACCGTTGTGGATGACAGTGTTCAAAGGCAACAAGATTATCATTCTCATGACACTATGCAAAGAAATGCTACAGAAAATACAAGGGCCACTTGGGTGAGGAAAAATGCAAACGAAGAGCACGAGAAGTAATGTACTGGCCAAGAATGAACCAGGAATTGGCCAGACCACTGCCTTATGTGAACTTTGTTTGACCTACAGGCCAAAGCAGCGCTGCTAATGCCTCATCCAGTACCCAACCGACCCCACTACAAAGTTGGAGTTTGCCTTTTTGACTGCAATGGCAAAAGTCACATTGTTGTTACCGACTACTTCTCAAACTACCCTGAAGTAGCAACACTGTCAACTACCTCCAGCAGAGCTGTAATCACTTACCTGAAATCAGTCTTCGCAAGACATGGGGTTACGTCTGAACTGTACTCAGACAATGTTCTCAAGTTCCGAATTCCGATCGTTCACTAACGACTGGGGATTCCTACACAACACCTCCTGCCCCAACTATCCAAGGTCCAATGGCTTAGCAGAGAGGTCAGTCAAAATTGTCAAAGGTCTGATGAAAAAGGCAAATGGAAAGGAGAATTTCCTAAAATGTCTGATAATCTACCGCAGCAGAACAGATGTTCACCTGCACAAATGTTGATGGAACGTCACATCAGAACCAACCTACCCATCAGGACTTGCTAACACCCTGAGGTGCTCAAAAGTCAAACACGCAAAGGAAAAACAAAGACAAACAAAAACAGCGACATGACTAAAGTGCAAGACACCTGGAGATCATGTACGACTCCGAGACATCACTACAGGAACCTGGACTGAATGTTTTTCTATCTGAAAACAACTAGAGCCACAATAGATTATTGTTGGACAGAGACTGCATTTAGTAAAAACAAATAAATACACACTCAAAATATGTTTATTGCCTCAAGTGATGAGAGTGAATCAAAAAAATAAAGGGGAAGAAAAAGGGGAAAGAAATGTGTGGTTATTGACAATTGCATGTTATGCAGGTTGAGTACACAAATGTGAAATTTGACATGTTTAGTAACAGAGAAAAAGTAGTTATCTTTTAAAGCAATGAAGATGTGTTATCTTCTTTGGGGTAGGGGGCAGTATTTTCACGTCCGGATGAAAAGCGTGCCCAGAGTAAACTGCCTGCTACTCAGGCCCAGATGCTAGGACATGCATATTATTAGTAGATTTGGATAGTAAACACTGAAGTTTCTAAAACTGTTTGAATGATGTCTGTGAGTATAACAGAACTCACATGGCAGGCAAAAACCTGAGACACATCCAACCAGGAAATGGGAAATCTGAGGTTTGTAGTTTTTCAACTCATTGCCTTTCCAAGATAGTGTAAATGGGGTTATATTGCACTTCCTAAGGCTTCCACTAGATGTCCTCAGTCTTTAGAACCTTGTTTCAGGCTTCTACTGTGAAGGGGGAGCGAATAAGAGCTGTTTGACTAAGGGATCTGGCAGAAGGCCGTGAGCTAAATCATGCGCGAGCTGCGTTCCTTTTAATTTCTAAAGACAAAGGAATTGTCCGGTTGGAATACTATTGAAGATTTATGATAAAAACATTCTAAAAATTGATTCTATACATCGTTTGACATGTTTCTACAAACTGTAATATAACTTTTTTGACTTTTCGTCTGAACTTTCACCTGGACTTGCCCACGCCTTGTGAATTTCGATTGGTGAACTAAACGCACTAACAAAAGGAGGCATTTGGACATAAATTATGGACTTTATCGAACAAAACAAACATTTATTGTGGAACTGGGATTCCTGGGAGTGCATTCTGATGAAGATCATCAAAGGTAAGTGAATATTTATAATGCTATTTCTGACTTTTACTGACTTCACAACATGGCAGGTATCTCTGTATGGCTTGTTTTGTGTCTGAACACTGTACTCAGATTATTGCATGGTGTGCTTTTTCCGTAAAGCTTTTTTGAAATCTGACACAGCAGTTGCATTAAAGAGAATTATATCTTTAATTCTGTGCATAACACTTGAATCGTTTTCAAAGTTTATGATGAGTATTTCTGTAAATTGATGTGGCTCTCTGCAAATTCGCTGGATGTTTTCAAGGAACAACATTACTGAACATAACGCACCAATGTAATGAGATTTTTGGATATAAATATGAATTTTATTGAACAAAACATACATGTATTGTGTAAGATGAAGTCCTATGAGTGCCATCTGATGAAGATCATCAAAGGTTAGTGATTAATTTGATCTCTATTTCTGCATTTTGTGACTCCTTCTCTTTGCCTGGAAAATGGCTCTATGTTTTTTGTGACTAGGCTCTGACCTAACATAATCATATGGTGTGCTTTCGCTGTAAAGCCATTTTGAAATCGGACACGATGGGTAGATTAACAAGTTAAGATTTAATTTGGTGTATTGCACTTGTGAATGTATGAAAGTTAAATATTTTCTACAAATATTTTGGAATTTCACGCTCTTCCTTTTCAGTGGATGTTGTCGAGGGGTTCAGAACTGAAAAAGTGTGTGCGAGCAAGGAGGCCTACAAATCTGACTCGGTTAAACCAGCTCTGTCAGGAGGAATGGGCCAAAATTCACCCAATTTGTTGTGGGAAGCTTGTGGAAAGCTACCCAAAATGTTTGATCCAAGTTAAACAATTTAAAGGTAATGTTACCAAATACTAATTGAGTGTATGTAAACTTCTGACCCACTGGGAATGTGATGAAAGAAATAAAAGCTGAAATAAATAATTCTCTCTACTATTATTCTGACATTTCACAATCTTAAAATAAAGTGGTGATCCTAACTGACCTAAAACTGAGTTATTACTAGGATTAAATGTCAGGAATTGTGAAAAACTGAGTTTAAATATATTTGGCTAAGATGTATGTAAACTTCTGACTTCAACTGTACTTCTTGCACTTCGCTGAGCAGAGCTGTTGTGAAGGAAGTTGTCAAGGAAGCGAGTTTGTGCTTATACTGGACCTCCCGTACGGAGCTTCTGCATGCCAACATAGGCTCTGCAATTGCGTAACACCATCCAATACGGCGCCTCCGACCACATTTTCGGATCAAGCATAAATTGGCTTTAAGATAGATTGGCCTAACATCACCACAACAGCATGTTTCCAATAAAAGACGCATCAAACTAGTTCTGCTATTGAACAATTCACATTGAACAGGCCCAAATAAACGTGTTCCTTCAGTGATGTACTTTGTTGTTTATGTTGCTTATGAAAGTGGACATGGAATGGAAAGTCCTGCCACTAGAGAGTAGATATCTTCTCACAGTTTGCATGCATCATGACCATCAAAACGCTAATTTACAGAATACTCCAATGCTAGGTATTACCATGGCAACTGCCCAAGCCTGTTGTCGTACAATATAAGGGTTGTACCAGAATGTTAATTACGCTATGACATTTGGGAAGGTCTTAGTATTGTGCATGATTTTTCTTAAGGGCCTAATAATAAACTGTACATTTTAATGTGGCATGAACTCAACCAGTCAGGATATCTTCATCTGATTGTCCAAGAAATAACTTCAACTTTTACCCTCCACTTGGCCTACACCACTGCCGGTAGCCTACCCTCTCAGCCAAGGCAATGTTAAACACTTGAACATACACAGAATAGACTACGTGTAATATAATACATGTTTTGCACCCTAGTTCATGAATTGTTCATAATTCATGAGTTAATGCTTGGAGTCTTCACAGATCATGTGATATAAAACACTACATTTATTTCCTTACATTAGTGTTATGTAGCATTTAACAATTAAATTAGAACATTGAACTTAAACCCTGTACGAATCATGGATCTTGGAGATCTCAGAAAATGCACCATAAGTGTAACTATACCTACGTAACATTTCATTATGTTTCGCCGTGAAAACAGATCTCACACAAATCCAACATATTGTAGGCATATGCTAATTCAAAATCGAATGCCTCTAACCAAAATAGTTAACTATAGGCCTGCTGTCATTAACATATACTGTACACTGAACAAAAATATAAACGCAACATGTAAAGTGTCCCAGAAATGTTCCAAACGCACAAAAAGCTTATTTCTCAAAAATGTTGTGCACAAAGTAGTTTACATCCCTGTTAGTGAGCATTTCTCTTTTGCCAAGATAATCCATTCACCTGACAGGTGTGGCATATCAAGAAGCTGATTAAACAGCATGATCATTACGCAGGTGCATCTTGTCCTGGGGACCATAAAAGCACACTCTAAAATGTGCAGTTTTGTCACACAACACTGCCACAGATGTCTCAAGTTGAGGCACAGTAGCGTGCAATTGGCATGCTGACTGCAGGAATGTCCACCAGAGCTTTTGCCAGAGACACCCTACCCAACTTTATGCAAAGTAGAGGAGTCGCACTGCATAAGGCAAATGGTGGTCACACCAGATACTGACTGGTTTTCTGATCCACGCCCCTACCTTTTTTTGTAAGGTGTCTGTGGCCAACAGATGCATATCTGTATTCCCAGTAATGTGAAATCCATAAATTAGGGCCGAATGAATTTATTTGAATTGACTGATTTTGTTTAAATCATTTTTTTCAGTATACTTGGATGCACATTTTTTATTAAACCTGTATTTAACTAGGCCAGCCAATTAAGAACAAATTCTTACAATGACAGCCTAGGAACAGTGGGTTAACTGCCTTGTTCAGGGGCAGAATGAGATTTGTACCTTGTCAGATCGGGGATTCGATCTAGCAACTTTTCGGTTACTGGCCCAACGCTCTAACCACTAGGCTACCTGATGCATTTGTGTCTAGCTGCAGGCTAGTTGTCAAGTGATATTGTCGACCATCAGGTGATTCAGTAAAGAAAACAAATATTGACAGCAATACAGGTACGAACATTAGTCCTGAATTTACTATTGACTTTGAGTTTTACAAATTTCACCTCATATCCCAACAAAGAAACAAACAAGTTAGCAGGATGAATGCTTTATTCTGATTTTCTACATGCAGAAAACAGTTATGCTTATATACTTGTTTTTCAATGTATCACTTTAACAAAACAATAGCACAAGACAATTTGACATGCATCTTCTCAAGTAATAACTACTGAAAATGAAATAAATACACAGTGGCACAAGTATTCTCAGTACCAAAACACAGAGGTTACCAAAACAGTAACAAAACAATAAATACAACAAACATCTGTGGATGTTATACAACGTTTCGTCTTCAGAAAGAGGTTCTCTGCAATTTACTTTTCATAAATAAACTGCTCTTGCTAAGATCACGCATGAGAACACATCAGTACCTTTCAATAGAAAAGGAGTTACACAGCCTCCCATTGAACTGAAATGAAACAAACATACCATCACACGGTAAGCCACAGATACTCAGAGCCCTCACCCTCACATTCCCTATACCGAAGAAGAAGAAACAACTGACATCAAATAAAGCTGACAGCTATTTTTAAATCTCATCTAGCTTTTCACAGGCTCGAGTTTGTTAATTGTCCGTACTTTATACTTGGTCTCTCTCGTACCATTATTCTTGAACATAAAAAGACAGCTGGTTTATTCTGCTTCATCCCAAATGAGTGTGAGAAGAAGAGGTGCTGTGGCTGCGTTGCTATACACCTCAGTCCCACTCTGCTTGCCTTGAGCTAAGCCTAACTCACACTCACAGGTGCACGTGTCTTGTTGCTATGGAGGCAATTCAACTTCTGCTCGGCTAGACAAAGTCAAGGTTCAGTAGTTCTACTCCCCAGTTCCCAGGCTGAGTTGGAACTCCCGAGGGAAAGGTCTGGAACTGGAACTTGGAGGGGAAGAGGGGGAGGTTGGGCAGAGATTGTACCATCTGATGAATACACCAAGAAGACTGCAATACAGTACGAACTACAGACGTTTCAAAAACGGGGCATAAAAATTACATTTACCCCCGCCCTCTTCCAGAGAAAATAAATGGCAAAGTTTTACAGGGATGGTCCATTTTGACAGTCAGTTGAGTCAAACTGTAACGTCATTTAGGTTAGAGCTATTAGCAGAGCAGAAGTAACTCGTCATCACTATTGGTCTCCGTCTTGCCTGTGGCCTCCAGACAGGCGTCTGGGATCTGTGCGGTGTGAACCATGCTACAGTGTTCACAGGGCCCGTTCCGGCCCAGGGACACCCGGCCTGACCTGAGAGAGGCTGGGGATGATAGGCGGGGGGCAGCCTGATCTAGACCTACCTCCAAGCTGAGAAGCCTGGAGGTCTCGCTGGTGGAGTCAGTGTCCGAGGCAGCATCCGATACAGGGATAAGCAGCTCCACGTCGTCTTCGTCCTCCCTGGTCCCTGCTCCATGCTCTAGGTGCCTCAGAGGGCTGTGGTTCTGGGTTCCCCCACCTGAGGAGCCTCCGGAGCGGCCCAGGGAGAAACGTACCCAGTGCAGGCTGCGGGTGACCCGGCTCAGGGCACTGCTCAGCTGGCTCCTCCCGGTCGCAGTACACTGAGGCTCTGCTGCCTCTCCCCCTGGGGTCTCCATGGTGTGTGCCTCCACCACTGCCGGGCTGGCCCTAGCCCGGTGGCTGTCCCTACGGCTGGGCAGAGGGGCGGGAGTGGTGGAGTTTGTCGACACCGAGACGATGGCCTCCACTGCAGTTGCCGGAGGGGTCTTTACGGGGAGGGGGGCTACAAGCCCCCCCACGGCCCCAGGGACATCCCGGCGCTCGTTCTCTGTATCTGTGTCATCCGAGTCGAGGGGCAGCAACCCACGGTTGGGTCCAGCCCTGTCGGGTTCGTGGGCCGAGCAGCCACCGTTACTGCTGGTGGTGGTGTTGTCCTCGCCGTCAGCAGACACCAGGGCCAGTGAGCCGGAGCGCCGTGAGCGTGTGAAGTTGAAGAGGCGTTGCCAGATGTTGCTGTGGCGACCGGAGGTGGGCAGGTGGATGGAGGTGAAACCCAACTGGGAGCGAACAGCCAACCTCAGGTTCTCCAACACAGACGCCTGGACAACACACAGGGAGAACAGCAAGACTGTTAGTATCATCAATCAAATAATAAAGCCCTTTTTAAATCAACAGTTTACACAGTCCTTTACAGTAAGAAATCCAATCTATTATAGATGACAATAAACAAATTCCTGAGATGTGAATCTGAAGGTCATTGGGAAATGTGTCTCCCAACATAAACCAGGAAAAACGACAGTTTATCCCACATAGTTGTAAGCTGGCGGCAAACGGGACTGTTTGTTGGGATTTCCATGACAAAGGCTTTATGAGGAGAGAAAAGTTGGTGCTGAACAAACTTGTTGGAGGAGTGGCTATACAGAGAAGCAGGCAGGACAGCTTGATTCGTGGCTCCGGACCTGTCCGTGTTTGGCTGACTAACTGTGACCCTCCTGGCTGCTACCGTGATCTTCCCTCCACTCAGAGACAAACGATGCTTCCTCCCTCCACTCCAGTTCCAAACGGCTTTAAATGAATTATTTAATTTCACCCGAATATCTTTTTCCCCCCTTTTTTGTCCGTACACTGTAATTCAGCTTTCAGCTGTGAATGTGTACATGCTCAAATAAACCTTACTATATATAAACGGCCATATACTGTAAACAGCCATAATGTTCTCCATACAGCAGTTACTGCTTAACTAAACAATCCCAGTCAACTTACACTTAATGAATCACAGTTAAACCGCTTCAACTTTGGTTACTGAAGTCAGGTTGTTAGACATTACACAGTTGATTCTTGGTGTCTCCAATCCTATGACAAAGATAGGCATTCACGCCCGGACTTGAAATGTGCACTCTTAACACAGACGTAAGCTTAAGTCGTGTACGGACAAGAGGATCACATCTTCTGAGGAGAACAAGAGAGGGCAGTGTGATCTAGATGTAGACTTACCTGGTTGCCGGAGCAGACAGGGAAGTCCTCCACCGGGGGTATAAGGCCCTGGGCGATCAGCTGGCCATACGACGGAGGAGCCTCCCTCCTCAGGAGCTCAGCCTCAACTCTGGACAGCTGGGTCTCAAATGACCTGGGGAAACAGTTAAGAGGGATTCCAAGGAATGGAAGCAACAAACACAACCAGATCAGTTAGACGTACAAAAAAAAAGTTAATTCAGTGTCCTTTGATGGAGATCAAAGACAGAAATCAGAGAGCTAACTAGCTATATGAATCCAAAGAAAGCATTTACAAAAGCCTAAAAACTAGTCTGGATTACCAATCATCTAGGTGTAGGTGTAAAACATACTAAAGCTGTCATAGCAAACCACACAGACAGAAACAAAGTCTTATGACTTATGTGGGCACTGTATAACTGTTTAACAACTGTGCAATAACAGGAGTAATAGCATGGGGTCTGAGTTTATTACCTGCGCTCAAACATCCGGAGGGAGTAGAGTTTGCAGGTGCAGCCCAGAGCGATGACCAGCAGCAGGCCACAGATGAGACTTCCTATAACCGCCGCCGTGATGACCCGTGTGGGCACGATGACCGGACAACTCTCCTCGTCGCTCCCGTCGCCGCAGTCGTCCTGCGCGTCGCACACCCAGCTCTCGAACACACAGCGGTTGTTCTTGCAGTGGAAGTTGCCAGGCTGGCAGAAGAAGCAGTTCTTCTCGTCCGAGCCGTTGGGGCAGCGGTTCTGGTAGTTGCAGCGGTCCGAGCGCGGGTAGCAGGCGCCGTTCCTGGAGCAGGGGAACTCATCCTCCTGGCAGGTGCTGCAGTTGACCTCGTCGCGGCCATTGGGGCAGTGCCAGTAACCGTCGCAGCGCTGCTGCTCCGTGTAGCAGCCCCAGTTGCCCCCACACGGGATCTCCCAGGGCAGACAGAAACCGTCCACCTGGCAGGAGATGAGGTAGATTTCATTAATTAGTTGATTCGAGGGCATCCATAATGATTCCAAAATAATGAAATCGAGACTTTTCAAGGGAGAGTTTAAAGGGAAATATCAGAAGCACTTCTAGGTCAGTGAGATGCGTTTTACACATATTTGGCCTCGAAGAAAGTGGGTCTGGGTTTCGTGCGTTTAACGATACACGTGCGCCGAACGATACACAATACACCCATTGACAACAATACGGACGAGATCAGAAAATGAAAGTAAGTCCTGCTTTGTGGCATTTCCGCAAAGCCTCTGATATACCAATCGCACTATATATTTGTGTGCGTGTAGATATTGTTGTACTTCTTCGATAGAGCCATTGGATGTCTTTCAGCGGATTCATTCCGATATATACACACGATGACACATCAGAAATACTACAGCTATGTGTTGGCCAGTGCTTCCTGCTCTGGTCCCGTCGTGCATTCGGTATGAATGCTGGATCTTGTGGTACACTATGAGCAGAGGAATAGACAGGAAGTCGAATCTTCCTAATTCTACCAGTGAAATGAAAATGAGCTTGTTCTAGCTTGTGGCGAGGAGATTTTTTATGTTTATGAAAAACGTAACGTTGTTAATATGCTATATACAGTGGCAGAGATAAGGCTAAATGTCACTTTAAATAAACAAGATTGTTTGTTTAGATATTTTTTTTTTAAAGCCTTTCTCCCGCGCAATAAATAAGAAGCTAGTATGCAACGACGGAAAACTATTAATTGAATCAATCGGCCCTAGCAACCAAACCAATAGCAACTAATCGATTTGGAGAAACTTGGGTTGAACTCATGCGCCTACCTGGTAGGTGACATTGAAGCCCCTTGCCGCATTGATCTTGTCAGCGTAGAAGTGAACGCGCAGCTGGCCCGAGGACGAGACCACGGCCATGGGGGCACGGGAGTCGAAGGCTGTGAGGACGCGGAGTAGACGGCGAGGGTTCTCTTCCAAGCCGTCGTACACCTTGACGTAGTCCCCATAGCCCGTCCCGTCCAGCTTGAAGTCCATGAAACGCAGGATCACCTGGAATCAGTCAATTAAATAATTAATTAATGATTTTAAATACATAGTCTGCGTCTGGTGAGCCTTTGTCAAAAATTGTTTACCATAGCGTGTCATTTCAGACAAACCCATAGTTGTCTCAGCCATGTGAATACTGTACAATAATACACACATGCAAAAAAATCATTGAGGATAAAAAAAATAAAAATCAACAGTCCTAGCTACATCCAACCTTGCGGTGGTCGCCTGTGTCGATAAGCCAGGTGCAGTTGCTGCCTGGTGGGTAGAAGTCAGGGTAGTTGGGTGAGCTGAAGGTGCCGTAGAAGTTCCGCAGCCACTCGCCGCAGGTAGGCACGTCACAGTCGATCTCGTCACCAAGGTCCTGGCAGTCGATGCTGCCATCGCATTTGAGCGACTCGTGCAGGCAGGTGTAGACGCGGGTGTAGCGGGAAAGGCAGGGAAACTGAATGATAATTGTATTAATTAATAATATTAATATTATTTTATTTGACAAATGTAAAATACATATAGTTGTCTTGGCCATGGGAGTACAACAAAAATTGTAGAGGATTGAAAACAAAGTCTATAAACGTATTTTCAATTGTGGTCCTTGCTTTTATCAAGTGGGCAAAATAATGGACAGCTTGTGCAAGATTGTCTGTACACTAGACACCCCATACTCACTTTATATTAAATTAAATTGGATAATACATACAGAAAGTATTCACACCCCTTGACTTTTTCCACATTTTGTTGTGTTACAGCCTTAATTTAAAATCGCCTAAATTTAGATTTTGTGTCAAGTGGAATTATGTGGAAAAACATTTTCTACGAACTAATTTAAAATGAAAAGCTGAAAATGCTTGAGTCAATTAGTATTAAACTCTTCTGATATAGCAAGCCTAAATAAGTTCAGGAGTACAAACGTGCCTAACAAATTACATAAGGTGCATGGAGATCACCTATTGGTAGATGAGTAAAAATACTGACATTGAATATCATTTTGAGCATGGTAAAGTTATTAATTACCCATTAAATATACCCAGTCACTACAAAGATACAGGCGTCCTTCCTAACTGAGGTTTCCTACCTCTTCAGAAACTCAGGAATTTCACCATGAGGCCATGGTTACAGAGCTCAATGGCAGTGATAGGAGAAGTCCCATGGGGCTCAGTTCGTAGAGCATGGCGCTTTCAATGCCAGTGTTACGGGTTCGATTCCCACAAGGGACCAGTACAAAATAGTATGAAAAATGTATGCACTCACTCCTGTAAGTCAATCTTGAGAAGAGTGTCTGCTAAATGTTAAAAATGTCAAACTGAGTTACTCCACAATACTAACCTAAATGGCTGAGTGAAAGGAAGAAAGCCTATACCAAATAAAAAATATTCCATGACATGCATCTATTAAAATAAAAATGCAAAAAATGTGTGAAAGAAATATACTTTTTGTCCGGAATACAAAGTGTTATGTTTGGGGCAAATCCAGTACAACACATCACTGAGTACAACTCTTCATATTTTTAAGGGTGGTGGTGGCTGCATCATGTTATGGGTATGCTTGTCATCGGCAAGGACTAGGGAGTTTTGGGGGGGATAAAAATAAATGGAATAGAGTTAAGCAGACAAAATCCTATAGGAAAACCTGGTTCAGTCTGCTTTCCAACAGACACTGGGAGACAAATTCACCTTTCAGCAGGCCAAATATACAGGAGTTGCTTACCAAAATTACATTTAAAATTGGCTTGAAAATCTATGTCAAGGGTAAAACATTGAGGGCCTCCCGCATGGCTCAGCGGTCTAAGGCACTGTATCGAAGTGTTAGCTGCGTCACTACAGATCCTGGTTCGATCCCAGGGCTGTGTCGCAGCCGGCCGCGACCGGGAGACCCATGAGGCTGCGCACAATTGGCCCAGCATCATCCAGATTAGGGGAGGGTTTGGCCGGCTGGGTTGTCCTTGTCTCATTGCGCTCTATCAACTCCTGTGGCGGGCTGGGCGCAATGCATGCTGACAAGGTCACCAGTTTCCTCCGACACATTGGTGCGGCTGGCTTCCGGGTTAAGCAAGCATTTTGTCAAGAAGCAGTGCGACTTGACACAAAAATTGGGAAGTAAAAGGGCAATAAATAAATAATTAAAGACTGTAAAATGGCTGTCTAGCAATGACCAATAACCAATTTGACAGAGCTTGAAGATTTATACAATCCAGGTGTACAAAGCTCTTAGAGACTTACCCAGAAAGAGTCGCAGCTGTAATCGCTGCCGAAGATTATTCTAACATGTATTGACTTAGGGGTGTGAATACTTACAGTACCAGTCAAATGTTTGGACACTCCTACTCATTTCAGTGTTTTTCTTTATTTTGACTATTTTCTACATTGTAGAATAATAGTGAAGACATCAAAACTATAAAATAACACATATGGAATCATGTAGTAACCAACAAAAAGTGCTAAATCAAAATATATTTTAGATTATAGATTCTTCAAAGTAGCCACCCTTACCCTTGATGACAGCTTTGCACACTCTTGGCATTCCCTTCAAGAGGTAGTCACCTAGATTGCATTTCAATTAACAGGTGTGGCTTGTTAAAAGTTAGGTAAAAGACCAAGTCCATTTTATGGCAAGAACAACTAAAATAAGCAAAGAGAAATGACAGCCTATCATTACTTTAAGACATGAAGGTCAGTCAATCCAGAGTTTCTTCAAGTGCAGTCGCAAAAACCATCAAGTGTTATGATTAAACTGGCTCTCATGAGGTACGCCACAGGAAAGGAAGACCCAGATTTACCTCTGCTGCAGAGGATACGTTCATTAGAGTCACCAGCCTCAGAAATTGCAGCTCAAATATATGTTTCAGAGTTCAAGTAACAGACACATCTCAACATAAACTGTTCAGACACTGCGTGAATCATGGTCAAATTGCTACAAAGAAACCACTACTACAGAACACCAATAAGAAGAAGAGACTTGCTTGAGCCAAGAAACATGAGCAACGGACATTAGACCGGTGGAAATCTGTCCTTTGGACTGATGAGTTCAAATTTGAGAGTTTTGGTTCCAACCGTAGTGTCTTTCTGAGACACAAAGTAGGTGAACAAATGATCTCTGCATGTGTGGTTCCCACCGTGAGGCTTGGAGGAGGAGGTGTGATGGTGCTTGCTGGTGACACTGTCTGTGATTTATTTAGAATTCAAGGCACACTTGAAAAGCATGGCAACCACAGCATTCTGCAGCGATATGCCATCCCATCTGGTTTGGGACTATAATTTCAACAGGACAATGACCAAAAACACACCTCCAGGCTGTGTAACGGCTATTTGACCAAGGAGAGCGATGGAGTGCTGCATCAGATGACCTGGCCTCCACAATCCCCCGACCTCAACCCAATTGGTTGGCGCCCCCCCCTTGGGTTGTGCCGTGGCGGAGATCTTTGTGGGCTATACTCAGCCTTGTCTCAGGATGGTAAGTTGGTGGTTGAAGATATCCCTCTAGTGGTGTGGGGGCTGTGCTTTGGCAAAGTGGGTGGGGTTATATCCTTCCTGTTTGGCCCTGTCCGGGGGTGTCCTCGGATGGGGCCACAGTGTCTCCTGACCCCTCCTGTCTCAGCCTCCAGTATTTATGCTGCAGTAGTTCATGTGTCGGGGGGCTAGGGTCAGTTTGTTATATCTGGAGTACTTCTCCTGTCCTACTCGGTGTCCTGTGTGAATTTAAGTGTGCTCTCTCTAATTCTCTCTTTCTTTCTCTCTCTCGGAGGACCTGAGCCCTAGGACCATGCCTCAGGACTACCTGACATGATGACTCCTTGCTGTCCCCAGTCCACCTGGCCGTGCTGCTGCTCCAGTTTCAACTGTTCTGCCTTATTATTATTGGACCATGCTGGTCATTTATGAACATTTGAACATCTTGGCCATGTTCTGTTATAATCTCCACCCGGCACAGCCAGAAGAGGACTGGCCACCCCACATAGCCTGGTTCCTCTCTAGGTTTCTTCCTAGGTTTTGGCCTTTCTAGGGAGTTTTTCCTAGCCATCGTGCTTCTACACCTGCATTGCTTGCTGTATGGGGTTTTAGGCTAGGTTTCTGTACAGCACTTTGAGATATCAGCTGATGTACGAAGGGCTATATAAATACATTTGATTTGATTTGAATTGAGATGGTTTGGGATGAGTTGGACCGCAGAGTGAAGGAAAAGCAGCCAACAAGTGTTCAGCATATGTGGGAACTCCTTCAAGACTGTTGGAAAAGTATTCCTCGTGAAGCTGGTTGAGAGAATGCCAAGAGTGTGCAAAGCTTTCATCAAGGCAAAAGGTGGCTACTTTGTAGAAACTAAAATCTAAAATATATTTTGATTTGTTTTAACACTTTTTTGGTTACTAAATGATTCCATATGTGTTATTTCACAGTTGATGTCTTCACTATTATTCTACAATGTAGCAAATAATAAATATAAAGAAAAACCCTTGAATGAGTAGGTGTCCAAACTTTTGACTGGTACTGTATGTAAATGAGATACCTGGTTGAAGGCACAGGGCTGGAAGGAGAATGCTGCCGAGGGGTTGGGCTGGACGCACAGCTCCTCGTCAGAGTTGTCACCACACTCGTCCATGGTGTTGCACTTCCACGACTCCGGGATGCACTTTCCGTTGGAGCAGTGGAACTGGTCCAAGTCGCAGCTGATCATCTCTGATTTTCCTGAAATTAGGAATATTAGGAAATACTAGGACTGTGGCGGTCAGGAAAGTTCCGTCAGCCGGTGATTGTCAAGCAAATATCTGTCGGCCTCAAGGTAATTGACCGTTAATTAACATGAACACGTTTTGCATCTCCTGGCTTCCACACATCCCTGCCACTGACACAGACCTTTGGAACATGTACATTTAAAAAAAGTATCATAAATACATGTAATATGGCCTACATCTTCACAATAAATCCATTATTAATTTTAAAATGGGTCTAAAGAAGCATGATATGAAGAAAATGTCCTTATTTAGGTCCTGATCTGGCTATGCCAAATGGCTGTGGGCTACACTAGTTCATTTAGCAGACAAGATTTGCTTAGGATTCCGTGGCATTATTTTATAGTGTATGAAGAATACAATTGAACAAAGCTGAATAAAATAGAAAGGACATTTTCTCCAAACAATTTGAGGGAGTGCACGCGTGCGCGGCTATTCTGTGTTGAGGGGTTAACAAAGAAATACCTATTCCTATATGCTTAATTTAGAGTTATTAGTGTAACTTCAATTCTACAAATGTTGAAATATATGTTTTGACTTTTAATACATTGTAAGGCTGCATGCTGTGACTCTAATGATGATTTGAAAAAAGTAGCTTGAAAGGCATGAGCTCTGCTTTGTTTCTTGAGCAGGCTGCATACACATTACATCAGTCTTTCATTCACAATTTGACAAGCACTTGATAATGCTTATAATTTCACGTCGGCAATAAATATTCCAAACAGTCTGGTACAGTTGTGGGATGCGAAGGGTAGCCCAGTGGTTAGAATGGCAGGGTAGCCTAGTGGTTAGAGCGTTGGACTAGTAACCAAAATGTTTCACGTTCAAATCCCTGAGCTGACAAGGTACAAATCTGTCGTTCTGCCCCTGAACAGGCAGTTAACCCACTGTTCCTAGGCCGTTAAAAAAAACTTGAAACTCACACACTGCTTGCTTGGGTCTGCCAGTTAGGCTCTACACCCCTTGTAGAGCGGCTTAATTTTAAGAAGTTATTTGGCCACTTTAACCTTATTTGGCCATCCAAACCTTATCAAAATATATAGGACTATGGGCTAGGCTACATGAGGTGTGATACTAACCTTATTAAAACATATAGGACTATGGGCTAGGCTACATGAGGTGTGATACTAACCTTATTAAAACGTATAGGGCTTTGGGCTAGACTACATGAGGTGTGATACTAACCTTATTAAAACATATAGGGCTTTGGGCTAGACTACATGAGGTGTGATACTAACCTTATTAAAACATATAGGGCTTTGGGCTAGGCTACAAGAGGTGTGCAATTATGATTTGAAAAAGTTGCAAAAAAATGCAGTTTCTTATGCTGGGCATCATTCACAAGTGATATTATATCATTCACAAGTGATAGGCTAATATTGTCACCCATCAGACTATTCTTGATTTAATCATGTCTTTACATATACTAAATAATATATGTGTGAAATTTGTTTTGATTTAGAATGGACCATTATCATGCACCTGTATCGAAACAGGGACAGCGGGGAAAAATACATGTCATCTATGGACTTAAATAGTGAATGGAGAACGCTTTTCCCCGTGGTTTATTTTCATGCCAGCCAGGTAGGCTATACTCCTATTGTAAAGATAAACAATGTGCTTAATATTAGGAAAGTTGAGAAATAAATATAGTAGGCCTAGCCTTTAGAAAGCTGATGGGATCCTCCTCTTTAGTAGAGGCCATCACTCTGTTTTCTCACGCAATTGCATAGCCTATAGAAATGTTACGCAACATGAGCTCATGGGCTCTCATGAAGTGTTTGGTTCAATTTTCTGAAACATTTGCATTGATGTCAGAGTGATTAGAGGAACAATATAGTGCTGACTACCAGGTAGGTAGCAAGTTTGGTAGGCTACTATATGACCAGCAGCCGCATCAGAGCTTGGAGAAGCCTAATTACCGTGACTAAATGGTCACATGGAATTTGACTGCCTTCATGACTCGCGACCGCTGCTGTAGCAGAAATCTGGTCACCGCAACAGCCCTAGGGGAAATACCACCATTTAATGCAGTGTGGGACCATTTAAAAATGTTTTACCATTAGTGACAATCAAGCGATTGTGGTATCATTTAGTTAAATTACGTACAATGATAGTGTTTATTGATCAAGCTGTGCACCATCAACATTATATCAGCAGAATCAATTTCTTCATACGTTCATTTATAGACGTGCACAGTTCGTGAGCCTCTGATCCTCTTGTCTTTTTACACATTTGAAAATCCAATGCTTGGAGACAAGAGAGAAAAGCATAGAAAGAGGACAAAAAAACTAAAAGCTGCTTTCTCTCTTTTCTCTTGGGGGTAGGAACATCCTCACCACCAGTAGACATCTGTCCACATGTCATCTCTGATCTGACCGTACAGTAGCCCTTGATACAGATATAAATAGCATGACTCTGCGAGTGGTGCTACCTGTTATATAAGACAGCCTGAAGCCCTTGCCAGTCATGATGTCGTCTGAGTGGAACTTAATCCACACGTGGTCCTGGGAGGAAATGTAAGGGGCTGGGATGGATGAGCCACATGCCCGGTAGCCGTCCAGGTTCTTGTAGGTGCTAATGGAGATCCAGTCCAGGCCGCAACGGTGGGAGCTCTGGATCTCAAAGTCCTGGAAACTGCGGGGAGAAATGGCAAAGGGTTAAAAGAGGTTTCCCGACAGTAAAAACCATTCATGTACTGTACATTTCACAATTTAGTAAGTTAAAGATCGAATCCGCATTTTGGGAAATAGCACCACTGTTCGCCCCAGCGTCTTTGTTATTGTTTTGTTGATGAAACAATGGAGTGGGCGGTCAAGCAGCGTGGTAAAATAAAATGTGCAGTACATATTCGGCTGTTCTATTGCGCGTGCATTGATGATCGCGTGTTCGTTGTTTGCCGTAACTTGTTGAAATATCCCAAAAGGACGTGGCAGGTCCACTAATTAAGGACTCTAGCTTTAGAGACACTCTTATCCAGAGCGAATTACAATAAGTGCATTCAACTGAAGTAGGTAAGAAAACCACACATCTTGTCGAAGTCTGTAAATTGGATGTCACCGATATGAGCGACTTTCATAGGGTACATGCTGTAAAAAAGCAAACAGTTGAAAGAAGTTTCCCAACAATAAAGATGATCAATGTATTTCCCTGATATGACTAGTTGACTTTCCTCCAGGGTTAGAATACAATGGATGAGACATAACCAATAACTGAACTGCTTTCATAAAAAATAGAGTAAAACCACTTATATTACTAATGTGTAGAACCATGACTTAAGTATAAACACTACTAACCTATTACTAACACATTCGCTAATTTAGTGGATTTATCAAGTGTTGTTTGCATGCAAGCCCTTGTTGCCCATTAATGGTCATTGATAGATTGCATTTTCTGTTTGTTCTTAACCACTAAACAGGGTCTATTTCTGTGCAGGTAACCATGGACACAGCACTGCCATAAAGAAAAGGCAAGTTACTGTCAGCACTCTGATCGGTGCTCATCCAGAGGTGGCGTTCCTAGTGGCCAGGGACTTTAATGCAGGGAAACTTAAATACATTTTACCTCATTTCTACCAGCATGTGCAACATGTGCAACCAGAGGGAAAAAAACTCTAGACAACCTTTACTTCACACACACAAAGATGTGTACAAAGCTGTCCCTCGCCCTCCATTTGGCAAATCTGACCATAACGCTATCGTCCTGAAGCAGGAAGTACCAGTGACTCACTCAATACGGAAGTGGTCAGATGATGCAGATACTAACCTACAGGACTGTTTTACTACAGGACTGTTTTGCTAGGAGAGACTGGAATATGTTCCAGGACTCTTCAGATAGCATTGAGGAGTACACCACAACCGTCACTGGCTTCATCAATAAGTGCATCGATGACGTTGTCCCCACAGTACGTACAGTTGAAGTCGGAAGTTCACATACACTTAAGTCAATAAAGTGTCGCTTTTCAACCACTCCACAAAAATCTTGTTAACAAACAATAGTTTTGGCTAGTCGGTTAGGACATCTACTTTGTGCATGACACAAAACATTGGGGTCAATTGGCTAATTGACATCATTTGAGTCAATTGGAGGTGCACCTGTGGATATATTTCAAGGCCTAACTTCAAACTCTTTACTTGACATCATGGGAAAATCAAATGAAATCAGCCAAGACCTCAGAAGAAAAAATGGTAGACCTCCACAAGTCGGATTTATCCTTGGGAGCAATTTCCAAACGCCTGAAGGAACCACGTTCATCTGTAAAAACAATAGTACGCAAGTATAAACACCATGGAACCGCGCAGCCATCATACCACTCAGGAAGGAGACACGAGGTCTCCTAGAGATGAACGACTTTGCGAAAAGTGCAAATCAATCCTAGAACAACAGCAAAGGACCTTGTGGCAGTATCATGGCAGTATCATGTTGTGGGGGTGCTTTGCTGCAAATCAAGGTCCCTGGATTTTTTTTTCTCATTTTGTCTGTCATAGTGTAGTGTACCTATGATGAAAATGACATGCCTCTCTCATATTTTTAAGTGGGAGAACTTGCACAAATGGTGGCTGACTAAATACTTTTTTGCCCCGCTGTATATTCGTACGGTCACTGTGGGGATGACGTCATCGATGCACGACCAGTCGCGGAAAAAAATATTGGCACTCTTGCACTTTTTTCAAATATTGCACCATTTCTTCCAGAAAACGGTTGAAATTAAAACATATTTTGGTATCCACATATGCATGTCTTTGGTGTGCAGTTGAACAAAACCAAAAAATCGGAATAATTTACTAAATCTTAGATAATTCCACAAAGAAATCCTAAAATGGCCCTGACAATATTATTGGCACCTTCTAGAAGTAGTTAGAAATAATTAGATTTCAAGCAGGTGATTCTCATTTACTTTGGAATTGAACTCACCTGTGGTGAATGGAAGGTGCCTGCAGTAAAAAAATATTGTATTTATCATGTTTGAATAGAGAAAAAGACTCATTGTCCTGTTTTGTGTCACTGTGTGTACCACACTGAGCATGGACAAAATAAAGAAAACCAGAGAATTATCTGAGTAGGTCAGACACAAGATTGTCCATGCTTGGCAACAATCTCAAGTTCATCTCCAGAGACCTTGATGTTCTGGTTTCTCCTGTACGTAATGTTATCAAGAAGTTTAAGGCCCTTGCCACTGTAGCCAACCTCACTGGACGTGGCAACAAGAGAAAACTTGATGGAAGACTGCAGCGAAGGATTGTTCGAATGGTGGAGAAAGCACCTCGATCAACTGCCACACAGATTCAAGCTGACCTTCAGACACGAGTTTCAACTCGCACCATCCGTCGCCAACTCAATGAAGGAGGTTATATGGTAGGAGACCCAGGAGGACCCCACTGCTGAGAGAAAGACATAAGAAAGTCCGATTGTAATTTGCCAAAACACATCTGAACATGCCAAAATCCTACTGGGAGAATGTTCTGTAGAAAGATGAGACCAAATTAGAGGTTTTTGGTAAAGCACACCATCTCTATGTTTACAGAAAACAAAATGAAGCTTTCAAAGAAAAGAACACCTTCCCTACAGTCAAACATGGAGGTTGAGTGATGTTTAGGAGTTGCTTTGCTGCCTCAGTGTGCCTTGAACGTGTGCATGGCATCATGAAGTCAGGTGAATACCAAGGTATTTTGGAGCGCAATGTCGGACCCAGTGTCAGAAAGCTGGGTCTCCGTCGAAGGTGATGGGTCTTCCAGCTGGACAATGACCCCAAACACACTTCAACAAGCACAAAGGAATGGTTCAAGACAAAATGCTGGACTGTTCTGAAGTGGTCATCAATGAGTCCATATCTAAATCCTGTGGAGAGATCTGAAAACAGCAGATAGGAGAAGGCACCCCTCTAATCTGGGAGAACTGGAGCAGTTTGCCCAAGAGGAGTGTGCCAAACTGACTGTACAGAGGTGCAGGAAGCTCATCAATGGTTATAGGAAGCGTTTGATCGCAGTTATTCTGACCAAAGGCTGTGGTACCAAATATTGAGTCTAGAGTGTCAATACTTTTGTCAAT
Organism: Oncorhynchus clarkii lewisi; assembly: GCF_045791955.1. Classification (NCBI taxonomy): domain Eukaryota; kingdom Metazoa; phylum Chordata; class Actinopteri; order Salmoniformes; family Salmonidae; genus Oncorhynchus; species Oncorhynchus clarkii. The sequence continues at coordinate 32,678,874 of NC_092164.1, forward strand.
TTAAATGGATATATTTTAAGTTCTGAAAAAACAAAGGTTCTGTAATATTAACAGTGAAATAAAGAATTGTGGAGACCAAATACTTTGTTCAATTTCAACTTATTTTTAGGGAAAATTGTGAGTTACTTGAAAAAAGAGCAAGGGTGCCAATATTTTTGGCCATGACTGTATTGATGAATCTGGTGACTGAGGTGGTAAACTCCTCAATGCCATTGGAATAATCACAGAACATATTCCAGTCTGTGCTAGCAAAACAGTCCTGTAGCGTAGCATCCAACCACTTCCATATTGAGCGAGTCACTGGTACTTCCTGCTTTAGTTTTTGCTTGTAAGCAGGAAACAGGAGGATATAATTATGGTCAGATTTTCCAAATGGAGGGCAAGGGACAGCTCTGTACACATCTTTGTGTGTGTGAAGTAAAGGTTGTCTTGAGGTTTTCCCCTCTGGTTGCACATGTTACATGCTGGTAGAAATTTGGTATAACTGATTTAATTTAAGTTTTCCTGCATAAATGTCCCTAGCCTCTAGGTACGGCGCTTCTGGATGAGCATTTTCTTGTTTGCTTATGGCCTTATACAGCTCGTTGAGTGTGGTCTTATTGCTAGCATCGTTTTTTTGTGGTAGATAGATGGCTACGAAAAATATAGATGATAACTCTCTTGGTAGATATTGTGGTCTACAGCTTATCATGAGGTACTCTACCTCAGGCGAGCAATACCTCAAGATTACCTTAATATTAGAAATTGCGCACCAGCTGTTATTGACAAAGACACACACCCCCCTCCCCTTGTCCGAACGTAGCTGTTCTGCCCTGCCGATGCACGGAAAACCCAGCCAACTGTATATTATCTGTGTCGTCGATTAGCCACGACTCGGTGAAACATAAGATACTACAGTTTTTAATGTCCCGTTGGTAGGACAGTCTTGAAATGAGCTCATCCAGTTTATTATCCAGTGATTGCACGTTGGCTAATAGAACGGATGTTAGGGACGGGTTGAGAGGGTCGACTAAAGTGTTCTGCACCTTGCTTAGGGCCCCCAGTTACCCAACCCCCATATGGGCCCCCTACCTCCTCTCTTCCCCATCTTCTGATTGAGTGCAGGTTTCTGTAGTTGGCGGTTGCAGAAAAAAACATCTCTGCATTTTCCCCACCTCAAGTGCCCCCTACGAGCTTGGGCCAGGAGGAATCAGCCCCTGCATTAATTAGGCCCTCTTATCGTGTGGGCAATGTATGCATCCAGCTAGGCTGAGGAGGGTACAGACTGAGGCAGGGAGCTACTGAAGGAGGAGAGGGAGAGAGGTTTCAAAGTGCAGAGGGAGAGAAGCGGTATAGATTGTGGAGAGGAGATGGTGTAGAGCTCTACCTGATGGTGATGATTTCCCCAGGGTTAGCCCTGATGTTCCAGCTGCAGTTGATCCTGGAGGGGTACTGGAAGGGCCAGCCAGGGCTGGTGATCACTCCACTGGATGCCCTGATCTGCTCTGCCACATCTCCACAGGCTGGACACACACACACACACACACACACACACAAACACAGACAGGCGTGCGCACACACATACACACCCACGCAGACACACAAATGAGCATTTAAAGTGATAATTTCAGGCCGGTAGTTTTCAAAGTAGTGCTCTCAAGCCAAAACGGTTCACCAAAGATTGTGTTCCACCTTACATACAGTTGAAGTCGGAGGTTTACATACACTTAGGTTGGAGTCAATAAAACTATTTTTCAACCACTCCACATATTTCTTGTTAACAAACTAAAGAGTTGGCTAGTCAGTTAGGATATCTACTTTGTGCATGACACAAGTAATCTTTCCAACAATTGTTTACAGACAGATTATTTCACTTATAATTCACTGTATCACAATTCCAGTGGGTCAGAAGTTTACATACACTAAGTTGACTGTGCCTTTAAACAGATTGGAAAATTCCAGAAAATTATGTCATGGCTTTAGAAGCTTCTGATAGGCTCATTTATTTATTTTATTTCACCTTTATTTAACCAGGTAGGCTAGTTGAGAACAAGTTCTCATTTGCAACTGCGACCTGGCCAAGATAAAGCATAGCAATTCGACACATTTTTATTTTATTTTTTTTATTTTACCTTTATTTAACCAGGCAAGTCAGTTAAGAACAAATTCTTATTTTCAATGACGGCCTGGGAACGGTGGGTTAACTGCCTGTTCAGGGGCAGAACGACAGATTTGTACCTTGTCAGCTCGGGGGTTTGAACTCGCAACCTTCCGGTTACTAGTCCAACGCTCTAACCACTAGGCTACCCTGCCGCCCCACATACAACAACACAGAGTTGCACATGGAAATAACAAAACATACAGTCAATAATACAGTAGAACAAAAGAAAACAAAAACTCTATACACAGTGAGTGCAAATGAGGTAAGTTAAGGCAATAAATAGGCCATGTTGGCGAAGTAATTACAATATAGCAATTAAACACTGGAATGGTAGATGTGCAGAAGATGAATGTGTAAGTAGAGATACTGGGGTGCAAAGGAGCAAGACAAATAAATACAGTATGGGGATGAGGTAGGTAGATGGGCTGTTTACAGATGGGCTATGTACAGGTGCAGTGATCTGTGAGCTGCCAAGACAGCTGGTGCTTAAAGCTAGTGAGGGAGATATGAGTCTCCAGCTTCAGAGATTTTTGCAGTTCGTTCCAGTCATTGGCAGCAGAGAACTGGAAGGAAAAACGACCAAAGGAGGAATTGGCTTTGGGGGTGACCAGTGACCAGTGAGACATCATTTGAGTCAATTGGAGGTGTATCTGTGGATGTATTTCAAGGCCTACCTTCAAACTCAGTGCCTCTTTGCTTGACATCATGGGAAAATCAAAATAAATCAGCCAAGACCTCAGAATGTTATTTTTAGACCTCCACAAGTCTGGTTCATCCCTGGGACCAATTTCCAAACGCCTGAAGGTACCACGTTAATCTGTACAAACAATAGTACGCAAGTATAAACACCATGGGACGATGCAGCCGTCATACTGCCCAGGAAAGAGACGCGTTCTGTCTCCTAGAGATTCATGTACTTTGGTGCGAAAAGTGCAAATCAATCCCAGAACAACAGCAAAGGACCTTGTGAAGATGCTGGAGGAAACAGGTACAAAAGTATCTATATCCATAGGAAAATTATGTGGATATATTGAAGCAACATCTCAAGACATCAGACAGGAAGTTAAAGCTTGGTCACAAATGGGTCTTCCAAATGGACAATGACCCCAAGCATAATGGCTTAAGGACAACAAAGTCAAGGTATTGGAGCGGCCATCACAAGCCCTGACCTCAATCCCATAGAAAATTTGTGGGCAGAACTGAAAAAGCAAGGAGGCCTACAAACATGACTTAGTTACACCAATTTTGTCATGAGGAATGGGCCAAAAATTCACCCAACCTATTGTGGGAAGCTTTTGGAAGGCTACCCAAAACATTTGACCCAAGTTAAACAATTTAAAGGCAATGCTACCAAATACTAATTGAGTGTATGTAAACGTATGACCCACTGGGAATATGATGAAAGAAATAAAAGCTGAAATAAATCATTGTCTCTATTATTCTGACATTTCACATTCTTAAAATTAAGTGCCGATCCTAACTGACCTAAGACAGGGAATTTTTACATGGATTAAATGTCAGGAATTGTGAAAAACTGAGTTTGGCTAAGGTGTATGTAAACTTCCGACTTCAACTGTATGTGTATCATGTCATTGTTCTCGAACCCTGCACTGTGCACAAAGAGAGTAAATTAAACAGATGTGCTTGGATCCACTATGCAACCTCATTGGACAATACTGGGCTGACCTGATCCCGCCTAACATTTTTAACTTGCAACCTAATTGGGCATGATTCCACCTGCCAATAAACATTGTCCATCATGCTAGGTTGCTGTAAGCTACTGATTTTCTATCACACTTTGTGGCATGGTCGGAAAAGACTAGGGCAAAATATAATAACATCTGAGGACCTTCAGAATGTATTCACACCCCTTGACTTCTTCCAAATTTTGTTGTGTTAAAAGTGGGAATAAAATGTATTTAATTTTAATTTGTGGTCAACAATCTATATTAGTAGATAGGTAATGTTAGAAACAGCTAAGATTTTTGCACACCTGGATTGTACAATATTTGCCCATTATTTTATTTTTTTATTCTTCAAGCTCTGCCAAGTTGGTTGTTGATAATTGCTAGACAGCCATTTTCAAGTCTTGCCATAGATTTTCTACACAGAATGTACAAAACATTAGGAACACCTGCTCTTTCCTTTCCATGATTTAAGCCCTATTCGCATGGGACTAATCCTACTAGAGAATGTCAGTAGTTATTAGCCCAGCATGTCCATTTTTTTAGTGGACGATTCGGACGGAATTGGTTTTACCAAACTGCCGCTGCAATTCTTTTTTTTCCCTCATTCATTGGCTCTCCTGGCGTGAAGATAATTCAAATATCTAAGGATAGCCTAATATTAGCCTACAGTTGAGAGAAAGTCAAAATAATTATGCATATTATTAAGAACCATGAACTGTAACCTATCCAGACATGCTGACGTGTACGGAAATTTAGTAATTCATTGGCACAATATCGTCCACTTCATCTTTTAAAAAGAGAAGTATGGCACTAGGAAAGTTGATATATAACAAAACAATGAATCTGAAGGACCAAAAAAAGCCAATACCGATTAATTGGAAGATTTAAGAAAGAAAATGTATTTGTAATAATGACAATAACAACAAAACTGAATGAACACTTATTTGAACTTAATATAATACATCAATAAAATCAATTTAGCCTCAAATAAAATGAAACGTTCAATTTGGTTTAAATAAATTAAAAACAAAGTGTTGGAGAAGAAAGTAAAAGTGCAATATGTGCCATGTAAAAAAGCTAAAGTTTAAGTTCCTTGCTCAGAACATGAGAACATATGAAAGCTGGTGGTTCCTTTTAACAGGAGTGTTCAATATTCCCAGGTAAGAAGTTTTAGGTTGAAGTTAAAATAGGAATTATAGGACAATTTCTCTCTATACGATTTGTATTTCATATACCTTTAACTATTGGATGTTCTTATAGGCACTTTAGTATTGCCAGTGTAACAGATTAGCTTCCGTCCCTCTCCTCGCCCCTACCTGGGCTCGAACCAGGAACACATCGACAACAGCCACCCTCGAAGCAGCGCTACCCATCGCTCCAAAAACCGTGGCCCTTGCAGGGCAAGGGAAACAACCACTCCAAGTCTCAGAGCGAGTGACGTTTGAAACGCTATTAGCGAGCACCCTGCTAACTAGCTAGCCATTTCACATCGGTTACACCAGCCTAATCTCGGGAGTTGATAGGCTTGAAGTCTTAAACAGCTCAATGCTTGAAGCACAGCGACAAGCTGCTGGCAAAACGCACGAATATGCTGTTTGAATGAATGCTTGCTTATTTATGCAATGTAATCAGGTGGTTAGAGAGCGTTGGACTAGTTAACTGTAAGGTTGCAAGATTGAATCCCCGAGCTGACAAGGTAAAAAAATCAGCCAAAATGGTCTCCAAAAATACAGATTTCTGATTGTTATGAAAACTTGAAATCGGCCCTAATTAAATCGGCCATTCCGATTAATCGGTCGACCTCTAATCTGAAGGCTATATGCATAGTACTTTGTTTTAAGCATCAAATTGTCCAGATGTTCTTACCCAAACTGGGTGCAGCACCTGTTCAACTCTGTAATATCCCTAAAAACAGAGGCGTTACAATTTGCACAGGATAATTATTATCTGAAGAGCTGGAAGTTTGCTGAAAAACAGTAGGTTTTTAGGGCTGGGATAATAACCTTCCTGCCAAGTAAAAATGACTGACATGGCAGATTTGAATGGGACTAAAATTACAGATGTTCTCTTCACAGTCCATGCTGTTCCATAGGGTGTATTTTTATTTAAAAAAAAAGAAGAAATCTGATTCAAATGCTTGCATCTGTTACCCGATGTGGATTTGGGTGTCTGAGTTGTGTGCTAGTAGTTTAAACAGACAGCTCTGTACATTCAGCATGTCAACACTTCTTACAAAAAACAAGTAGTGATGTCAATCTCTCCTCCACAAGCCACAAGAGATTGACATGCATATTATTAATTTTTAGCTCTCTGTGTAAATTCAAGGCCAAGCTGTGCTGCCCTGTTCTGAGCCAATTGTAAAAAGCCAGGAGCTTTTTTTCATAGTATAATTTCTTCTTCTTATTTAGTTTAGTCACGATTTCTCAATTTGCAGTACTTTTGCCAATCAGTTGTGCAGCCAGACTTATTTGCCTCAGCTCTCTCAACCATACAATTTGTATATTCTTCATCAATCCACTGGGATTTAACAGTCTTTACCGTCATTTTCTTAAATGGGTGCATGCTTATTAGTAACTGGATTAAGCAATTTCATAAATGTGTCAAGTGCAGCGTGTGGTAGCTCCTCATTACACACCACAGGCATACAAATATTGTTTATACCAACATAGGAATCACTACCAAACTTCTTGTATGACCTCGTGTGACTTTGGTTTTCCTAGATATTATTACTACATTGTGATCACCACATCCGATGGATTTGGATACTGCTGTCAAGCACATTTCTGCAGCATTAGTAAAGATGTGATCAATACATGTTGATGATTTCATTCCTGTGCTGTTTGTTAATACCCTGGTAGGTTGACTGATAACCTAAGTGTATGTAAACGTATGTAAACGTACGACTTCAACTGTATGCATGTTGATGATTTCATTCCTGTGCTGTTTGTAACTACCCCTGTTCAGTAGGTTGACTGATAACCTGAACCAGGTTTCAGGCACTGGTTACAGTTTGAAGCTTCTTCTTGAGTGGGCAGCTTGATGAAAGCCAGTCAATATTACAATCACACAGAAAATATACCTCTCTGTTGATATTACATACATTTATCAAGCACTTCACACGTTATCCAGATACTGACTGCTAGCACTTGGTCTATAGCAGCTTCCCACAAGAAAGGGCTTCAGGTGAGGCAGATGAACTTGTAGCCATATTACTTCCAACATAATTTAACATGAGATCCTCTGAGCTTTACAGGAATGTAGTTCTGAATATAAACAGCAACAGTGGTAGAAATACATACATTGGGATTTCTGTCTTTTCTGTTGATGTTATAACCATGTGGCTCAGTTGGTAGAGCTTGGCGCTTGATTCCCACGGGGGACCAGTACCAGAAAATGCATGAACTCACTACTGTAAGTGGCTCTGGATAAGAGCATCTGCTAAATGACTAAAATGTCAAATGTATGTATTGCTACCACTGTATCAAAAGGTATGATCTATTATCCATCTTCCTTATAAAACGTGTTTTGTTTACCAAAAAGCTGCAATAATGAGCTGCAATAATCACGTAGCCAGTTGTGAAGAGAAAGAATCCGGCTAAAGCATTCAATGACACGATTCAAAGAGGGCACAGGGCCAGATATGATGGGTATTTTATTAGTGTCTAGCAGAGAATCCATCAGCTCTTTGACATCCAGTTTCAACTGGTCAGAGCTGACTTCATAATGTCATTAAAACCCACATGGACTACAGTAGAATCGATGTCCATGTCCTGACGTAGTACATTCGGGAGCAGCTTAGTAATGTTGTTTATTTGCACCAGGAACAGTCATATTTCTTATGGAGCTGCCAAAATCATGGCTGGCGAGAAGGACGAGGAAATTCTCCCACTCCAACGCTTCACAGGATTCGGAGAACCCTTTAAGGATGGGCGAGAGGCAGGATATCTTAAGTCAGTTGCTCCCGGTGCCTGGTGCAGGCCCGCTCGATCCAGAGCAGGGATGGAAGGTTGCTGACACCGACATCGAAATCATAGGGGTAGGAGTAGTCACGGCGGCCGGGACACAGGTACCCCCAGCGACGAAGGTGCAGGAAGATCAGGCTCTAGGGCGACTAAACTATCAGTTGTTTGGATCTGCTCCAGGCCTGTCGTAGGGAGTGTAGCCTGCTTTGCGGCAGGCCGCTGTCTTCAGCTTCCATGGCTCGTAACATGCGACCATCATTGGATTTGCATGCTCCTCCTGCTGTGCTCCTTCGACTCTACTATCAGATGGGGGAGGAGAGGAAGAAGATGGCTCCCCTGGAGAGCGAACTCTGGGCAACACGGGCCAGTCGGACAACAACAAACAGCAAGGCAGAGATGCATCCAAAAAGTGCGAACACCGTCCAGCCACCGGCGTAGAAAAGGTAAACATTCCAATCTGCGTTTCCCCCAGTTTCTTACGTAGGTTTGGAATTTCTTTGATCAAGGAAACCACTTCAATCCTATAATCCTCGGCAAGCAAACAATTGGAACTCCGAGTGATTTGTATTTCTATTTACTATGGATCCCCATTAGCTGATGTAAAGGCAGAAGCTACTCTTCCTGGGGTCCGGCAGAATTAATGCAGTTATACACATTTAAAAACATTACAGAATTCACAACACACTAAGTGCGTGCCCTCAGGCGCATACTCCACAACCACATATCTACAACACAAAATCCATGTGTACATGTGTGTGTATAGTGCGTTATCATGCGTGTGTTACTTCACAGTCCCCGCTGTTCCCCGCTGTTCCAAGTTGCATTTTTACCTGCTTTTTAAATTTGATTCTACTGCTTTCATCAGTTACCTGATGTGGAATAGAGTTCCATGTAGTCAAAGCTCTATGTAGTACTGTGCGCCTCCCATAGTCTGTTCTGGACTAGGTGGCCGTGAAGAGACCTCTGGTGGCATGTCTTGTGGGGTATGGATGGGTGTCTGAGCTGTGTGCTAGTAGTTTAACTTTTTATAGCTGCAGGGGCAGTATTGAGTAGCTTGGATGAAAAGGTGCCCATTGTAAACGGCCAGCTCCTCAGTCTCAGTTGCTAATATATGCATATTATTATTAGAATTGGATAGAAAACACTCTAAAGTTTCCAAAACTGTCAAAATATTGTCTGTGAGTATAACAGAACTGATATTGCAGGCGAAACCCTGAGGAAAATCAAAACAGGAAGTGGCTTCTATTTTGAAATCTCCATGTTCCATAGCCTCCCTTTGCTGGATTTAAAGAGATATGAACCAGATTCCTTTTCCTATCGCTTCCTCAAGGTGTCAACAGTCTTCAGACATAGTTTCAGGCTTTTATTTTGAAAAATTAGCCAGAACGATAACATCGCGTCAAGTGGTCACATGAGTTTTGCTCACGCAACAGAGTTTGGATAGGTATTGCTTTTCCCTCTCCTACTGTGAAAGACATTTGCGGTTGATATATTATCGATTATATATTTTAAAAACAACCTGAGGATTGATTATAAAAATCGTTTGACATGTTTCTGTGGACATTATGGAAACTATTTGGAATTTTCGTCTGCGTTGTCGTGACCGCTCTTTCCTGTGGATTTCTGAACATAACACGACAAACAAACGGAGGTATTTTGGATATAAAAATAATCTTTATGGAACAAAAGGAACATTTGTTGTGTAACTGGGAGTCTCATGAGTGAAAAAGCTGTTTGCTTCTGAGGGCCTATACAGTACAAGTCAAAAGTTTGGACACACCTACTCAAGGCTTTTTCTTTATTTCTACTATTTTTTACTTTATATAATAATAGTTAAGACATCAAAACTATGAAATAACACAAATGGAATCATAAAGTAACCAAAAAATTTGTTAAACAAATCAAAATATATTTTAGATTCTTCAAAGTAGCCACCCTTTGCCTTGAGAGCTTTGCATTCTCTCAACCAGCTTCACAAGGAATGCTTTTCCAAGTCTTGAAGGAATTCCCAAATATGCTGAGCACTTGACTTTTTGGGAGCTTTTCCTTCAATCTGCAGTCCAACTCTGGTTGTTCTGTTCTGTTCATGCAAAAAGGCTATTCTGAAAGTCTGCTGTGGGCAACAATTGTAGTGTTTGGTTATTCGCAGACAAAAACAAAGGCTGAGTTGTAAGTTACTGCCTACAGCCTACAAGCTCAGAGATAATCATGTGATCTAGGCTAAATGAACTTACCATTAGAAATCCCCGATACATAAACGTTCTCGTTGTGCTGGGAGCAAACTGCAATTCCTAGAAAAGATGAAACAAACAAAAAAAATGTTATTTTCTAATGAATGATTGTGTGATCATGAGCTTTGGACTCATCTTTTGTGTAAACGGGGCTTATTCATAACTTTGGCCCTTCTGAGGCAAGTCCACTGGTTCTAGGGCAAATGCAAATATTGACCTATTGAATCAATGAAACCCAAGACTGACTTTAGACATAGGCTACAAACAACACGTCGATTAACAGGCAACTGAAATTACATCTGTAGTCTTGCAGCAGGAGAATTTGATAAGCTTTGAGACAGTGTGTAGGCTAATGTGTATGGGAACAACTGGCAGTTAGAGAGGACGATTACACTTGCCCAAAGTGTCACATGTAAACATTGGTCAACAACTGAGTGGAAAATAGTGGAAAGTGAAAAACTAACTAGGCTTAACAATCTTGCAGGTTATGAGTATCATAGAAAATGAAGAAAAAATGTATGACTGAAAGAATGAATTCTACATGCCTATAGAAATATATCGGCTCATGGAAGACTTGGCTAATGGAAGACTTGAAGTACTTGGCTGCCTGGCCCTAGGCTTATGCCATGTTATTAGCCAAGCTGTGAGCTGAGGGCATTTAGGCAATGTCGGGTGTGTGGTGCTGTGAGTGAGCAATAGAACAGAGCATCAATAATCTTCAGACAAACCCTCCAACATGTCCTAACAAAGGAAACAATGTTGTTAAACGACTAGTTTGACTACAGAACCACTGCTCCTTCCCTGGGGTAGCCTAGGAACTGACTAAACGTAAATAAGACAAGGTTTTTGTAGGACTGAATCATTTGACTACACAAACTAATTAGAAGTACTAACCTATGACATATTATTCTGAAAACTTCATCGCTCATGCCTCAATCAACTCTTTGAACTAAGGCTAGCCGCTACGCCTACATGCCCATTATGGATGGTAGTGGGGGGGGGGGGGGAAACACCTCAGTATGCATATTGCATTCATTTGTTAGTTGGGTAGTTCCACCTCAAAAAGCACAAGAAAGAGGGTTGACACCCCCCATCTCAGATTGTTATGAAATCGCTTCTGTTGTTAGAAACCGTTAAGATTAGCATTCCTGCAACATAATTTTGTTGAAATATAATTTTGGCTCAGAGAAATTAAGCTAATTGATTGCACCCAATTTGGCCATTTTATAGGATTCAGATATAATAGTACCTAACATCTGATTTGAATGGTCAAAAGCCACCCACGGACCCTCCACACCAATCTCCACCCCAACAACGAGTATATAGTATCAGTTCTTTATGTTTCACAAGTAGTATGGAGCTGCGGCTCTGAGTATCGGTTCTTCATCCTATGTCATGTGTTCTCAGTAAATTTGGTGATGTTGTTTTCCCCCAGTTCAGAGAAATTAGTAAATTAAGATGTTGGGTTTATGTCCCATCCTACATCCTGATATTACCCGGTTCTGACCACTATAATGGTGCTGTTCCTCCTATTAGGTGATTCTTTAAAGAACCCACCCCCTTTTTGTCAAAAGTGATAATTCACACAAATTACATATTGGTTTTCTTAACCTGTAAAGAGTCCATTGACCTGGTATGACAGCAGCACATGCTATGTAATTTGGGTGAACTATCCCTTTAACAATGGTGGAGATTATTTAAATGGGGCAGAAAACCAACAACTTCAATTACTAATTTCTCTGAGGGGGGAAGAAACATTACATTTCATAGGATGAAGAAGCAATATTCCGAGCCATATCTTCATACTACTTTTCAGCCATAGAGAACTGATACCATATACACTTGTTGCTGGGGTGGGATGTGGGGGAGTCCGTAGATGGCTTTTCAACACTCCTTTGGATTCCTCATGTCTAACTCATTGTTAGAAACAAAAGTTCGGTCCAAATTGGATGTTAGGTACTATAATTATTGAATATTATATTAATCCTATAAATTAAAATGCCAATTTTGGTGCTATCAATCAGCATAAGATCAAATGATATTTCAACAAAAAAATGTTTCTGGAATGTTTATCTTATGTTTCTAAATACAGAAATGATTCCAGAACAATCTGAGATGACAGGTGTTACGGCTTGCTGAAATGACATGGAACGACCCAGTTAACAAATGTGGATATAAATTTAATAGCTGCCTTTCACATGGGCTGAAATAACATAATTAGAAAGGTGACAACCCCCACAGAGCCCTGGTGCTGCTGATTAATATTTAAAGGTAACCCATCCAATGACAATCAAATCAAATATTATGTCACATGCGCCCAAATACAACGTGCGCAGACTTTACCGTGAAATGCTTGCTTAGGTACCCTTCCAAACGACGCAGTGGTTTTTTTTGTTACCCAGGTTAGTCTCATTAAGATAAAAATCTATTTTTCAAGATAGACCTGGTCCAACCAAGACAGCAACAGGGTGGAACAATGTTTAAGACTAAGATCAGACATAACTTAAAGACAGACACACTATAAAATGTATAAGCATATACAGTACATTAAAATGACAGAAACATAGAAGCATCATAGATAAACATCCTAATGACAATCACATTCCTCAGTCACGTGAGTGAACCAGACATTTAACCTCCTCCAAAGAACCAAGATCCTGGAGTTTCAAGCTGGTCTGGAGAGAACTGCGAGCCCAAGGAGAAGGAGTAACTAAAACCATTTTTGACATGATCCGTTCTGATTTTAGGAACCATTAAAACTAAGTAAGACCGTAACTGCTATTGTTTTTCTGGCCTTATCTATTAAGAGGGATAAAGCATCTGTTTTCCCAAAAAGGTTATAGACCATAGTATACCAATGTTTAAGTGTAGAGTCTACGAAGACCAGCCAACAGAACTACAGAGATCACAGTGATGTGTCAGATGCTTTTGGTTGGTAATAAACCTAAGAGTTGCATGATACATAGAATCAAGTGCCTTCAAATCAAATCCAAAACTTTGTCACATGCGCCGAATACAAGTGTAGACCTTACCATGAAATGCTTACTTACAAGCCCCAACAGTCCAAGAAGAGGTAAGAAAATATTTACCAAATAAACTAAAGTAAAAAATAATCAAAAGTGACACAATAACATAACAATAACAAGGCTATATGCAGGGTGTACCGGTACCGAGTCAGTGTGCGGGGGTACAGGTTAGTTAAGGTCATTTGTTCATGTAGGTAGGGGTGAAGCGAATGCATAGATAAACAGCAAGTTTTGATTAATTGTTCAGCAGTCCTAAGGCTTGGGGGTAGAAGTTGTTAAGGAGTCTTTTGGTCCTAGACTTGGTGCTCCAGTGCTGCCTGCCGTGTGGTAGCAGAGAAACCAGTCTACGACTTGGGTGACTGGACAATTTGATGGGCTTTCCTCTGACACCGCCTATTATATAGGTCCTGGATGGCAGGACGCTTAGCACCAGTCATGTACTGGGCCATACGCACTAACCTCTGTAGAGCCTTATGGTCAGATGCCGAGCAATTGCCATACCAGGTGGTGATGCAACCGGTCAGGATGCTCTCGATGATGCAGCTGTAAAGAATTGAGGATCTGGGGACCCATGCCAAATGGGTCTCCTGAAGGGGAAAAGGTGTTGTCGTGCCCACTTCACGACTGTCTTGTTGTGCTTGGACCATGATATTTAGTTGGTGATGTGGACACCAAGGAACTTGAAACTCTCGACTGGCTCCACTACAGCCCCATTGATGTTAATTGGGGCCTGTTCAGCCCGCCTTTTCCTGTAGTCCACAATCAGCTCCTTTATCTTGCTCACATTGAGGGAGAGGTTGTTGTCCTGGCACCACACTGCCAGTTCTCTGACCTCCTCCCTATATGCTGTCTCATCGTTGTCGGTGATCAGGCCTACCATTGTTGTCTTGTCAGCAAACTTAATGATGATGTTGGAGTCGTATTTGGCCATGCAGTCGTGGGTGAACAGGGACTACATGGGACGGGACTAAGTACACACCCCTGAGGGGCCCCAGTGTTGAGGATCAGTGTGGCAGATGTGTTGTTGCCTACCCTTACCACCTGGGGGTGGCCAGTCAGGAAGTCCAGGATCCAGTTGCAGAGGGAGGTGTTACAGACAACCAAAGCTTTAGTTACTAGACTATCATTTTACAGATGCATGTTGAAAACGTTTTTGGAAGATGTGATGGATCATATTCCCTTTATTTTGTTGTTCAGGGAAATCATGCTGTTTAATCAGCTTCTTGATATGACACATCTGTCAGATGGACGGATTAAATGCACACTAACAGGGATGTAAATACAAAATAAACGACTTGGCCTTTGTTATTTTATTGTAGCTTATTGACGGTATACTGAACACAAATATAAAACGCAACATGTTAAGTGTTGGTCCCATGTTTCATGAGCTGAAATAAAAGATCCCAGAAATGTTCTATATGCACAAAATGCTTATTTCTTTCAAATTTTGTGCACAAATTTGTTTACATCCCTGTTTGTGAGCACCATCACCTGACAGGTGTGGCATATCAAGAAGTTGATTAAACCGCATGATCCTTACACAGGTGCACATTGTGCTGGGGACAATAAAAGGCCACTAAAATGTGCAGTTTTGTCACACAACATAATGCCACAGACGTCTCAAGTTGAGGGAGTGTGCAATTGGCAAGCTGACTACAGGAAAGTCCACCAGAGCTGTTCCCAGAGAATGTAATGTTAATTTATTTACCGTACGCCGCATCCAATGTCGTTTTAGAGAATGTGGTAGTACGTTCAACCGGCCTCACAATTGCAGACCACGTGTATGGCGTTGTGTGGGTGAGCGGTTTGCTGATGCCAACGTTGTGAACAGAGAGCCCCATGGTGGCTGTTTGGTTATGGTATGGGCAGGCATAAGCTACGGACAACGAACACGAGATCCTTAGGCTCATTGTCGTGCCATTTATCCATTGCCATCAACTCTTGTTTCAGTATGATAATGTACACTATTTCTGGAAGCTGAACATTTCCCAGTTCTATTATGGCCGGCATACTCTGCAGACGTCACCCACTGAGCATGTTTGGGATGCTCTGGATTGACGTGTACGACAGTTGTGTTCCAGTTCCCGACAATATCCAGCAACTTCACAGAGCCATTGAAGAGGAGTGGGACAACATTCCACAGGCCACAATCAACAGCCTGATCAACTTTATGCGAAGGAGATGTGTCGCGCTGCATTAGACAAATGGTGGTCACACCAGATACTGTTTTTTTTTAATCATGACCTTTCTTTTTTTATATCTGCATCAAAAGATGCATATCTGTATTCCCAGTTAGGTGAAATACATAGATTAGGGCCTAATTTATTTATTTAAATTGACTGATTTCCTTATATGAACGGTAACTCAGTAAAATCTTTTAAATTGTTTCATTTTGCGTTTATATTTTGTTCAGGACATTTTTGGCTATTGAACTTCAGTAAAGTGAAGTGGATCAACACCCGGTAACATATTTATGGTAAAATAATGACATCATGGGTCCTTGATCTGTACTATACAGATATGCATAATTATGAGGTCCTTTCTATTAACTAGGGTACCAGTGAGGATTTCCTACACTGGACAACTTGTTTCAGCTGTTGACAAGTCAATGTGCCGTTTTTTTTTCTTCACGTCATTCATTACATGAAGATATAAGGGGGATCATAGCTATATTCAACCAAATTCAAGAGTTGATTTAAAACCTGTTTAAGCCTTTATCATGGTTGTCTTGACGGATTGTCCAAAATCGTGTGACATAAAACATGACTTTTTTGTCCTTGCATTTATGACAGTGTAAATTATTGTCATACATTTTAAGCAGTTAAATTTGACATTGAAGTTGAACCCTGTAAGAATCCTGGATACAGCTGGTGGACAGTTTTTTTGTATAGAGATCCCATAAATGCAGTGTAACTACGTAACATTTTGTATCTCCTTGTGTTGTTACAGGTGAAAAAGTTTTCATGGGCACACAAATTCCAAATGATGTATGAAATTGCAAAATTGAATGTTTCTAACCGAGTCACCTTACCTTGATACTTAAAACTTAAATCTATATTTTCATTAAGGTGGTTCTTTCTTAATTATGCAAAATAGTTACACCGTGACATTTTCACACATCATCTGATCCAGGAAGGAATTTTCAGAATGACACGTGACCATGGCTACTTTTTGTATGCTGGGAGAGGTGCGGGGGTTCTATATTAGGCCATATATGTACAATTATACGAATTATACCATTGTATAACATTGAAATCCTAGCCCTATGTTGTTATATAGGTGGAGTTATGGGACAATTTGCATATTCACTTTTATTCTTCTAAGTACACATGTGGAACTGCATGAAAATCTTTTTTTTCCCCATTTAAAATGTTGATCCCAATGTGACACATTGGCCCTATTATTTATAGAAAGACCCATGAATGTCATTCTCTTCATGGTGATGTACAAAGGTAGAAAAATGTAATATCCTCCATTGCATGTTTGGGTATTATTCTACACACAGGCTATTATTCTAATGAGGTCAGACCCCAAACAGAATCAAATTTGGTTGGTTCAGAACGGACTTAATATCTACCAATCTTAGACGTGACTATGTTAAACAAGTTTGGACATCACAGTATAGCACAGTAGAATACTGCTGTATTCTACTGTGCTATACAGTGATGTCCATAGTCTGCTGTATTCGACTGTGCTATACTGTGATGTCCATAGTCTGCTGTATTCTACTGTGATGTCCATAGTCTGCTGTATTCTACTGTGCTATACAGTGATGTCCATAGTCTGCTGTATTCTACTGTGCTATACTGTGATGTCCATAGTCTGCTGTATTCTACTGTGCTATACTGTGATGTCCAAACTTGTTGAACATAGTCATGTCTAAGATTGGTAGATATTAAGTCTGTTCTGAACCAACCAAATTTGATCTTGTTTGGGGGCCGACCTCATTAGCACAGCAGACCATCAAAAAAAATCAGTGTTTTATATTAAAAGTCAACCGTGATCATGGACATGCAACTAAAGATTTTCATCACACAAAATAAATTAATGCCAAACATTTGGCAGAAAATAGCTCCATTTTCATCCGTTAGAAGTGTAATGCTATTTGGCTAGCAGCCACACAAATAAATTAGCTTACAATGAAAAAGCAAGGTATTTTTTGCAAAACGAAGCATGTGCATCACATTTATAATGTTTATCATAGAATGATTGTAACCATCTACATATCCTAATGCTTTGCTTGAAGTTAATCTTGCATTTTACCGGATAAAAGTACACACAGAAAATTAGCACATCGGAGTGCTGTCTGCTGATAGAATGCCCGTTCGTGAATACGTGAATTTGCTTAGTCTGACAACGAGAGCACAGATTTCTCATCCGAGCGGAAAAGTGCAACTGAAGCACAACATTTTTTTAAAGTCGAGCAGATATTACAATAAGAAGCATTTTAGATTTGTGCTTACACAACACAGAAATATATTTATTTAGTGTTTTATCTGTATCTTTAATTTGAAATACGCAGAATTCTGTGTTAATGCGACCCCTGTTACAGTAGAGTACAATTCAGTAGAGTACAGAAAAGTAGAGTTCAGTACAGTATATTACATTATACTGTATCCTACTCATTTGTACTCTACTGTACAATACTCTACTGCAACTGTGGTTTGGGATTACTATGATTTCCCCATTGTGGCCAATTCAATTGCAATAATTTTGTTGCAGATTTTTCAGTCACTGTTACCGATTCATAGACAACATTGTTATCAGTAAAAACACAAACTAACCGGTAGGTCTACCTATACTTATTACTTCTGTGAACTTTCATAATTCTCCCTCATGCCGGAGAGAAATAACAAAATGTCATTAAGATATGTGGGGATTTGGAAAGTGATGGTGGGGAGGTAATCGGCAGTTACAAACGGCGATATAATTTGGACAAGATTTTATCGATACCAAGACTCAAATATAGATTTGTAAAAAAAGAAAATGCCAGGTAGCGTTAGCTAGCACTAGTCGGCTGTACCTGCGCCGAAATTCAGGTATTTTTCATCCTATAACTTATTCTACAGTTTTTTAAATAGTGTGCCAACATGTTTTCAGCACTTATTTCCATGACTGATCAAAACTCATTTTCTTGTGTCTCTGCAGCAGACATATACAGTGCATTCGGGAAATTATTCAGACCCCTTGACTTTCCACATTTTGTTACGTTACAGCCTTATTCTAAAATTGATTAAATGTTATTTTTTCCATCAATCTACACACAATACCCCATAACGACAAAGCAAAAACAGGTTTAGACATTTTTGCAAATCTATAAAAAAAAACAGAAATATCACATTTACATAAGGATTCAGACCCTTTACTCAGTACCTTGTTGAAACACCTTTTGCAGTGATTGCAGCCTTGAGGCTTATTGGATATGACGCTACAATCTTGGCACACCTGTATTTGGGGAGTTTCTCCCATTCTTCTCTGCAGATTCTCTCAAGCTCTGTCAGGTTGGATGGGGAGAATCGGTGCACAGCTACTTTCAGGTCTCTCCAGAGATGTTCGATAGGATTCAAGTCCAGGCTCTGGTTGAGCCACTCAAGGACATTCAGAGACTTGTCCCAAAGCCACACCTGCGTTGTCTTGGCTGTGTTCTTAGGGTTGTTGTACTGTTGGAAGGTGAACCTTTGCCCCAGTCTGAGGTCCTGAGCGCTCTGGAGCAGGTTTTCATCAAGGTTCTCTCTGAACTTTGCTCTGTTCATCCTTGTCTCGATCCTGACTAGTCTCCCAGTTCCAGCCGCTGAAAAACATCCCCACAGCATGATGCTGCCTCCACCATGCTTCACCGTAGGGATGGTGCCAGGTTTCCTCCAGACATGACGATTAGCATTCATGTCAAAGAGTTCAATCTTGGTTTCATCAGAACAGAGAATCTTGTTTAACACTGTCTGAATCCTTTAGGTGCCCTTTTAGCAAACTCCAAGCAGGCTGTCATGTGCCTTTTACTAAGGAGTGGCTTCTGTCTGGCCACTCTACAACAAAGGCCTGATTGGTGGAGTGCTGCAGAGATGGTTGTCCTTCTGGAAGCTTCTCCCATCTCCACAGAGGAACGCTGTCAGAGTGACTATCTGGTTCTTGGTCACCTCCCTTACTAAGGCCCTTCTCCACCGATTGCTCAGTTTGGCCAGGCAGCCAGAGTCTTGGTGGTTCCTAACTTCTTCCATTCAAGAATGATGGAGGCCACTGTGTTCTTGGGGACCGTCAATGCTGCAGACATGTTTTGGTACCCTTCCCCAGATTTGTGCATTGATACAATTCTGTCTCTGAGCTCTACGGACAATTCCTTCGAACCCATGGGTTGGTTTTTGCTCTGACATGCACTGTCAACTGTGGGACTGTATATAGAGAGGTGTGTGCCTTTCCAAATCATGTCCAATGAATTGAATTTATCACAGGGGGAATCAAATCAAGTTGTAGAAACATCTCAAGGATGATCAATGGAAACATGATGCACCTGAGCTCAATGAGTCTCATAGCAAAGGGTCTGAATACTTATGCAAATATGACATTTCTGTTATTAATTTTAATACATTTGCAAAAATGTCTAAAAACCTGTTTTTGCTTTGTCATTATGTGGTATTCTGTGAAGATTGGTGATGGGAAAAAATAGTTAATCCATTTTAGAATAAGGCTGTAAAGTTAAAAATTGTGGAAAAAGTCAAGGGGTCTGAATACTTTCCGAATGCACTGTAGTGAGCAATATGATTGGAACATCAAATCGCAAGAAAATCCCAGTATCGAATCACAATAAATATAGCATTGTGTGAATCTCCCAAAATTATACACTCTTAGATTCTATTTGACACCAAAAGTTATATGCTCCTAAAAACTTCATGTTACATTTTAGTCATTTAGCACACGCGACCTAGAGCATACATTTTCATTCTGGTTCACCATGGGAATCGAACCCACAACCCTGTCTTATCTCTACCAACTGAGCTACGTCAGTGCTCATGGGTCCTTTTAGATGGAAATGACCATATCCTGCTGTGTGCTTGAGTGTGTTTGAGTTGCTGTGGTATAGATTGTATGAGAGTGGTAACAAATATTTAGCTATTAAATACTTACCAGTGAATATGAGGAGGACCATGTGTAGAGAGATCCACGATGAAGATGAAATCCCATTTGAGCTCAAAGTGTAGTAGGCCATTATAGCTAATGAACTAGGCCTAATTATATTTGTTACTACTTTATTACTTGTTACAATGTTCCCAAAAATGTAACTAGGCAAGCTCTCTTCTTTGGTGTCCCAAAAATATTTAGGTAGTGACAAAAACAAAAGCAACAAATGAGATTACTACGGATTTAAAGTTATTTTAACTAACGTTTGCCAATTCCTGTCTGGCCAGACAACCTACAGTGATTGACAATCAATTATACAGCCAATACAGATCTTATAAAGTTATCTTGCTAGCTAGATGACAATGAAGAAACAATAATATAGCCGTCTTGACAAAATACTGCAATCAGACCGTTGAACGCAACAGTGCGTTGTAACTGGCTGGCTAGTTAGTTAGCATAACAACAAAATAGCGACATTGAATGTTTAGCTAACTGCTAGCTAACGATTACTCTAATGTAAGCTATCTATCTATTCCTAGCCAATATTAATCCATCGTCACATTACATGTGTAGATATACGTGCCACCCCATATCCTAGTATGATATTAACCTTTGTGTTATGCATTGTTCCAGAACAGAGGAAAATACAAAGGCATTGCTAGCAATACAGTCAACTCCACCGTTAACTAGCTCACGTTAGCTACTAGAATTCCCCTTTGTGTTAGCTAGCTAGCTAATGTTAGTGTTCAACGCAAACGTTAGCTATCGTTAACAAAGATAGCTAGCTGGGTTAGCAAAATGACGTTTCATTACCAACATTGAAATCGCACATAAATGTCACTGAATGTAAACTAGAAAAATAAATACAATATAACCGAAAGATAACTGTGAACTAAAAAACAAAAGAGCGTTTGCAATCCCCCTTCTCTCGTTTACGCCTCCACAACCTCACAAATGCTAGCTATAAGCTAGCATGCTAACGTAAGCTAGTTTCCAAAGCAATGGCAGAACGGAACGAAAATATTTCTTAGAGGTATCCTTGAAATGCCACTTCACTGTCTTCTTCTAGTGGTGTCTAAAATGTTTATTTAGAGTTTCACCATCATTGAAAATGTTATAAAGCATCAACCCCCTAAAACTCCGGGCCCTAAACTGTATGTAACAGTACACCCCGTTGTAGCCACAACTAGCTATGAATCGGCTGAATGTTGTTACAGCCGGGGTATCGGTGGTATCAGTATAATCATCGTCCCCTTCTGCTTCGTCTTCTTGTGCTGTATTGCTGCCTTTCTCAGGTCGGAGTGCGAATTACACATTTAAATATTTTTTTAAAAACGTCACCCGTAGGTGCAGGCCGGTGGAATAGGGAAACGACAACAGCTTCCTTGCCATTTTTCTCTGCATGTCGTTTTGAGTACACAATTGTTACAAGCTTAAATGTGGTTACACCCGACTCAGCCAGCTCACAGAAAATGTCTTCCTATGCTTAGCATACCAACTACAATATAACATGACATGCTTCACAGTCTCTACCTCCCCACAATCCTCACATTTCCTGACCTCACATTTCCCATCTGTGTGTTTCCCCACTATATTTGTCCCCGTGTGCAGTTGCAAACCGTAGTCTGGCTTTTTTTATGGTGGTTTTGGAGCAGTGGCTTCTTCCATGTTGGTCGGCCTTTCAGGTTATGTTGATATAGGACTCGTTTTACTGTGGATGTAGATGCTTTTGTACCTGTTTCCTCCAGAATCTTCACAAAGTACTTTGCTGTTGTTCTGGGATTGATTTGCACTTTTCGCACCAAAGTATGTTCAGCTCTAGGAGACAGAATGCGTCTCCTTCCTAAGTGCTATGACGGCTGCGTGGTCCCATGGTGTTTATACATGCGTGCAGACACAAAAACAGAAAACAACTACCCACAAACACAGGTGGGAACAGGCTACCTAAGTATGGTTCTCAATCAGAGACAACGATGTTGTAGGTGTCACGTTCTGAACTTAGTTCCTTTGTTTTTGTCTTTGTTTTAGTATGGTCAGGGCGTGAGTTGGGGTGGGCAGTCTCTTTGTTTTTCTATGTTGGTTTTTGAGTTCGGCCTAGTATGGTTCTCAATCAGAGGCAGCTGTCAATTGTTGTCCCTGATTGAGAATCATACTTAGGTAGCCTGGGTTTCACTTTTGGTTTGTGGGTGTTTGTTTCTGTGTGAGTGTTTGGGCCACACGGTACTGTATTGTTTTGTTCCAGTGTTCAGTTTGTTTATTAAAAAGACATGAACACTTACCACGCTGCACCTTGGTCCTCCTCTCTATCTCCAGATGACAACCATTACAGTAGGCCTATAGGCTATTTTGCAAATATGAAACCATCACAGTTAGAAAAGGTGAGGCATTTACTGTACAAGGATCGTGGAAATTAAAGAAATAATAGGAAATAGATGCCTATTTCTAATTATTTTAGAATGCACTCTTCTCACTAACAGCAAATGATTGCTATTATATTAAGCTATATGAATATTCCTGCACAAGTCTACTAAATAGGCTACTTTTTTTATATTTTTTTATTTAACTAGGCAAGTCAGTTAAGAACAAATTCTTATTTACAATGACGGCCTAGTTTTGCCTCTTGCAATGCAATAAGGATAAGCACATTCTCAGGTCAAATGCATTTTTTATAATTTCCCAATTTTATGTGAAAACTGGCACATGCATGTTTTGGGGCATATTTTGTGCATACGCAACATTTATAAAAGAGGCCCCTGATTCCTACTGACCTTCCTCACAGAATTCTGGATAGAGAAAAACTGCCTTCCCCGCTCCTCTCTCTCTCTCACTGATGTTACCACTCCTGGGTCAACCCCTCTACTGTGATGCTCCGAAATTCCATCCCCCCTAATGGGACCACCACATCTACCTCCTCCCTCTTCAGAGCTGCCTCATTTCCCCTACCACTACATGAGTTGGGATCCACAGAAAACTACCTTACACCATTTCTGACTCACCTTATCAGGTCTGGTCATGCCTTTGAATTCCCTTTGACCAGTCTAGCAGCCGAGTCTGAACACAAAACCCTTTAGGACCCATTTCTTCCACCCATCCCAACGCCGAAACTAGTGCTATCATTTCAGCAGAGAAGACTGAACCTTCATCAAAGAACCACTGAGGAACTTATGGCCAGCAGACAGGGACCCCCACTTCCAGACCTCCCATTCTTAACTCCTCCCACCATTCCTGCACTTGGGTCACTTCTCACTCCATTTCCCTCACCTCCCCATTCCCACGCCTCTCCCTACAGACACCTTGCGAGGGGAGTTGAGTCATTCCCCGTACATAGCTCGTCTCAGCCTCAACGAACCTCCCCAATTACAACCAACAACACAGGGATAGGGGTAGTTCGAAATGCCCCACAACACAACCTTAGCACCACATCCAACATCCACAGTGTTGTAGCTGCCGCCGATCCAAATGCCATTTGGCCATATTCCAGCACCAAGCGGATCAACGCGGATCATCCTCTAGGACGGCTATTCCTAGACTGGGGCAATGCCGTCAGGGGTACGCCAAATAAAAATGTGATTCATATTATTATTATTATTTTTTTTTTTTAACCCTTTTTCTCCCCAATTTCGTGGTATCCAATTGTTGTAGTAGCTACTATCTTGTCTCATCGCTACAACTCCCGTACGGGCTCGGGAGAGACGAAGGTTGAAAGTCATGCGTCCTCCGATACACAACCAACCAAGCCGCTGCTTCTTTAACACAGCGCACATCCAACCCGGAAGCCAGCCGCACCAATGCGCCGGAGGAAACACCGTGCACCTGGCCACCTTGGCTAGCGTACACTGCGCCCAGCCCGCCACAGGAGTCGCTGGTGCGCGATGAGACAAGGACACCCCTACCGACCAAGCCCTCCCTAACCCGGGCGACGCTAGGCCAATTGTGCGTCGCCCCACAGACCTCCCGGTCGCTTCCGGTTACGACAGAGCCTGGGCGCGAACCCAGGACTCTGATGGCACAGCTGGCGCTGCAGTACAGGACGGGAGGCCTGTGATTCATATTTTCAAACAGTCCATTTATATTTTCCAACGGGGCTATACATTTGGGTACATTTTTTCTCTTGCCTGAGTAGCCTCATTTCACTGTCAAAAATAAAATTAAACCATGTAGTGTTTTGCGAAATAACAACCCAATGTCAAATACAGGTAGCCTAGTCAAATCGTGAACAACCAATCACGTTAACTGTTACTCTTTCGCAAGAATTCCACTAATGGTGTCATATGTAGCCAAAACTAGCTGCTGCTCATTCCGTTTGCTAGAATATTGATAAATTGTAAAAAAAAAAAGAAAAAAAGTAAGGTCCGTGTCAATAGAGACACATACCAGCTCTACTAGTAGAGTACTGCTACAACCAGAAATACTACACCTGCACTGTTTCACGACACATCAGTGACATGGCAGGATATATAGCTCATGGTATATGTCTGTTACATTTATGGGGGGTCAATTAAGGAAGACATCCTCTTCAGAAAACCAGGATAACATGAGAGGATATTTTTCAATACTGGACAGCTTTGTGACATCAAACGGACTTTAGTGATCAAGATGTGTTGGTATCTGTATCTGGACTGATGGCGCAAAAACCATGACAGGGAGACATAGTGGAGTGGTAACACGTGTGTAAGCAGTTGCTCCCGATGCTACTTGGGTACACTGCAGCATCCACCGAGAGGCTCTTGCTGCCAAGGGAATGCCTGACAGCTTGAACAACGTTTTGGACACTACAGTGAAAAATGGTTAATAACTTTGTTAAAGCAAGGCCCCTGAACTCTCGTGTATTTCCTGCACTATGCAATGATATGGACAGCAACCATGTAACAATTTTACAACACACAGAAGTGCGCTGGTTATCAAGGGGCAAAGTACACATTTTTTTAAATTGAGAGACGAGGTTAACGTTTTCTTTACTGACCATAATTTACACTTGTCTGTTTTTCTCTCCTGAATGATCTGAATCTAGGATTGCAGGGACTCTCTGCAACTATATTCAACGTGCGGGACAAAATTGAGGCTATGATCAGCTCTTCTCTGTCTGCATTAACAAGGACAACACACAGGTTTTTCCATCATTGTATGATTTTTGTGGTGAGTTATTCACAATTTTTGATGAACAAATAAGGTTTTATATGTAAGATGGCTAAATAAAGAGCACAGTTATTGATTATTATGATTTTATTATTTGTGCCCTGGTCCTATAAGAGCTCTTTGTCACTTCCCACAAGCCGGGTTGCGACAAAAACTCACACTCATTCTTAAGTTTAATAAATGTCAACATTTGAGAGTGCGCTGAACCCGGTGCTAGAAGGGGTACACAGCTGGAGATTGAATGTTTGAAGGCGTACGGGACTATAAAATGTTTGGGAACCACTGCTCCAGGACATTTTCTCTTCCAACCAAACCCACAGGAATTTGAACGTCTTGACCCGTTCCAGCAGTGTATCATACATTTCAAGCCCTTGCTCCACATTCTTTTTTTTTTATATTGGTCTCAACCCCCACCTATATTTTCAGTCCAACAGCTTTCCCAATGCCTCCTGCACCTTCTGGACCACAAACGGAATATTCCTTCCTCTTTTCCAGAGCACCCCATCATCGGCAAACAGGGAGAGGCCAAAACCAGGCCCGACATCCTGGAACATGTCATTCATCATTATATTAAACAAAATTGGACTAACTACACTTCCCTGCCATGTCCCATTCTCTGTCCCCACTGACTCAAAATAGGCCCCACCAACTCAGACCTGGATCGCACGGTTCTTCAAGAATTCCTGGATCCAATTAAACAGGCGACCCCGCACCCCAGCAGCATACAAGTTCAGCAGCAGTGCCCCTTTCCAGAGCATATGCCTTTTCAACGTCCAGAAACACCGCCATCACTCCCTCCTTGTTGGCCAGTACCTTCTTTATATCACAGTCCAGTGCTAGCACTGAGTCCATGGTACACCGTCATAACCTAAATCTGCTCTGGTACAGGGAAAAGAGACGTTTACTCGCAAACATACAGTATGTACTAATCAGTCTGTGACCATTCCTTCCATTACTTTACACAGTACATAGGTCAACGCTATGGGTCTGTATTCACAATTGGCACCACCATGGCATGTTTCCAGGCTGCTGGTAACGTCCCTTAAAATCAGGGCGTTATCATGTTCCTTAATACATTTTTTGGTATTTTGGTATTTTATTAGGATCACCATTAGCTGATGCAAAAGCAGCAGTTACTCTTCTGTGGTCCACACAAAACACGAAACATGACATATTACTATCACGACACAAGGTGAGACCCAGATGCAGACACAGGAGGCAGATGGTTTGAGCTCTGATATTTATTATAATCCAGTGGACAGCCAAAAGACAGGTCAGGGATAGGCAAGCGTTCATAGCCAGGGCAGAGTCCAAAACGGGCAGGCAGAGTGGTCAGGCAGGTGGGCTCAGAGTCAGGACAGGCAAGGGTCAAAACCAGGAGGATGGGTGCATACCTGGTTGACCGGGGTGCCGGTGGAAGTCGGCGATGAGGGCTGGGTCCAGGATGTCTCTAGCGGGAACCCAGCACTTCTCCTCTGGGGTGGGGGTGTTCTCCCTGTCAACCAGGTACTGGAATCCACTGTCCCGCGGTCGAATACTCAGAAGGCGGCTCACCGTGTACGCCGGATAGCCATCGATGACACGGGGAGGAGAATTGGGCCTGGAAACAGAAGACAAAGGGCTGTTAGACACGGGCTTAATCCAAGACACATGGAATCTAGGGTGAATACGGAGGGTACGGGGTAACAAAAGACGAACAGCAGCGGAACTAAGGACTCTAGAGATGGGAAAAGGGCCAATGAAACGGGGGGAAAGTTTGCGGGATTCCACCTGAAGGGGCAGGTGGCTGAACGGGCAGCCCCACTGTACAGACCACAGTTGGCTCTCAGCCTGCGGGAACGTTCCTTAGGCGATAGTCCAGCTCTGCCTAGTTGCATAGGCTCAGGGTTAACCGACTCACTTGTCGCCTCATTTCCATTGTGGTGCCTACATTTGCTTCAGCAAATGCTACAGTGATATAAGGACTGAATGCAAGTCTAATTTACACATCTCCATCTGGCTTTTGGTGGTCACATTATTTTTTAATATAGCTACATCTATGGGCTTTTATGTTTTTCTGTCATAGGTAATGTTTGCTAGCCTAGGGTATTTAATGTATGGCTCATCAGACTCAGGTAGCATCATACTTGAATTTTCATGATGATCAAAGCTCTAATCAAATCCAGACACATTTATATGCTTTATATAGTTTAGAAGGACACTTCCGGGTGGGTGGGAAGGAAACCGGAAGGAAAGTGATTATCCTCAGGATGGAACATTTGTCAAATACCAGGAAGATATTCAACCATAGTCTGTACCTTATTCTTTAGATGTTTGGGGTGGGGGTGTTCTAAGCTATTATATGGAATTGCTTTAAGATGGTCATACCATGGATCATTTAGCCATTTGATTTAGAGGTTTCGGACCCCTTAAAGTATATAACAATTTGACCTTTATTACTATAGCCCATAGAAACTCATTGAGTAGAACATTCATAAATAAGGAATAACCTTATTCCTTTTTCAGGAATAAGGTTTTGAAGTGTCTGTCCTATATCTAGGAGATATAAGAAAGCTCAGGAAATATTTTTTAAATGTGTCTATATTTAGACATACACTGCTCAAGACATACACTAAAATAACACATTCTAGATCTGAATGAATGAAATATTCTTATTAACTACTTTTTTCTTTGCATAGTTGAATGTGCTGACAACAAAATCACACAAAAAATATCAATGGAAATCAAATTTATCAACCCATGGAGGTCTGGATATGGAGTCACACTCAAAATTAAAGTGGAAAACCACACTACAGGCTGATCCAACTTGATGTAATGTCCTTAAAACAAGTCAAAATGAGGCTCAGTAGTGTGTGTGGCCTCCACATGCCTGTATGACCTCCCTACAATGCCTGGGCATGCTCCTGATGAGGTGGCGGATGGTCTCCTGAGGGATCTCCTCCCAGACCTGGACTAAAGCATCCGCCAACTCCTGGACAGTCTGTGGTGCAACGTGGCGTTGGTGGATGGAGTGAGACATGATGTCCCAGATGTGCTCAATTGGATTCAGGTCTGGGGAACGGGCGGGCCAGTCCATTAGGAGGAACCCAGGGCCAACCGCACCAGCATATGGTCTCACAAGGGGTCTGAGGATCTCATCTCGGTACCTAATCCCAGTCAGGCTACCTCTGGCGAGCACATGGAGGAAATGCCACCCCACACCATGACTGACCCACCGCCAAACCGGTCATGCTGGAGGATGTTGCAGGCAGCAGAACGTTCTCCACGGCGTCTCCAGACTCTGTCACGTCTGTCATGTGCTCAGTGGGAACCTGCTTTCATCTGTGAAGAGCACAGGGTGCCAGTGGCAAATTTGCCAATATTGGTGTTCTCTGGCAAATGCCAAACGTCCTGCACGGTGTTGGGCTGTAAGCACAACCACCACCTGTGGACATCGGGCTCTCATTACCACCCTCATGGAGTCTGTTTCTGACCGTTTGAGCAGACACATGCACATTTGTGGACTGCTGGAGGTCATTTTGCAGGGCTCTGGCAGTGCTCCTCCTTGCACAAAGGCGGAGGTAGCGGTCCTACTGCTGGGTTGTTGCCCTCCTACGGCCTCCTCCACGTCTCCTGATGCACTGGCCTGTCTCCTGGTAGCGCCTCCATGCTCTGGACACAACGCTGACAGACACAGCAAACCTTCTTGCCACAGCTCGCATTAATGTACCATCCTGGATGAGCTGCACTACCTGAGCCACTTGTGTGGGTTGTAGACTCTGTCTCATGCTACCACTAGAGTGAAAGCACCGCCAGCATTCAAAAGTGACCAAAACATCAGCCAGGAAGCATAGGTACTGAGAAGTGGTCTGTGGTTACCACCTGCAGAACCACTCCTTTATTGGGGGTGTCTTGCTAATTGCCTATCATTTCTACCTGTTGTCTATTCCATTTGCACAACAGCATGTGAAATTTATTGTCAATCAGTGTTGCTTCCTAGGTGGACAGTTTGATTTCACAGAAGTGTGATTGACTTGGAGTTACATTGTGTTGTTTAAGTGTTCCCTTAATTTTTTTGAGCAGTGTATTTAACCCCTTATTTTTGTTGTCACAAAACTACCCCCATACTTCCATTTATTTGTATGGGTTACCGAGTTCTGTGAAAGTCTCCCCTTTCCATAGAGTGGTCATGTTATTTTTGTAGGCCAAACCGTTGGGATGTTACAGACATTTCCGTGAGAAGACCGATTTTTGGGATGTCTCATGATCTGACAAACACTGCTGTAGCTTGGCCACCTTCCACTGCAGATGTGGAAGGCCTGTTGGATGTGGTGGATTGAGACACAGCCCATGCAAAAAACAGAAATCTCGAGCTTAAACAAGGATTTTGATGGAGATTTTTTTATTATGTTACTTAGATTGAAGCACGGGTAGGTAAATAGACTCTTAAGGATTAAAAACAGCTTTTAACAAATTACAAAAACACTATTCCTTGTGTTTCATCGTGTAGAATTTGCAAAACCGTATAGACCACTTTTAAAATAGTTTTTTAGGCTACTTTCCTAAAACAGTAATTGTCCACCTAACGGATCAAATGTCCGGGATTTTATCACTAAATGCATCAGTGCATTGCATGCATAGGCCTATAGACTTAGGTGTCGAACGAATGATATTAATATAAAAAATATATATAGTGCATTCAGAAAGTATTCAGACCCCTTCCCTTTTTCCACATTTTGTTACATTACAACCTTATTCTAAAATTGATAAAATAACTGTTTTCCCTCAATCTACACACAATACCCCATAATGACAAAGAAACAACAGGTTTTTAGAAATGTTTGCATATGTATTAAAAATTAACAACAGAAATACCTTATTTACATAAGTATTCAGTCCCTTTGCTATGAGACTCGAAATTAATCATCCTTGAGATGTTTTTACAACTTAATTGGAGTCCACCTGTGGTAAATTCAATTGATTGGGCATGATTTGGATAGGTACACACATGTCTATATAAGGTTCCACAATTGACAGTGCATGTCAGAGAAAAGACCAAGCCATAAGGTTGAAGGAATTGTCCATATAGCTCCAAGACAGGATTGTGTCGAGGCACAGATCTGGGGAAGGGACCCAAAACATGTCTGTAGCCTTGAAGGTCCCCAAGAACACAGTGGCCTCCATCCTTCTTGAATGGAAGAAGTTTGGGACCACCAAGACTCTTCCTATAGCTGGCCACCCGGCCAAACTGAGTAATCGGGGGAGAACGGCCTTAGTCAGGGAGGTGACCAAGAACCCGATGGTCACTCTGAAAGAGCTCCAGAGTTCCTCTGTGGAGATGGGAGAACCTTCCAGAAGGACAACCATCTCTGCAGCACCACCAATCAGGCCTTTATTGTAGAGTGGCCAGATGGAAGCCACTCCTCAGTAAAATGCACATGACAGCTCCCTTGGAGTTTGCCAAAGGGCGCCTAAAGGACTCTCAGACCATGAGAAACAAGATTCTCTGGTCTGATGAAACCAAGATTGAACTCTTGGCCTGAATGCCAATCCAACATCTGGAGGAAACATGGCATCATCCCTACGGTAAAGCATGGTGGTGGGGATGTGTTTCAGCAGCAGATACTGGGAGACTTGTCAGGATGTAGGCAAAGATGAACGGAGCAAAGTACAGAGAGATCCTTGATGAAAACCTGCTCAGGACCTCAGACTGGGCCGAAGGTTCCCCTTCCAACTGGACAACGACCCTAAGCACACAGCCAAGAGAATGCAGGAGTGGCTTTCGGACAAGTCTCCGAATGTCCTTGAGTGGCCCAGCTAGAACCCGAACGAACATCTCCGGAGAGACCTGAAAATAGCTGTGCAGCGATGCTCCCCCTCAAACCTGACAGAGCTTGAGAGAATGTTCAGAGAATAATAGGAGAAACTGAGTGAAGGGTCTGCATTCTTATATAAATTTCATCATTTCTAAAAACCTGTTTTTGCTTTGTCATTATGGGCGTAGCTTGTGTAGCTTGAAGCTTGATGAGGGGATTTTTTTTATTTATTATTACAATAAGGCTGTAACGTAAACTTTTTGGGAAAAAAGTTAAGGGGTCTGAATACTTTCCAAATGCACTGTATAAGCCTATGTAAAGGAAGAGAAGCTCAGGCCTTGCCCCAGGGAGATATGCCAGAAGCTTGCTACGATACCAACATGTGTTGCTTTATGCTATACATACAGTTTATACTGTATTAGGAACAGAATGAGGCTATTTCAATAATTTATCAGAATATTTTGTATAAAATTTATCTTGGCCATGTCGCAGTTGTAAATGAGAACTTGTTCTCAACTTGCCTACCTGGTTAAACAAAGGTAAAATAAAAAATAAATCAAATAAAGATAAGCATTATATTGTTAGATTATAGGATTAACTCTGGTAGCCCTGAAACATTCTTCCTCACCTCAAAATCAACTGCCAGAATTACTTGGAAAGAGCCTGCATTCATATCATAGGCTTGCAATAGCTAAAGCTTAATGATAGCCACAACAAACCTTCACAAAAGTTTCTAAACTTTATTCATGTAATATCAAAAGTAAGTCAAGCCATTGTTTATAGGTGTCAGAGTCGTGTGTATAGGTGGCAGTCAGGCGCAGGAGAGTCAAACGGCGTGTAAAATTGAGTCTTTTAATGAATGTCCACGTAGCATGCTCCATAACACTAATAAGAATAAAATATAAATAAACATGGGTACGAGGACCCGTCACGCACCTATACAATAAACACAACACTGACAATAAACAATCTCTGACAAAGACATGAGGGGAAACAGAGGGTTAAATACACAACAGGTAATGAATGGGATTGAAAACAGGTGTGTGGGAAGACAAGACAAAACCAATGGTAAATGAAAAATGGATCAATGATGGCTAGAAGACCGGTGACGTAGACCACCGCCCAAACAGGGAGAGGCAACGACTTCGGTAGAAGTCGTGACAATAGGGAAAATGCGAGCAGGTTATTTATTATACTGCGTCAAACGCAGCATTACAGTTGGAACTTAATTTGACCAAAGAAAACGGCTCAACAGAATGACACTAAACACTTCCGAACTGATTTAAACCTTAACAAAGTTAATGAACAGGCTATATTGAAGCAATTACCAACAAAGGCAAATACCTACCATACCCAACAAATGACAGAAATAGGCTCATGTTATTTATTTTACAACAGACCTACTTATAACCTATCTTAAATTAAATACTGAGCACACAATTAAAAAGACAGATCAAATTTAATTTAGTCATTGAAAATGTCAACAGAATTAATAAATAAGCTTAACAATGATATACAATAATAATAATTATAATAATGGTGCTGAAGCGCGAATTCCAGGTGCAGGCTACGAGAGACAGCCTCTCCTGGACAATTTGGGCAGCTACAATTTTATTTATATGCTTTAAAAATTTTAATCGGCTAAATTACAGCAATTACTAGTTAAGGGAAACCCTGGAACATTTCCCCGTCAGAGTTGTGTTTTTATCAAATTGACTTGTTGCAGATAAAAGTCTGTGGTAGTGTACATGTACATAAGAGGTTAAATTCCTATGTACCGAATAAAAAATACAAATTAAATGGGTTTCAATCACATTTTCAACTCTCATTTTCAACTCACTGATGGTTTTGTCACAAAAAATGTTGTGGTTGTATAGTGAATGTGCGCATTGGCTTGCAGATACAGTGCAGGTAGAGCCTACTACATGATGAGAATATTATGGACAAAAGTGCAAGATTATTTTTATTTGTCAAATGGCATTCAAGCATCGATCATCATGTCACCAGTATAAGACCCTCGATATTTATCGAAAGGAGCATCAACCTCATCACCATGCACTTTCACGACCCTGTGAAGTTCATCATAACTTATTTAATCTGTAACCTAATAAACTAAATGCTTTCCCATGATGTGGTGTCATATTTATCAGACATGTAGGCTACATTACTCACGTAAAAAGGTTGGATGGAAACCTGGTACTTCTTAGTGATATTTTTTTATATTTAAAAAAAAATGTTTTCCTGAAATGACATACCCAAATCTAACTGCCTGTAGCTCAGGCAACAGAAAGGTCCCTTATTTAGCCATCACTCTGGTTGTAATTCCGATCGTGTCCACAAGAGGGCAGCAGCATATGTGAAAAGTTTCAGACATAACTTGAAGTATGAGCAAGCTACATAACATTTAGTGTGAAGTCACCCAGGTACATTTGGGCAAATCGTGAAGGATGCATTTACATTGACATTCCATTTTTCTGCAAGAATATCGTCAAATCTATATACTTGGACTTTGATTTAGCTTTTCCAGTATTTGTAGCCATATTGTAAGTTCAACATTTGCAAAACATCCAGTTTTCATAATTTCATAACTCTCCATATTCTTGCCATTTTTGTCCAAAAGGAAAAGGCTTGCGTCAAAAACGGGAAAGCTAGAAAACAGGAACTAGAGACAAAAGGAACAAGGGAAAAAAATGCTAGAAGGCTTGACGAAACAAAACAAACTGGCAACAGACAAACAGAGAACACAGGTATAGAAACACTGGGGATAATGAGGGGGATGGGTGACACTGGGGGAGGGGGGGGGGGGGGGGGGTGGAGACAAGCACAAAGACAGGTGGAACAGATCAGGGTGAGCCAGTACCCCCCCTCCTGTCATCCTACCTGGGTGCATACCTGGTTGACTGGGGTGCCGGCATTGGAACTCAGCGATGAGGCCTGGGTCCAGGATGTCCCTAGCGGGGACCCAGCACCTCTCCTCTGGGCCATAACCCTCCCAGTCAACCAGGTACTGGAATCCCCTGCCCAACGGTCGAAACTTCAGGAGGCACCTCAAAGTGTACGCCGGTTGGCCATTGATGAGACAGGGAAGAGAGGTGGGCCTAGAAACAGGTGTCAAAGGGCTGTGAGACATAGGTTTAATCCTTGACACATGGAAAGCAGGATGTATATGGAGGGTACGGGGCAACAGAAGACGAGGGCCTATAAAACGGGGGGAAAGTTTGCGAGACTCCAACTGGAGGGGCAGGTCTCGAGTGAACAGCCATACCCTTTACCCGAGACTATATCGGGGTGCCAGGTTCTGGTGGTGGTCCGCTTGGGGTCGATACCTGCAGGTGGTCTTGAGAAGAGTCGACCGGGCTCTCTTCCAAGTACAGCGACAGCGGCAGACAAACATCTGGGCTGAGGGTATGCTGACCTCTTCCTCTTGCTACGGGTGCTGATAACCCAGAGAACACTCGAAAGGCGAGAGCCCAGTGGCAGAGCAGGGGAATGTGTTGCTGGTGTATTCAACCCACACGAGTTGCTGGTTCCAGGTGGTGGGGTTGGTGGAGACAAGGCAGCGAAGAGTCGTTTCCAGGTCTTGATTGGCTCGCTTCGACTGGCCATTGGACTGAGGGTGGAACCCAGAGGACAAGCTGGCCGACGACCCAATGAGCGTACAGAGTGCCTTCCAGAACCAGGAAAACTACTGTCAGGGGAAGACAGGGGAAGACCTGTGACAAAGTCCAGGTATATGTGAGACCAGGCAGTGGTTGAAGGAGATCAGCCTTAGCTTGCCGAGGAGCCGTGCTCTGCGCACAGGCCTTGCAGGCGGCGATGAATGCGGAGACGTCCAGGACCATGGTAGGCAAACAAAAGCAGTGCAGCACAAAGGCCAGGGTCCGACGGGAGTCCGGGTGGCAGGCAAGCCTGGAGGAGTGGGTCCACTCCAGGACTGAAGAGCGGACAGTGTCAGGAACAAACATCCGGTTAACATCCGGTTATTTGGCTGCACCTTATGGACCTGCTTTCGTATTCCCCAGCTGAGTGCCATCGGCAGGCACGAGGTGGGAAGGGTGGTCTCGGGGTCCGAGGGTGTAGCTGTGGGGCTATAGCGGCGTGAAAGCGCATCCGGCTTGATATTCTTGGATCCCGGTCGTTAGGAGAGGGAGAAGTTAAACCGGGTGAAAAGCAGGGCCCACCTAGCTTGCCTGGAATTGAGACGCTTGGTGGTGCGGAGATATTCCAGGTTCTTGTGATCAGTCCACACAATGAACAGATTTTCCGCCCCCTTCAACCAGTGTCTCCACTCCTTGACGTTGAGGCAATGGGAGAAGAAGGCGCAGGGATGTAACTTGAGGTCCAGGGCAGAACGCTGGGACTGGAAAGCCCCCACTCCGACATCCGAAGCATCGTCCTCCACCACGAACTTACGAGACGGGTCAGGATGAACCAAAATGGGAGCTGTGGTGAAGCGGTGCCGGAGGTCCCGGAATGGCCGGTCAACAGCTGTGGACCATGTGAACAGAACCTTGGGAGAGGTGAGTGCAGACAGGGGGAAGCCAGGGTGCCATAGCCCCGGATAAAGCAGAGATAAAAGTTGGAAAATCCCAGGAAACGTTACAGGTGCACTTTTGACATAGGCCAATCCACCACCTCTCTCACCTTCCCGGGATCCATCTGTACATTCCCTGCAGCGATGATGTAAACAAGGAAGGGGATGGTGGAGCGATGGAATTTGTTTTTCTCCACTTTCACAAAAGGTGGGTTCTACAGGAGGCGCTGGAGGACCTGTCGGACGTGGAGCACGTATTCTTGGGCTGAGTGAGAGGAAGAGGATATCGTTGAGGTAGACAAAGACGAACTGGTTCAACATGTCGTGGAGAACGTCATTGACCAGGACCTAGAAAACTTCTGGGGTGTTGGTGAGGCCAAATGGCATCACCAGACATTTGTAATGACCGCTGGCCATGTTGAAGGCAGTCTTCCACTTGTCCCCCTCCCGTATCCGGCAGGTCCAACTTGGAGAACATTGTGGCCCCTGGAGCGACTCGAAGGCTGAGGTGATGAGTGGTAGTGGTTCTTCACCGTAATGCCATTGAGGCCCCGGTAGTCGATGCATGGGCGCAGGGTTTTTGCAAAGAGGAACCCTGCACCGGTGGGGGAAGAAGAAGGACAGATACAACCTGCAGTTAGGGAGTCCTTGATGTACACTACTGTTCAAATGTTTGGGGTCACTTCGAAATGTCCTTGTTTTTGAAAGAAAAGCAAAAAATGGTGTCCATTAAAAGAATATCAAATTGATCAGAAATACAGTGTAGACATTGTTAATGTTGTAAATGACTATCGTAGCGGGAAACGGCTGATTTTTTAAATGGAATATCTCCATAGGCGTACAGAGCCCCATTATCAGCAAACAACACTCCTGTGTTCCAATGGCATGTTGTGTTGCTAATCCAAGTTTATCATCTTTAAAGGCTAATTGATCATTAGAAAACCCTTTGCCATTATGTTAGCACAGCTGAAAACTGTTGAGCTGATTAAAGAAGCAATAAAACTGGCCTTCTTTAGACTAGTTGAGTCTCTGGAGCATCAGCATTTGTAGGTTCGACTATAGGCTCAGAATGGCAAGAAACAAATAACTTTCGTATGAAACTCGTCAGTCTATTCTTGTTCTTAGAAATTAAGGCTATTCCATGTGAGAAATTGCAAGAAACGGAAGATCTCATACAACGCTGTTTACCACTCCCTTCACAGAACAGCACAAATTGGCTCTAACCAGAATAGAAAGAGTGGGAGGCCCCGGTGCACAACTGAGCAAGAGGACAAGTACATTAGAGTGTCTAGTTTGAGAAACAGATGCCTCACTGGCAGCTTCAACTGGCAGCTTCATTAAATAGTACCCGCAAAACACCTGTCTCACGTCAACGGTGAAGAGGCAAAAAAACGTTTCAAAGAAAAAGCTATATCATAAACATAAACAATGTCTAAACTGCATTTCTGATCAATTTGATGTTATTGTAATGGATAAAAAAAGGAGGACATTTCTAAGTGAGCCAAAACTTTTGAAAGGTAGTGTATGTGCAAATGTATTTGAGGCCGGAGGCAAAGTACATAGGAGGCCTATGTTTGAGACAGTCCCAAAAACTAAGGCGTTAACTTTACAGGGAATAGGGAAAGCAGAATGGAATGTGACTGGTGCGGAGATCTGTGTGGTTCATAAATTAAGGAAGTGGGTAATAATAGAGTCCCTGGGGAATGATATCACTCCTCAGTGTATAATGATAAAGGGGATAGCTTGAAGTAGAGGAAGGACAGTTAACCGTGCACAATATAGAGACTACTATGAGGATAAATTGAACGACACGCATACCTGGATCATGGTGGGAGTAGAAGAGATAGTGTTGTCATTTGAGACACTATTGTCAATGTTCAGTGAGGGGTTGTTTGATGTAATAATAGCAGCACATCTCCTGCAAAGTGTGATTAAGAACCATGTGACTCAGACTTTTGTAAGGTTGGATACTCTTCCAACACCACTAATCTCGCCCTCATTCCTACGCCAGCAGTGGACCCGAGTGATGGTAACAGGAAAGTGTCAGAAGGTTGCTGCTTATCAACCGTTGGGACCCAAAGTTTACACTGTAACGAGCGTGTTCACAAAGGGGTGGGGTGTAGATTGGACTTGGGATGAGAGATGTGTAACTAGAGCATAGGGAAGCATTATGCACAGATACTGACAGTAGCAGAACATAAGATGTCATTGGAGATGTTGGTGGCTAGAAAATCGGGTAGGATTTGGGAGACAGGTAGGGAGTATCTGAAAGATTCCGTCCTAGATCTATCAGTAAACCACAAAGGCAATAGGAGGTCAGGAGGAGGAGACAGACTCAATGCAAAAGCTATTCTCACTGCAGTCGCTGTAGGGACAGCAACTGAAGGAGCAGTATTAGTGGGGAAGGATGCTATAGTAACAGCATGGAACTGGACTACGGCGCAAATGAGGGGTATCTTGAAGTATGCATCATGGGCAATGTTAGTGGTAGCAGGGGTTACCTTCGTAGCATTGCTGAGGGCATTGATGTTGAAACGTATGTACAATGATGATTTACCTCAAGATGAGGTAAAATTGATTAAGGCCACCGCACGTGTATGGAGGCCAAGGAGGATGAAGGAGATAGGGGCTGAAGTGATTATGTGGCGTGGGAACACCTTTTGTAACCTGTGGCCGAACGAGGGAAGAGTGGGTGAAAGCATGAGGAGGTTTTTTTAGGGCCTTCATTTCTGTGGACCCCAGCATAACAGCATCCAGAAGGCATAGTCAGGCTAAGAGAGAGTGGGAATCATCATGTTTTCAAACTTTGGTTTTTCTTTGCATATATAATTATGTTTTGTGTTTCTTTTTGCTTTTCAAGTGCTATCACTCTCTTAGGAACCCGAAGGAGGAAATGGAGAAAGTATAAAAGCTCCAGTTGAAGTGTCATTATCAGTTATATGACGAGAGGGGGGAATAAGAGTGTGCATAGTGTGATTATAAATCAGAGGCCTTATGTCTCGGAGATGTAAATATACAAATCAACTGTGAATGTTAATCAGGTTTTTATGAATTTCTAAGTAATTTCCAAGTTTATGTAATTTTGACCAGTATGGAGTTACTGTTAAAAGGGTGGACTGTTGGATTCTAGCTTGGAATATAGTTATTCATGTTCACTGCTTTACATGTACAATTTATATATATATATTGGGGTCAATGGAGGGTGGATAAGGGAGAGTGCAGAAAGTTGACTTTCTGTTAGAACATGTTATTGTCAAATATCATGTATCCTATGGAGAGAGGCAAAGAGTAACAGTCTTGCTTCAGTCACTGATAAGGTTGGATTGCCGGTGGATTATGGAGGAGTGAGAAATGTGGGCCGAGGTCAGGTCAGATGAAATGAGAAGGAACAGTCATCACTTAAGTTCCTGCCTAGCAACAGAGATGTATTGGCTGTCTAGAGGTGCAATGAGGAGACTCCGCCTAGAAGGAGGGTATAAATATAGGTGCTTGTGTAAACATGTCTTTGTCTTCTGGAGCTGTTTGACCTAGTGGGTGAATAAACCTGGTTTGAGCTTTGGCTAGTTGTCCGTGAGTTTTACTCTATTTGTTCAAAACCTACAATCCCCATTAGCTGCTGCCAAGGCAGGAGCTACTCTTCCTGGGGCCAAGCAAAATTAAGGCAGTTATAAAAAATGTTAAACATTACAAAACATTCACAACAGATTTCTCAATACATTAAGTGTGTACTCTCAGGCCACTACTCTATTACCACATATTAACAACACAAAATACATGTGTACCTTTGTGTATAGAGCACATGTTATCATGTGTGTATGCATGTTTCTATGCCTGTGTTTGTGTCTCTTCACAGTCCCCGCTGTTCCATAAGGTAGATTTTTATTTGTTTACTAAATCAAATTTTACTGCATGCATCAGTTACTTGATGTGGAATAGAGTTCCATGTAGTCATGGCTCTATGTAGTACTGTGCGCCTCCCATAGTCTGTTCTGGACTTGGGAACTGTGATGAGACCTCTGGTGGCATGTCTTGTGGGGTATGCATGGGTGTCCAAGCTGTGCACCAGTAGTTCAAACAGACAGCTTGGTGCATTCAACATGTCAATAACTCTCACAAATACAAGTAGTGATGAAGTCAATCTCTCCTCCATATTGATCCAGGAGAGATTGACATGCATATTATTAATAATAGATCTCTGTGTACTCCCAAGGGCCAGCCGTGTTGCCCTGCTCCTTGCTAATTGCAATTTTCCAAAGTCCCTCTTTGTGGCACCTGACCACACGTCTGAACAGTAGTCCAGGTGTGACAAAACCAGGGCCTGTAGGACCTGTCATGTTGATAGTTTTGCTAAGAAGGAAGAGCAGCGCTTTATTACGGACAGACTTCTCCCCATCTTAGCTACAGTTGTATCAATATGTTTTGACCATGACAGTTTACTCCAAGTAGTTTAGTCACCGCTACTTTCTCAATTTCCACATTATTCACTACAAGATTTAGTTGAGGTTTAGGGTTTAGTGAATGATTTGTCCCAAGTACAATGATTTTAGCTTTTGAAATATTTAGGACTAACATATTCCTTGCCACCCATTTTGAAACTAACTGCAGCTCTTTGTTAAGTGTTTCAGTTATTTCAGTCGCTATAGTATCTGACGTGTATAGTGTTGAGTCATCCGCTTTAGTCAAAGCCAGTGGCATGTCCTTAGTAAAAGGGCCTAGACAGTTGCCCTGGGGAATTCCTGATTCTACCTGGATTATGTTGGAGAGGCTTCCATTAAAGATCACCCTCTGTGTTCTGTTAGACAGGAAACTCTTTATCCACAATATAGCAGGGGTTGTAAAGCCATAACACATGTTTTTCCAGCATCAGATCAATAATGTCAAACGCCGCACTAGTCTAACAAAACAGCCCCTCAAAATCATTTCTGTAAGTGCTGTGCTTGTTGAATGTCCATCCCTATAAGCGTACTGAACGTCTGTGTTCAATTTGTTTACTGTAAAATAGCATTGTATCTGGTCAAACACAATTTGTTCTTAAAGTTTACTAAGGGTTGGTAATAGGCTGATTGGTCGGCTATTTGAGCCAGTAAAGGGGGCTTTACTATTCTTAGGTAGCGGAATGAATGACTTTTGCTTCACTCCAGGTCTGAGGGAACACTTTCTAATGGGCCTAAATTGAAGATATAGCAAATAAGTGTGGCAATATCGTCCACTATTGTCACGTTCTGACCTTAGTTCCTTTGTTTGTCTTTGTTTTAGTATGGTCAGGGCGTAAGTTGGGATGGGCAGTCTATGTTTGTTTTTCTATGTTGTATTTTGCTTTTGGCCTGGTATGGTTCTCAATCAGAGGCAGGTGTCGTTAGTTGTCTCTGATTGAGAATCATACTTAGGTAGCCTTTTTTCACCTGTGTTTCATGGGTGATTATTTTCTGTTCTATGTTTTGTATTTCACCATTCAGGATTGTTTCGTTCTCGTTGTTTTTTGTTCATATAATATATACAATATGGACACTTACCACGCTGCGCATTGGTCCTCCGATCCTTCTTACTACTCCTCCTCAGAAGAGGAGGATGAGAATCGTTACAACTATTATCCTCAGTAATTTTCATTTGAAGTTGTTAGA
The DNA here is from genome assembly GCF_045791955.1 of Oncorhynchus clarkii lewisi. Taxonomy (NCBI): domain Eukaryota; kingdom Metazoa; phylum Chordata; class Actinopteri; order Salmoniformes; family Salmonidae; genus Oncorhynchus; species Oncorhynchus clarkii. The sequence continues at coordinate 32,720,120 of NC_092164.1, forward strand.
CTCCGATAGCTTGTCATTGTTGATAGACAACAATATTTTTTTCACCTCTTCCAAACACACTTTAAGGAATTCAAATTTTCAATGCTGTTTGTAACTACCCCGGTAGCTTGACTGACAACCTAAACACGGTTGCAGGCACTGGTCACAGTTCGAAGCTTTCTCTTGAGTGGGCAGATTCAATATTTAAATCACCCAGAAAATATACCTCTCTGTTGATATCACATACATTATCAAGCATTTCACATATGTTATCCAGATACTGACTGTTCGCACTTGGGAGTCTATAGCAGATTCGCACCAGAATGGGCTTTAGGAGAGGCAGATGAACCTGTAGCCTTATTACTTATTTAACATGAGATCCTCTCTTAGCTTTACAGGAATGTGGTTATGAATATAAATGGCAACACCTCCACCTCCACAACAGCTGTGAGATCAGCAGAGGCATTCAGGGCAGTAAGAGGGACATACAATATGTTACTTACATTGTATATTCCAATGGCCCTGGGATAATATACATTTGCTGAAGCATTATGAAAACTCAGCAACATAACGTTTGGCATAAACTGAGCTGGGCTTGGGTCATTGATAGGTCATTGTCTCAACGTAGCCTTATAATTCTGTGAAAGGATCCAGGAATCCAATGATTTGGGTGGATCCCATCCAGCCACAGTGCTGCAATAGTCTTGTTATGGAGGGAGGTTATGGAGGTTATGGAGGGCTCAAAGTCTGCTGAACCGTTCAATGCCACCATTTAGGGAGGGCCATATATTATGGGGTGATTGTTGGTGTCAAGTAGTCCTTCTTCAGCTGTTCTGAGCTGGCCTTCATAATGTCATTGAATCACACATGAACCAATATAGACTTAATTTCCTGATGCTGGTTTAAACTGTTTGTCAGCAGCTTATTGATGTCATGTACTCGTGCTCCTGCATAGCACAACGTTTTTGGTCTAGGGTCTGAGACATTTCTCACCATTGAACTCCTCAACGGCTGGAGAAGGAAATGGGAATATCTGCCAAATCCTACCCCTCACACAATTAGTTGATCCTTTCAAGGGCACATGAGAAGCAGGATAGCATACTCCCGCTGCTCCCGGCGATAGGTCCAGACTTCCCACAGCACGTCAGATCCAGAGAGAGGGATTGGAGCTGAACTCGACGACAAAGCTGCTGCTGGAGTCAACGTAGTTTATGTCAGCACTGCTGTCGCAGACACATTCAATCCCAGTGATGAAGGCACAGGTAGATCAGGCACCGTGCAGCGAAGCTATTCCTCATGTCAATCTGCTAAGAAACTCTCGCAGTCACTCCCATTCATTTAGCAGCATGCCGCTGCCTTCGGTCTCCACGACTTGTGACATGGGATCAGCACTGATTGGAACTTTCTTCTTGCTGTTCTCCGTCTACTTCAATACAGGATGGAGGACGAGAAGCAGATGGAGACGACTTCCTTGGCAGGCAAGTTCCAAGAAGTACAGGTAATTCGGATAGGGACAGATGACAAGGTGGGAAAACATCCATCAGGCCCGAGTGGTGTCCAGCCATAGGAGTTGAGAACGAGAAAGTTCCAATTTGCATTTTCCTCATAAATTCGCGCAGAATTGAGATTTCTTTGCTCACCATAGCCACCTCATTCTTGTAATCCTCTGCTAGCAAACAATTGCTGCATTGGAAGTTCAGATTGTCACTATTGTCCCGGACAAGAGCACAATAAACAGCTTCTACAGCACTAGAAATGTTTGTTAGCTATTCCATTCAAAGCAGGCTCCATTGCAACCTAGCTTGCTAAATTTGTCTGCATAGCCCAGATCTTGATGTAATCCAATTTAGGAAGTAAGCTGCATCAACCCAAGTCCTTACATGTAGTCTCCAACTTAAACAAGCTACATTGAATAGGCAGTTGCAGGCCCTGTCTTATGGTTGATTGTCACGACTTCCACCGAAGGTGGCTCCTCTCCCTGTTCGGGCGGTGCTCGGCGGTCGTCGTCGCCGGCCTACTAGCTGCCACCGATCCATTTTTCCTTTTCGTTTGTGTCTGTCTGTTTTTTCTTTACACCTGTGTCCTATTAGTTAATTTCGGTGAGTTTATTAACCTCCGCTGCCTGCTATTCTGTGTGAGGGATTATTTTCTGTTGTTGATAAGTTAGGGGTGCGTGTCTGCGCCACAGCGTTTTCTTTCTCATGGTCGTTGTACCGTTTTGGACTGTAATTAGGAGTAGAGGTGTCTCCTCCATGTGTTGCCTTTATTCCCTGTGTGTGTGGTCGACTTCGTTTGGGCGTGTTCCTCCACCTGTTGTTGTTGAGTTGGGACTTCTAATAAACGATTGTGCTACTGGGACTTCCTTGCTCTCCTGCTCCTGACTCTCCCTCCTCTTAAGAGGCACGTAACATTGATATTGATATAGTTGTTATGTCTATAAGATTGCATAGAACTGAACCATTTGGTCTATCCCTATTAGTAATAGAGGAAGGAGTAGAAATGTGAATTATTTTTCCAAGATTAGCACGATAGGACCTGAGGCCGCAGCCGGTCAATATGGGGAACTCGCAGAGTTACCAATGATGGAATGTTAAAAACTGACTTACATGGGCTGTGGTTGCTATTGTGCAACAGCCCAAGCCCTCTACGTGATTTGAAAACCAAGGGGTTATTCAAGTTTATGTAATTCACATTTTAACTAAAAGAACTGGGCGAGCAGACCACAGTGGGCTTCTCTTTTGAGCTAACAATAGCAGGTCTAAGAGGTCTAAGAGTCGAGTTCAAATGAATGGGTACACGATTACAACTGACAACACACCTGACAGTACAGTCAACAGTACAAAGATAATCCTTAGAAAAGATTGAATGTGTAATACCTGAGCGGGTCTTGTTATGTCTCTGAGTCAATATCTTAACGCGGCCTTGAAGTGTGAAGAGAGGGTGCAGGCTCCTAGATAGTTTAGGTGGAGTCCATAATCTCTATAGAGCATATTTTGTTTCCAAAAAGTGTTGAAGTTGTCAATAAAAGTCATGCCAACAGTGGCAGAAATCTTTAAGCCAGATATGAAGAGCTAAGAGCTTGTTGAACCGTTATTTGCCGTGACCCAGCGATGGCACTGGACCAAAGATAGTCGGGTGCTTTTCAGAGCCTTTCAGGGTATTGATCACCTCAATAAAATCCTGTTTTATTAGCTCTGATTTACCCTTCACCATAGCCCCTGGGTAGCACAGGGTTTTTGCTCGAGGAACCAAGATGTGCCTCACCATGGAGCTACCAATGATGATGGCTAGAGGAAGGTGCCTCGATGATGGCAGAATTATCAACAGCACCTGTGTTTTTCCTAAAGAAATGCGATAACTTTGGTAATTTTTCTGTTAAAATTAAATCTTCTTCCATTATTTTTCTTTTCTCTACCCCGCTCTGAAAGCAGGTCATTGCTGGTACTTAATTCCAATGAAAGTCATGTTTGTGATCATATTGTGTGAAACAATGCACAGGAACTGTCAGGGTGAAAGTCCATTATTAGTTAATGACATCTGTTTATACTATTATGAGAAAAGGCAAACTCCCCTCCCTACCCATTTCCTTTGAAACTTTGACTCTTACTGCAGATTTTGCTGCTGCTGAACCAAGACAGAATGAGAGCGATGACCACGATAGCGGGTCGTTTGTAGTGCTGAGAAATTATATTTAAAAAAAATATGAATTATGCCAACCTCATGAGGTGAGGATGTGAGGCCTTAGGCAATTGCTTCTTCTGCCTAATGGTAAGTCCGCCTCTGCATAGGATGATGCTCTCTCTAAATCCAGTGCTGAATATCAGGGAGGGGAATGAACACAAGGGATTGTATTCAGTTTACCAGTGATGCTAAAGTCAAACGTCCTCTCTCGATTTTGGGATATCCATCTAATTTGGGATTTGATTTGGTGGCAGATAATGATTCTAATGCAAGGGACTTTGTTTTCCTTATGTAATGCGGGGAGCTTGTATCAAAGCCACTGTTTAAGAACATACAACAGATTAGAAGCAGATTCAGTGGCCTAAAAAAAGAACAACTTCAACAACACCAACATACCTTATCCTTCTTTGACTTGTTTTTATTGCAATGTTTTCTAAAATGGTTTGAAAGCTGCATAATACCTATTAAATGATGCAAGCAAAGAAAATAATCAAGCATTTGTTTCAGTATAGTTACATTATTTGATCATTGGTAGTAGGATAAATAATTAATGGTTGTGTTATGTAGAAATGAATAGATTTGATGTCTTTTGATTTAGCAACTCTTCCAAAATGAATCCATTTTTGTTATGCCACTTGCCTGTTTGATTTAACATATAGATGATGCTTACTGAAGAATAGTTATTGTACAAATATGGGGAGGGGTTTGATTGTTTTTCCCTTTTAATCCTTTGGAATGGGACAACTGTAGGATCAATTACAATGGACATGAAATAAGATTCTCATAGTGATCCTACTGCATTTTAAGGCTTGAGAACTGAAATTCGAATCTTCTCTAAAAAAAAAATCAGTAAGCTGTATTCTATATTTTGTTCTGAAGTAATTTATATGTAATTTGTGTGTATTTCTAGTTAAAGACACACATGTCTATTTTAGAAGAATATTGGAATATTTGTCACATTAAGAGATCAATAACATTTTACAATAAATATAGTATATAAATGTCACATACAATATAGTCTCAAATGCAGTCCTCTCTGGGGCCCCTGCAACTTCCAGCTTTGAAAAAGCAGATGCAGATGTTGCAATAATAACAGTATATCTTTGTCATGAGCCTGCATCCAAATGTGTGATATTCTAAGGGTCTATCTCTCACCAAGCACCACAGCAGGAATAAATAGCTGGTTGTCTTGGAGACCACTGAAAGTACTGGGGTGAGAGGGATTGAGTACACCATGTCCAGATACAGAACGCAAAAGAGAACAGCAACCATCTTTGTTTAAACCGGGACACGTTCACCTTAGTTGAGAAGCCACCCTGATAGAACATAATTCCATATACCTACTGTTGTATAGCACACTGTATTACTTATACAACTAATATAAGGACAGGACATGAGACGGGAGTAGAAATTAACGTGGGCATTGTGTAATGCGTTTCACAGGAAGAACATTCAGTTACAGGTGCCCTAAAGGGACACAACTAGAATATAAATACACAACATATTCCTCCCCCTTTACCTTTGATGACTCATAAGGAAAAAGTAAATATTCACTGTTTTGCCCATTGTTTTCAGAATATTCATTTTCTAAACTATGGAAAGAGGGTAGACTGCCTCAGTTGCCAGACTTAACTGGGGTGTATTCTGCCCCAATGTCGGAAGTTAGTCTGAACTAAATAGTCAACCTGTCAGGGGGTCGTCTTTCTCTTGCAGGGTAATGACGACGTTCAGGTGAGTTTACAGTCACATTGTCTTTGAGTCTGAGTGGTGATGGTGTATGCCCAGACTGGGGTGCAACAGTACCCTGAGTAGGCACTCTGGCTGGTTCAGGTGAGTCTGGAGCACTTTCCACATTTGTAGGTTGCTGCAGTGGATGTTCAGGTGATGGCTCGTAGTCATGGTAGGTCTCCAGTAGCTGATCTTGGTTTGTCACTTGACAGGAGTCTTCTCTGAGGTTGGTTCATGGCAACAGTTGATCCATGTGTCTCCTCCAGATTATGTTTTCTGGTGTGTGAACTGTGTAGGACACAGGCCCTGTTCGTGCAACCACTGTGGCTGGTATCCACTTTCGAGCAAGAACTCTCTCTCCAGCTATGAAGCTTCTGTCTCTTGCTTTGCTCCGTCTCTCCACCTGTGCTCTCTGTTGTGTCTGTACAACCTGTCTCAGGAGGTCGAGTCGCGTGCAAAGCAGTCTTTTCACCATGGCTGACGCGGGTGCCACTTTGGTTGTAGTGTGGGTGTTTCTGCAGGTTAACAGGAAGGTGTTTAGGTGCTATTGAGGGAGCCATTCCCTTGTGATGATTTTAAAGCTTGCTTCATTGTTCATTGTAGCGTGAGTGTTTCTGTAGGTTAACAGGAAGGTGTTTAGGTGTTATTGAGGGAGCCGTTCCCTTGTGATGATTTTAAAGCTTGCTTCATTGTTTGGACAAACCTTTCAGCGAGGCCGTTCGTTGCAGGGTGATACGGCGCTGACTTTATGTGTTCAATTCAATTTGCTTCCACGAATAACTGCAACTCTTCAGACACCAGTTGGGGGCAATTATAACTAACGAGTTGCATTGGCAAGCCGAAGCGACTGAAGATTGACCGTAGCTCTTCGATGGTTCTCTCCAATGAGGTGCTGTTCTTCATTGTGATCTCCTGCCATTTGCTGTGTGCGTCAACTACGACTAAGAACATACGATCCTCCAGTGGGCCTGCATAGTCTATGTGGACTCGCTGCCAAGGTTCCTCTGGGAAGTCCCATGGGTGTAGTGGCGCTAGCTGAGGCATGTTCCTCATCTTTTGGCATGCAGAACATGACTTGACCTTGTCTTCAATAGCTGCGTCCAGACCTGGCCACCAAAAGTAGCTGTGTGCAATCTCCTTCATTCACACCATGCCACAGTGCCCTGAATGGAGTTCTTCAAGCACCTGCTTTCTCAGTGGCGGCGGTATGATGACTCGAAAACCCCATAGCAAGCATCCAAACTGAACTGTGAGCTCGTTTCTCCTCACTAGGTAAGGTTGTAGGCTGTCCAACATCTCTCCTTCTTCTCCACGAGTGACAATATCAACGACCTCAGACATAACTGGATCAGTGTGGGTGAACTTTTTCACTTGGACAGATGTAACTGGGGCGTTCGTCACTTCCTTGAAGTATAAGATTTCAGCCTGGAAGTGCTCAGTGTGTGTGACAGGTAAGGGAAGCCTTGAAAGACTGTCTGCATTGCAGTGCTGCTCAGACCTTCTGCACCTGATATCGTACTGGTGAGCAGACAACAATAACGCCCATCGCTGCATGCGGCTGGCTGCAAGCGACGGAATGCCGGTGTGGGGACCAAAGATGGAGGTGAGGGGTCTATGGTCCGTCAGCAGTGTGAATCGTCGGCCAAACAGAAACTGATGAAATGTCTTAACTCCAAACACAATGGTGAGTGCTTCACACTGTGCATAATTGCTCTCGGCTTTACTTAAGGTCTGTGATGCGGAAACAATTGGCCTTTCATCACCTGATGGCATGATGTGTGAGACAACCACACCAACGGCATAAGGCGATGCATCACATGCCAACTGTAATGGCAAGTTGGGGTTGACTGACTGAGCTAAGGCTGTTTTCACTTTCTTGAAGGCCTCCTCACATCTGTCTATCCACATCCAGTATTTGGTTTTGTTCAACAGTTCATGCAGGGGCTTTAACATGTTAGCTAGGTTTGGCACAAACTTTGCATAGTATGTGAGTAGTCCTAAGAATGAACTCAGCGGACTCACGTTCTGTGGGGATGGATCTTCCGCAACGGCCTTCACCTTCGATGGCGCCTTGTGGAGCCCGAACTGTCGATGACGTGGCCCAGGTACTCAACAGAGGGCCGGGAAAAACTTGCATTTGTCATTCCGGACCTTCAGACCGTACTCCTCCAATCTCTGTACTGTAGTGTTCAGGATTCTCAGGTGCTCCTGCTCGTCTTTGCCGGTGATGAGTAGGTCATCGGGGTAACATTGGACCCCAGTGAGCCCGCTCAGTATCTGGTCCATAGCTCTCTAAAACAAGGTCGGAGCTGAGGTGATTCCAAAAGGAAGCCTCCGGTACCTGTACAGTCCTTTGTGAGTCACTATGGTCAACATTTCTTGTGACTCTTGGTCCACATGCATCTGTAGATAGACTTATATCAGGCCTATCTTACTGAATTTTTGTCCTCCAGCTAAACCAGAAAAGAGGTCGTCAATGAGGGGTAGTGGATATTTTTCAGCAGTCAAGACTGGGTTAATGGTGACTTTGAAATCACCACAGAGTCTTGAGTGATCCATCTTTTTTATGACTGAATGTAGCCCATTCACTGGATCCAATATTCCACTCTCCACTAGTCTGCTTCACTAACATTCCCTGGATCCAATACTCCACTCTCCACTAGTCTGCTTCACTAACATTCACTGGATCCAATACTGCACTCTCCACTAGTCTGCTTCACTAACATTCACTGGATCCAATACTCCACTCTCCACTAGTCTGTTTCACTAACATTCACTGGATCCAATACTCCACTCTCCACTAGTCTGTTTCACTAATATTCACTGGATCCAATACTCCACTAGTCTGTTTCACTAACATTCACTGGATCCAATACTCCACTCTCCACTAGTCTGCTTCACTAACATTCCCTGGATCCAATACTCCACTCTCCACTAGTCTGTTTCACTAACATTCACTGGATCCAATACTCCACTCTCCACTAGTCTGTTTCACTAATATTCACTGGATCCAATACTCCACTAGTCTGTTTCACTAACATTCACTGGATCCAATACTCCACTCTCCACTAGTCTGCTTCACTAACATTCACTGGATCCAATACTCCACTCTCCACTAGTCTGTTTCACTAACATTCACTGGATCCAATACTCCTGTTAAGGGAATTTTTATCAATGATGACTAATTATGTATACATTTCAATCAGGACTGACTAGTCCAAATGCCATTATGTACTGTACATATATGAATTCTCTCTTGCTCCCATTCCCAATTGTATATAATATAGTCAGGAGTTTAGTAACAATGATGTCTGTTCCTTTGTACAAATGAATGAACTATCTCCAGATGGCAGGGACGAACTATCTCCAGACTGTCTAGAATGCTGATTTACAGTGACTGACCTTGGCTTTAGGAGAGGAGGAAAGGCTCGAGAACTATAGGGCCTCTCTACTGGTGTCATGAAGAGATAGAACATTTAGGAAACGCTGGTTATGTGTCTATTCATATGATAATCTGATAAACCTTTATAATAAGGTTAATTATAAGTCTATTCGTATGATAAATCTGATAAACCTTTTTAATAAGGTTAGTTATAAGTTTGTTCATATTTTTATTTTTTATGTTTGATAAAATTAGATGTAGATTTGAATGTATAATATTTGATCAAAGGGAGGATTGTTGGAGGAAATTATGGTTGAAATTATTAATTATGTATACATTTAAATTAGAACCATCTATTTTAATACTATTATGTTATGGTATGAAATGTATGGGTTCTTGATTAAGCTGTTACTGAAAATGTAAGTAAAACAAATTAATTGTCTGTACCTTGTGGGAAAGGGAGAAGGAGGGCATATATCTTTTCAGACAGATAAGAATGTTTGTTTGATGTTCCATTAGTGGAGAAAAGTTTATCTTTTAGACAGATTGGAATGTTTGTTTTATGAGGGGAGTAGAAGACATCTCCAGACCTGAAGACACTGCGCTATTGTGTGGATCGGAGAGAGTGTGAGAAACTGATGACGTCATTTTCAGTTTATAACCTGTGGACCAATGTGTATGAAACCAGTACTCTCTTGAATTAAACGCTATTACCTGACTTTTAAGACTGGTCTCGATCTATTTCATGCATAATTAATGAATTTACAACTCATTAATGAAATAGAGAGAGTGCGAATTTGGTTTTAGCTACAAAACATATAGGAATTTAGAATTCCTCTAACAACTCCACTCTCCACTAGTCTGTTTCACTAACATTCACTGGATCCAATACTCCACTCTCCACTAGTCTGCTTCACTAACATTCACTGGATCCAATACTCCACTCTCCACTAGTCTGTTTCAGTAACATTCACAGGATTGAATACTCCACTCTCCACTAGTCTGTTTCACTAACATTCACTGGATCCAATACTCCACTCTCCACTAGTCTGTTTCACTAACATTCACTGGATCCAATACTCCACTCTCCACTAGTCTGTTTCACTAACATTCACTGGATCCAATACTCCACTCTCCACTAGTCTGTTTCACTAACATTCACTGGATCCAATACTCCACTCTCCACTAGTCTGTTTCACTAATATTCACTGGATCCAATACTCCACTCTCCACTAGTGTGTTTCACTAACATTCACTGGATCCAATACTCCACTCTCCACTAGTCTGTGTCACTAACATTCACTGGATCCAATACTCCACTCTCCACTAGTCTGCTTCACTAACATTAGCTGGATCCAATACTCCACTCTCGACAAGTCTGTTTCAATAACATTCACTTGATCCAACACTCCCCTCTCCACTAGTCTGTTTCACTAATATTCACTGGATCCAATACTCCACTCTCCACTAGTCTGCTTCACTAACATTCACTGGATCCAATACTCCACTCTCCACTAGTATGCTTCGCTAACATTCACTGGATCCAATACTCCACTCTCCACTAGTCTGTTTCACTAATATTCACTGGATCCAATACTCCACTCTCCACTAGTCTTTTTCACTAACATTCACTGGATCCAATACTCCACTCTCCACTAGTCTTTTTCACTAACATTCACTGGATCCAATACTCCACTCTCCACTAGTCTGCTTCACTAACATTAGCTGGATCCAATACTCCACTCTCCACTAGTCTGCTTCACTAACATTCACTGGATCCAACACTTCACTCTCGACTAGTCTGTTTCACTAACATTCACTGGATCCAATACTCCACTCTCCACTAGTCTGTTTCACTAATATTCACTGGATCCAATACTCCACTCTCCACTAGTCTGCTTCACTAACATTCACTGGATCCAATACTCCACTCTCCACTAGTATGCTTCGCTAACATTCACTGGATCCAATACTCCACTCTCGACAAGTCTGTTTCACTAACATTCATTGTATCCAACACTCTACTCTCCACTAGTCTGCTTCACTAATATTCAATGGATCCAATACTCCACTCTCCACTAGTCTGCTTCACTAACATTCACTGGATCCAATACTCCACTCTCCACTAGTCTGTTTCACTAACATTCACTGGATCCAATACTCCACTCTCCACTAGTCTGTTTAGCTAATATTCACTGGATCCAATACTCCACTCTCCACTAGTCTCTTTAGCTCAATTTCAACTTTTGGTTTTATGGCGTATGGGACAGGTTTAGCTTTAAAACATTTTGGCTTGCTGTCTGGTTTCACGGTCAGTTTAACTGTTATGTCCTTCATACTGCCAAGTTCTCCTTTGAACACATCCGCGTCTTTCCTCAATATCCTTTGTAGGTTTGTGTCCTCTTTTGCAACCATGTGAACTTCCTGACAGTTTAGTTTGTTCTTTTCCAGCCATGTGCGTCCTAGCAATGCTGGATGGTTGCCTTTCACAATGTAGAGTGGTAGCTTTACCTTCTGTAACGATCATGCTTCCTCTCACTGGAACAATCTCACAGGTGTATGTTTTCAGTGTCATCTTTGTGGGCTTTAGGGTGAGGTTATGTAGTTTCTCCTTGTATACAGCCTCAGACAGCAAAGATATGGCTGCTCCAGTGTCCACTTGCATCCGTACTGCGTTTCCATCCTGTAGCAGCGTCACCCGTATCCATTGCCTGAAATGGACAAAACATGCAAAGATTCTTCCCCTTCAGACAGGGTATCACTTTGTTCATCCTCTGTGTGCTCCATTTTATGCACTTTCTTTTTGTACTCCCCGAAGTCTTTTTTCCTTTGTTCAGTACTTTGTTTGATTGTCTCTTTTTGTTTTTACATGCACGTTCGATGTGACCCTTTTTTCAGCAGTCTAAGTAATTGCACCAACACTCCTTTGCTTGGTGATCTGGCTTTCCACAGCGATAGTATGGCTTGCCACGTCCTACCTGTTTTTTTTAAAACTCCGTAGACACCTTATGCACTTGTGTCGATGCACTTAGCTGTTGTGCGTCTTTATTTGCCATTTCCATTGACGTACTCACTTCTATTGCTCTCTGCAATGCTAAGTTACTCTCAGCCAAAAGGCATTTCTGAATTGCATCGCTGCGCATGCCACACACTAACCTATCACGTATAGTGTCACTCATTGATTGCCCAAATTCACAGCGTTCAGATAACCGTTTCAATACAGCCACAAACTGTGAGATTGATTCCCCTCCTCTTGATTTCTCTTATGAAACCTGAATCTCTCTGCGATTATCAGTGGTTTGGGAGAATAATGTCCTTTTAAGGTAGCTACAATTTCATCATATGATTTATCACCAGGTTTTTTAGGTGTTACTAGGCTGAGCAGTACATTGAATGTTTTTCCTCCCATAACAGTCAAAAATGTTGGCACAACAACTTCTGCATTAATTCCATTTGCCAACACAAAGTACTCAAAACGTTCTGTGGAAGAACTCCATTGTTCCCCAGATTCATCAAATGTTCCGAAATTTGCAACCAATGCAGACATTTTCGGTTTATATTTCATTCCCACACTTTTCAGACGGTCCCTTACTCCCAGAACCTTGTTTTCTTTTAAAATAACAAATTTAACTCTAACTTTCTGCCAAAGATAATGAGCACAAATGTGAGAACATTTCTTCCTCGTCGCCAGTTTTGTTGTATAGCACACTGTATTACTTTTGTACTTACTTTTAACGGAGTAAGCAAGGGGGGTTACAGGTGCCCTAAAGGGACAAAACTAGAATATCAATACACAACACCTTCACCTGCAGTTATTTTATCCATGAGTAATGTAAACTCTTTGACTTTCAAATAATTACAGTTTTACACAAATATCGTATGTCATATCTAAGAATTCCCAGTCCGGATTGGAAGCTTTTCGATGGTTTACTTTGCTCATTCAATAGTGCTTTATTGTGTCTTGCAGAGACCCCTAGAGAAACGGAATGACAATAATGTAGCTACCATTACACTAGATGGCAGCATTGACTAAAATGTCAAGTTTCTTGCCTCTGTTCTACCATCATTAGCAAACTATCAGTCTCCCCCTTCAAATGAGACCTTTTATTAATTGAGAGATAAGAGGATGAGATTTATAAAGGGTATATCTGTAGATCCTTGACAGATCTCAAGAGTCACAATAGTCACCTGACAGAGACAGGCAGAATACTATTTGTTCTTATCTCCCTCTCATCAGCGAGGACATTTACAGTGCTCAAAGTTTCCAGATAATGTTGAAAACAGACTTTCACAAGACAACCATCACAATCACCGGTTCTCAAATGTCAACATGCTCTTGTATCTAAGAGGAGAATGGAAAAAGATCAAGTCAAAATGGAGAAATCTATACATTACATAGCAGTGGTTTTGTGAAAGAATAGCTTACTGTCTCCTGTTCATGTATCTTTGGTAAACTCGTTGGTCATTCTACGATCTTCAGAAAGAAGAGGAATCTGATTGAAGTAGATAGCTACAATCTCCTTACTTGCAACATGGCAAGTGAATGAGACTCCCTCCAAGAGTACAGTTTATCATGTCTGCCTGATATAGCTTCTGTCAAAGGCTTTCACCTCACATTGAGCGAAGCCTGGGTGGCCGAGGCTAGTCCTGATACAATTTCGCTGAATTTAAAACACACATCACACCCAACATGTGCAGTCTCTCATAGTTCAGCACAAATCATTGTGTAATAAGCCCCATTAAACATCAACTCATACAGGACTGCTTATAAGAAATGTGGTACTTCTCCCGCTTTTTACAAAGCACCCTTACCACTGACATTTTAAAATGTCAACATATTGTCATATTCATACCTCAGAGCTTTGGTGGAGAGTTCTGCGTGAAAGGATTGCAATTTGCCCTCAGATTTGGATGGAAATTTGACTTGGATGAGCCCTAAGTGAACATAATGCAGAAGGGGGTTGTTGTTCTCAAATGACGGGAAAATATAGTGTGAATCAGGTTAGTTAGATAGATATATTGACAGGGGTATACTATACTATCAATCTATCTTAGTAAGGTAATAGCGAATGCAAAAAAAAGAGATAACATGGTAATTTTCATATGGTGTTTTATACACCTGACAATGACGGAAAAAGTGATACAAACCATTGTGGAAAAACAACACTGCAGTAATATTAATGTGGTAACACTTTACTTGACACCTCGCCTAGCGTCATATCACATTATGATATGGTCATAACCATGTCATAAATGTCATAACAGCTGACATAACCTGTCACAACCTAAATATTTAAACCTGTTGTGACATGTTATTTTATGGTTGATTATGACACCTACATAAGTGTCAAAACCCACATTTATTCAAATGTATGTTTTCCTTTCCAATAAGTTTTCTTTCGTTTGAAATATGTTTCTTAAAGCCTTCGTTGTTGTTGTAATGAATTCTTTAAAGTCATATTTTTCCACATTATGACACTGTCAAGAAACACTATGACCATCCTGTGTCACTTTACATGGACTAAGAAAATACACTTTATCAAATCAAATCAAATCAAATCAAATTTATTTATATAGCCCTTCGTACATCAGCTGATATCTCAAAGTGCTGTACAGAAACCCAGCCTAAAACCACAAACAGCAAGCAATGCAGGTGTAGAAGCACTGTAATGAAGTGTTATGATCATCAGCGTTATTTAAGCCAGATAGGCCTATCACGTACAGTACATGACATTATGTCAGTCATCAGTCAAAAAGAGAGGGTCTTGTCCTACTCCTGAAATCTGCTCCCGCATTCATTCCAGTCATCAGCAACAGAGAAATGGGGTAGGTACATGTCTGACATCAATGTGTGAGCAATTACAATGATAATTCAATATGGTCCATTTCAGAAAATGACAGCTTCTTCGGGATCGGTGTCCCTTCCATGGGACGGTTGAGCTAACGTAGGCTAATGCGATTATCATGAGGTTGTAAGTAACAAGAACATTTCCCAGGACATAGACATATCTGATATTGACAGAAAGCTTACATTCTTGTTAATCTAACTGCATTGTCCAATTTACAGTAGCTATTACAGTGAAAGTATACCATGCTATTGTTTGAGGAGAGTGCACAATTTTGAACATGAAAAGTTACTAATAAACAAATGTGGCACAAAATTTTGAACAGAAATGCAATGGTTCACTGGATCAGTATAACATTTGCACATACACTGCTGCCATCCAGTGGCCAAAGTATACATTTCACCTGGGCTGGAATAATACATTATGGCCTTTCTCTTGCATTTCAAAGATGATGGTACAAAAAAATACAAAAGAACGATTGTTCTTGACCTATTGTGTTAAATTCTCCTACATTCCTTTCACATTTCCACAACATTCAAATTGTTTCCTTTCAAATGGTACCAAGAATATGCATAGCCTTGCTTCAGGGCCTGAGCTACAGGCAGTTAGATTTCGGTATGCCATTTTAGGCGAAAATTGAATGGGCGGATCCTTATACAATATAACAAAATATGTTTGACAAGTAGATTATCGCGTTATGGAATGTTTTGCCTGGTGTGATAGGTTTTGTGGGTTTTGACACTCTTATGTTGATGTCATAACCAGCCATAAAATAACTACCGTGGTAGGTTTTGTGGGTTATGACACTCTTATGTAGGTGTCATAACCACTCATAAAAAAATGCAATATATTTCACAACAGGTCTAAATATATGTGTCACGACAGTGTTTTGACCGTGTTATGACAGGTTATGTATGACAAGTTATATCTGCTGTTGACATATTATGACATGGTTATTTAGTTTTACTAATTTAGTGTTACTCAGCTGAACATAGCCCCATAGATTCCAATGTGAGAGAGATATAAACATCACCTCTACTGTAAAATTTAAGTGGTTGAGTGACAGGTGTGGACTCCGCTGGTTGGAACAGCTATTTGGGAATGCATATTTCCAGATGTCTTTTAGCTTTTACCCAGACAGTTTCGAGGGGGGATCGAGAAACATCACAGAGAAGAGTACCATGCAAATGAACACAGAGATGCCAATCTTTACGGACAAGTCGCATATTTTGACAGCCATCTGTGCAGATGCCTTTTCTCATTCAACAAATTAGCAATTAAAAGTAGTCCCACTTAATTCTGCTGTACCATGGCTGTTTCATGGCAGGCGCTGCGAGCATATATCTCCTGCATAGAAATATTGGCAGTGGATTCAGATTTATGCAGATTAGAAGACCTGAACCTTGCACATATGGCACTATGGAATTTCAAAGACACAATTAAAGTATGCATGTGGAAATTATGAAAAAGAGAGAGAGAGTAAACATATGTTTCCCATTCCAATAAAGCCCTTTGAATTGAAAGAGGGAGTGAAAGAGAGAGAGAGGAGAGAGAGGGTGGGAGGAGAGAGAGAGATCAAATTAACTCACCTAGCAATTCTTTAATTTTGCTTGTCTAATATTTATCTGTCAGACTTTTGTCCTAGTCAAAACTGTCAATTAGATTATATGAGCATTTCATACATGTATGTGATTCCTATCACAGACAAATAATAGGGTAGAGGGAATGGAGAAGCAGAGAGAGAGAGAGAGAATGACAGTCTCCAATCAATGTCTCACAAGGACAATAACTGGCATTTCTTCTTCTTCTTCTTAATTTCCTACCCAAATACAAACTGCTTTAACATCACAATAAAAACCATGATATCACCAAGAAAAGTTCCAAAAGACATGCATTTTCCTTAAGCTTCCAGATCAGAAGACTACAGTTTTTTGGTGGGTGCAGATCTTGTCGCAAACTGACACACTTTCAAAATACCAAGTTTCAAAAACACCATGATTGTGTAATGAAATCATGAAAAGTAGTGCACCTAAGCTGAGATCTGGTGTTTGGAGGCTGTTTGAATGTAAACCCAATGTAAGTGTTTTAAAACAGAAATGAAGTACTCTGAAACACCCAAAGTGGTTCATCAACCTGAATATTGGTGTTTTTGAGAGTGTGGTGAAAACACTCTGAGGGTATAAGTACATGTAAAATGCAGCATTGAAAACACAAAACTATGTTTCTCATAAAATTAGTGGTTTAGAAATGCAAATCCTTTATAGCCTAAATATTGATTGATGATAAGGTCCTGTGGATAATTTTTTTTGTGGAATTCCACCTTTATTTTTTCAATACCTTATTTAGACATATTAGAAACTGGAGGGGCAGTAAGATGGTACATTTTGTAGGAATTTTACCCACTCAACCACACAGCCACACTGTAAGAAATTATTCAGTGGTGAATTGAAATTGACAAAAAAATAACAAACATCACATACTTAATAAAAATTAATGCAAGTCATGCAGAGCCCATGGTCTAGCGGTAACGGACCCGGCTTAGACTCCTCATCCCTCTCCCCACCGAAGAACAGGGTTAAATTCCCTACTCCAACCATTCAATCTGTTTCTCCCACCTATCTGTATCCCCGCTGTCATTGCATAACTGTCTCAATAAAAATGTTCTAATTCTGTTCTAATTCTGCACTAAACAGGAATCGAAACACCAAAATAGTGTTTTCAATCTTTTCTGTTAGTGTTCCCAGTTCCTGGCAAGGTATTGCACAACACTTGATTAAGTAGTGTTACAACACATCATGTTATGTTTCAAAACATCTCAGGATGATGTGTTTCAATACTCCAGCAAAGTTAAGGTTTAGTCTTCTTCAAGTTGGTGGCAGCTCAGTTAACCCTAGTTTTGGTGTTACAAAGTACTTACTTTTAACAGTGCAGTACCATTCTAATTATTTCACATCAGTAGATATGCAACAAATATGACTTTTATGATCAGTAGTGCTTTGGCATTGCTGTTTAGGAATTCACTGCATTTTGATCTAATCACGCCATCAAAATATTCATGACACACAATGGTATCTCATTCTAGCAGGCTGACAGCCATTAACTGGGAAATTCAGGTAATTTATTTACACTTATCAGGACCTGGAAAGGCCTTTCCACTGTGTTTGTCACATAGGGAAGGATAAATAGGTGCTACAAAAATGATTTATGATGGTCTGTTGTTATTTGCTCCAGAAAATGTATTAAAATGTGTGTCCAATTTTGTCTCAAGATCTTCCGTTAAAAAGTCCCCTTTAATTGATCTTCTTGCGCATCATGCACAAGCAAACAATAAGATTGCTTTTCAAATATTCTAATGATTTCTGATAAAATTCAAGACTATGATTGTGCCAGTTGAATGCCAACTTATTGTTGGACTGCATGTATTCATAAATCATAATACTGGTATCTTTTTCTGAAACTCATTGTAGAAATTATCATTAATAATACTAAGACAAAATATGTATTTCATTAAAAAAATTCCGCATATGCCTCAGTGCAGTATGAAATCATGTAAAATACAACACAATTATCTGGAGTGGATTGGATCCTTTTGTCTTCTATCTGTCTGGGTGTTCAATTAACCCAAACAGCTCTAAGCTTTGGTCTGATGACAGATAAGCACAGGACAGATCAATATGGCTGTTGTTAAGGTTAACTGATGTGATGTTGCGTGTTGTTCTTGCACTGTCGATGATATTGACATTCTCTCTCAAGTGAGAAACCCATGTTTAGTTCTGTTCGAAACCCATGTTCAATACTGTAGTGAGAACTGGAAAATAAGGCAGAGATAGATTATTATTATCACACTTTTTAGTTTTACGTTGTCATTTAGCAGACAGTAGAGTCATAGCTAGAAAGAGGGAGGGGGGGTTGAGATGAGGAGGAGGATTATTTAAGATACTGTTTGAAGTAGGGTTTCAGATGTTTTCAGAAGATTATTATTAACATGATGTATTCAGTATCTTAAATAGCATACCTTGATGATAGTATTGAATAAATAATTGTCAATACAGAGCACATGTTGAAGTATTATGGTTACAGGTTAATCTACCTCACCTAAAGCTGCTATAGAACACCAAGTGCTAACAGTCAGTATCTGGATAATATGTTTGAAATGCTTGATAATATGTGATATCAACAAAGAGGTATATTTTCTGGGTGATTAACATATCTATGAAAACCGAAGTTCCAAAGACTGGGCCTAATATAGTGTATCAGAGGTCATACAATACATTTTGTAATGATTATTATGTTGATGATGTAAAGAATATTTGCAGGTCTGTGGTGTGTAATGAAGAGCAACCAGATGCTGCCCTTGACACATTTATGAAATTCTTTATTCCAGTTACTAATAAGCATGCACCCATTAAGAAAATACTGTGAAACATGTTAAATTCCCTTTGGATTGATGAGGAATTGAAAAAATAGTATGGTTGAGAGGGATGAGACAAAAGGTACAGCAAATAAGTCTGGCAGCACAACCGATTGGCAAACGTACTGCAAATTGAGAAATTATGTGACTAAACTGAATAAAAATAAGAAACTATACTATGAAACAAAGATAAATCTAAAGATTGATAGTAAAAAAAACAACTTTGGGGCTCCTTAAATAAAATTTTGGGCAAAAGGTAAAACTCAGCTCCATCATTCATTGACTCAGACGGCTCATGAGGATACTAGTGGACGATATTGCCACTCCTATTTAAAATCAAATCAAATTTTATTGGTCACGTAAACAAATTTAGCAGACGTTATTGCGGGTGTAGCAAAATTCTTGGGTACTCTTGCGCAACTGCGGTTGCGGGCGGTGCAGTTGCGGTATCAGGCAGTGATACAGCCTGAATGGATGCTCTCAATTGCGCATCTGTAAAAGTCTGTGAAGGTCTTAAGGGCCAAGCGGGCTGAGCACGTACTCTTGTGGGGTCCCTGTGTTGAGGATCAGGGAAATGTCTTACCTTCACCACCTGGGAGGTGGCCCGTCAGGAAGTCCAGGACCCAGTTGCACAGGGCGGTGTTCAGACCTTGTGCAGCGCGATGGCGATTGCATCGTCTGTGGATCTATTGGGGCGCTAATCAAATTGAAGTGGGTCTAGGGTGGCAGGTAAGATAGAGATGATATGATCCTGAACTAGATTTATTTATTCCTGTCTGCGTGATGTACTGAGAACCCAGCTGGCTGTATGGACGAGGACAGTATGTCTGGAGAGAGCCATGATTCCATGAAACAGAGTATGTTACGGTCCCTGATGTCTCTCTGGAAGGAGATCCTCACCCTGAGCTGGTCTACTTTAATATCCAGAGTCTGAACATTAGCGAGTAATATACTCGTAAGTGGTGGATGGTGTGCACGCATCCGGAGTTCGACCGGAAGTCCATTCTGAATACCTATTCTCCGCCGCGGCGTCTTGGAGCAGCCTCTGGGATAAATTAAATTACCCTTGGGGGTACGAACAAAGGATCCAATTTGGGAAAGTCATATTCCTGGTCGTAATGCTGGTGAGTTACCGCCGCTCTGATATCCAAAAGTTATTTCCATCTGTTTGTAATAACACAAAAATGTTAATAGCTAATAATGTAAGGAATAACACACACACAAAAAAAATACTGCAATCTTGCTTAGGACCTAGAAGCAGACCTGCCATTTCTGTCTATGCCATCTCTGGCAAAATGTTTATAGGGGACATATTGAAGTGGAAACAAGTCTCGAACTTTTAATGAGTGAGTATTTGCCATGTCCTTTGGTCTGTTTGCCCTGTAGTCACTGCTAGTTTGGAAGCCTTTGTTAAGGCCTATAGAAGTGGAAGCGATATCAAAGACCAACATTTTGATATGCATTCATTGATATGCTGTAATATGTCATATTTGCCATATCTACTAGAAAATGTGTGCCCTCAAGCCTGGAGGGAAGCAAAAGTAATTCTGCTACCAAAGAATAGCAAAGCCCTTTTAACTGGCTCAAATAGCCTATCAATCAGCCTGCTACCAACCCTTAGCAAACCTTTGGATATTTTTTTTTTTGACCAGATACAATGCTATTTTATAGTAAACAAATTGACAACAGACTTTCAGTACGCTTATAGGGAAGAACATTCAACAAGCACAGCACTAACACAAATTGTGGAGGCTGTTCTGTTAGACTTCAGTGTGGCTTTTGACATTATCGGTGATAATAGGCAGAGTTTCAAAGAAAAAGCCATATCTCAGACTGGCCAATAAGAAGAAAATATTAAGATGGGCTAAAGAACACATACAATGAACAGAGGAACTCTGCCTAGAAGGCCAGCATCCCAGAGTCGCCTCTTCAATGTTGACGTTGAGACTGGTGTTTTGCGGGTACTATTTAATGAATCTGCCAGTTGAGGACATGTGAGGCATCTGTTTCTCAAACTAGACACTCTAACGTACTTTTAATCTTGCTCAGTTGTGCACTGGGGACTCCCACTCTTTCTATTCTGGTTAGAGCCAGTTTGCGCTGTTCTGTGAAGGGAGTAGTACACAGTGTTGTATGAGATCTTCTGTGTCTTGGAAATTTATTGCATGGAATAGCCTTCAATTCTCTGAACAAGAATAGACTGACGAGTTTCAGAAGAAAGTTATTTGTTTCTGGACATTTTGAGCCTGTACAAGAACCCACAAATGCTGATGCTCCAGATACTCAACTAGTCCAAAGAAGGCCAGTTGTATTGCTTCTTTAATCAGGACAACAGTTTTCAGCTGTGCTAACATAATTGCAAAATGGTTTTCTAATGATCAACTAGCCTTTTAAAGTTATAAAACTTGGATTAGCTAACACAACGCACCATTGGAACACAGGAGCGATGGTTGCTGATAATGGGCCTCTGTACGCCTATGTAGATATTCCATTGAAAATGTGTTATTTCCAGCTACAATAGTCATTTACAACATTAACCATTGTCTACACTGTATTTCTGATTGAGTTTATGTTATTTTAATGGACAACATTTTTTGATTTTCTTTCAAAAACAAGGACATTTTGAAGTGACTCCAAACTTTTCAACGGTAGTGTATATATATTTTTTTATGTCTCGCGGGCCGGATTGAATTGCCCATTCTTTGCCCCTCCTTGTCCTAGAGGCTTGAGTTTTCGCACCTAGACTACTGTTCAGTCATGTGGTCAGGTGCCACAAAGAGGGACTTAGGAAAATTGCAATGGCTCAGAAAAAGGCAGCACGGCTGGCCCTTGGATGTACACAGAGAACAAACAATAATATTATTATACCTTTATTTCAACAAGGAACACAGACTGAGCCCTGCGTATACATGTTTACACATACAGTTTAGGTACAATGATTAAGAAACTACACAAGACAAACAAAACGATCACAGATCGTCAAACTCTCCTGGCTCAAAGTAGAGGAGACGTTGACATCATCACTACCTGTATTTGTGAGAGGTATTAACATGTTGAAAGCACTGAGCTGTCTATTTGAACGACTAACACCCGCTCAGTCATAGCCCACAAGACATGCCACCAGAGGTATGTCCTGTGTCACTACTTCACAGAGAGCCATTTGAATGTAAACATTTTTTTTAAATCAAAATGCGTTTTTTTGTTGCCAGAAATGCCTTCTGGAACATCTGAACTTTCATCTGCCTTAATAAGAAAAACTTGTATGCCATCTGTAAATACAAGTAAAATTGTTAAATTATGAGCCTAGTTGGTTTAGCCACAGAAAAACTGAGCAACCTTCCCGCTAGCCATGATTGGCTGAGA
The DNA here is from genome assembly GCF_045791955.1 of Oncorhynchus clarkii lewisi. Classification (NCBI taxonomy): domain Eukaryota; kingdom Metazoa; phylum Chordata; class Actinopteri; order Salmoniformes; family Salmonidae; genus Oncorhynchus; species Oncorhynchus clarkii. Next base: position 32,742,510 of record NC_092164.1, read on the forward strand.
TAATGAGTGAGCTGGAAATGCTGAGAGATGAGTTCGGATTAGTCTGCCATATAGCACGCTTCTGTCTATTTGAGCTGGTCAGTATGTGTAGGTAATCCTGTCTAACGCAGCTTTAAAAAAAATATGTATATTCCGTAGTAAATCTCCATAATTGTTGCTCTCCACTTTCTGGAGGACCGAGTTTTGAAATCAGTGGAATTGATGTATGATAGCTAAGGAGATGGAGAAAACACCTGTCTTCGGATTACATCTTCAAACTAAGTGCAACCATGGCATCCGTGACAGGGAGACGCATCCATCCATGATGTATACGGGTGTCACGACTTTCGCAGAAGTTTGGGCGGCGCTCGGCGTCACCGTTCTACTAGCCATCGCCAATCCACTTTTCTTTTTCCTTTTGATTTGTCTTTGTTTTCAAACACCTGTTTCACATTTCACAATTATTTGTTCCTGTATTTAAACCCTCTGTTTCCCCCATGGTTTTGTGCGGTATTATTACATGTTCAGTTAGGCTTATTTTGATGGCTGGTATTTTGACGGGTGCTGTGTTCACGCGTGCGTTATCTTTACCGTCTTGTTTTGGTCAAGTGTATTGTTACCTTGTGCCTTGTTGAGTAAAGTACGTTGCTCACTCATTCTGCTCTCCTGCGCCTGACTTCATGCACCAGCTACATTCACATTCTGACAACGGGTAAGATAGTCTAGCTAGTTACATTTTCAGATATTACACATTTCTAATTTTGACAGAAAGAGGTTTCATTTCAAGTGTACTGTTAGCTAGCTAACGTTAGTCGGCTGGCTCAAATCAAATTTTACTCACTAGCTAATGTTACGTGTATGATCTTATAATATGTATCTCAGAGCCATTTGCTTTGCTAGTTATAGCCTAATGGTAGCTAGCTAACATTGTACCTGGTTGGTTAGCTACCTGCATATTTATGCAGGGTAGTAACATCATGAGTTGGGATTATGGTTAAAAAGACTTCACCATGCAACCATTTCGGGTGATTTCATTAATTCAGTCTGGCCATCTATTCCGATTTCAGAGCACTCTTGTCTGATTCTGCCAGAGCGCAGAATAACGGATTAATTTACGAACATTCAGCACAAAGCGTAATTAAATTGTTGCCAGCATCACAGTTACAGTCACCAATGCTCTGGATAACATGAAAACAGCCTAACCAACTCTGCTAGGGTGAGTATAATGGTCAGAGTGGGATGTTCTCTCATTTGTGTCTGGAAGTAGCTAACAAGCTAGCCAATGTTTGCCAGTTAGCTTGGGTGCTTGACTGCCGCTGTAAGGTCAGAACGCTCGGATCAAACCTACTCATCGACCAGAGCATCCAGTGTCTGCTCTGAACGTTCCGAGAGTGAAACACTCTGAATTTACGAATAGACAATCTGACAGCACAGTTGCAGTCACCAACATAAACAACATAAAAACAGCCTCATCACCTCTGCTCGGGCGAGTAATGGTGAGCTGTTCTCTCAATTGTATCTGGAAATAACTATCAAGTTAACACTTAGTGTGTTGTGAATTCTGAAATTAATGTATTGTAATGTTTTTAAATATTGTATAACTGCCTTAATTTTGCCGGACCCCAGGAAGAGTAGATGCTGCTATGGCAGCAGCTAATGGGGATCCATAATAAATACAAATACACACACACGCACACGCACACAGGCGCTAGCAGAGAGAATACAGTAGACGGTACACGTCAAACGTGTGATTTATGACCCTATGTCATGGGTCACGTGTGTATGCCCATATATGGGCATCCTGTCAGGATGTCCTGACAGGAAGTTCTCACGTGCTCTAGGGAGTGCCCATATATGGGCATCTTGTCGTTCATTTCTCACGCTTTAGAGTGAGTGTTAATTTATGCATATAGTGCATCTGTTCCTTTGAAGCTGTCATGATTATTGATGTGTAGGGACCTCGTTGAACTGGGGGATGTGTTTGAACATTTCAAAGAGTATGGCCCCCACCCTGTTGTAGTGACCTTAGGGCTGTTGTCTATGAAACAGGAATGTCCGGGGGTATAGGGGGGAAGACGCATTATAAATATACCCCAGAACACCACAAGCGACCACGATAAACCCCAGAACACTAAACAAGAAATTAAAAATATACCCAGAACATTAAACAGAAAATTAAACATGTCTCCTAGGCCAATTGTAGGTGTACTTTGTGCCTTGTGTCAAGAACACAATGACAAAAGCATCGAGGACATTTTGTGTGAGGCCCCTGAATGTTTTAAAGGAGTTTTGGATATGAGTGATGGATATATGGCTTACATATTCCAACCAGAGGATTCAACTGTGAAGATTTTCACAGACAGCTGCCACAGCCCCCTTTATCAAACAAAACCCGGGAGTTTTTCTCCTGCGCTGCGTATGAGAGAACGGCTTAAGATACGGCTAGCGCTATGTCAGATCGAACACGCCCTGAGTGGTACATCACTGCCCGGCTACGCGTTGTAAGAGGTGTGTGGGCGCCAATATTTGAAAGCCATAAGAATCTCTTCAAGAGAGCCTGTCTTGACGATGGTGAATTGGAAACGGATGGTTGTCTGGGCTAACCCTATAGCCGGCCCCTTTATCTGTAATAAAGGAATAGTCCAATTGTTTGTACTAATTATAGCAGGTTTTAAAAGATCTGTACTAAATATTTAGAATTAAATTAAGGGTTTTAAAATTGTATCTCACCTTTAACGCCTGGAATATCATGCTCTCTCTCTCCCAGCGTCTCAGAAAAAGGCTTTCAGGAAAGATGGATGCGTTAGGTATTTTCTGGGAATTGTTTGATATTACGAAATTAATGCACTGTTGGGAACTATCTCTCTCTCTCTAATATTAAACCGGTGTTATATTTGTTTTTACAGATATTCTTAAAGGGATGGTCATTGATTTTTTTCAGGTATGTATATGTCAATTGCACATATTTTTATAAGTTCAAATGTATATATTTCGTATAAGTATATGTTAATATTGTCTAACGTCTATAGGATACCCGACATTTACCTAGTTGCTACCTGGAATAATTGATTTGGATCATCCAACATTAGAGGAGAAATCTGAGGTTCAAACCAAGACTTCGTCTTCTTTACGAAGCCTGTCCCCATCACGCTATTTTCAACATAAGTCCAAAAAGACCCAACACTTCGAGAGAACGTGTTCGAGGAGGAATTCGGCGCCCAGGACATACCGAGTAAAACATTGAAATCTGATAATTTCAACACTTTAAATGACAATTCTGAGCTAGACGATTTGCCGATGTATGAAGCGGCCAGCCATCTTGATACATCCATTTCTGAGGTAGAAACAACAGATCCTGAAATAGAACAAGATAGGTTTCTCACGCTCTAAAATCCAGAGAGGTTTCTCACTGCCTTTTACAGGGCTCTAAAATCCAGAGAGGTTTCTCACAGCCTTTTTACAGGGCTCTAAAATCCAGAGAGGTTTCTCACAGGCTTTTACAGGGCTCTAAAATCCAGAGAGGTTTCTCACGGGCTTTTACAGGGCTCTAAAATCCAGAGAGGTTTCTCACTGCCTTTTACAGGGCTCTAAAATCCAGAGAGGTTTCTCACTGCCTTTTACAGGGCTCTAAAATCCAGAGAGGTTTCTCAGGGCCTTTTACAGGGCTCTAAAATCCAGAGAGGTTTCTCACGGCCTTTTCCAGGGCTCTAAAATCCAGAGAGGTCCAGCTACACAAACGTATGGTTGCTTTACTCAAGCGGCAATACAGTCAAGATCTATCCTTCAGGCATAGAACAATGCCCCGTTTGTTAACCTGTCTAGGTTCCGCATTCCACTGAAAAGGCAGCGCGGGAAATTCAAAAATATTTCTTAGAAATATTTAACTTTCACACATTAACAAGTCCAATACAGCAAATGAAAGATAAACATCTTGTTAATCTACCCATCATGCCGATTTTTAAAACACAACGTATATTAATGTTAGATCACCACCAAATCCCAAAAAACACACAGCCATTTTTCCCAGCCAAAGATAGTCACAAAAGCAGAATTAGAGATAAAATTCATCACTAACCTTTGATAATCTTCATCAGATGACACTCATATGACATCATGTTACACAATACATTTATGTTTTGTTCGATAATATGCATATTTTTATCCACAAATCTCGGTTTACATTGGCGCCATGTTCAGAAATGCCTCCAAAATATCCGGAGTAATTACAGAGAGCCACATCATATAACAGAAATACTCATCATAAACTTTGACAAAAGATACATGTTTTACATATAATTAAAGATACACTGGTTCTTAATGCAACCGCTGTGTCAGATTTTTAAAAAAAACATTACGAAAAAAGCATACCATGCAATAATCTGAGACGGCGCTCAGAAGTAAATATATTTCTCCGCCATGTTGGAGTCAACAGAAATATGAAATTACATCATAAATATTCCCTTACCTTTGATGATCTTTCATCAGAATGCAGTGCAAGGAATCCTAGTTCCTCAATAAATCGTTGTTTTGTTCCATAATGTCCATTACTAGTGTCCAATTAGCTACTTTTGCTAGCACGTTTAGTTCACATGTCCAAAAGCTGGCACTGGTCCAGGCGAACTCGGACGAAAACTTCAAAAAGTTATATTCCAGGTCGAATAAACTGGTCAAACTAAGTAGAGAATCAATCTTCAGGATGTTATTATCATATATATCCAATAACGTTCCAACCAGAGCATTCGTTTTTGTCTACAGAGTAATGGAACGCAAGGCGATATAATGACTACTGAGCGTAACCAGGAACTGGCATTCTGCCAGACCAGTGACTCAAATAGCTGCCATCCGGTCCCACATCACACTAGAGGCTTCATTCCACGTTCTACTGACTGTTGACATCTTGTGGAAGGCGTAGGAAGTGCGAACAGATCCATATCTTATTTGGATGTGAATAGGCGATGAGTTGAAAATCAACCAGCCCCAGAATTTCCACTTCCTGTTTGGAAGTTTGCCTGCCCTATGAGTTCTGTTATACTCACAGACATAATTCAAACAGTTTTAGAAACTTCAGAGTATTTTCTACAATAGTAATAATAATATGCATATACTAGCATCTGGGACAGAGTAGGAGGCAGTTCACTATGGGCACGCAATTCATCCAAAGTGAAAATATCCCTAAAAGGTTAAACAACAATCTGATTAAAAAACACAAAAACAAGCACTAAAAACCTGTATGTAACATGGATCCTTCCAGAATACCACAAGAACACACATCCTTAATTAACCAAATGAATGAGACATGGGCGACATCTCCACCCATAATTCAGACACTTGAAAACCTGTTATCGCAGATCCCAGCAGAACTCATATCCTTAATTAACCAAATGAATGAGACAGGGGCGACATCTCCACCCATAATTCCGACAGATGAAAACCTGTTATCGCAGATCCCCGCAGGACTCATATCCTTAATTAATCAAATAAATAACACAGGGCCGGCAGATGAAATCCTGTTATCACAGATCCCAGCCGAACTCATATCCTTAATTAACCAAATGAATGAGAGCACAAGATCTTCAACACCAACCCACACACACACACCTCCTTTAACTCCCATGTCCGAGGAGTCTGAGCAACAATACGATGTTTTTGAGGAATTGGAAAATTCTGTATTAAATCAGAGTGGCGATGGTATTGATAGAAGTGTTTGGGTTGCGTACCGAAATAAATTGCGCAATACAGAGATTCAACAGTTTTATAATTTCACATGGCTGAATCAGAACCTTGATTATGCAGTTTTTTATGTGATGATCTTGGATACTCTGAACTAACTTTTAGAGACGGCAGATTTTGCCGAACCTCGGGATGTCTTACAGCTTGAAATTTGTGGAGATAACATGCAAAACACTGTCTCTCTTGTTTTACCCAATGGCACAGCAGATCTTGAATAATTGATAGCCCTGCTGGAACGACTTGTTCAGTGTAATTTATCCATCATAGCTGATAGGACCCTCGAGCTCATAGTACAAATCGTACGTCAACCCCTAGGTGGAGGGGGTCAGTGAAGGAAACTTGATAGTCTCATGTAATCAGAAATCATAAACAATAAAAGGGCAAATCTCATAAACGTTCACAATCCTGGTAATCAGTTATGCTTTGCAATAGGCCTAGCACATTTACTCAACCCTGGATGTACTGATCCAGAGGCTTTACAAAAGGCTAGGGAGCTCCAAATGCTGTGGGTCTAGGTATACAGGATGCTGTGGCTTTCTCTGACATAGTCAAATTAGAAACATTTCTGAACATCAATATTGTGGTTTTGTACCACAGTAGAGCTAATGCAGCTCTCTTGAATTTCCAGAACAACCCACAACCTCTGTACTTTTATGTGCAAAACGCCCATTATTATGCAATTACCAACATCACAGCGTTTTTAGGAGCGCCATATGTGTGTCCATCATGTCATACAGGCTACACCCGAAAGTGGGGGCACTCTTGTCGTTATAACTGTTCAGTATGTCTGGATGAAACATGTCCGATGCAATCCATAAATCTAACACCCTGTGTGGATTGTCAACGCACATGTCTTTAGGCCTACTGCTACGAAAAACACAAAATTGAAACATGGCATGCAAATCTGTAAGCAGTTGTGATATTAACTTCATTGAGATAGGGGGCAGTATTTTCACGTCCGGATGAAAAGCGTGCCCAAAGTAAACTGCCTGTTTCTCAGGCCCAGAAAGAACTTTAACGTTTAAAAATACCTAACGTTGTATTACAAAAGTAGTTTGAAATATTTTGGCAAAGTTTATAGGCAACTTTTGAAATATTTTGTAGTGACGTTGCGTTTTTGTAAGCTGTTTTTTTCTGGATCAAATGCGCTTTATAAATGGAAATGTTCAATATATATGGACGGAATTAATCGAACAAAAGGACCAATTGTCATGTTTATGGGACATATTGGAGTGCCAACATAAGAAGCTCGTCAACGGTAATGCATATTATATATTTTATTTCAGCGTTTTGTGTAGCGCCTGCTATGCTAGCTCCACCTCTCTATGCTAGCACTAACCTCTTGAAAATCTTCATCAGATGACAGTCATATGACATGTTACACAGTACATTTATGTTTTGTTCGATAATATGCATTTTTATATCCACAAATCCCGGTTTACATTGATGCCATGTTCAGAAATTCCTCCAAAATATCCGGAGGAATTATAGAAAGCTACGCCAGATAACAGAAATACTCATCATAAACTTTGGCTAAAGATACATGTTCTACATATAATTAAAGATACACTGGTTCTTAATGCAACCGCTGTGTCAGATTTTTTTAAAACGTTACGGAAAAAGCCTAACATTGCAATAATCTGAGACGGTGCTCAGACGTAACCGCCATGTTGGAGTCAACAGAAATACGAAATTACAACATAAATATTCCCTTACCTTTGATAATCTTTCATCAGAATGTAGTGCAAGGAGTCCTAGTTCCACAATAAATCGTTGTTTTGTTCCATAATGTCCAATACTATTGTCCAAGTAGTTGCATTTGCTATCACTTTCAGCTCACGTGCCCAAAAACTGACAGCTGGTCCAAGATAACTTGCACGAAAACTTCCAAAATATATATTCCAGGTTGAATAAACTGGTCAAACTAAGTAGAGAATCAATCCATATTCCAAAGACTGGCGACATCGTGTGGAAGCGGTAGGAACTGAAAATAGGTTCCTATTAACTTATTGGATATAGGGGGCGCTATTTTAATTTTTGGATGAAAAACGTTCCCGTTTTAAACAAGATATTTTGTCACGAAAAGATGCTCGACTATGCATATAATTGACAGATTTGGAAAGAAAACACTCTGACGTTTCCAAAACTGCAAATATATTGTCTGTGAGTGCCACAGAACTGATGCTACAGGCGAAACCAAGATGAAATTTCAAACAGGAAGTGCCCCAGATTTTGAAGGTGCTGTGTTCCAATGACTCCTTATATGGCTGTGAATGGGCCACGAATGAGCTTACACTTTCTGTCGTTTCCCCAAGGTGTCTGCAGCATTGTGACGTATTTGTAGGCATATCATTGGAAGATTGACCATAAGACACTACATTTACCAGTTGGTCGCTTGGTGTCCTCCGTCGCAATTATTGCGAAATCTCCAGCTGCAGTACTTTTCCGTTTGCTACTGAGGAGAAACCCAACTGCCACGAATGATTTAGCATCGAATATATATGTGAAAAACACCTTGAGGATTGATTCTAAACAACGTTTGCCATGTTTCTGTCGATATTATGGAGTTAATTTTGAAAAAAGTTTGGCATTGTAATGACTGAATTTTCGTTTTTTTTTCTTAGCCAAACGTGATGAACAAAACGGAGCGATTTCTCCTACACAAATAATATTTTTGGAAAAAATGAACATTTGCTATCTAACTGAGAGTCTCCTCATTGAAAACATCCGAAGTTCTTCAAAGGTAAATTATTTTATTTGAATGCTTTTCTTGTTTTTGTGAAAATGTTGCCTGCTGAATGCTAGGCTTAATGCTATGCTAGCTATCAATACTCTTACACAAATGCTTGTGTAGCTATGGTTGAAAAGCATATTTTGAAAATCTGAGATGACAGTGTTGTTAACAAAAGGCTAAGCTTGTGAGTGAATATATTTCTTTCATTTCATTTGCGATTTTCATGAATAGTTAACGTTGCATTATGTTAATGAGCTTGAGGCTATGATTACGCTCCCGGATACGGGATTGCTCGACGCTAGAGGTTAAATATCCAATGGCAAAGACAATATAGTGAACAGAGAGGGGGGAAAAAAAATCTGAACAGTTAGTCCTCTGGGTTTTGCCTGCTACATAAGTTCTGTTATACTCACAGACATGATTCAAACAGTTTTAGAAACTTCAGAGTGTTTTCTATCCAAATCTATGAATAATATGCATATCCTATATTCTTGGCATGAGTAGCAGGAAGTTGAAATTGGGCACGCTATTTATCCAAAATTGAAAATTCTGCCCCCTAGCTTTAAGAGGTTAAAGTCACCACTCTAAAGTTTCTAAAACAGTTACAATTATGTCTGTGAGTATAACAGAACTGATATGGCAGGCGAAAACACGAGGACAAACCATCCCAAAACAAAACAATTCAGCCTACTACTGTTTCCAATGGCTGTCATGTTTATTTTGAGACGAAATTCTCCCAGATTGCAATTCCCAGGACTTCCACTAGATTTCAACAGTCTTTAGAAAGAGTTTCAGGCTTGTTTTGGGAAAAATGAGAGAATTTGTCATTTTTCTAAGTGGCTCCCATTTTGGATGTAGCGTTTTCATGTGCGTGGATGAGAACACGTTCTTTGTTGTTTATCTCCGGTAAAGACATTAACGATTCTCCGTCTTAAATTGTCTTGTTTATTTATGTATTAGGGTACCTGAGGTTTGATTATAAACGTTGTTTGACTTGTTTGGAGAAGTTTATTGGTAACATTTGGGATTCAATTTGTATGCATTTTGAAGGAGGGAAACCGGTGGATTATTGAATGAAGCATGCCAGCTAAACTGAGTTTTGGGGGTTATTACTGAATGTCGTGACGCTTCTGCTTGGTTGGAAAATGTATGTAATGCTTTTGCATGCGGGGCGCTGTCCTCAGGTAATCGCATGGTGTGCTTTCGCCGTAAAGCCTTTTGAAATCTGACACAATGACTGGATTAACAAGAAGTTAAGCTTTATTTTAATGCATGACACTATTTTCATGAATGTTAAAAATGTATATTTCTGTCATTTGAATTTCGCGCTCTGCAATTTGCTAGAAAGGTTAAGCGTGCTTAAGAGTGCTTAACCACTCTCTATTTCCTCTCACTGTCTACTCACGTTACTAAATACCCCTAGCAGCTGTCGCCATGGAATCTACTGCTGCACTGCTATTTATGTGCCTACGGACGTTATTTCTTTCATCAGTATAGGATTACTTCAAACGCATACTATAGCTTCTTAAAGAAAAACTAACAGGTCTGTGAGAGCCGGAATTTTTACTGGTTGGTAGGTGATCAAATACTTATGTCATGCAATAAAATGCAAATTAATTACTTAAAAATCATACAATGTGATTTTCTGAATTTTTGTTTTAGATTCCGTCTCTCACAGTTGAAGTGTACCTATGATAAAAAATTACAGACCTCTACATGCTCTGTAAGTAGGAAAACCTGCAAAATCGGCAGTGTATCAAATACTTGTTCTCCCCACTGTATAAATAACTATTTTAACCCCACAAAGCTTTTTACTCAGCATGCAAGCGTGCAGTTACTGAATTTAAAAGTTGCTAGTATCATTCAGTTCATTTAGAATTTGGAGAGACCTACTTGGTGCTTCTATTGCTGAGACAGGATTTCTGAAGCAAATCACACAAACATTCAACTACATGTAAGAACAAAACCTACCTGATAATAGTTGTGCGGCCACCCGTTTGTGAGATTCGCCCAGAAGATCCGTCGTCAGCTACAGAAGTGTCACCTTCTTCTGGTCCCTTTTCTCAACTCCTGGCAAGCTCGCCATTTATGTTGTGGAAATATTGAGTCAAATATTTGCACCGATACCGGAACATGTAGATTCAGTTAGACTTTATTACAAAGCAACAGAGCTGAGAAATTCCATGGAACCACTGACTTTCTTATCACAGAGCTCTGTCTTTATAGTTTTCCTTCTTTACATCACACATATAGTCATTCCCTCCCATTTATATGAATATCTCCCCTTGGCTTTGCGCCACCATTATCCTTATGACCTGTTTACATTACACCACTTAGCCCTAATTATATTCTATGTGGCTCCAAACAGTCTGGTCCTTGTTTAGCTTATTTTATCCTACACCACCTAATAATAGTATGGGCATTGGAAAATTACTAAGCGACCAGATATTCTTCAACATGGGTTCTTGAGAACCACCAAGGAGCTGGATTTTTCACCCATATAATTATTTTTCACCCATAGTTATTGCAGGAATTCATTTCACTGCTTCGGGCAGACAGATCTCACATGTCAGACCTGCCCATAAAAATGGTTCTGTGCATTAAAATGTCACAGGTAAGAAAATGTGTCAGCCAGGGAATTGGAAAGATGTAGTAATTGTTTGAACGAAGCTATTGGTAACTTAACTCTTAACTTTTCTTGAACTGTGCTGTTGGTTAAGGGCTTGTAAGTAAGCATTTCATGGTAAAGTCTACACTTGTTGTATTCTGCGCATGTGACAAATAACGTTTGATTTGATTGGAAACGTAAGGTCATACCTCATCTCTGGCTGTACTCTCATTGCCATAGTGGCCGTGTGTTTTTGTGTGTCTGTCAGAGTGTAAATGAGTTCAACTCATCTTGCCCTGTCTAGAAAAGCAGGTCGTATGCCATCCAAAGTACTACTTTTGAAATGTTTCAATTGTACTAACAATTTGCTTCATATTGCACAAACCACACTCCACAATGCATATAATCAAAACATCCCCTTACGCACCAGATGTTCCCTTAGTGTAATCCTCATAGGTATATTCTCATACTTTGCTCCAACCAACTAGTTATGTATATTCAGTTCCCTATAACTAGTCTGGCCTTCACCCATCACTCCATCTGTGTGGGGTGCCTTCATTATGATAAAGGCTTAAGGAGTATACTGGATGCAGCTAATCTCCCAATCCCTGCCATACAGTGAGGTGACAGCGAGGATGGCTGTGTTAGATAGGAGCATATGTGTCGTAATGAAACTGGGTGCCAGACGAGGGGCCCCAGTGGACAGCGTGTGATGAAGAGAGAGCAGAGGGGAAGGTTTCAAATGAGCTCAAGAATAGAGATAAGGGGGGCCCGGATTATTCCAGCTGCCTAGCTGATGACCTGCTCCCAGGAAGGAAACGTTTTAGCATAAAGACTCTATCCCAACTGCACACAGCCCTATGTCATAACTGTATGACTGTGTTCCCCCACTCTCTTACTGAGACTGGTTTAGTTTGTGTGTGTGGGGCAATTATCATTAGTTGCTGGAGATGGAGCAGCATCCCAACCTCAGACTGGGGCGGGAGGCACAGAGAGAGATGGTGGGATAGGAGGGGGGCAGAAATAGGTATACTTTGAGATAATTAAAGAGCAAACCAATCAGTGTAATGTTAAATTGCTGTGCATGATTATATAATGAATCAATATTACCATGCATTTCATTGATGCTTATCAGCATAATCATACAGTATTTTAAATACAGTGTTCCTTTATTTTTGGTTGTCGTAAATTTTCTTGTGAAAATGGTATAGTAGCAGTATTATTTTCACTTTAAGACTGCTACTGTACTCTGCCAATCTCTGCCACTGCATCTTGTATAGCAATTCAGATGAGAGGCATACCAGTTTGGGCATACCAATATGGCTATTGATTCAGACAACATGATTCCTCCAGAAATGATGGATTTGAATAACTGTGACTCGATTCAGGACATGCCGAAAGATGAGTTTGGATTGATGGTCAGTACTATTCTATTTTTGTGGACACCATCAAGGCCTCTGTAGCCACACTTTTATATGTGGTGATTGGAGAGTATATAAGAGAACAATGCATCGGTTGTGAGATCAATCACCCCAGCCAACGACAACATCCACGTTTATACGATCCCCCACGGTACTACTTCTTCAACCATTTTGAGGAGCTGGTGAACAGACTGTGGTCCAGCCGCTTTATACCTTCGATGGTCAGAGCCCTGGAGTCTATGGGTCTTGTGCCGTCTATTCCCAGAGTTTACTGGGTAACCAAGGCTTTCCTACATGAACTGAAGGAGGTGATCTACATCCACGAGAAACTATAAGAAATCCGGCACACACTGGTGGACGACAACAAATACAAGGAAGCTTTGGTGGCTGATGTGGTGACTTCCTGGCTCAATAAACCCCAAGAGAGCGAGTAACAATACATATTTGTAATTTAGATGTAAAGCAATGGGTAACTATATGCATATGATGTTAGAGAGAATAAATACAATTTTTCTTTTGAGAGAACTTACAAATGTGATGCAGCAAAATATTGAAAATAAAGTGAACAATGTATCGTTCTACACAACCCACAATACATTGGCTAATGCAGAGCATGTGCTAAAAATGGAGCAAATCATGAATCATGTAAGACATACGGGCGAGAGTCTACAATGGACACAACTGGTATTCCGTCTTGTGGATGATTCTGAAGAACTAGAAACATCCTTGTCTAAGATTTTACTTTATTTGTTTGAAACTGTTTAATTGTAACACGTATCATCTTGGTATTCCAAGATGGCATAGCAGTTCAGACGTCTTTTGTCCTCGTCTTGTCGTGTCCCGTATATATATATATATTTACAACTTTTTTTCACATACATTTTTTTTTATTTTCCATAAACTCATCTTCAAAACACTCTCCTGCAACCCGCCTCACCAATTTATATTTATAAAAAAGCATTATTTACCTCAAATCTGTAATCCTCCAAGAAGCTAGCCAGAAACTCCAAGAAGCTAGTCAGAAACTAGCCAGAAGCTAGCCAGGAGCTAGCCAGAAGCTAGCCAGGAGCTAGCCAGAAGCTAGCCCAGAAGCTAATCAGAAGCTAGTTCAGAAGCTAGTTAGCTTCTTTACTGGCAAATCGTTAGTATTCAGCTAACCACGGTTTGTGGTCATCAGCTATCCTTTAGCTCGAAAATCTATCGGCAGTTTTGTACGGCGCAGCGCGGCTCGGAACGGAACATACCGGACCAATTTTTCTCTCCATGTCCCTGGATTTCAACCGCTAACTCTGGACATTCATACCTGGATCTCACAGCTAGCTAGCTGCTATCCGTGTGACTATCGGCTTTCGTCGATTCCGGAGCAAACATCAATTATTCCGGAGCTAGCCAGCTCCGTCAATCACTCCTGAGTTCCATCAATCACTCCCGGGCTGCAGTCACCTATCCGGACCCGTTTTACTGCCTACGCGGAGCCCCACCGGGCCTTCACAACTGGACTGCCGACGTTATCTACCCGAAGGAGTTATCCGGCTGGCTCCTCCGTCGCGACGTTACCTGAACGCCCATCTGCGGCCTGCTAACCGTTAGCTGTCTTATCGGCTGCTATCTGAATAGACAATGTGACAATTTATTTATTTATTTTTATTATTATTATGTTTTCTTCTTGGGCCTCTATAACTATATCTATTGTTTTTATTTTTGTTGTTGTTGTGTGATTTGGATTAATCCCCTCTACCACACGGAACCCCACTAATCTACTGACGGAACGCAAGAGGTGGCTAATATGCTAGCTTGCTACCGATGGCCTGGCTAGCTGTCTAAATCGCCGTGACCCCCAACCAACCTCTCCACTCACCGGACCCTTTTGATCACTCGACTAAGCATGCCTCTCAATGTCAATATGCCTTGTCCATTGCTGTTCTGGTTAGTGTTTATTGGCTTATTTCACTGTAGAGCCTCTAGTCCTGCTCACTATACCTTATCCAACCTATTAGTTCCACCACCCACACATGCAATGACATCTCCTGGTTTCAATGATGTTTCTAGAGACAATACCTCTCTCTTCATCACTCAATACCTAGGTTTACCTCCACTGTATTCACATCCTACCATACCTTTGTCTGTACATTATACAGTGCCTTGCGAAAGTATTCGGCCCCCTTGAACTTTGCGACCTTTTGCCACATTTCAGGCTTCAAACATAAAGATATAAAACTGTATTTTTTTGTGAAGAATCAACAACAAATGGGACACAATCATGAAGTGGAACGACATTTATTGGATATTTCAAACTTTTTTAACAAAGCAAAAACTGAAAACTGGGCGTGCAAAATTATTCAGCCCCTTTACTTTCAGGACAGCAAACTCTCTCCAGAAGTTCAGTGAGGATCTCTGAATGATCCAATGTTGACCTAAATGACTAATGATGATAAATACAATCCACCTGTGTGTAATCAAGTCTCCGTATAAATGCACCTGCACTGTGATAGTCTCAGAGGTCCGTTAAAAGCGCAGAGAGCATCATGAAGAACAAGGAACACACCAGGCAGGTCCGAGATACTGTTGTAAAGAAGTTTAAAGCCGGATTTGGATACAAAAAGATTTCCCAAGCTTTAAACATCCCAAGGAGCACTGTGCAAGCAATAATATTGAAATGGAAGGAGTATCAGACCACTGCAAATCTACCAAGACCTGGCCGTCCCTCTAAACATTCAGCTCATACAAGGAGAAGACTGATCAGAGATGCAGCCAAGAGGCCCATGATCACTCTGGATGACCTGCAGAGATCTACAGCTGAGGTGTGAGACTCTGTCCATAGGACAACAATCAGTCGTATATTGCACAAATCTGGCCTTTATGGAAGAGTGGCAAGAAGGAAGCGATTTCTTAAAGATATCCATAAAAAGTGTTGTTTAAAGTTTGCCACAACCACCTGGGAGACACACCAAACATGTGGAAGAAGGTGCTCTGGTCAGATGAAACCAAAATTGAACTTTTTGGCAACAATGCAAAACGTTATGTTTGGCGTAAAAGCAACAGAGCTGAACACACCATCCCCACTGTCAAACATGGTGGTGGCAGCATCATGGTTTGGGCCTGCTTTTCTTCAGCAGGGACAGGGAAGATGGTTAAAATTGATGGGAAGATGGATGGAGCCAAATACAGGACCATTCTGGAAGAAAACCTGATGGAGTCTGCAAAAGACCTGAGACTGGGACGGAGATTTGTCTTCCAACAAGACAATGATCCAAAACATAAAGCAAAATCTACAATGGAATGGTTCAAAAATAAACATATCCAGGTGTTAGAATGGCCAAGTCAAAGTCCAGACCTGAATCCAATCGAGAATCTGTGGAAAGAACTGAAAACTGCTGTTCACAAATGCTCTCCATCCAACCTCACTGAGCTCGAGCTGTTTTGCAAGGAGGAATTGGAAAAACTGTCAGTCTCTCAATGTGCAAAACTGATAGAGACATACCCCAAGCGACTTACAGCTGTAATCGCAGCAAAAGGTGGCACTACAAAGTATTAACTTAAGGGGGCTGAATAATTTTGCACGCCCAATTTTTCAGTTTTTGATTTGTTAAAAAAGTTTGAAATATCCAATAAATGTCGTTCCACTTCATGATTGTGTCCCACTTGTTGTTGATTCTTCACAAAAAAATACAGTTTTATATCTATATGTTTGAAGCCTGAAATGTGGCAAAAGGTCGCAAAGTTCAAGGGGGCCGAATACTTTCGCAAGGCACTGTATCTTGATGCTATTTTATCGCCCCCAGAACCCTCCTTTTACTCTCTGTTCCAGACGTTCTAGACGACCAATTCTTATTGCTTTTAGCCGCACCCTTATTCTACTCCTCCTATGTTCCTCTGGCGACGTAGAGGTAAATCCAGGCCCTGCAGTGCCTAGCGCCACTCCTATTCCCCAGGCGCTCTCTTTTGACGACTTCTGTAACCGTAATAGCCTTGGTTTCATGCATGTTAACATTAGAAGCCTCCTCCCTAAGTTTGTTCTATTTACTGCTTTAGCACACTCTGCCAACCCGGATGTTCTAGCTGTGTCTGAATCCTGGCTTAGGAAGACCACCAAAAATTCTGACATTTTAATTCCAAACTACAACATTTTCAGACAAGCTAGAACTGCCAAAGGGGGCGGTGTTGCAATCTACTGCAAAGATAGCCTGCAGAGTTCTGTCCTACTATCCAGGTCTGTACCCAAACAATTTGAACTTCTACTTTTAAAAATCCTCCTCTCTAAAAACAAGTCTCTCACCGTTGCCGCCTGCTATAGACCACCCTCTGCCCCCAGCTGTGCTCTGGACACCATATGTGAACTGATTGCCCCCCATCTATCTTCAGAGCTCGTGCTGCTAGGTGACCTAAACTGGAACATGCTCAACACCACAGCCATCCTACAATCTAAACTTGATGCCCTCAATCTCACACAAATTATCAATGAACCTACCAGGTACCTTCCCAAAGCCTTAAACACGGGCACCCTCATAGATATCATCCTAACCAACTTGCCCTCTAAATACACCTCTGCTGTCTTCAACCAAGATCTCAGCGATCACTGCCTCACTGCCTGCATCCGTAACGGGTCAGCGGTCAAACGACCTCCACTCATCACTGTAAAACGCTCCCTGAAACAATTCAGCGAGCAGGCCTTTCTAATCGACCTGGCCGGGGTATCCTGGAAGGATATTGATCTCATCCCGTCAGTAGAGGATGCCTGGATATTTTTTTTAAATGCCTTCCTAACCATCTTAAATAAACATGCCCCATTCAAGAAATTTAGAACCAGGAACAGATATAGCCCTTGGTTCTCCCCAGACCTGACTGCCCTTAACCAACACAAAAACATCCTATGGCGTTCTGCATTAGCATCAAACAGCCCCCGTGATATGCAGCTGTTCAGGGAAGCTAGAAACCATTATACACAGGCAGTTAGAAAAGCCAAGGCTAGCTTTTTCAAGCAGAAATTTGCTTCCTGCAACACTAACTCAAAAAAGTTCTGGGACACTGTAAAGTCCATGGAGAATAAGAACACCTCCTCCCAGCTGCCCACTGCACTGAAGATAGGAAACACTGTCACCACTGATAAATCCACCATAATTGAGAATTCCAATAAGCATTTTTCTACGACTGGCCATGCTTTACACCTGGCTACTCCTACCCCGGTCAACAGCACTGCACCCCCAACAGCAACTCGCCCAAGCCTTCCCCATTTCTCCTTCTCCCACATCCGTTCAGCTGATGTTCCGAAAGAGCTGCAAAATCTGGACCCCTACAAATCAGCTGGGCTAGACAATCTGGACCCTTTCTTTCTAAAATGATCTGCCGAAATTGTTGCCACCACTATTACTAGCCTGTTCAACCTCTCTTTCGTGTCTTCTGAGATTCCCAAAGATTGGAAAGCAGCTGCGGTCATCCCCCTCTTCAAAGGAGGGGACACTCTTGACCCAAACTGCTACAGACCTATATCTATCCTACCATGCCTTTCTAAGGTCTTCGAAAGCCAAGTCAACAAACAGATTACCGACCATTTCGAATCTCACCATACCTTCTCTGCTATGCAATCTGGTTTCAGAGCTGGTCATGGGTGCACCTCAGCCACGCTCAAGGTCCTAAACGATATCTTAACCGCCATCGATAAGAAACATTACTGTGCAGCCGTATTCATTGATCTGGCCAAGGCTTTCGACTCTGTCAATCACCACATCCTCATCGGCAGACTCGACAGCCTTGGTTTCTCAAATGATTTCCTCGCCTGGTTCACCAACTACTTCTCTGATAGAGTTCAGTGTGTCAAATCGGAGGGTCTGCTGTCCGGACCTCTGACAGTCTCTATGGGGGTGCCACAGGGTTCAATTCTTGGACCGACTCTCTTCTCTGTATACATCAATGAGGTCGCTCTTGCTGCTGGTGAGTCTCTGATCCACCTCTACGCAGACGACACCATTCTGTATACTTCTGGCCCTTCTTTGGACACTGTTAACAACCCTCCAGGCAAGCTTCAATGCCATACAACTCTCCTTCCGTGGCCTCCAATTGCTCTTAAATACAAGTAAAACTAAATGCATGCTCTTCAACCGATCGCTACCTGCACCTACCCGCCTGTCCAACATCACTACTCTGGACGGCTCTGACTTAGAAAACGTGAACAACTACAAATACTTAGGTGTCTGGTTAGACTGTAAACTCTCCTTCCAGACCCATATCAAACATCTCCAATCCAAAGTTAAATCTAGAATTGGCTTCCTATTTCGCAACAAAGCATCCTTCACTCATGCTGCCAAACATACCCTTGTAAAACTGACCATCCTACCAATCCTCGACTTTGGCGATGTCATTTACAAAATAGCCTCCAATACCCTACTCAACAAATTGGATGCAGTCTATCACAGTGCAATCCGTTTTGTCACCAAAGCCCCATATACTACCCACCATTGCGACCTGTACGCTCTCGTTGGCTGGCCCTCGCTTCATACTCGTCGCCAAACCCACTGGCTCCATGTCATCTACAAGACCCTGCTAGGCAAAGTCCCCCCTTATCTCAGCTCGCTGGTCACCATAGCATCTCCCACCTGTAGCACACACTCCAGCAGGTATATCTCTCTAGTCACCCCCAAAACCAATTCTTTCTTTGGCCGCCTCTCCTTCCAGTTCTCTGCTGCCAATGACTGGAACGAACTACAAAAATCTCTGAAACTGGAAACACTTATCTCCCTCACTAGCTTTAAGCACCAACTGTCAGAGCAGCCCACAGATTACTGCACCTGTACATAGCCCACCTATAATTTAGCCCAAACAACTACCTCTTTCCCTACTGTATTTAATTAATTAATTAATTTTGCTCCTTTGCACCCCATTATTTTTATTTCTACTTTGCACATTCTTCCATTGCAAATCTACCATTCCAGTGTTTTACTTGCTATATTGTATTTACTTTGCCACCATGGCCTTTTTTTGCCTTTACCTCCCTTCTCACCTCATTTGCTCACATCGTATATAGACTTGTTTATACTGTATTATTGACTGTATGTTTGTTTTACTCCATGTGTAACTCTGTGTCGTTGTATCTGTCGAACTGCTTTGCTTTATCTTGGCCAGGTCGCAATTGTAAATGAGAACTTGTTCTCAACTTGCCTACCTGGTTAAATAAAGGTGAAATAAAATAAAACAAATGTTTTGTTGTTTATATACTTATATAACGGATGTGTGTGTTTTAAAAATTCAGCGATACAAGCCTGTAAATGTACAGTGAGGGAAAAAACTATTTGATCCCCTTCTGATTTTGTACGTTTGCCCACTGTCAAAGAAATTATCATTATATAACTTTAATGGTAGGTTTATTTGAACAGTGAGAGACAGAATAACAACAACAAAAATCCATAAAAACGCATGTCAAAAATGTTATACATTTATTTGCATTTTAATGATGGAAATAAGTATTTGACACGCTCTCAATCAGAAAGATTTCTGGCTCCCAGGTGTCTTTTATACAGGTAACGAGCTGAGATTAGGAGTACACTCTTAAAGGGAGTGCCCCTAATCTCAGTTTGTTACCTGTATAAAAGACACCTGTTCACAGAAGCAATCAATCAATCAGATTCCAAACTCTCCACCATGGCCAAGATCAAGATCAAAGAGCAGGGACAAGATTGTAGACCTACACAAGGCTGGAATGGGCTACAAGACCATCGCCAAGCAGCTTGGTGAGAAGGTGACAACAGTTGGTGCGATTATTCGCAAATGGAAGAAACACAAAATAACTGTCAATCTCAATCGGCCTGGGGCTCCATGCAAGATCTCACCTCGTGGAGTTGCAATGGTCATGAGAACGGTGAGAAATCAGCCCAGAGCTACACGGGAGGATCTTGTCAATGACCTCAAGGCAGCTGGGATCATAGTCACCAAGAAAACAATTGGTAACACACTACGCCATGAAGGACTGAAATCCTGCAGCGCCCGCAAGGTCCCCCTGCTCAAGAAAGCACATATACATGCCCGTCTGAAGTTTGCCAATGAACATCTGAATGATTTAGAGGACAACTGGGTGAAAGTGTTGTGGTCAGATGAGACCAAAATGGAGCTCTGTGGCATCAACTCGCCGTGTTTGGAGGAGGAGGAATGCTGCCTATGACCCCAAGAACACCATCCCCACTGTCAAACATGGAGGTGGAAACATTATGCTTTGGGGGTATTTTTCTGCTAAGGGGACAGGACAACTTCACTGCATCAAAGGGACGATGGACGGGGCCATGTACCGTCAAATCTTGGGTGAGAACCTCCTTCCCTCAGCCAGGGCATTGAACATGGGTCGTGGATGGGTATTCCATGATGACAATTACCCAAAACACATGGCCAAGGCAACAAAGGAGTGGCTCAAGAAGAAGCACATTAAGATCCTGGAGTGGCCTAGCCTGTCGCCAGACCTTAATCCCATAGAAAATCTGTGGAAGGAGCTGAAGGTTTGAGTTGCCAAACGTCAGCCTCGAAACCTTAATGACTTGGAGAAGATCTGCAAAGAGGAGTGTGAGAAAATCCCTCCTGAGATGTGTGCAAACCTGGTGGCCAACTACAAGAAACGTCTGACCTCTGTGATTGCCAACAAGGGTTTTGCCACCAAGTACTTAGTCATGTTTTGCAGAGGGGTCAAATACTTATTTCCCTCATTAAAATGCAAATCAATTTCTAACATTTTTGACATGTGTTTTCCTGGATTTTTTGTTGTTATTCTGTCTCTCACTGTTCAAATAAACCTACCATTAAAACTATAGACGGATAATTTCTTTGTCAGTGGGCAAACGTGCAAAATCACCAGGGAATCAAATACTTTTTTCAAGGTGTTGCACACATGGATCGTTGAGAAAACGGGGATTAATATCCTGCTACGTATCCTGAATTGTCTGTATACTTAATACTTAATGTTTGCAAAAATAAAAGTTATAAATTAAAATGAAATGTTCTCGTTAACGTTATTGTACATCAGAGAGGCAAGAAGGATGGTGGAGCAGATGTTGAAAAACATTTATTATACCCCTTCTAACCGGGGGGTCTTATGGGGGGGGGGGAAGAAGCGGTTCCAGAGAGCTATAGCCGAGGAAACAGGTAGCAGGTTAGGCGCTTGCAGATAAAAATGATGGAAATCGCTACATGCTAACGGTTATAGATATTTTCGCTAAAATAGCATTTGTAAGGGTCTTAAAAAATAAGAGCGGGCAGAGGTGACCCGGGCCTTTGACTATATCTTGAAGGAAGGAGGAGCACCCAAGAAAGTGCAGACTGACGGCGGAAAATTGACGGCAGAAACTCATGAAGAAGCACAATATCGTACATTTTAATACAGGTTCGGATTTGAAAGCTTCAGTTGATGAACGCTTTAAACTTCTTAAGGCTAATGGACACTATTTTCACGTCCGGATGAAAAGTGTGCTCACAGTAAACTGCCTGCTACTCAGGCCCAGAAGCTAGGGTATGCATATTAGGCTCCTAGACACCTGCCCAGAGGTAAGTTACAACCCTTAAATCACACCTGTTGTGGATTTCCTAACCGATCTTCCACCTTCACAGGGTAACACCACGATCCTGGTAATTGTGGATCATTTTTCTAAGTCGTCTCCTGCCTTTGCCCGGTCTCCCTACGGCCCTACAAACTTCAGAGGCCTTGTTTACGCACTTCTTCCGGCACTACGGGGTGCCTGAGGATATAGTGTCTGATCGGGTTCCCCAGTTCACGTCAAGGGTCTGGAAGGAGTTCATGGAACGTCTGGGGGTCTCGGTCAGCCTTACCTCGGGTTTTCACCCTGAGAGTAACGGGCAGGTGGAGACAGTGAACCAGGATGTGGGTAGGTTTCTGAGGTCTTATTGCCAGGACCGGCCAGGGGAGTGGGCGGCGTTCGTGCCCTGGGCAGAGATGGCCCAGAACTCGCTCTGCCACTCCTCCACTAACCTCTCCCCCTTCCAGTGTGTATTGGCGTATCAGCCTGGCTCCTTGGTATGAGAGTCAAATCGGGGCTCATGCGGTGGACGACTGGTTCAGGCGCGCGGAGGAAACATGGGAGGCCGCCTATGTTCACCTTCAGCGTGCCATGCTTCGCCAGAAAGTTGGTGCAGACCGTCACCGCAGAGGCCCCGGTGTTCGCACTGGGAGACCGGGTCTGGCTCTCGACCCTAAACCTGCCCCTCCACCTGCCCTGCCGGAAGCTAGGTCTGCAGTTTGTGGGGCCATTTAAAGTCCTGAGGAGAGTGAACGAGGTATGTTATAGGTTACAGCTTCCCCCCGATTACCTCATTAACCCCTCGTTCCACGTGTCTCTCCTCAGGCTGGTGGTGGCTGGCCCGCTCTAGGAGTCTGAGGTGCGGGAGGTTCCTCCGGCCCCTCTGGACATCGAGGGGGGCCCAGCGTACTCCGTTCGTTCCATACTGGATTCGAGACGTCGGCGAGGGGCCTTCAGTACCTCGTGGACTGGGAGGGGTATGGTCCGGAGGAGAGATGCTGTGTTCTGGTGGAGGACGTGTTGGACCCTTCAATGCTGCACGAGTTCCACCGTTTCCGTCCGGATCGCCCTGCGCCTCGCCCTCCGGTCATCCCCCGAGGCCGGTGTCAGTGTCAAGGAAGGGGGTTGCTCACCGAAGTTGCTGCCTCACCTTGTTCGGGCGGTGTTCGGCGGTCGATGTCGCCAATCTTCTAGCCATCGCTGATCTATTTTTCATTTTCCATGTGTGTTGTCTTGTTTTCCAATACACCTGGTTTCATTTCCCTCATTATGTGTTGTGTATTTAGCCCTCTGTTTCCCCATGTCTTTGTGCTAGAGGTCGACCGATTAATCGGAGTGGCCGATTAATTAGGGCTGTTTTCCGTTTGTTAGGAAAACTTGAAATCGGCCCTAATTATTTTGGGGCGCCGATAATAAAAAAAAAAAAAGAAAATTAAATTTTTTATACGTTTATTTAACTAGGCAAGTCAGTTAAGAACACATTCTTATTTTCAACGACGGCCATAGGAACGGTGGGTTAACTGCTTTGTTCAGGTGCAGAACGACAGATTTTCACCTTGTCAGCTCGAGGGATCCAATCTTGCAACCTTACAGATAACTAGTCCAACGCAATAACGACGTGCCTCTCTCTCGTTGCACTCCACAAGGAGACTGCCTGTTACGCGAATGCAGTAAACCAAGGTCAGTTGCTAGCTAGCATTAAACTTATCTTATCTATCTTATAAAAAACAATCAATCATAATCACTAGTTAACTACACATGGTTGATGATATTACTAGATATTATCTAGCGTGTCCTGCGTTGCATATAATCTGACTGAGCATGCAAGCATACAAGTATCTAAGTATCTGACTGAGCGGTGGTAGGCAGAAGCAGGCGCGTAAACATTCATTCAAACAGCACTTCCGTGCGTTTTGCCAGCAGCTCTTCGTTGTGCGTCAAGCATTGCGCTGTTTATGACTTCAAGCCTATCAACTCCCGAGATGAGGCTGGTGTAACTGAAGTGAAATGGCTAGAAAGTTAGCGCGCGCTAATAGCGTTTCAAACGTAACTCACGCTGAGCCTTCTAGTAGTTGTTCCCCTTGCTTTGCATGGGTAACGCTGCTTCGATGGTGGCTGTTGTCGTTGTGTTGCTGGTTCAAGCCCAGGGAAGAGCGAGGAGAGGGACGGAAGCTATACTGTTACACTGGCAATACTAAAGTGCCTATAAGAACATCCAATAGTCAAAGGTTAATGAAATACAAATGATATAGAGGGAAATAGTCCTATAATTCCTATAATAACCTGAACCTAAAACATCTTACCTGGGAATATTGAAGACTCATGTTAAAAGGAACCACCAGCTTTCATATGTTCTCATGTTCTGAGCAAGGAACTGAAACGTTAGCTTTCTTACATAGCACATATTGCACTTTTACTTTGTTTTACTTTTGTACATATTACACTTTGTTTTTGCATTATTTAAACCAAATTGAACATGTTTCATTATTTACTTGAGGCTAAATTGATTTTATTGATGTATTATATTGTATTATATTTTATTGTATTATATACTTATTATAAGTTAAAATGAGTGTTCATTCAGTATTGTTGTAATTGTCATTATTACAAAACAAAAATGTAAAAAAACCAGGCCGATTAATCGGTATCGGATTTTTTGGTCCTCCAATAATCGGTATCGGTATCGGCGTTGAAAAATCATAATCGGTCGACCTTTACTTTGTGCGTGATTGTTTATTGTTAGGTCGGTACGTTTCCGACTGGTTCATTCCCGGGTGCTGCCTTACTCAAGAAAACAGAAAAAGAGACGATGTAAAGATATTCTTCCTCCTCCTCTGACAAGGAGTAAGAAATGTCGGACCAATGCGCAGCGTGGTATGTGTTCATGATGTTTATTGACTGAACACTGAAAATACAAAATAACAACGTGAAATAAACGAAAACCAAAACAGTCCTGAAAGGTGCAGAAAACACTAGACAGAAAATAATGACCCACAACTAAAATGGGGAAAACAGGCTACCTAAGTATGATTCTCAATCAGAGACAACAAACGGCACCTGCCTCTGATTGAGAACCATACCAGGCCAAACACATAAACACAACATAGAAAAAAGAATATAGACTACCCACCCCAACTCACGCCCTGACCAAACTAAGACAAAGACATAACAAAGGAACTAAGATCAGAACGTGACAGACGATATTTGTATGCGGGAATATTAACTCAATTATATATATATTTTTTTATTGTTTGCCAACTGATATGTGACACATAATAATGCAAAAATAACATGCAAAACAGTCAAGCCCCCCAAAAAACAAGCAAGCCCAGCTTTATTAACTCAATGATATATATATATTCCCCCCCCCCCCCCCCCCCGTTTTTTGCTAATAATGTGGGACTCAAAACAGGTGGGGCTCACCTGCCGTGAAAGAAGGGGGCCCGCTGGTCCTGCTAGTATTGCGCCTACAGCAATGGAACACCGGGAGGCACACACCTCTTTCTGAAACAAAAACGCGATCCTCTGTCAACGTCTCGCTTCAGTTCACGCGCACATCAGAGAACTACAGCTCTCTCAAAGGACTAGGTACGAGCGCGAGAGAAGAGAGAAGCTAAATACACCACGGGTGCTTGACTCGTTTTATGTCAGTCACATGTAGCCTACTGTTCAATACCTATATAGTGGTTGGCGTTTGGATGAATCAAAAGGCATACTTGAGAAAATAACAGAAGGAATCAAGTGAGCAGCTCTCAGCTCTGAGCACTGAGCAGGCATGTCCCGAAGGAAGCAGAGCAATCCAAGGCAATTTAAATGTAAGTTTATATTTCTCTACCTTGTGTGTTGCTTTATTAAAAAACATATTTAAACACATGCTGTATTATCTTCAACATATAGAAAGTATTTCACAATAGAAAGTGAGAGACATCATTACGATCAACTTTTGATTTGTGAATATTTCAGCAGCCTAGGCATGTCCCGAAGGAAGCAAAGCAATCCAAGGCAATTTAAACGTAAATGACTTCTGTGTTGCTTTATTAAAACACAGAAAACACGGGTTACTGAAATATTTACGAATTAAAAGTTGATTGTAATGATGTCTCTCACTCTCTATTGTGAAATACATTCTACATGTTGAAAAAATACAGCATGTGTGGAAATATGCAAGCGTATTTGGAAGAAATCATCATCATTATAACAGTAGGACTATATACTATATAATGAATGGTCACAATCATTTGTAAATAGTTGTATACAAAATGTTCTGGAGTTTTGTGAAATGTGGTGATTTTTGCAACTGTTATTCTTGAGCTATTGCAGCCTACTTTTTGTTGTTGTTGCTCTTTTCATGCTATTTCTTAGAAGTGTTTAATTTAATAAAATGTGTCCATGTGTTCCATCAGCTGCCATGTGAAATCCTTAGATTAGGGCCAACTGAATTTATTTAAATTGACTGATTTTCTTATATGAACTGTAACTCAGTAAAATCTTGTTGCATTTATATTTTTGTTCAGTGTATTTTTAACTACTAAAAGTCACTGCATTAAATATAATTTTTCTGTGTGCTTGTGGGAAGATTTGTATTGTCATTTATCATTGATTCGGGGTAAAATCACCCAACACATTCTGATGACCTGTCCTAAACCTTTAACCTCATACAAACCACTGCCCTCATATGGCATTTGTTTACACAATGTTTACATGTTTCTAAATATATATATATATATATATATATATATATATATATATATATATATATATATTTCATCATGACTATGCCCGTGGCTGTTTATGATATATGTTATGTTATTGTTATGACAGTGTTATGCAACCCTTATTACAGAGGGTTCAAGTGAAGTGTTTACCTTGTATATAATGCAGTCTGTTCTGCTCACCTTATGTCATTGGACTGCCTTGGTGTTATCAGAGTAAAAACTCTAGTGTGTTTAAATCATTTAACTATTTCAACCCTTCAAACTTACATTAGGTCAACGCACGTGACCTGTATGTACTTTAATACAGTGTGTACTGTAACGCAGTGTGTACGGCTCACCCCCTATTATTGGGTTATACGTCAAAGTAGAAACTCAAGTATAGTTGGGGGAATGTGGTGAGCCTGAGAGCCAGCCCATCAGCACAGACAGTTATAGCAGAGGACAAAAAGGTTGTTAAAGGGTGAGGAGGATTTTTCTGCTCCCCCTTCAATGGAACGCATTGCCCCTGCCTGTTATCTGGCCATGCGATTCACAGTGAGCAGAGTATTTTAATATTTAGCTTATTCCATTCTCTGGGGTGCCCTCTGCAGAGCAGATAAAAAAGAGGAGGTCTGAAAGAGCTCCATTAATTTGCCCCGATGACTGAGGTGATAAGGGGAGATAATGGAGAAGATAAGCTGTAGAAGATATACCATCAGACACCCCATTATTACCATTAGAATTCCAGCCTGGCAGTCTGCAGTTTCCTGATAATCCCCCACCACCACTGGATGATAACACAAAAAATAGTCACTCTGTCCACACTCCCGAGGCCCTTTGTTATCCCACCTCCAGGATATTCTGATAATATGGTGATATATATATATTATGTCTTTTTTCCCCCGCCTCAACTTTTGTGCCCATATTAGTATAATTATTTCTCTATTTTTTCCATCACACAGAGATATAACAAAGGCATTTCTTTCTGGGAATCTTTCACGTTGGCTTTTCCACCTTCTTTAATCTTGCCTTCCCCCCCCCAAAAAAAATACAGAGCTTTTATTGTAATAAGAGTTAGATCCCAAAACCAGATAGATGAAAAGGTGGTGTTGTATGGGAAAACATATATCAATGGTATCAGCCAAATCTAACCAGCCCAAGTTGGTGGCAGCTGTTGTTCTTTGCCTTATCACCTCCAAGCCAATATGCCAATAAATATTGTTCAGATTGGGCTGGCCAAAGTTATGACAGGGAGATTAAAATAATGTCCAGTGCATTGCAGATTGGGCTAGGCTGGGTATGTGTGATATGGGGTCGTGCTTTGAAACCTTCACAGTGTCCACACACCACCATGTCTCTTCTACACACAGCCTATCTGCTCCTTCAGAGGTAGTGTACTGTAAATACCCATGTTTCAATTGGGCACCTGTCCTGACTCTTTCTGCTAGTGTGCACACTGTAATGCACGGCTCTCCAACCCTGTTCCTGGAGACCTACCCTCCTGTAAGTTTTAATTTCAACCCCAGTTGTAGCCAATTTAATTTGAGGTATTATCAACAGTGAAAAACGTGTTTCTCCAATACCCTTAGCCACGTTATTCCCACACTGTAAGAAGTACCGTATTAATTATTTACATAAAATTGCATGGCAATGCACTCTGGGTGATTTGAAGCGTAAACAGTCAATTATACCGTAAATTCCAAATAAATCTTGGTTTAACAGTACATTACTGTTACTGTACAGCACTGTGGGATTGGCAACTTGCAACCTTTTCAAACAATTAGGATTGATAGGACTGAGAGACATCAAGGTCTGAAGTGAACCAAACATGGTGTGTAAAACGTTTACTGCATAGGATTTACCTAAACGAATTACACCAAACATTACACTGTAATAAAAACAGTGATTTATACGGTCCATTTTTACATTAATCAACAGTAAAATACTGTGAAGCATTTTGTGGGCAGTGAAAGAATTGCTGTATTTCGAATGATACTGTAATTCCATCCCACAGAATACAGTACCATAACGTATCTTTGGAGCGCTAAAAACCTTTTGACCACTAATGGGTGCACGGTGTTGCTAGTACAAACTGGAATAATGTTCCGGGATTCTTCCGATGGCATTGAGGAGTACACCACATCAGTCACTGGCTTCATCAATAAGTGCATTGATGATGTCATCCCCATAGTGACCATACGTACATACCCCAACCAGAAGCCATAGATTACAGGCAACATCTGCACTGAGCTAAAGGCTAGAGCTGCTGCTTTCAAGGAGCAGGACTCGGAAGCTTATGAGAAATCCCTCTATGCCCTCCGACGAACCATCAGACAGGCAAAGCATCAATACAAGACTAAGCTTGAATCGTACTACACCGGCTCCGACGCTCGTCGGATGTGGCAGGGCCTGCAAACTATTACAGACTACAAAGAGAAGGACAGCCGAGAGCTGCCCAGTGACACAAGCCTACCGGACGAGCTAAATAACTTCTATGCTCGCTTCGAAGCAAGTAACACTGAAACATGCACGAGAGCATCAGCTGTTCCAGACGACTGTGTGATCATGCTCTCCGTAGCCGATGTGAGTTAGACCTATAAACAGGTCAACATTCACAGGGCCAGACGGGTTGCCAGGATGTGTACTCAGAGCATGCGCTGACCAACTGGCAAGTGTCTTCACTGACATGTTCAACCTGTCCCTGACGGAGTCTGTAATTGCAACATGTTTCAAGCAGACCGCCATAGTCCCTGTGCCCAAGAAGGTAACATGCCTCAATGACTACCGACCCGTAGCACGTATGTCTGTAGCCATGAAGTGCTTTGAAAAGCTGGTCATGGCTCACATCAATACCATTATCCCAGAAACCCTAGACCCACTCCAATTGGCATACCGCCACAACAGACATTCTTGTCGTGATGTGTGTTTTGTCCTATATATATATATTTTTTTGTTTTTTATCCCAGCCCCCGTCCCCAGCCCCCGTCCCCGTAGGAGGCCTTTTGCCTTTTGGTAGGCCGTCGTTGTAAATAGGAATTTGTTCTTAACTGACTTGCCTAGTTAAATAAAGGTTAAATAAAATGTAAAGATCCACAGATGATGCAATCTCTAGTGCACTCAACACAAGGTACACCTATGTGAGAATGCTATTCATTGACTACAGCTCATCATTCATTACCATAGTGCCCTCAAAGCTCATCACTAAGCTACTTTACAGTAGGTGTACTGTAAAATGAAATACAGAATTTTGCTAGCCACTGAGTTGCCTGTAAGTTACTGTCAAATTCACGGCTCTAATGGTTTTCGTCCTCCTCTTCTGGGGAGGAGTAGGAAGGATCGGACCAATGTGCAGCGTGGTAAGTGTCCATAATATAATTTTAATGAAATATAACTGAACACAGAAAACAAAAGAATAAGAGAATAAATGGAAACCGACACAGTCCCGTATGGAGCAAACGCTGACACGGAAAATAATCACCCACAACCAAAATGGGGAAAACAGACTACCTAAGTATGATTCTCAATCAGAGACAATGATCGACAGCTGCCTCTGATTGAGAACCATACCAGGCCAAACACAGAAATACAACATAGAAAAAAGAACATAGACTACCCACCCCAACTCATGCCCTGACCAAACTAACACAAAGACATAATAAAGGAACTAAGGTCAGAACGTGACAACGGCAACCCCTTTACAGTGTATAGTAGTTCCAGGTGATCAGAATTTGAATAAACAATATGAAATGTATGTTCTAAATATTCTAAATTTCCCTTATTAATTATAAAAGTCTGTCTTCTATTGTTATTATATGCCAATTTGATAGTGTGGCTCTCAGTCAGTGAAGAATTAATAATTCCCAGATCAATGCGACATGAAGAGGGGTGACTGCATGCCAGCGTCTCTCTCTCCATCCCCAGCATCTGTGCACTCTGCTAATTAGGTAGACTGTGTTGTGGTCCATTGGTCTACAAAGAGGCGGCAGGTAGCCTAACGGTTAAGAGCGTTCGGCCAGTATCCAAAAGTTTTCCGTTTTGAATTCCAGATCGTACTAGGTGAAAATCTGTCAATGTGCCTTTGAGCAAGGCACTTAACTCTAATTGGGTAAGAGCGATTGACACATGTACAGTAGTTGGGACCTGACTAAGAGGAGTTCATGTTCCTTTCTCTCCCCCTCTACAATATTATAAAACAATACTGATGAAAGGAGTGCTGTCAGGTGATCCTCTCTGTTAGCAAGCGGAGCACTGAGCGGTCTGGCCAAGGCAGACCCTGTGGCAGGTTATGAAAGGTGTTAATGACTGCTTTCTTTGTTAAATGAGGGGGGGTTGATAACTACTTCCTCGGATGAATGAAAGGTGTTGATTTGTTACAGTGTTTCCCTTTTGGGGTAGATTTACTGTGGTGTACATTTGGGGCTATTGTGTTGAGAGGCTGGTTAGAAAGTGTTGGAGTTGATGAGAGTGAATTGTATGGACTGTTTGGGCAACTTTCTGTTGTGCCTCAATATGCAGAGAAAATGTGCATTAAAGAATATAATATGTCTTCAATCAACTACACTGGAAAAACTTTTAAAGTTTGTTTTGTGATGGAAGAATGAGGTACAAACTGGTGTGAACTGCTTAATTCCAGAATTGACACAATCATCGCAATCCATTGAAATTGGCCTTGTTCTTTTCTGATATAATCAATGTAAAAAAGCAAGACAAGCAAGATGTTTATTTGACAAATCTTTATCACTTATGTTCCAGTGTTTGTAGATTTGCTATTAGTGATGTCCAGCAAGCCTGCGGCAACAAAATCCCTTTTATTTTCAGGTTAACCTTCAGTTAGCTCGCAGGGATCAATGCTTGTGTTAGTCAACCACCATTATCAGTTACACGATCTCCCTTCTGTTTGTTGTTGTTGAATAACATCGATACCAATATCTAGTCTGCTCATGGTAGAACACGGAATGCGAGTTGTGAAGAAAAAAAAACATTGCAGGATTTAATTATTTCATTAATTCGTTTTTCTGCACAGAGGGAGGTGGATTTTCCTCAAAGTATGGCAGGATAATCAGTGTGTTCTAATGTATTGTAAATGTAAAGGATTTGATTCAGAGAGGAAGGAAGTTGATTTTTTTCTGTAATTCGCTTAATTTAATTCCTTGTTGTAATTTGAATAATCAGTGAAGTTCAGAAAGGATTTGACTGTAGAGAGAGAGAGAGAGAGAGAGAGAGAGAGAGAAAGAGAAGGCTTAACCCTACTAGAGTCTGAAGTCCAATGTCTCCTGTTTTCGGATGATCTGGTGCTCCTGTCCCTAACCAAGGAGGGTCTACAGCAACACCTAGATCTTCTGCACAGATTCTGTCAGGCAAGGGGCCCTGACAGTAAATCTCAGTAAGACCAAAATGATGGTGTTCCAAAGAAGGTCCAGTTGCAAGGACAACAAATACAAATTCCATCTGGACACCGTTGCCCCCCCCCCCCCCCAAAAAAAAAAATAATGTTAACTTCCACAATGCTGTGAACAATCTTAGAGACAACGCAAGAAGGGCCTTCTAACCCTATTACATAAAATTCGATATACTAAGTAGGATCTGGCAAAAAATACTTGAAACATTTATAGAACCCATTGCCCTTTATGGATGTGATGGGATCCACTCACCAACCAAGAATTCACAAAATTGAACAATCACCAAATTAATACTCTGCATGCAGAATTCTGCAAAAATATCCCCAGAGTACAACATAAAACAGCAAATAATGCAGGCAGAGCAGAATTAGGCCGATACCCGCTAATGATCAAAATCCAGAAAAGAGCCGTTAAATTCTACACCCACCTAAAAGGAAGTGATTCCCAAACCTTCGATAACAAAGCCATCACCTACAGAGAGATGAACCTAAGCAAATTGGTCCTGGGGCTCTGTTCACAAACAGACCCGAGAGATCCCCAGGACAGCAACTCAGTTAGACCCAACCAAATCATGAGAAAACAAAGAGATAATTGCTTGACACATTGGAAAAAGTTAACAAAAAAAATGAGAAAACTAGAACGCTGTTTGGCCCTATACAGAGAGTGCACAGTGACAGAATACCTGACCAGTATGACTGACCAAAGCTGCTGCTCCAGTTTAAACTGTTCTGCCTGCGGCTATGGAACCCTGACCTGTTCACCGGACGTGCTACCTGTCCCAGACCTGCTGTTTTCAGCTATCTAGAGACAGTAGGAGCGGTAGAGATACTCTGAATGATCGGCTATGAAAAGCCAACTGACATTTACTCCTGGGGTGCTGACTTGTTGCACCCTCAATAACTACTGTGATTATTATTATTTGACCCTGCTGGTCATTTATGAACATTTGAACATCTTGGCCATGTTCTGTTATAATCTCCACCCGGCACAGCCAGAAGAGGACTGGCCACCCCTCATAGCCTGGTTTCTCTCTAGGTTTCTTCCTAGATTTAGGCCTTTCTAGGGAGTTTTTCCTAGCCACCGTGCTTCTACACCTGCATTGTTTGCTGTTTGGGGTTTTAGGCTGGATTTCTGTACAGTACTTTGATAAATCAGCTGATGTAAGAAGAGCTATATAAATACATTTGATTTGATTTAAGGAAAGCTTTGACTATTTACAGACTCAGTGAGCATAGCCGTGCTATGGAGAGAGGCTGCCGTCGGCAGACCTGGCTCTCAAGATAAGACAGGCTATGTGTACACTGCCCACAAAATGAGGTGGAAACTGAGCTGCAATTAGAGACACATATTTCCCTCAGATTACACAGACCCATGCAGATCTCACTTAGACTTTTCAGCAAAACTCTAAACACATTCTCATACACAAAACACATTCTGCACTCTAATGCACATGTCATCCATACTGGTAAACCAAGTGGCAACAATCAAATACAAATAGAGAACCCATGTCATTGATTGAACACAACCACTCAAAATTGATTTAACCTGTTTCAAATGATGCGACACAACCAATATAAACCAGTTCTGAGAGCAAACAGGTTGTTGAAGGTGGGAAGGAGAAAGTCTGAGAATGGATACTGTAGTACAGTGCATTGTAGGCTGTATACTGTACAATGGACAAATTGTATGGCCCTGAACATTGTGCTTTCCATTTATTAACAGTACTGACTGCTCAATAGATTTTGACTGGTTGCAGGTTCATATCAACATAGAACAAGAATTACAGTATCACAGAGACAAAGGACAAGTTTGTGAGATGCAGGGTACAGTACTGTAAAAATAGGGGTACAAGGAGGAGGAAGAACAAAAATCAAAATTGCAAAGTGCAAAGCAGAGTAGTATTTCTGATCAAAAGACAATGACGTAAAAATATGAATATTTTTTTAGATTAAAAATGTACTTCTCCCTGAGAATTGTATGTTTTGAATGATGTGTTTTCTATTTTTCGGTGCATTGTTTACTGACTGCTTGAGAGTATATATAATTTTGATCACTTTGTTTATGATTTGAGAGCAGTGTTTGATTTTGAACACAGGTATAACTTTTTGAGGCGAATGTTTCATTTTGCAAGAGGAGTCAGAGGTTATGTAAATAGTGCTTGAAGATGAGGTTTTGTGTTTAATGTTTTCAGGAAATGGAGCAAGGTTTCAGAAATTGTGTTTTAGCAATTGAGAAAAACTGTAATTGAAATTGAACTGTGAGTGAGTGAGTGAGAGAGAGAGAGAGACAGAGAGACAGAGAGACAGAGAGAGGGAGAGGGAGAGGGAGAGGGAGAGGGTATGGGTCTGAAGAGGAGAGTGAAGGTGATAAATTGGAAGGGAAGACAGACAGGTCTGATAAACACAGATTGGTTGATGTGAGGCAGCCAGACCAGCCACCAAGGAATCAACAGTTTGACTGTTGCAACTAGATCAAAATCTCTAGATCTCTTCAAACAGGGGGAACAGTAAGCAAGTCAAGGACAAACCCAGGTCAACTGTCCTTCCGTCTCCTTTCCTTTCTGAGTGTTAACACTACCAGTGTCCCTCTATTGTAAAGTTTAGGCTTTATTTTGTTGACACTAAATACAAGAGGCAACACTTAAGGAAGTATTGGTGCTCCTCTCCTCTCTCCCAGTTAAAAGGGGGGGGGGGGGGCATTTATTATTCTGGGGGATTTGAACCTTTGGTGGTTAAGGGCTGTGCAATCAGTCTTCCTAATCTCATTTAAAGATGGAAATAAACAATCAGTCTTCATGGTGAGGAAGAAAGCCCAGAGATGCACGTGGGTAGGATTATGGTAATGTGGGAATGAAACAAGCGTCTTTAATACACTGCACTAATAACTCTTTATGCATGCGAGAAGAAGATGGTTCCAACAAAAATGGGGGAGGACGACTCTCAATCACATTGTTTCTTTGAACCGAAAACCTAAAATTTGCATGCAGATTTTTCAACATTAATCTGGGACTATTTGTTACAGATGGTAAATGTTCAGAGAACAAGTCAGAAAAAGGCCACAAAAAATCTCAGGGTAGGATTTCTGAGCTAGGATCAGGTCTTCCATGTCCATATGACCTTATTCATTATGATCTAAAAGGCTAAACTGATGCAATGTTGAGGGAGACATTTTTATCTTCCCTCAAGTCCTGGAGGTAAACAACAGTTAATTTAGGTCTCAGGTTGTGCTTTCTCTCTCTCTCTCTCTCTCTCTCTCTCTCTCTCTCTCTCTCTCTCTCGATTCCTGGCCCACTGAAAACAGCCCTGAGGTGATAGCAGCACAGACCTAGGGAGAAATAGAGAGAGGGAGAGAGAGTAAGAGTGAGAAAGAGTGAGTGATATAGAGAGAGGCCAGAGATAGAGAGAGCCGTTAGTCACGGCACTGAGGAGATTGGACACACAATGCAGCATGGCACCGCACAGCGTAACGTGGTGGATCGGATTCCCTTGTCCCCAGCCAAGGTGCCACAGCTGCGTGTTTGATGTGTGGCAGCCGGGCAGGAGGGGCATGTGGAGAGTGCTATGCTCTCTCTCTCTCTGAAATAAAAATTCTGATCGCATTATTGGCATGAAATACAATTTGTAGATTTTTCCAAAGCAGTATAGTGGTATAGCATTTCAGTAAATACAGTACAATGCAATGAGGATAATGAAATACAGTTAATTTCAGTAGTAATAATAATAGTACATATAATCATGTATACAGGTACAACAATACTGCTGTTGTATTGTGTAATCTTCGGTTGATACATTTTATAAAAAATAAAAATAAGATTATAAAAAAATATATATATTGGCAAATAAATAAAAAACAAAATGTACATGGATGATGGTCACACTATTACTTGTAAGTTATATACAATGTAAATACTTCAAGTAGTTAATGGCCATGGGATGTCCCTAAGACTATGAAAATCATATACGTACATACTGTATCTGGCAGTAATATTTGAGGTTTCTCCCTCATCCAGATTCACAGCTTTATGTCATTAGTAAATGCATAGAAGTTGGGAATTGATTGAGATATTTTCTTTAAAAATATTTGGGAGTATTTCTCACAGTAGAGGAAAAAGTGCATCTCTGTCCCTACCTCCCCTGTCGTGCAGTGACCACATAGACACTCCTCTTTGGATAGCCATGTCTTTTTGTGTCTCCCTTTTTCGATAGCCAATTAGTGATCACTGAGCCTGTATTTGGTCAGGATCTGTCTATGTTTTGTATCTCTGATAGCTCTGCAGCGCAGGAGTACTGTGTTTAAGCATTTTATTCTTGATTCTGCCAGGGCCACATGCCTTTCCAGGTTTAAGGCGTTGTATTTTCTTTGAAAGTTCAGCCTGTGTAAGTTGGTAGTCTATTGGGTTCTGGTTGTTTTTGATTGTGTGTTGTAAGGAGCTGCATTTTTCTTGAATATTTTGGGGATTTAAAGTAAGGTCTTCTGATGGTATTATTTCATAGAGGTTTTCTAAAAAAAATGATCCAAATGTTACCATTTTGAATGGCTAGGTCATTCCTTTGTTTTCCATTTAAACCATTCCATTTCTCCCAGAACAATCTTCAATCTCTTTCAGAGTATTTCCAAAATGCTTCCATTTCTTCCATCTTAGATTTTGTTTGTATTCTTTCAATGTGTCACAATATTGTTGCCGAACATCTCTATCCTGTGGTTGGTGATGTTTTCTACTTGATAAAGCTCTAAAACATTTTCTTATGAGATTACGTTCAGCATCAAACAATTTCCCTTTTTGAGGTTTCCAATTGTAATTTTTTCCCCCCGTTTGCATAAATTTACTTTTGTGGCTACTTTATGATACATCTCATTTCATTTATTCACAGCCAAATTGATGTCAGGGAGGTTTGGGCTGAATGTACTTGAAAAGAAATCAGTAATACAGATTGTAATTTCTGGGCAATGCAATGCTGTGTTTAAGTGTGCTGCGATGTCAGGGGCCCATCTGTATATTTTATTTAGATGAATCAGTGTACACAAATTCCCGCCCGTAATGGTGTCTGTGGTCTGACAGTGAATGCACTAATGGTGGAGGGGTTCAAGTCTGAGATTGCATAGTCAACAACATTGGTCACAAGAGCTGAGCAGTAGGTGAATCTTCCCAAAGAAGAGATGCACTCTCCTTTCCATTTGAGTTTACTACCTGGTCAGGGCTAGTTCTATTACTAGTGGGGTATATGGAGGGACGTCCAAATGTACTGTATGTCTATTACCCTCAGGCTTTGCGGTTCGGAAGCTGTTCTAGCATTAAAATCCCTACACAAAATGACATTCCCCTCATCTTGAAACTGGTTGGTCTCTCTTTGGAGATGATCAGAAAACTGATCATCATAGTAAGATGAATCTGAGGGAGAAGCATAAACCACACCTATGTATAAATCATTGTCACTAAGGATTGTGCCCTTTTCTGAGTTTAACCAAATCTGGGTTTTAACCTTTTTATTTTTCTCAGGGAAGGGTCCCGTTTATATCATATGATCAATCCTCCCAAGTCCCTGCCCTGTTTTATGTTTTTATGTTTTAATGATTGAAGTAGAATTTCCTTATAGCCCGAAGGACTTTTAGAGTTTGTGGTCTTAAGACCTAAGGTAGAGGAGTACAAGCCCTGGATAATTCAATAACTAAAACGCAACTAAAATATAAATGCAACATGCAACAATCTGAGTTACAGTTCATATAAGGAAATCACTCAATTGAAATGAATTAATTAGGTTATAATCCATGGATTTCACATGACTGGGAATGCAGATATGCATCTGTTGGTCACAGATTCTTTAAAAAAAAGGTAGCGAGCCTCCCGGGTGGCACAGTGGTTAAGGGCGCTGTACTGCAGCGCCAGCTGTGCCACCAGAAACTCTGGGTTTGCGCCCAGGCTCTGTCGTAACTGCCCGCAACCGGGAGGTCCGTGGGGCGATGCACAATTGGCCTAGCGTCGTCTGGGTTAGGGAGGGTTTGGCTGGTAGGGATATCCTTGTCTCGTCGCGCACCAGAGACTCCTTTGGTGGGCCGGGCGCAGTGCGCGCTAACCAAGGTTGCCAGGTGCACAGTAACTAACAATTGGATACCATGAAATTGGGGAGAAAAAGGGGTAAATAATAATAATAATCTTTTTTTTTTTAAAAGGTAGGGTGTGACCACCATTTGCCAAAGAGTTGATCAGGCTGTTGATTGTGGCCTGTGGAATATTGTCGATCCAGAGCATCTCAAACATGCTCAATGGGGTGACATGTCTGGTGAATATGCAGGAAGAACTGGGACATTTTCAGCTTCCAGGAATTGTGTACAGGTCCTTGTGACATGGAGCAGTGCATTATCATGCAGAAACACGAGTTGATGGCGGCGGATGAATGGTACGACAACGGGCCTCAGAATCTCGTCACGGTATCTCTGTACATACAAATTGCAATCGATAAAATGCAATTGTTTTTGTTGTCTGCCTATACCATAACCCCACCGCCTCCATGGGGCACTCTGTTCACAACATTGACATGAGCAGACCGCTCGCCCACACGACTCCATACATGCTGTCTGCCATCTGCCCGGTACAGTTGAAACCATGATTCATCTGTGAAGAGCCAGTGGCCATCAAAGGTGAGCATTTACCTTCTGAAAGCGGTTACGACGCCAAACTGAAGTCAGGTCAAGACCCTGGTGAGGACGAGGAGCCCCCAGATGAGCTTCCCTGAGACCGTTTTTGACCGTTTGTGCAGAAATTCTTAAGTTGTACAAACCCACAGTTTCATCAGACGATACCACAGGTGAAGAAGCTTGATGTGGAGGTCCTGGGCTGGCGTAGTTACACGTGGTCTGCGATTGTGAGGCTGGTTGGACGAACTGCCAAATTCTCTAAAATGACAGTCCTATGGTAGAGAGATGAACATTTAGTTCTCCGGCAACAGCTCTGGTGGACATTCCTGCAGTCAGCATGCCAGTTGCATGCTTCCTCAAAACATGAGACATCTGTTCCTAATGAAGTGACAATGGGCTGATTGATTTGAAAATGCTTCTTAGGTTTCACGCCTTAGTGTTATTATGAACACTGGTAAGATGCATGTCTATGGAGATGCTAACCATAGCACTAAGGCCGAGGACGAGTTCAGGTCCAGGGACCGTAAGGTTGACAAACACTTCAGATCACATTGACTTCTATTGAAGTCTCAGGTGCTGCTGCAGTGCTGTGTCCCTGGGCCAAGCAAGCTACGGTCACCAGGTTCGAAAACCAGGAGCCAGGCATCAGCCAGCATTGTGTGTATGTGTGTGTTTGTGTGTATGTGTGCGTATGTGTGTGTGTGTGTGTGCTTGCGTGCGTGCGTGCGTCTGTCCGTGAGTGTGCATGGTATAGAGGCAGTGTAGTGGCTGAGGCTCAGGAATGATTTCCACATTCAATTACCTCACCTCTAATTAGGGGACCTGTGGAGGGCGCCAGCTCTGTGATACAGGCCCCATACTGTACTGTGGAGCCAGCTGATAGTGTGCACTGGCGCTATCACCTTGCAAACACACTCCTACTACATCGCAGGAGGGAGACAAACATAACTATGTAATTTACAGTCACTCAGATCATACCTGCATATTTTATTTTGTAGGTTAGTGTGTGTGTCTCTATGTGTTGTGGTTTCTCTAGCTCTTCTGATTCAGTCAGTGTTTGAGAGAAGGAAGGCTTCTCCCTCATCCATTTCTGTACATTTGTATTGTTCGTATCACAGTCAGTCTACCAGAGTTTATAAAAAAAAAAATTGTGAGCTTTATCAACAAGTGAATTACAACACAATCCAATCAATCAATCAAATTGTATTTGTCACATGCTTCGTAAACAACAGGTGTAGACTAACAGTGAAATTCATACAGGCCCTTCCCAACAATGAAGACAGAAAAAAGCTAAATAATAGAAAAACAATAAAAGAAGGAATAAATACACAATGAGTAATGATAACTTGGCTATATACACGGTACCAGTACCGAGTTGATGTGCAGGGTACGAGGTAATTGAGGTAGATATGTACAGTACAGTGCATTCAGAAAGTATTCAGAGCCCTTCCCAATTTCATCATTTTATTACTTTACAGCCTTATTCTAAACTGGATTAAATTAATTTCCCCATAAATCTACACACAATACCCCATAATGACAAAGCAAAACAGTTTTATGTTTTATGTTTGCACATTTATGAAAAATTTAAACAGAAATACTTTATTTACATAAGTATTCAGACCCTTTGCTATGAGACATGAAATTGAGTTCAGGTGCATCCTGTTTCTATTGATCATCCTTAAGATATTTCTACAACTTGATTGGAGAAACAAATTCTATAGATTTTTTCCCGGAAGGTTCTCTCATCTCCACAGAGGAACTCTAGGGGTTCTGTCAAAGTGACCATCAAGGTCCTTCTCCCCCAATTGCTCAGACTGAACCAGGTTTTCCTCTTGTCTGTGTTTAGCACCACACCATGTTTATTCCACATCAGTTAACTGATGCTAGCAGTAGAATCCGATTAAAAAAAACAGATACTGTCACGTCTACTCCTGCTCCTCCTCTCCGGTGTGCGATGTCGCCGGAATACTATCCACCGGTCCTGGGAATCATCATTGCTAACACCTGGCACTCATCATTACGCACACCTGGCACTCATTGTTATGACTCACACCTGGACCTCATAACCTCCTCTTTTTAGGTACCTTCCTTTTGTTCAATCCTCAGTTGGTATTGCACCTGCGTTCATGTTACCTCGCTTCTGTTACGCTGTCTTGTTTCATGTTTGTTGTTTTCATTAAACGTTTCACCTGCACCTGCTTCTCGACTCACAGCGTCATCGTTACAGATATAAATATAACTTATGGAACAGTGGGGACTGTGAAGAGACAGACACACGCATACACATGATAACACACGCACTCTACACACACGTACACATGTACTCTGTCTGGTGTAAAGCAGACTGAACCAGGTTTTCCTCTATGTCTGTGCTTAGCTCCATTCTGTTTCTTCTTATCCTGAATAACTCCTTAATGATTACAACAGCCATGGCTATATGGAACTCTATTCCACATCAGTTAACTGATTTTGTATTGTGTGTATATACGTATGTGCTAGTAGGGTAGTGGCACGAGGGCACACACTTAATGTGTTGTGAAAAGTATTATGAAATGAAATATATGTAACTGCCTTAATGTTGCTGGACCCCAGGAAGAGTAGCTGCTCCCTTGGCAGCAAATAATGGGGATCCATAATAAATACAAGCAGACCCATAACATGATGCAGCCACCACTATGGTTGAAAATATGGAGTGCTACTCAGTAATGTGTTGTATTGGATTTGCCCCAAACATAACACTTTGTATTCAGGACAAACAGTGAATTGTTTTGCCACATTTTTTGCAGTACTACTTTAGTGCCTTGTTGCAAACAGGATGCATGTTTTGGAATATTTTTATTCTGTACGGTCTTCCTTTTCACTCTGTCAATTGCGTTAGTATTGTGGAGTAGCTACAATGTTGTTGTTGTTGACTCAACACATTTCAGCTTTTCATTTTGAATTAATTTGTAAAAATGTTAAACAATTCCACTTTGACATTATGAGGTACTGTGTGTAGGCCAGTGACAATGACAAGTAAATGTAATCCATTTTAATTTCAGGCTGTAACACAACAAAATGTGGAAAAATCAAGGGGTGTGAATACTTTCTGAAGGCACTGTAGGTAGGGATAAAGTGACTAGGCAGCAGGATAGATAAACAGTAGCAGCAGTGTGTGATGAGTCAAAAGAGTTAAGTGCAAAAAGGGTCAATTTGTATTTTGTATTTATTATGGCAAGGCAGCAGCTACTCTTCCTGGGGTCCAGCAAAATTAAGGCAGTTATACAATTTTAAAATCATTACAATACATTCACCGATTTCACAACACACTGCAATACAGAGAGTCCGTGTAGATATTGGTTTGCTAAGTATTTAGCAGTCTTATGGCTTGGGGGTAGAAGCTGTTCAGCGTCCTATTGGTTCCAGACTTGGTGCATCGGTACCGCTTGCCATGCGGTAGCCGAGATAACAGTCTGACTTGGGAGGATGGAGTCTTTGAACATTTTTAGGGCCTTCCTCTGACACCGCCAGGTATAGAGGTCCAGGATGGCAGGGAGCTCGGCCCCAGTGAAGTACTCGGTCGTCTCACGCACTACCCTCTGTAGCACCTTACAGTCAGATGGAGAGCAGTTGCCATACCAAGCGGTGAGGCAGCCAGTCAAGATGCTCTCACGCTGTGTGTAAGAATAAGAGAGAGTAAAGTCTGTTGACATTGTCAGTTTTAAGGGACTCAAATCGAACAGCCAAAAAGCACATTGAGTCGGATATTTCAAGCCACATTTCAAACACCTTTGTAGGTAGTTTGAAGTCAGATACAAATCTGATTCCTGATTCCTGGCCATGCGACCTGTGTATGAATGGTCAAATCTGATTTATTTGCCCTCAAGTGTTTTTTAGACTGTTGCTTGTTGACAGTTTGACAAGAACATGTTGTAGCTAACTAGCTTGTTAATTGATTAAAAACAAATGAGTGAATGTGCTAGAAAGCTAAGCAGCTACCTAGCTACTGTATATACTGTATTATACTATATACTGTACTGCTGTGGCTAGCCAGAAAGAGTTCTTACACTATCACTTTGAACATTCTAAGCAACTGGGAAACATCCGTGGCAGGCATTGTTGTCACCGAGCACCACCACCAATCATCCTACACCACCGTGCACACACCCATCGTTACTTTGACAACTAGCGTAGCCATGTCAGCAAATGACTTCTGTCTGTACACACACAAAAGGCCTTACTGCTCAAAACTGATTTGAGCATTAAGGCCTGCAGTGTGAACAAGGCTTAAGAGCACACACATGCATGCGTACATGCATGCACAAACATACTCACATGTGTAAGTGCACACACAGACGCACATACACACGTTATATTCTTCTCTCCGTGTGGGGACCTAAAATGTATTTCCATTCAAAATCCTATTTTCCCTAACCCCTAACCCTAAGCTTAACCCTTACCCTAACCCGTAACCCTAAACCTAAGCACTAACCTCTTACATGACTCTAATTTGAACCCTAACCCCTAAGCTTAAAATAGCCTTTGCCCTTATGCGGACGTGGGAAATGTCCACACGAGGGATACTTTTCCTTGTGTTACTATCCTTGTGGCGACTTTTGGGGACTGTAGA
Organism: Oncorhynchus clarkii lewisi; assembly: GCF_045791955.1. Lineage (NCBI taxonomy): Eukaryota > Metazoa > Chordata > Actinopteri > Salmoniformes > Salmonidae > Oncorhynchus > Oncorhynchus clarkii. The sequence continues at coordinate 32,785,826 of NC_092164.1, forward strand.
TCCCCCCCACAAGGATATTTGTATTTGTGTTTATTTATTAATGATCTCCATCCTGTGGTCCAGCAACATTAACAGTTATATACAGTTTAAAATTTGACATGACATTACATTTCATAACACTTTACACAACACATTTAGTGTGTTCCCACAGGCCACTACTCCACGATCACATACAGTATTTACAATAAAAACATCCATGTGTACGTGTGTGTAGAGTTCGTGTCTTATCACGTGTGTGTGTGTGTGTCTGTGCCTTTGTGTGTCTCTTCACAGTCCCCGCTGTTCCATAAGGTGTATTTTTACCTGTTTTTTTGAAATCTGATTCTACTGCTTGGAATAGATGTGGAATAGATTTCCATGTAGTCATGGCTCTATGTCATGGCTCTACACGACTGAAAAGTAGTCCAGGTGCGACAAAACTAGAAGAACACACCCACCCACACGCACGCACGCACGCACACACACACACACACCCACCACAAACAATAAGTTTGTGGTGCAAAACCAATATTCTCTTTACACCTCATGTATCCTCAGTCAGACTCCCAAGCATAAATTCTAATGTAAATATGCAAAGTTTCAAATAACTTGAAAAAATGTCATACAGTATTTCAAAGGTGAAAATGTCCTGAACTAATTCCTTCAGGCAGGTAGGTAGCCGCAATTCCTTCACCGCCCCTGATTAAAGCAAAAACAGGAATATACAAATATCAAAGAATTTGCGTAGCTCGGAGCAGCAATGAATCATTGGGATTTAAATGAGTACAATTGTGTGGAGGGGAGGAAAATTAATCAAATATGAACTTCCCAGAGGCATCAGGAGTAAATGAAAAAAATCAACATTGTACTGGCAGATAAAAAAGTGTGTTATGTTCTGACTACCTTCAGTGGCTTGCTTTTGCTTTTGTGAATATTTAGCCCTGCAGTGCAACCTTAGGCTTTTGGATCAGTTCCCGTTTTGCTCACTGTGGAATAACCACTTTGTTGTGTAGAATATGCTTTTATTCAGAATTTAAAAGCAGAGTGGAGTAGAACCCATTGATTGTATCAACCTATTTCTCTCTTGATAAAAATGTTTTCTATTATTCTAGTCTAATCTCTGCCTGAGAAGAGGAAAGACCTCTGTGAAGGCAGATTGTATTGATCATTGATGTGGACATCTTATTTTGGGAATGCTTGAACTGACTGTCATCTCTCTCTCTCTCTCTCTCTCTCTCTCTCTCTCTCTCTCTCTCTCTCTCTCTCTCTCTCTCTCTCTCTCTCTCTCTCTCTCTCTCTCTCTCTCTCTCTCTCTCTCTCTCTCTCTCTCTCTCTCTCTCTCTCTCTCTCTCTCTCTCTCTCTCTCTCTCTCTCTATTCAATTTAAGGGGCTTTAATGGCATGGGAAACATATGTTTACATTGCCAAAATATGTGAAATAGATAATAAACAAAAGTGTAATAAACAATAAAAAAAACTGTGAACATTACACTCACAAAAGTTCCAAAAGAATAAAGACATTTCAAATGTCATATTATGTGCAAATAGTTAAAGCACAAGAGGAAAATAAATGTACAATGGTGTTTGTTCTTCACTGGTTGCCCTTTTCTTGTGGCAACAAGTCACAAATCTTGCTGCTGTGATGACACACTGGGGTATTTCTCCCAATAGATATGGGAGTTAATCAAAACTGGATTTGTTTTCAAATTCTTTGTGGATCTGTGTAATCTGAGGGAAATATGTGTCTCTAATATGGTCATACATTTGGCAGGAGGTATGGAAGTGCAGCTTAGTTTCCACCTCATTTTGTGGGCAGTGTGCACATAGACTGTCTTCTCTTGAGAGCCAGGTCTGACGACGGCGGCCTCTCTCCATAGCACGGCTATGCTCACTGAGTCTGTACATAGTCAAAGCTTTCCTTAAGTTTGGGTCAGTCACAGTCGTCAGGTATTCTGCCACTGCATACGCTCTGTTTAGGGTCAAATATCATTCTCGTTTGCTGTTTTTTTGTTCATTCTTTCCAATGTGTCAAGTAATTATCTTTTTGTTTTCTCATGATTTGGTTAGGTCTAAAGGGATCGGGAGACAGGCACGGGAATGCGTAATCTTTTTTTAAATGTTAAATTTCACCCAAATTACAGCGTGCCATGTAAAGGCACAGGGACGAAGACCAAACAACGCGTATGCAAAACACAGGGTTGAAACCACAAAAAAATAGCGATGAGTACCTAAAATAAATACACCAGGGCGAGACCCTTAATCATCTGCGCAACACAAGCGGCACAAAAGCCAAAACACAGCACAGGTACTCACATGACCAACGAACATTGGAACAATAATCGACAGCCCAATGGAAACCAAAGGGCACATTTATACAATTAGTGTGCGTAATGACACAGTTCCGGAGGGATCCGTGACAATATAGTGTTTTACGTTGTACACTAAGGATATTTATGCAGAATCCTCCATGCAGAGTCTCAATTGGGTGTTTGTACCGTTTTGTGAATTATTGGTTGGTGAGCGGACCCCATACCTCGCAATGGGTCCTATAACTGATTCAAGTATTTTTCACCAGATCCTAATTGGTATGTTGAATTTTCTCATTCTCTCAATCTCTCTCTATTTTGTTCTCTCTCCCCCTTTTCGGAAGTTGGTGTGGAAGGGGGCCAGACGCTTTGTGAATTAGAGGAGAACGTGGCGCTGTCTTATGAAGACTCTATGGATGAGAACCTCTCTGATGATGCCGGCCGCAAAAGTGTGAAAGATGCAGATGACTCCAGCAGCAAAGGTGATGCTTATACTTGATATATGCTAGCCATAGTATATATGTTGGTTTCTTTATATACTGTAACACTTGATAACTGTTGAGATCCCCCACCTCGTCGAACATCCCATTCCAAAATCATCGGCATTAATATGGAGTTGGTCCCCCCTTTCCTGCTATAACTCCACTCTGCTGGGAATGCTTTCCACTAGATGTTGGAACATTACTGCAGGGACTTGTGTTGAGCGATTAGGCCTGGCTCGCAGTTGGCGTGTCAATTCATCCCAAAGGTGTTTGATGGGGTTGAGGTCAGGTCTCTTTGCAGGTCAATCGAGTTCTTCCTCATGATCTCGACAAACCGTTTCTGTATGGACCTCGCTTTGTGCATAGGGAATTGTCATGCTTAAACAGGAAAGGCCTCACCCAAACTGTTCCCACAAAGTTGGAAGCATAGAATAATCTACAGCATTGTATGCTGTAGCCTTAAGATTTCCCCTCACTGAAACTAAGGGGCATAGCCCGAACCATGAAAAACAGCCCCAGACCTTCAGCACTTCAGCACTCAGTGGTCCCGTTCTGTGAGCTTGTGTGGCCTACCACTTTGTGGCAGAGCCATTATTGCTCGTAGACATTTCCACTTCACAATAACAGCACTTACAATTGACCGGGGCAGCTGGAGCAGGGCAGAAATTTGACGAACTGACTTGTTGGAAAGGTGGCCTCCTATGACGGTGCCACGTTGAAAGTCACTGAGCTCTTCAGTAAGGCAATTCTACTGACAATGTTTGTCTATGGAGATTGTGTGGCTGTGTGCTCAATTTTATACACCTGGCAGCATAGGGTGTGGCTGAAATAGCATACTTCTGAATATACTGTATAGTGTACTACTATGTATGCAAAGGCTCTGACTTCTGACCTGGCTGTGTCATGGCCACAGTCCGGTTTTGCAGTTTCACTCCTCAGATGGTTCTATAATCGAACAAGTCCCGGCATTCAAATACCTTGGCATTTGAATTGACAATGATTTAATGTTAAAAAAGCATACGAATGAGCTCGTTAAGAAGCTAAGATTTAAAGTGGGCTTTTTTTTAATAGAAACAGATGTTGCCCCTCTCTAGTCAGCAGGAAGCAGATTGTGCAGTCAACCTTTCTATCTGTTCTTGATTATGGTGATACTATTTCTGAAAGTGCAGCTGGCACTACTCTTATACCCCTGGATGCTGTTTGTCATAGCACCCTTTGTTTTATCACAGGTTTTATTACTCATCACTGCATTCTTTACCAAAACATTGTCTGGTTGTCTTTAAAGTCATGTAGATCACATCATTACGCTCTTTTTTTTGTTTACAAAGCCCTGCTTCATAAGCTTCTGACATACCTAACATCAGCAGAGGAGTCAGCCTCGTACTTTATGTAGACGTCGAGCAGTCAGGCACATACAGTTACGGCTGTAATATCAGGGTTATCATCCATTCTAAACAGAAAGTTCTTTTTTTTCTAGGCCCAGCCAAGCTAACTCCATTTCATCCTCCCTTACAATACAAACTCCTTCTAGCAGACATCAGTACAGTTAAACCAATAATAGATTAATACCAGGCTAGCAGCTGTGTACAGTAGCTTTGCAAATCTCTCTGTAATTCCTCATGTCCTTCATTCAACTGATGTTGAACTTTTCCTGTTAGTTTCGCAGAACATCACTGTTACATTACTGCATTGTAATAAACACACATCAGACATTTACTCCAGTTTAGGTTGCTCAAGGAGCACAGCTTAATGTCACTGTCCTGAGGCTGCCTACTCGTGAAGTCTATACCACATTCTCTCTCTCTTTTGCTGCATTCATTCCCAGTATGAACGGCGTCAGTTAGATAGCATAGACTCAGCTAATGCTTTAGTTTGCAGTCATATTTCAACAGTTTTTTAAAAATGAATTTGCGTAATAACCATTTCATGTCTAAATGAATAGCAGGTTGACTGTAGAATAACCAAGTCGATGTTACCATTAGATGGCCCCTTTGCTGCCGAGTGAGGCTGACCTCTGAACTATCCTTCCTCAGGGGAAGAAGAGTGTGGACAATCAAAATCACAGGTTGATGATGGACACAGTGGGAAGTCGGGAGTAAGGCCACAGAACAAGGAAGAGTGGGACGGACCAAGTAAGACAACACAGACATGCACGCACACACACTACACTATCCCCGATTATTTAACCAACTCATAAATCCACCACAACTTCATCACAATTTGCTGGAGGTGTGGTGGACTTATGAGTTGGTTAATTAACCGGAACAAACACAAGTCATACACGTAAAGGATCTGGCATATCTGGTTCATATCTTTTCATGGTTTTGTAGCCATTGTCTAGTGTGATATTACTAGCACAGACAGACATTCAGTCTTTGTCCCAGATTACTACAGTCAGTGTGGTATCGTCTCTCTCTCTCTCTGCTCTCCTTCAGGGCAGAACATGATTAAAAGGAGATAAAGAATCATGTCCATGTCAGTAATGAGCTACACTGCCTTTTATCTGATCGTCTAGAAATATGTATTTTTCTTCAAGATTTTGCTGCTCTTTGGTGAGGTTGCTTAGGGAAGGGTTTTCCAAACCTCTCCAGTCGTTCCAAGTATTTGAACTATTCCACAGCTAGCAGACCTGATTCAAATGGTCAACTAATCATGAAACACTTGACTAGGTGAATCAGGTGAGTTAGTTCTGGGCTATAACAAAATTGTTAAATGTCTTATTGTCCCCAAGGAGAGGTTTGAGAATCACTGGCTTAGGGAATAATTACACTATATGGAAGGGTGGTTATACACACTTTCCTCTGATGGGATACAACATATTTTATATATGAATCTTGAAATTTAAACAAAAATGATTTTTTTAATGGAATTTTTTTACTTTTATGTCAATTGTGGTGTCCTGTCAACGTTACATCTTCCTAACAGTGAAATATAAATGTGTTATATAATCACAAACCTATTCTATAATCAATCTATAATAATAAGCCTGTAGGCATACAGTTTCAATTGACTTTCAACATTCATTATCACCGCCAACCACTCTGACTTGGATATAACTTTTTCCAACGGCCAAGAAATGTACATTTGATCCTGTCCAATAATAAGTCCAATAATACGTTTTGGGAGAGAGTAGAGCGAGAGAGAGATGAATAACGAGAGAGAGCGAGAGAGAGAGAGAGAGAGAGAGAGGGAGACAAAGTGAGACGGAGGAGCGACACGGATACAGCAGCAAGTAACGAGGGCCTGGGAGGATCGGACTAGGGATGGGGATGGAAAATGGATTTTAATGGCAGTGTTGGATTAGAGAAATCCCTGGAACAATGTTAAATCATTACAGCTCCAGACGACATCAAAGTCCCCATGATTGAGTCCCTAAAGCCTTTTCACAGGGGGACTGGAGGAGAGCAAAGCGGGTGTAAACCAGTGGCGAGACCAGGCCGGCCACATTGGGCTAGAGTGGATTGGAAATGTAAGAGCAGGGAGATACATCGGGAGACAGTCTCTTTACTTCTGATATATTACAGTATGTGATGTGGTGAAGCCAGGGATGTATGTAAATACTATATATATATATATATATAGTATATGTATATAGTCCTACAACTGAAAGGTGTTATTGAAAGGAGATAGTTATGTGAAGTGATGAAGTCAGGGATACAGGATACATCTACTGTATAGTATACGTGTACATCTGAAAGGTATTTTTGAGAGTGCCACATTGGAAACGAACTCAGTTAAATAGCAATAAATAAATCAACTCCAAATGTAACACTATTTGGGGTTTATATGGTCCCACCCACGGGTTGTGTTAAAACTACTCTTGTCATCGTGTTGATATTTTTGGAGTTAAAGCATCACTAAATTAAGTGAATATCCAACCCTCAGAGAGTTACTTAAATTTACTATTGTCAGTGTTGTTTTTAACAACTCCCTTGCCATTTTACACTGTTCTGTGTTGTTTTGAATTAACAATCAACTTCCTTTGAGTTCTAAGTGTGTGAAGCCTTATTTGAAAATGTCTTAATGTGTCACATTATGTTGGTTTGCAATGTGACATCCAATGTCTGTTGGAAGCCAACTTGCAGGAAGACATCACTCACAACTTGTGTTTAGAATGCTTGTCAGAGTAGGGAAGAAATCCCAGTCCATGAAGACGACCTACACTACGTAAACTGGAATAACTATCTCACTAACGGTTGCTTTAAATCCAACCACTTACATTTTTGCGAAACTAATCCAATCTGTATGTTTCTTATCTTTGGGTGGCATAAGATAATTAACAATCAAATGCAAACAATCAAAACACAGATTAAAAATCATTTTCAAAATCTATCTGTAACAGGACATGCTTGGAAATATGACAATGAAGCCCCTCCCAAATCTGTGGATCACTCCATAGATGTAACTTCCTGGCTCTGGTTACTCTTAATGGAGTTAAAAGTACTCTGTCTCAATCAACTCCAGATATCAATACTAACTCCAGGAATTGTATCACTCTCTTCAATTTAACCCACATTTTTTTAAAGGCTGTGATTTCAACTATCCTTGATTTACTGTGTAAGAACAGGAAGATTGACTTTTGACATGCAGAATGTGAATAGGCTTCTGTATACATCTGAAAGGTGTGGAAAGTGTCATTCGTATAACATAAGCCAATCGAGTATTATATATCTCGCTATACTTCCAATTCCTCCTTGGTGAATATTATCAACACACTTGTCCACTTGACCCCCACTTTGTCTCGTTTATAAAGGCAGTGTCTAAATGATGGATCTCTCACTATGTGGATGAACGAGGGAGGGAGGAGGAGGAGGGACCTGGTTGTCAGCCGAATTAACTAAGATACCAAATAATGCTGTTAATAATAATATTCATATCGATAATGATAAAGGCCTCTAATCTTCACAAAAACAAAACGCCATGTTCCTCCCTGATTGTTGGAGTGTTGCGGTATTCAATTAGGAGGTTTTCTCCAGCATATTAATCATCTCCTCAACAAACAACTCGGCAGTAATTAAAGCCTCAGCCTGGATAAAGACTTGTTGCTGGATCATCAGTCTGTTTATCAACGCTCACACAGCCGCTGTTAAGTAAATTTCGTGTCTTGAGGGGAATTTCAATTATCGCAGTCAGGTTAGCCTATATTTTTTGTGAGTTTAGTTTATTTGGATCAAACAAACAAATACATGATAAAGTACAGAACACTAACAGAGAAGAACAACATAAGATATTACATTAAATTAAAAATAAGAGTTATATAGACACCAAGAGGCAACAAAAATACTATTTACACAGTATTCATATATAGATATTCATATATACAGTACAGTTAAATTCGAGATGCTCAGTGATACAAGATGTTATTTCATTTATTTTTTAAAGCTAAACTTGCTTTTTGCGAGAGTTACCTCTGGTGGCAGAGCATTCCACGGTGACATGGCTCTATACATAACTGAGTGACGCATTAAATCTGTTTTTGGTTCGGGTACCATGAAGAAACCCATAGTGGCGTGTCTGGTGGGGTATGTCTGTTTTAAGTGTATGCAAATAGATTATACAAGTGGTTAGGCATTTTCAACACACAAATGTTTCTTAAAAAGATTAGAAAGAGTCCATTTCTCCTCAAGTGATTGAGGGAGAGGACAACTGCTTAAGTTTGGATGTTTGAATTCAAGTCTGTCAATGGAATGGAAAGTGCCTTAAGTGTTTGTAAATGGGGGGAGAGTGGCAGATCTAAAGGAAGAATAGAACTAGAAAGGCTTGACCTGAGCAGCGATGCTGCCTACCCCACAGGGGTTTGACAGAAAGGCCAGGGGAGTGAAATGTAAGCTTTCTGATAATGGTAAAATAAAATGGGAAGTGTGTGGAAGGAAAAGAAAGCCTGATGGGCCAGAGGAAACATACACAGGTTACTGAGGAAGTATGGAAGTCAATCAAGGAATAAATTGTATCATTAATATTGTTATTTATTATTCTCCCAATTATATACAGAGTGATTTAATATGAAGATGCATATTTTAATTATTGCATTAGTGTTTTGTGGAATTGGCTATTTAGATGGTTCTAGACCGGTTGTGGGATTGGGATTTCCGTCTACAGAACACAACCTTTTCTTTAATGTTGGGGTGATTATATCAGTGCTATACTGTATATCTGAGTCTTGAGCTTGTGGTTGGTCAGCCCTGAACCATCAGCAGGGGCTGTACACGGTCTCACAGTACGACTGTGAGAGGACTTAACACATCCATCACTGTGCTGCAGCACATCATAAAATCACTCCACACCCTACAACCTCTTTATTCTCCAACAGCTTGAAACCCCCAACGCACTCAAACAGACTACTGCACCACAGCAGCAAGATCATTCCCTTCTCCGTGAAATCTAGACAGAGAGAGAGAGAGGGAGAGAGAGAGAGAGAGGGAGAGAGAGAGAAGTAAAAAACCTGTGACAATGTGCCTGAGAAATGTGTTTTTTTCCTCTCACTTCCTCTCCTAAGCCAAAGATGGGCTTTCTCCAAATCCTTGTGCCCTATCAGACAAATTAAAGTAAATCAAGCATGAAATGAAGCAGTAGAGCCTGGAGATAAGGTCCCTTTAAGTCCCTCACAGATTACGCTGTAGAGAGAGAGCAAGAGAGGGAGTGAGGGGTGTGTGAGAGAGCGAGAGGGAGCGAGGTGCATCAGGTCCCCAGCAGTGGAGGAGGCCAGCCTCTCATCTCAGCACAATAGGAGCCTGTGTATTGGATTACTGATGTGGGGGAGCGGTGCAGTAAGACGAGAGGGAGACAGAAAAATGAAAACAGAGTTTAAAATGTTCTTTAAATCTCCCGAGCCCCCAATGTTCCCCCCAAAAACCAAACTTAAATTAATTGTATTTTTTTTTTAACAGAGAAAGTCATCAGAGAGAGAGAAATTTGACTTGAGAGTGAGAGAGAGAGAGGGAGAGAAAGAGAGAGACAGAGAGAAAGGGGGAAATGTGCGTTGCGTGACAGACATGAAGATATTTTTAATGGATATTGGAGTATTGGATTTATGTATTCCGTGATGTTTTTACGGGTATGCTCAGTGCTCATTGAATTTAACAAGACCAGTGGGCCGCTCAACCAGGAACTCCCTGCCTCTCTGTAATCCAAGTTCTTAGTCACGAAGAAAAAAACTACTCCTGATCACACTGAGCCAGAGACTTAGGTTCGTCAGCCTTTCTATTTGGTTGATCTCCTAGAGCATTTTCAAAAAATACTCCTGAAACTGGGTGATTTGTATTTTATTTTGTATGAACTTTTATTTAATCAGGGGAACCCAATTGAGACCAATGTCTCATTTACAAGGGTGCTCCGAAAAAGTCCATCAATACAACAAAAAGAAATAAAAACTACAAGACAGCTAAAAATACATTACATCCGGTTATTGCTACAAGTTACAATAATCAATTGAAACAAATGCACAATTCAGTGAACTCATTTAATAGCAGTTTTAAACTAACTAGAGTTTTAAACTACCCTATCGGCACCAGGGAATCCAGGTGTCATTTGTTTTGTAAGGTATTCCATAACTGTGGTGCGTTAAATCTAAAGATGGATTCACTAAACTTTGAGAAGACAAGCGGGACCTTAAGAGTTAATCCACCCTGCGAACGGGTTTGGTATCAAAATGTTGTTATATTTCCACAGAGAAAGGAGGTATGTTAGAAGCTTGTGGAGCCAAGCTTTGTAAACAAGAAGGGAGTAATGAAGTGGGTATGCAGGATTTTTGTGAGGTCCAGCTGACCTTCTTATACAGGATGCAGTGATGAGTATTAAAACTGTCACCTGTAATAAAGCCAAGGGCGCTATGGTAGACGGCATCCAAAGGTTTAACTATCACCATAGTCAAGAACTGGCAGAAACATGTACAGTACAATCTGCTTCCTGCTGTTCATGGAGAGGCAAGAGCTATTTCCAAAAATGAAACTTTAATTAAAGCTGCAATATGTAACTTTTTGGTTATAGAGTTATAGATCTGTCATTCTCGTTAAAAGCAAGTGTAAAACGGTAGAGCTGTTCTATGTGCACTATTTCTATACTTCACATTCTTAATTTTTGTTTTAGCGTCTTTTACATCAGTTTCAAAACAGCTGAAACTACTATATTTTTGGATATGGAGCTGTTTAGATGGTACAATTATTCTCTCCACTATACTTGCTTGTTTTGTCACAAACTGAAATTAGGCGAATTATAATTTTTCTACATAGTGCACCTTTAAATCTTTGCTTTTTAACTAGCTCATCAGGATGTTTTTTAGGTGTTAGATCTTAATCAATCTAAACGTCCAGATCTTTATTGGCGGTAACCCGCTCGATTTGAGAAACAATCAATGAGTGAATATGTAGCCCATCTGACATATTTTTTGTTTGGCCTGCATTAAGTACAAGTTTTAAATCAACATTGCCTTCATGTAATGTAACAAAATCAGCATGGTCAACAGTCAGTGCAATGGCATACATAACCATATCATCTGCATACAGATTAATATGAAGGGATTTAATACATAGACCAATATTATTTATATGAATAGTAAAGAGAAGAGGACCAAAATCTACCCCTGTGGTGCACCTTTCCTAATATCAAGGAAACTAGACTTGACACCATCAGAAAGCACACATTGTGTCCTGTTTGTCAAATACAGTGTCGGTCTTAAACCATTTGCAAACCATGGTAAGCCATTTGGGGCGGCAGGGTAGCCTAGTGGTTAGAGCGTTGGACTAGTAACCGAAAGTTAAAGTTCATATCCCCGAGCTGACAAGGTACAAATCTGTCATTCTCCCCCTGAACAGGCAGTTAAACCCACTGTTCCTAGGCTGTCATTGAAAATAAGAATCTGTTCTTAACTGACTTGCCTGGTTAAATAAAGGTGAAATAAAGGTGAAATAAAGGTGAAATAAAAAAATATTTGCAAGACTCCTTATCCAGGCCCATTTCAGACAGCATTTGAATGTGTAGGGAATGGTCAATGGTGTCGAATGCCTCGGAAAGATCTAGAAATAAGGCAGCACAATGTTTTTTATGATCTAGGCAATGTAACAGCATCTAAAACAAGCATAGTGTCTGAAACCGTGCATGTTTAGAATAGAGTGAGAAGTTTAAAAAGTTCTTAGCTGGGATTTGGTCAGGGATTCTAATAGCTTGGCTAGGCAAGATAACTTGGAGATTGGGCAGTAATTATCTAAGTCAGAAGGATCTCCATGCGTGTGTAGGGGGAGGACATGTGCCATCTTCCAAATCTAAGGGATAAACCCAGTATCAATTGTTAAGTTAAAAATATAGGTTCAACAATAAGTGGGGCTGAAAGCTGTAGTAGATCATGTGAATCAGCTCCTGTGGATTTTTTTTTACATTGATCATTAGCAATGTATTTAATACATCATATACAATACCAGTCAAACGTTTGGACACACCTACTTATTCAAAGGTTTTTCTTTATTTTTTAAAAACTATTTTCTACATTGTAGAATAATAGTGAAGACATCATAACTATGAAATAACACATATGGAATAATGTAGTAACCAAAAAAGTGTTGATCAAATCAAAATATATTCTATATGTGAGATTCTTCAAAGTAGCCACCCTTTGCCTTGATGACAGCTTTGCACACTCTTGGCATTCTCCCAACCAGCTTCATGAGGTAGTCACTTGAAATGCACTTCAATTAACAGGTGTGCCTTGTTAAAAGTTCATTTGTGGAATTTCTTTCCTTCTAATGCGTTTGAGCCAATCAGTTGTTTTGTGCCAAGGTAGGGGTGGTATACAGAAGATAGCCCTAATTGGTAATAAAACAAGTCCATATTAACAGCTCAGATAATCAAAGAGAAGCGGCAGTCCATTACTGACATGAAGGTCAGTCAATCTAGAAAATGTCAAGAACTTTGAACATTTCTTCAAGTGCAGTCACAAAAACCATCGAGCGCTATGATGAAACTGGCTCTCATGAGGGCCGCCACAAGAAAGGATGACCCAGAGTTACCTCTGCTGCAGAGGGTAAGTTCATTAGAGTTACCAGCCTAAGAAATTGCAGCCCAAATAAATGCTTCACAGAGTTCAAGTAACAGACACATCTCAACATCAACTGTTCAGAGGAGACCACGTGAATCAGGCCTTCATGGTTGAATTGCTGCAAAGGAACTACTACTAAAAGGACACCAATAAGAAGAAGAGACTTACTTGGGTCAAGAAAGCAATAAGCATTAGACCGGTGCAAATCTGTCCTTTGGTTTGATGATTCCAAATTTGAGATTTCTTGCTCACAACCGCTCTGTCTTTGTGAGAAGCAGAGTAGGTGAACAGATGATCTCCGCATGTGTGGTTTCAACCGTGAGCTTGGAGGAGAAGGTGTGATGGTTAGGGCTCCCGAGTGGCACAGTGGCCTAAGGCACTGCATCTTAGTGCTAGAGGCGTCACTACAGATCCTGGTTAGATCCCAGGCTGTATCACAACCGGCCATGATCGGGAAACCCATAGGGCGGTGCACAATTTGCCCAGTGTTGTCTGGGGTAGGGTTTGGCTGGGGTAGGCCGTCATTGTAAATAAGAATTTGTTCTTAACTGACTTGCCTAGTTAAATAAAAAAAAATGTAAATGGTGTGCTGGTGACACTGTTGTTGATTTATTTAGAATTCAAGGCACACTTAACCAGCATGGTTACCACAGCATTGTGCAGTGATACCCCATTCCATCTGGTTTGCTCTTAGTGGGACTATAATTTGTTTTTCAACAGGACAATGACCCAACACATCTCCAGGCTGTGTAAGTGCTAGTGATGGAGTGCTGCATCAGATGACCTGGCCTCCACAATCACCTGATCTCAACCCAACTGAGATGGTTTTGGACGAGTTAGAGTGATGGAAAAACAGCCAACAAGTGCTCAGCATATGTGACTGACCGGCTCAAATGTAGCAACATTTGAAATGGTGTTTTTTACACTGGATAAAAGTAGAAACTCAGAGCTACAAAATGTTATACCATACAGTACAGTTTAGGAACAATTGATTACAAGTTGATAAACTTGTAAACTCACTTGTGAGAAAATGGCCTTTGATTGTTTTGGTAGTACTATTGAAGAGCCCTTTGTCGACACCCATTCAGCATCGTTCACACCCCTTCATGTTTTAGCCCCACCCATCTCTTTAAGGGTTGATCCGAATGTACTAACAGCAGTGAAGTACCCAAGCTAACTTGCTAGCTACTTCCAGACATCTAAGTGAGAGAGAACAGTTCACTGAGCATTACTCGCCCTATCAGAGCTGGTCAGGCTGTTATGTTATCCAGAGTGTTGGTGACTGCAACTGTGCTGTCAGATTGTCAGTTCGTAAATTCAGAGCGTTTCGCATTCAGAGCGCACACCAGACCCTCTGGCCGATGTTTACTGATGTTTACTGACACCGGCCATATTCAGTGGGTATAGAGCTTTCGCAAATTCATCCGTTATTCTCCGCCCTCTAGCACACTCAGACGAGAGTGCTCTGAAATCAGAGTAGATGGCCAGACTGAATTTACGAACGCACCCGAAATGGTTACTTGCATAGTGGAGTCTTTTGTTAGGACATGTAGCTAGCTAGCTAGGTACGTAAACAATGAACCATAATCACAACTCATGATGTTACTACCCTTTATGAATCTGCAGGTAGCTAACCAACCAGGTTCAATGTTAGCTAGCTAACATTAGGCTATAGTTAGCGAAGCAAATGGCTCTGAGATACGAATAATAAGGTTATACACGTAACGTTATCTAGTGAGCCAGCCAGTTAATGTTAGCTAGCTAGCTAGCTAGCTAGGTAAGTAAACAATGAACCATAATCACAACTCATGACTTTACTATCCTGCATGAATCTGCAGGTAGCTAACCAACCAGGTTCAATGTTAGCTAGCTAACATTAGGCAATAGCTAGCCAAGCAAATGGCTCTTTCCGTCCTAATTAGAAAGGTGTAATATCTGAAAATGTAGCTAGCTTGACTCTCTTACCCACATTCATGGTTGGATGCGTCTCCTGTCGGATGCCATGGTTGCCCTTAGTTTGAGATGTAATCTGGAGACGGTTGTTTTGTCCATCTCCTTAGCTATCATACTAAACTTCCACTGTTATCAAAACCCAGTCCTCCAGAAAGTTGAGAGCAATACTTATGCAGTTTTAATACACGATACATTTAAAAAAAGCAGTGTTAGACAGGATTACCTAGACATACTGACCAGCTCAAATTGACAGAAGCGTGCTATATGGCAGACCAATCCAAACTCATCTCTCGGCATATCCAGCCCACACATTATCTCAGCCAATCATGGCTAGTGGGAAGGTTGCTGACTCTTTCTTTGGCTACACCAACTAAGCTCAGAATTGAACACTTTTATTCATATTTTACAGATGGCATACACATTTGTTATTAAGGCACATGAAAGTTCACATGTTCTAAAAGGCATTTCTACCCAAAAATGCATTTTGATAAAAAAAAAAGTTTACGTTCAAACGGCTCTCCTGAGAGGTAGTGACCCGCGACATACGCCTAGTTTCCTGAAACGGGTCACATATGTGGGCACTCCTTCAAGGCTTTTGGAAAAGCATTCCAGGTGTGGCTGGTTGAGAGAATGCCAAGAGTGTGCAAAAGCTGTCACCAAGGCAAAGAGTGGTGACATTGAGAATCTAAAATATTTGGATTTGTTTCAAAACTTTTTTGGTTACCACATGATTCCATATGTGCTATTTTTGATTTCTTCACAATTTTTCTACAATGTAGAAAATACTAAAAATAAAGAAAACCCTTGAATGAGTAGATGTGTCCAAACTTTTGACTGGTACTGTACATCAAATGGTTGAAATGAAAATAAAGTACACTGCATTCGAAAAGTATTCAGACTCCTTGACTTTTTCCACATTGTTACGTTACAGCCTCATTCTATTTTTTATTTTATTTTCCTCATCAATCTACACACAATACCCCATAATGACAAAGCACAAACAGGTTTATAGAAACAGTTGCAAATGTATAAAAAAAAAAGAAATATCACATTTAAATAATTATTGAGACCCTTCACTGAGTACTTTATTGAAGCACCTTTGGCAGCGATTACAGCCTTGAATCTTCTTGGGTATGAGGCTACAAGCTTGGCACATCTGTTCTTGCAGAGCTTCTCCCATTCTTCTCTGCAGATTCTCTCAAGCTCTGTCAGGTTGGATGGAGAGTGTCGCTGCACAGCTATTTTCAGGTCTCTCCGGAGATGTTCGATCGGGTTCAAGTCTGGGCTCTGGCTGGGCCACTCAAGGACATTCAGAGACTTGTCCCAAAGCCACTCCTGCATTGTCTTTTGTGTGCTTAGGGCCATTGCCCAGTTGGAAGTTGAACCATGGCCCCAGTCTGAGGTCTTGTGCGCCCTGGAGCAGAGATCTCTCTGTACGTTGCTACATTTATCTTTCCCTCTATACCAACTAGTCTCCCAGTCCCTGCCGCTGAACAACATCCCCACAGCATGATACTGCCATCATCATGCTTCACCGTAGGGATGCTGCCAGGTTTCCTTCAGACGTGATGCTTGGCAGTCAGGCCAAAGAGTTCAATCTTGGTTTCATCAGACCAGAGAATCTTGGTTCTCATGTTCTGAGAGTCCTTTAGGTGCCTTTTGGCAAACTTCAAGCGGGCTTTCATGTGCGTTTTACTGAGGAGTGGCTTCCGTCTGGCCACTCTACCATAAAGGCCTGATTGGTGGAGTGCTGCAGAGATGGTTGTCCTTCTGCTAGGTTCTCCCATCTTCACAGAGGAACTCTGGATCTCTGTCAGAGTGACCATCGGCCTTGACCACCGGGTCTTAGTCACCTCCCTGACCAAGACCCTTTTCTCCCGCTTTCTCAGTTTGGCCAGGCGGCCAACTCTAAGAAGGGTCTTGGTGGTTCCAAACGTCTTCCATTTCAGAATGATGGAGGCCACTGTATTCTTGGGGACCAGCAATGCTGCAGAAATGTTTTGATACCCTTCCCAGATCTATGCCTAGACACAATCCTGTCGCTGAGATCTACGGACAATTCCTTCGACCTCATTGCTTGGTTTTTGCTCTGACATGCACTGTGGAACCTTTTATAGACAGATATGTGTGCCTTTCCAAATCATGTCCAATCAATTGAATTTAGGTGGACTCCAGTCAAGTTGTAGAAACATCTGATGATCAATAGAAACAGGATGCACCTGGGTCTGAATAATTACACTACCGTTCAAATGTTTGGGGTCACTTAGAAATGTCCTTGTTTTTGAAAGAAAGCTAATTTTTTGTCCATTAAAATAACATCAAATTGATCAGAAATACAGTGTAGACAATGTTAATGTTGCAAATGACTATTGTAGCTGGAAATGGTTGATTTTTAATGGAATATCTACATAGGCGTACAGAGGCCCATTAACAGCAACCATCACTCCTGTGTTCCAATGGCACGTTGTGTTAGCTAATCCAAGTTTATAATTTTGAAAGCCTAATTGATCATTAGAAAACCCTTTTGCAATTATGTTAGCACAGCTGAAAACTGTTGTCCTGATTAAAGAAGTAATACAACTGGCCTTCTTTAGACTAGTTGAGTATCTGGAGCATCAGCATTTGTGGGTTCGATTACAGGCTCAAAATGGCCAGAAACAAATAACTTTCCTCTGAAACGTGTCAGTCTATTTTTGTTCTGAGAAATGAAGGCTATTCCATGAGAGAAATTGCCAAGAAACATCGTACAATGCTATGTACTACTCCCTTCACAGGACATCGCAAACTGGCTCTAACTAGAATAGAAAAAGGAGTGGGAGGCCCCGGTGCACAACTGAGCAAGAGGACAAGTACAATAGTGTCTAGTTTGAGAAACAGACACCCCACAAGTCCTCAACTGGCAGCTTCATTAAATAGTACCCGCAAAACACCAGTCTCAACGTCAACAGTGAAGAGGCGACTCCGGGATGCTGGTCAGAGTTCCTCTGTCCAGTGTTTGTGTTATTTTCCCCATCTTAATCTTTTCTTTTTATTGTCCAGTCTGAGATAGTGCTTTTTCTTTGCAACTCTGCCTAGAAGGCCAGCATCCCGGAGTCGCCTCTTCATTGTTGACGTTGAGACTGGTGTTAGAATAATATCTGTGTTAGATTAATATCTAAGAGAGTCTTTATAGTTGAGGCGAGTAGTTATCAGCTGAGTTAGATTTAGCTCAATACAAATATCTTTCAGCCGATCAGATACTGGCCTCAACCAATCCAGAATAAGACCACCCACTGTTAATTAATCGGATTTAGCATAGTTAGACAGCAGGTCAGACAATTTGTTAATGGCACATAAGGAGGCCAAAGGAGGGTGATAAATTACCGCTAGCATCAGATGGGCATTATTACCAAGGGCCACATTTAAGACAAGACATTCAAATTACTTAGGGACAGAGGGTGTAATGGATACAGAAACATTTAAGGTGCTCTTTATGTATATGGCGACACCCCCTCCTCTGCCAACTCTGTCAGATCTAAAAACATTATAATCAATCAGAGACAAATCAGAGTCTGGCGTAGACTTCTTTAGCCGAGGTTCAGTTATAACCATGTCCACCTTCGTTTGAGAAGCCAGAGTTACAATAAAATAGATTTTCTAAATACAATTTCTGGCATTTACGTGAATTAGTCCAATGCCGCAGGTGTGGGATTTCAGATCAGAGGGAGTTTCAAATACGTACATGCCATGTTTAGCAAGTACATTTAGAAAATATTAGAACATCTCATGTGGTAGGCTTGAATTGGAATAGATACAGTACAATATTGCCTAGAACTGAACCATTAGGACGTGGATTAAAACAAGAGTCAATGAGGGTTACCTGTTGCGGGCAAGGACTGATATCCCGTCATTTTTGTAGTACCTCTTCGATATTAGCAGTCAGCATCCTAGTTCCTCTCCTGTTCGGGTGCAACCTGTCCCCTTTTAAGAGCTGAGGATGTTCCCAAAATAAATTGAAATTGTCAATAATATCCAACGCTCTTTCGGGTCAGAGTTTAGACTTCATCAAAGAGTCCAACGAAAAAAGACGGGAGAAACTATCAACTCCAAGATCATGGTTAAGAATAGGACAAGAAAAGATAATCCGCTTGCCGGTAGCCAATAGCCCTCAAGTATTTGAAATTCCGTCTCAACTCCCAACACTCTCCTCCACTATTCACATCAAAACGGGATGGACAAAGAGGCTTAATCCACTCTATCTGTTGGCTGTCACACTGCTGGGGCTAAAGCCTAATCAAGGAGACAACTAGGTCATCAAGGATCAAAGCTATGGGAGAGACGCTTTAGTGAAGTTTATGATCTGTTAATTGACTGCAGAGGGAAGAGGGGCTCAGTGATGGTGTTGATAGTGGTGGTGGTGTTCAGTATGATGAGGAAGGAAGTCATTCTGAAATACACTGAAGGGACCTTGTGATAAATGTTCTCTAGCTAAATGTTCTCTACCTGTGTTCCCGGTAGAATAACCGTAGAAAGGCTTCTACATTGAAACCAAAAGGTACTACCTAGAACCAAAAAGGGTTCTTCAAAAGGTTATCTCATGGGGACAGCTGAAGAACCCTTTAACGTTCTAGATAGTACCTTTTGTTCTAAGAGTGTACCGAAGACTATCATACACTAGTACTCTCTGACTGAAAATGCTACTGCAGTGGTGTGGTGCCTCATTAAGATAATATGGAGTAAAAAAAAACGTTTTTATTAAAGAATTTTGAACTCAAGCTGAGCCATGATTGAATGTTAATAAATAATCTAAATACAGATTGTGCTCTGTTTTATAGGAGAGCTGGAGATTCTCTATGACGGTACAGAGTGGCAGACACGTTCTCGCCAGGCACTTCCTGTGGGCATCACATGGGGTCCTTTCGAGGGGAAGATCGAAATGACCACAGCAGGAAGTTACATGGTAGGCTACTCAATAATGAACACTGTTTATGTTCTGGAGATGTGATATGAACGATATGATAACTATATTTGGATGGGTCCAAATATACAATGCATATTGTAAAGATCTTCCCAATGACATGAAACATTTCCATATTTTCACAAACTATACTGAACAGAAATATAAATGCAAAATCTAAAGTGTTGGTCCCATGTTTCAGGAGCTGAAATAAAAGATCCCAGAAATGTTCCATACGCACGAAAAGCTTATTTCTCAAAAATGTTGTGCACAAATTTGTTTACATCCCTGTTAGTAAGCATTTCTCCTTTGCCAAGATAATCCATCCACCTGGGATGGAGGGGGTGGCATATCAAGAAGCTGATTAAACAGCATGATCATTACACAGGTGACTAAAGTAATACTGTGACACTAGAGGGACAGAGATGGCGGACTGAAGATGGCGGTGCAAAAAGCCTCATGAGAAATTGCAATATTCAATATCTAAAACTGACTAAATAGTAGTACTATACTGATCTATGTACTTGTGGGCAATAGCATTCAAGCTGGATAATAACTCACCAAAAAGGCTAGAGAAGTTTATTGATACATATTACGAACACCAAAGCAAAAAGCATGTTGGGAGAGGAAACGAAAAAAACAGAGAATCAAACTCCAAGAGAAAACGACGAGATTCCTCGACAGACACCTATGATTTATGCTTTTCACCACCCGGTACGGTAAGAGTTGAAACCAACCTGCTAAAATCAATAAATGATAAGTTGGGCGTACTTGAACTTGTCAGTAAAGCGACGAAGGCGAGCCTCGAAATGAGTGATGAAAAAGCTGTGACAATGTAGAAAGAAACCAACAAGCTTAAAGGTCAATACTATTGAAACGGACATTAAAGAACATAAAGAGGAGAGCATGTTTCTGAGAGAAGCCTTACTTGGAATACAGACTCGATCCATGCAAGAATATCTGGTATTGGGTGAAGATCCTGAAAGTGTGTTGAAATAATTCCTTTTTAAAGCCCTACAGATCCCAGGCGATACTGTCAACAAAATCAAACTCGAACAAGTACCCCATTTTGGACAGCGATATGAGTGCCCAATCGTTGCCAAATTTGCATTCTTTAAACGTAAAATAATGGTTAAAAGCCTGGGCAAAAGACTCGCTGGCATGAAAATAAGAATGAATGATCAGTTCTGGAGGAACTTTCAGAATGAAGCAAAGTTCTGTACCCATTCTTCAAGGTGAATAGACTTGAAGGGAAACGTGTAGCTCTCGTAGTCGATAAACTGTACACTGATAATCAACTTTTCCGAGACACCAATCACTTCTCCATGGCTATTCTAAATAATGCAAAGTTTCCATAGAGGATTCAAATAATGGAACACCCAATATTATCCATGGTCGGGATTGTAAAAAAAACAACAACTGAAAAACAGTCAAATACAACAATTGATACAAAAATAAACTACAAATACACTATACCATTCAAGATAGGGAATGTTGTAAAAATAATTATTATTCAACATTCTATTCTTAGTATTTATAAATAGATTTAAAAAAAAACAGCATTAGAAGAAAGGATAATTATTAAATAATGCATCTTCATATATGAGGAACTGAAACACAAAAGTACTAAAAGCCAGAAATGAGGTAGGAATCAACATGGTAGGGATAAAAACACAGCAAACAGAGGGCATAGAAGGCACCGTATGTGGGTATGTGCGAGTGTATATGTGATGGAAGGTGGGGTGTGTGTTTTTGTGTTTGGAAAAGTGTGGAGTTAAGTGAGTGAAAAAGGAAAATGGTTGCAAATGCCAGAGCCCATGTGTGTGTGTCTGCGAGCAGGAGTTGTGACAGAGAGAAATATTCAATTTTGTGCAGATATGGGATAAACATTTTAAAGGAAATTCTAAATATAGTTTAGGTATTTATTGTCCTATCATGATGGAACAGTCCCTCACCCTATACACCCACCTGAGTGACCCACACACTCAGGAGAATTCCTTATCTGTTTTATAGGCCTACTGCAAGTAGCCTATACGCAGCCAAGACAGAAAGACCAGAAACCCACTAAAGCAGCACTGCCCCCTCAAGAGTCTGAGCCTGCCTGACAGGGTTGGTCCAACGAAGCCAAAGCCCCTAGATGGGTGAGCATAACGTATAAGGAATTTCTCAAAGCTGCTAATGAGAACCTTGATGAACTTCCGGTGATGTGCCCCCACCCAGGTAATGGAAGTGCTGGCAACACTAGCTGCTGTAACCCATGGAGAGGGGGGTCACACTACGACAATCAAAGATGGGGAAACTTATTGTGACCCTGGTGGCACAAAATAATCAAAAGGTCTGACTGCACAGAGATGTTTGGGAAAATGGTCACAACTGGGGACCAGCGTGTGTGTGTTTCAGGGTAGGGGGGTGTATTTGAACTCCATCAGCTAGGATTTGAAATTGGTTAATCAAATCTCCCCATTCTTTCTCAATTTTGCATGCCTGCTCAAACAGCTACAACTACATATGCATTCACACCTCAAATCTTCTCTTGAGTTGGGCTCGGAGATGGAACAACTGAGCTTGTGGTTGTTTGTGGGGAAAGGGTGGGGAGTGTGTGTGTGTGTGTGTGTGTGTGTGTGTGTGTGTGTGTGTGTGTGTGTGTGTGTGTGTGTGTGTGTGTGTGTGTGTGTGTGTACATCTGTTGCTATGGGGTGATGATGTTAGGGACAATACAGGATGGATCACAATAATTGTTTGCTTGCCGAAAATGTGATTTTTGCAATGCCAATCCTGGTTATAGGTAACAATCCTGGTTATGGGTAACAATTGTGGTTATAGATAACAATCCTGGTTAGAGGTAACAATCCTGATTATAGGTAACAATCCTGGTTATGGGTAACAATCCTGGTTATAGGTAACAATCCTGGTTACAGGTAAAAATCCTGGTTATGGGTAACAATCCTGGTTATAGGTAACAATCCTGGTTATGGGTAACAACCCTGGTTATGGGTATCAATCCTGGTTATATGTAACAATCCAGGTTAGAGGTAACAATCCTGGTTAGAGGTAACAATCCTGGTTATAGATAACAATCCTGGTTAGAGGTAACAATCCTGGTTATATGTAACAATCCTGGTTATAGATAACAATCCTGGTTAGAGGTAACAATCCTGGTTATGGGTAACAATCCTGGTTATGGGTAATAATCCTTTGTAGGAAGTGCCTACATTATTACGCATATCATTTGTTAATTGTGGAAATAAATTAAGATATCCAATTTTCTTTATAAATATATTTGTTTCAATTACTTTATTTTAATTACTTTAATTGCTGTATACAACACAATTGAGGTGAGGGCGTTGGAAATGCTTTTGGCAGTTAATCTGCTTCGGTTCTGTGGTGGCACTGTGTGATTTTTTAAAAGGATGTCCCAGCGAAAAAGAAGAGGGAAACATGCCACTGATACCTGCAAGACAAACTGCCCGAGTGGCTCCACCTGTCCACCGACAGGCCCATAGAACTCGAGAGAGCTCACCGAGCACTGAGGCCCCCACCAGCAGCCAGACAACCACCGCGCCCAATCACCATACGTTTCCTGAGATTCACCGACAAGGAACGAGTCCTACAGGCGGCGAAAATCATCACCATTACAGTGGGAAACGTCAAACTCACTTTACACCAGGACCTGTCAGCTGGAATACGCCGAAAGCGCAGAGAGTTTGACGAGGTGAAGAAATACTCCATTGACCGAGGCATCTTTAGGGGATTCAAATACCCAAACGAGCTCAGGATTCTTCACCAAGGGGCCCTGCGACACTTCAAAACTCCCGAAGAGGCAAAACGTTTTTTGAAAGACAATCCTGGGCAATGAGAAACGGACCAATGACTAAATGCGATTAATGCTATTACTAAAGGGGGTAAGACAACATATAGCCGATATCCAAAGACCCACCCGCCCGCTAAATGTCATTATAGCCGTCTAATCTATATTTGTTTTCCTTTAGCTGAGAGGGATAGGCTCAACAGCCTAACCTAGGCCTACTAACGTTTCGGCCTACTTTTATTTCCCCTTTTTTTGTGTTGCTATTATTACTTGTGGTTCCCTATGTCCCTTGGGGGAGGTATATGTAGGCTGGGCTATTGATTTGATTTTCTCCCTCTTTTAATGTGGTCTGGACGGGGACTACGTGGTCACTTACTCAATGCGGGGCGGAGAGGATGAGGCATTTCTTTAGTGGGGAGGGGGAGACATTGTGCGTTGCTAGCTGTTCCAGTTATGAGACTGAGCGGGGGGATAATAGATCCAACGGGATATGTTGAGTTGTTTGGGAACTCGGCTGGAAGGTTCAGAGATGATTATTTTATGTACATCATTTATTTTCCTTTTATGTGAACGCAGCTGTAACTATTATCCACCTTTACCCAGAGATGACTTGCACTAAAGTTCGATTACTGTTCGATGATGATGACTAGCACCTTAAATCTATTGACATGGAACTGCCATGGTCTAGGTCATGCAATAAAATGGAAAAAGATACTATGTGCTCTAAAAAAAGGAAAAAGCAGACGTTGCGCTATTACAAGAGACACACCTCTGTGATGCCGAACATGCCAAACTCCACAGAGCTTGGGTGGGACAGGTGTATTTCTCATCTTTCAAATCAAACAGTAGAGGTACAGCCATACTTATCCATAAGAATGTTCCATTCATAACTGACAAAAACATATCTGATCCGGAGGGGAGATTTATTTTGATAACTGGGTCACTGTATGGACAACCAATTACTATCTTAAACATATTCGCCCCTAACACAGATACTCCTGCTTTCATGTAAAAAATGATAACCCTGTTCAATGAGCATTGTGCTTCCTTTGGAGTGGTGGCCGGAGATTTTAATTGTACCCTTAACCCAACACTAGACAAATCATCTCAAGTCCCCACCACAAATCCTAGATCTGCAAAGATGTTGAACTCTCTTACTAAAGAGATGGGACTGATAGATATCTGGAGAGAGACTAATGGCTATGGACTATACATACTACTCTAATGTCCATAACACCTACTCCCGTATAGATTACATTTTATCCCAAAGAGTTTCATAAATTCAGCCACGTGTACAATCGGACCCATAGCACTTTCAGATCACGCCTTTGTCCACCTCCGCTTTGACCTCTGCAAAAACATCCCAAGGTCAAAGAGCTGGAAATTCAACACCTCCATGCTATCAAACGAAGCGTTCCATACATTGGTAACTACATGTATAGACAACTACACACAAGACAACAAAGATTGTCCTGTTTCTCAGGCCACAATGTGGGACGCTGCCAAAGCCACACTAAGAGGTCATCTAATTGCATATGCTTCCTCTAAGAAAAAAGCAATGGAAGCACACAGGCTAGATCTTGAGAGGGAGCTAGAATGCTGTGAAAGAGTACATAAACAATCCCCAGACAGCACCTCCTGGAGTCAACTTAAAGCAGCCAAAGCCAAACTGAATTTGGACTATACTCGGGAGATAAAAAAAAAAATGTTTTCTTTACTAAACAGAAATACCATGAGTATAGCAATAGGCCGAGTAGATTGCTTGCTTAGCAATTTAAAAAAGAGCAGTCAGAGCGTACAATCATGGCTATCCAAACAGCAGAGGACGAGGTCACATATGACCCAAAAAAGATCCATTTAACTTTTCATGATTTTTAGTGCAAACTATATACCTCTGAGAGAAAACACACGGAGGCAGAACTCCACTCCTTCCTAGAGGGAATCTCACTACCTAAACTATCAGAGACCAACCAAGAAGATCTCAACTCCCCCTTCACTCCTGAGGAGATCCTGGAGGCAATTACCTCCATGCCAACTAGTAAGTCCCCAGGCCCAGATGGATTCCCCAGAGAGTTCTACAAACCTTTTTGGCCCCAGCTTAGCCCTATTTTCATGCCAATGCTGGATGATTTTTGCAAAAACTGAGTTCTCCCAGACTCAATGCACACAGCTCGCATTACAATGTTGCTCAAAAAAGACAAGGACCTTCTATCCTGCTCGTCCTTCCTTTAAGCTTGTTGGATTTCGACTACAAAATAATTGCCAAATTGCTCACCAAAAGACTAAACACTCTTCTTCTCAAAATAATAAAATCAGACCAAACTGGATTTATTAGAGACAGATACTCTTCTGATAACATTCGCCGTCTTTTTGATATTATTGATCAAGTAAACGCACAGAAGACCACTGTCCTGCCGGCTTCACTGGATGCTGAGAAGGCGTTTGACAGAATGGAGTGGAGCTTTCTGTTCTCAGTCTTAGAAAAGTTCAATATGGGCCCAAAATGTATTAAATGGATCAAATCACTATAATCTCATCCAAATGCCATGGTGACTACTAACGGACTGAATTCTGACAGATTCCCTTTGGGACGGGGCACAAGACAAGGGTGCTCACTGTCCACCCTGCTCTAATTGTTGGGGGCGGAGCCGCTGGCAGAGTTGATAAGGAGCAATCCAAGTATTACGGGTGTTTCTGCAGGCAGCCTGCAGCATAAGATTTCGCTTTACACGGATGTTGTCTTGCTCTACATATCCAACCCTGAGAAATCCCTCCCTCCCATTTTAGACACAATTGCTCAGTATGGCAAGTTTTCAGGTTATAAGATATATTTTAACAAATCCACTGTCTGCCCTCTCAATCTTACACTCACTAGCTCTATGAAGACACTATGTCCATTCCAATGGAAGAGACAGGGGTTTCAATACCTTGGGATCTTCATAACACTAGATCTGAATAGCCTTTTCAAGGAAAACTATCTTCCACTCCTGGATCGAATCAAGAACGATCTCCAAACCTGGATCTCCCTCCCAATTAGCTTAGTAGGAAGAATGAATGTCATCCATATGAACATCCTCCCTAGACTGAACTATTTATTTCAGATGCTCCCATGCTATCTCCCAGTTTCCTTTTTCAAAACAACTAACCAAAGCATCACCAAATTTATATGGGGCAATAAAAAACTTAGGATCAAGTTCTCCACTCTATCGAAACCTGAATCTAAGGGTGGTCTTGCCCTTCCCTCCCTTCAATTGTACTACTGGTCTGCCCAAATCCGCAACATGCTAACATGGATCACAAACAGACAAGAGTCAACGTGGATTCAGATAGAAGCCCAATCCTGTGGTTCATTGCCACTAAGCTCAATTATATTCATTAATAACTTTAGTGAAGTGGGCAACATAGCCAAAACCTTTGTGATTTACAGCACCCTACTAGCGTGGAGGGACTGTAAGAAATACCTGGGCATTTTCTCCCAAATATGTTCCCACTCGCCCGTAGTAGGCAACCCAGACTTGCCAAAAGTCCTGAAGGATGCCAACTTTAATCTTTGGCATACTCTAAGAATCAGGACCTTTTCAGACCTATTTCATCAGAAAAACACTACACTAAAATCCTTTCAAGAGCTCTGCAGTGAATTCAATGTGCCAAGATCCCATTTAAATTCAAATTAGACATGTCATTTCCTGATTTACTACCAAGAGGAGGTGTAGAACTCAGTTGAATGAAGTTGAAACCCTTCTTGTCACAGCACAATCCATTAATGGCAAAATATATTATATCTATAGACTCCTTTCTGAGAAAGGAGGCTCCTCCTTTACTCCTTTGAAAATAATCTGGGAAAAGGACCTTGGTCTGACTATCAGTGACGAGTTATGGACGGAGGTTTGCAACAGGGTATACTCCTCCTCTACTAATGTAAAAATTAAATTTTATACACTCTTTTGAGACTCCATAGAATGAAAACGACATCTCTCCTAACTGTAAAAAACAGTGGGGCAAAAAAGTATTTAGTCAGCCACCAATTGTGCAAGTTCTCCCACTTAAAAAGATGAGAGAGGCCTGTAATTTTCCTCATAGGTATACTTCAACTATGACAGACAAAATTAGAGAAAAAAATGTCTGCATTAACAAGGACAACACACAAGTCGTTCCATCATTGTATGATTTTTGTGTGCAAATAAACTCAAGCTTATGGACAATGTCAAATGTGAAATAGCAAACACCTGAGTGAGTTGGGTGCTCAATTATGCAAGTACTTTCCCGAAACGGACGACACAAACAACTGGATTCATTATCCCTTTCATGTTCTGCCTCCAGTCCACTTACCGATATCATGCCCTGCCTCCAGTCCACTTACCGATATCTGAACAAGAGAGCCTCATCTAAATTGCAACAAGCGGGTGAAAAGCTGTGAAAATTGAATTTAATCAGAAGCCACTGCAAGATTTCTGGATTGGGCTGTGCTCAGAGTATCCTGCCTTGGCAAATTGCCCTATTAAGACACTGATGCCCTTTGCAACCACATACCTATGTGAGAGTGGATTCTCGGCCCTCACTAGCATGAAAACTAAATACAGGCACAGATTGTGTGTGGGAAATGATTTAAGACTGAGACTCTCTCTAATACAACCCAACATTGCAGAGTTATGTGCATCCTTTCAAGCACACCCTTCTCATTAACCTGTCGTGAGTTATTCACAGTTTTCGATGAACAAATAATGTTTTATATGTAAGATGGTTAAATAAAGAGCCAAATGATTGATTGTTATTATTATATTATTATTTGTGCCCTGGTCCTATAAGAGCTCTTTGTCACTTCCCGTGAGCCGGGTATAATTTGTGTGTGGCAGGCTTACAATGATGTCAACAAACAACATTTGAGAGTGCGCTGACCCTGGTTCTGGAAGAGGTACGCAGCTGAAGGTTGAATGTTTGAAGGGGTACGGGACTATAAAACGTTTGGGAACCACTGGCTTAGAAGATAAATCCGTATTTCCCTGGCTAAAAGAGAATATAGTACCTATTGTTGACAGGACACTCATTCCACTATTTTAGATGAAGTTGTGTGGAACAAGGCCTGGGGGGGGGGGGGGGGGGGGGGGGGTCTAAATATACTTCTCCCATGGGAAAAGGGAAAAGAAGCCCAAAAAGGGTGATGATATTAAGTAGCAATAATTTTGATCCGAATGTGCAAGTTGTTCAAACAGATCTGCAAGGTAGATGATTCTTTAAAATATGTTATTGGACCATAAACAGATTTCTCTCATTAATCTATACGGTCCAAATAATGATGATCCACTATTCTTTGAAAATATATATAATACTGTAACTTATCAAGCCTACAACAAGTAATACAAAACTATATTATTATGGTGGGAGATTATAATATGGTTTTAAATACCTCAATGGAGCTTGAAGGAAATCACACTACAAACCATCACCCTTATGCACTTAAGGAAACCCCGAATATCATGGATATATTGGAACTACTGGTATATGGAGGCTTAAATATCCTGACCGAGTGAGATAAACATGTCATTCTGAATGAATATCATGGATATATTGGAACTACTGGCATATGGAGGCTTAAATATCCTGACCGAGTGAGATAAACATGTCATTCTGAAAGAATATCATGGATATATTGGAATTACTGGTATATGGAGGCTTAAATATCCTGACCGAGTGAGATAAACATGCCATTCTGAATGAATATCATGGATATATTGGAACTACTGGAAATATGGAGGCTTAAATATCCTGACCGAGTGAGATAAACATGTCATTCTCGTTGGCACCAAAAGTTTAAAAAGTGTTGATAGGAGACAGAATGCGGTCAGACCATCAAATAATTGTTATATACATTACTCTTACAGAACTTCCATGTGGGTGAGGATTTTGCAAATTTAATCAAAGCCCATTGGATGACAACATATTTTTTAACCAGGACAGAATAATTTATAACAGACTTTTTATGACAAAATATACGCAAAAGTTTGGGGTGACTTAGAAATGTCCTTGTTTTTGAAAGAAAATCACTTTTTTTTTGTTCATTAAATAACATCAAATTGCTAAGAAATATAGCGTAGACATTGTTAATGTTGTAAATGACTATTGTAGCTGGAAACGGCAGATTTTTTACAGAATATCTACATAGGCATACAGAGGCCCATTATCAGCAACCATCACTCCTGTGTTCCAATGGCATGTTGTGTTAGCTAATCCAAGTTTATAATTTTAAAAGGCTAATTGATCATTAGAAAACCCTTTTACAATTATGTTAGCACAGCTGAAAACTGTTGTCCTGACTAAAAAAGTAATAAAACTGGCCTTCTTTAGACTAGTTGAATATCTGGAGCGTCAGCATTTGTGTTTTCGATTACAGGCTCAAAATGGCCAGAAATAAATAACTTTCTTCTGAAATGCGTCAGTCTAATCTTGTTCTGAGAAATGAAGGCTATCCCATTTGAGAAATTTCCAAGAAACTGAAGATCTGGTACAATGCTGTGTACTACTCCCTTCACAGAACAGCACAAACTATCTCTAACCAGAATAGAAAGAGGAGTGGGAGGCCCCGGTCCACAACTGTGCAAGAGGACAAGTACATTAGAGGGTCTAGTTTGAGACACAGATGCCTCACAAGTCCTCAACTGGCAGCTTCATTAAATAGTACCAGCAAAACACCAGTCTCAACATCAACAGTGAAGAGGCGACTCCTCGATACTGGCCTTCTTGGCATATTAACAAAAAATTGATGGAAAAGCAGTACAGATAGATACCAATAAAAGCTGTACCAATATCAAAACAAATTGTATTTGTCACCGTGAAATGCTTAATTACAAGCCGTTAACCGAACAATGCAGTTTTAGAGGCTCTGTCACGGTCGTCCTCCTCTTCATCTGAAGAGGAGAGGCGAGATGGATCGGAAGACCAAAATGCGGCGTGGTAAGTGTCCATGGTAAATCTTTAATCAAGAAAATACTGACACTGCATACAAAACAATAAACAAATGACGACCGTGAAGCTAACAAAATAGACCTGTGCTGACACAAGCCACTGACATAGACAATCACCCACCAACAAACAGTGCAACCCAGGCTATCTAAGTATGATTCTCAATCAGAGACAACTAATGACACCTGCCTCTGATTGAGAACCATACTAGGCCGAAAACATAGAAATGCCCCAAAACATAGAAAAACAAACATAGACTGCCCACCCAACTCACGCCCTGACCATACTAAATAAATACAAAACAACGAAAATAAAGGTCAGAACGTGACAGGCACAGAATGCGTTAGAGGAAAAACAAAAAGAAATTGAGTAACTTATTTAAGAAAGATTGAGTGTAATATATTATAAAAAATAAAGCAAACTGGATGAAATATGGGGAAAAATGCACCAAAATCTTTTTTCATCTTTAAAATGCTACCAAAAATAATTTACTGAAACTTGTTACAAATGATGGAGTCACCCATGATTCACCAAAATAGATTTTGGAAGAGGAAGCAAAGTACTTTAAGCATATGTTTTCATTTCGGTCTCCTCCATCTCCATTAATCAAAGTTAATTGTATGGAATTTTTTTCTATTAATAATGTAAAATGAACAGCTGTACAGAAAGACTCATGTGAAAGCCAACATACAGAGGAGGAACTTCTATATACAATTAAAGCCTTTAAGTCTGGGAAAGGGCTGTATGACATACCAGTTTTGATACACCAAACATTTGTTATGTACTCAGACTACCCTTAATTAGCATGTTTTAACCACTCCTATAAAAATGGTAGATAATCAGATACTCAATAATAAGGTCTGATTTCATTATTACTGAAACAGGACCCAAGTGGTAATTATAAAGATCCAGTCCATTTTAACAGTTGGAGGCCCCTTACAATTCAGTGTTGTGATGCAAAAAAAATGAGCAAAATGCATAGTGCATAGAATTAAAAAGGGATTGTCAGATATTATTCATACTAATCAGAGAGTTTTTTTTACATGGACGATACATTGGAGATAATATAGGACAAGTACTGGAAACAATAGAACACTATGAAAAATCTGGGAAGTACGACTGGAATATTTCAATTTTGGAGAATCTCTTATAGTTATGTATAATAACCCTAGGTGTAAAATAGTAAATAATGGCTACTTATCATTAAGTATTAAACTGTCAGAAAGAACAAACCAAGGTTATCCACTATCGGCATATCTATTTACTATGGCCATCAAAATGTTAGCTATTAAAATTAGATCCAACAATAATATCAAAGGGCTAGAAATCTAGGGCTTAAAAAAAGGTGTCATTGTACGATGATGATTCATGTTTTCTTTTAAATACACAATTTAAATCCCTCCATAATTTAGATCTAGATACCTTTTCTAATC
Organism: Oncorhynchus clarkii lewisi; assembly: GCF_045791955.1. NCBI lineage: Eukaryota > Metazoa > Chordata > Actinopteri > Salmoniformes > Salmonidae > Oncorhynchus > Oncorhynchus clarkii. Next base: position 32,817,706 of record NC_092164.1, read on the forward strand.
TGGATTATAACAGAATTATGAAAAGTTTACTATATTACGTATTGGATTACAATTTTTGGGGGGCGGGGTAGTTTACCAATAAAATGGTCTGATGGTAAAGTATTCATATCCTGAAAGAAAGAAATTCTCACATTTTATTACAAAGTTATCAAAAATAGATAAAATATTGATACCATGATTTGTGGACAAATCACCCCGATTAACTCTTTAGTCATATCCCAGCTTACCTATTTGCTTATGGCCTTGCCTACACCGAGCTAAATTAAAACGGGCCTATTTACAGTTGAAGTCGGAAGTTTACATACACCTTAGCCAACTACATTTAAACTCAGTTTTTAACAATTCACGTAACAATTCCCTGTTTTAGGTCAGTTAGGATCACCACTTTATTTTAAGAATGTGAAATGTCAGAATTAATAGTAGAGAGAATTATTTATTTCAGCTTTTATTTTTTTCATCACATTCCCGTGGGTCAGAAGTTTACATACACTTAATTAGTATTTGGTAGCATTGCCTTTAAACTGTTTAACTTGGGTCAAACATTTCGGGTAGCCTTCCACAAGCTTCCCACAATAAATTGGGTGAATTTTGGCCCATTCCTCCTGACTGAGCTAGTGTAGCTGAGTCGGGTTTGTAGGCCTCCTTACTCGCACAGAATTTTTCAGTTCTGCCCACAAATTTTCTATAGGATTGAGGTCAGGGCTTTGTGATGGCCACTCCAATACCTTGACTTTGTTGTCCTTAAGCCATTTTGCCACAGCTTTGGAATTATGCTTGGGGTCATTGTCCATTTGGAAGATCCATTTGCAACCAAGCTTTAACTTCCTGACTGATGTCTTGAGATATTGCTTCAATATATCCACATAATTCCCCTACCTCATGATGCCATCCATTTTGTGAAGTGTGCCAGTCCCTCCTGCAGCGAGGCACCCCCACAAGATGATGCTGCCACCCCCGTGCTTCACGGTTGGGATGGTGTTCTTCGGCTTGCAAGCTTCCCCCTTTTTCATCCAACCATAAGGATGGTCATTATGGCCAAAACAGTTATATTTTTGTTTCATCAGACCAGAGGACGTTTTTCAAAAAAATACTATCTTTGTCCCCATGTGCAGTTGCAAACCGTAGTCTGGTTTTTATGGCGGTTTAGGAGCAGTGTCTTCTTCCTTGCTGAGCGGCCTTTCAGGTTATGTCGATATAGGATTTGCATTACTGTGGATATAGATGCTTTTGTACCTGCTTCCTCCAGCATCTTCACGAGATCCTTTGCTGTTGTTCTGGGATTGATTTGCACTTTCACATCAAAGTACGTTCATCTCTAGGAGACAGAACGCATCTCCTTCCTGAGCGTATGACAGCTGCGTGGTCCCATGGTGCTTACACTTGCGTACTATTGTTTGTACAGATGAACGTGGTACCTTCAAGGATGAACCAGACTTGCGGAGGCCTACAATTTTTTTCCTGAGGTCTTGGCTGAAATCTTTAGATTTTCCCATGATGTCAAGCAAAGAGGCACTGAGTTTGAAGGTAGGCCTTGAAATACATCCACAGGTACACCTTCAATTGACTCAAATTATGTTAATTAGCCTATCAGAAGCTTCTAAAGCCATGACATAATTTTCTGGAATTTTCCAAGATGTTTAAAGACACAGTCAATTTAGTGTATGTAAACTTCTGACCCACTGGAATTGTGATACAGTGAAATAATCTGTCTGTAAACAATTGTTGGAAAAATTACTTGTGTCATGCACAAAGTAGATGTCCTAACCGACTTGCCAAAACTATAGTATGTTATTAACAAGAAATTTGTGGAGTGGATGAAAAACGAGTTTTAATGACTCCAACCTAAGTGTATGTAAACTTCTGACAACTGTATATAATTAATTTTATTTCAGAGGGCAGAAATTATACATATTAAACCCTTAGACCTCACACTAAAGGCTTCAGTCATACAAAACATATACTGTACTTCAATCCGAACTGCTTCTCCAGCAGATTATTAAGAATGTCACAACCCATGTTAAAGAATGGTCTTTTAACTTGGTCTTTTAACTCTTAACTTTCAATTATTTGAAAATGAAATCCTCTCCAAAATGTTGCTATTTTTAAACAAGCCATAAACAATTGGTTGCAATTTCAGTTTAATCCACCAGAAAAGACAGAACAAATATTACGGTTAAACTCAAATATACTAATTGATTTTTAAAAAACATTATGTTTTAGTTTTTTTAAACTATCATCTTTGTAAATGATTTTATAAATAGGACTGGTGGACTTATGTCACACATGCAGCTAACAAAAATATATGGAAATGTCTGCTCTATACTCAAAATTTCAACCAACTAATTGCAGCATAAAATGGGAAGAGGCAAGAGTAAGCGGGAGAAACTAAGGAACATGTCTGTCGGCCCCGCATTAAAGACCAACATTGGTTAAAGAAAATTGTGATAAACAAGAAAGTATACCCGTTTAATTTCAAGACCAAAAAATGGATAGCTGTGCCATATAGAATGCTAAATAGTTGGGAAGAGATTTTTGATTTACCGATAAACAAAACAACGCTGGATTCAAAACTTTGACTTTTTCAATTTAAATGATTATTCAACATTTTTGCAACCAATATAATGTTTTATATATATATATATATATATATATATATATATATATATATATATATGAGGGATACAACCATCCCAGCTCTGCAGATTTTGCTACGAATGACTGAAGAATTGCACCATTTACTTGGAGCTAACTCTGCAAATAACTCTGCTGGGTGATTTAAAAATTCATAGTCAAACGATCAATAATATAATAACACTCTGTTATCTTTAATTTAAAATCTGTAGAAGCTATAAGAACAGAAATGTTCAGAATTGTTCTAAAACTTCACAGCACAGTTTAAAAATATGGCAAATAGAAATCAAAACTGGATGCTGTTCAGAAATAGATGGGAGGGGTTGAGTGGAGATGAAGGGTGGGACTAAAAATAACAAGATAACTAATGTATAATATACTGTGTCCGTAAAATGTATATACAGTAGGTTTGGAACTTTTGTGTAACAGTACAGTTGAAAAATATATGGCAAACAGAAATCAAAACTGGATGGTCTCAGGAGATAGGAGGGCTTGAGGGTAGCTTAAGGATGGGACTAAAAACAAACAAAATATAACTATTGTAAAATATACTCTGTCTGTAAAATGTATATAATATGTATAACTGCAATTGGCACGCTGACTGCAAGAATGTCCACCAAAGCTGTTGCCAGAGAATGTAATGTTAATTTCTCTATCATAAGCTGCCTCCAACGTCGTATTAGATAGTTTGGCAGTACATCCAACCGGCTTCACAACCGCAGACCATGTGTAACCACGCCAGCCAAGGACCTCCACATCCAGCTTCTTCACCTGCAGGATCGTCTGAGACCAGCCACCCGAACAGCTGATGAAACTGTGGGTTTGCACAACTAAATAATTTCTGCACAACCGTCAGAAACTGTTTCAGGGAAGCTCATCTGCCTGCTCATCGTCCTCACTAGGGTCTTGACCTGACTGCAGTTTTGAGTTGTAACTGATTTCAATGGGCAAATGCTCACCTTCGATGGCCACCGGCACGCTGGAGAAGTGTGCTCTTCAGGGATTAATCCAGATTTCAATTGTACCATTTCAACTGTACCAAACAGATGTCAGACATATGGTGTGTATGGCATTGTGTGGGCGAGTGGTTTGCTGATGTCAACGTTGTGAACAGTGCCCCATGGTGGCGGTGGGGTTATGGTATGGGCAGACATAAACTACGCACAATGAACACAATTGCATTTTATCAATGGCAATTTGAATGCACAGAGATACCGTGACGAGATCAACAGTGGGCCGTGGTCACACCAGATACTGACTGCTTTTCTGATCCACGCCCCTACTTTTTATTTTAAGGTATCTGTGACCAATAGATGCATATCTGTATTCTCAGTCATGTGAAATCCATAGATGAGGGCCTCATGAATCTATTTCAATTGACTGATTTCTTTACATGAACTGTAACTCAGTCAAATCTGTGAAATTGTTGTATGTTGCGTTTATATTTTTGTTCAGTGTAGGAGACAATCGTTGTGACCTCTATCATTCCACCAACTTACTTAAATTTTTTGGGTTTCTGCAAAGTTACAATATGTTCGCTTGTATTTGTTTGGAATGTATGTGTGTTTGTGTGTGTGTGTGTGTGCGTGCATGTATGTGTACCCACGTGAGCATGTGTGTGTGTAATCTGCGCCTGTGGCAGGTTCCCCTCTCTGAAGCACGGTGGTATCGCTGGCCCATTGTTGTCGCTGCTGTCAGAGCAGGGAGAGGCCGATGCAGCCTGTGCTGGCCTGATAAGGAAAAGAGGATTCAGCCAGGCTGGGAAGAGCAGAATCAGTGGGACTTGAGGAGAGTGGACTACACTGGAGTTCTCACTCTCCCTCTCTCTCTCTCTCTTATATTCCCACTCAGTCATATTCACGTAGACACAAATCTGGAACGTTGGACTTACATGTCCTGTCCAAGATGTCTTTGAAAGATTCCTTTGATGACAACATTGGAATGCACCTCCTGTTTAAAGTCCATCTTATTCTTTGAACTCCATTGGAATGTTTGCATTTTGAATACACATAATACAACTCTCAAGTTTATACTATCCTAATTCAACATCATTTGACCAGTGAAATCGTGCAATACTGAATTAGGCATCAAGTTCCATAGATACTGAGGGATAATCAATACAAATGTGAACAGCAGCAGTCCAGCAGCTTTGAAGGTCTATCCTGTAAGGATGATGCTGCGGTATCCCATAGCTTAAAGCAAAGTTCTTTAGACTCCTCTGTGATAGAGATCATGAACGCCTGAACAGTCTCCATTGGTCATAGATGCTTTTCTTCTCCTCTCTCAACTCCCTTGCTTCTCTCACCTCCACCAGAAAGGCAGGCAGCATGGTACAGGCTGACGATCCGCCCGGTGAGGTATTTGGTATTTTATTAGAATCCCCATTAGCGGTTGTGAAAGCAGCAGCTACGCTTCCTGGGGTCCACACGAGACATAAAACATGACATAACACAGAACATTAATAGAAAATAACAGCTCAAGGACAGAACTATTACTGAACAAAAATATAAACGCAACATGCAACAATTTCAAAGATTTGACTGATTTACAGTTCATATAAGGCAAACAGTCAATTAAAATAAATGCATTAGGGCCTAATCTATGGATATCACTGGGAAAACAGATATGCATCTGCTGGTCACAGATACCTTAAAAAAAGGTAGGGGCGTGGATCAGAAAACCAGTCAGTATCTCGTTTGACCACCATTTTCTTCATGCAGCATGACACATCTCCTTTGCATAGAGTTGATCAGGCTGTTGATTGTGGCTTGTGGAATGTTGTCCCACACCTCTTCAATGGCTGTGTGAAGTGGCTGGATATTGGCTGGAACACGCTCAATCGGTGACATGTCTGGTGAGTCTGCAGGTCATGGAAGAACTGGGACATTTTCAGCTTCCAGGATTGTGTACAGATCCTTAAGACATGGGGCTGTGCATTATCATGCTGAAACATGAAGTGATGGCGGCGAATGAATGGCATGACAATGGGCCTCAGGATCTCGTCCCGGTATCTCTGTGCCTTCAAATTGCCATCGATAAAATGCAATTGTTTTCATTGTCCGTAGCTTATGCCTGCCCATACGATAAACCCACTGTCACCATGGGGCATTCTGTTCACAACTTCAACATTAAAAATTCATCATGCCAATTGCACACTCCCTTAAAATGCGAAACATCTGTGGCATTGTGTTGTGTGACAAAACGGCACATTTTAGAGTGGCCTTTTACTGTCCCCAGCACAAGGTGCACCTGTGTAATGATCATGCTGTTTAATCAGCTTCTTGATATGCCACACTTGTCAGGTGGATGGATTATCTCTATCGATTGCGCAAGCAGGGCTGGTAAAACCCTGGATCATTGTTATTCTAACTTCCGTGACGCATATAAGGCCCTCCCCCGCCCTCCTTTCGGAAAAGCTGACCACGACTCCATTTTGTTGCTTCCAGCCTACAGACAGAGACTAAAACAAGAAGCTCCCGCGCTCAGGTCTGTTCAACACTGGTCTGCTGTTCCCACATGCTTCAAGAGGGCCACCATTGTTCCTGTTCCCAAGAAAGCTAAGGTAACTGAGCTAAACGACTACCGCCCGTAGCACTCACTTCCGTCATCATGGAGTGCTTTGAGAGACTAGTCAAGGACCATATCACCTCCACCCTACCAGACACCCTAGACCCACTCCAATTTGCTTACTGCCCCAATAGGTCCACAGACGTCGCAATCGCAACCACACTGCACACTGCCCTATCCCATCTAGACAAGAGGAATACCTCCAGTGGGGAGAACAAGTATTTGATACACTGCCGATTTTGCAGGTTTTCCTACTTACAGGGCATGTAGAGGTCTGTAATTTTGAAATACTTGTTCTCCTCACTATGTGAGAATGCTGTTCATCGACTACAGCTCAGCATTTAACACCATAGTACCCTCCAAACTCGTCATCAAGCTCGAGACCCTGGGTCTCGACCGGGCCCTGTGCAACTGGGTACTGGACATCCTGATGGGCCGCCCCCAGGTGGTGAGGGTAGGTAACAACATCTCCACCCCGCAGATCCTCAACACTGGGGCCCCACATGATTGTGGACTTCAGGAAACAGCAGAGGGAGCACCCCCCTATCCACATCGACGGGACAGTAGTGGAGAGGGTAGTAAGTTTTAAGTTCCTCGGCGTACACATCACGAACAAACTGAATTGGTCCACCCACACAGACAGCGTTGTGAAGAAGGCGCAGCAGCCTCTTCAACCTCAGGAGGCTGAAGAAATTTGGCTTGTCACTTAAAGCACTCACAAACTTCTACAGATGCACAATCGAGAGCATCCTGTCGGGATGTATCACCGCCTGGTACAGCAACTGCTCCCCCCACAACCGTAAGGCTCTCCAGAGGGTAGTGAGGTCTGCACAACGCATCACCGGGGGCAAACTACCTGCCCTCCAGGACACCTACACCACCCGATGTCACAGGAAGGCCATAAAGATCATCAAGGACAACAACCACCCGAGCCACTGCCTGTTCACCCCGCTATCATCCAGAAGGCGAGGTCAGTACAGGTGCATCAAAGCAGGGACCGAGAGACTGAAAAACAGCTTCTATCTCAAGGCCATTAGACTGTTAAACAGCCACCACTAACATTGAGTGGCTGCTGCTAAGATACTGACTCAACTCCAGCCACTTTAATAATGGAAATTGATGGAAATTGATGTAAAAAAATGTATCACTAGCCACTTTAAACAATGCCACTTAATATAATGTTTACATACCCTACATTACTCATCTCATATGTATATACTGTTCTCGATACCATCTACTGCATCTGCCTATGCCGTTCTGTACCATCACTCATTCATATATATCATTCATCTTTATGTACATATTCTTTATCCCTTTACACGTGTGTGTATAAGGTAGTAGTTGTGGAATTGTTAGGTTAGATTACTCGTTGGTTATTACTGCATTGTTGGAACCAGAAGCACAAGCATTTCGCTACACTCGCATTAACATCTGCTAACCATGTGTATGTGACAAATAAAATTTGATTTGATTTGATCTTGACAAAGGAGAAATGCTCACTAACAGAGAAGTAAAGAAATTTGTGCACCACATTTGAGAGAAATACAGTTATTGTGTGTATGGAACATTTTTGTGATCTTTTATTTCAGCTCAACAGTTTACATGTGTTCATAGTTTTGTTCAGTGTTCATACATTTAACACATTACACATAACCTACATGTCAGTACATACTGTGCATTCACACACAATATCTATATCAAATAGGGGAGAGGTGTGCCGTCAGGCTTTATCTGTTTTTTTCAAACCAGGTTTGCTTTCCACTTGAGCTGAGATGGAAGGGAGTTCTATGCAATCATGGCATCTATCATGGCTCTTTAATACTGTACATTTTCTTGAATTTGTTCTGGATTTGGGGACTGTGAAAAGACCCCTTCGTGACATGTCTAGTGGGATAAGTGTGTGCATCAGATCTGTGTGCAAGTTGACTATGCAAACAATTTGGAATTTTCAACATATTGTTTTGTATAAAATAATAAAGAAATTGATGCAGTCAGTCTCCTTTACTTTTAGCCAAGAGAGGCTGGCATGCATAATATTGGTATTGTCCCTCTGATTACAGTGAATACGTTTTTCTAGGTCCTTCTAATCAAGATACAATCAAACTAAAGCCTGTAATACTTATTTTGTGGAGTGTGGTATATAAAAAGCAAAGCATCTCTTTATCACGGACAGACCATCTTTACAACCATTGAATCAATATGCTTTGACCATGACAGTTTACAATTTACAACAAACACCAAGTAATTTAGTCTCCTTAACTTGCTGAACTGCCACATTATTCATTAACCGATTCAGCTGAGGTCTAGAACTTGGGGAAAGATTTGCACCAAATACAATGCTCCTAGTGTCACACCCTGACCATGGTTTGCTTTGTATGTTTCTATGTTTTGTTTGGTCAGGGTGTGATCTGAGTGGGCATTCTATGTTGGATGTCTAGTTTGTCTGTTTCTGTGTTTGGCCTGATATGGTTCTCAATCAGAGGCAGGTGTTAGTCATATTTAGGTAGCCTGTTTTGTCATTTTGGGTTGTGGGTGATTGTCTATGTTAGTTGCTTGTGTCAGCACAGGTCTCATTATAGCGTCACGGTCGTTATTAATTTATTGTTTTGTATAGTTTGTATTCAGTGTTCAGTGCTTTCTTTAATAAAAAAATCATCATGAACACATACCACACTGCATTTTGGTCCGCTCCTTACGATGATCGTGACACCTAGTTTTAGAGATATTCAGGAATAGTTTAATAGTGGCCAACCATTCTAAAACGGATTGCAACTCTTTGTTTGGGGTTGCGGTGATTTCACTAGCTGTGGTTGCTGTCATGTATATGGTTGAATCATCAACGTACATAGACACACAGGCTTTGTTTAATGCAAGTGGCAGGTCATTAGTGAAAATAGAAAAGAGTAGAGGCACAAGAGAGTAGTCCTGTGGTACACCACACTTTACATGTTTAACATTAGAGAAGAAAACCCTCTGTGTTATATTAGATAGCTCTGAATCCATGATATGGCAGAGGTTGTAAAGCAAGAACACATACACTACCTTTCAAAAGTTTGGGGTCACTTAGAAATGTCCTTGTTTTTGAAAGAAAAATATTTTTTTTTGTCCATTGAAATAGCATCAAATTGATCAAATACAGTGTAGACATTGTTAATGTTGTTAATGACTATTGTAGCTGGAAACGGCAGATTTTTTTAATGGAATATCTCCATAGGCATACAGAGGCCCATTATCAGCAACCATCACTCTTGTGTTCCAATGGCACGTTGTGTTAGCTAATCCAAGTTTATCATTTTAAAAGGCTAATTGATCATTAGAAAACCCTTTTGCAATTATGTTAGCACAGCTGACAACTGTTGTCCTGATTAAAGAAGCAATAAAACTGTCCTTCTTTAGACTAGTTGAGTATCTGGAGCATCAACATTTGTGGGTTTGATTATAGGCTCATAATGGCCAGAAACAAGTAACTTTCTTCTGAAACTCGTCAGTCTATTCTTGTTCTGAGAAATTAAGGCTATTCTATGCGGGAAATTGCCAAGAAACTGAGGATCTCGTACGACAATGTGTACTACTCCCTTCACAGAACAGCACAAACTATCTCTAACCAGAATAGAAAGAGGAGTGGAAGGCCCCGGTGCACAACTGAGCAAGAGGACATTAGTGTACATTAGTGTCTAGTTTGAGAAACGGACACCTCAAAAGTCCTCAACTGGCAGCTCATTAAATAGTACCCGCAAAACACCAGTCTCAAAATCAACAGTGAAGAGGCGACTCCGGGATGCTGGCCTTCTAGGCGGAGTTCCTCTGTCCAGTGTCTGTGTTCTTTTGCCCATCTTGAGCTTTTATTTTTATTGGCCAGTCTGAGTTAATCTAAGACATGGCTTTTTCTTTGCGACTCTGCCAAGAAGGCCAGCATCCCAGAGTCGCCTCTTCACTGTTGACGTTGAATCTTAGCTAGCAGTCATCATCATGAATCAAGTCGACAATCTCCTGGAAAATCCTTTTTAATCCTTGTTTTATGAAGAGAAATAATGAATAGAAATTATAGATAAAACATATCGGGTGCTCATCGGCCATTGAACATAAACATTGCACAACAAGTTGGAAATCGTAAATTCAACAATGAGTGGTTGACAATTGGAAGGAATCAGTGACAGTGGCTAACTGCAAGCATTGCAAAGCAATCGCGAGCATGCTATTCAGTGGAGTGGCTGTGTGGTCCCAAATCTGGGATTAAGTGTCCCTTTTCCAAATATAAAATGATTTGTGCCGTGCTCAAAACAACTGTTAACTCAGAACTGTGAAAACTTGACTTCAGTGAGTTCAAGAGACTGGGAATTCTGGGAAAAACGAGCTCCGACTAGGAAACAGGTTTTGAACGGTCATTCAACTCAGAATTGTAAATCGGTAACTCGGGCCTCTTTCTAGAGCTACAACCTGAAGACCAATGACGTCATTATGATCCGACGTTATTTTTTTCTGAGTTCCCAGTTGTCTTGATAGCACCATAAATCCAGAGAATTCCGGACTTTGATGACAAAATTTGCCCATGATGGACCTCCATGCCACCTTCCTGTTCAAGTGAGCACAGCACAACAAGGTGAGTCCAAAAATGTCTTGTATGCTGCTGCATAAATGATGTAGTATGACAGGGAGATATGTATACTGTAGCTAAGAAAGTAATACTAAGTGTATGTTGAGTAGTAAGCTGTTAGTAGCCCATGTGCCACACCCTAATTATTTGTTCTATTTACCCCTCTTAATTTTGCCAACTGTTCTGACTTGATGGTGCACATGTAGCCTATAACCTGTTTTATAGAATTGTAATCATCAAATTTTGTAAGGGCTTTCATTGTCTGCTTATAGGCCCCCTTTATTTATCCTACGGTTCTGACTTGGTGTACAGGGAGAACACTGTAAGAACGGCCCATGTTCTGAATTCTGTTGTTGTACATTTCAAAAGCGCTAAACAAATAGTTATATTGACTACGTCCGTCCTAGCTCACTCATTAATGTCTTAATCGAAATTATGGATTGCCTCTCATCCACTTGTCATCCCATTATGCCATAGTTTGTACATATCAAATGTCAGTACAAAACCACATTTGTTTTAGCAAGTCAGCCAAATCAGGTATGTTTTTCTAAAACGCAGTAAATGAGCCAAATGAACTGTTTCGCTGCCAGACAAAACTCCGCTGATAGCCAGGTGTAGCAGTGGGAAGATGGTGGGACTGCTGTTGGGACAGCTTTATGTAGGCCCCATTTGTCAATGTTATACTCCAATTATTGTATTGTTTAGTGTTGTGTTGTGGCTTTGCTTGTATGCATCCCACTTTTTATATATATTTTTTTTTGCTCCACCAAGATTCACATGCTAAAATCACCACTGGGCCATTATACTATGGTCAGTACATCCAATGGGTATGGATACAGCTTTGAGCAGAGTTCTGTAGCACTGGTAAAAATGTCATCAATACATGTATATGATATAGTTCCTGTACTGTTTATAAACACCCTGGTAGGTTTATTAATAACCTGAACCAGATTACAGGTACGGCTCAGGGCGAAAAGGGTCCATATCAGGGGATATCTTTACATGACAAGTGTTTTAATGTTCTAGAGACTACAGACCATTTCCAATGCTTGTTTTCAGTTTTGTGGATATGCACCATATTCTGACAAATTCTGAATCCAGATGTGCCTTTTAGACAAATATGATATTAGGATATAGGATATATATTAGGATGATATTAGGATTCGTCGGAATAATATCACACATGGACATTTCCTAAGGACTTATTCAATATAATTTCTCTCTTAACGTTGACAAATACTGACTGTATACATCAAACATCTGTGTTTTGTGAAGATTTGAAGCTACACTACATGACAAAGTATGTGGACACCTGCTCGTTGAACATCTAATTCCAAAATCATGGGCATTAATATGGAGTTGGTCCCCCCTTTGCTGCTATACCAGTCTAGACTCTTCTGGGAAGGGTTTCCACTATTTGTTGGAACATTGCTGTGGGGACTTGCTTCCATTCAGCCACAAGCATTAGTGAGGTCGGGCAATACAAAATTGCGTTTAATAATTTTTTTACTAAATACCTAACTAATCACACAGAATAACATATACAAAGAATTTATTATACCTGGATAATTCTTTACGTCATGGGAAACATCCCTAGCGGGCTGAACAGATATGACAGCTTGTTACACAAAGGAAAAGGGTCTGGGTTTGAGTGAAAGAGCGGGACACTGGAACCGAGGAGAAGCTGTGCTATCTTAAATACAGTATCATATGCATTCTAAATTACCGCCCATTTGGAAAACGAAAATGCAATAAATATTTACTCTGAGCTGCACTTCAGTAGGTTGGTGGTAGATGGGAGACCGTGTTGCCAAACCGAGTCCTCTGTCCTTTGAAAAATGTCTCTGGTGGTCACTTGGATAAGTTGTAGTAACGTCGTTGTGTGGTAGATGGGATACTCTGTCGGTTCCTTCCTAACCTGTGTTTGCAGCTGCGGTCGCTAACTCAACGGCTAGGAGGTATCACTTCTGTCGTGAATAAGAGTTCAAGGTTCATACCATTCGCAACCAAAGCTCATGCTGATGTTGGCTTCGTTCTGTAGTTTTTGTCTGAACCATTCTGACATGGGATCGTCATCTCACATCCGCGGAACAGGAAGTTATGTTGTCGTCAAGAGCTTATATAGGAAGGGAGAAAAGGGGTGTGTGTCATAGTTTACAACCTCTGTCTCTTCACGTGGGCGGGCCACTGAGTGAGCAGCTCTAACTTATGAAAACCCACATCTCACATTTTAGAAGCTAAAATCCCATTTCATCCCATCACAAATCATTTCATATTCAAACATTTAAATTGAAAGACAATTCCATGTGAATCTGATAACTGATGTATAGACTTTCCACTGTGGAGTTTGTCATCTTATCATTGATGAGAATGTCTCAGATGACAACTGAACTGACATCATATTCATTAAGTACCACTGCATATGTTCAATTGTTCGGATTACCAGAATATATTTCATTTCCCCCCACATTCTGACGTTCCCAGAATCTCTATGTTAACCAAGGGGTTTTGCAAATGTAACCTTAGTAGGGGTAGAGAGCGGAAAAGGGGGGTAAGAGGTATTTATGACTGTCATAAACCAACCCCCAGGCCAACGTCATGACACACCCATCCAGCCGACGGCTGGTATTGCACATAGTGATTTTAGGCTTGTTTGCGGCTACTCGGCCATGGAAACCCATTCGGCCATGCAAACCCATTCGTCGGGAGCTTCATGAAATTTTCATGAAACTCCTGACGAACAGTTCTTGTGCTGCCGTTGCTTCCAGAGGCAGTTTGGAACTCAGTAGTGAGTGTTGCAACCGAAGACAGACGATTTTTACATGCTACGCACTTCAGTACTCACCCATTCTGTGAGCGGTCCATTCTGTGAGCTTGCGTGGCCTACTACTTTGCGGCTGAGACGTTGTTGCTCCTAGACGTTTCCACTTCACAAAAACAGCACTTACAGTTGACCGGGGCAGCTCTAGCAGGACAGAAATTTAAGGAACTGACTTGTTGGAAAGGTGGCATTCTATGACGATGCCACTTTGAAAGCCACCGAGCTCTTCAGTAAGGCCATTCTACTGCCAATATTTGACTATGGAGATTGCATGGCTGTGTGCTCGATTTTATACACCTGTCAGCAACATGTGTGGCTGAAATAGCCAAATCCACTAATATGAAGGGGTGTCCACATACGTTTGTATATATAGTGTATATTGATTCCAGATAAGCTTCTTTTGGCTGCGGTCCATATCCAAATCTTTTTGATATGCTGAAGATAAGGACAATTCCTAATGCATTTCTGTGTTTTCATCACATGCTCAATCATTTCACAAATATGTGATTCATATTTTTCTTTCATGCATGTAATTTTGGGATTTCCTCCAGATATCAAACCGGATACTGACTCATTAGATATCCTGAGATAGGCCTATTTGGACATCTCATGTACTTTATTTGATGACAAATACTGACGGTATTGTACATTTTCTCAGCACGTACAATGCACATGCTCTTGAATTAGGTCCATATCAGAATATAGCATTTTCATATGCTAATGATATGTATTTTCTGATACTTATTTTAGGTTTTAAGGACATGCTCAATAATTTGACAAATAATAAATCCATATAATTCTTTCAGACATTTGCTATAATTGTTGTATTCCCTGTGGATAAAGGCGCACGCAAACCTCAAGCTAAAGGCACTGTAACTGGCAACCCAGCAACAAGAATCATGTATTTTCTGCTGTGGTGTTCCAACTGTCATTTTTTATTTGGGTGTCACTTATTGAGTGTGTAAACAGTGTGTGGTAGAGCTGACAACTGGAGAAACAATTAGAAGTGAGAAGCTGTTCAGAAAACACCTGAAAGAAGTTAACGCTAAAGTGAGTAGCTAATTCGTGAAGTTTTATTTGTCTTAGTAACTAGAATCAAGAACATGATCTAATTTGGCCAGCAGCCAGTCGTGCTAGCTAGCTAACGTTAGCTAGGCTTGATAAGGTGAAAAGCTAAATGGTAGCCTACAATAGCTAACAAATAACGAAACGGCCTTCCCTTCAGGGATTCTTTTGACCCCCTATCAAGCCTCAATGTGACAGCTAATTTTTTTAAACATATATGTTTGGATGTTAAATGACGATACGGAGGCATTGATGCGAGTAACCAGTCTTGTTCAGTACATTGCAATACATCCGGGTATCTCAAGCACACCGGTAAAACACTGGAGTTGCAGTAATTAACATTTACCATCAGATGGCATCACTATCATCTTACACCCATAACGTCTTCCCTTTTATAAAATAGAACAGGAGCTGCCAATTCACGAACAAAACAAACTTAGTAATACTTTCCAACATGAACAGTTTAGGTTTTTTCAGGTATCAACACATTTTTGATACCTTTTCCCAATTTTTTTTATATCTCTGTCTGTCAACAATCCCGAATTGGAAACCTACAGATTAACCTCTTGAAGCTAGGGGGCACTATTTTTACAGATTAAGTATTTTTGGTGGCTTGGACAGACGCCCGCAGCGTGAAAAGACAAGGGGCTTCTCTCGAGGACTGCGGGTTCCCGCACAGGTGTGTCACCTGACTGTGACAGGGGAGTATTGATGGGCGAGGGAGTGGCTCACCTGTGATCCGCTGGCTCTTTGCCCTGTGCCTCAGGCCCCATGTGACTTGCTGGGGTTCCGTCCTTTGTCACGCGTCCCCTATGACCATCAGGGTTCTGAGTAGAAATCACAAGTGCAATATAACAAAACACAGTTTAGCTTGTTGTTAATCCACCTGGCGTGTCAGATTTAAAAAAAGCTTTACAGCAAAAGCTATCCAAGCGTTTATGTTAGAACATCTCTCTGAGCAAACAAAACATTACAAACAGCTAGCAGCAAAGTAGATTGGTCACGAAAGTCAGAAAAGCAATAAAATGAATCGCTTACCTTTGATCTTTGGATGTTTGCACTCACGAGACCCAGTTACACAATAAATAAATGTTCCTTTTGTTCCATAAAGATTATTTTAAAATATTTTTATATCCAAAATACCTCCATTTGGTTGGCGAGTTTTGTTCAGAAATCCACAGGCTCGAGCGGTCACGACGGGGCAGACGAAAATAGTAGTAGAAAATAGTATCCGTAACGTTCGTAGAAACATGTCAAATGTTTTTATAATCAATCCTCAGGTTGTTTTTACAATAAATAATCAATAATATTTCAACCGGACCGTAGCTTTTTCAATAGGAGAGAGAGAGAAAATGTCTGCTCCAAGCTGTTGCACATGCAAAACTCTGCTGGCACCCAGCCATCCACTGACGCGATGTGATCCTTCTCACTCATTTTTCAGAATAAAAGCCTGAAACTATGTCTAAAGACTGTTCACACCACGTGGAAGCCATAGGGAAAGGAATCTGGTTGATATCCCTTTAAATGGAAGGAAGGCATGCAATGGAACAGGGAGATTCGTTTCTCTTAGGCACTTCCTTGTTGGATTTTCCTCAGGTTTTCGCCTGCAATATCAGTTCTGTTATACTCACAGATAATATTGACAGTTTTGGAAACTTTAGAGTGTTTTCTATCCTAATCTGACAATTATATGCATATTCTAGCTTCTGGGCCTGAGAAATAGGCCGTTTCATTTGGGTACGTTTTTCATCCAAACATCAAAATACTGCCCCCTACATTCAACAGATGGAACCCCATATCAAAATATTTTTCAACCAGCACAGGCTTCATTAAATCAGAAATAGCGATTAAATATTCAGTTGTTTTTTGAAAATCTTCCTCTGATTTACAATCCAAAGGGTCCCAGCTACAACATGCATGGTTGTCTTGTTAGATAAAATCCTTCTTTATATCCCAAAAAGTCAGTTTAGTTGGCGCCATCGATTTGAGTAATCCACTCGTTCAACATTCAGAGAAAGGAATCTTAAAAGCTACCCCTAAACTTTGTTAAGACAAGTCAAAATGCATTTCTAGTTAATCATCAGGTACCCTAAAATGTATTTGAATGTAATTAAACTATAATATTTAGAAGTATGTTCAATAGGAAAGCAAAATTATTAGTCCTCTTCGTCACGCGCACGCACAGACTGATTTCCAACTCTGACTCCTAGTACTAAAACTCAAAATTCTTCCTCGTTTGGGAAGAAACATGCCTGAAACCTTGAACAAAGATTGTTGACATCTAGTGGAACAAGAGGAATTGAAATCTGGGAGCTTGAATTGCATATGCCTAGCTTTTCATTGTAAGAGCATGGGATCTCAAAAAAAAAAAGGTTTTCAGGATGGTTTTTCTTTGCTTTTCTCCTACCATATCAACTGTGTTATAATCTCATACATTATTTTAACATTTCTACAAACTTCAAAGTGTTTTCTATCCAATGGCACCAATTCTATGCATATCCTTGCTTCTGGGCCTGAGTAACAGGTACTTGAGCAAGTCAGTCAGACAGGAAGTGGAGAAAAATAGACCTTAGCCTGAAGATATTCGTCACACACATTATCAAGCATTGCACACAAATTATCCAGATAATGAATGAACCCCAGCCTAAAACCCCAAACAGCAAGCAATGCCGATCTAGAAGCATGGTGGCTAGGAAAAACTCCATAGAAAGAACATTGTTTGACTAATAGAATCAGTCAATCAGGCATATGTGAGTGTCAGTTGGTGTATGTTTATGATGTGGGGCTAAAGCTACTGACCCGGAAGCTAGGCTCTCTCACTTCTCCCAGTCTTTTGGGAGGTTGGGTGAATAATTAGCCTGTCGTAGCGGATGTTTGCAATGTCCCACTGCTCTCTGGCAGCTTTCATGGCTGGGATAAGTTATTTCCGCCTCTGGTGCCTAGTTTCTTAGTAGTCCTCGTTAAGGATGATGTTGGTTCCTCTCAAGTTCTTGGCTTTTTACAGGACAGACATTTTGTCCTTAAACCCTAGGAACTTGAGCAGTATCAGCCTGGGTCTTTCACCTGGGCTGGTTACAGGTTTTCCACCTCAATCTTCCTATGGTCCATCTGGAGCTTTTCATTGATACATTTTCATACTTTCTCCTCAGACTCAACTTAGTTCTCGTGTGAAGACTCTGGTATGCCATCCACAATGATGTTATGACTCCTGGATTGTCCCTGTAGATAGTCTGTTTTCCCAGGTATTGTTAATAATGATTCACAGACAGTGCTGATGTCATCTCGCATGGACTTACAGTTAGGTGTCATATTGTTGCAAGTCTCTTTCAGGACATCCACCTCTCCTTGGGAGAACTGCAAATTGTTCTTAATGTCCTGGACCTCTCTGGTCAGATCATCCATTATTTTATTAGTTGAGTCCATCAGTATTTGGACAAAGCTCTTGAAGTTATTTTCCTGTTGTTGTAAGAACTGCTTGTTTAAAAGATCCATCACCTGTGATAGAGAAACACTGTCCTCTCCTTTACTCCCACCGGCTTTGGTTTTGGATGTCATGGTAGCAACGTAGGCTAACGCTGGTACTCCATGCAGTTCCAGACAGGGCAGGTTGCAGGGCAGATGGAAACAGCAAGACACAGAAGGGATTTGACAGCCACAAGCCTGGGACAATCTGTGGCCCCAGCCACAAGGGATAACCGTGTCGCAGGCTGTGTGATGCTGAGGAGTATTTATGTCTGTAATAAAACCCTTTTGTGGGGAAAAACTAATTCAGATTGGATGGGCCTGGCTCCCCAGTGGGTGGCTGACTAAATACTTATATATATATATATATATATATATCACACACACAGTGGGGCAAAAAAGTATTTAGTCAGCCACCAATTGTGCAAGTTCTCCCACTTAAAAAGATGAGAGAGGCCTGTAATTTTCATCATAGGTACACTTCAACTATGACAGACCAAATGAGGAAAACAAATCCAGAAAATCACATTGCAGGATTTTTTATGAATTTATTTGCAAATTATGGTGGAAAATAAGTATTTGGTCACCTACAAACAAGCAAGATTTCTGGCTCTCACAGACCTGTAACTTCTTCTTTAAGAGGCTCCTCTGTCCTCCACTCGTTACCTGTATTAATGGCACCTGTTTGAACTTGTTATCAGTATAAAAGACACCTGCCACAATCTCAAACAGCCACACTCCAAACTCCACTATAGCCAAGACCAAAGAGCTGTCAAAGGACACCAGAAACAAAATTGTAGACCTGCACCAGGCTGGGAAGACTGAATCTGCAATAGGTAAGCAGCTTGGTTTGAAGAAATCAACTGTGGGAGCAATTATTATTATGGAAGACATACAAGACCACTGATAATCTCCCTCGGTCTGGGGCTCCACGCAAGATCTCACCCCGTGGGGTCAAAATGATCACAAGAACGGTGGACAAAAATCCCAGAACCACACGGGGGGACCTAGTGAATGACCTGCAGAGAGCTGGGACCAAAGTAACAAAGCCTACCATTAGTAACACACTATGCCGCCAGGGACTCAAATCCTGCAGTGCCAGACGTGTCCTCCTGCTTAAGCTAGTACATGTCCAGGCCCGTCTGAAGTTTGCTAGAGAGCATTTGGATGATCTAGAAGAAGATTGGGAGAATGTCATATGGTCAGATGAAACCAAAATATAACTTTTTGGTAAAAACTCAACTCGTCGTGTTTGGAGGACAAAGAATGCTGAGTTGCATCCAAAGAACACCATACCTACTGTGAAGCATGAAGGTGGAAACATCATGCTTTGGGGCTGTTTTTCTGCAAAGGGACCAGGACGACTGATCCGTGTAAAGGAAAGAATGAATGGGGCCATGTATCGTGAGATTTTGAGTGAAAACCTCCTTCCATCAGCAAGGGCATTGAAGATGAAATGTGGCCGGGTCTTTCAGCATGACAATGATCCCAAACACACCGCCCGGGCAACGAAGGAGTGGCTTCGTAAGAAGCATTTCAAGGTCCTGGAGTGTCCTTGCCAGTCTCCAGATCTCAACCCCATAGAAAATCTTTGGAGGGAGTTGAAAGTCCATGTTTCCTAGCAACAGCCCCAAAACAGCACTGCTCTAGAGGAGATCTGCATGGAGGAATGGGCCAAAATACCAGCAACAGTGTGTGAAAACCTTGTGAAGACTTACAGAAAACGTTTGACCTCTGCCATTGCCAACGAAGGGTATATAACAAAGTATTGAGATAAACTTTTGTTATTGACCAAATACTTATTTTCCACCATAATTTCAAATAAATTAATAAAAAATCCTACAATGTGATTTTCTGGATTTTTTTTCTCATTTTGTCTGTCATAGTTGAAGTGTACCTATGATGAAAATGACAGGCCTCTCATCTTTTTAAGTGGGAGAACTTGCACAATTGGTGGCTGACTAAGTACTTTTTTGCCGCCCCACTGTGTGTGTATATATATATATATATATTTTTTTTTTACACCAAATACAAACATACATATATACGAACAACAACTTACAGACGTACACAAACAACAACAATCTCCTCTGCCCAGACCTGCATGCTCACAACCTCATTCCTAGTGCCTGCATTATTGTTTGCCACATGGCCTTAAATTGTATCAATTTGTTTTTCTTGGTCTCCCATGCTATTTCAATAAAACATGATTAGATTTTTCCATTGTGTTAAGGATGGCAGATTGATCAAACTTTTTCAATAGAACACTTTTTCAGTGACTTTCAAAACAACAAACTGTGCTCTCCCTCGTTCCGCGTTGCCTCTCAGTGAATAGAAGGAGAAACATGGAAGACCTGTATCCAGTTGCTGTTAAAAAAATGGAACCATGATGCTGTTTCCCTGGATAAGTAGTGAGAAGCTAGAATGACATATTGAAGTCAGCATGTTCCTTATGTTGATGACGACCTCCCTGCAAAAAAACAGCCCAGTCTGACCATGAGATGGCAAGCCCCTACTGCTGCCGAGGCCTGATAAGTGTCCCTCACCCCTGCCTCTCATCTCCCCCGCACGGTGCAGTGCCAGGGCCCTACGACAAAACCCTGTCAAATTAGCCAACCAGGTGACTGAAGAGATGAGGGAGAAGAAAAATGGCAGCATTCAGCAGAAATGCAGATTTCTGGCCTATTAGGCTAATGAAAGATTAATGCTATAATTAAATAAAATGTCTGAGAGCAAATTTAGAGAGCTCTTTCTTCCATGGTTGAATATAGCCAAATCTTTTGTTAAAATAATTGCTAAAAATGTTCCTTATGGGACACTATAATTCACACGATTTTACGTATAGCTGTTATCGATATGATACATCTTGCTCATCTTATTGTCTAAAGTGGACAGCTGCCTGCAGATCCATGTCATCATCTAATGACATACAAATCTATGCATCAGCTGGGTGTGATACATTCAGTCACAATGGCTCAGGATGAGTTAAATGCATTCAATTGTACAACTGACTAGGTGTCCCCCTTTCGCTTGTATGTATGCAGAATAATTAGATACTTAAAGCTACAGCCTAGGATCTGGAATGTGTTTAATGATCATTTCAATTCTTGATATAGAGTATACTCTGTCACTACCATTTTGTTATTTTTCGAATACCAGAATGTAGCTTTAAAACCAGTGTGATCTGGGTTGTATGGGAACAGACTCCTTCTTCTAGAAGCAGTCATTGATGGTATACCAGCCTATGGCTGAACATGAGGTAGAGATCAGCTCACAGAGATACATTGGAACTTATGTCCTGACCTGATCCACTCACTGTGATCCTAATCTAGCGGTTGAAAGTTCACGTTAGATTGAACAGTCGGCCAAAGTCTAGAAAAACTAAAAATCAATGATGGTTATCTTGTAATGTGAGTCAACTTGTTGTTATATTGATTTTCATTTAACGACAAGGTTCCTAAAACCATGGCAGAGGCTGTGTCTGAAATGGCACCCTCTTCCATAGAAATACATTAAATGTGTTATTTTTAATTACATGCACTATTCCTTATGCACATTCAATATTCCATTGTCAAAAGAAGTGCACTATATAGGGAATAGAGTGCCATTTCGGATGCACTCAGAGTCTCTACAGTACACACAGTTGGACATAGATAAGTTCACTTCACTTCAAGGATGCCCAGCATTGCTGTTTAGCTCAGAGGAGAGGGTCAACTTGTTACAGATTAGGAACACTTACATTTAGACAGAGAGTAATGTGTCAAGCAGTGGTATTATGTCTATGTCTCTTTGAAAGCACATTAAATCACTCTTTATGAGAAATTACATACCATATCCGAACTAGGCAGGAAGTGAAATATAGTCCAAGATATTGACACAATCATTTATCCCTGCATTGTGATCTGTAGACCTGGGTCACTCTTTTGAAACGCACACCAATTCTTTAGATTCTTTCCCTTCCCTGCCAGTCTTCAGGAGGCAGCGTCGATGATACAGATAGAGGTACAATGTGTCTAAAGATCACTTCTAAAGCAGCTCTCCTCCCTTCTTCTTCTTCTCCATCCGAACTCTCTTCAGGATTCTAAAGCACCCTGAAGGACAAGAAAATTCAAAAGAGCCCCGTAACCCCATTGTCACTGAGGACAAATTCAAGTGACGGCCTAGGCCTGGGCTGTACCCCATAAGACACTCCCCACCACACACACACCACACATGCCATCCTTCAATCTCACTGTCAGGTCAACTGTGAAAAAAACTATGAAAACTTTCCATAAGAGCGACAGGCCTGATTGATGAATGAGTGATCACAGGTTTTTAGACAGCAAAATGCTAACGTACCACCAACGTCTTTCCTGTCCTTCAGAGTGCCCTGTCCCCAAAGCGGCCTGTCCCAATGGTTCTGACTGGTGGTCCCAGGTGGCTTCAGGACATCACCTGGCTGGCAGCAGAAGATGGCAAGAACAACTGTGTAGTGTACAGCATAGGTACGTACCCTATTTGTTCTTTCACTAACACTGTACTATTGGGAACAGGTCTCCCTCGTTAAGGTGTCTATCGACCTGAGGGGACTTCCAGGTTTAGTAAAAGCTAGAGTAGAAAATCTTGTCTTTAACACAAACTGTAGTAATCAACTTCCCTAGAGACTGTGAGAGCAGGGATGTGTCTTTGGAGGTCTTTACATATAGTTGAAGTTGGAAGTTTACATACACCTTAGCCAAATACATTTAAACTCAGTTTTGCATTTGAGTCTATTTGTACTCAGTTGACTATTTTTTTAATTCAAGAGCATGAAGTTTTCAAGACACCGACTATCGTTTATTGTAAGAAGTGGTGCATTTATTCAACATATTACTTCCTTTACAGTTTTCAATGATTCTGTATATTTAATGTTGTTGCTTAATATACCGCTTACAGTTGCAATTCGTTGTCATAAAGAAGAGTTGTCCTTGATTCAACTGTAAGCTGTCTGTATATTAAGCAACATCATTGAATCTATATAATCATTCCATATTAACAACAAACATAAACATGACATTTCCATGAAATTAACACCCCTAAAATGTGTAGGCATAATGTTAATAATTCACTTCAGTTATCATTGTTTGACGAAATCAAAGCTCTAAATGCTTTTTAAAATATGAAGACTTCAGGCAACGAGAAGCTTTTCAGGTTATCAGTTATCTTAGGACACAGAGCAACACTGAGAGTGAAGAATAACAGAACATCTCCACCAATGTCATATTCTATTATCAGTCTGTTGAAAGAGAATTGTATCCTGAGGGAGACTCCACAGACACAGCATCGACAGCAGCAGCCAGTCAGTGTGCTGCGATTGTGTTTAATTAAAACACAACAGAGATGAACTGAATCATGCTTCTCAGAGGGAAGTTAGTCATGAATTGTACACAGCGGTAATTGATTGGGTTTAGCCACAGTAGTCAGGCTGGATAGAGACTGGATGGGGTGGCAGAGGATCAGACAGAAAACAGAGGCCTATAATCTATAGCTGGGCAGTGGGTAGTTCTGTCACTGAGATAATGCCACTGTACAGAACATTGGCTGTGGATGGGTGATTTTAGAAGATGTTTTAAATATTGATAGTTTACTCATCTGAATTATTGTAGCTACTGTAACATGCTAGTACTGTATTCATATTTAGTGGACAGACGCACGTGACATAGGATGGTGTGTCAACAGACTGTGGTATGCAACGATTAATGAGGAATCTCTCACTGATCATTTGGACAAATGACAATTTAGCAGGTGTTTGCATATTTTCGAATCTTGGAATTGGAGGGGACATTTGGCCCATGGTTTGGCTCTGATGCATTTACTCAAGATTTTAGTTTTGGGTTTCTGAGATTAATACTGTATATGCCAACTGTTCTTGGTGTTTGTTTCAAAACACATTTATAAAGCAGGGTGCCTCACATAATTTCATCTTTGCTGGTGACTTCAATGTGACTTTCTATAGAGGTTTTCAGTGCCTTTTACGATGAGGTGCATTGCTTTAAAATATTTGTTCTTCTAATCGTGTCAGGATTGTTACCAGATTTGATTGTGAGAATTCACTTAAGCAGAAACGGAGAAACAGAATCTCTTGCTCCATTGACTCCCGGTGCCAAAATGGCAGCACATATTATTTATGTGTTTTATATATGCTCTCTATACTGTCAGAAGGCTTTTGGCTTATCTTGAATGACTGTCAGGGCCTGCATGGGATGTCAGAGGAAAGGAAGGAAATATATGAGATTATTAGACTCTGCTGGATGTTGTCGGAAGGTCTGACGACACGTCATAAAGCCTGGTTTGATCAATGCTGGACGAGGTGACAAGACTTAAGTCCTTATCGTGCCCTAGTCCCTGATGCTCGTAGACGGTTGTTAGGACTAGGCAGGGGGTTTAGACTGTTCATTAGATGGTAGCTAGGCCCTAGTCGCTGCACTTAGATGTATCATCTCTCCCCCGTCTCGCTCCTCCTCCCTTCATCCCCCTTCTCCCTGACTGATATGTGACAGCCTTATGGAAGTTGCTTGCTCTGAGGAAACATAATGGAAGTGCGGGGTCGGGACGCAGCAGGGTGAAACTGAGGCCAATGTCAGAAAAATGTCTGCCGTTGCAACAGGGAGATAGAAATTGTTAGTGGCTTATCAGTACAGTTCCTGTTTTGGGCGATGGCACGCTGTTGTAGCATCTAGCTGTATTACGTATGGACGCTGTGCTTTACAGTGGTGCAGGTATACAGTAATATGCTGCAGCTATGTATTTTTCAGATGTTGTAAAACTGGGTCTAAATAGTAGTTACAGTAGTGGGTCTATATTACGTACAGATATAGGTAATACATTATGGCGCAGCTGTGGTTTGCAGTCAAATGTCTTATTGGATCTAGGATGTTGTAGAAGTTTGATATCAATGTTTTGCTTTCACACTCCCACACTTTGATGAGGAAGTGAGAAGTAACAGCACCAGAGATCCTGGCACAGGGAGTAAAACGTAACAGCCACAGAGATCCTGGCAGAGGGAGTGAAAAGTAACAGGCCCAACAGGAATAATCCTGGCACAGAGATGGGCAACCATCCTGGATAGAGGGAGGGAAGAAGGGAAGGAGAGAGAGAGAGAAGGAGGAAAGTATCTGACAGGACAGGAGGAGTGATCCCTTAAGCTTTTCAGGAACAGAGGATGCCTCTCTTTGTATTTCCCTCTTTTCTTTTTTTAACCATACAAAGATTATGATGTGCTTTGTCTTTTATTATACATCATGCATATCCCTCTTAAGTGTTCCAGAGCATACCTACTTACCTCAAAATAGCTCATTTTTAAATGCAATTAAAATATCTGTATGCATGAATATGCTACAGTACCACCTCTTCAGTTTAAATTATGAAAATCAAAAACATTAGGATTACATTTCCAGGAACATAATGATGTGTTAAATGTGCCTAAATCTGATCATAGTTACACTAACCAAGGACCAACTAACTAGGGCTACGTCCTTGCTGTAATCAAGCAAGAGCCAGGGCTTACACAGTAACTAGATGCCATAGATCAAATGATGTATCCTCTACCCACAACCAACTTTACAACCTTCTGCACCAACCGTGGCCACAGAAAAGTATAGTGTAGTATACCGACACCCTGAGAATAAACCTGGCCAGTCTCTGTTTGACTGATCAGAGCAGAGATACACTACATGACCAAAAGTGGAGTTGGTCCCCCCCTTTGCTGCTATAACAGCCTCCATTCTTCTGGGAAGTCTTTTTACTAGATGTTGGTACATTGATGCAGGGACTAGCTTCCATTCAGCCACAAGAGCATTAGTGAGGTTGGGCACTGATGTTGGGTGATTAGGCCTGGCTCGCAGTCGGCGTTCCAATTCATCCCAAAGGTGTTCGTTGGGGTTGCAGCTGTTCGTCGGGAGCTCCATTTCAAGAAGCTCCCGACGAACAGTTCTTGTGCTGCCTTTGCTTCCAGAGGCATTTTGGAACTTGGTAGTGAGTGTTGCAACCGAGGACAGGCGATTTTTACGTGCTACGCGCTTCAGCACTCGGTGGTCCCGTTCTGTGAGCTCGGGTGGCCTACCACTTCGCGGCTGAGCCGTTGTCGCTCCTAGACGTTTCTACTTCACAATAATAGCACTTACATTTGACCGGGGCAATGACTTGTTGGAAAGGTGGCATCCTATGATGGTGCCACGTTAAAAGTCACTGAGCTCTTCAGTAAGGCCATTAATTCTACTGGCAATGTTTGTCTATGGAGATTGCATGGCGGTGTTCTCGATTCTGTACACCTGTCAGCAGCGGGTGTGGCTGAAATAGCCAAATCCACTAAGTTGAAGGGGTAAAAAAATAAAGGGAACACTAAAATAACACATCCTAGATTTGAATGAATGAAATATTCTTATTAAATACTTTTTTCTTTACATAGTTGAATTGCTGACAACAAAATCACACAAAAATTATCAATGGAAATCAAATTTATCAACCCATGGAGGTATGGATTTGGAGTCACACTCAAAATTAAAGTGGAAAACCACACTACAGGCTGATCCAACTTTGATGTCATGTCCTTAAAACAAGTCAAAATGAGGCTCAATAGTGTGTGTGGCCTCCACGTGCCTGTATGACCTCCCTACAACGCCTGGGCATGCTCTTGATGAGGTGGCGGATGGTCTCCTGAAGGATCTCCTCCCAGACCTGGACTAAAGCATCCGCCAGTCTGTGGTGCAATGTGGCGTTGGTGGATGTAGCGAGACATGATGTCCCAGATGTGCTCAATTGGATTCAGGTCTGGGGAACGGGCGGGCCAGTCCATAGCATCAATGCCTCTTGCAGGAACTGCTAACACACTCCAGCCACATGAGGTCTAGCATTGTCTTGCATTAGGAGGAACCCAGGGCCAACCGCACCAGCATATGTTCTCACAAGGGGTCTGAGGATCTCATCTCGGTACCTAATGGCAGTCAGGCTACCTCTGGCGAGCACATGGAGGGCTGTGCGGCCCCCCAAAGAAATGCCACCCCACACCATGACTGACCCACCGCCAAACCGGTCATGCTGGAGGATGTTGCAGGCAGCAGAACGTTCTCCACGGCGTCTCCAGACTGTCACGTCTGTCACATGTGCTCAGTGTGGACCTGCTTTCATCTGTGAAGAGCACAGGGCGCCAGTGGCGAATTTGCCAATCTTGGTGTTCTCTGGCAAATGAAAAACGTCCTGCACGGTGTTGGGCTGTAAGCACAACCCCCACCTGTGGACGTCGGGCTCTCATTACCACCCTCATGGAGTCTGTTTCTGACCGTTTGAGCAGACACATGCACATTTGTGGCCTGCTGGAGGTCATTTTGCAGGGCTCTGGCAGTGCTCCGCCTGCTCCTCCTTGCACAAAGGCGGTCCTACTGCTCAGTAGGACAAAGGCGGTCCTACTGAGGTAGCGGTCCTGCTGCTGGGTTGTTGCCCTCTTCCACGTCTCCTGATGTACTGGCCTGTCTCCTGGTAGCGTCTCCATGCTCTGGACACTACGCTGACAGACACAGCAAACCTTCTTGCCACAGCTCGCATTGATGTTCCATCCTGGATGAGCTGCACTACCTGAGCCACTTGTGTGGGTTGTAGACTCCGTCTCATGCTACCACTAGAGTGAAAGCACCGCCAGCATTCAAAAGTGACCAAAACGTCAGCCAGGAAGCATAGGAACTGAGAAGTGGTCTGTGGTCACCACCTGCAGAACCACTCCTTTATTGGGGGTGTCTTGCTAATTGCCTATAATTTCCACCTGTTGTCTATTCCATTTGCACAACAGCATGTGAAATGTATTGTCAATCAGTGTTGCTTCCTAAGTGGACAGTTTGATTTCACAGAAGTGTGATTGACTTGGAGTTACATTGTGTTGTTTAAGTGTTCTCTTTATTTTTTTGAGCAGTGTATATATATAGTGTAGCTTCCTGCCTGCCTGTCAGATAATAACAGCATTTGCATTAAATGTCAATCATGTGGCATCATCATCCCTGCAGTCTGCTCTGCTCTGCATCTCATTATTTATGAGCTTTGGCTGGCATGGGGATGAACCAGGAAAAGTCTCTGATTAGCACCACTGAGTATGTGAGCTGTGGTAGTAACTATCAGCAGCCCGCTTTAAAGAATTTCCCTTATATCCTCAGTACATTTTTATAATAGCTTTTCAGTGACAATGAGACATGTCTGCTAGGACTCCATTTACGAAGTCTAAGCTAGCATCATAAACCTGTCAGGCACCATGCAGAGTTCTGGCTGAGCATCAAGTCATGTGTTTTAATTATACTGAACAAAAATATAAACACAACATGTAAAGTGTTGGTCCCATGTTTCATGAGCTGAAATAAAAGATCCCAGGAATTTTCCAACACTTATTTCTCTCAATTTATTTGCATAAATTTGATCACATCCCTGTTAGTGAGCATTTCCTCTTTGCCAAGATAATCCATCCACCTAATAGGTGTGGCATATCAAGAAGCTGATTAAACAGCATGGTCATTACACAGGTGCACCTTGTGCTGGGGACAATAAAAGGCCACTCCAAAATGTGCAGTTTTGTCACACAGCACAATGCCACAGATGTCTCAAGTTTTGAAGGAGCGTGCATTTGGCATGCTGACTACAGGAATGTCCACCAGAGCTGTTGTCAGTAAATTTAAAGTTAATTTCTCAACCATAATCCACCTCCAACATCATTTTAGAGAATTTGTCAGTACGTCAAATCGGACTCAAAACTGCAGACCACGTGTAACCACCTCAGCCGAGGACCTCCACATCTGGCTTGGTCACCTGCGGGATCGTCTGAGACCAGCCACCCGGATAGCTGATGAAATTGTGGGTTTGCTAAACCGAAGGATTTCTGCACAAACTGTCAAGGAAGCTCATCTCCATGCTCGTCGTCTTAACCAGTGTCGCTTGCCCTGACTGCAGTTCGGCGTCGTAATCGACTTAAAATGCTCACCTTCGATGGCCACTGGCACACTGACAAAATGTGCTCTTCACGTATTAATTGCGGTTTCAACTGTACCGGGCTGATTGTGTCGTGTGGGTGAGCGGTTTGCTGATGTCAAAGTTGTGAACAGAGTGCCCCAATGTGGCGGTGGGTTATGGTAAGGGCAGGCATAAGCTACGGACAAAGAACACAATTGCATTTTACAAATGGCAAATTGAATGCACCGAGATACCATGACAAGATCCCGAGGACCATTGTCGTGCCAGTCATCCACCGCCATCACCTCATATTTCAACATGATAATGCACGGCCCCATGTCACAATGATCTGTACATAATTCCTGGAAGCTGAAAATATCCCAGTTCATGGCCTGCATACTCACCAGACATGTCACAAATTGAGCATGTTTGGGATGCTCTGGATCGGTGTGTACAACAGCGTATTCCAGTTCCTGCCAACACCCAGCAACGTCGCACAACCATTGAAGAGTGGGACAACATTCTACAGGCCACAATCAACAACCTGATCAACTCTATGCGAAGGAAATGTGTCGCGCTGCATGAGGCAAATCTCACCAGATACAGACGGGTTTTCTGAACCACGCCCCTACTTCTTTTTTTAAAGGTATTTGTGACCAACAGATGCATATCTGTATTACCGGTCGTGAAATCTATACATTAGGGCCTAATTAAGTTATTTCAATTTGTCTTTGTATTTATTATGGATCCCCATTACCTGTTGCCAAGGCAGAAGCTACTCTTCCTGGGGTCCAGCAAAATTAAGGCAGTTACAATTTTAAAAACATTATAATACATTCACAGTTTTCACAACACTGCGTGCCCTCAGGCCCCTACTCCACCACTACCACTTATCTACAATACACAATCCATGTGTACGAGTGTGTATAGTGCGTATGTTATCGTGTGTGTATGCATGTGTCTGTGCCTATGGCTGTGTTGCTTCACAGTCCCCGCTGTTCCATAAAGTATATTTTTATCTATTTTTTAAATCAAATTTTACTGCTTGCATCAGTGACTTGATGTGGGATAGAGTTCCATGTAGTCATGGCTCTATGTAGTACTGTGCGCCTCCCATAGTCTGTTCTGGACTTGATGACTGTGAAGAGACCTCTTGTGGCATTTCTTGTGGGGTAAGCATGGGTGTCTGAGCTGTGCGCCAGTAGTTCAAAAAGACAGCTCGGTGCATTCAACATGTCAATACATCTCATAAATACAAGTGGTGATGAAGTCAATCTCTCCTCCACTTTGATCCAGGAGAGATTTATAGATTTATTACAAGATTTAATTGAGGTTTAGGGTTTAGTGAAAGATTTGTCACAAATAAAATGATTTTAGTTTTAGAAATATTTAGGTCAAACTTATTCCTTGCCACTCACTCTGAAACTAACTGGAGCTCTTTGTTAAGTGTTGCAGTCATTTCAGTCGCTGTAGTAGCTGATGTGTATTGTGTTGATTCATCAGCATACATAGACACATTAGATTAACTCAAAGCCGGTGGCATGTCATTAGTAAAGATTTATAAAAGTAAGGGGCCTAGACAGCTGCCCTGGGTAATTCCTGAATCTCCCTCGATTATGTTGGAGAGGCTTCCATTAAAGAACACCCTCTGTGTTCTGTTAGACAGGTAACTATTTATCCACAGTATAGTATGGGGTGTAAAGCCATAACTAGGGCTGTGGTGGTCCCAAAACTTTGTCAGCTGGTGATTGTCAAGCAAATAACTGTCGGTCTCACGGTAATTGAATGTTAATTAACATAAACACATTTAGCATCTCCTTGATTCCACAAGCCATTTTAAAAAGTCTAATAAATCCATGTAATAAAGCCTACACCTTCACAATAAATCCATTATTTATTTTAGACAGGTCTAAAGAAGCTTGATATGAAGAAAATGTAGTCTATTTTAGAATAAAAAAATAGCATACTCTGAGTTGTTCTTATGTTAGGTCCTGGTGTGGCTATGCCAAATGGCTGTGGGCTACACTATTTAATTTAGCAGACAAAGATTTGCTTATTCTGTGGCATTATTTTATATTATTTTATAGTATGAAGAATACAATTGAACAAAGCTGAATAAAATATAAATATAAACAATTTGAAGGAGTGCGCACATGCGCCTATTCTGTGTTGAGCGGTTAATATATAAATAGGTACTTCTCTATGCTTAATTTAGAGTTATTAATGTAACTTTAGTTGTTCTACAAACGTTGCTCTATATGTTTATATTTTTATATGCATGTAATGGTTTTATTATAAAGGTGCATATTTATAGTGAAAATTATCTCCCCAAACTTGAAAACGCAAACACTGCTTATAGTTAGGCTCTACACCCCTTGTAAAGCAGATGAATGTGCTTAATTTGGCCACTTTAGTTGTGATACAAACCTTATTAAATCAAATGGGCTAGGCTACATGAGGTGTGCGACTGATTCGAACAAGTCACAAAAAAAAGGCATTGTTTCTTATGCTGGGCATCAGTCACAAGTGATAACATCACAACTGATAGGCTAATATTATCACCCATCAGACTGTTCTTGATTTAATCTTGTCTTTACATATACTAAATAATGTGACATGTTATTTTATTTAGAATGGACCATTATCATGCACCTGTATCGAAACAGGGGCAGCAGGAAAAAATTGATGTAATCTATGGACTTAAATAGTGAATGGAGGACGCTTTTCCCTGTTGTCACGGCTGGCTGAAGGACTGGACCAAGGTGCAGCATGGTAAGCGTACATTTCCTTTATTTAAAAATGACGCCGACAAAACAAAGAACAAAACCGTGAAGCTTTGGGCTATGTGCCCTGAACAAAGTCAAAATTAACTTCCCACAAAACAGGTGGGGGAAAAGGGTACCTAAGAATGGTTCTCAATCAGAGACAACGATAGACAGCTGTCCCTGATTGAGAACCATACCAGGCCAAGACATAGAAATACAAAACATAGAAAAAAGGACATAGAATGCCCACCCTAGTCACACCCTGGCCTAAACAAAATAGAGAATAAAAAGCCTCTCCCTGACCAGGGCGTGACACCCATGGTTTATTTTCATACCAGCCAGGTAGGCTATACTCCTGTTGTAAATAGAAGAAATGTACTTAATATTAGGAAAGTTGAGAAATAAATATAGTAGGCCTAACCTGTAGAATGCCGATGGGCACCACATCTTTTTGTTAGAGGCCATCACTCTGTTTTCTCCCTCAATTGCATAGCCTATAGAAATGTTGCGCAACATGAGCTCATGGGCACTCATGAAGTGTTTTATTAGATTTTCGAATACATTTTCATTGATGTCAGACGGATTAGAGGAGCAATAGAGTGCTGAGTACCAGGCAGTTAGTAAGTTTGGCAGGCTACTAATGACCATCAGCAGCAACAGCCCTAGCCATAACACATACGTTTTTCCAGCAGCAGACTATGATCGATAATGTCAAAAGCCACACTGAAGTCTAACAAAAGTGCCCCCATAATCTTTTTATCATCAATTTCTCTCAGCCAATCATCAGTCATTTGTGTAATTGCTGTGCTTGTTGAATGTTTGTGCTTTGCCTCATCCCGCTCAACCATACAATTTTTAATTCCTCATCAATCCACTGGGATTTAACTGTTTTTACTGTAATTTTCTTAATGGGTGCAATTTCATAAATGTGTCATGGGCAGCATCTGGTTGCACCTCATTACACAAGACAGACCAACAAATATTATTTACATCATCAACATAGAAATCACTACAAAACCTCTTGTATGATCTCTTATACACTATATTAGGCCCAGCCTTTGGAACTTTGGTTTTCCTAGATATGGCTACTATATTGTGATCACTACATCCGATGGATCTGGATAGTGCTTTCAAGAAAATGTATGCAGCATTAGTAAATACAGTTGAAGTCGGAAGTTTACATACACCTTAGCCAACTACATTTAAACTCAGTTTTTCACAAATCCTGACATTTAATCCTAGTAGAAATTCCCTGTTTTAAGTCAGTTAGGATTACCACTTTATATTAAGAACGTGAAATGTCAGAATAATAGTAGAGAGAATTATTTATTTCAGCTTGTAATTATTTTATCACATTCCCAGTTGGTCAGAAGTTTACATACACTCAATTAGTATTTGGTAGCATTGCCTTTAAATTGTTTAACTTGGGTCAAATGTTTCGGGTAGCCTTCCACAAGCTACCCAGAATATGTTGGGTGAATTTTGGCCCATTCCTCCTGACAGAGCAAGTGTAACTGAATCAGGTTTGTAGGCCTCCTTGTTCGCACACACTTTTTCAGTTCTGCCCACAAATTTTCTATAGGATTGAGGTCAGGGCTTTGTGATGGCCACTCCAATACCTTGACTTTGTTGTCCTTAACTTCTTGACGCACCCATCCCGTTCGCGGGATCATTTTCATCAACACCCACTGAATTGCAGCGCGCCAAATTCAAATGAAATTACTAAAAATATTACATTTTCATGAAATCACAAGTGCAATATAGCAAAACACAGCTTAGCCTGTTGTTAATCCACCTGGCATGTCAGATTTCAATACATCTTTTCGGCGAAAGCATTACAAGTGTTTATGTAAGAACATCTCTCTCAGTAGAAAAAATATTACAAACACCTAGCAGCCAAGTAGATAGGTCAAGAAAGTCAGAAAAGCAATAGATTAAATCGCTTACCTTTGATGATCTTCGGATGTTTTCACTCACGAGACTCCCAGTTATACAATAAATGTTCCTGTTGTTCCATAAAGATTATTTTTATATCCAAAATACCTCCATTTGTTTGGCGCGTTATGTTCAGAAATCCACAGGCTCGAGCGGTCACGACATCGCAGATGAAAATTCCAAATATTATCCGTAATGTCCACAGAAACATGTCAAGCGTTTTTTATAATCAATCCTCAGATTTTTATAATATATAATCTATAATATATCAACCGGGACTGTCGCTTTTTCAATAGGAGAGGGAGAGACAATGGCTGCCCCACATTTGCATGTTGCGCAAGCAAAACTCTGCAAACACCCAGCTATCCACTGACGCAATGTTATCTTTCTCGCTCATTTTTCAAAATAAAAGCCTGAAACTATGTCTAAAAACTGTTGACACCTTGAGGAAGCCATAAGAAAAGGAATCTGGTTGATATCCCTTTAAATGGAGGCAAGGCATCCAATGGAACAGAGCTTCCAGGAAAAACAGCACTTTCTGGTTTGATTTTCCTGCAATATCAGTTCTGTTATACTCAGACAATATTTTGACAGTTTTGGAAACTTTTGTGTTTTCTATCCTAATCTGACAATTATATGCATATTCTAGTTTCTGGGCCTGAGAAATAGGCCGTTTCAAATGGGTACGTTTTTTTTGCCAAAAACGAAAATCCTGCCCCCTACACTCAAGAAGTTAATTAAGCCATTTTGCCACAACTTTGGAAGTATGCTTGGGGTCATTGTCCATTTGGAAGACCCATTTTCAACTAAGCTTTAACTGATGTCTTGAGATGTTGCTTCAATATATCCACATAATTTTCCTGCCTCATGATGCCATCCATTTTGTGAAGTGCACCAGTCCCTCCTGCAGCAAAGCACCACCACAACATGATGCTGCCACCCCCGTGCTTCACGGTTGGGATGGTGTTCTTCGGCTTGCAAGCCTCCCCCTTTTTCCTCCAAACATAACAATGGTCATTATGACCAAACAGTTCTATTTTTGTTTCATCAGACCAGAGGACATTTCTCCAACAAGTATGATCTTTGTCCCCATGTGCAGATGGAAATTGTAGTCTGGCTTTTTTATGTCGGTTTTGGAGTAGTGGCTTCTTCCTTGCTGAGCGCCCTTTCAGGTTATGTTGATATAGGATTTGTTTTACTGTGGATATAGATACTTATGTACCTGTTTCCTCCAGCATCTTCACAAGGTCCTTTGATGTTGTTCTGGGATTGATTTGCACTTTTCTCACCAAAGTACGTTCATCTCTAGGAGACAGAACGCGCCTCCTTTCTGAGCGGTATGATGGCTGTGTGGTCCTTTGGTGTTTATACTTACGTACTATTGTTTGTACAGATGAACATGGTACCTTCAGGTGTTTGGAAATTGCTCCCAAGGATGAACCAGACTTGTGGAGGTCTACAATTTATTTGTCTTGGCTGATTTCTTTTGATTTTCAATTATGTCAAGCAAAGAGGCACTGAGTTTGAAGGTCGGCCTTGAAATACATCCACAGGTACACCTCCAATTGACTCAAATGGTGTCAATTAGCCTATCAGAAGCTTCTACAGCCATGACATAATTTTCTGCAATTTTCCAAGCTGTTTAAAGGCACAGTCAACTTAGTGTGTGTAAACTTCTGACCCCTTTGAATTGTGATACAGTGAATTATTAGTGAAATCATTTGTCTGTAAACAATTGTTGGAAAAATTACTTGTGTCATGCACAAAGTAGATATCCTAACCGACTTGCCAAAACTGTAGTTTGTTAACAAGAAATTTGTGGAGTGGTTGAAAAAATAATTTTAATCACTCCAACCTAAGTGTATGTAAACTTACGACTTCAACTGTTTGTGATCAATACATGTTGATGATTTCATTCCTGTGCTGTTTGTAACTACCCCTGTACAGTAGGTTGACTGATGACCTGAACCAGGTTTCAGGCACTGGTTACAGTTTGAAGCTTCTTTTTAAGTGGGCAGCTTGATGAAAGCCAGTCAATATTCAAATCACCCAGAGAATATACCTCTCTGTTTATATCTAATACATTATCAAGCATTTCACTCATTTTATCCAGATGCTGATTGTTAGCACCTGGTGGTCTATAGCACCCTCCTTCAAGAATGGGCTTTAGGTGAGGCAGATGAACCTGCAGCCATATTACTTTAACAGTATTTAACATGAGATCCTCTCTAAGCTTTACAGGAATGAGGTTCTGAATTTAAACAGAAACACCCACACCATTTTTATTGCTACCACTGTATCAAATGTATTATCTAAGTGAGTTTCAGACATAGTCAGAATATGAATGTCATCTGTTACTAGCAAATGATTGATTTCATGAACCTTGTTTCTTAAGCTACATATGTTAACGTGGGCTATTTTGAGCCCTTTTCGTCTGGGATGCTTACTTGCTTTACTGGGAAGCTTAGCAGAAGTAGATATTATCATGTTATTTATGTTAGAGCAGCAGGGTGACTGACGGAAGGTTGCCGACGTCGACTTCGAAATTGTAGGATTAGGCATGCGGCCGCAGACCCCTAGCGACGAAGGTGCAGGAAGATCAGACTCCAGGATGGCCAAACTATTCGTTGTTTGTATCAGCTCCGGGCTTCTTGTTGGGAGTGTAGACTGCTTTGCGGGAGGCCGCTTTCTTCGTCTTCCACGGCTCGTGACATGCGACCATCGTTGATTGATCCTTCGACTCCGCTATTTAATGGGGAGCTCTGGGCAACACCGGCCAGTTGGATAACGACAAACGACAAGGTGGAGAGGCATCTAACAAGCGCAAATTTCGCCCAGCCACCGGCGTAGAAAATGGAAACATTCCACTCTTCGTTTTCTACAGTTTCTTTCGTAGGCTGGCGACCTGCGTGATCAAGCCTATAATCCTAGGCAAGCAAACAATTGCCGCATTGGAACTCTGAGTGATCCGGTTTGTCCCGAAACATGAAACAGCCTCTGTTGTTCAGAAAAATAAGCATTTGCCAAAAATGGAGTGAGTGCATAGTGAGGTTGGAAGGGTTCAGGCAGCTCTGCCGCACTCTCTCCATATTCATATTCCTCAACAGCTGTGTTATCACTTAAAAGCCTTTCCAATTACAACAACAAGACAAAAACTCCTTTGGATTCAGTCCAGACCTGCTAAATGATAAAATAAGCGCTCATTCTCTCGCTCCCTGTCTTTCTCCCTCTTAATCTCCACAAAGCACCTTGGAGGCCGCTCACCCAAATACATGCCAATGAAGGCGGAAGTGTCATTCAGAGATGCAGGTGTCACATTTGATAATAAACTTCTGGATGAAATATGCCTGGGCTAATGAGGCACAGGGCTAGCCTGTCAGGGTTGGAACCATTGGCAGTGGGGATTGTTTGCGGGCTGATAACGTTCTGCATTGCGTCAACATTCCAAAATCCATCATTAATAAACAGAGCAGTCTCTATCATAGGGAGCGTCTGGATCTGTGTGTTAAGTGGAAGACATTGCTTTCCATTACGGAATGCTTGTGGGATTCAGGGTGGGAGGACTGGAGGAGGATAATGGGGTGTATAATCTGCTCATATTTATTTAGCTGTTCGTGAGGGTTTTATACGGATTCCATACCTCAGTAGTAAATTAAGCAGAAGAACACAAGAAAGCTATGTATTGTCATTTATTTAGCTAGTTTTGAAAATAAAAGCAGGAATGAAGAACTTCTCAGTGGAGTGTTCTGACCAACTTTTAAAAGACCATCCAAAGGTCTACAAGAATAGGTCATCGTTCTGTCATTATTTGATACTCTCTACCATGATCAATTATACCCCTATTGAACTGATATGTGGATCTGGTGAATATGTTTCTCTGTTCACATTTTTAGGTTTTCCTAAATAATTTATCCTCTTAGATGTAAGGGACCTTCGTGGTTCTGGTACCGGTTCCGACCAAAGACAAAGCACATGCCTGCAATTGTTACATCGTAGCGCAGCATGGTAGCACATTCAGAGATCAATTTATAGCCATTAATGTAAAATAATTTATATAGATTTTTTTTTAAATCAAAAAACGCTTTCTATTTCTTATAGACGGACAATTTTATTATAAGATGAACGAGCTCAGGAAGCCAAGCTAGAGCTTTGTAAAACGTTTACAGTGATGGTGGCTGACCTTTTGATCAAGAAAGACCTTTAGAAAATAAGCAAATTTTCTCTAAACATACAAATATGTATTTTACAGTTATAAGGAAAGTGAAATCTTATAGTTAGTAGTTTTATAATGTGATTCGGAAAGCATATACTGTAAGTCATTTCAAGCCTAATTCATAGTTTTGTTGAATAGGAAATCAAATCATATAAAATATAATATTGGAATATTTCTACCATATTTATACTGTGCACTTGAGCTTATGTCTTCAAAAGTGACTAAACCTCAGAGTAATTTATAACTATTTTTACCAGAAAGGTGAGATTTGAACCTTTCTTTGAGTATGCGGCATTACTATACTGAAAAGTTAATATTAACAGAACATGCAACAATTTCAAAGCACATTTCATAGTATAGAAGGAAATCATTCAATTGAAATAAATTCATTAGGCCCTAATCTATGGATTTCATATGACTCGGCAGGGACACAGCCACGGGTGGGCCTGAGAGGGCACAGGCCCCCCCATTTGGGAGCCAGGTCCAGCCAATTAGAATCAGTTTTCCCCCACAAAAGGGCTTTATTACAGACATAGATACTCCTCAGCACCCCTCCTCAGACGATCCCATAGGTGAAGAAGCCAGATGTGGAGGTCCTGGACGTGGTTACACATGGTCTGCGGTTGTGAGGCTTGTTGGTTGTACTGCCAAATTCTCTAAAACGAAGATGGAGGATGCTTATGGTAAAGAGATTAGCATTCAATTATTTGGCAACAGCTCTGTTGGACATTCCTGCAGTCAGCATGCCAATTGCCCACTCCTTCAAAACTTGAGACATCTATTGCATTGTGTTGTGTGACAAAACTGCACATTTTAGAGTGGGCTTTTATTGTCCATAGCAAAAGGTGCACCTGTGTAATGATCATGTTTAATCATGTTTAATCAGCTTCTTGATATGCCACTCCTGTCAGGCGGATGGATGGGTTATCTTGGCAAATGAGAAATGCTCACTAACAGGGATGTTAACAGACATTTTAGAGAAATAAGCTTTTTGTGTGTATGGAACATTTCTGGGATCTTTTATTTTATTTAATGAAAAATGGGACCAACAGTTTACATATTGCATTTATATTTTTGTTCAGTATAGTTATTGTTTATGGCCCTCTCATGATAAATTGTTACTTTTGGTGATTACGTAGATTACATTTTCGATTACATTTAGTTACATCTGGTTTTAAAGGAACGTTCCACAGCATGTCTCCAAGACTTCACCGCAAGTTGTTAATGGCCCTAGTTATCCAAATTGGCCAAGAAAAAACAAACAATCACGCTAATAAACAATAAAATGGTATTTT
Organism: Oncorhynchus clarkii lewisi; assembly: GCF_045791955.1. Classification (NCBI taxonomy): domain Eukaryota; kingdom Metazoa; phylum Chordata; class Actinopteri; order Salmoniformes; family Salmonidae; genus Oncorhynchus; species Oncorhynchus clarkii. Next base: position 32,856,995 of record NC_092164.1, read on the forward strand.
ATCCAACCAGGAAGTCATTTGTTCGAATCATGAGATTACTACAGCTTCGATGATGCTTTGCGTCTGGAAGGCAGGTACGTGGAGGAGTGTCTAAGCTGGGTGTTAGATTGGCACTAGCTCTGAATAATACATGTTTAAAAACAGGCAGAACTCGAAGTGGATCTAGTAACGATACACGACCACAATGCACACAACACTATATGAAAAGATGACGATATAAAAGCATTAGCTAGCAGTCGCAAAACACTTACTCTGGGATCATTTGAGTGATGAGGCGAAAGCAACCAACTGTAGACAAAAGTCGAGGAGTGACGTCGGGGGAGGTTAATCTGCGACAGCCGAAAGTCGGACACTGATGTGGTTTTTCAACAGCAGGGCTCACTGCAACATGGTAGTGTTGCCATTGTTTATAAAAGTTGTTCTTGATAATGTGGAAATAAACATGTCTCCAACCCCCATATCACACACTCACAAACTGGAAATGTGTGTGTTCATCGTACACATGAATTGTGGGGGGGGGGGGGAAACGATTGGTTGTTAATAGAGTCTCCCACAATGCAGGTGATGGTTGCAGGATGAAGTTGGTGAAGAGCATCTGAAGAAACTTGCAGTCGATTGCAGTCCAAACTTTATGACCTTTGATCACATGATTTTTGTAAAGTTCATGCAGTCAACATGTAGGCACAAGTCGGACAATTCTGCCCTCTGTCTCTGTAGCGATTACAGTCATGGCGGATTCCACATAGTCAGTGTTTCACGGGCTTCCACAGCTTTGCAGCTGCTCGCATCTGTGTTGTTTTTGTTTGTTAACTCGTTGATTTGGGGACTACTTTAACTTTGGATGAGCTACTAGGGACACATTGCCAACTGGTTTGTGCCCCGATATTCTATCCTCATGCACAACATATTGAGAAAGGACACCGTCCACGACTATGAGTCGGTCTACTAGCCAGAGACGTGGCCTCTGTGCTTCGCTTCCTGGCTTGTTCCTCTCCAACGTGCATTCACTCACCATCAAAACTGATGAACTAATCAGCCTAGACTCCAGAGTTTTATGTTTTATGTTTACTGTTCCGATATTGTATTCTGTGTATTCTGTTTGTATATTGTCTACTGCTGGCAGCACCTTCTCACTCAGTCAAATTCCGGTTATGTGTAAATGTACTTGGCGAATAAAGGTGATTCTGATTCTGATTATTCAACAAAACTTGATAAAAGTTGTACTCGTCCAACTCTGCAAGGGGGTCATGGCTTGCAGCAGCCATTCTACTCATGACTTCTACTCATGGTTCTCTGACAGTAGTAACAAGAGAAGCTCAGGGTCACTGAGGGTCAAATCTGGAACATAACCATACATAACTTTTGCTCTACAGAACTCATTTGGAAGCTGTTTTCACAGTCCTACATGTTTGTAATGTGATCTGGGAAATGATTTTGGGGTACAAAATGTCCAGAACGTTCCTTTAAAATCATGAGGAGAACTGTCCTCCTCTTCCTCCCTGGAGGAGCCTCCCTGTTACATTAATCCCACAAACCCATTACAATGCCGTAACTTTAAGACTTGGATAAACAAAGACCATCATTTAGAGGGAAGTGGACATTTGCTGGCTCTGGATCTTTGAGTCTGTTGGAAGAGAGGAAACAAAGACCAAAGGGAGTGGAAGTTTGTTGGCTCATGTACTGTGAGGCAATCGAGGAAGACAAGAGTTAGATAGAGACTAGGAGAGTACTGTCTGTCTGACTGGCACTTTGCAGGAGCTTAGCTCATCCAGCCAGTAAAGCAGCAGCAGACTGACAGCAGCTGGTTACCCACACCAATAACAGTCCGTCAAGAAACTCACTCAACTCGCACTTCCAATTTTTTTTTTAGAAGATTGGACACAGGTAGAATTTATTTTACATATGCGTAAAGACCCTCAAAACTCACTGCAACCCCACCCCCCGGCCCCACCCATATGTAGGATGGAGAATAAATATGAATATGAAATATGCATTACCCCTAAACAAGCATCCTGGCCCTGGGATTGTAGCGGATGTTCAGTTGCTTCGTGCTGCTGTCCTCTCCGCTGTCTGTTTGATCTAGTGCTCTGGCATTGCGATCAATGAGGACACAGGTGCAGGGCGCAGATGGCAGCGTGCTGATACCAGGAGGGGTGCGGGTTGGATGGAGGGGGAGTGGAGGGGGGTTCAGAGACCGTGCCAGGATGACAGAATGGTACCAGAGACGGGGGCCCTCCCCTTCCCTCCCCTTCCCTCCCCCTCCTGTGAAACATGCAGTCCCATCTTCACTAATGGAGGTTGTTGTTGTTTTGTTCTCAGTGCAAGCTTTTGATTTGTGGTTCAAGCTAAGGGAAACTGCACTCCGAAACATAGTTTTAGTGTTCTGAGTTCCAATTTAATAGATCTTTGGACATAAAAGGTTTAGGCCTCCTGGGGAGCTAATCATAACAAAGTAGCAAGGGCAGCCTATTACCACTGTAGTGTCCATGAAACGCTTGTTTTAATAGTCCAAAACAAGCATTTCATTACACCTGCATTAACTCCCGAGTGGCGCAGCGGTCTATGGCACTGAATCTCAGTGCAAGAGGTGTCACTACAGTCCCTGGTTCGAATCCAGGCTGTATCACTTCCTGCTGTGATTGGGAGTGCCATAGGGTGGTGCACAATTGGCCCAGCGTCGCTGGGGTAGGCCGTCATTGTAAATAAATATTTTTTCTTCACTGACTTGCCTAGTTAAAATATAAAAAAATAACATCTACTAAATATGTGTCTGTGAGCAATAAAATGTGATTTGTAAAAAGTGACTGTTAAAGCGTAACTGTCAAAGGCTACTCCCCTCTGTATGCTATGGTATGTCTAATGTCATGTGAATCTCGGTGTAATCTGGATTCCCTGACTGAGAATGCAATTGATTCTGGTATATGAGCAAGAAAAATGAGAATTAGAGACAAATCAGATTCTAATAAAATGTTGAAATACTCTTAATTGCCATCTCATTGCTTGTTTATGACTTGTTTATGACGAAGTGCAGTGTGGTAACAGTAATCCACGGAGAGATCGCCACCTTGTGGAGAAGAGGTGTCACCTCTTGATCAACTGCTACAAGGGAAAGAAAGGAATGGCATTTTTTTTTTTAACTAGGCAAGTCAGTTAAGAACAAATTCTCATTAACAAAGACGGCCTACACCGGCTAAACCCGAACAACGCGGGGCCAATTGTGCACCGCCCTATGGGACTCCCAATCACGGTTGGTTGTGATACAGGCCAATTTCATCCTTTACAAACCTTTGTTGCTGCTGTTGCTGCTTGGCTTTGAGAAGTGATTGGCAGAATTTTCTTTGAATTCTTACTTGTTACTATAAACAGTTACTATATACAGTACTTTGCTAAGAAATCACCTGCAATTCTAATTTGAAGGTTATGTGAATCCATCACATTACATGTAATGTTGAAATAGCAATTGTCAGAGCCTTATATTCTCAACATAAGGCTCTGGCTTTAGCTGAAATCAATCATACTAGTTCCATTCACATGCGTATGATTGTTTTGTGTGTTTGCCGTGCACATCTTTAAATGGAGAGCAGAAGCATTGTCCAGCTGGTCTGTCAGTACCCTGTGTCTTTCTTCTAGTGTTTAGCTCCAACGTATCATGGTTAGCTCGTTATCTCGGCAGCCAGACTTTTGTAAATAGTCATATTAAAAGATGGAGAGGCTGTCATTGGGAGAGAGATAAATGTTATCATGGCTCCAAAGCCCTCCTTTCTTGTTCTTCTGCCTAATTAGTTTGTTCTCTGGCCTCCTGTGGAATGTTCCATGCCAAGGCTTCTAGAATTAGATTTTCCATGACTTTCATGTTAAAAGTGTTTGTTCTAGGATGTAAACTCAGAATAAAAAGAAGTGTCCTCTCATTGTCAACTGTGTTTATTTTCAGCAAACTTAACATGTGTAAATATTTGTATGAACATAACAAGATTCACCAACTGAGACATAAACTGAACAAGTTCCATAGACATGTGACTAACAGAAATGGAATAATGTGTCCATGAACAAAGGGGGGGTCAAAATCAAAAGTAACACTAACAGTCAGTATCTGGTGTGGCCACCAGCTGCATTAAGTACTGCAGTGCATCTCCTCCTCCTGGACTGCACCAGATTTGCCAGTTCTTGCTGTGAGATGTTACCCCACTCTTCCACCAAGGCACCTGCAAGTTCCCAGACATTTCTGAGGGGAATGGCCCTAGCCCTCACCCTCCGATCCAACAGGTCCCAGACTTGCTCAATGGGATTGAGATCCGGGCTCTTCGCTGGCCATGGCAGTACACTGACATTCCTGTCTTGTAGGAAATCACCACAGAACGAGCAGTATGGCTGGTGGCATTGTCATGCCAGGGTCATGTCAGGATGAGCCTGCAGGAAGGCTACCACATGAGGGAGGATGTCGTTGAGATTGCCTACACTGACAACAAGCTCAGTCCAATGATGCTGTGACACGCCGCCCCAGACCATGACGGGACCCTCTACCTCCAAATCGATCCCACTCCAGAGTACAGGTCTCGGTGTAACGCTCATTCCTTCGATGATAAACGCAAATCTGACCGTCACCCCTGGTGAGACAAACTCGTCAGTGAAGAGCACTTTTCGCCAGTCCTGTTTGGTCCAGCGACAGTGGGTTTGTCCCCATAAGCAATGCTGTTGCCGGTGATGTCTGGTGAGGACCTGCCTTACAACAGGCCTACAAGCCCTCAGTCCAGCCTCTCTCAGCCTATTGCGGACAGTCTGAGCACTGATGGAGGGATTGTTCGTTCCTGGTGTAACTTGGGTAGTTGTTGTTGCCATCCTGTACCTGTCCCGCAGGTGTGATGTTCGGATGTACCGATCCTGTGCAGGTGTTGTTACACGTGGTCTGCCACTGTGAGGACGATCAGCTGTCCATCCAGTCTCCCTGTAGCGCTGTCTTAGGCGTCGCACAGTACAGACATTGCAATTTATTGCCCTGGCTACATCTGCAGTCCTCATGACTACTTGCAGCATGCCTAACCCACGTTCACGCAGATGAGCAGGGACCCTGGGCATCTTTATTTTGGTGTTTTCCAGAGTCAGTAGAAAGGCCTCTTTAGTGTCCTAAGTTTTCATAACTGTGACCTTAATTGCCTACTGTCTGTAAGCTGTTAGTGTCTTAACGACCGTTCCACAGGGGCATGTTCATTATTTGCTGAGTTTATATTGAATGCGGTGGACTACATGGGTTTTACTCATGTTTGACTTGCACAGAGAGAATTCCTTTATATCATTTTCAAGCTGGTGTATCTGAATATGACCTATTAATCATGTAGCCTAAGCCCTAAGCAATTGTACAGTGTGCGAACTGAAGCAGAGAGCTTTACGATACAACATTGGAGTATTATTGCAGGCATAGTCTTTTTTTCTACAATACATATTTTAACTGATATTCAGACATTATAAGTACACAGTTTCTACCTGATTACTACAAAGAAGAACACATTTTTTTTCTCAGGTGGACAACTTTGGTGCACTACAACCAAACCCATCATCGAAGGAGAGGAGCTAGCTGCGTTTGCTGTGGACTTCTACTCCCGTCTTCAGGCGGTCAACCAGGCAGCTCTCTCTGAGGGAATGTACCCGGCCAGACTGCTGGACTCCATCCAACTATTGCCCCAACAGGCCAACATGGCATCCATACTTCCCAACGCTATTGTCAACAGTAAGTACATCTTAAGCCTAGGAGACTAGGGCCCATGCCAAATCTTTTCAGCCTCCTGAGGGGGATGTGTGTTGATGTGTGTGTGTGTGCGTGTGGGTATGTGTCCATCCATGCATAGTTGTGTGTGTTTGTCTGTGTACGTAAGTTTGTGTATTTTTGTGTGTGTGCGTGCGAATGAGTGTGTGTTTGTCAATTAGCTATCTCAGCTTAGATTAGTCTGTTTGGCAGGTATAAGAGCCTACGGGTTCTCCTTGACCTTCAGTTTGTGTTAAAATTAAGTATTTACTCTTCATCCACATAGACAGCACCCCCATCAAATAACAGCCCATTTACGCTGATTGAGGTCTATTGGGTTCAGGTCATCACTGTTTGATAGTCTATTCCAGCCCTGGTGAAAAATTTAAGTTAACTTAAGCTAAAACGCTTTCCTCACCCAAGAGACCGCACTGAGGCTTTTTAGAGAGTCGATTAAGTACAGTGAGATGTGATTCTAATGTCTATATGTGTGTATTCATCATGATTGGTTGGATTTATAATGCTTTTCCAGTGCTCAATGCACTGTACATGGTAGGCCTAATGGGGTGAACCTCTCCTCATCTCTGTATTCATCTCTGTCTTTCTGCAGAGGACATCTTCCCTTGTAAGGCGTGTGGGATATGGTACCGCAGTGAGAGGAACCTGCAGGCTCATCTGATGTACTATTGCAGTGGGAGACAGAGGGACTCAGTCTCAGACATGATGGCAGAGCAGTTAGACAGGAAGACTGGTCCCCATCACATGCCCAACGTAGGCCCCGGCCCCTACCCACACTGCAATTTAATTGGATCAGTACAGCAGGCCTTGGAGATGCACTTGAACACCCACAATGGTAAGCTGAGAGGAGAATATGTTGACATTGTTAGATTCTAAGTTCTGGTACAAATCTAGTCGGATACCAAAAGTCAAAATAGATTTATTCAACACACTGGGCGTTGCAGCTGCAAAAGCACTCATACAATTCACAGAATCATATATTTATACCTTCCGATTAGGTGGAGACACATCCTTGTATTTCTAGGATCAACGATCAATCTCTGTTGCAGTGCAAGAACTGTGTCTGTTCCTCCTATTTATTATTATTGACCTTTATTTCAACAGAGATCACATACAGGTGAAGTGGGAAGTTTGCATACACTTAGATTGGAGTCATGAAACTTGCTTTTCAACCACTCCACAAATATCTTGTTAACAAACTATAGATTTTGGAAAGTCGGTTAGGACATCTACTATGTGCATGACAAGTAATTTTTCCAACAATTGTTGACAGATTATTTCAATTAGAATTCACTGTATCACAATTCCAGTGGGTCAGAAGTTTACGTACACTAAATTGACTGAGCCTTTAATTAAACAAAGTCTTGCTCCAAAAGCTTCCGACTTACCTAACATCACTGTTAAGATTAAAACTACAAGTTGGTTAACTTTGGAGACTCCTTTTGTGTCTACAGAGCTAGGTAAATCGGCTTTTAATGTCTTTTGCACCCAATGTTTGGAATAATCTCAAATACTTTTTGATTGGAAGTCCCTAGGGTAATTCAGACGGCTGACAGGGGATTTTTATTTAAAAAAAAAAATGTTTTAACCTTTATTTAACTAGGCAAGTCAGTTAAGAACAAGTTCTTATTTTCAATGACGGCCTAGGAACAGTGGGTTAACTGCCTGTTCAGGGGCAGAACGACAGATTTGTACCTTGTCAGCTCAGGGATTTGAACTTGCAACCTTTCAGTTGCTAGTCCAACTATCTTTGTTTATCTATACTTGCCTGTTGCATATGTTGTTCTTCCAAGATGGCGTAGCAGTCAGACGTCTTTCTCTTTTGTCCTGTCGTGTCCCTTGTATATATTTTCTACATTTTTTTTCTTTGCATATTTTTTTTAGATATTTTCCTAAACCTCAACTTCTAAATACTCTCCTGCAACCCGCCTCACCCAATGTGGCGTGGATCTGCTTTTTTCTAAAGTATTTCTATTTAACTCCGAACTGGAATACCTCAACTGAAGCTAGCCAGCTATCAGTTAGCAAACCATTGCTAGCGGTCATCAGCTAACCTTTAGCTCCGAAAGCTCTCGCCAGCTCGTACGCGTTTCAAATCAGAGCATACCGGACCTATTTTTCTCTCCATATCCCCAAATTCCTACCACAAACTCTGAACATTTTCATATGGATCTTCCCAACTAGCTAACCGCAATGTGACCACTCCTGGCTAGCGTTTCCATCCCGGAGCAAGCACCAATTAGCCTGAAGCTAGCCCGGCCAGGGCTCCTGTGCTACTACCGAAGTCCACTCCTGGGCTACAATATCTGGACCCCTTCTACTGCCGGTACGGGGCACGGAACCCCATCGATCCTCTACGACTGGAATACGGACATAATCTGCCCTAGGATTCCAAAAGGCCCCTCAGGCGCAACGCCCACTGAATGCCCATTCTGCTAACCTACTAGGCCTGCTAGCTACCTAGAGCTTCTTGGAACCCTACTAACTCCACGACTGGTCTATCGACGTCACCGCACGAAGAGGCAAAAACACTTACCCCCATCACGACGTCCCCCAAAAGCTAACTTGTTAGCCCCGGTCTACTAACTGCTAGCTTGCCTGCCCTGGTCTGCTAACTGCTAGCCCCGGTCTGCTAACTGCTTGCTTGCTAACCCCAGGCTTCTAACTGTTAGTGTGTTAGCATCGGCCTGCTAACTGTCTGAATCGCTGTGTTCCCAGTCAGCCCAACCACTCACTGGACCCATATGTTCACTTGGCTACGCATGCCTCTCTCTAATAACAATATGCCTCGTCCATTACTGTCCTGGTTAGTGATTACTGTCTTATTTCACTGTAGAGCCTCTAGCCCTGCTCAACATGTCTTAACAGCCATGTTGTTCCACCTCCTATATATGCGATGACATCACCTGGTTTAAATGTCTCTAGAGACTATATCTCTCTCTTCATTACTCAATGCCTAGGTTTACCTCCAATATACTCACATCCTACCTTACCTTTGTCTGTACACTATGCCTTGAATCTATGCTATCGTGCCCAGAAACCTGCTCCTTCTACTCTGTTCCGAACATGCTAGATGGCCAGTTCGTATAGCATTTAGCCGTACCCTTATCCTACTTCTCCTCTGTTCCTCTGGTGATGTAGAGGTTAATCAAGGTCCTGCAGTGCCTAGCTTCACTCCCCAGGTGCTCTCATTTGTTGACTTTTGTAACCGTAAAAGCCTTGGTTTCATGCATGTTAACATTAGAAGCCTCCCTAAGTTTGTTTTACTCACTGCTTTAGCACACTCTGCCAACCCGGATGTCTTAGTCGTGTGTGAATCCTGGTTTAGAAAAAACAACCAAAAACCTTAATCTCCATCACTAACTACAACATTTTCGCCAAAATAGAACTGCCAAAGGGGGCGGTGTTGTAATCTACTGCAAAGATAGCCTGCAGAGTTCTGTCATATTATCCAAGTCTGTACCCAAACAATTCGAGCTTCTACTTCTAAAAATTCACCTTTACAGAAACAAGTCTCTCGCTGTTGCCGCTTGCTATAGACCTCCCTCTGCCCCCAGCTGTGCCCTCGATACTATATGTGAATTGATTGCCCCCCATCTATCTTCTGAGCTTGTGCTACTAGGTGAACTAAACTGGAACATGCTTGACACCCTGGCCGTCCTACAATTCAAGCTTGATGCCCTCAATCTCACACAAATTATCAATGAACCTACCAGGTACAACTCCAAATCCGTAAACACGGGCACCCTCATAGATGTCATCCTAACTAACTCGCCCTCCAAATACACCTCTGCTGTTTTCAATCAAGATCTCAGCGATCACTGCCTCATTGCCTGCATCCGTAATGGGTCTGCTACCAAACGACCACCCCTCATCACTGTCAAACGCTCCCTAAAACACTTCTGCGAGCAGGCCTTTCTAATTGACCTGGCCGGGGTATCCTGGAATGACATTGACCTCATCCCGTCAGTAGATGATGCCTGGCTATTCTTTAAAAGTGCCTTCCTCACCATCTTAAATAAGCATGCCCCATTCAAAAAATGTACAACTAGGAATAGATAAAGTCCGTGGTTCACTCCAGACCTGTTTGCCCTTGACCAGCACAAAAACATCCTGTGGTGTTCTGCATTAGCATCGAATAGCCCCCGTGATATGCAACTTTTCAGGGACGTTAGGAACAAATATACACAGGCAGTTAGGTAAGCTAAGGCTAGCTTTTTTAAACAGACATTTGCATCCTGTAGTACTAAAAAAGTTCTGGGACACTGTAAAGTCCATGGAGAATAAGAGCACCTCCTCCCAGCTGCCCACTGCTCTGAGGCTAGGAAACACTGTCACCACCGATAAATCCACTATAATTGAGAATTTTAATAAGCATTTCTCTATGGCTGGCCATGCTTTCCACCTTTCTGCCCCTTCCCCGTTCAACTGCCCGGCACCCTCCACAGCAACCCGCCAAAGCCCCCACCATTTCTCCTTTACCCAAATCCAGATAGCTGATGTTCTGAAAGAGCTGCAAAATCTGAACCCCTACAAATCAGCCGGGCTAGACCCTCTATTTCTAAAATTATCTGCCGAAATTGTTGCAACCCCTATTACTAGCCTGTTCAACCTCTTCTTTCGTATCGTCTGAGATTGGAAAGCTGCCGTGGTTATCCCCCTCTTCAAAGGGGGTGACACTCTAGACCCAAACTGCTACAGACCTATATCTATCTTTCTAAGGTCTTCGAAAGCCAAGTTAACAAACAGATTACCGGCCATTTCGAATCCCACCGTACCTTCTCCGCTATGCAATCTGGCTTCAGAGCTGGTCATGGGTGCATCTCAGCCACGCTCAAGGTCCTAAACGACATTGATATGAGACATTACTGTGCAGCCGTATTCATCAACCTGGCCAAGGCTTCGACTCTGTCAAACACCACATTCTTATTGGCAGACTCGATAGCCTGGGTTTCTTAAATTATTGCCTCGCCTGGTTTACCAACTACTTCTCTGAGTTCAGTGTGTCAAATTGGAGGGCCTGTTGTCCGGACCTCTGGCAGTCTCTATGGGGGTGCGACAGGGTTCAATGCTCGGACCGACTCTCTTCTCTGTATACATCAATGATGTTGCTCTTGCTGCTGGTGATTCTCTAATCCACCTCTACGCAGATGACACCATTCTGTACACTTCTGGCCCTTCTTTGGACACTGTGTTAACTAACCTCCAGACGAGCTTCAATGCCATACAACTCTCCTTTCGTGGCCTCCAACTGCTCTTAAACACAAGTAAAACTAAATGCATGCTATTCAACCGATCACTGCCCGCACCTGCTCGCCCGTCCAGCATCACTACTCTGGACGGCTCTGACTTAGAATACGTGGACAACTACAAATACCTATGTGTCTGGTTAGACTGTAATCTCCTTCCAGACTTACATCTCCAATCCAAAATTAAATCTAGAATTGGCTTCCTACAAAGCATCATCATGCTGCCAAACACACCCTTGTAAAACTGACCATCCTACCGATCCTCGACTTCGGTGATGTCATCTATAAAATAGCCTCCAACACTCTACTCAACAAACTGGATGCAGTCTATCACAGTGCCATCCGTTTTGTCACCAAAGCCCCATACACTACCCACCATTGTGACCTGTACGCTCTCGTTGGTTGGCCCTCACTTCATACTCGTCGCCAAACCCACTGGCTCCAGGTCATCTATAAGTCTCTGCTAGGTAAAGCCCCGCCTTATCTCAGCTCACTGGTCACCATAGCAGCACCCGCCCATAGCACGTTCTCTAGCAGGTATATTTCACTGGTCATCCCCAAAGCCAATTCCCCCGTTGGTCGTCTTTCCTTCCAGTTCTCTGCTGCCAATGACTGGAACGAACTGCAAAAATCTCTTTAAGCTGGAGAGTCATATCTCCCTCACTAGCTTTTAGCACCAGCTGTCAGAGCAGCTCACAGATCACTGCACCTGTACATAGCCCTTCCATCTACCTACCTCATCCCCATACAGAATTTATTTATTTATCTTGCTCCTTTGCACCCCAGTATCTGTACTTGCACATTTGTCTTCTGCACATCTACCATTCCAGTGTTTAATTGCTATATTGTAATTACTTCGCCACCATGGCCTATTTATTGCCTTAACTTACCTCATTTGCACTCACTATATATATACTTTTTGTTTTCTTTTGTTCTTTTGTATTATTGACTGTTTTGTTTATTCAATGTGTAACTCTGTGTTGTTGTATGTGTTGAATTGCTATGCTTTATCTTGGCCAGGTCACAGTTGCAAATGAGAACTTGTTCTCAACTAGCCTACCTGGTTAAATAAAGGTGAAATATGCTTGTTTTTGTATTGTGCAGGGCTCATTTGTAAAATAAAATTGAAGTTGGAAGTTTACACACACCTTAGCCAAATCCATTTAAACTCAGTTTTTCACAATTCCTGACATTTATTCCTAATAAAATTCCCTGTCTTAGGTCAGTTAGGATCATCACTTAATTTTAAGAATGTGAAATGTCAGAATAATAGTAGAAAGAATTATTTATTTCAGCTTTTATTTCTTTCATCACATTCCCAGTGGGTCAGAAGTTTACATGCACTCAATTAGTATTTTGTAGCATAGCCTTTAAATTGTTTATCTTGGGTCAAACGTTTTGGGTAGCCTTCCACAAGCTTCCCACAATAAGTTGGGTGAATTGTGGTCATTTCCTCCAGACACAGTGCTGGTGGAACTGAGTCAAGTTTGTAGGCTTCCTTGCTCGCAAACGCTTTTTCAGTTCTGCCCACATATTTTCTACAGGATTGAGGTCAGGGCTTTGTGATGGCCACTCCAATACCTTGACTTTGTTGTCCTTAAGCCAGTTTGCCACAACTTTGGAATTATGCTTGGAGTTATTGTCCATTTGGACGACCAAGCTTTAACTAAGACTGATGTCTTGAGATGATGCTTCAATATATCCACATAATTTTCCTGCCTCATGATGCCATCTATTTTGTGAAGTGCACCAGTCCCTCCTGCAGCAAAGCATCCCCGCAACATGATGCTGTCACCCCCGTGCTTCACAGTTGGAATGGTATTCTTCTGCTTGCAAGTTTCCCTCTTTTTCCTCCAAATATATCGATGGTCATTATGGCCAAAAAGTTATATTTTTGTTTCATCAGACCAGAGGACATTTCTCCAAAAAGTACAGTCTTTGTCCCCATGTGCAGTTGCAAACCGTAGTCTGGCTTTTTTTATGGAGCAGTGGCTCCTTTCTTGCTGATTGGCCTTTCAGGCTATGTCGATATAGGACTCGTTTTACTGTGGATATAGATACTTTGTACCTGTTTCCTCCAGCATCTTCACAAGGTCCTTTGCTGTTGTTCTGGGATTGATTTGCTTTTCGCACCAAAGTACGTTAATCTCTAGGAGACAGAATGCGTCTCCTTCCTGAGCAGTATGATGGCTGCGTGGTCTCATGGTGTTTATACTTGAGTACTTTTGTTTGTACAGATGAACGTGGTACCTTCAGGCGTTTGGAAATTGCTCCCAAGGATGAACCAGACTTGTGTAGGTCTTCATTTTTTTTTCTGAGGTCTTGGCTGATTTCTTTAGATTTTCCCATGATGTCAAGCAAAGAGGCACTGAGTTTGAAAGGTAGGTCTTGAAATACATCCACAGGTACACCTCCAAATGACCTCAAATGATGTCAATTAGCCTATCAGAAGCTTCTAAAGCCATGACATCATATTCTGGAATTGTCCAAGCGGTTTAAAGGCCCAGTCAACTTAGTGTATGTAAACTTCTGACCCACTGGAATTGTGATACAGTGAAATAATCTGTATGTAAACAATTGTTGGAAAAATTACTTGTGTCATGCACAAATTAGATGTCCTAACCGACTTGCCAAAACTATAGTTTGTTAACAAGAAATTTGTGGAGTGGTTGAAAAACAAGTTTTAATGACTCCAACCTAAGTGTATGTAAACTTTTGACTTCAACTGTATACCAGCCGTCGGTAAATACACCCAAAATCAAAAATGTAATTCAACAAAATAGCCTCTAGCCTGTTTAACCGTAACTTTCTTCAACAAACAATTCACTCTCAAACAAATATGTGCTGTTGGGTATACTCCTGTGTCCGTATTGCATTTACTTGGTAATAGACACGCTTCTAGTTTAAAATATTTAACCTTTTTTTTTATCTAGCCAAGTCAGTTGAGAACAAATTATTATTTACAATGACGGCCTACACCAGCCAAACCCAGGCGACGCTGGGCAAATCGTGCGCCGCCCTATGGGACTCTCAATCACGGCCGGATGTGATACAGCCTGGGGGACTGAGATGCAGTGCCCTAGACCGGTGCGCCACTCGGGAGCCCGAATACAAAGTGTTATGTTAGGGGTAAATCCAAGACAATACATTACTGGCTGCATCATGTTATGGGTATGCTTGCCATCGGCAAGGACTAGGTTTTTTTTGTTTTAGGATAAAAAGAAACAGAATAGAGCTAAGCACAGGCAAAATCCTAAAGGAAAACCTGATTTCAGTCTACTTTCCAACAGACACTGGGAGACAAATTCACCTTTCAGCAGTACAGTAACCTATAACTCAAGGCCAAATATACCCTGGAGTTGCTTACCAAGACAACATTGAATGTTCCTGAGTGGCCTAGATACAGTTTTGACTCAAACCGACTTGAATATCTATGGCAAGATTTGAAAATCGCTGTCTAGCAATGATCAACAATGAACATGAAAAAAGAATAATGTGCAAGAATTTTGTGAAGATTATTGACAAAAATTAAATACATTTTAATTCCACCTTGTAGCACAACAACATGTGAAAAAAGTACATGAGTGGAACTTTCTGAAGGCACTAACAATCTAAAATGTCTTCTTCTCCTCAGGTGTTAAGATGGAGGAGGTGGTGTCCACTGGCAGCAGTAGTATGACATGCACAGTCTGTGACCACACAGCGGACTCCCTCACCAGCCTCCAACAGCACATTCTCTCCCACCTGTCTCAGACAAGCTACCGGTGCTCCCACTGCCACTTCAGCTTCACCTCCCTCAGGGAACTGGACAAGCACCGGGAGAATCACGGACACAGCCACAGCCCACTCAGACAGCACGGTCCCAGGCAGGTTGAGACAGAGTACTCTCCCAGGGAGGGCAGCAGCGTGGAGAGGAGCCCCCAGCGGGCCATGGTGAAAAAGGGGAAGGAGCTCCTTCAGAGCCCAGTACTGGGTAGCATCCTTGACACCAGGACTAGTCCCAATGTGGAGCTGGAGAAGATGGAGACTTTCCCAGTGAAAGCTGACCCTAACTCAGGAAGCAGGGCTAGTTTCTCCTACACCAGTGTCAAATCGGAACCCTCCAGCCCTCGCCAGGCATCCTCACCCATCCAGAACTACATGGGCCCCGCTGCTTTCCCAATGGGGCCATTCTTACCCCATTTCCCCTTCTCACAGGACATAACAGCTGCCCCCCAGGCCTCAGAGATCCTGGCTAAGATGTCCGAGCTGGTCCACCGTAGACTGAGGCATGGAGGTACTAACAACTACCCCCCTCATGTCATGTACAGCACCCTTGTCCCCAAAGGGGCCACTTGTTTCAAATGCAATATCACTTTCGGTAACTTGGACAACTACTTAGTTCATAAAAAGGACTACTGTAATAGCCGTTGGCAGCATGTGACCAAGCCACATGATTACGCTGGTGTCCTGGACAAAGTGGCTGATACAGGGAGCCCTAAAAGTGGGGATTTGGGTGGGTTGGGCAGCATGAACATGGGTCAGGGTCATCAATCTGACCACAACAGTCATCTCATGTCCCCCCGCCTGAACTTGTCAGGACTGGATGTTGGGGAAGGGAAGGCACAAGTACATGCTGAGCTCACTGGTAGCGTGAAGAACCCCTCCACCCCCACCAGTTCAGATGAGAACCCCTCTATACAGGGAGATGTGACAAGTCCCAAAACATCCCAAACGCCCGAGACAGACCCTAACAAGACAACGTGCGAGCCCTGTAAGATTACCTTTAGTCGTACCGAGACCTACATGGTTCACAAGCAGTATTACTGCGCCACGCGTCATGACCCGCCCATGAAACGAGTGCATGGAAACAAACTGCCCGCCACCCAGAGAATGGTTCGTACGCGGAAACGGAGGAAGAACTTAGAAATTAGTGTTCCCAACCATGAACAACAGAGGCCTCCCATGAGTCATCCCCCACATTACTTTGGGATAGCATCCATTGAAGGACGAGGCATGTACCAAGACCCAGGGAAGATATATGGTAACCAGTTTCACCCCAGTTACAACTTGTTTTTTGGCATGGTTCCTAAGCATCCAGAGGCTAATCTCCCTGTCACTAAATCAGCTCTGATATCTAAGTGCAACACCATAGCTCAAGATGATCAGGACAGCCCTATTGATCTCAGTAAAAAGTGTTCATCATCAAGCCCTGGTAAATTATCTACCGCTCCTAAAAGACTCACGGACTATCACGAGTGCACAGAGTGCAAGATCAGCTTCAACAAAGTGGAAGACTACCTTGCGCACAAACTGAGCTCTTGCCCCATCACTGCTCCAGATCACAAAATATCTGCGGTTGTAAAAAGAGAAGGGTTTAACAACCCAGTAGATGACAACGATACAAACCTGGAGAAATGTGTCACCAATGGAGCCAATAAGGTGTCTTTTCAAACAGGTAGCACTAAGGGGGATCAGCTCGCTGTCATCAAAGAGGAAAACAGGGACCAGTGTCTGTCCCAAGAATTTAGCCCTCCATTATTTAAGAAAATTAGACGTGATGAACAGATTTCACCCTTTTATGGAATCAAGCCTGCCGACTACACCACAGGTACGGTGGTGATGCAGAGAGAGCTCAGCGAGCAGAGACAGAGCCCCAATGAAGGGAGTGAGGTGGAAAAAGAACAGCCTATGCCTGATGGCTACCAGGAAACACCAGGTGTTTTGCCCCAAAATGGCTGCCAGGAGCCTGAGAGCACAGAGAACACACTCCAGGACAACACGCTTGTTAATTCCTATCTCCCAGACAGCCAAGTATCATCCTTGTCAGATTCAGACAGTCCTGTCAGTGTCAACCCCAAGAACAGCCCTTCCTCATCCTCGTCCTCCCCAGCAGTATCTAAGACAGAGGAGGTCTTACCCTCCTGTGTGAGAAGCCTAAATGGCTCCATCCAGGCAACACAGGGTAACGTCAAATACTGCCACCCCTGTGACATCCAGTTTAACAACCTGTCCAACTTCATAACGCACAAGAAGTTCTACTGCTCGTCACACACCGCCGAGCATGTCAAATGAGTTTGGTTCGGTGCCCAGTCTCACCTCCTAAACCTGCCTCACACAGGGTAAATGCAGCACTGCTGGTGGACAATCAAGAGTAGCAGCTCCTTCAGTTTAATAATGCAAACATGTTTGTGGGACAAAATAAATGTCATCCTTTCCCTCCTATGTGATTTATTTATTTAATTTGAAAAATACTTCCACTGTTAAGATTTTAATTGAAAAAAGTTATATTTAAAGCCTTGTGTCATACGCATAGAGAATTTGACTTTTGAATGCCTATTTATATATTGATTATGAAGAGAGGTACAACAAAAACTATTTGGGGCTGAAAAGCCTCAAACCCTAGTCTATCTGTACAGATTATTTTAGTATGTTTACCGTCATTAAGTGATACAAAAATACTGTTTTTTAAATTATAAATTATAGGACATGTTTGTTAATCTTATATTTCAGTGTAGAACTTTGTCACGTACTTAATCTGTAAATTGTAGCTTGTATATTCATTTTAAATGTCTGATTTTACTCTGATGCAAAACTTGTTTTTAAATGTACCTCTGATTTTGTTCTCCTTTTATACCTCTATTAAAAAGAGAATTCATATTTTTATTTTGTCTGCTTTGATGAATTGTTGATAACATGTTTGAGTATTGACCATGAAGGCTGGGTGATGTGATCATTCCAATGTCAAAAAATACAGTACATTGTTCAAATGTGTTGCTATGCATGCCTGTGTTTGGAATAAAATTCCTCAATGTTTGATATTTTTACTTTAT
Source organism: Oncorhynchus clarkii lewisi (assembly GCF_045791955.1). Taxonomy (NCBI): domain Eukaryota; kingdom Metazoa; phylum Chordata; class Actinopteri; order Salmoniformes; family Salmonidae; genus Oncorhynchus; species Oncorhynchus clarkii. The sequence continues at coordinate 32,874,811 of NC_092164.1, forward strand.
GTGTTGTGGAAATATTAATAAAAATCTCAGGCGCAATTTGCTTTGTGATGTCTGTCTATAGTATCTCCTACCTCAAATATGCATCCTCACAATACACACATGATATTACATCACCACCTAGTGGGTGTATATTGAATAGATATTTTTTTTAAATAATGCTTGTTCTATCTGCATACCAAGGATACTCATGACTGACTTGGACATCACTTCTATGCATGCTAATATCTACAGGGGGCTTTTGGCTTTTTCAAAATGCTGAGTAATTTATGTTGAAGGAAAATGAAAAAATAAATTCAACAATGTTCTGCAGTCTGACCATTCCATTTGGCTTAGTAAGGGTTGAATGTCCTCATGGTATTTGATACTTTGATGCATTTCACAGCCTCAGCTTACATTACAGTGCAGAATTCAATATATATGACCTGAAATATCTAGCAAGAACACTAATTTAGTTTTACAAACATGTAATTTACAGAAGCATTATAAAGTGTCGTACAAAATGTATTACAGTCTTTCTTTCACCTGTCCATCTCCTCATTTGCTGTCACTGTCACTTGTCCACTCAAGCTTAACATTGTCATCTATCACCCACCAGGTCCCCTTGGAGAATCCCTCAATGAACCTGACATCTTGATAAGCTAATTTCCTGACGATGGCTCACTGCTCTTCTTACTAGGCAACGTTAACCGCCCGACGTTTGCCTTCAATTAATTTCTTTCCCCTCCTTGCCTTTTTTGGCCTCACCCTTTCCCAATCCCCTCCAATTCACAAGGCAGGCAATATGCTTGATCTTTACTTGAGGTTGTTTGCCTACTAATTTCACTTCAACCCCCCTCTGATCACTACTTTGTTTCCTTTTCTGTCTACCTTTCCTCCAACCCTAGCCACTCAGCCTCTTCCCAGACGGTCATGCGCTGTCACGATCTTCTCTCTCTCGACGACTGGTCCCAGGTTGACGACATCCGCTCCTCATTCACTCAGCCTATTAGGTCCACTGGTCCCACTCTCACAGAACTAACCTATGCCTGGAACTCTTTCTCCCCTCTCTCCAGATGAAATCCTGCAACTAGTGAGGTCTGGCGACCCGAAAACCTGTCCACTCAACACCATCTCCTCCTCCCTACTCCAGACCATCTCTGGAGGCCTTCTCCCATTCCTCACTTCCCTCATCATCCTCTCTGACTTTAAAATGGCTCGAGTCGCTCCCCCCTCAAGAAACCAACACAACTTACTGTATCTGGACGTCAACAACTATAGACCTTTATCCCTTCTTTCTTTTCTTTCCAAAACAATTCAGAGTACTTTCTCTGATCACCTGAGGACTTATCTCTCCCAGAACAATCTTCTTGACCCTAACCAATCAGGCTTCAAGACGGGTCACTCAACCCAGACTGCTCTTCTCTGTGTCACAGAGGATCTTCTGGACCCCTAACCAGTCAGGCTTCAAGATGGGTCATTCAACCTAGACTGCTCTTCTCTGTGTCACAGAGGATCTTCTGGACCCCTAACCAGTCAGGCTTCAAGACGGGTCACTCAACCCAGACTGCTCTCCTCTGTGTCACGGAGGCTCTCTGCACTGTCAACGCTGACTAGATCTATCTGCTTCCTTCAACACTGTGAACCATCAGATTCTCCTCTCCACTGTCTCAGGGCTGGGGGTTTCAGACTCTCCTCTCTGCCAAAGCTGACTCTCTCTCCTCTGTTCTCCTCCTCCTAGATCTCTCTGCTGCCTTCAACAGCTTGAACCATCAGATCCTCCACTCCACCCTCTCAGGCCTGGGCGTCTCAGGCTCTGCACACTCTTGGATTGCATCCTACCTGGCAGGCCGCTCCTACCAGGTGACGTGGAGAGGATCTGTGTCTGCACCACGTACTCTCACTACCGGTGTCCTCCAGGGCTCGGTTCTTGGCCCTCTCCTCTTCTCTCTATAAACCAAGACACTCTGCTCCATCATATCCTCACATATCCTCATATCATTGCTATGCGAATGACAGTCAACTACTTTTCTCCTTCCTCCCTTCTGACACCCAGGTGGCGACACGCATCTCTGCGTTCCTGGCAGATATCTCATCTTGCATGTTGGCCCACCACCTAAAGCTCAAATTCGACGGAGCTGCACTTCCTCCCTGGGAAGGCCTGCCCGCTCAAAGACCTCTCCATCATGGTTGACAACTCCACATTGTCACCCTCCCAGACCATCTACTCCAAGACCATGGTTCTTGCCTACGGAGCAGCAAGAGGAACTTCCCTCCCTATCTTCAGGCTATATTCAAACCCTTCACCCCAACCCGAGCATTCTGTTCTGCCACCTCTGGTCTCTTGGCCCACCCACCCCTACGGGAGGGCAGCTCCCGCTCAGCCCAGTCCAAGCTCTTCTCTGTCCCCGAGTCCCTGCCCATCTTCCGAAAGCACCTACTAATCTAACATATGTAATTGTTTTAAGATGGTCATGCCATGGATTATTTAGCTATTTGATTTAGAATTTTAGGACCCCTTTATTTGATAAAATATAGAATTTTGGCCTTTACATCTATAGCCGCATTGAATACATTGAAAAAAAGACAGTCGAAAAATATATCATAAGGAATAAGGTTTAGAAGTCTCTGTCCTCCAGTACTAGGAAATATAAAATATAAGAAAGCTCAGAAAAAATATATATTTTTACACATATTTAACCCCATATTTTTGGGGGCACAAAATTACCTCCGTACTTTCATTTGCTTGTATAGGTTATCTTCAGACGAGTCCCGTGACACTTGTGGGGGACCTAGAGCAAAACGGTGAACACAGCCGTGTTTGTGAGAGTCTCCCCTTTCCATAGAGTGGTCATAATAGTTCAGGCGCTACAGTCGTTTTTGTGAGAAAATCGATTTTGGGGATGTCTAATGGTCTGACAAACACCGCTGTAGCTCGGCCATCTTCCAGATGCAAAAGGCCAACATAGGTGAATGCGTTAGATTGATGGGGACTTTTTTTATTATGTTACTCAGTTTGACGCATGGGTGAATACACTAACTGTAAATCGCTCTGGATTAGAGCATCTGCCAAATGACTAAAATGTCAAATCTCCTGTTGCTGATGATCACAGGGGCAGTGCCCACTTTGACCACTAAGTGTCACTGAAGCACTAATATCACAAATGGAGTTATTTGTCAACAGTACTTTGATTTAGATTTTATTAGGATTGTTTCTAGCCCAAGGGCTAGTCTTTCAATAGTCCTTAAGAAATGTAATTTAAAAAAATCACAAAAACAGAAAACAAGATCCACATTCCTATTACTTATACATATGAGGTACACCCCCCAGCCTACTCCCACCCACATACCTCATGTGCACATATTAATAAATAATACAACATATTACAATAACCTCTTAGACCCACTATATTCATTGAAGACATTTTGCAATTTAATCTCTTAACTTTTTGAAACTTTCTGGCAAGGAGTTCCAGTACCTCACTGCCCTGAAACTAAAAGCTATTTTGCCAAGCTCTAATTTTGGTTTTGGTGGTCTATAGGTGGTCTTGGTTCTGCTCTGTGTGTTACGAGAGAGTTTGTTTTTGACCATATCCAGTTTATCATATATATAGCGCTTGGTCTTTCAGAGGGGTGAATTTGATGTACATGGACTTTGTAATGCTGAACATATTTACTCTCCCTGATAGATTTTTCTTAATGTTGTCTTGTATCAGATTAACATGGCTCTGGTCTGCCACACAGATCTCTGTTGGACTAGACTTTCCCATCACAAAACTAAGCAGAGAGACTTTATACAAAACTGTTCTCTGTAATATATTTCTCATCACACAGACTAGTCGACCAGGTCCATGTCAAAGAAAAGCTGTGGCAGCACAGGCTGCTAAGGAAACACATGTCCATCTTGTCATAACGCTCCTGGAGACACCAGGCTGTTCATTCTCCATCATTTAACAGAACACATTTTTGTTTTACATTGTATTTATTGGTTGTTGTAATCAGGGCATCCTTGGGAGTGACAACATGGTCTCAATGGGTTTTCCCTGAATAAATAAATAAAGAACAATAATGGTAATAAAAATGGTTTTATTCTACCCTTACAGAATAACCACATGATTTTTATTTGTTAGGGATCCCCATTAACGTTAGCTGCTGACTCTTCCTGGGGTCCAAACACAATAAGGCACTTATTATATAAAACAGTACATCATTTAACATTATTACACCTCTACATATCTACAATACAAAATGTTTAATACCAACATACAACAATATTACAATGTATGTGTGTGTAGAGTGCGTGTGCTAGTGCCTGTGTGCGTATGCATGTTGTGGCAACCCGGGGGCCTGCACGGAGCTACAAAGGAAGGAGCAGGACCATGGTCAGCTCTACAGGGATAGAGAGGCCAAGGTGAGTCAACACCATGGACAGCTCTACAGGGATAGAGATGCCAAGGTGAGTCAACAACATGGACAGCTCTACAGGGATAGAGAGGCCAAGGTGAGTTCACACCATGGACAGCTCTACAGGCACCAACAGGGGCTGGTGATTCAACACCATGGACAGCTCTACAGGCACCAACAGGGGCTGGTGATTCAACACCATGGACAGCTCTACAGGCACCAACAGGGGCTGGTGATTCAACACCAATACTACCCAGTCCAGGTGCTGCAACCAATTGGACCTGGAATTGGTCCCACCTGTTCCTAGATAACCCAACGGGTATAGGTAGTGGTGCAGTCACTCGGGCAGACAGGCAGAGGGTACGCCTAAACCTCAGAAGAACCAGAGTGAGTATGATAAGCATAGCGATTAGACACTCAAAGAAGATACCAGGCAATGTTTGACTCACCTGTCTCTCTCTCTTCCTTTTCTTTGCCCCCAAAGGAAGAGGACTCATTCCCGGGCAGCACGCCACCCAGCGCATGTTTAGAGAAAACATTAAAACCCCAGACTCATCTCTGTCTCTCTCTTTTGTTTGTACATTAACATAGGCGGTCCGTGGAGCCGCAACGCCAGACACAGAGCGACCAACTCTTTATCGGAGAGGCCTTTCAGTTGTATTTCTCCCCTTGCCGTTCCCCCCAACCTTTATTAAATAACTACTTTTGTCTGAGCACCGTAAAACTGTCTCCCACTGTCTTATTTTATTGTGAGTTTCACCTCTGACTCCCCTGGGCTGCCACACTTGGTGGAGAATGCTGGCAGAACCCTCCCATGCTCTGAACTCACAATAAAATAAGAAGCCAGTGGTCATTATGGAAGATGCTGTAACAGCATCTTCCTTGTCCTTCAGGAGGCAGTCCCAAAGCTTACCCAAGCCATGCTCCGGCTGGACCAAATGGTGGAACAGGGCAAGGTGGCCCCCTTTCTGACTGGAGAAGTCAAAAGGGCCTGTAGGGACTTGGCACTGACGGACGTCGACAACTATGTTGCTCTGAAAACTGTCATATGGCCAATTATGGGCACAACATACCAACCCGGGCCCAATGGTTCCACTCCTGGGCCTATGATGGCCACCCCCGGTAAGACCTCTAATGTGGTGACAGGTAGCCTAGTGGTTACACCATTGGACTAGTAACCGAAAGGTTGCAAGATCAAATCCCCGAGCTGACAAGGTAAAAATCTGTTGTTCTGCCCCTGAACAAGGCCGTTAACCCACTGTTCCTAGGCCGTCATTGAAAATAAGAATTTGTTCTTAACTGACTTGCCTAGTTAAATAAAGGTATAAATGTCAAAAATAGCCGAGCTGGTTAGACTAACTAGAAGTTGGCTTACTACGGGGGACGGCTATTAGCAATAGATCGACTAGTAATGGACAAATGTATCCGGGGCCTCACCACCGATGCAAAGAGCCATGCTGCTCAGTGCAACCCCCGTCAGTTGACACCCTGGTCGCTATATTAGAAAATTACCAGGTTACTGTAGAGATGTTGCGAAGCAGTATGCCAGAGCCCAGTAGGCCTGAAGTCAAGGCCGAACCAACGCATGGTAGAAAGGGAGACACCTATTTGAACCCCACTTCAAGATGGCTTCCTATTACTGAACCCAGATCACCCCAGTTGCGGGGACCAGGAGGGACACCCGGCCTGAAGCTGCCCGTTGAAACAATGAGTCCATGCAAATGGCCAGTCCCGCAGAAAAGACCACCAGAACGTGCGGCTACATCACAACCTGCTGGGTCCAGGAAGCAACTGCAGCCCCTCAGATCCCAGTCAAAATAGGCAGTCAGGATGTGGCTTCCTCGTTGGACACAGGTAGTTTGGTGACTCTCATCAAGCCTCAATTTGCCGCCGACCCCTTAGGGCCGCCCATAACAGTGGCTTGTATACATGGAGATACAAAAAGTTACCGTACCTGCCGTGTGGAAGTGCAAACTCCTCAAGTTAGCTTTGTGATTGTAGCTGGGGTAGTAGACAAATTGCCAGTTGATGTCTTAGTGGGCCGGGACTGCCTGGTTTTCCAGAGATTCTGGAGCAGGGGGGTCACAGCCTCTAGGAGAACAGCTTCATGGAAAAGGAAAATGGTTCCCCGACAAAGAAGCATCATACCAGCCTGTGCCGCCGCTTTCCCGCCCTCCTCCTCAGGCTCTGTGCAGGCCACAGCTAATCCCCCCCTTGGCTCTCCCCAGCACCGACCGAGATGAAGAGTTTTCAGAGTTTTCCTTTGCGGAGGAGGGAAAGGGAACCTCCCTGGGACAGTTCGGCACTGTCCAAATCACCGATCTTAACCTGGAGCTGGCGAATGGATGAGTGTGGGAGTTGTCAGTCGAAAACCAGTAGAGGGGGTGAGTGTGGGAGTTGTCGGTCGAAAACCAGTAGAGGGGGTGAGTGTGGGAGTTGTCGGTCGAAAACCAGTGGAGGGGGTGAGTGTGGGAGTTGTCGGTCGAAAACCAGTAGAGGGGGTGAGTGTGGGAATTGTCAGTCGAAAACCAGTAGAGGGGGTGAGTGTGGGAGTTGTCGGTCGAAAGCCAGTAGAGGAGGTGAGTGTGGGAGTTGTCGGTCGAAAACCAGTAGAGGGGGTGAGTGTGGGAGTAGTCGGTCGAAAACCAGTAGAGGGGCTGAGTGTGGGAGTTGTCAGTCGAAAACCAGTAGAGGGGGTGAGTGATCGTTCCATTCCACATTTTGCGGTCAAAAACAATCTATTGAGATGAGATGAAATGCTAGAGTGGTTCTTAGTGCCCAAATGTTACATCTCCAAATTCCTATACCTAGCATACTCACATTTGCTTGGAGCACACCTAGGAGTGAAGAAAAACTATTATCGGATCCTGGCTCGGTTTTACTGGCCCGGAATGAAGAGTGCCAGAAAACAGACCCAAAGGTAATCTATCAAAATCCCTTAACCAATAATCGAGACAAGGACAAATTGGGACCTCTGCCCAAATCCAATTGAGGACATACAGTTTAAGTCGGAAGTTTACATACACCTTAGCCAACTACATTTAAACTCAGTTTTTCACAATTCCTGACATTTAATTCTAGCAAAAAGTCCATGTTTTAGGTCAGTTAGGATCACCACTTTATTTTAAGAATGTGAAATGTCAGAATAATAGCAGAGAAAATGATTTATTTCAGCTTTTATTTCTTTCAACACATTCCCAGTAGGTCAGAAGTTTACATACACTGTAACGGTTTTCTATATGAGAAGGAGAGTCGGACCAAAATGCAGCGTGTAGATTGCGATCCATGTTTATTCAACAAACGAAAACACAAATCTAAATACAAACACTACAAAACAATAAACGTAACGAAAACCGAAACAGCCTATACTTGTGTAAAACTAACACAGAACAAGGACATCATGATACTAAGGACAATCACCCACAAACACACAGTGAAACCCAGGCTACCTAAATATGGTTCCCAATCAGAGACAATGACTAACACCTGCCTCTGATTGAGAACCATATCAGGCCAGACATAGAAATAGACAAACAAGACATCCAACATAGAATGCCCACCAGGTTCACGTCCTGACCAACACTAAAACAAGGAAAACACACACGAACGATGGTCAGAACGTGACATACACTCAATTAGTATTTGGTAGCATTGCCTTTAAATTGTTTAACTTGGGTCAAATATTTTGGGTAGCCTCCCACCAGCGTCCCACAATAAGTTGGGTGAATTTTGGCCCATTCCTCCTGACAGAGCTGGTGTAACTGAGTCAGGTTTGTAGGCCTCCTTGCTCGCACACGCTTTTTCAGTTCTGCCCACAAATTTTCTATGGGATTGAGGTCAGGGCTTGATACCTTGACTTTGTTGTCCTTAAGCCATTCTGCTACAACTTTGGAAGTATGCTTGGGGTCATTGTCCATTTGGAAGACCCATTTGCGACCAAGCTTTAACTTCCTGACTGATGTCCTGAGATGTTGCTTCAATATAGTCACATAATTGTCCTACCTCATGACGCCATCTGTTTTGTGAAGTGCACCAGTCTCTCCTGCAGCAAAGCACCCCCAAAACATGATGCTGCCACCCCCATGCTTCACGGTTGGGATGGAGTTCTTCGGCTTGCAAGCCTCCCACTTTTTCATCCAAACATAACAATGGTCATTATGGCCAAACAGTTCTATTTTTGTTTCATCAGACCAGAGGACATTTCTCCAACAAGTACGATCTTTGTCCTCATGTGCAGTTGCAAACCGTAGTCTGCCTTTTTTATGGTGGTTTTGGAGCAGTGGCTTCTTCCTTGCTGAGCGGCCTTTCAGGTTGTCAATTTAGGACTCGTTTTACTGTGGATACCTCCAGATACTTTTTGTTTCCTCCAGCATCTTCCCAAGGTCCTTTGCTGTTGTTCTGGGATTGATTTGAACTTTTTGCACCAAAGTACGTTAATCTCTAGGAGACAGAACGCATCTCCTTCCTGGTGTCAATTAGCCTGTTGTCAATCAGAAGCTTCTCAAGTCATGACATCATTTTCTGGAATTTTCCAAGCTGTTTGAAGGCACAGTCAACTTCTGACCCACTGAAATTGTGAAACAGTGAAATAATCTGTCTGCAAACAATTGTTGGAAAAATTACTTGTGTCATGCACAAAGTAGATGTCCTAACTGACTTGCAAAAAACTATAGTTTGTTAACAAGACATATTTTGGAGTGGTTGAAAAACTAGTTTTAATGACTCTAACCTAAGTGTATGTAAACTTCCAACTTCAACTGTATACTGAATATGCATATATACTACCGATCAAAACTTTGGGGTCACTTAAAAATGCCCTTGTTTTTGAAAGAAAATAAAAAATAATTGTCCATTAAAATAACATCAAATTGATCAGAAATACAGTGTAGACATTGTTAATGTTGTAAATGACTATTGTAGCTGGAAATGGCTGATTTTTAATGGATTATCTCCATAAGCGTACAGAGGCCCATTATCAGCAACCATCACTCCTGTGTTCCAATGGCACGCTGTGTTCGCTAATCCAAGTTTATAATTTTAAAAGGCTAATTGATCATTAGAAAAAACCCTTTTGCAATTATGTTATCACAGCTGAAAACTGTTGTCCAGATTAAAGAAGCAATAAAACTGGCCTTCTTTAGACTAGTTGAGTATCTGGAGCATCAGCATTTGTGGGTTAGATTACAGGCTCAAAATGGCCACAAACAAAGACCTTTCTTCGGAAACTCGTCAGTCTCTTCTTGTTTTAAGAAATGAAGGCTATTCCATGTGAGAAATTGCCAAGAAACTGAAGATCTCGTACAACGCTGTGTACTACTCAGAACAGCGCAAACTGGCTCTAACCAGAATAGAAAGAGGAGTGGGAGGCCCCAGTGCACAACTGAGAAAGAGGACAAGTACATTAGTGTTTAAGTTGAGAAACAGACACCTCACAAGTCCTCAACTGGCAGCTTCATTAAATAGTATCCGCAAAACACTAGTCTCAATGTCAACAGTGAAGAGGCGACTCCGGGATGCTGGCCTTCTAGGGAGAATTGCAAAGAAAAAGCCATATACAGTGGAGCAAAAAACTATTTAGTCAGCCACCAATTGTGAAAGTTCTCACACTTAAAAAAATTAGAGAGGCCTGTAATTTTCATCATAGGTCAACTATGACAGACAAAATGAGAAAAAAATCCAGAAAATCACATTGTAGAATTTTTAATGAATTTATTTGCAAATTATGGTGGACAATACGTATTTGGTCAATAACAAAAGTTTATCTCAATACTTTGTTATATACCATTTGTGGGCAATGACAGAGGTCAAACGTTTTCTGTAAGTCTTCACAAGGTTTTCACACACTGTTGCTAGTATTTTGGCCCATTCTTCCATGCAGATCTCCTCTAGAGCAGTGATGTTTTGGGGCTGTTGCTGGGCAACATGGACTTTCAACTCCCTCCAAAGATGTTCTATGGGGTTGAGATCTGGAGACTGGCAAGGCCACTCCAGGACCTTGAAATGCTTCTTACGAAGCCACTCCTTCGTTGCCCGGGCGGTGTGTTTGGGATCATTGTCATGCTGAAAGACCCAGCCACGTTTCATCTTCAATGCCCTTGCTGATGGAAGGAGGTTTTCACTCAAAATTTCACGATACATGGCCCCATTCATTCTTTCCTTTACACGGATCAGCCCCAAAGCATGATGTTTCCACCCCATGCTTCACAGTAGGTATGGTGTTCTTTGGATGCAACTCAGCATTCTTTGTCCTCCAAACACGACGAGTTGAGTTTTTACCAAAAAGTTATATTTTGGTTTCATCTGACCATATGACATTCTCCCAATCTCCTTCTGGATCATCCAAATGCTCTCTAGGAAACTTCAGATGGGCCTGGACATGTACTGGCTTAAGCAGGGGGACAGGTCTGGCACTGCAGGATTTGAGTCCCTGGCGGCGTAGTGTGTTAATGATGGTAGGCTTTGTTACTTTGGTCCTTTGGTCCCAGATCTCTGCAGGTCATTCACTAGGTCCCCCCGTGTGGTTCTGGGATTTTTGCCCACCATTCTTGTGATCATTTTGACCCCACAGGGTGAGATCTTGCGTGGAGCCCCAGATCGAGGGAGATTATCAGTGGTCTTGTATGTCTTCCATTTCCTAATAATTGCTCCCACAGTTGATTTCTTCAAACCAAGCTGCTTACCTATTACAGATTCAGTCTTCCCAGCCTGGTGCAGGTCTACAATTTTGTTTCTGGTGTCCTTTGACAGCTCTTTGGTCTTGGCCATAGTGGAGTTTGGAGTGTGACTGTTTGAAGTTGTGGACAGGTGTCTTTTATACTGATAACAAGTTCAAACAGATGCCATTAATACAGGTAACGAGTGGAGGACAGAGGAGCCTCTTAAAGAAGAAGTTACAGGTCTGTGAGAGCCAGAAATCTTGCTTGTTCGTAGGTGACCAAATAGTTATTTTCCACCATAATTTGCAAATAAATTCATTAAAAATCCTACAATGTGATTTTCCGCATTTTGTCTGTCATAGTTGAAGTGTACCTACGATAAAAATTACAGGCCTCTCTCATCTTTTTAAGTGGGAGAACTTGCACAATTGGTGGCTGACTAAATACTTTTTTGCCCCACTGTATATCTCAGACTGGCCAATAAAAATAAAATATTAAGATGGGCAAAAGAACACAGACACTGGACAGAGGAACTCTGCCTAGAAGACTAGCATCCCCGAGTCGCCTCTTCACCATTTTGAGAAGAGTTCAAATAGTTTTGAATGAAGTGTTTGGTTTTGCAAGAGATGTTACGCGAGTGCAGCAAGGAGCCACGATAAGTTGCTAGCCAGCATTAAACTTATCTTATAAAAACAATCAATCTTAACATAGTCACTAATTAACTACACATGGTTGATGATATTACTAGGTTAACTACCTTGTCTTGCGTTGCAGATAATCAAACGCCTGTTAATTTATCATCGAATCACAGCCTACTTCGCCAAACGGGTGATGATTTAACAAGCGCATTCGCAAAAAAGCACTGTTGTTGCACACAAGTATATATTTTTAAACCTGCATATTTAGTTAAAATAAATTCATGTTAGCAGGCAACATTAACTTGGGAAATGTTGTCACTTCTCTTGCGTCCTGTGCAAGCAGAGTCAAGGTATATACAGCAGTTTGGGCCGCCTGGCTCATTGCAAACTGTGTAAAGACCATTTCTTCCTAACAAAGACTGTAATTAATTTGCCAGAATTTTACAGAATTATGACATAACATTGAAGGATTGTAAAATGTAACAGCAATATTTAGACTTATGGATGCCACCCGGTCGATAAAATATGGAACGGTTCCATATTTCACTAAAAGAATAAACGTTTTGTTATCGAAATGATAGTTTCCGGATTGGCCCATATTAATGACCTATGGCTCGTATTTCTGTGTGTTTATTTTATTATAATTAAGTCTATGACTTGATATTTGATAGAGCAGTCTGACTGAGCGGTGGTAGGCAGCAGCAGGCTCATAAGCATTCATTCAGACAGTACTTTCCTGCGTTTGCCTGCAGCTCTTCGCAATGCTTGAAGCACGGTGCTGTTTATGACTTCAAGCCCATCAACTCCCGAGATTAGGTTGGCAATACTATAGTGCCTATAAGAACATCCAATAGTGAAAGGTATATGAAATACAAATGGTACAGAGAGAAATAGTCCTAAAATTCCTATAATAACTAAAACCTAAAACTTCTTACCTGGGAATACTGAAGACTCATGTTAAAAGGAACCACCAGCTTTCATATGTTCTCATGTTCTGAGCAAGGAACTGAAACGTTAGCTTTTTGACATGGCACATATTGCACTTTTACTTTCTTCTCCAACACTTTGTTTTTGCATTATTTAAACCAAATTGAACATGTTTCATTTGACACTAAATGGATTTTCATTTATGTATTATATTAAGTTAAAATAAAAGTTCATTCAGTATTGTTGTAATTTATTATTACTGTCACGGCTGGCTGAAGGACTGGACCAAGGTGCAGCATGGTAATACATTTTTTTATTTCATTCAAAACGAAGAACAAAACCACACCGTGAAGCTTTGGGCTATGTGCCCTGAACAAAGACAAAGTTAACTTCCCACAAAACAGGTGGGGGAAAAGGGTACCTAAGTATGGTTCTCAATCAGAGACAACGATAGACAGCTGCCTCTGATTGAGAACCACACCCGGCCAAACACATAGAAAATCATAGAACACAGACTGCCCACCCAAATCACACCCTGACCAAACCAAAATCAAGACATAAAACACTCTACGGTCAGGGCGTGACAGTCCCCCCCCCAAAGGTGCTGACCATGGCCGCAAAACCTGAACCTATAGGGGAGGGTCTGGGTGGGCATTTCTCCGCGGTGGCGGCTCGGCCCACTTAGGGTGACGCCTCTAGAGCGGGGACCCTCACCGCCGACCCCGGACTGGGGACCCTCGTAGCGGGCCCCGGGCAGGAGGGAGACCCTGGCAGCTCCGGACAGGAGGGAGACCCTGGCAGCTCCGGACAGGAGGGAGACCCTGGCAGCTCCGGACAGGAGGGAGACCCTGGCAGCTCCGGACAGGACTCACCGGGCTGGGGAGACATCCAGGAGGCCTCTTCCTTGGCCGAGGCATCGGATACACTGGGACGTGAAGGCGCACTGGTGGTCTCGAGCGCAGAGCTGGCCCCACCAGTTCTGGCTGGATGCCAGCCTCCCCCCCGGCAAATGCGGGACGCTGGCACCGAGCCTACCGGCTGTGAATACTCCGCCTCGGTACCGTGCGCATCACCCCATAGCACGGGTCCTGACCAGTCCCATGCTCGCCACGGTAAGCACGGGGAGTTGGCTCAGGTCTGCTTCCTGACTCTGCCACACTCCCCGTGTGCCTCCCCCAAAAAAATGTTTTGGGGCTGCCTCTCAGGCTTCCTTGCCAGCCGTGTTCCCACATACCGCTGGTTCCTTTCTCTGGCTGCCTCTGCTCTCCTTGCTACCTCCACCTGTTCCCATGAAAGGCGATCCCTTCCCGCCAGGATCTCCTTCCATGTGTAGACTCCCTTGCCGCCCAGAACGTCCTCCCATGTCCAGGAGTCCACCTTACCATGCTGCTTGGTCCGTTGGTGGTGGAAAGTTCTGTCACGGCTGGCTGAAGGACTGGACCAAGGTGCAGCATGGTAGGCGTACATTTTTTTATTTTATTCAAACCATCGCAGACAAAACGAAGAACAAAACCACACCGTGAAGCTATGTGCCCTGAACAAAGACTAAGTTAACTTCCCACAAAACAGGTGGGGGGAAAAGGGTACCTAAGTATGGTTCTCAATCAGAGACAACGATAGACAGCTGCCTCTGATTGAGAACCACACCCGGCCAAACACATAGAAATAGAAAATCATAGAACACAGAACATAGACTGCCCACCCAAATCACACCCTGACCAAACCAAAATCGAGACATAAAACGCTCTCTACGGTCAGGGCGTGACAATTACAAATATATACATAAAAATCGGTCGATTAATCGGTATCGCCTTTTTTGGTCCTCCAATAATCGGTTTCAGTATCGGCATTGAAAAAATCATAATCGGTCGACCTCTAATAATGTCTAGATGCTTTTTACAGTGGAGATCAAGTTTATAACTTGCCTGGCTGGGCTGATGAGACAGTGGATTGCACAGTCAGATGGAACAGAGTAAATAGGCATTTTAACGTCATAGATTTAGCCGGTGGTAACTTGTGGAATAGATTTCAGGATTAGACCCACCCATTGTATAAATGTCCATATCGCCCACCTCACTTGTTTTATTTGATACATCACCACAGAGGTCTTGTTAACATTTGGAAGTAAACCTCTAGCCATAGTTACATTTGAGTAATTTAGCAGACAGAGTGACTTAAGTGCATACATTTTCATTCGTATTGGTCCCCCATGGGAATCAAACCCACAACCCTGGTGTTGCAAGTACCATGCTCTATGTTGAGACTGAGCCACATGGGAGCATAGTTGAAAATATCATTGGCATCAGTCAAAATGTACTTTGTGTACCCTATTTTGTCATCAGGCCTAAGTAGGTCTATGTACTTTGCTAGATTTTTCAGTCTTCATATATTTTTTATTATAATGTATCTTTTAGACCACAGCCTTGTTGTAACTAAAAGTACACTATTATGCACAAACAGAAAACCGTAAACTTTCACCAGCAGGGGACACTACAATAAATGCAGATGGGATCGACAACTCAAGAGAATCTACTTGCTCCAGATGTTTCTTTTTTTGTTTAACTAGACAAGTCAGTTAAGAATAAATTCTTATTTACAATGACGGCCTAGGAACAGTGCCTTGTTCAGGGGCAGAACGACAGATTTGACCTTATCAGCTCAGGGATTATATCCAGCAACCTTTGGGTTTTTCTGGCCCAACGCTCTAACCACTAGGCTACCTGCTCCCCCCTGGTTGTGAGCTGTTCCATTCCGGCTGTACTGTGTAGGTCAAGTGTTTCAACTGCAGGCTGTGCTATTTGTGCATAGGAATAAGCCACACCAATAAATCACATTTCAAACATGTAGTGTGTGTTGTTGTAGCTCTTACCTGTATGTAGAATGCCATTCATTTTCAAAGAACCTGCTTTTGATCAGCTGCCTTGGCGGTTGATCTGCTTCTGTTCTGTGGGTGACACTGTGTGCTCTTTTCAAAGGATGGGTCCCGGTCTCTCGGGGGTGCTGAGATCCGGGGGTACGGGGGTGGTCTGCCGATCACTCGGATGACAACTCAATTTGGGATGGGAAGGGGTTTTAGCGGGTGGAATAGTGGGGAACAATTTGGAGGTTTACTTAGTAGCGATGCAATTGTCATGGTATATGGACACTCAATCCCTATGTTACTTTTTAATGGTGAGTTTACAAACATATATTATGATAGATTTGAAACTTGTATCTCATTATGGTAAATGGTGAAATAAGTATATCCAGCTATAATTGTAATGGCTTAGCAGACAATAAGAAAAGACGATCAGTATTTACCTGGCTAAAAGAGAAGGAATATAATAACTATTGTTTAAAGGAAACTTATTCAACAATTTTAGATGAAGTTGTGTGGAAAAAGGCCTGGGTGGGCGAAATATATTTCTCCCATGGGCAAAGAAATTCAAAAGGGGTGATGAAAAGATGGTGCCGAAGGTTAGGGCTGACGTTTTATCGTCTCTTAAACAATTTAGTTTGTCTTTTTGCGTTGTTCGTAACTTGTTTTGTACATAATGTTGCTTCTACCGTCTCTAATGACCGAAAAGAGCTTCTGGACACCAGAACTGGGATTACTCACCTCAAACTGGATGAGGAGGTCTTCTTCAATGAGTCGGACGCGAGGGATATACTACAGACACCTGACCAGGCCCAGATCCCAGTGATTCGCTGGATAAGGAAACGTAGACTTCACGGAAAGAGATCAAGATGCCTTGCGAGGATCAAAATAAATGGGACTAAATGAAAGCACGTATATCCTACGAACGGGACATTAAAAACGCTAATATCTTATGTTTCACCGAGTCATGGCTGAACGACGACATTAATAATAAACAGCTGGCGGGTTATATACTCTATCAGCAGGACAGAACAGCAGCCTCTGGTAAAGACACAGAGCGGGGGCCTATGTATTTATGTAAACAACAGTAGGGTGCGCGATATTTAATGAAGTCTCAAGATTTTGCTCACCTGAGGTAGAGTATCTCATGATAAGCTGTAGACCACACTATATACCTAGAGTATTCATCTGTATTTTTCGTAGCTCTCTACAGTGCCTTGCGAAAGTATTCGGCCCCCTTGAACTTTGCGACCTTTTGCCACATTTCAGGCTTCAGACATAAAGATATAAAACTGTTTTTTGTGAAGAATCAACAACAAGTGGGACACAATCATGAAGTGGAACGACATTTATTGGATATTTCAAACTTTTTTAACAAATCAAAAACTGAAAAATTGGGCGTGCAAAATTATTCAGCAACCCTTAAGTTAATACTTTGTAGTGCCACTTTTTGCTGTGATTACAGGTGTAAGTCGCTTGGGGTATGTCTCTATCAGTTTTGCACATCGAGAGACTGAAATTTTTTCCCATTCCTCCTTGCAAAACAGCTAGAGCTCAGTGAGGTTGGATGGATGGAGAGCATTTGTGAACAGCAGTTTTCAGTTCTTTCCACAGATTCTCAATTGGATTCAGGTCTGGACTTTGACTTGGCCATTCTAACACCTGGATATGTTTATTTTTGAACCATTCCATTGTAGATTTTGCTTTATGTTTTGGATCATTGTCTTGTTGGAAGACAAATCTCCGTCCCAGTCTCAGGTCTTTTGCAGACTCCATCAGGTTTTCTTCCAGAATGGTCCTGTATTTGGCTCCATCCATCTTCCCATCAATTTTAACCATCTTCCCTGTCCCTGCTGAAGAAAAGCAGGCCCAAACCATGATGCTGCCACCACCATGTTTGACAGTGGGGATGGTGTGTTCACGGTGATGAGCTGTGTTGCTTTTACGCCAAACATAACGTTTTGCATTGTTGCCAAGAAGTTCAATTTTGGTTTCATCTGACCAGAGCACCTTCTTCCACATGTTTGGTGTGTCTCCCAGGTGGCTTGTGGCAAACTTTAAACGACACTTTTTATGGATATCTTTAAGAAATGGCTTTCTTCTTGCCACTCTTCCATAAAGGCCAGATTTGTGCAATATACGACTGATTGTTGTCCTATGGACAGAGTCTCCCACCTCAGCTGTAGATCTCTGCAGTTCATCCAGAGTGATCATGGGCCTCTTGGCTGCATCTCTGATCAGTCTTTTCCTTGTATGAGCTGAAAGTTTAGAGGGACGGCCAGGTCTTGGTAAATTTGCAGTGGTCTGATACTCCTTCCATTTCAATATTATCGCTTGCACAGTGCTCCTTGGGATGTTTAAAGCTTGGGAAATCTTTTTGTATCCAAATCCGGCTTTAAACCTCTTCACAACAGTATCTCGGACCTGCCTGGTGTGTTCCTTGTTCTTCATGATGCTCTCTGCGCTTTTGACGGACTTCTGAGACTATCACAGTGCAGGTGCATTTATACGGAGACTTGATTACACACAGGTGGATTGTATTTATCATCATTAGTCATTTAGGTCAACACTGGATCATTCAGAGATCCTCACTGAACTTCTGGAGAGAGTTTGCTGCACTGAAAGTAAAGGGGCTGAATAATTTTGCACGCCCAATTTTTCAGTTTTTGATTTGTTAAAAAAGTTTGAAATATCCAATAAATGTCGTTCCACTTCATGATTTTGTCCCACTTGTTGTTGATTCTTCACAAAAAATACAGTTTTATATCTTTATGTTTGAAGTCTGAAATGTGGCAAAAGGTCGCAAAGTTCAAGGGGGCCGAATACTTTCGCAAGGCACTGTACATACCACCACAGACAGAGGCTGGCACTAAAACCGCACTCAATGAGCTGTATTCCGCCATAAGCAAACAGGAAAATGCTCATCCAGAGGTGGAGCGCCAGGTGACTTTAATGCAGGGACACTTAAATCAGTTTTACCTCATTTCTATCTACATGTTAAATGTGCAACTAGACGGAAAAACGAGACCACCTTTAGTCCACACACAGAGACACGTACAAAGCTCTCCCTCGCCCTCCATTTAGCAAATCTGAGAATAACTACAGTGGGCAAAAAAGTATTTAGTCAGCCACCAAAGAAATCTTGCTTGTTTGTAGGTGACCAAATACTTATTTTCCACCATAATTTGCAAATAAATTCATTAAAATCTTACTATGTGATTTTCTGGATTTTTTGTCGTTCTGCCCCTGAGCAGGCAGTTAACCCACTGTTCCTAGGCCGTCATTGAAAATAAGAACTTGTTCTTAACTGACTTGCCTAGTTAAATAAAGGTTAAAAAAATTGCCCTTTCACACCTGGACAAAAGGAACACCTGTGTGAGAATGCTATTCATTAACTACAGCTCAGCGTTCAACACCATAGTGCCCTCAAAGCTCATCCCTAAGCTCATCCCTAAGTTTAGGACTAAACACTTCCCTCTGCAACTGGATCCTGGACTTCCCGACGAGTCGCCCCCAGGTGGTAAGGGTAGGTAACAACACATCCGCCACAATGATCCTTAACACGGGGGCCCCGCAGGGGTGCATGTTCCGTCCCCTCCTGTACTCCCTGTTCACTCATGACTGCATGGCCAGGCACGACTCCAACGCCATCGTTAAGTTTGCTGATGACGCAACAGTGGTAGGCATGATCACCGACAACGTTGAGACTATAGGGAGGTCAGAGACCTGATCGTGTGATGAAAGGACAACAACCTGTCCCTCAACGTGATTAAGACAAAGAGGATGATTGTGGACTACAGGAAAAGGAGGACTGAGCACATCCGCATTCTCATCGACGGTGCTGCAGTGGAGCAGGTTGAGAGCTTCAAGTTCCTTAGTGTCCACATCACCAACAAACTAACATGGTCCAAGCACACCAAGACAGTCGTGAAGAGGGCACGACAAAACCTATTCCCCCTCAAGAGACTGAAAAGATTTGGCATGGGTCCTGAGATCTTCAAAAGGTTTTGCATCACTGCCTGGTATGGCAACTGCTTGGCCTCCGACAGCAAGGCACTACAGAGGGTCATACGTACGGCCCAGTACATCACCGAGGCCAAGCTTCCTGCCATCCAGGACCAGACGGTGTCAGAGGAAGGCCCTAAAAATGTTCAAAGACTACAGCCACCCTACTCATTGACTGTTCTCTCTGCTACCGCACTGCAAGCGGTACCGGAGTGCCAAGTCTAGGTCCAAGAGGCTTCTAAACAGATTCAACCCCCAAGCCATATGACTCCTGAACATCTAATCAAATGGCTACCCAGACTATTTGCATTGCCCCCCCCCCCCCCTACATGTACAGTGAGGGAAAAAGGTATTTGATTTCCTGCTGATTTTGTACGTTTGCCCACTGACAAAGAAATTATCAGTCTGTAATTTTAATGGTAGGTTTATTTGAACAGTGAGAGAGAGAGTAACAACAAAACAATCCAGAAAAACACATGTCAAAAATGTTATAAATTGATTTCCATTTTAATGAGGGAAATAAGCCACTTTCACTATTAGCTCTACTTTAGCAGTGATTGATAGCTCCTGCTATGAACATCACCAGCTTTCTCTTATCTATGTATACGTAACCCCCGGTCTAGATGCTCCTACCCATCTCTCCCTTCAACCTGTATCTCCCTAGACCTGGATCCAACCTCACTGCCTCAGCATATGACACCCTTCTCACCACTCTCACTTGGTGCACCTACACTGCAACATTGCCTGACACCCACCATATGGGTACATAAACCCTCACATAATAACTCATATATCACATGGTTACTTTATTTGGCTGTACCCTGTCCTTGAAGTGTAACAGAATAGACAGGCTATCTAACCCTAACTCCACCCCTTGTTGCTTGCAAATCTTTGAATATTCACTAGAATGTTGTCGCTTTCCTCTTTAGTGCTAACACTCACAGGCACTCACTCCTGTTATCACCCATTTAATTCACTGCGTCCCTGCTTGATCAGTCCAGCTGCTCGACACCACTTCACACTTCCCTATTTGTTTCACTCTGTGAGATGTTTCCCTCTGCACAATGTCCTTACACAACAACAAGCTCCATCTCTTAACACTTTAGCATTGACAACTTCAATGAAACGATGTTGTTCTCCTCAAACGTCATTTTCAGCCTCCTCTGTGCCTCCATAGACCTCTAGCTCCCCTTCACATTGATCCCGGAGTCCCGAACAGTTCTAGGTTAATCTCCTGATGTTTATTGTCCTGGTTTAGACCTAGCTATGCTGAAGACTTCTTCCCCGGGAGTTCTAACAGAAACATGTACGTAGCTAGTTTCCACACTGCCATCTAGTGTGTAGGAGAAGGGTTGATGACAGTAGGGAAGAAATGGTTGGGTAAAGAAATCGCTTGAGGACTCGGAGCAGCTAGCTAGCTCGTTAGTCATTCGTGGAGTCAAGTTCGAAGACAAACTCGTTAGCTAGCTAAGTATTAGCAGGCTAGTAGTAGTAGTAGTAGCTCTGTTAATGTCATGGAATTGCTGTGAATCTCTGGTAGGTAGCTAGGTATTCGTTAGCTTAGCCAGCTAGATAGCTACCTGTTTGTACAGATATGTCATAATTTGCTAAGACTTTGTCGGTATGCTAATTTTGGTTAGCTAGCAAGCTGACTAGCTAACCTTAACATTGTTAATTAACGTTACCTAGCAGGCCAGAAGTAACGTTAGGTGCTAGTTAGCTAGAATGGTAGCTAGTTAGCCAGGAACTAGCTGCAGTTACGTTAGCTGTGTGGATTATGTTAGGCCAGGGTGTCTGACCCATAATGTGAATATGCCTCTTGTGGTTTAACAGGATATGGCAGAGTTGAGATGCCGGAAAACAGTGGTAAAGGAGGGAGAAGAGGAGAAACACCAGCAATGTGAATCTGAACCTTGCTCAGAGAATTTTACAAGTAACCAACCACACTCAATAGGTGTCAACTGTAGGCCTGCATGGTTTGGTGACAGCCAGGAAATAAATGTATGTGGGTGAAGTTGTAATGTATTCCTTTTCTTTTACCAGTGGACAAGGTTAGTCTGAAGGAGAAGTGTTCAGAGGACACAGATGGAGCTACCTGTGGGGTTCAGGAGAAAGAGAAGGAAGATGAAGAGGAGAAGGATGAAGATAAAAAGGAGGAGGCAGACAGTCAGAAGCCCTCTCCTGTCAAAAGAAACCGGAGCGCCTGCAGATGTGAGTGGATCTCTTGTTATTTTCTCGCAGTAAGGGTAGGGATGGAGCCTCTCACTGATGAATCTCTTTCACCAGATTCTTCCTCCAATGCTTATGTGCAGATAGCCTGGGAACAAGGTTACTCACTGACTGACACAATCACACAGTAAAAGACGTGCGTTGGGTAGTGTGTGACTTTTGTCTGACAGTAACGTGATGCTCAAACGTACTCTACCCCCACTCCGCAGCGGTTATGCTTCAGAGTCTAGTGAAGCTGTTCTTCGGATGCCTGGCAGCAGTTACATGTGGCATGATGTATGCAGTGTATCTCTACACCTACCACGAGAGGAAGTTCTGGTTTTCTAGCAGACAGGTGGGTAGCGCTTGCCTGGGTACTAGTCTGTGTTACCATTCTACTCCTTACCACTCCTTGTCATGCCACACTTGCATGACAAGGAGTAGAAAGGAGTGGAATGATAGCCTACAGACTAGTAACCAGGCTAGGGTAGCGCTTGGTCTTCCCCAATCCATTTTTCTCTCTCTCTCTCTCTCTCTGATACATCGTTAGATAATGGCCAGGTGTTAACAGAAATATGAACAGTGCTTACCCTGCCTTTGTGTTTATTTTGTTTCAGGAGCTGGAACGGGAAATCACCTTCCAGGGTGGCAGTGGACTCTACTATTACTACTACAAACACATGTTGACAGCACCCTCCTTTGAAAGAGGTAATAGCCTAATCTTTCCCCAAACAAACCAGTATCCAATACAAATCAGTGGTTTTGATATCCAAACCTGAGACAACCTGTCTCACCCAGTCACGGTTATACTGTAACACTATCATATGTTGCCATACTGTTACTACATCTAAGGTTTTCAGTCATCTTATTATCTCTGTGTTATGTATTTGTTGATTTTCTGCTTTAGGGATATACGAGCTGATGAGAGACAACAGGACTGTGTCTGGTCAGACCATCAACGCAGTGGAACGCCTGTCTCTGTACCCAGAGCTTATTACTAGCCTGCTCTATAGAATCACAGGAAGCCAGGTCAGTGCACCACCGAGAGATCATCTCTTTCCCTTGATCAAAAAGATCTGACATGAACTTGTGGTTTTTGGCTGCATGGAAACTTGCGTTAGTTGACGTGCTGCCTACCCACCTCCTGCAGTCTTATCAGCCATAAAGATGCTAGTGATGTACTCTGTGTGTGTCTGACTGGTAGGGTTTCCTCCACCCTGCAGGATGTAATAGAGCCAGTATACTTCTACATCGGGGTGGTGTTTGGCCTCCAGGCTGTCTACGTCACTGCCCTCTTCGTGTCCAGCTGGGTGATGAGTGGCACGTGCGTGGCTGGCATACTTGCTGTGGCCTGGTATGTTATCAACCGGTGAGTGGGAGATGGACACACTATCAGACACAATGTGTGTGTCCCAAGTGGCACCCTATTCCCTTTATAGTGTGCACTACTTTTGACCAGGGTCTTTTCGATACAGGCAATGGGGACATTGTCCTGCTTTTTCCAGAGGTGTGCACTTGTACCCTCCCTTTCATGGATTTAAAAGCATAGGGGTGTTTCCACCGTTGTTAAATCCATGAGAGAAAGTATTTAAGTGTGATGAATCAGGACATAGCCATTATCATGGTGTTCCTAGGCTTTCAGACATTACAACGTAACTTGTTTTAATTCTGTCATTGTTCATTCATTGTCTCCCCAGACCAGACACAACCAAAGTGGACTATGCCATTCCACTGCGGGACAACTGGGCCTTGCCTTACTTCTCTTGCCAAGTTGCAGCCTTAACAGGATTCCTGAGTAATAACATTAACTCAGCCTCAGAGGTGAGCTACCTTTGCATGTTACCTCAAAAAAACACCTAGGTCATTGGAGTGAGGGAGAGGGAAAGAGTGAGACATTCTGTGTATTGCTTTCAATGAAATTGATTTAAAAGCTGTGAGCTCATCGTTATGTGTGGGATATAGGGAATATGGATATTTTAAGTTTGTGTTTCATCATACCACCTGTGGGTTTTTCCCACGATGGCTCTCCTCTCTGTGTTGTAGATGTTCTGTTACCTCCTGATGAGTGCCACCACCTTCACCTTCATCCTGGTGTGGGAGCACAGCCACTACGTGCTCTTCATCCAGGGCCTGGCCCTGTTCCTGCTCGACTCCTTTGACCTGGTGCCGTCCCGCAAGGTACTTACTTACTGCCCTCCAAAGTTATTGGGATATTATCTCATTTTGAAGACCTACATGCTGACTTCCGTCTTCATGGTTGTTATAGATGATACATTTGCTGAAGGAAATTTTGGTAGGATAAAATGTCATAGTATTCAGTCAATTGGATATAGACTCAGTGCCTCTCTTTTCTGTCTCTCTGTGTGATTGACAAGATGGCTGACATTCACAAGGTGTACCTGAGCTCTCTCTTCCTGGCCTACGTCCTCCAATTCCAGAACCCAGCCCTGCTCAGCTCTCCTTTGCTCAGCCTCCTCATCAGCTCAGTGCTAGCGAGGTACTTCCAGGTAGAGAGAGCTTCTGACTTACTCTGTGAAACCAAATGGCAGTGAGGCTTTGGAGCTGTAAGTTAGCTTCCACCTTGCACACAAAATGATGAAATATTGAACATCCGCTACCGTTCGCACATGGGGGGAACGTTTGATTGAAGCATAAGGTGTAAATTAGGCCTAATAAGATGATGGAAGCTGCTAATGTTAGATAATCAGAGGTTTCTTTGGCAGTTGCCACAATCGCTTTCAAATGTTGTCTGTGGTCTTGTTTTCAGCAAAACATGAAGATGGGCCCCCTAGTGGCCAGACTGATGAAGCTCTTTCTGCATTTCTACCTTTGCTTCACCACCGGGATCACCTTCAGCTATGTGGCCAAGGTGAGAGTCCCTGAGTTTTGGTTCAGTTTCATCAATATTGTAACATTGTTGGAAATATGGGAGTGTTCCCCCTCTGGATGTGTATTGGAAAGGAAATTGCAATGTCTGATTAACAATCACACAACATGTTGTAGTAGATGGGATTTGAGTTGGAAAATCAACATTTTCATGTAATATGCATCTAATTTGATTTCCAGCGACTAATGCCAGTCAGAGAGAGTGATTTCATTTTGAAATTTCTTGAAGTGAAATTCGGACTCAACACTACAACGTGAGTTGTAACACTTTCTAACATACAACTGACCCAAATATTTGGCATTCAGCGATAAGACAACAATAAGATAATTCTAGTGTGAAGTCTTATTGTAGTAATATTAAGTGTTCAATCATAATGTTAACTAGCAATGAACAACAGTAAATATTAAAATGTTGATGAAAATATTGAATGGTTTCTCTTCCTCAGAGACTTTGTGACTAACCGGCTCCTGTGTCAAGAATGCTTCCAGACCCCCAGTCAGGACTTTTTCCTGCGGCTGACCCAAGCATCAGTCCTGCCTTTTTACCTACTGGTCCTCCTTATCTGTCTCATATCAACACTGCAGACCATCTACAGGAGGCTCAGGTTAGAAACTACACATAGCTGTTGTTTTGTGTTCTCATAATGTGGTCGATTTGAAATACAAGAACCTTCATATGGCTATTCAGTCATTTTTGTGTCTCCATGGTGATAGTGGTGAGCCAATGAAAACTAACCTCAGACTCGAAGATGGACGAATAGGAGAGCAACCCGAGGTCATCTACCACGTTTTCCACACAATGCTGTTCGGGGCTCTGGCTATGGTCTTTGAGGGGTATGTTCCTAAACGTTTCAGGTTTACTTGCTATAACCTTTCAGACATGAAAACAAATGGCTGTCATTGTTCACATGTGGTGTTCTCCCGCAGGATGAAGTATTTGTGGACCCCATACGTCTGCATGTTCACAGCGTTTGGCGTGTGTTCTCCAGAGCTCTGGGTGACTTTGTTCAGGTGGCTGAGGCTGAAGTCCATCCACCCTGTGGTACTGGTGAGAGAGGCATTTTCCATTCAATTGTCTCCAATCACCATAACCTCTACGCTTTGAGTGTGGACATGCCTCCGTCTCCATATTCATAGCTAACAAATCGATTCCAGAACACCAAACAGTCCCTTTACAAGTCAGAATGTTGAATACATTTTATTTGAACTTACTCAGCTGATTTCGTCCTTATGCAGTTGGAAATGTGAGACAAAATATTCCCAGGAACGTATTACTTAACCGACTTGAAAACGCATGTGGGCCGCTGTGCGTGGCTGTCACGGTTTGTTCATCACCTGAGGCACGCTCACACAATGTAAATACATGCTGCGTGCACACTAGCCGATCGCGTGCAGGTGTTTACATGGTTATGTGCATGTGTCAGGTGATGGAAATCTCTGTGCAGTACCAGCGTCTTGAAAAGTCAGGTTAATAATAGATATTTATTCTCAAATTTCCAGAGGTTTAAGGGCCAACTGCAGAGACAACCAGTAGAGTAAGTTCATATGTAATTTTATTCTGGTTGTAAGAGGAAGCTTTCCAAGTAATTGTATTGCTTTGTTTCAGACTGTGATACCTTGCTATCACAGTCTGTTTTAGGCTGCAAGCACCATATCTGTTCATAATGTAAAAGTATAGCATTCATCTTTTGCTGCGTGTTTTACCCAAACAGGCCTTGATATTGAGCACAGCAGTTCCAACTATCATTGGATTCAGTTTATGGAGAGAGGTGAGG
Source organism: Oncorhynchus clarkii lewisi (assembly GCF_045791955.1). Lineage (NCBI taxonomy): Eukaryota > Metazoa > Chordata > Actinopteri > Salmoniformes > Salmonidae > Oncorhynchus > Oncorhynchus clarkii. The sequence goes on from NC_092164.1 coordinate 32,901,143, forward strand.
TTTGCAATATATGCTTTGGAACTTTAACAATTAAGGTGACATTTGTAACATGTTAAATTGGCATAACCCTCTGCCCTTCTTTCAGTACTTTCCCCGTGTCATAGCAGAACTATCAGAGCTGCAGGAATTCTATGACCCAGACACAGTCGAGCTGATGAACTGGATAAAGTGTGTAATCTGCCTCATTGCCTCTCACACAGATAATTTAATACGGACTTAAGGGTTACACAGTACATTCTTAGTGAGGGTTCTGACCCACCAACCCATTTCTGCCTCCCTCCCTCTTTTTCTTTCCGTCCCGCCTCTGTTCCTCTCTTTCCTCTCCAGGACCCATGCCCCGATGGCAGCAGTGTTTGCGGGCAGCCCACAGCTGTTGGGTTCGGTGAAGCTGTGCTCAGGTTGGACTGTGACCAGTCTGCCTCTCTACTCAGACATTGACCTGCTGAGGAGGAGTGAGGATGTGAGTAGGGCTACCTGAATCATATGGTGTGCACTTAGTAGAGTAGACGCAAACAGGAGAAAACATTATGAGATAGGACAAATATTATTAATCCTACAGGTTAAAACATATCTCCCCCTGAAACATGGGAAAGCTGTTTTCCCTAGTCATTTGTTTTTTCCTTTTGTCAATCCCCCCATTTGAAATCTTGTGTTTTGTGTCAAATAGACATACCAGGTGTATGCAATGAGGTCTGCGGAAGATGTCTACAAGATTCTGTCTTTGCACAAGACGAGCTACGTGATTATCGAAGAGTCGCTGTGCAACGAGTTGAGTCATACGAAGGGCTGCAGGATCAAAGACCTGCTGGATATCGCCAACAGCCATGTGAGTACCACTCCCTGCAACATTATACCAGGCACACACACACTTTGATGATAAGCAGTCAATTGTTACAGTACATAACGACGCTCTAAGAAATATAGCCTATATACATGATTGCGTTCTTGTACATGACTGTTCTTTCTTGCGTTGACTGTTGCCCTCCTTCCTCCACCAGGTGGTGTATGACAAAGGCGAGATGTACTCTTTCTCCAAACACGGGCGATTCTGTCATGAGATAAAGATGAACTACTCACCCTACACAAACTACTTCTCAAGGGTTTTCTGGAACAGGTCCTATCACGTCTACAAAGTCAACTCTGTCATCTCCTTCCAGTACTGAAGACAGCTCAGCTTCAGCCTAACTACTGAGACAAGACGTTCTTCTGTCTCTGCAGTGTCTGTTACCATAGTTGGATGCAATACAACCCCTTCGCAGTTGGTACCCGTAAAATCCGTGGAAGCGTGTTGATTGAATATTCAGTCCCCTTGACATTCTACTGGGAGTGTAAATTGTCTTGATATTCTGCACAGTAACAAATCACACATGTAACAGAGTGAGATCCATGATGAGAACATTCAATTGGTCCCCCAATTATTGCATGTCAGATAAGTGGTCAAACTCTTAATGAATAGTTAGGGGCGAAGTTCACAATGCCATGTGAGTCATAGTACTGTATTTTGTTTTCCAAAACACTAATTACTGTGATGTCTTGAGTGAAAGTAAAGCACACGTGCATGTAAGGGAGACAGGTCCACTATTCTCTTGTCATTATTTACCTCTTAATATTGACGCACATGCAGTGCATATGTGTTTTAACAGTTGAAGTTTGCTGCTTTGCGTCTTAGGATGTATTTGCCTGCACACCCCCGTTTCTTCTGTATGATGTAAAAGGGAAGGGCGGATAAGGTTGACCAGAGCTCACTCTTAAGCCTTTTGGCAAGGTTCTCCAATTTGGCCCGTGGGTGGTTGTATTTGGCCCAGCAAGTTTTCTGAGAGAGAGTGTGTGTGTGTGTGTGTGTGTTTGTTTGTTTGTTTGTTTGTTGTTGGACATAAAAGACTGTCAAAACACCAGGAAATCAGCTCCAAGTGATTTTAACTTATGAAAGAGAGAGCCACGTAATCGTAGATGCAGGGTTTGAAATGATTTTGTTTTAGTCAAACATATCTGGGCTTCTTGCGGTCAATTTGCAGACTAGAAAGTAGAAATTATTTGTAATTATGTTCTGGCCCACTGACCATCCGCTCAATAAATAATCGGCCCGCGGATTAATCTAGATGATGATCCCTGCCTTATGGGGAGTGAAGGCAGGCTCTGAGGCTATCCATTTAGGTTGCTTTTCATTTTAAAAACCTATTCTTCTGGATGCCTTAGTCTTTTTTTATTTATTTAACCTTTATTTAACTAGGCAAGTCAGTTTAAGAACAAATGATTATTTACAATGACGGCATACCCCGGACGACGCTGGGCCAATTGTGCGCTGCCCTATGGGTCTCCCAATCACTGCCGGTTGTGATACAGCCCAGGATCGAACCAGGGTCTGTAGTGCCTTAAACCGCTGCGCCACTCAGAAGCCTGAATCTTGACATACAATGTTCACTCAAATGAACAATTATAGGCCACATAGCTAAAGCAGTGGCATTTCACATGCTATATTGAGCTACCGTCAACTTGGATCTTTTACTGGTTGTCACAGTATGCCGGTCTAACTTGCTCTGTCTGGAAATTGTAAAGAAAGTGGATGAATTTGTAAATGCAAAGAAAATATGAAGTCGATCTACGATGTGTTTTAATTGTATTTGTCTCAAATGTTTTGCTAGTGCTGAACTGCAATGACTTTTGCGTAGCTGCTATCTGCTGTTTTTCTCCTGAAATGTCAATGCAAAGAATATATGCTCTTGGAGCGGTCTCGTTTACCAGAATCTGTGCACTCAGTGTCCCTTCCCTGTATGTTTTACCTTAGAGACAATTATGCCTATGCATCTTTGTATAGATTGTTCTTGCTATTCTAAACTGTTGGATCCTTCAGGAGCCGGTATGCCACATTTTATGGTGGCGGATGGTTGACCTGGTCCTTTTTAACCATGGTAAATTCAGAACATAACTCAATAGGAAGTTAGCAAACATACTATTTTATGTTGTGCGTCATATATGTTTTGTGCGTTTTTTTGGAAGGTGATGTATCCTAATTAATGTTCATGATGTAAAAACAGTCAACTGGCTCGTAACCAGCTGATACCTAGCCCTCCAATTGCCAGTTTCCACTAGTTTCAACATGTACAATTATTGAGGTGAAGTTACTTTTTGTCCTCATTGTTAGTAGATACACTATACAGTTGAAGTCGGAAGTATTTCTTGTTAACAAACTATAGTTTTGGTAAGTCGGTTAGGACATCTACTTCATGCATGACACAAGTAAGTTTTCCAACAATTGTTTACAGACATTATTTCACTTATCATTCACTGTATCACAATTCCAGTGGGTCTGAAGTTTACATACACTAAGTTGACTGTGCCTTTAAACAGCTTGGAAATTTCCAGAAAATTATGTCATGGCTTTAGAAGCTTCTGATAGACTAATCATTTGAGTCAATTGGAGGTGTACCTGTGGATGTATTTCAAGGCCGACCTTCAAACTCAGTGCCTCTTTGCTTCACGTCATGGGAAAATCTAAAGAAATCAGCCAAGACCTCAGAAAAAAAATTGTGGAGCTCCACAAGTCTGGTTCATCCTTGGGAGCAATTTCCAAAGGCCTGAAGGTACCACATTCATCTGTACAAACAATAGTACGCAAGTATAAACACCATAGGACCACGAAGCCGTCTTTGCGCTCAGGAAGGAGATGTGGACTATCTCCTAGAGATGAACGTACTTTGGTGTGAAAAGTGCAAATCAATCCCAGAACAGCATCAAAGGACCTTGTGAAGATGCTGGAGGAAACAGGTACAAAAGTATCAATATCCACAGTAAAACGAGTGCTATATAGACATAACCTGAAAGGCCGCTCAGCAAGGAAGAAGCCACTGCTCCTAAACCGCCATAAAAAAGCCAGAATATGGTTTGCAGCTGCACATGGGGACAGAGATCGTACTTGTTGGAGAAATGTCCTCTGGTCTGATGAAACAAAAATTGGACTGTTTGGCCATAATGACCATCGTTATGTTTGGCGGAAATAGGGGGAGGTTTGCAAGCCAAAGAACACCATCCCAAATGTGAAGCACTGGGGTGGCAGCATCATGTTGTGGGGGTGATTTGCTGCAGGAGGGACTGGTGCACTTCACAAAATATATGGCATCACGAGGGAGGAAAATTATGTGGATATATTGAAGAAACATCTCAAGACATCAGTCAGGAAGTTAAAGCTTGGTCACAAATGGGTCTTCCAAATGGACAATTACCCCAAGCATACTTCTAAAGTTGTGGCAAAATGGCTTAAGAACAACAAAGGCAAGATATTGGAGTGACCATCACAAAGCCCTGACCTCAATCCTATAGAAAATGTGTGGGCAGCACTGAAAAAGCATGTGCGAGCAAGGAGGCCTACAAACATGACTCAGTTACACCAGCTGTGTCAGGAGGAATGGGCCAAAATTCACCAAACTTATTGTTGGAAGCTTGGGGAAGGCTACCATAAACGTTTGACCCAAGTTAAACAATTTAAAGGCAATCCTTCCAAATAATAAATGAGTATAATGAAAGAAATAAAAATTCGCTCTTCTATTATTCTGACATTTCACATTCGTAAAATAAAGTTGTGATCCTAACTGACCTAAGACAGGGAATTTTTAAAAGGATTAAATGTCAGGAAGTGTGAAAAACTGAGTTTAAATGTATTTGACTAAGGTGTATGTAAACTTCCGACTTAAACTGTATATACAAAAGGATGTGGACACCTCTTCAAATTAGTGGATTTGGGGGCCTCCCAGGTGGCGCAGTGGTTAAGGGCGCTGTACTGCAGCGCCAGCTGTGCCACCAGAGACCCTGGGTTACACGGTGTTTCCTCCGACACATTGGTGCGGCTGGCTTCCGGGTTGGATGGCGCTGTGTTGAGAAGCAGTGCGGCTTGGTTGGGTGTGTATCGGAGGACGTCTCTCCCAAATCAAATCAAATCAAATTTTATTTGTCACATACACATGGTTAGCAGATGTTAATGCGAGTGTAGCGAAATGCTTGTGCTTCTAGTTCCGACAATGCAGTAATAACCAACAAGTAATCTAACTAACAATTCCCGAGCCCGTACGGGAGTTGTAGCGATGAGACAAGATAGTAGCTATATATATCCACAACAATTGGATACCACGAAATTGGGGTAAATTTGGCTATTTCAGCCACATCCGTTGTTGACAGGTGTGTAAAATCGAGCACACGGCCATGCATTCTCCATAGAGAAACGTTGGCAGTAGAATGGCCTTACTGAAGAGCTCAGTGACTTTCAAAGTCAATTTTACCCCAATTTCGATGCCACCTTTCCAACAAGTCAGCTTGTCAAATTTCTGCCCTGCTGAGCTGCCCTGTCAACTGTTAGTGCTGTTATTGTGAAGTGGATTAGTCTTGGAGCAACAACGGCTCAGCCAGCAAAGTGGTAGGCCACTACCAAGTTCTAAACCAAGTTCTAAGCGGCTAAACGGCTCAGCCAGCAACACTCACTAAAAAGTTCTAAACTGCCTCTGGAAGCAACGTCAGCACAATAACTGGTCGTCTGGAGCTTCATGAAATGGGTTTCCATGGCCGAGCAGCGACACGCCTAAGATTACCATACGCAATGCCAAGCGTAGGCTGAAGTGGCGTAAAGCTTGCCGCCATTGAACTCTGGAATGATGAATCACGCTTCCCCATCTGACGGACAAATCTGGGTTTGGCGGATGCCAGGACAACTCTACCTGCTCCAATGCATAGTGCCAACTGTAAAGTTTGGTGTAGAGGAATAATGGTCTGGGGCTGTTTTTCATGGTTATGGCTAGGCCCCTTAGTTCTAGTGAAGAGAAATCTTAACGCATACAATGATATTCTGGACAATTCTGTGCTTCCAAATTTGTTGCAACAGTTTGGGGAAGGCCCTTTCCTATTTTAGCATGACAATGCCCCCGTGCACTAAGCGAGGTCCATACAAAAATGGTTTGTAGAGATCTGTGTGGAAGATCCTGACTGGCCTGCACAGAGCCCTGACCGCAACCTCATCGAAAATCTTTGGGATGAATTGGAACATAATTGCCCAACATAAGTGCCCGACCTCACTATTGCGCTTGTGGCTGAATAGAAACGGGAAGCTCTCCAAGAAGAGTGGAGGCTGTTATAGCAGAAAGGGGGGACCAACTCCATATTAATGCCCATGATTTTGGAATTAGATGTTTGACGAGTAGGTGTCCACATACTTTTGGTAATGTAGTGTATGATGAACCCACAGATGGAGGAATTACATTTTCAGTCATATGGACCACAGCATTATGTAAATCTGTATAAGAGCCACAAAAGTAACATCAGTGTCCACCACTGGAGGTATTGGACTAGACTTGTCAAACAAATGTCAGACTATTCATCAGTCTGCCTGGAAATTGTTTTTGGTTGTAGTAATTTGAATTGAAGAAAATATGTTACTGGCATAATAAAGTTAATCCAAACTGTCCATGGAAGTTATGTAATAGCTTGTTATTTATTTCCATCTTTTTTTAAACTAACAAATAGGTAGATGAATAGGAAGATTAGGCAAACATCTACAATTTGTGAAGACTGCCAGATAAAGTACAAATGCAAGTGCACGATGCGCAAAAAGGGTGCAGGATAACCACGTTCATGATTGGAGCGGATCCGGATATGACGTCAGAAATGTTTATTGAGCAAATCAAATCAAATCATTAGAAACATCTTGGAGTAAGCTAGCTAACGTTAGTTGTCAAAACATTAAACCTTTCTGAATATTTTTAGAATTGCAAACTCAAAAAAGGTAAACTCATGCATTTACATTTGCCAGCTTGATAATATTAGGGAGACCCACCTAGCTAGCATCAACCGCTAGCTGCTAACATTAGTTTAGATAGCTAGCCAGCTAACTTTTGTTTGCTTGATTGTGAACCTCATCAGATGTTTTTCTCTTTAGCTTAGTTTCTTTAGGATTTTGATATTTGTATAACTTAAGTTAGACTGGTTTTGGATGTACTATTTAATATCCATTGGAAATGTGGTTACTTAGCTGCTAGTTAGCGTTTTGGAGAAGTGAGCTTGCAGAGTTGGTAGCTCTGGGTCCAGTGTTTCCACTAGATAGCACAGCCACAATCAATTTGGCTATATCGTAAATATTTCAGAAAACAAACATTTGTTTTTAATTTGAGGTTGGGTGTAAGGTTATATTGTCGTTGGGTTTAAAATCTGATTTTAAGAAGATAAATTGTAGATACAGGCGGGGTTTATGACTCTGTGGCTGTGTTAAGTATCTGGTCCAGGGTGTAGTGAACGAACGTGTCAGAGCTACAGGATTCAGGTTGCAAAACTTTCGAATTCCCTGCACTTCCGAAGTCCCTGTTGGGATCAAAAGGGAACTACTATTTCTGGTAAACCAGTGAATTTATTTTAAATTGGGAGCAATTCCATTATAATTTAGGAGATTAGGTCATTTCAATTCAATATGAAATTGCATTTTTTTGTTGCTTATTGAAGATTTATTTCAGTGCTTTGTGGTGAAATTTCTAACAAGCATTGTTAGCTTCTTAAAAATGTAAATGTAAGCATCATGTAACCTTGCTCTCCAGAAACCAAGGAAGGATTCTATCTTATCCCTAGGGTTCTCAGATGTAAGTATTGCCCACCTCTGGGACCACGGGGACTACAATCCAGACACTCTCTGTTTTAACATTTAGAAATGTTAGACTCTCTTGCGATATGGTTTTGAAAACATAAATCCCCTACTTTCACATCACGTAAAAATAATTTCACAAATGCAAAACATGCAGTTACTGTACACTGTTGGAACCGGTTTAACAGTTGCAGCTGACAGTATATATTTTTTTAGTTACAACACTTTTCTGGCATCCTTCCATTACACAGGTTTTCGGAGCCCGCTAGATAATTAGTACAGGTGGTCGATCGCCTCTGTCTTCCGTGAACAAGCATTGTAACGTGGAAATATGGCCGTGTGGGAACCCTAACCTTATAAAGATCCTCCCCCCTTGATGGAAGATGCCTTCGTGAATATTATTGCCATCTATGAATAGCCTAAGTGTAACCAAGACTGTGTAACACTGACAGGTGGAGATGAGTGCAGAGGCGGCAGACCGTGTGGCTGTGAGCGGCAGCCGGCCGAGCACTCCTCCTCAGACCTCCTGGTTCGAGTTTCTCCTGGATGAGATGCTGCTGGAGAACCACCTCCAGAAGTCCCATCCAGGTCTGCTGAGCGAAAGACAGAATCCTCTTTGAATATTGGTCCTGATCTGATTGGCATAACCATATTGGTAGCAGTGATTGAACTTAGACATGAGTGGACTCAAACTCGACTGGTTTGTTTGATTGAAAACGTATATATATATATATATATATATATATATATATATATATATATATATGTATGTTTCCTTCCTTCAGATCCTGTTCCAGTGCAGCTTGTCATCCAGTTCCTTGAACAAGCGGCCAAGCCCTCTGTGAATGAGCAGAACCAAGTCCAGCCTCCTGCAGACAACCGCAGGAACCGCACTCTGAAGCTGTTGGCTCTTAAAGTAGCAGCACACTTGAAGTGGGATCTAGATGTATTGGAGAAAGGGTGAGTGTGATGTAGAAACGTTTGCAGTGACTCTTTTCATTGGAGAATTTGTTGTTATTCCATTACCCTGAAAAGCTAGAATAGTAGTGTGTTTTTTTTTGTTTTTATGTACGTGTTTCATTGAATTGACACATCCTTTTTCTCTCCAGCTTGACTATTCCTGTGTTGAACATGCTGCTGAATGAGCTACTGTGTGTGAGTAAGGTTCCACCTGGAGTGAAACATGTTGACCTGGATCTGTCCACCTTGCCTCCCACCACTGCCATGGCTGTCATCATCTACAACCGCTGGTGAGAATGGGCACTGGGGAGAACTTTCTGCAGAGGAGGATTGATTGTACTGTATAATAGACCACCAGGTTGACATAATTCTGTCAGTTCTAATAATTGTATCCATATTTTGTCTCTCAAAGGGCCATACGAACCATTGTGTTAAGTAGTTTTCCAGAAAAACAGACAAAACCCGGGCCTCATCAGATGAACATGTAGGTTCTTTGGTTCTCCTTCTGCTTTCAGAACTAAATTGGTATTGCTGTAGGTATGACAGGATTTTTATCAGTACAGCATTACATTCCTTGTCCATGTTGTCTATAGGTTGAATGTTGTGCAGCAGGAGAAAGAGTTGACTGAAAATATCCTGAGCGTGGTGAGTCTGGTATTTTCCTCAGGACATATTAGACAACGGAACACCATTTTAAAACATGAGGGATTACATGGTGCTGTGTCACTCTCTCCTATTGCAGCTGAAAGAGCAGGCAGCGGACTCTATCATGGTGTTGGAGGGATCTCTTGGTCTGAAGAAGGACTTCTACATCCACACCCTGAGGACTCTGGACCTGCTGGCTGCCGATCCCAGTACTGCTAACGGAGAAACTGAGTCCTCCACAGCAGGCCTTAGGATCAGTGCTGATGAGCTGCACTGTCAGGTAGGTAGACTCACAGAGACTATTAAATTACCATATTATATACAGTACCAGCCTAAAGGGTTTTTCTTTATTTTTACTATTTTCTACATTGTAGCATAATAGTGAAGACATCAGAACTATGAAAAAACACACATGGAATCATGTAGTAACCAAAAAAGTGTTAAACAAATCAAAATAGATTTTATATTTGAGATTCTTCAAGGCCTTGATGACAGCTTTGCACACTCTTGGCATTCTCTCAACCAGCTTCACCTGGAATGCTTTTCCAACAGTCTTGAAGGAGTTCCTACATATGCTGAGCACTTGTTGGCTGCTTTTCCTTCACCCTGCGGTCCAACTCATCCCAAACCATCTCATTTGGGTTGAGGTCATGTGATTGTGGAGGCCATATCATCTGACGCAGTTCTCCATCACTCTCCCTTTTGGTTGAATAGCCCTTACATAGCCTGGAGGTGTTGGGTAATTTTCCTGTTGAAAAACAAATGATAGTCGCAAACTAGATGGGATAGTGTATCGCTACAGAATGCTGTGGTAGCCATGCTGGTTAAGTGTGCCTTTTAATTCTAAATAAATCACAGACAGTGTCACCAGCAAAGCACCATCACACTTCCTCCTCCATGCTTCACGGTGGGAACCACACATGCAGAGATCATCCATTCACCTACTCTGCGTCGCACAAATACACAGCAGTTGGAACCAAAATCTCAACTTTGGATTTCCAGATTACAGATCTCAACTTACCACCAGTCTGATGTCCATTTATCCTGTTTTTTGGCCCAAACAAGTCTCTTCTTGTTATTGGTGTCCTTTAGTAGTGGTTTCTTTGCAGCAATTTGACCATGAAGGCCTGATTCACGCAGTCTCCTCTGAACAGTTGATCTTGACATGTGTCTGTTTTTTTGGGCTGTAATCTCCGAGGTTGGTAACTCTAATGAACTCTGCAGCAGAGGTAACTCTGGGTCTTCCTTTCCTGTGGCGGTCCTCATGAGAGACCGTTTGATCAAAGCTCTTGATGGTTTTTGCGAATGCACTTGAGGAAACTTCTTGACATTTTCCTGATTGACTGACCTTCATGTCTTTCACTGTCATTTCTCTTTGCTTATTTGAGCTGTACATAAAATGGATCTTTTGTATACCTTGTCACAATACAACTAATTGGCTCAAACGCATGAAGAAGGAAATAAATTCCACACATTAACTTTTAACAAGGCACACCTGTTAATTGAAATGCAATTGTATTAGTCACATGCGCCGAATACAACAGAGCGATTCTTATTTACGAGCCCCTATCCAACAATGCAGTTACAAAAAATACGGATAAGAAATAAAAGTAACAAGTAATTAAAGACTAGCAGTAAAAATAACTATAGCGAGACTATATACAGGGGGGTACCGGTGCAGAGGCACCAGTTAGTTGAGGTATTATGTATATGTAGGTAGAGTTATTAAAGTGACTGCATAGATGGTAAAAACGGAGAGTAGCAGCATTGTAAAATTAGGGGAGGGGGGGTGCAAATTGTCTGGGTAGCGATTTGATTAGATGTTCAGGAGTCTTATGGCTTAGAAGGGGTAGAAGCTGTTTAGAAGCCTCAAATACTAGGTCCATGACAAGGGTGGCTGGAGTGTTTGACCATTTTTAGGGCCTTCCTCTGACACCGCTTGGAATAGAGGTCCTGGATGGCAGGAAGCTTGGCCCCAGTGATGTACTGGGCTGTTCGCACTACCCTCTGTAGTGCCTTGCGATCAGAGGCCGAGCAGTTGCCATACTAGGCAGTGATGCAACCAGTCAGGTTTCTCTCAATGGTGCAGCTGTAGAACCTTTTTAGGACCCATGCCAAATCTTTTCAGTCTCCTGGAATAGGTTTTGTTGTGACCTCTTCACGACTGTCTTGATGTGCTTGGACCATGTTAGTTTGGTGATGTGGACGCCAAGGAACTTGAAGCTCTCAACCTGCTCCACTGCAGCCCCGTCGATGAGAATGGGAGTGTGCCTGGTCCTCTTTTTCTGTACTCCACAGTCATCTCCTTTGTCTTGATCACGTTGAGGGGGTGGTTGTTGTTCTGGCACCACATGGCCAGGTCTTTGACCTCCTCCCTATAGGCTGTCTTAATGATGGTGTTGGAGTCGTGCCTGGCCGTGCAGTCATGCATGAACAGGGAGTACAGGAGGGGACTGAGCATGCACCCCTGAGGTGCCCCTGTTTTGAGGATCAGCATGGCGGATGTGTTGTTACCTTACCACCCTGGGGGTGGCTGGTCCGGAAGTCCAGGATCCAGTTGCAGAGGGAGATGTTTAGTCCCAAGGTCCTTAGCTTTGAGGGCACTATGGTGTTGAACGCTGAGCTGTAGTTCATGAATAGCATTCTCATATAGGTGTTCCTTTTGTCCAGGTGGGAAAGGGCAGTGTGGAGTGCAATATAGATTGCATCATCTGCAGATCTGTTGGTGCGGTATGCAAATTGAAGTGGGTCTAGGGTTTCTGGGATAATGGTATTGATTTGAGCCACGGATAGCCTTTCTAAGCACTTCATGGCTACAGACGTGAGTGCTACAGGTTGGTAGTCATTTAGGCAGGTTACTTTAGTGTTCTTGGGCACAGGCACTATGGTGGTCTGCTTAAAACATATTTGTATTACAGACTCGGACAAGTTAAAAATGTCAGTGAACACATTTGCCAGTTGGTCAGCGCATGCTCGCAGTTCACGTCCTGGTAATACGTCTGGCCCAACGGCCTTGTGAATGTTGACCTGTTTAAAGGTCTTACTCGCATCAACTGCGGAGAGGGTGATCACAATCTACCTGAACAACTTGTGCTCTTATGCATGTTTCAGTGTTATTTGTCTCGAAGCGAGCATAGAAGTTGTTTAGCTCGTCTGGTAGGCTCGTGTCACTGGGCAGCTGTCAGCTGTGCTTCCCTTTTGTAGTCTAATGGTTTGCAAGCCCTGCCACATCCGACTAGCGTCAGAGACAGTGTGCTACGATTCGATCTTAGTCCTGTGTTGATGCTTTGCCTGTTTGGTGGTTCGTCGGAGGGCATATTGGGATTTCTTTTAAGCTTCCGGGTTAGGGTCCTGCTCCTTGAAAGCGGCAGCTTTAGCTCAGTGCGGATGTTGCCTGTAATCCATGGCTTCTGGTTGGGTTATGTACATGCGGTCACTGTAGTTCACATACGGACACATCTCTGTGTGCGGAGTAAAGGTGGTCCAGAGTTGTTTTTATCTGGTTGTACATTTAACATGCTGATAGAAATTTGGTAAAACAGATTTAACTTTCCCTGCATTAATGTCCCCGGCTACTAGGAGTGCCACCTCTGGGTGAGCGTTTTCCTGTTTGCTTATGGCAGAATACAGCTCATTCAATGCTGTCTTAGTGCCAACCTCAGTCTGTGGTGGTATGTAAACAGCTCTGAAAAATACAGATGAAAACTCTCTAGGTAGATAGTGTGGTAAACAGCTTATCATGATATACTCAACCTCAGGCGAGCAATAACTCGAGACTTCCTTAGATATCATGCACCAGCTGTTATTTACAAGAATATGTAGTCTGCCGCCCCTTACCAGACGCCGCTGTTCTATCCTGCCAGTACAGGGTATAACCAACCAGCTGTATTTTGAGTGTCGTCGTTCAGCCACAACTCCGTGAAGCATAAGATATTAGTTTTAAATGTCCCGTTGGTAGTTTAATCTTCCGCGTAGGTCATCGATTTTATTCTCCAAAGATTGCACGTTTGCTAGCAGAATGGAAGTAAGTGAAGGTTTATTAGATCGCCTACGAATTCTCAGAAGGCAGTCCGCCCTCTGTCCCCTTTTTCTCCACCTCTTCTTCACCCAAATCAATGGAATCTGTTCTGTTTCCCAAGAAAGCGATATGTCAGACTCGTTAAAGGAAAAAAAGGATTCTGCCAGTCTGTGATGAGTAATCGCGGTCATGATTTCTAGAAGTTATTTTCGGTCATAAGAGACGATAGCGGCAACATTATGTTCAAAATAAGTTACGAACAATGCAAACAAACAAAACAGAAACACAATTGGTTGGGGACACGTACAACGTCAGCCTTCTCCAGCTCCATTGCATTCCAGGTGACTACCTCATGAAGCTGGTTGAGAGAATGCCAAGAGTGTGCAGAGCTGTCATCAAGGCAAAGTGTGGCTACTTTAAAGAATCTCAAGTATAATATATTTTGATTTGTTTAATACTTTTTTGGTTACTACATGATTCCATATGTTATTTCATAGTTTTGATGTCTTCACTGTTATTCTACAATGTAGAAAATAGTAAAAATAAAAAAAAACCCTGGAATGAGTAGGTGTCCAAACTTTTGACTGGTACTGTATATAATTATTGTTTAATATATGTCCTATTGAAGTTCTATATGGGTAGACTACTTATGGGGCGGCAGGGTAGCCGAGTGGTTAGACCGTTGGACTAGTAACCGGAAGGTTGCAAGTTCAAATCCCCGAGCTGACAAGGTAGAAATCTGTCCTGCCCCTGAACAGGAAGTTAACCCACTGTTCCTAGGCCGCCATTGAAAATACGAATTTGTTCTTAACTAACTTGCCTAGTAAAATAAAAATAGAAGATTATCCTATTGGATGCAGTATGGCCAGAGAGAACCCCCCCCCCCTTCAAGCTCTTGGTAAAAAAACGTCTTGTGTTCTACAGGTGCATTATGATTTGGGAGGTATTTTCTTTCAACAAGGCTGCTCAGACCAACTGGCATATGAGAAGGCTAGAGAGCATTTTCAACAAACACGAGAGTTGCTGTTGAAGGTACAGTATTGAGCTGTAGACGTTGATATATTTTGCTTTGGTAGTTTCATGGTCTCTAGCACTAAAATATATTCAAACATATCATACATTTGGTCTGACTTTGATTCAATTTGATATGAGTTTTTGTGTTAATGATGTTCACCATTGTAGCTCTGCTGTTCTTGTATTGCAGTTCGACTTGACGCTTCACGTTCACCTGGATGAGAAGCGTCTTGCTGGGTACTGGAACGCCTGCAGGGCCCTGACTGGAGCCTTGGACCCCAGTGACACCCAGCTAAACCCCTACGGACAGATCAACAGCCTCATCAGAACTCACAACTACCAGGTCAGTCAGCCTGAGAAAATAACAACAACAAAAAAGCAACAGGCAAAAAAACAAGTTAGCACCAATGTAGACTATGCCCAGCTGATGATGGTATAAAAATGTTCTCCTGCGGTTTAGGCATTATTTAAGGAACTGAAAGCCACACAAACACAATCAGTAATTTTGTGAACAATTACTTATTTGTTTTTCTTGCATGTCCGAAACAATTACAGTTTCACAATATTAATATGTACAGTTCATTGGGGGGAAACAGTCACAAACTAAACACCATACAAATTAAAAAGGACATGCAAAGCGGAATTGACTGTGACACTAAATATATCAGTGCGCATTTCAAGTAAAGAGTATTTTAGATAACCACGCTGTCCCGAAATAAGGAAGAGTTAAATTGGCTCATCCATGCCGGGAAGGTGTGTGCCTGTAGCCCCAAATACAGAAAGTGTTTAGTGTGGAACGTCTTCTGCAAGCGACATCCTCTTGTCTTCTTGATTTGAAGACTTGGTAGTCAGGTCCAACATATCGTGTTTTCTCTTGTTTCAGTGTTCATCCTTGTTCGTGATTAGTTAAGAGATGGTCAAAAGTATGATAGAAATGGCATTTTAAACGTTTGCACCAGCATGAGCAAAACTCCTATGACACCATTTTGCTCAGTAACCGGAAGTAATTGAAGGCTCTTTTCCTCAGGCTCTTGTAGAGGCTTTCATCAAAGACAATGTGTCCCTCAGCTTGCCCAACCACCTCAGACAGTCTGTCCTGAGGGAGTTTTTGCACAAAGTCCAGCAAGGGTGAGAACACTTGGTGGCTAAAGCATTCAACCCAGAATAAAAATGGTATCTTTGACATGTACTATACAAAACTTCACTGTCTTAGGCGTAAATATTTTTCTTAGAACCAAATGTATTAAAATGAGGCACATCAGTCTTGTTAGCATGCAAGCAATCCCAGCTTTAAGACGTTTAAATGCTTGCCGGTGTTATGTTAATGCTCTGTTTACATGATGTACACAGGGAGAGGGGCCTGGACGAAGTGTGTCACAAGCTTTGCGTGTGCAACGCTGTTCGAGACGCCCTGCAAGGGGAGGTCCTCAGTGTGCGTTTTCACCAGCTGCTCCACAAGCCAAGGAAACATGTGGTGGACTTTATGCTAGAGGTAGAACTACAAACTCATAGCCTGATTAAACCACAAATGTTGTGCTCACCATTGTTTCAGTCTGGTTTAACCAGGCTAACAAACCCACTCTTCTCAATGAAAACTTAATTCCTATCTATAAACACTAATCTACATTCAAACTGTGTTTCCTCTGACAGGTATGCACAAGGTCATTAGACAAGGACCGTTCATCAGAGACATCCAAGAGGAAGATGGTTATTTTTCTAAAGTGCGTAGAATTGAGTTGATTAACTTAGATTTGAGGCATTTTGTAAGCTTGTAATAACTGCAGATCTAATGTGTTGGTGTAGCTTGTTGATGGTGAGCAGTATGCCGAATGCTGATACCCGTCCTGACATTTGATGCTTCCACATCATAGACATGTATTAATATCTTTATACATCATTGCCGCCACTCCCATACAGAACCCTGTGTGAGAGCTTGGCAGAGCCCCACCTGGTGTTCGTGGTGACCGCCCACAAGCTGTTCACGGAGCTGCTGAAGGAGGAGGATAGGAAGATCCTGGTGGAGCAGATGAGGAAGAGGTCAGCCACGGTTAACCTCTGTGCCAAGCCTCTGCCCTCCTTCTATGATATCCCAGGTATGCTGCTAAACTCAGCAAAAAAAAATGTCCTCTCACTGTCAACTGTGTTTATTTTCAGCAAACTTAACATGTGTAAATATTTGTATGAACATAACAGGATTCAACAACTGAGACATAAACTGAACAAGTTCCACAGATGTGACTAAATGAAATTGAATGTGTCCCTGAATAAAAGGGGGGGTTCAAAATCAGAAGTAACAGTCAGTATCTGGTGTGGCCACCAGCTGCATTATATCTCCTCATGGACTGCACCAGATTTGCCAGTTCTTGCTGTGAGATGTTACCCCACTCTTCCACCAAGGCACCTGCAAGTTCCCAGACATTTCTGTGGGGAATGGCCTAGCCCTCACCCTCCGATCCAACAGGTCCCAGACATGCTCAGTGGGATTGAGATCCGGGCTCTTCGCTGGCCATGGCAGAACACTGACATTCCTGTCTTGTAGGAAATCACGCACAGAATGAGTAGTATGGCTGGTGGCATTGTCATGCTGGAGGGTCATGTCAGGATGAGCCTGCAGGAAGGGTACCACATGAGGATGTCTTCCCTGTAATGCACAGCGTTGAGATTGCCTGCAATGACAACAAGCTCAGTCCGATGATGCTGTGACACACCGCCCCAGACCATCACAGACCCTCCACCTCCAAATCGATTCCGCTCCCAAGTGCAGGCCTCGGTGTAGCGCTCATTCCTTCGATGATAAACTCGAATCCGACCGTCACCCCTGGTGAGACAAAACCGCGACTTTTCACTGAAGAGCACTTTTTGCCAGTTCTGTCTGGTCCAGCGACGGTGGGTTTGTGCCCATAGGCGACGTTGTTGCCGGTGATATCTGGTGAGGACCTGCCTTACAACAGGCCTACAAGCCCTGGATCAGCTGTCCGTCCTGTCTCCCTGTAGCCCTGTCTTAAGCGTCTCACATTACGGACATTGCAATTTATTGCCCTGGCCACATCTGCAGTCTTCATGCCTCCTTACAGCATACCTATGGCACGGTCACCAGATGAGCAGGCACCCTGGGCATCTTTCTTTTGGTGTTTTTTAGTCAGTAGAAAGGCCTTTAAGAATGTGAAATGTCAGAATAAGAGTAGAGTGATTTTATTTCAGCTTTTATTTCTTTCATCACATTCCCAGTGGGTCAGAAGTTTACACACACAATTAATATTTGGTAGCATTGCCTTTAAATGGTTTAACTTGGGTCAAACGTTTCGGGTAGCCTTCCACAAGCTTCCCGCAATAGGTTGGGTGAATTTTGGTCCATTCCTCCTGACAGAGCTGGTGTAACTGAGTCAGGTTTGTAGGCCTCCTTGCTCGCACATGCTTTTTCAGTTATGCCCACAAATTTTCTACAGGATTGATGGTCACTCCAATACCTTGACTTTGTTGTTCTTAAGCCATTTTGCCACAACTTTGGAAGTATGCTTGGGGTCATTGTCCATTTGTGACCAAGCTTTAACTTCCTGACTGATGTCTTGAGATGTTGCTTCAATATATCCATGTAATTTTCCTGCCTCATGATGCCATTTATTTTGTGAAGTGCACCAGTCCCTCCTACAGCAAAGCACCCCCACCACATGATGCTGCCACCCCCGTGCTTCATTGTTGGGATGGTGTTCTTCGGCTTGCAAGCCTCCCCCTTATTCCTCCAAACATAACAATGGTCATTATGGCCAAACAGTTCTATTTTTGTTTCATCAGACCAGAGGACATTTCCCCCAAAAGTACCATCTTGTGCAGTTGCAAAACGTAGTCAGGCTTTTTATATGGTGGTTTTGGAGTGGTGGCTTCTTCCTTGCTGAGCGGCCTTTCAGGTTATGTCGATATAGGACTCGTTTTACTGTGGACATAGATACTTTTGTACCTGTTTCCTCCAGCATCTTCACAAGGTCCTTTACTGTTGTTAAAGGTAAATTGGGTGGGCTATTTATCGATGGGACTATGTACAGCTGCAGCGATCGGTTAGCTGCTCAGATAGCAGATGTTTAAAGTTGGTGAGGGAGATAAAAGTCTACAACTTCAACGATTTTTGCAATTCGTTCCAGTCACAGGCAGCAGAGAACTGGAAGGAAAGGCGGCCAAATTAGGTGTTGGCTTTAGGGATGATCAGTGAGATACACCTGCTGGAGCGAGTGCTACGGGTGGATGTTGCCATCGTGACCAGTGAACTGAGATAAGGCGGAGCTTTACCTAGCATGGACTTGTAGATGACCTGGAGCCAGGTCAGAGCATACAGGTCGCAGTGTTGGGTGGTATAAGGTGCTTTAGTAACAAAGCGGATGGCACTGTGATAAACTGCATCCAGTTTGCTGAGTAGAGTATTGGAAGCCATTTTGTAGATGACATCGCCGAAGTCGAGGATCGGTAGGATAGTCAGTTTTAACTAGGATAAGTTTGGCGGCGTGAGAGAAGGAGGCTTTCTTGCGAAATAGAAAGCTGATTCTAGATTTGATTTTGGATTGGAGATGTTTGATATTAGTCTGGAAGGAGAGTTTAGTCTAGCCAGACATCTAGGTACTTATAGATGTCCACATATTCTAGGTCGGAACCATCCAGGGTGGTGATGCTAGTCGGGCGTGCGGGTGCAGGCATCGAACGGTTGAAAAGCATGCATTTGGTTTTACTGCCGTTTAAGAGCAGTTGGAGGCCACGGAAGGAGTGTTGTATGGCATTGAAGCTCGTTTGGAGGTTAGATAGCACAGTGTCCAAGGAAGGGCCAGAAGTATACAGAATGGTGTCGTCTGCGTAGAGGTGGATCAGGGAATCGCCCGCAGCAAGAGCAACCTCATTGATATATATATATACAGAGAAAAGAGTCGGCCCGAGAATTGAACCCTGTGGCACCCCCATAAAGACTGCCAGAGGACCGGACAACATGCCGTATGACGGATGCTTGGTCCCATGGTGTTTATACTTGCGTACTATTGTTTGTACAGATGAACCAGAGTTGTGGAGATCTAAAACAAAAAAAAACTAATCTGAGGTCTTGGCTGATTTCTTTTGATCTTCCCATGATATCAAGCAAGGTAGGCCTTGAAATGCATCCACAGGTTCACCTCTAATTGACTCATGGTGTCAATTAGCCTAGCAGAAGCTTCTAAAGCCATGACATAATGTTCTGGAATTTTCAAAGCTGTTTAAAGGCACAGTCAACTTAGTGTATAACTTCTGACCCACTGGAATTATG
Source organism: Oncorhynchus clarkii lewisi (assembly GCF_045791955.1). Classification (NCBI taxonomy): domain Eukaryota; kingdom Metazoa; phylum Chordata; class Actinopteri; order Salmoniformes; family Salmonidae; genus Oncorhynchus; species Oncorhynchus clarkii. The sequence goes on from NC_092164.1 coordinate 32,920,667, forward strand.
ATTTAAGTGAATGCACAAAGTAGATGTTCTAACCGACTTGCCAAACTATAGTTTCTTAACAAGAAATGTGTGGAGTGGTTGAAAAATCAGTTTGAATGACTCCAACCTAAGTGTTTGAACTTCCATCTGTATCTTTGAAAGACAGGGTACTGATGAAGGGACGTTTCTTTTTTTGTGGCGTTTATATTAGCACTGCTGTTTGGCTAAACACAGGTTCCACACATCACTTTGGCAAGTATTCAGAGCTCTGTATGGCAGGGGTGGAGGAGTAGGGGCCAGTATGTGGGTTCTTCAAGTATTCAGAGCTCTGGAGGAGTAGGGGCCAGTATGTGGGTTATTCGGTGATTTAGTAGATTATATTTATCATACCTCTTGTCTGTCTTGCATTGAAAGTTTGCCCTCTTGTTAATCTAAATCTCCCATCAAGGAGTGATGCAGTCTTCTTTCCCATGTATTATGTTATGGATGTGCATTTCCCTCTGATCCTGTGCCTGTCCTTCTGTCCCTGTTGCTCCCCAGCTGCGGCCAGTGTCAACATTGGACAGCTGGAGCAGCAGCTCATCCTCTGCCTGGACGCCCGCCGCATCCGGCAGATCCTAATTGAGCTGCACAGCATGGCCGAACGACCCTTCTGGCGGGTTAACAACAAGGTCAGGGTTCAAAGGTCACCACAGTTGGACACAGACTGCTTCTACAGCACCTATTATTTTGAATGTTAGCAGGGATTTTGTTAGAATAATACTTACCTGAAACTTTATTCCTTGTCCCTACAGTGGGAAGTTCCTCCAGATTACATCAATGTGATACTCAACATCAAAGACAACCTGACCAAGGATCTGGTGTACATCCTCATGGCCAAAGGGCTTCACTGCATCACTGTAAAGGTCTATCCCTTTCAAATTCTCCATAAAATCATGAGAATTATGGAATATGAAGTTCATGGGTCAACACAATGTTACTGTTGGTTGATAGATGGGATGTATTCCTTGTCAACAAACCTTGATTTTGTAATACTTGTAGGTCCCATTTCCCAGACACAGATTAGGCCTAACCCTGGACTAAGAAATGCTTTCTCCTTTTTAGTCCAGGAATAGGCTTAATCTGTCTGGGGAAGCCAGCCCATAAAGAACTTGGGTTGATCTCATATTTGTAATGTTGTTGGTATCCCAGGACTTTGCCCACACGCGGCAGCTCTTCTCAGCCTGTCTGGAGCTGGTGACTGAGTTCTCTCCTAAGCTAAGGCAGGTGATGCTAAACGAGATGCTGCTTCTGGAGGTGCGGGCCCATGAGACTGGGGTGGCTGAGGGTAGCAATGTCAGACCCCCACCCGACCTGGTCAGCAGGGTGCGAGGCTACCTGGAGATGAGGATACATGGTAGGTGAATGGAGAAACAGTCACTTTACTCATGAAATGTTCAAGGCATAAATAAGGAAGCACATGGAATTGAAAGTTTGATTTCAGGCCTCGGGTCCCTCAGCATTTTGCAATATCAGTGTCCTATAATGTACAGTTGTGGCAACATATATTGGCACCCTTGCACTTTTTAAAAATAATTCCCTATTTCTTCTGAAATAAATTGAAATAATTTCAACATTGTAGAACCAATTTTTTTTAATGAACTTCAGTTTAGAATTTTAATTTAAAAATAAAGACAAATGGCATTGGTAGAATATTTGGCACCAAAGAGAGAGTACTTGGGCACACAGTTTTTGACTGTTCACAAATGCTTCCTGTAGCCATCAATGAGCTCTTTCCAGAAAACTGCTCTAATTCTTCAATGTTTGAGGAGGTGCCCTCCACCAATTGCTGTTTTCAGCTCTCACCATGGGTTATGGATGTGATTCATCCTTAGCTGGCCACTCCAGAACAGTCCAATGTTTGTTCTTGAACCATTCCAGGGTGCATTTGATGTGTGTTGGGTTGTTGTCCTGCTGGAATACCTTCAACAGAGACACAGGTTTGGGATCCTGGGTTGACCATTGCACTCCAAAACATTTGTTATAATCTGCTGATTTCATGTTGTCTTGCACACATTCTAGTCACCCAGTACCAGAGACGGAAAAGCAACATGGGTCTTCAAGCAGGACAACGACCCCAAACACACACCAAAAAGCACCCAGGAATGGTTCAAGAAGAGATGCTAGACTGTTACGTGGCCACTGACGTGTCCTGAGCTGAATTACATCTAAAACCTTTGGTGAGGGCTGGCCAAGTGGTGCAGAGGTCTAAGGCACTGCATCGCAGTGTTGCGGCGTCACTACAGCCTGGGGTTCATTACCGGCCGTGACTGGGTGTCCCATAGGGCGGAGCACAATTAGCCTAGCGTCGTCCGGGTTAGGGGAGGGTTTGGCCGGGGGGGCTTTACATGGCTCATCGCGCTTTAGCGACTCCTTGTGGCAGCCCGTGCGCCTGCAGGCTGACTTCGGTCGTCAGTTGAACGGTGTTTCCTCCAACACATCTGTGCAGCTGGCTTCCGGGTTAAGCGAGCGGGTTTTAAGAAGCGCGGTTTGGCGGGTCATGTTTCGGAGGACGCATGACTCGACCTTCGCCTCTCCCGAGCCCATTGGAGTTGCAGCGATGAGACAAGATCGTAATCACGAAATTGGGGAGAAAAGGGACATTTTAAAGAAATTAAATATAAAATGGCTATCTCAAAACAGCAGTCGATGTAGGGCACCCCTCAAACATTGAAGAATTAGAGTAGTTTGCTTCTAAAAGAGGGCCAAGTTGCCAGTAGAAAGGAGCAGCAATCTCATTGATGGTTACAAGAAGTGTTTGTCTGCAGTTACCTTGGCCAAAGGCTGTGTAACCAATCTCTGGGGTGCCAATGATTTTGCCCATGCCCATTCTAAACTAAAGTTTACAGAAACAAAATTGCTTCGGCAATGTTGAAAATTTGACACATTTGTATTTTTCTCAAGTAATTAAGAAAAGGGTGCCAATATATTTGGCCACAACTCTATGTATTCCTATGGTCCTGTGTGTTTCTTGCCATTCCAGATCTCCCTCTGCGCCAGATAGTAGGGGAGGAGTGTGTGGCCTTCATGTTGAACTGGAGGGAGAATGAATACCTGACACTGCAGGTTCCCCAGCAGCTGGTCATGAACAACCCCTACATCAAGGTACAGGCCTCTCAAAGACTGCACGACACCTCACTATCTATCTGAAGAGGATATAAGATGTGTTTATCATCAGTGTTCTGTGACTGAACCGTATCATAAATACATTTGTGACACACAAAACTACCACACTGGTTATTGCTTTGTGATATTGAGAAGTATTCAATGTTACTTGTGTGCCAATTGTGGTCTGTTGATGGACTCAAATCCTTTGCTCTACACCTGTGGCACACCTTTTGACCCCAATAGCTGGGTCAGCTCCTGGCCTCCACCTGTAAGGAGCTCCCGGGTCCTAAAGAGAGCCGGCGTACAGCCAAAGAGTTGTGGGAGGTGGTAGTCCAGATCTGCAGTGTGTCGAACCAGCACAAGAGAAACAGCGACGGACGTGTTAGCCTCATCAAACAGAGAGAGTCCAGTATGGGCATCCTGCAAAGGTAAACAGGCCGGTAGTGATAGTTAGTCAATGACCAAATAAACATGATTACACTCAGGTTAACTACTGTTTTAGAACTACAGGTTTCTTCACCTGGCTTAGTCCTCATCAGTTTATACTAAAAATTGAGGCAGACATCAATGTGCTAAGTCACCTTCTTGCTGACGTTTCCCATATTATTTTTAGGAGCCGATTCATCACATTCATCAAGAAGCTTCGGGAACCACTGGTGCTGACCACCCTTATCTCACTTTTCGTGAGGTTTCATAGCATAGTGCGGGTAGGTTTGGCCACATTCCGCACACTGGTGCAGGCTATAACGAAACATGTTCTCTCATGATTGAACAAATTTGCATCTCTCTACAGGATGATATTGTCAATGAAGTGACAGCAGAATACCTTGCCATTTGGCCATCAACCCTGGCAAAGTATGAACACCTGTTTGGTTCTATATGGCTACAGAATATGGTCCTATTTTCCATTGAGTTTCTAAAAGATAGTCTTCTCACCGTATGAGTTTATAAATACTATTTACTTTGCTATTTACTGTGGTGGATAATGTTTGTCTTCTAGCATGCAGGCTGTGGATGTGGAGGCGGTGGCTGTGACGGTTAAAGAGCTTGTGACCTACGCCCTTACACTGAACCCCAACAACCAGTCCTGGCTCATCACGCAGGCCGACATCTACTTTGGTAAGCAGCACTCAAATGGTGGTAGAGAACCTTACCAGGGGGTGTATGTATCAAGTGTCTGAGTAGTGCTGATCTGGAATCGGATCCCCTTTTGTTCATGAATTGTGTATGTGCTATTCAGAGGGGGAATGGGCAGACAAAAGATTTGCCTTTGAACAGGGTATGGTAGTAGGTGCCAGAACTGCAACGCTGCTGGGTTTCACGCTCAACAGTTTCCCATGTGTATCCACAAATGTCCACCACCCTGTGGGAAGCATTGGAGTCATGGGCCAGCATCCCTGTGGAACGCTTTCGACACCTTGTAGAGTCAATGCCCAGACGAATTGAGGCTGTTCTGAGGGCAAAAAGGTTGGAGCGGGGTGCAACTCAATAGTAGGAAAACGTTAATGTACACTATATATACAATGCATTTGGAAAATATTCAGACACCTTGACTTTTCACATTTTGCTACGTTACAGCCGTAATCTAAAATTGATTAGATTATTTTTCTCTCAATCTGCACACAATACCCCATAATGACAAAGCGAAAACAGGTATTTAGACAAATATAAATACTGTATTTACATAAGTATTGAGACCCTCTGCTATGAGACTCGAAATTGAGCTCAGGTGGCACCATTGATCATCCTTGAGATATTTCTATAACTTGATTGGAGTCCACCTGTGGTAAATTCAATTGATTAGACATGGTTTGGAAAGGCACACACCTGTCTATATAAGGTCCCACAGTTGACAGTGCAAGTCAGAGCAAAAGACCGGAGGATTGTGTTGAGGCACAGATCTGGGGAAGGGTACCAAAACATTTCTGCAGCATTGAAGGTCCCCAAGAACACAGTGGCCATCAAGACTCTTCCTAGAGCTGGCCGCCCAGCCAAACTGAGTAATCTGGGGAGAAGGGCCTCGGTCAGGGAGGTGACCAAGAACCCGATGGTCACTCAGACAGAGCTCCTCTGTGGCGATGGGAGAACCTTCCAGAAGGACAACCATCTCTGCAGCATTCCACCAATCAGGCCTTTTATGGTAGAGTGGCCAGATGGAAGCAACTCCTCAGTGAAAGGCACATGACAGCTCCCTTGGAGTTTGCCAAAAGGCACCTAAAGGACTCTCAGACGATGAGAAACAAGATTCTCTGGTCTGATGAAACCAAGATGGGCCTGAATGCTAAGTGTTACATCTGGAGGAAACCTGGGACCATCCCTACGGTGAAGCATTGTGGTGGCAGCATCATGCTGTGGGGATATTTTTCAGCGGAAGGGAGACAAGTCAGGATCGAGGGGAAAAATAAACGGAGTAAAGTACAGAGCGATCCTTGATGAAAACCTGCTCCAGAGCACTCAGGACCTCAGACTGGGGCGAAGGTTCACCTTCCGACAGGACAATGACCCTAAGCACACAGCCAAGACAATGCAGGAGTGGCTTCAGGACAAGTCTCTGAATGTCCTTGATTGGCCCAGCCAGAGCCCAGACTTTAAACATCTCCAAACATCTCTAGAGACACCTGAAAATAGCTGTGCAGCAATGCTCCCCATCCAACCTAACAGTGCTTGAGAGGATCTGCAGAGAAAGATGGGATCAACTCCCCAAATACAGCTGTGCCAAGATTGTAGCGTCATACCCAAGAGGACTCAAGGTTGTAATCGCTGACAAAGGTGCTTCTACAAAGTACTGAGTAAAGGGTCTGAATACTTATGAAATATTTCAGTAGCTGTGTTATAAATTAGCAAAACCTTAAAACCAGTTTTTATTGTGCCATTATGGGGAATTTTAGAATAAGGCTGTAACGTAACAAAATGTGGAAAAAGTCAAGGGGTCTGAAATACTTTCCGAATGCACTGTATAGACCCTAGAACAAGGTTAGTGGGTAGCTAGTTGTCACAGTCAAGTAATGTCCTCCTCTATTTTGTCTCCCCAGTGACCAACCAGTACTCTGCAGCGTTGCATTTCTACCTCCAGGCTGGGGCAGTGTGCTCTGACTTCTTTACCAAGGCTGTGGCTCCTGATGTCTACACTGACCAGGTAGAGAAACTGTCTGGTGTTTTCAAATGGAACTCATAGGGCTCTGGTCAAAAGTAGTGCACCATTTGGCACGCAGACTTGGTGTTTTCTTGTTTAAACACCCAAGAGCACTGGATTATTTGTGACGCTGATCGTTTTTCTTTGCAGGTCCTAAAGAGAATGATCAAGTGTTGTTCGATGCTGAACTGTCACACACAGGTCCGACTTCTTTCCAGAAAGTTTATAATGGTTCTTATTGAGATTTGAACTTTGTAAATGTTACATGTTTGAAGGCTATGATCATGTTGTCTTTCTGATTAGGTTGCAGTTCTGTGCCAGTTTCTAAGGGAGGTGGACTACATGACAGCATTCAAAGCTCTTCAAGAACAGAACAGGTATGACAATTTATTGGGAGGGAGGGCCTTGTACACCCAGGCGATGAGATGGAGGGATGGCCCTGTGACTAATATAGGCCTATTTGTTCCATCTTAGTCACGATGCCATGGATTCCTTCTATGACTACATCTGGGACGTCACCATCCTTGAATATCTCACACGTATCCTTTAATCTTTAATTATTTACTTAGGCATTATTAGCAGGCAAGTTAAAACAATGTTTACCCCTTGACTGTGCATGCGTGTAGACATCCACCATAAAAGGGGTGAGAGCGAGAAGAGACAAATTGCTGTAAGTAGAATCTATTTCCATTGAATACCTTAATTCGCTATGGCTCGTCTCCGTCGACAGCCATGTGTCTTTTGGAGAGCCTGGAAGCCCAATCGACAAAACCTTAGGGGTGGTTTCCCGTACAGATTAAGCTTACTCCTAGACTAAAACAGGCTCTCTCCTCAGATCAAGGCGATTGGACAGACTGAGCTGAATGCCAGTAACCCCGAGGAAGTTCTGCAGCTGGCTGCACAGAAGAGAAAGAAGAAATTCCTGCAAGCTATGGCCAAACTGTACTTTTAGATAAAACCGGGCCACCAAACATGTGGGAGACTTTTTTCAAATAAATAGTTATCAGTTCATAATTTGTACTCAATTACCTGTAAGCAGTTTTATTCCCTGTGTTCAGAGATGGTAATCCCATGGCTTAACAAACAGCACCACTTTAATAAGTTACATTAGCCTTTCAGAAGTATTCAAGTTCACAGATTTTACCTCTGCTCCCATATACAAGAAAATACTCAGTGGGCCAGTTAAGTACACCACCCCGTTCACACACGTGGTTCACTCTGTGGCTTTTTATAAGGCAGGCAGGCATAGGCATTCAGTTATTGTTCAATTGAATATTAGTGGGCAAAATAAGTGACCTGGGCATGGTATGATCGTTGGTTCCAGTATCTCAGAAACAGCCACCCTCATGTGCTTTTCACGCACGACAGTGGCTAGGGTTTACAGAGAACGGAGTGACAAACAAAAAAATCCAGTTTGCGCCAGTCCTGTGCTCGATGACAGGTCAGGTCGATTTGGCACTAGATGGGTGTACCTAATAAACTGGCCAATGAGTACATGTAGTTAATGCCATACTCTGCAATTGATTTAAAGGAATAGAATCTTCCAGAAATACAATTCAGAACTCATAACTTCACATTTTAATGTTCTGGTATATTAATCAGTGTATTTAAAAATCAAAAAAGTTAAAGATCAATTTAAGCACAAGTACCACCGGCCAATAAACCCATAATATGTTGAGGTAACTTGTCCCCATTACTGAATCGTATGACGATCCTCATTCAAACCATAACATTAAAATAAATACAAATTGACCATATGAAATACTGACTCCTATGCAAAAATGTTCATTAAACGAGCTGGACATCCAGCTCAGACAAAAACAGCCAGGTCTGGACCCCTTGGTGCAAAGCAGACTGGTCATTCCTTTGGTCCCTAATAATCAACCACGAACCATGTCCTGTATTTGCCTATTAGAATGACAGAGCCAGCTCTTTGCTGTTATCTTCCAAGCGTTAGTTTGGAGTTTCAGACCATTGTCTCTCCAGGCTCAGTGTGTCATGGGCTTCTCTGTGCTGTTGGGGGGAGTCAGGAATTGGTGCTCCAACTCCCTCCTTCTGGCATCCTCCTGAAAAGAAAAAGATACGAAGTGGTTGGCCAAAACTTAATCCCAATTCACCCATTGAGAATCCTTCCTTGGCCTCCCGGGTTAGCGTCGTCCGGGTTAGGAAGGGATTGGTCGGTAGGGATCTCCTTGTCTCATCAGTGCTGTTACGAATCCCTTTTGGCCCGACAGTCTAGGAGAGATGGTAACGAGACCCGTAACATAACTCATGCAATTTATAACAGTGACAAAGTAAAAGTGAGAACGAAATAACCACAACTGAAATCTACCGTCAAACTCAGGGTTTATTAATAAACACACGGTAATGGGGGGGGGGGGGGGCAGGAAAAGGACCCAAGGAAAGAAACAATAAGCATCCAAAACACCCCTAAGCTAGCTAGCTATTTTAACAACAGCTAACTAACCAAAAATACAAGTCTGCCCAGTTCTAACTAGTGTTTTTAACAAAGTTTACCTACGGGTAGTGTATGCCCATGGGCGACTTGTCTTGTTTCCCCCTTTTCCCACCAGTAAACAAACACCATAACCAAAAACAACAGGTTAGGACAAAGCGATATGGAGGTGCTCAAACAAAAGATACCTCAATACTTAAAGCGCAATAGAGACATAGTAGGAGAGGGTGAAACAGAGCGATCTACAGACAAATGGCATTTTACAGAGCGATTGAGCTCTAGAGCAAACAACTGACAGGGTTTTTAAACCAAGGGAAAGGAACTGTGATTGGGTAGGAAACAGGAGGAGGTGTGTCTTCTGATTGATGATTGATTGGTGACTGATTGGGGAGTGATGATTTTCACCTGTAAGGGGAGAAGGAGAGAAAAAAAACAGAGGATACATACACACACACACACACAGGATACCTGTATCCGTAACAAGTATGTGTAAACAACATGTTATAAAATAAATTATAGTATTTCAGCAGTAGCACTTAGTGGATGTTGTGCAATGGGAGAAGAATTAGGCAATAATTGGCCATGAACAATAACACTTTCCACATGAGAAATAGAATCATAAAGACAGAAAGACAGCTCTCTCAGGCAGGAAAGGATGCGAGCATGCATCACCTGCTTGCATTGTGAGACTAGATATGCAGACATTGTTCTTGACATTGATGAACTTGTCAATCCAGTTACAGTATATGCCATTAATGTAACAGGTTATCCTATTAGTAGAAATAACTGTGAAAAATAAATCAATGTTGTCCTCTAATGGGCTAGAGGGCTTATTGCACCTGGAGGAGGGTTACTTACTGGCTCTTGTAGTTGACCAGAAATTCATGTTGCTTCTTTCAAATCTGATGAATATACAATCAGTATTATTACATAGACAACTGTATTAATATTATAGAAGGCTACAATAAAAGTCCTAAAATAATCTACTTCTTGTGTGGTGGGACCCCTACTCATCTTGTACCAGGTAGGACAGAATTGTTCTTCCAACACCCATTTAGATATAATGATAACTTAATTCCTCTTGTTTGAATCAGAGCAGAGGCTTGTATCAAAACTCAGATGACCAATGATGATTTGAACCCCATATTTATTCAAAATCTGCATCAGGGAGAGTGGGGTAAGTTGAGCCACCTGTATTTTGAGGAAACCATACACAAAATGAATCATTTCAGATCTGGGCTCGATCCCGGGCTGTGTCACAGACGGCGTTGACCGGGAGGTCCATGAGGTGGCGCCGAATTGGCCCAGCGTCGTCTGGGTTAGGGGAGAGTTTGGCCGGCTGTCATGTCCTTGTCCCATCGCGCTCTAGCGACTCCTAGTGGAGGCCGGGCGCATGCACGCAGGCTTCAGTTGCCAGCTGTACGGTGTTTCCTCCAAAACATAGGTGCTGCTGGCTTCCGGTTATGCGAGCAGTGTGTCAAGAAGCTAGGTGGGTTCGTGTTTCAGAGGATGCATGGCTCTCGACCTTCACCTCTCCCGAGTCCGTAGGGGAGTAGCAGCGATGGGACAAGACTGGATATTGGATATCATGAAATTGGGGAGTAAAAGGGGTAAAAAAATAAAGAATTCATAGATGTGTTTGTTAGGTGTTAAACCTGTGTTAGAAAATGCATAAAATTATTAAAATACACAAAAAAGTGATTATGACTGGGTTTGTTAGGTTCTCATTCTCAGAGTAAATAACTAAACGGACACTAGAAAAGCTTAACCAAGTTTAATTCTTCCCAAAGGGTCAATACAGCTGCATTCAGACAACGACATTTCAAACAAGCACTGATACTTAACCCTTTCTCCTAGGAGGAGTCTCCTAAACAGCCAATGCATCTCTGTTGCTTGACAGAACCTTAGTGATATCTGTTCTTCCTCACTTCATCTGACCTGACCTCTACCCCATAGTTCTTACTCCTCCCCAACTCATGGGTGTCATGGTGATTGATACAAGACTGTGTCTTCTCCTCCCAGAGGATCCCTCCCATAAGATCCCTGATGGCTAATAGTAACATATCCTGACATAATGTAAACGTTATACATTACCCTCTCTACGTCAGTGACATTGTTAAGTTCTAAGATCTCCACCCGTCTCCCCTACACGGTTGTTTAGTTTAGTTTATTTTTTATTTTTACAGGGACAGTGCACATTAATCAACGTTTCAGTAAAAGTGCCGGTTTTAGCCAGCCGGCTAATTTTCAACCGCAGTCCCTGGGCAGGTTATTAAAAACAATTACAATATAGACAATAGCAGCATAAAACAAGCAAGACATAGCAACATAGGACAAGCAAGACATAGCATACAGACAGAGCAACATAGGACAAGCAAGACGTAGCATACAGACAGAGCAACATAAAACAAAAAGCAGCAAGACAAAATTCATAAAAGCAACAGTGTTTCCACACCTCACAAGCTACAGACAACAGACAACATGGAAAGCGGCAACACACAGCTAGGGACCATGTTCACAAATCTGATTGACCTTTAGCCATGTCTTCAAGCATTTTGTGAAAGTGTGATATGTGGTGCAGTTATGTGTGTCTGATGGCAGTGTATTCCAGACATGGGAAGCTCTCACAGAGAATGCAGATTTACTAAAGGTGCTTTTCCTTAGGGGAACTATACAGTCACCTCTCATGGCAGACCTTGTGGATCTGCTGCCATATGTCTGGGTTTTCTGTTTAACAAAAATATTGAGTGGAGGGGGAGCGAGGCCATTAAGGATCTTGAATACAAGACATGCGTCGGTGTATTGCACAAGATTTTCCCAACTCAAGAGCTCATGCTTTCTAAGGATGTGACAATGATGATGGCTATTGGGCTTCCTATCAAGCACTTTGAGAGCCTGTTTGTAGACAGACTGAATAGGTTTTAATGTTGTACAGCAAGCTTGGGCCCAACTAGTCAAGCAGTATGTTAAGTGGGGGAGTATCATAGATTTGAAGTACAGTTTTGCTACCTCTGTAGTCAAACAATTTCGTATAAATCGGAAATTAGCTAGGTTGAATTTGGTTATTTGAATTACCTTTTTCACATGCTTTTTAAAAGAGAGGTTGGAATCAAGTATGATGCCAAGGTACTTAAAATCGGATACCACCTGGAGCTTCTCCCCTGACACATAGACATCTGGCTCAGTAGCATCTGTTGCCCTCTTTGTGAAGAACATGCAAACAGTTTTTTTCACATTGAGATGCAAACACAAGTCACTGAGCCACTTTGTAACCTGGACCATTACAGTAGTGAGTTCTTGTGCAGCTTGTTGTTTGCTCTTTGCATGCACATATATCACTGTATCATCTGCATACATTTGAACTTCAGACCCAGTACAGACAGAAGTCAGATCATTAATGTACATTATTAATGTATCACCGCCTGGTACGGTAACTGCTCCGCATACAACCGTGAGGTCTGCACAACGCATCACCGGGGGCAAACTACCTGCCCTCCAAGACACCTACATCATCTGATGTCACAGGAAGGCCAAAAAGATCATCAAGGACAACAACCATCTGAGCCACTGCCTGTTCACCCCGCTGTCATCCAGAAGGCGAGGTCAGTAGAGGTGCATCAAAGCTGGGACAGAGAGACTGAAAAACAGCTTCTATCTCAAGGCCATCAGACTGTTAACTAGGTCAAAGACTGTATGTTACTCTGGAAACTCGCTTTCGTATTCCTTCAAGTTTGCATGTCTAATGGTTACGCTTCTGGGTTTGCAAATCATTGTCATTTTCCGCACCCATCAGTAACTGCCTGTTTTGCATGGCAAAGGTTACAGATACCGCATCAATTTATTTGCTCCTCTTCTGATTGCGGACTCTCCTTCACTGCAGCCAACGTGAGTAAAACATTTAAACGTGCTAACCCTCGCAAGGCTGCAGGCCCAGACGGCATCCCCAGCCGCATCCTCAGAGCATGTGCAGACCAGCTGGCTGGTGTGTTTACGGACATATTCAATCAATCCTTATTCCAGTCTGCTGTTCCCACATGCTTCAAGAGGGCCACCACTGTCCCTGTTCCCAAGAAAGCTAAAGTAACTGAGCTAAATGACCATCGGACATAGTGATGATGACCATCACTTCCGTCATCATGAAGTGCTTGGAGAGACTAGTCAAGGATCATATCACCTCCACCCTACCTGACGCCTTAGACCCACTCCAATTTGCTTACCGCCCCAATAGGTCCACAGAAGACGCAATCGCAATCACACTGCCCTAACCCATCTGGACAAGAGGAATACCTATGCAAGAACGCAGTTCATCGATTACAGCTCAGCATTTACACCATAGTACCCTCCAAACTCGTCACTAAGCTTAAGACCCTGGGTCTCGACCCCGCCCTGTGCAACTGGGTCCTGGACTTTCTGACAGGCCACCCCCAGATGTTGAGGGTAGGAAGCAACATATTCACCCCGCTAATCCTCACCACTGCCGCAAGGGTGCGTTCTCAGCCCTCTCCTGTACTCCCTGTTCACCCATGACTGGGTGGCCATGCACGCCTCCAACTCAATCATCAAGTTTGTAGACGACACTACAGTGGTAGGCTTGATTACCAACAACGTCGAGACGGCCTACAGGGAGGAGGTGAGGGCCTTCGGAGAGTGGTGTCAGGAAAATTACCTCACACTCAACATCAACAAAACAACGGCGATGATCGTGGACTTCAGGAAACAGCAGAGGGAGCACCCCCCTATCCACATCGATGGGACACTAGTGGAGATGGTGGAAAGTTTTATGTTCCTCGGCGTACACATCACGGACAAACTGAAATGGTCCACACAGACAGTGTGGTGAAGAAGGCGCAACAGCGCCTTTTCAACCTCAGGAGCCTGAAGGAATTTGGCATGTCACCAAAAACACTCACATACTTTTACAGATGCACAATCGAGAGCATCCTGTTGGGCTGTATCACCGCCTGGTACGGCAACTGCTCCGCACACAACCTCCAGAGGGTAGTGAGGTCTGCACAACGCATCACCGGGGGCAAACTACCTGCCCTCCAGGACACCTACACCACCCGATGTCACAGGAAGGCCATAAAGATCATCAAGGACAACAACCACCCGAGCCACTGCCTGTTCACCCCGTTATCATCCAGAAGGCGAGGTACAGAAGGCTGTACATAGTGCATCTGTAAATAGCCAATCTACCTACCTCATCCCCATACTGTTTTTATTTACTTTTCTGCTCTTTTACACACCAGTATCTCTACTTGCACAGAGTCTTACTTCCTGTGTGAAACAGCCATATGAAGGAGACATTATTCAAATGAAATAGAAGAAGTTGGCTACCAGTGCTCTGTATGCTGTAACTGTCTTCCCATGGCTCAAAATGGCTTGGCCTCAAACATTCAGATGACACACTCCTTCAAACAGTGAAGGTCAAATTTCCTGGTGGGTCAATGTAAGCTAAAGCTGACAGAGCTAATAGTTAGCTGTCCGAGAAGCTCAAACACGAAGGCTGACAATTTCAATTTGCAACATGACCTTATGTGTTGGCATCCTGGAGAAACTTGTTTCAAAGTGTTCGAAGTAGAAATCAAATCTTACACTAAATATATTTGACAATTAAATGTGAAGTAATGCCAAAAACAACAAGCAGTCAATTATTCTTGGACTGTGCTAGACATGGACATGGGAGATGTTTGGCTGCCTTGATTGGCTGATGCTTAATGATTTTCAACAAGTGACTGGATGAGGCATAGGTTTAGCCAATAGCACATGGGTAGACCATACTTCAGGTCTCAAGAAGGCAAGCAATGCTAAATGCTATACAAACTGTTTCTATTACATTGGGTGAGATCATACCTATGGACACCCAGTTGCATTGTCAATGTTTGGATAAACTTCAAATGAGTAAACTTGGCTTTTACACAATGACTCAGCCTCTAAACGTAGTTTTTTTGCACCTCATTTTTTCATGGACAATTCCACAAGTCCATATTTTCAGCTCATCCCCTTTGAACTATCTCTTCTTCATATTCAGACCTACAATGGCTGATTACCTGTGAAATCTGCCACAATCCCCCACCCACAGGATGTTTTGATACAGATTTGGGATCTTAATTTGAATTTGAATTATGTTTTAGAATGCTTTGACACATTGAATGTGAAAGTTAGAGTGGTTCAGTGAGTGGGCTCGACCAAGAACAGGGAGATGATGAATGCAGGAAAGAACATTCCTTTTCAGAACCATGGAGAGCGCATTATGCATTGTGGCGCAGCCCCTTTTTCTACTCCGTGCTAGAGACATATGTATTTGCTAAACTGCTCTACTCCCACCGCTCTCTAAACCATGGTT
Organism: Oncorhynchus clarkii lewisi; assembly: GCF_045791955.1. Lineage (NCBI taxonomy): Eukaryota > Metazoa > Chordata > Actinopteri > Salmoniformes > Salmonidae > Oncorhynchus > Oncorhynchus clarkii. Next base: position 32,935,727 of record NC_092164.1, read on the forward strand.
CACAACTCCCAAATCATCCCCAAAATGCAATTTAATTGATGTCACTGAGTGTTTTTTAATCAGTTTGGTAAACATGTTCCTCCGATTGTGACATTGCCAACCACGACGAATGGAATAATGTGACGTATTAATGGTTCCCTATAAAACCCTTTAATTCTAAGAAAGTGCCATATGGTCTTGAACTCGGTCAAAAACCCTGCAGTATGATGTGCGATAATGAGTAGGCCTACATTCAGGAGCTTTCTCAAAGCGACCACGCTGAGATTGCTCCGCGAGCGGCCGCTTCTGTGTGCAGCTGGCCTGGTGATCGCGACGGGTTCTGCAGTCTACTTTTATAACAAATATTACGGCGTCGGTGAGGATGAACACGCCACCGTGGAGATCGTGGACCGTGTTGTCACGGTTGAAGAGGGTACATTTACATATTTTACAATGTCTAAATAGCAATACTGACTGTATAAACGTGTAGGAAAAAGGAGGAAGGGAAGCGCTGCTAAGGTACACAATAGTAGCTTTTGGTAGACAGAAGGTGCTCTTTGGTAAAAAAATAAATCTTCATAAAATTAATTAAAATGCCTTTATTTGTATGGAATGTTTAATGGAAAGTTTTTAAACATTGTTTCCCTTGAACATGACATACACATGAAGGCATTTTAATGAATGATATGAAGAGTTCTTACATGCTGTTATAGTCCGGACTGAAACTATATTCAGGCGTCGTCTAAAATGGCACCCTATACCCTATTCCCTATTTATTTATTTTACTAGGACCCATAGTGGGTTAACTGCCTGGTTAGGTAGTGCTATAAATAGGGAATAGGGTGCCATTTAGGACTGATTTGATGACATGATGATGGCTAGTAATTCCACTATTAACAACAACAAATGAACATGCTCCTCTGAAACCAAACCTTTTCTTTAGGTTTAATTAAAGATATTGGTACATTATGCAGACACATAAAAACAATGTGATATCATACAATATAAACACAATTCAATTATAAGATCAGCCTAACTACATGGACAGATGTTTGGTGTCTTGTAGTATTTCTTCAACTTAGAGAAAATAATTATTTATTGTTTATTCATTAAGATCATGATCCCACCCTGGACCAGGAGGACCCAGTCCTTGTTCAGGTAAGAATACTGTAGGCCTATCAATAGTCTGGGTACCGGTCGGTTTCTGCTCTCTTGCCAAATACATCGTGGAAAAATGATATTTGCATGACAATCCCATAAGGAGTTGTCAGAGAGCTGAAACCGCCTGGCACCCAGGCTATAACAATACTGCTTCATTATCAGGACTGGTTCAATAACAATCTGACATTCAAACTGTATTTTTACTGACTTGAAAATGGATCCTGATTTATTCCTTAGTTTGTGGATGAGGAGGTTGGGCAGCGTCCCTGTCTGGCTTTAGTCCCTTGGTCTGGACCTCTGTGGGTTCCCAGCTCTGTAAGTCCAACAGTACTGATACTCTCTTGTCTTCACTCTGGTCTATAGACTGGTTTATGTAACTTAAACACAAACATGACGTTTTCTGAAGAACAATATGGGAATACATTTCTGTAAACATATTCCATATTTTTTACAACTACAGCTGACTTATTACCTTACCCTTGCTGGGAGGATGATAGTGAGAGAGCTGGCAGTGTTAAACACACAGGTAACCATGCAGATTATTGGACAAAGATCATCTTATCTAATAGGCATGATTACCTTCAGTATCCACTATGGTGGTGAAATACTTTGTTGTCCTTTCCCTCATTTTCTCACAGATTTTCATGATGGAGCAGCCTATTTCCATCTGTTTCACTCCTGTAGGGAGGTTGGTGTGGGAGGAACTGACTTCTCAAACTGAACAGGTAGCCATTCAAATGCAGGTACCTCAGATGTTTCCTCAACCTTAGAACACAGACCTGTGTAGTTCAACTGCCAAATCTTTTAGCATCTATAATCAGTGGCCACCACTTGCGATCCTCCCTATATGTCTGTCACTCCTTTAGGCTACCAGTCTATCATTCAAACGGACTCTTAAATTGATCCTGTCTTGTTCCTTAGTATGTGGATGAGGAGGTTCAGCAGCAGCCCGATCTGACTTTAATCTCTTGGTCTGGACCTCAGTGGGTTTCAAGTGCCGTGAGTCCATCCATGCTGATACTCTCTGGTCTTTAGGGGGGCTTAAACATAAACATAACGTTCTCTGAAGAAGAAAACAACGTATGGAAATGCATTTCTGTCAACATATTCCCTTTTGTTATAGCCTGTCAAACTGCAGCCAACGTATTACCTTACCCATGCTGGGAACACGCTGGTGAGAGAGCTATCAATATTAAATACACAGGTAACCATGCGGAAAATTAACCAATGCTCATGTGATCTAATAGGGATAATTACCTTCAGTATCCACTATGGTAGATTCATACTTTGACGTCTTTAAAGCTGTTTCTTATTTTCTCACAGATTTTCATGATGGGGCAGCCGGTTTCCATCTGTTGCACTCCTGTAGGGAGGTTGGTGTGGGAGGAACTGACTTCTCAAACTGAACAGGTAGCCATTCATATGCAGAGACTTCAGATGTTTCCTTAAAATTTGAACACAGACCAGTGTAGTTCAACTGCCAACCCTTTTAGTATCTATAATGCATTGGCCTCCTTTTGAGATCCTCCATATACCAGTCTGTCACTCCTATAGGCTACCAGTCTATCATTCAAACTGACTCTTAAATTGATCCTGTCTTGTTCCTTATTATGTGGATGAGGAGGTTGGGCAGCAGCCCTGTCTGGATTTAATCCCTTGGTCTGTTTATTATTAATCACAGAGAAAGCTCTACAATTAGGGGATGTCTTTGTTTTGCAGCCAAATAGTGAAGACTCTGGTTTTCCCTTTGAGAAGATGCAGCTGGTTGGGAACTGGGGTTCATTTAATTTCCATACCTGGATAATCCGTTATGGACGAGTGCAGGTACTTCAGACATATTCTTAACATTTATGAACACACCTGTGTGTTTTAACTCCCATTTGTCTCTGGAGATTATTTTGTATGTCTGGTCCTAATTGAAACCTAGAGGAAAGTTGTTGTACGAACATCATGTGGGCTCTATATTACTGCCAGTGATGATCACCTGCCAAATGATATAGAAATCTACATCTAAAATATACAGAGAGGTGTGCAGACTGAAGCCGTTTTTCCTTATAGCAAAACGAAGAGGACATGCATCACCTGTGCATTGTGAGGGGAGTGGAGAAACAGCTGTGGTGGAGCAGAGTCATTCAGGAAAAAATCCTGGACCCATGGGTGAGAGATTCTCAACTGATCTTTCATCTCAAATGCACCTGATTTGTGTCAAATGATACTTATATTTCATGAATGAAATGTAATTTTTCCCTGTGTCTCTTTGAAAGGGTAATGTCCAGGTGGTCCTCACCAACAAGGAGGTGACTGGTATTAAGGTACAGTCAAACACTCATAAAAGAAAATGGAAAGTGGCAAATGTCCATTTACCTTTTTAAATAAATGTTGACAAAATGAAATGATACATTTAAATTTCTATCCTCATTTTTAGTACCTTGGTAGAAGGATCCATGGACTCGGGTCTTGCCTCGTCAAGATGAGGTCAGAGTTCACCTATTATGAGGACGCCCAGGTATGCCTCTTTGTTTCTCTGTAGTAGGATTTATTTCAGTTTTTGGTTGAGGGGTTTTCAACATTGTGGTTGGGCTGACGGTGTTGTTTGTTAAACAGCAGGTGGATATCTCCACCACAGTGGAGGGGTTCCAGGAGAGGGGGGATGACATGATGACGTATCAGTTCTCTACCTCTGACATTATCACCACCCCTCATGAGCCGTCCTCTGGCTCCTCTCAGCAGTTCCCCCAGGATTCTCCACCTCCCCCTCCGCCTCCCCCGTTCCCTTCCCCTCCACCTTACCACTTCACCCAGGACCAGACCCCTGACAGCACTCCTCAGGTAAAACTCTTTCTACAGTCAATAACCCTTTTTATTTGTTTTCCTGACATTTGTACTTGTGTGTACAGGTGTGTGTCTCAGTGTCATTGTGTTCCAAGCACAGTGTTTTGGTTTCAACAGGTTTGTCAAGTTTTTAGGTAAGGATGAAAGTATTGTTATGATGTCACTGAATGTTTTGTCCTCTTCAGTTGCAGGTGAAATGCAGTTTAGTATTTATTTTATTTACTTATCTAGGAACAAATTCTTAACTGACTTACCTTGGGAGCCCAGAGTTGATGTTAATGTGATGTCTGTTTTAGGAGTTTGTGGAGGAGCAACATAATGTTGCAGATGTGCCCCAGCTGTGGTGAGTTTGCTTTCATGTGTTCATCTATAGTAAAAACATTTGCTTTGAAATAATCTGCCCCTATATTGTAGTTATACAGATGTAGGACCTTAATAACCTTTTACTGCAGTGGGCTAAATCAGGGTCACTGTCAGGATCGTCATAAGAACACTCGGACCAAAGCGCAGCGTGAAATCGGTTCGACCTCTTTTATTTGAAGTGAACCGCACAAAAACAATAAAGAATAAACGAAACGTGACGATCTAGAGTGCTCAAAGGCAACAACACAAAAACAAGATCCCACAAAACACAGAGGGGAAATGGCTGCCTAAATATGATTCCCAATCAGAGACAATGATAAACAGCTGCCTCTGATAGGGAACCATACCAGGCCAAAATAGAAAAAACAACCTAGATTACCCACCCTAGTCACACCCCAACCTAACCAAAAAAGAGAATAAAAGGGCTCTCTATGGTCAGGGTGTGACAGTCACACACAGTGTTTCTTAGTAGTCTTAAACAAATCTACCTTGAAACAAAAGTGTACATCTCACACACATGGATATAGTCTTAAAAAAGAAGACACCATTAGCATTTCAGATATAGAGTTGAAACACTTTATATACACTACCGTTCAAAAGTTTTCAAACACCTACTGATTCAAGGGTTTTCTTTATTTTTACTCTTTTCTACGTTGTAGAATAATAGCGAAGACATCAACACTATGAAAGAACACATGGAATCAAAATATATTTTAGGTTTGAGATTCTTCAAATAGTCACCCTTTGCCTTGACAACAGCTTTGCACACTTTTGGCATACTCTTGGCATAGGAAATGTTTGTTATTATGTGGATTATAATTTACATTTTTGTAGGGGTTGATAGATTTTTCGTTAGGGCAAAACAAGTCTGTAATTACAAACTTTAAAAGCCTTTTTAAAACTAAAATACACTACAAGTGTCTCAGCAACAAACGAGTGATCAAATTAAGATCCTACATTGGTATGGTTTTCATAAATCCTGCAGTTGTAACATAGGCTAACATAAAAGGATATCGTAATCTCATGGCATTAATGCATGCTTTAGCTTCTTATGTTGCACATTTGCTACCAAACATTTCTATTTACAGGAGTTACTTTAGAAACCAAGGGACAAGCAACTTCTCTCTGAGGCTGGCCGGTATCCGACGTGCTATGGAGGTGAGAAAATGTGAATTTACCACCTTTTGAATTTCATTTGATGTACATTTCTGTACCATTTCTAAATGTACTGTCTTGTTCTCACAGGCTCTGACATCCTCAGACAGTACCTCCCTTAATTACCTCACCCACGCTGGGAGGATGGTGTTGAGTGGACTGTCCGAGCTCAACCAGCAGGTAACCATTCAAATAATTGTACAACATTCCTCAGACCAGATATATAGTTCCCATTGGGCACAGACGTCATTTCAGCGTGTCTTTTTAGTTACATTTGGTTGAGTTGTCAACTAATGTGAATTCAATCAAAAAAATTTACCATGTCATTGGACTTAGGTTAAAAGTTTGGTGAAAAAAATACGTTGATGACTTTTTTCAATTCCAATCAGTTTTCCATGTTGATTCAACGTCATCACATTACATTTTTGTTGTTGAAATGACAAGGAAACAACGTTGACTCAACCAGTCTTTGCCCAGTGGCTTACATTTAGGCAATAGTGATTCATAAGGTTTAGTTGAAAAGTTCCAATGTCTTACAAGCCAAACAATCAATCAGAGGCCCTCTGAATTACAGACCTGAATCTTTGAGTTTATGATCCAAGTTCTAAGGAATTTTATGATTGTTTTGTTTCGAGGATGTGAGGCAGTTTCAGCAGGCCTACGACATCCTGGTGAACTTCATTAATGAGCCAGCAAACAGGGAGCAACTAGAGCTGGAGATGGCTCTTGTAGGAGTAGGTTGACATGCAAGCTTGAGCGTTAGCTGCAGGCACCGTCTGCTCATCCAACATCTCCTCAATGAGACTTTCTAAAGTGCTTGTCAATGAAAAATATGTAATTATCTTATTTGTTTGACTTCAGATCAACCACATCAATTTCACAGATGTATTTTATGAATTCATTCTACTGAGCCTTCTTGAAGGAAAAACATCTCTTCCAACATCTGTAAGTGACCCTAATAATGTAAACATCCTGTTGTTTATCTACCCTATCCACACTGTAGCCATACCAGGTCTGTAGACACTCACTCATGTCCCCTGTTCCTACTCCAGAGGCCTGGTACCTTCTTTTATCTGCTCATGGAAGTGATGATGAGGATTCGCCCTCCTGGAGGAGCCTGGACAGAGTCTGCTGGGAACTTCTACCTCCTCATTAAGGTGCATATTTATTTATTTATTCTCCCTCCCTCTCTCTCTCTCTCTCTCCTCGAACTGTGTGTGATGGTTTGTCATCCTTATCTTTGTAGCTGGTCATTAACTATTTGTTGATGATGTGTCTGTTGTCGTCAGGATCAGATGAAGGCGTGGTTGGACTCCATCTTCAACCTCGATGAGTCCATCTATGAAAGCCCACAGAGGCTCTCTTGGAAGGTGATGGAGAATCTAGAAATGCCGGTTGACTTTCTCCTGTCCAGCCTGGATTAAGGGTCCCAAACTGAGCTGAGGATCCCAAACACAAAATAAAGTATTTTGCATTTAAACATTATCTGTCAATCTCAAACTAATTTTACATAATGTCAAATCAAATCAAAGCACATTTTATTGGTCACAAACACATGGTTAGCAGATGTTAATGCGAGTGTAGCAAAATGCTTGTGCTTCTTGTTCCGACCGTGCAGTAATATTTTAAAAGTAATCTAACAATTTCAAAACACCTACCTTATACACACACAAGTGTAAAGGAATGAATAAGAATATGTACATGTAAATATATGGATGAGCGATGGCCGTGCGGCATTGGCAAGTTGCAGTAGATGGTATAGTACAGTATATACATATGAGATGAGTAATGTAGGGTATGTAAACATTATATAAAGTGGCATTGTTTAAAGTGACCAGTAATACATTTATTACATCCAATTTTTTATTATTTAAGTGGCTAGATATTTGAGTCAATATGTTGGTAGCGGCCACTCAATGTTAGTGATGGCCTTGAGATTGAAAAACAGCTTCTGTCTCTCAGTCCCAGCTTTGATGCACCTGTACTGACCTCACCTTCTGGATGATCTTTTTGGCCTTCCTGTGACATCGGGTGGTGTAGGTGTCCTGGAGGGCAGGTATTTTGCCCCCCGGTGATGCATTGAGCAGACCTCACTATCCTCTGGTGAGCATTACAGTTGTGTGCGGAGCAGTTGCCGTACCAGGCGGTGATACAGCCCAACAGGATGCTCTCGATTGTGCATCTGTAAAAGTTTGTGAGTGTTTTTGGTGACATGCCAAATTTTTTCAGCCTCCTGAGGTTGAAGAGGCGCTGTTGCGCCTTCTTCACCACACTGTCTGTGTGGACCATTTCAGTTTGTCCGTGATGTGTACGCCGAGGAACAAAACTTTCCACCATCTCCACTAGTTTCCCTCCCTGTAGGCCGTCTCGACGTTGTTGGTAATCAAGCCTACCACTGTAGTGTCGTCTGCAAACTTGATGATTAAGTTGGAGGCGTGCATGGCCACCCAGTCATGGGTGAACAGGGAGTACAGGAGAGGGCTGAGAACGCACCGTTGTGGCAGTGGTGAGGATTAGCGGGGTGGATATGTTGCTTCCTACTCTCACCACCAGAACCCAGTTGCACAGGGCGGGGTCGAGACCCAGGGTCTCGAGCTTGTTTTTCCATATGAAGTTGTTCAAAAGCCTATCTAAGGTACAGCAAGTGGATTTGGGAATGTCAATAGATGAAAAAATATAGGATGCATAACATAGCCCCTCAGCTTTGGATAAAAGCACCCTTCGTTGAAGACTTAAATCCAACCCTAACCATGAGGATATTTTTTATTGACAGATTCAGTTACAGGGTTCAAATTAAGATCATTCACAGCCTTAAGATTTTTGGTGATCTTTACACCGAGGTAGGTTACACTATCTTTTTCAGAGATGTTACAATCTGCTGGATTGACAGCTCCTTTCAAAACAAACATCTCACATTTGGAAAGATGTAATGCCGAACCTGAGATTTTGGAGAACTGCTTCATGATATCCAATGCTAATCTAGCTTGTGAAACATTTTTCAAAAAAGGTGAGGTGTCATCCGCCAGTTGGGATATCTTGATCTCTCTGGCCTGGAATGTATAATGCCTTCAAATTGACTTTTATGAACTAATGAGCATAAAATTTGACATACTAACAACATTTAAAAAAAAAAGGTGAAATTGGACAACCTTGTCGTATTCCTTTGTAAATGTCAAACCTTGAGGATGTTCCATGACAGAGTTTGATACAGCAATTGCCACCATTATACAGAGTTCTAATAGCATCAACAAAAAAACGACCAAATTTCAAATGCTTAAGACAATCAAAGATTAAATTGTGACTTACTGTATCAAATGCTTTCTGAAATTTCCAAAAATAGGATAACAGGGAAGTCATCCAATAGATCACAATACTCAACCAAGTCTAACACCAGCCTCAGATTATTAGATATATGGCGCCCTTTCATAAACCCTGATTGATGAATGTCAATGAGATCATTCAAGCAAGACTTGAACCTTTTTGCAAAGATTAAGTCTATAATTTTGTAGTCGTTATTTAGGAGTGTGATTGGAAGCCAATTATCCATATTTAAGAGATACTTGCGTGGTTTAGGTATAAGAGTAATAACCCCTTGCTTCAGAGAGGCAGGTAGTTCTCCCTTCTTTATAGCCTCCTTAAACATTTCAAGTAAAAATTGTGCTATTTCTTCAGAGAAGGTTTTGTAAAATTCCGAGGTTAATCCATCACAACCTGGAGATTTGTTATTTTTTTAACTGAGCAACCCCGTACTGGATGTCCATAATGGATCAATCTTGACAACAAGACCGATTGAATTCTTCATTAACCGAATTAACATTCTCTATAGAATCAAGGAGATCCTTAGAGTCACTCAAATTGTTATCTAAGAAGTAACAATTCTCATAAAACTTAGTGGTAAAGTCTGATAACAATTTTCTATCCTCAGTGGTAACTGAGGTTAATGATTAATGAATCTTACATTTCCGAAGTGTGTTGAGTTCCCCTCTCCTATTTTCCAAATGTAAAAAAGTATCTACTGTTCTTTTCGCATTTTCAGGCCATTGTTTTCTGGATCTTATGAAAGCTCCTCTAGCCTTTTCCTCACGCAATGTATCTAGTTGATTATGTAAATCATTCAATTTAGCTTTCTCAAGATGCTCAATCTCTGTGATATCCGCAATTGTCTTAGAGATTTCAGCTACCTCACATCTCCTTAAAGCAAGCCGTTTTCCATAACTAATACAGGCTGAGCGGATTTTAAATTTCAGCACTTCCCAATATTTCCCATATTCTGCATTAGATGTAGCTACCATCATTACTGCACAATCTTACAGTCAACCATATGACTTTGATCTGTCAGGACTGCAGGCAGTATTTATACCTCTACAGTGTTTGGCTCAAGAATAGAGGTTATCACCCACAAATCAATTCTTCATTGTAAAGAATGATCTCTATTACTCCACGTGTATTGTTTCTCTCCGAGGTTTTTAACTCTCCATTTGTCAATTGAGTCCAGGCTTTGGCAGAAATTCACCAACTTGTTCACACCAATTTTAGGCCTATGGGGGAATATATCAGTCTTATTAGAATAAACCATATTAAAATCTCCACCAACTATAATCTGACTGGATGGATATTTTCAAAAAAATGACCTTGCCCCACTGATTTTTCAAATAATTATAGTCCTCTTTGCATGAATGTGTTCCTTGAACGAATACAAGAGCTGCGTTGCAGTCCTCACAAAACAAAAACAAAAGCTTTTCTCTACAACAGGTTTCGTATCCCCCTGGCATTGATTGAGATAAACTTCAAGTCCGTATCTATAGAATAGAAAAATCCTATGCAATCTCAACTCTACCCTCTCTATAAAAAGTTGCTTCATATATGTATTAACAGAAGTCTTAACTTGTAAACAGTAAACCATAATTCAAAACTAGAACGCTCAGTTTGCAGTGGGGAAGGAGCTATCTTGTAAACCTACCGACAGAACAAATCGCCACGGTCGTATTTATTTTCCGTCGGCAAAAAAGGCTCTGATTCCCCAAGCCCGGATGTGATTATTATTATTAGTGTACCTATGATGAAAATTACAGGCCACTCAACTTTTAAGTGGGAGAACTTGCACAATTGGTGGCTGACTAAATACTTTTTTGCCCCACTGTATATATAGTACCAGTCAAAAGTTTGGACACGCCTACTCATTCAAGGGTTTATCTTTCTTTGGTTGAGTCTATGGGGGCGCTATTTCATTATTGGATAAAAAAACGTGCCCGTTTAAAGCGCAATATTTTGTCACGAAAAGATGCTCGACTATGCATATAATTGACAGCTTTGGAAAGAAAACAGTCTAACGTTTCCAAAACTGCAAAGATATTATCTGTGAGTGCCACAGAACTCATACTACAGGCGAAACCAAGATTAAACTTCAAACAGGAAATGAGCAGAATTTCTGAAGCTCTGTTTTCCAATGTCTCCTTATATGGCTGTGAATGCACCAGGAACGAGCCTGCGCTTTCTGTCGTTTCTTCAAGATGTCTGCAGCATTGTGACGTATTTGTAGGCGTATCATTGGAAGATTGGCCATAAGAGACTACATTTTCCAGGGGTCCGCCCGGTGTCCTTTGTCTAAATTGGTGCGTAATCTTCAGTTGCGGGCATTTTCTCCTGGGATTCAGGACAGAAAGCACCCTTCCACGAACGATATATCATCGAAGAGATATGTGAAAAACACCTTGAGGATTGGTTCTAAACAACGTTTGCCATGTTTCAGTCGATATTATGGAGTTAATTTGGAAAAAAGTTCGGTGTTTTGATGACTGGATTTTCGGGTTTTTTTGGTAGACAATCGTGATGCACCAAACGGAGCGATTTCTCCTAAACAAATAATCTTTCAGGAAAAACTGAACATTTGCTATCGAACAGAGTCTCCTCATTGAAAACATCTGAAGTTCTTCAAAGGTAAATGATTTTATTTGAATGCTTTTCTGGTTTTTGTGAAAATGTTGCCTGCTGAATGCTAACGCTAATGCTAACGCTAAATGCTACGCTAGCTAGCTACTGTTACACAAATTATTGTTTTCCTATGGTTGAGAAGCATATTTTGAAAATCTGAGATGACAGTGTTGTTAACAAAAGGCTAAGCTTGAGAGCTAGCATATTTATTTAATTTCATTTGCGATTTTCATGAATAGTTAACGTTGCGTTATGGTAATGAGCTTGAGGCTGTATTCACGATCCCGGATCCCGGATGGCTAAGTGCTAGAGGTTAAAATGTTCTACATTGTAGAAAAACTAAGAAATCATGTAGTAACCAGAAAAGTTTATATTTGAGATTCTTCAAAGTAGCCACTTGGCATTCTCTAAACCAGCTTCATGAGGAATACTTTTCCAATGTTCTTGAATAAATCCCCACATGTGCTGAGCACTTGTTGGCTGCTTTTACTTCACGCTGCGGTCCAACTCATCCCAAACCATCTCAATTGGGTTGAGGTCGGGTGATTGTAGAGGCCAGGTCATCTGATGCAGCACTCCATCACTCTCCTTCTTGGTTAAATAGCCCTTACACAGCCTGGAGGTGTGTTTTGGGTCATTGTCCTGTTGAAAAACAAATGACAGTCCCACTAAGTGCAAACCAGATGGGATGGCGTATCGCTGCAGAATGATGTGGTAGACATGCTGGTTAAGTGTGCCTTGAATTATAAATAAATCATGGGTAATGCACCCCCACACCATCACACCTCCTCCTCCTCCATGCTCACGGTGGGAACCACACATGCAGAGGTCATCCGTTCACCTACTCTGCCGGTTGGAACCAGAAATCTAAAATTTGGGCTCGTCAGACCAAAGGACAGATTTCCACTGTTCTAATGTCCGTTGCTCGTGTTTCTTGGCCCAAGCAATTATCTTCTTATTATTGGTGTTCTTTAGTAGTGTCCTTTCATTTCTTTGCAGAAATTCTACCATTTAAGGCCTGATTCACACAGTCTCTTCTGTATAGTTGATTTTGTGTTGTGTCTGTTACCTGAATTCTGTGAAGCATACATTTGGGATGCAATCGGAGGTGCAGTTAATTCCACAAATGAACTTTTAATTGAAATGCATTCCAGGTAACTACCTCATGAAGCAGGTTGAGAGAATGCCAAGAGTGTGCATAGCTGTCATCAAGGCAAAGAGTGGCTTCTTTAAAGAATCTCAAATTTGTTTAACACTTTTTTGGTTACTACATGATTCCATATGTGTTATTTCATAGCTTTCTTTGATGTCTTCAAATAAAATTTGATTTGATTTGATTCACTATTATTTTACAATGTAGATTATAGTAAAAATTAAGAAAAACCCTTGAATGAGTAGGTGTGTCCAAACATTTGACATATTTTTTAGAGAAATATGTTTAAAAATAAATAAAACTACTAATTAGATCAACATCTTTCAATGTAATAATAGAACAACTCAAGGTGTTCTGTTGAAATAATAGTGTTAATTAAATCATTTATTTTCAAACATGAAGATTAGGATTCAGGCTTTAGGACAGCCATATCTCTATAGAAATAGGAGTATAACAATGACTGTACTATATTAATTTAACAATATGTTTGTTATTGCCTTGGATTGAATTAATTTCATGATGTAAATAAATGTCCTAAGTTTGGAGACTTAACTGTGTTTTTAATAGATTTTTGGGGGAGAATGCAATTTGCACCACTTCTGTAGAATCAGCCATATGGGAAAGAGGGATACCTAGTCAGTTGTACAACTGAATGCGTTCAACTAAAATGTGTCTTCTGCATTTAACCTGCAGCCCCACCGTATGGTCCAATATAGGTACTGTTGGATTGGATAGAACCTGATAATTTAGCTTATAGTCCAGCAGAGACATGCTAACCTGCAGACGCCCACTGAACATCATGACTACCGGGACTGTGAAAATTATCACATGCAGGCAACAATCATAAGATTTTCATAGTAGCTGTAATGTTGCAATAGCTCTAAGTTCAATTTCTATTCACCTGTGCATTTATTTTTCTCTGCCAAAGGGAATAGATCCATGGCAATCGCCAGTTACCCACAATGCAAATATCCACCTGATTTCTTCAGGGAACCCTGATCAAACTCAGGTACATGACCGGAATAAGCAAGCTTCTCCTCTCTTATCCTCTATTTTGGCAATAAGGGATTTGGGATGGTCACTATATTTTCCGACACACTATATTCTGTTTATCATGGTTTGTCACCAGGGGTGGCTGAAGGGAACAGTGGTGATTATGAGGAGGAGGACCACCTGTTCACTCCTGACCCCAAACAGTCCTCAGAGAGTGACTATGATGACATCGCTAAATAATTGGACTCAAACCCAGAGCATGGCTACTAAATGAGCTGGATGTCCAGTCTTCTGTCAATGTTTGAAATTATGTGTTGTGATATATCATCCACATATAAGTTTTTTATGTATGTTGTTATGTATTTTGTGTTTTTGATTGTAATCATATTTCTTTATATATTTGTTTGATATTTTCAAGACCCAGCACTTCATAATATGCAGTTATGATATTTGTTCAGTTTGTAACATGCAATGATCCACAGAGGAATAACTTACAGGGGAGAAAAACAAAGAAGACACATTTGAATATCAATATCTATTTTAACCACATGGTGCCACTGCAAGCTCATCATTTCCTGGTCCTTGAAATGTAGGGCATGAGTTAAAGAAAGAGAGTGGATGGGACCACATTTCACTAACTCTAATGACATGTGACAACTATCTATTTATAGCTGGTTTGCGAGGGGGGAAATCAAATGAAACATTGTGAAAACCTTTCAAGCAGGAAATCAACAGTGGTTCAGTGGCTCAGATCTGGTCCCAGGCCAACAAAAACAATCACTGTTGCTTGAAACAGAACCTGGCATTTTCTTGTTTGGTCCATTACATCTCTAGCAGCTGCAAAGTATCAAGCAATAGTCTGGTTGGCTACCAAATTGTATGATGCAATGACAGTATAAAGTACTGTATAAAAAAAGTATCATTAGGATAAAGAGATCTCCTTACAAGGAGAATATGTGCCATGGTAGATTACCAATACTTTAGCGTGCATGAGTCAAAATAAGCGGGAAGGTCAGATAATTCTTTCCTGAGATTTACAGTATGAATGTGTCTACAATCAAAGCTATCCCCCCTGATTAATTTCACTCATCTTTAATCATTCTGTATCCAGAAAACACATTCATTATTGTCCCTTTCTCCATATGAAATTCAATCTCTTTCACGTGTCAGAGAA